>NC_139564.1:48797578-51681557 GCF_965112155.1 Podarcis liolepis
TTGAACCATGCCTTCCACCTCACTGTCTTCAGACAACGTATCCAGGCGACTGAAACTTCATTGTTACAACTGCCTGGTGGACTTTTTTGCGACACTTTTCCATAGCCATTTCCACCTTTGACTTTTTCACCATTCTGAAGCTTGGCTGACTTAATTCTGGTGCTTTATATAACTGTATAGCTTTATTACATGTTACGTTAGGCTCCTCCACAGTTCAGAAGTGTTTATTCCAGTCTAATTTCTTATTAAAGTATCCCTCAGCTCTGTGAAATTGCAAATAAAAGTTTTTGCTCTTAAATCTGAGAGAAGCATTTAAAATGTTTATTCATCTTTCTGATCTCAATTTATATCTTTCCAGTGTTGCATTAGTTTTTGGAAGATGATACTAAAACTTTTCCAACAGTGCCTTATAATGGTGGCGTAGTGTTTTTTCTTTTCTTTACAGCGGACAGCTCGAAGGAAATATACAAGTTTACTGCCATCAGTGCTTGAAGAAAAATAACAATTTTCTGTATATCTCTCTTATCAGCTGACTACATAGGCAACAATATTTTATTGTTTTATCTTTTTCTAAACCACTTTGAATTTTTTAAAAAACAATAAAGTGATGTATAGATTTTATAAAATACCGTATTTTAAATGTATAACACAACCCCATGTAAGTGATGAACCCTATTTTGGGGAGACCAAAATTAAGAAATTTAAAAATATTGTACTATTCCTAAACTGAGAAGAGCGGGCAGGCAGCCTCCTTGTGGACATTTCCTGCTACAGCTGTGGCTCCAGCCCTTGCTTACTTACCGTATTAATCCATGTATAAGACAACCCCCAATTTACCACTAAAAATTTTCAGAAGAAAGACTTATACATGGAAAAATACGGTAAATAAAATAATAAATAAATAAAATCTCAAACACTTCCTTAATTCTCTTCCATTCAGATAAAATGCTTTATGAAATCACAGGATACCGTCCGGCTTTTGAACTCTGGAGAGCATCATAGAAATGAAAAACATTTTAAAGAATTACTGTTAGTGAATTATTACTAATGACATTGCAAACACACTGAAAGCCAAATAACAGAGAGTGGTTGGTCTAACAGTTATCATGTCATTTCCAATAATGACCATGGCAATTATGTCCCAGCACCACAAGATGACTGTTTACACCTTTACATTTAATAAGCCATTCTTCAAACTGACAGTCTCCTTAGTAAAATGTCAGGATAGATTTAGCTACTCTGTAGTGTATTTATTCAGTATTGCCCTCTTCATTAGTCTTTGTGTAATTGTGGATATGTAAAACACGTGAAGCGGACACCATAGTAAACCATGGAATGGTAATAAATAAGATCAGGAAATTAAGCTTTTCTCAGAGTTTTAAAAGGTGGCAGGTTTGAACTAAAACTCTATTGGCTTTTCATCTGGGGCCCCTTATTTCTTTTGTGTTGTGCTTAAGTATAATAATTGTTATGAATATTTTTATTCAATGGGTCTTTTCTGCTCTATCCATAATACAGTGATTTCCTGTTCCTTTCTCCCATTTATCAAACTCTCACACCATTCCTTCTCTTAGAATACAGAGAGGGGGTGTTTTTTTAATCCACAAGTAGTCATCATTGGAATCCCCTTCTATTTTTTATTCCATTTTTTGCCATGCCTGTCAGTGATCATTACATTTAACTGTAGTTGCCTCTTTTAAACCTGTTTCCTTCCATGCCTTTTGTTTTGGAGATAACATTTCATGTTATGTCACCTCTCTATAACAATTTTCTGATGTGTCTGAAAGGCAATGGGTTGTATACAAGTGAGTTATGAAAGCAGACTGATCAAAATTAATGAACCTAAGTTAGCCATGCCCATTACTTTCAGTGGGTACAGCTTATTAAACTTAACGATTGTCAAGAAGTGACCAGCGTGGCAACCCTGCCGCACTGAAAATGAAGAGGGAAATCCAGTTTTGGGGGGCAGGGAAACCTCAGTAACCCTTGTCTTACTGACATCTGATATCTGGCATTAATAAAGGGAAGGGAGAGCATGCCAGGGCAGAAGGACATGGATCAAAAGGACATACTCCTAAAATTGGGAGGTGGAGCATAGACCATCCCTGGGCTGCTGTATGTGATTTCACTTCTGAAGGAAACAATGGACAGGGGTTATTATTGTTGTTGCTGTTGTTAGCCTATGATGCTTCCCCAAACACTACTCAACACTCTCTGCTTTCCTTTCTGTTCTGTAGATAGTCAATATTCTTTAATATTGACTATCTACTAACACCAGCACACAGGTATGATTTATCTGAAATGGCCATACAGCAACATGCTGCTAATTTTAACAGGCTTCCCTAGATGTACACATTCACACCTCTCTCCAGAGATTATACAAGTCATCAGTGTTTTGTTTTATATGAAATTGACAACAGGACACAGCCTGTGGATGAAGAAGAAAAAGAGCCATTTAATAAAAACTCATCTAGAGACATATTACCCAGCTGCTCAAAGCCATCATTACCCTAAACCAGCATGTTAACCAACAAATTCAGTCCCATGCCCCTCTGTTATATCAGAAATGAATTACATGTTGTTAATCTCAGGTGCACATGAAGCCCAGATTCAGGGGACAGGTAACTTGGCTTGGCCACATCCATGCAAACACTCATTTAAATGTAAAACATTATGGCAGTAACAAATCTCCCCTCGCCCCAACATACCTAGAGGTTACACAGGCTGTCTTCAGAATCAAGAAGAATAGACTTCCCTTCTGTGCAAAATAGCAGATGATGTAAAAATAAGGTACCCTTCATGGGCAGTAGTGGTCCATGGGCAGAAATGATTACCTGGCTTCCCAATATATGCTTCCAATTCTTCCTTTCATGCTAAATAACCGGACATCATATGATGCCAGCTGACTGACAGGTGGGTGGTCATGCCTACCTGTTAAAAGTGACCTGTGGAGAATGGATCAGTTCTAGTTCTGGTGCATCAGTGGATCCAAGAGCAACATAAACAAGGAGTGAAGTCCTGTCTCTGCAGTGGCCTCCTGCCTTTGCAATTATCTCCTCTCTGAGGTCTGCTACAACAATACAGTGGTACCTCGGGTTATATACGCTTCAGGTTACATACACTTCAGGTTACAGACTCCGCTAACCCAGAAATAGTACCTCAGGTTAAGAACTTTGCTTCAGGATGAGAACAGAAATTGTGCTCCGGCACTGCGGCGGCAGCAGGAGACCCCATTAGCTAAAGTGGTGCTTCAGGTTAAGAACAGTTTCAGGTTAAGAACGGACCTCCGGAACGAATTAAGTACTTAACCCGAGGTACCACTGTACTGCTGTCATTTCATCACATCTGTTTGGCCAGGCTGCTACCTTTATTTGTGGTTTTACACTGGGGGGGGGGGGTTGAAATTCCAAATAGACCAGAGCCGTCATGATACCTAAAGTAAACGCCTCCATTTGTGAGTGCCTCAACATAAGTAGGGAGCACAGCAATTAAACAAGCAATTTGTTCATTGTGTTTTAGAATGAGATAACCCACTCTCTCATTAGTTCTGAGAATTAAAACTTTTCCAAGTCAGCATGCACTGTACTTATCAGAGTGAATCCACAACTGGAATTCACTCCGCTCAGTGACTTCCCTAGCATCTGGGATTAATGAGCTCTAAAGTACAATGCCTGATTTGCCTTTTCAGTGTAACATTTGAGAAGATACATTCACTTAATTGAATAGCAGCAGTTGGGTAGATAGAGATTTAGTTTCTTTATCTGGCTATTCAGTTGTGCACTTTCAGTGAAGTTAAATCTACCACCTTGACTACCTACATATTAACCCATTTGAAGCCAAGCATTCAGAAATGATGGCATCTACCACAAAGTTAACACGAGAAAAAGGAAATATGGTCCTCAGGCACCCTACATAACTGGGACACATTGAATCCAAAAAGACTACTCCTAAATAGACATGGTTAAGATTGAAATTTTTTAAAAAAATTGTCCAGTAGCACCTTAGAGACCAGCTAAGTTTGTTCTGGGTATAAGCTTTCGTGTGCACATGTCTTCAGATACATTGAAACAGAAGTGGAAGGGTGGGGTGGGGGTTTTCTAAGAAGGGTAGTAGGAGATGGGTGATTGACTCAATGGATATGGTAAACCTGTTGACGACTGTTAACAACTGCAATCAGTCCTGCAGAAAAATGTAAAGGATAGTATGCAGATGACCAAAATCAGCTTTAGCATATGTAATGAAACAAGAATCCAATATATCCATTCAGACCAGGTCTCTCCATAGGTTCATATTGTTTCCATGACAAAGTTGTTTATTGTTCTGTTTCTATTATTTTAAAATTGTTACTGTTTTCTTTTAGTTGCAAATATGTATACGCACCTATGTATGTGAAATTAAATAAAAATAATTTAAATTAATTACAAGATGTAATTCTTCCAATTCTGCAATGCAATTCTTGGCAGTTTAAATACATAAAACTCTGCATGCAAATATGTATTTTGATGCACATTTAAATATGCATTTCAAAAGAGCACTCACATTTAAGTACATATTAAATGCACATTTTGAGAGGCAAAGAAAGAAAGAAAGAAAGAAAGAAAGAAAGAAAGAAAGAAAGAAAGAAAGAAAGAAAGAAACCTATGGATAAATGCAGAAACTGAATGGAACAGAGTTATGGATAGAAACATGCTAAAGTGACATGGAATAGATTAGAGAGATTCATCCTTCACAACTTTAATCCTGGCAAAGCCTTACAGCCACAACCAGGAAATCTTTTCAGTTTATAGTGGTAAAGTATAAGCCTTTCAAATTGTGTGTTAAAAGCAAAACCCAAGTAATAGATAACTAAATCCTATGCCGTTTTAAAATGTGGAAGGGGTTTTTTTTTGGGGGGGGAGTTATTGGGTTATTGTTGTTTTTATTTTGATTATGTATTTTGTGTTTTTATATTTTGATTTTATTCTGTGAACCGCCCTAAGACCTGTGGGTATAGGCAGTATATAAATTCAATCAATCAATCAATCAATCAATCAATCAATCAATCAATGTCTATATAGTCAAGGAAGGACCATAGGACTATTCTGGAGGGTGGGGGAATCACAATGACCTAAAAACCATACAAAATATATATCAGTGAGTATAAAGAGCAGTGATTAGAGTGTTGAACTAGGAGCTGGGAAACCAGAGTTGAAATTCCCGCTCAGCCATAAAGCTCACTGCCTTAAGGCAGTCATTATCTGTCCAATCTACTTCACAGGGTTGTTGTGAGTATTAAATGGGGGAGGGGAGAGAACTATGTATACCAGCTTGAGCTCCTTGGAGGAAAGGTGAAATAGAAATGTAATAAATAAAGTAATATATTAAAAATCCTTAATTATTTTTTTTAATTTGCAGTCTTTTCATTGTGAAATGAAATGACTCTAACTGAAGCTTGGCATGAATACAAGTGAAGATCAGATCTATGAGAAGACCAAGTGACTCACTGGTAGAATTTTAGGGACTAGGTCAAAAAGAAAATGAGTGTCATAGAAGGAATTTTCAAAATTAAACCAGGGAACAGAATAAATTGACAAACAGAGCATCATTTCAGAGGAATAATGTTGCAAATTAATCATTCAGCTATTGTAAATGGGCTGGGGTTTGTGTTTTGTTTGTGTTGTTTTAGCTTGCCACATTTTCTATAGAAAGGGTACTTTGGGAGGAGAAATAAGACTGTCATTTTGAGCATGTGGATGCTGTGAAAAACATGTGTGCATGCAAAGCACCAATCACACAATAATCATTGGTTTGAAAGCAGCTGTAGGATTTCTTGGGCAATTAAGGGAGTGACAGGACAAGGGTAAAACTCCATTAAACCTCTCTCATTCTGCAACTGATTGTGTGTTTGCAATAGTATCAGCAAAGGCTCTAAGTGCTTTGAGATGGGTGCCTATGTAAGTTTCTAAATAAATTAATAATAGAAATTATATGATGGATGATTCTGAAAAGATAGATAGTACAAGCCTCCCATTACATCCAGAAGGCACTTCCTGCTGGTCACGTCACTTCGGATGCTTGAAAATAACTCTAATTAATCTTAAACATAATGTGATATATAATTCTTTGTACAGTCTGAAACAATAAGAAGCCCATTTGTCAAGTAACTGAGAGAGAGGAGAAGAAATTGGAATGTGCTGTAGGATGAAATTCCATTATTTGATCTCAAGGGGCATGATAGTAAGAGCCTGATTAATTCTGTACTAACAATAAACAATATATTCTGCTGTTTTAATAGAATATAAAACTGTCGCGTCAGTATGTTTGTGCTTTGCATACATTAAATTATCTCATCCATTTTGTGTAGCATGCAGGGGTTTCCTGTGCACAGACGACATGTTCAGATAGAGGAAGGGAAGGTGACTTGAGGCCCTCCAGATATTGTTGGATTTCAGCTTTCATCAGCCTTAACCACCAGGCCAACCACCTTGCTCACCTGGGCAAAAAGATTCCTGCATTGCATGGGGTTGGACTAAATGCTCGTGGTCCCTTCCAACTCTACAATTCTCTGATTCTATGCTCAATACATTGTATGAAAACTCCAATGTGGATCCAGTGTGCAGGCCCATTATGGAAAAGGTCCACAGTGCCACCACAAACCTTCTGAACATAATGTGAGGAATGGCACATCCAACTGAAAGCTTGGAACACAACCTACCATATCATCAGTGGTTAAGTAAAGAGGCATTTAAATGCGAACAAGATCAACTTATGATCTTTTCATGGATTAAATCAGGCATAAGGAACCTCAGGCCCAGGGGCAAAAGAAGAGCCTTTGAGACTCCTCTCTGTGCCCTGAAACTGCTTGCCTGGATAGAGTATACGGATAAGAAACTAGCCCATTGGACATAGGAAAAAATTGTACTGAATGAACTTCCCACTTTTGCCTCTTTCTCTACTCGCCACTGGCATGTGTACCCTGAAAAGTTTCCCAGGATGGAATATGTTTCTCAACTTGGAAAATGTTCCCCACCTCTTATTTAAACAGTTACCATTCCTACAGTAGTAGCTGAGTAGCATAACCCACAACAAAAAGAGTAGCATAGCTATAGCAGGGGAAAAGCAATTACAGTGGGACCTCGGGTTAAGAACTTAATTCGTTCTGAAGGTCCGTTCTTAACCTGAAACTGTTCTTAACCTGAGACACCACTTTAGCTAATGGGGCCTCCCAATTCTGCTGCACCGCACGATTTCTGTTCTCATCCTGAAACAAAGTTCTTAACCCGAGGTACTATTTTTGGGTTAGCGGAGTCTGTAACCTGAAGCGTCTGTAACCTGAGGTACCACTGTATACAAATCAATATTCAGAAGCCACGGCTATTAGAAGATGAAATGTATTCAGGGGGACGATTCAAACTTCAAGCATCAGCTTCAGATTACTAAATATACATACACTGGTGAGGGCTGGATGTGCAGAAACATATAATTTTACCCCTTTTGAGGCTCTTAAGTAATATGTGGCAATGGGCTGTATTGCTCTTTTTTTAGCTGCATTCATATCAAACTATATTTTCTCTAAAGTGCTTCTAAAATGTAGGCCAATTTTACTGGATACTTAATTTGTTGAATCAACAACAAAACAATAACTAAAAGAGACCTCTCTCTTTCCCTCTGATAAAGATTGAGACATACATCCCCATCATTGTATTTATTTGAAATGGCAGCTTAATACGTTGACAGTATTGTGACAGTCACAATATAGTGACTTTCTACCATAGTGAGGCATAAGCACAGGCCACCTATAACCTTTGAATTGTTTTAAGATGGAAATAGCACTCTGTTTTTCTGTGCAGCTTTTAGTGATGCACTAATAATAAGAGATTCCCTTAATGGAATAAAACACCCTGTTTCTGGCTTCTTCTTTCTGATGGAATGGACTGTTAATATACTTAGGACAGAAAATGTATTTGGTGCAATTAATTCCTTTCTTTACGTTCTATTTATCCATCCAATACATGTGTTTATCCAACAGCCAGAAATGCAAAAATTGTGCTGTATTTTGTATAAATGAAACCCTGCTTTATATTCCCCCCTTTCAGTTAACACTCTGCCAGGTGTTCACGGACTTTCTTTTAGTTCTTCTAATGGCGACGAAGCAAAGTGTTCTTTTCATTTCCTAAATATACCACAACTAGAGCAAACATCACAATATTTAGTTAATGCACAGTAATGTCTGTAATGCATATTAAACTAACTTCATTTGGCGATAGTATATCCATTAGTAATTAAAGCAGGCGAGATTGAGGCTATATAATGCTCTGGTGGGGCTCTTATCAGCTATGAAGATAAGAGCCATACCAGAACATTTGTCAGTGCCTCTTTTCCTGGGTGTCAGGTTTGGTGTTTTTTTTTTGGGGGGGGGGGTTCAGCGTGTTGCTCTTTCCTCATATGTGCATTTTACTGTGGAACATGGGTCAAGTTTAATAGGTGACTCTGGAAATATTTTCCCCAGTGGCTAACACAACCTGCCCACTTGATCATAAATCTCTAAGGCAGCATCACTGTTGAGACAAGGCCCAAAGGGTGAAGGAGCAGACAGCAATGTTTCATAGATAGATAGATAGATAGATAGATAGATAGATAGATAGATAGATAGATAGATAGATAGATAGAGATAGATGTAATTGCAGTTATCTCTCTCTCTCTCTCTCTCTCTCTCTCTCTCTCTCTCTCTCTCACACACACACACACACACACACACAACAAACAAACAAAATCATCTTCTCATCACAACCCTGAAGTTAGACTTTCTCTGAAGCACATAACAATACTAGAGAAAAATAATTAATAGGAACATTGTTGCCAGTTCTTGCAATTTTATTACAGGTCAACTTTTCAGCATTAGGTGAAACTTACGATTAAGTAGTGGGGATCTTCACTTCCAAAAAATCCATTGCATTCATTTTCAAGACAAGATTGAAAATTAAAACTTCTTAGTTCCCTAAAGAAACCATTAACTATGGTTTACTGTATGAACCGCATCTTTCTGAAAAATGATTTTAAAAATCCAGAGACTTTTCCCCCTGGGACTGAGTCATCTTGTGTTGCCCGACACGAGCCTGTACAAGTGAATGTCACATTATTATATTACATGTGGGGGAAAAGAAAAGAGGATAAATATTCATTCTGAGTGTAGCCACTTGATTCAATCATAGCTGTCACTGGGTGTGTACTATTACAAGGCAACTCTGCAACATTTGTGCCCATTGCAGAGTGAGTGCCAGGATGTCCATGCATGGGAATTTGCTGCTGCTTCTCCATGCAATATCTCCCTGCATCCCAAATGAAGACCATGATTCAGAAAAGCATGCAGAAAATGCTTTCCTTGAGTCACAGCTTTGCACTGCTCATAAAATTATATTTTATAGCTTCTTTGCTAGGTTACATAGAGAATGTGGACTCTTTACATGAAAAAGATTGTGTCTGTTTTGTTGCTGTATATTGTTTCATTCTCATGAAAAGAAACTCTTGAAAAATCCATTACCGGGGGGGGGGGTGTATTCAGAGGAACATCCCATGGCAATGTTCAATCCAAGAGTCATTCCACTCTTGTGTTCATTAATGACTATTCTCTTTATCAGTCTCCTTGCTCAATTAAGTCTGATATGACTGAAACTT
This sequence comes from Podarcis liolepis, assembly GCF_965112155.1. Classification (NCBI taxonomy): domain Eukaryota; kingdom Metazoa; phylum Chordata; class Lepidosauria; order Squamata; family Lacertidae; genus Podarcis; species Podarcis liolepis. The sequence continues at coordinate 48,807,233 of NC_139564.1, forward strand.
GGAACTGTGGTGAGAATTTAAAGTCTGTATTGCTCAGCTGCTTTAATGTTTGACTAATGTACCATTGTTTTCTACCCAAATTTATTCATCCAAATATGTTTAAAATTTCTTAAAGCATGTAAGGTATTATCCAAAGGTAACCAATTTTTATACAGTCTTTAATAACATTCATAGTAACTGGGACACTGGAAAAGAAGGGGGGAAACAATTTTTTAAAAGGTTGTATTCAAAACTCTTCAAAATTAATCAGAATTATGTCATTGCCCTCTATTATATTACATATTTTGAGGTTTGACTTCACCCCCAGAGAGACACTCCATTGTCTCTCGAGGAAACAGATGCCAAGAACATTCTGAGGAAATTATTCATATTCGTACATAGCTTTTTATAATTTTACGTTGGTTGATTTCATGAAGTAGATAACTATTATTCCTATTGTACCACCTGGGAGAAAAAGCTGAAAAATAACTTGTCCCAAACCACTTAAGCTGAAATTCAATACAAACATCCCTGAGAATAAGATTCATTGACCTCCATTGGATTGACTTCTAAAGAGATATGCCTAGGAGTGCACTACACCTGAAGAATGGTTTAGACTCAATGAGTGGTATTTATTCCAGCTTGAGTCCAACACACAGTTATCTATGTTGCTGCTGAAATGCCCAAATAGCTCATAATTTCTTTTTTCAAAAAAAAAACCCCACACATCTGGATGAATCAAACAACAAATTGACATGGACCTTCACAATGACATATTTTAGGTTCAGTTTATTTCTCAACCAGACGCAGTCATGTCAGTTCAGCAGCTTCTTCCTGTACAAGAGTAGCAATATATCCAAACACCTTTCTTGTCACCTCAGTGGGCCACTTCTTTGTACAGATAGAGCTATGTGTACAAAGAGTTGAACAGTCTCTTCTTTAGGAACAGATATGTCCCAGGGGAAACCTGTTGTTTACCGCTGAATTGGAACAAATGGAGAAAGTAGTGGGACCAAAGAAAGCTACCTGCTTGGATATGGACCTAGAAATCCTGAACCTGTGCCTTGAAGTAGACTTCTCTGTTTGTACAGAAGAAGTTTACTTCTCAGACCTCTGCCTAGAATTTGCAGCAGAAAATGAAGTGTGAATGAAAAATTAAAGCCAGCTCCCTCTCCATTTTGTGATGCCAAATGACAGTTTAATGACATACAAATTCCACTGAAGTAAATCTGATCAATATGCTGTTAAAGTTACCCACTGATCTCCTAATATAAAGCTTACATACAATCCAAAGCAATCCTCAGATATGGAACTCTTGTTGCAAGCCACAGAATTCCACATCCTGAAACAGAAAATGCAAAGATCCCAACATAATCTTACATGGAATTAAGATTATTCAGTTTATAATGCAACAGATTTATTTAAGAAAATATAGCATATATCTGGTAAAAATCTGGTAAAACTAATTTACTTTAGAAGCTAGCCAGTATCTTTTAAAGTTATCTACAGTAAAGTTAATTATAAGTTGCGGCAAATCATTTTCAGAATGCCTATAATGTTTCATTAATGCTATAATTGTTGTTTCCTCCCCAAGGTCAATCCTTTTTACACTAAAGTACAATTGCAAACTTCAAACCATGAAAATAAGAGATGGTGCTACTTAATTATTTTTATGAAGGGGGAAAAAAACTTTTTAATGGCCATTTGACTTCAATATAAACCAAGAGTCAAACAAAGAGAGATGAGCAATTTTTCAGAATGGGAATTAATATTCATTAGGCAATAAACGCTCTATAAAACTGATTTAAACACAAAATCTGACCCAGAAATTAAGAGAGATAATAGACCAAATAATGCAGACTTTAGTAAAATGAACAATACAGTACCATATTCGCCAGTAGTCCTACTTTTATTAACAGGCTATGCCATTTGACTGAATGTAATCTTAAACATCTTTAAAAACTGATTTATGGCAATTGTGTGCTTCACAGTTAGTGATTGGCAAACTCTGCTCAGCTGGCCTCAAAATCCATTAGCTGGGTGTCTTCCCACCACTCCTTTCCTGGACAATGCTTGAGAAAAATCCATCAATAATTTTCAACAATGGTAAAATAAAAATTGAAAGGTAAGTTTTTGTTTTCTTGATGAGAAGGGGAGTTTTCCACCTCCACTAAACTACTGTATAAGTACAAACAGGGGGTTAATTTGAACACCCTCACATATTCAAAGAACACGTGAGGAGGTTGAAAGGATGAGTGGGATAATCCCATCCTGCTACCAGTATGCTTGCTATTATATTATCCACCCTTTACCCTAAGGTCCTAGGGTAGGATACAGCATTAGAAACAATTTCAAAAACAATTATAAACAACTTGTGGCCATGCTTCCATCACCTAATATTAAGTCCATAAGAGGGTCTCTGTGCACAAACCAATGCTTATACACAGAGCTCTTCCATGCACAGGTGGGTGGGGGGCATAATTTGTCCAGGAACCCTCCTTATATATATGGTCCTTCCTTACAGATGCTAAATGCATGGTCAAGTGGCACGGTCATGTGGCATGACCCCACCAATTGAAAGAAATAGAAGGATGCTGCAAAACAAATGTTATTTCAAGGCTATTCCAATTTGTATCACAACTCCATGCAATAAAGTCATCCTGTTAGCACAAGGACTTCCACTTGCACAATGGAACTTTTCCTCAGTCTCCTCTCCCTGGATGCTTCCAGCACCAGTCAACACCTGCTCCAGACAGTTTGGGTGGCGGTGGTGGAGGAGAGATCTCAGAACAGATTTGGGAGGGATACAAGGGAAAACATTCAATTTTGCAAGCAGAAGTCTTTGCATGAACAGAACATCTTTCTTGGATACAATAGTTAATTAGAATGCAATCTTAACACCACCACCACCACCAGTGTTGGTGGCTTGGAGGTATATGATTAGGGTGGTGCTTCTGCTGCGGAAGGGAAGTGCTGCTGGTGAAGCAGGCACAATTGTGGGGGAGGCAAGCAGTAAGCTCCTACCAGTGACTCTCTCACCAGTTGAAGACAGTGGCAAGTCCTGAAATGGGATGCTTTGGGTCAGGGTGCCAGAGGTTTGGACCCTATGAATTCCCTGAGGGTCCTTATGCTTAGGTCTCTAATCTTGTCAAGCCTGGAGATACCATAGCAAAAAAAAAAGAAGGACCCTGATATCAACTTTCACCCAGACTGGCATGGCTTCATATCCAGCAGTAGATCCAATGCTCTGCTCCACCTCACTGTTTGCAAGGTCTGTCTAGGATCATTCTACTGAGCCCTTAGCTACAGGGGGGGGGGGCGGTTCAAAACAACTTGCTCAGCAGCATATACTCTTTTTTTAAAAAAAAAGAAAACATCCATTTAAAATAATTACAATTTTAAAATGTTAATGGATGATGTTTCCGTCTTTGAAAGACAACTGGACTTTGGGTTTCAGTCTGCATTGGCGAAGAATTTAGGTTATTTCAAAGTTTGCATCATATTTGAGGTAGGTTTTAAGGAGCCTATGCAGTCTGATGGAATTTTGCCCACCTCTCTACCAGTGGGCTTCCCAGGGGGTCTTTGACTGGCTGCTGTGGAGAACAGGATGCTCAATTAGCTAAACTCTTAGTGTGGTCCAGAAGGATTCCCCTTACATTCCTACCTCTTACAAAAATAAAATGTGAGATCTGAAGCTTAATTAATACCACAAATTAATGCTTTCAGCTCCCCTTTTTACTACCATCCCCAGTGTTCTGAAATCAAAGAGACGGTGACAAACCACTGTCAGTTTTACCAATATTGCTCTGCTTGACAGCACAGGAGTTTTTGAGGGTTAAGTTCATAAAGATCCCGAAATGCAAAACACTGTAGAAAGTGTGGGACAAACCTTTTAGACACTTCATCTTCCTGGCTCATCACATTTATCATTTATGTGTCTCCATTTTTTCTTCCCACGGTAGCTATTTTTTGCTGCAGCTCTGATGGTTTGAATGTTATGGAATGATGCTAAAATAAAAGGGCAGGAGCAGCTTGTCATACTCCTTAAAGGTTCCATCAGCTGCCAGACTAGCCCTGGAAATGACTAACAGGCTGTGTTTGGGGGGGGGGGGTGGTTTTTTCACTTCAAAGATGATAAGTTAAGGTAATTGTTTTTATTAAGAAAATAAGCTTCAGACTACTCTAGGGGAAACACTTTTTTCTCATTATATTTTGTTTTAAGAGCACTGCATGATAGAAGTTGGGGGGATGAAATTGCTTTTCCAAGCACTTTACTGAAAATAATGCAATATTGCGTGCTGGAAAAGGAAGTAAAGATGAAGTATTCAAATTTTATTTGAGTATTCATAGAATCCTTAACAGTTTTGAAGCTGATAGATGACTGCAGCACACAAGTCACCTACCGTCATACTGTTGTCAGTACAAAACTCGTTCTCTGTCTAGAGATGGGCTGCATATATGGGAAGGCCAAGTTCTGAGCAGACTGGGGCATACCATGCGCTGAAACACCAAGCCAAATCAGTGTGAAATTAGCCACCTCTTTGAATCCCATGACTGGGGCCCTCTGGCTTTTTAAAATAAAATTACAGGAGCAGCAAGGGGCCCTGATCCAGACTGAAACCATAGTACACAGGGAACGGGGTTCAATCCTTCCCCCACCAACTATTTTCCATCTGAAAATTGCCTTCCCAAAGATCCTATTTGCATCAAATTGCTTTGCCATGATTTTCTGGGGAGAAACATGTGATGGAAAATATTGAACACCCATTATTCTAAGCTACAGTTCTGATCTGGATGGGTAAAGTTGCTCTTTTTGTTTTGCTATGGTCTTCTTTCTTCTTCATGGTGCTCCATCCTTTTACGTAGCTGATTCTTATTATATCTGACAGAGCAATGAGAAAGAAAGAAAGAAAGAAAGAAAGAAAGAAAGAAAGAAAGAAAGAAAGAAAGAAAGAAAGACATATGCTATTTATGCACAGGTACCCTTTATGAAGCCCCTGAATTGGCAATTGTGTGTATAATTAATATCTCAACAGCTTGTTTGTCCAGTTGACATACTACTCCCCTCCCTTCTTACTTATTTCATCTCTCTCTCTCTCTCTCTCTCTCTCTCTCTCTCTCTCTCTCTCCTGACTGGAGGGAGGAAAAAACCTTGCCCAGTATTTTGCTGCAATCTATAGGCCACAGCGCCGTCGGGCAAAGGTGTCCTGTACTTATTGGGCACAGAATGTGGCTTAAAATTAATGCTATAAATTAATCATGTTCATTAATTTCAGCAGGTCTACTCTGAGTATGACTAGCATCGGGAGGGGGGAGGAACCATGGAACTATTCTACATTGATGGAACAGTCATGGCTAAAATAATCAAAGCTAAGGGTGTTTCCTTTCATGACAGATGTCTTTTCCAAAGGCAGGTCTATGGTGATAAAAAAAGAAGATAATACAATCAAACATTTACATGTAACATTCAACCATTTGAGTGACATCTGGTAGGCTTTCCCTGGCATGATTAAAATTGCCCTGAATCAACTGGGTATGACAACAGTCAAGTAACTAACTGCATGGAGAGACAAACACACAGTTGAAGTTTCCACTAGCAACCATTCTGCTAAGAAAATATGAGGATGAGTCCTGAAATGAAATCAGGGCTAGTTATTGTTTTGGATTAATTAAGATTAAGCACATGAGTGTGACATTTTGCATTTGACTTCATACAATGTTTAGATTCTAATTTGTAGGCTATATGAACTCAAAACTTCTGCCTTTACTTTTTCTCTGTTTTTTAACTGTCTCAAAGGACTAATAAGTATTAATTATGGAATGAACATGGTTAAAAATAGCTGAGAGATTTTAGTTAATAGAGCATAGCATGGAAGTAAAATATATGCCAAAAATATGCCGGTTAGATTCATTAAGACCTTGGCTTAATGTTTGGCCAAGTAACAAAACTACATAGCTTAATTTGTCCCCTGATCTTTAGGATTCCATCCACTTTCCCTTTAATTTTCAGTGTTTTGAAAGAATATAGATATATAAATTAAACTGTCTTCAACGTGTTAATCATATGAATGAGGTTACACACAATTAATGGAAAAGAGGTCATGATACGAGTCCCACTGTCCAGCATAGCATGACTTCCCTAGTCTTAAAGTCTGATGTTATATGTTATCTACAGGGACAACACATTTATTTGCAGATTTCTATTTGCATAGGCTTTCTACATGAACTGAAATGTCAATCAAGAAGGCTTCTGGCTCACAAAGAAGCATATGCATGTAGAGGTCTACACACTTATGCTTTCCCCCTGTAAAGGTCTACATTCAAAATATGGATGTCAGTTGTGGAAACTGTGTAGTGTCCAGGCCAGGGACACAGTCTCATTTCCCCTTAATCATCTAGAGATCCCTTCATGCAATTACTGTGTGAAAGCGCTTTTGTGAAATATGTAGATGTTGTTTCTCCAACCTTTCTAGTGCTACTTCAGTCAGGAACATTGATGTGGATGGTAATGCCATGGAGCACAGCCATTCCCTCAGTCAAGTCTGCCAATTTCTTCACTGGATTTTAGTAAGGGAAATAGGTCTCAAGCTATGTGAATGTGGACAGTGTTGTTTAGGGATGAATTTACCGCCTCTCAGAGCAAAGCCTTCCACACAGGCTTACATACATAGATAAAACATAAAATTAAAACAAGAAAGCTAAACGATTAAAACAACAATTTAAAAACATTTTACAGCCTAGCCTGACACTCATAGAAAACCATTTGAAATGATTTAGAAAGTCTAATTTTAATTTACACTAATGGGAAACCAATCTAAGTGACGTATAATGTCTAATTTTAATTTTAACTCATCTTACTTTGCAGTTCATGTCTGCTTCAAAGTGTCTTGGTTATTTATTTATTTTAAGGCTGAATGAAAATAGCTCCTAAAATTCTCCTCTGAAATCAAAACTCCAGTGTTGGAGAGGGCTGAAAGGAAATATATATTCTATCTCACTCTTTTTGTGTGTGAGAGAGGAGGATGCCACAGGACCTTCCGTTCCCCAAACATTATGAGGACAAACTACACAACCCTAGAGTTCCTTTTCCTCCCATTGGAATTAGTAGAGAAATGGGTTTTTTAAATAAATAAATACCTGGAATAGGAGTAGAGGGGGGGGGGGAGTGTTCAACCACTTCTTGCTCTGCCTGCACAAGCCCTGCAGGGTGTAGGAAAATGTGGTTTGCCCATATTCAGTTCTCTCCTCATTTTTAATTGTTCCATTAAAGTTGACTGAAACTCTGTTGTTAGTTTACATTCATGGATTAAGGATTCAAGAGACTAAAACGAGGAGGAATAGGGTCCAAGCCTATTGCTTCCTTCAATAATATCAAAATAAAGTTAAACAATATTACAGCTCAATGCACAGTTGTGGCCAAAATTCACAGACGGCACAATGGAGGAGGCCATTTTGCCAAAAATTCTCTAGGGGAAATCATATACAGTGGTACCTCGGGTTAAGAACTTAATTTGTTCTGGAGGTCCGTTCTTAACCTGAAACTATTCTTAACCTGAAGCACCATTTTAGCTAATGGGGCCTCCCGCTGCCTCTGAGCCACTCATCCTGAAGCAAAGTTCTTAACCCTAGGTACTATTTCTGGGTTAGCGCAGTCTATAACCTGAAGCATCTGTAACCTGAAGCGTCTGTAACCCGAGGTACTACTGTATTATTGTTTTCCCCCTATTAAGGACTAGAACTACATCTGCCTCGTATTTCTGAACCGAATTTCGTATTTCATTGTCATTTGCCACAAAATTGATGATATATTTTCACTTTAGTAACACTCTGTTTCAAGCCTTGATGATAAATAATAATACTTACTCAAATTTCATAGGAAGATGGTTTGGAGGAGGTTACAACAATCCAGCTTCTTACTCTATTATGTCTCATTGCTCATACAAGTGATTACACACTCACACCAGTGGATCATGTATAGAAGATCTTGTTCTATCTAATGGGCTCTAAGATCAGAAGAACGAATTTAGCAACAGGTACAGATTGCTGCCAAACCCTTGTAGGAAATACAACTGGATTGTTGTGCTTTCCTTTTGCTACCAGCTTCCCTCAATATATTTTTAACCAGCAGAAATTCAGTTTGAAAAAGCAGCTGGGGGATGTTGCTAGCAAAGATGAGTTCATGGGGAAAGCATTGAGTAACGTCTACCTGGTCTCTGCTGCAGACCTGCTCCTCACCTCACTGCTTTGCAGCTGTTCAGTGAAGACCCAAGTTCCCACACACAGGTTCTGCCACCAAAATTGTAGTTCCAGTCCAAATCCCACTGAAATCAATCAAATTAGAGCACAGTTGTTTGAACTTAATGGGATTTAGTGGCGGCTAATGTTTTCTGGATTGGACCCAACTAGCAGACAGCAGAACATACATTTTGTTTCCCTTTGTCCCTCTGTTCCTACACTCTCCACTTCAATAGATTTATTGCAAATTATATAACTACTTTGTGTAAAGGTGTAATTTTGGGTGGTTTCCTTATTCTTTACTTTGCTCACCATAAACCTTGCCTGATATTAAATTCTTTGATCAAATATAATTCACTTTCTAGCACACAGTTGAAATTGCACTATAAAATGTCTTAATGACAATGATATCATCAGCAACGAACTAGTGAAACCTTTCAATGACTATTATAAGGTACCTTTGTCCCTTGCTCTGGGTACCCTATGGCAGGGAAAGCTCACAGAATGAGGAATCTGTAGACATGGAGACTAAAGTATATAAATACATAGAAATAATTCACAAATTCAGTCAAGCAAAAGATTCTGAGAACCTTAATGTTTCAGTATAATATTTTATTATATAACTAGAGCAATAAAAACATACAGATCTGTAATACAAAATTTTATTGTTGTGGTAATAAAGTGAATAAGCTTTTAGCAAAATTACTTTCTGGCTTTCCTGAGCCAAGAGCCATTTTCTTTATAATAATCCAAGAAAGAAACTGCTTATTTACTGAAGAGTCTTTCTATCTCTAGCTGTTTTTATCAGGTTTGTTAATAATTTCAAGGCACCTTTATAGACATAAAGCTAATTTGTTCACATTTCTAGCCTGACTCATCCTAGGTTCTTATTATGGCAATAATGGCTTAAACAAAGTCTATATATGTATTCAAACTTAGATGAGAAATATTCTTATGTGAGCTCAGAAACTAGCCAATTTGACATACAACAGCCTGCAAACTCCCCCATTCACCATACTTCATACTATTAGCTCGATCTATGTTAACTCACTATGTTAACTATATTAACATAATCAAGCAATACTTCCCTGGATATAATTTACTATCCACCCAGGCCACCCTATTTGCACAGAAAGAGTATGTTCTACTGAGACCCCATCAATCCATTATCAATAACTGAGACCCTTTTCACATCTCATTTGCATCTATCCAATGGTCTGTTCCTTTCCAGAGCCCTGCTCTTTAAAGAAAATTTGTATGTTATTAATTAGTGTTGGCCCAGAATTTTCCTGTGTGTGAGAGAGAGGGAGAGAGAGAGAGAGAGAGAGAGAGAGAGAGAGAGAGAGAGAGAATGAATATGATGCAGTCTGAAAATGTTTGAGGTGTAAGGCTAAGGATGTTGAATTATTTTTTTCAAAATCTGAAATGGGGGCCTAAATTGCCACAATTTTCATGTTCATCAAAGGTCAGTAATGGAAGTCATGAAAGTGAATACAAGTATTTTGTTTTAGTCTGAAAAGCTGCAAATACTTTTGTTAATTTCTGCATTGTTTTTTATTCTTCCATTAAAATGCATTGACATTGGTTATGTAGTTAATTACATATTAAATTACACTAGTTTCAGCCTGAGCAGTTAACAAGATGAACATAGGTTCTAGTAGAAGCTGAACTGTAGAGAAACAGAAGCAGTGCTGATTGCAATGAACACGGGACAGGACACCCCTAGATGAGGGATATTATTTTAAGAGCCAATAGAGGATTCATTTTGTTTTCAATTTTCATTCTCCCCCCCCCCCCCAAAAAAAAAGAAGCTTTGCAACTCCACAGCTGCAAACACCAATCTTGTGTAATGGAAGACACCTTCTACAAAATGGTGCAAGAAGAATAATGCTACACAATGATATAGCATCATTCCGAGAGCATTTTTGGGAAACACACTTACAGCTGCCTCTTACTAAAGGTTAGTTGAGAACATGTTTGAAAACAAAAAAGCTTTATCATGGAAAATATGAGAAAGAAAACATGAAAAATGAGAAAATGTGAAAGTTGCTTTTGGAGTGGTTTCAGTTGCGTACTCATAATGTAGAAAGTAGCCATTTGGGAGGCATCTGAACTGATCCTCAAACATACTGAAATCTATTCCAAAGTAGATTTACTTTTCCATATTAACTGTAATCAGCATAGACAGGGTGTGTATCTTTGCATCCTAAAACAGAATGAACACACTATGAAGTATTTTTACACAGAATCGAAACCTAGCTCACTTTGTGATTGCCTCTGACATTCAACTTCATATTCTTTGTGACCTGCTACACCTTTTCAAGAGCTTGTTATCTCTTGTTCTGGCAAGACATAAACACTGCTAGAGCACACACTGATTATATCACCTGTATACTAGACAGAATTCACTCTAGTACTTCAGGAGTGATTTTAGATATGTTTTATGCATAGCTTTGTGCCTCGCAAAGCCTTGCTGCTACAACCCCAGCTAACAATTTATCAAGTGTTCTGGATTGATACTCCCTGTCTGAATCTGCTGTTACACAATTGTCAACAGGCAGAATTTTGACAGCCCCATCTTGCAAAGTGGCCAGCATCAAGCAACAATATTTTGGCTTGCCTTATAACCCTGAGCATCTTTATGAAGCCAGAAACAGCTTTGAAGTCTAGCTGTCTTCCTTGTAAAAATGGAATTTTCACAAATGCTATATTATATTTTCAATGCAAAACATTTTTCTAGGTGATCCACAGTACCATTTATTTTCTTCTTCTTTTGTGGAGAAGGAAACGTTTCAATTTTAGCGTTTCAAAAATCATTTGGACATCTGGCTCAGCAAGCTGTAATGGTCCAGAGTCCTGCTGGCTGTCATTTATCACATCTGCTGGCTCTCTGAAGTTTTTAGCTATCTTTTTCATTTCTTCCACGATCTTTCTGATCAGAGAGAATTCACACTAAATGCAAGGACCGGAGAAAACGCTGCTTCCTCTCAGTAGGTTTTCTCTCATTGTCACAAAGTTACCTTTTGCACCCTAGCTAAGCCACAGACACTACTGTATCCAAAGATAGTTTGTTTCCACTCTTCCTGTGTAATTTAACGAATAGCACTTTTCATGGAATTGGGGTCTGTCAAGGAGGTGATAAGGCCAACAGTGTATAAACAAGGCTGCAGCAAATCAATCTTTCCTCTAGATACGTGGAGAACTCAGGTTCATTTCTAAAGTTTTCTGGTCAGTTTTATGGCCTATTGGACAATGATACTTTTTTTTTAAGGGAATGGAATGTGGAAAGTGACACACACACATGAAGTTATGTTATTAATTTGCCTACTCTTGCATGATTTTCCAGACTTCCCTACAAGGGCTGGGGAATGTAATCAAGTCTATCACTCAGCCATTTTGTTGAGCTCAGACTTCTTTAATGGTCCTCACAATACCTGCTACTCCAGATGGAAGTAGTTCAGTACACATTTTAATGCACACCTGCCTAATTTGCACTTCCTGAAACAATATGTGAAACCAAAACACAGCTTTCATTTGGAATTTGCACTTCTCCAAATTATTCAAAGCAAGTGTGCATATTAGGCAACAGTCAGGTAAAGCAAGATGTAAAATATTTGAAATGTGTGCTTAAATGCTGGCTAATTTACAAGATACTTTTTAAAAATAGCAACTCCACAAGCTGATGCAGAAATGTGGCAAAGTGAACTTAACTGGAAAAATAAGACCCTGAGAGAAACCAAAATCAGCAGATCCCACCCAACCCTTCTTGCTGTGACCACCTTATGGAGATCTATATTCTTACTTGAATATATCCACAAGACACATTGCATGAGCATTCAGACCAGGATACCAATAGTAAAAACAGTAAACATTGATTGATTGATTGATTGATTGATTGATTGAAAATAATACCCAGAACAAAATACTAAAATTAGCAGTCTAATAGCCTGATCTAACACAACCGCTTAATAGCTGCACTAATTCTCTAAGTTGTGCCTTCTTTCTTCCTCCCATCTCATTTCATCTTGTCCCCCCCACCACTTCAGCAACTCTCCTACTGTCATTCTCATCAGACCCTACCCACCTGTCACTCAGGCCAAAACATCAGCCAGTCTTTGAGTATGTAAAAGTTGTACCAAGGCTACTCAAAAATCTCTTAGTCTGCTAGCCCTTGTGATTACTCACCACTGTGCTTTCCAATGGCACAGATACGAAATGAATTGTGTGGTGCCTGCACACCTTTAGCACATACAATTACAATTAGTATTTTCTATAAAAAAAGTCAATCATTTAGTTGCTGAACTCATATGGTGCATGGGGGGGGGAGGTGTGTGTGGTGTTGTGGGTGTGGGTAGGTGTGCATATCCGTGTGAACACACACATTTCCCAGCTACATGGCCCAATCAGTGTTTCTGCATAATACATTGACTGTGCTAACACACACACACACACACATGTCATTGATCATATGAATCTGATGCCAAACCATAGCTGCAAGAAAAAGCTCTAATTTTTTATCACAAGAAAAAGCTCTATTATTTTTTTCTTGGAGAAAATGAGGGTTAAACAGGACTTGACATCACAACAAATTCCAATTGCTCAGCTGACTGACTAAACACTAAATAACTGATCAAAATTAACTGACAGGCTGCTCGGCAGCAGCAACAGAAAGGTATATGTGCATGTGTTCTATGACTTTATCATTCGTGTTTGGCTTCTAAAAAAAACTGACCAATCCATCAATGTCAAGAGTCAAGCGAGCACCAGCTTCAAACTAAATTGGCTCTAACAAGTACACACCAAGACATATTCTCATAGGATGTAGGATTTAAACTGAGCTCCAGTCTTGACTTTCAGATCTGTGAAAATTGTTCCTGAACTGGGAAGCTACTATGTTTAAGATCTGTTCACCAGCCCTCAGATAAAGGATTCTAAAAAATGCAAATTACTTTATTCCCATGTAATGGTTGCTGTTGAAGTAAATTTAGAAGACAAGGCGGAAAGGCTATTTACTTAGTTATTTAAGGTTCACTCCTAAGCAATATTTGATAGAAATTAAATCCCATTTGACTCAGCAGGACTAAACTAACACCAGTTTTACTACATAGAGGTGTAGCTGTTTCTGCTTCTGCAGTTGTTCCTGCATTGGCCTGGATATACCCAAAGACTTCAAAGAAGATATGTGGTTGGGCTTGCTAGAAGGAGGTCATTTGTATGGTATAGAATTAGAGCTTCCATAAGTCCGGACATTACTGGAATTTCAAAGGTGGAATTGATGTCTGGGAGGAATTTCTGAAAGGTGGCAGTTTGTCCTGGATCTTAGGCAAGTCAATTGAAAATTGTGTGTGTGTGTTTAAAAAAAACTCAACAACTTCCAGGCTTTCTTTTAAAAAGCTCAACAATTTTGCGCATTTCCTAAAAACAGGAGTGATTTTAGATATGTTTTATGCGTAGCTTTTTCATTTTTGAAATATGGCAACCCTAATAGAATATGGATGTGCATGTGCCTGGGGTCTCAAGATTAACCTTGTATTTGTGCATTTGGCCTTGTTTCTGAGTTGCTCTCTTCATTTCAGTCTGTATTCTCTGCCGTCCAATTCCCAAGCTGTGACCCCCTTTCACTGCAAATCAAATATAATTTTTCCACTTTTGGCCAAAGTGGATGAAATTTGCAGACACAGAAGCCCCTCTGGAGTGGATTAAGCCTGACAAATTGCAAATGCACAGGTCCAGAGCTTATTGTGGGGGAAGAAAAAATGCTCATTTTCTGCCATAATCCTTTATGAGAATGAGAGTCGGGTTTATTTCTTGCTCTTTATTACCTTAAAACAATTATGAGATGGCCAAATGGTGTGTATTTCTGCTTTGACACTTTAAAAAATATTGTAGGCTACCACTGGCTTTCCTAGTGTTTCTGTCCCCTTACAGGTCTCTGATAGGCCTACAATGGGGGGGGGGGGCTACCTAGAGTTCTGGCTTAATTTCATTTTTGTGTGAAAGCAGAGCAATATCGGTTTGGTTTTGCTTTGTTTGGTTAAATGAAACTTTTAACTTTCCTTTTTTATAAAAACAAAAACAAAAATGTCTGTTGCTGTGGTTTAAACAACAAACAAACAAACAAATCCAGGCAACATTTTAGACTGCTTCACATCTTGCAAAACTCATAGAGAAAAATACAGAAATATAAGAGAATGTGGAGCTCATACCCTCCAACATTTCTCTAATGAAAAGAGAGACATCCAATTCAATATCATTATTGTAGTTGTTATTAGACCCCGCCCATCTGACTGGGTCGCCCCAGCCACTCTGGGTGGCTTCCAACATATATAAAAGCATAGTAATACATTTAAACATTTAAAAACGTCCTTATATGCCTTCAAATGCCTTCTAAAGGTTGTTTAGTTACTTATCTCATTGGCTCCGGGGCTGCATAACTCCATACCCTCCAACATTTCTCTGATGTAAATAGGGACGTCCTAAGGAAAAGCGGGACATTCCAGGATCAAATCAGAAAATGGGGCGGCTTCTGTAAATCCGGGACTATCCCTGTATAAAAGGGACACTTTGAGGGTCTGACAGCTATCCTGAAGAGAAAGACGGAAACTGTAAGAACAGTGCAACACTTTATGGGGGTGCCTGACCTGGTTTATTGCCATCACATTTTGACTCAGCAAAAGAGTAAAGACCCTGAATCTCGCTGAATTGCTTCATTATTTGGCATCTACACAGAACTGATGCATATCCCTAGTATATAAACCCACAAGGAAGCTGAACCGCGAGCCAGTCTTTATGTATTCTTTCATTTGTTTAACAACATTGATTAACCACTTTGCGGTGGCCTAAAGTGACAAGTAAAGCAAATATGACAAATACAAAATAAAATACTTTATTTCCGCCAAACCTTTATTAGGCATCACAAATACAGGCCATCATAAAACATCCATATATAAAATTTTAAAATATATACAAATAAACAGCCATGTAAAAATATGCAATAACAAGGATGCTGGCAAAAGTACACATCAAGGGGCAGAACTACTTCTCGATAAACACGTTTAAGATGAGACTTTAAGCAATGGTGGCCTGCCGAGCATATCTGACCTACAGATGTCTGCTTGGGCCCAGCCATGCTTTTCCATTTTTCATGTGCATTTTTATCTTTGCTAACCTGCTGTTTCCTACAGTGCTCCATCCATCTCTCCATCCCCATCCTGGAACATGCAATGCAACGGCTGTGACTTTTACCTCTGCTGGTTATAAGTAGGCTTGAAGCAGCAAAAGCTTAAGGAGGCATGTAATCCCTTGGGAACAGATAGCTTGCCCACATCTTGTGCTATCTACTGGTTTACAAGTGCAGTACAAGATATTTATACATACCTGTGAAAATGTTACAAGAGACATTTTTTAAAGGATAAAAACTATGATCCTTATTACGTTTGGTCAGAAGAAAATGCCATTGCTTTAAAAGCTTGTCCAAACAGTAGGAATTCCACCCCACACACATACCCCATGTTAACAGGGCCGGCCCACCCATGAAGCAAAGTGAGGCAACTGCCTCAGGAGGCAGGGTCCAGCAAGGTAGCACAGTCTGATGTTGGTCATTCTTCCCCACCTTATTCCTGATGTAGAGTTGCCCTGACCCCTTCTTCACTGGCGGGGAAAGAGGATACCATTTTGGGGTCTGCCTCAGGTGGCAAAATGTCTTGGGCCTGTCCTGTCATTTACAACACAAAATGACAAGTGAGGCTCATTGCAAGTATGGGTGCATATAAGTCCTGAACCTTAATACACAATATGAGTGTGGGAACCTGCAAAAGCCCATGCCTCCCTTTTTGACCTCCTCCTCACAGTGTGGATGACCTGTGCACCTGGAGCATGTGTGAACCAGCTCTTACTTCCAAGTAGATGTGCTTCAGATTGCAGCTGTAATTTTTCCATTCCGTTTGCCTTTCGCTTCCCTGAACGCGTTTTCTCAAGTTTCTAGGGAAGATACCAAAACTATTAAAGACAACCTATTATTTCTGAAACAGATTTGCCTTTGAAGTTATGAGGCTTGAGTTGATACCTTGCATTTTTCTGCTTGAGCCACTTCTCCCAAAGTCCACATTTTTGCAGGGAGGAAAACACATTTTTAGACTACTCAGCAGAAATTACAGCCATTTTTTATTCCAGAGAGGTAAAGAAAGAGACAGCGACAAGCAGAGTGAGTTGGAAGGACTGCAGAGTCAGGCATATGGTGCTGTTTGTCACTGTGTAAACTCATCTGCAGTAGTTTATCAAAAGACTCCTATGAAAACACCTTCACAAATGGCCCCTTTGTTGGCAGACTCAGCAAAGAAACTTCCTGTTTTAATGGACAGGAAGAGTTTACTCTTTTCTCACCCCCTTTTTCCAGCATAGGGATTTGGAAATTCACACTTAGTGTACAAAAGCTGGATAGTGCTTGTAAACAGGCTGACTTGCACCAGTAAATTGACTTTTCAGTTAATGAAACTCATGGAAACACTTCATTTTTTTCAAAACCTTCATTTATATGATTACTCTCTATTTATGTAGTAGCTCAGTTTTGAAGGCGCATTAGTTTTATTCATTTATTTTTCTCAATTTATACCATGTCTTCCTTTCCAGCTAGAAATTAATTTTCCAGTGAGTTTATATTATAGGTACTAACGTAAAAAAGATGGGAGTCTGCAGGTTCTGTTTAGCTCAACAGCATTTAACACAAATATTAGCTTCACATCGCACCGAAAACACTATGAGAGGCTGAATAAAATCCATCAGCCAATCTGAGTGGAAGTTAGTTGTACTTAAGTCCACAGAAAACAAAGGGGCTTAAGTTAATTGTGATTTATTGTGTTGGTTTCAAACCATGGCTCTAGAGCAGGGATGGAGAATAATGTGGCTCTTCAGACCTCTGTCTCTTGCTTTGTGGCCACTGCCTAGGCCATTTTTCGTCTTGGCTCGCAGAATCCCTGTTCTGGACCCTTCTCATGTGCTTTTACCTGGCAGAATGTGTCCTTGAACAGGGTGGGCGGGTGCACATGTGTGTAAACCTCTGGGTTTTGCATGGTTGGGTTGTGGGCTACTGAGAAAAGTCTTTTTAAACAAACAAACAAAAAACACATGTTGCTCTGCCCACTGGCTCAAGCCTAGGGCTGCCAGATGATACTGGTTCTGGCAAAATACAGGACAGGGTGGTGTGGTGTGGTTGGGGGGCGATTTTTTTTTTCATCTGGTAATGAAATGAATTCAAAGCAAACCATGACAATCTATTGCACCCTAACAGGATGGCTCCTTCTGAATTTGTCACACACACACACACACACACACACACACACACACACACACCAACTTGTAAATCTGTCTGTGCTTAGCTACCCAGGGCTTAAATAAAGGAACTTTCACACGCCCTTTCAAGCACATATATTTGGAGAGGATCCCTAACCTGGCAGAGAGAGAGAGAGAGAGAGAGAGAGAGAGAGAGAGAGAGAGAGAGAGAGAGAACTCGAAATACAGGACAAAACTGTATCAATACAGGGTGTAGCATTTTACGTTGAAACACGGGACAATCCTACATTATACAGGACAGTTGGCAACCCTACTTCAAGCCCCACCTACTACTGGCATTACTCTGCCCCCCAGGTTGCCCATATGTGAAGGTGGCCAACAAAATTCCATACCCCTGCTCTAGAGGTAAACAACTGCTTCAGACTGCGACCCCCACCATTAAGCCAGCCCAATCAGCTGACAAGTGTGATTATTAAGTGGGGACTCAGCTACACATCTGCAAAGAAAACATTTTAAATGTGTTGTAAAGTGCAATATACAAATGTGACACTAGATGGCGACAGTGAGCTATGCAAACTTCAATGTATTTTTCAAAACGTTTCAAAATAAAGCATTTTCACAGCGTTTTTTTCAATATGTGTGTAGATTCCACCTGGGTCTTCAGTTCCCGTTTCCTTGCTGCTTGAACTATGTACGTTTTCTGACTATTTACTACTAGATTGCTTCTCACCTTGCCTTGCTTCTTCCTACTTTTGATTCTTGTTCAGTCACTGCTGCCTAGTCTTGAAACTGGCACCTCTGGGACTCACATGTTTTATTATTCCCTGGTCAGCTGTGGAGTCAAATATTTGGCATGGATTTGACCTTTCTAAGGCTCTAGTCCTGGCAGTCACAAATCACAAAGTGCCATAGCTTCCGGCACTATGCACAAGGAAATCCCAAAACCGACCTATAAATACTTTAAATGAATGAATACTGGGCTGCTAAACATTTTTTCATCAGTGCTATTTTTTTAAAAAAGTTCCACTTGTACAGTCACTGAATTCGCTCCAGTTCCCCAAATTCCCAAACTTGCAAACTGAACTGCCATTTTAAATATTCATTTTATTGCTTACCTGACTGCACTAAAAATGCCCAGCAAATATAATCAAATGCAAAATGGTCACAGTTCTTCACAACATAGATGACATCCAGCTATCATTTAAGGACAGTCATTTTGATGTTGAAAATCAAATGAAGTTCTTATCCCCAAAATGAAGTTTTTAACCACATCAATCTGCAGTAATAATAATAGGCTTGCTGTGTTCAGGTATAGATGAAGCTCATTTATAACCAACATAGAATGTTTTCCCCCAGCATATAAAAGGAGATGATCCTATGTTAAATGCATATTTTTTACACATATACATTTTCCTGTAGTCAATATCACCTTCCATTTGTAACTTTGTTGTCACTGATGTGCCAGAATCATCACTCAATCCTTTAAATACATTTTTGCAGAATAACTCCCCACTTTTTCATAACAGTCTAGAATACACTTACTAGGAATAAAGCTCTATTAAATTTTATTTATTTATTTCTGGGGAGTGCGCCATTGATTGTACTGTTAGTGAAGAACCTAAGTAAAGATATAAAAAAGAATCTTGCTGGATCAGACTGGATCAGGACAATGGCTTTCTAGGTCAACATTGTGCCATCCCAGTAGCCAGCCAGATGTCTATAGGAAGTCCCAAAGTACTTCCTGAGTGCAGCATCACTCTCCCCACTTGTAGCTTCCCTTGGGCATCTGGTTGACCACTGTCAGAACAGGACACTTGATTTGATGGGTCTTTGGTCCGATCCAACAGGGTTCATCTCATATAATTTTATTTTCCCTCTCCCACTGCTGGAGAATCCCCCACATCCTCTGAGCAAAATTCCAATTTCACTAGCCGCAAACAGGATAGAGAATTCTGGGAGATCATAGAGTTTTTTAGAGATGGAAGGCAAATCTCAACTAAAGCATCAGTGATGGATGGCATCCTACCTTTGATTAAAAACTTCCAATCAAGGAGAGCCCACCACCTTCTGAGGGAGTCCTTAGAATCATAGAATTGGGCAGCTGGAAAGGGACCTCCATTCCAATATCAGAAGTTCTTACTGTCAGAAAGTTATTCATGATGTTTCATCAAACTCTCATTTCTTGTAACTTGAAGCCATTGGTTTGTATTCTTCCTTCTGGAGCAGGAGAAAACAAGCTTGTTCCATCTTCCATGTGACAGACCTCTAGATATTTGAAGATGGCTATCATATGTCCTCTGAGATACCCCAGCTCTCTCAACAATTCTTCATGAACCTTGCTTTCCAGACCCTTGATCATCTTTGTCACCCTCCTTTGCAAACATTCCAGCTTGTCAATATCCTTCTTAAATTGTGGCACAGAATAGAGCAGCTTTTTTGCTGCTGCATCACATTATTGACTCATGTTAATCTTGTGGTCTACTAAGACACCTAGATCTTTTGCACATGTACTGCTGGCAAGCCAGGTGTCCCTCATCTTATTATTTTTCATTCAATCCTAGTTTGAGAACATAAAATACACATACATGGCAACATATGAAATGCCTCATTCACACAATGACATTGCAACTTGACTGATGCTTGAAACAAAACCTGGGTTAGACTATCCATTTGTGCAATGTGGCATTGGGCCATGTCATCATCAGTGGAAACCACTGACGATGGTGTTTGAACTGTTACAGGGTGAAATTTATTATATATTTATTTATACATACACTGTATTCCCCCCCGACAGGGACTCAAGGTAGCTTACAGATAAAATAAGAACAATCTGTGCGTTAAACCACAGAGCCTAGGGCTTGCTGATCAGAATGTTGGTGATTCAAATCCCTGTGACGGGGTGAGCTCCCATTGCTCGGTCCCTGCTCCTGCCAGCCTAGCAGTTCGAAAGCACGTGAAGTGCAAGTAGATAAATAGGTGCCGCTCTGGCGGGAAGGTAAACGGCGTTTCTGTGTGCTGCTCTGGTTCACCAGAAGCGGCTTAGTCTTGCTGGCCACATGACCTGGAAGCTGTACGCCGGCTCCCTCGGCCAGTAAAGGGAGATGAATGGCGCAACCCCAGAGTCATCTGCGACTGGACCTAACGGTCAGGGGTCCCTTTACCTTTAAACTATGCATGAAGCCAATTCACACAACTAGACATATGACATGTTATCTATGCCATTGGATTTCAAAAGAGCCTGCCATACACATGTCAGCCTAGGTATGGAAAGAGAAAGGGTTAAACTTCAGGACTGGGTACAAATACAGACGTTAAAACAAGAGGGAGAAATAAAGCAAACCCACCCCCCTCTTTTCCTGTTTATTCTGATAATAACTTTACTAATTAGACTAAGACAAAATGTTAAGTGTTAAATCAGGAATAACAAAACTGAGCTTGAAAGTCTGTAACGGGTGGATAAGAAAATGATATTTTCTAAACAAACTAATGGAAGCCACCACTATGTGTTCAAACTGGATAAGGATACTATATGTAAGCTAAAATACCAGATGGTGTATTATTATTCTTATTTAATAAGAGAGCAGCCTTTTCTGTAGCTTTGTGCTGCACCACACAGAAAAGTGTGTAAAGGTGTCCATGCAATGGTATTCAACACTATGGAATAGTTCTGTGAAAGGTTAAATATAAATATTGCAAATGTTGGTTTTGTAAAGAACCACACAGGTGGTGGAAATGCCAAAGGGTGAAAATGTGTTTGGTTGTGATTGCTTGTGTGATTAATGGGGGGGGTGTGCTTATTTTTTATTGGGCGGGTTTATTATATCAAATTTATACTTCACCCTTCCTCCCCAAAGGAACTCCAGGGCATCTCACAGTAATAAATCACCTAAGACAACATGTAAATCAACAACTGCTGTAATATATTGTGAACAGCAGTGAAAATTATAACTGTGAACACTTTATTGCCAGCCCAAACCTGGATAAGTGAACAAGTCTTTACAATACTCCTGAACATAGGTAAATGTCTGATTTCTCCTGGGAAGAAGTTCTTGGAATGTGCTGTCCTGGGCCTCTGTTCCTCATGCTACTCCCGCTGATGGAAAAATGAAAACTGGACATCTAGAAATAAATTGGCAGCAATGCTGAGCTATCAAGAAAAATATAGAGATATTATGAATGGTTGGACTCCATAATATGAAGAAAGTGTTAGGAATGAATGCACTTCGATTATATGACAGTGCATACTCTTCTTTCCCCATGAATCAGTGATTAGGAGACAGTTGAAGACCCTTATTGTAAATATTAATACATAGTTAATAGGTTGTGCTAAAGTCATCTGCCCTGATTTTTCATAGGTAAATTTTGTACTATACGTTATTTAAATCCATTTGTTTCAATTGGTATATTCTAAATATGAGTAATAATGGATACTATGTATACAAAAAAAATTAAGTGTAATGACAAGCAACTTTTTATATTCTGAAAATTCCTAGAGCCAGGAACATGTATATTTTGAATGTGCTTAATAAGAAATGCACCTATGTAGCTAAGACTAGTAAAGCTGCTTCATTTCTTATGAAGATTTCTTCTAGCAAATTAAATAGGATAGATTGAGAAGTGAACAAGGCTGAGCAAGACTTCCCTTCCACGAAATGTGGAAACTAAAATAAAATTTCCTTCTTTTCCCTTTCAGAATCTATTATCATTACAGTTTACTAATAGGGTTAATGAGAATGTAATTAAATAACATAAATAAGAAAACTTCAGTTTTCCTTTCATACTTCCTGCACCTAAATGAATCTCTTCTTTCACATGCCAAAACCCAATACAAGTACCTTTTGATCTTGCCTTTGAATTGCTAATTTCTTTCTTTCTCTCTTTGGCTTTTATGTTCCTGTGGTGTTTTTGTGAACTTCTGTGTCAAAACTAGTCTTTCATTTTTCACTTGAGGGTTTGTTTGTTTCTTCTAAGTGGTGAGGCAACCCCCTCTTCCTCCCCAGGGTACTGCCTTTCTCTGATGATCTTGGGGAAATTGGTCTATAGTATCAGCACAGATGCAATCAGGAAGAAAACTGCCATGAAGAAATCAGTCGACTAGATGGGAAGATATAATGCTTTTGGGGTGAGAGGCAGTTCTTGATCTTCAACTGTAATATTTGCTAAACACATTTCATAAAATGATGTCATAGAATATTTCAATCTGGAATAAATGCTCCCCAGCACTTTCTTTATGCAGGTCTTGAACATAAGATGACTGCTATGTTTCACTTCTCTTCTGGTGCTTACCAAAACTTCATCCCTCCATCATCTGCTCATGGGACATATAGTTTCAACTGTTATTACCTCTTTCCTTTCTAGAAAATGTTACTCCTCCATTATGGTAGGTTGTCTTATAACTCTGCCTCATGATGGAGTCACAAAAAACCAGCTCAATGTCCAAAATTCCTCTGAAGTCTCCCTAGGCTGATACTGTTCATTCGTTCTTCCTGGAGAATCTTGTTTGTCCATAACATATTTAGATCTTTCTTCATGATTCAATATCTGTTCCTTTTTTGGTTTTATGCCTGAAGGTTTGGTACCTGCTATCTGATTGTACCAAGTATTCTGTTTGGGCACACATGTCTGGCTATCCAACAGTTTATTGAAGCCCATCAAACTTTTCTTTTTCCTTTTACATAACTCAAATGTTTCCTGATATGGTATTCAGTATTTATTTATTGTACTTTTTCTTGTGCAAAGCCTGGAAGTGCCCAGAGTTACTGGTTCTTTCACACTGTAATACTTCAACAGAGATACTTTCATGGGTAGTTGGTTTCTTTAATTGCTCGAGTGCTATTTTGTGGATTGGCACCTAGTAAAAAACAACATCTTGGGTCAATAACTTGCCTTAATGGTGTTGTCACCATTACCATGTTTGGAATAAACTTTGCTAGATAAATGATCATTCCTAGACAGCTTTGTGGATCAGCCTTACTCTTCATCTTTTGAAATTTGCATTTTAATTGAATCTAGATTAACCCTTTTTGGGGTGAGATAGGTCATATATATTTGACATGACAACATTCTACCAGTTTTTATTCACTTTCAGAAGCCTCTTTTGACAGCTGTCTAGAATGTGCTTCAGCTATCACTATGTTGTTCCGCAATCTTTCCCATATTAGACTCAAATAAATACAGTATATACATACTGTATGAAACCATCATGGTCCATAAATGACTTTTTGATAACTCATTGAAGTACTTCTAGAATCTCAAATATGCAAAATGATAATCTTGTAAATCGATACTTGTCAAAAAAATATAAAGTGAATGTATGCAATCTAGAACTTTTGTCTGGTGAATTGCCAAAAAGCATTCCTGAAACCAAATAGTTTTGCTCCTCTACAAGTATTTGAAAATGCCTTATTTCCCCTCCCATAAATTTTTATTGAAACCTTCTCATCATACAATACAATACAAAACTATCTAAATAAAAATAAAGAACAAAAAATGGAAGACTAAAGTAAATACAAAGTCCTTTCTCAAAGGTAGATCTTAATCAGTGTCTCACACAGAAACAGATGGACCTTCCCAGCTCTGCATTATTTGCATACTTTTCAAAATTATGAAATGTGTTGAGCAGCTACCTTGGGTTATTTGCACTTAAAACATTAAACCTGCCTTGGATCATAGTCTAACAGCAGAATCCTAGCCTTGTCTACTCAGAAGTAAATCCTATTTAATTCAATGTGGCTTGTTCCCATGCAAATGGTTAGGATTACATCCTGTGAGAATCATTGATTTCATTTACTGTATATTTACTGTATATTTATGAGGAACATTTAACCTACATTTCTTACAGAGATCTACTCCTTTGCCCCAGCAACTCTCCAGGACATTTAACACATAAACTCTGTTTGCTGGCTGGGACAGTGGGTATAAAAGTATCTTTTGCAGCTTTGCAATATAGGCAAAGGCAAAGTGAGTTGTCTTCCTTTATGGAAATAGAGGCTGGTCCATTAGAGCAAATGGGGCACTGCCCCACCAACTGTAGTCTTGGGGCTGTACTCTTACCCAGCCCCAACTTGCTTATCTTTCTACTGACCACCAGTCAATGGGGTAATGCTGGCACTCAGATCTTCATCCCAGTAGAATCTTGGCATCGGCATCACCTACTGATGGTCTCCCTCCTTTCTGCATTACCAGACCTAATAGGTACCAGCCAGCACTGATTCCTGGTGCTTTCCACATAGCTTTGGACAAAGTGGTCTTAATAATAATAATAATAATAATTTTTTATTTATATCCCGCCCTCCCCAGCCGAAGCCGGGCTCAGGGTAACTAACAACACTAAAATATTGCAACATTATAAAAACATCAAAGAATTAATTAAAATCAAAATTGATGGCAACCATAAACTAAAGTATTGTAAAGATTGCCAAAGGAGGGAGTCAGGCTGCGCCCTGACCAAAGGCCTGGTGGAACAGCTCTGTCTTACAGGCCCTGTGGAAAGATGTCAAGTCCTGGAGGGCCCTTGATGTAGTGTCCTTCCATTTTACTTCAGAGCGTGATTGATCAATGGATTGAAAATATTAATCAGAAGATTCCAGAACAGTGCACAAAAGTGTGAAAACCATTCATACCATAAATAAATACAGTATAAATAAAATGAACAAATAACAAAATGAAAGGCAGGCTAAGGGCATAAAACTAAGGAACAGGACCAACATTTTGGACTAAGATTCCAGCAAATGTACGTCTAGTATTTCAGTGGGAACCCAAGCTTTTCTTTTAATCATACTTGGCTACAAGAGGACAAGTTGCAAACTGATGCCATACATTGCTTGTAAGTTGGATTGGCTGCAGGTGTGATAAAATGCAGGGCAGGAGCAATTTCTCACTAGAATTTCCTGTTATTTTTATACAATTCATCCCAATGGAAGACACTGTACATTGATTCTCTCTTATTTATCAAAGATAATGATCCAATAATGATGATGTAAAAAGATGGCAAAAGCATGATTACTGATTTGGAAAGGAGCCTCTAGGAAGTGAATTATAAGCCAATGGCCTTTAAAAGTCAAAAAATTGATGACGGAAACTTGCTTTTCTTTTATGAAAGATTTGTGAAATGTGATCTAGCCAGGCAAATTACTAGCATTGAATTATTCATACAGTTATTACAGTAATGTTTGTATATACATATTGTAAATACAAATCTTAATCTTTGTATACCAGTTTTCCACCTATTCATTCATAATAATAACAAAAGGAAATGTAGCTTGGTTGTACATTACCCTTCTAATCACAAACAATTCACATAAGCACATTCAAGTTGTCCTAAGTCAATCACTTTATGCTTTATGCTTGAATAGTTGTGAGTTATCCATTGTGGCTTTGAGCCCCAGTGTATTTTTACCTGTATTTTGCTATTGATTTCCATGGGGCTTACTAAAAATGGAGACGATATTCAATACAAAAGTTTTTTGTGGGTAAGTGGACTAGGAAAGACTATGGACTCTGCCTTATCAGATACTGAACCTCCAGCATGTGCCTCATTCTGCCAACCAGCCCTAGCTCTAGGATTTATGGGTCCCCAGGAAGTGGATTTTCGTAAGGTTTCCTCCCATCCATCGGTGCTGAATCTGGTGCTGATAACAGCCTTGACACTACTGAGAGGAAACATACATGTCAATTTAAACTCTGCAGGACTACTCTGGATACTATCAATAGATATTGCCCTCTCTAAAGACTAGAATAGATTACTGGCATAGAAGTTTAGGGAAACCTGAAAACTACACAATATTCATTGTTGTTTTGCTTTACTTTGTCCAAAGATGCTTTATCAAAGACAAACTAATGCTTAACTAAATAGTGCACCCATAAATGAGGTTATTCAGGATTCCTGCTCTCATAACTATTTTTCAGAACAGATAAAATTTTGAACATAGTCCAAAGGCCATTTCACACATATTATGCACAGAAAAACTTGAATTTGCCATAGAGTCTATGCTCAAGAAGGAGCTGAGTAGGTTACCTGTATGTCTGTTTATTGTATTCACAATTTACATTTTTTCGTGTACCCTTAAAAGAATATTTGGTGTATATAAAAATATACTATACAAGGTAGGCTCAAAGAATTACTAGAAAAGTCAGGATTCGATAAATTTGTTCATCTCTTGCTTGAAACTTCAGGACATGTAGTGACTAGTAATAGCTGTCACACTGCAGTAATGCTGCATATAATGGTGACAAAGAGTGGCTGAATTCAATGAGGCTTACTCCCAGGTAAGTGGGGTTAGGACTATAACCTTGCTCTCCTTATAACAATTGCTCCAATTTCTGCTTTCATTCCTGCTCTGCAACCTTGCAATTTCTCTCTTTAGGTTTCATAGCAAAGTCTTCATCCCTGGCAACATTTGTACCACTCATGGGATCTGTTGGATTCTTTCTTGGCCTCCAAGAAACTTCTGCTGCATTTCTATTCACTGGCTGCTACATCCATGGAATTTGTTCCTTTTTGTCTTTGTATCCATTGCTGTAGTTTTGTATGTGTTTTCATTCTAAACTTGGGTTTGGTCAAAATGATGAACTACATAACACGTAATTTATAATGTCCACAGAGGCCACTAGTTCCTAGTTTGCATAGCAACTGACTTCTGTTTGTGGATAAACTTCCTTCTGTCTCCAGTTCTGTCACTGTTAATTAAAACAGCTGGTCCATCTCTGGAGTGGATTTCTAGCTTTCAGAGCTAAAGAAGAGATAGCAATAAAATCATTTTCCAAATGCAGTTCTTAGTCTCTAAGATTGTCTAATACTCAATAGAGCCTTTGTACTGGACCAGCTAATCCCTGGTATAATAATTTTCCATTTCAGTTCATCCATCTGACATTGGTACAGGTAAGTGGGTTTAGTTACAGTTTGTAACTAAACTGTAACTAAACTAAAACTATAGTTTGACAACTGTCATCTTGGCCATCAGGTAAGTTCACTGGCCAGAGTCTCTTGAGTGTATGCATGCTCAAAGTAAAAACCATGGAGACCCTTCAGAATTCAAATATGCACTCTCAGAAAGTTACTCTGAATGTGACAGTGGGTTACATTCAGGATTTTTATGAATGAACATAACCTTTAAACAGATACTTCCTCATATGTAGTCTCACAAACATGGATTCTTCAGAATTCTACATTCTTTCTTTAACAGGATGCAAATCAGATGGATCCAAGTCAAATGCTCTCAAAAACAGCAGGGAGAAAGTTTTTTGAATCTATGGTTTTTAAACTACCTTTCATACCAGCAAGCATTTATTCCATTTGTGGTCTAGTCGTGAGAATGGTAATAAAACAAAAAACAAAAGGCTTGACTTGTACTATATGTATATAGCTAAGGTGGTATTTTTTTAATGGATCAAATTTTATTCACATAGGAAGGAGCCAAATGCAATATCCTATGGATTATGACAAGTAGTATGATTTTATTTACTATTTTTCACATCATTTAAGAATCACTTCCCATTAAACATGCCAAAGTGATTTATCAATAAGAAAATCAACAATAAAAACATACATGAAAACAATTTCAAAACCAGTACAATTACAGACTATATAGGCACTAAAAGTCTTTTTCTATAGTCACTGAAAAGAAAATAAAGGTGTCTGATGTCTGATGTGTAAATAAAACCCAAGCCCATAAACTCAGTTCAGTAGTTTCCTGCTGGAGTTTCCAAAGTTCCCATGTTCTGTTTAAGTACAGTTGGATTCATTCATGCAGATATATGATATGCTGTTCTTTACATATTACATTTCTCTTATATATGCAGTTTTTTTAAAGAAAAAAAGATGTTGGTACTCACCATTAAATTGTTAAAGTAAGTTCAAAACTTTAAACATTTGGGGGGAAAGGTGCTGTTGCTATTGGTCTTAATGCCTATAATTATAAGTAATTTCGTTGTCCCCGAGAGGGGGCAATGACAATAAAGATATTATTATTATTATTATTATTATTATTATTATTATTATTATTATTATTATTATTATTATTGTTGTTATTATAACAATGCATTGTTACTTTAAAAAAGAGGTGTATGTACACACACAATCTTCGCTGATGGTTTTGCAACAGCCCCCGCCACATACTGCTTATTTTTATTATACATGGTTGACTCATTATTTAGCACTGCCATGCACATTCCTTAAAAAAGATTTAGGCTCTTTTGGTGTGTTTTATAAATCAAGAGAAGTACTCTGAAGGAAAACCACTTTACACACTTACCATGCTGAAAGATGACACATTATTTCTTAGGTAGCACATTTGCTTTTGCCATTTGTTCCAAACTAAAATGCCACTTTAATGAAGAAAGCTGCCAGCCTAAATTATGCCTGTTTCCACAGTTCTGTTTTCACAGGTTAGTAAATCAAAAGTTCTTTTTATATGAAGTACTGAAATGATAATAAATCTGATCACTCAAATATTACAAAAATCCTTCTCCTGTTTCAAGCAGACAGTCATGAACTGAATAAAAATAGAGAGCCAGCTTCTCCATTAGCTGACTGGACAGTGGAACCCTAACTTGAGTTGATTTGGGAGGAAAAGGGAGACATCCTTGTCAGTGTCCAGCTTGAAAAAGTGTTGTAGATCCATTGCCTCTTAGCAGCTGGGTGCTTAGGCAAAGCATTCCTCATGTGCAGACCTGATAACTACTGCTGCCCCAGAACACCTAACAAGTAGCTGTCTATATCCAGGGCTGGCCTTTGAGAAGGGTGAGCTGTGTGGTCACTCATCTCCAGGGGATGCCAAGCTGAGTTCAGTGGCTGCTTTTTAAAATGTACTAGCTGTACTGAGCTAAGGGGGGTGGGGGACACCAAACTGTGCTGCGAGGGTCACTAAGCTGAGCTCAGTGGCTGTGGATATTTATTTGTGCCCCAAGACCCCCAAGCCCTTCCCCTGAAATAACTTCACACTGACACGTAATTTTAGTTTAAGTTATTGGGCAAAATTTAGGCCACAACTTTATTGATTACAGCAAAGTGAGTGGTGTTGGCTTAGGCATTGGCAACAGACTATAACTGACTTCTGCCTCTCTGTCTGGAAGTCTGGAAGGGTAAACACCAAATGAGGGAGCAACATCGATGAAGACCAACGAAGCTCACTCCGGGGTTCCTGTGGTCCTGGCATGGCCCTAGCCCCTCAAGCGGACTTCGGACGATATCCAGGACCCCCAGATTCCTTTACCGGAATACCCTTATTCATGGAGTGAATCGCACCTCCCCTCCCACACACTTCAATAAGCCAACGCCTAACCGCCAAACCTTACAAAGTTGTGATGATTGCTAAGGGCGCAGACAAAAACCAAGTGGCTACATCCGATCTGCCAAATGGAAAAATTCCTACCCAGCCCCTGCTCCAAAGCAGGCGACCCAATCCAAAGCAAGGCCAAAGCAGCAGCACCTAAAATTAGGGAGGGTGGGTGTTCGGCAGCGTGATGCAAGTTCCTCCAGTTAAGCCACGCTGCTGCTTTTATAGGCCCCAAGAATCGCGCCAACTGCCCCGATTGGCCCAAACAGCCCGGCACGATCCCAGGGCCCAACGGTTAAGATTTGGGCCATGCCTGGCAACAACTCTCCCAGTGGGGGTGGCTTAGGGGCCCGCGCGCAACCAGGACCCTCATTAAGGAGGATCACATTTATTTTACAGCCTGCAGTGAGCTTGGGAGACAAAAAGCAAGTGCCTGTAACCTTCCCCTCCCCTCCAATGAACTACAGGTTGTTGGGGTGCTAAATTACAAACATGATCTTATTCTTTCTTTGAGAAAATATTCTTTCTCAATTTCCAGTTTGATGTCTTTGGGCTAGGTAAAAATCAGTGGTACACAGCATTACTTTGAGACAATGTTACTATAGCACAATTGATAAGAGATCAATGTTTTGAGCAATGTTGTTCTCAAAATGATAGCATCATATTTTTAATTTTCTTAGAAAAAAATATTACAATAATAAAATTTAAAATTTAAAATCTTGGTAACATCTGTAGCTTTCTGGAATGGTGTTTACATATACCCATTAGTAAATAAAGCTTGTGATATACAGGCATAGATATATTTTCGACTGCTAGTAGACAAGAGTGATGTCACTGAGCCTTGCCATTACCCAGTGTGGATACAGATTTGGCACATTTGTGATGCTTGCTCATACTCTATACTGGGCCTATTCCTGCCCCTACTCCAATTCTTTCCTGGCTCAGTTCATAGTCCAAGATGAAAAAGAACTATACAGGTTTATTTTATGTTTAGCCAAAGACCATGAGTTGTATAGTTGGTTGAAAAATGGAGCATTACTCAAAATGTAGTTAAACAAAGAAGGAGGACTATTGGGAGGTAATGGGTTGCTGGACTCCATTCCCACCAACCTATCTGGTGATGGCACCAGCCATTGCAGCAGGAGAGGCAGGAGGCAGGACTCTCATCACCAATGGAAAAAAGGAAGGGAAGGCAGAAGAGCAAGGCAACAATGAATCATAAGTTTCACATAAAAACAACATGTAAGATGTAGGGTATATAGTCAAAGAACCAACCATCTAAAAAGTATTTACACATTTTACAAACAGGGAATAGAGACATGGGTGTAGATTAGAAAAAGAACATATGATTTGCATATGAAAGACTCTGTGTTCAGTCATTGGTGTCTCCAGGTTGGACTAGGGAAAGATTCCTTCCTAAAACCTAGAGAGCCACTACCAAGCAGTGTCAACAAACTATTGATCCCACATCTACACACCTCCTGAAGAGCAGAGAACCAGTAAAAGATCGTCTTCTAACCTGGCATCTAGTGCACTGTACCTCTCATTCCACTGTTGTCTTGCTTCTGCTGGTGAGGAACCATTGGAGAGCATAAGGCTACTGGTCTAAAGGAGGGGTTAGGTTCAGAGAGTGCTCTCTCCAGAGTTTGAAGTTCATGCATCTCTGGCTCAAGAAGCTACCATCTGATAGATTCGGATTAGGTGTAAGAACTTGGATTTTAGTTCAGGTTTCCTGTGGGTTGTTTCACTGATCTTCCTGTTCCATCTGGTTTCTTCTCTCCGAATTAGACAGTTGGGGTTATGATAATAGGACGAACCTTTATTTGACCATGAATAGAAGTTAAGGCTTTATAATGCTGGATTACCAAAAACTGCAAGATACCTGAAAATTCAGTTGCTCCATAATCTGATGTGAAACTTGCTGTAGATCCACAGTGATTGACCAGAAATGAGATCTTTGTAAAGTGCAAACTGGCAGTCTTATCCTATACACTTTGAACCATAAGAAAGCAATTGCAACAGTTTCGCCATGCCTGTGGCCGAAAACACAATGATATAAAGATGTTCTGGCAGAATTACAATGTCCTCTTACTCATGTTGTGCTAAATGACTGGTTGTCTCAGAGTACTGCCACATTATGTTGGCTTTGTGGATGCTGTCCTCTCCTTCTCCCCTGGCAGCCCAGCTTAATTGCTCTCTCTCAAGCAATACGGCATTAATAGCCTTCCACTCCCTCTTGGCCACTCAGCAGGGAGCTAATGGTTGTGGAACCCCAGAAGGCCCATTGACCTAGCCCTGGAGCCTCAGCTTGTGCTTCCTCCAGGTTCTCAGCCTGGTGCATTCAGCCAGCTTTGTCTAACAGTGCAGTCTTCAGCTCCAGTAGAGTAAATGCTTTGCATGTGTAAGTGACCCATAAATGAATCAAATTAACTACTGGTATACATAAGTATGTTTCAGTTCTTACTTATTTACACTAAGAAAAAATTGCATCCCAGGTGTTTTGAGCCATTAAGGGAATGTAAGGTCAGGCTCTGAGTTATTTACAAGGTTATAGCACTTAGCCTGAAGAGACCCCGCATTTGAACGATGAGCAATAAAAAGAGGAGAGTGTGTAAACCGATATTAGAAGCAGCAGAATGTAACCTGCAGAACCTGGAGATCACATTTTGGCTCATATTAGCATTGATTAGAATGTGGAAGCTAATTGTTCTCTCTGTATTACACTTTGGGGACACACCAGTCTTAAGAGTTGTGCAAAGCAAATGAAGCATCAAGAAAATCCATAAGACAGTCTGGCTCTTCTTACGTTAACATCAGGGATATGTTTCAATCAAGTAAATGTGAGGTAAGCAGGACAGTTCATTATGAAGTGTAAATAAAGCAAGTAATAAAAGTGGAGAGATAGGTCGGCAGGAAGGTTTTTCGTGGGTGTGGGAGAGAGAGAGAGAGAGAGAGAGAGAGAGAGAGAGAGAGAGAGAGAGAGAATGAGAGAGTATACTTAGTAAGTAGCATATTATTTAGCAATATTCCAGTATTCTTTCCTGTAAAGCAAGGATAGGAGACATGTAGCCCTCCAGACAAGCCCTTGCTAATCCAAGCTGATGATTTTAATAAGTGGGTGGCGGGTGGCGCTGTGGTCTAAACCACAAAGCCTAGGGCTTGCCGATCAGAAGGTTGGTGGTTCAAATCCCTGCAACGGGGTGAGCTTCCGTTTCTCGGTCCCTGCTCCTGCCAACCTAGCAGTTCGAAAACACGTCAAAGTGCAAGTAGATAAATAGGTACCGCTCCGGCAGGAAGGTAAACAGTGTTTCCATGTGCTGCTCTGGTTCGCCAGAAGCGGCTTAGTCATGCTGGCCACATGACCTGAAAGCTGTACACCGGCTCCCTCGGCCAGTAAAGCAAGATGTGTGCCGCAACCCCAAAGTCGGCCACAACTGGACCTAATGGTCAGGGGTCCCTTTACCTTTACCCTTTAGTTATTCAGCAGCTTAACTCACCTGTTAGCTTGATGCTTTGTCATTGGGACAGAGATGCTTCCTCAGCTTGGTGTTTCCTCTGTTAGTGCTCCCTTATGGATGGAGCACCTGTCTGAGGAAGCATCCCTGTCCAAATGACAGAGAATTAGTCCTTGTGGAGCACTAATAGCTACAAGGGATCTGCTTTGTCCAACTTAATGCAAAAAGTTGTGCTGTTTGCTAAATTTGCTACATATGCTGAAAACAATACACTGAGGAACACCCCAGTTTTGTTTTGTTTTTTGTACTTTGGTCTTGCAGTTTTAATGTTTTCTTGATTTTAATTTTGTGATTTGTGATCTAATTTGGGTCCATCTTCAATAGGGAAAAGCAGGATACAAGTTATTAAAATAAAATAAAAATAAAAATATATTTCAGGCACAGCTATACATTGTGTGAAGGGGAGGGTGTGTGGCATCACCATCATCACCAGCCACTTTCAGCTCATACACTGGGGGGAATGTCAGAAGAGAGGAGTCTTGAATTTCTATTTCTTCCACATTCCTTGAGATCCAAAGCCACTCACAGAAACTCAATGTACATGTAAAGATATTGTTGAACAAAACATTTTCAAAGCTGCTTTCAGAATTTTAAAGCAATTGCATGGTGCAGAGTTTATTGAACTTTCCTTCCTACCTTTATTTGTTTGACGTGACATCAACTATAACTACATTTTCTCTGCTATACGATCACAATAGAGAGAAGGGTTTTCTAGCAAGTCTATCTTGATTGTTAAAAATACTAGACCTTCATTCTACAACCTTTCCTCTTCAAACTTAGCTCCTTTTTTTATCCCCACCAAACTTTGCAGCAAATAGTTCTATAGATCTTGCAGTTCCAACAACTGTCAAATATGTCAA
The DNA here is from genome assembly GCF_965112155.1 of Podarcis liolepis. Taxonomy (NCBI): domain Eukaryota; kingdom Metazoa; phylum Chordata; class Lepidosauria; order Squamata; family Lacertidae; genus Podarcis; species Podarcis liolepis. Next base: position 48,841,385 of record NC_139564.1, read on the forward strand.
GTCTGTGGAGGGAAGGATGTACTCTACTAGATTATAGAAGATTGTTTTGTTCTTACATTCTTTGATGCCATATAAAACTTTGCTCAGGTAATGGACAACATCTTCCCTGACAATTCACATTTAAGTTTCCTTTTCTTAGTGTTCTCAGATCAATAGGTTTCTTATGAACCTACTGGAGGACGATGAGATCATACACACACCAGTTACACATGCATAAGCCACCGTAGTCAACTGTGCTCAGGGTTGTTTTCAGAAATCCAATTATTTTATGATTCTACAAATGGAATATAGATTCTAACTCAGAACATAATGTTGAACCATTTAAACCTATTTAGATTCCACCTGCAGAGCAAAATAAGCCTTGTCTGTTTTTTAAACTGTTGGCTCCAAAGCCTAGCAGCAATATTCCGATCACCACAGTCTTTCTTTGAGCTTTTGTAATGTATAATAGTATTACATATGATGCTGGAACTATGAAGACAATGTTACGACAGATTTATGATGTAACCTTAATTTTAACTGATGTTAACACAAGCTGTAGAAAACTAGTTCGCAACAATAATATTCTCATATATATTTTAATCATTCTTGGTGAAATGATGAATATAGTATGTCTTCAAGGCAAGAATTAATACATCTTTGATGGCGTATCTGTTAAAGTAACTTTGAAGAAACTAATAAATGTGCAGTTGCACTAAAGCTAATAATAATATTACATAATTGGAATACCAGATCCAAAGTAAAGATAATTTTCCAAGTTAATTTCATCAGCTTTGCTCATAGTGTTCAGAGATCAAAGTGTGAAAGTAGAACTGAGTCCCCCCCCCCATTACTTTATTAGTAGATTCTAGCTGGTATTAATTATGATACCTTCTCAATGGTATTTGTTACTTTAATAATACAGACATGATGTTCTGTTCTGCACACTCATGTGCAACTGGGTGAACATAATTTTGTGGATTACAACATTTGAACAAAGTAATTGTTGATACACAGTTTTTAATTGCAAATTAGGAAAGATATGGATCAGTGTGTGTGTGTGTGTTTCTTTCTTGAGAGGATCCCTTATTTTTAAGATTCTTTGTGATTTTGTTAGATCTCTGTGAGTCAGACACTAAGAAGGGCTGTAGCTCACTGGTAGAGCATCTTCGTTGCATGGAGAAAGTCCTCAGTTTGATCTCCAGCATCTTCAGGTTGGAGATAATGATGTATGAAATCCTGTAGAGATTATGCCAGTCAGTGCAGGCAATATTAAGCTAGATGGACCAATGATGTGCTTCCTATGATCATATCTCACTATAGGCATTGGAAATATTTAGCAGTTCACAAGGTTTCTGCCGTACACTTGAATCTAGAATTGTTGTGACACTTTTCTCATCATTCATCTTTACCCAGTGCTTATTTGAAATGCAAAGATCTCGAATAAAACTCCTGACACATCCTGCATTAAATAATGAGTGCTGCATTCTAGCCCTTGGGTTGCTGGAACACTCCTAAATTCGTTTTTATTTTTACTGTTTTTTAAGCTTTTGCTTGACATTTCCATAGTTTAGCCTTGCTTTTTCTGGAGAATAGGGGGTGCATTATTCATCTAAATACAACTTGGTACAAATAAACACATTTTGAAATGAAGGGCTGAAGGCTGATCAATACTGCCATTGATCATGATCAATGTCATTGAGAAATATTGCAGATGGAAAAATTGTGGTTTGAAACCCTGCATGATAAATCATTTTTCCCAAGTGAGAGTAGTCTGAAAAAATAATCTGTGATCCAAAGGAACTAGATGCACATACGGTTAGCCATTAAATATGAACACTGGACTTTCTTCAAAACTTTCACAGTTGAAACTTAAAAAGCAGAAAAAGCAGAACACTGTTAACAATTGACTTGCCTTTTCAGTAGAGAGATGTGCTACACAAAATAAAAAATGAGAGAAAGAATAAAGATGGAAAATCAGAATAGCTACTTTTGCAAACACTTCTCACCTGTATACATATAGAATCCCTTTAGATTGCAGCCTTTTCCAGTAGTGTCAGGAACGAGCCAGCTCCTAGTGGAACATAACAGCCTGCTGCAGAACAGAGAGGGTTAGATCTGACACAGGCTGAACAGCGGTCAGTGCACAGTGCAGCTCCCCCACCCCTTGGAATGCCAGTTGCTGAGGGAATGACTGAAAGCAGGCTGGAACCCAGCCAAAGCTCTCAGGAAGCTCAAACAGGCGGGAACAGGGAAGGAGACAATCTGTCAGAGCAAGAAGAGGCTGGAACTAATCCAATCAATCCGAAAAGCCGATGAATAGGAGGGCTGCTAGATAGGAAGCAAAGCAAAAGACGTAAGAGGCGAAAGTTCAATATCTTCTGAAGATTCCGGAAGGAGACTTCAGAAGGGTCATCTTGAGTAATGGTGCCGGAGGCTTTGTTAGAGTTGTCCGGAGCTATCTGTTTTTGCAATAAATCCACCTTTTTAATTAGCTGCGCTTACTGTGTTATCAAGCTGTAAATATGGACTCCTGCCAAGTAGCATTATTGAATCAGACTTGAAATAATTGTGTCTCTGTGGTGTAAAGAAGATCTGCTTAATTTGCACTGCAGATATTTTGCCTGTATATGTAGGTGGCGTCCTGAATGTTTTCAGTGTTCACTTCTGGTCACCACTGTGCCAATTGCACCAAATCTAAATCTTTCTATCTCTGTACAAAAGATATTAAGGACTTCAGAAGGCCGTTAGAATGAAGAGGAAGCAATTCCAGTCAATTATTATATCATCACCACCACTTCGAAAGCCAAGGAAAATTACTGTGTTAGTTTTTAAGAGTACTCTACTAAAAGACAGGAACAGAGAGAAAAAGAACACGGAGACCTGACAATTTGAACTGAGACTGAAAGGGCTTTTCAGAACAATGTGATGACAAAAGATACATATATTTTTGCATTAAAATACAAGATGTAGAGATGGCTGTGATTATCATTTCATTTGTATATTTATTGTGTTACTCTGTAGTAAGCTAGTCAAATGGGAGTAGAAGAAGGGCATTGTTTTCTAGCTAATAAAAATACATTGTTGTTGTTGTTGTTGTTAAAATTTGTATACCACCATTCATCCATAGATCTCAGGGCAGTCCACAACATAAAATTACAATAAAAATAATACAAAATACGTAATAAAAACAAGAACAAAAACAAACCAATACCCCCCCTCCCATTCCTGGAGTGCATGATTATAACCATAATTTTACACATACACACTATAGGGGCTGGACTGAGGAGGAATGGTGCCCCCCCTTCTCCAGAACCTTCCTGAAAACAGGAGGACAGTATAGATTTAGAACAGTAGTTTGCAGAAGGGCATAGTTCAGAGGCTGCAGAGGGCAGAAGCTGGGAGATATTGGAAGAGGAACAGCAGGAAGAAGAAGCACCAGGGCAGAGACAGCTGACAGACTCAGGGTCCTTGGAAAGCATCCCTGACCACCACCACCCTGGACCAGGCATGCATTGAGGGTAGGAGAAGAGAGATCTCAGAGGCAGAACGCTCAGATTAGCCAACTCAGGGTGACGTAGAATAGGGGAGATGTAGAGGGTGGGATTTATTTGGAGCAACACCATTATTTAGGGAAGACTGCATTCCCTCATTGCTCTCTGTGAATTATTGAATAAATTGCTTGGGGAGAATTTTTGTCGTTTCTCTGATTCTTGGCTGCCACCATGGAAGGGATTTGATTCCCTGAAACCACAGAGAGAGAGAGAGAGAGAGAGAGAGAGAGATGGTTTACACATGTATGTCCCTTGAAACTTCTAAACATGGTGATTGGCAGACTTTATAAACATACTAAAGGGATATGAAATGAAATGAAATTTTTGTCTATGCCGCTCTATCTGTGGCAGTCTGTTCATGCATGCAAGTAGCAGTAGTAATAATAATAATAAATTTATTATTTATACCCTGCCAAGCTGGCTGAGTTTCCCCAGCCACTCTGGGTGCCTCCCAATTGAGTGTTGAAAACAATACAGCATTAAATCAAAATACGAACTATACAATAACTTAGCAAAATAATGAAAGTAAAAACAAAGCAAGAAACAATTATGGTCCCTGTAGTCCCTGTAGCCCTTTTCAGATGTTACTCATGCACAGAACACATACATGGAGAACAGTGGTCAGTTTTATGTCTCTCGTCAAAACTACCTAAACATTACACCCCCAATGCCACATGTCTGCTCAAAACATCTACAAAGGGGAGCTAACACATGGACGCTTCATGTAACCTTGACCCCCAATTATGTAGGGGTCCAAATTGCACAAATCACCTACCAACAAGCAGTTACTCACACATTTCCTCCCCTTTAGAGCTAACGCAGAATCATTGGTGGCAATGGTGGCTGGAAATTGTGAGTATATTCTCTTGGTATTTGAATGCCATTACAACAAATACAAATTTATATGTCAACTGGTATTCATTTTTTCCTTAATTGTGTTACTTTTACAAGTAATGTTTGTTGACCTAAATAAAATCCATTAAATAATCTCCCTCAAAGATCATACATACTATTTCTTAGATGGTTTGTTCCTCTGAAGGGAAAAACACCCTCCGATTTTCAAAGTATTGTGTATCTAGGAAGACTTTTCATTAACATACGTTCCCAGAAGGAATGTAATGTTGTAGTAATAAAAGGGACGTTGTGCGCTGTGTTAATGTTGTATTTTTTCCACCATGCTGTTTGTGATCATGTTTGGTTTTTAATTGTCTCTTTAATTCTTAGCCACTGCTGAGTTTAAAGTAAAAGAATTTGCGATTATATGTTAAAAAGAATTTAAGTACAATTGCTCGAAAACATCCATAGTCTCAGCTATCAAGAATTTTCTCGGGGTATTTTCTTTATTTGTACTTAAAATGCAGACTCCATTACCATCAGTGTAGAATGAACTCATATTCACAAGAATGAACTAATTTAGAAAGCTGTTTATGACCATGAAATGCGGATCTTCCTGGAAAGTACTATGATAAAGACTTGTTACTGTTAATGTAGTTACTTTGTTCTTTCTTTGGTTATTGACACTATTGCATGTCTTGTGTTAAATATATTGAGATTATAGTAGACAAGTTTCTCTAGAAATGTTATCAGCAACAGAGAACTCCTATACACACCTACCTGGGAATACATTCTATTGAACTCATTGTAACTAACTTTTGAGTACACCTATAGAGGATTTCGTCCATGGAGTTTTCCTGGCAGGGATACTGGAGTGGCTTGCTGGTTCCTGCTCCAGGTGGATCATGTTTACTCAAAACTTTGACCTGTCCGTCTTGGGTGGCCCTGCACGGCATGGCTCATAGCTTCTCTGAGTTATTCAAGCCCCTTCACCACGACAAGGCAGTGATCCATGAAGTGAGAGCTAGACCATAAAGAAGGCTGATTGCTGAAGAATGGATGCTTTTGAATTATGGTGCTGGAGGAGACTCTTGAGAGTCCCATGGACTGCAAGAAGATCAAACTTATCCATTCTTAAGGAAATCAGCCCTGAGTGCTCACTGGAAGGACAGATCCTGAAGCTGAGGCTCCAATACTTTGGCCACCTCATGAGAAGAGAAGGCTCCCTGGAAAAGACCCTGATGTTGGGAAAGATTGAGGGCACAAGGAGAAGGGGACGACAGAGGATGAGATGGTTGGACAGTGCTCTCAAAGCTACTAACATGAGTTTGACCAAACTGGGGGAGGCAGTGGAAGACAGGAGTGCCTGGCGTGCTCTGGTCCATGGGGTCACAAAGAGTCAGACACAACTAAATGACTAAACAACAACATATAGTATTTCACTGCTGGTGAATAAATAAATGAAGCATTTGAACAAGCTTGAGCTATTGGCAATGGATGGTTATGCTGTAAGGTTCACTCTCAAGAATAATTCTTGAGACATAAGTTGTTACCTGATGGTATTCAGGCAGGGTAGCAGTCTGGACAATATGTACCCCAGTGGCATATCTCTAATCATTGTTCTGTGCCATGGTTTTTAATTATTTTCAGGGAACTGTCAGAGCTGACAGCCCCCTGACTGATAAAGAGGCAGATTTAACTATACTAAGACCCTTTGACACTGTAAATGGAATAAAGGTACCTGAGTGTTAGGGTATTTTCAGATGCATATTTACTGTAGGATCAGTAAATCAGTTTCTCATGCATGCAAGTTCTTTTTTAGGCATCTAGATGGCAATGCTGACATCAAAAGGCTAGTCCCTCCCTCCCTCCCTCCCTCCCTCCCTCCCATTTAATGCAGATTTACCCAAGGAGAATGCAATATGTTTTTAAAAATGCCAATGACTCATTTGTAAATTAAGCTCCCTTCCAAAAGCACCTTCTGTCCTTGTTCCTAGTGTGATGGTGTATAACTGGTGGCCCTGAGCCTTTGTGGGTTTAAGGCTCTTAGTAACAGCTGGAAGAAACCACTTAAGTCACATTGGTTTCAACAGAACATAATTCCAAGTGCAAGGTTGTGCTTAACATTGCTGCCTGGTGCACCAGCCCAAAATACATTTGGCCATGATCCAAAAGAGCTAATGAAGAATGCTCAAGAGATGGGTGCATGCACTCAGCTATTTCTTCTTAGTTTTGTTCACAGTAAATCACTGCAGCAAACACTCACAAAACATTCCAAATGATATGAGAATGTGGTTTGGCCTTTCTGTAATGTGGGATATTTTTTTTCCAGGGGCAGGTGGAACTATAACATAAAATCTATGTGCTCCTCTCCCTCCTATGCCGAGGAGAGTTGCTTACATGTTGAATAGGCACTGTTTCATTCTTGTGTACATCACTCTAGACATTATTTTCTTGGGGTGTGTGAGAAGCTAGTAACTTTCACCAAATGTCCATGTGTCCAAATGTCTTATTCTAAAACATAATGTCACATGAAACTACTAAAACTTAAGTTTTTGTAGCTAAGTACTGAGATGTCTTGTACAATCTATGTGCACTATGTGTGGCTGAGGCAGAAGTCTACCTTACACATATAGAGAAAACAATGCTTAGAGTTGTGGAAGTGCACATCTGATGTGACTCCAAATATGTTTTCATCTGAAGGCATTTTTTTAAAAAAAAATTGTTTCAGGAATAAAATACAGAGAAGAGCTCAGCGTATTAAAGGTTTTCACCTAGTGGGTGTTCTACTGACACATATGAGCTCTCATCTAACACGTTCCATAGAACTTTAGTATTATCTCACATTACCTCCAACACAATGCTTTTTTAAATGGATCTCAGCTTCAAAGTATCAAGTGCTGAGATGCGAATTCTGGGCAGGTCATGTGTTAACCAATCCCCAGCCATGAGTCAGTTTTAATTGGGTTGTGTTGTTTGCCTCAAAATAGGAGGAAATGGGAGGGCAGGCACTTCTGTTCTGTTCTTGTATTTATTATGTACTTTGTGATTTTATTCTGTGTTTTTTTGCTGTGAAAATTTGTGGAGGACAGTACACAAATTGTAATCATCATCATCTGTCTTCTTGACTTTTATCTTAAACTCATGGTGCTAACCTTGGGGAGAGGGGGTTGTTTTGGTCTATAGAAATACTCTCCCTTCTTCCAGGCTCTCTGTTCAGTTGTGGTGGGATCTAGAATGTGTGTTCCTGGCATTGAACAATCAGCACAGATTAAGGATTCTGGTCCTTTGCAGCCGACATCACTGCCCAGCAGTCTCCCTGCCTGAGCTAACAGAGCTGGTCTTGAGGCAGTGTTGGACTCCCAGACACCTGGTTTGGGGGGGACTTCAGCATCCATGCTGAGAATGGCTCTGGTGTGGCTCAGGACTTCATAGCAGCCATGGTGACCATGGGGCTGTCCCAACATGTCACCAGCCCAACGCCACACTTTGGACCTTGCTTTCTCAACTGGGCAGAAAGAGGGTGATCTGAAAGTAGGGGATATTGACATCAGTCCATTGTAATGGTCAGATTCCTTCCTTTTGAACTTTGGGCTTTCGGCAACTTTTCTCTTCTGCAGAGTTAGGGTACCTATTAGGATGGTCCACCTTCAGAGGTTGATGGATGGAGTATGTTGTCAGGGATATGCTGGTGACAGACAGCTCTACTTCTCCTTTATATCTGCAGATATGGGAGTGGATGTGTTGAACTATTGCCTTGCCCTAGTAATGGATTGGATGGTTCTCAATCCAGATAAGACTGAGGAACTTTTAGATAGTGGTTCCCTAGACAGGATGGATGGGAGGTGGCTTGCTCTTGATGGTGTTACACTCCCTCTGAAGGAGCAGGTATGCATCTTGGGGATACTTCTGGACCCATTGCTGTCACGTGAGGCTCAGGTGGCCTTGGTGGCATGGAGTGCCTTCCATCAGCTTTGGTTGGTAGCCCAGCTGCATCCCTATCTGGACAGGAATAGCCTAATTTCACTGTATAAAGGGAGGTATATTATTATTATTATTATTATTATTATTATTATTATTATTATTATTATTATTTTGTGTATCTCCAGTGCTGAATTATTTTTGGCTTTTTTTTGGGGGGGGGAGAATAAAAATATGTAATTGTAAGGTAAAGGTAAAGGTACCCCTGCCCGTACGGGCCAGTCTTGACAGACTCTAGGGTTGTGTGCTCATCTCACTCTAGAGGCCGGGAGCCAGCGCTGTCCGCAGACACTTCCGGGTCACGTGGCCAGCGTGACAAAGCTACTCTGGCGAGCCAGAGCCGCACACGGAAACGCCGTTTACCTTCCTGCTAGTAAGTGGTCCCTATTTATCTACTTGCACCCGAGGGTGCTTTCAAACCGCTAGGTTGTCAGGCGCTGGGACCAAGCAACGGGAGCGCACCCCACCGCGGGGATTCGAACCACCAACCATACAACCAGCAAGTCCTAGGCGCTGAGGTTTTACCTGCTCCCATATATTTATTTTTAAGAGAGTCTCACAGCTCCTTCTTTTCTTCTTTAGTATTCTTTTGTTACTCAACACTTGAGATGCAGTTCTGTTAATATATTAGACATGATAAACCTATGCAGAAAAAATGTATTTGAAAGTTTGTTCTCTGTAGCCTACATTGTTTATATCTAGAGACAGTTCATATATTGCTTGTTATTAATATCCAAGAGTGCTGAATAGCAAAGAAGAAAACTTTTCTCTCACATAAACCTTTTATCTTGACTCAGCTGAAAGTTAATATACTATAGTCTCAGTTAATAGATGATCAAAGACATAACCTAGTGTGAAGATTAAAGAGAGTTCTTCTGTGGCCATCCTCATATATTCTGTGCAGTGAGATATTATGAAAGCATGTCTAACCTCCCCAAAGCAATATTGATTTCTAAGGCTATACCATCTTTTAATCTTAAAAGAGGTAGTGTGGTAAAATATCATCTTATAATTTCGAAACAACACATGAAGTGCCAGAGCAGAAAATTAATTAGGTTATATTTAAAGAGATTAAATGTTTATATATCTATATATGATTGGGATTCAACAAATCACTACTGTCTTGCAAACCACTTTATCATGTGTCCAATTTTTTTGCCACCAGTGGAATGCCTTACATTTTAGTGGAATGGGAATACGTGATTAAACCTAACCATATTGATTGCAATCCAGAGCAAACTCATCCAGGCATACCCAAGGGCCTTCATGCACTGAGCAGGACCTTTCCCCCCCCTTGAACAACATCTTCCCATGATGCACCACAAACTGTTTTTGAAATTCCCATGAGTTCCAAACAAGATTTTCCACATCACACATTTTTTGTATTTATTTATTTATAGAAAAGTCAAAAAGTTCAGTAAGGCAACAGCACCTACTGTCACAGGAAGGTGACCTTTGGATTCAACCTAGTGAAATGAACCCAAGCTTGTTATTCCCCCCTCCTGCAATAGTTAGCTCAGGTGGCTAGTGCCTGCAAGACTGTAGCCAAATCATGGCAGCTGAGGAGGAAGGGGGTATCAGCGTGCTAGGAGTAACTCTGAAGTATTCAGAAACACATACAAAAAAGAACATCCCACTCACCATGCTAGCTGGAACCCTAATAGGAAGTAACTCTATGGGTTGATGATATATTGCAATCAGTAGCAGTTGGTGTGGTCGGGTGCTTACTTGACCTCCTGTGTTACTGTGACTTACTGAGAGGAAAAGGGGGAAGCAGCGGCAATGCCAGCACGCTACAAACACACTGATAGAGCCAACCAGGCATGCCCATAAGTGTGTTTGCACTGCGCCAACATCACCCCTCCCCTCTCAGTAAGCTTCAGCAGTACCAGTGACAGGAAGTCAGGTAAGCATCCCACCCAACCAGCCTATACAGATTGCAATGTTTTGTTGCAGGTTCCAGTTCTGTTACACATAACTGCTTGTTCTCAGTAACATTTCAGGCGACGCTTTTTCAAGGAAACGCACAACTGCTTTGGGAGACAGCAGCCTAGTTTGGATATCACACTAAACCAAGTTTAGTGCAAATGTATGAGCATTCATGCTCCAGGCAAGAAGGAAATGGTTGTGATCTGCTCTCTGGGAGGGGTTTGGCTAAGTATGACATGCAGATCAGCTCAATGTAGCTTGCAAAGTCTGAGTACAAGTGTATAAGAGTAAAGGGAAGCGTTGCTAGGTAGCAGGTTTGCATTACTGTTTCCACATTTCATTGGCTCAGAAAAAGCTTTCAGAACTTTCTTCTGTTGTATAGACTATAATTTGAGAAACATTGTGTAAAATCTTTTATCATGGCCAATCAGTGCCATTTTTTAAAAAAAAATTTTGCATAGGCACTATACCTTTAAAGCATATCTGAAGCCCATATCTCCCTTCAAAGTATTCTAGGCACTGTAGTTTGTTGCTGGGATTTGTGGCTCTGTGGGGGTAGAATGTGCACTGAATGTGCTTTAAAGGTCTGGCATGTATGCAGACATAGTCTCTCTTGTTAAGAAAAGAAGCAGTAAGTCTCATTTGGAAATATTTTATAGCATCTGGAGAAATTTCATGTGCTTTCTGGGAAGGCAAAGGACTACTGCCAATCAGTCTCTTAAAGGGAACATTCAGGAAAGACTCTTGTCCCCTTCCCCGCTGTCAATGACTTCATGCCATCTAAGCACATATGGTCTATAGCTTGAAGATTTTTCTGCTGGTTGATGCCAATTTTCTTTTAGAACCTGACTACCCATTACAGTTGCCAATTATGCATCACCCCTCCGAAAGAAATGTAATACCGAGAAAAATAGGAGAAAAGAGAACAAAGATTTGCGTAAAGTTTATTGTGATAATTTATATGCATTAATGCACATTTTTAAATATTGGGAATATGGGAGGTGTACGCAAACACCTGGAGAGCCACAGGTTCCCTATCCTTGAAATGAAAAATATGTTAAAATGGAGGACTGCCCTACAAAGTGCTCTCCTATGAAAAAACTGGGGCACATGGCTAAGGTATTGTCCATGTGTGAGGTCACATAATTTCGGGCTCTAGAAAAATGCTTCACAATGGGGAAAGTGGCTCCCAAAAAAGCAAGGTTATGTCCAGTTAAGTCAATGGTCAGAGTAGAGCGACTGGGTTTATTCTATGTCTTACTTGGGGATCACTCAGAGAAGCTGGCCATTCGGTTTTCAGTGGCAATGAAAGGACATACAAGTAAAGAGGGAATGTTCCTAAAACCCCAAACTAGGTCTCTGTATTGTTACATATCCAACAGTAACTCTTTTCTGTTGGGATTTCTGCTAGAATCAAAGAAGACTGCCACAAACGCTAGTTACTTCTGGGAAGCAAGAAGCTGAAAGTCTGCCAGTAAAACAAGCCTGCTTTTTTGTGAAAGTGCTGGGATTTATTTCTTCACAAAATAGCACAGGTGGGAGGAACAGCCAAAGAAAAAGCAGCACATGGAGCATGCTTATCTTTTGTACAGCAGACTTGCTTGCAGGACACAACTAGGACGCTCATCCACAAGAAATGAAGACTATGCTTTATCTCAGTAAGGGTTCATTCAACTTTTGGATATGAACAGTCGTAGTTTAGGGTGTGTGTGTGTTTTTTTAAAAAATAAAAACCCCAATGAATTAACAAATAAGCGCAGGCTTTCATTTGTTGTGTATTCAGTAAGCTACATTTCTTTACTCTCTATTGCTCACATGGACAATTGAAAATTGTGTGGCGTTTTATTTTTCTCCCTTTCCCCTTGGTCAATTTCTCTTCTCCCCATTTCTTCATTTTCTCATTTTTTTTACTCACTATATGCATTGTACTCAGATGCCCACATGACAAGATTTCTTGGAAACTATGTGAGTTTGTGATGTGAGTTGTTCAAAGGATTAAAGATGGGTGTTGTTGTTTTAAAGAAATCTGCTCTTTGTATAAAGCTAAGCAGCTCTCAGCAGTCATTGGAGTCTGGGTTTTTAAAAAAAAATTAAAAACCCGTCTACATTGCACATATTATGGGTTTCCTGTCAGATTTTTGTGAGTAGACTTGGCCAGAGTGTTGATAGCCTTTATGTTTTGGTGAAAGGTCTCTTTATCTAAGTTAAGATAGCCCAAGGTAATGGCTGGAAAAGATGACTTATTCTCATTTGCCTGTCTAGGAAGTGGAAGGGAAGAAGTTAGGTCTGTGCATGAGAGAAAACAAAGGAGACTGAAGTATGAGTGAGACTGAGAAAGACAGCAATTCAGAAAGCTAAGAATGGACTTAGGAGGCATCTTTGAGTTCTCGTTTCGTAGAAGTGGAGTGAGCAAAACAATAAGAAATGAAAGAAGCCACCTAACTTTTTAAAAAACAAAAGAAAAGCATAAAGTTTTGAAATACATCTGACATTTGAAACCACTAAAGGCTCCAAGCCTGTAAGTTCATTAATATTCTTCAATTCCATCCAAAATCTATAGCTGTTTCAATTTAAGATGACAGTGAAGTTTGCTGGGCCTGAATCTGAGCTTCAGTACCTGATAATATTTGCCTCAAAAAAGAAAAGTGCATAATCCCCTCCTACCTAGCCAGTTTCCAAAGCCTCATAATGACAGCTTATCCCAGCAAGGAGATGGTTCATTGGAGCTCTTTTGTCCTTGGAAAGCAATGCAGGTATGGACCATAAGATCTTCAAAGCCTGCATGATCCCCAGCTGCAGATGACAGCCTCTAGAGGCTATGAGAAGCTCCAAGAGGACCTATGCTGGACAAGGTAAGAACATAAAGAGAGCTTTACCCTGTGCCTGCAAAGACTCCATCGTTTACTGCCTTCCTACCCTGCTGCATGTCCCCAAGTCCTCTACGGAACAGACAGATCAAAGACAGGGCAGGTAGGATGGGAGCATATAAAGGTAAGGAGAAGGAGGAGTTGGTTCTAAATAATTTTGAGTCAATTATGACTTTCTAGGTTCTGAACAACTTAAAAAAGAGACAATCACAGCAGTAACATATATTTATACAATAAAAGACTGAAAGACCCTAAGACAATAATGCAAAGATTTAGTTGCCAGCGCCAAAAAATCTAATATCCGGATATATATAAAGCATAAAATGGCCCCAAAATGAGCTCGGCACATTGAGTTAAAAAAAAAAAGTAATAAAAAGAATTAAAACAGGTCCAGGTCTAGGACACACTACCCTGTCAGAGTAGCCCTGAGTTTCAGAGCCTGCACTATGAATGTCATTACGCCAGCAATATCGCCTTGAATTTTGCTTGGTTGCTTGTCTCTGGCATTTTTTGTATTGTCTTACTTTGCTATGGCTGTATGCTAATGCAATAAAGGTTTTGACTTGACTGAAAGACAGAACTGTTACGATATTCAAGAAAGTCAACATAATTATAGTTAACTGGCTCTGTGTTGGTCCATGAAGACAGTTTAGAGATTTAGTCATAAAATGCTGGTTGTCTCCTTTGCTGCCAGTAAATGAGCCCTCCCCCCAAGCTCAGCCTGGTGACTTGTCCTTTAATCATTCTACATAACATAGGAAGTGATTTATCTTGTGAATAGCTAGGGCTGATCCAGCTGCCATTGCTCTCTGAGTACACGTAGTCAGAGAATTACAGTAGGTGGGCTTCTATGGGACCCAAAAGGTAAGAAGGGAATTGTTTTTACCTTCAAGGTTGACATTCCTTATGCAAGAAATGCAATACAATCTTCACTGAAGGGTACAATTTTTTTTTTCAAGAAACAAAGCTGTGCTTTCATACTTTTCGCATAATGATCGTGGTTAAATAAAATGTAATTTGCTGTAAATAAAATAAACATTAAACAAACCACTCTAAAAAATAATCCATGTATTTTGCAACAAACGTTCTGCATGATAAACCACAGCTGCAAACTGCTCTCTCCCAATCGGCATTTCCTCAGTGGAATGAAGATTTAGGACATAGGGTGGGGTTAAACTGACATGTGACTGATGAGGTGGAAGTCTGATTGTGAGGGCCATTGAACACCGTGAATTTTCACCATATATCATAATTATAGAAACACCTGTGCTGGATAACTTTGTGCTGATGTGCAGGAAATATTCATACTGTGTTCAATGGATAGCAAGAATTTAATCGTATGGCTATGATAAAAGAGGAGGGCATCGTGTAGAACAGCTTGAGTGTTCTGAAGTGCTCTCTAACAAGCTCATTTGATTCTTGAATCTATGTTTGTTTTCTTGTTTTCCATAAAGTGAGTATATTTGCAGGAAAATAACCTGCTGGCTTCACTGAAAGGACACTAGAGACCTCTGAAAGCAACAGTATGGAGCATCTAGAAAGACAAATAAGAATAATTTATAACTGCATTTCTAAGAGATAGATGGGTTAAGGACAACATGCTGCTGAATTAAAACATGTTATTTCTTTTTAGGTTGCCATACATCCTCTTTTTCCAGGACATTTCCTCTTTTTCAGGGGTAAAATTTCTGTTCTGGTGGATTTTATGAATTTGCCAAAATGTCCTCATTTTTTTTCTTTGGTACCAAGGGAGCACACACACACTTGGGAACTGCCATTCCAGGAGTGTTAAAATTGGACAAGAGCTAATTCAGACATGTGTGTTTGGTTATTCCTTTACTTATTTTCAACATCTGCCCCCAACATCTGCCCCCTTCTTTCCCATAAAAGAAAAATAAATCAAGGCAGCAAACAACGTGACAGGAAATTAAAACAATATCAAACAACAAAATGCATGCAATTAGGCTAAAACAACAATAAACTCAAAGTCAATACACTGGAGGGGGACCCTGTTCATCAAAAGGAGTGCTGTGGTGAGGCTGAACTTCCTTTCTTGTCATCAGCATCAGAAAGCCCACATCCTATGGCTCACCTACTGTGCTTAAGATGGAGGGAAACAAGGCCTTTGAGGATTATCTCAGTAATTAAGCTGAGACCCAACAAAACACACTGGTTAGAGTTTCTAGGCTGAGTCCATTGTTGTTGTTTAGTCATTTAGTTGTGTCCGACTCTTCTTGACCCCATGGACCAGAGCACACCAGGTACTCCTGTCTTCCACTGCCTCCCACAGTTTGGTCAAACTCATGTTGGTAGCTTTGAGAACACTGTCCAACCACCTCGTCTTCTGTCGTCCCCTTCTCCTTGTGCCCTCAATCTTTCCCAACATCAGGGTCTTTTCCAGGGAGTCTTCTCTGCTTGTGATGTGGCCAAAGTATTGGAGCCTCAGCTTTAGGATCTGTTTCCAGTGAGCACTCAGGGCTGATTTCCTGGAATGGATAGGCTGAGTCCATAGGGCCATAAAAAGGATTCTGCAGGATCAAACCATAGGGCTATCCAACACTGTTCAGGTTTTGCTGCTTGGTGAAGATGCTATTGTTTTCCCAAGCTTTTGGAAGCCATATGTAGGAGACTTCAGCCTTTAATTCTTTTTGGTATTGCTATGTTGTTTACCACTGCTTTATTATGGTTTAACATTGCATTTTAGGATTTGTATTTATATTGCTTTGATTGACTTGTGCCAACTCTTTTGAGGTCTCTTGTGATGGAAAATGTTACATATATAAATAAAATTCTGTGATAACTAGATGTGCATAATTCCCATTGAGTCCCATTAAATCTGTTAAATAGAATTGAGATTATAGCCTTATTGTGAAAGAAAATTACAGGGAGTTAGAAGCGTGTATACACTCATTGGACTTCCTTGCACTTGTTGTAAACTACAGGCTTTTGGGGAGAAGACAAAATCATTAATAGATTCATGTTTTTGAAATTCTGGTCAGGGGCATCTTCATTTATTTTTATTTATTTAATGTTATAGCGTTAGCCAAATTTGGTACTGTTAGAGTTGCAAAAAAAAGTACACTGATTGATAGTTCCCTGATTCTGATTTTACAATTTAAACACTAGGTAATTCACTCAAAATGGGTTTATAGGCTTAAGTGAAATTGCTTTCTTCCCCCTTCTTTCTTGTGGCAGAAATCCAGCATATTTTGCAACTGAGTCTCAATAAAAGCGAAGAACACAACTCACCCATACGGCACATTTCACACAGTGTTAACGTCATTAGCAGCAGAGGAAAGAGGCCTGTTTTCCTTCTGGTTTTGATACCCTTTCACAAACAAGCTAGTGTGACAAAAGTAGAATGAATTCACATTCGCAAGCAACATTGCATTTGCATTTCCCCCATTGATTTTTCATTTTGAACAAACTACTAGCTTCTTGATTTGCTTGGTAGAGAAATGATCTCACATTGACTGATTTATGCGCAAAAATAACTTGACAGAGTAAAGGATCATTGGCTATGCTGTCCAAAATATGCAAAGTGATTGTTGGTATGCTCCCATATATGTAGCCAAACAAAGAGTAAATACGCTTTTCAGAATTGGTTCTGTCACATAAATAAATATACCACTGCCAGGATCTATTTTAGATGAACCCAAGGGTTTGTATACACTTAATAGATATTATTTCTTCCCTTTCCCCTTTTCTTTTCACATAGAGCAAGCCTTCATACTATGCACAATCTGCTGTTGAAACCACCCTCTGTTTCCAAAGTAGTCTGCCATGTGGAATGGCAGGATTACTGCTCCACGGCCAAAGAAACCCTTAGGGATGTGGAACTGATTGCCATATTATTGGATCCTGGCCTGCATATGTAGCAATATTGCTGCACAGTTTTAGCATGAGAACTATCTGAACAACAGGAGTGATTGTTTACATTTTTGCCAAAACTTAAATGTCATAAATCTTCTGTTCTGTGCATTCATAATCATGGATTTGATTCTCAAAGCTGACTGGGCTCATTACAGGTTCAACTGCACATTTAAGGTGCCATTTAGCTCCTAGCTTTCATAGCTCAAGCACTGGTTGGGAAGGACTCCAAGGGTCATCTATTCCAACCCCCTGCAATGCAGGAATATGCAGGTGGCCCATATGGGGATCGGATCCACAACCTTGGCATCATCAGCACCATGCTCTAACAAACAGAGATAAGCTTTATCAAAGAACTTACATAAAAAATGGAGGCTCTGTCCTGGTTTTCTCAGTGAAAGGGAGCTCGGGGATGGGGTTCACAAGGACTCTTTCCCCTCACTTTTCCTACCAAACTTGTGATCACCTTTCCAATGTCACCCAGCTTAATGAATAAGGAAAGTCAGAATTGCAAACTACTGTGCTTGAGTATTCCAGCCCTGCAAGAAATTGCCAGACAGTGCAAAGCCTGTGCACAAGGTGTTCTAGGCTGGTGGTAGTTTGCCCCCACAAGCAATCTAGTCACAACGTTCTGCATTAGCTTCAACCTTTAAACTAATATCAAGGGTAACCCCACATAGAACACACCTCTGTAATCCAACCTTGAGGTGACCAAAGCATGGACAACTCTGGTCACTCCAGTCTTCTGGAGGCTGAAACAGGGAAAGTGCATCTAGAAAAGATATACTCAACTACTGAACTCATTGATTCTTGTTTTAAGGGGAGCTCGAAAGTCACTGCATTTGAAGTAGAGATACTGCCAGCTTTTTCTGCCCAAGCAGACAGAAATAATGATTCAGTTCTGGACTGGTGTAGTGCAGTATCTTACAGTTTCTGGTCAAGTGTAAACTCAAGAGCAGGAGAAGGCAAATCCAATGATGGAACTGACAGAGGTTAACTGCTAGTATGCACACTAGTATGCATTAAGTTAGGTCAGGGGTAGACAATATGGTACCCTCCAGCTGATGCAAACTACAAGTTCCCTCAGCCCCAGTCAGCGTGCCCAATTGTCAGGAATGATGCATAACATCTAGAAGACACCAGTCTGGCTACCCCTGACTTTGGTGAACCATTAAGATCCTGTTCAGCTACTCTAAGGTTGATACTGGCTCCAGCGTCATTTGGGGAATAAATCAGATATTAGTGATATTGTTGCCAGAGGGAAACAGCACCATTAACATTCTGGAGATCCTTAAACTTTTCCAGTTCTCCTCTCTAACAAAAGTCTTCTATTCCCCTTCCCAAGCTAACTTTATTAAGTGACTATTAAATCCTGAAAGTGTAACACACCTCTAGGGGATATGAGGCCGTTTGAAGAAGCCAGGGTTAATGCTCACAGCGGCCAACTTCATTTTCTACTGGAAGTGACTGCACATCTCAATAGGCAAGGGAGGAGAGGGTGGGGGAAGCATAGAGTAACCCGCTCACTCTGTCTCCATCAGAAAATGTGACTGTGCCATGTTATTGGGATTTCACAGAGGCAGAATTCAGATGAGGATTTTCTTATGATCAATAAAAAGTTATTAATGGTTTCTGAATCAGGGCTTTATTACAGACAAGAATCCTCCTGTGGATTGTGTTGATATCATTACCCTTTGGAGAGTTATGAGTCAGTGGCAGCTTCATCACGCCAAAGGCAGCCCTCACAGCTTTCCCTCCCTTTTCTGCAGGCCCACTGAATGAAACACAAGAGTTGTTTGCTATAACAGTCTTGTTAGGTAAAGTCCACTGGCATTTCAGTAAATCAAGCTCCTAACAAATTAGCCTGGAATATTTGCAAGCCTCCTGCTGTATAGATGTTTTCATCTTCTGAGGCAGAAAGTTTGAATGTAATATGTTAACAGGCCAGAAATTGATCCACAGGCTATTTTGCTATCTTAATGGTGCTGCTGCTAATGGCCACAGGTTTATAAGATATGAGCTCAGTTTTTACCTGCAGTCTATCACCAGTTAAATTAGCAAATAAATAAAATCTTTAAAAACGTAAAAGGAGGCACCTGTTAACAATTGTAGCACTAGCTCAGTTGGCAGAACTTCTTAAATGCAGAAGATCCCAGGTTCAATTCCTGAAATCTCCAGGTAGTGCTGTACACTTTGGAGAACTGCTGCTAGCCAGTGTAAACAATATTAAAACAGATGGACCAGTGATCTGACTTGGTATAAGTTTCTCACCTTCTAGTATTTGACAAAGGAAAATACAGTATGTGCCTAAATTTTATGGCTAGGTGGACTTGAGTTGGCTCCTGTTGCAGTCAGGTCTGGTGACATACCTTTATCATTCCCTTCGGGGTATATATTTCTGCACTATGCAGCTCATCGCGTAAATCTGTCCCCTACCCACCTACTCACCCACTGTCATTCACTGTCACTTCCAAAATACTAAAATTCTCCGCATTTCAGAATTGAGTAAAATTGAATAAGAGAGCTACTTGCCCAATGAAAGACAGAATAGGTATAGCTGGCAGGTAAGCCCCAATATTATTTTTGGGTGGAAGTGAATGTACAGCTTGATAATATGGAATGAGAGAGAGAGAAAAAAGTTAACAGCAATCTGTCTCTATCAGAGAATGAAACTGTGCTTGTAAAGAAGGGTTCAGATTTGTTAGGCAATAGAAAGCATTTTGGAACATACCATACAAAAGTGGCAGGTTATTATTATTATTATTATTATTATTATTATTATTAATTATTTAAAGCCCTATGCGGCCTAGGACCCACGTACCTACGGGACCGCCTCTCCTGGTATGCCCCACGGAGGACCTTAAGGTCCACAAATGACAACATTTTGAAGGTCCCAGGTCGCAAGGTGGTTAGATTGATCTCAACTAGGGCCAGCGGAAGCGCGCAGGCTTCGGCATGCCGGCAACTCTCTGCAAGCAGCGGGAGCGCTCCCGCTGCTTGCGGAGAGGTCCGCGAAGCCTGCATTCACCCCATAGGACACACACACATTTCCCCTTCATTTTTGGAGGGGAAAAAGTGCGTCCTATAGGGTGAAAAATACGGTAATTAACAGGAAACTAAAATATTATCTCAAAGATTTCAAAATAAAACATTACAAAGGAAGTCAAGGATAGAATGCACATTTAACACAGCAGAGTTAACAAAAATAATAATCTTAACATTTCAAAAGAAAACATTGATAAAGGAAGTCATATTTAAAAACACCATAATTAGCAAGGGAATGCTATCTTAAGCATAGAACATATCTGCTGCTGTTGTTGCCAATGGTGGTTCATGGCGGGTGGTGGCTGTGGAAGATCAGTCTGGGTGACCTGGATCTGCACTAAGAGACAGCCAAGAAGGTCTCTAGACTCTTCAACAGCCTCTGCTTTTGTAGCTGAAGTCAGGGCTATACTTGAACTGCAGTGGAACTGAACTGCTGGTGGTGGATGTCAGGCACGTTGCAGAGTAACTTTGAAGTGAACTTCTGGGGAGAAAGGCAGAACTGAATGGAGCTGAGGGAGCACCTGGTTCATCCCTGACAGTTGATGGTGCTAATGTTTCAGATCAGCTAAAAGGGGGTATACGGAGGGTACCATTTACGCAGCATGCATATAGAAAGAAACAGTGCTTTTTCCAAGGGAGACACAGGGGGACGCATACCCCTAAACATTTTGTGAATCTTTGTACTTTTGTCCATTTACTGTATTTATTTCCCCCAATTTGAACTATAAAATGGTGATTTTCTTGAGTCAAAATGAGAGTACCCGTAAACATGTTTTTAGAAGAAGAAAAAAGCACTGGAAAGAAATGACACCTGATTGAAGAGATCCAACACTGGAGGAAGAAGTTGCTCATGAGAAGGACATTTCGAGAGAGGTGCAATTTAATAGGTCTTTATCTGCTATTACTGGAAGACTGAATAGCATGCTAGGGTGACTGCAGTGCTTAGTGCTAACAGGCAAGCATATATCTATATCTGGAAAGAGGGTATATGAAGGAGAGAGAAGGGTAGGGTGTATCATTAGAATTGAAGAAGAGAAGAAGAGTTTGGATTTGATATCCCGCTTTATCACTACCCGAAGGAGTGGCTAACATTCTCCTTTCCCTTCCTCCCGTACAACAAACACTCTGTGAGGTGAGTGAGGCTGAGAGACTTCAAAGAAGTGTGACTGGCCCAAGGTCACCCAGCAGCTGCATGTGGAGGAGCGGAGACGCGAACCCGGTTCCCCAGATTACGAGTCTACTGCTCTTAGCCACTACACCACACTGGCTCTCTCTTTGAGAGAAAGAATGGCACTGATTCATCATATAACACTGCTCACCTTGAAAAAATATACTATAGATCTGGAAAAGCTGCACAGAAACAGAACCAAAATGACCAAGGGCTTAGGAGACAATCCTACAAAGAAAGGCAGCATTTGGAACTTTTTGGTTTAGGTAGGAAAAAAAGTACCGAAGAGGGCAGTTGCCAAGGAAAAATTCTGCTTGTAGGCTTCCCAGAGGCAACTGGCTAGCCACCGTGGGAAGTGGGATGCTGTAGAAGGGAGATCTTTGGTCCTTCAAGCCTCTTCTGGTGCTCTTAATATTTTGCAAAAATTCCATGCAAGCAGCTGTACAGCTAATGAAGCTGGATTGTAAATATGTCAAGTTGGGGGAGATATTATTAGGCTTTTTTTAAAAAAAACAACCCCTTATATTTAACTGGGCTTTGTTATTTAAATTGCTAACGACGAAACTTTCCAAATCTGTTTCATCTACACAGCGAGTAAAGCTAAAAGACAAAACTTCCTATAAATTATAGAAAACACTAAGTCATAATTTCTTTCTTCTCTTTTGGACAGTTGAACAGCAATGACAGGCAGAGCCTACCATCCTAGTTGCTAACTATATGGCATAATCTAGCCCTTGGCTGTGCCTCAGGAAAAATACTTTTAACGGTCCCATGTATCTAAAAATTCACATTTCCCAATTACTACTGCCTAAGTATACTTTTACAGCTACGTATCCAAGATCAGAACAAGGTTAATGCTTATAATATTTAATAGGTTGATTTGTAAGCAGTTGCAACATGGATAGTTCTTAAGCCTCTGACATGGAGTTCTCTTAGCAGCACTGTTGTGATTTTCCCAGCAAGAATATGCTGCCACACTGAGCCCACCTCAGAGACTAGTTAGGGCTTCTACAAATAGCTTCGTAATATTACATCCATGTTTATTTTAACCAGGCATGAAATGGTTCTTCAGCATAACCTATTGTCACCTTTGTATATTTCAGTTTCTTAAACAAGACTGAATTATAAAAACAGAAAGACTGCACTAAGGCAGCATTTTATTTTATATTATTTTGTAAACTGCATGGTTTTCATTGAAGCTGCGCGTTCTCACTTTGCTTGAATGCTTCCATCCATAAAATGTGCATTGCTTAACTACACACTAAAGAAAATGCATTGCTTAACTATATATGATGCTAGTTGCATCACTTGCAGTCATATTAGCCTTATTTATTTATTTATTTATTTAGAGATACAATAATCAGAACTCAAGCAGGCTGGGACAGAAGGCTGTAGTCACAGCAAAAAAATACTGCCCCCCCGAAACCCCTAAGTTTAGGGGGAAAGCCCCTATCAGCAAAAATGAAATTACAGCACTTCATTTTTTAAAAAGTTTAACTTAACAGCTAGGTAGAGCAGGGAGAGGCGATCAATATTGGGACATTGGCTCAAGAGACGTTAACCATTTGCCCTGTCCCCCCCACCCCCAATGCCCCCAAGAGAGAAACTCCAGTTTGGTTAAGAGGGAGTCAAGAATAGCAGAAAAGCAGTTAAAGGGGATTATACTTTTCTGAAGAAAGAGATTTTCCTTTTAAAAGTCCATGAAGTAGAAAAGAAATGACCTAGTCCAACCAGCAGAGTGAGTGGTCACCTCAGATGGTAGCTACTTGTGTGTGTGTTTGGCAGAGGAGAGGGAGCCAGCTGCCACCTTTTGGTGCATGTGTGAATGTGCTACTGGAAGTCATGTGCAGTGAGGGCTGGTCCAGTAGACGTGATCTAGAAGCCTTCACTCTGCTCAGACAGATATATGGCTATCTGCAAAAGCCTTTTAGTTAATAAATCCTTTCGAGCCTGATTCTCTAACTGTGCACTAACTTCTAACTTTATAATTGGAAAATGTCTTTGTCTTTTGGAAGGAACTCAGGGTCAGAGGTGAGACTTTCTAGCTCCACAATTTACACTGTCTCTCCCCCAGCCCATAAATGATGTGGAGGGGTTCTCCTCCCTTCTCTTCTTCCTCTATCTCTCCCCCATTTGATTCTTCATATCAGCCCTTAACCTCACTTTGTCTGTTTCATTCCAAGTCACAGTCATATATCTGACCTTTTATGGGACATTATGATGATCGGAAGGGGAGCATGTCAAAATGTCTGGGCAACAAGTGCACTTTCTTTTCTTCCTAGCATGGCTTTAGTTCTACCTACAAATCACACCCAGGCTTGATGTTGCGTCAAAGCAAAATCCATAGCAATGGCTGTGATCAAAATGCTTTTCAAATGTGTCTTTTGACCTAGTACTTTTCTTTCCCTGCGGCTGCAATCCTATCAAAGCCAACTGGGAATCCAGGATCTGATAGAGCTAAATGTCTAGATGTAATGTTATTTGGAATAACCCTGCTTCAAAATCTAGAGGGGTGCAGATGCAGAGTGACAATATGCTCCCCTCAATCATGAGATACAAACTGTACCAGTAATCTCATTAAGAAGAATGAGGCAGGGACCAGATGCTATGGGAGGGCTATGTGTACTATG
Source organism: Podarcis liolepis (assembly GCF_965112155.1). Taxonomy (NCBI): domain Eukaryota; kingdom Metazoa; phylum Chordata; class Lepidosauria; order Squamata; family Lacertidae; genus Podarcis; species Podarcis liolepis. Next base: position 48,865,242 of record NC_139564.1, read on the forward strand.
TGCCCAGACATTTTAAACTGGTTTTCTGCTGGCCTTTATTGCCATTGTTTTTGCTGTGTTGCTTTTTCAGGGTGCCAAAACAAGGGATTCCTCCAGATTGTCACCATTTTGCAGGACACATTTAAGTGCACCCTGAAACTTCAGGTTTGCACAGTTAAAGTGAATGAAGTTCTGTCACTTTCTCACATATCCCACTTTTTATGCTTTGAAAAGGTGCAGGGAACTGCACTGAAAAAGTGTGAGGTGAACAAATGGCTAATGGGAAGACATATGAACTCCTTGCAAGCAAATCAGGACGAATGTTCATTGTGTGTCGAGGTCCCCAAGCCACCCCAATAACTCACACTTCACACAGAAATTTTTGTTTAAGGTTTTTGGGCATAATTTTGGCCACAACTTTATTTAAATACACACATGTGAGTGGTTGCTTAGGCATTGGTTATGACTATCTGTCCTTGCTGCAGGGACAGAACTGACTTCTGGATTCCAGTGGAAGCCAGTCAGGGAAAACAATATTGGGGATAAATGAAGCTGGGCAACAGACCCTCATGTCTCCCCTCATGCTCCCAGGGGCTTGCGCGCCCCAAACCCGATGCCAGGGATTTGGACGAAAGGATGGCAAGCCCCCGGATTCCTTTAACGGAATTCCCTTGCATCACCAGCATTGGAGGGGCAGGCACTTATCCCTCCACCAACCAATTTTTTAACCAATGCCTAACCGCAATCTTACAAGTTGTGACGATTTGCTACGCAGTAGGCAAAAACCAAATGGCACCAGCCAATCAGCCAAATGGACAAAATTCCTACCAGGCCCCTGCCCCCAAAGCAGGCGACCCCATGATAGGCATAGCAAGGTCAAAGAGATAAGACCCCCAGCTCAGGGAGGGTGGGCGGGTGATCTGTTGCACGCAGCAAAAGGGGCACCCAAAGCTGTGTGTCCTATATTTAAAAGCTTTGGCCCAACTCCCAAATTGGCAACATTGAACTCTCCCCAACAACTCAATCGTTCAATGACCGCCTGTGGCCATTCAAACAGATCTGCCCAACAACAGTGGGGTGGCCTGCTAGACCCCACCGGAACACGTTCTCTCCGTTATTGAGAACACGCTTTGTCATAAAACAAATGCTTAATAAAGACAGGATATAATCTCACCACCATGGTTTCTGCAAGCAAATAATGATGAATGCCCAATAAACAGGTCATGGGTGTAATTCTTTCTCACACACACACACACCCCACCTCATATTTTGGGCCAGACACCTGGCCCACTAATTTTCTAAACTAAGTTCCTCAGGTTTCTGCTTCACTCTGTAAGTCAGTGATAACAGAGACACTTTTTCATCCTGAGGGCCACAGTCCTTTCTGGGCAACTTTCTGCGACTACAGGCCAGCGGTGAATTGAGCTAGAGGCAAAAAATGGACACAGCAAAAGAATGTAAATCTTTTTGTATAGGAGGCTAGTTCCCACACACACTCAAGAGCCCTCTATTATCAGAGTTCAATGACATATTGCAGCTATGGAAAAACCACTTAGCACAGATGTGAAGCAGATCCAGCACAGGGTGTGATCTGGTCCTGAAGTCCTGACAAAGATTCATAGAAGGCCCGATTTAGCCCCTGAGTTGCTCACTGCTGCTGCAACAGTAAACCAAAGGCACACTGTACTGTTGGACTCCCAATGCATAGCAGGAACTGCAAGCAAGGTAGAGAGCAGACCCCTTTGCTATTCACTTTTTTCAAAACTATCTGAACCCACAAATTGGACGAGGTTTAATGAATCTAAGTACGTTGTGCCAGCTCTGTTATTCTGGTAAATGGTTCATACTTTTTGAGAAATAAATAAATTGATGCTATATAAATATGCTCGAACTTCGGTTAGCTGCCTCTTTAAAAGCTGCCCTTGCTAATGTGGCCTTTGGTTATGCAGAAACCATTTTATTCCAGTGATTTATTCATCTCTCTCATTCTCGGATGTACGACAACATTAGGATCCAGATGCCAAGCTGTGTAAATATTCTTCTAGCAGTAACATATGGCTTCTTGGCAAGGTTATCAAGCATCTGTACAGAAGACTTAGTTTCCTTTGAGTCCGTAATAGTGTTGGCTGGTAAGAGGCTGTGTGCACTGCTTTTATCCCCTTGAGTTACATTTTCTCCTCTGAAATACCACACCTCTGATGCTGGGCTTTTTCTGTGCATTTATCCCCTTGGGAATCAGTTATATACATGAAGATTTTCTTTTAAACTAGGCAGTAGTCCAAGAAGCTTTCAATCTTCAAACATGGTGGGGAGGATTTGGCAATAATACAAATTGGCTTAAAAGCTATAAGAGTCTATTTTGCTATCTCGCCTGACAATATTTGCAAACGTACATCTTCGTAATAAAAACCTAATGCTTGCCTTCATTGTTATAAATATTAGTAATTGTACTTAGGTCAACAAAATAATATTCCAGTCCACATTACGGCAGCATCTATTATAGACAACGCAGCCATCATGTACCATTTTGGTTTGGATGGAATGTTGAGGTAATGCTTTTAATATATCTTCAGCCAGCCAAGCAGAATTTAGTACAGCGCATGAAACATTTAAATAGGAATAGCAGTAGGGGGATATATTCTTCATCTGCAGCACTCACGTAACTCTCACTGACATTGATAAGAGTTCTAGTGGGTGGTAGTTATTGTTTTCAAGGCACTTGACAAACAAAGAGATGCACTTTGTATTTATCAAAACTGTTAGACTTTTATTCATGTGGGAGAACATGAGAAGCTGACTATTTGTAGAGTACAAATTATGCATAAAAATAAGGAAAGCTGGATGTTTATGCCTGGGGGTTGGCTGTAGGATTCATAAAAAATAAGGAGTAACTACAGTGGATAACAAAAGACTGTGGGGAATGAACAAAACAGACAGGCTGGATAAAAAGAAAAGGTGAGGCAAGAGAGTGAGACGTAAAGAAATTAAGGGCTAAGTGTAATCAAGTGGGAATATCCGGCAATGTCTAAAAGCTAGAAGTGATAATTGCATGAAACAGAAATAAACATTTAGAAAAGACCAGCTTATGTTTCTCCAGAGGCATAAAACTAGGGATTATGACACTTTTAGGTACATAATAAACTCCTCCCAAGGCAGATTTATGTGCATGATCTGTCAAAATGTCTGTGTTTTTCAAAATAACACTATAGCTGGAGTCGTGCATTTGAGCAACTGGGACTTTTCCTGCCAAGGCTCTATAGAAACACAATGCAAGATTTGTCCACATATATTTGGGAAGTAGTGTTATGATGATCATGAAATGTACTGATAGAAGGGCCTGCTAATAGCCTTTTCAATTGCTTTCTTTTATTAATGTGAATCTTTTACCTCTCAAATAGAATCAATCATAGAATTGTAGAGTTGGAAGGGACCCCAAGGGTCATCTAGTCCAACCTCCTGCAATGCAGAAAACTCAACTAAGCATTCATGACAGATGGCCATCCAACCTCTGCTTGAAAACTTCCAATGAGGGAGAGCTCACAACCTCCCAAGGGAGTCTGTTACATTGTTGAACAGCTCTTACTGTGAGAAAGATCTTCCTGGTGTTTAGTTGGAATCTCATTTCTTGTAACATGAATCCATTGGTTCAGATTCTACCCTCCAGAGGAGAAGAAAAGAAGCTTGCTCCATCTTCCATGTGACAGTCCTTGAGATATTTGAAGATGGCTCTCATCCCTCCTCTCATTCTCCTCTTTTCCAGGCTAAACATACCCAGCTCCATCAACCATTCTTCACAATACATAGTTTCCAGACCCTTGATCCTCTTTCCCCTTCTCTACACATGTTCTGGCTTGTCAATATCCTTCTTAAATTTTGGTGCGCAGAATTGGTCTGACCAAAGCAAAATAGAAGGGCATAGATGCCTTGGCCTGAACACAATACTTCTGTTGATGCAGTCTAGAATAGTGTTAGCATCTTGTGTTTGTCTTTTTTTGTGTGTTTTTTGTTCCTGTATCACACTATTGACTCATGTTACGTTTGTAGTCTACTAATACCCCAAGATCAGGTTTCCTCAACCTCTGCCCTCCAGATGTTTTGAGACTACAGTTCCCATCATCCCTGACCACTGGTCCTGCTAGCTAGGGATCATGAGAGTTGTAGGCCAAAAACATATGGAGGGCCAAGGTTGAGGAAGCCTGCCCTAGATCCTTTTCACATATACTACTGGTAAGCCAGGTGTCCCCCATCTTATATTGGTGTAGCTGGTTCTTCCTGCCTTAATACAGAACCTGACATTTCATTCTGTTACTTGGGTTCCAGTTCTCCAATCTGTGAAGTCATTCTTGAACTCTGATTCTATCCTTTGCAACATTAGCTACCCCTTCCAGTGTGGTGCCATCTACAAATTTTATGAACATCCCCTCCATTCCTTCATCCTAGTCGGCTCTAACATTGGCTTGGGATAATAATATAAAGAAAACAGCATACATTTATTCTGTCTATAGATAGTTCCATTACATTTGGTTGAAATATCAATTGTTTATTTATAAAAGTGTTAAATATAAGAGGCATTATGAACTCCACCTCTCTTTTGTTCAAGAAAGAATCAGCACTGATTAATAATGGGTAACCAATTGTCATTCCCAGTTATTCTTTCCATGGCCTAAAGATTATTGGTAATATGGAGATAGTCTTTTTCACTGGTGACACCAAAATTGTGGAATGAACTCCCAGTTGAAGTATGAGAAGCATTCTGCTGGCTTTTGAATATGCATTTGATCTCTTAACCCAAGTTTTAACCAATGTGCTCCTTTGATGGAATTGTCTTATTGCAAATTTAACCATGGTTGTTTACTTGTTTTAATAAAAGAGTTTTATTAAACAATTTTGTCGTGCAGTTGGCTTTTATGTTTTTGTAAATTGCTTAAAAGCCAGCTGGGGATCAAGTAGTATATTAATTAAGTAATTATCTGTCTCTCTTCATCAGCAGGTCAAGAAAAGAAAGAAGGAGAATGAAGTATATTAATTTGGCATTCCAAATCTTTTAAAAACGTGACATTCAAAAACCCCAAACTATTTTGCAGAATAGAAACGCTGCCTTAGTTCAGTAGTATGGGAACTGCACACATGAACACTTTATTATTGTTGGAAACACAACAGAGCACCAAGGGACATATCCAGGGGACTGGTCAAAGCACACCCTTAATGTAATGAAGGGGGCAGGTTTGCCTTTTTTCAGGGAAGGGGGCCTGGAGAGAGCAATTAGGCTTGCTTTTAAAGAAAAGTAAATGGCCACACAGTATACTTCAGCACAAGAAAGAAAAGTCATATAGGCTATAAAGAACAATAAATGCATTTGAAATAAAGCGAATGCTTGAAATCACAAGGTGTTGGTTCTGGGTAAATGAATTGCCTGACTTATATTGGCAATATTTTTAACTATTTGAATACTCCTCTGTCTGGGCATTGTAGCAAGATGGAGAAGGTGATATCTCTCAAATGATATGGTCATGGACATGAAGTGATCCTAGATGCCATCAACCCCTCAATAAGTGTATAGTATACTGTGGATGGAAAGGTCAATCAGTTTCTGTGCCATTCTGTTTTTTACATACAGTGGTACCTCAGGTTACATACGCTTCAGGTTACATATGCTTCAGGTTACAGACTCCGCTAACCCAGAAATATTACCTCGGGTTAAGAACTTTGCTTCAGGATGAGAACAGAAATTGTGCTCCCGCGGCATGGCAGCAGTGGGAGGCCCCATTAGCTAAAGTGGTGCTTCAGGTTAAGAACAGTTTCAGGTTAAGAATGGACCTCTGGAATGAATTTAACGAGTACTTAACCCGAGGTACCACTGTATTCTGTCATTGATCCACTACATGCATCTGAAGAAGTGTGCATGCACACAAAAGCTCATACCAGTAACAAACTTGGTTGGTCTTTAAGGTGCTACTGGAAGGATTTTTAAATTTTGTTTTGACCATGGCAGACCAACACGGCTACCTACCTGTAACTAGATACATGCATCTGATTACTGTATCAAACAGTTAAAGGGCACACACACGCACACAAATGAGAAATTTGCACTGAAATATGACTAATATATTATATTGCATTGTGCAGATGTTTGGCCATAGTTTACATATTTCAATAGTATATTGTGAATTGTTATACATATTGTTGCACTTTTTTCTATGTTTCTGAGCTGATAACAGCATCACAAAATTCAGGAAAGAGATCTCTGGCTGACTGTTGTATTTGCATGGTGTGTGAGAGAGACAAAGAGAGGGAGAGAGACATAGACAGAGACTTTGGTCCACATGACCTGAACAAAATAATCAAGCATTCCTGCATTATATTAACACAACCACAAATACGATGCAACAGCAATAACTGCATAAAGAGATGTACTACCTGTATTGTACCTTCCCATTGACACATTGGTATGCACTCCACACTTCCTGCAGCAAGGAGAAGTTCCAGGGGCCAGCACTACCTATGTTCAGCCTCCTTTGAGAGGAGAGATCACTAGAGCTGTACAGGGGTCTGTAATTTTGATTTATTTTACAAATATGCAAGCAAAGCAATGACATGGGTATGACCCAAGTGCCTTTGACATCCTCTGTACCTCATGAACTGTTCCCTTATAGCATCATGTCAAGTAGTTAAGATTCAAGGACAAAACCCTATCTAAGGCACACAGGGGCAAACCTTTTGTCTTATGTGTCAAATAATATAATATAAAATCCCCTGGTAGTTTCACAGAGTTGCATACTATATCATTTCCCTGCTGACAGTTCTTCTTCAAATGGGTAAAGGAGAAGGCACCACAATCCCTGATAGAATCTGCACGGTATTTTGTTCCATTTCTCATCGTGTTCTTTTGTACGAATCCTCTTCCATTGTGCTGAATAAAGTCATTCCTGCGATGAAGTCAAGAGGTCAGCAATGGTCACAAGAAAAGGGGTATTTTGTCATTCAAAACATTGGAAATATCTTATTTGATACTGTGCCGGGACAATAGGCAATATACCTTTGTAAAGAAGAGAAATGGAGAGAAATGCCACCACCACATGGTAAACACGAAGATGTGTTTGGACTTGTATTTGTTGACTTCATCCTAAGATTCATATCACCTGTGCTCATCCTGCTTTCTTCATCATCTTCAGCTCCCCAAATACCATGGCGCCTTATGGGCCCTGCAACATAAGAGTGATCCTTTTTTAGAGTCCTTTCCATTACCTGCTCCATGGTAAGACTAGAGCAACAGGAACACCAACTATGTCAGTCATAAAATCAGACAGAGCATCCAGGAACTCATTGTTGTAGTTTGCAACATCTGGAAAATGTTACATTAGTGATACCTTTATTAGACTAACATAATTCTATGTAAAGGTAAAAAAGGTAAAGGATCCAGTCAAAGGTGATTATGGGGTTGTGGCACCTATCTCGCTTTCAGGCCAAGGGAGCAGAGTTTGTCCACAGACAGCTTTCTGGGTCATGTGGCCAGCATGACTAAACTGCTTCTGGCGCAATGGAACACCATGATGGAACCCAGAGCACATGGAGACACCGTTTACCTTCCCGCCATAGCGGTACCTATTTATCTACCTGCACTGGCGTGCTTTCAAACTTCTAGGTTGGCAGGAGCAGGGGCAGAGCAATGGCAGCTCACTCTGTCGTGGGGATTCGACCTTCTGATCCGCAAGCCGAAGAGGCTCAGTGGTTTAGACCACAGTGCCACCCACACCCCATACTTTACCATACTTCTATGTAGCAGTTATGTAATAGGCTCAGGTTCATGGTGATTATACCTACCTTTTCTTCTCAATTTGTTGTTTCTACAAGTGAGACCAAGTTGGTGCTGTCACACAGCTTGGTTTTTGGATTAGCTCAGATGTCATCAGTACAGTGACTAGACAGCATTGTATTGACTGTGCAGAAGCTGTACAGCTTTGCATAGAACTGTGGTTTGATTAATGAAGCACATTTAGGCAACTCTAATGCTGCATAAACCCAGCTTTCTTTACTTCACTTCTCCTCCCACAATGTTCATCTCCTCACATAGTAGCAATGTTTCTAGAATGTTTTCTTATTACAACATAGAACATCTTCACAGCTTGGACTCTTGTGATCCTGAAACTGCTTGCACGTGCTTAGATTCACATATATGGCAGTTTCCACAATGCTCACAAATATGGCTTACAGCCACAGACCACTTCCAGCCAGCCTACATATTGATTTATTCCCTTTGTCTTTAATGCTCCATCTTTGTAAAATCTCTTTGGGCCTTTTTCAACTTAAAAAGAAAGCAAAAAATAAATAAATCTCTTGATCAATCTCTGTACAGAAATCTGTGGTAGTGGAATTTAATTCCAAAGCTGTTTTTAAAAAGGAAACTAAAAACAATTGTTAATCTATTAACATTGAGCAAACAAGAAAAACATGTTTTCCCATTACTGCTCATTTATAACTTCCATTATATTCTTAGTGGAAGTGCCTTGTATTAAATAATGTAAAAGGAACTGGTGGAAGTAACCAAATCAAGAATTTAGTCTGTCAGTCTTGGATGTTCTTTTACAACAAAGTATTCCACCCCACTGGCCAAGGTGTAAATATTTTAATTCAGTCACACATTACTTGGATTCCTCATTATTTGGCAGAAACTAGTATGACAGCGTCATAAATCTTCTTTTAATAATTTTGTCAATATTGGATCTTTAGGGGGAAGTTTTGTAACTAATGCCTTAAAATCCAGTCAGGTTTTCCCCCTTGACATTCAGCCATCACAACAATTTTTTAAGTGCCAGAATAACATGTATTTTTGAAACATGGGCACCTAATTTCTGATGCAACCCAAAGCAGAATGAAGTGGGCTACTTCAGCTTCTCTGTGTTAGCCTGCAAACGTGCTTACAGAACCTGGCTGGAGCATAGTGTGCTGCCATATTTGCGTCTTTGGTACTGGTGCAGTGTAATCTACGAAATGGCAGTTGTATGGCAAGAGGAATTGGAAAGTGCTGGTAGCAGCATTATCATGCAGTGGCTTTAGTATATGAGAATCGTTCCCTGCCATATGCAGCTTGCCTTGATATTTAGAAGAAGCAGAGGAGGAGGAGGAGGAGGAGGAGGAGGAGGAGGAGGAGGAAGAGGAGGAGGAGGAGGAAGAAGAAGAAGAGGAAGAAGAAGAAGAAATGTGAGAACAAATACCTCTTTACTATATTCTAAATCAGTGTTCAAACTTGGGTCAATTTTGAGTCCCTAAATGGTGTTGGACTACAATCCCCATCATCCCCACCCAATTTAGCCAATGGTCAGGCATGATGGGGATTATTGCCCAATGATCTAGATTCAACAGAGCAATACTCAACATGTGACTAATGTGTACAGAGGGCACAGAACTTAATTTGAAGCTGGAGGCAAGAAGTTGCTTCATGTAAACACGTTAAGAAGCAAAGTCTCCATCTTTCTTAATAAAAAGTGATGTAGCAAACATGTCAGGGACTGGACTGAAGGGGAAGAGGAGGAATGGTGGATATCTCACACACACCCTTCTCCTGAAGCTTTTAGAGAAGAGGAAAGCAGTATTGACTTGCAGCAGGGGTTTGAGGAAGATCACGGCTCAGAGACAGGAGAGCAGAAGAGTTGGGGGGTGTTGGGAGAAGGGGGAGGAAGAGTCAGAGCAGCCAGCTGACACATTGTCACTGGAGAGTATAGCTGCCCCCCTTCTCCTAGAACTCAATGTTCATTAAGAGTGCAAGAGCAAAAGACTCAGAGGCAGTTGGCCATGAACGGACACCATAAGGGGAAGTGTTGTTGCTAGGAAGAGAAGGGGGAGGAGCTCCGTTGGAGCAACACCATTATGAGAGGCTGACTGGATTTCTTTGTTTCTCACCGTGATGACTGAATAAATGCATTACTAAGGACTCTTTGTTTTTCCCTGCTTCTTGTTGCCACTGAAGGAGACATAGAAATCCCCGGTCCTGACAAAATATTTGTTTTCATCTGTGAAAATATTGCATTTTGTAACCCAGGTGTGTTGCATAAAATGTGAACATATTATGAACTTTCCTTGCTGTTCCTCTCTATTTCACAAAGAAATACTGAGCTGAAGTATCTCTCTATTGAGCTCAAGTGTTTCTTTATTGGCATCTTGATTCTTAGCCTTTAGCACTGATATGCCATATTTCAAATCTACTGTATTCTGTACTTGAGTTGCTAAACAACTCTGGCTGAAATCCAATTCCTGTTAGAGAAATATGGAGTGAGCCAGGCTGAACTCGGACTTCTTTTGGCTTGGGCATGTATGGGACTGTATGGTTAGGTTGAAATCATGTTCACATTTATTTAAGTGTAAGCCCCACTGAACCCAAGCCATTGCCAGCCATTCCTCTTGTATCGCCAATATGAATTCACCGTCCCCATTGCCCTCGACAAGTTGGGTGACCCTCTGTAGTGGGAAACTCCCTGTACGCCTCCAACTCAAGGAGGATGGCAGGGGCAGAAGTGGGGATGGAGCTGGCATGTTTATCCCCACTCTTCCCCCTTATCAATTTGACATTAAAGACAACAGACCTGAATAGGGCTCCAGGGAGACAAAACTCTCAGCAAACAGAATCTCAGTACACCGCTGCAATCTTTTGCATGCTTACTGGAAAATGAATCCTACTGATTTAAGTGGGACTGGTTTTTGATGAAAATTACATAGCAGGATCAGGTTGTTTACTTCAAAATAGAAGGGCTTTTTTTTGTCCTGCAAGCAACCCATATGAATACAAAAAGGCAAATGAACTAGGGACCAAAAAGTAGAAGTGAAGAAGTTGTATTATACTCAATCAAACTATTTATCCACCTAGCTCAGTTGCATCCACTGCTACATCTGATTTCTCCTCTCCAAGGTCTCAAACAGAGCAGGGTCTTTCACATCTCTTTCTACTTGCTCCTTTTAACTGGAGATATTGGGTACTGAACCTGGGACCTTCTGCATGCAAAGGATGTGCTCTCTGCTACAGAGCTGCTTCCTCTCCCACTGGAGTGCTAGATTTGATGTAAACATTTTCTCTGCTTTTAAAATTAGGATGGCTTTTCTTTCCGCTTAATAAGCCATGCAGAACCTCCATCCAGTTTTCCTTTCCCTGAAGCCTGAAATGTTGAGAACAACTGGACTACAAGCAATATCCATAAATGATACATCAGAGTTGTTTTGATGTTGTGCTGGATGAGGACAGGGCAAAAGCTATTATCACATCCCTGCTATTATTGCGTTGACTCATTCTTAAAGGGAATAAACAATGGACTCCAATAACATAATGTTGATTCAGATCCAGCTCAAAGTCCCCCAAAATGCTATGATAAATTATTGCTCTGTTACCCAAAGGATGGATCGCAATTGTTTACATGCAAAATGTCAGAATAACGTATTCTAAAATATCAAACCCCCACACATTTGAAACAAACCTGGAAAATTGATCTGTTACAACTGCCTGATCCAGAATCTCAGAACACATGGTGCTAATTCTGAACATTACTAAGCACTATACATATTGAGTTTTGAATATGTCACCAGTGCAGCATTGGTTAAGACTGTTTTTCTTTCCATTTTAATCACAATATAAATCTGTGGCAAAAATTCCCAATGAAATCTTCTTATGTGTTTGTGTCTAGACACATAGCACAAGCAAAGTTCTTTGCTTTTCAAATACGATGAAAGAACAAAGTTCCAGATCTAAGGACCACATTTAATTTCAAGCTGACACAATTTGAATTAGTGTCATGTCACTGACTTATTTTAAATTATACATTGAACAGGAGAAAAAACAACCTCCTGAGCTTGCAGATTTTATTTCCCAGGCATGGGAAATAGCATTATGTGTGAAGAAAAATGGAGAGACACTGTGCCCATAGAATCATAGAATTGTAGAGCTGGAAGGGATCCCAAGGGTCATCTAGTCCAACCCCCTGCAATGCAGGAATCTCAGCTAAAGCAACCATGACAGATGGCCACCCAACCTCTGCCTAAAAAACCTCCATACTCCACAACCAAAGAAGCCAAACGAGTTAGACCTATACAGGATTTTAGTTGGGGTGATAGATAGCAGAGCTTGCCAATTCATATTGACCAGATCATCCCCTCAAACAGAAACATTCTGAGCAACCTGATTTTGTGGTTATGTTTTAAGCAACAACTGTGTTCCAGCTTAAATGTACACACAAACTGGGCTTCAATATGGAATTTATTTACTTTCAGATGTTGTTGTTGTTGTTACTATTATTCATTTCATTTCTATACCACTTTATATTTATAAGAAAAAAATCTCAAAGTGGTTCACAACACATTAAAACATCAAATAAAACAATCCAGAATAAAGCATCACTAAAGAAAGTTAGATAGAAAGTATACATTCAAAGCATCATTGCATCCATGTGACTTAGGAGACAGTGGAAGAATGTGCCTTTGGGGGTAATGTCGAACTGCAGGAGAGCTACAGTACCTGCAGTGGCTGTAGAGACCAATATGGGAGAGATATATTTTGTTGCAGGTGGAGCAGATGAAGACGTCCTGTTTTGCAGCACCAAAACCAGGTTTCTTCTCTCTGTGCTTCTCCCGGCAGTCATTCTTCCTCTGGTCACTGCTGTGGGTATACATGACCTGACTAGCTGTCTCTAAGCTCATACTCAAGGCATCCCCATACAACAGAGTTAATGTTGCCAGGCTTCACGTTTGAAGACATCTTCGTAATGCAGAGTTGGTCTGCCAATGGGCCTGGTGTCTGAGGCTTGGAAGACCACATCTTTGCTTCCTGATGCAGCACATATAGAAGGTATTGAGGCATCACACCTGGCAGGCATAAGTTGCCCATGACTCATTTCCATAAAGCAGCATGCTCAACACACAAGCCTCATAGACCTTCACATTCTCCCATACCCTTTGGAGAGGCAAGTCACTGCTGTGGCTGCCTTGACAATATGCTTGTCCAGCTTGGCAGCAATGGAAGGATTACAATAGGAAACTAAAATACTATCTAAAAGATTTTGAAATAAGCCATTACTAAAAAGGTAAAGGTAAAGGACCCCTGACAGTTAAGTCCAGTTGCAGACGACTCTGGGGTTGCGGCGCTCAGCTTGTTTTACAGGCCCAGGGAGCCAGCGTTCGTTCGCAGACAGTTTTTTGGGGTCATGTGGCCAGCATGACTAAGCCGCTTCTGGGGCAACGGAGCACCGAAACCAGAGCAGCACACAGAAATGCCAGTTACCTTCCCACCGGAGTGGTACCTATTTATCTACTTGCACTTTTTGGCGTGTTTTCAAATTGCTAGGTTGGCAGGAGCAGGGACCGAGCAACGGGAGCTCACCCCATCGCGGCGATTCAAACCACCGACCTTCTGATTGGCAAGCCCAAGAGACTCAGTGGTTTAGACCACAGCGCCACCCGTGTCCCAAAACCATTATTAAAGGAAGTCAAATATAAAATGTACACAACATAATTAACAAGAGAATAAAATATTATCATCACCACAGACCATATCTCCTGCTGTTGCTGCTCATCTTGCCAATGGTAGTTCATGGCGGGCAGCAGCTGTGGAAGCTCAGGAGCAACAACATAGGTCTGCACTAAGAGATAGCCAAGATGGTCTCTGACTTCTCAGCAGCCTCAGCTTTTGTAGCTGGAGTCAGTCAGGGCCCTGCCATTCCAGGCAGATGGAAAAAGGACTGCAAGGCAGGGAGCAGGTCTTCAGGACTCACAGCCAAGGTGCATTCACTATATAGCCAGGACCCTGTGAACATTCCATGCTTTGGGGAGTGGTAGGACACAATTCTACTTTCCTTGACCTCCCGTTGTGACACCTTCTTCTGGTTAGTGTACTATGTAACCAGTTGGACAGGCAAGCACTGCTTCAAAGTAAGAAACAAGAGGCAATCCTCTTTTCAAAAGCAGGAGAGAGGGCTTATTTCTAATACGTTATTTCATTGTTTCTATTATGTGAGTCCAAATGTCATGGCCATGGTCAAAGTAACAGATTGGAAAAGATGGCATCTCTTTTAAAAGTTCCAGTCTTCCGTATGAAATACAGTAACTCTGCTGCAGAGAACTAACCAAGGTGGAGCCTCGGGATACACTGGCTGGCGGAAACATATCCCAGGAAGAGACATATTTTGACACACTGTTGATAATAGAGGCCAGAATCCTTGTCATTACAACATTTTGAACTTTCTCGCGCACAAAAAAAAAAAAAAATACTTGATACCCCAGCATTTAATAAATTGGTGTAAAGTGAAACAGCTACACCTGACTATATATAGCCGTGATTTTATAAAAGGTTATAAAGATGAGATGGTGACATTATCACATAATGGTAAATACATGACACATTGTGCTGGCATTTAAAAAGGCTTTTTTTTATCAGAGAGCTTCTTCTACAGCACAGCTACCCTCATTACTATGAAGATTGCATTAATTAGCTGGAAATGTCTGTAAGGGAACAAGAAACTTTTGCTAGCCGGCCCTGAATTTTTGGAGAGTGAAGTGGCCTAGATGATCTTGTGTTGTATCCAAAGAAGTTGCCCTATTAGCACAAGGACTTCTGCTTGCACAGAGGAAGTTAACCTGCCTCTCGCTGGGAGGCGAACCCAGAACACATTCTTTGCAGGGGTGTCCACAGGGAAAGGAGAGGGAAGGGAAGTTCTGTTGCACAAGCGGAAGTCCATGACTAATCCTTTGTTGGGTGCAACCCAATGCCTTGTTGTGCCAAATGGATATATCTTTAGTTGTCCACCAAACCTCTACAGAATGCGAAGAGTTTTCTCCCTGTTATAATTATCACGTGAAGCTATTCAGGTGACTATAGGCTCGTTCCTAAGAGAGAAGGAAATCCTTTCATTTTAGGCAAGAATTATTCAGCAACTTACCGTATTTTTTGCTCTATAAGACTCACTTTTTCCCTCCTAAAAAGTAAGGGGAAATGTGTGTGCGTCTTATGGAGCGAATGCAGGCTGCGCAGCTATCCCAGAAGCCAGAACAGCAAGAGGGATTTCTGCTTTCACTGCAGCGATCCCTCTTGCTGTTCTGGCTTCTGAGATTCAGAATATTTTTTTTCTTGTTTTCCTCCTCCAAAAACTAGGTGCGTCTTGTGGTCTGGTGCATCTTATAGAGCGAAAAATACGGTATGTTAGACTGACTTGACATGTTTTATACCAGTATTTATTATTCATTTCTGTTAAACATTGCAGTCATCCAGGGAGGCAATGTCTCACACAAAATAATACAAGAAGAATGTTTTAAATGAACAATTTGTGAACAAATGCACAGGCTGGAACTTGAGCTCCTTAAATGCTTCCCAGTTTTACCCTCCAAACTGATTTTGTTTAATGCAACATAATTCAGTCTAAAATTACTTAGACTGAAATACCCTGCCCATTTACTTGAGAGTAAGCCCAGCTGGAGACAGGGGAACTTTCCTGTGAGGAAACATGCTTAGGATTGTGCCTAAATGATCTGGCTGCAATACTGTCAAAATGGAAGCATTTTCCAACAAAGGAGTGAAAAGTAGAAAAAATATAATATTTTAAATAGATTCTTTTCTAAGGAAGTTTGAAAATTTAGTCTGAAAATGACAAAATATGGGGGGGGGGATCACTCTGATACTAATCTTACATCTTCTTCCCTCATTGTGGCAGCATCTAATATATATAGATAATGTATTCCCCATATGATCAGAGGAATAAGAACAGCAGCCACAGGAGTAGGGACTTGAGCTCCAGTAAAGATATCCTGACTTCTCTGACAGTCTGTACAGCAGACATGAGTGTGGACATTTAGTGGATACAAAAGCAAGGGTTACTCTAATTACCTCTCATGACGATACATTGAGGGGTCTTCTCTGATGTTAGTTAGAGATTGCTTCTGTCTACATCTTCGCATACTTTTAAAAGCATTAACTAGGAACATATGCTATTCCAGAGGATTCTACCTCGATTGAGATGAAATATGGATTCACAAGTATATTAAAATATGTGTATAAACACATTTAAATAAGCGTAACTGATTAGTGCAAAAATGTAATGGAATAGAATTAAGAGGGGAAATATGCAAAAGTTATGTACTGGAAATAGGTGGAGTTTTTGCTTTAAAAACTATTCATATTGGTCATTTTACTGCTATTAGGAAACGAGCTATGAAAAATACAGAAAATAATCATAACAATATGATTTGATCATAGAATCTGCTGCACAAGAACTCATTATTAAAATAAACTTTGGGTCTCTCTTAATGTTTCTTTCCATGGCCAAAATATGAAATATTGGTCCCAGTTGGCATAATGATGTTACCAGACCTCACTAAATTCAAATCATGCAGGACCTGTCCAGCTGCTCATATGGTTACTGCAGAAGTCAAAAATTGTGAACGGAATATCTCTTTCTCTTTATCGGTTACACACAGATAGTGTGTGTGTATGATAGAGAGGCGGAGGGAGAGAGAAAGAGAAAGAGAAAGAGAAAGAGAAAGAGAAAGAGAAAGAGAAAGAGAAAGAGAAAGAGAGAGAGCGCTTACCAGTGCAGAGTACCAGCACCTCTTTTTTCCTACACAGGGCAGTCATTTTGTGCTGGCACTCATGACACTTTTATCACTATATGATTACCAGCCCCTCATTTTTCAACCCAAAACGGACTGGGAAAATAGATATTCATATAGATAGATAAATGTTCAAATATAGATGCCAACCAAAGATTCTCATATTTCCCCCATAATACTTGCACTCTTCTTATGTGTTGCTCCTCTGTCTGATTTGTTTTTCAGGGCATCTTGCCTTTATGTAATATCTTTTATCAATTTCACAACTGGGTCAACTGTAGCAAAGGCAGGTCAAGTGTCTTGTCAAACCTCACATACAGTGGCTTCCACTAATTAGAACCGACTATGACCGACAGCTACTCTGATGTCTAAAATATTACACATTTTGATATTTTGAAAAGCTGAGTAGATTTATGGACTCTAATGGTGGATACTGACAGTCTAACTGACATTACTGTACAATAAGTGCTTCATTTGGCTGGTTTTTGTAAATTCTCCTTCCAAGTCGTAATCCACACTGTTACATATGCAGTGCATTACCATAATACTGGGCATAAAGTTCAGCCTTTGGAGAACAAAATCAAAATAAAGCAATAGGTGAAGCAAAGCACTTAATTAAAAAAACAACCCTGAAGCATGACTTACTGTTTCTATGATTTGTTGTCTTTTCGAAATAAATGAATATTTTTTCCTAGAATGCTAATGCTTATTCCACAAGTGTTATAGAAACTAATCAAAAATTCCAAGTGTAAATGTTTTCATCTTTGCTCTATCAATATTTATAACTGGAGAACACATCATCGTTACAAATACCTCAGGTCAATGAAAAATACCCACTTACAAACAGAATACAGGGAGAAAAAGCAGCTGAACAATATAATTTATTTTCATCTCTGATTGAGTGTCCCACAGGTAATGAGAATGGAAGCTCCAAGTAAATTATGAAGGTCATACCCTCCTGTATAAAAATGCAAAATGCTTTTGCATAGCTATCTGCTGGCATGCAAACTGCTTTTCAAATGACAGAACATGCACCTAGCTACTGGAATGCTATAAATAGAATTACCCAGCATTCCAATTTCTTGACAAAGGGACAGAACAAAAATTCTGGTGGTATCTTGAAACAGTGCACACCATCATGCCAGACCTGAAAGCTGGAGGCCCGTGCCTCAGGTCATACCAAGGGATGGGCAAACCTGTCCAGTTTGCTCTCTGTGCTTCTCATTTTTCCAACCCAAAGTTTAGTTATCCACATTTCTGCATCTGTTCATGAAGATGCTATTTTTTTTCTAAGCCTTCATGAAAATTCATCCGTGTTTTGTGTGACTGTCTCCTCATAGATACATTTTTGCAACACAATTTCCCCAACAGAATGCGTTTTAATGGTATCTCCATGAATGCAAGCATTTTAATGTGCACCTTACCATAGTATATACAGTTGTGTACACATTACTTGGCTGGAGAACTGCATCACAAAATTCAGAGAAGTGTGCATTTTGAAGGAGAGAGATGTTTTGCTTCTCATATTGTTTTAGAAAGTTCTAATTAGGTAACTTCATCCATAAGCATGAACTGACTCCAATTTATCTCCCATCCCTAGCCACTGCTTACCTCGCACAGTCATATGAAGAGCACATCTAGTTCTCACATCTCAACTTGTATACATAACTCACAGCTCAAACTGAATCCAATGTAAGATAAATCCCAAGGCTTGTGTTGATACCCTGAGCAAGCACTAACATCCATCTTCATGCTAATCAAATGATACAGACTTTTAAGAACCCATTCTAATTAGAAGATGTGATATTCTTGTAATCACAAGTGGCAGTAGAAATTCTCCAACAACTTGGAGAGAGAGGATTGATCATGGTTTACAAGTACAGAGCTTTTTATTTTATTTTAAATTATTTTACAGCTCCTTGTCAAACGTACCTCCAATTCCCAAATCCACCTGCAGAAGCCAAATAAAGAATTACATTAACAGCTTTCTAGACTTTGAGCCATGATTAAAGTCTGTAACTGTGAATCATGTCAAAGTTTCTACCTGCCCACCCAAACAATAGGCAGAGGCTTCCCTTAAGAAATCATTCTAACGGCATCTTATTGCTGCCATATGGTTCTCTGTTGCTTGAGATACTGACTTAACACCTTATGAAGCTCTGTGGTGGAGGAATGCAGACTAGGAATTAAGGCAGATCCCCTCATGATTCTGAATGTTCCATCACTATTTTTCAGGTGTTGCAGTATATGGCGAAGGTTACCACATATTGATAGTCTTCAGTGATTTTAGAGTCTTTAATTATTATTTTCAGACAGCAAAAAAAAGTTTTAGCTGTAAGTGAACGTGGATATCAATAACTGAGATTAAACAGGTCACAGCTTTAGGTTTTTAAATGGTATATTGAAGCCAGCACTTTTTATTCTGGTGCTCAAGAAAATTGTCATGAACAGCCACTTGAGATTTCCTCCTGACATAACTGATCTCACCAAAGACCTGCACCAAGTAAATTGTATATTCCCCTTGTGAGAAGACATAAGTGTGTGTTAGGTTCCCAGGGAAATGATAACAAAGATGAGTACTGTCTTGATGTAGTGTTGTTCTTATTGGGATATATTATCCTCTCTCTCTCTCTCAGTCTCTCTCTCTCTCTCTGTGTGTGTGTGTGTGTGTGTGTGTGTGTGTGTGTGTGCGTGTGTGTTACCATGCAATGATGCATGACAGGTTCCATCTCTACTCCTACACCAAAAAATTCACCCTACATTGCCACCAAGCAGATGTGTGCCATGATAGCACTGTTTACCTGTTAGGGTGGAAAACAAAGACAGTGTCTGAATTTACTTCTACTCCCAAAACAACAACAGTTGATCAGTGCATGCAGACATGCCTGTGCAGAAAGCAGGTGATTTTGCCTTCTTTGGTTCCTCCTTCCACTTCATATAGGGGTGATCTAATTGTCAGTATTTTCATCCCTCCCATTGCAAGGATCACTTGATCATGTTGTTTTACTTTCAGTCTGTGAGAAAGGAGGGAGCGGAAGCTACTCATCGAGACTTCCATCTGTAGTACTGCAGGACTTTTCTTTTGATCTGTTTAGAGACAGGATGGCTGTATGAGAGCTGCTTCTCTCGTACATGTTTGTTATGTTCTTTTATTTGTTTAATTAGGAGAAATAAATTAGGTATACTACAAAACCTCTCTAGCTTTGCTTCCGTTTACTCTGCTGCATTTGGGTGCTCACGTGAGCAAATTTGAGACCACAGCACCAGGACCTATTCCTCAGGAATGCTGTGTTGCTGTTCCTGCGTTCCTGTGCTCAGAAGATCAGTGAAGGTGCTCCCGTCGCCCAGCCCATGCAGGCACTGAAGACTTGGGCTGAACATGGGTGTACGGAAACTAATAAGTACAAAGCCTCATAGTGGAAATGTATATTTTTGTCCTAGGGCAAATATTCTTTGGCATCATTGTAGGTCTGTGAAATCAACACATGAGGGTAAGTCACCCATTCATATGAGTGTAAAATCTGTGTTCCTGTGAATACAGTACTTGAGCTGTACAAGCAACAAGTCTACATTTTCTCATACAAGCTCTTCTACATGTGTAGAAACAGCTTTTATCTGTGTTCTGGGAAATGTGTGAACAACCCTATATTGTCCAAGTTATATGTGACTGACAACAACAGATTAGGTATGTAGCTCTCCAGCTAACAGTGTATTGCCAATTCAGTCCTTAGCAATGAATAAGTTACTGCTCCTTGAAGCCTAAATGTATCCTCCCTAAGGGATATTCCAATGGTTTTGAAAGATATGCCTTTATAACATTTGTAAAGAACCACATTCCTTAACAAGAAAACTGAAGGTAGACACTTATTCCACCACCACCAGTGTTAAAAGAGCCTTACAATTGATTTTGGTAGATTATGAATATAATATATTCACAAAGAGGGAGGGGGGAATCCTCCATGCTTTCAATTTTTAAAAAACTTGTATACATTACTAGTCATTTAAATATGTGCACTGTAAATGTTAACTAAATAATGTCTTGGCTTTTAAAAAGCTTTTCATGTTTGCATCACAACTAAAATAACATTTCTGTGCTCATTAGAGCCTTGGTCTACTAAATGGCTTAAACATATAAATAGTGTTGGTCTCTGTAACATGAGTGAGCTAAGGAAGTTCAGACTAACTGAACCACTGGCCTGTGCTGCCCAGGGGCTATTCTACCTGATGGGGGGAAAGAGTTAACTGCCCCTCTAGTCAATTTGCTAAACATTAGGAAAGTGCTTTGCATTTCAAACACTTGCTTCCCCCATTTTTAAGATGTCTGTTTCAGGATATGGGCTGGAAGCATCTCTAGAGTCAACAGCAGCTGCCAAAGAAGTTGGTTAGATGGCTTTCACCCTCAGTCTTTATCTTCTCACTGGGACCTGGGACCATGTTTTCCTCTGTAGCCTCTGGCTTCTACAGCCAGGAAATTGAGCGCATGTATTTAAATGATTGTGCTGCAAAGGAATGAGTGCAGGGGAAAGCAAAGAGAGAAAGGAGAAATGGCCTTTGAAATAAAGCAATTGGGAGAGATTTGTGGTTAAGCCAACAGTCCCTATGTTCAAAACTTGGAACTTCAAAGCTTCATTTCATAGGCATGCTAGCAAAACTTCAAAAGAAACTCTACAAGCACCAGGCAAGAAGCAAGGGAATAAAACCTCCACGGAGAGGCCCTCCTACCTGGCCTCAACAGCCCTTGTATTCATGGGACTGACACACTCACAGCAAATTTCAAGCGCTTTGAAACTGTTTCTGTTGGAAATTATCCTGTGGAAATGCCTAAAGCACATCATATCCACCATGAGATGAGAAAGTGGATAACTTCTAGTGTGCACCTGCTCTTGATACCTGTGTACATATTATGTTTTCAGTTACAGAGGTGTTCTAAATATGGATAATCAATTAGACTTCCTTCCTGCATCAGAGATAAAACAACTGATGTTGTTAATAATCATAAGCATCGCTATAAAAAATGACCTTGTGAAGCTCCTGTCAGAAGTCCCTACCGGCATTAATGAGCAACTCTCAACCCTTCGAATAAAGCTCACCAAAAAGCAACAGGCTACTATTATAAGCGCTTATGCACCAACACTCAGTGGCGTAGCGTGGGGGGTGCAGCGGGGGCCGGCTGCACTGGGCACAACATCTGGGGGTTAGGGTTAGGGGGCGCAAATCCACGGATTAGGGGGCGCAAATTACTTGCCTTGCCCCGGGTGCTGACAACCCACGCTACGCCACTGCCAACACTGGATGCCGATGGAGACCTTAAAGAAAAAATTTACTCTCAGCTGGATACCGTCCTATCAGAGACGCCTAAGGAAGATAAAATTATACTCCTGGGTGATTTTAATGCAAGAGTTGGGCAAGATTTCGATCTGTGGCCTGGGGCTATTGGGAAAGAAGGAGTTGGCACACTCGGCAAATCCACACCGTGATCAACTCCCGCCCAGGAACCAATGTTCCCACTGTGGAAGGACATGTGGATCCAGAATTGGCCTCCAGAGTCACTTACAGACTCATTGTTAAAACCGTGTTTATGGAAGACAATCTTACTTGGCTACGAGTGATCACCAAAGAAGAAGAAGAAGAAGAAGGACCTGAAAACTGTTTAAATTCTATTAGGATTACAAAAATTCAAAGATAAAAAGGGCTCAGCATGCTGTGAATAGATATTTCCCAAAGAATACACATTATCTGGGCACAGACTGTAGTGCAACAATAAACAATAAATTTGGGGATTGTTATTGTGTGTATCTATTGGGTTGTGCCTTTGATGAGTAACACACTTACCTTTTCTACTGGAGTAGTTTATGAACTGCTTTTAAAGGCTTTTTTAAAAATGAACACAAAAAACCTTACGTTTATGTGCACAGACCTGTACCTGCAACCCATTAGTGAGATAGAAAAAGAGAGTGCATGACAATATTTTCCTCTCACAATGCCCCACTATTCAGGAACTTTTCCTTCCTTCCTTTCTTCCTGAGTAAGTGAAATTGATTAGAAAGAGTTTTTCCACCCAGTCTAGGCAGCTCAGTCACTCCACTAACTTATCTGAGACTAGAGGATGCAGTTACAATTAGGTAGTGAAATAGGATTAAGAGGCTTCTCATGACACCCCCTCACGACACCCCCACACACACACACCACCATCATACCATGAGACTTCGTCATCCCATTATGTTTCTACAGAAACCAAGCAGCCGATCCCATATCAGGATTAATGTCACAACAGAAGGAGAAAGTGATTCCCATTACTTTGCAGAAATTATAATCCATACACAATTCTTTTGAAACCTACACTTGGGCTTTGCCAATTTGCAGTAGCCTTCCCGCTACACACACAGCTGCTTTTAAAGTGTTTTTCAAATTTCAAATCCAGCCTTGGATATATATTCAAATAATTCTTTGCGCCTGTTTACCTCTGCTAATTTAAATTTCAAAAATATCCCACGTCTGTTGGATGTGATGCAGACCATTAGACCCTTTGGGTACATCCTCTTAAATCAGCTTATACATGTATGCCAATTTCTAAACTACAATTTAGATTTATTTATTTTAATGTCCTCATTTTAGTCAATATGGATTACACGCATATGTGATACTTTCTGTCCATTTATGATAAATATTAATGCGTGTCTCAAGCAGTGCCTTAAAAACTAAAATAGTTTTCTCTAACTTGTCAATTTCTGAACATCTGAAACAGCACATAAGGATCAAATATATACTCTTCTGACTACGCACACATAAAAGAGGACAGAAGGAAAGGGTAGAGTGTAGTCACACATTAGCATGAATATGAAGACATCATCATAATTTACCTCGGTAAACAATTTCTTCATTTTTTGATCTATTTGCAAACCATTCAGATAAGCTGCCTCACTCATCACTGGCATAACTTCAGGAGGACAAAACAGCGTGCATAAATGGTTATGGGAAAACTATACTTAAGATGAAACATAAACCAAAATACATCAATTAAAACTTTGAAATGCAATATTCATAGTATATGACATAGAATGGAGTTATTTTGAATTTAAAAATAAAGATTAAATAAGAAAAAAATGCATTCTTCAACATTTAATTTGAGTTTTTTCTCCAGAAGTCTCTGAATTTGCTCTTTATTCCTGTTTTAACTACTAAATTTTTATAAGTGCAGGATTCAGTCAAACTAAGATTTTAATTATTCTTTGCCAGGGGAGAGAAGATAAGAACAAGCTTTCTACCCAACTGCAGACCATTCACCCCCTCTTAATTTTTATAGTATCATTGGGGATTTATTTATATACTTTTATAATCCCTCATGTTTGTTAAGGATAGCATTAAAAAATAACTGTGGTGTCAGTTTCTGTAGTGTTTCCTTCAGATCCTGGGAATCAGATATACCATATATCTATAAAAGCTCAATGCATCTTGCTAGATATGGGCTATGTCAATGAGGTGATTTATTGAAGGAAAGAATAAGAGGATTTGAGTTGTGTGTTGTTCTCCTAGAGTGACTTAATGCTGCTATGTGCCCCTATATGTTCTTTGACGAGAATACCAGTACAGGATTGGGGATAACGTCATGTGAAAACAGCACTATCCATACAGAGATGGATAGTTGTGCGTACCTTGCATGTACATAACAGCTGTCTTCTGCATATAAGGAAAGGAAATGTATTGTTCTAATTGGGTGTTCAATCTATGATAATGAAGCAGATCTCATTGAAATCTTAAAGTAATTGCTTGCCACATAATTTGAGTATGATTTATTGTTAAGTGAATAATTTGCCTCAACAGAAGGAAGGCACAGCCAGTACTTAACTCATCACTTTGCTAAGTGCTTAAGAATAAAATTCTTATAGAAACATTTTTCTCTTTATATAATCACTGAAAATTATAATCGAGACTGGTTGCTTCTACATTAGCCCATTTCTCAGAAACTGCTACCTTTTGTCAAAAGGGAGCAGTAAAACAGGTAGTACCTTTGGACAGGAATTAACATAGGTAAACAGGACTTGCTTAAGAGTAAATATGATATAAGAATCTTGATCAAGCAGGAAAGTGTTGGTGCATTGCCCTACATTAAATACATTGCAAAAACTTCATTTAAAATCCATTTCAATGAAAGTACAGAAAACAAGAGTGCCCAAGGGCTCCGTTGGCTGCAGAGCATTAAGAATAGCCTGAACAAATCATTAGTTAACATCTGAACATCGTTACACAACAGTTTTAAATTTGGATATGATTATTTATTAGAATTTATCAGGATGCTGTGACAATCCACAACATTCAATCTGAGATGTAGGTATTGTAGCTCTGCTGCTGGAGACTGAAAACTGTGTCCAATTCTTGCTAATTTGTGAGTCCCTGGGTGTGTTTAAGGATTCACTGCATTTTTAATCTGTTTTCATAAATTGTGCTGAATTGATTTTATTGCAGTGTTCTTTTATTGGTTTATTATATTATAACTTGCCCCGGAATCATATGATGATGTGTGGGCTAGAAAATTATATTCTAAATAAACAAGTATACTTACATGCATATGGAATTTAATTCTCAAAGGAAAAAGGGGGCCCTGGCTGGAAGTGCAAACATGCTTCGGGTGGGGGGAACTGATGCAGTTGGATGCATCTTGCACAAGCTTGATGATCTGTGCATAAAGGAAGCTGAACTGCAGTGAAGCTGGGGGAGTCCCTTCAAATGCAGTGATGGAAATCACAAGGGGTTTGAAATCCCTTCTTGATTTTAACCCGGCACCTAAAGGTGTATAATGAAGGTGCCAGATGAATCTCCTGGGGAGAGCATTCCACAAAGGGAGAGCCAATGCAAAGAAGAAGAAGAAGAAGAAGAAGAAGAAGAAGAAGAAGAAGAAGAAGAAGAAGAAGAAGAAGAAGAAGAAGCCCATTCTTGTGCTGCCACCCTCTGAACCTCTCATGAAGGTCTGAAAATGTAAGACAATGGTGGGGGTGGGAATAAAACAGGGGAGCCCTTCACACACTTGGATGAATCAGCAGTAATAAAGAGAAGCTGGTTTTCCACACCTAAAGTGAGGTAATTTTTCACACAATGTAACACCATCATGTCCAGTGGTGCTTGCTGTGTGAAGTACAGAGCTGTCCAGAAGAATCAGGAAGCTGCTCTAGAGGAAGCATGCTCCTCACATCAATTTAGGAAAGGCCTTTTTTCCCCTTCTCAACAGTCGGCTGGTCATAGCTAAACCACCAAGACATCTGTACCTCATGCCTTTGAAACTGAAGTTAAAAGACAATGCATAGGAAACATATTCTGGATCAAAAATCCTAACAGAAGTTTACCTGAAAAATTAATGGCTAATTAAAAATTTAAACATAATTTCAAAATGAATTGGACGCAACTCCAGGATCTGTCACCTTTGTACCAATCCTATGCGCCTGACATCTTTCTCATCAATAAAAATTATGTATAGCAAACTGCGAAGTTCCCTGGTGAACAATTCGTTGTGATCACCTTTGCTACACATCTAGGAATTCATTTCTTGGATGTTAAGTTTTATGGAACAACATCAATACACTCACAACTGCTTGATATGAAAATGGCATTGCTTCAAAAACTTTGGGGAATGGTTTTTTTCAGTTCAATGCCCCGGGATTAACTGTTTGACTTTCATTACTATTAATAGGGTTTGCATAGCACTATCCCAAAGGAACTGTGCTAATATGATGCCCTTTACTGTTCACTTCTGCACATAACATGCTTGTTAAACAAAATTTGGTGACTGGACTAATTACAATGCCATAAATATTCAGAAAAAACAGATTATACAAATGTGTGTTAACATTTGAAAAAAAAATATGCAATGTAAACTGCTAGTATTTCATAAATCCAAAACAACATTATAAAAATAGAACTAGTAAACACACCACAAGAATTGTATTGTTTAAATTGCATAAGTAAGTAGAAAGTAGAAATGCCTAGGGTTATTGGATGGGAATGATCAGCAATTCTTTTTCCAACATCACCAACAAATGATAATGAACCATAGTTGAAACAGAATAGCTACATGGTGCCTGAAAGTGTGTGTTAGTGAAGGTAAGTCTATACAGAATATATGATATTAATGACTAGAGCCATAGTAGAGCATCAGATGGGGGCTTGGTTGTTATTTATCCCCAGGTTTTCTTAAGAGATCAAGCATCGTAGCTACTAAATCTCTAGGCTCTTGTCTGTGGTTGGGTGCATGTTTCACTTGCAAAGTTTTCTGCGTCATGCTCTGTGCATTGATGTGGGCACAAGAGCCTTTCTAGTAATGGCTAGTTGTATCATGCTGCAATATTCATTGTCAGGTTAGATTTGCAGTGCGGACTAGCTAACTGCAAGTTTTGGAAGCACCACTGAAAACTTGGAAGCTGCAATTTGCAGCATTCTCATTGAATACTATCCTCTGGCTTTTTCTTTATTCTGTTTAAGGCTTCGTTTTCACCTACTGATCTGACCATAAATGAATAATACAATGTCATTAAAGGGGGGACAGGAATCCAGCAGAGCCATCCTTTCTGTTTTCATTACATATCAGTTCTTATAATGCACACCTTTAGAGCAGCATATAGAGACTCTTCCCATTCACTCAAATGGCTGCATGAAAACTTATCCCCAATTACATTTCAGAGAGTGCAGCATCTAGGAATACTGTGCCACTGGCAGGACTATTTATTTATTTATTGCATTTATATCCAATATTTTTCTCTGTGTAGCTCAATGTGACTTACATGTTTCTTCCCCTCCTCATTTAATCCCCACAAAAACCATATGTGGTAGGTTAGACTGAGAGTGAGTGACTGGCCCAAGGCCACCCTGTGAACTTCATGGCCAAACAGAGATTCAAACCTTGGTCTCCCAGGTCCTAGTATAACACTGCACCACGTTGGCTCTCTATGGGGATCAGTTGCAGAGGCCAGGTTCCACACACTACCTTCAGATTCTCTAGTAGTGATAAGGTGGTTCTCAGAAAAGCAGCTTTGAATATTGACTTTTATGGCTCTTAAACTCCCAATCTCATATTGAATCATGACTGCCACTCCACCACCACCCCCTCAGCTGCTTTTAGTGTTTGTTCTGCCTCCTCACTCCCACCATTCCCAGTCTTATTTGAATATGACAGTGGCAAGGAAGGCTCACAGGAGAGTCTTCATTGTCCACATTTCATATAAATCTTTTTAATTATGGGTTCTTTGGGATGTACCATGGAAAGGATTGTAATTCTGCATACTTGTATTATTGGTAGAATTTTCCATCCGCCTGATTACGGATAATAGGAGCTTCTTGAGGGCCTCTCCAGAAACTACTATATGCCTTTCTTCTTGTTTCTCCTTCCTTGGTCCCCTTAAAGCCCCTTTCTGGATAATGACTGGCTAAAGACCAATTTCCCCAATAAAACTTGGCACCAAGCCTGGGAAGTGCATTGGGGCACCGAGGAAATGGAGCGTACCGTCAAACAGATTGAAACATATGCATTATTAATTTTGCTGTTTTCAAGCGTATTAAATCTTGTTTTACCTGCAACAAATAGCTGGGCTCTAATAACAGCCGAAATAAACAAGGAAGCAGGCTAAGGCATGCTTCCGATTAATGAAGAGAATAGCATGCTGCCTCCTGAGCTTTGATGCAGTGCTATAAATCTGCTTGGGAAAGCTTCATTCACCAAAAGGACTGTGACCTCTTTAGATTGTATTATTCTTTCTCAATTAAGCTGTTTCAGCTTCCAACAATTTGCATCAGCCGTGGACAACTTTTCATTCTGTTACCATGGTCTGAAGTGCTGAGCTAAATGTCAGAGGGAAACTGATTGCCCTGACCATGACCAATTATTCTTAGTGGATAATTTATTGGCCAAACTTCTTTCTTCTGTTTATTGCAAGGGGAGTCTGACAACAGGGTGGTTCAGGAATGGCCTGAGCACAAGACGGCCCCAGGCAGGTTTCTAGAAGAATACTTTGCAGGACATAAAATGTCTGTGGCTTCAGCTTGTTGATGGAAAAGACATTTTCACAGCTACTATCTAATGCTCCAGTCCAAATCATAACACTTGGAAGAAAGTCCCATTAATCTTATTGGAACTTCAAAATAAAAGGTTTGAATCCAGACTAACTTAGCTGAACTTCATGCCATTGAACTCTGTGGGACAAGTTAACCATTACTGAACCTAATCCCTATTGACTTCAGTAGGAACAAAGTCAAACTGCCCTAGTCTGGATCAAACCCAATGTGTTTATGGAGCCTTGGTGAATGTGCTGCTGAGGGTGAAGTGTTGACAGACTTTACTCAATAAGGAAGCAAGAAAAGGCTGGGCAAGAGAATAAGAGCAGTCCCACACTGCGGAAGGAAGCAGTCAAGGAATAAAAAGCACATAAAGTCAGAAATTAGGCATAAAATTAGTCGTGTGACTCCAACCAAATACTGGTACTAGTACTAACTATATAGACTATGTGGGGGACATTCCACTAAGTTGTTCTTAGACACATTGAAATTAATGAACATGACTAAATTAATTTCAATGGCACTTGTCTGAGGAAAACTTAGTCAAATACCATGCTATGGCCTGAGATGAAAAAGTCTACTGTGTTTGTTATGATCTCAGCAAGTCATCATCTTTGTAATGTTTCATTTTTAAAAGACATAATGCCCATTTACTGATTCTGATGGGGGTGGCAATTAGGGCCCGGTGCAGCTTCGGACTAGTCGGCGGAGGGATCCTCTTACTATCGTTCAGCTGACAGGTGACAAATCTCCTCCATCACCTGCATGGGGTGAGAGGAAAGCCTACAAGATTTAGATTTCAATTGCCCAATCACTGGCAAATTTGGGGGTGGGACAGGCAGGGTGGACCTGAGTGAAGCCTTCCCTTGCCTGGCTTCAATCAGGTCTGCCTTCACTGCATTTAAACTGACTGCCCTCACATCCCCACCCTAATGTTTTGCCCTTTCTGAATGGAAATGGGCATGTGAAAGGCCTTGCAATGGTTGCTATATTTGCAGCCAGGAAGGAATTTTTCCTGCAGACAAATTGGGCCTGTTTACCTCACAGTAATTGTCACAACTTGTTGGCAGAAAAAGGTTGGATCCTTAGTCTGGCAGAGAGGGTGGGTCAGAACCACACACCTATTTCACTGATCAAAGTTTGAGGGGACTCCATTAAAGGGGTCCAGGGGGTTTGAATCTGTTTGAATGACCACATGGGGGCTAACAGGCCATAGAACTCCCCCAAAAGACATTCTGGAGGGATTGCCGTGAAGGAATAATTTCTCTGTAAACAGGTTGGGTGAGTCAGCATACACACTCAATGCCAATACCCAAACCTACTGACAACTGTATTCAATAAAGTTTTGGCCATTTGATCCCATGCTGTTGTCTTGTCATTATTTCTTCATCCCACACCCCACCCCTAGTGGCCCAGGTGCCCTGTGCCTCGTTCCACAATTTTGAATTTTTAGGGACCGAAAGTACAAATAGCATGCCTTTGTTTAAAAGTCAATATGTTAATCAAAGTGAACACCTATCATGGTGCCTCAGTCTTGACATTTAAAAGAAACTCTCTTCATGCAAATAAAGTATGTGACTGAATTGTCAGGGAAAAAATATCAAATGCCAAGCCCAGGAATACAATGAGGCACATGATATTGACTGAAATCCTTCATGCGCATTGTCTCAAGTGCAAATTAAATTTGAACTTGCCTGTTTTGAAGTTTAGGGTTGCTTGCAGAGTGCATACTGATGTACATACTAAAACAAAATTAAACATACCACATTAAAATACATTTCCTCCTGTTGAGCTTCCTGTTCTCCTAAGTGTAGGCTCTGCACTGAAATGCTAATAAGCTAACAGAATCTGATACTCTGCAACTGTCTTTCAAATTGAGAAACAACTCATTTTCAAACGATGATGACTTGCTTTTGATATTTGGCTTTGTAGCTTCCCTTTGATTTCCCCTCTTCATAATATATACAATTTAAATGTGTTTTTGTTTATAGGGTAAAAAGAAAAAAAAATCAAGAGATGCTGCAATTTAGATAGAGAACTGAAATCCAGCACCAGTAAATTCTGTGATTACTACTGAGAATTAAAAGATATAATTACAACCAACAGGCGGGGGGTGACACAAATATTTGAACTTATCTTCTAAAACAATAAAAAGGGCTATTTTTTACACTGCTCTCATACCAGCCTACCATTACAACGCCTCCCATTTACACTAGGTAAGTGAAAGGAAACAGCACACAAAGTCTATTTGCAAATGAATTATGGATCAGCCCTTCTATTATTCATTACTTTCCCAGTAAAGTAAGTGTCTCAGACATCCGTTATACAAGATCTTTAATCTTTACCCTCTGAATCATTGCCAAAACATACTGCTTTCACCACAAGTTTTTACACTTGGTTTGTTCATGGATTACATATTCATGCAAATTTGATACGGTAAGGAGGCTTCCTTTTGGACACCTTTGATATCCCTGCTGACATGTGCTGTATTGCAACAGCTCACAAATTGTAGCGTGGCTATGAGTGGAATTTGGGGTAACCAGTTTTGGAGCTGCTTCCACAGTAAATCCAGTCCGTTCTGGGAGTCACTGCTCTTCTACTGGAATTGGAATAAAAATGAAGCTTCTGTAATGCATTGAATATGATGCTACGTTTAGCTACCAATGTCCTTCCCCGTGGCCAAAAGGCTTCCGTGCTGCCTACTCACAGGTAAGGAACATCTGCAAATGTTCCTGGCAACTTCAAATAAAGGTTTATTGCTTGCATATTCCAGCAGTTTTATTGCTTCCTATTGATCCCTTCCAGGGGATCAGTGACTAATTTCCCTCTGAAAAGTTTATCTGTGAATTGCTCCATATCACTTTCTTTCCCTGGGGTGGGGACTGGTGTTATCTCTTTAAATAGCAATATAGATTGATATATATTACAATTTCACTATCTTTATTTATTTTTATGAAGAAAATTAAAGTGAGGAGAAATTAGTACCATCATACTCTCCCCACCGTCTCTCAGGAAAACAACCTTAGCTGGGGCAATTCACAGAGAGGCTGTTCTAGGGAAAACTACTTCTTATTCCCACATCTGCATCTATAAGAAGTAGTAAAACTACAGTCATACCTCAGAAGTCAAACAGTATCTGTTCTGGAAGTCTACAGCAGCCAACAGAAGCCGCGGAAGCCCCGTTGGACATTCGGCTTCCAAAAGAACGTTCAAAAAGCGGAACACTCACTTCCAGTTTTTGATTGTTCGGGAGCCGAAATGTTCGACTCCCAAGGCATTCAGGAGCCGAGGTGCAACTGTATACAGAACACACACACACCCCATCCTAGGTACTCATGTTACTTACTCCTGCAGGCTGTGCTCTTAATCCCCTAGTCCTAGAAGTGTGTGCAAATATTTATCGGGTGTAATCAGCACCCTGCCACCTTAATGCAAGAGTGAGAAACCTTCTTCAGCCCAAGGGCTGGGGGCCAGATGTCATTTGGTGAATGGAGCAACGAATGTGAATTTTATCTTTGTAGAGTAGGCTTCTATCTACATACACAATCATCCGCAAGAAGCTTCATCAGAGTTCGGTGACACATTCTGATCACACTGAAGAAGGATGCAAAGCAAGGCCAGTGATTGGTATGGCTGGACAGGGGGCGTCCAGAGGGTCAGATAGGGAGGCCTGGAAGGATGGATTGGTTTCCCCCAGACCTGAGCATCTACATTCCTGCTGTAATGTACTGCTATACTTTTGTGATATACACAGTCACAGAAGTAGGCTCTCCTCTCCCAAGATGTAATTGGTGCACTCTGTCTGCTTATTAGTGGACTGTCATCACCCACCTCCACAGTCACCACACTAGTCTTTTCATTCTTCTTACCTCTTGTGGGTTTATCTCACCTTTCTTCCAAGGACCTTAATAATAATAATATAATAATAATAATAATTTATTATTTGTACCCCGCCCATCTGGCTGGGTTTCCCCAGCCACTCTGGGCGGCTTCCAACAAAGATTAAAAATACATCAAAATGTCACACATTAAAAACTTCCCTGAACAGGGCTGCCTTCAGATGTCTTCTAAATGTCAGGTAGTTGTTTATCTCTTTGACATCTGATGGGAGGGCATTCCACAGGATGGGCGCCACTACCAAGAAGGCCCTCTGCCTGGTTCCCTGTAACTTCAGTTCTCGCAGTGAGTGAACCACCAGAAGGCCCTTGGCACTGGACCTCAGCGTCTGGGCAGAACAATGGGGGTGGAGATGCTCCTTCAGGTATACTGGGCCGAGGCCGTTTAAGGCTTTAAAGGTCAGCACCAACACTTTGAATTGTGCTTGGAAATGTACTGGGAGCCAATGTAGGTCTTAGTGTGGTGCATATGCCATTTTGCCACTATAGTATCTTCACAACAACCCTGTTAAGATACTCAGGGCTGGGAGACGGCTACTGCACCAGTCACCCAGTGGATAGGGATATGAACCCACAGCCACCTGGTCATTACCAAACACAGGGGTGCCCCAGCCTACCCACTTCATAGAACCATAGAATTGTAAAGTTGGAAGGGACCCAAGGCTCTTCTAGTCCAACCTGCCCCCAGCCCCCAGCCCCCAATACAGGAATCTCAACATTCATGGGAAATGGCCATTTCATAAGCATCCAGCATCAATACCAGCTTTTCATGATGGTACATAGACTGCATGGCTTCTACTCCTGGCGTCTGCTGGCATGCAAACAGAAAACAGAACTACTTTCAATTATTATTTTGAATTAATACAATTAATTTTAGACAAGCTGAAGCTTCTTTTAGCAATACCACATAAGTCGGCTCATTCCCATAGTTAACCTTATACCTAAATACTCTTGCATACTAATTGTTGTTTTTCTAGTTCATTTTGTCAGCCTGAAATTAATTAAAAGATGGCACTGCTTATCACTGAGCTTTATTTACACACACCAAATAATGTGCAATAAAATTAATGTCTGCTGTTTTTGAGACCTTGCTGGGATGTATTTTTAGTTTCCCTGCCTCTGATTGATTTGCAGCTGTTATATATAGGCCTTTTACTACCTTAGCTAAATCATTGCAAAGTGGCACAGCAGCTGTAAGTCTCCAAAGCAGCCAAACTACAATTATCAGGCCTGTATCCAGAGTTGAGGGAACTACTGCTTCTAAATGCAACTTCAGTAACATTCACCAAATCAAAGTGGGACAGGAGTGGCCTTTCTCTTCACAAATCTGCCTACCATCTTCACCCAGGTCCATACCTACCAGGCCAGGATCCTCTGAGACATATGAGGCACCCACAAGAAGTTGCTCTCTCTACACTTCTCATTTATTTTTTTCTGGAAAGCAGAATCTGTAACTACCCTGGTGCCCCACATACAACTTTATCAGGAAAAACAAGCAATACATAATGGTGCAGGAAGGAGAAAAACTATATAAATGTAAGGAACGAAGATGGATTCAATGTTCAATTCATGGTCAATCTGCATGTGAGCAGGACTGACATCCTGAACACTAGTAATAGCTATTGCTACCATCAGTGTTGTCATATAGCATTTTTGGCTGTGTTGGCCAAACAATTTAACTGATAACAATGTGAGTTGCTAGAGATAGACATTTATATTAATAGTCTTCAGGCCTGGTAAAGATTATGGTGACCTAAGGTTGAATTATAGTATTAACCCAGAGACAAGTTTGAGAAAGAGCAGCTGGCTGACTTGTTGCTGTGGCTGTGGAATGAAGAAGTCAGCAGGCCAGGATGGCCCAGTACAGACCCTCCAAGTGTCTTTGTTTTCCAGGGATGTCCCTGATTTAGAGAAGCTGTCCCGGTTTCTGATTTGATCCCAGAATGTCCCACTTTTCCAAAGGATGTACCTATTTTCACTGGAGAAATGTAGGAGGGGATGGAGTTATCCAACCCATGAGCCATCTGAAGGCAATCCTTTATAGGGAGGTTTTTTTTAATGTTAAATGTTTTATTACGTTTTTATATATGTTGGAAGCTGCCCAGAGTAGCTGGGGCAACACAGTAAGATGTGTGGGGTATAAATATTAATATTAACATTATGGAATGGGATGTCACTATTTTTATTGGAGAAATGTTGGAGGGTATGCCAGTGTAACCCTCCTAAATATGACGTTTGCCTAACAGTGCAATTCCATACATGCCTACTGACAAATAAGTCCTATTGATTTCAGTGGAGCTTACTCTTAAGTAAGTGTAGATAGGATTCCACATTGTTGACATACATATTTAGGATTCTTGCCTCCCCCCCCCCCGTACTATTATTTTAAATTTCTAAACTACCCTTCATCCTAGGAACACAGGGCAGTTTACAATATAGAAACACAAAAATACATACCATGGTAACAAACAAAAATAATAACCCCCACCCACCTCCACAGTTTAAAAGGCCATAGATTGTTTACTTAGCCAAAGACATGGGTGAAAAGGAATGTTTTTGCCTAGAGTCTAAAGATATGTAATGAAGGTGTCAGATAAGCCTCCCTGGGGAGAGCATTCCCCAAGCGGGGAGCCACCACAGAAAAGGCCCAATCTTGTGTGGCCATCCTCTGGACCTCTCACAGAGGAGGCACCTAAAGAATGACCTCAGATGATGATTGCAGTGCCTGGGTCGGTTGATGTGGGGAGAGGTGGTCCTTGAGGTATTGCGGTCCAGAGCTGTTTAAAGCTTTATAGTAAGGTTACTAGATTTTTTTCAATGAATCCGGGGACACTTTTCAACTTCTTACTAAATAGATGGAAAACACTGAATACTGGGAGGATGTACTTGTTCACACAACCAGGATTAAAACTCAAGCTCAAATGTGGCTTGTATCTTTAGTCTGTTAATAAGCAGAAAACATATGTTTGCGTGTTCAGATCCAGAGACCTCCCCCCTAAATAAACACACATTTGACTCAAATTTTAGTTTTGGTTTTTGGAAGAATTTAGGCCACAGCTTTACTGATTACAGAAAAGTGAGTGGTTGCATAGGCTCTGGTTCAACTAGCTCCCTGCACCCTTGCAGGTAGCGCTGACCCAGGGCACAGCATAGGTCAGCCAAGCGTGAACACCTGAGGTAGGTGAAAAGCCCGGGAACAGACTCTGTTCACTCCCCAGATGCTCCCCTGGACTCAGGCACAGGCACAACCCCCTCTCGGGGGTTGACCAAACCAAGTTGAGTCCCTGGATTCCTTTAACGGAATACCCTTCACATAGGGATGGTGAGACCGTTCTCCCATCCCTATCACATGAACCAGTGCCTATCTGCAACCTTACAAGTTGTGACGATTTGCTACACAGCAGGTGAAACCCAAATGGCAACAGCCAAGTGGGGAAAATTCCTGCCATGCCCCTGTCCCAACAACAGACGACACATGACGGCATAGCAAGGTCAATTGCAAAATGCCCTAAAAGTAGGGAGAAGTGGGCAGGTGTTCCAATGCATGAGCCTAAAGAGGAAGCTCTGGGTCACGTGCATATAAGTCCCTCGATATGTTTAGACTGCACCCCACTGGCCAGATTAAACCCAGCAACGAGGGACCTACCAATTGGGTGTTGTGGCTGTCCAATATACCCACCCACAACCAGGAGGTCAGTCTCCAGGTCTCACCACAACACATGCCCTCTTTTAGGGAGGGCACGATCTCTGGAACATTTTCAAATGGATTCAAATTAACTGTGCAGTTTATAATAAATAAAGCACCTGATGTGCAAAGATGAATTTTAGCTTAGCGGTGTTAGAAGTGGTACTGTGATATCAGAAGGTAGGCCAGGTCCATCACTCAAGCTCAGCTTATATTGTTGATTTGACACCTATCTAAATTTAGCATTAGACAAAACCCTGAACCCCACTGGTACTGCCTCATCGAAACCTCCACATCCATTCCACTATTTTGCCTCAGTCCTGGACGTCCTTTACTATGTAACAAATACGTGAGGGCTTATTTTCAGATTTTTCTCCTTTGCAACTTGTAATGTATTGATCTATGCTTAAGGACTGTGTTGTTCTTAAACAAGGAAACTCATTGCTTGTAATTGACCAGTGAGGTTTTTATTTCTGCTTGATTAAAAAAACTGGGCACTTGACAGCATGTGACTCTCTGCTACAAACCTTGGTTTAAAACTTCTAGATGTTGGTTTAAAATGTAATTTACTTTGTGTATTTTCAAACATGATTGGATCTCATTTCCATGTGCTTGCTAAATAGAGACAATTTGCAATGACACTTCCCCCAGGGGATATCATGAAAGGAAATGATAATATAACATTAATTGGATCTTTTTAAAAAAAATTCTGCTTCTGTGAAATTGTTCAGTGGTATGCCGGGTTCAGGAGAACATCACCATTCTGTCATTATCCAAATCTCCTAATTATCTGAGCTCACTTTACATTCCTTGTGTAGAATCATGTAAATCCTCATTTGTACAAACTTCAATATAAGAAACAACCACCTATCGCTATGTCAAGCCACTGAAACCAATAGAGTTGTTCTGAGTTGCAAAATATCAGTGCATTGTTTT
Organism: Podarcis liolepis; assembly: GCF_965112155.1. Lineage (NCBI taxonomy): Eukaryota > Metazoa > Chordata > Lepidosauria > Squamata > Lacertidae > Podarcis > Podarcis liolepis. Next base: position 48,902,346 of record NC_139564.1, read on the forward strand.
AAGTAGAGGAAAAAAATGTTTCTCACCCATAGCACATTGGCAGAAATAAAATTTCCCTCTGCTGATACACTGTTCCTGTTCCCCCCAGATATTTTCTTAGTTTTACAAAAAAAGGTGGACGAGAGTCAATGCATAATTATCTAGTAGTGAGTTCTTTCTTATTCTTTTCCGTACCTCCTGCAATCTGGTGATTATGTGGCTCTTACATTTAGTTTTGTCAGCGTATTCTACGTGGACAAGGACAGAAAGCTAAAGAAAAGGAAAACAGAAAGGGAACAGAAGGAATTCAATAGGGAATGAACTGGTAATTACTTGTTCATAGAAAAGAACTTGAAATTTATCTGTCTCATTTGTTGTGATGGAGTTGCTATTGCAAAGGATTAGGAGGCCATTAAGAGACAGAACACCAAGCCAATTTTATGAACTCAGGCAAAAGGAGGAGAGAACGGCAGGCAAAGGCACTACAATGGTAGATAGACCTGCAACAAAATGGATGAACTTGACTTAGAACCATGTAGCAGCAGTAACCAATTTATGTCTGTGCTTTATGTCTTGACACATCAGCTGTTACTTCAAACTACTGTTCACCTGCTTTAACTTAATCACTTTGAGGTTGTACTTGATAGAAGAGGATACAGTGACCTCATTTCCTCTACAGACTTTTCTGCTGCAATATAGCTTAATACATTTTTTTTACCCCCACAAGTGAAATTTAGAAATTCTTACAGCTGCTTTTCTTATTAGGTGGACCCTTGTGTGGAGGCTACCATAAAAAGCTGTAGCATGGCAGCCGGCAGCCCTATGTGGCAGTCCTAACATGTATTCCCCTTCCATATCCTAATATGCAACATTCCTTTCTAGATATTCTGCATTTCCCAGGGAATCTCCATTATTATGACATTATCTGCTACAAGGAATGTGTAGCAGTAGCCCAAAGAATTTTCACATAATTCAGAGAATCTGCATGGGAAGGTACATTGATGATTATCTATATCTGACATCTGTATGAATCATTGATTCTGCCAGATTGAGAGAAATTTCAAATTTCAAATTTAAACTTTAAAAATAAGAGTTTTAGCCAACAGTCATAGATATTTAAACACATTTCAGCAAACCAGATTTTTTAATCTTAAATCCAATTTCCAAAAAATTGAATCCAGGGAAAGTTACTGGGAATGTACCTGTTCTTTTCACTGCTACAGCTTGGTCTGATTCAGCCATCTCAAGTCTGAAGAGTTTTGTACTTGGTAAATATCTTCAGTTCATTGCAAAGAAGGATCTGCGGTTTGTCACATATCCCAGCACAAAGAGAAATCTTTCCTTCAAATAAATAAAAATGATAAAACCAGGTCCCTCAAAGTGAAGTTAAACTCTTATCACAGAAAGTTCAGAGCATGTTTTAAGAAGAGGACTGTAGGAAACAACTTTTTCATTGAAGCTTCCACAAGAACATGCTGAGAAATATATCTGTCGCTACAACTCCCAACACTCAAAAGGTTGAAGGGCAAAATTGGTTAATCTTCCATTTTGGGACAATATAGTGAATGTAGTACAGTTTTGGGAGAGTGTAATAAAAAATAAAATATCTCTGCTTATTCTCAGTACACATGGCTTTTTGATCACGTACCTCCACTATTGCATCTCTGCAAGCATAATTTAACTCTATGAAACAGGCAATTTCAATGGCACCTTAGACAAAATTACTGTGAGGAACACAGTGAGCAGCTCCCAGTGTTTTTCTATGTAAATGAAAAGCTGTTGCTAGGAAATTATAAATAATTATTGATTCACAAGCACTCATGGCATGCTTCTAATTGAATAATGTGCATTTGCTTTTGTAAACACTTGCTATATTTCATTATCTATACTTTTCATCAGAAAACTAGGGCTCTGCTTTCAGTTATGTGAGCAATACCACAGCCATTACCCCCAAAATAAAATGGTGTCTGGGAGGTCAGCCAATTTACAGAGCAACGTGAGATGCACAAAAGTCCTATCTAAGCATTCCCATGCATTTTAACAATTGTGTGAACGTGACAGCAAAGTTGTGCATGCAGACCTCAATCCTGCATTGCAGTCTTACCAGCCCCCCACCCACGACCACCAATCCATGCATTGATAGGGCACATCTGTCAAAAAGAGCTGCCTCTTCATGCATAGGCTTCTTCTGTGATATAGAACTCAATTTTTAAGCTCCTCCAACTTAATATAACAGCAAAGAGCTCCAGTATGAAGTTGTAGTCATTTTTACGTGAGTACATGTGCACACACCTGTATGGATGTACTTACTTTTGATTTTCCACTTCAGGTACCAAATGTTCTTAAGGCAGCACTAGGTACTTTAATATAAATTGGAAGTGTGAGAAGGTTCCTTTGATAAGGCAGAAATTTTGCATGGTGACTACATGAAGTTATTTCTATAAACTATGGGTCTATGAGCAACGGCTGATTTCACAATTGCTTCTGTCTGTTGTAGAAGAGTGGAGGTTGGGTTATAGCTGTAATCCTTTTTGCATGTTTGTTGCAGTTCTTGCATATGCATCCAGTGCATATTTAACTCCATGTAAAGATTACAGATAGGTAGCCGTGTTGGTCTGCCATAGTCAAAATAAAAAATTCCTTCCAGTAGCACCTTAAAGACCAACTAAGTTAGTTCTTGGTATGAGCTTTCGTGTGCATGCACACTTCTTCAGATACGATTTGGTATCTGAAGAAGTGTGCATGCACACGAAAGCTCATACCAAGAACTAACTTAGTTGGTCTTTAAGGTGCTACTGGAAGGAATTTTTTATTTTGTCCATGTAAAGAAATGTTCTTCTGCACTGTGATTCATTACTAGAAAGCATCCCATTTTCCCTTTGAAAAAATCTGTTTAAGAGCTTACTGGACTGCTTTAGAATTATCTTTTCTCTAGATATGTAAGTAGACAACAATGACTGACACCTTAATAAAAAGTAGCTACATTCTCTGAATTTGTTCTTCCCTAGGCTGAAGTTACTTGTGGGTGTGAACCCTATGGGTTTAGGAGGATGAGCACAGCATGATGTGCATTTGGGACTTGCACATAGCCCTCCCATTGCAACAGTGAGTATTTTCCTTTCACTTTTAGCATGTCCTGAAATACCAGTTGGGCTGCAACTATACATGTGGGGTGGATGGTAAGTGTACCATATAGTTTTGAATTTTGCATTTTCTTTTCATCTAAGACAGCATTTCAATGTATTAAAAATATAACAGCACAGAAAATGGATCAGACACTACTTAAGATAATGTTAAGAAAAATCATAATAATTCTGGGTTTTGTTTTTTTAAATCAAAATATTACCAAAAATAAGAAGTTGATGATAAGGAATTCCATTTTGTGTTGTCACTTGCATTTTTTGTTTAATCCAGCGGGTTTGAAAACTGACAGTCTTATCTCCAAGGTCTGCCTGCAGAAGCTCAAAATTTAAGAATGGCTTGGGAAGGAAACACATTAGTTAGGCAGGTATTTCCCTGTCCTTTCCTTTTGATTTAATCCAAACTGGATTCAACACCATTCGATATCAAGAATGACTTTTAAAATATATTACGGGCAGGGGGAAGCCTACATCTGTGGTGAAGGAGAAGAAAAGGAAAAGCACAACGTCAACCACAGATTGGTGAGGAAGTAATAGCATAGGAAGGCAGAGCTGAGGGAGCAAATACTTCCTAGAAACAGTCTGCTTCCTATCTGCATCTCTTTCTTTTCAGACTGGTTACAGGTTTTCAGATAAAGAACATGCTCATTTATTTTATATTTTATATACAACAATTCATAAAAATCACAAAGTAATTAACAAGTTACAATATAAAATGTGTAGTCACAACCAGTAAAAAGCAAAGTTATTAAAATCACAAAACAACTCATCAGATGGAAACACCAGCATGATAATATATACTAGTAAACTGTTCAACAGATCAGATTTGGGGGGGGGGGGGCTTAAAACAAGATCAGCAGGACATAGAGCCCCGGGTGGTGCATATTACGTAGCAGTGAACCTGCAAAACTGAAGATGCCTGACCCACCTCCAGAGATAAGCAGTTCCACAGATAAGCAGTCTGTGCAGATCACAAGAAATATGTGTAAGTAGGTGAGCAGTAGCATTCTGCGCCAGTTGGAACTTGCAAACCATCAAGGGCAGCCCTATATAGAACCTTGCAGTAACCTAGATGTGAGATCACCCAGATTATCTAGACAAGAGATAATCACTGTAGCAAGAATGGCCATAGCTGGCAAAACAGCCAAAGCAGGAAATTTCAGCAGTCCAACAGTCACTGGAGCCTCTAGTGACCTAAACTGTATCCAAGAGGACCTCCAAATTATGCACCTGTTTCTTCCCAGAGATTGTAATAGTGTCCAGAACAGGCCACCTCCTCACTCCCCAAACACAGGAACCTCCATCTAGTCATTTTATTGGCCCTCATGCAATCCATTACTGCCTCTAGGCACCTACTATTGTGCTGCCTTACCTGATTCAGATGGGATGGAGAGATAGAGCTGAGGCTCATCTCATTCCAGATACCTAAGTGACCTATCCCAGGGCCACTATATAGATGGTGCCAAGCATAGAGGACATAATGGAAAGCAGGATCACGAATCAGTGGAGCAAATGTCTTCAAGTGCTACTTTCTAGAAGTGGTATCGAGTTACATACCACCTGTCATTGTAAAATGCATCCCAGGGTGGTTCACAATACTAATAATAGCATAAATTCTATTAATATGGGCTCATCCGTCCATTTCCAGTCTACAACATTTTGTATGTGTTCTTCCTTAAATCTCTTCCGTCCCTTTTACAAATTAATCTGTAAGTAATCTGTAACAAACAACCCCAAATATGCACTTAGAAGCTGAATGCACATAGAAGACCTCTTTAGCAGTCATGCTGAATGTGAAGGTTTGATATAGATCCAGTGTAGGGACACTGGGGATGCAGCTTTTATGTATGCCCCAACTCTTCTTTTCATTCAAATACCTGAACAGGACTTTTAACCTCTATATGAAGCCACTGGGAGAGATCATCAGGGGGGTTGGACTGGGTGTTCATCAGTATGTGAATGATACCCAGCTCTACCTCTCTTTTAAATCAAAACCAGTGAAGGCGGTGAAGGTCCAGTGTGAGTGTCTGGAGGCAGTTGGAGAATTGACGGCGGCTAACAGATTGAGGTTGAATCCTGACAAGACAGAAGTACTGTTTTGGGGGGACAGGGGATGGGTGGGGGTGGAGGACTCCCTGGTCCTGAATGGGGTAGCTGTGCCCCTGAAGTCATTTTGGACTCACAGCTGTCCATGGAGATGCAGGTCAAATCTGTGTCCAGGGCAGCTGTCTACCAGCTCCATCTGGTACGCAGGCTGAGACCCTACCTTCCTGCGGACTGTCTCGTCAGAGTGGTGCATGCTCTAGTTATCTCCCACTTGGACTACTGCAATGTGCTCTATGTGGGGCTATTTTTGAAGGTGACCCAGAAACTACAGCTAATCCAGAATGCAGCAGCTAGACTGGTGACTGGGAGTGGCTGCCAAGAACACATAACACTGGTCCTGAAAGACCTACATTGGCTCCCAGTACATTTCCGAGCACAATTCAAAGTGTTGGCGCTGACCTTTAAATCCCTAAACGGCCTTGGCCAAGTATACAGTGGAACCTCTACTTACCAACATTATCCGTTCCGGCGCCCTGTCCTTTAGGCGAAACAGCTCGCTGGTAGATGCGCTGTTGTGTGCATGTGCAGATGGCGGCAGCCTTTTCCGCACGTGCGCAAATTGCAGCAAACCCAGTATTTACTTCTGGGTTTACCGCAGTCGCGACTTGGATTGGGCCCAAGTAGAGGTGGTCATAAGTAGAGGTTCTACTGTACCTGAAGGAGCGTCTCCACCCCCATCGTTCAGCCCAGACACTGAGGTCCAGTGCCAAGTGTCTTCTGGCAGTTCCCTCCCTGTGAGAAGTGAAGTTACAGGGAACTAGGCAGAGGGCCTTCTCGGTAGTGGTGCCCACTCTGTGGAACACCCTTCCATCGGATGTCAAGGAAATAAACAACTATCTGACTTTTAGAAGACATCTGAAGGCAGCCCTGTTTAGGGAAGTTTTTAATGTTTTATGTTTTATTGTATTTTTAATCTTTTGTTGGAAGCCGCCCAGAGCGGCTAGGGAAACCCAGCCAGATGGGCAGGGTATAAATTTATTATTATTATTATTATTATTATTATTATTATTATTATTATTATTATTATTATTATTTCATTTCTTAAGAATGCCCATTGTCAATGCTAGAATTCTTCTTGCCCTCTAGATTTCAGGAGTGGTGAGCTGATGGCTGTTGTTTCATTTTAATAAAGATGAGCAATCAATGATTCAATATTCTACATGCAATCTGAAGTGGCATCGTCTGGGAGCAACTTTATCAACAACCTCACCTGTTGTTTATGTGAACAAGGCTTTAGACTTAAGTTGAATTTCTGCCTGGCAAGTCCATAATGAATTTTGAAGCCTTAGACAAATCCACCTGCTTCAAAGGCAGTCATAGAGACTTAAGTATATTTAGCTTCTACATCCTGATCATATGCCTTACAAATATGATATGCTTTCCTCCACCCCTTACAGGCTTACAAATGTCAGTCACTTATTATAGCTACCACATGCCTAATGCTATTGAAGAACCCTTGGTCTCTGTTATAAAGCACACAATAGGTTATTAAAATCAAGGCATTATTACTTTAAAAGAAATAGGATTACCTGTCACTTGTACACATAATAATTTTATCTTGATTACACTAGAGCATATAAACACAGACTTCCCTCTGGGAGTAGTGCTGGTGTTCATAATCAGATATGTTATTATATTGAATTATATTTTCACATTGACAACTCAACAGTTAGCTGTCTCTCTGTGTCTTTCATTTCAAACCACCAGTTCTCAAGAAGTAATTATAATTCTCACTGGGCTAAAACATGACATTTACTACTCAATAGAACAGGAGGTGTGATGGAGAGGTTTTTAAGAATAATGTAAATCATTTTCATATGCATGTTAAAAAAGGAAATAACAATTCACAGCAGAATCCTGTGTGTGCCTACTCAGGAGCAAGTCTCAAAGACTTAAGTGGAACTTACACTTTGGTAAGTGTATAGGATTGCAGCCTCAGTTTTTTAAGTGTTCTGTTTTAAAAACAACTAGTAGATATGTAAATTAATAAAGTTACTAGGTTTGTTATGTTTAATAGAGAAGGATTCTTGATTCATGAGAGAATAATAGCCCCAGTGATTAAAAATAAATAAACATAGGGTATGATACAGCCAATCTTAAAATCTTTTAAAATCCTTTGTAGCAAACATTAATTATATAAGTAAACATCATTCTAAGAATGTATTTCTCAGCACACGATGTAGGGATGACAGGATTTCCATTTCAGTATTCTATTCTTTTGTACTTTCTCTGGTTCATTCTGCCCCAGAGTTCCACTTCTGACTTCTGATTTAATTAAAAGAATTGTAAAATTATTTCTGTAATTGGAAGATTTGCATCTTGCTGCAGCTTTCGGTTTCTTCAATTCATTTTCATCCTTATTGCCCCTGCACCTCTATGCACTGATAAAACATCACAAACAAAAAGCAAGCTTGATGTGACTGTATGTCTGATTGTAAAATGCTAGATGGAATTAATCTTTAGACAGTTGTATGTACAATCAGATCAAGTTTGTTTCTTGTGTGCAATGTTTATCAGGGCAAGCAATTGTAAAACAAGACTCCAGGGTATCCTCTGTATTTAGTGGCATCATTAGCGCTGGGCTGTGTGGCACAGGACTGGGGCTCTGAAACTCCACACACACACACACACACACACACACACACACCCTACCCTGCAGCCACCAAATAACTGCACCATAGCTGTTCTTTTAAAAGAAAAGGCATGCTGCTACTGAACAAAGCTTCAGACAACGTAGAAAAACAAGTTAGAGAATCACATGGTGTTCCAAATTAAGTGACAATGGAAAACCCCAAGCTGTCAAGTAGCAACATTTTCTCTTGACCCACTGCTTTCCCCTGAGAAAACCCACTCTTTACTGCTCAGTCAGAGATAATGGCAATTCAGGTTTTGTCTGGAATGAGGCACAGCGGAGTCTGCAGTGTCTTAGAAATATGGTTTATTCACACATATTTACACCTGCGTTTTATGGAGAGAGCATTCACAGCCTCTACATCCCAAGAGGGGCTTGTCCTTCCAAGCAGTGCAGCAACGGATTCAAAGGCATCCTAAGTGCCATCCCCATGTCTCTCTGTAAAAGGTGCATTCAGTTTCTGCCCCACATTGGGGGTGCCAGACACGCGCATGTGATGTCACGTGCATCATGACAAGGCCTGATGCGTCACACAGGCCATGTCACACAGCGCAATGAGGCCTGGTGGGGCCCATCATGCCCCCTGAAAGGACTGCAATGAGTCCTGCTGGGCCTTGACGCACCATGACGCCACACACATGATGCGTTGGCTCACCCAGCCAGGCCACCACAGTGAAAATGTTGTGGTTGCCTCAGCACCCACAGCCCTGCATAGATGATGCCTGTGATCTTTAACTGCCTAATCCAGCTAGTATTCACATGGAGTTCTGCCCACTTCCTGCTCCTTCTTCCCAGAAACCCCTGCTCCCCAAACCTCTGTTGTAAAATGATATCTCTTCTTGCGGTGACATCATGCCTCCCCTGTTACCTGGGCTACCTCCCCCTCTGAACTTTTCTATTGTCTTCTGCTAACTAACAGACAGATTGAGGCAAACACAGTGCTTGCATGGTCAGTTGTTCTTAATGGCCCAGTACCTAGTTCTCCTTCTGTTCTTAATGGCATTGCTATCAGCGATCTCTGGAACTGGAGAACTGGTTCAGCTCCTATTTTGCATTGGCTTGTCACCTTCCCTTTAAACTGCAGAAATCAGCTAAATTCTACCCCTTTACTAAATTTAGGATTATGGGGAGTCTGCCCCTTCCAACAAATTCACATGCAGTCAAACCTTGTCTCCCAAACACCTCTGTTTTGGAACTTTCCGGCTCCCGAATGCCAAAAACTGAGAAATAAATTTTCTGGTTTTCAAACATTTTTCAGAAGCCGAACAATTGATGTGGCTTCCGCTTGAGGAAGCTCCTGCAGCCAATCAGAAGCCGCACCTCGGTTCTCAGACATTTCAGAAGCCAAACAGGCTTCCAGAACAGATTACGTTCAACAACCAAGGTTTGACTGCATACACAATGTTCACTATATACTAGTGGGGTGCATTCCCTTTGTGTGTACCGCATATAATGAGGTGAACTGAGGTGATTGGGGTTGGTCTCTCATGCTCCCAGGCTGGATCATGCCATTAACAAGGCTTGACAAGACTGATCAGAGAGTTTCAGCCACAGTTTTTTCCAAGAGAGAAAAAACTAAAGTGACTGGGGAAATGGCCAGAGCTTCAGAGGGCAAGGGTGTATAAGGAAGGAGGTTAAAATAAGAATTGCTTTCTTAGCTTGTATGTAGGTTGTTCTTAAGTAGGGGGATACACACACGCACACACACTGTTGTCAAGAAGTAGATAGGTAGCCGTGTTGGTCTGCCATAGTCAAAATAAAAAAATTCCTTCCAGTAGCACCTTAAAGACCAACTAAGTTAGTTCTTGGTATGAGCTTTCGTGTGCATGCACACGAAGAAGTGTGCATGCACACGAAAGCTCATACCAAGAACTAACTTAGTTGGTCTTTAAGGTGCTACTGGAAGGAATTTTTTTATGTTGTCAAGAAGCCACAGCTAGGAAATGAAACAATTCTGCTGGTATGCACATGCATGCAAAGAATATCTCTGTATCAAGGCCAATGAGCCTTTTTATTATTAATCTTAAACATAAAAATAGATACAGTATAAGGTGATGGTTATTGCCTACCTTTGGGATTTATGTACACGTGGAGGAAGAAGACAGATACCAAGGTCTGTCCATACCCCCCAAAATATAATTGGTGGTAATATATAGCTAGAAATACAGGAAAATAAGGCATAAGGCTATACTAGTCTCCTTGTATTATTAAAGCATTGCCCCGAGCAAATAAAATAGATTTGGACATTAACCAAGGAGGTACTATTTCAAAAGTATTGTGGTATAGTTCCTTCTATTACAGATAATTACATGTGAGAGACAGGCAATCTTGAAATTCTCTACTCTTATGATCTGATTTTTCTTAAAGAAGAAAAATATCCACTTGATTCCACCAGGTTGAGCAGAGAGACAGCATTATTCATATGCAATGCTGCAGATGCCGACATTAAAAAAAAAAATTAAAACATGAATTTAAACTCTGTAGTAAATGCAGGTTAAGCTCAAATTACTACCGAACTGGAACAACCTACTTCAAAAATTCAGCTTGAGAAATATGACTTCCTCCATGTTTAATTCACTTTGGGCATAATGTCTCTCCGCTGGAAGTAGAAGCTTACCTGAAGCTGTAATGTTTTGCTCTATTTCTGCAAATATACATAAAGCAGTGAATAAGATGATATATATTTGAGGTCTTCATGATGGAAACCCATTCTAGATTCTGACCAAGTTACGCTAAGGAACATCAAAAAGGCTAACCAACCCTGATGTACAAGAACGTTTTGACACTTCCATCTATAAAATTCAACCTCAAAGCAGCATATGATGTTCTGTAATAATTTCAGGACACACGTCCTCATTTCAGAGGTTTGTTCAACTGCACTTCTGAATCGTGCCTTCACTGTATTGCTTACTGTCTGATATTCCACTCTTTAGAAGCAGTGTGTGATACTCTGTAGCTTTAAAATTTGGTAATTGGGTATAAAATAACAGGAAATAAAAGTTCTGAGAATGTTTACCAATACCGATACTTACATCCCAAAGAAAATCCAGCTGGCTTTCTCAGATGCACAGCTATTATTCTCTAAAGGGAAACAAGGCAAACAACTGGCTGTGTACACACCTGACTTCACCCATATAAACTTGCAAAATGATTTAGAAGAATGCATTGGAACTGCAGGCTTATTTGAATTTGTGGCCTTTGCAATTTCCTTTCCATGGGTCACTGTCTCAAAGAATTACACTCTCACCCTTCCCTATGGTTGGTTTTTACTAGACACTGAAATGTGCAATAAGCACACTGTGGTTGCCGCTCTTAACTTAATTGGCAGTCATTCAAGTTCAATTAGATCTAAAAGGAGGCCTTTCATCTTGCTGCACCGCTACCTGTAAAAGTATAAATTATTTTATGTTTTTCAGACAATGGCTGTACTCATCCACTTTAAATAGCACTATTTCTACACCTCTAGTCATAAAAAGGAAAGAAAACCTTTCTGGAAGGAGGTTTACTCCTCAGTTTTATATTACACTAGCAGTCAATATGAATTCTAGGTCATCCTTCACATAAGCAGCTCACTTTGGTCCATTGATAAAAGTCAACACTCTCCTCTGCCTCGCTGCTTTTCAAGGATCCATTAAAGGAAACAACTGCATGGATCCAAGACTCATATATATATATGAGGGTCTGTTTCCACTGGTCTTTTAGCAAAGCTGTTGAATCTTCTTCTTCATCATCATCATCATCCAAGGATATTGTGGCATAGATGGCATACATCGGGGCAGGGAGGAATCAAAACTTTCCAGGACTAACTGGAAACTCACTGTAAACACACCTTTAGTTTAAGTCAGGGCAGAGGCGTAGCAAGGTCAGGTCGTACCCGATGCAGAAAATTTCTTTTCAACCCACCCACGCCCCATACTGAAATCTAGTTCGACTCCCAAGAGACAGCGATCAACTCACAGTATAAAAAGACTGCCTGTGATCTACCCATTGTCATTGCCAGGAGTTGTTGATCTTTTTTAAGGGAAGGATTGACCAAAGAGTTATTGAGCTTTTGTTGGGATTCCAGAAACCCTCTGTTTCTTTGCTCGCCTTCCTCCTTTACGTCCTCTCCCTGCGTGCCTGCATCCACCAGCCCAGGAGCGTGGGACTGCGCAGCTCCCCCCCTTTCCCAGTCGGATTGTGGTAGGCTGGAGTCGTGGGTGGGTGGCACACCGAATGTCCCCCCCCCCCCGGAGAAGACACCCAGGCCGGTCTGCCCCCACCTTGTTCCATCCCCGAGTCAGAGGTCAGTAATCTTTTTCTTCATGAGACCTGCATTATCTTGTGGATAACCACATGCCAGCTATGAGCACGGTCAAAGTCACATGCATGTGCCATTCACACACATCCATCCATGGACTCAAGAATACAACCATATCCTCCACCCTTGAATTTGCCAGGATTGTGCTTCCTTGGCAGGCTTCCCTTTCACAGTGCATGTCACAGCTTCAGCCTGCCCTCTCCTTAGCTGATTGGCAGAAACTGTTAACAGGGGAAATGTGAGGCTGTGAAAGGCCAACAAAGAGAAGCCAGCAGGCTGTATCTGACCTGCATGATTTAAATCAGTGGTGTCCATGCACCTAATGTTTTATTTTAAACAAAAAGCTTAATCTTCACATGCAATTGTTTTGCACTGTTAGCTCATAAATATAAATGAGGCTAGTAATAGCAACAGGAATATATAGATATATGGTACTGTTCTCTTATAACAAAGGACAGACTCTGCCTGTGAGAGCTTAGCAGGGACAGGATAGAGGACTCTACTCCTCTTTTCTTCCAATGAGCCTGCCATCTAAGGGTCATTTCTTGATGCACGTTCGTCCCTTTGCAATTTCAGCAGAAGGAACTGTACTAGGATATGCGTCCTTTGAGGTGGCAAACAGAACTTTGAAAACTTCTGAAACTTCTGTTTCGGTGTATCTGAAGAAGTGTGCATGCACACGAAAGCTCATACCAAGAACTAACTTAGTTGGTCTTTAAGGTGCTACTGGAAGGAATTTTTTAATTTTGACTATGGCAGACCAACACGGCTACCTACCTGTAACAAAAACTTTGAAAAGGGAGTTATAAGTCCATGAGCCCTGACTTTTTGCTGATCCATCATTTCTCTCAGAGGACCATACATGATCATGACTACAATGAGATAAAATGATTGTTCATCATGCAACAATGCCAGAAGTTCTGTCTTCCTGCTACTTCTAAAGTAAGTAACCATTATTGGAGGTTCAGGGTGGATTCAACTAACCTGGTGCACTTGTGGAAGCCAGTGCAAGGACTACCACTGGTGCAACAAGGCTCTTCCCTCTCCTCCCCTTGAGCCCCCTTACACCTCCCGCAAATCCACTCTGGAGGGTTAAGATAAGCATGCAGGGGAAGAAGGGAGATCATTTCTTCTGGCAATATAAATGCTTATGCTGTTGAAGTGGTCATCATAGCACAACATTGACTTCCATCCAACAATGAATTCAAAAACTACGCAACCAATTAATACCAAGCACATTGTCCGAATGTGTGTGCAAGTGCACACCTGTTAGATAAAACACATGCTCCAGAGAATCACATGATGCATCTCTTTTTCCACTTAACCTGTTAGTTTTCTGTATACAGTGATATTTTAGTATGGGAACATTCAAAGTTCTGCCATTTGAAGATGAACCCAAGCAAAAATTCATCCTATGATTCTCTTTTTAAAAAAGAGTTTTCAACACATAATACAATAAAAAGCAAACCAATCTAATTAATATAAATAGGAAAGAATCAACAATAAGCAAAGGAAGAAAATGAAGAAGAAGAAGAAGAAGAAGAAGAAGAAGAAGAAGAAGAAGAAGAAGAAGAAGAGAAAGAAGAGAAAATAAACACAAGGCCCTCTATCACAATTATGTCTTAATCCATATCCCACACATGTGATTCTCCTGATCATTTATTTCGGCACTCAATCCCTCTCTCACACAGAGAGAGTAGCCAGAATGTGCCATTCTATAAATAGCTGTATAATTTCAAATCTGTTTTCATTTCTTTATTTGATAAAAACAAACATAATGAGGTTTACAGAAAAACAGTGGGAATGTAAGGCTGAAACCCATGGCTCTCATCCAGAGAGTGATACACACAGTGGGGTCCCACAGGAAAGCAAAGAATTGCAACAGCAAGTTGACCATAGCAAGGCCCAGCTATGCTTGTGGCATTTATTCATTCATTCATTCATAGCCATGATTTCTCTTTCTTTCTCTCCCACTTCCCCTACCAGACTTCACGGGCATTTTCTCAGCCTATATGCAATCACGGCATATCCTTTCTTTTTATGAAAACCACATACACAAATTCCTCTTTAAATATTGATTATTAAAGCAATGGCTGCTATCCAGGAAAGTTCTTTAGGTGTGCCAAAGGGTTTACACACATCTTTCAACATTTCTTTGGAAGCTCTGTTGGTTTAAAATATACTGTAATGTTGTATAGCTGGGGGAAGAAAGATAAAAGGGCAGATGGATGCATAGAATTAGTCACATTCTCTTTGGTTTGCAACCATTTCAGGGTCTTATTTTTTCCTTGTCTATACCATCATTTATACTAAATATAAGAAGGCACAGAAAGAATACAGAAGCTGCTCTCTTTAGAAACATGAGATAAAAGATTACTGCAGAATTTAAAGTAAGGTTGTTCAATTGACTATTTTAAAAAGGGATCCATTTCCCAAAATTTAGGAATCAAGCCCATTATTTTGCATGGCTTCTATTTAATTGACTTTAATTACCCATTCACATCAACAAGGACAAACAGACCTTGCATTTCAAATGAATCGCTGCAAGTAATACAAAATGCTGGTGTGAAGGCTTCAAATGCTTTATATGGCGTAAGTACAGAAACAATAGCTCAAAGTTGTCAGTGCTGAATAGCTTCAGTGAAAGCAGAAGGCATTACGCTTTATCTATCTCATGCAAGAAACAATGGGATGTAAAGTGTCTTTCAAACATATCAGAGGAAATAGAAATCTTGGAACTCTGCAATCAGCTCACCATGGGGAAAAGTATTATACAAGCCTCTGAGATACATTATTACCACTGAACCAGTTAGCTCCCTGCTAGGAAGAAGTCCTTGCAAGAGATCCAAAGAGGCAGGAAAAGTGCCCTCTTGCAACCATAAAAATTATATTGACAGTCTCACTTTGCTTCTTCAAGGTTCAACTACTGAAATTGTGTAATCGCTCTAGAAAGTTAAGTTTAAAAAACGAGTTCTGTATTTTGTGATGGAGAAAGCCGTCATCTAAGTCCAGCATTCACAATTTTAAAAAGAGTAAAGATAAAGAAGCATGTGTATGGGCAGTGGTAGATGTACTTAGAATCAGAGAATCATCCCTGTGTCCTCAAACAACAACAATTCTTCCATTCAGAGTAGATTTGGATTCCTGCCATATTTCTGGGTATATTCCAATAGTGCAGGTTGCTTTACATCCACTTTGACCAGAGCAAACAAAAGAAAAAGAAAAATAACATAGGAAACAGACCTATGCCATGCTAAACCATTTGCTCATCTGGACTGGCATTGTCTACTGTGCTGGACTGCAGTTCTCCAGGCAGTGCAGCATATCACCTGCTATTGGACCCTTTTAACTGAAGATGCCAGGGAGTCTGCATTCAAAGCATGTTCTCTACCACTGAGCTGTGGTGCCCCCTACCCCCTCCAAAGGCATGTAAGATTTCATTTCTTACTTTAATGTTTTCTAATGTTTTAATGTACCTATTTCTTCAAAAGGACTAAAGGCGGCTAATGAACAAATAATAGAGATAGAATAAAGCAAGTGATATCTGGAAAAAGAAAGTATGCTCTTAATTTAATGAATTAACAACACCCAACCTGTTTAATAAATTCCAGCAACAAATAACAGAACTGAGCCTGCAAAATTAGGCAATTAACAATATTGTTGGCATCCGTCTGTCTCGAGAGACAATGGAGTGCACCTCCAGAGGTGAAGTCAAACCTCTGTGCAAGTCTGGGCAGTGTTTATGAAGGTCCTGGGTTGCCCAGACGACAAGGCAACCCACCTCTCGGCCTCACCGATGTGGTCCAAAGGAAAGGAAAGCAATACATTTGGCACTAGTTTGGTGCCAAATCCACTCCAATATTTTGTCATAATTTTCAGACTAAATTTTCAAACTTCCAGTGCACAGTATGGAGGTCCAGGGCTGCCCAGTTGACAAGACCCCAAAGGAAAGCAGAGAAATACATTTGGCACCAGCTTGGCTGCAGGAGTTGCTGGAAGAAGGTGTACAAGATGCCATCCAATCATCTTAGAGACTCCACTCCAGGTTTGTGTAGGATTTACTCCTTAGCCCTTTCTTCTCCCAAAGATATCCTGAAAGGCAGCAGAGGTTTAGGATCAGAGTTTTCCTTCTCCTAGATGGGCTCCCTTCCCAGGTTGACAAGCACCATCTGCCCCACACTTCCCTCTACAGCACAGGCAGTAGCCACCTTCTTGACCACTATTGGTCTCATTTGCTCAATCCACCAGAGCCTGTCTTCTATAGCATGGGAAGTCCTAACTCACCAAGGGTTTGAGATCCATTCACTACCCTCACCTGGTTTAGCCAACCAGTTGAAGCCAATTCCTGGGGTATGGCTGCTGTCGCATGTTGACAGCTTCTAGGAGCCACAGGTGAGAGCTGAGTGCAGGGTGGGGTCCAAAGGTGAGCAATGTACCCCAGAAGGAGCATTACATGTCCCCCACTAAAGGTACTATCCCTCCCCTAACACCCCATACACCCTACAATTAACCCTAGCTCTTTTTAAAAAAACTAAAAAACAATTGCCAATAAGTACCTGAAGCAGCATAGTGATGAGGTCTGATGGACCTTACTCAACAAGGCATTCCATAGGGTAGGTGCCACAACAGAAAAGAACCTAGCCCTAGTTGACACAAGTCTCACCTCCCAAGGCTGAGAGGTTTGGGGGAGCTTCTTGGAATATAGAATTTTGGCCTGCAGGATTAAAAAGATGAGCCACAGCCCAGCAAGGAAAATCTGTATATAAAAGCTGCTTCCACAAGCAGATTCCCCTGCTGTTTTTATAACACGTTTCAATCAAATGCCAACACAATCTCCATTTGCACAGCACTGATTAGACAGAACCCAAGCCTTATCACAACCTTTCTGCATGCAACCATCTCTGGATGGGACTGTTTTGTTTTTGGTAGTATCCATAAAGCAGAAATAAGATGGATTGGGTCTCTTTCGGAAAGTTCAGTCTTCAGTTTGATCCAGTTGCTTCATCTCATCTTTGCTGGGTAATGGGTCATTGATCTTCTCTGGCATGATAGAAAAGTGTAAATTCTAAATATATCTCTGCAGTTGAGCAGAAACCACTGAGGGAAACAAGGGCCATTGCTTTATGAGAATATAAAAAATAAACAGACAGTAAGGAAAATGTTATGAGAGAGATTGACCAACTATAATAGGATCAGACACCTTCACTTTAAAACAACTCCCAAGTGCATGAACAAATGTCAGGGGGAGAGAACATCTGTATTAAGGCCCACAAAGTAGTAATAATATGCTCATAAATCAAAATTCTGTGAGCCATAACACCTAAGGGAGAAAGCAGACATGGACGTTCCCCACGTCTGTGTGCTCGGATTGGTGCTTTTTAACTTGTTTGTAAATCATCCAGGAGTGAAGCCAGTTTGCTGAGAACATCAAATTGTTCAGGGTTGTAAAAACAAAAGGGGATTATGAGCAGCTGCAAAAGCATCTCCCCAAACTGGGTGAATGGGCATAATGGAAGGCTGTATGCTTCAGCAAAATGGGCCAGAATGAGCCAGCAAAACTGCCTACTACATTAACTTTTCAGACAATGTGGAGGGGCTAGTTACTAGCTGCCCCTCCTCATTGTCTGTATGCAACTAGATCCTGGTACCATTTACTTATAGGTGATAAGTAGTGATGGGATTTTTCTTGTTCTGGAATATACACACACCCAGAGTAGCCCACAAGACAAGGCTGCTGCAAGATGGACTGGTTGCTAATCAGCACCACGGAGAGCTCCTAGAGAGTAACGTTTCTCGACAAGGACTGGAAATGAACTTTTTCCTTTTGAGCCCTTGGCTGCATACATTTAAATCACATATCCCACTTCACTTTTAATGTATGCTGTGTACACAGGCTCCGTCTACCTCAATGCCATATCTCCTAGACTCCACTCCCTTGTGGAAAAGTAGAGACTGGCACTTCTGTGTTTCATGGCTTCCCGCCTTTCGTAATGTGGGGTCCTCAGGTCTAGACGAAGGTGTGTGTGATGATGAGACTTGGTCTTATGGTATGTGGTTCAATGAGCACTAGAATCAGGCTCAAAGCCAGGAACCACAGCCTGTAACTTGGTGTGCTAGCTATTGCTGAACCCCAGGGTAGTGGTGTCTGTCTTCTTCAATGTCCACTCCAAATCATTCGCACACCACCCCTGAAAAATGACCAGTTCTGCTTTTTTTGAAAGGAAGAAATGAGGCTAGCCAACTTTTAAAAAAAAACAACCAAGACATTTACCTTGATTTCTTTTCCTACAAAGGTATTCCTTTAAAAAAGCCAGTTCAGTGCTTCTAACCTCATAACCCACCCACCCCTATGATACGAACAATAGCTGCAATCACGATTGCTATCATTATTCCTCCAAGCTCTATCAGTAATCTAACATAATGCTTAGCTAACACACTGGTCAAAAGGTTAGCCGTAAAGAAATATAAGAAGCTTTGGGTATTAATTATTCATCAGTCCAAACAAAAGGGAAGTTGCAGCGAGTCTTAAGAACCTACACAGTGAAGTACAGCTATAAATCAAGTTCTATTAACAATTATCCCAATGTATTTTCTCCCTTGGACTATTACGTTTCCCACACCATCACCCCGCCCCCTGGTCTTTTAAAACCAATTGAAAATTACAATAATGTCAATACTGTCAGTTGTGCACAACCCACATACAATGCCTTGTCCATCAAAGGTATGATTTTTAAATAAATTATTAATAAGTGCACTTGGCTGTTCTATTGTTCCTTTCATCTGTGGCTTGTAAAGTGCCTTTCAATCATGAGTCTTACACCACTGGAGCACCTTGAAGACCAGGCTACCTGCTGCAGCAGCCTTTTATTAGGCATTGTAAATATGGCACACACACAGCACACCCCAGGTAATAGGGTGGGGAGAGAAAGTATAAATAAAATGCTTAAAGCAGAGGCAGGCGGTATATGCCCTACAGGCCACGTCTGGTTTCTTTAAATCTCATTCTAGCCCTCTGTAAATCTCTCCCCAGTGCTCCTGCATCAGGGAAGGTTAGTACCTTATGGAAGCCTAATAAATGTGCACAAACAGAGCCACCCACCCTGGTAGGTTGGGTACCACAAGTGAGCTTATTTGAGGCCTAAAGTAGACCCAGACCCCTTTATTGACTTCAGTCAAACTCCCTTGCCAGGTATTATCCACCAAGATAGATCCAGCAGATAACAAAGACTTCTTTAGGTGGAGCTTTTGAAGCTCCCTTGATGGAGGTAGCTGTGCATCCAGTTGCAAGCCTGCCTTGTGAGGGCAAGGTTTTGAGATGTGTATTGGCTCCTCAATGACATGGATTATCTAGATCACATGGGGGGGGACCTGTGGCCCTTTGGGTGTTAATTCCCATCATTTCCAATTCATATGACAAGTGGTGAGAGATGGCACAGGTTGTAGTCCAACAACATCTAGAAAGCTATAGGTTTTCCTTCTCTAATCTAGATTCATTTCAATCTAACTTCTGACCTGCGTTTGAAATTGAAACCATCCTGGTCACCCAGTTGGATGGCCTGTGCAAGGAGCACAATCTATTATACTTCTCCTATACATCTCAACAATTGACAATATAATCATTTCTGGTACCATCAATTTGGGCTAGGTTGAGTTCTGGGATACCATACTCAAAGTGATCATTTTAACTTTTAACCCTTAAATACCAAGATAGCTTTGGAATGAGGTTCTTGAAGTACTACCTTCTGCCATATGAACCTTCCTAAGAATTGAGAACAGGATCTGATTTCCTAATCTAGTGTTCTCATAGTCAGAGGAGAGGTGGGGAATGCCTGTGTGCCCAAAAAGGAGCCAATGGGCCATAGAACGCCCAAAATGGCATCCCAGACGGATTACCTATATGTGATGTGCATCATATGAGGATCCTTAATCCAGGATAGACCCTGATGAAGTGAGCAGTCAGCAATCAGCTGATTCAATATGTATACCCAACACCTATGGCAAAACCTATTGACATCTGTATTCAATAAAGTTGTGGCCATTTTGATCACAATATATTGTCATGTTGTTTGTATTGTTTTCTGTGCCCCCTTCCCAGCAGCCTGGGCTCACAAAAACCATTTTATTCATTCGGGATTTCAACCGATTCTGTGCCAATGCACCAAAAATTTTCTGTTCTCAGTTGTACCATTTCTGTGTTACACATTTTTGTTGCAGTTTTAATCTGCAGCTTTCATTTTTTATTGTTGTTAATTATTTGTTGTTAAACTGATGTTTTTATTTTATCATTAGACACTGGAAATGGGTCTAAATATTTAAAATAAATTTCTGTATTTATAAAACCAAATTTGCATTGAAGCAGGTATCTACCGATTGAGGAATGGAAACCCACAATGATTAAGTGATTAACAGCACAGCTCTATGCATGTCTACTCAGAAGTAAGTCCCACTTCTGGGACTTTAATGAGGATTAATTCTAGGTGACTACAGGAGTGCAACCTAAGATTACAATCCTTTATACTCTTACCTGGGAATAAGTCCTATTGAACTCTGTGGGTCTTACTTCTGGGTAGACATGCATGTAGGTGTTTTGTCCTAAATTGAATAGGATGTGCTTGGCAAGTTGAAAGCATATCACTTGGCTCCTTATTCCAATGAATGTTTCCCCTCATTTTGAAACATATTAAACATGTAGCAGACTTCTCACCTCACCTGGATGCATGGAAAAATTAGGTCACTCACTGCTCTATGCTTAATTGGAAGTCACCCTTTTAGTCATCCCTTTATGAAAATACTATTCAAGGTCTGTTTACTTCTAGCCTTTTTTGTTTAAGCTGCATTACCTTCCTTCATTGCACATTGATTTATAATACACCCATCAGCCTAGCAGATTAGTGCAAATTAAATTTCACACTAACCTGCCTAAGACTGTGAGGGCTCCATTAGGCTTTAGGTGGCTCAGATAATTATAATAAAATATTTCCATGTTAATCACATAAATGTATGAATATAGTGGTGTCATTCTGTGAGCAGTATTAGGGACATTTAATAAATATAGCTCAGTGGGCATTGGTAAAGATGAAATGGTGTACTGCTATACCATTTGGAACAAATGAAAATGGGAAGGGTCTTCCCAGATTTCATCCAGCACCAGCAATAGCACTGTCTCACAAGGAAATAGACTGCCTTCAACAGCATTATTAACTATTTGGCCCTTTCACCTACTCCCATTAAATTGTTGATTTCTCTTTCACAATCTTTCTCCTCCTTATTCCTCAGTATCTATTGTACTTAGACTGCAATCCATAAACTACTTGCTCTCAAATACTTCTTGAGTAGTCACATGTTGTTAAATGGGATGTCACAGTGACTGGTCTGAAGAAGTGGCTTTTTACTGATTGTAGACTGAGGCTGTCTTTTTTCCCTTCTGCATGGAACACACCAAATGTTCCACTATCTCATGAACACACACCCCCTCAGTTGTTTTCACCATTGCAGAATCATTTTGCTTATCAAGACACAAAAAAAGGAGAAACCCCTTAGAAAAAAGCACAGCTCAGAGATCATCTATATAGCAGGCATCATCATCAAATGCTTTGCAAAATCAGCTACTATTTGGATATGCATATTGAGCACAAAGCTGCATTTCCAAGGTATACAGGGATGCACAAAGCAGAACAATACTGAAGGGCAAGGTTAATAACTTGAACTTCTACAAATGGAGTACTGTAAAGAAACTTTAAAATTGATATATATTTGAACATCACAAGCCTAAAGCTATGCATAGCTGCTGGGATGTAGGATTGCATGTGTTAGCATTATTACAACAGCATGCTGCATGAGGTAAGTAAGGAAAGTCTGTCCTATTATGCTTTATGCTATTTCAAATAATATACCAAAAGTTTATAATGACCACACCAGCTATGCACGTTTGCAGTGATGCAGGTGATATTTCAGCTATCAGTTGTTACATGAATGGCATTGCGCCTTGTTCTTATTTTGATAATTAAAAAGAAAATACAACAAATGAAAGAGACAGAAGCAGCTCTCCTGAATTGTGCTTGTGATTATGAAACTAGGAGTGGCCCTGCTGTGCAACAGTGAAGCAACCTGCTTCAGGTGTTACCATGATAGGAGTGTAGACAAAAACAAGAACTGGTGTCTGAAGGGTGCAGTAAGATTATTATTATTTTAATGGTATTAGCCTCAAAGGTGGGAAGGTGTATGATCTTGTGAGAGGATAAGAAACTGAAGTGTGAGCTCATATTCCTGTTAAGAATTTATCAAAGATTTAGCTTTTAGTAATAAATAATGGTTGGGTTTTTTCCTTCTATGTACAGTAAAGGTTCTACTGCTGGAGCCAGTGCAACGAGAGGTGATTCATGGTGCAACATCAATATCAATAATATTTATATTCTGCTAAAGGCCAGGCCACTAGTCAAAATGAGATATTATATGACACTTTCTTCTTGTACATATAATAAAAAGTCCCTACTTTATTTCTCCAACACCTTTAATGTAATTTGTTATAGCTTTTCTGCAATCACTACAGCTGCTGTATAAGCATTATCTATTACAAGATTAACCTACTCAGCTAGAACTGAATGCATATGCTGATATATTAATGAGATTTAGATAGCTTTTTTTTGCCCAATGTAGAAAAGTAGGTTAAAATGGACAAATCATACATGTGGACCAGATTAAAACTATAGATACATTTTCTTAAATTAAGTCAAATGGGTGACTTAAAGTGGAATCCTATACATACAGTATACTCTCAGAATTAAGCCCTATTGAGTTTGATGGAGACAGGTATATAGCTTAGGGTGATTAACCTTTATTCTCTTAAAAACTGCATGCTGATAGTGGGACTGAAACCATTCCACCCACCTCTCCTGCTGACCCATTAGTTTTTGCTCTGTGCCACCCTTTTCTCTGTTTTTCTGCCATCCCCTAGCTATTTTTCACCTCCTTTTCACCCTCATGAAATTAAGACAAGGTCTGTACTGGGGTGCAGGTCTCCCACCACTGGAATATACAAAAGTGTAACCTTTACAACACAGGGCAATCAGCATTTACTCCTTCAGCTAATAGTGTTAGCACTAATTTTCTTTGTGATTCAAGGACCCGCCACCTGCTTGAGGATAAGAAAGACACATAGACACAGTATATTAGGTTAATGGGCTAAAAAGGGCCACAACTTTATTGATTACAGCATGTGTGGGGTATTGGCTTAGGCATTGGATAAAACAACAGAGCCTGACTCCATCCCCCCAGGGAGGGGTGAGTCTAACAAGGGTTAACCACCAGTGGAAGGAGCCTGTTGATGCAAATACAACTGAAAGCTCCCCCTGATGTCACTGGGGGTCGTGCCATGGCCCTAGCCACCAGCAAGGGCATCGGACAGGATCCACGACCACCGGATTCCTTTACCGGAATACCCATAAAATGGAAGGGTAGGCGATGGCCACACCCTGCCCTCCAACACACAATCATATTCCAATGCCTAACCGCCAGAATATACAAAAGTGTAACCTTTACAACACAGGGCAGTCAGCATTTACTCCTTCAGCTAATAGTGTTAGCACTAATTTTCTTTAGCATCTCTGCCAAAACTCTGCTATATATTTTTCTCCCCAGATTCTTCTACAAGATTCACTTGCATTCAGTACAAACACATTACTTTCCTGAATACTTATTGAACTGTTGTGAGCCTTTAGTTCTGTCTCCTCATTCACAACAAAGAAGAATGATGAAACACAAAATATCTAACATATTTGGCTTGCATGGAAAGTCTTCAGCAAAGACCCTCATAATTATGAGGCTACAACCAAAGAAGGCCTTCCTCCATCCCCTAACACAGTGGTTTTCTACCAGTGTGCCATGGTATCCTGGGATGACTTGAATGGTGGTCAGGGGCGTTGCAAGTGAAACCAGCCTCCACCCCTCCATCCTTTCCTCCCTCTCGTGTCTCTGCCTCTAGAGGCTTTGCAGCTGTTTGTTGCAGTGGCCCTAGTTACAAGCTCTCCAGGTGACTGGTACCTCAGCCAGCCAGGGAATGCTGGTTGCCAGGAGCTGGGGTCACCTTGGAGTAAGCAAGCAAGTGGGTGATGACTCCCAAGGAGAGAGGAGGGAAGAGGATGCTGAAGGAACCCTCCACAAGCGAGGGTGTCCCAAAAGGGGTGAGGGACTGATGGCTTGGCAGGCAAGGGATGACATAACTGAGCTCCTGAGACTCACAGTTTGTTTCCTCACTAGAGAACCACAGAAATAATGTAGTTGGTCAAGGGAGCTGTAGACTCAAAAAGGCTGAAAACCTCTGCCCTAACACATTGTCACTGAAGGAAGCTAGAGAAGAACTTTAGCTGTCTATCTTTAATAAGAACCGGAAACCAACAGGAAATTCCTGATTACATTCAGATATGACCTAGTCCATGGTCACCTAGCAAAAAGATTATATAATACACACATTATTTAACGCATACCTACATATATATCACATACAGATCTTACGTTTTGTATGATGGAGACTCGGAGCAGGGTTTACCCAGAAGATCTAAATTGTAGGGTGGCGCTCCTTACAGGAGAGGTGTTTTCTCTTGTAACAAGGATTGTGATGTAATGGGGCACTTATGCACTGCAACCATAACCACACTTGTTAGGGAGGAAACCCCCCCCCTTCCTTTCCAGTCAACTTTCTGTAGGATTGGACTGTTAGTTAATTATGTTTTGGCACCCAGGGGAGTAAATTGTGTTTTTAAGCGTATATTTGAAAACCTTCCATTCTAGTTCACTGTGATCTATTTGCAGACACCATTTCCTCAAGGAATCTATAAACTGAATACATGCAATGTTTTATGCTGTGACTCTCACAGACAACGGAGTTGCTTATCATTTTGAGTTACCGTTGAACATTAAAACATTATTTATCTTTTTGTTGCTGTTGAGGAAAATCAATGTGAATGCAGTGCCACAGTCCTATTTTTTATAAGTGCAGAAGTACTATGGAAGCTCCTTAGTGCTACATAAATATAATTATGAAAGGTGGAGTTTTCAGTTTTTCTTTCATTTTACCCACTAAAGGCTGCCTTTGTACAGTTCTTTCTAGATTCAGTGAGGTGCAATATGAGTGATAGATGATTGCCTGGGTATTTATTATTCAGTTAGAAGAATGTTGGGAAAGGAAAATATTTCCCACTTTCAGGGTACCACAAACAGTAGTTTAAGGTAGTTAGGGAGAGAGGGAGAGCTTGTTGCAGAAAATCATTTTAGCCTGAATTTCTTATACCCATGCAGCCCTGAGCCTGCAATTTCACTGTGTGAAGAGATGCTCTGTGTGTCTGGGCTGTAACTGAATGGAGAACTCAAATTCAGGTTGCAGTTTCGGCCAAAATCTTTAAATGCTCGGATCAGAGCAATATGTGGGCAAAACATAGTTCAAAGGCACAGCTGGTGCTACGTATGTCTACACAAACAAATATGTTGAAAATAATAATAATAATAATAATAATACCCCTCGGATCGGGCTGGGCCTCCCCAGCCACTCTGGGGAGCTTCCAACAGAATATTAAAAACACAATAAAACATCAAACATTAAAAGCTTCCCTAAACAGGGCTGCCTTTAGATGTCTTCTAAAAGTCAGATAGTTGTTTATTTCCTTGACATCTGATGAGAGAGTGTTCCACAGGGCAGACACCACTACCAAGAAGGCTCTTTCCCTGGTTCCCTGTAACCTCACTTCTCGCAGGAAGGGAACTGCCAGAAGGCCCTCGGTGCTGGACCTCAGTGGCTGGGCTGAACGTTGGGGGTGGAGATGCTCCTTTAGGTACACTGAAACCCTGCAACCCTGTTATAAGGGAAAGGGATGTGCACAACTCATCACAGCGGGTGGTTCCAGTTCTTATACTGGGCAAGCAACTTAGCACTTCTCCCAGATGGGTTCACCATCTCTGTGTTGATGTCTCCTTGACCTGCCTCCTCAGAGGTGGGCGGGACAGACAAGGTAACAACCCCACAGCTGAAGAAGTGGAACTGCACATGGTTTCTGTTACTCTGGAGGTAGAGTTAGTGGCACAATAGGCAAAATGGATGAGCTAGAACCAGCCTCCAACAGCTCTGGAGACCAAGGCAGAGCTGTAGGGACTCATGGGGTAATGGAATCCTTTGGGAGGAAGGGCAGGATATAAAATTTAATAAATAAATAAAATAAACTCATTTTCACCTCTCACTTTCATGGCTCAGCTCTTGATCACTGGCCAATGCCACCCTGGTAAAAGAAACCTGGTGAAGGCATTTTCTGGTGGGATTTGTTCAGAACTATGCAGAAGCATAATTTAAATTTACCTTTTGACCAGTATTTCCAATGTATTTAAGAAACTGGCTAACGTAGTAACTTTTCTTTGGCATATAGTGCCAGCACACATTGCTGGGTTTTTCCACCATCTACGTGTTGTCATGGATCTAAGGCTCATCAATACTCCTTCAATAAATTTTATTCAGATTCTGATAATGCAATTAGCTGAGGTTTAAGCAAAAAAAACAAGTTGCTCTGTTTCACAAGAGATAAATGTCAAGGCTTGTGTAGAGTTGCTTGGCAACAGAAAGCTTGTGTATGAGGGTAGTTCTTATGTGTCCAAGAGTTCCACATCGTTGCCATAACTATATTGTCTCAGTCTGCAGTTAGAAAGGCAAGGCTGTGAAAGGCAGGAGCAGTTAAAAGCTAGATGAGCACCTCATGTCTGCCAAGAGAAGCGCAGAAGCACAATAATGTTGTGGTAAAACTGCAATGTTTTATTGCATTATACATATCACAAAAAACAACAGCAATTGCTCACTATTGGTTATTAAAGGTAACTTACATAAAATGCAATAAAACAACATAGTTAAGATAGACAATGAACAATCAAAACCAGAATACTTTCAGCAGCAAAACTAGTGATTCAGAGATGCCCATACACACACACATCAAGTCAGCCCTGGAAGTCATCCAAAATAGGAAGATCTTAGAGCCTTTCTGGAATGCCACAAGGGCAGAGTTAGTCATTTGACCTTCTTAGGGAAGTTGTAGTAGTAAAATTATTGCTCTTAGCTATTGATGAATATGACTTCATATAACTTAATGATTTCATTCTGAACATGGGCAGATAAAACCATATTTAAATCAATGGGTCACTATCACTTGGGACAACCCAAGCAGAATGGAATGGACAATACAGTATCTAAAAGCTGCTGAAGGACCTAACAGAATAAACACAGAGATGTTTCACATCTATGGAAACATTTATAATCTGGGCCATTAACACTGCCTAAGTCAGTGTTGCAAGAACAAAAGCAGGGATCATTCTGTTAATAATCTAAGGGTTAATTCTATTGACAGTCAGCTAATGAAGAGGGAGATGGAGATGTTGCCTAGCAACGAGCCAGTGTGACATGAACCTTGCTGAGGCAACTTGAACTCTCATGGGCTATGTTGTTGTCGCCATGCTTTCAACAAGGCCTAGAAGAAAGACAAACTCCCCAGTGTTTATTTCTGCTAATATTTTATACTGTCTTGTTCAGTTTCCCTCAGTAAAGTATTGTCAGTTTCTTTTTTCTGTGGACTCTGTCTGTGTTATTCACATCACCATGCTAACATTCAAAGCTCATATTGAAATGGTTCTAGGTTGACTGTGTCATCAAAAAAATCATTGAGGTTGTTCAACCTGCATGATACCTATAAATATCACACCCTGGAAGGCAAGATATGAAAAAGAAAGAAAGACCTCTACTCCCTCATTCAGTGCTAAAGTCTCAGACAGAATAATTATGCCAAATATTCATTGAAAACCTGATATGTTGGATATCCTTTCCCTCTACCTCACCAGCCAAAAAGACCCTCAAACAAATGTTTTCTGCTGCAGGAGGGAGGGGTCCTGAACTATAGTAGTTAACTTTTGGTATGTATGTGCAAAGCTGCTGATTGCTATCCAACATTTTCAACCCAATGTCTTGCTTTTCCGTGATAACTGAGCACATGGAAAACTGGATGAGGGAAATACATTGCATAGAACACTCTGGAAAATGTCGGCTATAATTTAAAAAACTGTTTTGCTTCTTTTCATCAGGCTTTGTCCATGCATGTGCAACAGGTATATGGAGTTATGCATGACTAGTTGTGCTTGCTATGTCAGAGAATGTGCGTATTAATTCACATCAGAATGCCTATCAAAACATGCATCCATCAAGACGAATGAAATCCTGGCATAAATCTACACTTGGATGAGCATCTAAGCTACTATTTTTCTACCTAACTTGTACAACAGGTACTGATTATTTATACCCCCTGATGCGTAGTGACCTGAACAGAATCAGACATGTTGAAAGCTTGTGGCAATTGTACTAGTGGAACAAGATCTATGTTGAATATTGAACCTAGAAGAATACAGTGGCATCCATGCTTCCATCACCCTTGCTTCCTTAATTAGTACTTTTAGTGAACGTGCCTTATGGTGGCAGAACTAATAACAGAATGAATATTTGGTTTTTTAAAATGTTTTCATATGCTATGGTAACTTACGGTGTTCTTTTTCATTCTCATATCTTGCCATGCAAATATGGTATGGAAAAGTTGACATTAATGCGTACAGGGGAAAATGATAAATTGGGCCAGTCTTACTACTCACTCGTACAATGACAATCTCACATTTCATGCAAGTGTTTTCCCCCCATGGAAAGAAAATGAAGAATTATTGTTTGGAAACAAAGAGGTAAGGTGCCATTGAATAAAAGCTTACAAAGACCAAGCTGTCAGGTGATACCTGCAGTCAGCAGCATGACTATTTGACTTGAACATGGGGCCAAAGAGCACCAGGGAACACTAACTCATCCGAACATCTTTCGTGGCCATTGGGGCATAATTGTTTTTGTTGGTTACTGTATATTTTTGTGTCTTTATATTGTAAACCACTCCATGATCCACGGATGAGGTGTGGTAGATAAATTTTATAAATAATAATAATTAGGCAAAGGGATATTTTAGCCTCTCTTGGCCAATCTTTGTGCAGCTCATCTAGCCCCACAGAGCTACTACTTTTCCTGCTGCCCAGCTGTTAACAGAGAAGGGCCAGTGTTCTTTACTGGGTCACAGCCATAGGAAAAGTTAGAACTTCTATGCCTCATCAATCCTACTTTAGATAAGATTTCTATTAGTAGCGTGCGGACAGTCATTTGTCAAATATCATGATTACAAGGTTGTGCAGACCAGCAATCCCAGTGAAATGCATGTGTGTTTGCTGAATATGTGCATGTTCATGGCCTTGACCATCACTGACCACAACCACTGACATGTAGTCCTCAACCACATACCCTCTAACATTTCTCCAATGAAAATAATAATAATAATAATAATAATAATAATAATAATAATAATAATAATAATATCCCACCCAACCACTCTTGGTGGCTTCCAACACATATAAAAACATAATAAAACATTAAACATTTTTTAAAAACTTCCTTATATAGATGTCTAAAGGTTGTATAGTTACTTATCTCCTTGGCTCAGAGCTCACATAATTCCATACCCTTCAACATTTCTCCAGTGAAAATAGGTCCATCCTAAGGAGAAGCAGGACATTCTGTGATCAAATCAGAAACTGGCTTCTGTGAATCCAGAACTGTCCCTGGCAAATACATGGACATCTGGAGGGTCTTCAACCATATACCCACCACTACATATGACCCTAGAGGGCAAAAAACTATGCACCCATTTTTGAGCATTAAAAATCAGTTCCTTTTCAGATCTTTAAGAGTTGCTATTTTTCCCTATGATTACTATGTACATTTAAACAAGTATTTGTGTATGTGTTTTGTTTTTTTAAAAAAACATAAAACATTGTTGTATAAGGGAAGCCCCCTTGTACCTTCAATGACTACTGCTGATTCTGAACTACCTGCAAATTCTTCTGTGACCTTTTAACTCTTGCCTGGGCAACAGGCCAGCTCTGTTCTTGTAACTCTCAGTAATGACTCAGGGTTGCTGTTGCTCAATTTGCCTTCCTACTCCAAGCCTGACTGCCTCTTTCCGTCCAGCAACTCTGATTCTCCTGCACCAACTGAGTGCAACTGATACCTTTGCCTCATCAAGCAGAAAGCCTGATTCCACTAGCAAAAGTCATAGAAGTAAAAATTTGATGCACACGTAAGTCTATTTTTGGCAAAGTTCTCTGCATACCCAATATATTCCAAGCCAATATCCCTTGCAGAGTGAAAGGTCTTTTCTGAGTTCACAAAGATCCCAACAAAATCTTTACGGGGTTTAAGAGTAATGTATTTCATGCCAGATATTTCAAGAATACCATTCCTGAGGGCAGAGCAACACACAGAAACCTGCTTGTTTTTCTTCCTCCTTTCATCAAGAGAATCCGCAACTGGAGGCAGGGATCAATTTTGGCTGTAGTATCAATAAGACATTAATTGATAAGCATGCAAGGTCAGATATAAATAATGCCTCTCTTAAATATCCACATAGACCTGCCATCCATTTAGAAGAGCATGATATTCTATTTACAATCAGCAGATTCTCATTGTGTAGTTCCTACCACAGCATTTAAACTACAGACGAGGAGCTGTTTCTTTGAATGAATTCCCAGCATGCACATGCATGCACACACACACTGTCCCTGCACATTTAAAACTAGTAGTGTCAGGGAAGCATTATAGGCTAGATTTTCCCTGGTGTTCTAATTTTCTATTGGTGGAATTCAATGTAGTGCTAAGGAGATCGGGGGGGGGGGGAGAGAGAGGAAGAGAATAGCCCCACAGAGCTATCCTTGCCCTGACTTCTGCTAGCAGGACAAGTTAACTGAATCCATCCCTATATGTTGGATGAGTTCAGGGATGCACTCAAATATATGTGTCATGAGTCCCGAGGAATCATCCTGGAAGGACTGGTCAGATGAAGGTGAGAGGTAGGAAGATCTGCAATGAAGCCATCCCCACTCCACTCCTTTATAACAAGAGTCCAGGTTGGATCAACATCTCAGCTTGTTTAGACATTCTATGTGCCTGCTGTGGCAGTGACCCTTGCCTAGCTTATGTACCATACTGATCTGATTAAAGCTAGTAGCAGAAAACAAGATTTGAGTCCTTCATCTAGAAAGAGCCAGGGCAACATGCATCCTTGCCAGCAGACTGATGTGATCCAGTCCTCTTACATAGAGGAGTCTGCTGGAGCCAGCCCAATATATTTCATTGCTTGAGGAAAAGGACCAGATACGAGTGCTCATCCAACCTCCCATTACTCGCCCAGTTCTACATACAGGAGCTGCTCAGACTCGCAATTGAACCTTACTTCAACATTGGGGACAGGACAGTGCTGTGAGTCCCTCAATTCCAACTGGTTTAGGGCTGGAACGGACTGTTACTGTCAGATGAGTCAGAAGAGAGCACAGAGCACTCCACTGGCAGGGAATGGGCTAAGAGGGAGGATGTTACCCCTACTCTGTTGCATTTAGAAGCCAGGGAAGGGAGGAAGCACCAGTGGCTCCGTCAAGCTGCTTGCACAGAGCAGAAGATTGCCTAGCAACAGGGGAAGATGTCGACCTGCCAGGAGGGGAGACTGTACAGCTGGAGGAGGCTGGACAGCTAGCGCACACCTCCAAGCACACCAATCTCATTGGGAAAGAGAGAGCTCTTTTGAGTGTACCACGTCTTCCCTCCGAAGCTGATGGGAGGGACATGACCAGTTGTTGAGGCAACTTCACAACTTTAGTCTCTTCTTGGACCCACTGATATCATTCTTCACCTCTTAGTTGCACCATTTGCTATCTGTGCTTTTAGTCTGACCAAAATCACTGGAAGCATTGATTAAAGCTTTCTTTTTTACACACACGTAGGAGCCTCTGACATTGCTTCCGAGATGGAAGCCAGGACACATATAACTGAGGGCACTAACAAGCTTTGTGGGGTGTAGGGCAGGTCACATGGAACATACAACTCTGTCTTCCAACACTTCCCTCCCACTCCCAAGGGATGCAACTAGGGTGGTGTCCTGTGCCCAGGGCACCTGACTCAAGGGGGTGTCAAATCATGATTAATGTTAAATGTTTGCATACTGTAATAGACCTATATATATTATTTACAAAAATAAATTGTATTTATTCTAATAATGTATTAGGTGACACTATTGGTAAGGGACTGCAAGAAAAAATATAATGTGTAAAATTACTGATAGAATAATTATGTTTTTTTAATGTTGCTCCTTTACTTTCTATTGCAATGTTATAATGTAATTTAAATAAATATGTTTGGGGTTTTTTATCATGTTATTACAACTGTTGTTATTTTTTTATGTCACTACATACATGGTTGACTATGGGATGCATTTCATGTTGTTGGTCCTGGGTGCCAAAATAGCCACTTCCAACCCTGCTGGCTCCCTATCTCCTACCTAGCATTTGCTGCCTGGTGTGGCTGCTTCACACTGCCTAATGGTAGGCCCAGCAAAGAATCTTCTGTATGTGTGTATTGGCTGAGAAAAGAATAATAAAAGAAATCTACTTGGATGTACTAATTAGCTCTCTCTTTCTATGGGCTCAGCAAGATGCTCAAATTGTGGTTCATGAGCTCCCTTCAAGTGGGCCATGGAAAGGTTAAAAAAAAGTCAAGAATATTTGTATTTGTTTCTGCATTTGATTAGTTTGCTTTCTGACTCTCGTGGTTGGCCCAGTTTTGACCCAAACTGGGTTATCAAACTAGCCAACAAGACTTGGACTTGGGACCCATGATTTTATAATAAACTGCTAGTTCACTGTACTCATGTAAAATGTACAAATGGTCTGTCTTAGGACCTATGATTTTATAATACAATGCTGATTTTGATGGTGATGCCAGAGATGAAGAAAATAAACACTGTTAAAACATGAGTTTTGATTTGTTACTATTTGTAACTATTACTATTACTACTACTAAGTGGTTCACTGAAATCCTCAGAAACACTTTAGTGGAAGTACATGGTACATGGTACATGGTACATGGTACATGGTACATGGTACATGGTACATGGTACATGGTACATGATACAATACATTTATGCCAGGAAAGGACCAGCTTCAGTTCTCATTCTCAGCTTTTCCTGTGCCTAACTAGGTAACTACTGTGTTACAGTTTATCTTGTGCCCATCCAATTATGCTTAGTTTAGATGTGAATAAATGGTTATTGACCAAATCAATAGCCTTAGCAATGCTATACTACATGTATAATGGCTGTAAAAAAACCAACAACTGTTGTTTCTTTAGCCGCAAGAGAAGAATGGCTAGGCTAAATATCGAACTAAATTTGCCTCATTAGGTTATATTCAGATTAGAAGTGGATAGGAAAGGAAGTCCGTTTTTTAAAAAATGACTTCTATTTCCTCCCTCTATCTCAGATTAATTAGAATTTACCAGTAAAGGTACTTATTAAACATCACAATTAGGTTTTATAGCAACCATATTAAAGTTTATGAAGAAACTGAGCAGCTGTTCATTTCAATTTGCAATATATGAAGACTTAAATTTGCTTTTGTCGTCAAAGTAAGAAAATGAAATGAAGCCATGCATATACTATTTTCTCATATAAGGAGCTCCTCGACTAGCATATTTGTATATCATATGAATTCCTATTATTCTTAATATATATCCATATGTCACACTACAGTCTTATTCTGTATGTAGTAGTTCTAATGTTAGCATCAGGCTTTAAAGATTAACCAATCATACGAATTTGTTGATTCCACATAATCTACAGCATATCTGGGAAATGAGGTACATACAGTACCTGGCAAAACAGAAGACTGGAAATATAGCTGAAGAAATAGGGTGGTATTCTAACTATGTCATTGACATTGCAGACTCTGCAGTCTGGTTGATTTGATACCATTGGCCCTTAGCTTTCCTCTTGCCTGAAGGCATCAATCTCATCATAATGGAACAGAATTTGGTGACCATACTAGGAAGCCAAAAAGAAGCAGACATCTTTCAGTTATCACATTGTACTTTTATTTTATTCCTCATAATTTTGCAGTGTTTAGAATGCCTTAAATATCTCTTTCTTTCTTTCTTTCTTTCTCTCTCTCTCTCTCTCTCTCACACACACACTCACACACACACACACACACACACAAAACCCCACATAATTGACTTGGGTTTGGAATCTGAGATTTTAAACCAACTACAACACCAGGGATTTTTATATCCAGGTTCAACTACATTGACTTACTGAAGCAACAAGCAATCACTGAGGACTGTCTAACTGTAAAATACAGTGGCAAGTTTCCCATTTTGTTTTGAGTTTTCCATTGAGGTAAACTCATTGTTTTATGCATTTGAAGGCTAGTGCGATGGCAACTGGGGTGGAGATTAAACTTCTTCTACTTTTCTTTACTCCTGCACCCCTCAATTTGCTGCAGAGGGTACCTCAACTGTCTGGAGAAGATTTAGGGGCATGGGAGAGGGGCTACAGGGGGAGAAGAGGAAGGGAAAATCCTGCGTTTGCGAGCAGAAGTCTGTTGTGCAATATGACATCACTGGACGATACCCACAGGCACTTCCATTTTAGGAAAATGCAGGGTTCTTTTTTCATATTCTCAATGTGAAATAAGGCCAGAGAATTCCTAAAGCGCTTTCCATTAGTACTGTTCAAGCACTGTAATTTGGTCAAGCTAATGCTGATTTAATAGAAAATGAGATTATTTACAGATAGTTCTGAAATGTGGGCATGAGTGCAGATGTGCTGCTGTTGAGGAAAGGGAAATTTGTCCATTTGCAATCACATGTTTTAGAACGTTCATCTGATTTATTTATTTATTGCATAACTGATTGGTTTTTTTAAAGAATACATTTCATGAAGTCCAACTTAAGGACCTAGGCACTCTACATTTTGTAGTTCATAACTGCCTTTTAAAAATAAAATAAAAACCCTCTAACCCCGGGCAATGGGTTAGAATACAGGAGTTACAAAAGAGCACCTTCAACAGAGCCATAAACAGGCACTTAGAACTCCGAAAGATCATATCATTTCCTAGTGGACAGAGTGCTTAACTCCATTAGTGCCACAGTCTGATTAAATCACACCACATCACATTTTAAAAGCGTTTCAGCCAATTAAGTCAGCCCCACAGTGCTCAATTCATCTCTGCTTTTTCGAAGGCCATAAAGATGTTGGAAACAAATTTATGATCTGGCCTATAAGTGAGATGACTTATTATAATACAGCTACAGTTAAAGCAGTTTTGTGAAAATAAGAAGGGATGGGAAATATTATCTCAAATCAAACTTTGGTATGCGGCTTTTTAAATTATTTTTTGTATTTGTAAGTAACAGCCACTGATTCAGAAAATCTTTAATTGCACTTTTCAGAGGGTTTTTCTCAGTGCAGCAAGAAATCAGAGAGCCGAGAAAATCAACTAGCTGGAACAGAGTGAGGAGTGGAAAAAAATAAGCTAAATTCATTTTCAACCACCTGACCCCCATCACGAAAATTTCTCCTTGTAACATTAATAGATCACCTCACTGGTAATACCACCAAGTAGCAGAGGAATGGATAAATATGATCTCTGATGTAAAATCCATCTAGATCCATCTTGCTAGCACATTTCAAAAAGCATTTCAGATGATTAGGTTGTTCCATTCATTCCTACATATCTGGCATTGCACAGATGCTAAGAAAGGTACCAGGGAGAGTGCTGAAGGCTTTTAGCGATATCTGTATGATTCATCACGTGCACCTATGCAGCACAAAGTGTGCTATTTATCATCACATCCTTGACTGAAATGAAATATAGGGTCACTTACATTCAGCCCATGTCCAACCCAAAAAACAGCAGAGGGATGGAGGGGATTAAAAAACTGGCAATAGGAAATGTAAACTGTGTAAAATGAGGAAATCAGTGTGTACATGAAACAAATATGTCTAACTTATGTGAACTTTGGTTACGTATTTGAAACATAGCTCCTGACTCATGTGAAGAGATTATTTCAACCAATCACAAATACGTTCCTGATATGTTGTTGTTGTTGTTTAGTCGTTTAGTCGTGTCCGACTCTTCGTGACCCCATGGACCAGAGCATGCCAGGCATTCCTGTCTTCCACTGCCTCCCACAGTTTGGTCAGACTCATGTTTGTAGCTTCGAGAACACTATCCAACCATCGTTCCTGACATAGCAGCAATGAAATTCTGAGATCTTCTCACATCCATCTTTCCACATGCACCTCTTCATGTTCTCTCCATAATTTTCTGTTTGTTTCTTGTATCAACACAAGCCCTGCTGTTAGTTTTGGATCATCCACCAAGAACCGGTGGTGGTCCCCTTGGTCTTTTGAAATTATAGAGTCTCCATATTAATTTATTCCATCGGACTGAATTGTCTATTGTCACATTTCCTGCATATGTCCATTTTAACTTTACGGCCTTTGGCACTACAGCTGTACCTTTCTACATTTGTCATATACAATTATAAGTTTTTATATCTTTTAATGATATTCCCGCAGTATGAACAGAGACCTCTGTGTGAGCAAGAGTAGACAAGAGCCTGCTCTTCTTTTTCTTCTTCGGGGAAGAAATAGTACACATGACAAAGATCATAACGGGGGCTATCTCCATGGTAGAGAGGAAGTACTCACAAAGTTCCTCCA
Source organism: Podarcis liolepis (assembly GCF_965112155.1). Lineage (NCBI taxonomy): Eukaryota > Metazoa > Chordata > Lepidosauria > Squamata > Lacertidae > Podarcis > Podarcis liolepis. Next base: position 48,939,153 of record NC_139564.1, read on the forward strand.
CAATGTGATTTCAATACCACCTCCAGCTGACTATATGAATGGGGGCCAAAAAACAAGGACTTTGCCCCGTGTCTTTTGTATAAATTGAATAGAAACCTCCTGGTGCCCTTTTGACTCAGCAGGTGCCTCCGCTCATGGAAGATGCGGAGAAGCACCTCTAGCTGATTTCACTCTCCCTGCAGCCACCAGGAGTTCCTGAAAACTGGCTCCAGACAATTTGGAGCACCCTACACAAGGTGGTATGGAAGGGGCTGCAGGGGGAATTGCAAATTGACCCAAATCTCCTGCCCTCCCCTTCTGTTAGCAGAGGCATTTGCTGAATCCAAATCCTTTTCTGAGCATGAGGACACTATTTGGATTTTAACAATAATTAAGAGCAGTACATTTCCTGGCTATGCTTTAACTTGGTAATTAGCTGGGTTACTTGATGGGTGCTGTCAAGTCGTGGCCTGAAATCAAAAGAGCAAAGTGGCTTCCTGGAGCAAATTGAACTAACTTAGCAAAACAATAAATATGTGTATTGACAGGCAATGAGACGCTCCAGCCATTGTGGGGAAAGCAAAACTTTTCAATCCTGAACTCCGAGGATTAAAAATTATGGCCTGAAAAGAAGTAGGAAACACACACACAGAGTACATTCCAATAAAATAAAAAAAATTCCCCTTAATCTAGATTTTCAAGATAGCCTACAAAAGAGAACCATAAAACAAATATAAAACAGATCAAAAACATCACAAACAAAAGCAATTATCATATCAACAGTAAAAATACAAAAAGCATTAGATATAAAAGTAGTTAAAATCCTGGGCAATCTTTTTTTAAAAAAACAAAATGTCTAAAACGTGGGTCTCTGGGCAACCCAGTCACGTGGCAGCTTATAAATAATAGTAATTATTATGAAGAAAGCCTACAAAGCGGCAGGAATATTTAGAGAAGGACCTCTGGTGCCAGACTTAACAAACAGGTAGTTTCCTTTCTTAAAAAGGAAAGGAAAGGAAGAAAAGCTAACATTTTCAATGAATATATCTCCTTCACAGACACCTCTGTGATGATGATGATGACATTAAAATATCCTGTTCTTCTTCAATAAAAGAGGGGAAATGGAGACCATATTGTATCAAAGGTCTCTTTTTTGGAGATGCCCTTGATTAGTCGCCGATGGTATGTGAGGCATTCTGATAGAACAATGCTCCATATATTATTAACCCAACCCAAATATTATTAGCCCAAGTACATTCCATTTGAAATGCTTATTTTTTCAGTTTAGATTTTCTTTAAAAGGTCTTTTTTTTTTGGCACACTAAAAGTTATTCTGTTTCAGCAGTGAAGAGAAACCACATCATCATGTTATCAGCTCTGCTGCAGAACTTGTCATATCTAGGCATAATAGCTAATACATAAATAATACATTTACTTTCTAGCCACAACCAAAGCTACAAAATTTCAAGGCAAAGGCCTGCTTTATCCTAGTTAGGGTGGGTAAGGCTTGAACAGGTTAATATTCTTATCCTGAACATTTTTACTCAGTAATGCACCTGGTGAAGTAGACCTTTTCCCTGCGAAAGGTTGCAGCCATAGCTGTTGGTCTTTAAGGCATCACAAAGCTCTTGATTGTTTCTATCACGAAATCAGTATGAAATAATTGGACCTTGTGCATTAGTATTTTCATTTGTCATTGTTGCTGTCATATATATAAGCCTTTAAAAAGATCTGACTTGGAGGAACACAAGTTGCACAATATACCAATGTAATGTCTGAAGGTGCTTGGGTTCCTCTATTAGAATTATGAATTATAAAACCACTCTGCAGTTTTACCAGTTCTGTAGATTTTCAGTGATGGAGAATGCTAGATTTGGACTACACTTTTCAGCCATCCAGTGGCGTAGCGTGGGTTGTCAGCACCTGGGGCAAGGCAAGTAATTTGTGCTCCCTAACCCGTGGATTTGCGCCCCTAACCCGTGGATTTGCGCCCCCTAACCCTAACCCCCAGATGTTGCGCCCGGTGCGGCCGGCCCCCCTCCACCCCCCACGCTACGCCACTGCAGCCATCTGTCCTCTTCCTTTCTTTTCAATGACTCTTGCACTCATTTTGTAAGTCATCAAAGACTCTTTGGGGTAAAAAGCATTATCAACCTTCCAGAACATTTCACTTTGAATAAAGGAGGGAGAGATTTGTCTTTTTTATTGTTGATGGAGATACTGGATTTGTAGCTTTTGGTAAATTCCATTTAAATAATAGACTGAAGCTGTTTATTTGTGTAACTACATAATTCTATATATTAGGTTGTATCCAAAGCTACTTCTAGACCCACTGAAAGTAATGTATATAAGTAACTGAGGTCCATAAGTTCCAATGAATCTAGTCTGAGTAGGCTGAAGTTTGGAAACAAGCTATTACTTTTAATAATTATCTTTGTAATACATCTACATACATGCATACTACTATTTCTTCTTAGAAAATAGCAGAACAGCTAACACAGACCAATAACCAGCTTCTTTACTACTCAACCATTAAGTGGTCACAGACCATTCACTAGTTACTTCTAGCAAAATAGATACTCCATTTATTTGGGGGGCAAAGAAAAAGCAGAAACTTACCTGTTAATTCAACATAATTAAAAATAGCTTCTCATCTTAGTCCCCATGGCCTCATAACAGCCACCTCACCAAGCTGTTGCTTCACTGGTTGACAGTGTCATTCACAGTCAACTGCTAGATGTACTTTTCCATTTCCCCATAAATGTCTATGTGCCAAAATAAAATCACATACCAGCATGCATCTCACTGATGGCCTCACACTTTGACTTGAGCTGTCCTGAAGTGACAGGGGTAAGAGCACATACTGTTCTTGAGACCCTTCATGAAGGCATGTTCTGTCAGTCAATTCCAAAATAACATTCCGAATGGTCGTTACCTCCACAATTTTATATTCAGCAAACTGTGGCACTGACCCCAGTTTTTTTTTTAGCTTTTCATTTATCTCTGGTGTGGTTAGCAAATATACATAATTTTCATTTCTACTGCTAAGGGCCACAAAGATATTTAATAGGTTTGACCACAAACAATTTACACCCACAACTAAGCAAGTTTGTAAAGAGAGGTATAAAACAATAAACTCGCAGCTACGAGGCTGGGACACTAGCACATTCACATTTCAAAATGTCACAGCTTCTTAGGCATGTGGTTTGGGCTCAGCAGTAATATTGATATGCCTGAATATTGTGGTGTTTCAGAAAAACATAGGTAGAGCCTTCACTGTTGTTTAAGCTTTCTCTCCAGATCTCAGAATTGTAGTTAATTTCTTATTAAGTCAATAATTTCTATTACAGTGCAATATAATTTCAAATAAATTACTCACAAAAATAGGTTTTTACAGTGATAGGGACATGGGAATTTATTTCAAGATTGACAAAAGGAACTTAATCTGTCAAAAATGAAAAAAGAAATACCGGTAACAGCAACCCTTTCCAACTATTTAAATGTAGGGGTTATCTTAAAGTCAGTGCTTTAAAGGTAGCACTATTTCTTGCCTGTTGTAGTATATAGCATCTGAGTAGCATAAGTATTCATGTAGTTCATTAAACTGGTATCAGTTTCTCTTACTTGGTACATTAATAATATTACCAGGTTGAAAAGAGAAGTAGGAGGAGGGCGAACACTGGTATTGAACCAAAAATGATTTCTTGATTCTTTTAAAAGTAGAAAAGGCAAAGGTTTATCCACATAGCAAAGCATTATATTTCATAGGCAATATCTGCATTCTCATTTTATCAGAACCTGCTTCTTAGCATGTGCGTTTTCCTGGCTACATCTGTGCTAGCTGATGAGTTGGATGGGATCTTAAAGGTCATTTCCCTGCTCAGGGCAGCTGCAGATGGAAACACCCCCCCCAAAAAAAAAAAAATCTCTGGTTATAATGGCACAATGCTTTTCATTCATATATGTATGATTCTTGTTTGTTGTTGTTGCATTCTAATGTGATAAACTTTGAAAATGTGCTACACTATTATTATGTAGCCCAGAGTGGCTGGGAAAACTCAGCCAGATGGGTGGGGTAAAGGTAAAGGTAAAGGGACCCCTGACCATTAGGTCCAGTCGTGGCCGACTCTGGGGTTGCAGCACTCATCTCACTTTATTGGCCGAGGGAGCCGGCGTACAGCTTCCGGGCCATGTGGCCAGCATGACTAAGCCGCTTCTGGCGAACCAGAGCAGCGCACGGAAACGCCGTTTACCTTCCCGCCAGAGCGGTACCTATTTATCTACTTGCACTTGAAGTGCTTTCAAATTGCTAGATTGGCAGGAGATGGGCGGGGTATAATTAATAAATTATTATTATTATTATGTTCATATCCCACCTTTCCTTCAAGGTGGGATACATGGGCTTTCCTCTCCTCTCAACAACTTTCTGAGGTAGGTTAGGCTAAGCAACAATGATTGGTCCAAGCTCTTCCAGCAGAATTACAGGTTCCCTGTTAACCCTGTTACACAAAAAAACATAATTTATGGGTTGACTGGGACTAAAAGCTCGCTCTCTATATATATGCATGTGTGTATGTGTGTGTAGATTGGTGGAAGAAAGTCTGTACAAGTTGAGGCCTTAGGAGCTCAAAAGGTCAAAGCAGGTATGGAAGAAGCATAGGAAGAAGGACAACTTGCAATCCAGCAGGATGAAGAATATCCAGAAAATATATTTCTTCATAGCCTGGGCACAAAATAGGCTAGAAATAGATCTGTACAGGACTTTTCCAGGACATTCTGCATTAGCTGATTATATTGATCCCAGTTACTAACATTGTCACAAACCTTTTCTCTCCTCACATAATGTTGGAATTTACAACCCAACAATGTCTGAAGTTATTGATACACCTAGACAGATGCACTTGTGTGATAAATCTCATTTGCCATGCACTGCAGTGTATTATTGGTTCCTATCCAGACTTTCTAGAGGGCATGATGTAAAACAATGCCGGCTTGCTTTGTCCTGATGCTAATGCATATAGAAACATTTTCAAACACACTAAAAATGAATCATAGTCATTATTCAATTGCAAAGTATTTATCATAAAATAACCCATGTTCTTGCTGACTGAACTATTGCTTGTTCTTTGAATATTTGACTAATGCCATTTGTTTATTTTTTACTAGAATTAAGAAAAGGTGCTAAATGATCCAAATATTGTTCCCATGAAGCCATGAGTCTATATTAGCAGTCTCAGTTTTCTCTTTCCAGTGTATTCTCATTTTAAAATATTTAATGACACTTGATAAATGTACAATTGTTTCAAATATTCTACATAACCTAGATCCACTTTAAGAAAAGTTTCATCACTTACAAATTTGAACATTACAATTATACTTTATTAATCTCTTTGATTAAGATCGATCATTGCTCATTCAAGAATTATTGGAAATTTAAATCCTCATTGAAATGTCTAGACTTATAAGCTAGATCATACTTTATAGTCATATAAAAATTAGTAGTAATAGATCATGGTTGCCAGCTTAGAATCTTACTTCTGATATAGTAAAAATACTTTACTAATATTTGGGGGAGAAACAGGGAGATAATATGCTTATTTTAACACAGAGATAGATAAATGATAGAGAGATGATAGATACATAGATAGATAGATAGATAGATAGATAGATAGATAGATAGATAGATAGATAAGATAGAGGTTAAGGAGTGAAATTAAACAAGTGGCTGACTTCAACAAGAGGCTTTTATTTTAAGAATCTGTTGATCTTAGCTATGTGAGTTTGAGCAACAACCACAGATATTTTAAAGAACAAGTATTTATTTTCTCCAGATACTGTTATCTATCTGTTTATAAAGCTATCCCAAAAGTCTTCAAACCCAGTAGATTCCTGTGTCAACTATTTAAGAGAGTTGTGCACATATAAGTGAAATATATGAAACTAGTTTGCAATATCTGCCTGTGATGTACTGAATAGAGTGCTAGCCTTGATTGTGTACAGCCCAGGTTGTAGGGATGGGGGTGGCGCTGTGGTCTAAACCACTGAGCCGCTTGGGTTTGCCGATTAGAAGATTGGCGGTTCAAATCCATGTGACGGGGTGAGCTCCCGTTGCTCTGTCCTAGTTCCTGCCAACCTAGCAGTTCAAAAGCATACCAGAACGAGTAGATAAATAGGTACCACTGTGGCGGGAAGGTAAACAGTGTTTCTATGTGCTCTGGCACTCATCACGGTGTCCCATTGCGCCAGAAGTGGATTAGTCATGCTGGCCAGAGGACCCAGAAAGCTGTCTGCGAACAAACGCTGGCTCCCTCAGCTGGAAAAGCGAGCTGAGTGCCACACCCATAGTCACCTTTGACTGGCCTTAGCCATCCAGGAGTCCTTTACCCTTTTTTACCTTACAGCCCAGTTACAGGTCCTTTCCTAGAAGGGGTATTTTTGCAGAGCTTTTTAGAGAGTAATGCAGAAGCAACATAAAGTCAGTAAATTTTAGTGAGCCAACTTTTGTTCCTGAGAGATTTAATGGACTGGTCCTGTCATAATATAAGTCTAATGGTTTGTTAACTGAGAACAAACCTTGTGTATGTGGGCTTCCTCTTCTGCTTCCTCTTGCATGCCATAATTCAGTACTTCTAGGGTTGATTCAACTGACAGTTTCCTGTTTCATCTCTGTTTACAAACCTCTGAAGAAGTGTGCGGATGCAAGGCTCATTCTGTGTCTAATAGGCAATGGTTTTATTAGGCTGGCAGTACTACAGGTGCCACATCATACCCGTTCCACATTTGTATGAATTTGTATCTTTTAGCACGGCAGCACCTATTCTTTCAAACTCCCTGCCTACTGATATCAAGCAGGTACTGATACTGTACTCTTTTCAGTGCCTGCTAAAAACATTCTTTTTTAGACAAGTCTACCAAGGTGCTTAGAAAGTTGAGGTTACTTTTAATCTGTTTTAGTATTTATTTTTTTGGTATGCTTTAAAGTACATATTGTTTTAAGTTGTCCTTGGATTTTACCTTTTTGTAAACTTTCAGCAGGGTTTCTTTTTTTACACTCAAGCAGTATATAAATTTTACTAAATAAAATAAATAAAAATGACTAAACCAACCCAATGAGTCTTTAATTCAGACTCTGGATACAAGTACAGATAATATGACATTTCAGAGTATTCTGCTGCTGTTCTGCACACACAATTAATCCATAATTCAGGTTTCTGCTTAGCTTCATGTGAATTTTTCTGCTTTTGCATGCTCTCACTTTCATATTTGTCCTTTCTGAACTAAGACAGCAAATAAATAAACAGTAGGTTTTTAAAAGTGTATCTAGGAGGGACAAACCAGTTAGTTTGTTTGCCTGTCATCTTATTTCTGTGCTTTCCTGGCTGCTATTTTTTATTTGCACCATTCTATCACATTCTATTTTTAATTCAGCTTAAATGACAGAATGTCACGTACGATGACGTTGGAAGGCACCTAACAAAGAAATGGCATAACACAGCCCTTTTGTGAGCTGCTCCCTGCCTTTGTGTGGCTGAACACAGCGAGATAAGTTCCACCTGCATTTACCGAGCTAAACCTCCAGCTCTGAAGTTGCTTTTTAGCATTGTACAATATGGTTCAATCAGATGCTGACATTCTTTCAGATGCTGAAATTCCATGCCCAAGAAGAAAAACCACCTATGGCATTTTAAAAACTCCAGTACTATTTATGGTATCAGTTTCAAGACATTTAGACAAATGTTTTAATGGGGTCGGGGTGGGGTGGAGTGGGGGGAATCTGTTCTATCTCCTAAGACAATCTTCCGGTAACTCCACTCAATGAAAATACCAGCCTTCCAGCCATGCATAGGCAAGTCTGGTACTTTATGTCTACTTTATACATATATGAGTACCAAATGCATGTACACAATATATAATGTGAATGATGCAAAGATGTATTGGGGCATTGGGGGTAGAGGTCCCTTTAAATATACCTTAGTGGTGACCTGAACCTTTCCATATCACCATATCTGTTCATTTTAAAGATGCAGACACAGCAAGACACAGGTGTGAACATCACATCTAGCACTGCACATAGTTTATACTCAGGCATAGTGATTATGAGTGAGAATTATCTTGAAAGAATTAATTGAAAGATGAATCAGGAAGCCCTATAATGAACTGAGAGGAGTGAAAGAGTGGAAATTCTGACTAGATAAAACATCTGTTTCATATTTTCATATTACTTTCCTATATATACACTAGTATATTTAAATACTTCCACTGAATATGCACACACCTCATTTGAAGTCATAATTCAAATTAGCACTTATCTGTAACCCAAGTGCAATGTGTAAAATAGTAAAATAATTAGTTCACTTCTATCATTCTTCCCACAAAATTCTGCTGCAAATTAACCTCTCACAATGGAGACCCAGAACATCTTTACAACTGAAGGCGTTTTGCCTTAAGCCTTGATATTGCACAAGAGCACATTACTCACATATCAAAAGACACCAGGCAAAAGTATTAATATTGAAGTTCATTCTCCACCCAACATGTATAAGACAGATTGTCTGTGTCCAAACACTTGGGGGGGGGAGCTTTGTCTGAAGCACAGTGTGCACTAGCATGAATTCACTGACAATGGGAAAATGAAATTGCCAGCTCATCACTATCCACTGAAAATTACAACTATTAGCAAATATTCGTAGGCAGCAACCTCACAAAATAGATGCAGTCCACATTCCATCTAAGTAATGGCAAGATACTCTTTAATTGTAATGAGAAATATAGCACATAAAAAATAATAGAAAATTCCCTTGCCTGTGGAAGAAATCTGTGTATCTACCTATCTTTAAGTCTATCCATCCTTTAACATTTGGAAAGCTGTGGCCCTCCATATATTGTTGGACTCCAACATCCATCAGTCTTGCCAGTGTGACCACAGCTTTCTAAGGGTTGAAGGATGGATAAACTTAAAGATAGGTAGATACACATAGAATTTAATGAAGCTCTCCAGTTGCCTGGAGTGTGTACTTTGAGTGTACATGTGAGTACATAGTTGCTCTGTCTCATGCTGTCTAAAACTCAGGAAGTATATTTAAACTTAAAGCCTGAACATTTTTTACTCCAGGGACATCAAATATGAAAATATGTATGGCTAGTATCTCAGGTTGCAAATCTTAGCCCACTTTTTGTTGTCTGTTTATACCTTCATATGAGATCAGGTCTATGCAGCCAGCAGAATGAGGTAGTAGAGTCTTCCTAAAGTCAACCACTAAAGGCAGGTACCATTTTTTACTGTTCTTTTTTAACTGCTCATAAATCATACTTCCTGTAAGTAACAAAAGATACATCAGAAGAAACATTCCAGCCCAGCCCAGTCTCTGTTCTACTAGTTTTCTGATTTCAGAGCATTTTATTTTATATGGATAACATTCCTTTTGAACCACAGTCAGAAATGACACTATCTATTCTGCCCATCTCTGGACTCCCACATCTCATTCTCCTACATGTACAGGCCAAGCCATAAATGAATCAAATCAAGTATAATTCTTTTCACCTCAAGAGAGTTGTATGCACAACACACACCCAAAGCCTGCCTCCTTCCAAATGAATGTTAAATTCATTTATTATTAATTACCCTTCCAAACCATTTCCTCTGACAGAACATAAAGAAAGGAGCTTCCTCTGAGGTTAAAGATAGGAGATGATGGTTGCTGTTTTTCTCCCCTTTAGGTAAATCTGAAGGTTATTCACATTTTAGGCAGGCAATGGGAACAAGCAACAGTAGAGTGATCTACCTTATAACACAGAAACAAGATTACTACTTATGGTATTTCAAAGCTAAGACTGTGTGTTACAATTTGATTGCAAGCAAGATTGTTTAACCTAACAGAAGGATCATATATCATCAATAGACTCATGGAAACTACATCAGCTATATTTAATTTGACATTTTAATTGTTGGCATAATGTAGTGCTCCATTAATATTTTATAGTACATTTACATTTCTGAATTAATAAAATTGCTCAGGTAAAAGATCAACATATAAACACAATTTCTGCCTTGCTTGGGATGTAGTTATAATGTATGGATTTTAGCCATTATTTGTTCCAATAAATTATGGTTGTTTAAGGAGTTCTGAATACCATAAAATAAGTGTATTTATAGTCTTGTCCTTTGAAAATTATTTGGAAATTATGACTTATAAATCTTCAGTTCACACAATAAGCATGAGAACCTCTCCAGATAAGAACTATTCTGTGGCATGCACAGAGTATGTTGAAGCATGCCCTGATAGAAGTATCCGAAGAAAAATTGAATTGGCATTGCAATGATAACAATTCTCACTGGGAGAGGCATAGATAAAGCCCCCAGAAATATCCCCAAAGATTTAGTGAGCAAAGCACAAACACTGTGAAATTTCTCTTGGTGACTTGGCAGCAAATTAAGTCAGGGGCAGGACTTATGCCCTGTTACCAGGAGATCAGCATCAATGCCCCAGGAAGCTCATTCATAAGCACCAAACTCTCACAGAGACAAAAGCCCAACTCACAAGCCAGCAGCAGTCTTGGGCAAAAATATGTAGTTTGGTAGTAGGCAGATGCTTTGGGACTAGGCAGATGCTAACTATTATGGTTACCATCATGAGTCTGCGTGGATAATGTGAGGAAACCTGCTCACCTTCTTGCTCTAAAATATTTTGTGGCGATGGTGCTATCTACTAGGGCTAATGCAGACAATGGACACCTATGAAGTAATCACGGGACAGATTTGCAGAGCCATTACAGGTCCTGAAACAAAGTGTAATTGATTGTTGGGTATCATAATCACCTAGCATACTTGCAGGAGAACAGCCGTTATACAGAAAGCCAATAATTCCTGATAACAAACCTTCCTCACCCAGTTCCCCTTAAGAGAAGTCATAGCCTCGCTTTGGAAAAGAAGATTCAGACAACGCAAGATAATGCTCTTTTGTATTATTTGAAATTCCAGCAATGCACTGACTAATACCTGCTTCTGGATTATGAAGGTTATGTTTTGCTACAAAAGTTGTGCTCCTAACCTTTACTTTTTATTTGATTACATGGCATGTAGCACCAGTGTTGTAGAGCGAGTCTGCTGGGTCATCAGGATTGTACCTGCTAGCTCTGCCTGAACCGATATGATTTATTAATTTATTATTTAAGCCATTTATCTCCTGCATTTTCTTTACAAAGTCCAAGTCACTTTACAGAAAATATGCATTCAAATGACCGAAAGCAACAAAGCAAAAGGAGCAGAATAGCAATGCAACAGATAGAAATCATTAAGAACAAGCAGCTCTTAAAAAAAATATAGAGCAATAAAGGAAATTATATAACCTCCTAAAACACACTCTGGAGAGTCAGACAATCAAAACTAAGCATTTAAATCCAATCTCTAAACACCAAAAAATTTCCTGAAGAAGGCGAGCTTTATGCTGTGCTGGATAGCAATAATGGAAGGGGCAAGGAAGGCTTCTCTGGGTAGGGAGTTCCAGAACCACAGGTATGCGCACAGAAAAGGCCCCCTCATTTGTTCCAGTACAGACAAATTCATGTTATGATCATGCTGAGGATCTTTATATATGGCAGGTTGCTACTGGACCAGGCAGCCCTTGAGCTATTCTGCTCCCAAGCCAAATAACGCTTTAGAGGTCATAACCAATGCTTAAATTGGTCCCAGAAACAAATAGGGAACTGGTGCAGTTACTTCAACAATGATAGAACATGCTCTTTACACCCAGAACCAATCGAAAGCCTGATCACATCACTTTCAGCAAACTGAATTTTTTAGTTGGTTTTCAAAAGTCATTCCACATAGAGTTCAATTGACCTTGTCAGTATAGCCCCTACATAAGTACAAACTGGTGTGCATAGGCTCTTTACACCTAATCAGGAATCTTGGCTGAATCAAGTGGTCATCTATCATGGAATGGTATATCCGATGCATGGGATAATATAGCCCAATGGTAATAATTATATTGAGGTTTCTAGCAATGCTGGAGTGGGGTTGGGTTGACTTAAAAATGGAAGGAAATAGCTTTATTTAGACCTTTTCTTTCACTTCAGAATTCTAGAAAAGGTTGACAGTACCCTTGTTTCTGCATCCATCCACAATAAGCCATGCAGTCATTTCCCCATAGTAACAATCACGCATACCACTTGCCTGGGCTCATGATTTTATTATATTAAATATTTAAATCTAACAGTGTAGTACTGTTGGAGATTCCCTAGGCAACTTAAGTTTATATTACAGTTTATATTGCTAGGGCTTCTGCTTCTCAACCTGAGCCTTCCTGGTGGCGCTGCCAACCACATGGCAGCTGCACCTCTAAGAGCCTTCAGCAAAATATTATAAACAGAAATTACTTGCAGATCACATCTGAGATTCAGCATGGGCTTGTGGTGAGGGAACTGGAATATATATTTTTCTTTTCACTGGCAAAAAAAAAATGGCAATGTTGGAAATTAAACCTTGGAAATTAAGCATAAAGACTACTTTGCCTCTATTTGGAGGCTATTGAAAAATCTCAGAACAGAAGTTAGAAAGCAGGGGAGTTGCAAGCAGTGCAAGACCACAGACTGCTTAATAAATAGCAAATATCAGTAATGAAATTTGTATGCATAACTCCCGTTCTCATTTTTCCCTTCATTTGCTGGCCGGCAGCCTAAAGAATACAAGAATGACCAGAGCCCATGACTTCACTTTTGGCTGCTGGATAATCTTTCCCTTTTCTAGTTTCTCTCTGCAAGTAAAAATAGATCATGATCTCTATGCCAGATGAAGGGATGGGTTGCAAGGACAATTATATATTTGCACTTACATATTTGCATTAAGTTCTGTGGCACACAGACTTGCACTATCCATCCTTCACTGAACTATAAGAAGGGTTCCAATAAATTGTTAATATAGAGAACATTCATCTGGTGAAGGGATGAATGATTTCTGAACTCACAGATGCTTCCTTACATGCCTTTTGAGATTGTTTTTAAATGTTCCAGAATTGATATAATCAAGGTATTGGATCCATCTAGTTAAGCAGAGGTGCCAACTTCAGTCCCAAACTGTGGATGCCCAGCAGTGCACATGTGTGACATGACATCATGATGTCACATCACATTGTGTGTTCTGCTGCCATTCTCCAACACCACTTCCGTGCTTCCATGGGGGCGGCAGAGCATGGATGCATGTCCGTGACCACAACAAGCCCCAGCAAAGGCCCCACAGTGGAGGTGGAGGCCCTGGCCCAAATTTTGTGGGTCCCTGGACCCCCAGGGCCCCCTGGAGATGGCACCGGTACAGTTAAGAATCATTCCTTAAGACTTGCTTTTTGTTCCCAGGTTACACGGGGAGAAAAGCCAGGCAAATGTCCTATCATTGTACTGCTTTTTATGATAAAAAATTCCTTCCAGTAGCACCTTAAAGACCAACTAAGTTAGTTCTTGGTATGAGCTTTCGTGTGCATGCACACTTCTTCAGATACACAGTGTGTATCTGAAGAAGTGTGCATGCACACGAAAGCTCATACCAAGAACTAACTTAGTTGGTCTTTAAGGTGCTACTGGAAGGAATTTTTTATTTTGACTATGGCAGACCAACACGGCTACCTATCTACTACTGCTTTTTATGGTAAGTTTCTGCTATGGGTTTTCACATTTATTGCCAACTTCTGGTATTTGGTTTTGTTCATTAACTTAGTGTTGTGTCCTATCCTTTAATGACTTTTTGTCAATAAGCCAAAAAGATGCCTATGGGAAGCCCTCAGGCAGGACATGGGCGGCGGGGGGGGGGGGGGAGAGAGACCTGATTTTTAAATAATGTGCAGATTGGAACTTAGCTCTTCATAAGCTTTTACTCTTCTCCAAATGTTGCAAAGCAGATGCCCACAGTTTAAATGGATATATATATATATATATATATATATATATATATATATGCACATTCAGAACAAATTTACACATTTTAAATGCATACATTTAAATATGTATTTTCAGAGAACGTTTTGTAATAGGGTAATGGAATTGTGGATAAGAACGTGTGAAAATGGCACAATCCATAATTAGACATATTTGCCTATCCCAGTCTAAATCCAGCATCCTCTTACCAACACTATAGTACAAATTAGCCAAGAGAACATATAATTTAGATTTAGCAGCATTGCCAGCAGCCATCCATCTGCAGATACTGTGTGTCTTTTTACCAGTTTGAGATATTAAGAAAAGATGCAGTTGCCTCACCCCCTTCTATTCCTGTCTGACAGAGCGAGCAAAAGTTCCGTTTTCTACCCAAATCACATAAGAAAGAAGAGTGGTTACAGGGGTCAGTGAAAGATTAGGTGAAGGCATCGCCACTGCATCTTCTTTCACTGCTTTGGAACTTTAAAGGAGATATGCAGGCTCTCTAGGCTAAAAGATAATAAAAAGAATGAAGTCTGGTCAGGATCTATCTATTGAATCTGGCTTCTTACTGACAGTAAATCTTTGTTCTGTGTCACCTCCAACACTCAGTACGGGAAAAGCAAATCCACTACCAATTCTCTGCTACTGCACATATAGTTCTGTGATATATATATATATATATATGCACACACACACACAAACACAGAAAACTTGGGAGGAATTCAGACCTGCTTGTGAATCTATGCCCACCCTTCACCCCAACCAGATCACTCCACCATGGTGGTTCTCAAAGTACTGTACATACACAAGAGCGTGGCTGATATACTTACTTAGAAGACATACTTAGAAGTAAGTCTGACAGGAATCGGTTGCAACAGTTCTGCTAACAACGACTGATTTATTAGTAAAGGAGTGTCATTCATTAATTATCACGTACCTACTAGTAACTCATCACTTTTTAAAGTCCCTGAAATATATCGTTCTCAAGAATCAACTGTGTCTTAACAGCCATATATTTTGGGTGACAGCTGTTCTCCTGATCAAAGCTCACTTACCATTCCAGTTTCATGGCCTCCAAAACACACAGTGATAAATTCTAATGAAATGAAGATACATCAGAATGGCCATTGAAAAGACACAGCAGTTGGAAAGCGCATTTTAAATGGCTAGATAAATCTGATGCTATGTTATTATATTGTCCTTTACAAAACTTCCAAGATGCTATATTACTAATAACACAGTATATTACAAAAAAACCCTGTCAACTAGCATAATTATCCCTTCAGGAAATATATCTACCCATACATCTATACTACAATATGTTGTTCATGTAGGCTGACTAGTATTCTTTACAGCAAAACCCTAAGAACTCAGCCTTATCCATCAGAGCAACTCTCTTATAATAAAGGAAGGTAAATAATATAGTGTTCCAAATATTCTCTTATATCTAAAAAGGGAATATTTGAAACAAGATATTATTTACCTTCCTAATATGTCATTTTTGTAAGAAATATATTTTAAAACCTCTTCTATTTCCTCTCTTCAGCAACATGTTTAAATGAGCAAGAGGTCATACTTTGATGTGCACATTCTTAAGTGTTGGTAGGATGCCT
Source organism: Podarcis liolepis (assembly GCF_965112155.1). Classification (NCBI taxonomy): domain Eukaryota; kingdom Metazoa; phylum Chordata; class Lepidosauria; order Squamata; family Lacertidae; genus Podarcis; species Podarcis liolepis. The sequence goes on from NC_139564.1 coordinate 48,954,650, forward strand.
GCATCTCCCCCAAATCTGCTCTGGGGTGTTGGGAAAACCCCTGGAATGGTATACAGAAAGAAGAGAACAGAAAAGCTTCTGCAAATGGAATGATCAAATTAATGTAGCACTGAATTCCACTGAGTGGGCTTAACAACATGCAGGATGCACCATCTGACCCAACAAGGAATGTTCAACATGACATAATGGCCTAGTACAGTAACATAAAACCTTCTGGGACACCCTCTCCTTTAACTCCCAGAGGAGGATCTTCCAGCTTATTGCCTGAGCAACCGTGCTTGTAGACTGGTAGCAGGGCTGGCCCAAGGCATTTTGGCACCTTAGGCAGACCCCAAAATGGCACACACCTCCCCACCAGGGAAGAAGGGGTAAGGAACGATCTACATCATTAACAAGGGGAGGAAGAAAGGTTGGCATTGGGGTCTGTTGCCTCTATGGATCCTTCCGACTGAGACAGTCGCCTCACCTTGTCCCGTGGGTGGACTGACCCTGACTGGCAGATCAGAAGCAATTAAAACAGCTACTCAGTCTGCAGAAACCCATTTAAACAACTGTTTTAATTGCCCTGCTTTATGGGGATGCGGGTGGCACTGTGGGTTAAACCACAGAGCCTAGGACTTGCCAATCAGAAGGTCGGCGGTTTGAATCCTCGCGATGGGGTGAGCTCCCGTTGCTCGGTCCCTGCTCCTGCCAATCTAGCAGTTCGAAAGCAAGTGCAAGTAGATAAATAGGTACCGCTCCAGCGGGAAGGTAAACGCCGTTTCTGTGCACTGCTCTGGTTTGCCATAAGCGGCTTAGTCATGCTGACCACATGACCCAGAAGCTGTACACTGGCTCCCTCGGGCAATAAAGCGAGATGAGGACCGCAACCCCAGAGTCGGTCATGTCTGGACCTAAAGGTCAGGGGTCCCTTTACCTTCACCTTTACTTCTGTATATTTGTTAAATCATCAATTAGTTTGGGACCTATAGTAATGTAGGATCAAACATTTCCTTCAGTAATTTATGTACTGCTGTCTGGGGTTTTTATATAAAAGCTTGGGGTTCTAAGCTTGAATATGCCTGTTCTATACATTCTTTTCCACAGCTTTCTATACATTCTTTTCCACTTGAGCAATCTATTCCACATGCCTCTTTTCTGACACATTCCCTCACTTTATGAGTGTGCCAAAAGCAATGTAATTATTAGTTAATATTCATCACTCAGGAGACAATCTTAATTCCCAACATGAAGGGCTAAAATAAATTTCTGCCTAGATGCACATCTGGCTAAACACTAATTCCACAATGCGTTATATCTTATATTCCAGAGCTACATTAGAAAAGGGGGAAATGGCTCCTGTGGATTCATGAATAAATCAGCACTGAATTACTTTGGAAATGATTCTGTTAAGAATCAATTTGAAGTTTACTGTACAATGTGATCCTGTTATGCCCAGCTATCCAAGATCAATATGATGCAGACATTAATCAACATTTGAGCATATACCCCAGTGCTTCAGGTGGAACAGTGACTGCTGAATGAAGCCGATTATTGTGAAGGGAGAGCTGTAATAATGTTTTCAGACCACTCCTCCAGTTCATATTGTTACAGGGAGAAAGACCCATTATAATTATTAATTTGTTCCAGCAGTGGGTGTCCTCTTAAAAAATGTTTTCCTCATGCATCCCTGCCTTTGCTCTGTGTGCCAACATAGATAACAATTTATTGTAAATAGTCAGACAAATTAATTAGGCATGCACTTTGATTGCCTTCATCATAATAAAATCAATTGGTAGTCATAATTACTCCAGAAGATGTTCTATTGTAATTCAAAATTCATGAAGTTTAAGTAGGTGGGAGCTTTGAAATAGGCTTTTTCTCTTCACATATAAGAAGGATTTGTAGAGTTACTGTTGTTTATTATTTCTCATGGAAGTTTATTACTCATGGAAGTTTATTTATCACATTATACTTGTGTTAGATGTCGAGAAGGAAGGTAGCAGGCACTTAGCAGCTTATGAAGCTTCTATAGAAATAATTATTTTAATAAAAACACAAGTTCTACATTGAATACTTGGAAATTACTACTTGGCCATTATCCACAGAAGATTTGCCCTTGAGTTTTCTCAATGAAGTATTTTAAATTGCCATTATTGAAACATTTTGTGGGTACATAGAACTCATGCACAAATAGGCTTCCTTACCCATTTCAACAGACCTGCAGAAAGAGATGCATTGAGCTTTAGATCTCATTGAAGCCGGTGGACAAGCTCCGTGGCTGGAGAAAGCTGAGTCATAGCTGGTGTCTATGGAACTGCTCCCCCTTGTAAATGATTCTGAGGGCTGCCATGTGAATGCATGGGCTCAGCATTGTGCTTGTGTTTTAGGGTAGTCAAAACTAATAAATTTTGCTTTAGTATCTATGGTATGAACCGCTCTTTGCACTACTGCAACTATAGAAGCATCATATGAATAAGCTTTCTATCATTTACAGAAACGTCAAAGCTGGAAGAATTGTCTCTTCTGGTCCTCCCAGCTTCAGTCTCAAACTGATGTAAAAGGGAGAGATCAGGTGGAATGTATATACAAGTAGCCTTACAAACTATTGAATAATATCTAAAATATTTTCAGAAGCAGAGAGCCACAGATTGCTCATGTCTACGCCTTTGTGACAAAATTATGATATTTTGTAACATCATACAAATAATATAGTCATGGCTCTGGGCCTGGACTCCTCAGAGTCAGAATTCTCCAGCTGCTATAATCCTGAGGAGGAGGAGATGGGGCCATTCTTGTTTTCGTCTCTGTACGTTTGTGGGTACTGAAGCCCATTTCCCATTCCCTGAACCCTAAGGAGACAGATACCTCTAACATCAGACTCTGATGGCTAATCCATAAACTTCTTGGAGAATCCTGAGGAGATATCCCCAGAGCCAGAAATACAATTATGTGGATGAATCCAACAGGTACAGAAGAAAGTAGTCATAAATTAACTGGCCAAAAGCCAGCACTGAAAATGGGGTCTGTAGTGACTACTGCAACCTGCTATAGAAAGAACTCTGCCAGTTGTTCTAGATCCTCACTGAGGCAACAGGCATTTGGGCTCAGCTTTAGGAGAACTAGCCATTGCCTTGAACCCACACTTGGTGCTGATTTTGCCTTGCCTTGCTCTGCCTCATCATCTTGCCTGCCTGGGGAACCAGGGTTTACTCACCTCACCTTGCCTGGGCCATCACCTCTCTCCAGTGGTGGGTATCCTTGCAGATCATGACAAATACCCTACAAAACATGGTTCTACTTTAATGGTACCTTCAGTCAATTGGTAATCAGGTCATAGCATCTGAATGCTCAGAACAACAGCGCCCCCAGGTGTGCTAAGACAGTCTTCACTACATCCAGATGCAATCAAGAGAACACCCTGTCTCTAACTAATTGCCCTGAGGACCTTTGTGACTATCTGACTGCCTAGTCAACAATGAAGCATCCACAACCCTATTTTCAGAAATTATCCTTGGCTTTTCTACTGCTTCTATATGCTGAAATCCTAACCCCACTTATTTGGGGGTAAGCCTATTGAATTCAACTCTGAGTAGATATAGTTAGCTTTGTACTGTTTGTATGAGGGATGGACAAATTTATGGAGGAACGTGCTACTGAGCACTGATAGCCATGATGGCTCTGCTCTGCCGCCACAGCTGGAGGCAGCAATGCTTCTGAATACCAGTTTCTAGAAATAACGGGAGGGGCAAGTGCTGCTGTGCTCAAATCATGCTTGTGGGTTGACCACAGGCATCTGTTTGGCCACTGTGAGAACAGGATGCTGGACTTGATGGGCCAAGGGCCTGTTGCAACATGCTCTTCTTATGTCCTTATGATCTTGTCACTAACCCATCTTCAATCTGCACCCTCTCCTTTTGGAATAGTCTTCAAGTTTACACATTGTAACAAAAGCCACCACCATACACACAGTTAGGATTTCATGATGGGGAGAGTGTAAGGACCAGTCCATTGGCTTCACCCAATCTATAATATTCTTGTTACTCAGTTCCATAAACCTCCATGCACTGGCATGATAACTTCTTCAGTGGGAGAGCCTGCCACACTCCCAAGGCAATTTAGAAACTTGGAATTCCAGAGTTCTTAATTATGTGGTGATCCTACATGAGCAAACAAGACTCCTTGCTGCAGAAGTTCAATCTACAATGTGTTGAAGCCTATGGAGCTGGAGAATGAGAATGCTGGGGGAAGGGAACCAAGAGGTTCACACCGTGTGAACTTCTGAAAAGAATTAAAGTATTCATCAATTGGTGTTCCTCTCTGCTTTGTTCTGCAAGAGAAATCCTTTATCAACTGGTGTGTGTGTGCTATATAGTAACATTTCTCAAGGGAAGTAAACACAGTGTTAAGAAACAATTGGGGAAATCCAGAAAGGGCACTTAGAAGGTACCAAGTTTAACTTTAACTAAATTGGACACATTTAATGCACTGTGAACATAACTGCTTCAGCAAATGCGAGGAACATGCCTACTTATCAAATTAAAAGTGCCCCAGGGCACCACTCAATTCCACATTCTGTGATGTCCATAAAGCTCAAATACAAGAGATGAAAATTATGTGCATGTGTTTTAAACTTCTACTGAAGTGATGAGAGAACTGGTAATTGTTTACTGCAAGCCTCCCAGCCACTTGCTCTAGAGACCAAAGAGGACAAATGTCAATTCCCCAGTCCTGCATCGCCATGATGTCTAGTAATTACCCTATTGTCACTGGTGCTATAATTATTTGTTTCTTTTAATCATCTCCTGAGAACCGACGGAAACAACTTTGTTACATTAGATTTTATTGTGGGGTGAACTCCAGGAAGTTACATTGTCTTGGGAAAATGCTGAGGATAATTAATAGCAAATGGAACCACTCTGTGTTGGTTTTTTTTTTAAATGACTACAGTTCAACAATTTAGAGAAAGTGAGTAATAAATCTTCATTTAGAGTGCAAGGTCTATAGCTGAAGTACAGCTCAAGTAAACAAAAAGTTTAATCTAAGTAACAGTGATGTTTTGTAGAAAGACATAATTTAAGCCTGTAACTACCTCATTGAGGGAACTCTTAAAGCAACGTTCAAAGGGTGAGTGCATATATGCTCATTCATCAAGTGATTAATTGGATGTGTGAATGGGCAATTGCAAATTGAACCCCACAAACAGAGTTTGTGTATCACCCCTCAGGACCTCAAACACAATGCTTTGCTACCTTTCAGTACAATAGTGTTTATTTAAACCACCATAAATTTAAGAATGTAATATTTATTAAGGATGTGCATTGACTCTGTGTGGGGGCCTCATAATCAGGAAAACCATGAATCTTTCCCCTCTCCCAAGTCAAAGTGTAATGTCCTGCTCTCAGGAATTTGAGCCACACTCAATGGCTACATTAGCAGTTGGGGGAAGTTGGCCAGGCATACAAATTTAGAACAGCCTAGTGACAGTCCTGCTCCACAAACCAGAGTTGTGGCTGTGGTTGTTGAGGTTTGTGTGAAACTGCAGCTTTGAAGTGGACAATTAGTGAGTTGGCAAGAAGCCAAGTGAAGCAAGAGTACACGAGAAAGTCTGTGTGGAGATAGGGAAGCCTAGCAATGGGTGGTGATTGGCTAAAAGTTTTCCCTTATAAGCAGCATGACAAAGTAGTTTGGTGTTGGAGTTCAGAGGTTGGTGTGTAGAGTTTGTGTGTATATAGTAACTTGTACAAATCTGTGCTATACTCTGTATATAATAAAAGCAAATACAAATCAAGTTACTGTTCAGCAAGTTGTGTTCCTGAGTCGTCATCCTGGACTACATGGACTAAGCAGCTGGTAGCAGAGAGTTTTGGTTGAGATCCATCAACAGTGGTATGGTCTTTCTTCTATTTTTGCAATTATCATGAAGCTAGAAGAACTCAATGCACTGCACTGAAGGGCAAGATAGAACCTTGAGCTGGCATGAGATCCACTGGAGAGTGATAGCAGTGCAAACTCTGACATTCAGATGTCACAACATGTTAAGTAAACAGCTTGGTTAGGCTTCCACAATGGTAACAAGTACAAGCTGGTTGCCTTTCTGGAAGAGAAGGTACAGAAATTTGAGGTCCACCTATTCAGTAATGTAGATTGGGGAGGCTAGAAATGAAATATAGGATGTCTTTGCTTCAATATTGAAACTAATCTTAGAAAATGTTCTCATTTAACCTGCATTTGGGAGTTGTAGTTGCAAGGTAGGTAAAACAGGAGGAACAATAAGATAATGTAGTGGGGGAGACACTTTCAGCCCTAGATTTACTATAAACTACCATTCAAGAGACCAAGTCTGGACATTCACTGGTTGATAAGCTTATGTTCATGGGAAGTGCATGACCCATTTTTGCTTTTGTTTCTTTTTTTAAAAAATGACACTCCAATACTTGTTAGAATACCTGCAATCATTTACTAGCATCAGTACAGGAAAGGCGGTTTGGTAAATGAACTTATTCCAGAGTACATGATTTTGTGATTGCAGAATGATGTGAAACTCACGAATCAATTGTTAGTCATCACTGGAGGCAGGATTTTGATGGTCCACTTTGAGCAAAAACTGCTCTCCTTATAAAGAATATACATGTTTATTTAAAAAATAAACCTGGTGGTGCAGAAAAGCTCACAAAGGCACTATCAGAATCAATAGGTTAGCCAGAACAACTTTCAAGGAAATGCATTGAATAACAAAATGAATTCTCTCTCTTACATACACCTTTCTATTTGCCAATGGCAGATGGTACTTCTCATTTATTTGCTCTTTTCATACATGTCATTGAATACATAGAGGAGGAGCTGGATTGCATACACAATCCTATTCTTCCCCACTCATATGAAAAAGGCTGTGGTTAGTGCTGTGTCATCCAAGCTACTTTTGATCCTGCCTTCCAATTTCAGACCTTCCTCCACTCCTCATTGCCATTCCTTTGATCGCAACTCAAAATACTTGCCCTTTCTTTAGCGATGATGAGATACTACTGCAATTGTATTATTCGTCTCTGATCATTGCATCTAGACAAGCAGGGGTTTTTTTTTAGTGCAGAAATATAGATAAGAATGCAACATATACTTTCCTTTTGTGAAGCTATCAGAGATTCACGTTTAGCATATGTATGCTTCAATCAGTGGATTGCTGAATGTAAGAATTTTATTTTAATAGGGAAAGACTGTTTTCCTTTTTTATCTGGTTTTTGCTGTCATGTTTCTTATAATAAATTTAAGGAGATATAATGTTTAAATTAATAAATATTATTTTAAAAAAATATCATAGATATAAGCATTAAAAATGGGGTGTATGGGGCATTAGAGGAGGGTTAGTACCTCTGGTGGGTGATATGTCATACTCCTTCTGGGGTAGTTTGCCCACCTTTGGTCCCTACCCTGGACTCTGCTCTCACCTGTGGCTTCTAGAAGCTGTCAGCATGTGACAGCGGCCACATCCCACAAAATGGCTTTGACTGGCTGACTAAACCAGGTGAGGGTAGCTGACGGGTCTCAAACCCTCAGTGAATTTGGAACTTCGCTTGCATGCAAACACAGGCTCCAGCAGATTGAGCAACAAGACCAGTAGTGGGTCCCATGGTAAAGAAGACAGTTTCTGCTCATACTGTAGTGTACTGTAGTGTACTGTACTGTAAGTGAGGGGCAGATGTGGTCATCAACCTGGGAAGACAGTCTATCTAGAAGGAAAACTCTGGTCCTAAACCTCCACCGCCTTGCAGGATATCTTTGGTAGAAGAAAAGGCTAAGGGGTTAACCCTATACAAAGATGGAGTGGAGACCCTAAAAGGATTGAATGGTGCCTTGTACACCTCCTTCTAGCAACTCATGCAGCCAAGCTGGTGACAAATATATTGCTCTGCTTTCTTTCAGACCCCATCAGCGAGGCTGAGAGAGGGTTCTTGTCATCTGAGCAGCCCAGGACCTCCATAAGTACTGCCCAGGTTTGTGCCCAGGGAGGTCACTTCAGTGCTGTGAACGCAGTTGTTTGACTTCACCCCAGAGGTGTACTCCATTGTCTCTCAAGATAAATAAATGCCAACAACATATAAACATCAGAAACATAAATACAAACATGATGCTTTCCCACATATTGTTCAATTTATATTTCTCCTAGCATCATGTAAGGGTTTAATTCATCCTGCATTCTTTCATTCCATTTTTCAATAAAAATATTGTCACTTTGCCTCCCCTCCATAACCCTAAATATATGTGTAGCTTAACTATTTGGGCAATATCCCAAATTTTAATTAACCATTCCTCTATTTTTGACATTGCTTTTTCCATGCCTGAGCTAAGGTCATTCAAGGTGCAGTAAGTAGATGAATGTCCATTTCTTGATCTTATCCCAACAAAAATGTCTGCAATCTTCTTTTAAGTACAATTGTATTAGAATTACCAGATATCATTCCATGGCTAGTTTAAGAGCTTGAAATACGTTGGGGGGGTAGTATAAAGGATGTCTGAAGCCACATTTTTTTCCAAGTGCATAGAAAGAGATGGATGTCAACAGTTTAGATTTTAGCAGCAATTTGGATTGTAGAACTTCTACAGTTCTTGACCTAGCACAGTTATGTGTTGGTTTCTGTTTCCCCACACCTTTTACAGTGGGTTATAGATAGCAAAGCACAGAAGGAGATGCAGCCTGAGTCCAAACAAGATTGAGATTGGCGTTGGATGGAGCCAGAAGCTCCACCTTGTGAGGGAGATTGGGAGGGTCAACGTCGTGTTTGTGATGTTGCACATGTGACATCACATCATGATGTCAGGATGCTGGGAGGGACCGGGGCAGAGCTGAACATGATGGCAGCACAGCTTCAATGGCTGGGGGCTCCTCATCTCTGGTGCTCGGCATCCTCCTCCTTCTGCCTTTGCCACTGGTTGGGGACTGCTTCTCCCTTCCTTCCCCTATGCAGGAGGAGGAGGAGGAGAAACCAGCCACTGAAGCCATGTCATGCTCGGCTCCATGCTCAGCCTCCTCTGCCCCGTGGTGGGGCCTCCCTTCCAAAAAAAGAATATTGGGGGATGCAAAAGAGTGGGGGCCCAGGAGCTGGCACCCCTGGATAGAGCACAGAGGAGATTCCAGCAATACTGAGAATTGGATTGAATAGTGTACTGTGAATATCCACAAAGTTTCAATCCAGAGACAGGAGCAGAAGTGGAGACCTCCATCTGAAGAGAATGAAGATGCATGGAGAAAGAAAGGCAAGCAAGTGGACTGGGAAGGTGGCTTTCTGCAAAGGGATTTGGCAAGACACAAGAAGAGAGAAGCATTGTATTGTGAAAACAATGGATTCAGAGACCTTTTAGTTCACCAAGAAACTAGTTCTATCAAACAACCATCATTTGTCTGCCTGGTTACAATTTGTCCTTGCCAGACTCCTGGGTCTATGAGATTTTAATAGTGCAACATCCAATTTCCAAAATCATTGTAAGTTACTAATGCTGAATAAATAAAACATCCAATCATGAAGTGTTACTGTGTTCAGTACCACCACCTGATCCAAACCTAAGCAGCTACAACATGGCAAGAAACTGACTGTTGGCCAGGCCTGACTAAGTATTTCATGGCCAAGCCATGTCAAAAGGAACCAATAAGCTTCCTGTGGATGATGCTATGCTAAGAACAAAGGAGAGCCATACTGCTTCTTCTTCCATTCTATACCCCTGACTGACTCCACAAAGGGCACCAAGTTACAGTCAAGAGACCCCTGATTTAAATACTCTATTTGATTGGAGATACCTCATAATGCCAGCTGTAAATTATTACAGAGCTGCACAAAATCTTCAATGATCTCCCCTTCAATGAAAACTGAGCCTGAGCTTTCCTGTACTCTACCTGGTGTTCCCACTGTAACAATACTTTTGAGAGAATACTGGGAAAATTTCCTAGGATACTGAATCTAAAGTCAGAAGGTTTCGACAAGAAGTCAAGAATAAAACGTTGGTTCAAAAACACATTGACTTGCTCGAGGGCAATGAGTCAAGAGGTAGACATTTCAGATTGCAAATTTGTATCCCCTTTCGTAGGAGTGAGCCCCACTGAACTCAATGGAGCTTATTTCTCAGTAGACGTGTAGGATTCAACTGTCATTTTTTCTTTATATACATAGTTATCGTTGTTGCATAAATGTGAAGCAACATGTTGCTTCATGGAATATTTGGCATATTCAATATATGGGATGTATAGCCTGAAAAATGATGGGGAACAGTATTTCACCTTGCACATTAAAGAAGAGAAGGATCAGCTCCCTCGTCTATTTTGCATTTATCTGTGGCAGATTCCAGAAATACTTACGTTCTAGGACTAGTGAGTAAAAATAATGTAAAACTGGTATAGAAAACTGAACTAGCATCTGAAAGGAAGAATAACAGAATGGTGTAAACTCAACAGGTAGTTACTATTTAATAATAATAATAAGGGGTTGCCATGGTCATGGGAAGCAATCAGATCTATGGCATAGGATACAGATGGGCTGTCTGGAGCTGTCAGAAGTAATAATCGATTCAGGATAGGGGTAATAAAGTTACATATTGTTGAAGGTAAAATGAGCAGTTAAAAACTATTTAGCTTTTTGACATTCAAGCTGTTAAATATGATTAAACATAGTGTAGCAGTTGCTATAGGGCATGCAGAGTATATAAATAGATGAAAGTGACAGAGAATGATAATCCAACAGTGTATCAGTAGCCGCAGAAGAAGAAACAGTTATATCGTCTGCATATTCTTCATAGCTCTCCCATGTTGCTTGAACCTCGCTCTGTTGCAAAGTAGATTAATGAAACCAAGACAAACTTTATAAAGGTAGCTCTCGGCTGTTAAATTGTTAGTACCTATCTAATCTCCCCGTGACACTAATGTTACCTTTTCAAACTGTACACTTTCTCTCCCATTTTCCATGTACCCAGAGGCCCTGATTGTTATAAATTATTTTCTCTGTGTAAGTAGTAATTTCATCCAGTGCTAGCTATTTCATTCAAGTCCTTTATGATGGAAGAACAGAAACTGTAAGGTATATTTTGTCAGGTTTTAAAAATTCTTCCTTCCCCCACTTACAACCTAGAAAACAGCAGCCACACAGAGGCAATTTCAAGTGGTCTTCATAGTACAGTTGAAAGGCGGTCACCTAGGTACCACCTAGGGAAAAAGTGCTGCCCACAATTCTCTAAAGCCACACCGAATTTTTCCATCCTGAAATATACCCTTTATTTACTTCTTTGTTTATAACATTTCTATACTGCCCATTAACAAAACGTTTCTGGAGTGGATCACTAATAAGTGTTAAAGTCATAGGACAAAGACATAAACTCTTAAAACAGTTGAAATACCATCAGAATAAAAACAGCAAAGTGTAAAGAACTGGATAACACTGAAAGTAAGACCACAATGGAAAGGTGTCAGGGACATTCCTCCCCAAAATGAAGAATCCGAAGAGGAGGGAGGGCAGACTGAGGGGAGTAGAAACTTGATTCCTTCCCACATAGAGAGTGAGGCAAGCCCCTCTTGCTCTGGAATGGTGGCTGTCAATTCTTAAAGCAGAAGAGAGCCGACAGGGCAGACTGCAGGAGAACTGCTGGGTTCAGACAGTGCTCAAGAGGAAGAGGAGGGGGAACTGGCTGCACACGAATCTCCTAGGAGCAGAAGGAAGAGTCAGCTATTGGAGCAATGTAAGCCCAGCAGGAGATGGGGCAAAAAGTGGAAAATATCCTGCTGGAGAAGAACATGTCATTTAAGACTGGAGGAGGGCAAATGTTGTCCCTATTTTCAAAAAGGGGGAAAGAGAGGACCCAAATAATTATCGCCCAGTCAGTCTGACATCAATACCAGGGAAGATTCTGGAGCAGATCATTAAGCAAACAGTCTGTGAGCACCTAGAAAGGAATGCTGTGATCACCAATAGTCAGCATGGATTTCTGAAAAATAAGTCATGTCAGACTAACCTGATCTCGTTTTTTGACAGAATTACAAGCCTGGTAGATGAAGGGAACACAGTGGATGTAGCCTACCTTGATTTCAGCAAGGCATTCGACAAGGTGCCCCATGATATTCTTGTAAAGAAACTGGTAAAATGCGGTCTTGACTATGCTACCACTCAGTGGATTTGTAACTATTTGTAACTGGCTGACTGACCGAACCCAAAGGGTGCTCATCAATGGTTCCTTTTCATCCTGGAGAAGAGTGACTAGTGGGGTGCCACAGGGTTCTGTCTTGGGCCCGGTCTTATTCAACATCTTTATCAACGACTTGGATGATGGACTCAAGGGCATCCTGATCAAATTTGCAGATGACACCAAACTGGGAGGGGTGGCTAACACCCCAGAGGACAGGATCACACTTCAAAATGACCTTGACAGATTAGAGAACTGGGCCAAAACAAACAAGATGAACTTTAACAGAGAGAAATGTAAAGTATTGCACTTGGGCAAAAAAAATGAGAGGCACAAATACAAGATGGGTGACACCTGGCTTGAGAGCAGTACATGTGAAAAGGATCTAGGAGTCTTGGTTGACCACAAACTTGACATGAGCCAACAGTGTGACGCGGCAGCTAAAAAAGCCAATGCAATTCTGGGCTGCATCAATAGGAGTATAGCATCTAGATCAAGGGAAGTAATAGTGCCACTGTATTCTGCTCTGGTCAGACCTCACCTGGAGTACTGTGTCCAGTTCTGGGTACCACAGTTCAAGAAGGACACTGACAAACTGGAACGTGTCCAGAGGAGGGCAACCAAAATGGTCAAAGGCCTGGAAACGATGCCTTATGAGGAACGGCTAAGGGAGCTGGGCATGTTTAGCCTGGAGAAGAGGAGGTTAAGGGGTGATATGATAGCCATGTTCAAATATATAAAAGGATGTCATATAGAGGAGGGAGAAAGGTTGTTTTCTGCTGCTCCAGAGAAGCGGACACAGAGCAATGGATCCAAACTACAAGAAAGAAGATTCCACCTAAACATTAGGAAGTACTTCCTGACAGTAAGAGCTGTTTGACAGTGGAATTTGCTGCCAAGGAGTGTGGTGGAGTCTCCTTCTTTGGAGGTCTTTAAGCAGAGGCTTGACAACCATATGTCAGGAGTGCTCTGATGGTGTTTCCTGCTTGGCAGGGGGTTGGACTCGATGGCCCTTGTGGTCTATTCCAACTCTATGATTCTATGATTCTAAGAGAGCCAACTGGCTCAAGCAGTGAGGGCTGAACTAAGAGGGCTCTGACTGCAGGGACCCTGTAATTGCTTAATAAATCTAAAAGTAGTAAACCTGCCAGCTTGCTGTGTCGTGTGTGGGGAGAGGCATTGTGAACCTGACAAAGGGGACATCACCTCTACAACAGGGCACCACCACTGAAAAAGCCATCTAGTGGCCACCTGCCTCATCTCATTTGGCCTCTGAAGAAGATCTTGGGGTCTGGCCATGTTTATATGGGTTTATATGGGTCATTGGTTACCCATCACTGCTTTAGGAGCTTGCAATTTCCTCCAAAATAAGTTGGACACCAACCAGTTGGTTGGAGCAGTGCTATCTTGTCTCTAGATTGAGTCTCAGCTGACTGACCTTCATCTAGTCCACTTGTGCCTCCTCCACAAGAGGTTCAGAGGCAGCAACATGAGACCATGCTTTTTCTGCAGTGGATCCCCACTTGTGGAATGCACTCCCCAGGCAGTCTTGCCTGGTGCCTTTGTTTCATATCTTTAGGTGTCAGGCAAAAACATTCCTCTTCTCCCAGGACTATGGCTCATTAAACAATTTATTGCCTTTTCAACTAGGTGGGGAGGTATTGTTTTTGTTTGTTAGTATGTTATGCATTTCTGTATTTATATAGTGGAAACTGCTCTGTGATCTTCGGATGAAGGATAATATAGAAATAATGATGATGATGATGATGATGATGATGATGATATAACCATTTGAAGGGCAGATGAATCCACTGGGAATGCACACATTTCAGCTAGCTATGTTTGATCATTGCCATCTATAAATGATTGCAATTGCCAGAGTTAGGGCCATTCAGACAATACTGGTGTCTTGGTTCAAACCAGTAGAAAGAGACGAAGTGTTGGAGATGCAATTTGTGTATTCTGGATGCAAACCAAATATTATTTCAAAACACTTTTCATAGATTTGATTGTTCTCTGTTCTTAAGCAGTCAGTGGCCTTGACATACCAATTTAACAGTCATGCTTGGGTAATATCACTATTCAAATGGAATCATAATCTAGGATTACACCAAGACTTTTTAGAAAAGAACAAGCAATGTTAGTGGAATTAGCAGCATAAAATTAATTCAAAACATTTGCAAACTGGTGACCTCTCCAGAGAATCTGATTTTACAGATTTGTGGTTTGTTTGTTGTTTTTTAAAAAAGAAAAGAATAATGAACTTGGCATACTTACAACAGTGTACTCAAGAACCATTCAACAAAATCCCATTTATCTCAATAGGTGCTGATAGTCTTACCAGAATTTGTATGGCCACATTTTCCCTCACATCACAAAGTAAATATGCCATAAAGTAACAAACACACAGGAATAGAGCACATGTTTGTATAAAAATTATGCTTTTAGCAACCCAGTACCAAGTGTACTGGATTGTATCAGGAGAATGGCCATCAGTAATATTAGAATCAGGGACCATTGTTAGATACTAAGGCCTTCCTCACATAACTTCTACAGCTGTGTGGAGATCATTGCCCTCCCAAACAGCTGGTGGGGTAGCAATTAGAGTTGTGTGAATATGATTAACCATTAATATGATTGTGTCATTCACACAACAATGTGGGATCACATCAGAGGGCTCCAGTGCACCTATCAGTACCTCCTATGGCACACCACAAGTTCTCAATAAATATCCCCTCAATATTCCATAATGCACAATATACCATTTGCTCTTCTTGTTCACACTGGCTTGGCCTCTCTTATATGCCCACATTTCATTGGATGCCAGGATTGGACACCCACCCTCTCTTCCACTGTGAGTAGAGGAGAGGTTCAAAGAGCTTCTCTCTGTGAAAGAGCACAGAGAAGTAAGAACCATTTTCCATTGAAAAACAAGCCTTTCCCTTTCCAAGGGAAGACAAGCCCATGCCATTTTGTGTTATATTCTCTCCTTTTCTACTCTTTTTTAGATGTAGCAGGCATCTGTGCTATTTCATGCCCCCATGGCAGCTATTTTCTGTTATGCCACACACCCCACAATAACCATTTTGTGACTGGTGCTCACAGCACTTTCTCAACCTTCCAAATGTGCCCACTGGCCCAAAACATTTCGTTACCCCTGAATTACACCAATGATTCCAATACAGGAATTTATACAGGAGAACTAGGTAAGTTTTAGAAAATTAGGGCTTTGTGCTCAGAGGTAAAAGATTACCCATAGAGACCCAGCTGCAAGAAATGTTAACCACACCAAAACTGCACATTTGATTTACCTAACTTGTTTCTCAAACCTGGCATACCTCGAGTTAGTGTCATCCAATTAAACTTTAGAGATCTGGGCTGGATCTTGACACATCAAAAAAGCATTTCAGGAAAACACATTGTAAACTTTATTATGGAAAATCTCGTTGGCAAAAAATGTGAGTCCACAGCGATATCTGGTGTCACAGTGTTATAACACATATAAAACACCTTTCCTTTACTAATGTAACTGAGTCCCTGGTTTACCTTTTACTGAAACATCTGATACACAGGCTGTTTTTAGCTAGTCTTTCTTTATAGCATAGCAAGTGCTAGAGGTGCCAATAGACAGAAAATGTATATTAGCAAAGGGCAGATAACATGGGCAATGGTGAGGGATGGTGGGAATTGTAGTCCGACAACAACTGGAGCATAGCACATCAGCTACCCCTGATCTAACCCAGTTTTGAAATTCTGCTATTGTGCTCTGATACTTTAATGGAATGTTAATGCCTGAATATAGTTGTAAGAAATGCCCTGCATTTCAAATATAGGTGCTGAATGTGTATGAATCTTAATTGTTAGGGATAAGCCAAACTCTCATATTGATATTACTTTGGGGTTTTATATTTCAATACAAGTGTGCATTTCATATGAATGAGTCCAAATCAAATGTTATGCATTCGTCTGCCGCCTCTGCAGTAAAACTTTCTCTCAACATTCTGCAAAGGAGAGCATGTGCGGCAACTGCCAGAACAACACATGGATTCAAATTAGAATGCATTTTCCTTTTCTTTCTTTCTTTGTTATTTCAGGAGAGATGCTGATTTGGGCACTGGAGAAGTCTGTGTTCACCTGAATTGTCAACAGAGCATTTATTACAATGCAAGAAGCAAGGCATGGTGCTACTGCAGGTTCTGAAGGGAAATTAAAACGCCGCGAAATGTAAAGAGTTTGAGGAATATGTGTTCCAGCCTCATTTGACAAGGGAGATTTGTCAAGCTGTCAGTTGTACTGATTAACCAAATGACCACACATTATCACTTTTTATCTTTCCTTTTGCATAATTTAAACACAAAATAACTTCGCAAACTGTTTCCAATGCAACAAACAAAATACTCCAATACCACTTGTTCAGGTAAGTTTGGTTGACATACTTACCTTTTTCCTTAAAGGAAGGGAGAAAAAAATCAAGAGATTTTTCAGTATGCACTTAGGTTCACAAAAGTGCACTCCATTCCATGTACTACACAATTTAAATACAAGGTATACATATGCTAATGAAAACAGGTGGCACTTTCAAACTGGAAAGCAAGCACTACTGAGCTCATTTATATTAGGTAATTACACTTCTCATTACCTCTTCCTGTAGGTGCCAGATTGGTTGTTACTCTGCAGGGAATATGTATCTCCGAAGGCTGTATTTTTCTTAAATTACCCAATATCAAATTGTTAATAAAGTCAAGGCTAAAACTTTTTACGGAAACAGAGCCAGGAGGTTGGAATTGGGCTGGAAAATACTTCCATTCTAGGCATTCTGCGGACCCACCGTCTCCCCAAGGGATCCAGGATGGCAGGAAAACATCCATCAAAATCATATTCAAAAAACTGGTCTTAAAAAAATCCCTCTGAGCCATAAAATAACATCCATCTCCTAACACTATGCTAATACAAACTGTCTTGCTGTTTTCGGCTTAGTCATCCCAAATCCCATCCACATGTTCATATTCTAAATTTATAATGGCTGATTTAGAGCCAGGTAGATCAATTACAGACAATAGAACTCAACACTGAATACAAAATATGAAGGTTGTCAGGAGCACCTTGAGCCAGAAGCAGATGTATTTTCCAAGTTACATTCAAAAGGATTGCTCCAGTCTCCTTTAAGCTCTGTGGATCTATGCACTGAAGAGAGGTCTATCGGTTGATGTTAGCCAAAGCCAGTCAAAAAAATTTACTCCTGTGGTGAAGGACAGGATGGCACCTTTCTCCCCATTCCACAAACAGAAATTGACTAGACTTGCAGCGGAATCATACTTTAGCACTGGCAGAGGACATTTTCTGTCATCACACCAGAGGACAGAAGGCTAGCATCCTTATGGAGAACAGGGCTGGCACACATAGCTCTGCTGGTTGGCCTACTGTATGCTGTTATAGCTAAATAGGACATCTATGTTCAGAGATAATATGTGATCAAAAACCAATTTCCAGTGAGCAACAGGGGGGGTAGGGCAGCTAATGCCGTCAGATAAACAGGAAACATCTTCTCTGAAGTATCTTGAACTGTGGGAAACTGGATGATGGACTAGTCGTTTGATAATTTTGAAGAATGCTTTAGGTACCACAAGGTGTCGGTGGTGCAAGTAATAAATGGTCCACTTCTTTTATTCCATGGTGAAGAAGAAAAGTTTGGATTTGATATCCTGCTTTATCACTACCCAAAGGAGTCTCAAAGTGGCTAACATTCTCCTTTCCCTTCCTCCCCCACAACAAACACTCTGTGAGGTGAGTGGGGCTGAGAGACTTCAGAGAAGTGTGACTGGCCCAAGGTCACCCAGCAGCTGCATGTGGAGGAGCGGAGACGCGAACCCAGTTCCCCAGATTGCGAGTCTATCGCTCTTAACCACTACACACCACACTGGCTCTCACTGGTGCAATATGATATGATAGGATCACAGCTTTCATTTAACATCCAGTGGTGATCCACCCAACTGATATTCACCATTTCCCACCCTCAATATCTCCCCTAATTTAGAGTAGAGTTTTCAAGATCCTAGGCTTGTGATCATCACAAAAGATATTCCCATGTGACCTATGAGCAAAGAATAAGTTAAAGGTGAAGAATAACTTAAAAGTGAGTCACAGAACTTACATGATGTGAGTGCAGGTTCTACCCAGCCAAGTCCAGAGTTCTAAATTTCCCAGGGAGCACAAATGGGGATATAGCACTGTTGCACTCAGGTCTTGCTTATGAGCTTTCCATAGGCATCTGGCTTGCCACTCTGAGAACACAGTTGGTGAACTAGATTGCCCCTTATCCTGATCCAGAAAAGTTCTTTATGTTCTCATGTAGAGCAGGCTTCCAGTATCAGAAATTATACCAGTGGGAGAGGGAGGAGATGTCTGACTTTTGTGGCAAATCTATAGGCCCTTTGGTAACACTTGTCTCCTTCCCACGATTAATGCCAAAAGAGAATTTAGGTCTTATAGTACTTCAGAAAAATGACCTCAAAAAGGTTTCCAAGTGAAGAGTATTTCACAGGTGTCTGGACAGCCACTAAGAATTGCAATCAAAGCATCAATTCATAGAGATTTTGTGCAAGAATGCTCTAGGAGACATTCTCACTTGACATTATGTATAGTAAAACAATACAGTTGTACCTCGGGTTATAGACACTTCAGGTTACAGACGCTTCAGGTTACAGACACTGCTAACCCAGAAATAGTACCTCAGGTTAAGAACTTTGCTTCAGGATGAGAACAGAAATCGTGCTCCGGCAATGTGGCGGCAGCGGGAGGCCCCATTAGCTAAAGTGGTACCTCAGATTAAGAACAGTTTCAGGTTAAGAACGGACCTCCAGAACGAATTAAGTTCTTAACCGGAGGTACCACTGTATATAACAAAGCAATCATACACTTTCACCCATAAGCTGTGCATGTTTGTCTACATCAGTAAGCAACCCAGGACTCTGTGCTACAGGATGTTTAATTTGCATTGATCTAGATCTAACATATTTCTCAATGTATACTCCAAATATTTTTGATGTCTAAAATATTTGGGGACCTCTTCCCCAGTGATCTGCTACTCAGCATTAGTAGGACATGCCTATAATCATGATAATATCTTTGAACAGTTAATAGGAGAATTAATTGTTTTACACCTTATTCTAGTTTCCATGTTTAAAAGTACTTTCCCATCTAGATACAGTGTGTGCTTAAAACAAACTTAAGCATGATTCCAATCACTTGACTGGAGTACCAAGTTAGACTACCGTGGGGATAACTTGTGCCACACAATGCCCCTTAGAAAGTGTTTTGTTAACACAGAGCATGTGCTGCAATTTTGTATTATACACCACAAACCAAAGCTGCCTTAATTCTTTAAAATAGAACATAATTCTCCTGTTTATGTTTCTGTCGCTGGAAGAAAAAAGTTTCCATTCTCTCTGCTTTGTTGTCTTGTACTGTGAGCCTAACAAATTATTCCTCAATGATCCTTTTTCCTACTCCCAAACCAATTTTGACTAAACTGCCTGTCACTGCTTTTAACACTTCCTTATTTCTCCAACAACAGTGGCCTTAGGCTGAAGATTGACAAAGACACCCAAGGCACTTCCATTGCTTCATAGGCAGCAGCTGACACCATCCCTCAGCAGCTTTTGTGGGAAATCACACAGTGGTGTGTGTGTGTGTGTGTGTGTGTGTGTGTGTGTGAATGTGTATGTACCCTTTATGGTTTTTGTTGCTGTTTTTGTATTCAGAATACGGTACTCTCTGTCTAATGAATAAAATGTGTCAGAAATATCTCTGACAGAGTGACAACCCAGGACGGCTTTCTGAAGCAGAGAATTCTTGTTTCGAATTTCCAGTTTATAGGACAATAATAGCTTTATTTAGGTATTTTTGACTTCATGTAAATAACTAGGTGTGAGGGGTAGCAGGGCAAGATACATTCGCCTCACACGCTCATGGGTCCCCTGCAGTCCTTCCATTGGGTGAAGCAGTAGTAGCCAGTAGGATGGTGCATCACCTGGCTTCTCAATTGCAAGCGTCACTGCCAGATACCAAGAGAAAGGGGGACACGGTGCAAGGAGCTTACCGCAAAACCAGAACAGCAGTGTGTTGGTTCCTCCAATGTTGGGAGAGGAGCGCCGGGCCGAGTTGTGATTGGGGCACCAATGTGGGGCCACCTGCTTCACTCCCCCTCAAATATCTGTGCCCGGAGCCATGGTCCCTCTGGCATTCCCCATGCCATGCCCCTGCCAAAAAACAAGCACTTCACTTACCCAGCTTTGGGAAGGCAGTGCAAGGGCTAGGGGCCGCCAAAAAGGCCTTGACATGTGGCCCTCGGGTCAAACAATGAACAGATAAAATTGAAGAAGGACTATAGAAGAAAGGGAAGAACGCAAAGAAAAGAAAGATGGTACAGATATATAGGATAAGGGATGTCATATCTATAGGGCTTGGAACAGTTCTCTTTGTATAACACCAGATTAAAAAGGCATGAAGTGGCTTACTTGAAGGGAAATGAGAAATGTCATCCTTGCACTGATGAAAAAGCACTCATTACATCCAAATCAGCTGCCTTCTCTTAGCCATCACTACACATACATCTGCACTCCTTTTAGAATTAACTACATAAGCTATTTTTTCAGCAATTAAAGCATTGGAGGTTACAGACCTCTTCAAGTGTAATCAGCCTCTTGAAGGGATTTTAAACAGCATGCATTGTGTAAACGAGAAACATTCTGTTTTATGCTGCAGACAGTGATGTGCTGACAAAGTTTAAAGGGCATCGACAAAAACTTTTCCCTCTAGTCAGCAAATACGATTTTCATGGGTAAAATACCCTTCCCTATACTAGCCTCATAGCTTCCTGTAAATATTTCCTTTTTTCATTCCCAAAGTCTCACTTCGGTGCCTGTATGCACATTTTTGTCAGCCTTTTAGCAGACTAGATGAAACATGTATCACAATATGGGTTGCTTCCCAGGAGAGCTGATGAAGTCCCTGGTCCAAACATTGCCACTGCCATGAACTCAATAGATGGCCTTAAAACCCCCACTTTTAACCTCCTGTCCCTTCCACTCCCCATTGCCAGGGGCAATATCTAATTTGTGATTATGCAATTGTGCTATATCATACAATCATATATTTTTGAGTGGTGATGCTATGTGTTCAGCATATGACAAAAGCTATATAATGAAGGTCCCAGAGTGTGGCCTGGGAAACCTCAGGGGAATCATTCAATTGGAAATATCCCTGAACTCATGTTGTTAATCTCTTCACTACCTCCAGATCAGTCAAGATCTGAGTACTTAGATTGTGATCTTGTCTCAGACAGGTCCAAGTCAGCCTACACTGAGGTGTGGTCTGAGCCAGTCATACTTTATAGATTGCAAGCCTGCAGACAGGGACTATCTTGTTTTAATTGATTGTACATAAGCCACTCTGGGAGCCTTTTTGGCTGATGTGCAGGGTGCAAATGCTCTAAATAATGAATGACAATAATAAGTAGCCAATGGAGCTGTCAAAATGTAATTATTATATGAATGTGTGTGGGAGCAAATGAAAAAGAAAGTAAAGTCTTAATCAATGGGGTGAAATTGGCACCATTAACTACTAAACCAAGTTACTTGGCTTCTGACCCACTCACTTCCTTCCAATACTTCTCTCCCACACATCATATCCACATTTAGGTTGCATCCTAACACCACCTCCCCATGTTGAGCGCCTTAAGGTCCTTAAAAAAACTCCTGACACAGGGCCAGTACTGCCATGCAGGTAAAAGGTATAGGACCCCTGGCCAGTCAAGGTCCAGGTCAAGTCCAGTCAAAGGCGACTATGGGTTGCAGCATTTATCTCGCTTCAGGCTAAGGGAGTCGGCGTTTGTCCACAGAGAGCTTTCTGGGTCATGTGGCCAGCATGACTGTTATGTACTGAGTTGAATAGGATCCAAACTGCAGCAGTCCGATTGGTCATTCCTCCTAGCACAGCACAGCACCCCCAGCTCAATGACTGGCTGGAGCCCCGCTGAACTACTAATGGGTTGACGCCTTGCAATCAGATTGGACCGCCTTCACCCCGATAGAGCTCAGGATGAGGTAGTGGTGGGGGAAGGCAGGAACCCCTGGACCTTCGAGGCCCAGGACCCAGTGTACGCAAAGAATTTTGGGGCAGGCCCAGCATGGGTACCCGCCACAGTCACCAGGGTCACTGGCCCCGTGTCGTACGAGGTGCTCACGGATGGGGGGCAATGTTGGCGCCGCCACTGCGACCAGATACAGCGACGATTCCCGGGAGAAAACCATGAGGAGGAAAGGGCAGAGGAGTCCCAAGGGAACAGAGGGGCAATGAGGCCCATAGAGCAGGAGGGGCCAGCAGGAGAGGCAGAATCAGTAAATACAGAGAGGACCCTCGAGGCCGAAAGGACACCGGAACCAGAACCACGACTGAGCGAGCCGGTTGCGCCAGACCAAACAGCCCCATCACAGCCAGCATCCTTGGAACACGAGCCAGAACCTGAACCCCAGACCAGGGAACACCCCAGGCTGCAATGCACACATAGGCCTCGAGGACTATGAATGCGACCTCCCGGGCAGGACTGGAACTCAGAGGGGAGGGGTGTTATGTACTGAGTTGTATAGGATCCAAACTGCAGCAGTCTGATTGGTCCTAGAACAATAGTATCCAAATTGCAGCAGTCTGATTGGTCCTAGAACAATATGATTCAGAATGCAGCAATATGATTGGTCCTAGAACAATGCAGCAGTATGATTGGTTGGCAGGAACCACCCAATCATGCTCCAGATATAAGTGAATCCACAACCTGATTGGCTTACAGTAGAATTCCAGAATTAGCCAATCATGTGCAGCCCATTGTGTAAATAATGTATATAAAGCAGATACTTTGAGGGGACTTTCATTCATTCCTCCTCACCACTATGAGCTGAATAAAGAGCATGAAATCACTTTGCGACTCTGAATATATTTCAGTGACTAAACTGCTTCTGGCGCAATGGAACACCATGACAGAAACCAGAGCACAAATAAACACCGTTTACCTTCCCGCCATAGCTGTACCTATTTATCTACTTGCACTGGCATGCCTTCAAACTGCTAGGTTGGCAGGATCTGGGACAGAGCAACGGGAGATTCGAACCACCGACCTTCTGATCGGCAAGTCCAAGAGGCTCAGTGGTTTAAACCACAGTGCCGCCCGCGTCCCTTTACCTTTGCCAAGCAGGAGAGTGAAGAAATGTGTGTCCTTTTATGGATAGCTCAGTTGGTTAGAGCATGGTGCTGATAATGCAAAGGTTGCAAGTTTGATCCCCTTATGGGATAGCTGCACATTCCTGCGTATTACTTCCAAGTTTCCAGTTCTATTATTCTCTGATTCTAATGTGCTTCAGGCATCACTTTCATGAGGAGCAGGGGAGGTTAAATCAGCACCCTTCTTTAGATAGATAGATAGATAGATAGATAGATAGATAGATAGATAGATAGATTCTTTATTGTCATTACACTAGTGCAACATTGCACAAGTGCAACGAAATTGGATGCCATCCCTTAAAAACAACAAAAGCAAAACAACAACAACAACCAAACAAACCACCTTCCAACCACACCCACCCCCACCCCCAAAAACTCCCAGGTCTCACTATCGAGTTACAGCATTCAAAAAGGCCACAGCTCTTGGATAGAAACTGTTTTTCAGTCTATTTGTCCTTGACTTGATGTTTCTATACCTCCTGCCAGAAGGCAGTAGTGCAAACAGACTGTATCCCGGGTGAGATGGATCCTGCAGGATGTTGTTTGCTTTCCTAAGGCAACGGGAACCGTACAGTTCTTCCAAAGGTGGGAGAGGGTGACCAATCATCCTTTGGGCTGTGGTTATGACCTTCTGGAGCACCTTCCTCTCCCTAGCTGTACAACTGGAGAACCAAGCACAAATACAGTATGTAAGTATGCTCTCTATGGAGCCTCGGTAGAAGGACACCAGCAGTCTCTCACTCAGATTGTTCTTTTTTAAAAGTCTGAGGAAATAAATTCTCTGCTGGGCCTTCTTCACCAGAGCAGTGGTATTTGCGCTCCAAGTCATGCCCTGATCCATAGTCACTCCCAAAAACCTGAATTCCGCCACCCTCTCCACCCGTTCCCCGTTGATACCCTGCTGCATGGTACTCCCTTGTCCACTTAGAATTCTAGCACTTTGGGAATTTAGTACAAAAAAAACTTTTAGTTATATAAGTATTATCATCATGTATTGGTGGGTTGAACATACTCTCCACAGTTTGAATAATTTCTCACTGCCCCCACCCCCTTAGCTAGTTACAATGAGTTTTGCTTATATGGAAATAGCCACCTTGACATCAGATTGGCACAGAACATTCAGCAATCAGCAATGGATTGAGAATAAGAATTAATATGTATTCAGTGCAGAACCATTTGATCAGAAGGATTTTAGAGAAAAGTTGCAGGATTTACTGTACTTGATGTTATGAAATTCAAAATCTTTCAACTTCAACTTACAGGTACACTTCTATCATTTCCATAGTACTATAGAATATTATCTTGCAACACTACTGCAAAAGCAGATACATCTACATCACTTCTAGAGTTGTACTCAGTGGAATCTTACTGGTGCTAGGGAAAGTGGGAAAAAAATTTTCCCCCTATTTCCTGTCCCCATATCGGATTCCTGTCCCCTCCTTTCAGATAAAAGTCCTTCCAGAGCAGCATAGGAGGCAGTCCTGAAGACTGTGGGAAGAAGTGGAAATACAGTAGTCCAAAATTGTTTCCTCATCCTGTTCCTCTAACAGGAAGCTTCCATAGAATGTCAGTGCCTTTCATTTGTTGAACAGCCACTTTGGATTCATTCCATACGAATCATCCCTTTATGTGTATTAATCACAATGGGACAGAATAGCTCTTACAGAGCGGGCAATGAAATGTGGCATCTTGCCATAGATGGCATGTTGGTACACTCCCAAAAGTTTGTGACTCTTCAGCAGTGCTACTTCCTATCGGAAATGCAGTGTCTACTGTCAAACCTCCCCAACCAACCCTGTTCAGTTAATGGAGTATCTGTGGAGAGGAAAGATATCTCCAGGGATTGAGGTCCTGCATAAGATAACTTCCATCCCACCCTGCAGCTCTTAGGATTCACACTTATTCATACAGAAGATCATCCAATACCTAAATCAGTGACATACAATTCCCTTCTCTTCCCTGGCTCACCAGCCTATTTACGGCCAGGTACATGATTACAAAAGATGGATGCAAGTCTTCACATCATACTTGCAAGCTGATAAATAATAAACAAAACAAAGTGAGAAAACTCACAGTAAGGCAAATACATCCAAGAAGAGAGAGAGAGAGTCCTATTTGTTCATCTGTGCATCTAGCAAACATAATGACACCTTTGCAGATCTGACTGATACCAGTGGTGTTAATAGCTATAGGCCTCTGAGTCCTAGCTTGGTATATAGCCGATGGTAATAATTATCTCATCATGCCAAATACAAACTTGCAATATTAACTCATTCATCCTAGCATACATGCATACATTCTCTCTCTCTCTCTCTCTCTCTCTCTCTCTCTCTCTCTCTCTCTGTTTGGAGCAAGGCTAAGTATCATTTGCAATATGCCTGAACTGGCTTTCCTTGAAATGCTTGTTGTGCACTTGCAATTCTGAGCACCATAAAAACCTCCCCACACCGACAAGCAGCTCAAATTGCTGGTTTGTGAGCCTACTTTTGAACCAGTTCATTGGTGCTTCTGAGAACAGCACTCCAGTGCAGATCAATCAGCATTTCCTATGCTGCAATGACACCTCCTTAATTGCAGCAATAATCTCAACATGGCACTGTGGTGTTCAGTCAGGTTTTCATTCCCTCCCCCCACTCCAGCTGTAATGGGCCTGCATGTGCCAAGGAATTTATGGTAGCAATTGACATAAGAAAATGGGCCCTTATGCAGTTGATGGCACAGCTAAAATCTTCATGAACCACTGTGGAACTTTGTTTCCTTCCTTTTGTCCCACTCAAGAAGCACATTAAAGGGAATATAGGAAGTCTCCAACTTCTCAGCTAAGTTTCTTACTACACTGTCTCAACTACTGCATAGAAACAGAATTTGATTTGTTTTCTCTGCAGTGTGGTGCTCAAGCCTTAACTACAAAGAAGTAGATAGAAAGTAGGGTTACGGTTTGTGGGCTTAGCGTTAGAAATCCAGTAGGTACACTTGTGGCAAACCCTGTACCTTTGTAAATGTGTTCAGATTTTGATGCAAGGGCATAAAGTATTTTTGCTTCACTGTATCTGTTTTGGGAGACAGGAAAATAGATGTGTGTGGAAAAAATTGTCAGCAGTTTCCAATTATCTTGAGGCTGCAGTTGTAATTTTTAAAAAATCAGAAGTAAGGAAACTGGATTATATAGGATTGGGTTATAAGACCCAATCAGGTTCATTGTTAGCTTAGAATGTATTAATTCTGAAAAATTGGGGTCTAGCTAATCATAATAAAAATGGAGTTTGTATGTATTTGAATCTCTGTCCTAATTTTGTCACATATTAAAGTGTGTAGACTCAATGTAAGCTGAATACTGCAATATTAGGCACAACTACTTGGGAGTAAATTTCCTTGAATTCTGAATAAAAAGAGGCAGACTCCATATCTGATATTCACAGGGTATTGGCTCCAGCATTTTAATGGTGGGGAGGACCGAGACAGAATTTACACCTCCATTAGAATAGATTACTTAGCATTTGCCTAGACATGAAGAAAAAAAGAAACCAATCTGATTTAATTAAGCAAGTATGTGAGCAAAGGATAAGCTAATTATAGATTAACAAATGAATCTAGTGCAGTGAGCTAATGATGTGCAGCAGCTAGATCAGAGATGCTCTTCATCAGGCAATGGCAATCCTTCCAGGCTGTTGGTCATCATCTAAGAAGCCTTGAGCTAGTCATTTCTGTATTTGTTAAGGAGAACTAAGCATTCCTCTATAGGTGGAAAAACTACTCAGCAGAAACCTTTGCTTGTGAGCTACTGACACTCATCACCAACTCACCACTAGTGATGAGACCAACTGTCCCTGCTAGAAAACTGAGTTAAGCTTCCTCAAAAATCAAGTTTATTCCAAGTTGAAATCTTAGCGAAATCAGACCCCAACACATCAGACATTATGTTACTCCCAGGCGAACCTACAATCTCCCTGTTCAACTGAGTGCCAAATCCCCAACCCTACACAAATCACTAAACATCTAGTTTCATAAGTGGTGCAAGACACCGGATAATTGATATGTCCTTTGTCCTCCAGTTTGTTCTCCTTGTCTCCTTTTGTTCTTCATATGTATTTGTCTTCCACTTTTCCAAACTTCTTATACACCATCCTGTTTCTTTTATTTTTTTCATATCAAGCCTGTCCTCCTATTGGTCCTTGCTAAGATTATCTCTTAAGACATTAAGGAATGTCTTCAATTCAAGCTAAATTGTCAGCAGTAAAGGATAGAGCCTTCTTATATTTTAGCTACCTTTTGTGTTAACCAGTTAATAATATTGATGTTTCAGTCTTTCAGGACTGCACAGGATCACAATATTTGAAGAATTTTTGGTGTTGCATCGACACTTTGAAAGAAAATGAATACATTTGTATGCTAACATTGTATACTAGTACTTTCAAGATAGGTTACTTTTAAGGAGCATGCTCAGGATTTATGGTTAATAAGTGATTCTGAGGATAAATATTTGTTTTTCAAAGTATGATTTGTCAGGACTTCTTAATACCTTTGTTCACAATACAGATGAAAGGTTCTTGTCATTAGACTGCTTCACCTGAAAAGCTGCATAAAATAAAAATGTCAGAGTTTGTTTATGTTCTCCCTCCCTCCCTCTCTTCATAGGTGCATCCTCCAAGTGAAAATAGCCCATTTTAGATAATTTATTTGTTAACTTGACAGAATTTATATGCTGCTTGATTGTAAACAGAACCTCTAAAAATGATTTACTTGAGAAGTCATTGTGTTGTCACAACAAAGGCATTGTGACCTATGCCCCAAAGCTACATTTCTTTCTTAACCTATTCCCTTCTTCATCTTAACACTTTTTCTAAATTGAAAGGCATGCAAAGATGTTTCTGTAAGAGCTATTGGGGGAGGGGTGCTTTTATTACCCTTTCATATATTTTCCAGTTATCTTGCTATTCCCCTGTGTTTTATTTATTTGTTGCATTTATATACCACTTTTTCTTCCAAGAAACTCAGTGGGGCGTACATGGTTCTTCTCTTCCCCCATTAAACCTCACAAGAACCCTGTGAGGCAGGTTAGGGTGACTGGCCCAGGTCACCCACTGAGCTTCATGGCTGAGTAGGAATTTGAACCTTGGTCTGTCAGATGGTAGTCCAACATTCTAACCATTATGTCACACTGGATCTCATTATAAAGAATGAAAAAAAGATGCAAGGGGAGCCTTTTGGTTGCACTTTGTAAAATGGGATGGCAAGACAACCAAAAGAAAATGCAAACTTGTGTTTAAAATATGACAAAATGTTTTGCCATTAATAAGAAAAGTTACACATTGCACATTTCTTGCTTGATGTGGACAGTGTTACCAATCTACATCAAGCCAACCCACATCCTCCATAGATATTTTCCAAGTTCAAATGGATAAAATATATTCTGTATTTATTTATTTATTTTAAAAAAAACTATTTTCAGGGAGACATGACAAATTTGAGGTGGGCAGCTAAGAGTTCCAAACATTTGAGTTATAATAGAGCAGAACACTATTAAACTGTTTACAATTCTATCTACAACAGGAACATCATAAATAGACAAACCAAACAATGATTATCCTACTCAATGAGCTACAATGAGTAATATTTATTTATGTGACTAGTCAATAAAGCAGAGTACCGCAGTTCACAGCAAGTAGTTCATTTCTGGTGAAAGGGGTATTATAAAAAGGCTCAGCTTGCATACGAATGACTAATACTCAGAATTTTTTTGTCATTCAGCATTTTCCCTGTATCTTTACTGTCTTCAGCAGGCAAATATGATGCTGGATTATGTCTGGTTGCTGCATGCATAGTGATAAATGTGCAGCAAGGATCATCACATTATTATGGGCATGTGACTGGACAGAAGCTAAGCATAATAATTGGACCTCAGCTGTGACATCTTCAGAATCATCCACAATATTGCTAGCAGCTATGTGATGGAGATAACCACTGCCTAAAGTTAAGTGTGGCAAATTAACTACTGCATTAGAACATTCTAGCTACCTTGTTCCATGAATCATGACTGGACTATAACAGGGGGGAAGTAATAAATTATTATCATTAATATTTTGTGGACACAATTCTTATGCGGTTCATTGGTCTGTCATATGCCACTAAATAGAAATGCTCTGTATGAATTTGAAATGCCTCTTACTTGAGAAATGTTGCATTTAAAAAGAAAAAAGACGCTAAGGGGGACATAGGAAGCTAGCTTACACCATCAGACCATGAGTTCATCTAACTCAGAATTTCCTAAACTTGGGTCTCCAGCTGTTGTTGGACTACAACTCCCATCATCCCTAGCTAGCAGGACCAGTGGTCAGGGATGATGGGAATTGTAGTCTAATAACAGCTAGAGACCCAAATTTGGGAAACCCTGGTCTAACTCAATATTGCCTATATTCAATAGCAGCAGCTCTCCAGGGTTTCATTCTGAGCCCTACCTAGAGATGCTGAACTTGGGGCAGATGCTCCTCTCCTGGTCCACAGCCTCACTCAACAAGGGAAAGGAATGTACACAGACCAGTCACACACAAGCAGGATCAGAGTTCCACATGAGGGGGAAAGCTACATATTATCAATATGTAGATGTGCCCACAGGCAGGGCCAGCCCAAGAGATCTTGATGTCTGAGATGTAACAGCAAGTGGTGTCTCATTTCCTGCTCCAAGTCAAGATGTGTAATATTCAGGGCCAGCCAAACTATTCTGGCACCTGAAGCAAAACAAAACAAAACAAAACAAAACAAAACCACAAAACCACAAAACCACAAAACCCTTATCCCCTTCCCTACCAGGGAAAATTCAAAATAGATAAATAAATAACAATTTGCTGCATTTGCAGCCTTCTCATGCTACCTAATGGTAGGGCTGGCTCTGGGATTACAGAAATTCTTTTCATAAGAATGATAATTACACCCAGAAATATAAAGTGTCTCTCGTAAGATTAGATCCACAAGTCTCCTTTAATAACAAACAAGTTTGGCAAAAGTTTGCACGTTGCATATGAAACACCTCTTCCCTACTATATTGATGTCTCATTAGTTTAAGGACCTGGAGCCCTCCAGGAATTGTCACTCACGTGACGTTTATGAGCACTAGATTTTGCATTTGGATTTGTAATAAGTTCAGCAAGTGTGGAGGAATCTTATGTACAGGGAACTCCCTGGTGACTACAAAGCTGTGGATGCAACAAGAGTAGAGGAAACTGGCACAGAACAGCACTAAACAACATTAAAATGCATCAGATGGAAGGAATTTATCTGACGGGTAGCTAGCTAAAATACAAGATTTGTATACAATGGTAAGTTCTGTCATTAATTTCACTGCAAAATCTTCTTTCGGAATGGATCTTTCCCCAAGAACAGTATGTGGTACTTTTTCCTTTTCTTTTTAATCTCACACTTCCCCTGCCCCCCTCCATCACTTTTCATGACATCTTCTACTAAGGGGCCGGAAAGCACACAGCATTTGTATTTATCTGGCTATATATACCAGCATGACAAGATTTATTTAGTTTAAAAAATTAGTTTAATATCAGAGATAATTATAGACCACAAAAACTATTAGAGACCTATTTCTAAACTGCCTCACTCAATCAAAGCAAAGGCGACACCAAAGCACAAGGGTTAGAAGACAATGCTGAATTATTAGAATGAGTAATAGTGACAAGTCTGAAAATATTTCATCACAACAAGAGTTGAGGAAACTCTCCTTGGCTCAAATCTGAAATTGACTGGCAGTTATGAGAAGCATTATGGAACACAAACAAACATTCATTCTAAATTGACTATTCTACTGTGCAGATGTGTTCTTGTTTTGCTACTTGAGAATTTAGGGGCTGGGGGCCACTAGGGGGCGCATCGGAAGATGGCTGACAATAACATCTCTCCGACCCACACGAGGTAATTTGGAGGCTATGATGGGGGTAATTAGCCTCCTTACCCCCCCCCCAGGATGGTGGGGGGAATTTGTGGGGATGGGGGCACTAGGCACAAAGCCCTCCTGTGGGATTCCGGCACTCCTGGACGCCGTCCCTGATCCGCGCCACTAGCTGCAAGAACTTCAAAAGAAACAATTTGGATGAAGGAATGCACATATTTCAAGGAAGGAGCAGTAAAGACTGCTAACAGAAGAGATCTCTGATAAAACAAGACAAGAATAAGTCATGAGAAGATACGCCAAGATACGGTATGGCAAATGACTGATGGGGAAGGGGGAAAAACTTTCCTTTCTTTTCTTATGTGATTAAACAAGAATCCCCTCCCCTCACGAGTCAGAAATGTCGTTTTAAGGACTTAAGCTGTGGATTTAAGGCTGTGTGGAGATAAACTTTCGAACCAAAGCATGTTTTAAGAAGAGCGTGGAATGTATAAGAGCTTTGGAATGATGCAGTTAAAAATGCCGTCACCATTTTGGGAAGTTCTGTCGGAGGTTTTGAGTCTGGGAGGAGAAAGAGAGAAATAGAGCTGCTTTTATATGGTGGGTGAAACTCCTCAGAGGGACTTAAGAGCGACAGTTTTGTGAGATAAATGATGGAAAGGGCAATGTTATCTATGAAGGCGATGATATATGGAAACCATCTCGATTTGAGGATTGGAAGAACGGAAAAATTCACACAGGATTAATATTGGTGTTTATCGGCTTAAGGAGACTATCAGAAGAGATCATAAAGAAAAAAGAGAAAATATATGAACAAGATGTGATGTGGAAACAGCAAGATAAGACTGGATAGAATTATGAACTCTGTTTGGACTGATTTGGTCTGATTTGGACATTGATGCAGTAGCAAGAAGATGATCAGAATCCCCCTTCGGGTCTTGAAATATGGGTCCCCCCAACAAAATTTAAAATTTGGCTTTGTAATTCGGAATTTATGTGATGTGATTTAATTTGATTTGATTGGCCAGTTAATAAAAATTATTTTTTTAAAAAAGAAAGAAAGAGAGAATTTAGGGGCTGGATTTGGAAGAAATTGCCTAAGCAACTCTCTGATGCTTCCGTGGGCATGGACGACTTGGAAATTTCAATTGGTCCAGAATGCAGCAACAAGATTACTGGCTGCGGTTCCATTTAGAGATCATATAACCCCTGTTTTAAAACAGGTGGATTGGTTACCAGTTCATTTCTGGGTCCAATCCAAGGTGCTTATGTTAGTTTTTAATGCCATAAAGCAACTCAGCCCCTAAATACCTAAAAGACCACCTCCTTCCCTACAGACCATTTTGGGTGCTAAGATGGTCAGAGGGAACCCTCTTGGTGGTTCCACTGTCCTCAAAAGCTCTGGGGTCCTAAGTTGTGAAATCCCCTCCCCAGGGAGGTGTGTCTGGCATTTTCATTCTACAGCTCCTGGTGAATACTAAAGTCAGACTTCTATATCCCGGCTTTTAATAATAATAATAATAATAAATTTTATTTATATCCCGCCCTCCCCAGCCGAAGCTTGAGGTGCATATTTTTCATGATTGTGAGTTGTTTTAAATTGTTTTAATATTGTGCCACCCTGGCACTTTAGGGAGAAGGGCGGGGGATACTGATACTGATAATAATGCATGGTGACATCTTGCCACTGGTTTTCTGGCCCATATTTACAAATCTGGAGCATGTGCAAAAGGGTACAGTAGCAGCTGGAACATCAACAGGGACAGCAGCAGTTTTGTCTGACAACAGAGAAGAGGCACCTTTTCCAGCACTTGTATTTTCCAGCACCTACTCAGTCTGCCTCAGGTGCAAGTGAAGGAATATTCAGGTAAGTGACAGTATGAGTTTCCAATAGGGGTAGGGCTGCTTGTTTAGAATGGGAAAGGCTTGCAGACGGGGGTTCAGGCATGTCCAACACGTCCATCACGATCTACCGGCAGATCACTGAACACCTGTGGTAGATCACTGGTAGATCACTGGCTCCCCCCAAAGAAGCCCAACAACTTTGGCTCCCCTAAAAAAAGCTCAACATTTTGGCCCTGCAGCTCCCAAAAACAGGGCTTTCCTTCCTAAAAAAAGCAAAAAGCTCAACAACTTTGACCTGAACCCCCCAAAAGGGAGTAGATCACTGCCAGTTTTTAACTCTGTGAGTAGATTACAGTCTCTTGGGAGTTGGCCACAGTTGACTAAATGATTACTGCAGGTGAAGCAATATGTACAATGTGGACTATATTGTAGAGCTGTGGCTAGTCACTATCTTGCAGCCAGCTACTGTCCCCTGAAATAATAGCAGCCACTGTCCTCCAAAAGACAATTTGTACGTTCATTGAACATGTACCAGAACATCAGCTGAATGCTAAGTCTGAGAAATGCAGACTACAGAGGTGTCAAAACTAGGATATGAGCTCATGGTAGACTAGGGAGGAATATATCAGGGGCTATGGAGCTTGCTTCAATACAATTAGTTCACTGAGACCTGTTTAAATTTGTATTCTGTTCTTGTTGTTTTTTGAACTTCAGCAACATCAATAACCACAACAGCTTGTTGCCAATCATTAATTAACCTGCTACCCACTGTTGCTGTGTCCAACACTGAATGTTTTCTCACTCCAGCCTGAGAAACAACCACATATTTCTGGCCAAACACATTTCCCATCATTCATCTTCAGATAGATAAAACTGTGAATGCAATTGCAAATTCTCTCTCAAAGTATACATTCGAGACTATCAACAACAGATTGCACTGTAAGACTCAAGGACTCCCTGTAGTCAGCGCCACACAATTTCTCCTGCGGACCAGCACCCTGATTCCATTGCCAACCTGGCAGACTGAGCATTATGCTTTGAGAGCACTACCTAAGTCAGGTGTAAAATCCTCTAGAGTTTACCAAGGAATCCTCCAATTTGTTATGGTATTTAATTATTCATCACGCCTACAGGTTCCCTATAATGATGCCTTCCAATCTGTCCAACTTTTATATATATATATATATATATATATATATATATATATATATATATGAGACTGACTGCTTCCATAAGTCCCCTGATGTGATGTAAAAAGTTTTTGTGTCTCTCCAAGTTGTCTGCCAGCCCTTCAATGTTGTACATTATATGTTACCAGTGAAGTTGGAGGGGGTTAAAAATGAGGTTCCAGTACTCATTTCTTGATAAAAGTGGATGGTAGCACAAAATTGCTGCCATGGGCAGCAAAAAATAAAAAATAAAAAATTAAGGAGGAAGTGCTCCATTTCCATTATTTCCTTCTCTCCTCTCCCTCTCTCTGCTCCCTTCTTCTCCTTCTCCTTTTCCCCCTCCTCCTCTCCCTGTAACCCTTTCTCAAAAGCACATCTCTGTATAATATTAACTACTACTACTCTGTGGTGACAAAAGGTTTTGGGCCCTCCACAAATTGATCATTTTATGGTGCCTAAAGGCTTTTGTGGCCAATCCAAAACCCCAACACACATACAGTGGTACCTCTGGATGAGAACAGGATCCATTCCGGAGTCCCATTCGCATCCAGAAGCGAATGCAACCCGTGTCCGTGCATCTGCGCGTGTGTGGGTCACGATTCGCCGCTTCCGCGCATGCGTGTGGCGTCATTGTGACCGTCTGTGCATGCGCAAGCGCCGCAGCGCACAACCCAAAAATACTTATCCCAAAGGTACTTCAACCCGAGGTATGACTGTACATCCACTTTTGCACTTCTGCCATGCCTTCTTTGACATGCAGTCTCCAGACCATGGTCCCCTCCCTAAGGACCAATCCCATTTCATCAAACCCTAGAAAGCACTCACCTCCAAGCTCATTTTTCAGTCTGGGCTACTGGTACAGTGGTACCTCTGGTTGCAAACTTAATTCTTTCCGGAGGTCCATTCTTAACCTAAAACCGTTCTTAACCTGAGGTACCACTTTAGCTAATGGGGCCTCCTGCCGCCCCCGCCCCCACTGCACCGCCGCCACACAATTTCTGTTCCCATCCTAAGGTAAAGTTCTTAACCCGAGGTACTACTTCCAGGTTAGCAGAGTCTGTAACCCGAAGTGTTTGTAACCCGAGGTACCACTGCAACTTGGTGTGAGGACACTACCTAGGTGCCTTCTCCTGAGTTATAGTTCTGGAATATTTCTGAATATTTCTAGCTCTGTCACTTAAATTTATGTAGGATTTTGCTTGCTTTTGGTAGTTTTTCAACAGGCATTTTTGTGCTAAAGAAGTAGCTTGCTGCTGTGGATAAGAGCATTTTATACGTCTGGTGCTTTGTCCTGGATCTTAGGCAAGTCTATTTTGCTTTTTTAAATATGGCAACTATACACAAAAGCAATTTCATGAAAATCAGGAGAGAAATTTGAAGTAGCATATCATCAAAGAGTTCCGCAGAACAGAGGAAAGATTTCTTAGAAATCCTGTACAATTAATGCCACATTAGACAAAAATCTAATTATTTAAAGTCTAGATTACCTCCATGCTTCAGTAGTCACAATGTGCAGGATCACTTTTCAGAACTGAGCATGGTATAATACAAGTATAGACCCTCTAAAACATTTCCTGGTTTATGTATTTTCTTTTATTACATTTAACTTTTTATTACATTGGACTGGGCCCTATATATCATCAACTTTTGGCTGAGGGGGGTGGAAAAGGGGAAGTCTAAAAATGGCTCAGTGTAGGACAGAAATTTCACATGCAAGTTCAATCCCAATTATATTCAGTTAAAAGAATCAAGTATCCAAAGCAACAAATGAAAAAGATCAGGTAGGAGTGAAAGATCTCTACTGGGCCAGTGAACACATATATTTATGGAAAAGCTATTTTGGGAGAATTAGTAATACTAATTTTGGGAACATTTACTGGGTAAGTCTGTGCATCAGAGAAAGAAGTGGCTACAAATACCTTGCTTATTTTGGAGAATTTCAGCCATGGCCAATGATAACTAATATTAGTGTGCTAGCTACAGAAAACTATCAATAAGCAGACTGTTTAAGTGTTAAAGAAAAAATTTCATAATTTTATGTGCCATGGCAGAAACAGACAGACAGGTCACACACACTGCCTAGACCACATAATTAGCTGATATTAGAAGAAGGACGTGGGTGGCGCTGTGGGTAAAACCTCAGCGCCTAGGGCTTGCCGATTGCATGGTCGGCGGTTCAAATCCCCACAGCGGCGGGGTGAGCTCCTGTCTTTCGGTCCCAGCTCCTGCCCACCTAGCAGTTCGAAAGCACCGCTAAGTGCAAGTAGATAAATAGGTACCGCTTTATAGCGGGAAGGTAAATGGTGTTTCCGTGTGCTGCGCTGGTGCTGGCTCGCCGGAGCAGCTTCGTCACGCTGGCCACGTGACCCGGAAGTGTCTCTGGACAGCGCTGGCCCCCGGCCTCTTAAGTGAGATGGGCACACAACCCTAGAGTCGGACACGACTGGCCCCATACGGGCAGGGGTACCTTTACCTTTACCTTAAGGAAGATAATCACCATGTAGGGAGATACAAGGATCCAGCTTAGCTAAGAGTAGCAGGAAGGGGGAAAGACAGTCATCCAACATTTTCCCAAACTTACAGTGCTGTACTCCCTTTCTTAAGGTTCTCCTTTATACATTTTAATTGGGGTTCCATTGAATCTTCTTATCCTGGTTCAAACCAAGAAATGTATACCTAGTTACACAAACAAACTTATCAGTGAACCTCAACCTGGGTCTTAGCAAAGGTCTGGGCTTAACACAAGTGTCATTACATAACAAAACATACACTAAGGAATTTTCCTGGGTCCGTCAGATATATTAAGTCCCCTGTCAAAAAACTTAGAACAAAGTCAAAAGGGTGTCCCTGCTCAACAAATCTATGCTCTCCGTAGTGTAAGCGTGGGCGGGGCCCCGAGGACAAAATTCTTAGAAGCACAAAATTTCAAAAGAAAAATAGAGAAAGCAGTAAGAATAAATAAAAAATAGTGCACCCTCCTCCTCACACAGAAAATCTCCCAACGTTTGTGTAGGCAGACTGAGGAGCAGATTTGGGTGGCAGCCAGTTGCTAAGGCACAATCTGCATGGGCTTTAGAAAGATACCTGCTCCCGACCAATCCCACGTCCCCTTTTCTCCCATGCTCAGTGCTCATGAGGTGCCGCGGCTACCATTCAGATTGGTCACCGAGCTATTGCCCCTTCGTTCCAGCCTATTGGCAGGCAGTGGCAATTATATTTGCCTTGCCTTGGGCACTGTCATTCCATGCTACACCACTGGGTGCTCTTGTGCTTCTTGAAAGGGCTTGGCCTCTTTAGAAAATGTAAAAAGAATACTTGGTTTACTTGATGCAGAATATTTATTTATTAAGGCTATTTATATCCCACCCTCCATCCTAGGATCTTTGGCTTATACAGAATAAAAA
This sequence comes from Podarcis liolepis, assembly GCF_965112155.1. Classification (NCBI taxonomy): domain Eukaryota; kingdom Metazoa; phylum Chordata; class Lepidosauria; order Squamata; family Lacertidae; genus Podarcis; species Podarcis liolepis. The sequence goes on from NC_139564.1 coordinate 48,992,365, forward strand.
GCAGTAAAACAAGTTTATTTGTTTTATTAAATTTATTAGTCGCTTATCTTGCCCAAGATACAACCCAGATATTCCACCACTGCCCTAAAAACAATACAGTAGTACTTAATTCGTTCCAGAGGTCCGTTCTTAACCTGAAACTGTTCTTAACCTGAGGTACCATTTTAGCTAATGGTGCCTCCTGCTGCTGTCGCGCCGCTGGAGCACGATTTCTGTTCTCATCCTGAAGCAAAGTTCTTAACCCGAGGTACTATTTCTGGGTTAGCGGAGTCTGTAACCTGAAGCATATGTAACCTGAAGCGTATGTAACCCGAGGTACCACTGTATATCAAATAACACCAGTATTATCACCCAAAGGACAGAACAGCTAGATTTCCACGTGGTGGCTGAATACCAGTTGTGTGAGTGCCAACTGAATTTCCAGGGGGAGGGCATTCTAGAGTCACAGTGAGACCATGAAAATGGCCCAACCGTGTGTTTCCACCAAACATACAGTTTCCAGTGACAGGAAATTAAGGAGAGCCTCCAAGGAAGGGCCTCACAGGCAGGAACATAGAGAAAAAAGGTGCTCCAACAAGCATTTAGATCCTAAGCCATTTAAGGTTTTCTAAATCATTTGCAGAACCTTGAATTCAGAACATAAATGAATTGTTATCCATTTAAAAGGAGCCAATTAAAAGTAACAATGTGGTTTTCCTGCATACCTTTGCTGTCTATCCTGTATGTAGGAATTATATCCATTCCTGACATGTCCTTTCCACCATTTCTCTTTCCACTGCACTCACTGGCTAAACTAGTAGGAATAGTGCTTATACGTTTTGCATGTTAAAATTGCCTATGTGAGGTAATTTTGTAACAGCTAATTAAAGTTATTTACTCTAGTAACAGTCTCCCATTTGGGCTGTAAACTCTGTAAAACTTAACATTTTCGTTTCCCCCAACAGATATTAATTGGCTTTCTGGATGGTGTTGAGTAAAGCACATATTTTTTACACTGCTTACAACACTTCAAATGTTGAGGTCAGCACTAACTGCATGTGAAACTACCATATGCAATTTTCATGTCATAGCAGAAATAAGGGAAATGCCAACTTGATCCTAGTAATAGATGGTATTACTTTCATGAAAGATTATAGTTCTTCTGTAAAGCAGTTCATTAAATCGTAATGTCACAAGAGGTAGGTTAAGGGATATCTAAAATACAGTATTTCTAGTAAAATTCAGTGCTTCTAGCAACCATTGGTTTTGTCCCAAACAGGGTATGTAGTATTAATAATTCACTTGAATTTATGATACACAAGAGTCCTTCAATATTTTAAAATTGAGATGAAATGAGGTCAGTAAAGACATAATTTCTTTCTCCATTAAGATAATGGCTATTCAGCAGCTATAGGCAAGTAAGTATTGTGTGCTGAAAAAAGTAACCAGAAAATATAGTTATGAGTTAGTGGGTGCATAACACACTAAATTCCAGATCAAGATGGTCACTAGTTTGTTTCTTGCATCCACCAACTTCTTTAATCCTAGGGAATCAACAAGTGTTAAGAGCTAATTTCCATTTGAAAGCCTGGGGGCGTGCAATTAAGACAACACAAAGGACCAAGGGCAAATCCCATTTGCAAATAAGCTACCTCCTTCCATCAGAGTTAGTTTAAAAGACAATGCCAGTTTTTTTGGGGGGGGGAGTTTAAGATTGCACTTAGGAGTTATGCAATGGGGATACTAAGCTGTGGGCAGGAGAGTCTGAGAGCAGCCTTTGAGAGCAATGGTTGGAGTCTGCTTAAGTCCAAGGCTGCTGTGGCTATGGGAGAAGCCAGAACTTCATGGGGCGTCAGTGCCGTGAACTCCTCTATCATAGGCTGAGATTGTATATATGCGTAATAAACCATATATCACAAAGTCAGCAAAGTCTGCCCTGCACCTCATTTTCCAAAAGGAATCACAGACCCTGGCTAAAGCACACCTGGGACTCCCTGGAATCTTGCACCACTCAGAGATTGGTGGTACCATGTAACAATATTGTGTGTGGCATAAAGTAACCAGTGCCTTTTAAAATTGTTCTCTCTCTTTTTAATGCAATCTCATGTTAAGATAAGTGTATCATTTCACCTCTGAAGTGTGATGCTTGAATGACAAGAAGCCCCAATACAGCAAAATATCTATAGAAGTTTTATTTTTAAAAAAATGTAATTTGAGGAATAGGGAATGTTTATAGATCTATTTTTGCTCAAAATACTTCGATTCACAGTAGAGATATTTCCATTCTAGTACTCATCTAACTTATGGGATGCGGGTGGCGCTGTGGGTTAAACCACAGAGCCTAGGACTTGCTGATCGAAAGGTTGGCGGTTCAAATCCCCGCGGCGGGGTGAGCTCCCGTTGTTTGGTCCCAGCTCCTGTCCACCTAGCAGTTCGAAAGCACCCCTAAGTTCAAGTAGATAAATAGGAACCGCTTTCTAGTGGGAAGGTAAACGGCGTTTCCGTGTGCGGCGCTGGTGCTGGCTCGCCAGATGCAGCTTCGTCACGCTGGCCACGTGACCTGGAAGTGTCTTCAGACAGTGCCGGCTCCCGGCCTCTTGAGCGAGATGAGCACGCAACCCCAGAGTCAGACACGACTGGCCCTGACGGGCAGGGGTACCTTTACCTTTTACTCATCTAACAGTACAACAAATTCTAAGAGCACAATCTTTAACAACCCTCTATACAAGTTTTCCTTTCCCTCTGCATTTATACTACTGCTGTCACCAGTGCTGCTATCCCATTGTTGCTGTGTGCAAAGCAGCAGTGGAAAGCCTTTGCAATCACTAAGGGAAAAGAGGCCATGCCCCATTTAAAGATGGTTACAATGAGTGACTTGGCATGTGTATTTAACATACTATAACTGCTGTTTCTGAGCTCTGCTTTCCACTATACATGATCTCATATGTGAGATATAACATGTCTTGCCATATGAGATTAAAAAAAAATAGGAAGGGAGGGTGCCAGAATAGGAATTAAGAAAAGCAGAACTCTTAAAAGGTGCACCTCAGGCTCAGAGTTTCCAGCTTCATGGCTCTTTTTCAGGAGTAACGGAACCAGTTATTTGCTTTGGAAGCTACCATATAGATTTGTTTTAGCTGGTTCAATCTGGTTCAATGGGCCTTGAAAAGGAGTCACCTGCAAAACCGAAATGCATTGTGACTTAATAAATTGTTTCAAGACAAGCTTTTGAGATTTATTCTTCTCTTTGTTTAAGTATCACCATAGTAACACAATTCAGCGCATCATATAAGCAAAAGAGCAGCCCCTGGCAGTATTTCACTAACAGAGTATCAAGATGCCTGCTGCTTATGGCAACACTTAGGACACATCCACCCTTTTGCTTGACTTCTGTTTTGATCATATTGTGCAACAATTAATTCCCCTGGGCCCCAAAGTATTTTGGAATGTGCCTTGAGAAAATCTGATCTTACCCACTAAGTTAAGCAAAATCTCGCTTCGGATTTTTCATGCATCTGATAAGATCTGATTCAGCTGGTAAGATTGAATTTTCACAAGGTGTAGCTATAGAACAAGAAAAGCTCACAGACCAAGGGGAATTGATTGGTACAAAATATTGGTCAAGCAAAAGTATAGCTGAGCCCTACTTAAGGAACATGGGGGAAACACCAAAGAGAAAATGAAGGTGGCGCTATGCTAAGATATTTTAAATCCATGTTCTCCCCCCATCCTCAAAAAAAAACCCAAACTTCTCACATTGAAGTAATGCAAGGAATTGGGGACAGCATAATTTAAAAAGTCAAAAAGTAATTTCATCTGATAGATTTAACATTGTGCTATATAACTACTGAAATGAGAGAGAATAGAATAGCTACATTACAGTAGTAAACTGCTCTTTTGAAATGTTTGTTTTTGGTTCCTCTTCCCATTTTGCCAGCATGATTTCTAGGGTGGGAGAAAGATGAGATGGAGAGGGATTTGCCATCATTCAATAAAATTATAGGGTTAATCAGATTGAAATGACTAAATATAGAATCCTTATAATCATCAAAGAAACCTTGGAGCTGAATTGGTGCACGTGCTCAGCCTGGCTCAAAATTATTCAATACAGAGTGGATCAAAAGGGCTACTTTAGCAAAGGTTTCACAATCACCTCCTTTAAGATAATTGGGACTATACCCGCCCTTAAAGATTTACTACCCCTGTTACTTAATATCAGTCAATCAACCTGTGGCTGGTTTAAGCAACCAGAGGGATGAAGAACTGAGTACCCAAGTAGTCAATTTCCCACTTAGGCTGCAGTTTTATACAACCTAACTACTGAACTCAATGGGGCTTACTTCTGAACTCATATGCATAGGGTTGTGCTGTCAAGGAGCTTTGAAAATCTATGATTCATCGTATTTTGGGAGGACACAGACTGGAGGAATATAGCCTAAAATTAGATAGTTGAAAGAGGTGCTTATGTAGGTTGACAGAATCAGGTTGATCCACCTTTATACTTCATTCCACAATTTTAAGACAAAACCAAAATTAGATTATTGGATTGACTTGCGGTGTGTTGTGATTTTAGCATCACTTGTTGCCAGAAAAATCTACAATTGAGAAATTTCCCTTCATACCAGTGGAATATAAATGTCTCCCCGCCCTCCTTAATTCATCTTGTTACAAATATTCTTTCTAGCAGGATGTTTTTAAATGACATTCTATCTATATTTAATTAGTCAACATGAAGCATGTTTTAATAAAACCTTCACAATGTGTCTGTATTGATGCAGTGCAGCTTTTAATTTAGTTGCACTGTTATAGTATTAATAGGTTACAGCTGTAATCCTAAACACACTTGCTAGGCAGCAAACCCCATTGGACATAGTGGAACATCCTTCTGAGACTACAGCCTGTTTATGGAACAAATACCTACCAGAATTAGGGAAACTCGCTTAAAAGAGCAGTACAACAGAAAGCTCTGATTGGTGTAACAGAGTTAGAATAAGATAATTTTTGGAGCCAGCATATGTATGTTTAGGTACCCTCCTTCTGCCTCAAGATAGTATAATGCTTTTCAATAATTAATGCAATTGGCTGACTTATCTATAAAGAAATTGGATGGTAGCATACAGAGGGAGGCAGGGTTGGTGCCACTAGCAGCTGTTTCCACTCACTCTTTAATCAAGCCTGAAGAGCAGCAGGTAGCAGCATTTCAAACAGGAACATGCACAGGGAGGCAAAGCCAAGCAGGAATCAGCCTGAACCAAGAGCTTCAAAAGGACCACACTTTCTTTACTGGGAGAATAGACAACTACCGATAAGTTAGTAGCTTCTGTCCTAGGGAATTATGTTGCAATGGCAGCCAAAGGAGAGCAACTATCCCATGCCATTTCCTTCCCACTGCATGGTGTATACTAGAACTTATACCTGTCCCTTACACTGTTATTCCAGGAGGTTGTATTTAAAAGCAGTTGGGGCAGTTATAATTAAGCCTTTCCCAGGGAAGGAACTGGCACAGCCTTTTTTCTTTCTATAAGTTATTAATTCAGCCTCACTTGGTGGTGTTTATACCTATGTTACTTGATCTGTGATATTTATACCTACACTTTAAATAAGAACACGGGAAGTTGCCTTCTACCAAGTCAAAAAAATTGGTCCATCCAATATTTGTGCCAGTGTTGTCTGTGCCAGGGATAACCAATGTGGTTTCCTCCTGACGGACCACAACTACCATTTGTCCCAGTCAGCATGGTCAATGCTCAGGAATGATGGGAGCTGTAGTCCAACAACATTTGCAGGGTACCACATTGCCCAGTTTGGGTCTAAATTGACAGGCAATGGTTCTTGAAGGTTTTAGACAGAGGACATTCCCAAGGCATGCTGGGGTTGGTGCTGGCATCTTCTCCAGACAAAGCGGATGCTCTACAGCTGTTCCATAGCAGCTAGGAAATGCAGGCTTCTTTATTCTCCTACCTGCAGCAGCACAAAGCTCCTTCTCCTCTTCACCCCCCACCTCCTGCTGCAGGAAGTGTCAGAAAGAAGTGTGCATTTTACAGGCTTTCTTTGAGTGTGTGCACTTGTTCCGTGAACAGAAGTAAACCCGTCCTCATCACCTAAGGAGTAGGGGTTAACACCTGCTGCACAAACAGGATTTAACCCTGTCCTCTCACCCCTCAAATGAAGTCACTAGTGTGTACAAAGCTTTGTACTGGGAAATTCCTTTAAGGTGGCATTAGAGGAGAGCAGAGGGGAACATCTGCAGAGTAACTCCCTGACTCCATCTGACTCTTTCAATGTGAGAGCAGCCATAAAGGGTCAAGGCACAAGTGCTAACACTTAAGATCTGATCTAGTTTATTAATAAGCTTTTGCTGCTGCTGCTGCTGCTGTTGAAAAGAAATCCAAGAAGTTTTTTATATATATAATAACTAAAAATTACAATTCCTATTGATATTTTTCATTATCTTCAGAAAGGTGGAAGTGGTACAAATCTTTTGCATATTTATGCTGCTACCTGGAGTGGTGGGAAATGGCTTGAACTCAGTGGATAAAAAGCATGTCCAGAGGGGAAGAGAAGCCCAGAAAAGTCATTGTGAAGGTAATGATGGCATGAAGAGGAATATCAGAACTGTGTGTTCAGTTATGGTTTTCAAATAGTCAAAAAGCTGGCTCCACCAGGTAGGTGATGAGAGCGGCAGACAAGAGAAGAGTGGTCAAAGAAATGAATCAGTTTGTCAGTAGCTATTTGTGTATAGCTTGGAATGCAGTATTCTCCTCTTGGAATGCAGTATTCTCCTCTTTTCTACATGATATTTCTAAAAACTAAGCAATTCACTTTGGAAACCTGTCCAACAGTGTAGACCAAATGAATTCCTGGGATAGTTCCATGTCAAAGAAACTATACAGAAGTGGATTTGACTGCATTTGTGTGACAAATGTAGTGGACCATGGATCAAACAAATAGGGGGGTGGCAAAGGTGTTTCCCTCTAATTTTACAATTCACAAATCAAACATCTATTAAGACACCATGGCTTGCCTTGACAAATGCCAGTTGTTCTCTATTGCAAGTTATGAACGCATGGGGTTTATATGTGTAATGTATGAGTGGACCATATATACATTGAGAACAGAGTGTGGATAGACTTTTAAAAAAGCACATAGGCAAGTAGGAAGATTATAACTCATTTGGAAGTTTTACTGAGGTAATGGTTTTGTTGTTGAATTGGTAGCTCCGTATTTTCTGAACAGTGTCACCAGATTCTGAATGCCTGGCTTGAATAACATCTGAAGTGTTTCAATAAAGAATGAGGTAACATCAACAATTTTTTTGAGGAAGGCATGAATAGCAGTTTTCTGACTAGTATAGCAGATCTAATTAAACTAGAATAATACATGGCAATGTAATCTTACACATGTTTATTCAGGCCATTGTGTTTATGGTGCTTATTCCAAAGTAAGTGTGCACAGAATTGCTGCCTATGCCTTAAATCCTATATACCCTTGCCTGGGGGAAAATCCCATTGGAAAAAATAGGATGAGTAGACATGTGCAAACTTTCACTGTGTGAATGTCAACAAGCTGTCATCTAAGATATAAGCATTTTACTTTCTGCTAATATTGCCACCAGATATATGAATATTGCTTGCCCAAAATATTGTAGAACCTATACACATGGACATATTGGGTAACAATTAAAAGACAAGTATGAAAAACAGTCAAATAATAACACAAGCTGTTTATTACATGAAACTAATTTCATTGTTCAGATCAAAAATATAAAGTACATGATGCATTTTTTGAAATTTATGAGGAAACGGTAGCTATTAACATGCAAAGAAATATGAATTAAGTACCTCCTGTTTAAATTAAAGTCCATTTTTCATGGCTAGTGCTACAGTATTTATTCCATAGATATTCAATTGTTTCATTTATATTTCTGTAGTTTTTGCTTTGGCATTGAAATTGTTAAACTTGTCTCATCTCTTCTCATTACCAGAATATTTCATAGGTAAATCTACTCAAGAAAGCTATTGTGCTTTCTGATCAAAGTGGAAATTGATGCTAGGGTATAATAAGCAATTTAATTTTTAATGAGCTTATTTAGGCCCAAGGTGATAAGAAAGGTTACAAGGTGCAAAAATAACCTAAACAAAAATAACAACAAAATCCTGCTCCAGAACACTAATGACAGTGTCCAAAATTTGATCAGGGTGGAATAAAAGTTAGCAGAAATCATTTAATATTGCACTACTGTATTTTCTTTTTTCAGAACTGTGACTAAGAATGAGCAATGTATAGCATATTAAACAATACTGGAACACATAAAATGTGAGAGGCTATTTTTCTTCAAAGAAGTCAGCTAACCAATTTGTTGAATTTAACTTTTCAAAGTGCATGTTCAAAAGCTTGTATTGTGGTTTGTTAACCCTGTATTACCTCTCAAATCTCTACAGAGAAGCAGATTCTTTGACAGTGGAGTCTGTCTTCAGGAAATTTTATTTTTAAAGCAAAAAATAAAATAGAAAATTGGTATGTGGCCTTTAACAGAAAGGGCTCTTTATGCTGCAGCTAAGAGGGCCTGATTCTGCAGCATTCCCATCAGCTACACATAAAGAGTAGCAGGATGTGAAGCAGAGCCTAAGGGGAAGGTAGGATCATGTAGCAGCAGCTAGTTCCCATGTTCCCAAATCATGTTTGGCTTTAGAGGAGATAACCAGCACTCTGAACTGAAATCACATGAAGATCAAATAAAGAACAGTAGCCCAACCTGTCTATGATCAAGGTATGTTCAACAGTACCTGCATTTTCTTCTCTAGAAAAACAATCCAACAGCAAACCATGGACTATGGCTGGTATGTTGAAACTAACCATACTTTAGTATTATCCTGTAATCCCCAGTTCAGGTGCCATGGGGTTTATTAACCGCAAAGGGCAAAGCTTCCAAAATCGTCTTCTCAGCTGTGCTGGAGGAAGACAAAAAGAGTATGTGCAAACTATGGTCATTCACTGCCAGCATTGCGTATACAATAGCAGACTGAGGTGAGTCAGTAGTCAGGACCCTTCAGATCAAACAACCAACTAGAAGGCAAGGAGTGGGACTCATGGGGGCCATAGCGTTACCAATTTGGGGTGGGCGATTCTATTCCATGCCTTGGTAGTGAGCCTATGCTGTCCCTCAGGACCAGTATGGCCACCATGCTGTTTATCTATATAAAGTTGTTCGGGTAGGACATTCTGGGTTTGGGGTTCTGTCACCAATTCAGTGGTACCTCGGGTTAAGTACTTAATTCGTTCCGGAGGTCCATTCTTAACCTGAAACCATTCTTAACTTGAAGCACCACTTTAGCTAATGGGGTCTCCTGCTGCTGCCGCGCCGCCGGAGCACAATTTCTGTTTTCATCCTGAAGCAAAGTTCTTAACCCGAGGTACTATTTTTGGGTTAGCGGAGTCTGTAACCTGAAGTGTATGTAACCCGAGGTACCATTGTACATAGAAGACACTCAATTCTATCTCTCCTTTCTGTCTAATTCACAGAAAGCTGTGCACCCAAGCCTTCTCAGATACCTAGAGAGGCCTGGACCACTGGCTTTTGAGGCTCATAGCCATAATAAATGCAGCCATGAAAAATGATGACATCTGAACACAAAGTGAGGCTCCAAATAAAGAAGAGTGAAACATAAATTGAATTTCAGGTTGTAAATTATTGTTTTGGTTTTCATGATTTTGCTGCTGTATTTATTTAATTTCTGCAGTTGCTTTAGTTAGTTTATAATTTATATTTTCAGGTGTTAAGTTATTGTTTTGCCTTTGTTATCTGCCTTGATCTACCTTTCATGTTCTTAAATATTAAATGAAGGACAAATCAAGAAGTGTGATAAAGGAACAAACCAGGAGTTGGGACCAAATAATAATGAAGATACCAGTGCCTAGGAAGACTTTGTTGCTCAAGCAAATTTAATTTGGAGAAACAACTCTTTAATACTCCTTCCTGCCTAGAAGGATCCAATGGTCAGCACGGGTGGACAGCACTCTTCACTGACAAGCTGCAGTTCAGTGGGTCACCACAAAGGGCAGCCACACAGATCTAATAGCTTTTCATACACATGCAGTCTTAACCATGGTGTTCCTCATATCTGCACAACAGCTGACATATTTTTGGAGAAGGTCAACATGTTTGGCCTCATGTTGGATGCTGTTCTCAAAGTGGACCCACATTTTAGGAGCAGCTTCTTGGACAGTGAAGGCACCTATATTCCAAAGGGAAGCTTCAGATAATGCTTCATATGTATGGAATTAAGTCTATGGTCCACTGGATCACAGACAATATCAGCAATGAATGAACTCGTGAAATATATATCAAACTATTAGGCTTTAATATTTTATCAGGAAATAGCATTGATAGCTTGTCAGGAGGTTTAAAAAATCTGGAAATCCAATCTTATGTCACAACTCTTCTTTTCAATATGTTGTGTTTTTCTTATTGTGTGGAAGCAGGGAATTTGCTTAGCAGGTTAGGTTTTCATGCCTTTTTCCTCACTTTTGAAGTATCTATTCTCTCTTATCACAATGGTTGCTGTAGAAACAAATTTGGATGTCTCAGATGAAGCATTATGACTTCAGGTAAAATAGGTAGAGAGCAGCACAAGTTAAGACAATATTGTTGGAGAGAATTTAAGCTTCTAAGAGAAAATAAATAAAATATCTGACAGGGGATCTGAAGGAGATAAGATGTGATACTCTGCCGTATGTATTTCGGTTACCAAATAGCCACACAAAAACAACACTGAAATAAATTCAGGGTTATAGCAAGTTATTTCAGACTTCTCCAGTGAAATAGAGTGCAATACAGATTAGAACATTCCTCTGAATTCCTTCAAAGCCTCTGGCTATTGTGCAATAGATGGCAATTGTTAGGATTTTATAAATGAATTCTAGAGTCCTCTAGAAGTCATTATATATATTTTCTATGTTCTTTAAAAGTTCTAAATTTATGAACCTCCATAGCAGCAAGCCATTATTTGTCTGTAAACCTAAGCTTTCTTTCTTCAGATGCTCATGGCTACAGTCCTACAATATGGAACCACATACACACCTACGTTCATAGATATGGGGAAGGTCCAGCTCTTCAACTAAAATGTTGGACAAGCAATGCCAAACTATGGACAGGGTCCCTATATAGGTACAACCAGCTGCTGAATCCATCAAGGTCTTCCCTGCTCCGTTCAGTCCTATGACTCACATCAGCCACACATGGAGGTGACTGACCAGCAAGCTCAAATAGCTTTGTTATACCAGCTCCTGGGGGAGGAAGTACTGTTGATTAATGTTCCCACCCTTGTATTCTATTGGCCTTAGCTCTTAGGTACCAAAAAATGGCTTACTGTGAAGACTAAGGTTTGAACTGAAATACTCTGAGCTTCAGCAAATATCACTGCCCTTTCATTCCTTCTGCATTTCTTATGCAATGGTGCTCTCCCAATTTTAAAGAGGGAAGATGCTGATAAAAAGTGCATTACCTGCCCTATTTTCAGTGTGGGATATTTGCTGTTAAAGCCCAATGAAGAATTAATTTCAGGATTGGATGATATGGCACCAGGACATAATGTCTGTTGGAAAATATATTTAATTATTCAAATATTTTACGGTTGTAATTTTGTAGGATCCTTCAAAGACTTTTAAAAATACACTTTTACATATTCTTGCATAGTTAAAAAAAAAAAACCCTGAAGAAGACCATAAATAATAAGCCAACATAATAACAAAATTCCCTGCTAAATGACAGCCAGGAATAAGTTTAAGATTGGGGTGTCAATCATGTGAAATGGAAATAAGGTTTTTTATATTAAGAGCTGGATAAAAACACAGAAACGAAAGCAATAATTAAATGGATCAATTTTTGTTACAATATAAATTGCTAAGAGCTGGCAGTCTACAGGTCAGTTTTAGCATGGCTGTAATTATATGTGTAGCAATACTGCCAGGCAGTAGCAGAATTAACTGTGTAGTGAAAGAGAAGATGCAGAGAAGCCTGTAGCGAGGTATTTTGCCTTTTCAAGAAGGAAAGGCATTTCTTTCTCCTCACTGGGATTGAAACCTCTGTGGTTCCACTATACACCTCTCCCACTGACTGCCCATTAATCCTTTGCAATACATAAACCCCGCTAAGCGAAGCCTCAACCGCAATCTACCACAACAAGGCTGACATAAACATCATCTTTCCTTTCAAAGCAGTAATACAGCATGGTTAAAGACACTGTTCTCTGGACAAGGTACAATAAAAAATAGAAAACAAAATATAAGACATAAAATACATATACATTTGATTGTCAAGGCTGTCCAACAGCGGTTACTAGCCACAATGACTATGTTGTACTTCCACTGTCAGAAATAGTATGCCTCTGAATACCAGTTGCTGGGAATCACATGCGGCAGAGTATTTTTGCTCTCAGGTTCTGCTCGTGGGCATGCCACATGTCACTGACCACTGTGAGAACAGGATGCCGGACAGCTGATGGTTTTTCTGATGTTCTCATGAGCCCTGTATTTTTTTTTAGTATGGCAGTGCTGTTTCCTTCTTTAGGTCCAGAGACAACTCAAGAAAATTCACCTCCTTCTGAGTTTGGTGAGTATGCTTTTCCTTCACATATTTCTTCCTTACTTGATTGTGAAATACCGTAGGCAAGGTGTGAGTGGCAGGGTTCTTCAGATCAAAATAATGACACTGCAAGGATACAAAAATACCTGACTTTACTGTGCTATCTGCGCTTTGTACCTGCTTAAATGCTAGACCCAATACAGTGGCTAAATTTTGGGTTATTTACCTCTGTAATAAAAACCCATTCATATAAAGATGGGATATAACCATATTTGATTACTTCGTTCCTGGAATGTCTCTATAGAATCACACACTCGTAGGGTATGAGGTTTAAACATGTTGACATCGTACTGTAAATAGGGATGAGAACGAGTGCTTTAAGTGTTGGTTAACAAAATATGCAGCAGGCTACAAAAACCATGAATCTTTCAAAGCAGAAAGGGGAAGGATAATTGTAACATAGAGGCAGGTGCAGAAAATGCTTTTTTAAAAGAAAATACAAAATGCTTCAGTCTACAGAAACCTAATATAAAGGTACATTTCAGAGAGTTCTTTTACCCTTTCTATTTGATGTTTCAGTCTTAAAAATAATTAATGTAGGAATTTTAATATATGGTTATTAAGTACAGAAGAACTGAAAAATGAATAAAAATTGAAGGAGGCAACTACAAGCAACTCAATAAAGCAATTCACAGCATTTTGAAACCAGCAGATCCTTACTTAGCCTGGCTTTGACTCTCTTCATCTTTTTTTCTGTTATTCTTTTTCTTTTGGGTCCTTTGTGATTTTTTCCATTTTTCTTTGCTCCAGCCACCTGCTCTCACCTCTTTGTGTTCTTAACCCTAATTTCTCAACATTCCCAGGAGAAAAAAAATATATAGTTGCTTTACCTGAGGAAGGAGATTGAATTCATTGTATTCAGTAAGGATTTCAGGTGATTAAAATGAACAATATCTTACCATTTTCCAGAGCAAGCCGATATAGGTGGGGGGTGAAGGGGTGGGGAGACTGAAATACAAAATGGACTCACCTTTCAAACTTGCGGTGCTGTGAAAAGTATTTGAAGCAATCCAAAGTGGACTTATTCTATAGCGGTGTCCAGGACCTAGTGTGAGATATAAGTTTTGTTGAATGAACAGTGCTTTCAAATACCACTGTGCTGTCAAATTCAACATACATGTAAGTGAACAATTGTCAAGGAAATTCAACACAATCACATTTGACTTCCAAAATGATACTTCATCAAAAATGAGGGGAATGGTAAAAAGTTGAAGAGGAAGAGGGTCAAAACTCTTATAGTGGATGTATACTGCAAATCAGGGAAAGTGCCATCAAGGTCAATTAAGTTTCACCCACTAGAATGACATACCACATTGTTGCATTATGGAACTGTGTGTTTTTTTCTAATGACATACCACTATGTCACTGAATTCCATTCATGTTAGTGTACACAACTGAACATGCCATGCCTCTTTATGCACCTGATGCTTCTGTTCTCCCATGAGTCACCCAAGAAAATGGTAGGAAAGAATTGTTTGCTAGAATACTACCCCCAATATTACTGCATGCTCTGGTCCATGCAAACTGCAGGAAAATAACAGTGCAAAATTCCCATGATTTTCCAGGTTAATGGGGTTGCAATTAATGAGGAAGCAATAGAAATGAAATGAAACTGTCGAAATCATAATGCTGCTATACAAATCTATGGTGTGACCATGCTTGGGATACTGTGCCCCATTCTCATTGTTGCATCTCAGAATGAATATTGTGGAGCTGGAAAAGGATAAGAAAAGAGCAATCAAAATACGTATGAAGGAACCCCCAAAAGGTTACAGCATTTTGCACTTTTTAAGTTTAGGGAGGGAAAGGCAAGGAAAGTGGGTGGGGAGAGAACATCATAGAGGTGCATAAAAGTATGCATGTTGCAGAAAAAAGTTGAGTGTTTGTCCCTCTTTCATGAAAGTAGAACTTGGGATCATCCAATGAAGCTGAGCCTGGGAAAATGTAGGCCAGATTAAAGGAACTACTCCATACAGCACATAATTAAAATAAGGAACTTATTTATAAGGACTAAATAGCCACCAACTTGGATGGCTTTAAAGGGGATTTGGAGGGGGGGGATCCTTGGAGTATAAAGCTATCAATAGCTATTAGACATGATGGCTGTACTCTGCCTCCTGTATTGGAGATGCCATGCTTCTAAATGCAACTTGATGCAGAGAAGAACTGTCGTGCTCTTGTCCTGCTTGTGGGCTTCTCAGAGGCATCTGGTTGGCTACTTTGAGAATAGAATGCTAGACTAGGTAGGCCTTTGACCTGATCTAACAGGCCTCTTATTATGTTTCCATGCCTCTTGATTTGTTCCATGGTGAAAATAAAACATGGCTTAGTGTTATTTGCAAATGCAGTTTCCCTAAAAAAACTTACAAGTGCTCCATGTTTGTTTCATGAGCAGTTAACCTTCCTTATCCACTTTCCTTTCTCCTTTAGGAAAGCCTGTTCTACTTCCTTCTGTGCCTCTTGCATGCAGCCCAACCCCATACTGTACTTATTTATGTGGAATTAATTCCCACAGCATTCAATGGTGCTTAGTCCCAATTAAATTTCTATCATGTTGCAACCCTAAAGGGCAAAATGGTTCTCTATACAGCTTCTTTTATGCCTCTGGTAAATATATTTTAACAGCAGTTGGGGGAAGGCTGGTATGTCTTGTGTTTTTGCTATGCTGACTCCCTGGCCGGTGAAGCAAACGGGACCAGAATGATTTGATATACTGCTTCCACCACCTGCAGTTTGGACAGGCACACTCCAGAGTACTGAGGTGACAGAAGCTTCCTTGCCACTGGCTGGTGAAAAAGGCAACCCAGACAGAGCTGAGCAGGGTGACAACTTTGCCTCACCCAAATCTCCTTCCAGCATAGTGGACCTGGGGTTTGGATTGTGCTGTTCATTCTTGTTCCTATCTTATTGGCTGAAAGTGATTTGTTCTATGTAGAAAAGGTAACCTAGTGTTTGTATTGTCTTACAGCAAATATAATAAGTGTGTTCTTTCTTATCAGTGTATCTTTCATAAGGTATGTGGAAACACAGGTGTCAAGTTAGTATGCAATAAGCAGTAATTATAAGAATTTGAAGACTTCACTGACATTTTCTTCTCTAATTTACCTTGAAGTCTAATAGGATTAGCATCAAAGATGAACATTTCACTAATTTAAATAAACCAGTTAGAACAACATAAATAGGTTTTTAAAAAAGAAGTATGTGACACACTTTTGTTACCCACTGTTCTTCTCCATGCCTGAAGAAAACTGGCTGAATCCAAAGGAGTTTTTGTCCTTAAGTGGCAGTGACCACTAGGATTGACAAGTACAGCAATCACCTTTGAGAAGTGATTTCTAAGGATGTTAAGACCATGAACTGCTTTCATTTGGAATGCCTTCTTTAATAGATGCTTCAAAACAAAGCCAACAATTGATCTGCTCTTTGGAAAAAAATGTGTTTTTGTATTTGAGAATGTGCTTTATCATGGAGAAGAAAACATGCACTTGTCTTTTCCAGTTTGTTATTATTTGACTACAGTGGTTACAAAGTTCTAATGCAGAGAACCATCTAGTACTCTGTTGAGAAATGTGAATCTATGTGAATAAAATAATTCTTCACATTGCCCGTGCAGCATCTCATAAAGCTGCAGCAGTTGCTACCAAACTAATATTAATCCATAGGAACATTTGTTAAGTGTTTATCTGTGTATCACAAAAACAGAAAAATGTAGCTGTGAAAAAATGTTTGTGGATTGTGCATTCCATCCCTTTGGTCTGGAAGTGTTACAAAAGTGGCTGCAGTTACATTGTACTAAAAGTGCTGAATGTTCTCCCACAGGGGCTAGTGATTCCTTATCTAATCTCATTTAGCAAAATGTCCATTCCTGCACTATAATAATCTTGAGTATATGTCTGCTTGAGGAAAAAAGTCAAAGGTTTTTGTTTTTTACTTCTCAACTGATAAATAATGGTAATATAATATAAGACAAGAAAAAATAGGGACAGTTTTTCACTTTCTTTTTTCATCTTTATTCAAGCAACAACGGGGTAAGGGTTTTCCCTCTTCCTGAGTTGCTGAAAGATGTGCACCAGCACTGAGGAAATGCCTCAGTAAGACTTACTGAGGCTACTGCAGTTGGGCTTCAGTGGCTCTGAAAATCCAGCAAATGGTTCCCTGGTCAATTTTCACATTTTGCAAATCAGAAGTGAAATAAATCCTGTTTGTTGTGGGGCTCACATGAGCAGCAGGAAACATAAAGCCTTGACAAACCATTCACTGCCATAGATCTCCTTTGATTTCAACTTGCAAACAAACTACATATGTAACTATATATCACAGGCCAGTAGTTGTACAGCCTAGTTGCATTAACATCTTCCCTTAAATTTGAGTTTCCTTTATTTGTAAAGTAATAGAATAGTAAAAAAAATTAAAAAATCTATACATTATAATTTTGGGGGAGGACTTAAATTTTCTATGTGCGTGATGGATAGGGTAATGTTTCAGGTTTTCCTTTCTTCTTTTAATAATGATGCTTTCCTTCCAGATATGCTAGCACAGGAAATAAATATTTGTCTATTTTGTCTTTCTTTTCTGTTTATATGTTTCTAAATGCCTGTTTGATCACTTTACGCTTTCCATCAAGGTTTAGAATTTTGTTTGCAAATACCAGTTAGCAGTCAGAACTCCAGATTGGAAAGAAAATACCATACAGTGACCCGAAAGTGGGAATGTGAAGAGAAAGAAGCTCACAGTTCAATCTTATGGATTCATAAGAAAAAATAAATGTAAAAATGAGCATAAAATTACCTTTGAAGAATGTGCCTGTTGATCACTATCAGAATATATACCTCTCTCCACGAAATCTGTGAAAAAAACTTCAGCCAGAAGGCACAGGCAGTTTGTCCTTGTTCCTCTTCTTTCCTAGAAAAAAAAGGGAAGATAAACCCACCTTTATTCTTGGAGAAGAGAGATGAAAGCACAAGCTCAAGGTGATCATATTATGTAATTCCATCCAAAGCAAAGTACACTTTTCTGCCAATCCTATCAAACAAATGGGCACTGCAATTCTGGAAGACTTTTGTCTTCTGCAGTGCCTCCAGAGGACTCAGTCCCCAGACTCACTTCAAGCACTGTTTCTTCAGTTTTCTCATTTTCCCTTACGCAAGTCTTGCAACACCTGGTTGAAGAGGATCGGAACAAGAGCTAGAAATTTAAAATTCATGTGTGACAATTTGGGTATAAAATAGTCAGCATGTGCTATTCAGTGTATACTATAGCTCTTTTTCGAGCCCATTTCCCCCTACCTTTACATTTTGTTTCAATTTTGGTATACACGTATCACTACAGTATAACAAAGAAACAGAAGACAAGAACATTAGCCATATTATGGAAGTCTTTTTGTTGCTGTTGTTGGATGTCCTTGTCTAGTAATTATTCTCTTTTTTTCTTTAAGGTTATCTTAGAGTGCCTTTCCAGAGAAGTCTGTGTGTGGAGGGTGATTGCCAATTATGTTTGTTTTGTGTCACATATGCATATAGCTGAATCAAGTCATTTAAAATGTGTTCACTGTGTTTAGAGCCCTTCTTAATATACAACACATTTTGAAATGTATTGATTTTAGTTTCTTTGTGCTTAATTTCTGAAGTGTGAGCTGCCAGCCTTAAATATTCCTGGGTGTCCTTTCTGAGGGTATGCCTTCTTGGCAAATATATGCATATGGGTACAAAGAAAAAAATGGAAATACTAGGTTTGTGATACCTCTTTGCAAAGCCCAGATGTATACAAGATAAGAAGTGACATTTGCACAGAAATATCACAGAATTTGCACAGAAATTTCACAGACCTCCTGGATGTTTGCATTTCACAGACTTTTGGTCCTACTGTTTCATATCTCTAAAGCTGTATATATTATCTACCCACTGAATATTGCATTTCTTGCATCTATCAGTAGGCTCTGTTCCATGAAACTTCATGCCATAATGCAACTGTTATACAATGCAATCCTATGTATGTTTACTCATGCACACTGAATCCCATTGTTTTCAAAGGGGCTTACTCCCCAGTAAAGTGCAATCAGGATTGCAGCTACTGCTGTTTTTGATAACCAAGAGCTGGTCATTATTGCTTAAAAGTGAGGAAAATGAACTTTGTTATTACTTCACAAATTTCAGGACTGAGCTCTTTTACAGAAAGCTGGTTCAGTAAGCCTGCAACACCTTCCATGGTTACCTGGGATTAAGTCCTGCTAAAGTCAATGGTGGGAGTATAATTGGACAGGGTTGTGTTATTCCTCTCAGTAACCCTGGAAGGCAGCTTCCAGGCACTAGACACTGTATTACAACTCAGCTTCTTCTTAGGGAAGTTATCATGAGTCATATTTGACTATTTTCATACTTACCTTAGTATAAATTAGTTAGTATTCCATTTAATGAAGACAGGAGTGCCTGGCGTGCTCTGGTCGGACACGACTAAACAACAACATTCCATTTAATACCTGATATGTCACATTTCCATACTCCCATGTCCCTTCCGCAATCTCTTCCTGTTATGCATTCTTTCATGATTATGTGAAATGACACTCCGCTGCCCCCACTTTTCATTCTCCTAGCCCCATGGTATGCTCCATTGCTCTCTTCCCCCAACCCTTCTCCATAGCCCCTTCCATCTTGTCTTTGAACCAACCTACCAGCTGTAGACATTCTATGCTTAATATTTCCTACTTGCTCCTTTTTTCCTCCTTGTTCTACACTCTATTTCCTTTTAATCACCATTGCCATTCCTCCCATACATCTTTTTTTGTCAGCCTACTTACTCTTTTAAATGATCTGGTCTACCCCATTACTACATCAGTTCCCTCATTATGCCTGCCTCTTGTCTTAAACGAAACCAGATGCCTGCCAGTGCTGCCCCCCCGCCCCCACTACTCTAAGAGGAGGAGTGCCATTCCACCACCGAGGCTTCTCCGTTCTTGCCCACGACCCGTTTGCACGAGTATCAGTCATCCCTTCCCCTTCCCACCTCCTTTTCTCCCTCTCCTTGCCATTCCACCGGCTCCTTTGGAACAGGTTCCTCTTTCCCTTTGACTCCATTGACACCTGCTGGCCTCGGCTCCGAAGCCCCGCCCCCT
Source organism: Podarcis liolepis (assembly GCF_965112155.1). NCBI lineage: Eukaryota > Metazoa > Chordata > Lepidosauria > Squamata > Lacertidae > Podarcis > Podarcis liolepis. The sequence continues at coordinate 49,012,095 of NC_139564.1, forward strand.
TCCTCATTGCCATTCTCCAAGCGGCGCTCCTTCACGCCAAAAGAGAGAGCGAGCCCGCTCCGCGGTCACGTGCCCCCTCCCCGTCCGCTCCTGGCGAGGGTTTATGTGCCCCATTCACGAGCGTTACGCGCCAAGCCGAGGAGTGAAACAGTGGTGTACCTTTAAGGCACGTGAGGGAGCGAGGAGCGCGAGAGAACCCCTGCCGGCACGGCACTAAAACCCCTCCATTAACAATTGCAAACTCGCCTCCTCCGCGACTAAAGGGCGTTCTGGTAGGAGCGCTCCTCCTGAGGAGGTTAATGAGGGAAGCGGCAAAGACCAGCGGCAGCCTGGAGCTTGCCGGCTAGGAGAAGGAGGAGGAGGAGCAGGGAAAAGAGAAGCTGCAACCAGCAGCCTTGAGAGGCTGTGGCAGACCTAGAAGCCGCTCGCTCCACGCCGCTTCCATCCGCAGACTGCGCGCGTGTCTCGCCTTGTCCGCTCAGCCCTCGGGTGCTGCGAGAGCGGCTGCCCTCCCCTCACAGGCACCTGGAAGGAGCTGCTGCTGCTGCCTAAGCCACGCTGCTCGTCCTCCGCCTGCGGCCGAGCCCTTTCGCTCCTTAGCCGCCGCCACAGGCGCTTCCTTTTTACCCCTCGGTTTCCCACCTCGCCCTCCCCGCCCTGGGGAAGGGCAGCTGACGCCGGCCACCGAAGCTGCGGGCGAGCACGGAGCAAGCTGACGGGACTGACTGAGGTGGGCGGGAGAGAAAGAACTGTCTGTGTGAGAGGAAAATCTAATCTTGGCGCCAAGAAGCGAGCCTGAGGAGAGCCGCGTCTTTGGGGAGGGGGGCGCGCTCGCGCAAAGCCATAGGATCGGACGGCGACGCTGGCCAGGCTTTACTACTGCTGCTGCTGCTGCTGCTGCTCTTCGGCGTGACCGACGCGGCGAAGTTCGACGCAAACGTGTTGCTCGCCGCCGCCGGCAGCCTCCACCTGCCAGCCCCTGTGGTTGTGGCTCCCGTCGCGCTGCCTTGCTGGAGCCCCGGCTGGCGCCATTCCGCGAAGGTGGGCGTCACTTTGCCTGCCCTGAGGACCGAGGACACCCAGGTACGCTCCTCTTTCGGGCTTCGCCTGTTCTGGAAGGGCGCGCGGGACGACGGAGCTGGTGTTATCTTTCCTCCCGCCCTCCTCCTCCCTTCCTCCTCCCCTCCCGTTTGTGTGTCAAACTTTGCCTCACACATGGCGGTGACAGCTCCCCCCCCCCTCTTTCCCTCTTCCTCCTCCTTCCCCCTCCCCGCCCCGCTTTCCCAGATGGGCGCGACTGCCCGAGGTGAGGGCGTTCGGGCTCGAGGAGGAGCCAAGACCCTCCTCCGTTATAGGAGCCGCTCGAGCCCGCGATTATATAGACGCCTCGTTTCAATAACGGGGCTTCGAGGCGTCAGGTTTTCCTCGTCGCTTATTTTGCTCCGTAGAAAGAGTTGAGCTGGGTAGGTAAGCAAGTTTTGAAGCTGCAGGAGGAGAGGCCAAGTTTGTCCTTGCTGGCTGCCTCTCGATCCCGGGAGGCGAGGCGATTTTGTACCTTAACTTCCACCGCCCTCGCCTCCCAAGCCCTCAACTGCCTGACAGACACCTCAGCAGTCAAGTGATGAAAATCCTGCAGTTTTAAGTAAAAGGCTCCTTTTTCCAGGCTTGCATGGATCCAGGATTTGAAAGAAACTGCCGTTAGGTAAACACACTTTCGCTTTGAATGCATCGTATTAAAAACCTGTAACGGTTTATGAAGGTTTGTTTTGATGCGCCTCGTGTAAAAAAAAACTTGCCAATAGACATGTTATTTTTAAAAGATCATTCCGCATGCTTTGGGTTATAGTAAAAGGCGGCGTGTCTTCTACCTCTATAGTGCTCTCTATGCAGATTATGCTAACTGAAATCTCTGCTTCCCTGAGACTGTTTTTACAGAAAATGTCAAGTACTTTTTTCTTTATTTTTAAAAGGCTAGGTAAATATTTACTAATAAGTTGGACACAAGGTATCCAAAGATTGCTGAAGCCACCTGCTGAATTGTTTTATTCCCGCCCCCCTCCTCAGTGCTGGGAGTTAGTTGTTAGCGTTGTACAGACATCCAGCAGATGGAGCAATGGAAAACTGGTACAGTTTCTGCCTTATAATAAACGACCGCTCTCTAATCATAGCTAAATAAAAGGTTATATTGCATACTTTCCCCAAAAGGGGAGGGGGGGGACTTGCCTGCTGCTAAAGTTCGTGATTGATGGATCCTTTTATTTTCCTTTTAAAAAGGTGTTTATAATAAATTGCTGGTAGCATGTAGTTCGTAGTTCTGCTTTTTCTGCCTTAGGTGTATTTCTTTGGTATTAATGGCTCCCATTTGTGGGTGTGTGGGTTGTTTTTGCAATGCACAGTGAAAGACTAAATGGTTTGTAGTTAGGAAGGTAGCTCTTTGTGAGTACATGGCTGTAACTGTTGAAGCTACAAAAGGCTGTCTACAATTTAGACAGGTATAATTGGAAAATGTATCAGTTTGCTGCAGATAGTCTCAAGTAATTATACTCATTAAATGGTTAATTCAGCATTGCAATGGAAGTTGTCCTGATTGCGAATGAGCAATGACAGAAGTGTTGGTTGCTATGCTACAGCAGTGCGAACTTTTAAAAATAAAATTTTACTAAAGACATGAAAATGTTTATGGTTGGGAATGAGTTTTGGTGGTTCTGTTGCTCAGATAAGCTCTGTAAAGATGGCATTCAGCAGGTTATACCTGTTACAATTTGGCATCTGTAATATTCACTGTGAGTGCAACTTCAGAGACCATTTTTGGCAGTTCCTCACCACCAAAACATCTTCTATGGCTACAAGTTAAAGTTTGATTTTATAATTGGTCTGCACTTGAATATAGACTACAAACTAATGTAGCCAGTTCCAAAACTGTAACGGTTTTAAAGCATGATCAAGGTGAAGTTTAGTGCCTGTGTATACTATTGATTTTAATAATGTGCTTTAATTTTCCATTGATTTTATTGGACAGTAGAATGTACAACTTTGGCTCCATTGTGCTCTTTGATAGCCATAGATAATTTCCTATAAACGAGTGCTTATTGTGCCTCTTAGTTGGGCATTTACTATTAGGGAGGAATGTGGGTTAATTTTTGTTACTTGATGAGTATATGTAGTAGAAGGGGCAATGCAGAAGAAATCCAATTTGTTGTTAAATTTTCTATTTGCCTTCTAAAACTTTATTTGTCACCATTTTGTGTTAATATACATGCTGTATTCACTTATCCAAAAGTGAAGTGGGATTTTCAAAAACAAAGTTTTAAAGGTGTTTGCAAAACATAACCCTACACTACATTGAGGACTGCTGGAGGGAATAATGCATTATTAAAATAGATTCTTTTTCAGGCTTGATGTGTATTGTCTTATAACCTTAAAGCAAATGCCTTTTTTAAAAAAAGTTTTTTGGGGGAGGTATTTGGGGGTCTGGTTTTATAGATGTAACTATGTTCAAGCATTCAGAAGATTCTGTCCTCACTGATGTTAGCACCTCTTGATCATTTTAGATGCAGCTACTTCAGCAGGGTGTCTGCTTATCTGTTGGTCTTTAAGATTGGTCTACTTTTGTTGCAGTAAGATTGTGGTTCAAGAGCTGATCTAGAAAGCTGTTTTAAAACAATTTGATTTAACTATATTCTGTCTCATTGAAATCTAAATCAGCTTCATTCAAAGTAATTGCCTATTTGGGTCAAGTTGATAATTAAGTCAAGAGTTCTTAAGAAAAAGCAAAGCTTCTACCATCTGGTTAAAGTAGATGTTCCAGGTACATATTTATTTCTGTTCCTCTATTGAAATACTTCCCCTTGGGTTTATCCTCAACTACCACCATGCCTTTCCATGTACACTGGAAGCTGCAGCTGTTGTGGCACCTATAGGTGCTTGTTGTTGCTCATGCTTTCTTCTAGGTCAGGAATGTGAAACCTATAGACTTCCAGATATTGTTGGACTCCAACTCGCACCAGGCCCAGTCAGCATGGTTAATGGTTAGAGTTGACAGCAGTTGTAGTCCATCAAATATCTGTAAGGGCACAGATTTTCCATCCTAAGTGCTGTATGCAGAGAGATGGTCAAAAGGAAGCTAATGGGTTGCATATTCTTGTGGGTGATTTCATTGGCTTGTGTTGGCTTCTCTGAGTTTTCAAAATGCAATGCATTCAGAGGTGTATTTCTGTTTTGGGACTAAACATAATTGGATCCATGTATTGGTTGTCTAGAATCCGGCACAAGTATTGGCTACCATGCCAGAGATGGTTGTGAGAAGTGTCAAACCTAGTATTGTAAAAAGTCATTGCTTGGAGAGGTCATATGTAGCTCTGAACTTTGTTCTGGAGAAGCTGCATTCCTTTAATTATAGCAAATGGAGTAAAAGTTGGCATTGCTAGGTAAGTCAAGATGTAATTAACAATGGTGCCTTTCAATTTGATCAGTATATATTCTAAAATAATACATATACTTTTTTAACTCCAAAATCTCAATCTTCATATCTTTAATGGTAGTTCTGTTTCATTCTACATGTTAGATGTTTGCTTTGACCACACAGTAAACTTATAATAGCATAAGAAATTTTTTTATTAGAATATAGGACAATCTGACATAATGTAACTTGTATTTTGACAGTGGGTGATTTGCTATTCATTATTACATAAATGGAATTGCCTGTGCTAAGATGAAAATGGAAAATACACATGTTATTATCCAGCATGTTGACTACTTACTGCCTTCTCTTGAATACAAGGGAACTATAGCTACAAATGTTTCGCTTTTTTAAATGGTCGCTGTATGCATTACGAGAACTATTGTTTTTATTTGAAGATGATAGCCCACATAATCCCGAAGCTCCTGGTGAGTAAATCACAGCACCTAATTTTCCTACTATAAGCTAAAGATTATATTTAATGTGTTGGTCTGAGTGATTACGGCAGTGTACATTTTAAATCAATTGATATTAAAGCCTAGTTGAATCTAGATTATTCTCGATTAAAAGACTAGAGGTCTATGCTCTGTTACAAACCACAGTTGCCTTACTCTAGAGATGCTTGTGAACAACATACTTCTGCTTAACTGATATGGAGCAAATATTGGGATAGTTTCTGATAAAGGTCCAGAAGAAGGTAGTGGGGGGGGGCTGCATTGGAAATAAGAGTCACTGAATTTGACAGGGCTTACTGTCATGGGTAGACATGTGAAGTATAGGAACACACTGCAACAGAAGCATTGCTGATCATAGGGTTAGTTACAGTGCTCCAAAAATTTATACAAAGGAATAACATGTCCTTCTTGAGGTGTTTCACCCATGCTCTTAGAGATGCATATTAGAATGTGAGGAATAATTGCTCACTCCTGCTTTGGTATGGCTTCATGCACCACCCAACTCTTAGTTGAAAAAATAACATTCCTTTTCATGTGCAGGGTGAAAGGCTTTGTAGTCTTGACCAAAATAGTTACTCGTTTTTGTAAGTACAGTCATACCTTAGGTTACAGATCCTTCAGGTTGCATTTTTTCAGGTTACGGACCTGCCAAAACCTGGAAGTACCGGAACGGGTTGCTTCCGGGTTTCGGGGGTTGCGCATGCACAGAAGCGCCGAATCGCAACCCGCGCATGTGCAGACGTGCCACTGCGGGTTGCAAACGTGCATCCCGCACCGATCACCTTCGCAACCCAAGCATTCACTGTAGTTGAGTATAGAAACCAGACAGAGCCAATGACTTGGAGATTTCCTAAAAATAATCTGACTGCGTGTCATATGATAATATGCCTTCACTGTGAAAATCCCTAGGAAGTCTAATTTGCGGGGGAGCAAAAGTGGAGATTATTCACACTAGCACTGTCTCAATGGTTCTCTGAGACCTACAGTGGGGAGCTAAAGGGAATCTGGAGGCAAAGAAAATTAAAGAGATTTAACATCCTGAAGTAACTAGAATTCAGGTGGGCAGGGCACTCCAGCAGCAAAGGTAGGTCTAAGGGTGAATGTGCGAGCTTGAACTATACTCAAAATAAAGTGGAGAACTGCCACTTTAACCTGGTCAGACACTTTCTATCCAGGTAAATGATAGAGAAGGAACATTATTTAAGTACCATTGTTCATGATTGATTGCATTCTTTTTTTATCAAGGCAACTGAATATTGCCTGCTATAAATAGCCTAATAGTAATATGCACCAATTCTGTACGGCATGCTAAGGACAAATATCATTGTCCGACATGTAAATCCAAATTCTATGCCAAAAATTATGCTGAAAATGTTGCATTATGAAAACCTTCTACAATTCTTCTTCTTTATGCGTACTTTGAGCAATGTTTAGCTTTTTAAAAGTAGCCTTAATGTAAATCATACAATTTATGACACTAAACTAAAACATTGCACTTTGACTTGAACACAATTAAAATGGAGATTGCAGGCAATTGAGATTTCACTTAGAATAAATTATGCAGACAAGAACAGTATGCATATGTGTTCTAGTTTTGCATACTTTATATCAAGTTGGTGTTATGGTTTGGAAGACAGAAAATCAATGGAGACTTTTAGGGAGGGACAGATAGGTACAGGGCATAAAGCAAGGATAGGGAACCTCAAGCCTCTCTAGCTGGCCCTCCCCAGACCACACACCCTCCTGAGTCGCACCTCCTCACCAGCCTGATTTGCACCTTTCTTGAGTATATTTGCCTGGCTTCAATAAATCTCTCAACTCTGGTTATACTTATTGCTTGTCTGGATGGAGACTAGAGAGGGATGTGATACTGTGAAGAACTAGTCTGCTGTACAAAGCTAAGATTCATTCCGCATTCAGAGCATGCCCACTTTTTGTTCTGGACCCACCCATCATGTGGTCCATGGAAAGTTGGGAAGAATGGAATGTAGTCCTTAGGCCAGAAAAGACCCCAACACCCCGACCTAGAAGCTTTCTGAATGGACAACCAGAGTCGTTTTCAGATATTGCTTGCATGTGTTTTGATTATATTGCAATGTTTATAATCACTGGAAACCTGTCTTTCAGAAATGAGGGACTGATACAATCTTGTTTGTGTTAAAATTTACTGACATTTGTGCAAATCTATTCAGGAGTTGATTCTGAAGATAATAACTTTTGACTATCTTCATTAGCAAACGTAATGATAAAAAATACAGATTGTTTTAGAACTGGATTGCACCTTCCTATCTGTTCCTTCTTTATTCCTTTCACTGACCTTGAAACAGCACGGGAAATTATTTTGAATTCTTTAACAGGGGGAATAGTTTTGGATTCAAGGAGGAATGTAAAAAAAGGTAAAGGACCCCTGGACGGTTAAGTCCAGTCAAAGGCAACTGGGGGAGTACTTAGCTACTCAAGGAGTAGCTAAAGACATTGTACAGGTTGCTCATGAACTAGCTTTTTCAATTTATCTCTTCAGTTTATTTTTCTGCTGGAATTTTTATATAAAAATAGTATGTGTTCTATCTAAAGACAGCTGGGTTTGAACTCTTACAATCTAGAACTCTTGAGGATGGATTCTAATGGTTTTTAAATGTTTCAGTGTTAATTAAGAGATAATGTGAATAGAATAGTCTGTTATGACAGGATAATGATTTCTTACAGAATGTAAATTATGCAGCTTAATTTTTTTTTAAGAAATAGAAGTGCTGTAAATGCAAAGCCAAAATATTAGCAGTTGCTTCTGTTCCCATTATTTTCTTAGGGCGTTGATTCACAAACTATGCTGCATTAGGATTTTTCTTGCATTTTCAAATAAGAATATAAGAAGTGTCCTGCTGGATCAGGCCAAACACTCATTTAGTCCAGCACTTCTGTTATCACAGTGTCCAACCAAATACCCATGGAAAGCCTACAAGCAGCAAGCAATACAGTAATCTCTGCATCTGTGATTTCCACCAACTGGTATTCAAAGTGGAGGTAGAACATAGTCATCACAACTAGTAGTCACAGATAGTGTTATCATCCAAGTTGATGGCCAACGCCTCATCTAGTGGGAGTGTTGTTTAACTATGTGTTGTGTGAAGTATATTTCAACGTTTAGCTTCATTCCCTAAGTTATAATATTATGATGGAGGGAGACAACCCTTTTTCTATCCATATGCTCCACACCATACATAATTCTACAGAATTATGTTATCTGTTATGTCCACTCTTACTTGAGTTTTCTCTAAACTAAGAAGCCCCCATTGTTCTAACCTTGCCTCACAGGGAAGTTACTCAATTGTCTTGATAATTTGGCTGCCTTTTCTGAGTCTTTTCCAAATCTATAATATCCAGATTAGTGGCTGGTAGCTCAACTGCATTAACACTGCTGAATGGTAAGACTGCACTGCCTATGTGGGGGCCAGTGCAGCCTTACCATTCATGTACAGTACAGCAACTACCACATCTATCACTCTGCTATTTTGCTGTGGGGAGGAGGGTGGCAGCTGGAGTAGGAGGAGAAGACAGAGGGGGAAGAGAGAGCTGTGAGTGGAGCCCCCGCTTTCAATTGTTTGGATGCCCTGAGAAACTCAACAAGCCTGCTTTGCATGGAACTGGATGTGGAGAGTGTAGCTGAATGAGACACAGCTGTGGGCAGCCTAAGGAAGTACCCTCCACCTTGGGCCTGCTCATAAAAAAGCAAGTCTAGAATGAGAAACTAGGGTGATGTCTGCTGTTTCCAGGAACTCTTCTTGTTGTGAAACTTTTGGGGATGAGCTGAGAGTTTGTTGGACCCTGAATGAGAATCAAGAGACTGAGATGGGAGGGTGTGTCAGAAGGAAATTGAATTGAGATGTGTGCGTGTAACTTTGTATTATTGTAACATTATTATATGTAACTGTGTATTTTTGTACTTTTGTTTTTGTTATCTGTTGTTGCTTCAGTTTTCTCTACAGTACTTAGAGATATTTTTAAATTAAGAAGTAAGCAATGGTGTGATAACCATATTTCGTCCCATTGACAACATTTGCAAGGAATTAACTACTCTAGCCTTGCTAGAACACCTATCTCAGGGAACACCTATGTCAGGGAACTTTTCTATTGCTGTACGAGGGTGTGTGTGTCTGCTTTACAGTGGTACAAGTATCATCCTGCTAGCATGATGCTCTTCCCACACCAGCAGAGCAATGCTTAAACTGCTCCCTTAAACTGCTTCAGCTGTCTTTCTGCTGCTGATCACCATTTTAGATTATTTTGATGGCTGTTCGTTTTAACATTTTAAGAGCCACATTGGTGTGTGCCTGTTTGTTTGTTTTCAAACTCTGCTATATAAATCCTAGTAGTGATGGAAAAAGTGATTGCTTCATTAAGCTTCTTAGATATATTGGTAAAAAACCAAAATCTATCTCAGCCTTTATTCCTCTCAAAATAGTCGGAGAGTTTATGTAAGTCCTTTCAGCACAACAATGCTCCAAATGGGGTTAAAGAGATGCACAAGTTGGCTGTACTTCAGATTAAGTGCATTCTCCCAAAACCACAGGAGACCATGGCTCTCCTTAATTCACAGCCATCTTTTACATTAAAAAATGTAAACATTAGAAATATTTATTTACTTACCTAGCACATCAGTTCATGGTGCTTTACATGGATGTCCTTACCTCAAAGAGCTTACAATCTAAAATATTAGGCTCATCATGTATCAATCTAGTATTGACATCTTTTTCCCCCCTGATGGGGCTCCTTGGAGTATTACCAGGTGCAGTGCGTAAGAGGCAGAAGTTAACAGATGCTGTTTTTCCCACCATGGACATATATTGATGGAGGAATAAAAGTCCTTTTCCAACTTCTGCCTGTCATGCAGTTGTTAAAGGCATAGGGAGCCCTGTCAGGGGGAAAAAAGATGGCAGCCCTGTATATCTCTTTACAAAAGAAAATCCTGTCACGTTGTACAAAGAGTGCTTGTACGCTGTTGGTTATGAATGGGTAGAAAGGAGGGATGAATCAAATATGAATTTCTCTGAAGGCACATACTATCATTAATAATGTCTGTGTGTGTCTATAGGGCTGACAAACATGCCCAGCTGTACTTGATAGTTCTTTCATCCAGTCCTCTCACAATAGGGACCATCATATGCACAGCCATTTCTATGACAGTTTATTCTGTTTTACAGTAGAAAATAATGGCAAAACTGGAGCTAAAAAAAATTCCATTCTTCTAGGTCTAACACAGTGTAACTTAGTTAACTTGACTATAAATATTTTGTACAAGGAAAGCAAGAAGGGAACTATTAAGATTCCAAAATGAAACTTCATCACAGAAATGCCTTGTAATTCTTAATATATCAAAAGCCTTATAGCTGAAAGATGTCCCAAGTTGCCTTGCTGCATACATTAATAAATTTTTTGACTGCCATTATCGTATTCTGTGAGAGGCAAATGTGGGATGTTCATTTACCTGTAGCTTATGTCATCTAATAATTTTGTTAACAGGTTGCCAGTATGTGATTGGACATCTAGATTTGTACTAGTATAGATAGCATTATTGTAACTAAGACTGTCTTACAGGGTACTATGCAGAATCTTTCAGAAAGCCTTTCTCCTACAACCCCATGGCTACAAAATACCTTTTTACAGTGTCACAGTATTCATGTACTTTCATCAAATTAGCCTACTCTGTGTGAGAGAGCAGCAGTCTAAATTGGCTTAGTACAACATGTTTAGAATATTATGTTTACCAATGTATCCATATCTCTAACTTCAAATCCTCTCTTACTGTTTCTATAATGAAAGCAAAAGGAACCTGAAACATGTCCTCATAAAGCAATATGAATAAGTAAGTGATTGGCTAAAAATGACTAACTGCTAGGATTTTACTTTCCCCTCTGACAGAAGTTTTCTGCAGCTGCGTGTTTCTCTAGTCCTTAGAAAGTGAGAGGAATGAAATTTTGGATGCCGGTAGCGTTTTGTAGTGTTTTCAAGGCATTGTAAGCACACTACCAGCAAAGCAGCATCCCTAAGACAAAACAATGGGAGACTTTGTCAAAAGCCTTACTGAAATCAAGATACACTATGTCCGCAGCATTCCCCTGATCCATCAAACTATTCTATTTTTAAAAAAGACATCAGATTCATCTGGCATGACTTGTTTTTGAGATACCCATGATGAGTCTTCGTAATCACAGCATCCACTTCTAAGTACTCACAGACTGTTAAATTATCTGTTCTAGAACCTTTCCTAGTATCAGTGTCAAGCTGTCTGGTTGGTAGATACCTGGGTCTTCTCCCCCCCCCCCCAATTTTTGAACATTTGCCCACCTCCAGTCTGCAGGGACCTCAAAGAATTCTCAAAGATTATAGACAGATTATAGAATTCTCAAAGATTATAGACAGAGACTCTGAGATTACATCCTCAAGTTCCTTTACTACCAAGGGTCCTCAAACTTGTTCAGCAGGGGGCCAGTCCACTATCCCTCAGTGGGGGGATGCGGACTATCTATCTATATAAATGGCAGTGGAGGGACGATGAGCACTGCACGAAAGGGGTCCAGAGAGAGGCTGCTTTAAATGGTGGCCACTCGAGAGGGGTGCTCAGCCAACCACGGCTTCTGTGTCTTGTGAGTGGTAGGGGCTGGTGGCGGGACGATGCGCGGCACACAAAAGGGCTCTGGAGAGGGCTGCTTTAAATGGTGGCTGCTCGAGAGGGGTGCTCAGCCAACTACAGCTCCTGTGTCTTGTGAGCGGCAGGGGCTGGTGGTGGTGGGACGATGAGCGGTACGTGAAAGCCCAGTCCCCTTCCTCCTCTAGGCAGGGCAGGGAGAAGCTGGGAGGATGGAGGGAAGGAGGAGGCGCTGCCGCCGCCACTGTCGTCATGTGAGGGAGAGGGAAATAATGTGCACGCTGGAGATCCACGCGGTGATTCCCGGACCGTCCGTGGGCCAGATTTAGAAGGCAATTTGGCCTGATCCAGTCCATGGCCCTTAGTTTGCTAACCCATGCTTTAGTACCCTTGGGTGCAGCTCATCAGGCCCTGGAAATTTGGATTCATTTGAAGTAGCTAGGTGTTCCCTTACCACCTATTTTCCTATCTTGCATCATATGCAGCTCCCTTCTTGCATCGTTTATTCTGTTATCACCAGATTGGGCACTGCTTTCCTTCTGGAAAGTGTTGAATCTTCTGGTTTCGCACCTTAGATGAGATTTTCAGAGGAATGGTAGTGTTGGTATCTGTATGAGTTTTCACAATTGCACACCAGCCAGTAGAGCAAATCATAACTGAGATCTGTTATACTGTGGTAAGAATGGATGGGAATGCTCACTTTGGGGACTGTGTGCTAGATTCACTTTTGCTTTTGGAAATCTATACTGATCGTTCAAGCATTGATTTGGTGCAAATTTGTTTTAAGCTAGTGTCTAGCTCAAATCAACAATGTGCAAGCACTTGTGACTGCAATTAACAGTAAGTGCAAGTTTCCATCTTATATTTGTAATTTGGAAAGCAAAATGTGTTTTTAATTCTTACTTGTAAACTAATAATTGCATGATTTTCACTGTGACAGATACGGTTGGCAATGAGTCAGACTTCTACAATGAAGCATATGGTCTGGTTTCAACCATATAAGCAGCCCTTGAAAATAGTTTAACATATAATTTCTTCTTGGAAACAAATAATTAGCATCTCCAGCAAGCTATTTTGCATATATGTGTGCACATAATGAAGTAAGTAGACATTAAAAAGCCATTAAGGTTATAAGCAGATCCATAAAAGCAAATTAAAAATAAAGAATTAGTCATAAGTAGTCAGGAAAGAGTTCAGTGGGGTTTGAATGCACAATCATACTCTTGACGTAAGAAATAATACTTGTCCCCAAACCTATCTCAGGGAAGAAAGGAGCATTCTTTACTTTTAAGTGAACTACAACTTGATTGATTGAGTAAAGAACATGCAAAAATGACAGCTCAGGCTACAGTAACCTAACCCAGTATCAACCATTTTTATTTTTTATCAGAAACAGGCTCCCCATTATTGTTATATCTTGCCTTTCCTTGGAGCACAGAGGAACTTATTTGTCCTCTGTAATCCTGTAAGATCAGACAGCATCTTATGAGGGTGGTTTTCAGTTCCAAGGTTCCATGTATGCAAGAAAAATTGTATATACCCAAGCCCTTGGAGCTGCCCCATGGGTAGTGGATATGGGGGGGAGAGAGAGTAGCCCAAGTACTCCTAGAGCCCATACACCAAACAGGACTTGTCCAGTAAACAAGGTGAAGAGCTTAAAAGCTCATTTGAGCTGAGTAACCTAAGCAATGGGACGCAGGTGGTGCTGTGGGTTAAACCACAGAGCCTAGGACTTGCCAATCAGAAGTTTGGTGGTTCAAATCCCCGCGATGGGGTGAGCTCCTGTTGCTCAGTCCCTGCTCCTGTCAACCTAGCAGTTCGAAAGCACATCAAAGTGCAAGTAGATAAATAGGTACCGCTCTGGCGGGAAGGCAAACGTCATTTCCATGCACTGCTCTGGTTCGCCAGAAGCGACTTAGTCATGCTGGCCACATGACCTGGAAGCTGTACGCCGGCTCCCTCAGCCAGTAAAGCGAGATGACCACTGCAACCCCAGAGTCGGTCACGACTGGACCTAAATGGTCAGGGGTCCCGTTACCTTTTACCTTTAACCCAAGCAAAGCTGACATAAAAAGAGACCATAAGCTCCTTGCCTTATTTAGGGGGCAAGGCCTATTTGGCTTGCTGGCTCCGAAAGGCCAGGGATGCTCACATGAAATTTCATGAGAACTTGAATGTCCCCACAATATTTCACGAGAATATCCTCAGGCTTGGATTTAACCTGCACAAGTTCAACCCACCCACCTCCAACTGTGTATGGTCAAAATTGTGAAAGTTAAATGAGCATAAGATGTGATTTTACTGTGTTGTTGTTGTTTAGTCGTTTAGTCGTGTCCGACTCTTCGTGACCCCATGGACCAGAGCACGCCAGGCACTCCTGTCTTTCACTGCCTCCTGCAGTTTGGTCAGACTCATGTTTGTAGCTTTGAGAACACTGTCCAACCATCTCGTCCTCTGTTGTCCCCTTCTTATATTTTTTACTGTACTGAGTTTCAATTCTTTCATCTTCCCTTGCGCTCACATGTTGTCTTCAAATACCTTATTATTATATCAGTCTACTGCTAACTTACCTCTGGGCTGGTACTTGGACTCATACTGTATCCTGCATGTAGATGTTATGGCAAGTAGCCATGATTAATAGACTTGCCTCCATGAACTTTTCTAACTCCTTTTAAAGCCATCTAAGTTAGTGGGCGTTACAGTGTTTTGATGCTTGTGGATTCCATAATTTTAATGCATGCTGTGTGAAGACATCCTCCCTGTGAATCCTGTCCAGTCAGTTCAGTTGGATGATCCTGAGTTCTAGGAAGAAAATGTATCTCTTTTCACACAATGTACAATGTACAATGCAATCATGTCATTCACCATTGCACAGTGGTACCTTGGGTTACATACGCTTCAGGTTACAGACTCCGCTAACCCAGAAATATTACCTCGGGTTAAGAACTTTGCTTTAGGATTAGAACAGAAATTGTGCTCCAGCGGTGCGGCAGCAGCAGGAGGCCCCATTAGCTAAAGTGGTGCTTCAGATTAAGAACAGTTTCAGGTTAAGTACGGACCTCCGGAACGAATTAAGTACTGAACCTGAGGTACCACTGTATTCTGTGGTTGCAACACAGATTTTAATTACAGGAATTAAGATACTGGCAGATATATTTTTGGTTTAGTTCCCAACAGTGCCTAACATGGATTTTGCCTCCCCCCAACCCCACAAAGCTGCAACATACTGAATCAACGCATTGTAATAAAATCAACATCATTCTCATAATGATGGAACATGCAATACTAGTTGTCATTGCATTGAGTGGTGACAAGCAGAAGGATAAGTATAAATATTATAGTATTATAGAACAGTAGCCGAAATGTGCCCTTGTGTGTTGTGTGTTAATTTTCATTATTAAAATTGTCAAAGAACCTTAATAATTGACTTCCTTTCTGCCATAATATAGATTTGAGCCTTGAGCTTTCACAATATGCCACTGTGTTGTCAAACAAACATTGGAGAGGAAGTGAACTGCTTTTACAGCACAGTACTGTTGCTTCTTCAACATGCTGTCAGTAGTTGACAAAATACCTAAACAAAATTATAGAAGAATTAGCAAACATTGATCTGGATTGCAAGCATGTATTTTTATAAGATGTAACACACAAATATTGTGTAGCAGTAATGGGAAAAGGTAAAATCAGATTTATTGATGGGCCACTACCAAGCTTTTTTGCTTTTGGACATATGGTTTCTGTGGGTTGGTATTTTTGTCATCAGTCAGCCCCCAGATTTAGAGATGGCAACAAGCCTTTTACTTGTTTCACTTTCCCTTCTTCTCTTTCTAGCATGCTGCAATAACTCAAAGTCTTCACCTTAGAATAGTTTCCCAAAATGTCAAAGCCAGGCAACTCTGATTACTAAACTAGAACCTTAAAACAGCAATTTGAAGTTAGTTCAAGATGCTGGCTTGTTCCAAACATGGTAATCAATTTTATAGATGTAATAGGAAACTGGCTAATTGATTGGAGATGCTTATGTTTAACTGTGGTATACCAAAGATTGAAAGAGTTATATTTGTGGGAACAAGGATTGTTGATATTGTGATATTGAGTGCATGTGCAACAACTTCTGCCTTCTTTATCTTGAGTGAAAAATCTGGACTCTCACCAACATTCTGGATGAGAAGATCCGGCCATAAATACCCTCATGTAACCTTAATACAATGTAAAATTTTATGGCTTGCATTGTAAGCTACTTGTCTAAACCAGGCTCTCAGGTCCATCTGCAGCAACGTCTGTCATCATCCTCTGGATGTAAGAGTCATTTAAAACTGTGTATAAATAAAAGTGATAGTCTATAAATCATACTGTTGGGAACTACAGTGAAGGTCTTGGGAAACATCACAATAGCGTCTACTCCACAAAACACATTAATTTATATTCTCTATCTGTCACTGGCTAAATGAATTTGTAGAAAGTTTAATGACAGCCTTTATACTTCATATTGAACAAGTTATTACTGGCCCTCACCAACTCATTAGCAGGAAAGTGACTGCATTTCTGATCCCTCCACCCCTTTGTGGCTCTACACTTCAATATTTTCCATTATGTCAGTTGAAAATTGAGAAATTTTCAGCTAATGTGGTATGAAATGATTGAATTTAAGGGACACGGATTAAAAAGATTTGCTTTCTAAAATATAATTGGCAGAAATGTAGTTTTTTGTAATATAACATCATTGCACATGGATGAATGGAACAGAAACCTTCAGATTACAATATGATGAAATCAATAGCAGGCTTAATGGAAAATGACAATGAAAACTATTTTAAATATAAATATAATAGAAAATCAATATTAAATTACTACTCAGTACTCTTATGTCCAATAAAGAGTAAATGAAATTATTGTTATCTGAAAGTAAATTTAGTTGGTGTGATTCTCAAAGAGCAGATAAAATGTTTCTACCATTTTTAGTCCCATTTTAGATGTATTAACACACTGCTAAATTCCATCTTCCATTGTTAATCCTTCTCCCTCTTTTAGATTTACCATGCAACTTTAAGTGGGGTTAAAAGTAAGGTTTAAAGTGATGGATTGACCATGACTTTCACAGCTTAGCTGTTTAGAGCAACAGCTGTGTAACAAGAGGTTAGGAAAGAAATCTCTGCATATATTGAGTAAGTTCTGAAAGGAAGCCTTGTGAAAGAAAGTTTCACTCATGCAAGGGAGTGGCACACACTTTACACTGAACAGTCCCAATGCTGAATCCTACTTGGGTTCCCCAACCCTTAGTAGGATATTTTGAGGGGGCACTGGAGACTCAAGCAGGCATAAGGATACAGAAAAGCCCAGTTTTGTGCATCTCACAGTGCTTAAGATCCAGTCCATTGTCTTGTATGAATCAAGCTGATTAGATATATCTGTGTATTCAAAATAAAAACACAGCAAAATGAGGAAGCGCAACTTATTCAAGGATGCATTCTGATGGTGCTTTATTCCATCTTCCTGGTGTTTCCTTACCTGTTAAATTTTGTATTTTGCATGCTCTTTCACAGACATAAAAGCCACTTATGCCAGATTCCACTATATAAAGTGAATAAATATTAACAATAATTACTACTACTACTATTACTCTTATTTCCAGAAGTTCAGTGGTCATTTCTGTGTTTTGTGTTATTTTCCTGCAGCAGTGGCGTAGCGTGGGGGGTACAGGGGGGGCCGGCCGCACCGGCCGCAACATCTGGGGGTTAGGGTTAGGGTGCGCAAATCCACGGGTTAGGGTGCGCAAATCCGCGGGTTAGGGGGCGCAAATTACTTGCCTTGCCCCGGGTGCTGACAACCCACGCTACGCCACTGTCCTGCAGTCTTCATGATCATACCTAAGCTTTAGCTTAGGGACTGCCACAGAGAATGCTCTTTTGGGTTACCTTTTACCAAGAAGAGCCTTTTAACACCAAAGAGGGTCTGTAGGAAAGGAGGTGATCTAAATCATGTAGGGCTTTACATGTAACTAATATGAACTCCAGTATACTTTTAAAATTATTAAAAAGTATTAATCTTGATTCATATATATTCTGGTTCTAAATACATTTACTCTGAAGCAAACTCCATTGCTTTCACCTCAACACTTTTTTCAAGTACATGAGCCTATGCTAGCAGACTTAGGGTCACATAAAAACTGGCCAGAGAAGTAATAATGTTGAAATTAGCTGAGACCTGACCTTTCAAACTGTTTTGTGACAGATACCATCTGGGCATACAAGGAAAGGATATAGAAAAAGGTGTTAGACGTCTTACCCTTCTTTCTTTAGTGTGATCATTCGATATAAAAGAGGTTGCTGGAAGTTCCATTTCCTTTTACTATATGTTAAAGGTGCTGAATGTAACCTTTGTCACTGCCTCTTGAGAGCTCTTACACAAAGCCATTTTCATCTAAATTGAAAGCTTCTCATAGTCAATAATCACTTTATATAGAGGTCATATATCTTATCTATTGGTTCAGCGATCACATTAAGGTGCTTTATTGTAGAGAATTCTTTTAGATGAGCTGCTTGATCTTGTTTGGTTAAAATCCAATGGTGTAGTGAATAAGTCACTTAATATCTACATAAAGTGGATCTGCAGGCAAGTATGATTAAGTCTTTTCCTGATATTTGCTGTTCCATTTTTTTTTAAAGTACTTCCAGCAATGCAGCAAATGTGTCTGACATTTGGTTTCCAAAGCAAAAAAAAAATTAAAAATTGTAATTCTTATCAGAGAACCATGAAAAAGGAATGAGTACTTTTTGCAAAGCTTTAACTTAATTGTTCCACACATCAACTTTTAAGCTGTGCATTTCAGCTTAGAACCCTGTGAAAGGTGACTACGTAATGCTTAGAATGGTGAATGACTGAACATCAGCTTGCTGTTGGAAGGTGCTAAGCTACTTGGCAGCAGTAGTTTTGAAAAGCAAGTCTTTCTGTTAACCCATTTCCTTAACACCGGGAAGCCAGTTAGTGCTCTGAACCAGGTTTCTCTGTTCACCAATCATTCAACTGATGTTTTGGAAAATATCTGTGTGAATTTGACCTTCAATAATCTAAATCGGGTTTATCCACCTACCTGGGGGTAAGCCCCACTGAATTCAGTCGGGCTTAACTTCTGAGCAAAAACGTATACAACTGCTGTGTCAGGAGCAAAGTTATCTTGCCTTTCTTCATATGCCAGAATGATCTGCGCTGTCAAAAATATAGTTGGAGGGAAAGGATCCAGAATGCTTTCCCCATTTGTTTTTTTAAAAATAGAATAGCCTCACATTCAAAATGTCATCACATTTTGGGCATGAATGACATTCAGAGTAAAAAAAAATTCAAATGGAAGGTAAGCAATGCTCAGAATTAACTACTCAGCTGTTTTTTCATTGCAACTAGTCCTTGAGGTAGCTACTGTAAAATTATAATACAGTTAAAAATAATTTAAAACAATACATTAAAACTTCAGTAAATTTAAAACATGGCACATAGCAAATAAAAATAAATAAACATATATCCATTTAAGCCCAAATACGTTTCAGGGAGAGGAGAGAAATATCATGGCCAGCTTGCTAAAAAAATAGGAGAGCAGTACTAGTGAGTCTCCCTTGGCAGGAGGCTTTTGCTCCCGCTTAATATACTTCCTCTCTTTGCTTGATATACCAGGGTATGAATATGAACTCTCCACACTGAATCTAGGTGGTAACATAGCTCTTGAAATGCCTTCAAGTGAAAAAAGAGACCACAGTAGGGAAATTGACAAAAAGTATTAACTCAGATATTGAGTTGTGCCTAGGATTTTCGGCATACTATTATTTGATTTGCAGATAGACTTGTTTAAACCTTTCAGACATTAAACCTTTATTCAAAGGAATGGTTTTTGCTGCAATCTACTTATCTGGGAGGAAGCCCCACTGAGTACAGTGGAATGTACTTCTTTGTAGTAAATAAGCATAGGGATAGGATGAAAGGCTACATGTTGAGAATATAGAGCCATGAAGGCATATTGTGATGGTCAAATTGGAACCTAGAACTGCATGCCCACTTTCGTATAGTTAAACAAAATTATGGAAACTTTATTGTAAAGATTATCCTGCCATGGTAAATAACACTTGGGAGTTTAATTGTCCTCGTGCTTCCCCCATATTTGGCTATTCTTATCCTTGTTCTGACATTTTCAGATCCTATTTCTGATAGCATGTCATAAAAATAAGTAAAGGTAAAGGTACCCCTGCCCGTACGGGCCAGTCGTGACCGACTCTGGGGTTGCGTGCTCATCTCACTTAAGAGGCCGGGAGCCAGCGCTGTCCGAAGACACTTCCGGGTCACGTGGCCAGCGTGACGAAGCTGCTCTGGCGAGCCAGCACCAGCACAGCACACGGAAACACCGTTTACCTTCCCGCTATAAAGCGGTCCCTATTTATCTACTTGCACTTAGGGGTGCTTTCGAACTGCTAGGTGGGCAGGAGCTGGGACCGAATGGTGGGCGCTCACTCCGCCGCGGGGATTCAAACCGCCGACCATACGATCGGCAAGTCCTAGGCACTGAGGTTTTACCCACAGTGCCACCCGCGTCCCCTTGTCATAAAAATAGACCTGGTTTTATCAATGGAACTCTGACATTTTGTAAAGCTATTTTATAAACTACCCAAATTATGTATAAAACCTGAGTAACTGATTTCATTACAGTGAAATTGTCAAGATTTCCCACACAGCCATTTGCTTTTGCCAGAAAGAAAATAACATACCTACTGTTTTCCCGCATCTTTGTCGAGAAATGTTTTCTATTGTTACAGCACTGGCCAAATTTGTTAGTTTTTATGCCATTGATGTTTTGTTGTTGAACTTTCTGTGTTGCTAGCTGCTATGTGCTTATGCATTCTCCATTAGAAGGGCTAATTCTGGGCCAAACTACTTGTTACATTAAAAAGTGTACTTAACCAACATGCTTTACACTGCTTTTTCTTTTAAAGAAACACAGCAGCTGTAATTCAAGTTCCTGATTATTATTATTACTATTATTGCGAGCCCACATGCTAAACCCTGTCCCCGGAGCCCACCACCCAGAAATGAGACATGACAACAATGTGTGGGATTAACATTGGGCCACAACTTTATTGAATAAAAGTTGATCTTTTATATTTATATGTAATTTTAATTCCATAAAACTTTATTTTTTATTGTTAAGTATACAACTGACAATAAAAAATAAAGTTATATGGAATTAAAACTACATATAAATATAAATTATAAATGAGCATACTTTTAACATTTCCATGTAATTTATTCTTCATGCTATCTGAGTGGTTGGAAACAAACAGTTAGGACTTGCAACTGATATGGTATAGTTGCTTCCCATGCCAATACCCATGGCCTCCTGGGAAGAAGCATGTGTGGGATAAGGGTAAAGGGTAAAGGGACCCCTGACCATTAGGTCCAGTGCCTATGTTTTACTTTTGTGATTTTAAATCTTTGCTAGGGTTCTTTCACCAAAGAGTACTTGCCTCAAACTTGGATCCTAGCATCAAATCCAGGGAATTCTCCTTTTATACCTATTTTTCCCTTGCCACCAACAGCATGTTGGTATGAGAAGTAACTGTGTATGTTGCCCAGATCATCAGGGCATCCCCCAGATGTTTGCCAGCGCAGTGAGAGAAGCAACCTTGTAGAATCAGCTTTAATATCTGGGTGTCCCTGGGTCTCCCTGTGCAGGACCTGTTGTAGTTGGTACCACAACTGAAGGTGGCAATGGGCACAACTGAATCCCACTGACGTTACCTGGGCTTCTGATACCGTAATTGATTTAGGAGCACAATTGTCATTCCGCAGAAATTCTGTACCTGCTCCTTCAGAAGGAATGAAATCCCATCCAGAGCTGATTTTAAAAAACCAATTCCTGGTGCTGGGAACTATCCATCCATTCATCCATAGGGTATCTGTCTTGCTAGAATTAATTTGTAGTCATCCAGTTGGTAGCCCTCATTCAGCCCACGACTTGTATCCAGGCGCTGGATTAGGATATGAGCAGCTTGTCCTGATCCAGATGTCACAGAGAAATAGAGCTAGTTAAGATCAGCATAGTAGTGACATCTTGCCCAGCATGTCCTAGCAGCTTCATATAAATATTAAATAGCAATGAGAATAAAATTGTGCACCGTGGCATTCCACAGATAAGCTTCCAGAGGACTGAGACATGGGTATTCAATACAGCTCTCTGGAACTAACCCTTTAAGTAGGAATGGAACTGTAAAACTGTGTCTACATCTCATAGAGATGGTCCAGGAAGGCACCATGGTCAACACTATCAAAGTTTTCTGAGAGATTCAGTAGAGTCAGCAGGCAAACATACTCACTGTTCCTCTCCTGAAGGTTATTCTTCAGGGTAGCCAAGGAAATTCGTTCCCAAGTTTGATCTGTATCTAGACTGGAATAGGTCAAGATATAAACATCTTGGAGACAGAGGTAGAGTCTTCTCCATTGTGGCACCCTGAACGTTAGAATTTGTTCCTCGCAGAGATGTAGTTGTCACTCACATTGGCAGCTTTTTGCCACCAACCTTTCCTTCAGGCCTTTGGCAGTTGAACATTATTTGGAATGTAACAGTTGATATGGTGTTGCTACTGCAATGATATAATGTATGACTGTAATTTGCTGTTGTCCATGCATTAATACAGAGAAGTGTATTGTCCATAGAGGTGTTCTGGGATAGGTGATGTAGGTTTAGTGATCTGACCAGGTTAAGTAATAACTACAGAAATCTTCTAGGAAGAAGTCAAGCTTGCCTCATGTTCAACTAAGAATGAAGATTTCTGCCATCCTCTCTGGAATCTGATATATTTCCTGTACCTATGGCACCACATGGTTTCTGAAGTTCTAGGACGGTTATAAAATTGTGAGTCCTATAACTGTTGTGAGATCATAACTGTAAAACAAATTATATTATTTCACATTTTCTAATGTTTAAGTGGCAGTTTCATGAAGGGATGAAAAAAAAATACCTACTTCAAAGTGAGTGTGTTTGGATAACTCTCTGGTTAATAAATTCTACTACTGATCAGTATTCAGTACCACTATCTTCCCAACTTTTTAAAGAACTAGATTGGACTCAATGTGCTTTGACTTTTGCCCTTGCCTCCTGCATCTACTATCTCCAGTTCTTATAATGTCCATTTTTCTCTTCATCTTTGCCTCCATTATTTTGAACTTTGCGTCTCTCCCTCTCACCCGCTCATCACTTACTTCCCACTTTTTAAATACTTTCACTTATATTGTTTCTTCCCTATAGCCTTCAAACATGCCATTCCCCCTTCTTTAAAATCTTATTTGACCTCTCAATCCTTTCAATTATCCAATATATTTTATACTCATTGTCTTAAAACTTACAGGAGTGTATCTTACTTGCTAAGTCTACAGTCCTTAATATTTCTCATGGAAGTATTCCCTAGACTCCTTCAATCTGCTTCTGTCCTTTTCATTCTACTGAGAGCAGTCATGAAAAAAATCATAAATGATCTTCCGGCTTCTAAATCTCAAGGTCTCTATACTACCCTTATTCACAAATTTAAGATCCCTTTTACTTAAAAAATATTTAAGCAGGAAACAAGTCAACGAGGTAGTGGGACTGTTGGACAGAGTAAACGGTGTGCTAAAAGAAGGTTGCAGAAAAATAATTGTATATCCATTTCCATTAGAGTTGTAGGGAAGATACCAGTATCTGTATAGGCTTCTTTAGGGATTCTGAAGAACTGAGGCATAATTTCTGGCATAATTAAAAATTACAAAATCTCTAGTTCTGGAAGGCATGCTCCTTTATACAAAATTTGCAACTTCTCTTTAAAATTAGCCTCTGGTCTGTAGGATTGGAAAGTCAGTATAATGATTAAGAGAGAGGAGGATAGCTAGTATGGGGTGGGATCTAGGCTAGCTAGCTTAACATCTCTTTCAGGTATGCTGGTGAAAAAAGTTATGTAAGCAAGCGTATTGGGGATCAGCTCTTGCTTATGGTAAACTAGATTCAAGTAGGTAGCCGTGTTGGTCTGACGCAGTTGAAATAAATTAATAAATTTAAAAAATTGTCCAGTAGCACCTTAGAGACCAACTAAGTTTGTTCTGGGTATAAGCTTTCGTGTGCACGCCCGGGTATCTGAAGAAGTGTGCATGCACACGAAAGCTTATACCCAGAACAAAGTTGGTTTCTAAGGTGCTACTGGACAATTTTTTAATTTTTTAATTTATGGTAAACTGGTATAGCTTAAGCAAAGTCCTGGCCCACTTCTAGAGTTCTTAGTGTGTCTAAAAGCATGCAAAAAAGGAGTGACTGGTGATAGCCAAACCCTGCTTGTGGTTTGTTTCTCTTCAAACAAACCACAATTGGTAGCCAAGTTTTGTTTGTGGAGAACCATGAGCTTTGGGTTTGGGCATCACAACAAGCCAGACTCATGTCTTGTTTTTCAGTGGTGTGGCAGCAGTAGGCGCAGAGGAGGAAAGCAAAGAGAACTGTGCGCACACCATAGGTTCACATTAAATGATAGTTTCTTTTAGACTATAGTTTAATGTGATGTGCAAAGTGGGCTTGTGCATTTTATTTCTCATTTCTTTGCCGAGTATTCCTTTCAAAAACAAACAGTTTTCTTATAACAAAGTGAGTAGGAGGTTTGTTTACATAAGTAAAAAGTGTTCCTATACAAACACCAACGCTTAACAGCATTTTTTAAAAAATACAGTAAAAAAACTCCAGCTATTTCAAAGAGAGAGAGAAAATTAAGGACTCAGAACAGGAGTGTGTACTCACAATCTTTAAGAGAAAGCGTAGCAAACCAGTTGTTCCTTAAGACTGTGAGGCGCTATAGCTTGGAGGAATATGTTCTCCTCTGTATTATTTGTCAAGAATTACTAATGAAGATGACCAACATATCAAGTGGTAAGGTTTGTTCTCATTCACCATCTAGAATACATTAGAAAGCATAATAAAGGGAAAAAATCACATCATACTGATGACCATGCAAAACTATGGTGGAAAATTTTACTACTTGATAAAATGATAGTAATCTGTATTGAGAAACTTACAGGATCTAAACTTTCAGTGACTAATCGGAATGCAAGAGGAATTTCCAAAGGGTACACTTTATGGCATGAAATAAAGATTTGGTGTAAACACTCCTTTTTATAGTCTCATGCTGACTGTTTGATAAATGACAGAATCTGTATTGTAGAGAATTAATGAAGAGACCAGTAGGCAGTGCCTCATGAGTCTGAAAAATGAACAGCATGTTAGCAGGAACATGAGATGAGAAGTTTTATATTAGGTGAAAAAATCTGTTAAGATGGCTGAATAAGAGAGGTCCATCAAAGCTATAGACCCAATTACATGGAGCATGATTTACTGTTTTTAGCTGTGATCTGATGCCCTCTTAAAGCTGCAACAACTAATTTCAGAGGTGCTTGGCATTGGTTTAAACTACTGTGCTGAAAATTTCTGTGGCATACCCCCCCCCCCAACCATTCTCTCTCAATTAATGAGAAAATAGATTGTTTTCAAAAATTATGAAACAGAAGAAATGTTGGTGAAATTCTCATGATTGGGATGCAGAGCTTCTGTTGTACTTACTTTTGAGGTGGTCAGTGTTTGTTTTTGTTTTTTTGTGAGTATATATTGTTAGGAATGGGGGGTGCAAATTCCCCATAAAGTGTACCAAATTCCTCCCATAATACCGCATTTACTCAAATGTAATGCACACCCTTTTTTTGGCCAAATTAGGTCGCAAAAAATCAGGGTGTGAATTAGATTCTATGGCACATTAGATTTGCTAGAGTTAATAATGGTAGGAGATTACTAAATGCTTGAAGTCTTCACCCAGTGTAAAAGTGCAGGCTGAATCAGCTTCCTGTCCAGGAATTGCCTAGGGGAGAAAAACTATCATATAGTACAAAAGAAGTTAATGGGTGATTGACACAGTTACTGTGTGATGGGCAGCAGAGGACTGTGAGGCTCTTCTCCCATGAAGGGATAGTGAGCTGAGACAAAGGCTAGGTTTAGGATTTCAGTGTAAGCTGGGAAGGGAATGGATGACAGGGGGCATGATGTCACATGGGGTGTGTGTCCTTTTAAAACAGAGGTTTGGAGGAAACAGTGGGAGAACTCCATGCACACTGGCTAGGAGAGGCTGAACTGAGAGACCGGGAGGCATGGCTGGCTTCTGCTCTGGACCCAAGCTTGCTGAAACTATGAGGGGAACAACAAGAGACACTATTGGGGTGTAATGTTCTGCATTCCCTCCACTTACACTCAGGTGTAAATATGTGTAAAGCAGGCATAGGTAAACTCGGCCTTCCAGATGTTTTGGGACTACAACTCCCATCATCCCTAACAGGACCAGTGGTCAGGGATGATGGGAATTGTAGTCCCAAAACATCTGGAAGGTCAAGTTTGCCTATGCCTGGTGTAAATAAACCAAATTTATTAAAGACACTACAGTCTCCGCCGTGTCTCATTCCAAAGGAACACAAATCCTGGTTAAGTGTCAAGATCACTGGAATCTTGCTAGCACTCAGCAAAGATTGGGGTGGCCTGTAACAATATCATATGTGCTGGTCTGCATTCTTCAGTAAACCTTACCATGTTATCACCTGGGCTTTCCAGTAACCACAAGAAGCTATGGGGGCTGTCCATTTTGCTCCTGTCAGTAGAAGCTCAGTAGGTATCTTCTGTTTCAGCTTTTAAACACCTGATAAAAACTTTTCTATTCCATCAGAATTCTGCAGACAATTAAAACACATTGTTTTTTTCCATAATAGTTAGCTGATTTCTGAGCATAACTTTTAAAATATGGTTTGGTTTAATATATAATTGTTGTCAATTGCTCTGGTTTCGTTTAATGAAAATCTGCATAGAAATTTTTTTTATAAATATAAAAACTTGTGGGATGTGCTACAGACAAATGATTACTAATTCTGTACCAACACTATACAATCCACCTTTGTGGATTTTCTGAGTTTTCTGTTTTGTTTTCTGATTTTTTTCTCTTTGTGACTGGTAAGTCAGTTCTGTGGAGAGAAAGCAAAATCATTTATTGGCGGATTGGCCAATTGTGTTAACTTCCTGCAATACCATGCTGTATTTTATTTTTAAAGTAGCTCAAGAATGCAGAAGTTTAAATAACATTCAGATAAACAAGGATTTACAACTCCATGGGATTTAACAGCAAATGAATCGTACCATCACTTTCAGCACTTGATGGTGGGTTTTGAAATCCAAGGGAAGAGAAAACAAAAGTGTAGGCTCTTCCATTTAGAAATTAATATAAGACATTTTAGTAGGAGATAGAAAGTACATTTCAGTCATAGTAAAATTGGAGTGGGTGACTTCTTTAGGTGGTATAAAGTAGAAGTGAACTTTTTGAAAGGACAGACTTCTTTTATTGGTGTAATAGTTTAACAGCAAGGAAAAGGGCAAAGTGGAAAAAAATTACAGAGTAGGCCTAGAGGCTATTTCAAATACTCTTCTTGAAGTGCAGATGGTATTGAAACCCTAACAATAGAAATTATATAAACCCTGACAATAGAAATTAAAGTTAAAAAAAGGAGAATAGGGAAAGAAAGGCTACCTGTTAAATACAGACACATGCAATGTCAGGAGTTCTTGTCCTACTTAACTCATTTGGGATATCTATCATAAACAGCAAATATACACTTTCTAGAGGATTGTTAAAGTTAAGCTTGCATAGCAACTCAACTTTGGCATATCTTATTTTCATCTGTTGTCATCATATATAGTTTAGCTCCTGAAACGGGCAACAAGCATATTAAAATTGTTTGTTTGTGTTGCACTTTTTGCCCCACTAATAAATGAGCAGTCATCAGATACTTCACTAGTACGGAAACACTCATGTAGAATAACAGCAACTACTGATTTGCTCAGGCTATGTAAGGTTAAGAAACAATGTTGCAATCACTGTTGGATTAAAAGTTTTCAAAATTTGAGATGTGTAACAAAACGAGAGAAGTATAAATACTGGAGAATAAACTGTTTTGAATTATTTCCTCAGTGCATTCACCCCAAAATGTTGCTGCTTTCAGATGAAGTTGCCCAGTAAATACAAAATAGCAAATTTCAGTAGCCTCGCAATGTGTTAAGTATGTTTTAGTTCGATTAAATCAGCTCACATGGTCCATTATTATTTTTATTTTAGTATTTGCATTTGTTAGTCACTATCAAAAAAGATAGGTGCTCACACCCCTTAATTGTCTAAGCAGCTTATAGCAATTGTGAAGATAAGCGATAGACAGGACAAAATATGGTAAGACTGATCTCCTTGAAGCTTATATAGGTTTAGGACTAGTGCTGATGCTGCAGCTTTATTTCTAAAATTCTGTTAGCATGACTGCAGTGGCTCATTCAAATTAATGGCAACAACATTAGGGCAAATTAAAGGAAATACAACTGCCTGTTCATTACATAATGTCAGTCTGGACAGCTGCGGTTATTTTTCATGGTTTCACTTGCATTAATTCAGGCAGACATATCAATAAGTCTTGCCAACTCTTGCTGCTATGGTGCATTTGTTTTCTCTCTTTATCCCCTTTCCAAACTTCATTCTGCTTCTCTTGCTAATATATGCTCTACATTTTCTATATGTCAGTATTGTGTAATATATAAGTTCCCTATGAGATAAACTTAGATAAGCCAACTATAAATTGTGTGTATTCCTTTTATCCTGATATAAAATATTGCGGCTTTTTAGATTATAGGATTTTATATCTATATGCCTGTGTATACACACACACACACACACACACACACACACACGCACACAAGTGTGAACATTAAACATACTGTGACAACTAAACACCAAACCACAGTTTCCAGACATTAGTCTCCATAGCTTTACTTTTACTTATTTAGTAGAAAACGACAATTGGGGAGCACCATTGTTTATCCTGCATGCCTACAGCCAAAAGCTGTGTTAGCTTTCAGTGACATGTGGTTGTGAGAAACTTGAATTTAAAACATTTGAATGTGCTTTTTTGTTTCTTACTTACTGCTAAACTACAGCTACTTATCCTTCAGTTTGCAAGTGTTTTACAAACTTAATTGCAAGTGTTTTCAGGAAAGTCTGTGTTCTTTTTCTTAATTCAGCAGATGGAGAATTTGGCTTTGAGAGTGTTTGCATGTTCTATACTTAGAATAAAAGGTAGTTTTGATAGCTGTTGAGACCCTAATTCATCTTAAAACTTCATCTCCTACTTTTTGGCTATCTATTAATCCTATTTAACAGATATCTTTAAGTCTGTGCACTGCTCCCCGTGCGTGCGCAGACGCGGCGCTTTGCCATGCATCCTTTTCGGCTAGCGGCTGGGGCTGTGGAATGGATCCTGGCCGCAAAACAAGGTATGACTGTATATGGTCAAGTAGGGCATGAGGAAAGAAGACACTTCATCTCCTTTTCCTTTCTACTGACTACACTGCAGAGAGCAGGGAAATTCAGTTCTGCTTGGTGCTGTTCTGCCAACATGTTCCCTGCAGGAAACTTGCTAGTGAAGTGTGTAGGATAACCAGTCTCATATAACTAGCATGTTTCGAGTCTAATAAATGTACAAAAAAGGTGTTGATGCCGTAGGTCAAGCCTGATGGGACAGCTTACTCTGTGTGCCTTCACTTGTTTAACTGGACTTAAGCCCTATGGCTACCAGCAAAGTTTATGGGCACTGTCATTCAAGTAGTATGGGTGCGCCCATGTGATTATGTGGGAAAGGGCTTACTTGCCTCCCCAATATTTTATTCAAGTTGGCACCCATGTCTGTATTCACCCCTGAACTGTCAGAGGCTCCTGACAAGCACCTGATGACATAAATATTCATGCTTCTCCTTTTGAAGTTGGCAATTGCCAACTTCTAAGTTTTGCTAGTAGTTAGTGGTTATTTTATACATTAACGTATTAACGTATTAACGTATATAACATTAATGTATAATATTTTATACATTAAATTAATTTATACATTATACTGTTACTGATGTGTCCATGTCAGAAAATGACTGACATATGATTATTTTAAAATGAAAGATGGGTTTTCTCCTGCTTTATGATTCCTTGTTAAAATCTGACATGCTTGTTTAACTGAACTGAAGCCCTAAGGCTAAATTTCTAAAAGTCTAAGAAAAATGCAATTGATGGCCACTCACAAAGCAATATAAGTCACTATTGAGAGTGGTTGGTGGAGGGAGTGGGTGTTTGGAAAAAAGGTTATAGCTAAGGTGCAGTTTTCAATCCTCACAGATATTTTATAATGTGGCCAAGTGATTGCTTGTAGGAGTATTTTCTCAGAAGAAAAGGGTGTGAAGCATTTTGGAATGATATTGAGGTCTGTGGGTATGTAATAGGCATCTTAGGAAACAGCAACAGAGAGAGAATGGGTTACAAAATGTGAAGCAATTAGGAATCTGGAATCAAATGATGTAGCCTGAGGAAGGGCATTTGTCTGCTTCAGTGAGTTACTGTAGTTGCAGCTCCATCTGCTGCAATGCAATGCAAATTTAACTATATTTTTCTGAGGTGTATGTTCAAACACAAAAGTTTCAAGATTTCTGGTATGGTAAAATTATCCATTCTGATTTTGTCTTACATTGTCCTAACACTTTCATTGAAAGAAGTGGGTTCTAGTCAACAAAATCTTATGCCAAATTAAGTTAATCTCTAAGGTTTCTCCCCCCCCTTTTTTTCTTTTTTACTACAGGACCTTAAGATGTGATATATGATGATAGTTACAGATTTACATGTGTTAGAGGATATAGTCATTATTTTAATGATTGTCATTCTAGACCTAATTGTAATACACATTTGTTGCAAGCACTCTCACTTAAACAAATGTCACCATCACTTATACTTTTCTAATGGAAATAAAGAGGGCCTTTCTACAATTCCTGGTCCAACTGCACTGGCTACCAATTAGTTTCCGGGCCCAAATCAAAGTGCGGGTTTTGACCTATAAACAGCTCATGACCACAATGCTTCAAGGACCGCCTCTTTCCATATGAACCTACCCAGACCCTGAGATCATCTTCTGAGGCCCTTCTTCATGTGCTGCCTCCTTGAGAGGTCCAGAGGGTGGCAACACTAGAACGGGCCTTTTCTGCAGTGACTTCCCATCTGTGGAATGCTCTCCCCAGGGAAGTTTGCCTGGCACCTTCATTACAATGGTACCTCGGTTTAAGAACAGTCCTGTTTACGAACTATTCAGTTTACGAACTCCGCAAAACCGGAAGTAGTGTCCCAGTTTGCAAACTTTACCTCGGTCTAAGTCTAAGAACGGAAACTGAAAGGTGGAAGGGCACTGGCTGGGGGAGGCCTCATTAGGGAAAGCACGCCTCTGTTTAAGAATGGTTTCGGTTTAAGAATGGACTTCCAGAACGGATTAAGTTCATAAAGCAAGGTACCACTGTACATACCTTTAGGTGACAGATAACAATGTTCCTTTTTAACCAGGCCTTTGGTTGATTTGATTGACATTCTGTGCCATTTTAAAATGTGTGCATGTGTGTGTTGGAGGGGGTTATTGGGCTGTTGTTTTTATATTTATTTTGTATTTTGTGGTTTTATATTCTGATTTCAGGCACGCGGGTGGCACTGTGGGTTAAACCACAGAGCCTAGGATTTGCCGATCAGAAGGTTGGCGGTTCGAATCCCCGCGACGGTGTGAGCTCCCGTTGCTCGGTCCCTGCTCCTGCCAACCTAGCAGTTTGAAAGCACATCAAAGTGCAAGTAGATAAATAGGTACCGCTCCGGTGGGAAGGTAAACCGCGTTTCCATGTGCTGCTCTGGTTCGCCAGAAGCGACTTAGTCATGCTGGCCACAGGACCCGGAAGCTGTCTGCGGACAAACGCCGGCTCCCTCGGCACATAGTGAGATGAGCACCGCAACCCCAGAGTCGGTCATGACTGGACCTAATGGTCAGGGGTCCCTTTACCTTTTTATTCTGATTTCATTCTGTGAACCGCCCTGAGACCTGTGGGTATAGGGCAGTATATAAATTAAACAAATAATTAATAATAATTTACAAAAAAAAACCACAAAAGACTTCTCAGCTCCTGCTTTCAGTAGTAGCAACAATCTCTCACCTAGTCATTTGACACTTGAGATACATATTTTAGGACCCATCCTTTTCCCTTGATGGAAATCTGTTTTTAATACTGTCTTTTAAAATTGTTGTAACTTACCCTGGGACCTCATGGTAATAGGTGGGTAAGAAATTGGAAAACTCCCCCAAAGATCAGAGGGCCCTAAGGAACAGTGCATTGTGAAGTGAAAAGCATTGCTGCTGCTCAAAGAGAAGATACCTGCATCTGACAGCATGCAGAACTGCACACACGGGCTTTTCTGGATGCCAAAACTGGATGGGATTTTGAACACTTAAAGCAGTGAAATCAGTATTCTAGAGACAGATAAAAGAAAAGAAATGGGTGGAAATAGCTAAGCATAATAGTGGTGTGCACCATTATGTTAACTATAATACATTGCTAATAATCATTGGACTCTGGCAAGGAGGAAATACATCTGTTTTTGTTTGGTTTTCTCAATACATTATAAACACAATAGCATAATTTTGCTTACCTTGCTGCAATTGGTTTCAGGTGCTTCTTGGGGCGAAAGAAGAGGCTTAAGTCCATTTATATCCCATCTTTCTGTCAGCAGATGCTTAAGATGGGGAACAGTGTGTAATGGAATACAGTATTTTTGAAAAGCTAATTAAATACAGCACCAATAAAACAAACCAAGTGCAGGCTGAAATGGCAGATGAAATACTATATAAAATTAACCACAGTAATTTGAAGACTCCTTCCGTAACAGACTTGTCTTTAAAAGTTGGGGAAAGATGGAGCTCCTGAGTAGAGTTCCATTGTGTGGGCGCAACACTATGTTCCTTACAATCATGCCTCGGGTATAGTGAGCTGCATATAAGAGTGCCTCCTTGACTGATCTTGAATGATGGGTGGGTTCATAGGTAGCAGAGTTTCCTTTAAGTCTATGTACACACTACCGTTTACTCTGGCTCCAGTGTGATCCCACTGCTGGTTTTTTGAAGCTATGTACACATGTTGTTCTCCACAGTCCATATCTATCCTGTAGTTTTCTTGAGAAATACTTCTGTTTGATGCATTTGACCTCAAACCTGCTTCCATCCTATTTGAAATTTTAAAGCACATTCACTTCTCCAATGAAACTGAGGTGTGTACATTTAAGTCAGCCATTGCACATGCACATATGATAACTATGGGAATAGGAGCTGGGCAGGGGGGAAGTGGAGGTGCGGGGAAACTGAATGTGCATGGGATACATACATCCCCACCTACTTTATGTTGTGCACAGCAATTTGCAAATGCAACTTGAAATATAGCAGGTGGTGGTGGGTTCTACCAGAATACTGCTATGAGATTGAGGGAAGGGAGAAGTAGGCTGTATACCATGCCCATTCTAATTCCTGGGCCCAGCAACTGTTAAAATTTAAGGATTCAAATTCGTGGAATAGCCAGACAATTGATAGCCTAGGTAAGGGGCCATTAAGAAACCAAAGGTTTCAGAGAAACAGTTTATGCCCCCTCCAATAGTAATAGCCCAGGCTATTAGCAACCCCTTACACATAGCCAAAAGATTGTGGAAATCTGCTAATTAAAAAGGAGATTGCTTTGCTTTTTCTGGTAGACTTGGCACAGCAGAAGGGACTCTCACTATGCATTTGAAAGTGCCAGGAAGTACGGTATGTGACTAAGTCTTGTTGGAGGAATGGTGGTAAGTTATGTTGGCTAGGGAGTTTGCCTTTTTAGAGAGACTTACCCTAGAATGGGAGGCTCATGTGAGAGAACAAAGCCCTATCTAAAGCAGATGGCAACCCTATTTCATGGTTGTCATTCTTGTTGTACGGGAGTGCGCATGTTCAGACAATGATTCAGAATTTCCACTGTTTCCTTGGAACTGGACAGAAAGGAGAAAGAGATATGTATATTATCCACATATTTAAACCCCCACATAGGCTCTTCCAGTGGCTTCATGTAGATCTTAAATGACAAAGGGAATAAAATGGAGCTTTGGGTGCCATACTGTAAACAAACGGACACAACAACCAGCAGAAACCCCCAAGAAATGCCTTCTGAAACCTATCCTCCAGGAAGGACTTGAGCTATTGCTAAGCACTCCAGGAGGGATGCAGTATCAAAACTGTTGAAAAGTTCAACTGAATCAATACTAATGTGACTAATCACTATCACCACCCCATGTCAGAGTAGGGGTAGCACATGTATGAAGCTAGGCAGGCAGAATAGCCTGGGATTGAGCCTAAAGAGAAGCAGCAACCTTACAATCTTGGCAATAGGTGAACAAATATATGTTTTATTCTAAAGAAAGCAGTGCTCCAAAGATTTTGTGTCATACCCTGCATGAATATTCTGTTTATACTATGCACCATCTAAATAGGTTTTTTTTCTGATTGGTAATAGGTATTTCTAATAAAGATTAGAACAGCTACTGCTTGGTAAAGATTATTATTTGTAAGATTGCTAATTTGCAACATTTCTAATGCGCAGGCTGCTTTAACCTTTTTGCTACTGAATTTTTGCCAGCATCCCACGTTTTAAACTTCTGTTTTCATTTTAGTGAAATCAGCACATTAGACATTCATTCTCAGGTGTTGTTTATATCCTTGACCTTGGGAAACAATTATCAGCTTGCCAAAATATCCTTACACTAGACAGCATTGGTGCAAAATTATAAAGATTAAAAACATATCTCTTAAAATACAGCTGGGTACATAGCTACACTGACAAAATGTATTGCATGCAAAGTTTACACATGGACACGTCCGTCCCCCCCGAACTGAAGAAGTTATAGTAAATCAATCCCCCCCCCCCAGTTTTTGCTCTTTGTTTCCATTGACCAATAATATTCTCCAAAGGAGAATATTTATCTCCCTCATAGCCAGAGGTTCCTTGCACTAGTTTATTGATTTTTTTTGTGAAAAAACAAAATGCCACCCATTCACCTGCTAAGCCCTTAGGTGCTAAACCTGCATGCAGAGACAAGATAATTGGGTTTAGCTGCAATGAGAAGTGTATTTTCCTACATATACAGTGCATCAAAGGAAAAAAAGACTTTGGCCACCCCACTCGCCAGTGCACCCAGTGTGTTTTGAATATACAGTCGTACTTTGTTTTGCAACCAGGATCCATTCCACAGCCCCAGCCACTAGCTGAAAAGGATGCAGGGCAAAGCTCCGTGTCTGTGCACGCACACGGAGCGGTTTGTACTTCTGCACATGAATGATGCATGATTTAGCACTTCTGCACATGCGCGAGTGGCAAACCCGCTCTGCTAGACGAGGCAGACGTTTGTGGAGGTATTACCGTATGCAATTTTGGCTTAGGTGCTATCTCCAGAACATAACCCCTGTGTAAGTTGAAGGTTTACTGTACTAAAATAAATTAAAACTGCATTTTATGATCAAATGTTTAGGAGTGACAGATTGTCAATGAAATATATTTTCTCGAAACGTTAAGGACTCTCTCCTTTGTTGGATTTTTTAAAGTAGAAGTTGGATGGCCACCTGTAATGGATACTTCAGTTGAAAATCCTGCATTGCAGGGGGTTGAACTAGGGACTCTAGAAGGGACTCTCAGGGTCCCTTCCAACTTTGCAGTTCTATATTTTAAGAACATAAGAATAGCCAGTTGGATCAGGCCATTTAGTCCAGCATCTGGTTCTTAGAATGGCTATTCAGATGCCCTTCTATGGCTTCTGATACTCAGAAGCATCCTGTCTCTGACTATGGATAGCACATCTATCATGGCTAGTAGCCATTGGGAGCCTTATCTTCCATAGTTGAACTATGCACTGTGTGAGATCATCTTTTAAACTGAGCTTTAAGTGAGATATGAGACCTTGACAATGTTTTAAAAATACTAAATGTAAAATAAATTTTCAAGAGGTCAAATGAGACATAATGGAGAAAAATAGATTTAGCATGATTGTGATTAGAGGGGAAAGTAGAAGGATAGTGAAAAAAGATGCAGGTTCAATTTCAATACCAGGGTGTATTTTGGGGAGGCAGAGAGCCAACTTCACTTGTGGCAGCTGGCACCGGTGAAGTGATTAAAGGCTTTTAACTAGCAAGGCGTTTAGAGCCCTACACTTTCCCCTTGTTAAAATAGTTACTGCTTTGTCAGAATATTGTAATGTCTCTCCACTAATGGAAGGCAAATTTCTAGGATGAACTACCCTCTAAAAGTCCTAAAGCTAGTAATTCAAAACATCTGTCTCACTGCCAAAATTCTCTAGGCTGGTAATTTTTAAATTAAGTAAACCTCGGTAATATAACTACCTTGAGTGATGTTATTCATCTCACAGGAATAGAACATGAGATATTTTTGTTTCTTGTTCTTTTCTGCAGTGCAGCTCTTGGTTTAGATCCCACTTTATGCAGTAGAGTTCAATGAGGTTATGTCAATACAAACAGACTGGTGAATGTTTGGGCAGCTGGCCCGAGTGGTGTCAATTGAGTATTACTGAAAGAATATAAATGCCTGAAGCAGAAGAATCGTCCCTGCTAGAGAAAGGTTACAATAAGGAGGAGAACTTAAAAGTCTTCTTATTGCACTTTTTATTGTACACCAATTTATTGAGCATAATTTTTAGAGATACACCTTTCTATCGGTTCAGTCAATAGAGCAACATATAAACTGAAGTGTCAACTAACCAGAAGCAAATATATTAATCTCGTTGGGGCCATGGACACATTTGAAATCTCAAATTGCTGTGGGTACAACAAAATGCTGATTTCACAGATGAAAAACTGATGCTCCCAATTCCCCCAAAGCATGCAAAACACCTACACATATCACAAAATTAATACAATAGATAAAAAAGCAAACCCTTCCCCATAAATGAAAAGGGGGAAAGCGTATTTTGTTAAATATTGGGAGTAGCTGGTAGCCTTGGCAGTGGGTATCTCAGGGTGCTATGATGGTACCCTAATTTTAGATTGGTCAACATCTACAAGAAGAAATCCAACAGGGAGATAACACATATCTGTTTCTCTTTTTCATCCAACCCAGTTGAGGCAATGGAAGTACAAAATCAGTGCACCAGTAGAGTGTGGTGGTGTTTCTGCATATTGGACTTCAACTTGCATGAGCCCCAAACAGCATTGGCAATGATAAGAGATGACGGCAGCTGTAGCCTACCAACATATGGAGGGCATCATGTTGGTTACGGCTGCCCTAGAAAATTATAGTATCCCGACTCTTCATCCAGCTGTTGCTCCATTACCTGTATCTGGGCTTTCTGGTGTAGGAAATGAAACTTTGTATAGGTTTAATTCGCAATTTTGCAAAGAATAAATTCAGCTGAAGGAAATAATAATAATTAGTGTCCGTAAGGTAATTTATTGCTATACTGCACTAGTGACATCAGTCATTATGAGGCCTAATGCATGTAATTGGCAAATGTGCTTGCATCACATACTTCATGCCAATTGACACCCCCTGTGTTGCTACTGACAGCTTTTCAGCCAAGATAAATGTGCACTCTGCCAAGAGCTATTACAACTTTGCTCAGTTGGACATAGGTGGATATATTATGGCAAACGTGCAGAGTAAATTTTACTCTAGTTTTACTGCTGGAGTGTCAGGATTGTTGGGCTATTGGCAGCAACCCTTTGATACACATTTTTAAAAATATCCTTGGGGACTTGATGAGATGAATTTATGGAGATGAGCTTATGTAGCAGAATAGAGACTTGTTTGGATGCAAGCCTCCTAAAAGGTTACAAGATCCTCAGATGCCCTAAAGGAAATATATGCAAAAAGATGAAACTGGATCAATTTAAATATTATTTTTGTAATAAAATAAAGTGTCTCCATATATTTTATTTCATACTCTACTCTCTCAGCTGCCTGGGTACAATGAAGATTTAATTTTGTGAGTTAGTGAAGGCCATTGCAGACTTCCTAGTGGCATAAAATAGTCAAGCAGTGCTACCACAGTGGCATCCTGTCAAGTTACAAATAGTAGCCTATCGCAATTGGTGAAGTAAGTAATAATGTATTGTTGTGAGTGCGAGAAAGCCTTTGGTAATAAAGATGAAATAATGAAATATAGTTTCCATCATGGTGTTTTATTTGGTATCTAGCCTACAATTAATTTGTGCACACAGGCAAACTTGGAGAGAACCATAATTGAAAGCATCATTAAAGGCAGTGTTGCTAATTTAAACAATGATGTATTATGTTAGACTGCTAGGCAATGAACAACAGCTGAAATTGTTTATCATTAGTATTTATGACAAACTGACAAATATAAATAAAAATGAGCTTCAGTGTTGCATTAAAATTGAAATGCAAGACCTCAGTTTTAGAGGCTCCCATATATATATATATATTTATGCTGTGTAGTTTCACAGCACATTCTTCTGAGTGCCTGTTAAGCCTAGGAACAGTGTATATCATAAAGGCCTTTTCTGCACGTCACTGTCGCAGCTACACTTTTAGAACAAGCGTGGGGCACCCCTGCCTGGGCAGCACTGCCAATTGCCCTGTGCGGCAATTAAGATTGTTTTTATAAAACTTTCATTGCTGCCAAACAAAACTTCATTAAGCCTAGCTGTGTGAGAGGAGCATTGGCGGGAGGGGGGCTAACTCTCCTGAGCTACGTGACTGACCCCTTGCTGAAAATCAATGCCTGCATGGCAATTAGGTTTGAATATAACCTACCATCCAAGACGTTATTTCTGCTTGTGTGTGACATTTGTGGAGATTGCAGCTAGGATGTAACAGGTTAATCCTCCTTTCCCGAGTGTTGCAAGTGTTTGTGCAGAGGATGGTGGCCTACCCACTTCTTGCATGGGTTCCACCCAGTGGCGTAGCGTGGGGGGTGCCAGGGGTGCCGGCTGCACCGGGCGCAACATTTTGGGGGGGCGCATTTGGCCGGCCCTCCTCGAGGAAGCTTCAACTGCGTCCGACAGCCGGCTCGAGGCTCCTTCCGGCCGGGTCTCCCGACGGGGCGCTGCGGGCGGAGGCTCCGGCACCAAGCGCCATGCCGCCCAGGCTCTGGTCGCTGTCTGGACGCGCGCAGCCCGCCAAACGCGCCATCGGCGGCGCTCTAGTGCCTGCGCGCCAAGACTGCCCACCCGCCCCGACGGCCCCCCCCCACCCGCGCCGGAGGCCGGTCGACGCACTGGCCCCAGAGCCGCCCCCTCCCCGCGCCAGAAAGAAGCCCCCTCCCCGCGCCAGAAAGAAGCCGCGTGGGGACTAGCCGGCCCGGGGTTAGGGGGCGCAAATTACTTGCCTTGCCCCGGGTGAGGGGGCGCAAATTACTTGCCTTGCCCCGGGTGCTGATAACTCACGCTACGCCGCTGGTTCCACCCACCTTTATTTGCACCATGAAGTAGTAGATAGGTAGCCGTGTTGGTCTGCCATAGTCAAAATAAAAAATTCCTTCCAGTAGCACCTTAAAGACCAACTAAGTTAGTTCTTGGTATGAGCTTTCGTGTGCATGCACACGAAAGCTCATACCAAGAACTAACTTAGTTGGTCTTTAAGGTGCTACTGGAAGGAATTTTTTATTTGCACCATGAAGGTTAGCAAAGACTGAATTGGGCTCTTGGGCTGAAAAAGGTTTCCCATCTCTGTGTTAGCAATGCAGAAGTAAAAGCTAGTGTAGTGGAATTCTTAGCTACATCCATACTCTAATAGTTATTCTGTATCTTTATTTGAATTTGTTTCCCTTGGTGTCTGGCTTTTGTTTTCATTAAAGTCAGCCCAAGACATGTCAGATTTTAACATGAATTGATGCGCTGCCATTATAAATCAACATAAATACAGCTTTGTTCCTTTGTCCAAAATGTCCTCCATGTTGCCGTTATTAGCAGAAATCATATACAGTATTGCAGAACCTTGTAAATATTTTTTTCCAGAGGAGTCTCCACTTTTTTTTTGTTTCAGATACTAGCCCTATCCAGCTACCTTTTTGTGTGAATGTGACATAAAGTATTATGCACTTGGTTTTTTTTACAGAAATAAGTTCTGCATGAATGGCTCTTGATGCAATGCATTTTCCCAACTTTCCATCATTGCCAAGATGTCATATTTTGAGACCAGTGTTCTAGGCTTGAACTACGGAGCATTCTTCGGTACCTATATCAGCCATGTGGATGTGGGATCAGCATCTTTCTTTGTGAATGTATGACTTAGTTTAATTTTTCACCAAACGTTAGCAGTTCTCTTATAGACTACTAGTGTGTGCAGCACGGTTTGGGAATTTACTCTTCTAGCCAATGTGAGCTTGAATATTGAATATACATGACATGTATAAAGTGTTTGTATTTCTGTGTAAGAAAACTTCACCAGTATCAGTTCCAAATGGAATTACAGTGTCCTATTTTGCAGGGTTGTAGTAAGATAAAACAAAGAAAATATTTTAAAACTTATCACATAATCTTGAACTCTGTGTGTGTGTTTGTGTGTGTGTGTGTGCGCGCGCATGCATGCATGCATACATTATGCTAGCTTCTCTCACACTTCTCCCCACTACCTCCATGCGTAAAGAGGTTTTATGTCAAATAATATATTTGAAGTTTATTCAGAAACTGGTATATCCTGCCTCTTGATTTAATCATTCTCAAGGCAGATTTAAAACAATAGATTATAATCACATGTGTGTATGCACATACACACATATGCTCCAGCAGTCTTTAGTCCCCTGGTCAGTGTTAGCCTTCCTTCAACTCTTCATTTCCACTGCAACTGGCACTGGGAGCAAAATAGTTACCTTAATGCCTTTCTCCATTCTGGCATTCTAAAAATAGCCCAAAGTCCCAGTCCAGAGTCTGTGACATAGTGGTCCTTGTGCTCATGCCCCTGTTCAAAACAGGTTCACTATACTCAAATGTATTCTTTTGGCTTATGTGCCTTTTATATTCTCAGTAGCATGAGAGAAGAAAAGTAAGTGGGCTTTCTGAAGGCATGAACTGCTCTTTGACATGCCATTTCCCTGTCCATTTTTAGTTTGTTCTTTTTTGCAGCAGCAGCTTAGAAGACTTGCAAGTTGATCATTGTGGATTTTTATTAAATACAGCAATTTAAAAATATAAACTTAAAGAAATTCTGGGTTTGTCATGAATTCTGGTCTTGCCACAGATTTCTGTTCTGTTTTATGACACTGTACCCCATGGAAGTAAAAGGTACTTTTGCAGGTACAAAGGTACCTCGGGTTAAGTACTTAATTCGTTCCGGAGGTCTGTTCTTCACCTGAAACTGTTCTTAACCTGAAGCACCACTTTAGCTAATGGGGCCTCCTGCTGCCGCTGCGCCACCAGAGCACAATTTCTGTTCTCATCCTGAAGCAAAGTTCTTAACCCGAGGTACTATTACTGGGTTAGCGTAGTCTGTAACCTGAAGTGTCTGTAACCTGAAGCGTATGTAACCCGAGGTACCACTGTATTACCAGCCCATGTTCCTGCTTGAGTCATTCTTCCCATTACCCAGTACTATCAGTTCAATGAAGCCTGGCTTGGGGGAACCAAAGACTGCCATAGAAGAAGAACCAGGAAGGTACCGATGGCTGCCATTGACTCCTGCTTTTGCAGTTCCACTAACTCCTTTACACTCCACAAATAAGACGTTTTCTCATAGGGAAGATGCACACTTTGGGGTTGCACCTTTGCACCTATCCTATCCACGGTGCACTGTGTCATATATCATACAATGCTTTTTTGATAATTCCCTTTGTGGTCATTCTGTACTTCCTATAGACTACTAGGTGTAACAATAGGTTAGGTGTAACAGTAACAGCAGTTTGGTGCCCAGTAGCAGTCTTAAAATCCAGGATTTTGAATTATTTTAATAGGTTTCTCTGAGGGAAGAATGTTGGTCTTAGAATGATTATTAGTAAAACAAGCCTGTAATGATTGTGGTATTTGCATCATTCTTCTTTGTTTATCTTTCTCCTTTGTATTGCTTCTTTTAAGTTCACCCACCACCTCAAACTTCGTTCTATGTTATGTGCTCAAGCATTTAGTCAGAAATGATTTTTGTAATAAATAAAACTTCTATTTATATCTATATCCACTAGCTCCACTTCTGTCTCATCCTGCCCTGCCATTTTCAGGGCCTAATCCTGTGTGCTGACAGTGAAAGAATGGCTAGCCATAGCTCTACCTCTGTGGCCAAATCAGAGATTCCAGAGAGGAAGTGCTTTTATGCCAACAGAAAGGCATCTCCACTCCTTCCTAACCCCCACTCCTCCAGTGGATCTAGTGGGCTACGGTTACAATGTTCAGGCTGCATACACATACTTCTTAAAAACCATAATCAAGAGAAAATGCATTTTCAGTGAATGAGCTGAAGATGCTGCACACAAACCTTGACACAGAGATATCTAATGTTCAGGAAATGGTGTGTACTCCTTATGTACTGAATCACATGGGGTGACTGCATATGCCAGTTTTTCATAAGTACATACCTGTATACTATCAGTTTGGACTTCATGTCACATGGTTGTATAGAGTAATGGATTTGTGGAATAATGTTCCTATGATAATGAGGTACACCCTATTTCCTTTGGTAATGTGGTATCTATATAGGAAGCTCATATTTTTCTTTGAGTGTTTATGTTGAATTTAGTGCTTGAAACACAGGGCACAACTTTTTGTTCTGAGTTGCATCAGACTCTCTGGGCCCATGTGCCTCTTGACCTGGAAACATTTTTCTTACAGTGGATTCGTATAGTGGGGAGCTTTAAAAATGTTTTTCTGTTTATAAATAGCTTTATTTATGAGCATTTTTAAGGAAGCCGATTTGTACAGCCAGCCCTGTATCTCTACATTCAGGACCAGCAAGATATAGATGACTTCTCAAAGCAAGTGTGAAGCTGCTGGGAGAGGGGGAGGACAGCAATCACTGCAGTCACATAAATTCTGCGTTATGTCATGCACTCCCAGGCCAGCCATGTTGTGTTAAGCAATGTCCCCACCCCTGTGGCAATCATTTTGGGACTGGTGCCCACAGCACTCTATCAAATTTAGAAATGTGTCCACTTGTCCAAAAAGGCTGGTGACCCCTGTCATAGAATATTTGCTTCAACGCATGTGCTCAGAGTAGCAAGGCTCTAACTCTACTAAATAACTTGAATCTAATGCAAAGTTGTAGCCTAGATGGGACTGTCTACACACACCATGATGCTCCAGGACTCCCGCATATAATAGAGCAAAGGAAGTTTAAGCTTTATTAATGCCATGACCTCAACTGCTAGTGTTGATGTACTTGTGGTTTAATATGCTGCGGTTTCAATGCTTTCTGAAACTGGAAATAATCTCTAACCAGTATGTAACTGAAATTTATACAGTGAAGTGTAGTTTGGTTTTTTACTGGACCATGGATATTGGCTTTTTTATGATTCATTTGTGCATGACAAATGCAGTAATGTTTCATGTGATAACTTAGAAAACCTACAGTAGGTGTAACATGATTATACTAAAATTGGTGAACTAACACATTTATTTGTCTAAATAAAAGTGATTAATTATAACTTGCCAACATATAGAAACAGTGCAGTTTTTCATGTGAGCCTAAAACATTGCCTCAAAAATCTATTTTTTAAAAAACAACAACACACCACTCACATGTTTATTTATTTATTTCAAACACACTATGAATCATGAGTAACTCTGAGCGTTTTTTTAAAAAAGACTTGACTTAAAGTGAGCAGGAAATGTTAGCTGTCTGTTTTTTATGTTAAGCTACCGTAAATCCAAATAATACTGTATTTCTTAAGGCCCATTAAAAGATATTATACATGGAAGTAGCAAAGCAGTCAGTGGAATGAAATAATGAATGCTTACAACTATCTGTATGTAAATGATGTGAGACAGATTCAGTAGTTTGGAGAACAGAATAACAATATGACAGTTCCCTGTAGGTGCTACTTTTGGATGCCAGTGACAGATGTTAAATGTAAACCTCTTCAGCAGCAAAGCACTTATTAGCACTCAGCAGTTAAAAAAAAAGATGGCAATATAGAATGACAAATGACACTAATATCATTTTAAAAACTTGATCCTCGGAGTGTATTATTACCATTTAAGAAATGATGGAGGTTTTTAAAATGACAAAGGTCAGGTACATGGAGAACATTGTAAAATGTAGTTCTAAAGATTATTATATACTCTGTTTAGGAAATTAACAGAAAATTGTGGGGAAATCTGAGTAGAGCAGTCATGCAGAGAATCAATTTACCAAATGCATTTTACCCTGGAATCCAGCAGACTTCAGATAAGCTTTGAAATTATGCGGTGATGATCATGAAATCATTATTCATAAAATTTTTGAAGTTGCTGCAGTCTTGTGTGCTTGTTGTCTTCCTTACAGAACTGAAGAATCAGTTCTCATCATGAGGTGTATAAAGTAATGTGATTTTTTTACTGGGTAGTATAACTGCTGGAAATTTATTTATTTATTTACTTACTTACTTACTTACTTACTTACTTACTTACTTATTTCCCCA
Source organism: Podarcis liolepis (assembly GCF_965112155.1). NCBI lineage: Eukaryota > Metazoa > Chordata > Lepidosauria > Squamata > Lacertidae > Podarcis > Podarcis liolepis. Next base: position 49,056,189 of record NC_139564.1, read on the forward strand.
CCCTTCCTCCCAAAGCAGCAAAGGGAGGCAAAATCTAAGATATCTAAACACAATTCCAGTGCAGATTATTTCTACTTCAAAAGGTTTTTTGAAAGGGGAGGAAGATCTTCAGTAAGTGCTGAAAAGAAAACAGAGATGGCACCTGTCCAACATGTGAACAGGTGGGAATTCCAAAAGGTAGGGTAGGGTTGGAAAGCAGTATCAATTAAGATACAGTGGTGGTAGACTGGTGCTTCTAGCTTTTGCTTATACAGGGTAATATCTTTGCTTCTTTTTACATGGAATCCAGATGACAGTGTAAGCAGTGTGCTGCTATTTAATCAGTGTTTCCCCACTTCTGCTTTTTTCCTTTACACAATTGCATTAAAGAGGGTAAGAAAATATTTGCAGCAGGGTTAGAGAGGAAAATGTGCCATTGTGACACAGTGGTGGGAATTGTTCCTGGAGAAGGTAGAAGTTATTGGGAGGGGTGTGTGGAATCTCCTTTCTCTGTTTCTTGCTATATACTTCCACTTTCAGAGCTGCACCACAAGCCTTTTTACATGATCTACTGGCTCTCAGCCTTAATTAATTGCTTCCTGGAATGAAGTTTCTTCAACCCACACTCAATTAGCTATTTAATTAATAGATTGCATTGAAGACAGCAGCTCTTATTTCCAAGTACAGGTGTGTAGGTTCTGACCATAATTATGTAAAGTTTGCAATACTCTAGCCCTTTGCTGCTGGAATTCTTTTAAAAACAAAGCACAACTAGGGGTTTTTTGTTTTTGTTCTTTTTTGCAATTTCACTGTTTTTGGAACTGTTAAATACACAGGAGCACACACAAAACAGAATGCTAAAATCACACCGAGAAGCACCCACTTTTTAAAAACAACAACAAAAACATATTTTTATTAAAGATTTATTGGTTTACAAAAGTATCTGCAATGTCTCTTTTTTCAAGTTACATTTTCTACAGATCAGTTTCATTTGTTGAGACATTAGTGTTAGATTAGGAAGAAAAGGGGGAAAGAGGTAGAGGAGGGCATGGTGAGTGGGGTGGGGTGGCAATGGTTCTATTCTACTTAGTGTATGTGTGGGTTTTTGTGTCAGCTTGTGGGGGTTCTCTTTACTGTTTGCTTGTATTCCTTTGGTGGTGAGAGAGGTTGGGGATAGCCTAGGGTGTGGTTGTTTGTGATTGGCTGTGGTGAACTTTGTTTTCATGTGTGAGTGGGGTGGGTGGGTGGGTGTTTTTTAATCAGGTTAGCCAGATTGATTCATATGCTGTTGGCGGATTCGTATGCTGTCCCTGGGTGGGCTCGAACCACCTGCCTTCAGGTTACAGCACACTGCCCCATAGTGCCACTGGGGGACACTTTTAAAAGTCTGGATGGTACAAAATTTATTTGCAGCCTTATCAAGGAAATGGTTGCTAAAGGTAAGATGAAGCTGCTTGCCTAGTTCTGAGCTGGTTTTCATGTGTGGTGGAAAAGCACTTTCCATTTCCCTCATTGTGAACCTGCTCAAGTAATTGTGATACTGCTGGGTGCCCACAGTTCTCTGAATGCTGTTGCCCATAATCCTATTTTGCTTTTAGTACTACTTAATCGGTAACGTGTTTTATTTTTCCAATGGCAAAACCCTAAAACTGTCAGTGGCATTATGGATTCTGTAAACAATATCATTTTGGTTCTTACCATTACTAATATGACAGTAAGAGTAAATGAGGCTAATGATAAGGGTGAAGAAGAAGAAATGGTAGTCAAGGGAGAGAAAGAGCAACAAATTGGCAAGATGTGTAATTTAAAGAGAATCTTTTTCATAGGAGCTATGCAGTTATGATATTCTTTGAACTAAATAATGTCCAGACTAAAAAGAATGCTTTAGCTCAAAACATTATGGATGTTGTCAATAACCCCCTTTTTAAAAAAAAACAAAACAAAACCATTTACTGTATTTCTTTTGAGTCGCAAGTTATTGATTGTGATGCAACTGTTTTACTTTGCTTCATGAGAGCATTGCTTGAGAGCACTAACTTTATCAGTAAATCTTCACCTAACTTTATTTTTCAGTCCTCTTTCACATTTATAATCCCTTTTCTGTGGCTCTGAAGTTTCAGCTGCAAATGAGCTTTGTGTTTGTGGTCACCTTTATTGATTCCTTTAAGCTACTGTGTTCTCTTTCCTTTATATATGGTTTCTCCCATACTAAAAGGTACCAGCTATGCTTCACTTGAAAATATTACTTTTTTGAAAGTTGTGGTAGTTCTTCTGCGTGTCAGTTAGTGCAAATCAAAATTCACTGCTTACAGCCTAGGAGGAAACAGTGCCCTTTCTCACGCTTTCTGGGATGGGATACTGCAAATGCGTTACTTGTCTGTATTGAGATAAATGATACCCAGACCACATACAAAAAGTATGACCAAGGGGCTCAGAGGTGCCAGCTTCTGAAAAAAGTTGAGGAGCCCCAACATGATGTCCTCACATGCGCCACATCAAGAGGAGAGAAGGGGTAGGGCCAAACGTGGTGGCAGCCTCCTGTAGGTGCATTCCATTTACAGTCATCATTTAAAATTCTTTCCTTGATAAGCCCTGTCACAAAGATCCCCATGGATGTATTTTCTAGAGTTCTTCTACAGAGAAATTCATTTTAAAGATGCCAAATGAGAATTGCACCAAGCCAATTAAAGATTCTTTAACTCAACCACCTTGGTAGTTCTTGAACATGAATTCTTTCCTCAAAGAATCCCAATGTGAGCAGCTGAAGTCTAATAAAAGAATATCCCCTTGAGTGCCAATGGCAGTGCCATTCACTTTGTTCTATGGGTAAACACTCTTAAAGGCAATGGTAGCTATTCCCCTTGCTGGTGTCGGATGAAACATTTTGTTGTAGGCATTCATAGGAAGTCACACAAACTGTATAAAGTTCATGACTCAAACCATTCACTTGGACAGTAATTTCCAATGATTTCACTGTTAGAAGTGCAGTGTTGCAACTTCAGTCCAGAATGTCACTAAATGGTGTATTAATGCCCTCATAACAAAATTGTTTACTAATAATCACCAGAACAAATCCATTCAATAACTGTGAAGCAAATGGAATATTGGATTCCCCTCCCATTGGAACTGGACTGGAATTCTTGGCACAGTGTTGCGGAAAGTGATAAAATTTGCTTCAGTATGTGATACGGCTTTAGAAAAAATAGAACAGCTATTAGCATGAGCACAATCAGACAATCATTTTCTTTCACTTTGAACCCAAATAGCAATCTTGATACCAAAAGTATCTGTCACACCAGAACAGCTTTCCTTCTGTCAGGGAAGCCCCTTCTGAAGCAAGTATACTTTTCAATTATTTCTACTCTTTTTTACATATTGAATGCATTACATTGTTTGTATTGCATAACATGCATAACATAGCACAATGGCATCAAACAGCACAGTGTCAAATTCTCACACTTCACATTGAAAACTAACTTTCTGAATAAATGGATGGCTGTTCTGACAAAATGAGTTGAGCTGTCCCCTGATTCCATCTGCTATGGTTATGAAAGCAAAGACAAATTATCCAATTACTAAGCACACTGCTTGAGGCAATACAAAGAAACATGCTGATTAATCTAACCTTTGAGAGGGAAGGCGTTCATATTGGTGGGGTCTTCTAAAAGAAATAGAGCTGGACTAGAAGTGGGAAAAACAAGAATTTCCAGCAAGGGAAGTATGACGCTGTTAAAATAATGGTTACAATTATAAAAATAATGTGCACACTAGAATGGAGTCAAAATTTCTCAGAAACTTCCCTGGGCATTTCTGTGATATCTTTTTCTTCAGCCTTCACACCAGGGAAAATGCCAATTTGCTAAATTTTCTCTGAATATTCACAACTTTTAAAATGGCAACTGTCTCCTCTCCCTGCCCATGTCTCAGAATACAGTTTTACTTGGACATTGTTCAAAATGCAAAGTGATGGCCTGACAATCAACACAGTTGTTGCTGCTGCCAGTTTCAGGAGTTGTAGTTCAGCAATGTGGGGATGATGCTAGGGTTGCAGAATGATGTTTTTAGTTTGTCCTTGTCATCATTTAGTGCATCCTCCCCACATTTTCCAACCCTGGGTTTCCAGCTGTTTTCAGACTACAATCCCATCATTCCTAGCGACTGGTCTTGCTAGCTAGGGAGTTGATGGGGTTGTAGTCCAAAAACAGCTGGAGTCCCAAGATTGGGAAAGACTGCTTTAGTGTGCAGGTGCTCACTTTCAAAAAAATAAGTTAAGCAGTAGTTTAACAATAAGCTGCAGAAACAGTGTGCAAGTTATTGTAAATAAAATAAAATGTTATTCCAGGTGAACTTTAATTAAAGCCTTCAGTAGGATCTTTACTTTACACTTATTACTGTGAACACATTATGTCTGACTGAAGAAAGAAAGACACTTTAAGTAGTTATAGATGACTTCCTTGTAACCTGCGTGGGAAGAAGAAAATAGAGAAGAATAGCACAAGAAAGCTATGCTGTATGAATAAATTTTAAAAAGCTCTTAAGGACGTAAATATCTTCAGAAATTTTAATGTGCAGGTATTCACATTTCATGAACAGGTATGCAACAAATATAGCTGTCACCATCTGCTCAATTTAGATGTGCATGTGATCTTTGGAGTAAATAAAAAATCCCAGTATTCGTCTTGCATTAACCCTTGGAAGATTACATTTACAAAAATGTACATTGGAAGACAAATGTTGGCATTGTGCACACAGCGCTTCCTATTAAATATGTTTAAATATCCTTTTAATTCATGTTTGATGGGCAGTTGTTATATGTACAGTTATAGCTATTGGCGCAGACAGTCCCTGAAGGTTGAGATTTGATAAAACAATACCTTTCTTTGTATGGCTTGTTTAGGATGGAGTGTTTTATTTAGATACTATAATTGTTGAGGGTACATGAGTGTGGGTACACAGATGTGTGCACATATAGGTTGATTGAGGTGCATATACCTTAGTAGATGTGGAAGTGTATTGAGTGAGCAGAATTTTATGTTACAGAGTTCAATGTTTTATGTATTGTAGTTTTTATGGATTTTTATGTTTTTCAAAACATTTTACATTATTTTCTTTTTCTTTGTACATGGATTTATGATCTTTTCTATCTTAAAATAAGGTTTGATTAGGCTTTTCATAACAAAATAAAAAACAAAGCAAGAATAAAAACAGAAAAAGAAACAGGAAGAGGAGGAAGAAGAAGAAGAAGAAGAAGAAGAAGAAGAAGAAGAAGAAGAATGCAAAGTCCTCTCTCACAGGTAGAACTTAATTATTGTCTCAGACAGAAAGAGGGGAACCCTCCCAGATCTCACCTGGGAGCTTCCATTTCTTCTCCCAGCCTCCCACCCTGGGAGATTTTTCCTTCCATTCCTCTAACATAGGGTCCTTCACCAGCCATCCATCACCTTCATCTGTGTGCAGTCCCCTCATTGACCCAGAGCTTAATTCATAAACTCTGCTTTCCACTTCACAAAAAAGGCTAATCCCAGATATCTAGCATTTCCTTCGGTCAAAAGTGGTTATTTTGTACTATGGCATTAAACACGTAGTCTAACGTCATAAGAGGGCTTAAGCTGTATTTTGATATACTTAAGTCATAGAATGGTTGAGGCCTACAGGAGAGCAAAGTTAAAAAGAAGAAGATGCTATGGCAGCAGAAGCCAAAGGGAAAATATTTAATACAATGTGTCATGCACATCTTCTCTTCTTTAGTGACCTTCATTCCACAGGGCATATGCCTTCCCTCCTAATCTCCTGAACAGCTCCTGTTAAGGCATGACTGCAATTTGGGACAACATATTCATTAAGGTCAATGACTAGTTTCTTATCTATACCAGAAGTGTACTTAAGACATCAATAATTTGGGATCAGAGTTGCTTGTTTTTGCCTACTTTACTTCATGCACTGCACTGTTGAAGAAAATTATCTGAAACAGTTACTGAGGGGCAGTTTGACATCCTTTCATTAAAACAATCTAATTTGACATATTGCTAGTGTTTTTTAAAGGACTGGAAGTAAAGCTGCCATGCCATTTCATAGAATGCATCCAGCCCACTTTTGTTGGCCGAAAAGCATGTTATGCAAATCATGTTATGTGCTGACTGTTGGAAAATAAAATGACCTAAATGTGTGTACTTACTCCTGCTGAGGTCATAATGTATAACTAGTTTCCATTTCTATTTCACTAAATGGGAGTGTTCCCATACTAGCCCTACCATATCAGGGAGAGGGTGATCCCTGGCATGGTGATGAGAAGCAACTGGGAAACTCAAATTGATGCTATATATTACAGATATGGTAGGGTTAAACTCAGCACATGAAGCCAGCTTCCAATGGCATAAAGAGAAAACTGTCCTTTAAGATAATGGTTATAAGAGCAGGACATTTTAGAGTAGAGGGATACAGAGAAACACAGTTATGGCAATTGTGTTCATTTATTATTATTATTATTATTATTTTATTTTTTAAAAAAACATATGAACACTTTGCAAGAAGCAGTGAGTGTAACCTTGGTTCATGTGAAAAAGCTGATCTAATGTAGAATACTATATGAAGCAGCTGTTTAGCTTTCTAAATATACAGTAGAATACATCCTGGAAACATTAAATGCTTATTCATGCAGATCTGGTTTCTACATTTCAGGATATTGCCTGTCTTAGCTATTATTAGGCCGCTTTGAAATAGTTATTCTCCCCTCCTCTATCTTTTCATCTTAATTCTGCTGCCAGACATTGACAGTGTCTTATGGTTTATTGAATCAGCACTTCCGAAGAATGACCTTTTTGTGTATGGGGCTGTAGCAAAATTAGTTACAATTACAGACCCTACAAAAATTTACATACATTAAAGACTCTAGAGAGATTTGCATACATTGAATACATCTTTTCAGCAGCAGCATAAAGCTCAACATCCTCTGTGAACTATGTACCTCTCCAAAGGCACACTTCCTTTTGATCTGCGTAGCTTATATTAATATTTCTTTTTATTAATTTGGTAAGGTTTTTTGTTTTGTTTTACAGGTTGAAGATCTTTTAATATGTTGTTCGTAGGAAACATACCATATAATTTTAATGTTATTTATTTTCTATGCATTTGGACACCTCTTAAGATATTGTAACCAAATTATGCATGGTGTTCTTGAGATCAAGGAACAGGTTTCTATGCTGGGATCCAACTGGATAGCATTTTGAATCAAGATAGCAGACTGAACCTTTCAAAACTGCACAGATTTTAACTAACGATTTTAAAAATTGAATTTTGTTGGTTTCTTAAAAATCCCAAGCAACACCAGATACAAATGGGACTGCTAGTAAAGATATAATTTCATAACAAAGCAATTTTTTGTGTTATATGAAATGTTTCCATATTGAGCAAGAATGATAACTAGACATGTTTGAAATATCATATAGTAGTTAAATAAGCCAAGATATGAAAGCTTTTTGCTCATGCACTTTACTCTTCTGTTGGCTCACATTGTGAAAAAACTAGGAAGCCTCTAATTAACCATAATTCCCTGCATTCTCCATAGTGGGAGACTATGGTTATCAGCTTCAGAGAAAACCAGGGAAATAAATCATATTTTGAAAATGGTTTAATTCTGTGGCTTCTTCAAAAACTAGTAACCATAGTTTCCAAGTTCGGGAAGCTATTGTAAAACAGGGAACTGATTAATTAGGGGTTCCCTGCTTGTTTGCAAAGGAGAAGGATGAGCAAAAGGACTGCACGTGTGAACAAAGGACTCAATGATACTTTGACTTATTAAGGTGAGATACAATTGCCTAAACTGTACTAGTGTATTCATAACCTTGTATCTACAGATATATGCAAGAAAGTAATTATTTTAGCAAGGCACTAAGCTTGTTGGTCATCTCTTCTTTGACAATATTATTAACTTCCCTGTACTATGAACTGCAAAAGATTTTAATGCAAAGTTTTGATTTCTAGAGATGCTTTGCTTTGGATTTCATGATGTAAAAGAGGCATATTTGCACAACAGCACTTCACTATGTTTTGATATTCAGTTCTCATTAGGTTCAGATGAAATGGTTAATGTGCCTCCACAACTTCACAACTTGTGGTTGGAGACATCTGCTCAGAATGTTGCTTAAGGGGGTGCATCAATATTTTTCAACATTGCTACAGAGACAACTAGACGGACACAGTGCATCAATCTCTTTCAAAACTGTTTTGTAGCATAGAATTGAATGGGCAACAGTGCGGTGGTAAAGGGGACTCTGAATGAATTTATTGTACATCATGCTAAAGTTTTCCATCCATCACAGAGACAGCTTTGTCTACATATATGCCATATACTATCAGACTGCCAGGTCGCTTCCATTTTGTCCACCTGCCCACAGTAAAGCTGCCAAAATCTGATAGGTAATGGTTAACAGGACTTGATCTGGCCTCTACTGAAATGGGAAGGAGATTGTCTCCTTCTTGTGCATACCACAACATTTTTATTTTATTTTTTAAAAGCAGCATTTTAAATGAACGGCTCTATGTGAGCATCATGCTTATCATATTGTAGTGGTATAGTGGAATAGCTAGGGAAGTTAGGGAGCAGCCCAATGCCATTCTGCCACACTGCCAAAAAACACTTGGGTTTATTTTATTATGGCCTCAGGGTAAGAAAATGCATCTCTTGAACAGGGAGATAGCCTTCCTCATGATGATAAGCTTTATAAAGCAGAGGGGGAACATGTAGCTCAGCAGAGATTTGATGGGTTTTCTTCAACTCATCCGTGACTATTGGCCATGCTATCTGTTGCCGTTGGGATTTGGAATCCAACAACTTCTCAAGAGCCCACAGGTCCCTGAAGTATCTGGTCAGCACTTTCCATCATCTTGATAAACCAAGTCTAGAACTCATAACACTGAGCAAGCCTGTGTGTGCAGCAACAGTTGCAAAGAGCTTGGTGAATTTCTGTGCTTTCGTCTATATCTTTCATCATGAATACAAAATCAATCTTACTGGAAACTGGGGGAGGTTTGGGATATAACTGGCAGTCTCTCTCTTCTCATTTATAATCTAGTAAATATTCAAAATACAATACACAGTTATCTCATAAAGCAAATAAGGAATTGTTGCTCTTTACTAAGTGAGATAACTTCCTTTTTTCATACATTAAAAATTTGCAGGAGCATTTCAGCTGCTGCTTCAATACTGATAATTTATCTTGCAAGAGCCAGCATGCTTTGCAGAATAAAACAAATTTTATATCCTATTTTATATAACAGTTTTATGCAATAAAATTTGCAAAAGTGGGAGAGGTATAGGAGAGAATGAGGTGGAAGATTTTTGAATTCATGAAGTTTTTAAATAACTTAATAAATACTCTAAATAACTTAAATAATACTCTATGCACTGTAATTGATAAACTGAAAATTCAAGCCAACCTAACATTTTACTCTACCTGTTGAGCTGACCTGCACAAACTTCATGAATTGCACTTTTCACAATTCGTATCTTAATAAAATCACACAGCAGCAGAATCGCTTAACAGAAAACACTGTTCTGAATTCATCTGAGGTCCTCTGTGAATGTATGTTTACTCTTTAAATGTATTCATAGCATTATCTAGCATAGCAACAAACTGCAGGTGCAATAAAATGTTTACCATATTTCTGATATACATTTAAGATTTGTACCATACTAAAGATTTGTGACATTGATATTTTTATTGATATATAAAAAGAAACATAATCAGGTACTCTTGTATGGGTTACTCAGGAAAATATGACTGCCTTCTAAATCAGGGGTCACCATCAAAGTGCCTGTGGGTACACATGAACCTATAGCACCCTTCCTTAGCACCCACAGGGTTTCCTCCTGCTGAAATTAGCTTAGAAATAAGTATTCTCCTGTAGCCAAGGGTGTGCATGTGGTGTCAATGACAGTTTATCCTTTTGCAAATGGGCCCATGGGCCCAAAAAGGTTGGCGACACATGTTTTAAACTTTTCAGGATTTAAGAGTAGGATTACTTTGCACTGTCTATAGCCATAAAGGTACTCAAAACATAACTCATACTCTTCAAAGCATCCTGGATCAATTGCAAAATTGTATTTTGTCTTGCTAACAACAGCAGCAACAACAAAAAGACTAAAACACACTTAATTACTGATAAATCTTTTGATAATGGCTATTCCTGGTGATATTACTACTACTATTTTATATTGCACGATTCTTCCAAAACTGTTTAAGGCAGCTCACAAAAAGTAAAATAAAACACAGAGCTAAATATATATATAAGATTAGGGTTAAAAAGTAATTATATATATATATTACATAGTTTATTCCAAAATGCGGATAGTGGGGGGGGGAGCAGTACGGTACACTATTGAGAGCCCTTTCCTTAAAAGCAATCAATTCCTCAAAGTCTGGCAGAATAGTTTTCATTTGCTGGTGCTGTAGCACCCTGCTTGTGGTTAACGCTTAGCTGGAATGAAATATTCAACTCAGCAATAGAGAAATTAAAATAATAATTTATTTGTCAGACAAATAAATGATAGGCACAGTGGTATATGGTTACCAAAGCTCTGCCCCCCTCCAGCCCTGATGGTCAGCACTTATATTTCCTCAGCCCAGCCCCCTTGCTCCTCCTTTGGCTGCCTCCGTCCAATCAGCCTGGTTGAAATTCCTATTGGCTGTTTGCTAGAACCAATCATAAAAGATACACCCACTTCCTATTACCTTTTATGGGAGACAAAGAGCTATATTTCCTTCTATCCATAAATGGCAGACAAGTAGCCATATATCTTACATTTGCCTCGACAAGGCACCTTAATTACCAGATCACCTTTTGCCCTGTTGCCCCTGCACTCCAAAGCAAATGGCTAAAACAGATGGCTCATGGTTTTAAATTCTATCTAAACAGAGATCTTGGGTTCACATTCTCACACACCATCAATGAAATAAGAATCTAACATAAGAATCTAACATTTCTTACTTTCTAAATCCTTTGCATAATTACATTAAGCCAACAAATTTCATACATAACATAGATAGCTTTTTAGAAGAAAAGGCCTTTTCAAAGTAAAAAGGAACTCAGTAAAAACAGCTTCAAAAAGAAGCCTCTTCAGTTTACAACCCTCTTTCCCAGCCAGCTGCTTTTCCCATTAGCTCTTGCCCTTTAACCTTAGGAAAATATGGCTAGAGTCTGATGGGAGGCACATAGTATTATTTTCTGTTAAACAATCAATCTTACTATTTACCAACTCTTAATTAGTGTTTTTGCAGCTTGATTGCATTCTGTAATATGTAGGGTCAGTGTAACCTTTGCTCCCAGCCTGTATTTCCCTTTTACAACTTTGAGAAACTTGTCTCCTGGTACTGCTATAAATCAGGGGGGCCCTTTTCAGGAGAGCAGGAAGATAAACAACTGCCAAAGTACTTAGCCAGCTGCTTTATGCCTGGCATGAAACATACAAACATTTGCAAATATATCTTTAAGCTCATTTTAAAATACAGGCCTTGATCAGATGCCTCAGTGCAAGAACAACAAGGAGGGAGCCAACCCAGCCTCTCCAGGAAGGGCGTTACAAAGTCTGGGAGCAATCACTGAAAAGGGCTTCTCCTGCATTCCCACCAAACATGTCTATGAATATGGCAGGACTGAGAGAAGGGTCTCCCCTGAATCTCTCAGAGCCCAGGCAGGTTAATATTGGAGTATATGGTCTTTCACATAGCCTGGATCTAAGCTACATAGGGGTGTTTGCCAGTGGTTCTGGTGTAACGAGAGTTACATGCTTTATGTAACTAGCCCTGGTCAACAGTCTGGCTTTAGCTCTTTAAGCCAGTTGTAGTTTCTGAGCGCTTTTCACAGGCAACCCCACGTAGAGTGTGCTACAGTAATTCAAACTATATGCAACCAAAATGAGAAACTGATAGAACCAATATTGGTGAATCTTTCCATTATCGGAAGGGAAGGATAATGACAGTGGCCTGAAGTGCTTCTGGAGATGATCTACTGCTGCAGAATCTGCCCAGGCATTCATAAAAAAGAGTGGCAGTGGAGGAATTTTACAGTGGAGGAAAAGTACAGGACAACAGTACTGACTGTTAAAGATTAGCAGGACATGCTAATAGGAATGGAAGAAGGGTGGGGGTTCACAAAGGAGGCAACACCTCAGAGGGGTGGTCACAGAGCCAGATATAAGGGCTTTGTAGGCAATGTTTAGCCCTCCTGTCTTAATTTGAGCACTTTGTCTGAACTCTGATTTACTCAGGATGACTTTCTGGACCAGACCATCTGGAGTCAGGATGACTCAGGATTTATCTTCTGATAAATGGAATATAGTATTGATTTAGGTTACATTTCATTATTTCCCTTTTAATTGTGTTTCATATTCAAGGACAAAAATAAAAATTGCTCCTTGGAACATTTCGCCTTATATGTTGGGATACGTCATTTATCATTTGGGTGAAGTCGTTTTTGGAGTTCTTTTGGAATTGCATTTAACCTTTCATAAAACTAAGCTTTTAATATCACCATGAAATAACAGACCACGAGTTGCAATTAAGAGAACTCCTGACCGATAGGACATTTCTGCAGCCCAGCCACTCATAGTGGTGGTGGCAGGCAGATTGGGATTGATAGCTGCACAACTCTCAGGCCAGTGCTGGCCGTGAGAGCAGCTTGGGATCCAACAGATCTTGAGCTGACGCAATCTCACACAATCTTCAGAACACCCCATTGGCTCTCTCCCAGCAGGGAATACCTCTGGTGGGCTTTCCACCCATATGTTCCGTAGGAGGAAGGAGGAAGTCTGCACTGGCGAAGCGTCACAAGAATCACTCTGGCAGGAACAGCCAGCGAGAGTCCAGCTGAGCCAGCAGAAGCAAACGGAGGGATGTCTCTGCTCCATCTAACTTCCCACAGCCCAGCAGATATGGGCTGGGAGAAACTCTAAAAGAAAGGGATACGAATCTGGACAAACAAAGGTAACCAAACTCACAGAAATCATCTGTCATATGGATACTAAACTGGAGGTGTTGCAAAACAAATTACAAACCTCTGATAGAGTGTGAGAAGAGAAAAATAGAAGAGTAGAAACAAAACTTAACAACCCAAGAGATCTCCTTGGAAACCCACATGCAAAGAGGTGCCACATACAGAGTGGAAGAATTGTACCTGAAACTGTTGTATGAAATTCAGATGACCTGAAGAAGAATGAAACAACTTTTGGAATTAATTCTGATATACCTAAAATGAAAACTCTGATAAGGGATGTATTTGTTAGGTTTATTAGTTTTTTTGTGTCAAAAGCAATAGTTAAATCATTCATTTACTGCCTGGTCTAGATTATGCCCTGTACCCCTTCCAAACCTGTGATCCTGTGGCAGCGGCAGGGGGGTAGATTGTATAAGAGTAAGCTTGCCAAACTAGCACCATGATTAGCAAAACCAAAGAAGTTGCTCTGTGCCATAGAACAAATGGAATAGGCTTTTCCCCTCTCACCTAGCTGCTAGGTAGGGAAATAATGGCCAGAGTTGTATGTGAGAGCCAAGCTGGCAGCTAACTGGAAGATGAAGACAAAGAGACATACTTGTTGGATCCAAAACTGGTACTAATGGAGAAGCTTTTTTTTTTTTTTTTTTTGACATATTAATTCTGTGTGTAAAGTTAAAGGTAAAGTGACCCCTGACCGTTAAGTCCAGTTCTGAACAACTCTGGGTTGCGGTGTTCATCTTGCTCTATAGGCTGAGGGAACCGACCTTTGTCTGCAGACAGGTTCCGGGTCATGTGGCCAGCATGACTAAGACACTTCTGGCAAACCAGAGAAGCGCACGGAAACGTTGTTTACCTTCCCACCAGAGCAGTACCTATTTATCTACTTGCACTTTGTTGCTACTGTTTAGTATCCCACAGATACCTAACAGAGTGAATTAACTTTCATGAAAAATAAAATTGATGTTGAGAATCAGGCTTGAAATTCAATTTAATATGACCATCACATGATCTTACATCACTTAACTATGGATAGAAGAGAATTCAGTAATACAAAAAAAGTCACAAAATATGCTGATATGGACGTTTTTGTAAAAGGAATAAGAGTAATTAAATCTGTTATCCCCCAGAGAAAACCAAGTAGTATTATGTGCCTAATCCTTTTATTGTACTTGGAATGGAGAAACAAGGGTTTAAAAGAGATTAGGGAGTGAGTGATGAATAAATGGAATTACTGGAAGCATCACCTCCTGTGCTATAGGTGATAGTTGCCAGGCTCAGATTTGATGGGTTTTATTCCTGCCTTGTCGTCAGTTAAATTTTCATTAGCCTGGTCAGAGTGCTCCTATGGACCCTACTAGATCAGAGCTAACATAATATAGATGTAATTCTGTGTGAAATCAGCAACAAAGCAGCACTGTGTAGCCTGGTGGACACCCACACAGCATGCTTAACAACTTCATTCCTAATCCTGAAGTTAGATATTGATTATAGCCCCACAATAGCAACGCTAATATTGCAGTGACCACTGCCATGCAAAGTTTGTGGACTGGGTGTTCTGCAGGCAGACTTGGCTTGGAATGTAAAACGGAGGGGCAGACCTCAAATGTCCCATTCCACAAAGACATTCCCTAATTATGCAATCACAGGAGCTAACAGAAGACAGACATGATGTGGACCACAGCCTGTGATGAGTCATATTTCCTCCTTTGCTCAATTCTTATGCAAAGCAATACAGACCACAGCTGTACCAAAGTGAATCAGGGATGTACCCATGTGGAATCTAAGAGGACCAAGGTTAATCTTTGGCTATGATCCCTATGGGGAAAGTGCTGGGAATACACAGAGCGAGTGGTGCAAAGACAAATGTTTTCATCCAAATAATTATCTGACTCAGTCATGCCACAGAAGCATGGACTTCTTATCAAGTCATCTTCATCTCATCCACCCACACCCTCAATGTATTCTTCTAACTGAAGGCCATTTTCCCTCCCCCAGGCTTTTATCAACATATCTTTGGCATATCGTGGAAGCAGCAACAAGAGACTATTTTGCTGCTGGGACTGCCTTGCTAGTACAGTATAACAGTGTAATTGCCATGGCCTCAAAGCAAACTCGTCCTCCTGAAAGGAGTACTTCTACTATGATGTACCCACCAAACCCCTCTCCCCTCAATGTGCTATATGGAAGTCTCTGTTGCTGGGTCGATTCTACAACTGATAATGTTCTGTGGTTGACTGCTGAGTTAGAAACCTATGTATTTTCTGCTTCAACTGAAAGGCTAGAAGAGGGACAGCCATTTGGGGTTGTCCGTTTACTTCAGTGGAAATTTAAATTTAAGCGGCATCGTTCGCAGGTGCAATTTTATGTCATTAAGAGAGAAGGTAATCATGTGTGAGAATAACATCGTCTTAACTTCTGTTTGTCCTTCAACCTGCCTATAGTCTGCCCACTTACTGTACCTTGTGCTAAGAGGGGTGGGACATCTGTGTGTAATTTTCCCCACTGTGTTCTTCTAGCACAGGGGAACTTGGAAGTGTTCCTTTCCCAATAAGGATGTATCTTGATGATAGGCTTACTGTTTAAATATTAAATATTTACCCCACCAAAATAAGAGTTTTCTTTTCTGTTAATCTCTCCCTCGATAGCAGTGACAAGAATGAAATATTTATTGTTGTCTAACCCTGAAAGTAATATGTAGAATTGCAAAACTTTTTATGGTTTGAATGTAACAGATTTGATTTGGGGCATTTTTTTTAAATTAAAAAACCTCCAAAACACCATTTTTCATCAGGGCCACTTGAATAGTATGGTACCCCGTTGTTTAGGATGAAAAGACGGGGGACCAGTTTGAAATAAATTTCAGTGTGTAATAAGGAATTGCAGAATGTTCCTTGAAATGACTAGGGAAATTATTGGCCCCCAAAGTTGTCTTTCAAAATATTGAAAGGAAATGTTGACAAAAGCCTGGGATCAAATAAGATTTGTGAGTTTATGCTGACTGTATGTGCTGCATAATAGAGCATGCCCCCATTGCAGTTGGCCCTAATTGTTCTGAATTAGAAACGTTTAAGTGGTTTTTAGGTAACTTAAGAACTACTAAAATGTTAATGTTAAATCTTGTGACTCAAGGCTAAAATATGCTATTCATGTAGTGAAATGACCTTCATCCTGCAAATGATCTGAAATTTCAGGATAGCTATATTTTCCATACCTTTAGAAAGTTGTAGAATCTCACAAAATACTGAGTCTGCAAGAATACCCTGTAATGCTAACAAACAGTGCTTATGTTGATAAATTATGGGTAACCCCTTTTTATGGAGCCCATATGTGTTCAATTAACATATTATTTCATTTCTTAGTTCTTCACTGGTCTTATAATAATTTATTTATCAATATTTGTATGTTTTTGTCACTTTTATTCCAGGTATTTTTGGCTGCAAAATTGTATCCAGGACTAGGCAGTTTAGAGGAAAATATTATTTAAATTCTGGTATCCTGGGACTTAAATAATGTTTCTAAAAGTAAAGGTTTCTAAAAGTGCAGGTGTTGAATTAGGTAAAATTTACTTTCTGAGAAACAGACTGAATTCCTATATTAGCCAAACCATCAGTTTACAGACCTTAAATATTCATGAGGTGCAATAGTCTCACAACAAATCAAATTTAATTAAATGATGCATTTTCACCACTTACAAAAGGTTTATTAAAGGTTTATTTGCTCATGCAAATTAAAGCGTTAGAGTAAAAATCCACACGAAACTTGGCACTAACAATTAAAAAAATTATTGAACGATTTCTCGGCTCAGTGCAGTACCTTGCCATGTTTAAACTGCTCAGCTTGTCATTTAGAATCCTTAATGAAACTGGGGAGGAGGCTGTTTATTTGCATAATAGGACATAATTTGCTGTGGTGAGGTTTTAATTATTTATAGGCTGTCTGAAATATTTAAAATGGCATCACTAAGGAGCATGAAGTGCTGGATAATGCCTTCATTTCAGGTTTCCTGCAGTTTCCTTTATGGGTCAAGCATTTTATTTCTAATTAGTGTACCAGGCTACTGGCTCCAAAAACATAAGGAAAACAAACTAGTTTGGACCATTTGATACTTGAGTAGCTGCTAAGGGTCACAGAGAGCCTGGTATGAGCCAGTAAGAGAAGCTGCCCGAATCAGCTATCACATCAGAAATAGAATGAAAACTCAGGAAATTATGGTCTAGTTGTTTTTACACAGAATATTTGCATATTTGTTTCTGTAACAACTCTAATGCCTTTTTATGTATTCATGTAAAATAATAACATTAAATGTTAAAAGCAGAGCTATTTGATTCCCCCCCCCCATCAACATCAAGTTGTATTGGTTGATAAAAGGAGAATAAATATATTTATGGTGAACTTAAAATAAGAGTGCTGTTCTTCATGCATTTTCACCTGATTCTAATGTGCATATATAAGCAAAAGATTTTGTAGCTTCTGGAAAAGTTATACCATTGAAGAGTGGAATGCAAAGGCCTTTGCCTCTAGAAGAATGCTCAGAAGGATTGTATAGTTAAATCTAAATTTGAAGCTTTAGAGAAGTCCAAGCTCTGAGATCCACAGATGAAGGGTGGTATACAAATTTAATAAATAATAATAATTGCAAAACCCGTTTCTATGAAAATAGGTGGTGCTAATCTCATTTGCATATCACTTGAACTTCAAAATACCTTCCTGTCATATTATGATATAGCTTCAGGCTACTATGAGAACCTGCACACTCTATATAAAGATGAAATTTGATGTGACTTTAGTGAGGTGTGTGTGTGTAATCCTTCTACAGCTCCTCGCACTAAGAGTTTTTCTTCCTAAGCTCAGGCTGGGAGAAATGTTCTTGTAAGTAAATACGGAACCACTCCTAACACTTAGTTGGGAACTGCAGGGCTGAACAGAGCAGCAGAGCTGCCACAACATCCAAAGCCCTACCACTTGTACTGACCAGGGTGTAAGGTTAAGTGTGCAGCAAAATTTTCTGTTTACTTGAACTCCAGGCTTATACTACAAAGAGGCCTGGGTGATGTGAGGACACTATCACTTTAAGTGAGTTGTGCCTAAGTGCATCTCATGAGACTGGAAGGGGCCTCATATTGTAAATAGTTAATAAAGTTTATTTTATGTTTATGGACATCCTGTAGTCTGCAAGTTATTAATCTTAAGAACTGCACAGGTAGGATCCATCACTGGCAGCTTAAGAGGCAACAATTCATTGGCCAGATCAGCTCCCTGTTCTGCCCCATTTTGCAGGATACAGTGCCCTCCAGTTGGACAAATAAAGGTTTAGGATTATTCTGCAAGTTATGGGTAGCCAAAGAATTTTGTTGTTCTCATTCATGTGACCTTCATTATAACGTCAGACGCATTTTCAGTGCTTCTTTCTCCGGCATGACTAGTGCAGGTTCATGTTCAAAGGCAAAGCCTCTCCTCCTCACAGAGGGAAGGTACTGTGAGCGGGAACCATTCCCACAGCAGCAGGGGGGCGTGTTCAGCCCCCTGCATCATTACCCAGCTGCCGCACCACCCCCTTGGCTGGCCAGCCAATAGGGCTGGTCTGGGGGAGGGGCTTAGCCCCATTCAAGCGGCCGCGGCAGCCTCCGCGCCTCATTCAGCCCTCGGAAGACGACGGATCACCTGCCCACCCACCCTTTAGGCTAGGCTCTTGCTTCTGACCTTGCTATGGACTTTGGTTGGTTGCCCTGGCTGTCCAGGGGGCCTGGTAAGACTTTTTATCCATTTGGCTAATTGGCACCAGCCTCTTGGTTTTTCACCTACCTCATAGCAATTCGTCACAACTTAGGCATGGGTTTGGCCATCACCTACCCCACCCCTTGTAGGGTATTCCGTTAAAGGAATCTGGCAGTCGTGGATCCTGTCCGATGCCCTGTCGGTAGCTAGGGCCATGGCACAACCCCCGGTGACATCAGGGGAAGCTTCCAGTTGTATTTGCATCAACAAGCTCCTCCCACTGTTTGTTAACCTGCGAGGGTGGGGTCATGTATAGGTTGTTTTATCCAATGCCTAAGCCAATACCACTCACATGCTGTAACCAATAGAAGTTGTGGCCTTTATCAGCCCATTAACCTGAATTCTTGTGTCCTTGTCTCTTATTTATCACCACGCGGGTTCAGTTCCTTGACTCACAATGAACTGTTGCCATCAGGTGGGGTTTGGCTCTTAATTTCAAAATAAGAATAACTGAAAGGGGGGTAGGGTAAATAGATTTATGTACATCACATCCACCTAACTAGCTATGGGAAGGTTATTTAGTTTAGCTAGCACCTTTATTGTTCTATAAATTTGTTTTATAACTTCATTCTATAACACAATAATTCCACTGAATGTTATGAGAACAAACTTCCATACATTTGCATCAGCAAGAACTCAGGCACAATTCTACATTTTAAATTGTCCTTAAACCCAGCTTTACTACCCCTGCACCACCACCATTCCAGAGCAGGGAGCTGCTGATGTTTGAGCCTGATCCGATCAATGGGTTGAAAGTTTCCCTTTCCCTGTTCCTCGGATTGATCATCTAAAAAGTTGTTGTGTGAGGGGCTGCATATCCATGTGTGTGTGCCTATTTTATGTGTGCCTTGTCTATATGTTTGTGTGTGTTGTATATGTGTGTGTTTGTGTGCATGCAAGGGTGTGGGGAGGGGGCATATCCACTTTAGCTATGCTCACTTCTGAACATGCTCATATATAGCAGACCCCAGAGGGTTAGTCATGAGTGAATGTGCCTCTTGGGCTTAAAAAGAGCTCTTCACCCCTGTACTACAGTAACCAACACTACCATAGACTTTACTGGCACGGGAATAACATTTTGCCTGATACGCAAGATGTTATAAAGGAATTAATCCTTCTGACCGAAGAAAAATATACAGTTCCTTGGCCATGAGGCTGAACTTATTTATATCATCTCATTGCTTGTACATAGACAAAAAAACTCATCAATTTTCTGTTATTTCTAAGAGTCCATTTATATGATATATCTCTTTTTTAGAAGAACACTGTGTGATTCTAGATTCCTGACAATGCTCAGGCATCTCTGAACCACATACACTGGAGTTTCAGGATATCAACCGAAAAGCATAATTTTAGAATCAGCCTTAAGTATTGCAGGTTATAATGGCTGCTATACAAGCACATAAATGGAAATTTCAAAATTGCTCTTTCCATTTATAGTAAAGGTAGAGTCATAATTGCTGCAGTTCCACTGTGTTATGGGGGCAATTTTAATGCAAAGCTGCTGGCAAAGGTGTCTAATGGGCAAGGCTGAGTATAAAGGAGCATAGCGAATAGTGTAGTGAAGTTAGTAAAAACTCTCCTTGAGGGCAGACAGATGCATAGACTTATTTCCTAAAGCTTTTAGTTGAAGCATTGGAGCTCAGGGGAACAACCATAAAATCTTTAGGAGCATGTTGCAAAGATTCCACTGCAGTCAGAAAATTAAGATTAAATAACTCTCCTTGAGAACACAAAATACGTTAGATTGTGTAGTGTGAATATCACAGTCTTTGGTGCCTAATTTAAATATAGTTAATATTTATTGTTTTCTGTGGGAACACATAATCAAGCTCTTTAGAGACAATAATATTTTTACGTATGCTGAGCCTTAAACTGAATAGTCTGGTATGTCAGTTTTCTCAGTGGAAAATAGCAAAATAAATAAATAAATAAATCTGAAAACGCAATTGATGTTACAGGTTTGGAAGCACCATGCAGCTAGTGGGAAATTTGAGATGACTTATGGGCTGGGATTTTCATGTGATAATTTTCAAAGGTTGATAAGGGAGCCTTGCCCAGCAGCGAGAATTACTATATAATTGAGTCGCCCTACTCTTCCCTATGTCAAGCTCACTAAGTAAATAGCATCCCCCCCACGCTTACTTTCTGAGGCATGAATAGTATATTTGTTTCTACTCTGCTCTATTTCCATAGTTGTAAATAAAGCAGTTATTAAGTGTTCAGTACTCTTTCTCTCATCCAAAGGTCCTATGGTGCAATGTCTGTATTTCTCACTTCTCAGAAAAATGGGATCCAGGAAACAATATGCATTTCATGTAAATGTTTGTTCGGATTAGATATACAAAATGGATCAACATTAGAGTGGGGAGAGAGGTGTTTCTCAGCAGCTTCAACCTTAGAATGGATAACAGGGGTTGTGTTTGAGTAAAGTTACTAGATCTTCATTGGCACTGAACTTTCCAAGCATGAAGAAAGCTATGTAGAATATGCATTGTACTGTGTTTTAGTTTTGGGTTTGTTTGTTATTTCTGGATTCATTTTAGGTTGCTATTTCCTATAGCGTGCACACTTGTTTGACTTTTTTTAAAAAAAAGGAGGATGTCAACCTGCTACGGTAATTCTGAAAGACATGATGAAAGCAACTCAAACAAGGGCTGAAAGAAAACTGTCAATAAATAGCTGAACAAAAGCTTTTAACTTGACACTGAATGCCAGAGTAATGCTTAACTGAATTAAAGGACACTTCTACAAGTAGTATACAGTGTCACTTAGACACAATATGTCTTCCCACTTATTTCCGTTCAAGCACACCAAAAGGCACTGACACAATGCTACTTCTCTTTCTATAACTTTGGGGGGGGGGAATTGATTCCAGGCTTCAGAATGTTATACCCTTATTATTGTTATTTTCTTGAGCCACTGATAATACCCACAAATATGAGTGCTAAAGCAAGATGTCTAACCAGAAAAATCCTCAGAACAAAAACTTATTGGTAGCTGGGGAGAGATTACATGGAAACCATAACAAATCATGCACCAGCAAATGGTGCACTGGTGACTAAAGGCCCTGGTTTAGTGACACCTGTGAAGGTTGTTTTTATTATTATGTTGCATGCACTTTTCCTGTTGAGGGACTTTTCTGAATGGGGTGGGTGGGTTCTAGCATGCTCAGTGTGTGTGACTGAGAGAAATGTGCTTGGGCAGAGATTGATGGAGAGATGTCCGTATAGAGTGTGTATGTGTGAGACAGCAGGGACACATGCATTAATGTGTGGTCTGTGAGAGAGACAGGGAGAGATACATGTGTGAAGTCTGCATGCATGAGTGATATAAATATGCTTCTGGTCTGCGTGCAGTGAGTGTGTGCATGTGCTGTGTGTTCATGAGAGAGTCAGTCTGTGATGTCGGCTTGTGCATTTCCCCCCGGTACTGGGGAATGCTCCCTGTTAGACATAAACAGTATCTTTGTATGCAGGGAGAGTGGGGTGGATCAATATTGTGATATCTGCAATCAGGACCAGTAAGACATAGCTGACTTCCCATGGCAGTCATAAGGTTGTCAAGGTTTGTGTTACAGGAGTGAAGTGGCTGCAGTGACATCAAAATAAATTAACTGATATTAAGGTGGCAATACTCTATTCAATGCAAGCATGTTATTTTAGACCATGGAGGTAGTGACGGTGGAGAATCAACAGCAGTTTTAAGACTTATAGTAACTAGGCTTCAGATGTCCTGTGCCCAGATAAACTCAAGCTTAAATGGTCAAAAAGCAAGCAGTGTACTCTAAGAGCCTTTGTGGTGGTGAGTTATCTATACCTTATAATGACATTATAAAAAAAGTAGCAACTAAGTTTGTTATTGGTATGAGCTTTTGTGTGCATGCACACTTCTTCGGATACATTGTTGTAGTTCTTATCAGAAATGACATTGTTGTAGTTCTTATCAGAAAAGGTCAAATATCCACCACAACCCCACCCACACCCAAAAAAGAAAGAAAAGGATTTGAGCCTTTGACATGTTTATATCAGAAGCAACCACCCACTCCCTAGAATACCACTACCCACCCCATAAGAGGAAAAACAGTCACCTCTCCTCCCATATTGCTGCTCCAATCAAACCCCTACCTGCATTTTACTTTTAAAAAAACACCACACATCACTACAAGATTGTCACACACTACTGCATCATACAGCATATCAGCCTGATGTAATATAGGCCTTCTCAATCATGATACATTCTCCTCCCCAGATATGGATATACTAATGATAGGTTTTATTTGCATTAGGTTAAGGCTTTTTTTTAAAAAAGTTCACACACTCAGAAAAATAGGCTTAATTTCATTCAAGAAATGCTATGTTAGAAAGAGGAAGGTGGCTTATATATAAGTGCATTAGGTTACTTCTGTTTTCTCTGTTTCCCATGTAATTGTACTTCTTGTTAGGTTCTGTGCTTATTCCCATCGATTTGCATTCCCTTCAAATCCTAGCAGTCTAACACTGTTGCTTTTAGGAATGCATGGGCATTCATTCAGTGACTTGCTCTGAAAAAGGGGTAGAGCCTTTGCGGAAGACCTGAGAGAGTACTTGCAGGGTATCCTGTGTTCTCGCTACCAGCTTTACTTGCCATTGTAGCAGGAGTTTAGATCCTAGCATAAGGCAGGATTAGGGGAATGTAGAAGTGATGGATTCCAGAAATCTTGGGTTCCAGGGGGAAAACCTTTCCCTGCCAGCCCCAGAATCCCTATAGGAAAGTATGCACATGTTGTCAAAGACTAGTGATCCCATTATGCAGCGGGAAACGATGCTCCACCAGGTCCTGACTTAGTAGCACCTGACATCACCATTATCCCTGGAAGGTAATTTAGTAGACCTTGGGGCAGGGAAAGATGCAGTAAAAGCAGCAGAGCTTGCAGGATTAAGAGCAGGGCTGTGCTCTCATAATAGTTTTCATCAGCATTTGAACAGTGGCGTTTGGATTTTTGTGTGTCCCCTACTCGAATGTTCATAACAACTGCTGGTTATATGCCTGCATGTTCTTTGCTCCCTGATGACTTCAGGTCTTTTAACAGTTCAAGGGCAGAGCCAGGGGCAGCTGCTGTGCCAGGAAGTTCCATTGCCTGACTGTGCACTTCTTCCTTCCTATGCAGACTGCAGGCTTTTATCCAAGGGAAGAAAGAGAAAACTTCAGTGCATTTTCGTTTTGTTTTGTTTTGTTTTGAATGATTGTAAGGGCCCTTGGCTGACATATCGAATCTTCGCATAGAATTAGTGTTTTTATTATTGTGCATCAAAGTAACATTACTCACGAAGGCTCATTTTTAAATATAGTACTATTATTATTTCAACATCTCTATAGATCATCGTAAACATAAAAGGCAATAGCGTTTAAACTGCAGGTTACATTAAGAATGTTATTTTAACTGCAACCTTTTCAAAGCTGGCCACTTTTTGCATTTAGCAAACACATCTATGGGGGATTCAAGCCAGATTGGGACCTTGGCATGGGTGACCTTATGGCATTTTCCTGTTGAAAAAAACTTTGCTCTGAAGCTGTTGTTTGGAGGATATTATATAGAGTAAATGGCATTTGGGAGAAAGAACTGCTGTGCTTCATTTTCAGTCAGGATCAGGACCTTTTCATCTGGTTTTGCTAAAGCAAGCATGCAACCAATTGGAAGCAAGTTTTTAAAGTGTAAAATTTGGTTTGTTTCTCAATTGCCTTGCTTAAGACGAATGTTTAGTAGCACCCTTGGATTAACTCAGTGCTTTAGTTTGCTTTAGGTGAAACAGATATTGGGTAAAGAGCAATCTACTCATCACTCTCAATACAGGGAACAGAAAGTAAGAACCAGTGTAACCCTGGAAACCAAAATAAAATAATCCATGAGGCTGTTTTAAAGTGACACACAGATACTTAATGGGACATGGGAAAGGGCTTAATGTAATTCATATATCTCACTAGATAAGTTAGCCTCCTGCTGGGGGCTTCACAGTTTCCTGCCACTCCAAACATTGTGCAACCTGGATTGGAATGCAGCACTGGGTTTAGAAACAAAAAGTAATCATATAAAAAAGTTATCGTAAGATGTAAGCATTCATATGTTTGTAAAAGGCACAAACATAGCAATAGTCAATATAAACAGCCCACTGTCAGAGCCCAGACCAGCCATGACATCTACAGGAGTGGGACTTGGCAGAGACCTCAGGTTATCACTTTTAACTCCACCCCCATCATTCAGCCTGGACACTGAGATCCAGCACCGAGGGCCTTCTGGCAGTTCCCTCATTGCGAGAAGCGAAGTTAAAGGGAACCAGACAGAGGGCCTTCTCAGTAGTGGCGCCTGCCCTGTGGAACGCCTGCCCTTTCCATTGTGAAGGAAATAAGTAGCTATCTTTAAAAGATATCTGAAGGCAGCCCTGTTTAGGGAAGTTTTTAATATTTAATGCTGTATTGTTTTTAACACTCGATTGGAAGCCGCTCAGAGTGGCTGGGTATAAATAATAAATTTATTATTATTATTATTATTATTATTATTCCGTCCTTCTATCTTACAATACTCAAGGTGGTTTACAAGCTGAAGAAACAAATAATGTACACCTTATAACAATCTAATGTGATATAAAAATGTAATAATAAAACATAACTTTAAAATAAGCAACTTACATCAAGAAGTAACATTCAAGAATCATTAGAATATTATAGAATAAAAATATCAGCATATAAAAATTAAACAAACTCACTCTTAACAATTACAATAAATAATTTCTAAACTACAATCAATAAAACAACGGCAAGTCACAGTGCATAAAATAATACAATGCTATTGAGAAGCAGAGACTAGGGTCAGAGGGTGGGGCAAGGCAGATGGAAGGAGGCCTTGCCTGATGAAGTCACTTCCCTCACAGTTCTTCCTCCAGGAACAGCTCCTAGGGCCATAGCGTGGGACAAGGCAGGTGTCTCTGGGGTCTCTAGGGTCTCTGGGGTACCCCAATGATCCCACAGCTATAATCAATCAGCCTTACCTACCTAGTCCCATGACACTTGAATCCCTCAGAGCAGAGCTGGTGGTAGGTTTGGCGAGAAATCTAGAGGTGACAGAGGAGTGCTTGCCTGAAATCCAGTGGACCTCACTACCAGGGGGTTGCTTGGTAGGATTGAGAACCAAGGGAAGGGCCAGGATGCACGAGATGCTATCTGAGAGGGTATAAATCTCTCATTCTCTCCTGGTCCTTCTGCAATAGCCACTATCATGGGCATTTTGTCCTTTGATTCACCCTGCTGCAAGGTATGGCGAACTTACGATGGAGTTCCACTGGCATATAGCACAGAAATAAATCATGATAAGAACAGTAGCTTTGTAGAAAAGCTCACCCAGATGCTAGGAAAATTGGTGATTGACCTTATTTGACTGGTCAGTTGACAACCAGACTAGTTGATTGACCAGCTCAGTGATTCTACATTATTATTTTTTAAGCACTTAATTTGTTCCAAATGGCCAGCAACAGTTCAGGCATTAGAAACACGCAAGATGTTAAAATAATAATTTATGTGGGATGGAATTTTAGTAGGAGATAACACTGTAGTTAGCTTTGTGATCAAAAGCTCCATTTGTCTGATCACTCCATTCATACCATGAGGAATTTTTTATATATATCTAATACACTGAAAGTGAAAGATTAAAGGTAGCAGCATGCTCTATTATCTTGCTGAGCTATAAAATTAATATGTACTGTATTTAACCTTTTAAATTAAGTCAGTACCTCAGTAGTGATTTTATTTAATGACAAAAACACAGACATAGAAACACTTGTTTTGCTAACATTTTTGCTTGGGGGGGGGGATCCGATTTTGAATTTTCTGCTTGTGTGCCCACCTCAGCTTTACATGTTGTTGCTGCCATATCTTGAACTCAGACACCAAAGTGTTCCTTATTTTGATTATACTTGCTGCTTATAGCATGCAGACTATATGGATATAGACTGTATGAGTTTGGCTAGCATGCAGACTATATGGATATGGACTGTATGAGTTTGGCTGAAATGGAATTAACGCTATTCTTTGGGTTAAGGAAAGAATGAGCTACTTTGTTCTCATGGACTTCACTGTTTTCCAGAAAGTGGTCCTGACCCAGAAATCATAGTTGGAAGGAACCCTGAGGATATTCTAGTCCAACCCCTTCAATGCAGAAATATGCAGCTGTTCCTTACGGGGATCAAACCTGCAACCTTGGTGTTATGAGCATCATGCTCTAACCAGTTGAGCTATCCAGCTGGCTAAACTGGTCCTCTCATGAGGCTCATTTAGTCTGGTTTCAACTCAGAGGAATGGGAGTTAGAATCCCTGTACTACAGTGGTTTCTCTCTTACCTGCAAGGACTCTACCAGAGAGTACTCAGGGACAGTTGCTTATCCCCATGGCTATTGAGCCATGGGGTCCTTTGGGGGTCTGTTCTCGCTCTTGTGCCATTAAGTAGCCATATGAAACTATTGATAACATAGTTATCAGTATACTGATGACATATAGCTCTATTTCCATTTTGTCTGGATCAGGGGAGCCTGTAAAAGTTTTGGACGGGTGCTTGGAAGCTTGGAAGAATATAGGGCTGAATGGAGGCCAATAAACTGAAGCTCAGTCAAGATAATATGAAGCTGCTGTGGGTGAGTGGTTCTTGTGTGCAGGAATTAGGTGAACAATCAGCTCTGGGAGGGGTTGTGTTTCTTCTAAAGAAACAGATTTATAGTCTGTGAATACTCCTGGAGTACTACAGATCCACAAGTAGAGTCCTAAATGGCCTCTTGGACTAGGAGTGCTTATGCCCAGCTTTGACTTGTTTGCCATATATTGGCCATTTCTTGACAGGAATAGCCTGGCTTCAATAGTCTATGCTCTGGTTACCTCTTCTCTGGACTACTGCAATGCACTCTACATGGGGCTGCCCTTGAAAATGGTTCAAAAAGCACAGTTTGTATAGAATGCAACTATCTGATTTGTGAGAGGAGAAGCCTGATGGGAAGAGATATGCTGTATCCCTGTTTAACCTTGCATTTGGTGGCTGAAATATGTTGTTCCTGGCAATTTAAAAGAATACTTGGTATTTGAACTGTGAGGACATGTGAGGGTTTTTTTTTAAAAAAAGGTTTTTTAAATTGTTTTTGCTGTTTTGTTGTTTTCCACTTGTGGGCAGTAAGGTTGATTCTTTATTCAAAGAGCCAAAATACAAACAGAGAACCCCATGGGCACGACTAGTTCATTGAAGCAGTTGTCAGAACTGAGGATCTGAGTTGCCCACTTCCTGTTAAGGCTCCTGCCCAGTTGTCTGTCTTCCCAACAGCCTCAAAATCCTTCAAGGAGGGACTCTCTGAGACTTTTGTCCTGCTACATGTAATTCCCTCCTTGTTCTTAGAGACAGGAGAAGAAAACAGTGGAACTGGCAGATTGCTGTGGATCTGTCAAAGCCTCAGCCACTTCACTCTCACTCTAACCTATTGCTTGCTCAGCCTCCAACCTGTCTGCTGCTCCTTTTTCCTCTGACCTGCCTTCTGTATAGCGCAGAGGTTACTAATGTGATGCTATTGGATAACAGTTCTGATCATCTTGGACCACTGGCTAGGCTAGGGTTACCAGATGTCCCTGGTTCCCGGGGACAGTCCCTGGATTTGCAAATCTGTCCGCGGACAAATTCCGTCCCTGGAATGTCCCCTGATTTGCAAATCTGTCCTTGGGAAACGTGGCAGCGGCAGCCTCAGCAGCCCGGAGGCAGTCTGGTAGCGCAGTTGGCTCTGGCTGGCTTCAGGAGCTGCTCGCTGCTTGCTGCCGCCGCCACTGCCAAGGGGGAACCAGGGACGTCTGGCGGTACAGATCTCCTGCCCCCTTCTGCCTTTGTTTTGACAGATCGGGGGAGGCTGAGGAGTTGTGGGTGGGCGGCTGTTGCCCAGGAAGGGTGCAAGGCACGCGGTTTCTCTGCCAGGCAAGGTGCAAAGCCCTTATTTTGCACCCTGTGAAACATAAATGTGCAGAGTTTTTTTAAAAAACTGGGCAACGGCCACCTGCCCACGACTCCCAAGCCTCCCCCGATCAGTCAAAACAAAAGTGGAAGGGGGCAGGAGATTGGGGGAGGCTCGGGAGTCACGAGCGGGTGGCCTGTCGTTGCCCAGTTTTTAAAAAACTCAGAGCATTTATGTTTCACAGGGTGCAAAAGAAGGGCTTTGCAACTTGCATGTGTGCTTGGGCCCAGGATCTTTTGCCTCATCATCCCCACTACTGACTCCCTGTTGCTACTCAGCTTTAAAAGGGGGGGGGGGATTCATCGAAAAAAATCTGGTAACCATACGCTAGGCAGGCTGGAGCTGATGCCAGTTGCTGATGCCAGTTGCTGATGCCAGTTGCATGAAATGCATCACACTGGCCATCCCTGACTTAAAGAACTCCTTTCTCTTACATCTTTAGGCTTTAATTTGAAACTTATCTCATTGTGGAAGTAAGTATTGCCTTAAAATGATGACTGTGAACTTTGTCGTTTTGCAGAAAATGAATAATGTTTTGGAAGCAGTTCTGTTGTACTACATTTCTCTAGTATAAAAAGTGATGTATTCATTCTACATCTTAAATGACATAGACATTAATTAGGGTCCAGAACATTTCCCATAAATATCCAACTATTTAGGTGACAGACTTATGTGAGTTTAACATCTGGCTAAAGAAGAATTATTCTGGCAATTTATGAAGATCTCCTTTCCCAAGCTGAACTGGTGAACTTCACTGTGTGCTCAGCTTCCAATCTCTCTCACTGGGAACTTTAATAAATCATAATGTTGTACCAGAATACCAGTAAGAAGTTGATCAGTTTTTAAAATTCAAACCCAGTTGTGGATGCTCTGTCTTAACAAAAAAGATTGTAAGTGATAAGAGTTCTAATCAAGATTTAGATTAGTTGCTTCTTCAAAACATTTGCTGATGTGTGTAAAAGTTTTGTATATACACTTCTTTTCATTCTAAAGGAAATCTAATAAACGAAAATGTTGAATGTACTCAATTTTATCAAAAGCTAATTGCATATTTGCAACAAGCTGGCAATGTCATGCAGGCAATGTAAGGCTCATGGGTCATATTTGACTTTACATGGTTACATGTGGTGTTTTTTCCACTTGCGGCTAATGCTGTGGTTGCTAGATGATCTAAATTAACATGTCAGGAAAAAAGGTTTAATGTTTTGCCATCATATCCTGAAAGCAAGCTGTGGGGATCTATCACCCATTCATTAAACCAAGCAGTCATGATGTCTTCAGTAGAAAGTGAAGTGTATTTGGTACTGATGTCATAAAGTCACAAGTAATTTTATAGTCTGAGAGGCATATGAGTTTGCAACTTGCAGATTTTTATGCAGTAAAATAGTTCTACGTTTTAATAACACATCCATCTTTTGGAAGGCTAGAGACTTCAGTTGATGCATGTGAGACAGCCACTATTCACTTTCTCCTCTGTGATGACAATTTGTAAAAGGTTACATAATGGTTTTTAAATGTGTTTATATATTTAGGAGATATATATGGTTTTATGTCAAAAAGCCAGAACCAGAAAGAAAATAGCCATCAACCACTGAGACTCTTCTACAAAAACAGCTATAACAGGAAACTTCTACACCAATTCTCATGCTTCTGCTTGCACAAGCGGATTGTCATCCTTTGATTTAGTTTCACATTTCCTTACACCAATGCAAGATATAGGACAATGAAAAATCATATAATTGTAGAGTTGGAAGGGGCCATGAGGGTCATCTAGTCCAACTCCTTGCTGTGCAGGGATGTTTTGCCCAATGTAGGGCTTGAACCCATGACTCTGAGTTTAAGAGTCTCATGCTCTACCAACTTAGCTAACCCACATTTGGAAATAATAATAATAATAATAATAATAATAATAATAATAATAACAATAACAATAATAGCCCGCTCATCTGGCTGGGTTGCCGCAGCCACTCTGGGTGGCTTCCAACACATACAAAAACATAACAAAACATCAAACATTAAAAACTACCTTCTCCCTGTCACTCAATAGCATTTTCCTATCTTCTCCACACAGAGGACCTACTACTTGCTTGTTCTTCCTCTTGCTTCAAATATAACATAGCCAAAGATGCCTTTTTGTTGTTTTTGCAAGCTCAAGTTCACTTTTAGCTTTGGACAAACCTTCAACCTTCTCCCTACAACTGTTGGCTACTTGTGTATACTCTTCCTTCATAATTTCCCCTGTCTTCTATTTCTTATACATTTCCTTCTTACATCTCAGCTTATCTGTAAGCTTCTTATGCAGCCACATCAGTGTTTTTTTAGATGCCTCCCACTTTTCTTTCTTATTGGTATTATCTTTATTTGTGCCTTCAGTATTTCACCTTTAAGAATCTCCCACCCATCCCTTCTCTTTGAGTATTTCTGACCATGAGTTTTCATCCAGAAGTTCCTCAAGCTTTTTGAAGTCAGCCTTCTTAAATTCCAACAGGCATGTCCGGCTACACTCAGTTTTCCCTTGCCTTTGTGTAATAAAACCCAACAGAACTTCCTCCCAAGTTTCCTTATATTTTCACCTCACTGATTAGTTCCTGTTGGTGAGGACCAGGTACAACAAGAAGAAGCTTGTTGCTTCATCCTCCTTCTGGGACATTAAATTGTCAGTGAGGCAATTGAGGAATTTGTTGGTCCTTACATTCCAATTTGGAAGCAATTTGTTGGTTCATACATGTTTGAGTTCCAACAGATATCTGGGTAATTATGCTTGTGAAACATGGACCACTTATAAACACCATCTCAAACTCCTTGAAAGATTCCATCAACGGTGTCTCCGAAAATTTTTACACATCACTTGGGAATACAGGCGAACTAATATCAGTGTACTGAAAGAAGCAAAGATCACCAGTGTTGAAGCAATGATTCTTCAACATCAACTTCATTGGACTGGTCATGTTGTGCAGATGCCTGATGATCGTCTTCCAAACAACTATTCCAAACTTAAAAATGGAAAGCGTAATGCTGGTGGTCCAGAAAAGAGGTTTAAAGACTGTCTCAAGGCAAATCTTTAAAAATGTAGTATAAACACTGACAACTGAGAAACACTGCCCTGTGGGCGCTCCAGTTGGAGAACAGCCTTTACCAAAGGTGTCATGGACTTTGAAGACACTCAAACTCAGGACGCAAGGGAGAAACGTGCTAGGAGGAAGGCACGCTTGGCAAATCCACTCCATGATCAGTTCCTGCCCGGAAACCAATGTTCCCACTGTGCAAGGACATGTGGATCCAGATTTGGCCTCCACAGTCACTTACGGACTCATTGTTAAAACCATGTTTATGGAAGACAATCTTACTCGGCTACAAGTGATCACCAAAGAAGAAGAAGAAGATGCCTCTCCCTTTTGAATGTTTGGTAATCTGCTGTAGAAAGGCATCATCCTATCATCAGCCTGGCTTGGAAATCTATAGCAAACACCCACAGTAAGGTCACTTTTGCTTCCCCCGCCAACAATTTTTTACACATATACTTTTCATCTGCTTTCCATGCTCCAAGTCACAGATCTCTTCACAAGTCTGCATATCCTTTTTATATAATGCTACTCTCCCTTCCTGTTTGGTCTGTTCCTTTTAAACAGCTAATCACTTCTCTGATCCCTCTACTGATTTTCCATTTCTAAAAGGAATTACCATTGAACTGTCACTAAACATATATGAAACAAGTTAGTTGTGAATAGATTAAAACCTAAATCAATTAATATTTCCTAGATAGAGGCCCAAGTTTGGGGTTTCCCATAATTGGACACTGGTCAGGAGAACATTTTAGAATTTGTTAATTGATGAAGTAAGATTTGTTCTTTCATGCCCTCTGACAGTCCCGATTTCTGTTCCTGGTATTTCCAGGTAGAGCTGTTAGAGACCCCTGCCAGGCCCCTGGAAAACCCCAGTTATTGTGGACAATGCTGAACTAAGATAAGACCAATTGTTTGACTCAGCCTGAGGCAGCTTTCTGTGTTCCTGTCTCTCCTTTCTAAAAGAACTGTTCAGGTTGTGAGGATAAATGTGGTAATAATTGTAAAGTAATTTGTACATTGAAAATACTTTTAGAAACAATAGAATATATACATCCCCAAATAACCCAGCATACTATTAAAATGAAGAAATTCTTTAATAAACATTGCTGAAGTCCCCAAGGCATGTGAATATTATGGGACTACAGCTATTTTGAGTAAACAGAATAGCCTTTCATATAGGTAGGTAATCACAGAGGGTCACCATGGAAACTTATAATGAGCGAGAAGGCTGCAGTTAAGTTGTATGTTTTATTCACACACAACACAATTTGCATAAAATTTGCATGAACCTGTTGTATATGATTCCAGTAGATGTGATTCAGTTCTGGAATGCTTCCCTGTACCTTCAGAATCCAAGCATATGTTTTAAAGATGCTTGTCAGTTAATTTAAAGAGTACCCCCCCCCAAGTCTCTGCTTGAGGCCCACAGCCAAAAATAAAATTGTGACAGGGAAGCAAAAGAAGCGTGAAATAATTGCAGAACGTAAATACAAGCATCTAATGTGCTAAAATATTTAATTGTATCAATTATTAATAAATTATTATGTAATTTAAGAGTAAGGGCATAGTGCTTGTCGAAATATTCCAGAGCATTTGCACTCAGAGCACCAGAAGGTGGGACCAAGTTAACTTCTTAGCAAATTATCTGGTAAAATACTGCCTGCATGCTTTTCTGTATATATCCACAAAGATAAGGACTAGAATCATATTTCATAAAAATGAAGGAAATTTATAGAAGGGGAGTAGAAACATAGAATTGTAGAGGTGAAAAGACCACAAGAGTTATCTAGTCCACCCCTGATTTACACCTACCTTATGTACCATTGCTACAGGCTGATGTGGAATGCTTGGAAAACTAATTGAACAAAGCTTCCATGCTGTATCAAGCTGATTGTCTTCTGGTTAGCCTGATAGACACCAGGTTCTGGGCAAATGGTTAACACCAAAGTTTGTCTGGTGAGTGTTAATTCCATAAAATTATCTGTTGTGCGAAGAAATAGTGCCCTCAACTGTTCACTGTGCTCAATCTACACCTAATGATTGTAAGTATGGTTAAAAATAGGCAAGCATGCAGATGACAGCAACCAAATCTACACTTACCATGCATCCAGTTCAAAGTGGTATTCATATTGTAAAAAAACAGGCTATGTTTTGCTACTGTCTATATTTATGCAATATATGCTCTGCAGAAAGGGCACTTGAGCAAATATTTGCCAGCATGAACCAGTTCACTCAGAATGGAAAACATGGTAAAAGAGAGAGTGCTTCAGTATACTGAAAGGAGAGTTCCCACTATTTCAAGCTGATTTTTTTTATAAATAGAGGGTTCAAATGTTTCCATTTAACTAACATAAAGATGAATAAAGTCCTCTCTTTTTTTGCTGCCAGACTATGCATCTAAGCTATTGTCTCATACCATTACAGAGGATTGTAGCTTGATTTTAGGGAGCACATTACCAAGATCTCATTGATACAGACAAAAAGAAACAACCTGGTTAGCAATATGTCCTCCTGCTGTGGCTGGGAGATATTATCTTTATGCTTACTGATACTACAAAATAGCACCGGCCAGCTGATTTCCTCTTGGACATGCATAATGTCTTTCTATGTCCTTCAGCTACTGAATGGCTAAAACACTTTGAACATCCTTGAAATGATAGTTAGCGGTGTTGTAAGCTCAGTGCATACATAACATTCTGGTATTATTTTTTCAGAAGGATGTATGTGCATATCTGAAAAGAAAAGCAATTTAAGATCCAGTCCAATGCATCCACCAAGGAAGAAGTTATTGTCCTTGAAATTTCGAAGGGCCACACTACAGGTGATGCTAAATATGTATCACTTGGGTGTTGTGTTATTGGATTTTAATTGTAAACAGCAGCCAGAGGAGGTCCCGGCAAGGACTACAGCATGGGGGGAGGTTAAATTCCTATGCTACGGTCTGAAGAAAAATTGTGCCCAGGGGCTGCTATTGGGCACAGGAGGGAAGCTCCTATGGCTGTCAATGAAATCTTTTGTATTATGTCAGGTAGCTATTTGTGGGGGATGGAGAGGGTTGAAAGGATCATACCATGAGAGCAAAGGACCCTGTGCACATAAACGAAAATTACATAAGTGGGGAGCACCCTCTAAAAAGCCTCTA
Source organism: Podarcis liolepis (assembly GCF_965112155.1). Taxonomy (NCBI): domain Eukaryota; kingdom Metazoa; phylum Chordata; class Lepidosauria; order Squamata; family Lacertidae; genus Podarcis; species Podarcis liolepis. The sequence continues at coordinate 49,091,147 of NC_139564.1, forward strand.
AACACCCATTTTTACCCCTGCTCTCTATTTTTCTCTCCTATTCTCCACACAACTGTCTCTTCTACTAGAGTTGAAGCTATGGGGCTGGCTAGAGGCTGGAGGATGTTGAAAAATGGTGGCTGTGTTACTGTGCATGTCAGCTGCTAAGCTGGGAGGCTGAGCAGCCTAAACAAAGCCCCATTGCACCTCTGGTCTCTTTTGGGCTTCCTCCAGCCTCACTGAAGTCCTCTTCAGACTCCGGGGAGGTTCTCCTCACGAGCCACAAGGATGCTTCAGTTCTCACCTGCTGTTTCCTTGTATGATTTTATTTATTTCCCAGCACTGTATTGGGTCATGCAATACAGTCTTGAAATTACCAGTACATTCTTCCCTTTCTAGTTAGATGGTACTCTTCTTAAGTAATGGGAATTCTGGTGATGAATAATATAGGGTGCGCCTGTTGCTCAGTCCCTGCTCCTGCCAACCTAGCAGTTCAAAAGCACGTCAAGTGCAAGTAGATAAATAGCTCCAGCGGGAAGGTAAACAGTGTTTCCGTGCGCTCCTCTGGTTCGCCAGAAACAGATTAGTCCTGCTGGCCACATGACCCGGAAGCTGTCTGCGGACAAATGCCGGCTCCCTGGGCCAGTAAAGTGAGATGAGCGCCGCAACCCCAGAGTCATCTGCGACTGGACTTAACCGTCAGGGGTCTCTTTACCTTTACCTTATGGTAGTTTTTGTTATGTGAATGGTGCTGCAGACCACCAGTTGGGAACCAGTGTTCTAAAATATATCCATTGAATATCCTTGCCTGTTGATACAATATGGAAGCAGACAAAATATTTTATATTATGGTATTGTTTTCTTCTACAGTCAATAAATCCTTATTTTGTTGGAATACAGGTAGTTATGTATCTCATAATATCAGTTAAATAATGAAATTACTTACCAGAGGGAGATCACAGTGAAAGATCAATGCATTTATATTAACTTAAATTATGATGGATTAATAAGGGGTGGGGTTGCCTTACAGTATTCCTTCCTACAAATTTGAATTAGGATTTTTTTTTGTCAAATGCAGAAAACAGTAAAAAAAAACTACTATTCTAACAGCCTTACCATTCCTATCAATCTAGTTTTGCTTTAGGTTTCCAGGGGAGTCCCTATGCCCAGCATACAGGAGCATGGAGTGAGACATGCCTCTATGTGTAGATTCTAGCATTCAGCTTTTCATCTCACACATTTCTGGCTACTGTTGTCCTACACAGTGGTGTAGCGTGGGGGGTGCAGGGGGGGCCGGCCGCACCGGGCGCAACATCTGGGGGTTAGGGTTAGGGGGCACAAATCCACGGGTTAGGGGGCGCAAATCCATGCGTTAGGGGGCGCAAATTACTTGCCTTGCCCCGGGTGCTGACAACCCACGCTACGCCACTGGTCCTACAGTAGTAACTAGGTGAAGTGGGTGAGTAAAGGCCCACTCATTAGCCTAGACTAGAGAGAGCCATCAGTTGTACCTCTTGCAACATAGCTCCTTCTTTTAGATGCTGATGAAATCACTCCTCTCACTGCCTAAAGCCATTATCTTTATAAAGGAACTGTTTTTGTCAGCCTGTTCTGTTGCTGCTGATCTTTACTAGATATAGGATTATGTACCATGATGGGGTTCAAGAATATCATCCAGACTGCCCTCACCACACCCCTAAACTCATTGCAGTATTCAAGAGGAAAAATGCAATTATCAGCTGGGTGTTTGGTTGCTTATTTATTTTATTTATTATTATTATTTATTAAGTTTCTATACTGTCCTTCATCCAAAGATCACAGCACAGTTTTCAGTTTAAAAGTGCAAAAATGCATACCATAATAACAAGTGAAAACAATCTCTCTCCCCCTTCCCTCCAGTTTAAAAGCTCTGGGAAACAGGAATGCTTTTGCCTAGTGCCTAAAGATTTGTGGATCTGGAGTGCAAGTGATTGAATCTAACCACCTCATCTATAATTACATAGAGAAGCCATATCTTGAGCTTCTTGATCATTGCTAATACAGGTCTATTAAAAAGTAAGGAAGTTATAGTTTGATATAACTTAAGAAGCTTCAGTAAGAGTGTCTGGTATTTATGTGAGCCACAGCTGCTGATATTCTCCTGACCTTTTAAATATATAGATGAAATACTGAAAAATTTAGCATAGTTACATTTTCTTAGTTAAAAGAAAATCCCACATCATTTTGCTTTGAGTTACTATGAATAAAGTATAAGAATGTACCATGAATGTATGTATGAATATAGTAAAAACAACAACTCCATTATTCTGTGGCTATGATTATTACAGGTGGAAACAAAAATACTTGTACCAAAATATACTGGCAGTAGCATAGTGTTTCTTATCAGACATCTGCCGCTCTCATCTAAAAAAAGCATTAAAAAAACTATTGAGAAACTTGAACACATTGATTGAATATAACCTCCATTATAAATTTATTTCAGTGCATTCTTTGAGTGTACGATAATAGCATACTGGATGTTATTGTATTCATTCATAAAGGACACATTAGAGCTATAAAGTGAAGTTCGATAATTAAAATTTTGCTTCCCTCTGGGATGTATAGGACAAGTGAAAAGTCAGAATGATCATAAATAAATGAAGAAATGATGCAGTGATTTCTGCATGATGGGCTGCTAGCCTGCCAATAGTGGTTGCTAATGGCAAAGTGAGTCAGAAGGTTAAGGTGGCTATTACTCAGTTGGGCAGAAATGTATAGGACACTACATTTTAGTAAAGGGTTTTGAAGATGCTCAACTTAGGTATAAATGAACAACGTAAATAATATAGGTGCAAAGCTCAGCTGGCAAATAGGTTGTAGCAAGGAAGCACAGCAAACTTCAATTTGCAATATTCATGGGGGGAAATGTAAACAATTCAGATGTGACTTATAAACAGATGTGGCTTATAAAACATGCACATAGCAGAAAGGAATATGTTCACTTGTTCTTTAACTACACATTATGTTGCATGTCAAATGTAAGTACAATAGCAAAGCTATATGGAATGTTGTGTCATTATACTCAAGTTAACTCAGCTTTTCATTATGCTTCTTGCCTTAGTTTCCTATCCAGCTCTGACTATTGAAAGTGGTCTTGCTTTTTACAAGCTTAGTTTTGCCTTTTACAAGCTTCCTTTATCATTGTTTCAAAAAGCTCCCTGCTAGGTTTGTAGTCAGTTTTCCCCATCATGCTTATTTGAATATAGTAATTTCTTATTCTGCAACTGTATGTGTGTTCTCTCCCTCCCTCCCTCTTCCTCCCTGGAATACATTCAACACTTTGATAATTGATAATTGCTTGCATGTTCTATTTTGTACCTGTGGCTGATGAATATCTGCCAGAATAAAATATCTAAGGTTACGTATACATCATTCTGAATCATTTGTACTTATCATGGTCCATTAGATATTGTGTTGCACATGGAAATACTGAAAGTTCACTGAATATCCTTATGAAGGTCACTGTTGCAATGGTTTGTCAATAAGTGTCACAAAGTAACATTTCTTTGTTATCCAAGAGATTGGTAGGTGCTGGTCATAGTATTGCTAATATTTAATATCACACCTATATATGTATTTTAACCCTACGAAAGGTTAAAGGAAAAAAATACTTTAAATGAATTCAAAAGAACTTTGGCCTGACTTACTTTGCTTTTCTGAAAATAACTTTCAGCAGGATCAGAAAAATCTTAGAGCTTGAAGCCTCCTAAGAATGAATCTAAAGAAGAATGAATCTAAAGAAATATACACTGCAACTGTTCCAAGTAAACCTCTCTAACCTTTGCTAGAAATATGTTTCATTTTTGAATGTTCATCTCCAGGAGTTAAATCACAATTGTACTGGGACCTTACATTTCAGCAATAATTCATGTTGTATCTGCTGTTGAAAATGCAGCAATTTGTTTCTTTGAAGTGCAGGTTATTTTATTTAATTAATCTCTGTGTGTGTGTTTTTAAAAAATATTCTGAAGAACTGCTTATTTGATTTAATTATGCAGGTCTAAATTATTTGTGACCTGGTATATTCTATAATATGGATATTTTCAGTAACTCACTAGAAGTGCATTCATTTTAATTATATTTGGTATGTTAGTTTGTTAGGACCAGTAAGCCATTACTGTTGGATAGATACGCTGAAGAGGAAATTCCAGTTTTTATGGGCCCCTTAAATTAGACTAATTTAATATGTTTTTGTTATTCACATTACTTTGGAAACATATTTTCAGGATAACTTGTATCTACATATGAAGAAAGCTGTATTGTTTTGACTTGTTTCACAAACATAATATTTAGCGAGCCCATAGAGCCAATTGTTTTACTAGACGTTTGTCCTTGGTGTATGGTAAAATTGTACTTACCACATGACAGAATAATACAGATAACCCATCTTCAGAATAAAAGCTTACCCTTGGGTAATTTTCTAGGTTGTATGAGAGCAATACAAGCTCTGTGAAACACATCTGCATACAATTCTGTGTACTTTAGTCTAACTCAGACATATTCCCAGTCCAATAAACAATGCCAGAATGACCATTATGGCAGTGTGTGCCTTCCTTTTCTCAAATGCTGTAATGTAGTGTTTCCAGAGTTTGTTAAACCATGGTTTCCCATTGGCCTGGTTCCAATGTAATGCTGAACTATGGTTTAGTATTATGTGCATACGCTTTGGGCTCATGCACTAAGAGAAGGAGGAGTTCATGAGGCTCATTTATACAATGCTAAATGATGGTCTAGCATTATGTCTGAATCAGGAAACTGTGATTTAAATTCCGACTACAAACCAGGATTTGATTGTGGTTTTCAGATCAGGATGGTAGTCAGACCTTAAACCAGGCTTCCTCAACCTCGGCCCTCCAGATGTTTTTGGCCTGCAACTCCCAGGATCCCTAGCTAGCAGGAGTAGTGGTGATGGGAATTGTAGTCTCAAAACATCTGGAGGGCTGAGGTTGAGGAAGCCTGCCTTAAACCATAGTTTTACAGTTGGTACATAATGAAAATAAGCCTTGCAATATTGCATTAAGAATTGAAAGATGAAAAAGAATTGTGCACATTGCAACAATATTTATGGTATACTGGACCAAGATAGCTACATCATAACCTGGGCTATATTTACACTCCATTCTATTTTAAATGTCCACTATGTATTGCAAGATTCTGAAAACCTAAAACATTAAACTCCAAAATATTAAGAGTAGAATTAAAGTGATGGCCCGTGCCCCAATTATGAAAAAAAAATCTAAGGAAACATCAAAAGGGTTTCTTCTCAGAGGAATTAGAGAAGCATTTTGAGTGTTACTGCTCTTATAAACAAGTTGAAATCATTTTCATTACAAACAGGATCAAATGTGGCAGATGTATATATACTATGTCCAGTTGCATTAGGCATACATACTACCTGGTTTTTTATTATTATTTAATGTTGACTGTTTCTAGAAGTAGTCCATGCCATTGAATCTGCTGCAATTAAGGTTATCAGCAAATGTCGGATTCTTGCAGTCAAATGCAACTTAGATCAGCATCAGTTACAGACCAGTGCATTCCTTCACATAGCTCTTTGGCATGAATAAGCTCTGAAAGCTAACTAGAGTTTCAGGTTCTTCCCCCTGCTATCTGATTTCAAAAAAGGAACCCCTATGCACTTCTTTGAAGTTCACAAGTCAGGCATGGGGACTTCATCCAGTTCCTCTCCAGTCAGATTTTATCAGCTGATGTAGTCCTGAAAGTATGACTGGAGAGTTCATTTAAGGAACTTCCTTAAATGTGGGTTAGGGACGCGGGTGGTGCTGTGGGTTAAACCACAGAGCCTAGGGCTTGCCGATCAGAAGGTCAGAGATTCACATCTCTGCAACGGGGTGAGCTCCCGTTGCTTGGTCTCTGCTCCTGCCAACCTAGCAGTTCAAAAGCACGTCAAAGTGCAAGTAGATAAATAGGTACCGTTCTAGCAGGAAGGCAAACGGCATTTCCGTGCGCTGCTCTGGTTCGCCAGAAGCGGCTTAGTCATGCTGGTCACATGACCCGGAAGCTGTATGCCAGCTCCCTCGGCCAATAAAGCAAGATGAGCGCTGCAACCCCAGAGTCATCAGGCGACTGGACCAAATGATCAGGGGTCCCTTTACCTTTATATAGCACTAATATTTCTATACCCATGACACCTTTGTGTAGGGAATGCGGTTGCAACCTAATAAAGGATCTTTGCTTTTAAAAAGCTGCTTGCTTCCTTCTTTCCTTGGTTTCCTTGGTTGGACATCACCCGTCTTCTCTGACCGTAGCGGACCCGAACCAAATTCTCTGGGTTTTACATCAGTTGGATATACCTAATTAAATCCTTAGATCCCAATGTCATATATAATGCACACACAAAAGGCTTATAATTCAGCCATTAATCATCCCTTGTGAGTAAATGTATTACTCCCAGCAAGCATATCCTTTCTTTATGAAAGCAAGTATTCTCTTTTGCATTTGTTGAGCACTCAACTGGCCATGTTCAGGGTTGATATATTGAAAACAAGATCTGATTAGCTAAGATGCCCATGTGATTTTTGCCTTGTCCCTGTGGCTGGAAATTTCACTGAAGTGACTCATGACAACTTATGAGAACCTATCACTCATGCCTTATGTTATGCAATGACTTAGAGCCCATCTCCAACTTCAGTGAAATACTCTTTGCAAATTTAAGTTCACATTTAATGAAAAGCTATTCCTATCTTGGATGCCCCTCATGAATTGTTTAGCTACTTAGGTTTGCATGCTGTTCTTTTTTGGAAGCCCTAACCCAGCTAATTGATTCAGAAGTGCATTTTATTTCTTTTTCTCTAACCTTAACCAATAACTCTCCTTTGCCTCACTCCCCTCCACCTGTATCCCTGTCTCTGATACATGGTTGTTCCTTTTTTATTAATGAACTTTTACATTATTTTTAACCATAATTGGGAAGGTTTTAAAGGAAACGGTATCAAGGATGGCAGTGTGTGGGTCAGTTTGCCATTCACCTCTTTGGGATAACTATTTTTATAAAATTCTGAAGCTGAAAGCTTTTTAATATCTCTCTCTCTCTCTCTCTCTCTCTCTGTGTGTGTGTGTGTGTGTGTGTGTGTGAGTGTGTGTGTACATACCGTATATATGCAGGTTTTGGTGTCTTCGGGTGTCTTCCCGTGTAAGAGTTGGGGTGTCTAGGCGACGTTTCGACGAGGTCTCACTCGTCATCTTCAGGCTGGTGCTTTCGGCTTCTTGTTACTGGAACAGAGCAGGATCTCAGTGTTTGAGTTCCTATAAATACTGTTGAGGGGGTGTATAAATAAAACAGTATTTATAGGAACTCAAACACTGAGATCCTGCTCTGTTCCAGTAACAAGAAGCCGAAAGCACCAGCCTGAAGATGACGAGTGAGACCTCGTCGAAACGTCGCCTAGACACCCCAACTCTTACACGGGAAGACACCCGAAGACACCAAAACCTGCATTCCTGTACCCGTGAAAATCTACGAAAGCAAATACCGTATATATATATAGAGAGAGAGAGAGAGAGAGAGAGAGAGACAGAAAGAAAGCACCAGGACCTTTGTACATGCTGCCTTCTATCTCTGCCAGACTATATGAAGGAGCATGAGAGATAATAGCCTGATACTTTTTCTTCCCCTTCCTCTACCTTCTGAGCTAATCCCCCATGTAAATAGTTAAGCATGCCTAAAAGGAATCCTCTTGTTGCTCTTTTCTTATCAGGTATGCCTTAAAAAAAGAAATGAAAATCCTTAAGGGGAGGATGGAATTACCATGCAAATCTGCCTGTTTTCTCTGCAGGATCTGCATGGACTTTGCTGTTTCTACCCATTTCCCTGTATGCCTTCAGAAAGGAGAGAGATCCCATCCCTGGAGTCTGAAATTTATGAGAAATCTGGGTGGGGGGAGGAAGTGTTCTTGCTCCTGGTGTGCTGGCAAGGGGAATTGTCAATATCTGTCCCTTCAGCTATTTTGGTATTGCTTATTCCTAGATAGCGTAAGGTTATTGCTCTATTATTGCTACCTAAAAGGCGTTAAGATTACAAGCAACACTACAGCTAGTGGAGCTTCTGTTCTAATGGGTATTCATCAAGGTCTTTGTGGATTCACAATTTAATATTTCTCCAAAGGAAATTGGAACATTATTATGTGTAATGTTAATTTAATCGGCGTTTTGCACAAAACACCTGAAAGAATAGTAGTTCTCCTTCTGATTATTTTTTCTCAAGGTGACATCTTGGGAGCACACCACTTCCATTTCCAATTTCATTTTTTTAATGCTAAGAATAAACATGAAAATGTGGGGGTCCAATATATAAACTCATAATGCAGTTTAGAGTTGCTTTGCAACCATACTTGCTGAATGTCAGTATAACTTCTGTTTTCTCACTTTAGTAGTCAAAGTCCAGTTTAAAAGCCCTACTATAATTCAAGTATTTTCTAGAGCATTTGAGTTTATTGGTTTTCTATAACAGCAAAGATACACATTTAAATTTTTGTGAAACAAAATTATGTAGAACCATATGTCCCCTCCCCCCCCCCCTCATCACTCGAATTCTCTGGGACTCTTCTACAGAGAGTTGTGGGATCCTCTAGTTAGTACAAGGGCAAATCAGCAGAAATCATGGGGAAATTCACTTCCAATAGTGGAGGTTCCTGCTGAATAAAAAGTCATTCCATGAGTTCAAGGGCACTAACTGGATTCCACCTATGGTCTTATACATACCTACTACCTGCTCCTTGGGCTGCCTCATGCAGCCACTTGGAAGTTGTTAGCCAGTATAATAAATCACCTTGTCACAGGTGCTGTTTCTTACACAATCCTTGAGTGTATAAGCAAACAATAAGGAATCCTGGAATTGTGACTGTATTTCATATGGGGGAGCAGAAGAGTGGGGAGATACATGATTATGAGTGTGTGCATATGCAGTTCCTCAAATCAGGTCCCTGCTCACTTTTCCAATCAATTTTTTGGGTGTGTGTTTTTCCCCAAATCAAAAGCAACTTAATAATTAAGGCTGCAGATCTAACCACACTTACCTAGGGACAGAGATAAGACATACATTTGCTTCAGTATGCATTTAAAGGCGAATCTACCTAATTCACATTTTCCAAAACAATACACGAAGTGAAACAACACAGCCATCCTTTGAAATCTGCACTTGTCCAAATTTTGTAGTGTAATTCTCCAGTTGGTAATACGTAGAAAAATGCATATACTAAGAAAAACTGCATTTTTTAAAAAAAAATACACAATGAATTATATTAGAGAAAAATGCTTTGCAAAAATGTGTATATTATGCAAAAGTCCATACCAAAATGTATATGTTCAGAGAAATTTGTGCTTAAAACTTTTGAAAATGTGGAGAACTGAACATAAAATTGGATAATGGGGAATGGAGAGAAACTAAAATTAACAGATTCACCCTTTCCTATACAGGAGTAAGTTGCACTGAAGTCTGTGTGGGATTCCATTTCCCTTCTCCTGCATGTGTCTCTGTAAAACCAAAAATTGTAGAATGTTAGATTCTCGCTTCCTAATTGGAAGCAATACATGTTTTAAGTTTTATCTGACTCTAGGAGTAAGTACAATAAAAGCAGGTTTCTGTGCATTTAGATGGGGAATAATATACTTATGAGGATGTAAGATCAGTAGAAATAAGAATGCAGAAAATTATATGCTTGCGAAAATCATATATCTAGTTTTCTCCATGACTATCCTGAACTTGTATGGCACGGTTAACCAAGGAAGAGCTAAATAATGGAGGATGGTATTCTGTACATCATAGATTATATTTGGGGAAATCCCTATCATTTTGTTCTTTCATTTTTTATGTTTGATGGTAGCATGGCACACACTTCCTGTTATTTTAACCACAGGAGTCCTGCTTTGTAAGTGCCGGGACCAGAGCACAGATAAAAACACCACTAGTCAGCCTTTACCCCCTGTAGTTACCGTAGGCCTGAAACTTTGAATTTGAGATAACGGTCTGTGGATTTCTCAGTGATGCGTTCAATGATGCTTCAGATCCTAATACAAATTCCACTGAGTCCAGTTTCTGTGTTGAATGTGGCCACTAATGAGAACAAGACCGCTATTCTTAAACGTTATAATATTAAAAAAAACCACTTTCCTCAGCAAGTGCAGTGATCTCTTCAAACTTGCAATCATTTCTGTATAGCAGTAATTGCAGCATGTATTTCTTGCTTTAAACCTTGTTTTTGTTGGTCAAGAACATGTTTATTTTTATGCACTAGTGTGCTGATAAGACAAAATTTCTGAAGTTCAGCCATCAAAGTTACTTTACATTTAGAGGCTTATGCTACATATCAAAGTAATCAGTTGTAAAATAATGCTAATGTACATATTGTCACTGTTTTTCATCAGTGAAATGAGAAGATATATTTTTAGAGTGATCCTGTCCTGAAATCAGACATACTGAGCAACAAACTGCCAATTTCACTTAAGCTATTTATCCCTAGTCATTCCCACCACTATAAAGAATGAACGACTTTTGCTGGTTTTCTTCAAGGCTACTGCTTGCCTCTGAAGGTGTTGATACTGCCTTGAGGCTCCAATGGAAGTTTTCTCTGTGGTCTGCCTTTCTTACATAAGCAGAAACTCCGCTTTCCATCAGACCACCTCTCACAGCCAATGAAGCAGAACCTTCACAGAGCTATTCAATCAAAAGTGCAAGCTTTCAAGCCTCGAACACAGTATAAATATCAATAACCATTCTTCTCAAAGCAGCTGTGTAGCTTTGTAACTGTCAGCTGTCAGCCATGAGCTGATAGTACGCAGTTCAGAATTAAACCTTTACACTAACCTCTTATACATTGTACGGCTGTGGTGGGGAAGGTAAATGGCGTTCCATGAGCTCTGGCTTCCATCACAGTGTTCCGTTGCACCATAAGCAGTTTAGTTATGCTGGCCACATGACCCAGAAAGCTGTCTGTGGACAAATGCCAGCTCCCTTGGCCTGAAAGCGAGATGGGCACCGCAACCCCATATGCGCCTTTGACTGGACTTAACCATCTGGGGTACTTACCTTTACCTTATACATTGTAGTAAAAAAAACAACCTTTGTTGGCATCTGTCTTGCGAGACAATGGAGTGCACACCTGGGGGTGAAGTCAAACCGCTGGAGAATCGCACCACCCACTGTGGCTGCAGAGAACATAACTGCTGCCTCCAGTGTTGTTCTTGCTGTGTTAGCAGCACCAAAGTGATCTATCTGGTGGTGCAAGCCTGGGCAGTGTTTATGAAGGTCTTGGACTGAGCAAACAACAAGACTACCCATTCGGCCTCACTGATGAGGTCCAAAGGAAAGCAGAGCAAAGGACGTGGCACTAGCTTGACTACAGGAGTTTCCAGAAGGAAGCGCACAAGACACCATCCTACTGTCTTAGGGACTCCACTCCAGATTTGTGTAGGGTTTACTCCTTAGCCTTTTCTTCTCCCAAAGATGTCCGTCAAGGCAGTGGGGGTTTACTCCCAAAGCCTTTCTCATAAATGATTATAACCATGAGGCAGTGGAGGTTTAAGGTACGAGTTTTCCTTCTCCCAGATGGGCTGTCTTCCCAGGTTGATGAGCCTCATCTGCCCCTCATATCCCTCTACAGCATGTGCAGTAACCAATGGTGATTGGATCCACTATTGGTGTCTGTTTTCCCAACATTCCCCTGTTAATTTCTGCATTATATTTGCATGATGTAAAGGTCACGTCTTGAAATATAGCAGAATATAGTGCAGTTTTATAATTCATTTTCATGTTATTTGCTTCCGGATAAAATCTGTTTGCACATAACATGGAAATGAGCACTAAACTTGTGTCGTATTCCACTCTGTTTCTGGAAGTAGCTTTTATTTTGTTGTGCTTATGTTATATAATGCAAAAATGAGCAGTTAAGGAAACATTGGGAAAATCTGATAAACTGCCATGTGTATGCTGCCTGAGAGTTCAAGCAGTCCTAGATTTCATCCCGGTTTATTATCTCCCAGGGAAAAGATTTAGGGTGATAAGTGAACTATAATTTGCAGTATGACAGGGCTAATTTAAAAGTATGGCATGTATACAGCAGGCATAGGCAAACTGGCCCTCCAGATGTTTTGGGACTACAACTCCCATCATCCCTGACCACTGGTCCTGTTAGCTAGGGATGATGGGAGTTGTAGTCCTAAAACATCTGGAGGGCCGAGTTTGCCTATGCCTGGTATACAGCCTATCACAGAACTACAATCCCCAGCACCTTTAACAAAGTTCCCAGGATTGTTTGCGGGGTGGGGGCTTGAAATGTATTATTTTTTTGCAGCCATACAGAAATTGGGGCATGCAGCATAATAACCAATCTTGAGTCCTGAGACAGGGTAACAGATTCTGAGAAGAGCAATGCCCACCTGTCCTTCATTTCTATTTCTTCTTTCTAACTGCTTGTGTGTTTATTGTTTCTGCAAAGTACTTCATTTGTACAAAATCACCCAACACCAAAGTTCCCATAAACAACAGCAAAGTTCCTATAAACAATTTTACATGTACATTTTTTATTTTTTCTAGCTGAGAGGGGGGCACCACCAACAGATGGTGATATAAATAAAAATTTCCCCTATCAGTCTAGTTAGGCTGGGAACTGATCCAGGTCAGTGTGCCATCTCCCTTATTGTAGTGCCCTCAAGACCACTTGGAGTATTTGGTTGAGGCAGCCCTAGGCTGGCTCCAGCTGTTGTGTTCTGTATCAGCTGCAGTCTCTCAAATGCTGCAGTAATCTAATTATCCAGGCAAACTTCATTGTGAAAGAAATAAAGAGGATTTAGTATTTAAAATGTAAGGATTGTTGCTTTAAGTTTAAATTTAAAAGACATGTATAAGTATGAGTAATTTTTACTTCTCATTCTCTTTGTATCCTGTAATACCCAGAGTAATACCTGGGCCTGGGACCTGTGAGGTCTATCTGATAGCAAGAGGTTATAGATCTCATTATATGAGAGTCCCACATGTCACCTGTTTAATGAATATTGCCTAGTTGACACAGTATAACAACTCAACAGTTTTTAAACAGGACTGCAGTACATTAACAATTACAGCCAGACTCAGCAATAAAGAGGTAAAACACAAGTGATGGGTTGCACTAGGGCAATATTCTGTTAATAACATCTCAGGGGGGTGAAAAGTGTGAAAGCTAACTTAAACCTCAACCTTGGGTGAGCTAAACCCTGCCCATTCCAAGGGGCATGACAAGACAAAGCCCCAGAGCTGGGTCCTGCCCTCTCTCGTGCCTCAAAATGCTGTTGGACAAAAGTACAGCCCCAGCCAGCATGACCAGTGACCAAGATTGTTGGTAGTTGGCATCAAAAATATATGAAGGGCACCAGGTTGGAAAAGGCTGTATTATAGGGTGATAGTCAACTAAATCCTACTCAGAGTAGACACACTGAAATGAATGAACCTATGTTGGTCAGGTCCATGAACTTCAATGGGTCTACTGTGAATAGGACTACTATTGTATAACACCCATACTATTTAACGGCAACACTTACTGTAAAATAATACTAAATTATTGTACCAATTAGAAACTAAAATGTACACTCTTTCATCTTAATATATGGTTGTCTGTTGTGACATTTAAAGTCTGTAACTTAAACTCAAGTATAGCTCATAATGACCACCCTCATTAAAAGAACCTTTTCTTATAGCACTTATAACGTTGGACTCCTACTGATAATATAATGAGGGTAGAATGCATTTTGATTGAGTTACCACTAGGGAGAAATTTAATTTAATTAAACTCGTCTTCATTAGAGTATTAACATTCAAGTAAAGTAATTATAAAGGCATGTACAGTATTGGAGAAATCCTGCTGTTTAGGAACAAAGAAAGATCACATTAGACTGATCAATTTTAGAAAAACCTTTCCCCAATAATTATCTTCAGTGTACCAAAACATGCACACTTTGGAAAGAAAATTGTGTTTCTGAAACTTCTGCTGTAAATATTTTCTACAAGATATTGTGTGATTCTACATAGTGATGTGGACAGATAATAACTTTCACATTGGTTCCATTCATTTTTCTATACTGGTTCCTTTGTGTAAGCCACATTTGAGCAATCTATGGCATGGCAGCCGCGTGTAGCACCAGCCTTGTTTTATGCAGCCCCAATGCCTTCTGAGCGCCTACATTCTTCAGACTCATCAGCGTTCCCTTTTTCCTTGCCTTTTACTTTTAAAAGGGTTTTTTTCATTTTTCTATGTAAAAAAAAATGGAAGGGGAAATATTTTACTTGATAAAAAATTGATTTGGAGAGAAGCCCCCCCCACACACACACATACATACCTGCCCACCTCCATCTCTCTTATTTGTAAGCTTTTGCCATACAGAGTTTGATGTGTGCATCCATGACAGATGGCTATCCAACCTCTGCTTAAAAACCTCCAGTGAAGGAAAGTCCACCAGGTTCCAAGGGAGTTGGTTCCACTGTTGAAAAGCTCTTACCACCAGAAAGTTCTTTCTCATGTTTAGTATAACAAAAAAGGAATTACTTTTACAGTACTTGTTTTCTAGACCAGTAACTACCGGTATTTGTTTGTTGTAGTGGGGCGGGGAGCCATCTTCTGAATGCTTATTTAAGAACAACCCCATTAAATCCAGCGGGAATGAATTCTGAGTAGATCTGCATAAGACTGGAAATTCTAATCTAAAATAATCTAAGTGGTGAAAATGGAAGCAGGCCCGTCTCTGTTCCAAATTAGTTAATATAGGACGCTTTTGTCTCTGAGTCTGCCCATTGTCTGCTCTGCTCACTACTTACATGTGGCTCGCAACAGATTAAGCTCAAGGGAACGCAGCCCTTCACAGAAAAATAAAGTGCTCTCCACCCCAGTGTAAGTAATGCCCAAAAGATGTGTCTCAGCCACAACTTGCCATCTGCAGCTCCTACTAGCCATTGTCTAAGGTTCTGTGATGTCATGAAATGGTCTTACATATTTTCTGTGATTGCTCAGTAGGCCAAATCATGAAAGGCTGAATGTATGCAGTTGATTGCACTGGAGTTAGAAGGGGGAAATGTCACAAAGGGGAGCTGCATTGTTAGAGATATAAGTTTGATATGCATAAAATGCTATGTTTGAATGCCTTGCATTGAAAAGACTATGCACAGAGGTTTACATTAGGCAGGAGATTTGAACATGTCTCCAAGGAATGGCTACCCAGCAGCAGCCTTCTCCTCCTTCTCTTGTATTCTGTCAGTCATCAAGGCAAGTACAAGCTTCTACCCTGCTTCTTTTTTTAAAAAAAAAGAAAAATTATTTGCATCGTGACACTCCTAGACTTTCACTTTTAATGCTGTGATTAGTGTTCTGAAACCTTCCCTTGTTTACACACACACACACACACACCTACCTACAGGAATGCTGGTAATGACATCAACAGGAAGTGTATAGGAGTGCCTAAATCTTTAATTTTGCACATCGCCAGGGCATCTTGTGCCAGGGCACAGCGAAAACAAGAGAGGGGGAGCATTTGTGGTACAAAAAAAAGTAATTGGATTCCAGCAGGATGCTACAAGCCATGCACGGATTACTAATAATGGCATGTGACTTCCCTGAAAGTTTTGAGGCACAAATCATCTTGAATGTAGGAGTGCATGTCACAACCTGATGGTGTCAAGAGCACAAATTGTCCTGAATGCACATTAAAAAGACCCATCATGAGGTGCCCTCATTTTTTGACTCTTATTCTTCTGCCTAAGATTTAGTCATTGCTACCACCATATCTCAAGATGATTTGATCACTTGCAGCATCAGGCAAACTCTGATTTATAAACCAACTTAGGCTTCATTTCAATAAATGTTCCACAGAGCTCTCTAATTCAATGACTGCTCTCCTCCAGCCAGAGGGATTTTCACAACACTTTTGGCACTATATAGTGGCTCCATCCTCATTAACCCATTGCTAGCTTTATGTTTTCATTCCTTTTGAAGTGCCAGTCTTTGAAATCAAATGGATAAGAATTCACTTTTTCCTAGGACCAAGCAATAGAATCAAAAGTTGCTAATGGGTAACATTGTATAAGAAGGATTCCACACGAAAAGATTGCATAAAGAGCAAAAAGGAGCCACACTAAAGATCTACACTGAAATGAAAATAAAGTTCAACTTAGTTCCAATTTGTTACGGTAAAATCTGGGTGCGAGGCTGCTCTGCCACCCAGCTCATCGGACTAAGTCCGCGGGTCCCTGCGGAGGAAAATGAGCTCAGCCGAAGACAGGAGCAAACTGCAGAAGATCCAAGTTTATTGCGCAACAGGTTCAAGGCGAGATTGAACAGCGAGAAAGGGGTGACATGAACTTTTGAAACTTCCCTCCATGTCCCAGAATACAGTGCAAAATACATCCTAGTTACATCATGAATACATTAAGAAGAGATTGGGTTACACAGATTACATCATGAATACAATAAGAAGAGGTTGGGTTACACAGATTACATCATGAATATATTAAGAAGAGGTTGGGTTACACAGGATTAACATACGGAGGAGGGAGGGGGGATTATGCAGAGCTGGAGATATGCACAGATAAGCACATCCTGAGTACCTGATGAGAAGACAATGGTCCATGTATGCATGGTCTGCCACCTGGCATTGCCCGGAGGAAAGGCTTGGCAGAGTGATTTGACAGGATTAGGGTCTTGACACCTTGCTTGAGGGATTATGGAGGACAGGGGAGGTGTCATGGAGTCCTAGACAAATTGAGCAAATTGGCACGTTGATTTTCTATGAATTTTATAGATTTTAGTCCCTTTTGACATTGACAATTGGAAATAAATGGATATATTGTAGCGAAGAAGGAGGTGAAGAAGACATGCCCCCCTTCCGTATCAAATTGGACCTGTGTTTCATACACAAGTAAGCATCTGCAAAGTGTGTGAGGGAAGGTGGCTGGCTATACTGAGGCACTGTGAAATTGTCAAGTGCAGAGTGTAAGGCAGCATAATAGGACTCTGTTCTTTGACACCTCTGCTCGTACACTCTTATAATCTTCAGTGACACTGTGTTTCTGATTATTATTTTTTCTTTTCTCAATCCTTTTTCTTAGTGTTGAACATCTTTCCTTCATGTCACTTTGCTGACCTTTCTCTTGCAGTAGATTGTTTGTCTGCTTTTTCCTCTTTTCCTCTCTTCTGTCAGCCTACCTTTTTCTCCCCCTGTGGCTCTTCCAACCACTGTTTGCTTTTCTTCAACACAGATGCATTCTGGCTGTGGATCTCAGCTTGTTGCTTCAATTAACTTTACAATGGACCCCCTGGCAACTCCCATTGTTTCCTGCTGCTGGTTTCTTTTTTCCTGCTGCTTTTTATCACTTTGCTTGGCTTTTTGGCAATCACTGGGTTTCCTGGACTATTGTTTGGAGAACTACTGGTCCCCTGCTGATGTTATCACTAATTTTCAACAGATTTTTTGATAAACCTTTTTCTTTTTCTGCCCAATAGTAATCAGGTTTGTGGTTTTCTTGCTTTAACCTAGATTCTACAAGGTAACTTCGCCAGAATTTTTCAGTTGATGGAAACAATTAATTTGTACAGGGGTTCAGACTGACTGTCCGATATGACAACAGTGTTTCTGTTTTGAAGGAGGAAAGAACACTCCTTTGAATTGTACTTTCCCATACAGGTTTCTTCTTATGCTGAAGTGCTAGAATTTCATTGCAGCTATATTCCCCTGATGACTTGTTAAGCAACCACCCACGTTAGCAGACTTCCATTGATTCCTCACAGATGGTTACTTTTAAAGACTATTGTTATTCATGTTACATGAAAAACTGATAGACCTGCCTTCTAATTCTTCTAACACAGGGTTTTGATTGAACCAATGCCTGGTTATTCTTAAGGGAGATGAGAAGATAATGATGTAGTATGTAAAATTTATATTAGCAAGTTTTCTTATTTACTCAAGGGAACTTATCAACCAACACAAATTTAATAGTTTTTATCCAGCATTCCTCTGGGATTCTTCTAGTTATTCATATTAATAGCATTAGAAAATAGATTTTTTTGGTCATCCCTATTCACTTCTTCCTTTTTGCTGTATGGCCAAACTGGGAGAAGCATAATTTATTCCTCTTCAACTAATCATTTCCAGTTTTGAAATACTGCAGAGAGAATTAATTTTATAAGACTGATTGAGGTTGCTATAAATATATGCTTCTAAAACATTAAATTAGTGAAACTTTCAGATATTTATAGCAGCATTTGATCGTATGTACAATATTCAGAATCAGAGTCAGAAATGGCATTACCTGTATATATATATGAGGGGTTTTTAAATACGTTTTCAAGTTGGTGGATTTCTCTCTCTCTCTCTCTTTCTTAATTTGTTTATCTATTATTGTACTACACAATATTTCTCTTTTATTCAACAGTGTATATCAACTATTTTCATGACCCTCTAATTGGTTTCCCATTGGAATATATAGCCCCATGTTTGCTCATGCTGCTGTGATCAGAGTGATCTCTGGATTGGTGTGTGTTTGTCATCATAGGCAGCAGGTCTCATCTGCCAATTACACATAATATCCACCTTCTCACAACTACTTCACCACACTTCAGTTCCAAGTTACTTGTAGCTGCCCCAGTTCTCAGACTACCTATCACATGAGGTCTTTCATTTTCATAGATGTTAAATTGCTGGGTAGCCGCAAGCAGAGGATCCCGGCACTGTCTGTACAGTGCTGGAGTGGTGCCAGCAGCAAACCACTATACAGTGCATGTGAGGCATTGCTACATACAGCGCATGCATGCGACGCCGCACATGCGCTGTACTTAGCAGTTTGCTGCCGGCGCCGGGATCCTCTGCTTGCAGTTGCAGATCCGAACGGAGGATCCTCCAAAGGTGGCTGCGGCATTGCGGTAGCTGCTTGCGCCGCCGTGAGTCCCCACGGGGTGACTTCTTGTCACCCCCGCAGACATGGAACCTGGGGTGTACTGCCCCCCATTGCGACGTCACTGCACCACCAGAGCTCTAACCTCCAAGAAGGCAAGCTGGCTTCAGAAGGAGGAAGGAGAGGTGCCTGCAATCGACCAATATCAGTCCCATGATCTCTGAGTCGATTGTGATTGACGTCTTGGACATGCCTGACTAAAACCAGCATGGTGCACCACATTATGTGAGAGACCCAATTTTATTTCCAAGGATTATCTGGTAGCCCCATTGGTTTGGAAGATCAGAACAGAGAGGAAGCTGGAATGCTTGCACAGTCAGAATAGTGGGAAGGACACTATGTTAAATTCCACCCAACATTTCGACAAATTTTAATTCTATGTTATTATTAAATAACCACTGTAATCATATTGTTAAACCCCACCCCTTTCTCTGAGTGTTGTGAGATTCCAGGAGTTCCAGGCACTTACCCAGCATTTGTGTTTCCTGCAGAAATTAGGCACAGCAGAGACTAGGGTGTCTTTAGGATACACAGTTTTATTTACATATATATACAACCTTACTCAGTGTCAGTGTTTCCCAAACTTGAGTCCCCAGCTGTTTTGAGGCTACAGCTCCCACCACCCACAGCAAGTAGGACCAGTGGTCAGGGATAATGGGAACTGTAGGCCAAAAACAGCTGGAGACCCAAGTTTGGGAAACACTGGTTTTGAGGGAGGGAGTGCAGAACAGTCATATCCCATGAGGATCTGGCTTCGACCTTAAGGGCAGCATTGGGTTAAAATAACAGGGAAAAAATCCTCTGTATCAGCCTGTCATTCTCAGTTCACAGGGAATTTGCTCCTCCTCCTCCGCCTTCTCACTGCTAACTGATTCCAAGGACCTCCCCACAGCCTATATTATTCAAATTTGAAACCGTTGAACCCCTCTGCTGGCCTGCAGTATTTGCATTGCCAGTCATTCTTAATGGCCCAGTACTCTGCTCTCTTTGTTTCTTACTGATGACCCATCTTCTCCCAAGCTGCTTCCTAAGCACAGAAAACTGATTTGGCCTGTATTTTTGACACTGCTAGATTCAGCATCTGGCAGCTTCCCTTAATACTCCAAGCCAGTGCTTTTCTTCTAGAAAAAAAGGTGCTGGTATTCACCAGGAAGTTGTTGCAGTAACTGCCACACTTTTAACCAGTGCTTTTCTTCTAGAAAAAAAAGTGCTAGTACTGCGTACCCTTGAGTACCCCCAGAAAAAATCACTTCTCCAAGCACTGACTTATTCCTAACATTTACTAAGAATCTAGGGGGGAAGGGCCGCCCACAAATGCCCCCAACTCATCATTAGGCTCAGCAAGAATTGCTTCCAGTAGTTTCCTAAAATGACCTTTGTATAGTGTATTTATGGTTTTTCATCTGCTAAAGTCATGGTGTACTGTTGAATGTTCAGTCACTGAAACTATTTCTTGTAAACGATAATTGTTTGAAGGACTAGAATACATAACTCCCCCCTCCCCATTTAACTAGAATAATAATGCAAACTAGAATAATTCATGTATAACTGCAATGTCAGATCTATTCATTCAGAACAGACTCTGGAAAACAGAACAATGCATTTTACTACAAATTAAGAGGCTTTAATAGTCATGGAAATGCCAATAATTAAATACAAAATCCCCCCCCCCCCATAAAGAAAGCAATACTTGATACGTGTGATGTATATAGCATATTTAATGTGTTTAGACAGGGGTCAGCAAACTTTTTCAGCAGGGGGCTGGTCCACTGTCCTTCAGACCTTGTGGGGGGCTGGACTATATTTTGAAGGGAAAAAATGAACAAATTCCTATGCCCCACAAATAACCCAGAGATGCATTTTAAATAAAAGGACACATTCTACTCATGTAAAAACACGCTGATTCCCAGACCGTCCGTGGGTCGGATTGAGAAGGTGGCTGAGCCGCATCCGGCCCCCGGGTCTTAGTTTGCCTACTCATGGTTTAGAGCACTCATGTACATTATCTGAATGATACAAGCTAGTATTACTACACACCTTTCAGATGTAGTGGGATGGGACTGAAACTGAGGGAGCAGTGGCTTGCAAAACTTATGGCTGAGGTGAAGCTTGGCCAATGATAATGGACTATGATCATCCCAGATCACACTCCTAGATTCTGTACCCCAGCAGCTCATTCAAAATCACTGAAATCTAAAAAAAAAGCAATTAAATTTATTTATTAATGTATTTTAATTTTTTTACTGATTTAAAACATGATTAACATTGGCTATTTTTATCCTGTGTGTGTATGTAATATATCCCACAATCTTTTATTCAGAAAGAAAATCATTATCTTCTGTAGATGCAGTGCTGCACAGTTTAAAAAGTAAATATGAACATCACATCGCTTAAATCATATTAATTGAATGTTCCTTCCTTACCAGCACACTCTCCAAAGCGATATAATTGCATCCTAATCCAATATTGTGTTTTACTGACTTATGTAAAGTGCAGACTTAAGCACCACTTTCTATTCCTCAAACTCACTCTAGTCAAAGAAGCTCATCATTACTGTAATTTGTGGATATATCAAGTGCGTCACGTGGTTGTATTATTCTTCAAATGCTATATTTAACAAAATTAGAATACTCTTCCTCTTCTGATTGAATTTGGCTGTTCCAGTTTTAAGTTTATATTTCTTTCTTTCTTTTCCTTGGATTTCTTAGCAGATATACATATTTAGAGAGGAATATAATGGAATGCTCTGGACTCCCTTCTCTTTATCATCCTCTCAAAGGTTTGAAATGTACTATGAACAGTTATCTTTGGCTAATGATAGTTGTGAGCACCTGAGTACTATATAGTTATGGCAACTCATGAATGAGTGGTGAACTCTTTGCTTCTTCTATCCCTAGACGGGTGTTACTTAAAAAATTTTTGAGGAAGAAGCCAAGCCACACTTACTCACCAAAGAAACTGCCCCTTGTCAAATACTGAGCAGTACCTAATTAAAACCCTGTGCTATGTGAAAGATGGGACTGGATTTTACTATGCAAGGCTGCAATTACTGCTTTCTCTATATTTCTGTGCCTTTTGACATTTTTAAGGCAGAAAGAAAAGAGGTATATGGCTACCCTTGTATTCTAGTTGCATAGCAGCCTTGCCATAGCTTTCTTTGACTTCATGAACCAAAGGAAATTAAGTTACTGTATAGGAAGTGGGAGCAATGAATGACCAGTGTGTGACTAATGCCACGATGCTATAAGTGAGGTGCTATCTCAAAAAGCTGTTGCACAAACACTAAACAGCTAGATACTGATAGAGCTTATATAGAGATATTCAAGACATAGGATTTTGCTCCTCCTCTCAAAGAGGTTGAATGGATGTGAACCATGGTTTTGTGTGGTTTGTGGTATTTGTAGTTTTGTATGGTTTTGTGGTATTTTCTGCATTGTGACTTGCCATTATTTTTATTAAAGTTTAGTAATTCTTTGTTGTAATTTTTAAGTTTATTATTTGCTAATAGTTTTAATGTTTACTATTATATTTGAATGGATTATTGAATATTGCATTTGATATAACCTGTTTATTTTAAAGTATGTATTTATTATGACTTTTTTGTATTGGATCAGATTGTTATTAGGGACTTAGCTACATTAGTAAAGAAAAAGCGTTTTATATGCGTTATAACACTGTGACACCAGATGTCGCTGTGGAGTTCTTCCTTTCGCCAACATGATTTCCTACTATGCGGTTTACAACACGTTTTCCTGAAATGCTTTTTTGATGCGATCCTTGCTGTCTATTTTGTTGTTTCTTCAGTTTGTAAACCACTTTGTGCGTAGTAATATAGAAAGGCAGTGTACAAATTAAAAGTGAAGTGAAGTGAAAGGATAAAATACTATGTTACTACACCCAAGATTCACTACAGGTCATATGGAAGCATGGCTTCTGAGGTCCTGGAAAGCTGTATCTTAGGAGGTAAGGAGTTTCTAGGATCTGCATTTGTGCTAGGATCTGCTGCAGGATCCTGCTCCCCCTTGTCTATGGATGATGTCTTGCTGACTCTGAACTCTAAGTACTAGTGGGTCCTGAAACTAACCTTCCAAGAATAGCAGTATAGTTTCTTACTGTCCCTGAAGGCAAGGTAGTGGAGTACTGCATGGAGAAAGACCTGCAGGATGTAAAGAATAGGTAAAGGTAGGCAAAGGTAAAGGACCCCTGGACTGTTAAGTCCAGTCAAAGGCGACTGTGGGATTGCAGCGCTCATCTTGCTTTCAGGCTGAGGGAGCTGGCGTTGGTCCACAGACAGCTTTCTGGATCATGTGGCCAGCATGACTAAACTGCTTCTGGCTCAACGGAACATTGTGATGGAAGCAAGAATGCATGGAAACACAATTTACCTTCTGCCACAGCGGTACCTATTTATCTACTTGCACTGGCGTGCTTTCAAACTTCTAGGTTGGCAGGAGCTGGGACAGAGCAACGGGACCTCACTCCATCACGGGGATTCAAACCACCAACCTTCCAATTGGCAAGCCCAAGAGGCTCTGGTTTAGACCACAGCACCACCCGCATCCCCTATGTAAAGAATAGTGCACTTGCTATAAGTGAGAGTTGCTGCCACCATATATACTGTATAGTCAAATATCAAAATGTTGTTTTTCAGAGTCAATGCCATCTGGTTAGTGTGGAGAGGGAACTTTTTCAAAATTTGTGAAATGCCGTATTTACTTGGAAAACAGGCTCTATTTCGAGCCCTAGTAGCTCACATAACTCTGTATGTACTTCTGCTTGGGTTGTTTGCTTTCACCCATACATAGAAACACCTCAAAGCTAAGTAAATTTCAGCTTTATTTAATTAGAGGCTGTTTTGCTCTGTCCTGTAAAGAATCTGCCGATCTATTCTGGGATTTATTTAAAACTAAGCGATGGATTATTTGTGATGAGGAAGGATATACAAGGTACAGTGTGAGGCTGCAGTGTACATAGCTGCCCCATTGAACTGTGTGGTGCTTATTTCTGAGGATATATGCATAGCATTTTTGCTCCACAAAATCTAAATGCAGTTTAAGCCAGGAAATACAGAGAAGCTGATAACTTTTCAAGTTTCCAGGAAAGCAAATTCCCTGAGAACGAAGTGATGTGCTGTGAAATCAAATATCAAAAGGCTTAAAACAGGCAATAAGTTGTGTTAGATAACAACCACCAGTTATAATAATGATATACCTTTGCACCATTAAAAAGTAAGAGTTGCTGGGCTTTGCAACATTGTCATGAGATTTTATGCCAGGTTATTAGCATTCAAACATTGGCATGTATGTCCTCCAAAAAAGTGGTTAGAAAGCATGAACACCTGTCAATCAGATCGAACAAAGTATATCCTAATGTTCATGATTAGCTTAAAGTAGTGACTGAAACTGAAACTCGGCGACACGGGTGGCGCTGTGGGTAAAACCTCAGCGCCTAGGACTTGCTGATCGCATGGTCGGCAGTTCGAATCCCCGCGGTGGGGTGAGCTCCCGTCTTTCGGTCCCAGCTCCTGCCCACCTAGCAGTTCAAAAGCACCCCTAAGTGCAAGTAGATAAATAGGGACCGCTTTATAGCGGGAAGGTAAACGGCGTTTCCGTGTGCTGCACTGGTGCTGGCTCGCCAGAGCAGCTTCGTCACACTGGCCATGTGACCCGGAAGTGTCCTCGGACAGCGCTGGCCCCCGGCCTCTTAAGCGAGATGGGTGCGCAACCCCAGAGTCGGACACGACTGGCCCGTATGGGCAGGGGTACCTTTACCTTTACCTTTTAGTGACTGAAACTAAGTATGTTATTCAGTGCTCCCCAACCTTTTTATCGCCACGGACCGGTAAATGTTTGATAATTTTTCCATGGCCCGCTTGTTTTGATTTAATAATTTTAATTTAATTGTATTTAAACATGCCTTCAAAATAAAATACAGCTACACCAAAAAATGAATATAAAGTGATTTATTTTATTTAACTCACTAGAATGCCAAATCAATGAGAACCCTGAGCTTGTTTCTTTGCAACGAGATGGTTCCATCTGGGGGTAATAGGAGACAATGACACCCGAAGTGTGTTGCTTATGTCCAGTTTATTCCGTTGTTTTGTTTTGGTTGCTGTCACTGCAGAAAACCCCGCTTCACACAGATAGGTTGTTGGAAAGACATCGGCAGAGTTGTTGTCTTGAACGTAGTTTTAAGGCCACCGTCATTTGCAATCTCCAGCAGTTGTTCTTCTTCTTGCATAGACATGCTAGATTCGCCTGATTTGTTGGCAAATGGGTCGCGGATCCATTCCTTACCAGTTCGTGGGTCTTTTGTGATTGGGAAGTAGCGCTCAAACTCTTTTAAAATCAAAGACAGGTGACCGTGCACCAACTGGCAGAATGAATGTTCAAGCTCAGTCTCGCCTACAATCCCTGCTAATGTCTGAAACATGTCCAAAATGCCTCTGTTCACGCGCCGTCCCCACAACTCCAGTTTGGCTTTAAATGCAGCTACTTTGTCTGACAACTTGAAAACAGTTGTCATTTTCCCCTGAAGGCCCAGATTGAGTTCATTGAGCAGGCTGAATATGTCACACAGGTAAGCCAGTTTTGCAACCCATACCTTGTCACTGAAATGTGCTGCCAGCGGTGACTTCTTTTCTGAGAGAAATATTTGCAATGGCTCTCGTAATTCAAATACTCTGGTTAGCGATTTTCCTCTGGATAACCATCTTATTTCTGTGTATAAGAGAAGGCATCTGTACTCTGCGTCCATCTCCTCACAAAGCTGCTCAAACAGGCGCGAGTTAAGTGTGTGTGCTTTGATGTGGTTAATAACTTTAATGACATCCATCAATACACTGTTAAATTCCGGTGACATTTTTTGGCTTGCCAGCATTTCCCTGTGAATGAGACAATGCGTAGATTCACTCTCAGGTGCAACCTCCTTAATCTGAGCAGTTAAACCAGACAGTCGTCCGGTCATGGCAGCAGCTCCGTCTGTGCATATGCTGACACAAAAGGACCATTTCAGTTTTTCTGATATATAACCATCCAGTGACTTGAACAGTTCTGCTCCTGTGGTGTTGGTTGGCAAAGATAGTGCACATAACAAATCCTCATGCACATCCTCCTGATATAGATATCGCACATAAACAAGTAGTAGTGCCTTGTTGTCGATATCTGTAGATTCGTCAACCTGGAGTGCATATTAATCCTCTCCAACAATTGTGCCTCAATGTCTTCGGCTATTTCCTCAATGCGCCTAGTCACAGTGCTAGCTGACAAAGGCACATGTGCTATCTTTTCCACAGCAGCCTCTCCTAGAAGGTCATGGCAAATGTCTTTAGTGGAGGGCAAGTTCAATTCTTCACCAATAGTAAATGGCTTTTTAGCCTTAGCAATGCGGTTAGCCACCAAATATGATGCTCTCAGTGCATTCTCCTTTATTGATGTGGTGGCCCTCATAAATATCTTCTGTGCTTCGTGCTCCCGTTTTTTTCTTTCAAAATACTCCAGGGGCTTGTCTTTTATGCCAGGGTGCTTGGCAGTCAAGTGGCGAAGCAGTTTTGAAGGTTTCATTGCCTCATTAGAGAGCTTCTCGCCGCAAACTATGCAGAGTAGTTTTGATGCGTGGGAATCACCTGTCCCGATAAATCCATATTTCAAATAGGACTCATGGTATTGTCTGTTAAAAGTTGCATGTTTCTTTGATGTTGAAGGCTCTTCTTCTGTCTGTTCACTGGGCCTTTTTTTCTTCCCAAGGAAACTTTCTAACGATGTCTGTTTCATACTCATTTTTGCTAATTTGTGGGTTAAAGCAGACACAATAACACGTCAGTACACACGAGTACCGGTGAACAGATAGAAGAGCTAGAAGAGTGATACCTTCTCTTTCTCTTCACTCCACTGCTGCTTGCAACCGCTCAGCTCCAGATGTCACCTAGATCCGAATGTAAATCAAAAAACTATCAACGCAAAAATGTGATCAGTGTTTTAAATATATGACCAGTGTATCAAAATAACTGTGAAATATATATATAAATCACAAAAGATGACTGTGCCCCCTTTCAATACAGAGATGCCAGTGTTCCCCTTTCAGTACAGAGATGCCAGCGTGCCCCTTTCAACACAGAGATGCCAGCATGCCCCTTTCAATACAGAGATCATCGCGCCATAGTGCTGAGTCTCCTCAATAGCAGAGAACCCCCGCCCCCCCCTCCGTGCACTTATGCCTGAACCCGCACAAACACATTCAACCCAGGAGTTGTTGACCTAAATAAGTGCAATAGGCCTGGGTGAATGAGAGGGCATTCTAATAAAACCATTGCTGCTCCTCTTTCCGTTTGATAGTGCTGAGCCCCCCCCCCCCCCCGTGCACTTACCTCACGGCAGCTTCTCTTCAGTCCCCGCGTCTCCAACCTTGAGTACTCAGTCCTCCTGTGGCGCCTCCTCCTCGGCCAATGGCATGAGGTTTGCCTTTCGGCCAATCAGGAAGTGGGAGGACCCGCTCCCTGATTGGCCAGGAGGAGCATCAGTGTAACAATAGCAAATTTTCATTCGCTATTGTCACACAATGGGCAGGCTTGAGAGGGCGCAATGCTCTGCGCCTCGGCCAACCGCCACAGTGAAATGACTTGAAGTTCCTCGGGTGGCCCGGTGCCGATTGATCCACGGACCGGCACCGGTCCGCGGCCCGGGGGTTGGGGAACACTGTGTTATATGATAATTATAATACATGTGGGCTATGACAGCAAGATGAGCAACAATTAGTTTTATTTCTTACTTTTTCTTACATAGGATTTAGTCTGGCATCCTTCTTGGAACCATTCCTAAGAACCCAGACCTTAGGCATGCTCAGTTCCAACTGCTTTCTCAAGAGAACACTTTTGCTTTTTGGCCATTAGGTGGCAGCCACATAAATGTATATAGGAAACCCCCAATTTACATGGGGTTGCGTTCCAAGTCCTCACGTGCAAAGGTGGAGTATGCATAAGCCCACTACACCCCACCCCCTTTTTCAGCCACTTCTGGGTCACCATGATGCCTGTGTATACAGTTGCACATCAACTAGACTTTAGAGTGTTACAGTAATGAATCTAAAGTGCACTCAAATTGAAATTTACACAGGGATTATGTTCCAGGGATTGCACAAAACCATGTGTAGTCAGAACACCCCCAGAACCACCTCTGCATGAGCATCCCTACCTTTCACGAAAGTCTCCCAGAGTCTGGTAGGCAAGGTGGAGAGCTTAAATGCTCCTTCTCTGGCAGGAAAACCCGTCATGGAAAGAGCTTTTACTTTCTCCACCTTGCACGTGTTTAATTTGTGTGATCTCAGCTGGCAAGCAGCCAAGCACATAAAGTTGCAATTGTGCAAGTTAAATGCACACAATTTGCAAGTCAACTGTACCTTCTACACTTTTCTTGCATGCCTATTTTCTTATTGCTACAACCAGCTCAGCATGGATACCACCATAGCTAGAAGTCAGCATACAATCGGTGCAGAAAGGGTTTGCTCTTTCTCTCTAATATCTGTTCTGCCATTCCTCATGAAGGAGCTCATGGGGTTATCTCCCTTCATCAACCTGGTGTAGATAAGGTAAGGGTTGCAATTGTGAATCTGTAAAAGTACATTTTGTGTGTACTGAGTATATATTAGATGAGAGTAATATCTGTTGAAATAAAGGTCTTCAAGATTGCTGCATTCGTACACTGATTTGGTCTTTAATTAAAGGTGTGAAACAGCCCATTTTCTCTCCACTAGAAAAGTGGTCATGCTGTAAAAGGAAAAGTATCTATGTTCCATTATAGAGAATCTATTTCAAGGCCTGGGTAGGGTGGTTATGCTT
The DNA here is from genome assembly GCF_965112155.1 of Podarcis liolepis. Taxonomy (NCBI): domain Eukaryota; kingdom Metazoa; phylum Chordata; class Lepidosauria; order Squamata; family Lacertidae; genus Podarcis; species Podarcis liolepis. Next base: position 49,119,925 of record NC_139564.1, read on the forward strand.
CTGTCTCTGGCTAGAATAAATGTGCACCATCATTGATTGTATCATAGCCATTTTCACCTTTCTGGTGACATTTCAAATGTATTAAAACTGATTAAGTGGTTTTTATCAAAATTATTTCCACATAGCTACACAAATATTAATAATAATAATAATAATAATAATAATAATAATAATAATAATAATAATAATAATAATAATTTATTATTTGTACCCCGCTCATCTGGCTGGGTTTCCCCAGTCACTCTAGGCGGCTTCCACAGAAACCAAAATATACTAAAATATCACACATTAAAAACTCCCCTGAACAGGGCTGCCTTAAGATGTCTTCTGAATGTCAGGTAGTTGTTTATTGCTTTGACATCTGATGGGAGGGCGTTCCACAGGGCGGGCACCTGGTAATTATACCAATGGTGTTTTCCCTTGAACTAGCATGCCAGTATTTGCGCGTCGAGGTCCCCAAGACACCCCCCCCCCCGAAGAAAAACACAATTGACACTTAATTTTTGTTTAAGGTTTTTGGCATAATTTTGGCCACAACTTTATTCAAATTACAGCAATGTGAGTGGTTGATTAGGCATTGGTAGCACTAACTGACCCCGCACGGGGACAGCTCTGAGATTCGCACCCCCCACGAAGTCAGCAAGGGTAAGTCACATGGGGAGAGAGACAGGACTGGGAACCATGCCTCACCTCTCCCCAGAATGCTCCCAGGGGCTTGTGTGGCCCTAGCCCCTTGCCAGGGGGTTTCGGACAAAAGCATGGGGAGCCCCTGAGTTCCTTTAACAGAAAACCCTTGAAGCAACAGCAGCATTTTGGAGGGGCAGGCACAGCCGAATCCATACCCCTCCACCAACCAATTCCAAGACCAATGCCTAACCGCAAACCTTACAAGTTGTGATGATTTGCTACGCAGTAGGCAAAAACCAAGTGGCACACACTAATCAGCCAAATGGACAAAATTCCTACCGGGCCCCTGCCCCAAAGCAGACGACCCCATGACAGGCATAGCAAGGTCAAGCAACAGCCTAAAATTAGGGAAGGGAGGGCGGGTGATCCGAAGCATGCAGCGAAAAGAGGAAGTTCTTCGCTGTGCGCATTGTATTTAACAAATAGGGCTGTCAATCAGCAAATGGCAACATCTAGATTTCCCCAGTAACAGCCCGCCCCTGCTTAAAGGATGGCCAAAAATTTGCCTAGTAACAGTGAGGTGTCTTGTCAGCCCCGCCCGCAACCTGTGCTCTCCATGAGGGAGAACACACTTTATCATCAGAAAACAAGGAATTATAAGTGTACGAGAAAACTGCAGCATAGCACACATTAGTACACTTGATCCAAAATTTGATCTTGAATTACCTCTATCGCTCATTACTTACTGAGTCCAGATCAGCTATTACCTATTATTTAATGCTATTTTGAAATCCCAGGGACCAAAATTGTTGTTTATTGAACTGGTAGAACATTTCAACCTACCAACTCGTTCATTCTGTTTGCTGATCTTATGGTTGCTATCAGGGAAGAAAGGAATTTGACAGGGAAACTCCAGTGTGAAACTGCTGAATTACAAATTATGAAAAGCTCTGTTCATTTGGTTCTGAATAGGTGCAATGGTTTCCTATCCCACTACAGATGTTAATTTACTCATCAATGCTAATATGATTGTGCTGTCACCAATCACTGCTATTCGAATTGTATTGCAACAGGTGTACTGCATTTCAGTGCCATTTAACACCTACCTTTACATTTTCCCCCTCTCTCATCTGACACATATGAAGTGAATGCTAGTTAAAAAAAGTTTATGCCAGGTTTGTCAGCCTTAAAGGAGCCCTAAACTCTTTCTTTGTTTTTATCTTGTTAGAAGTAGCTGAGGATCCTGCATAATCAATGCAGGATAAAGCAAGACCTAATTTAATGTCCATTCACTTTCTTACCAATCTGGAAAATTCTGCATTAATTTTTTAATGTGTTATTTTATTTGGCTGTTGATGCCGTTTTATAGATCTTGTTTTTTACTGTCTAATTCAATTAACACAGAGAGAAAAACGGGATACAAAATCGTTGGGAGAAAAAGCATAGTCACTCATTCCGTCTTGATACCAAACATGCTTCTATATTCTATACTAATGTAAATTAGGGTAGATTTTAATAACTTAACATTCATAGTTTATTCAGATAAACAGATTGTATTGGTTTTTTTTTAAAAAAAACCAAGAACTTGTGTATTCTGCTTCTACAGAATTGATTTGGGTGGGGAGCATAGTGCTCAGAAGTATTTATGTTAGCTTCTTCCTGTCTTATTACAGTTTTCAGTACAATAAAACGAAATTGTAAATGCTTCCGTGCATACCTACCAGTTGTGCATAAGATTAAATTCTCACAGACAATTACTTGTTTGTTCCGTGCTATATGCTTTCTGGCATTTTTATTTAACTAGTGTAAATATTGTGTTCCATAAAATTCTGTTTTTGAGTTTGGCTGCCTTGCTTCCTAAATTTATATAACATTGTACTTGTAAAAGCTCTATACACTCATTAACTTGTCTTAAGAAGCAGCTTAAAATATCTTTACACATATCTAGGATAACATGGATCAAAATAGAGACATTTAGTTTATTGACTTAATATTGAAATTTTGCTAGAGTGCTTTCCAAGTCAGTAATTGCAGTCTCTCTGGAAAGTATATGGCAGTATATTGATCCAAGATCCATCACTCACATCTAGTCAGCCACAGGAGCATATTGACTATACCGCTGGAATCTAGCAGGTAGAAAGCATTAGAAACCTTGTGCTTTCTTTGTGTCTTTGCACTTCTTGTTTACCATTACAGCTGTGTGTGTTACTGCTTCTCCATGGGGTGGCAAACGGATAATTTCATTTAATAATGTTTTGTGAAACATTTGTGCTTATTGAGTAAAATGAGCTCTGTTCAATTAAAGTCACATTACTTAGTCTTACATATACCCTGGAGATATTGAAATCCAAATCGGAAGAGATTTAGAATTGCATTTCAACCAAATCGTGCTAAAAAAACATATTTGATAAAACAACATTTTAAAAAACTGTAAACCAAGGCTAAAATACGAAACAAAAGTAGTGTGTATGTGCATTCATGTAAGCGCGCGCACACACACACAGATATAAAGTCTCTTCTTGTATCATCATAGGTATGTACAATTCAACCATTAAAATCTAGATATTTTTAAAGTAAGAAATAGTGAAATGGGAAATTTTAGATAATGAAGAATGCTGAAGAAATCAATAAGCAGTGTATGTTTTTGATACAGGTCTCTATCACACAATGCAAGTCTGCACATTTGAGATTCACCAGGACTGTGTTTGTGACTTTATAATGTAAGTAACAGGCCACAATAAAATGTATTCCATTGAACACTGCCTCGTGTTTCTTTTTTTCTTCAAATCCAAGGACATCTAATGTCTATCATTATAAGTTGTGGAACACATATTGGATTCTACCTTTAGACAGCAAGGTATAGTGTCAATATATTCACAAGACTTTGTTTAACAGTAAGTAGTTTTTGAAGAGCTCTTATGTAGCTTTTGTGTATGAATATGAATACGTTGCTGACTGACAATTCAGTTTCAAAGTGGATACTATCCTAGATCAAATTAAGACAGCATTATCCAACCAGCACTTCTTTAATTCAGTTCTTAGGTTCAAATAAAGCTTTGCTTAAACTGGGTGAGAGTCCTGGGAAAACAAATTTGAAAACAAGTGACAACACATAGCCAATATGCTCTTAATTATTGAGCTGGCCGTGGTTGAGCCACTGTACCATAGTGGCCAGTTTTTATCATCCCCGTAAAGACTCCCCACACCAGCCATAAATACCCAAGGCAGTAATAAAAATTGTCAAACTGAAAGCAGTTTGGTGAAACAGTCTGCATGGTTAGGTAGCAGTGCAACATTAAAACAGGCAGACAGGCAGATAAATAAAACTCACCTGTACCAGCACAGAAGGAAGCAGTCAAGGCTTGGGATGGTAACCTCTCCCTGCTCAGTCCTTTCTTATTTTGGCTTATAAACTTCTATGGCCCTATTCTTCTTTTACATACAATTGGAGGGTAGCCAAAACTGGATTTCTGTGGTAGCTTTATCAAGATTTTCTTTACCATTTTCCCAGACAGTGACTGATGTAAAATAGCTTTTTTAAAAAAAAGGAGACTTGACTTTATTCCAGTGTTCAGTATTAGCAAAAAACATTATCAACCATTTCAGTTGAAACATGCTCTTTCTTTGCAATGAAGGTTTTTGTTCAGATGCAGAAAAGCATTGTGAGATGCAGAAAAGCATTGTGAGAAGGAGACTATTGGTTTATTTTTAATTATGTATTTTGTGTTCACATTTTGTATTCTTACGTTGCGAACCATCTTGTGATCTTGAAAGACTGGCATACAAATTTAATAAATAATAATAATAATAATTGTGTTGGCAAAAAAGAAAGTTAAACAAAATAAAGGTAGATAGTATGAGCTCTTCAAACTGCACGAGTTCCTGAGAGAACAGCTTGCCGTGCAAAGATTTAATTTTAATTTGTTCCTTGGATTTCAGTATTATGTTTGGAAATAAAAGCAGCTAGCTGTGCCAAGTGTCCATAAAAACCCAGTAAATACATAAATAACTGCACCCAGATCAGATGGTCTATACCAGTGGTTCCGAATTGGTGGTCCACGGACTCCAGGGGTTCCGTATAACCCACTAACGAGTTCTGTGGCACATACCTGTCAATTTTCCAGGACAGGTGGCCCAGTATTGCACTGGAACATGTTGGAGGGTATGGTGGCACCATTCACCTAAAAAAAACTACCACAGAGATATCAACCTTTTCAAATGACCTGGAATTTGAAAAGCAGGAGGTCCATGGTACTTAGCTAATTGGAAACCACTGATTTATATCATCAAAGCTGATTGACTTGCAGCGATGGCAGCATCCTCAATGCCGACCACTCCAATGTAACCAATTCTTCTTCTTAAAATGGGTGTTGCATAATTCCTATGACTTTTTGATTATTTAAATCTCTCATGGGTCTTGGGTCATGAGTAGGTGACTGCAAAGAGCCCTGCCTTTCATAATCTCATCATTATATTGTGGACATTGCTTGAACCCACCAAGTACGCCAGGTTAGTACAATGAAAAGTTTATTTCCAATGTAGGTGCTTTAAAAGTAATAGTGTATGTTGGATATGCATATATGCCTGGCACTTATAAAGTTTATTTCGGTTCCAGTTGCACATTTTGACAGCTTGAAAAGTGCGGAGTTTAATTAGAAAGTGCCTGGAGGCTGTGACTGATAGTAATAAATAACAGGAGCCATATAATTCTGACCTTATCAGATTTCTTTGGACAAATATACTTTCACCCTACACTAACCGATACTTGTAATTTCATGTGTGCTAAAAAAATATATGAGTTACATATTGATTTGAGGCAGAAATTCTCTTTGAAATAGCAATATGTTAGATGTGAACAATAAGATTTCTACAAGCTGCTATATATATTTTGAGAAAGGAACAGATAGCATGGCTTTTCAGGACTGCCATATCACTGTAAATACAAAACATGCTTATATATATATATATAAAATCTTGTGATAAAAATCTGCACTAGAAAACCTGTAACTACTCATTTGAGCTAAGACATGGGTGACTCTGTCAAATGGGCTGGAGGACCAAATTATTTGTTTAGCCTATATTTTTCTACTACCTCTGAAAACCACAGAGTGGTTTTCATGGTCTTTCACTAGCCCCTATATTATCTTCAATATTATCTTCACAAAAGCCCTGTCTGACAGATGATGGTTATTGGCTTCACATCTGAGCAAAACTCATCTCCTCTGTTCTTCTCTGACATAGTCCACCAGACTATTAAGACAAATCACCTTTGTTAATAATTACACAATTAGAGATGTACAAATACAGTCTTGAAGTCATCGAACATTAGTGCCCATGAAATTTTATGTCTTCGGGAAAAGGACCTTCTGCCATGTTTGCCCCATATCTGACATACAGTATATTATAAACAGTTTAACTTCTATGCAAACTGCAAGTAGCTGTTTGAGCAGATTTCTTCTTCTTCATTGTATAAGAGCAGCTGAACAGCTAAGTTTTTCCTGATTAGATTCTAGTGGGCTAGAATGCATAAGCCATTTCTGATATCTGTTATTATTTGTGTCCATGGTTAATTAAACTAATTTTTCCACCTCCGTCCCATCTTCTTGGCGATAGTAGTTGATTCCTCCTTGTGGTCTGGGCTAAATACTGGCTTATCATAAGTATGAATTGTGGCTTTTGGAAGAAAGTAATGTGTATGTGTTCTGTCACATCAGAAAAATCACTCACTGGGTAATATACAATGAAGTGCTCCAAATGGCGCAAGAGTTTCTGCTTGAAGTTCTATTGTGAAGCCAAAGGTTGGATACTGCCCAGTGTATCTGTGAGAATGATTCCCTGGCCAGCAGCTAAGGGTCTTCTCCCTCCCGGCTTTTCTTTTAAAAGCAGCAGTGATGGCAGCACATTTAGGTCTTTCTGTCATCTAAAAATGTCTCTGCTGATGGATACTATGTAACCCTGGATTGATACAGCCTTCATCTACCACCTAGCTCCTTTGAATGTGCCTCCTGCCTAAAGAAAAGTTATATTCAGAACTTGGTCCCAGCATCATTATAATTCACTGCATTTAGAATTAAGCTGATGCATTAATTAAATAATACCATTACAGTTATTACATATATATGTTTTACAGGTTGAACTCTAGTGACAAACACAAAACATCACGTAGTGAAGATGCTAATTAAAAAAATAAATGTATTTGAACAAGTTCCAGTGATCCAATTCAATTCTGTATACTTTGGGCAAAATATTCAAATGTATCAGAGCTACCTATCAACAGTGCTTTTTTTAATGTTTAGGGGTACTCTCATTTTTCTACTCATATTGAAATATTGCCACTCAATGAGGCCAAACTTAGATTGACAAAATGTTTAGAGCTATGCGTACCCCAGAAAAAAGCACTGCTTATCGGTATGTCTAGTTTGACACAATAGCTATTTTAAAGACTGTAGGCTACAAGGGATGGATTGTAGCCTAGAGCCAGCCTGTGAAATGTCTTATTATCCACTTTCTACAAGGGATGCTAACTGGCTTCCCAGCTGCCCTGTGGTCTACAGGAAAACTAATTAACTCAGTTCCTTCAAGAGGGATAAAGAAGATGGTTTGAAGAAAGTATAAAATAAGGAGAATAGGGGTGGTTGCCTTTGAGAGTGGTAGTGTAATGCATTCTTATTTCATATGCAACAGCTGGCAACCGTAGAGATGGACTTTAAGTCCTTTCCTTCTTTCAAACTGCTTTTGACTAATGCTATTCTGTGAAGCAGCATATGAGTATTAGCCCAAGCCATGCCCAAAGACTCTGGACTGTATCTAATGTTAGTACAACTCGGACAAGACCCATTGATATTAGAGGACATAACCAACTTTGGGTCCAATAATTTTAATGGGCTTATTCTGATGTCGCTTGATACAACCATCTCCTTCCATTTCTGAACTGGTTGCTGTGCCATATAATATGGCTGTAGCCATAGTTCTCTTTGATGATGTGGAGAGGACTGTCTGTACACTGAACCTCATTCTGCTCCTTACATTGTGAGGCCATTGTTTGCCCATAATTCTTCTTGAAGGGTATGCTGAGAGACAGACTGTTTTGTGAGTAGATCTAGGAGGATGTCTACTCTCTGGGCCTCTGACCTTCCAAAACCACCAGATTATTTTTTGGCTTGCTATTTACATTTGTTCCCTGAAGCTATAGGGAGGTGCCTTTGTGTGATGGAAGTATGATTATCATGGGTTAATTGCCAGTGCTTCTTTTTCTCTTACCTACTTCTGTTCTGAGCAGAGCAGTTCAAGTTAACTTTTATATCTGATTGCAGGCAAAGCATATTTTTAATGTCCTATTGAACTGTTCCAAGAATTAAAGCTCTGATTATTGTAACTTTTAATCAAGAAATATGACTTGCTTTTTCTGTAGTGGCTGGTGATGGCAATTTGTATCAAATAATTTACTTTTCATAGGTTTCTGTTGCTTCAAATTGTAGTTCTGGGGCATTGTTTTGCTGCTCTGATGAGAATCTTAACTTATAATTCTAGATAAATATTAATGGTGTTTGCTGTTTGTTGCAATCCATTATAATTAGATTATGACCAGGGGGGTTCCAAACCTTTTTAATTGTGGAATTCTCTTCAGCTATATTTCTTAGTAGTCATTTCATTGAATTGTGCTCACTTTCTCCTCTTCTTGTTTTGCTCTCAAGGAAGAAGTCTAGCTCCACATTGTAGCTATGTTTTGCTTCATTTGAAAACATGAATGTTCAATGCTAACCTCTGCTTCTCGCAATTATTGCTTATGTCTAAGTAACATTTTATATAGCTACATAATAATGACTTTTAAAAAATAGAACAGTGTTGTAAATTCAGTCGTACCTTGGTTTTCTTTTTCTTTTTTTCAATTTTTTAATTTTTATTATTAAAATAATTCAGCATTAATACACACATATTGCGAATATACAAGCATACAAACATAGATTTCATACAATCCTTAAAAATGTTCAAACATACCTACACTCAATCTCACAGATGATTCCTTTTCCCATCTCCATCCACCACCCCTCACCCCACCTTTGTGTTACACTTCCAATCTACTAAGTTGCACTTCTATTGCTTTCTTTCACACACCTTTAACCTAATTTAATGCTTCTTTTTTATTACACATTGTTATCCATCTTATTTAGTATTTTAGTATTTAAAATGGAACTTGTTTGTTCTAATAGTAGTTCTGATTTTTCAATATGGTTTTGCAAGTATCCTTTAAACACCTTCCAGTCCCTGTCTATCTTCTCTTTTGAGATCCTTCCAATTTCTCCCATTGTTTTGGATATATTGTAATACTCCAATAATTTGGCAAGCCACTCTGTTTTTGTTGGTATAATACCACTTTTCCAATTTTTCGCAATCAATAGCCTTGTGGCTACTGTTGCGTATGAATATAATGTCTTGTCTTCTTCCTTTAGACTTCCTGGTACTCTTCCCAATAGAAAACTTTCCGGTGTTTTCCTAAATGAATATCTGAACATTTTTTTCATTTCATTATATATTGTTTCCCAAAATTGTTTGATGTTTAAACAATTCCACCATATATGCATCATAGTACCTTTTCCAGTGTTGCATCACCAGCAGACATTGCTACAATTTTTATTCATTTTTGCTATTCTTGCAGTACCTTGGTTTTCAAACGCCTTGTGACTCAAATGTTTTGGCTCCCAAACACCACAAACCCGGAAGTGAGTGTTCTGGTTTGCAAACTTTTTTTGGAAGCTGAACATCCGATGCCGTTTCCATGGCTTCCCATTGAGTGCAGGAAGCTCCTGCAGCCAATCAGAAGCCATGCCTTGGTTTTCAAACATTTTTGGAAGTCAAACAGATTTCTGGAACAGATTCCGTTCAAGAACCAAGGTACAAATTGTACGTGAAAGCAGCCAGCTTGGCCTGTTTTCTTTCATATCTCCTGTCCTCTTATAAGCAAAGTACCTGATTACATATTACAATAAATATGTTCTTTTAAATCATGTAGTTTTGGTGATAAATATATGTATTGTTATGGAGGTGCAATTGTCATTGGCATCGCAGCAAATAGGGTGGGAAGGTTCAACCTTTTCCTCCATGGTTATAATCTTGCTAAATTGTGCTAAATCATGCTCCCACCTCTGGTGCTGCAATTAGCATTATTGTGATACTATATTTACCATGCAGAAAAAGATTCAAAATTATTAAATATCTCTAACAGATTCTCAAAGAGAAGAGAGTATAAGATGGATGGCTGTTTCTTAAAGGTGAAATGTTGAAGGCACAAATGCAGACAATTCCAACAAGAAATAAAACTGGGAGGCATTTATGAGCTATACAAGAGAAGGAAGAACAAACTAAAATTCCTAAATATTTATATATAAAAATTTGTTCAAGTGGATGCCCAGCTAACAATAATTCTATCTTTTATTACTTTTGGAGAAAATCGGTACCTTGGTCTGTTACAAGATCTTCCTTCTTTCAATAGTCATCAAATTAGTTTAGCAAATATTCTAGACCTACTTGATTTTGAGAATCACCTTTATAGAGGAGCAAAAGCACCATTGTTTCTGCACATTTAGGAATATGAAATTTAGAAGAATTACGACATAGAACAAGGTAGTTTAATATAAAAGTTGTACAAAGGGGGGTGGGTGGCTAGAATACAATCCTGGCTTACTCCATTAGATGTTGAAATGGAAATTGATAGATGACCAGCTACACCACATCTAATTTGCACTGAAGTTTCTGAGTATAATTGTTTTGTGAGATAAAGCAAGGTTTTATCAGTTGAGGTATTTGTTTCCTTGTTCCATAATTGCCTTCTAGATATCAAATCAACGGCCAATTTGAGATATACAATGGCTGCAAATAGTCATTTATTGACAGAAAAAGGAGTAAAGTCCCCCCCCCAGGTATGCTAAAAGAAAACAATTGTATATAGCTGTGTGGCTTTTTTTGAAACTCTGACTATTAGCTGTGTGGCTTTTTTTGAAACTCTGGACTATTTTGCTCCTGAAAATACATACTGTTTCAAGCCGATCCACATATTTAGTACAAAGAAAGTTAGCATACAATTTTCCAGTGACAGACAACAAGCTTATTGGTCTATAGTTGGAGGGGTTAGATTTATACCCTTTTGGTGAGCAAGAATAATTATTGCCTCCCACCAGATTTCCGGCACAAAACCGGCTTTATTACTAAAAGCAGAAATAGTGGTCAAGAGGGAAGGAGTGACTCCCAGTGGCACAATTTTTCCTACTGCTACTTTTTCAAAACAACAACGCAGATCGTGTCTGAAGGATAGCACAGAAAACACTGCAAGGCAACAGGCAATTATCACAAGAAGACAAAATGGTGTTTGGAGGGAAAGTAATAGTTCAGTAAATCTAGTCAACGATCTTTAGCTTTGTGTTTAATACTGCACGTATTTATGTATTCTTTGTCATATGATGGCATAAAGGAATATGTTGACTTGTAAATTTTTAATATTTTCCCAAGTTCATTGCTTTTGAGAATACTTGGCCTGGGTTTTCAGTCTGATTTAAGACTCATGTATGAAACATCTGTGTAGCGCGGGAAACATAGCAGTTGAGCAGCAAATGCGTGTCTGTGAAAGTGGTTCTCAGAATATTCTATTACTTTCCTAATCTATTATGGATGAAATGTCAGATTCATCAGTGTTCACATCATCTGCTTGCATAGCAGACTTCCATGTCATACCTGATTATAGAAGTTGCACCTTGGGTGTAATAGCTGTCAAGATAGGGACCAACTTATATGTACTACTCCAATTAGTCACATAAATCATGCAGTGGACATTTTCAGAAATAACACCTTTTTAAACAAACTTGACAACCATGAGCAGATGTAGAACCCTCACACTGTCATTGCACTTTTGACATAATATCCCTCAGTTATTTGCTTTCACATGAATACAATGTGTTCATGTTTAGAAAGAAGACCCAAAAATCTCCCACAAATTGTCAGATTAATTGTATGTCCTCAAATCTACAATGTGGGATTCTCTCTCAATGTCTTAGTAGTTAATTAGTAATTATATACCTCCTTCCATCCATAGATCAACAGTGGTTCAAAACATGAAAATACAAGATAAAAAAAAACACAAAATAGATAATAACAGAAACAAAGCAAAACCAACCCCCCCCTCCAAACAGCACATTTAAAAGGGCATTGGATGTCAATCAGCCAAAGGCCCGGTTGAATAGGAACCTGGCATCTGAAGGTACCAGCCAAACCTCCATGGAGAGAGCATTCCACAAGCTGGAAGCCACTGCAGAATAGGCCCATTCTTGTGTTGCTACCCTCCAGACCTCTTGTGGAGGAGGCACATGAAGAAGGCCCTCAGATTATTATCTCAGGTTCAGAGAAGGTTCATATGGAAAGAGGTGGTGCTTGACGTATTACAGTCCTGAGCCGTTTAAGGCTTTATAGGTCAAAACCAGCATTCTGAATTGGGCCTGTGAGCTAATTGGCAGCCACTTGCAGTTGGACCAGGATCAGTATAATATACTCAAACCATTTTGCTCAGTGAGAAACCAGGCTGCTGAGTTCTGCACCAGCAAGTTTCCAAATGACTTTCAAAGGTAGCCCTATGTATAACACATTGCAATAATCTAACCTAGAGGTTGCCTGAGCATAGACAACAGAAATTAGGTTATCTCTGTCCAGGAGTACAGCCAGATCACCAGCTGAAGCTGATGGAAGGCATTCTATGCCACTGAGGCCACCTGAGCCTCAAGTGACAGCAAAGGATCCAGAAGTACCCCGAAGCTGCATGCCTGCTCCATCAGAAGCAGGCAACCTCCAAGCTTTCTGGTCTAGAGAACCACCCACTAACAGTGCCTCAGTCTTACCAAATTGAGCTTCAGTTTGTTGGCTTTCATCTAGTCCATAACTGAGACAAGGCAACAGTCCAGCACATGCACTGCCAGACCTGCAGAAGTAAAGGAGAAGTTGAGCTGTGTGTCATCAGCATATTGATGACAACGTACTCCAAACCTCCAGATAATCCCACTCAGCGGTTTCATGTAGATGTTAAACAGCATAGGGGATAAAATCAAATTCTGAGGAACCCCAAACTTAATAGAAAATATCTGGTTCCCAGCCATTTGCCTCTTTTTAACTTTTCATGTTTCTGGGCTCTATCAACCCATACAACTCTCTGTGGAATGAAAAGAAAAGAAAAGGGATAACAATGCCCATTCTTGAAGCCTTACCAAGATTAGGTTCACAGTTCTACTCTCCAGACCCATCGTACCCAATAACAGGCATATATAACTCCCATACATTTTGGCATCTCTTAATTAAATGCTTTCAATTACCCACTTGAACTGGTGATAAATGTATGGTGCCAGTCAGTTAATAATCTTAGAAAACAATTGGTAAATCATAACTGAAACAAACCTCAGGCATACTTGTATCTCAGCTGGGTATGTTAGCATTGTATCCTTTACACAAAGTTACAATAACAAATAATAAATAAATATCTAATCATCTGTATTTTTTAAAATGGTAACTACTAATAACAGAAATTGAAGTTTGACAGGAAAATTTCCCCCTGTTGTTTCACTGATTCAGCTGCCAAAGCTGTTGTGTGACTATCCAATGCTTCATGAATTGAAATATGAGGTGTGAGAAATCTCAAAATACAAAGGCAGACTAGGCTCTCAAAACACATTTCTCCTACCCTTTCCACACATTCAAAATGTTTGTTTGAATGGACACTGACATACTCAACGAGCACAAGTTCCCAGCGAAGAAAAATTGTCATTATTAAGAATATGAGCCCTGCAGACTTCCTCTCACTACAAATGGATGACTTCAGCATTTTTCACCCACTCCGTTCAAAGGCATGAAAGTCTGTTTTGTAGCTGTTGAAGTCAAAACAATAACAATGATCTGTGAAGAAAATGCACAAAAAAATACCTAACATGCAAAATAGCAATATTCAAACGTTACTCAGCCACAAAGCCCAGAGGGTGATCTTGAGCCACAGACTGTATTTCTACCTTATTTCCTTGTGGCATCATATATGTCAACTTAGCTTCTTGGAAGGATGTGGGATGAAAATATAATGCAATAAATAATCATGCACAAACCAATGGGCAAAATGGGTAACCTTTGGTCAGTCAGGATATATTGGTTTAATGTATTTCTGGATCACCCTGGAGAGAAGAACCAGAATACTATGCTGATGATCATAAAATCATTATAGTTTTGACAGAGTAAAAAAAAATTAAAAAAATTCAATGAGGTTCTAGTATAAAATATTGAAATCAACAAATTCAACTGTACTGTATTCAGTTCAGAATTACTATTGGAATTCTTAGCATTCATTTCCCAAAATACAGCATTATGGCAGTAACTGCTGATGAGGACAGATCACTTAGTTCTCTTGCTGTACATATTTGAGCTCTGCATAGAAATGTCATAGATCTGTAGCTATCACTTGCGTTTCTAGCTCACTATTTATAAAGCATAATTGGCCAATGAGGAATAACAATTTATGTACCTAACAAAGTGGAATCCAAACCACAAAAGTGTATGCCACAATAAATCAATTAATCTTTAAGGTGCCACAAGATTTTTATATTCAAGTACAAATAGAACTGCGACAAAATATTGCAATGTGTTCTCAAGTCCAATCAAGTGAACTCCTGCTCAGTTCTAGCCAGCCATGCTTTCCCTCAAGACACTCGCTACCTGCCCCCATTTTCTCTTTTCAATTTTCTGTGGCTGTTGAGAAGGCTCAATCCTTCTAGGGATGCATTTGGATTTCATTGCCCCTCTTCTGTAACTTTTCAACAATTTTTGTACTTCTCCAAACATGAGTTCCCCAGAGAAATCTCCCATTGGTTTCTCATTTTAGCTCCAATCCAACCAGTGCTATCTGAGTTTACTATCAGAGGGACTAATAAATAATATCCAGTGTTTCATGATAATATAGGATGTTATACCTAAGAGTCTTTGCCTACATTAACTTAAAATACTTGGCTTTAAATCACACAATTTTTTTGCGTAACATGGAAATGTCTGTTTTTATCATACTCTACGTATAATTTTAGCTTTACATATAATTTATTGCACACTTCAAAAATACACAACACAGGGGCTTACAGAATTAAACTGCTGTGTAAAAAATTATGGACTCATTTTATTTAATTTCCTCACAGTTTGTAATGCAACAGTTTTCTACAAAACAAACAAATCACAAATTTCCTGGGAAATTTCCTGGCTGGCAGGCAGTTGTTGAACTCCATTGACATAGATAATGAAGATGCATGTACAGGATAGAGAGATCAAAGGTTCAATTAAGATAATGTGGACATCTCATGTATATCATACATCATGCATGTGTCATCTTCGCTATGGTGTTACAATCACATAGCCTCTAAATTTGAATTGAATTTGAACAAAACATGAATGATGTGCACCCAAACAGAGTGCATAACAGTTCTGTTGATGCCAGCTACTCCTAAATTTCCATCTTGTCTCTTGCTCTCCTACTGGTTAATGAGATGACTGCTGAAGAATTTAGCAGTTTATGCATTGGAAAATCTGTTACGCTGCCAGTGAACCATTGTCTTCCACCTGCTCCAGCCATATCTCCCAACAAACATCTGAGCACAAGAAGAGGCATATTTGCCAACAGAAATAACACTTTAAGTCTTATTTATTTATTTCTCATACAGTAAATCAACATGTGAGCACATTTTTTCCCCTACTTTACCAAATACCTTCAAGTAATATTAGAAATTCAAATCTTATATTTCAGTTTATAATCCTGGCGTAACTGTGTTTCTGTGTTTTGCTGTATCTGAAAAAACAGAGAGCAGTGTGGGGCAGGAAAGGGTGCAGTATAAAGTGGGATAGTCATTCTTTAAATTTTAATGCTAACCTGAAAATGAATATACCAATTTATGCATTTTTGTAACACATACATGTATTTTCAGTTTAGGAGCAAACAAAAATACGAGTTTTTTATATGTACGGTAGGTTTTCTTAGAGGCAGTTGATCTAGCTATCCCGTTTAGCTTAGCTATCTTTTACAGGTTTTTTGGCACACAATTGGGGGTGAGGTAATCTTGAATTTAAAACAATTTACCATTTAAAATTTCCCAGAATACTTATGGAATTGAAATTTACCTGATTGTTATCACAGTGAGAGATAAATGGTGGTGAAACTGTATGGGGCAGAGCTTTTGACCTATGCCAGCTGTTTGGCACAGTTCTAGGATGCTGATATGTTAGGTTTTGATGGATAATTTTTGTTTAATAATAATAATAATAATATATATTTCTACCCCGCCTATCTGACTGGGTTTCCCCAGTCACTCTGGGCAGCTTTCAACAGAACATTAAAAACAGAATAAAACTTCAAACATTAAAAACTTCCCTAAACAATGCTGCCTTCAGATATCTTCTAAAAGTCAGATAGTTGTTTATTTCCTTGACATCTGATGAGAGGGCGTTCCGCAGGAGGTGCCACTACCAAGAAGGCCCTCTGCCTGGTTCCCTGTAACCTCACTTCTCACAGTGAGGGAACCACCAGAAGGCCCTCGGAGCTGGACCTCAATGTCTGGGCTGAATGATGGGGGTGGAAACCTTCAGGTATACTGGGCTGAGGCCGTTTAAAATTTAAGGGTTAGTCTGGTAATAATTCTCATTCTGAAGTCACTTTTTTGCCATTGATTTCACTGGCAGCAAATTTACACCCAAGAGTGGCATTAGCGGTTGGTATGGCCAGACACCTGCCAAAGGTGATAGGCTCCAAGCAGGCCCATTATTCATTGACAGAGAAGCCACCACCTGCATTTCAGGGTAGTCAGCTTAGGCCATCTTAACTAGCGCCTTCCAAAATGTGGAACCATCACTGATTGCATACATTGCTCTCCTTTGAAACCACATTTCATCTTAGTAGGGAAGTAGATTAAAAATACTGTAAATTCTTAAATATATATTATGTAGTAAATTTCCACCATCATTCTCACACTAGGGCCACTTTTTATGATTCATTAGTGAACAAAGACAAGTCTGAGATGATGATGTTTTATTGGTGAACAGAGATTACACTACTCTTGGGCAGGGAAGGAAGAAAAATGCAAGATTGAACAAAAACTGTCAAAGTATATGTTTTATGTACTAAACATTCAATAGTGTACTATAGAAGCGAACAGTTCATAATTTTATCAACACATTTAGGAAGCTACAAAATGTGGCTTTATGATTTATGCGAGTGAGATATTTTAATTAACTTTATGGATAATTTTTCTTTTTAAATACAGCAGACGACATTTCCGCTATATGATTAGCAATAAGGATGTTTTATGAATACTAATTTTATATGGTGGCATACTATTTGAACAAGCTATTGATGATGATGATGAATTTTGTTATATCGCAAAATGAGGAAGTTCAAATGATGCAATTTTCAGTAGCAATAAGCTTCCTGCTCTCATCGTAGTAACACAAACTTTCAAGTAAAGTTAAACACCTAATTTTTCATAAAGTGGTGTGATTTTCAACAGAATTAAGACATAACAGATCAATTATATACCAATAGAAATAAGATGGCATTGAATCAATCTTTCTGTAACAGCTATTAAGCCTTTATGGTGGTATTTTTTTTTACTCAGGCCATAGCATGCATTCTCCATCAGGATCTGAACGGGCAAAAAGGTATGACCTCCACAGTTGGCAGGTCAATGGCCATTCTAATTGCTTATCTGTTCTGGCTCAGGTAATCTATCAACAGAATAGAATCCAGCAAGTTTCAGACATTTTAGGCCTCCTGGAATTGAGACAACTTTCTTGTTTCCAGGGTCACCAACTCTAAATGTTCAGAAACCTTAAAATAACTTTTTTTATTTGATTGATAGCACTGATCCCTTTCAGGTAAGAAGACATGAGCTTGCTTACCTCTAAAGTGAATTCTGTGGTTAGTCAAGTCTTCTTTTTTCCTCCTCTCAGCTCAGAGAAACATGGCAAAATCAGGCTTCAACCCCAGTCGCTATGACTTCCCACTACACACACGTACGTACATACTAGATGAAACTTCTTTACATGCACTGCTTTGGAAAAAAACATATCTATGCTTATATTTCAAGCAGCGTGCAGGTCTTATTTTATTGAAAGTGTTATGGACATGCTGGTAGACTTAAAAATCATTGAAAATGGATTCAAGGCTGTTTCATCAACAGTTAGTTACAATGAAAAAGTGTCAGGCTTGTAGATGCCTAGAGCTCCATGAGAACTCAAATACCCCAACAAAGCATTGGCTTCCCTGCTTCTTAAAATATTGGAGGCAGCACCATTTATATAATGACAATGCAATATGCTCCTCTCTGGATAGGGATAGCCTAATTTCTGTTGTCTGTGCTATATATTGGTCTCCTTCTGAAGATGGTTCGGAAACTTCACCTGGTGCAGAATTCATGGTAGCAGATTGCAATTGTTAATCTGTTGGAACTGCGGATTCAAGTGAATACTTTTTGTATTGCCAGACTTCAGAACTCAGAGAACTCTATCAGTTGCAGGCTTTGAAAGCAACTGAACTTAGGACTTGGTTGTGGACTTTATCACAGCAAGGACTTCAAAGCAAAGGACCCTCTCTGGATCCAGAGAGAAAAGACTACTTGTAACATCTGTGAAAAGTAGTGGTATATGTTGGTGAGGATCTATTAAATACAACTCTGCTAAACAGTTGTTTTCTGTGCTGAGCTTAACTGCTTAACTGAGCTTCCATGGTGCATATACCCAACACCCCAACAGCTCACTCTCTCTCTCTCTCACACACACACACCCCACAGCCAATCAAAGCCTGCCAAAGCCCTCCAGGTTCTCCAATCCCACACCTCCACAAATCACTGCTGCCCAACGAGTGGGGGGGGGGACCCAGGCTTGTCTTCATTCATGCTTTTTGTTTTCTCGCTACGAATTTTCAGCTGTTGAGAAAGCAGCTATTGATAAAGGTGAGCACCAATAACTGATTTGCCAGATACTTCTCAAGCTTAAAGCAATGATGTTTAATAATAATGTTTAATAAATGTAATAATTTTATCTACTGAAAGCTGTATTTTTCATTTCTTTAGCAGAACTTTGATCTCTTGTACATCACTTCATTATCTAGTAGACAACTATATCAAATAAACTTTTAGATGAAATGGGGAGTTAAAATGTGAATTAAAATAAATAAATTAAAATAAATCTTATGTATGCAAACAGTTTATTGTTGTAGTTTAATATTATCTTGTTTATACTTAGCTAAGAGCAGGTGATAGGATCATTACAAAAATAGCTACCCTGATGACAGTATTTGAAATTATGTGATTCAATGAGACATGAAACATGCTATGAATCATGTGTTAAATATAATTTTGAAACATGTGTTCCTCCTTATAGAGCAAGACTTCTGTCTTTTCAAAATATTATGAAGCTTGTAATTGTTTAGACATATCTTCCACACCTTGTGTGCTTTTGAATAATCACACACATCACACTTTATCTATCCACCTGTGGTAATTATATTTCATTTGGTTAAGTTTCTAGTATACATTTTAATTTGGTATGACATTTCTTAATCCCTCCCCTACAGTGTTTATTGTTCATTATCAGCTTCTATCAATAGCATCAGCACAATGCAGAAATATTTCCCTTATTTAATAAATTAGGAAACAAGGATGGATGTGGGAACTGGTTTTTCAAGAAATATACATATAACCCTGTCAATGTTCAAAGTGCCTTACAAAACCTGCCCCACTTGGGTAATACAAAATAAAACCAAAAACCAAACATAAAGCAGACTTGCACAAAAGATAATACAAGGTCCGGGAGCAAACGTAAGTGTCCAGCGACCCACCTCCGGTGGAGTTGTGGGCATACTAATGCATCAGCAAAGTAACAGCAAGAAGTGAGGCAGTGGAGGCATTGGTGTCGCAAAAGCTTCCTTTATTTACAAATCAAAACAACAAACATGGCTAGTGTGAGCAGCAGCTTCACATGTCTGCTCTGTCCGAAAGCAACGACAAAGAGAAAAAGTACAAAAGCACATAGGACTGGTTCTGTTCCCAAACTCACAAAGGAATGTAAACAGTGTATCACGAGATCCAACAGCAATGGAGAATGAAAATTCTAACAAGAGGCTTGACTCCACACATAACTTCTGCCCATGGAGGGGATATTATTTTTGCTGATAGCCTTTTTGCTTAAGAAGTTTTAGGGACAGTGCAGGAGATGGCACCGGGGGCTGTAAGTGAAAAGATTAAGTTGGCTTACTTAGTACCTTCATTACATATCTTTAGATGCCAAGCAAAAACATTTTTCTTCTCCCACTAATTAAACAATCTATGGCCTTTAAAACTGTTTGAGGGGTTATTGTTTTTGTTTGTTACTACAGTGGTACCTCTGGTTACGAACTTAATTCATTCTGGAGGTCCGTTCTTAATCTGTAACCTTTCTTATCCTGAGGTGTCCTTCCACTAATGGGGTCTCCTGCTGCACACACCTCTGGCATGAGATTTCCTGGGGCAAAGTTTGCAACCAGGAGCAGCTACTTCCGGGTTAGCAGAGCTCGTAACCTGAAGCGTTCGTAACCAGAAGCGTTCGTAACCAGAGGTGCCACTGTACATTACATATTTTTGTCTTTTTATATTGTAAACTGCCCAGTAATTCTTGGACGAAGGGCAGTATAGACATTTAATTAACAATAACAGTGTTTTCTGACAGAATGGATTCCCATATAAGTACAAGGTTAAAACAGAGAAGTAGTAAGCAGAATAGAGCACAAAGAACCTTTTTAAATATTAAAGCCAAATTAATCCACCGCAAAGTATAATTATTTGTATTAATAATTTTGTGTTCATAGCACTTTGTGGAATCAAAGTTGAAGCTCACTGTGATTCACATTAAAGAGCTTGTGGACATCTTCAGTGGCATCAGCAATATGAGGAAGGAAAGTGATGCAGATAAAATCCTCACAAGTCTTCAAAGATTAGATTGAAAGGCAGTGCCTCTGATCAGCCTAACTCTCCCTTGTTCTCTCTCTGATCAGTAGATTCACAAGCTCCCCAGCTTTTTGGCAGATGTCTCTGTATGCAGTAGAACAGCTGCTGGATATCTGGCCATATAAGCACAGATGACTAATATATGCCAATTCCCTATTAAACCATGTTTGAAATCCTACACAAAGTACAATGTGTTTTTTTCAAATTATGTCATGGGGACAAATAGCTATTGAACTTTCTTCCATGGGAGTAACCATTTGACACTTGGGCATAACTGCCACCTTTTCTGCTCCTTTATGATGGATATGAAGCTAAAGAATGGCAGAAAAGGATTTAAATTCTTTGACCCGCTGAGTCTCTACATGGTATTTCTTACCGTGCTGATCAAAAGATTGCACAAATATTTCAAAAATATTGCACAAATGTTATGGAATTCCTCATTGGCTCAGTTAGGGCTGGTGTTGTGGGGAAAGACTGTAGCTCCACTCAACAGAATGAGCTGGATGGTTCCAAAACACGGCAGGACTGACTATTGCAGCTGTTTCTATGCATTTTGAGCTTCACTGAGAGTTCCTTCAGTGCAATGTGTCTGTGTGACAGTGTGTGAGTATTGGATGGATGGTGGCATTTATGTCATATGAAGGAGCATTTCAGAGTACAAGGAAGAATGTTCTTGTGAATGTTTACTGTTGTACATTATGTATTTTTTCTTTTAATATTTTGTTCTAAACTGCCCAGAAAACATAAATACTATTAGATGATCCATGATGATAATAATATAAATAATATGCCTAACAGTTGTGTACAAGGGCTTACTATCTAGCCTTTTGAGTATTTTATCAGTCTCCCTCATCTGTACTATGGGATTAATACACACACACACACACACACACACACACACACACACACAATGTACTTAGGTTTAATTGTCTTTTTTTGTACAAGTGACATCATCAACTTCAGTATTTACTATCTCTGAAATAAGACAAATGCATTACACAATAACTTAAAAACTATGTACCTAATTAATTTGGTAATAATCAGCTATATTGAGCAAGTGAGACTTGAATAAATATTCATAGGATCATAGGATCAGGTTACACCAGGAGGGTTTATGTGTGGTGGTTGGGTGGGATGAGACAAGCTTCTTGCAGACTTGATGTGTTGTGCTGGGGATACAATGAGTTTTGGAGCAGAAGCAGTTTGTTGTTTCTTAAGTTAGAGACTTGAGATCTGGTTTACACATTTTGAAGAAGACTGTTTAAGGCTTTTTAAGACTATTATGTCCAGAGTCTAAAAAGACCTAACCACTAAACTGCCACTTCTCACATTACTTGTTGGGGTAAGAGTCATAACAGTGGTCGACCAACTGCTTTATACTAGGTTAGGTGAACCACTATAGCTTGACTTGGAATAAGACAGCTCCATTTGTTCCAGTGTCCCAGAATGGCTGAAGTTATGGGCTCTTTAAACTGGGTTTAATGGTGGTAGGAAAATACTGTAAGGTATACCACTCAGAGATCTCTAGCTATGGGGCAACGCAGAAATAGCAAAAGTAAATAAAATTAGCAAATAATCTCTTTCCAAAACAAACTGTTCAACTGGTTTCTGCTTAATCTTGCATACATAACCTAGACCCTGAAAATCAAATACAGTGGTACCCCGCAAGACGAACGCCTCGCAAGACGGAAAACCCGCTAGACGAAAGGGTTTTCCGTTTTGGAGGCGCTTCGCAAAACGAATTTCCCTATGGGCTTGCTTCGCAAGACGAAAGCCCATAGGGAAATCTCTGGGACAGCGGGGAAGTGCAGCGCATTTAGAAGCGCTCAGGGAAAGCAGCGCACTTCGCTGCTTTGCCCAGAGTGCTTTTAAATGCCGCGGCTGGGAGGGAATCCCTTGGCCCCCCGCCGGACTTCCCGAAGCTCTTTTGAAGTCCAGCGGGGGGCCAAGGGATTCCCTCCCAGCCGCCCGCATTTAGAAGCGCTCGGGGAAAGCAGCGCACTTCGCAGCTTTCCCCGAGTGCTTTTAAATGCGGGCGGCTGGGAGGGAATCCCTTGGCCCCCCGCTGGACTTCCCGAAGCTCTTTTGAAGTCCAGCGGGGGGCCAAGGGATTCCCTCCCAGCCGCCCGCATTTAGAAGCGCTCGGGGAAAGCAGCGCACTTCGCAGCTTTCCCCGAGTGCTTTTAAATGCGGGCGGCTGGGAGGGAATCCCTTGGCCCCCCGCCGGACTTCCCGAAGCTCTTTTGAAGTCCAGCGGGGGGCCAAGGGATTCCCTCCCAGCCGCCCGCATTTAGAAGCGCTCGGGGAAAGCAGCGCACTTCGCAGCTTTCCCCGAGTGCTTTTAAATGCGGGCGGCTGGGAGGGAATCCCTTGGCCCCCCGCTGGACTTCCCGAAGCTCTTTTGAAGTCCAGCGGGGGGCCAAGGGATTCCCTCCCAGCCGCCCGCATTTAGAAGCGCTCGGGGAAAGCAGCGCACTTCGCAGCTTTCCCCGAGTGCTTTTAAATGCGGGCGGCTGGGAGGGAATCCCTTGGCCCCCCGCTGGACTTCCCGAAGCTCTTTTGAAGTCCAGCGGGGGGCCAAGGGATTCCCTCCCAGCCGCCCGCATTTAGAAGCGCTCGGGGAAAGCAGCGCACTTCGCAGCTTTCCCCGAGTGCTTTTAAATGCGGGCGGCTGGGAGGGAATCCCTTGGCCCCCCGCTGGACTTCCCGAAGCTCTTTTGAAGTCCAGCGGGGGGCCAAGGGATTCCCTCCCAGCCGCCCGCATTTAGAAGCGCTCGGGGAAAGCAGCGCACTTCGCAGCTTTCCCCGAGTGCTTTTAAATGCGGGCGGCTGGGAGGGAATCCCTTGGCCCCCCGCTGGACTTCCCGAAGCTCTTTTGAAGTCCAGCGGGGGGCCAAGGGATTCCCTCCCAGCCGCCCGCATTTAGAAGCGCTCGGGGAAAGCAGCGCACTTCGCAGCTTTCCCCGAGTGCTTTTAAATGCGGGCGGCTGGGAGGGAATCCCTTGGCCCCCCGCCGGACTTCCCGAAGCTCTTTTGAAGTCCAGCGGGGGGCCAAGGGATTCCCTCCCAGCCGCCCGCATTTAGAAGCGCTCGGGGAAAGCAGCGCACTTCGCAGCTTTCCCCGAGTGCTTTTAAATGCGGGCGGCTGGGAGGGAATCCCTTGGCCCCCCGCTGGACTTCCCGAAGCTCTTTTAAAGTCCAGCGGGGGGCCAAGGGATTCCCTCCCAGCCGCCCGCCTTTAGAAGCGCTCGGGGGAACACCTGCCCCCGCCGCCCCACTTCGGAAAGCTGTTCCGAAGTGGGGCGGGGGGCGGGGACACCCAGCCCCATCCGCCCCACTTCGGAAAGCTGTTCCGAAGTGGGGCGGGGGGCGGGGACACCCGGCCCCATCCGCCCCACTTCGGAAAGCTGTTCCGAAGTGGGGCGGGGGGCGGGGACACCCGGCCCCATCCGCCCCACTTCGGAAAGCTGTTCCGAAGTGGGGCGGGGGGCGGGGACACCCGGCCCCATCCGCCCCACTTCGGAAAGCTGTTCCGAAGTGGGGCGGGGGGCGGGGACACCCGGCCCCATCCGCCCCACTTCGGAAAGCTGTTCCGAAGTGGGGCGGGGGGCGGGGACACCCGGCCCCATCCGCCCCACTTCGGAAAGCTGTTCCGAAGTGGGGCGGGGGGCGGGGACACCCGGCCCCATCCGCCCCACTTCGGAAAGCTGTTCCGAAGTGGGGCGGGGGGCGGGGACACCCGGCCCCATCCGCCCCACTTCGGAAAGCTGTTCCGAAGTGGGGCGGGGGGCGGGGACACCCGGCCCCATCCGCCCCACTTCGGAAAGCTGTTCGAAGTGGGGCGGGGGGCGGGGACACCCGGCCCCATCCGCCCCACTTCGGAAAGCTGTTCCGAAGTGGGGCGGGGGGGCGGGGACACCTTCTGAAGGCTGGCGGGGGGCAAAAGTCTTTGTCCTCCCTGCCTGCCTTCCCAGGGGCTTTTAAATCGCCCCGGACAGCGGAGAAGTCCTCCGCTGTCCGGAGCGATTTTAAAATGCCGCCCGCCAGCATTTTAAGATCGCCCCGGACAGCGGAGAAGTCCTCCGCTGTCCCAGGGTTTTTTAAAATGCTGGGGGTGGGAAGAAAAGCCCTTGTCCCCCCCCCCCAGCCTTCAGAAGAGGTCCGGGGACAGACTGTCCCCGGACCTGGTCTGAAGGCGGTTTCCCTAGGAACGCATTAATTGATTTTCAATGCATTCCTATGGGAAACCGTGCATCGCAAGACGAAAAAACCGCAAGACGAAGAGAATTGCGGAACGAATTAATTTCGTCTTGCGAGGCACCACTGTAGTCCTTTCTGGAAAATTCAAACAAAAGCTGTCTTGTTTCTAGCTCTAGTAGCAGCAGAGAAAGCCTGGTAATTTATGCACAACATAAGCAAAGGGGATATGAAAACAATGCCCCTTGTGACCACATAAACATTTTACTTTCTAATTCTTATCAGTTCTGCCTGTCCTCAGGCTTTGTTTTCAGCACTGCTTTACATCATAAGGTGAAGGGCATGTTTTTAAATGCTGTAGAAGTCTTTCCTTGAACTCTAAAAACATAGCAATTATTACTTTGCACAAATATAAGGTAGGTTAGATCAAAATATATTTTGCTTCTGTAAAACAAAAGCAAAAAAAAAATTATATATTGTATAGCATATAATGTAGTGGTTGAGCTTGGATCCAGTAAGAAGTTGTTTGTGAATTTCACCTTGTACATTCAACCCCACTGTGTTTAAGGAATGCTGGGGCCACCAAGCGGAGCACTCTGCACACACACTGCTGAGTGAATGATCAACACAGTTTTTCATAAACCTAAAGAGGCTTTGTTTTCCCATTCTAAAGCTTGAGCCAAATCTGCTGTGCTAGACAATGAAATTTCTCAGCTGTCTTCTGAATCATATTAGCCATATTCACCCACTGTACATCCGTAACAAATCTGTCCTGTCAAAAACTTGCTCATAGCCATAATAATTAACACTATAAGGATGAGTGAACTATCAATGGCTTATAATATACTTGGCTTGCAAATAACCTGAGCCATTTCCCTTCACTTGCTTTGTTGGTGCTCGTTGGTGACAAGGTACTGGCAGGGGCAAGCAATATGAGGGAAGGGAAAGACTCCCCACCTTCCTTTCCCTCTCTGGTGCCGATCGGGGGGAATAAGTCTGTAGTTTCCTCTAAAGGAATAATCTTTCCATAAGATACTTACACTGGAGGACGTCTTGGGAGAAACAATATTTTTCAAGGGCTTTGGGGGACTTGCATTCTCTTGGTGCACTACTAGGGGCACAGAGAGGGAAGAAGATGGATTTTCTCTCCCCATGGGTGTCTAAAGCCACCAACCAGATAAGTGGGATTTAAGGGGAAGGGTTTGGGAGCTGGGCAGGTGGGATGGAGGGAAAGTAGATAGTTTGAACAAGAATTATTAATGGGATCAAGTTTTAATCTCAGCTGGAGAGGAATTTAAGTCTCCCAATGCTCTTTCTTCGACACATGCCATTGCAACCTTCATACACAAGCCACAGAAATATGACTTTCACTAGGCTCTCTAATGAGCACAACTCCCGTCGCTACTGAGCCCTAATCTACTCTATTGTTGTCCGTCTGGATTTACAGGCAATACCTCAAGAATTATTCAATACTACAATTCTTTGTACAGCTTGATTGATGGATTAGTGAAATCTTTTGTATCCTTGGACCATTTATCTCAATGTGTGCATGTATATACATATCACACATTATTTTGGGTTGAGGTGAAATGGAGAGGACACTTTTTCATATAAACCATCAGAAGCAATGAAAACACACCTTCTACAAGCTGAAAGTGTTGATGACAGGAGGAGTACAGCAGGCCAGGATGCACCAGCCTGTTAACAGTGGGAATACACAATTAAATCACATACAACACAAGGAGTTTTGGTTCATCATCTTTACAATAGGTATGCATTTCCCCCTTCCATTCCAATACCTATTCAGAGTGGATGTGATACCAGAAGCATGGACTTCACTTTCATTTGGCTTTGTTCTCTTTGTACTCTTCTATTGCCATAAAGCTGAATATATATGCTACATATTAATATATTTTGGTGTATTTTGTATTTTCATGTTGTGAACTCCCTTTGATCTTCATATGAAGGGTGGTATACTGGGGGAGGGAGGTAAAGGACACCTGGATGGATGGCGACTATAGGGTGCAGTGCTCATCTCGCTTTAGACGGAGGGAGCCATCTTTCCAAGTCATGCAGCCAGCATGACTAAACTGCTTCTGGTGCAACAGGACACCATGACGAGTGCCAGAGCTCACAGAAATGCTGTTTACCTTCCTGCTGCAGCAGTACCTATTTATCTACTTGCACTGGTGTGGTTTCAAACTGCTAGGGTGGCAGGAGCTGGGACAGAGCAATGGGAGCTCACCGCCGTCACACGGATTCGAACCACTGATCTTCTGATCAGCAAGCCCAAGAGGTTCAGTGGTTTAGACCACAGAGCCACCCGCATCCCTGGTGGTATACTAAACAAACAAACAATCAAATACATAAATTTCCTCATTGGGATCAATTAAGAAAGACCTTACAGGAAATAATGCCTCAGAAGAAGAAAGAAAGGAGAAGCAAACAGGCAATGGGGGGCGGGGATGAGTGGGGAGAATATTCTCTCTTCTGACATTCCTGCCCCTCAAATAAAAACAGAACATTTTGTGCATTTTTACATTTTACTGACCAATCAGTTTTCTCATTCTCCCACAGAAAGCAACTTACACCCCACCCCAGTTATTAAAATGATTCCAGTCCCTATCTGCAGAGTGAGTCATTTAGAAGTCCTATAGAATGCTCTGCCAATACAGATTCAACAGGCACATTCTGTTTTACCTTTTAAGCGTCTGCTGAAAATCTTCCTGTGCTGCCAAGCAGGCAATCAAG
Source organism: Podarcis liolepis (assembly GCF_965112155.1). Taxonomy (NCBI): domain Eukaryota; kingdom Metazoa; phylum Chordata; class Lepidosauria; order Squamata; family Lacertidae; genus Podarcis; species Podarcis liolepis. The sequence continues at coordinate 49,147,527 of NC_139564.1, forward strand.
AAAAAATTCTGTAGTAATTAGTTGGTCTCTGATTTTAAATGTTTTCATGGTTTATATTGTATATATTTATGGTTGTTGTAGGCCACTTTGATAATTTAATGAATAAGTGGTATAGAAATATTTTTATTAAAATATAAATAAGTGAAGATAGCAAAATACTACATATTGTCTGACAATTACGTAACTTCACACTTTTTCTGTAACACGGGATTCATTTCACTTACAATAATTTTACTCCTATATGTGTGTGGGAAAGAGATAAAATCCTAAAGAAGAAATAGGCAATATCAAATTGCTATTTGAAATAATTAAACATCAAAATGTGGGAGCAATGGTCGCGGCTCTCCTTTATGGAGGAGGCAGCCACACCCACTAGACTGTCCATCATTGTCTTGTTCAAATGGGCAGGCTCTTGTATCTCTGTACTTAATATGGTGAAATATGCGAAACAGTATCATTGAATTTATAATAATAAACATGTACATTCCTTTGCACTTGGTTTTCAGTATTTGTGAGTCTGCCATTCAGCAGCAATAGTTCTAACTCTGACATCTTCCTCTGCAAGAGCTGGAATTTGTTCCTTTTATGTCTGATTTCAGAAAAGTACCAGTTTGTAATGACCGCTCCCCGCTTAAAACGGGGGGCGCCCTTTGCGTGGATGCGCGCAGCCCCTAGATCTGGAGCGGCTCCAGCAGCATAGGCTTGGTTTGCCTTCCCTCAAGTGGGATACCTGGAGGTCTCCGCCTACCTCAGTCAGTTGTCCAATCCCACCTGGGGGAAGCATTGCCAAGGAGACCAGGCCAGGTAGGGGAGGGATTACCTGCCCACACAATAGAGGGAGGATCTTACCTGGGAATCCTCACTTGGCTCCAGAGCTTCTCCCACCCTACCCACCCTCAGTTAATGTCTTATTTGCAGGTTAACTTTTCTTCACAGGTCTTGCAGGTTAACTTTTCTTCACAGGTATGCGGGCGCTGCTACGTTAAGGTCGCTGTTAAAGGGCCAGAAAGGAATTTCCCTGCATTGGCAGGTTTCGCCTTTCCCATAGCAAAACGTCACAACTTTGGCGGTATCAGGCCTTGGGCGGAATCCTTTAGTCCATCTTCCTCTTTGCGGCGGCGATACCAGGGTTCCCCATTAAAGGTGTTTCTGAAGGGAGGCTTTGACCGTACGCCGAAAGGTCGTCATTGCTCTCTCCTGCGGCGGCGGCGTAACGGGGGCGGCTATCTCTGCTTGAACATATGTTCTCCAGAGCCCGCCCATCCCCCCCCCACACCCTGATGCTCCCTAGGTCCCCGGCTGGGGACCGGGGAGGGAGAACGCCCAATGCCTGAGCCAAGGTCTACCCACATTTGAAAGTTAATAAAGTTGTGGCCAATTTAATCCCATAGCACGTTGTCATGAGTCATTATTTCACATGACGGGGGGGGGACCGCGCGGGATCTGGGGACTCTGCCTGTCCACGCAATGCTGTTGGCACACCGCCTACATATTGTGAGCACTCCACAGTAAGCATAGTGCTACATCTGTTGTAAAAAGAAATGTGTGGGGAAATGTGTTAACTCCCCCTTTTTTGATGTGCTTTTAACAACAATATCCTGACAGCACTGAACAGTTATCCTTTACCTTGCAATATGATGTTCAAATGATAGTTATATTTTCCAAAAAAATCTAGATCAGGTTGCCAATCATTATCAAACCATTCCTTTTATAACACCTCCCCCTTTTTGTGTGTACACACAGCCCCTTAATCTAAAACAGGCATTCACCATCAATAACAGGCCACACAACAGATAATCATGGATATAGACCTGGCAACAAGGTGGGTTACCAAAACTACTCATTACAAGAATGACCGATGACAGCCAGAACATTGCAGGTTCAGCCAGCTGCTCCCTTACAAAGTGGCACATGCAATGCCCTCTTGTATTCTACAAAGAATAAATATTGTATATAAAACAAAAATGGACATATGCGGAATGGAGAAGAAATCTGGTATCCTGCAACTTTCATATCTCTGTAGAAGAACAAACTTCAGCTGAAGTAGTTTATGGTGTATCTTACATCTGTGGAATTCCCTCTTCTACACAACTGTTAAAGATGCAGGGGTCCCATATTCTTTTGCATTGAGACACAAATGCAACATAAAAAATGGCAACACTCAGAAACCATTATAACTATAAGCACTGGCGGAGGAAAAGGAGTTTGGGGGGAGTGCGCTGCCCCGGCAGCACAATCCCAGTAGGGTGCCATTGCGGTTGCCCCCCACTCGCCCTAGGCGCCCCGCCCCTGCAGGCGGCATGCCCCGCCCCTGTGGGCGGTGTGCCCCACCACTGGAACGCGCACCAGCCCTGCCCCACCTGCTCTCTGCCTCCCCCTTGCCGGAGCATGAAGCTCCGCCACGGACTATAAGTAGTTATTCTATAGCAATGAGCCTTGACTACAGCACATAGCTAGTGAGGAAAAAGCTTACAGACAAGCTTGGGTTCAGGCAGCTTGCTTCAAAGTACCTTTTTAACTACCTCAGAAGCAAACTTTCTCTCAGGACCATGAAATTTGTGCCCACATTTTTCTTAAATGCTATACTGCTTTGGTACTGAAACACTTTCATACCTGTCATAGGTGTGTGCGCGCGCATACTCATGCATTTGTGCTTTAAATATTGCAGTCAATTCAGTGCTGAGGTTCCTAAAAAATAAATAAATGTATTGGTTTTCCTCCATGCCCTGAAACAGGGCTGTAAATCCTATGTAGTGACACTTTTTTTAAAAAAACAACAACACAAGTACAATTGAAAAATGCACAAACCTATCCCTGAGCTGTGAAGTCCAGGATTAAGGAACAATCTTTCAAAAGAAAGCCTATTATTTCTCTAGAATTCAGTAGCATTTTCCTTCACTCTGTTTTTTTTCTTCAGGCCACTATTGCTGCTCTGTCTCTATTTTCCTGTCTTGATTAGATCAGGTTTTTGTTGCTGTTTCCTGCAAAAGCTAGTTTAAATACAATATAGGTTTGAATTATTTAGGTTTGCTAATTGAGTTCTGACTGCCTTTAAGTTATGAAACCATAAGGTTTGCTCTGGCTAACTGCAGCCCAATCCCTTTCTTCAGGACTATTCTTGTTTTGCCCATAAGTAAATCCTAATGAGTTCAATGGAACTTATTTACGTGAATAAGCATATTTAAGATTAATGAGAGTGAGGCATGGCTCTTTTGCATAAAAACCTGCAGTTTACATTAAAGGCCAAATCTCCCTCTGTCTATATTATGAGAGCATTGGAAGATTAACATTTTCAGAGAAACATTGAGGCAAATAAATAAATAACCAGTGATATGTTTTAACAGGCTTTCCCTGTTCAGAAATTTCTCCTCATGTAGCAAGCAAAATAAAAGGGGAAAAAATGTGTGATATCCACTGTTAGTAATACCCATTGAAATTAATGGACTTAAGCTATTTATTTCACTGGGTCTACTGTGTGACTTCTATTGAGCATAGTAACATTATGAAGTTAAAGCTATCTACATGCTGTATTAATTTACAAGTAAGAATTATACGGTTATATAAACTGCTTGGTTTGTTAATAATTGTAATTGAATGAGGCAAAAGGTTGTTAATTTATTTTTGAGGCCTGAGAGATACATGTATAGGTGGTCTTCAGTTGGCAGTCTGCAAAGGAACAACTCATCTAATATGGTTACTAAAAGAAGTAACTTTGTCTTGTGAAGTTTTCCTTTATGTCCAATTTTGGTAAGAGAAAGTGAAACAGATATATGATATTTTAGGTTTTACTGATCTATTTTGAAATTTTAATACATTTAAACAACAACAACAATAAAAGGTCAGGCTGTGATGGGTCTTTCAGTGGGCATTCCCTCTTAACTGAAGTTTTTGGAAAATTTAAAGGCTTCCAAAAAAAATTCAAAATATCATTGGTTAGCTTCAGTGGATTTTTGGATTGAAAGCAATTAATGCTTTGTATTAAATCAGTGAAAAGTTGCCAGTTAAGTTTTTAAACTCTCAATATCCAGTAGCATGAGATAAGTTTGGGACAATGGTTTGGGGCTGAAGTATGTTCAGTAGATATCTGGGAACTTTTGTCTGTTTTTTTCTTTTTCACTACTTTTCATTTTACCTTCTAATTGATGGTTCATTCCTTCCTGCTTCTTCACATATTTTATCCCATTACAGATTATCTTTGTCAGGAGATGTTCAAGCAGAGATGTATTTTAGTTCTTGAAACTCCATCACTGATATAAAAAAGTAAAATGCAAGTGTTAGAGGAAATGGACCGGTTTTGTTCTTTGTTTTGTTGTAGAGATTCCTGTTTTTCTTTTCTTTCTTTCTTCTAGTTGTCCCATTATAGAGAAATATAATAGATGGGGTAATTTGTTTTCTTCTCAGCTACTAGGAACAGCTTTGGTCTTACTAGGGATTTAAACATAACGTTGGCTGAGAGACTGAAATAATATTTCAGAGAAAGTAAAGAGAAAAATAGCTTTGAAGTGATAAGTGAGGACTTGGTTTCCTTCTTTAAAGAGACAGAGTATATGCTGTACCTTTGTTTTAAAGAAAGGAGCCCAGTTTGACATCATAGGGAATCTTAAAAGTGGGGAAAAAACCACCCCACAATATTACGTTGTGAAAATATTTGCCACGTTTCTGACAGCCACTACTATCTAGATTATTTTTTAAAACTGTTCAGTATTTGTAGACTGAGGGAAGAGAAGGAGAATATATATAATTAAACCGTAATCTTATAGTGACTTCATTTTTTTAATGATTTGTCATTTGGTAGATGGGGCCAATATGGAAATTAATATTTTAGAGATATGTCAGAGATGTACATTAATATGTCAGAGAGGCACATCTGAAGCCAAGGCTGGCGTGAAGCAAAGGATGATTCAGCCACGCTGGTGAAAGAGCAGGGGGTGGGGTCCAAATAAAGAAGTGGGAGAGTGCAGGTTAGGACAAGCTTAAATAGCACCTCTCCGATTGGGCAAAATCACCCACCAAGCCATAACATTCTCCCCTAGGGAGATACCACCTTTCCTCTTCTTCCAGGGGATGAGGGGTATGGCATATTCGTTCCCTCCAAAAAAGGTGGGGACACCATAATTCTAGCTGTTGAATGTCAGCCTGGATATGAGCATTTAGTTCTTTCTTGTAGGAAACAATTTTTCAGGGAAAAAATCATTAGGATCTGTCATATATTTTCTTTTCTTTTTGGATAAGTGAAATGTTAAATATGCCATTATATATTGTATGCAACATGATTATTTAAGCTCTAGCAGCTTGAAAATTATTTCATTGATTATTTCATACATAGCTCAAGGAAAAAGCTGAGCTTGGGGAAAGAATATTTCATGTAGAATTTTCAAAATGAGGTAATTGTGTTTCTGCAGAAAACACCAAGCACTTGAAAGCTTCTTTCTATAGCTTTGCTGATATGTTTGATTTCAGTGTGCTATTTAGCAAGATGGGTGCTATTGGTTGGCTGGCATCCATCCGTCTCAGGAGACAATGGAAGAGTGCTCCTTAGGGAGTGAAGCCAAATTGCTGGAGAGTTACAGTGCCTGCTGTGGCTGTAGAAGTCAATGTGGAAGAGACATGTTTTGTTGAAGCAGGGGCAGATGAAGGTATCCAATTGTGCTGATTCAGGTGTATCATGGCATTTCTTCTTTCTGTGTTCCTCCCAGCAGCCATTCCTCCTCTGGTCACTGTTGTGATACATGATCTACCCCCCCCCAAAAAAAAAATATAAATCAATGACATGCAGTTAAATGTCCAGTTATTCAAAGCAGAAGGACCTGAAAAGATTAACAGTTTTCACTATATGGGGAAGGAAACAGAGAGAAAAATTATTTCCAGGATTCACTGAAAGTACTTCAATCATTGGGGATTAAAAAATAAAACTGAAAAGATATCTACCGTACTTTTCGCTCTATAGGACACACCCGAGCATAGGACGCACCTAGTTTTTAGAGGAGGAAACCAAGTAAAAAAATAATCTGAATCAAATAATTGCAGCTGCCTTGCCTCGTGGAACCAGCACAAAAGGAGGAAATGCCGAGAATTACCAGCACAATAAGCTGGGGGAGGGGCAGAAAGGGCAGTCCCCATCCTTCTGGCACATTGTAAATCTAGCAGAGTAAGAGCTGCTTACACGTGTGCAAGCAGGTCTCCCTTTGCTTGAATTACAGCCCCAGCAAGCAGCCAGCCCCGGCTGAGCTTGTCAGGGCTTTATGGGGAAGCCGGGGGTTCCCCTAGCCAGCCCAGCCAGTGTCGGGGCTGAAGGGAGAAGCCCGGGGTTTCCCCATAAAGCCCCAGCATCCACAAGCTAGAACAGATGTTCTGGCTACGGGGACAGCCTTTCAAGCCTCCGCAGGGCAGCGGGGTGAAGGCACCCTGCTGCCCTGCGGAAGCTTTGCGCAGCTAACCCCGAAGCCTCCCCCACAACAAACATTCTGTGAGGTGAGTGGGGCTGAGAGACTTCAGAGAAGTGTGACTAGCCCAAGGTCACCCAGCAGATGCATGTGGAGGAGCAGAGACACGAGCCCGGTTCACCAGATTACGAGTCTACCACTCTTAACCACCACACCACACTGGCTCTCTACACTGAAACTGCTCCAGTGTCACTCATTGAGGTTCATGGCTGAGTAGGGATTTGACTTTAAGTCTTCTTTGTTCTATTCTGATGCTAATCACTGTGCCACACTGGTTCTCATTTATGATGTGCTAATGTAGGCGCATCAGAGCATCTTGAGACAAACTATATCTAGGTTTGTTCAAGTGTAAATTTTATTTGACCTAGTCTGATATTTAAAATGTTAATGACATTGTCCTTCATGAAAAGGTCATGAATCATGGGGTATTATGGATCAGTAACTGTCTAAAGAACAGGAAGTCAAGAATATGAATAAATGAATAGTTATCTCAAAGGAGGGGTGTAAGAACCAAAATCCCCCAACAATCTCTTAATTTGAGAGTGGTGCTTTTTAACGTCTTCATAAATAACCTAGAATTATTTATAAATTCCTCCCTACCCAGAGTGCTCAAGAAAGAGCCAGCTATTCCCTGGCTATTTAGAAAAACATCTACTCACCAATCTCCCCACTCTTCTCCCCATGGCTGTTCTGGGGTCTTTCTCCTCTCCTGAATGAATTTGCAGGGGTACGCAGGGGAAGGGAATAAGGCCTATTGTGCTACTTGAAGACTTGTGGGGGTTTCCTCTAGCAGAACCAATTTTTTTAATCTGGTCTATTGGCTGCAGCTTATTAAGCATAAGCATGCTTAACTTTGTGCTACTTGGCTTCCTCCTCCTAAAAAGAACCATGGAATTAAATGATACCACAGGAAAACTTTAAGTGTGTTTATAAAATCGTTTGTGAACTAGCTAGTAATTCTTCACCCATTAATGGCATTCAGTGGGACATTTGATGTTTGGCAGTGCAACTGAAGGCATAATAGCTGTTCTGTAAAGAGCTGGTAGAGCTGAAATGGAAAAAAAGATTTTTCAAAACTCATGATAGTTGATTGGTATATTATTTTGAGTTACAAAATTTTAAGTCAAATGGAATAAGGTTCTAGGTTTATTTGGTACATGTCAGAGCAGGTTTTCAATGCAGCTGAGTTACCAACCAGCATAAATAATAATTTTCAAACCTATTTTAATGTTTCTGTAATGCAGCAATGGTTTAATTCATTCTGTTGTGCTTAAAGTATTTTGTTTAGCATTGTATTTCGTCAGTTATATGTGGTGCTGGTGTAGTTATACAGAAGGACAGGCTTTGGTGGCATGTTGCTAGTGGTACATTTGCTGGTATTATTTAAAGCAGGCATCACTTAGCCACATTGATTCTCCTGCTATATTAAATTAAAAAGCCAAAGTGCTTTAGGACAAGGGTGAAATGAATGAATATTTCCCATCTATATGTTTTGTAATAGTTCACAGTTACTTGTACAAAACAAAGCATGGACTTTATTAATGTGCCACTCCGTTGAGCATCACTACAATTAATATTAATGCCTGCCATTCAATTATTTTAATGCTATGTGCAATGCTTGTGTATTTAGGTAACATTTCAGTTCACCTATATTTCAGCAGCATACCATCTGTAACACAAACATTTCAATTTTTATAATGCATTTTATTAGAGGTCAGTCTGTGTTATTTATTTCTTGCATTTGTTTCCAAGACTGCTTAAAAAACACTTCAGACTGCAGATTTATGATTGCTAAAACTGTAATCTGTTTGATAACCTTTGCAATTTAGGCAAAATAAGAGGGTGGGGGATAAGTGTATGTGATTCTCAATGAAATCAAAACCCATCCTGAATTTTGTGCTGCTTTCTGGAGTCTGAAGTACATCATCAAGTTTCTTCCTTATGGGGTGATGCATGGGCTTATTTAGGATCCCATCATGCAGAAGATGTGAAAGCTCCTATTTTGGGCATTACAGAATATATTTCTCTTGGAAATACCTTATCTGTGTATAGCCTTCAACTTCTGATACAGCCATAACCATAATTGTCAGTAGCTCTCTTTTTCGCCATTTTGTTCTTAGTTTGATTTTGAAGGGTTCTCATGCACATCCTAAAATAGGCAAGGGAAATGGTACAAAGGAATTCACACAATTTCAGAAGAGAAGTGGTAAGAAATAGCTTCTTACCATTTATAACCTGCCCTGTGGCACACACTCTGACCAAAGCCACGCACCATCCCTACTTACCAGAGGCACTCTGGAATAACGCCTGGTCACTAGCATCATTTCCAGCGTGCATTTGGACAAGGAAATATGGCAGTGGCAGCACCCAAAATCTCACTCCCACTGTTGTGCCACTGGCATCAATTGACCAAATAATTTTACATCCTGCTAAGGCCTGAAAAGAAACTGAGTTGAAACATAGTTGTGTGTGTTTTCAAATGCAAGTGCTGACTACATTATTCCTTCTAAAATTTCTCCCAAAAAGCCTCATTCCTAAATGCAAATTACCATATTTTTTCATGTATAAGACTAGGGTTTTTTGTTTTTTACTAAAAAAAAAAGGTTTAAAATTGGGGCTCGTCTTATACACGGGTAGTGCTGAGGGGTGTTTTCTTAATTTGGAGTCCCCCAAAATAGGGGGCGTCTTATACATGGGGGGTGTCTTATACATAGAAAAATATGATATATGTTTTATTTGGCAGTTTTCTCTGTTTCTCCCATCCCACTAAGACAGCTTTGCATCAAGGGGACTTAGATTAGGAGCTCTGTTATCTCACTAGGATTCCTCTCCTTGCTTGGCTTAATGCTTTAGGCTGTCTTCAGATGGCACTTTGTTTAGTGTTCCTGATGTTTTCTTACCTGTTTGTTTTTGCATTTCATGTGATATTTTACATGACATAAAAGCCACTTCTGGAAATCTAGTGGAAATCTAGTGCTCATTTGCATGCCTATTGTGTCCAGAAAATAAATGTTGGCAACCCAGTGAAAATCATGTGAATTTTGCATTGTAATTTTCACTCTCATGCCACTGCCACTGAGGCAGTATCCCAGCATAACATTTAGTGTGAGATGGTGGTATATCAGTCAAAAAGCTGCAGTTCTATAATGCAACAGGTGCTGCTATGCAAAAGGATCATTAGATACTGGGACAGAAGTAATAGCATTATAACTAGTAAAACTAATGCAATAAACAGAATGCTGCTTAGCAGGTAGTGTTGGAACTCTTCTCAGACCCAAGGTAGTTTTCCAAGTGAAGTTTTGCCTCTTCAGTACTCCTTATCTATCCTTAACAGCTCATGACACTCTGGGTGGATAGAAATGCAAATCATCATAATTCACACACTGTTATGTTTGGATTTAATCTACTCACATATTTCCATAGATCAGCTTTAATGTTTTCAGTATAAGATATATGTGTGTCATATCTCTTTTTTTGCTTGTGTGCATGTGTGTCTTCATGCCACAAAACATATATTCTAACAATTCTAATTAATGCAGCTATGTGGGTGACTATAGTTATCAAAATATCATGTGATTCAGCTATGTAGCAGCTAACCTACAGGAGCCTCATGTGGCCTAGGCAGCTGTAGTAGGTAAAGTACACACAAAACTATATAGAGGGTGATGGTGATGATTCACATTTGTATATTGCCCTTCATTAAGTTCAGTGCAGAGTACATGGATGTGGGTTATTTTAATTCTCACAAAAACTTTGTGAGGAAGGTTGGGCTGAGAAAGTAACTGGCCCAAGATTACCTCACTGAGAAGTGAAGCTTTGATTTTTGTTCTTTAAACGTATAAATCAACATTGTAACCAAGAAAGCACACTGGTTCTCTTATACAAGTGAAATAATTCTTTAAAAAACAAAAAACAATGTTGCATTTATTGCTTATATCTCATTTTCCCTACACTATTCACAGCTTTAGACAAGAGAACGCAGAAATGTATGTCCAGAACTTTTCCCATCAAGCAGTTTGAATGCTAAACTGGTTTTGTTGTTTATTTTTAAGAAGAACTAAAGGCTCATTAGCTAGGTAATTCACAGATGATTTAACAAAAGATTGCTTCTGCAGGTACATCATAGATGTAGTCTCTGTGTGCAAAAACACTAGATTTTCTGAAGTCATTTGTTAGGAACTATAAATGGTGCCCAGTGAAAGATGATTTGTGTCATCTAAAACTGCAGCCTGCAGCAACACTTCGTGGGTTATTACTTTAATCTAGTTATTGAAGCCTTGAAGTGTACATTAGTAAGCTAAGGTACAAATGTCAAAAACACAACTGAGACAGATCATTAAAGGTTTCCAGGAGTACCAGGCATCATTCCTGTACAATTCTTGGTCTTGGTCTAATAGACTGTGCTATAATAGAAACACTCAAGCATTTAAGAATCTTCAGCTGTTTAACATTTCTATGTGATTACTTTCACGGTAAGAAATTACTAATACATAGTCACTGTTCTGTTATATATACCCATCAGAATTTATTTAAAAGACCCATAGCTGAGATAACAAATTATAATCTTACCAAAACTATGCTACTAAAACACAATGTGGAACTGTTCAATAAATAAGATCCTTGTTTTTAAAAAACAACGACGTTCTATAGTGATACAATGACATATTGATTAATTGTTTTTAAGTACAATTGTTTTGAAGTTAATATACAGTTGTGGGCTGTATGGTAGAGTAGTCATCAGGTTGCTATGACTCAAGGCTTGATCAATTTTATGAGTAGTATGACTGGTTTTGCTACCATGTCATTAAAAAAGCACTTCAAATACAAATACGAAGGAAAATAATACAGTGGTACCTCGGGTTACAGACGCTTCAGGTTACAGACGCTTCAGGTTACAGACTCCGCTAACCCAGAAATAGTATCTCGGGTTAAGAACTTTGCTTCAGGATCAGAACAGAAATTGTGCGGCGGTGGCACAGTGGCACCGGGAGGCCCCATTAGCTAAAGTGGTACCTCAGATTAAGAACAGTTTCAGGTTCTTAGGTTAATAACGGTTAATAACGGACCTCCAGAATGAATTAAGTTCTTAACCCGAGGTACCACTGTATTTGACACCAGTAATAGCTGGTGTGACCATTCCTCCCTAATATATAGATGTTTGGAGGGTGCTGAATATGTGATACAGAACCTCACTCAGATAAGCACAGTAGCATTACTGTAAGATATCCTATGAAGATTAATTGCCATAGCAGAGTTTGTTGGGTTTAACACTGTCTGCACTAATAAAGATTCAGCACTGTGTCTGACACAGTTATATTTCTAAAAAGTATTATTTACAAAGACTTTAAGATCTGTCTTACTTGCTGTGTTGAATAAAGTATTACATAAATACATTAAAGACAACTGGACTGGGCTGAGAGGCTTCAAGAAGCACAATAAGTGCTCATCCTCCAGTGGAGACTGAGGTAAACAGGCAGGACAATGCCCTATCAAAAAGTCCCCTATCAAGTTCCATGAGTCTACCAGCAGAACATTTGAAAATGGAGCATGTTTGATTAATTGGGACGTGCTTGAAGATGCCACCTACAAGTCCCTTCATTTCTCTGATACACCCAAATGAATGGTGGGACTCTATGCCAGCATTACGATGGGAGTGACAAAGAGAAAGCTGTTTCCACATTCCACCCTGCCCATAGCCAGCAACCCAGAGACTAAGGAGCATGGCTGGCTACTCTGGACTCAAGCTGGTTGAAGCTATGAGAAAAGCAAGGAGAGACACTCTGGAGGTTAATACTGTAAACTCTCTTCCTCTCCATGTAGAGCCAGGTGTTCATAGGTGTAAAATAAACCATATAGTATCTTAAAATGCTACATCCCCTGCTGTGCCCTGAATTCAAAATGGAAACCTGAGCCCCTGGAAACCATGGAATCTTGCTACTGCATGGCAGAGATTGGGGTATTGTATAGTTTCTATTCTAAACATCTTAGTTTGAAGCTAGACAAGGGAAGAGGAAGTAGTTGGAGCTTCACTGAGGTATGAAAGGTAGAGAAGATTCTGAGATAAGGGAGTGTCATATCTGGCACATTGCATTACACATGTGTGTTGGTGGGGAAGGGGGAAACGAAAGACAAGTGCACCATTAGTTCTAGAAGTGTGAAGGGAGTAGTTGCTGAATAGGCTCACACCAAGTGGGTGGCTGAAGGACTGGAAGAAAGGAACAGTCCAGGCTGGACCCAGGCAGAAAAGAATAATAGAAGCATACTGTCCAACATTTCTCAGATGAACATTATATTCTGTATCTGTCACTTGGAGCCAAGTACAGCCTCTCAGCCTAAACTACCACACAGGATTGTACTAAAGCAAGGGATCATGTACTGCCCATTCAACAAATGAATAGAATAAAATTTTAGCTGTAAACTGCCTTGAGTCCCTGTCAGGGAAAAGGGTGGGATATAACAACAACAACAACAACAACAACAACAACAACAACAACAACAACAACAACAACAACAACAACAACTCACAATGCAGTATTTCATAAGAAACAACAGGATAGATATGGATTGTAGCTATATCACTGGGTGTACACCATTTTCCATTCCAGTGATGGGAATGTACCAGATGCAAAGAAAATGGGAGTGTATACATACCCTTCCACAATAACTAGAACAAATAGCAATGAAAGATAAACATTAGCTCAAGGAATCCAAACCAGTCCTCAGACAGTGAAACACAATATCTTCCAACTGTGGGGAAAATAGCAGGATAAAGTAATCTCACTAAAAAGGGGGGGGGAACAATGTATAAAACAAAAATCAATTATGTCTGAACACATTTTTCTTTATATTCTATATTCATCACTTCTTGTATTACGCCTTCCAGATCTCTCTCTGCTTTTGCACTCTACATTTCTGCAATACATTAGTATAATGGTGCTGTTTATGCTCCTATGGTTAAAATTATGTCTGCATTCCTTTTATAAACTACTACATTTAAGCATATAAACTATACTACAAAGGTCTGCTGTGGGCTGAAACTAGTCTATTCCTTTCAATGTAAAACTGGTGGTTTAATTTGTATAATATTTGAAAATATAAATTCTATTTCGTTGTTTTGATTACTATCCTATCAACAGCCATTATACTCCGAATTCGAATGTATTTGTAAATAATTTGGTGGCTGAGGGTTCTGCTGAGCTAGCAGAACTTTGTGGTTCACAACAAAATAAAATAAGAAAGGTTAAAACATTTAAAATCTTATACCAAACTAAGATATCTGGCTGACCACTGCTGGAAACTGGATGGTGGACTAGACTGATCCTTAATCTGATGTAGCAGAAGTTCTTATCTACCACGACTTTGAACTTTAAAGAAACATAAAATATCCCCCTTTCTGTGTGCCTTACCTTTTGGAATGTAATCTTGAAAACAGAGAGTGCCTTAACTACTGATCATGCTGCAGGAGGCTCACCAGCTAAATAGAAGGTTTATGAAATGTGTATGACCACAACCGTTACTTAATCTATGGTGCTAAAAATAAGAGATGAAAGGAAAGAGGACAAGTGGCAATGTTTAGCAGGCCTGGTGCCAACAGTCTGGTACTGGCAGAGAGACCCAGGAGATTGGAAAGGCACCATTCCAGACAGTGGCACTGCCATTCACCATGCTCCTAGCTGGGCTGCCAGGTCTTTTTCAGTGGCAGGTAGTGGTGCCACTTTTGAATGGGAGTCAAGTCCATCTCTGATCTGTGGAGACAACTCACTATTTCAAGTTATCCCATATGTAATCCCCTGAAACTGAAGTGTGACTCAAGGAGCAGTTAATATTGTCAAGATCTTAGCACTGACAACAGCTAAGGAAGTATGTGGAAGCAGCCATAAGCCAGACTAGGTTGTGGCCTGGTTGGAGGTTGGGGGCCCATCATTGGCACCGTGCCAAAGGCCCCCAAAGTATGCCATGAGCCCTATTTATGGGAGTTGCAGACCCAACAGTCTGGAAGCTTGGCATGTACTGTTTTTTGTCCTACATTTTTCATCTCTGAAATGAATGTGAAAACTTCTGTTAATTCACTGGCCATCTTACGGTTCACTTGCCATATCACATTTATTTCTCTCTGTTCTCTTTTAAAAGTTGGATGTAAGTGGTTTTAATGCATTTTGTTGTTGATGATAATATAATGAAATATTATGAATATTATGAAAATACACACAAACTCCCAAATGCCAAGTGTGCAAGGGAGCAGTGTAGCCAGGACTCCCCTCTCCCACAAAAAAGGCAAAGTGGGGTTGCTTCACCAGATACCTGGTTTTGTGTGTTACAAAAGGGCAGCAAATTGTTCCATAATGTGTTATTCCTATATATTTACCACTGTTGGCAGAAGTGGCACTTGTATTTTCTGCATCAGGTGCAAAAAATATCATGACTTGGCTTAGGTACTTTGCATGTTGATTTGGTGTATACATCAAAGTGGGTAGGAAGTGGGCGCCATTTCTTGCTCTGACTAAGGCATGCAAAATATATTGGGCCAGTCCTGAGCATCTTATATTGGACTGGATTTGGACTAAAGGTGTAATCCAGACTCTAGCTGCTATCTGGTGGGGCCAGCACCACATCCCTAACCGCTGCTCAGCATGTTGGCCAGGGCAGAATTGGGACAGGGAAATCAGTGAACTAGTCTGCAGCTGGTGCCGTGATCAAGCCCGAATCAGCCCCAGGATGCTCTGCTGGATACGCAGAAGAAGAAACTCCACACTGGTGGAGTAACACTCATGGCACTCTGCAGGTGAAGGCCATCACAGGCTGACAGAAATGGACAGATGGAACTTCTCTCCTCTCCCTACCCCCTGGCCCATCACCAAGTGGTTTTGGCCTATGAACTAAGGTAGTTACAGTTATCTCCCACTGAAATCAGTATGACTAACCTATTTTGTATTCAACCCGAAATGGAAGGTGGTGGACTCTCCTATACATTGGAGGTTTTTAACAGAGGTTGGATGGCCATCTGTCATGAATGCTCTAGTTGAGATTCCTGCACTGCAGGGGATTGGACTAGATGACCCTCAGAGCCCCTTCCAACTCTACTATGGTTCTATGATTTATGATTTCATGACATACTGATCTACGAATTCCACTTTAGTTTGCCAAAAAGTTTTCATTGGGATGAAGGCTTAAAAAAACTTGAATGCACTTTGCAAATTTGCCAATGGTTCCACACAACTTTTTAAGCCGTGCCACAGCAGGGGTTAGCAGCAGCACCAAAAGGAAAAATTATGCCTTGCTGTAGTTACACTTTATATGCAGTCAGAAAGGAACATTAATTGTAAAGTGCACTATGGGCTAATGGCTGATAAGTATTGCTTTTTGTTACCCAGATAAGTTAAAAAGAGCCAAAAAATTATTCTTTATGGATAAGTAAAAGGAAAGAAGCTCAAGAGAATGAATTATAAAAGACACTAAGCACCTGAAATAAAAAGAAAAATATAATAGTCAGCTGTTTGCTCATTTATGAGGAGATATAATATTTTTTGTAGTGATATTTGAATCTGTGGTTTGTTTGAAATGTTGTATACAGTACTGGAAAAAAATCTTTCCATCCTTATTTTTCATATGGAGTTGGATTTTATTATCTTGCATATATATTTTTTCCAGGTAGAATCAGAATAAATGAAGATACACAAGGCAGTCACAAACTGATATGTGTGATCAGTACATGGACAGCTTGGTTGGTTAGACAGTGGTGCTAATAATGCCAAGGTTACAGGTTCAGTCCTTCTGTGGGACAGCTGCATATTCCTGTATTGCAGGGGGCTGTGCTAGATGATTCTCAGAGTCTCTTCCTGCTCTACAATTCTATGATCTGATCCAAGTGTTGAGTATTGTTGATACAAAATTCCATTTTTCTAATAGTCACATGTTTTAATGCAAGTAGTGTACTACAACATTTTCCAAGTAGATTAATATTACAGATCAAATAGGCTGTCAAATAAGGGACCATGCTTTAGCAACATAGTACGCAGCACATAATAAATAATTTCAATGAGATGAAAAGCAAATTGGGAAAAGGTACATTAGAAACATGGGTTGGTTGGTTTGTTTTTTTTTAAAAGAAGAAGCTGACTGCAATCTATTACAGTTCAGGGCAACAAAAATGAGTTTCTGGGGATGAAAGCAAATGAATGGTTGACCAGTAAGAGCAAGACTATCCCATAGCATGTTAAATATTTATAATGAAGCCATTTCTGTCCTTCCAAACAATTCAAGTCAGGATAAATAGCTCACTGGTAGCTAATTTAGCATATTGTGCATAAAATTGGTAATTAATACTAATATGTAGGCATTATATTAAATTTATTAAAACATTTGGTCTTTCTGGCTTCAGAAGCAGAATAAATTAGTGGTTTAAAATTTATTTTTAGCACCGAGGCTGTACATTAGAAACACTATCACAGAAAGGCTGACAGATATACCACATTTTATAAGCACCATTTATTTGAGGTTGTTCAAGGTCAATTATTTTTTCCCTCTACTTGATGGTTCTCTAGCTGAACTGAAATATGTTGATGGATAAGTTGCGTCTTACAGCCATTTAAAAGGGATCGTGTTATACTTGAAATTATTTCAATACCCATTTGTTTGGAGCCATATTTATGCCAACAAAAGGCGACAGAAAGACCTAGACAACAGGATCATCAACATTTATTTGTTTATGTCATATATAGCTCACCCTTCATCCAAGAGCACAGAGAACTTTCCAATACACTAAAATCAGAATAATATATGTCAACCAATAAAACCATAATACATCAACAACATTTAAACAGGCAATATAGCAACCATTAAGACAAACTCATCAGCCAGGAACAAAACAATTAATAAGATCCTAAAGTTTGCATCTTAAAAAACAGAGACATCACCTTACCAACAAAGGTCTGTATAGTTAAAGCCATGGTTTTCCTGGTAGTGATGTATGGAAGTGAGAGCTGGACCATAAAGAAGGCTGATCTCCGAAGAATTGATGCTTTTGAATTACAGTGCTGGAGGAGACTCTTGAGAGTCCCATGGACTGCAAGAAGATCA
Source organism: Podarcis liolepis (assembly GCF_965112155.1). NCBI lineage: Eukaryota > Metazoa > Chordata > Lepidosauria > Squamata > Lacertidae > Podarcis > Podarcis liolepis. Next base: position 49,165,046 of record NC_139564.1, read on the forward strand.
AATGCATCCATTCTTAAGGAAATTAGCCCTGAGTGCTCACTGGAAGGATAGATCATGAAGCTGAGGCTCCAGTACTTTGGCCACCTCATGAGAAGAGAAGATTCCCTGGAAAAGACCCTGATGTTGGGAAAGATGGAGGGCACAAGGAGAAGGGGACGACAGAGGACGAAATGGTTGGATAGTGTTCTCGAAGCTACAAACATGAGTTTGACCAAGCTGCGGGAGGCAGTGGAAGACAGGAGTGCCTGGCGTGCTCTGGTCCATGGGGTCACGAAGAGTTGGACACGACTAAATGACTAAACAACAAAGCTTGACAGATAGATGCTCTCCTTTAATTTACACTGAAAACTCAGTATCAAAGATGTTTGATATAACTCATGAGGCAGCGAGTTCTGAAGATCAGGCATCATGATTCGTGACGAAGAAGGCCTTAACCTCAGTCACCACACAGTGACAGCAGCCATAGGCAGGACCACAAGAAAGGACCTCCCTGCAGATCTTGAGAACCTGGCTAGCAGATACACTGAATCATCCATCAGCAGAGTCTTCATCTTGTCACAAAGATTTATAGAATCCAAGGGACTACACCACAAGAAGAACATCTCCCATGGGCTTGCACAGTATTTCACTTGAATCAATTGGATTATGTTTCAGTGTAGTATTATTTAGTCAGGAGTACCTGATTATCCTATCCAGCACAAAAATGCCAGACGAGCTTAACTTACAGATAAGCCCTCTGTATCTTTCACACATAGGTATGTAATGTTTGTTCTGTGTTTCTCTGTCTGGTTGGGATGCACTCTACCATTCAGTGTGCCAGAAAAGAGGTATGTTTAACACCCACATCTGAATCCAGGTTCTCATCCGGAAGAGTGATTGATAGCTGAGGTGTGTTTTTTTTCTTCAGTACAAGCATTTACATTTTTGGTTTCTTAATTGGTTTTTAAATTAGTCAATTGAAGGTCAGAATTTTGTGCTGCATAAACTTCATGGAACCTGGCCGACTTTAAATTATCTGTCGAGCAGTAATGGGCATTTCTTGATTTGAGATCTTGCCTATATGTCAACCCTCCTATGGACCTATGACATTCAGAGAAAGTGTCTTGCTGTACTTTGTAATGAATGCTAAAATAAGAGAAGCCTGCCGTAAACCCTATGAGTGATAAATGAACAGACTGCTATTGTGAAGGTGTTTAAAGGTTCAGGACTCCTGCTGGGAAAACCACCATGAGAGATTTTGCAGAAAATTACTCTCTTCTCACCTTTAATTGCATAATTTCAGTTGAGCATTGCTTCCACATGGAATAGAGCAGAAGTAATAAAATCCTTCCATTTATTATGCAAAGTCCTTTACAAACAAATTATGGAAACTGCAGGAGCTAGGCTTTGACTTTGCTTTATTGAATTAAATAATGAAAGAACCATCGGCGATGAAGTTTGTGAAGTTCTCTAATTGCAGATTCAGGCTGCAATCCTGCATGTAAGCTGTTTAAATATCATTGAATTATCATTGAATTCAGTGGGATTTAAGCAGACTAACTGAGTGCAGGATCACAGCTTCAGGTTGCATGAAATGAAAACCTAACAAACTTCAGCAGAATGTTATAAATTGTTTTCACTGCTTAATAACAAAACTTGCAAAGCTAAAAACAGAGTTACAGTATATTGCTTTCTTAAACACTTGGATAGTCTGTAACAATATTATGTCAAGAAACATGTGCCCCATCCTAAATGCATGTTCTCTGCTGTACAACAGTTCCTCAGTGATACTTTTAAATATAACATTGTCTTTCTTGTCAAATGAGAGATGTATCATAAGATTCTGAGTTTGTCAGTTATAAGTCAAGCTTTGCCTTTGGCACACGTGCATAAAAAGTGTTTTTCTACCTGCACTGAAGGGTTGGTTGCCTAATTTCTGTGCAGGGAGCAGCTTTTTCAGGACTGCTGAAAAACAGTGTCCATAAAAGTACTCTCTATGCATGCAGCTGTATTCCTGGAAATTAATGTATTGCCCTAATAATAAATTGCAAAACTTCTCTTTAGCGGTTTTGTTAATGGTCATTCCCCAAAGTACTTCCAATAGCTGAGAAGAGAGCATATTTGGGCCAAGTGAGGGAAGTCACCAGTGCATGACTTTTCCCATCTACCCACCACGCATGTGGACAAGAATGCTTCTGGTGGAATCCCCACCTGAAGAGCCCAGCCCAAAGCCTTGAAATAGGTGTTTCTAGGGCAATATGGGGGCACTGTTCATACACATTTGGGAGGTACAAATTCTTGGGATGTTCAGGTGCAAGACCGGCAACATGCATCTTCCATTTAATGTTATGCAAACTGTGTGGATACATGGTGTGCCTACTACTGTAATTCACTCTATGCAGGGCTGCCCTTGAAGCTGTCCCAGGAACTCCAACGGCTGCAGAATGCTGCAGTGAGGCTCCTCACAGGGTCTCTGCCATGAGAGCATATTCACCCAGTGCTTTTCCACCTGCACTGGCTCCTGGTGGAGTACAGGGTCAGATTTAAAATGCTGGTTTTGACCTATAAAGCCCTTGACAGCCTAGGAGCCTCGTACCTATGGGACCGCCTCTCCTGGTATGCCCCACGGAGGACCTTACGGTCCATATATAGCAACACCCTAGATGTCCCGGGCCCTATGGAAGTTAGATTAGCCTCAACCAGAGCCAGGGCCTTCTCAACACTGGCTCTGGTCTGGTGGAATGCTCTGTCTCATGAGACCAGGGCCCTGCGGGATCTGATTTCTTTCCGCAGGGCCTGTAAGACAGAGTTGTTCCACCTGGCCTTTGGCTTAGAATCAGTTTGATTCCCTCCCCCTATTTCTTTTTCCTTTCTCCTCCTGTGAAGAGGCTGCATCCTAATGTTTTAATGCTGTATCTTAATCTTTTAAATTGTATTTTAATCAACTTGTTTTTATTATTGGCTGTTAGCCGCCCTGAGCCCGGTCTTGGCTGGGGAGGGCGGGGTATAAATAAAAAATTACTACTACTACTACTACTACTACTACTACTATAAATACTTCTTTTCATTGAGCTGGATCCAGAGGTGCCTTTCCACAGGCAAAGGCCTTTTCCATTAATGGAAGACTTTTTGTTCTGATTTAGTACAAGGTCTATATGGGCTAACCAATCCAGTTGTGTGCTTCTCGTAGCACAAAGCATTGAAGTCTTATGCACAAGGCCTGGCATAATGCCTCTATTTGTGTACTGTTAACAATTGTTCTGTGTGTAATCTCTTGCATTTGCTAACACAAGATGTTTCAAATATTATGCACCTGCACATTGTTGCAGGATGCATGTTTGCACTACATCCATACTGTGTTAAGTCTTCAGCACAACAATGGCCACTTACACCTTCCTCTGGGGGGCCGGCTGTTGCAGATCCTTGTGCTCGGTCGCCATCACCAAGCAGCTAGAACGGAACGCATACGGCCAGGCGGCTGTTGAGGGAATTCCCCCTGGCCACCTGGGTAGCTGGCTCTAATTCTTGCCAGCGGCTGCTTTTCAAATTGGCCAATTAGTGGCCTCTTCTGGGGTGGGGTGTCTCACTAGCTGAAAGGGCATTGGCTGCATGCCTACCAGACAGCCAGCAAGGCATAAAAGCCGGTAACACTTTCCTGCATTAGCGCAGTCACCAGAAGAGCAAACCCCACCACCAGAATTAACTCTGCTGGCATGTCTCTGGGCTCAACCCATAGTGTATGAAGTAACTTTAAGTGTGTTTTCCTGAATGAATTTTAAAACAGTAAGTTGAATCCCTTAAATCCCACTCTTAATATAGGGCAGTTTCTTATTTAATAAAGGAACAATAAACACCAGAGTATTATTCTCCATTGCATAGTTCATCTTGAATGCAATTTACTTTCTTAAATAGAAATATTAGCTTTTCAGTATTATATATGTTTAAAGATGTGTCTGATTACCGAAAGGCAGATTAATCATTAATTTTTTTACTTGAATTAAATCACATTTCCTATTAACAAACTACTGTTATTTACATGCTGTGGCACTGAATACCATTCCCTTAGTTGTGATCATGAATGACTTAAGGCTAATGAATAACCAAATTTTGTGTAAATTATACAGAAACACATTAGAAGAGGCTTCTTTCTTACAGTTCATTCATTAGTTAAATTTGCTTTAGTCTAAGTAAAAGCAATTTGTAGTAGAAGTAGAAGGGGGTAAAGAGCAGCCCCCATCCTGCTAAAAAGATTGCTGTGAAAATAAGAAAATGCATACTTAAAACTGTAAAATAAAATATTTTATGTAACCTATTTGTACCATTGGGAGGTTAGTATATTTCTAGGTTGTATGCTTGTCTTGCATAATTTATATGTTTATCATTCTTAGTGCTTTGGAATAATACTTTAATCTCCCCCCCCACCCAAAAAACCCCACACCAACAGGTACAATTTTATCACAAACATTTCAACTACAGTGGTACCTCAGGTTACATACACTTCAGGTTACATACGCTTCAGGTTACAGACTCCGCTAACCCAGAAATAGTGCTTCAGGTTAAGAACTTTGCTTCAGGATGAGAACAGAAATCGTGCTCCGGCAGCACAGTGGCAGCAGGAGGCCCCATTAGCTAAAGTGATGATTCAGGTTAAGAACAGTTTCAGGTTAAGAACGGACCTCTGGAATGAATTAAGTACTTAACCTGAGGTACCACTGTAGTTTTTGTTTTAATGTCAGTCTTTAGATAACCATAGTGGGGTATGTTTCAATTCTGCAACAATTATTCTAAACTCTATTTATTTATTTTTTAATCATTCTGGCTCCATTTTGTCTGTGGTAGGAAAACAGGGCAAAGGGCCTTGTTACCAGATGTAAACAAGGATCTCCATCTAAATCACATACTGATGTGGTCTAATGCTAAGCATGTTGAACCAAGACCAATGAGACCTAGCTTCAAATCCCCATGGAACCATAAAATTTGCTGAGTGACCTTATGCCAATAATTTTACCTGAGCCTATCATAACACTCAGGCTGGCACTTAGAACAAAATTTTGGGGTGATGTGTACTATCTTTAACTCACTGGGAAAACATGAAGCATAAAAATGCAATAAATAAAATAAACAAAGTAGGAGCATATTTAACTTCCCTAAGAAATCTTGTTAGTCTTTTTTGGGGGGTGGGAGGGGATGTTGTTAATATTAATCAGATGTTTTACTTCAGAAAGAGTCCCCAGAGTCTGTTTGACTATTGCTTTAGACACAATTTCGATAGTAATTCTAAGGTAAACCGTAATAGTAGCACTAAATTAAAAAACTTAACACCTGATAAGATATAGATTAGAACCGGGGGGGGGGGGGAGGAAAAACAAGAAGAGGGAAGGCTGGATTCTCTACGCCAGGTGTACAAGGCCATTTTTAGAGAGCTCCATCTTAAGCTATCATCAGGGCAGTACATGTGTCTCACAGGCTCATGCAGTTTCAAACTGCACCATCTCTGGACCACTTGGAATCCTTTCTGTTTCTTGCTAATCCTATTATAGCTCTGACTGCAAGGAAAGGAGACTTACATACATCATATATATCCAGTTAAAGTCTGAAAAGGATTATATACACTTTACTACTCTCCTGTTGTATATCCTGTGTAGACTGATTGACAACACAGGGCATGAAATCAGGAATTTGAACAGCATCTACAGTAACTAGTGATAGGATTGGGGAAAGTTTGAAATGTTGAATCTGATAATAACAGCAACAGCATGCTGTAAATGGTTTGTTGCTGATATAAGTGTGGGTGCCTTACAAAATGTGTGGCCTTCTGTTTGGAAGGAATTTGCTTTTTCAGGCTATCTTTCAAAGTATTACCCAACAAGCGGTTCTAATTTAAATCCACTGAATCCCAAATAGAATTAGTAATGGTATCTTCTTACTCCACCAAGGAATATGATCATGTTAGTTTCTGTACCTGATATCAGAAAGCCTTTTTAGATGGGGATGCAGTCCTTTTTCTTACATGCATTTCTGAAGACAATTCTTCTCTGTGTCAGTTCAAATTTCTCGTTTTTCCTTCTTCATTGCAATATGTATTAGCTAGGCAAAACGTTACATAATGCAGGATTATACCCATCTGTTTTTGCTTTGCTAGTTTACATTTCCAAAACTGTATAAGAGGATCTTATACAGGGTGACTAGTAGCTCTGCAGTGAAAAGGATAGATACAAATGTTGTTGATCCCGCCTGCTGCTCCCACCTCACCCCTGGCAAGAGTTAACCACTGTCCTGAATGGAATTTCATGGGCATGAGAGGAAATATTAAATACTAACTCCCAAAGCTGCACGTTCCTGGTCTTCTTAGCATCCTGAACTTTATAGAGCTGCTAATTAGCAAGACCAAAACTGGGGGAGAGAAAAATAAGGGGTCTCTTGCATTTTGACTAGTATGGCCCTATGAAAACAAGTAACTGGTGCAGATTACTGAAAGTATTGCTATGAGTTTGGTTATCTGATTTTTGTGAAAAGGGCTATTGCTGTGAGTTTGCCTTAGGTCAATATCTAGCTGGTCTTGAACTTGACAAAGGGGTATTATTAGCCCAGAATATTCAGGTGACACGACTCAATTGGAACTAATTATTAGAAGATGGATGGATGGATAGATGGATGGATGGATGGATAGATGGATGGATGGATGGATAGATAGATAGATAGATAGATAGATAGATGATAGATAGATAGATAGATAGATAGATAGATAGATAGATGATAGATAGAAGATAGATAGATAGATGATAGGAAGTGAAGGAGTTCACTAAAAATCAAGAAGGGGGAAAAGTAGAAAACTGAATGAGATGAGTCAGATGCTCCAGTGGCACATGTAGCAAAGTCATGTACTGTTCCAGCTTCAGTGATTGTAACCAATTCACAGGTTACTTTCCTGACACAGAGTAATTTTCACATGGCTGTGCTCTTCATAATAAATGAGTGATGGTGCAAATATCTTTTTCACCCCGGACATGCACACTGGGAATACAAGAGATGAAATAGCTTCCCAATGTATATATCTGAAGCAAAAAGAGAGAGAAAATTTTTGTGTTATCTGTTCATTTTCTTTCTCACATAGAGATGAATCAGAAGATATGAAACTTCCTACAGTTGTTTGCAAATTTAATTTTGTTAGAAATATTTATATATACATATATTTCAGAGTGATTAATAAGTTGACAAAGAAACCCATATTGTGTTTAACATGATTAGGTTTCAAGCTTCTTTTCAATAATAAATTAAGTAATAATATTTTAGACATATAGGGATGGATAACAAACACTTGGATAATGATTTGGGGACAAAGTATGGTTTTTCCAGAACTGATTGCAGATGATTTTATTTACTTTGCAATATTTCTCCAGTAGCTTTGGCTTTTGTTTTTCTGTCAAGGTTGAAGTGATGAGGTGGGAGCTGTTCTAATAGCTATGAAAAAATAGAAACGGAAACTGTTCCGCTAACCTTCGGTGTCATAAGGAAGAATTTTGTGCCACAATAAGTCGTCTTTACCTTGGCCTCTGAAGTGACCTTAATCTTCAGAAATGATTGGACACTCCTGCTTCATGTAATGGAACTGTCAACACAATATTGTGCTATTTTCAACAGTTAGTATTCAAACTTATCATGATCTCTTGTCTGGATATGAGTATCGTTTTTTGTTTTTTTGTTTGAAAGGGCTTCCTTCCTTACACTTCTCAGTTACTTACCTGAAAAGAAATCACATATTTCAAGGAGGCATTAAAACATAAATGGTAAGTAAAATACCCATCTTTGTAAACCCCTTCCTCCCAAAAATAGTGATGGTAGATTCAATTTGCAATCAATGAAGAGACTGAAAAGTTAGGGAATGTGTTTCAGTTCAGTTCGGCACAATACAGTCCATTAAGATGAATCCTATGCTTACAAACTTTATTATTTTCTGTGTATTTTCTTTTTCTTGAACACAGAGTTTCATGCCTCAATATCCTTCAGAGATTCATATATTAGATACTTTGCAGCATTTGTGATGAGCATTTTTCACCATCCTCCCAAAAGCTTTACAAAATGTATATAAGAATCACAGAATCATAGAGTTGGAAGGGACCCCGAGGGTCATTTACTCTAACTCGCTACAATGCAGGAATCCTGCCCACAGTGTATATGAGGTCTCATAGCCAGGGTTGTCCCATGTTAAGTACCGGTAATTTCTATACCAAATTTCATCTCCAAATTCCAAGCTCACTTGGAAGTACCCTAACAATACTGATACTGAATAGGTTGGTCTGGCCCATGTATATTTTTGGTGTTTGCATGTTAAAGAAGTGTGTGCAAATCTGCATAGGATTACGTGCAATGTGTTCATGTCTATGTAAGTGTATATACATGTGTGCATGAATGGGAGTAGGAACCCAGGAAGCTGCCTTATACTGATTCGGACCATTCGTACACCTAGCTCAGAATTGTCAGGAAATCTGGATATGCTTTGGATTGGACTTGGGACCTCTGCATGCAAAGCAGGTGCTATACCATTGAGCCATGATCCCTTTTCAATATGCCTGAATGCAGTGCTCCCCCCCAAAAAAATGTTTAGGGGTACTCTCATTCCGCCTGAGACTCAGGAAACACAGTTACAGGAAATGAGTCCACCACTGGGGGTAGCAACGGAACTGGCTATTCACTGTGCTAGAGAAGAAACTATTTTTTTTAAAAAAATAGTTTCTTCTCCCGTTAAGATTCACAAAATGTGTAAGGGGATGTGTCCCCCTGCATCGTTTCCCCCCCCCGAAAAAAGCACTGCCTGATTGTATGAATGTGTGTGCATCGCTTGCATAGATGTACAGATATCAAAATAATGAGTTTTCTTCAGAATAAATAATTTGTGGATTCCAACCTTAGAAAGTTGAGGTCTGTAGTTTAAATCATAGTAAAGTATCCATATTGGGAATGAGTAAGGCTGTTATATTGTAAATTATGTTTACCCATTTATGTCAACATAACATAACTTAAGCAGGTTTTTCCCTTGTTGCTATGGTCTTTTCTGCCTCCAGAGGGTTGGCACAGATTAATTAGTGAAGGTTTATGCAGCACTTGGAAATACCACAACTTGCAGATGTGTTTAAAGATTATTAATTATTTAACACAAATTTGTCATTTCGTTTTAATATTCTCCTATTTATTAGAGAATTTTAAATGCAGCATAATCATGAAAAATAAATTGCATGTTACTATGCAATGTTAACGTTGGGCTACACTTTTGTCAGTTTCCCCTTAGAAGACAGAGCAAGAACTACCTTTTTCTCCATGATTCAAAAACACAAAAAAGTGAGATTACTTGTTTACTTTTTCCTGTGGAAACCATTGGGTTGCCCTATATTAGTGAACTAACATTTTAGTTAGCTTTCAGTGCTGCACATTAAAGTTGATTCAGAATTGATCTTTGACCTCTACATTAAGTTTGAAGTGAGCCTGCATTTCGGATTTGCATATTCTCAGATTGAACCCAATCAGTAAAAGGGCTATGCTGCTTGTGAACTGTTAGAACTTCAGTTACAAAACTGTGGCAAGGCACTGAATAACCACCACCACCAGCTTCAGCCAGCATGGTCAGTGGGCAGGGATGATGGGCGTTACAGTTCAGCAAGACATGGAGGGCACAAGGTTCTCCACCCTTGATATAACCCAACAAAATTACACTGGTGAAAAAAGTAAAGGTGTTTAGGGCATTTTAAGGGGCAAATGTGAAAGGACGTCCTTGCTTCAGTTTCCATGTGACTCTAGCAATTATGGCAGAAGTCTTCTTTTCTATTCCAACACTTACAGTTGAGTACTAGGGCTCTCATAGTTTGCCCATACTTATGAGCAGTCCATGGTCACAATCTTCATTCAAAATGCTTTCCCTCCATTCATCAATACTTGTTGAATAAAGAAACAGGACTTGTCCTGTGCCAGGGTGTTGGCCTTTACACCCTTTCAATTTCACTTATTTCTCTGTTTTCTGCACAGGCTGTTTTCTGCTGTCTTACATAATAAAATGTACTTTTATTTATATACTCTTTTCTTTGAATCATCCATATTTAATGGCCAAATAGTTGACTTTTTGACAATTTTAATTATTCCTATGAATAATAATAACTTAACCAGCATGCCTGGTGTCTTTTATTTTCACAGATTTTAATTATTTATTTGCATTGATTAAATAGCTTGGGGCATTTTGTTAGGCTTTAAAAGATTTATGCATTTTGCATATGCTTAGATAATATGACTATTTGAGCCATTGTCAGGAAGCCATATAGTCGATTAAATAGAGAAGTATAAACTGACTACATTGTTCCTTGAATTAATTAGAATAAGGAGGTTTGTTACGGTACATTTCACCCCTGTGTTCCAGTCCTTGACCCCACAGAAGCAGACAGAAAGATGGTGGATAAAACCCTGAAATAATAGGCTCTCTACAATTAATAAATTTTAGTGGCATTCAGTTAGCAACCTTGCATTCAGCACCCTGCCTTGGAATCTCACCCCTAGAGTAAAGTCTGCTGTTTATTTCAGTGGCATTCTGCCCCTTTCCCCCATCTACTTTTCTAGTTTTGCATTATACTTTTCCATATATCATATTATATCTTAAAGAATGAAGACATAAAATGTAGGTGAAGGAAAATTAATAACTAGAGTGAGACACTGCTCAGATTGATGCTGAGAGGCTAAAGCCAATGGAAATTTTTAATCAACCAGTTGCATTTCACTCAAGTATTTTAGTTCTGTTAGACAATCCCTTAAGTCTTTCTTTCCCACTAAAATTAAGCATAAATACATATAGCTAAACATGTTGTTTATTGATTTTTATTAGTATTTTTATGGCTCCTTCCAGTGCCACTACCTGTGGCACCAAAGTGAATAACAAAAAGCAGACTAAGAACAGTAAAGTTATACAACGTAATATAACCGATCAGCCATTTCACAGTGAAAGCACAAAGAAAGAGCATCATAACACAAAATAAATATTTTAATCCAGAGGATAAAGGAAGATTGAAAACATGCTTTAAAAGAGCCATTTTCATAGTTTTTCTGAAAATTGAGGAAAGCCAGGTGGGGGTGTCTGAGGGATGTAGTTTGACAGCCAGGATACAACTACAGAGAAGGCCATCCTACATACTCACCTGTTCTCAGATGGAGCTGGAATGCAGTCCTAGGCACTGCGGTTTTACCCACAGCGCCACCTGTTACTGTACTTTAATTCTTATGTATATAAATCTCCAGTAGGTGCACTGGTAGAAGAATTTCTCAGCCAGTTCACAGCTCCTATTTCAAATTTCATGCTGAACATGTGGATATCAGGGTCTGAAGTCGGGATCTTAGCACACCCTCTATGCCTTGGGTATACGTATGTGTGGAGATGACCTAATGTTCATTAGAATGCCTTCCCCTCTGCATTCCCCTCTGCTAGCTAGCCGCTCGGGTGCCTGGTGCAGCGTAAGCGTCCTGCAGCCGGGGGTGGGGCAAGCACCCATGGGGGCAGAGCATGCTGTGTGGAGCCTCTCCGCCGCCTCCCCCTCAGCTATAGGGCAGCTGAGGGAGAGGTGGAGGGCAGACGCAAGTCCCACACTGCCGTTTCAGGCAGCGCAGAGCCTGCAGGCACCCAAGTCACCACGTCACTCCCAGGAGAGACATGTGGCTTGGGCATGCTTCAGGCACCAAGGTAAGTACCAGCCCCTGCAGTGTGGTGCCCAGTGCCAGCCGTGTTTTGTTAGGTTTGTTGACTGAACTAAAAGGTTTTGTGAGCCCAATTTATTATTATTATTTATAAAAACTCATATTTTTGTCATTTTGTCACACACACACACCCCCAGCAATGACATCCGGGATGATCCGCCCCCCCTTTCTCCACCACTGGTGTAGCCAAAGAATGTGTGACAGCAGCCAAATCCATTTTCTCCAGAAAAGGCTGCAAGTGGCACACTAACCAATGCTGTGGAAGAACACTCCTAACAACACCTATTATCGGGACCCCCAGAAGCAGTACCAGACCTGGTCACATATGCATATTAACAGTAATCCTTCTAGTTGGTTAATTGGTTCGGCAACTTCCTTGCACATGATGTGTGGTGCTAATTGTTTTCCCCAAGAGTTAAATGATAACTAATCAGAGGCAGCTACAGTTGCAAATGGCAACAAAATATCTGTGAAAGGAAGAGGAGCAGATTTGCTCAACTGTGTTGCAGGTAGAAATACTGTTTGCAATGAAGTGAAAGCAGTAGTATACTTGCTTGAATTAACAAATAAGAAAGTTTTGAGAATTTAAATTTTAGATTAAATTCTAGATTAAAATTGATTAATTAATTGAGAAGGGGATTGTAACAAAAACCACTGTGGCCTAATTTGAATAGTAGACTGCCTGGTATCTGGTGGGCAATCTCATCCTTTATTTCCACACTGTGGCTGCAGACCAAAGCACTCATCAGGAGAGCTATGAGATTCAGGTGAATGTCAGATGCCTTGCCAATCCCAGTAGGTATATACAGGAAGACCCGGCCTGCCCAGGCCACAAAAGGTTTACAAAGTTATTGCAAAAGTTTTTCAGTGTTAATGTTATGCATTTTTAAAAATCAGCATGGTATTTAACAATAATATCTTATGTTCTTTAAAGGAGAAATTGTGACTTACAGAATTTTAATACCTGTCATCACCCTTGGCTTCACTCAATTTTGTTTATAACACTCTTCCATTTTCTTCTAGTTGTGAGGGTGGGGGATGGGGAGGGGCCTCACAAGTGGAGTAGCCTAGGGCCTCTCTTCATCTAAATCTGACCCTGATGAGGCGTCTGAAGAAGAAGGCCATGCAGGACCAGCCGTAGAAGCATTTTCACTAGTTGTACCATATTGGTGCCTGTATCCCACCTGAAGATAGAATGTTGGAAGTCTCGAGTGCAGAATGCCCAATCATAGGCTCCCCTGCTCTGCAGAATTTGGGGACTGCTAAAAATGGCTGGGCCCCTTTAATTAAAGCAGAATTTTACAATGCAGGTGGGGCTAACAGGGTGTAGCTGCTGCTATATATGTCTCTGTCTGAGTTTCTTACTGAAGTAACATCAGAGCTGTGCTCTCCCATAGCCCTATCTCACCTCTTTGCTTCAGCCTTGCTTCTAGCCTAAGCATTGCCTGAGAACAGTGCTCAGTTCACAACACTTTGAAATTTATTTCTGAATAGGTAGCTCTGGATATTGCAAACAAATGTACTGACTCAGTGACAGGTGTAGCATGCTGCAAACTCAGGTGGGCAAGGAAAATAATCACACTGTGAATTTAAGAGCAAGTGGCACTTTGCAAAAACGTTGACACCTCAAGCTAGCCCTATTTGCATCTCTTAAAATTGATTTAAGGAGTGATTCCTTTATTAGGATCTGGTTAATCAATTTCAATTAAAATAGGAATAAACATATTGCTTTCGTGAAATGGGGTTATAACCACAACTGACCTGGCCACATTGGACATAACAGACTTATGTTGGGAGTTTATCCAAATGAGCTGGATCTGTTTGTCTTTCTTGGTGCTTCCTGACAAATAAGCATTCCTGCTACAGTACATCCAACTACATTTCTAACATCACATTGCAGATGAAACATGGTATTACAGGGTCAGAGGGAATTAAGTGGTGATTCAAACCAGGAAAACAGCAGTTGGTTTACACTGCAAAAACAAGTGGGATCTGTAACAAAATGTTGCAGTGTATCTTCACTTTCTAACATCAGTGTGAATGTTGCAGTTTCTAATAACCATATCTTCTTCCTGGATACTTCAATTCTTTCCCCTTCACTGCTGCTCCTCAACATACACACAGCACTCTGTGAACACTAATCATGCTCAGTCTTTTTTTCGGAAGGGAGAGCATTCTCCCTCTTAGATTAAGGACCCCTGACCATTTAGGTCCAGTCTTGACCGACTCTGGGGTTGCGGTGCTCATCTCTCTTTATTGGCTGAGGGAGCCGGCGTACAGCTTCCGGGTCATGTGGCCAGCATGACTAAGCCGCTTCTGGCAAACCAGAGCAGCGCACGGAAACACCGTTTACCTTCCTCCCGGAGCGGTACCTATTTATCTACTTGCACTTTGACGTGCTTTCGAACTGCTAGGTTGGCAGGAGCAGGGACCGAGTAATGGGAGCTCACCCCATCGCGGGGATTCGAACTGCCAACTTTCTGATCGACAAGTCCTAGGCTCTGTGGTTTAACCCACAGCGCAAAAGTTCTGCAGTTCCCTGGAACATGCTGATAGCTGCCTCTTGTACCTCAGCCCTGCTTTGCTGCAATCGTGTTGACATTCACAGCCTGAACTCACCATTAATGGGAATATTTTAGCCAATGCCTAGCTCTCTCAAGCAAAAGAATTACAGTAGTACCTTGGAAATCAAACAGTTTAGCTCCCAAACGTTTTGGCTCCCCAACATCCCAAACCTGGAAGTGACTGTTCTGGTTTGCTAACTATTTTTGGAAGCCGAATGTCCAACAGGGCTTCTGCGGCTTCTGATTGGCTGCAGGAGCTTCCTGCAGCCAATCAGAAGCCGCGCTTTGGTTTTCGAACATTTTGGAAGTCGAATGGACTTCTGGAACAGATTCCGTTCAACTTCCAACATATGACTGTACCAGCATCTGGACTGTACCACTTCTGATTGCAGGAGAAGCTTACGTTGTCAGTGTTCCTCCACAGAAAAATTCCCTGCAGATAGAAATGTAGCTACCAGGGAGAAGACTTCTAAGGCAGATATTGCTTTTCCTAGAGATTGTGATGCCTTTGAGTTTTGTGTCCTAAATGATGATTGAATTTCCCCCCTTAAATTCAGAAAAGCAAAATCAATAAGGCAGAGTGCATTCACATACAGAGGTGCTCTCCTCCTGTGATAGATCTATGGGTGACAAAATGCTGCTCATCTAAAAGCTCCTTCCATGTAAGGTTTCAAGTAGTCCTTCAATAATTTATGCAGAATTAATAATGTATTTATAACACATGGCTGTAGTATCCTAAAATTATTTATATATACTTAATAAATGTTTTATAATGCTTTTGTGATGTATATTATAAATGATAAATAGGTAAGTGTAGATATCTTATTAAATATTAACAGTGCATAGTAGTTATTACTGTGTAATGGTTGCGAAAACTATTATTAAAATGGTTAATGGTTACACCTAAATCCCGTCAGACACTTACTATACAGTGCATAATTCTTGGAATAATCACTTTTTGTTGATTTGAGAAATTATTTTTTGCTCTAAATGCTACTGAAATATTTTAAAATACATTAATCCCTAGTGGTTAGTATATTAATAATGGCTGCAGGCGTCAACTTTTTCAAAAGCCTATATTTTGCTATGCAAACCAACATACTTTTCTAAATGCATGGCTTTTCTGAAGCATTTAACACTAAAAGGACTATGATGTGCAAATTGTTATGTATGTGGCAAACCATGCTCCTGTAAATGATCCCACAAATGGCAGGCATATCAATAAGTGCATTTGTAGGACGGGAATTATCTCATCTCAATAGTTACTTAATGAGGTTTCACAGATGGTCTATGAAAACATGCCTCTTCACAATCCCCATTAATTTTAGCAATATAAAGCGAGAGTGGTTCGGACAGTGCCCAAACCTGTTTCCACAATGGATGTGGAATTGAATCTTAAGAACTGAGTTTCCCAGCCAAAGAAGGGTTTTTTTCAATAGCAATGTATGTTATGACAAAGGGAAAACAATCAAACCAACCAAAATGGCACACCCAACCCTTTAATGTAGCTCTTTGGATCCTGGCCATGTACTCTACTGTCTGACAAAGAGGGGGAGCTGGAACAGGTAAGAAAAATGGGATTTGTAGAGAACAGGCAGAACAGTTGTACATGGTTGATAGCTCAGTTGCTTAAAGTGTGGTGCTGATAATGCCAAGGTTGCAGGTTTGATCCCCATATAAGACAGCTGCATATTCTTGCATTGGACTAGATGATCCTCAGGGTCCCTTCTGACTCTACAATTCTATGATTCTTCTGGGTTTTAAAAAGATAGTAAGGAAGAATGTGCAGGCCAAATTGAAAACATAGAACAAACAAGGACTGTATAGAATGAATAGTTAACAAATAAGTGAGATGTTCCAGATAGTTAGAAGAAAACGTATGTTGGTTCTGTTCTTAGTAATGGAACAGCCCAGGCAGGTTTTGCCCTAAGTAGAGTTTGGAGTCTGACAAAGCCGAGTCAGGCAAGGCACAGCAGGGTTCTGAATGCAATAGCACCCTTGACACCTTTGTGCAGGCCTGGCCCACTGATCATCAGGTTTAGGGGTCAGACAGTGCGAGGAGAGTAGGAAATGTTCTGTTGTGCAAGTGGACCTCATTCTGCAAACAAATGTCCTGCTTAGCGCTTCGTTGACTTCCACCCTGGTTTTTTTTCTTAGTGGCTTCAAGTCTAAAGTCACATCTGTTTTTCTTTCTTTCATAGTTCTTTCATTCTTTGGCTTTTATAATAGTTGGAATATATAATGTAGCATCCTTGATATAAATAATTAAATGGCAAGCTCAATATAGAAGAAGTTAAGTATTTTATTTCAGAAAAGAGGCCTGTTGGAACAGACCAAACGTCCATCTAGTCTAGCATCCTGTTTTCCACAGTGGCCCACAAGAATGGGAAGGAAATAGCCCTCTCACTCTGGAGCTCCTCAGAAACTGATACCTAGTGGCATGCTGCCTTTCCAACTGGACATTGCATAGAGCCATCATGGCTATTACATTTGTTTGTTTCAATTTCCTACCTACCATTCACCCTAAGGTCCCAGTGCAGGTTTATAACAATTATAGCACAACATTAATATTAAAACACAAGATTGCATAATACTATAAAAAAGTTGAAAATAACTTAGTAGCCATAGATTTCATTATCCTCCATAAACCTCCATTTTAAAACCATCTAAGTGGGCTGAATCTAACTTTGTGCCTGCCTGACTACCTGCTTCTCTCTCTCCCTTCCTCCTACCCTCTTACCATTGCCGCCCCCTCTCCTTCTTGCTCTTCCAACTCCTGATCCCTCTAGTCAACCATCTTGCATTTGATATAAATTATATTGTCAGTAAGGCAACTGGAAACATTGGTGAGCTAAAGTACTTTAGCTATTTCCAACCACAGGATTTAAATCTCTCTCCCCCACATCCTCTCTCTGCCATAGCTTTGTAACTACTTCTGTAGTACATGGTTGGAGATACACTTCTCAGCTTCTAGGCTGAGCTTCTAGGTTGGGCTGATACCATACAATAGTATTCTGAATATTGTGCTCTTAAAACAGGAACAGCACAATACAACAGTATGATAAAGTATGGTAGCAGCCCAATCTAGATTACAAAAAAATTAGCTAACTCTTGACTAGGAATAACTCCCGATCTCTTTGTTGTAAAAAAAAAAAGAAAATATATATATTGTTAAGGAGGACTAAAGAAATGCATACCAGAGTAAGGTCTAATAAAAGAGCAACCTGTACAATAATAGATGTTTAGTGCTTACTACTGGATTAATCTGCCATACTTACTTATGCTAGTGGAAAACTGAAGTAGGTATTCCTACATGCTTTCAGGTATATGATTTTGTGGGTCTTTTGCCGCCTTGCCTCATGTTCCGTTGAAGGATAGTTTTCACTTAGCCACAAACATCACTTGGAAGTATATGACTGTTCTGTGTGTTTGATGTGTTAGTCTGTAGGTCTCTTGCAGACAACACAGTGGCCTACAGTTCTGAGATGTTAGGAGAGTTTCAATATCCTAAAGGAAAGAAATGCAAACTGACAAAATATTGATCTTCAGTGCCTGTACCTGAATTCCTTTTAACAATTTTGGTTTCAAATAAGCAGAACAGTAGCTGTGAATGGTATACTTTTGAGTGCATCATTATATGTTTAATTGTATACTCCTTGTTCCATTTCTTGTTTCTCTTGCTTATACATCGCTGATTTTTGCTTTTAGTAGAATGTCAGTTGAATAAGGGAGGGGGTTATGTGTTTGTGTTTCTTTTTTGTTCCTGTTTTTATTACATATTGTGTTTTTATTACATATGTTTATGTTGTGAACTGCCCTGAGATCTACAGATACAGGGCAGTATACAAATTTTAAATAAATAAATGCAAAACAGTCTTCAGATTTTCAGACATTGCTCAGAACTAATTTATAAGAGGCATGGTTTTTTATACTTAGTAAAATTTCTAATTTCCTACTAATAAATTTAATATGTACAAAAAGCACTTACAATTTAAGCAGAAAGTATAAAAGCTAAACATTAGTTGAAGATTTCAGATTGACAATGGAGCAAAATGTAAGTATGTAATCAACTAGAAATCAGCAGAGCTTTTAAAATAGGAATTAGAAGTTGGGTCTTTGGAAGTCTAAATTATAATTAGGGATCATGCAGGTTACCCACATAAAAGTGGTTTATCTGATCTGTGCTCTTGGAGTTGGAACCAATTTTTTAATGGAAACGGTTTTCCATTTTGGAAGAAGGGCAAAGGTTTATTCACATCAATATTGTCTGGTACCTAGAATACTCAATTATCTGCTGCAGTCTAGACAAGCCTTGACTAAATATATGCCGGGTAAGATTGCTTCTGATGGTCATTAGCACCTTGTATATCTAGTTAATGAATTTTAAAACAAAATAAAAGAATATTTCCACTTTCCACTCTCTGGAGCCCCCATTTTAACACTCTGTGATTAACACCTTATTTACTTAGATGTGAATTTCAGTAAAACATTGCTGCTTTTCTCCAAGCACGTGTGTTGAGAAGCACTAGGTCTCTGTCAGAACATGGTGTTTAGTAAACACATGGATGATTTTCTTGCTCTTTTGAACCTCTGTGGGTTTCCCCCCTTGTTAGATTGTGAAAATGACCTTTTATATCCCCTGCTAGGATAGTTAATGAGATCTAAAATCCTAAATTACTACTGCTTTTTATCTCACCATATTTTAGATGCAATTGAATTATGGCTTATTCTTGTTCTAGGTTAACCTTTGAAATAGACATTTGTCTCACCTACCCCATAATGTTTTAATTGGCTCTCAACTGTCTACTTTTTAGTTAGTGTTGCTGCGCTTCTTAATATCTCAGTTGCAGGTGTCATGCTTACTCAAAAACAACAGCTCTCAATGTATTTATATACCCACATCTCACCCAAACTGCCAGTGTATTTATTGGTCTATAGCTATATTTGTTTTCACTTTGAATGCTGGCTTTTTATAGGCTAGAAATAGGGACCATAGTACAATGCAGTAGAAAATAAAGCTGTATTATGTAGCATGCCCCCAAAAAGGAAGAGTCCAGATTATGCAATACAATAAAAGAAAAGCAGCAGAATATCAGGAATCAAACGTGAAAAGTTTTTATATGTAGTATGAAGTCCCCTATTACCCATCTTGTTCATGTGTGTAATAGAACAATACCTTCCACCAAAAATTTGTCTGTGGCTTTTTCCTTTTTCCCTTTGCCATTTTGAGCTTATTTGTAACTTTTTGATTTAAACCATCTACCACACCTTTTGATACTATGTTGTAAGTCCCTTCCAAAATCTTGCAATCACCAGCATGACTGGTATCAGTAAATATCTAATGAGTGGTTTAAAGTGAACATTCAAGATTTTACCTTGATATAAACTCAGTGGGGCTAGTTCATTTGTCTTTTGTAGGTGTTCACCAGTAATTTCCCAGATCTCTGTAAAGATGGAATCCCAAATTAAGAGACTTTCCTCACATTCCCACCACATGTGCAGGAAGGTTTCCTTAATTTTACACACACCCAGGACCACGTGATATGTATTAATATACTACTCTAAATAGTTTTTGGTGCAATTTCGTTAAATGAAACTAGCATTGCCTTGTCAGGAAATTTTGTCCATGTGGCATTCCAATGCACCTTGTGGCCAGAAATTTGTAAGTCAATTTCCTGTACATGGCCCTCCTAGGCACTACAATGCACACATATTAAGCAGCACCCAAGCCAAGTGTTCCCTGGACTTTAGCACATAGTTTTAGCTGTAATTACTACACCAACATAAATAATAGGAACTGAGACATCTGTTATGTAGTAGCTTCATTTTCAGAAAACATATTCAATAAGTTGAAGAAGGCATGCATATTAGTCTCTATGAATTCACTTTACAGTGTTTCTGTCTATAAGAGGGGGGATCATTTAACTGATATAGCATAAAACATCAAGATCTGGATGTTTTGATTGCCAAATTGTATTATGTATGAAGTAATATGAATCAAGTTATTTCTGTGGGCAATATACATAATTGTCTTTAGTAAGATTTATGCTGACTAAAACTCCTACTTCTTTGTTAATGAGAAGAAGCAAACAAAAAAAAAAGACAACTGTACAGAAAGCAGAGTGAAATAATGAGCATGTAAACACTGTGTAGGAAAATATAAATTACTTTATTCCTAATATCCCAATGGATCTTGTTAGACAAAAACTAACTCATTCACAGAGTTGATTGCAGAGGAGTCTGTTGGAAAAAACCCCTCAAGTGAAATAAGCAAGTTTGTGTACTACTACTCTGGATAAGGGATATAGGAATTTTAAAAGGCAATTTTGTCACATCTACTTTTGTCTTTAATGCTGGGAAGCATAAAAATGGTGTCACCCATATGCAGTCTGAATTGGCTTAATTCACCATATTGTTCTGCTTTATGCAAAGACCAGGCAAAGAAGGTGTTCTGACACAGATTGTACAAGAGTAATGATGGAAGAGACTAAATTACCTGGGATAAATGTACAACTGAATTAGTGCCTTTCCTTTTCCTTTTAATAATGAGGTACCAGCCCTAATAGAGGGACGCGGGTGGCACTGTGGGTTAAACCACAGAGCCTAGGACTTGCCGATCAGAAGGTCAGCGGTTCGAATCCCCACGACGGAGTGAGCTCCCCTTGCTCGGTCCCTGCTCCTGCCAACCTAGCAGTTCGAAAGCACGTCAAAGTGCAAGTAGATAAATAAGTACTGCTCCGGCAGGAAGGTACACAGTTTTTCCGTGTGCTCCTCTGGTTTGCCAGAAGCGGCTTAGTCATGCTGGCTGGCCACATGAGCCAGAAGCTGTACGCCGGCTCCCTTGGCTAATAAAGCGAGATGAGTGCCGCAACCCCAGAGTTGGTCACGACTGGACCTAATGGTCAGGGATTCCTTTACCTTTACTTTACCAGCCCTAATACATTGATTAGTCTCATGGGCCCCTGCACAAAATGGCTGCCATGGGCAGCAGGAGAAAGGTCTGCCAGAGCTTCATACCAGTGAGTACTGTCACAAGAAAAGCCCTGCATGTACCAAATAAAAGATGGGCCCTGCTTCCCCCCCCCTTTCAGTTTGTGTCTTCTGATGCTCTTTTTTCCCCACCCCCATTTCCATCTTTGAGCACAAACATGCTCAATGTACAAATAGTTGTTGATTAAATGCTAGCTGAAGCTTTAAACTGAGGCAAAGGATTATGGGGTAGGGGTGGTAACTGTAAAGCTTTCTTTTCTTCTTTTGTAGTAATGTAGGCATATTAATAATAAGCAGAAAGACAAAGGCCCATGTCAAAGTTCTCCTCTTCCTTAGCCTCCTCTACTACCAGAACACTATTACTCCTCTGCTCTGATTAACCTTTTATCTAGGAAACTGGGACTAATGACAGCATTTACATCATTTTCTGTAAGAAAAAGTATTCCAACTGTATGCATGTTCTTTAAAGGGTGGATAGCCAATGTATTATTAATAACAAATTACACAAAAATAAGTCCCTCTGTATTCAGTAAGGCTTACTTCCTTGCAAGTGTATTTTGGTTGCAGTCTTAATCTGGTTTAGACATATTCTGATTTGTACGTGGTGATTATATCTGCATTAGCCTTGATGAAAATATTCACCAGTTGTTAAGATAGCTTTGCCATTTACCATTTAAGAATGGTATATTTAAGAATCATCATCCATCTGCTCATGGGAGCAATAACAACCTTTAATATCCTAGGAGATAAAAGTATTTCAGATGCTGCAAAGTGGGATAGATTTGAATAGTATGTAATTTACATAGCCAATGATTTCCAATACTACACTCAGAAAGGGAAAATATCATGTGTTACTGCTACAGGAAATATTGAAGCTTAATT
Source organism: Podarcis liolepis (assembly GCF_965112155.1). Lineage (NCBI taxonomy): Eukaryota > Metazoa > Chordata > Lepidosauria > Squamata > Lacertidae > Podarcis > Podarcis liolepis. Next base: position 49,187,185 of record NC_139564.1, read on the forward strand.
TAGTTTATAAATATAAGTATTTTCAGTGTAGGCTTGCTATGTGAAAAATAAAATCTCATGCTAGGCAATTGAAATGAAGGTATATGCTTGGCAAAATTTATTTTAAAGGAATGGTTGTGACTGGGATGATTCTAGCGATCAGATGCGGTCAAATTGCTACCATTTACTTCACTTTTTCTTGCAAGTTGCTATGTATAAGTACTTTTGGTTTAAACAGTACACTATCTTCTAAAACAAAAACAAACTTAGAGCTAATATTAAATGCCTATAATTTAAAGCAGTAGAAGCTCCCTCAGGTTTAAAAGCAATGCACCAGAACATAGAAGTATAAAGCGATATAAGAAAGAAATGTATATGAGAGGGAGAAATCCCCTTCAGAGGTTAGCTATGCCCATTTAAAGAATGGACTGAAGAGGGTGGAAAACACATGTGTTGGCACCATCCACATCATCACTGTCCTTGACAGGAAAACCCACTCATTACATGAAAATTCATAAACCTATGTGTGTTCAGCTAAATGTACGTTAAGTTCCTACAATGTTTGAACGCATGCTTTCTAAATAGCATTTACATTTAAGGTAAAATCTAAAATTAAGGTTGTTATTACTGGAGTAAGGAAGCCTAACTGTGTAGTAGCAAAAGTTGTTCCAGCAAAGCACACAGGAAGCTGTCTTATACTGAGTCAGACCACTGGTATAGCTAGCTCAATACTGTCTACACTGTCTGGAAGTCACTCTCTCTAGTTTCAAGGCAGACACACAAATGAACCTGGAATTTTCTGCATGCACCGCATGTGCTCTACCACTGTTACAGTCTCTGAACTGCCTGAAACAGGCTGCATGAATAAGAAAGTTGGCACAAGGGACCTTGATAGTATATATTCTATTAGAAAGGAGCTACGGGGAAAGAGGAAATGTGAGTTAAGGTACGAGGAAGTGTCTTGTTTTAAAACAGTACATTGTACATCTTAATTCTGTTTTTATCTATTAGAAAGTTGTTTTTCTTTTTTCTTTTTACTTTCAGTCTATTAATACTAAATATATCTACCCCCCCCCAAGTGATAAAAGGTCCATCTTAATAAAAAACCTTTGCTATCTACACTGAGAGTCAATTCTTTAAGGAACAAGTTTCAAAAACTGTTAAAATATGTATCTGTCACAGTCTATAAATTGCACATAGTGCCAGGGATACAATCAGTGGCTAGATAATGAGCACAACAGAGTAAAGGTATTCACAGCTATTTTTGTTGTATAATTCTTTCTCAGTTATGCATTCCCCCCACCTCTGTTTTGTCTTTTCTGTCTTGCTGTAATATATCTCAAGGACTATTGGCAACAAAAAACCTTAAATGTATGAGAAATTAATTTTCTGAATGGTTACTAGGGAAAAAAGAATGTAAGCCTACAGGGTTAATTTTATGGTTTTAGTGCTATCATTATTTATCATCTCTTAGTTTATAAGCAAAAATTAGAGTTATTAGCCATTAAATTATCCAAGAAAATTTGACACTACTTTAGACCAAACAAACCCTGGGGCTTGCTGATTTTCCCAGTGTGAAACATCTGTAACTTCAGCTAAAAAGAACTTAACACTGTCTAATTAAATTTACAAGATTTACAAGGTTCAGATACACTATTAGAGACCTGAACATTAGATCAAGAGTTTAAATTTGCACTTATTTTTAATGTAGTTAAAAATATTTTAATTGGGCCGTATGTTCCAAAGGTCTATGGGGTTTTAATTGGCACAAGCTGCCAAATTGTTTACTGTATTCATAGCAGTAGGGATAGAAGAAAATGTTCTCCCTGCTTAACTGGAAAGAGGCACTCTTCAACTTCAGTAATTAAAAATATTTTATTGAAAATGATGGGGTAATTATAAGGTTATTTTCATGTCCTAATCTGATGTGAGGGAATTTTAAACCAACAGAAAACTACTCAAGCAAAAAATGATCATTTTACGATACTCCCAGAGAGTGAAATAATGTGAACTCTGGTTGGTCTTTAACATGGGGCTGAGAGGCAACAGCCTGGGTAGGATTGTTGACTCTTCTGATGAGGCTGCTGCTCTCTTTCTGCTTGGTTTAGTACCTAGCTTTTGTATTACTAATTGCTGAGTATCAAAGTATTTTATAAACATTAGTTAGATCAATTATGAGACATACTTTCTAGAAGACTAAATTACATAATTTACTGTACGTAGTTTTTAAAAAATAGAAAGTGAGGGCAGGGATGCCTTCCCACAGCTGATGCTAGCTCCAGATTTGTGCTATGTGTGGAGAATAATAGCAATGTTGCAAGCAGTAAAGTGTGTGTGTGTGTGTGTGTGTGTGTGTGTGTTTTGTGTAGCAAGAACTTACAGCTAATTGTCAGTCTTACCTGGCCACGGTCACAAGGCACACAGATGACTCCAACATAAACTGTGCCTGGCATTTTCACTGTGAGTTTTGGCCAAGAAAATTAGAAGACATATGCTTCTGTCAGTAGAACCACTTTCACAATGAAACAGCCCATCCAGGGTGGGACCACATGAATTGGCCCTGCCACCTGGCATTTGTGTATACAGACCCAGATTGCTGCAGACATGTCTGCTACATGCACATGTTCAGGGGGGGGCGGTTGGTAGGGCAATGCTCCTCACTTTCATGTTCATTCAGTTCTTCTGATGGGGGCTTTAAAGTTCCTATAATCAGTAAACTTATCAAACTAGACGTTGGAACATAATCTAAATGTTCTTTGAATACACGTTTCTCTACTTCATTTCTAGATAAATCATACTCCACTTACACATAAAACGTATGTTGCTGTTGTTATTTTGACTTATTATCTGCCCTACACCCTAGGGTCCCAACAAATGCAGGTCACAACAAATGAAAGTACAACAGTCAAAACAAATTACAAGCAAAAGAACAGGGAGGCTATTAAAAATATACAATTCAAGTGACGAAAACCATGGCAAAGTGGTACATCTTCCACATACAACAAATGTTCCTCTTTGGGGAGGGAATTCCATAGCGTAGAAGAGGGTGCTAAAGAGAATGCCATTTCCTGAACTTCCACCCACTCTGTGCTTCTGGGGACAGCAGATCTACCAAGGGGCCCATCCGATCGCCTGAGAAGGTCTGTAGGAAAGGAAAACATCGATTTTCCAGATATTTGAGACCTAAGTCATTTAGGACATTAAATACTAGTGTAAGAACCTTAAATGTATCTTAATATGAACTGCACCATATTTTGTGCTCTGGCTCCAAAACATTGTTTTCCTCCATAGAGATAGCCATGCCAGAAGGCAAAATTCACATGGGTTCAATGGGAACAATCTGTTAGCATAAATCTCTCTCCAAGATCCCAATGGCGTTTGCGTTCGCTCATAAGAATTGTAATGCATTTTCTTACATTTAAATTTGTCAAGAGTGGCAAACTATAACATCTATTATTTGAAATTTAAACTACTCCTATGACACAGGTGAGTGTATAGTCTATCCCTATTGAACACCACTTAGAAACTGCAGCATTAATGAGTACATAAATAATAATAAAATCAATCTCCCAGTAATGATATCAAAATTTCATAACCACATTTTTGAAGTTTAAGTTGTCTGCATGGAAGTCACTTTGAGCCAAAAAAAATATATCTCCCAGTACAGTAGACCCTCCGGATACGAATAAAATTTGTTCGGGGGGTCCGTCCACAACCTGAAAAGTCCGTAGGCAGAGGCGCTGCTTCTGTGCACATACGTGGCACGATTGAGTGCTTCTGCACATGCATGTAGCGTGCAGAGCGTTTCTGCTCATGCGCGCTGGGTGGAACCTGGAAGTATATGTCAGTATTCTCAGTGTTCGTAACCTGAAAGTTACATATCCAGAGCGGTACGTAACTAGAGGGTCCACTGTATATTGATTTGGTATGAGGACAGGATAATGTCAGAAACTTCACTCTGAATCACTTCTAATGAACAGTACACAAAAAACTAGGGTATGTTCCAAGAAATAAATTCAGTTTATTTCTGTAGTGATTTTTTTCCAGGAAATGTGAAAGCATACAGACACACAGCTTACCAATAATGGCTAACCATTTTATAATGCATGAACTTTCATGGGTTAGAACTGACTTCACATTTATGAAATGTTATCATCAGACAGGAGATATGTTGTTGCAAGTTTGTTAAACTAGTGGGATCAAAAAACAGGTGTAACTGTCACTGATATCAACCTGTAGTATAAAAGACCAATATGTGGGTCATTCTGTCTCAAGATTTTCATTGTTGTCTTTATTGGTTCGTCTTGTGCACTGAGGGTTGTGAGGGCTAGTGATAATATGGCATAATTTTTAAGATGTCTGGAATTCTACAGCTGCAAATTTGGGTTGCCCTGTCAGCCACAAGTACATCTGTTATACAGAAGCAAACAGTTGAATAACAATGTTGTGGCAGCTTATGTCAGGCAACAGGAATATGTCAATGTGCCTTGGAAAAAAATAATCAATAACAAACAAATACACAAAATTCACACCAACCTCCAAACTTACACAACTTTTCTGGGTAATGGGTGTAAAGTTCATTCCATTGTGTTTACAGATTTCTTCTGCAGTAGTTGCAGGACAGGCTTTTGTTCTCTGTTTAGGGCTTTAAAGGTCAGTATTAACACTTTGAATTGTGTTCTGAAACATACTGGGAGCCAATGTAGTTGAAATGGTCTTGTTTTTTTATTTAAAAAATGCTTTGTGCGTCTGCTTCTAACCTTGCCCCTTTCTAAAATTTATTTATCGCTGTGTGTTTTTCTTTTTTGTAAATTTACCAAATAATAAAATTGAGATTAAGGGGTTTTCTCAGGATCATGGAGGTTGTGTATGCTGTGTCCCATTGGTGTAGCAGTGGTGGAAATGCTCTACAGGTGGGTGGGGTTGGGACAAAAATGGGGTGTCAAGGAAGGTTAGGTGTGGAAGAGTGAGAAATGTCTCTCTCTGAGGAATGTTGGAAGGCATGCACTCAATCATACATTTTAGTGCATGACCTTAGGTTAAGCAAGCAAGTTATGTCCCTATCTCACCAGGTTGTTGTGTGGACAGATGCGGGGGGAACATTTATACCACCTTGAAGTCCTTGGGGAAAAGGCAGGATATAAATGTTATCATAAATAAATGTCATCTTTCAGGCACTGAATATCAAATGCTTAAGACAAGCTGCCTTTATGAGCTTCCCAGAAGCATCTGGCTAGCCACTTTTTAAAACAGAATACTTGATTAGATGTCTGATTGAGCAAGATTTTTTTATGTACTTATACATAATAATTAATTGCATTTTGTCTTCAATACCATTGTTATTCCCTAATTTGATTTATTCTGTGTTTGATTTCATCATAATCTTTCAGACGAATATCATAGTTTATGTGACACTTTGCCCTTGATCTCCTGCTCTCCTTGAAGATCTTGACATCAACACTTTATTTTTAAATTGCAAATTAAATTGATTTTTAAAGAATAACTGATGCTTCCTTTGATTTGATATTAGTGAGTCATTAGCATCTTGAATCAGACACCGTTAGGTCAAGGAGGAGGGTGGTGACAACCTGTTTGCTCCTATAAAAACAGCAAGAAAATGCCTTCCCAGGTGTGTGTAATATTTTTGTTAATATAAATATATCAGCCCGTATATCTATGATATTTTGTTATCCTATTGATTTCAATTATTGAGGATTTTACCCTTAGTTTCTATTTTTAGTACCAAAACTGATGCTCCCTTTAGAATTGATATTTATTGGCAATTCTTATACTCTTGCTTTACCATTTAAAACTCAAATAAGAATAAATATGCAATATGCTACCCGTGTTCAGCCTTACAGAAAATTGAAGTGAATATCTTTTAGAAAAAATACTGAAAAGATTTCTTTCATTAATAAAGTGAAGTGCTTGGGGGGGGGGAGGAAACGATAAGTTTCTGTCACTTGAACAATATTAAAGACTTTAGTCAGAAATGTTGGGAGCTGAAAGCATGCTTATATATGAAAGCATTTGTCAGTGTGTGCAATAAATGCATTTATCACTTAAATCAGGAATGGATGAGACTATTACAACATAGTTTCAGGTGTCAGTAGCAACGGCTGAAAGTAAAGATTGATTTGAGCAGCAATACTTTTTTCCCTTGAGAGGAGAGGAATGCAATTAGAGTAGGAAGCGCATATTTCATTTCTCTTTATTGAAAAAAAATATGAAAATGTTTGGCAACCATCCTGTAGTACAATGAAAAATTAAACAGAAGATACCATGTCATATCTTTTATCCCTTCGGTTTTTAAAATAGGGTCATGATTTTAACATTTCGTGGTTTTCAATTTAAGAGATTTTCTTCCAGGGTTGCATGCTCTGTCTTAAGCAAGATACACATAGGATTTTGTACTTCTGACAGTGTCGTTAAGCCAACATTCCTGACTCAATATGGCACTTCCTGTTAACAGTATCAAACTTTGCATGGAAATGCAATAATAATGTATAAACATTTCATGATATGCACCCATTCACATAATTATCCCAGCTTCAAAATAAACGTTTTCTTTTGTACACATTTAGTACGGGGAGGGGGGGGTGATGTCTTGAAGCTCCTTTCCGCTTGACCAATGTGGTTCACTTAATATGGCACCATAGTAAATAGTAGAACAATACTAACATAGGCCTGGCAGCAGTTGTACATGACAGAGTCACATAGCTACTGCTGCCAGAGGCAATTTTAGGGTAGCACAACTGGTTTGGCTGCATTGGGCACCAGCACCAAAGGGGGTGCTGCAACAATGATGTAGGACAGAACACGAGAGCCAGACCTCACCAAATTTTAGTGTCACAGAGTGCGCTGCTGAAATCTGAGACCCCAAGTCTGCCACTGCTGCTGCATCTGCAGCACTACTGTGTTCAGTGCCAGCCAGAGCACAAGGTAGGCCAACCCCTTCTTCATGCTATGGCAGCCTGGCCCAGATTGTCAAGCACTCACTGGATCCCAGGGCAGCTTAGCCTCTTCCTTGCTCCTGAACAAGGAACAAGGGCTACCATAGGTGGGAATCCCACCAATGGTACTTTTGCCTGCCTGCATTTTCTGCAGACAGAATGGGAAGGTTTCTGCCATAGGAATTACACCAGGTTCCTTTTGTGGGTGGAGGCCAGTGTAGTTGTTTTGAGCTGGCTTGAGTGCAATCTCTGCACCATTCACCCCCAGCACAGCACATCAGCCTAAGAAAAGAAAAAGAAAAAGTTTCAGAATGATGGATTAATCTAATATTATTAAATCTTACGTTATTTGATTTAGTTTCCGTGTTTCAATATCATCACGCAAATTAACGTTCACTACTTCAATATACCATTTTTGGTTTCTTGTAATTCCGCATTACTGTGTTAATGAACTTCTTGAATGAAACACAGTCAACTTCAGTAGCTGCTTATTTGTCAGACATCAGTTGTCACTTTCCTGTCTATCAGAGCTTAGTCCAGTTGCTCCTTTCTTGCCTTGGGAGAAGAGGCTGAATTCCCTTCTCTGTCTTTCTGCTATACCTGAGAATCTTTGCCTATCATTGGGTAGAATGCAGAGAAATAGCTTGAAAAATCCACCTGTCCTTCATGTCTCCTGGATCTCCCAGTCCACCTGTCCACGGCACTTCTGCCCTCACCCATGGAAAGGAAACCCCTTAGCTGACCAGTAACAGCTTCCTTCTTTTTCCTTCCCATGGCTTATGAGCCAACAGAGGCAATTTCCATACTGCCTAGCCCTCAGCACCTCAATTCACCATCCCAGAACCTGTCTGTGTTTACTAGCAGCTTTGTTGTAGTGGTAGGCTTCCTCTTCTACAGCAGCAATTCCTATACCTCTCATTCATCAGATCTGTGGGGTGTAAAGTTCCACAGATGCTGCAATGGTTGTTTGGCAGGTTAAATTTACTCCAGAGGAGACTTACTGACATTGTTACTTCCTACACAATGAGTTATTTGGGATTCTATAGCAGCAAATGCCAGTACTATTCTGGTAGGCTTCCGCTATGCAGCAGGGGCTTGTTTATAAAAACACCATATGCGACACTTGAAAGAGAATAGTCATTGATCCTCTAATGGAATTACTGTGATAATCAGAATCAAAATTTATCTAGGAATCCACATAACCAAGGACTCAGACACTATAGCTTCTCTCAATAGCTTTCTTTTACAAGATGTAGTAGTTCAGGACACCGTGGTAAACAGCAAGTCTATTAGGAGTGAATAATAGCTTTTGGAGCAAGGACTCTTGTGCTTGCTGATTGCTTAAGGGTGACAAATGTAATTTACAGCGTGTTTTTCCCTTAATACACTTTTTCTTCTATTAATACATACTAAGACAAATTGCTATATCTATTTATTATGTAGTTTACAATACAATCATGATATTAATCCAAATAAGACTATTTACCAAAGAGAGGAAGAGATAAAATTGAAATAGATTATTCTAGGACACTCCATTAAGCAGACAGCTTCACTGACCTCTAAAAATGGGAAACTTTGACAAATTTTTATTCAGATTTATGGAATACATTGTACAGATATATAAATGATTAAATTGAATATAAGGAAATCAAGGGGAAAGCAATTCAGTTTTAACAGGCATTAAGAACAACTACTACATCAACAACCTGCAACCATCATGTAATCCTGCACTGTACTGGTGATATGGAACAATAATCTTTTATTTCTTTTTTCTTCCCTGTTATAGGATTTGATGAATGGTACTGCAACCTAACATTTGTTTGTATGTACATCTGAGTATGATTTGATCAGAGTGTTTGTGTGTTTTTATTATTTTCTTTCAATGGTGTAGAGCAGGGAGGGCACAGCATAATGAGAAAATTTGTCTGCCTCTCTATCTGATGCATATGCACACACACACAATTAAAACAAAAAATGAACAAATATTGTTCTGAAAACTCTTAATTACAGACTTAGAAATGTAGAGTTAAAGGAGATCCCAAGGTTATCTAGTTCAACACTCCTGCAAGTCAGGTATTACAGCTGAAGAATCCCTGGCAGATGGCCATCCAATCTCTGTTGAAAAACCTCCGGCGAAGCAGAGTCCACTCACTTCCAATGTAGTTTGTTTGTTTGTTTGCTTGCTTGCTTGCTTGCTTGGTAGGTAGGTTGTGAGTCACTTTAGGTTGCCTTGGAGATGATAAAGCGACTAACAAATTTAATAAATGATGATGATGAAAGTCTGTACCAAGCAGCTTTCACCATCACAGCTTCTTCCTGATGTTTATTCAGAATCTCCTTTCTTGCAATTTGAATCCATTGGTCTGCGTCTTACCTCTGGAACAGCAGAAAATGAGCTTGATCCATCCATGTTGGGCCATAGGCTTGGGCAGGATGTGTGGAGATGCCCAGATGACAGCCTTGCTGATGTGGACCAGAGGAAAGGAGAGCAGTAGGTTTGGCATCAGCCTAACTGCAGGAGTTGCCAGAAGGGAGCATACAAGGCACCATGCAACTATCTTAGGAACTCCACTCCAGATTTGTGTAGGGTTTATTCCTTGCCCCTTTCTTCTCCTAAAGGTGTCCCACAAGGCAGTGGGTATGAATTTTTCCTTGGTGTTTACACACATTAAAGGACAAGTTAGATCCACAGAAAAGAAAGAAAGGCAGATGCAGTTTTTTGTGCACCACAGTCCATTTCATCAGATTCATGTGTTAAACTTTATGGGGTTCTTAAGAATAGCTTAATATCTGTACTATCTGTCCAACGAGACATGGGTCAGTGTGTTGAACAAGCTCAATAATTAACCCTTGAGTCCCTTCCAACTCTACAAGTCTACAATTTTTTGATCGTACTGTGTCAAAAAAAAGTCATTTTAAAATGTTTGAGATTATTTAGTGTATTCAAAGCAGGCAACTGTTTGAAGCATGCAGCACTATTGACACCTTCTTGCAGTACAAGTTTGTAATTAAGGAAAATTCTGAGTTCTCCCTCATCACACCCTGAGAATCTGAAATAAAGGCTGCCTTCTTAAAACAACACATTTCCATTTAAAACAAACTACTGTAGGACGGGAAAACCCTCTTTCTTTACAAACAGAATGCTATTTTACCATCGTACCAACTAATTCAATCTTACTGGAATATGTGTTCTGCTGGACAACAACTAAAGAAGCAAGATGTCACGCTGTACAAAAAGTATTTCATTCTGTTCCATAATTAAGAGGCCTGCCAAGCCAGGGAACAAAATTCAGTATTTATAAAATCTTTAAGGAATTTGTAGTGAAACGGAAGTAAATATATTTCAAGCTAAGTTTTATAACAGCACCATCAACATCATTATAAATAATCATAATGTTTTCATAAATGATGCATTTAGTATCCTAATATTTTCAGAAGCAGTAAAAGTTAACAGCAGTCATATTGAGAGCCCATTGAAGAATTTTGGCTTGAAAGTGAAGGCCTACTATGACAAGAATTTATAGCTCGTGTACTCACTTGAAAAATCCAAACCTTTTGAGAAAGAAATTGAATGCTTTGAATAAATTATGCAAATTAAGACCTTCACCATAATGACTGAGAGTTCTGATCCAACGCTCTAATTTGTTTATAAGCCTTCAAGTGATAGCACCAACCTTTCAGACTTTTTTCTCCACTCATGAAACCTGATATTTTCAGTATGTCAAAACCCATCAAAACAAAATGATGTACCCACTCCCTCCTTGAGAGACACTGAGGACGGCAGCAATGCAGACCTATAGCTTGATGTTGGATAAGTTAAGATTTCTCTAATGAAAAGACATCCAGCCATAACTAGCAACAAGACAAGCACAAATATTAGAAATGAAGACTAAAGACCTATCAGAAGAAGAAGGACTCCAAAGAACAGGAAAGCAAAAGAAATTTTCATAAAAATAAGAATGAAACCCAGGAAATACATTTTCACAGAAACTCTGAAAGCCAAGCAGAGAGATAATATGCTTCTTTGGCATATGTCTGTGAGAGAATCACTGCATACAAATGTATCCCATCCTCCCACCATCCTTGTATTGATTTATAGGAACCAAATATACTTTAGAATGTGTAAGCATGTGCTGCACAGGATCCAAACTTTTTGGAAAAAATGGAAATAAGGATTAAAGTTACTTGAGTGTGGCATACTGCCAGAGATTGAGTGAGTGGACATTATAGGATTAAATTTAGAGAGAAGGGTCAAGACCTGGAAGGATTAGATCCAAGGAGAGTGGACCAAGGATGCTATGATTCTGGGCTAGAACCAAGACAGGAAGATGATACCCAGAACAGACAGATGATACCTGGGAAGGTATCAAATGTAGAAAGTATGCCAATAAACTGTTTCACAAGGGTTCCAGAAGACCAGAAATTAAAATGTTAAGCGGTTAGATTCACAATGATCAAAGATTCATGATGATCAAATACAATCAGCCTTCCAGTATCATTTTCTCCTTGTTCAAAAGCTGTAGCCAAGAGGACAGATGACCAAACTGGATCTCACTTCTGATTAGCACTGTGCCAAAACCTGTCATTTCAAGTTCTGAAAATATTTTTTCCTACTACAAAAAGTGGCTTCTCCTTCTCTTTCTTAATCTCAGGGTACTCAGATTTTCTTTGAAATTCCCTCAGAAATTTTGTGGAGTGCAGGCTGAGAGCTGAAGAGATTGTTGCGAGATTGGGTGGTTGTATTTTCTTTCCATTAGATATTTCTCCAGTGCTTTGGAGCCTGTAATTCCTCAACTGAAAAAGCCCCATCAGAGGAGTTACCTCATGGCATCTTCAACCTGAGCTTTAGCTGAAGCACGAGAAGTCAAGGAAGCTGGATACTGGATGCCCGAGATCAGCGTGCTTGCTGAGTTTATTTTTAAGTTCTCCCTTTTACTTTAAAAAACACACTTTCTATATTGATTTACTATAATTAAAAGTAAAACAATTCTTAACTTCACAACATAACGATGAATAGCTGTCAGGTGCACAGGAGGCAGCCACTCCACTTCCCCCCTTTTATAGGAGAGTCCTGCTGAGGATCCCATGGGGTTTTCAGGAAAGGCTGGAGAATAAAGACTACAAGAGAGATTATGCGTAGAATGAATGAAAGGCTGCTCACAGAAACCTTGAAAGAAAGTTATGCGCACACACACACACACACACACACACACACAAACACCTTGCACCCCCAGCCATTAGAATTTCACCAAAAAGCTTTCACTCCTTTGAGAATTTTTGAATGCAAATTATTTTCTCATCAACTGATGGAAAATGGTCGGGCGGAAATGCAAGGGATTTATTGTTTTTTGTGGGTTTATTTGGCACAACGCTATTTAAGCTAACGAGGTACGGGAATTCCAAAAGGAAAAATATGACACAAAAGGCTGGATAGGGGCCTGGCCACTATAGTCACATTTATTGTATATTTTTATATTTATATCCCACCTTTCTTCTATCATGGAGCCCAAAGTGGCACATACAGTGGTACCTCGGGTTACATATGCTTCAGGTTACATATGCTTCAGGTTACAGACTCCGCTAACCCAGAAATAGTGCTTCAGGTTAAGAACTTTGCTTCAGGATGCTCCGGTGGCGCGGCAGCAGCAGGAGGCCCCATTAGCTAAAGTGGTGCTTCAGGTTAAGAACAGTTTCAGGTTAAGAACGGACCTCCGGAATGAATTAAGTACTTAACCCAAGGTACCACTGTAGTTGTTTTCCAGGTGGACACCGATCCAGACATTGGCCAATCTCAGACATTCTTAACCTTCTTCAGACCATACCTTAGATCAATAAGTTCATAAAAGATGTTTTACAGTGTACATGAGAAATGAATAAACATATGCATATAAATGATCTTACTTAATATTCTAAATATACTTTGAATCCACAGATAATTATAGCCTGGATTTTTATTAGTGCATTTATTGGCCACAACTACTTTCAGTTTTGCAGTCTGGATAGTTTTATACACATACACACTCTCCCTCTATCTTCTTTGAAATACGTTCTTTCAGAACTGATCCATAGTTGTTCAGAAAAAATAATGCTGAGCATTTAACAGTATAAATGTCACCTTTCATTACTAGACATATGATCCTGCTAAAAGCAATTCAAGTGGGGTTTTGTTGGTGGTAGTGGTGTTATTTTTTGCAGTAAGGAAAATCGAGGAAACTTTAACCTGTAACCTTCTGTTCAGTCTTTTCCTAGCTCTTTTTAAAGAGAGAGAAATGATTTTTCTGTCTGAGATGTTACCATCTAGCTCCTTCTAGTGGATAATCTGAAGAATTTACATACTTTACAAAACATGTACAAAACAAAGCCAAAAAAGGGGCAGTTTTATCACTCTTATTGATTTACTGGGCAAAACTCTACCGTTAACAGAATTTGTACTGCTGTACATATGTATTAGTGTCAATAAATAGAATGATTTATTCATGTTTGGGGGTTACTTTATGGTGGCAGTGTGCAATGTTGGGGCTATTTCCTAATGGCAGAAAATGTTCAGGTTTGCCTTTCAGTTCTTTTAGCATTTAGATTTCCCAAAATATTTTTCTCACTTCACCCCAAACCCATTTTTAGATATTGAATAAAAATCAGGAATTCCATTTTAGGGATGTGCAACAGCAAAACCAAAGCATGACATATTTTATTTAAATTATCATTTGTTTAAAGACACCTGAAGAATGAGGACTCATACTCTGAATTTCATCCCATACCCTTTTTTAAAGAGAGAGGGAGGGAGAAACAGTAAACAATCTAGATTATGTTGTTTCTTCTTTAGGCTGCATGTTACACATTTATATATTGATGAGATTTATCTCCTGTCCTTCACCAGAGATGGTCACAGAGCCAGTGACAATATGGAAAATGCTCACTAAACACATACATTAGAACATCTTTAAAACATATACAATAACCAGCAAACTCAAACTTTAAAAGGCCTTGTGAAAGAGGAAAGTGGCCTCTAAGCATATTCCATGTGGATGGTGGTTGTGGCCCTTTGAGGCCAGCCATCATGCCAGGCAGCCGTTGAAGACCATGTGGCCGGCTGCATTGCAGGGCAGGACTGCCTGCCAAATTCACTATTTTAAACTGCCCATTCAGGGGCACCTAAAGGAGTGGGATTCTGTGGTACAGAATTTTACAGATCTCTGTTTCTGCTGGTGGTCCATCCTGGTAGTCCTCCCCGTTGCCTTGGAAAGGTCTGCCACTGTTGCTTTTTCAGTGGAGATGACAACAAATCAGGGATCATGGGCAGATTTGGGGAGGATGTGGATCCGCTGGATGCAAAGCCCTTCCATTCTCCCAGCATGCACCAGAAGGGAGGAACAAAGCTGGGCCCTGTCAGCATGGCCTGTGGTCAGGGATGATGAATATTATAGTCTAGCAACATCTGGAGGTTTACAAGTTCCACGCCTTTGAGTTAAAAGTTCTGTTGTGTGTTGACGGTATTTATGTGTATATGAATTTAAATGTGTGTGTTTTCATGTTTCTGTCAAATAGGGCATAAGTTCTGTTGCGTGCTGAGGTCCCCCAAAACACCCCTACCCCAATAACTCACACATCACTCATAAATTTTTAAGGTTTTTGGCATAATTTTGGCCACACCTTTATTAAAATACAAATTGTGAGTGGTTGCTTAGGCATTGGTTATGACTAGCTGTCCCCCCCCCCCCCCCGCCTTGGGCGACAGCACTGACTCCTGGATTCCAGCAAAAGCCAGTGTGGAGGAACAAGATCAGGGATAACTGGAGCTGCGGCACAGACCCTCAGCTTCTCCCCGCATGCTCCCAGGGGCTTACGCGGCCCAAACCCGATTCCAGGGGTTTGGACGAAAGGATGGTAAGCCCCTGAATTCCTTTAACGGAATTCCCGTGCAGCAGCAGCATTGGAGGGGCAGGCACAGCCAATCCATACCCCTCCACCAACCAATTTAAACCAATGCCTAACCGCCAACCTTACAAGTTGTGACGATTTGCTACACAGTAGGCAAAAACCAATTGGCACACACTAATCAGCCAATGGAAAAATTCCTACCAGGCCCCCGCACCAAGGCGGACGACCCCATGACAGGCATAGCAAGGTCAAAGCACAAGGCCAAACAAGGGAGGGTGGGCGGGTGATCCGTTGCCCACAGCGAAAGAGAAAGCAGCTTGCTGTGAACCTTGTTTAAATAACCTCTGTTCCCACCCCCAAATTGGCAACATCAAATTTATCCCAGCAACACCAACCACCAATCCAAGCCAGGCCCCTTCAATCTATCCTGCCTGGCAACTATGGGGTGCTTTGCCTGGCCCCATCCGCAACACGTGCTCTCCTTTAGTGAGAACACGCTTTCTAACATCATTCCCCCATTTCTAGTCTACCCCAAACTATTTTACCCATTATTCATGATAACACAGATCTGCAGTATTATCTGTACATTATGGTCACTGCAATGCATTGAGCAGTGTTCAAATTGTAGCGGCACATTATTCGTAATAATTGCACCCTCTTAAAAAATGCTCAAAGTATCACAAATGCATCTGGTAGCTGGTGATCTATACAGTACATACAGTGCAAGGACATACTGTGAAGTATTCCAAATACTCACTTTTCATAAACTTACAGGAACATGAGAGTGCCTGGAGTTTTTAAGGGTGGCCTTCAACACATGTTTTTTCACCTCTTATCTGCAGGTAAAGCCTGATAAAAGGTATTAGACTGTCAGCACATCTCTAAATTTACTTTGATGCAGGCTGGCAGTAGCAATAGGCACTGCAAAACTAATCTTTCCAATAACATATGTCTCCTAGAAAGAGACAGGACTGTGTGTATTAAAAATAGCCTGACTGAAGAAAAAATATATTGACTAGGATTTTCTTAGTTATCTGATATTTACTTTTATGCACTCTTTCTCTTCACATCCTCACTTTTCTGGTCTCCTGTGGAATAAAAAAGAAAAAGGTTGCCCTCAATCTATTTCTGATTTTTTTAAATTAAAAGAACAGGTAATATTTACAGCTGATGTGGGGAAGAGAAGGCTTCCTTCTTGACTCACTTTTCCCATGACAGATAAACAGCTATCTAAAGCTGCTTCTTCAACAATCAAATCTTTCTGTCCCAAATATTCCACTACCACATTTTCTGTCTTTTTCCAGTCTTCTCTTGTGCAAAAGTGACAAAAAAAAATCAGGCTATGGACCATATGGAGAACTCTGTGAGTTAAGTAGCAGTAATACACACACACACAAAGAAAAATTGTGGCAGGCTGGTTGGAGAGTTGGTTTGAAAATACCCCTCTTGTACAGAGGGAAAGGTAGTGAAGAAAGAGCTTGCATTGGAGAAGTGTAGCCTGAGACAACAAATTCTGGAGAGCATTGAGTGGGCATGTTCAGCAATCAGGCCCTTACTCCAAAGGATAGTGTCCTATAAGGAGCTACAAAGCTGCCATACAGTCTTAGCGCTGTAAACCACCTTGTGTATAGTAATAAAGAAAGGCAGTATGCAAATGAAAAGTGAAATGAAATGAAATCTTACTCCGTCTTCCTTCAAGGTTGTCCATGAGGACTGCACAGGTTTCTAATCGTAAGGTAGAGTGGACCGTCCTAATAAGCAGCTGATGGGTCAAGCATACTACAGCCCTTTTAAAGCTACCAAACACTAGAGTTCCTCCTCTTCTTGTAGTTCTTCACAGCTTCTGTCCCGGGTGTAGCTTGAAGAGGGAGCAGCGCAGAGGCCCTGCAGCCTCCCTCACTGAGCTAACAAAACAAAAGGGGCACAATGCGGCCTATGCGCCAGGGCACTCGCCACCTGCTTGGCTGGCGCAGCACCCCTGGCAAGTGGTGGCAGTGGAGGGGGCCTGCGGGCCTCCCTCGCTGCCACCAACAAAAACAAAGGACTGCCATGCAGCCTACGTGAAAAAGTTACTTATCTCAGCTGAAGAGTGCTGAAGAGCAGGTCCTGATCCTGGAAGAGAAAAAGATAAGTGAGTCTTGGTCAAACCTACTCCCAGGCCACCACCCCCCCACTGGCAGCCCATTGGCCTGCCGGCAGGGGTGGGCCAAGCCCACAGTTACCTGGGGTTGGTACCCAGCCAAGTGGCCCCACTCGGGGCCACAAACTCCGCCCGCCTGTTGGGAAGGGGTGAGTGGGAACTGTGAAAACAGCAGAAAGCTACATGTTACATCAAGTGTGTACCATGCACCTATGTCTTCATTTTTGAAATTTAATTAAAGGCATAGGGGTTCCCAACTTGGACCACACTACACAAGTGCAGGGCAGGTTAATCCCTTAGCATCCCAGCCACAGTCTGGATCCCCCACCCACCCAGCTTACTGGAACTGCAATGAGGCTTAGAGATAAGTTCCCATTGGCAACCAAAACCAAAGTGAAGCTTCATGTTTCACGTTTAATGTTGCATGCAGTTTGGCCCAGTGTTGCTGGATAGCCAAGTTTGGGGTTGAATCATGCATATAGTAGTCCCTCCTTTCCACTGCCCTTTTCGTAAGACACTCCCAAAATTTCCCTCAGACTTATACCATTACTGGACCAATTTCTTCAGATATCAGATCATGTTCACAGCATACTGCTTTTCTTGGAGGAGGATTTATTTTATATGAAAACCCATTTCCAAGATAGGGGCCTTTAGATCTGTTCTCCATCACAGATCCATATTGCTGTTTCCAGGTGACAACCAGATAGCTGGAATAGATCTTAGCAGATATAAGTGAATAAACTTAAGAGACCAGAATACAATACTTTCAAATAAATGAGAGTTCCAAGGCTCCAAGAAAAGTTGTATTGTAGAAATGAAAGTATATTAAGGAACTGAAGGAATGCAAGTGTAACTGCAGCAGCAGCAGCAGCAACAACAACAACAACAACAGATTATAACCCTCATAGCAAGAAAACAAATTTAAGTTTCAGGGGGAAATAATATTATCTGTAACTGCATAGACCTGCTTTTCAAGTTATCTGAATTATCGTGTCTTAACAAAATGACCAGCTGAGTTATTTATTTACACTGCTGAGTCTTTTTGAGTTGGCTGCCAAGTCTGCCAGCCATCAATTAAGCAGGTTGCCATGACCACAAACTGTCAGCTAGATGAATGACTGCAGTAAAAGCAGCAATCTCCATAGCCCTATTATCTATTAAAGAAAATGCATTTTTATGTACATAGCCCAATTAAGAAGGTTGCTTTTTTTCTCTCTCCCCATCTATCTTTCACACACTCACACACACATTGAGATTTTGTGCCTTTTTTATTTCCTATTTTCATATTTATCTCTGCTTTTAGGTCTCCTAGCCTTGAGGCAGAGTATCCTAGCCAACTAAGGGCCTTTCCAATATATGCTGTCATCCTGTGCCGTGGTCACTGGGGATGTGGGAGTAATTTAATTCAATTAGCATTTAGGGGACCCTAAATTTCTTAAAGCACTACTGAATAGAAAAGTTGAGTACATTAGAATAAGCCCTTTGTTTTAAAAAAACCAAAAACAAATAAACATCAACACAAATCTGTACGGTTGCCAGACAAAACAAACAAACAAACAAACAAGCAAAACCTGATTTTAAAAAAATGCCAGCAGTCCAATCATAAGTACAGCATGGTTTGAGGATAATTTCTAGCATTAAAGTCAGTTGTGTCTTCACTTGCAATCTAACACAATGTAGCACTAAATCTCTTCATCAGCCAATGAAAAAATGGCATTTTGTCTCTCATAGAATTGTAAAGTTGGAAGGAACCTCAAGGATCATCTTGTCCAACTTCCTGTAATTCAAGAGTCTTGCCCACAGCCGTCCCTGAGTGGGCTTGAACCATCAGCCCTCTAGTTAACAGCCTGATGCACTGACCCATTGTGCCACCTGACAACCCTGTCTATACTGGAAACACACACACACACACACACACACGACTATGGTGGTTTGAAAATATGTCATTTACAGGTAGCTTTAATGTGATTTCTTTAAAACAATTATCATGTTATTTTCTTCTTAAAACTATGTTTATTTAGATTTTGCACAAAATACAGCAGGTAATAAGAATCGCATATAAAACGTATCAAATGTGATATGTAATAAGAAAGAACAAAAATAAGTCCATTGAATTGATAGTTGAAGCTTACGATCTGATCTTTCATTTTAATTTATGTCTTCTTGACTTTCAGGTGTCAGCCCAGAG
Organism: Podarcis liolepis; assembly: GCF_965112155.1. Lineage (NCBI taxonomy): Eukaryota > Metazoa > Chordata > Lepidosauria > Squamata > Lacertidae > Podarcis > Podarcis liolepis. The sequence goes on from NC_139564.1 coordinate 49,206,323, forward strand.
TTCCCTGCCACTGAGTTATCCTAAAAATGGCCTACCATGCAGTTTCGTTTTTCTTTTTTAAACAATTCGTATATCTTCTTTTTAATCACTGTTTCAGTATCAGGCAATTCTAATGTTACACATACTGACTGAATTAACCTGCAAACGGTTATATCTTTTTTTCATCATCCCCTGGGAAAGTACAAACTTTGCAGATTCAAGTCTGCTCATTTGCTGGATGTTGGACATTCAGGTCTGCTCATTTGTGGCAATGTTGGATTCAGCTCATGCGGTTTGTGAGAGCTATGCTAAAAAGGTTGCTTGCTGCACATAGCCCCATTGATCTTACTCAGAGCACTGTACGGCACATCACTATGGTCTTGATTTTCTTGCCTGCTTCTGGAGCTTTTAGAGCATGTAGAAAGAAGACTTTGATGGGTATTTCTTGCTTCACTTGAGGCAGAAGTATATTGTTAGCTTACTGTTACTCTCAAAATTTTATGAGACTTCACAGAGTAGCTGAAGTGAACACAGGTTTTATGTGCCACATCTAACAGATCATGCAAGTTTCTGTTGTTATACATTACGATATGCTTGGTTAGACTCTGCTCAAGTTTGAAGGTACTCCCCCCCCCCGCCACCTTTTTTTTTTTTTTTTTACTGCCAAGAAATTACTTAAAGTCAGATAGGACCCTAGCAATTACTTTTCTGTTTTGAAATAGTGATGACTGAAACGTTTAAGAGATGTTGCTAAAGAGTGTTTGTATAAATCAATCTATGCCTTCATGGCCTAATCAAGTTGTTCTTCTTTCTGTGTGTCCTTTTTGGCAGAAAGCCAATATTGTTCAGTAGATACAAAGTGAGACTATTGTTTTTAATTTGTTGCTGATGGGTTTGATGGGTTTTTAACAGGTGTTTTATTTAATTTTATTTTATTTGTTAGAAGGTTTTGAAGAGTTACTGGCTGAATAGCAGAGTAGTTGTTTTTTAATCAACATCATCTTCATCATCAAATGGAAGTCAAGTTGCTCATGATTAAATTATCCTGCCGGAATTTAAACGCAATTGACTTTTTTTTCTAGGCATGGGACAATGGATTTGAAAAGTACAATGGTAATTATCAATCCCAATGAGTTAATTTTGTTCAGTATTTAGTGCATGGCTCAGGCTTACTTCACAAATCTCTCGCAGAAAAGCTGTTGCTAAAGATATACAAGGCTACATTAATGTATTCATTTATTAAATGTATTGTTAACCCATCCTTTGCCCGAAGGCCCCCAGAGTACAAATATGCACAGTCGAAACCAGAAGCTGAACAATAAGACTAAATAGCTGTAAACAGATCATTTACAGTTGTACCTCAGATTAAGTACTTAATTTGTTCTGGAGGTCCGTTCTTAACCTGAAACTGTTCTTAACCTGAAGCACCACTTTAGCTAATGGAGCCTCCTGCTGCCGCTGCACCGCCGGAGCACGATTTTTTTTTCTCATCCTGAAGCAAAGTCCTTAACCCGTGGTACTATTTCTGGGTTAGCGGAGTCTGTAACCTGAAGCGTATGTAACCTGAAGTGTATGTAACCTGAGGTACCACTGTAGTGACAAATAAAGCCAGAAACAGGAATTCAAATGCCCAATACAACCCAATTATTTCCAAAAGCTTGTTCACCTGCCAGTAAAACACCAGTGTTGTCGTGAGACATGGTTTAGAGGGTAGGACATTCCAAAGGTGAAGGCCACTGCAGAGAGAACCGGTCTACATGGCACTACCACACAAATCTCATTAGGTGTGGGGACTATCAGCAGATGGTTGCCCGTAGATCTTAAAATTTTGACAGGCTGGTGTGGGAGGAAGCATTCTTTCACATATTTTGGGCCTAGGTCCCTTAGGGCTTTTATTATTAACTTCTTAAATGAGGTCCAGAAGACAATAAGCAACCAGTACACTTGTTTCAGAATTGATTATATATGTGAATGTCACAGGGCATCAAGTTGCATCATGGCATTTTGCATCTGGACTGAAGTATGATTGCTGTTGGTTCAATTTGGTAGTATATTATACTTCCCTTGTAGCTCTGAAGAGCCCACCCAGCTGGCTGCTGGTTATCTCTCTTTCATTTGATCTTGAGTATGAGTCTGCTAGCCCTATAGAGAAACACATAAGTAGCACCAGGCCCCCTCAGTCATTGGCACAAGTTCACACCTCTGCTTACAAATATGGTAAGTATTATTTATTACTAGGTTGCGAATTCTTTTCAATTATCTTTTTAATGGACTTGCCTTTGTGGACTATCAGCCAGTGAAAGATCATTCCTACTATTAGGCAATTAAACTTCACAACTCATTTCCTTACAGGAGGAAGATGGTGTTAAGCTCTGCATTTCAAGCTAACAGTAACCACATGTTATCTCCTATCCTCCCTCCAGGTTTGCAGATCCTTTCCTGTAAAACCCAATATCTTGCAACTATACTGTGACCCTATACCCTCTTACCTTTTGCATTGTCTCATGCCTGTGAAAATAAGGATTAGAACTGTCTGTGTTGCAATAAGAATTAGAACCGTCAAGAGTTTCAACTAATTCAAAACAATTGAAGCACCCAGAATTCATGTTTCTGAGCTGAAAAACCCAAAGCCCTAGGTGGCAGCAGAGTGGGAGAAATAAAAGTTTGGCATGGGAAATTCCTTTTCAGTGCCAATAAAAATAAAATGACCTAATTTATGAGGTCCCAGCCACATGGGAGTATCATTTTGCCAGACTAGGCAATTTCGTAAGGCCTGGGCCTACTTACCCCCCTCTCCTCTTCACTGTGCATTGTGCAAGAGATGTTCCTCAATAGACTTGTGGCAATATTAATTCCATTTTCTGTTTCTGTCTTACTGTTCTGCACACGTCCACAGTGTTTTCCCTTCACATTAATGTGACTAACTTGTACCCAGTTTCGAACATCCGTCAGGTTACAAATCCACTTTGAAAGTGACGAAAGTCCTAACTAGAAGTCTGCACATGAGAACAGTTCTTTATTTTAAACGTGTTCCCATGTATTCAAATTTCTTATTTTTCCCCCCTACAAGCTGAATCACTGAAATTGTTGATACAAGAAAAGAGAGACAACATGCAGGTAAAATCCCTTCTTGGCACAGACTACCATCATTTTTCTTTCCAAGTGTGCTTTTAGTATCATGCATACATGTAATTTACTGCAAAATTGGAAATCATTTAGGATTAATTTTATTTCACTCATTGTAGATTATTGTCCTGACAGCATGTTCTGCTGATTGCAAAAATATGAAAGTGAACGCATGCAGTTAATATAGGGCACACTTATATCTTTCCCTCGAAGCTCTAAGTCTTAATTGTTGTTTTCAACAGCTGTACTTTTGTCGTGTTCATTGACAGAAGCTATAGGTCCCCAGGATGACTGTGTAGCTGTGGTTGTTAACAAAGAAAAATCCATCTGTTCCCCTCCCTAAAAAAAAATCCATTAGCTATGGAGTCAATAGGTACTAAACTTCCTCTGCATATGCTGTTTCTTCATATTTTTGATTTTTACTGTCACCAATGAAGCTGTCAGTGCCATTGGAAAGTCAAGCAATGTCACCAGCAATAATGAATACTTTGTGTTTGGAATTTAGATAACAGCATGGCTAAAAGTAGAACAAGATGAGGTTTCTCTATAGGGCTAACAGGAGTTTTTAAGGAAGTGAGAGTGACTGCAGATTTGACGTGTGTGTCTTCAGAGTTTAATCAAAAGCCAAGGAGATGCCTCACACTCTCGATCAAGGGAAAGAGAGAGAACCAACAGCCAGCTGGGTGGGCTCTTTCAGAGCTACAAGGGAAGTATAATATACTGCGAAATTGAACCAACAGCAATCATACACCAGCACATTCTTTTAAATGCAATGGACTGAATTCAGCATAATGCTGTGCTGAATGTCATTGCCAGACAGAGTCCCAGAATCATAGAACAGTAGAGTTTGAAGGGACCCAAAGGGTCATCTAATGCAACCCCCTGCAATACAGGAATCACAGTAAATAAGGCTCCCTCTCCAGCTCCTGCATGTTGTTCTAGGTTCTCCTGACACACACCAGAGCCAGTTTTGGGGGTGCAGGGAGGGCATGATGGAGGACGGGGGAAATTGCACAAGTGGAAGCCCTCACACAGGGCTTGCCTGATGGGACTCATTAGGTCAATCCTGCCCACTTATTCACATATATTTTCTCATGACAGGAACCACTTACGAACAGGTATGTTAGCTGGAGGCCCCTGATTCTCATCTTAATTTAATCCCTGAAAAAGTACCTTGCAGCTCCAAAACCTAAATTGTGCTTTGGGTATTGATTGTGTCTACATAGCTCAGTTTCTGACATACTAGGCAAATTGAATAAATAGAACTTCTCCTTTGGGAGAAATGACCGTGAATGAAGTTCTCAAACCCCCATAAGATGTGTACAAGACTTTGAACTAGTTCAGACATCAGGGTTGTACACAGAGCTCTTGCAATCCTTCCTCCTCTTGTCCTGTCGCATTCTAATTATTTTCCTCACTTCCTGGTCCATAGTTTTGATGTATAGTTTTGCAAGACATTCATATATGACAAGCTTTAGTTTGCCTCCCAACCTGAACTGGAAATTGTGGTTTGAACTGGGTTTCTAACAGTGAAGCTCCCAAAGTTCATAAATCTCAGGCTCAGAATACAGTCACTGTCAGCTCACAGTGCTCATGTTCAAAAGCCTTGCCACAACTACCTGCTTAGCTCTTATGTTGCTGCAGTAGGATGGGAAAGGCCTGATGAGGCCTTCCAAATCTCTCTCATTCTAAGCAGTGTTTTCTATTGCTCCCTGCACAAGCAAACTATTGTTATAATGTTGTTGCACACCACCCTTATCTCTCTCAGCAGTTTGAGATTTCAGGGGTTCCAAGTACTTACCCAGGGTTCATATTTCCTTCAGAAATTAGGCACAGCAGAGATTGTGGTGTCTTTATGATATCTGGTTTTATTTACACACCAGCACCTATGTGGAAGTATTGCAGGGCATTCACATCCTATGAGGGTCTGGCTTCCCACTTAAGGGCCATGTTGGATTCAAAGGACAGCAAAAGGCAATTTTGCTCCAGCCTGTCATCCTTAGCTCACTAGAATTCTGCCCCTCCTTCTCCTTCCTGCTGCTAACTAACTTATGTAATTCAAAGCGGAAACCCTAAGCCTGGCCTTTGCCTCTGCCCACTAGCACCCAGAAAAGAAGCCCCGCCCCAGCCCGTAACCTTGGAAACCTCACTCCACTGTTGACTAGCAGGGAGTCTTCTGAACCAGGGATGTTTTCCATTATGGGCCACTTACTCTCTTTTTTTCTTTAGTAGCTTGCACTCAGCTGACCCTCTAAGCTAGCCTGGTGTATTTGCATAAGCAAAACCCAGGATTTTTTTGTGTTTGGTACAGTTCAATCAAATTTTGCTTAATTCTAATCCAGAAATTATGGGGAGGATCAGACACAAACCCAGAACACATTTAGGTGGGCGGATCTAGCCCCAACCCACAAACTCATAACAGTCTTGTCTATGTCAGCCCTGAACCATCAAAACTTGCATAGTTAGCCAGCTAATTATTATGACCTGCAATGTGGTTTACATCTCTGTGATTTTGCAGTCTCAGGCAGGCAACAAGAGCAGCAGATATCCAAAACTCCCAGTAGTCCGCCATACAAAGCTGTTATGTTGTTTGCTTGATATATCACAAGTTCTGTGAGCCTGCTCTAAATTACATGTAAAAGCATTATCACTTGTTTTGCCAAGAGAGCAAACCTATTTCTTCCTTCACAATATTTCTTCATCTTAACTGTTGACAGTCTTGTGATTCTCTCATATAATTACATAAAGGAAGATCACATTCTCCATACATGTATTTAAATCCGTATCTTCTTAATAGCACAATGATCCAACCAAACGATGGTTGACCTTCTATTATCTTCTAAATAGATAAAAAGAATATAGATGTGAAAGATGTACTGATGCGTGGAAAATGCATACAAAAAAATTAGTTGAAGAAATAATTTAGAAATAACTTGCCTAGGGGGTAATGACCTCAATTAAGTTTTATGTGAAATTATAATTGGCATTCATAATAAAGGAATGCTATCACAAATTGCTTATTTGATATTAGAATATCATGCTACATCTTATTTCCCCTTGGCTGGTATTTATATTAAATAAGAATCTTTCTTATAGAAGATATATTGTTTAACAATTTTCCCCAGTTTCATTTCCCATTCCCATTAAATGTATTTCAGAATGATTAAGAGGGCAATCCTATGGCAAAATCTGATGAGATGGTGCCTAGGATTCAGAGGATCTCCTGCTCAATGACCTGATTCCCAGCTTAAATCCTTAAACCCAGCTCAGCCCAAAACACGCTGATGTAATTTGCTCATGCCAGCTCAAGCAACTGAGCCAAAGCTGGTTGAACTGAGGCTGCTGTCCTCCAAAAGGGGTTTTCAGCACAATCACAAGACCTGGCAATCTAGCATACAACTCTATTTTAAAGGCTTGTTTTCCTTCTGCTAGGTTTAGGCAAAGCAGCAGCAGAAGACTCGCTGCTGAACAAGGTTTAGCTCTGGTGTAACTAAATTCAAGGGATGTGGGTGGCGCTGTGCTCTAAACCACAGAGCCTAGGACTTGCCGGTCAGAAGGTCGGTGGTTCGAATCCCTGCGACGGGGTGAGCTCCCATTGGTCGGTTCATGCTCCTGCCCACCTAGCAGTTCGAAAGCATGTTAAGTGCAAGTAGATAAATAGGTACCACTCCGGCGGGAAGGTAAACGGCGTTTCCATGCGCTGCTCTGGTTCACCAGAAGCAGCTTAGTCATGCTGGCCACATGACCCGGAAGCTGTCTGCAGACAAACGCAGGCTTCCTCGGCCTATAGAGCGAGATGAGCGCTGTAACCCCAGAGTCGTCCACGACTGGACCTAATGGTCAGGGGTACCTTTACCTTTACCTAACTAAATTCAAGACCCAAAAGAAGTTCTCCCCTCGGTGGCTTAAAGAGGAAGTCAGTGTGTTTTCCCCTTCCCAGTACTTTATCCTTGCTAAACAGAACTTTAGAAGAGCAAGGGAGAGCAAAGAATATCCCCATGAAGACAGCCAACCCTCTGCTGTGTTAATGCTACATGCTCTTATGAATAACTGGATGTATGTATGTATTCAGGATTATCTCCATTATACTTTGACTACACACATTTACTCATGGGGGGAACTACAGTTATTATTTCCTGTATTCTGACAGAAGTAGATGTTTGTATTTTCATAATCACATTACTATCTTGAGCAGGGGTGTTGCAAATACTAATGGAGTCCCAGATCCCAGCTAGACAGTGTGGCCTTAGTAGTGAAAATTACAGTGAATGGTAAGGATTCAGAACAAAACAGAAATCAGCAGAAGCAGTTAAATTGCCACTTGCACCAAGTAAAAAGCTGTAAATCCATTCACAATCATGATAAATCATTTGGTGATGGAAAACCACTCCCTTAAAGGATATTGTTGTATCATGCTGCTGTTAAACAAGAAACCTGTTGCTAAGAGGTTCTGAATTTTACTAACATATGTCAGAGTTCATAGCTGTTAAGTTTCTAACAGTTGGGGAGCCTTATTAGAAGAGTTTTGTCTTTGTAATTAGGCACTTACTTCACATACACCTTTTAGCACTTTGAAGTTTTTATCACCCTGTTATAAGGAAGAAAGGAAAGGCAACCCTGTAACACAGTCTTTAACACCTTTGAACAACCTGAATTATTTTTAGAATGACCCAAATAAGACAAATCCATTCTTATCTACTTTATTCTCTTAGTGATAGGTGAATTCACCCTGGCTCGTGTTAATTTCTACTTGCTTTTTACAAGTGGATTATTTCCTTGTGTGGGGAGTGGGCAGGAATTTTAGGCATTTCCAAGGATTTTCAAGGGATGAGGCAGTCACCTGACTGGTATTCTGACTTCTTCATGAATTCTTATAGACCCTTCTGCCACTTCTCTTACTAGGTATGCATATCAGAGAGGAAAAAGCAGCAAGGACTCTTCATCTCTTCCTTCTTCTTCTATCACCTATTCTCTTCATCCCTCTTTCCAGTGTCTAGAATTCTGCAAGTTCTAGAGAACTATGTTTCATAGGAATCCTTTAATCTGGGACACAGGTCTTGGACATTCTAGTTGTTAAAAGTAACTAGAAGAAGAAAAACAGTTATTGCTGTGTCTTCTGAACTCTTCCTCCATCCTAGCAAGCTTGGAGTAGGGAAAAAAGGAAGGCTGGCTCAAAGAAGTGTTGGCAATTCCCAATACGAGACAATACAATACCAGGTCCAAATTTGGGGCTTGCCTTGCCTCATGTTTGGGTGAGGCATTTGCAGTTGGGAGGGTCATATTTCAAGCTCTTCTGATCTGCACTTCAATACCACACTCTCTCACAGTCCTTGAGAGACTGCTGGAATTTTAGTAGGTCTTATACAACTTCCACCTGCAGAGAAAACTATTGAAATAATAATTGCTCACATTCCCACTGTGGTTACTATGCTTTCCCCCCTAAAATGTGCTCTAAATCGCATACAAACAGGACATTCTTCAGTAACATCTGACTTATAATACCTAGGGAAACAATGGAGATAACACAGGGACATTCCCCCCTCCACACCTATAGATTAAAAAACAACATATTTTTATAAGAAGGATAGAATGAAGGCCTGTTTGAAAGTGGTGAATGTACTTCCAAGTAAAAAAAAATACAAATGTGATCGTTGTTCATGGTAATTTTGATATGGTTATTTTGCTACATGTAGGTACTCCTGTAATGCTATACATGGATACAGCTTCCTATTGTATATAGACTCTGTGTACACACAGCAAAATAGATGTATATGATTTGTTATATATGACAAATTATATGCTGTTTGCATATGAAGTTATACCAATTAAGAAAATTATTCACATTTGAAGCAGCTGCTATATGCAAGCTGAAATCTGTAGTGGAAGCCATTCATTTTTATTGATACTAGGAATACAGCTAGACCGGTAAAGAAGTAGTGTTTTATATGTGTTGTATATGCATTATAACACGGTGACACCAGAGGGCGCTGTGGAGTTCCATTTTTGCCAACATGATTTCTCATATAAAATTTACAACACGTTTTCCTGAAACACTTCTTTGATGTGTTTAGATCCAGCCTAGAAGTTAATACTGAATGTTTTCATGTAACTTCTGTGCTATCCAAATACTGGACCTTTAGCTGGGCCATAACGTTCTGGTTCTTTGTTGGTATCTGGAGCCATTCTCAAAATGTTTCTGTCAAAGAATCAAATACAAGCTGAAATATCCCCCCCCCCCATTGCCTCTTTTAGTATTGTTCAAAGACCAGATTTCATTTAGTGCCTATCAACTCATTTCTTGTTGAACACGGATTTCTCATGATTGAAGAACCATATTATTCATAGTAGCAAAAACTTCACTTGGTGGTGCTTAATATTTCATGATGTCTTATTGTAGATAGAATATCAGAATTTTGAACTTGTTCCTTCTGTTATGCAGTCCAAAAGTGAAAAAAAATAATTTTCTCTTTTTTAATGTAATGGCATCTCACTCAGTGTTTCATATGCTTCAAAGAAAATATGGTGCAATAAGGCATTTTAGTAACAGAAAAACAAAAGAAGTAATATTATCAGATCTCTGCAGCATCCCATATTCTGTAAACTTTGATCCACCACCCCTATCCATAATCTCTTGGTGTCTGCGAGCAGTTATCTTCATACCAAAGCAGGTTTTAATTGACAAGACATCCTTTGTACTCCTTTCTTTAACTTCCCTTCCCTTCCAGTGAGAAGATGCATGCTGACATTCTATTCTCATTGATCTATGCTTCACTTTTACCATTCCAACTTAAAGCTGCTTATACTGGCCAGTCTTCATAACTGGTATCATAGAGCAACTCCTAAGTGTGATAAACGTATACTGAGAATTTGAGCACACAGTTGCTGCATTCCAAAGCATTTGTTCTGAAGGAAGGAAATGTCTCTGCAAACCATTTTCATCATGTATTATAATCCCTGTCTTCACCTTTGTACTATGTCGCTCGTCTCTTTGAGTTACTTTTGCTAGTTAATGTAAAGGGTCACTTGTACTGTGTTACATAAGAACACAGAAAGCTTCCTTATATTGAGTCAGAGCATTGGTCTATTTACCTTTGTATTGTCTACACCATGGGTAGGCAAACTAAGGCCTGGGGGCTGGATCTGGCTCAATCGCCTTCTAAATCTGGCCCGTGGATGGTCCAGGAATCAGCGTGGTTTTACATGAGTAGAATGTGTGCTTTTATTTAAAATGCATCTCTGGGTTATTTGTGGGAGCCCCCTGCTGAAAAATTTTGCTGACCCCTGGTCTACACCAGGGGTGGCCAACTCTCAAGAGACTGCAATCTACTATTAAAAAAACTGGCAGTGATCTACCCATTGAATTGACCAAAGTTGTTGAGCTTTTTTGGGGGGGAGGCAAAATCTTGCAGTCGGCTGTGCTTGACCACAGACACCCAATGACCAGTAGATAATGATTGACCTGTTGCACATACCTGGCCTACACTGACTGACAGTAGCTTTCCCGGGTTTCAGATAGGAGTGGTTTTCCCAGCCTAGCCTGAAGATGGCAGGGATTCAACCTGGAACCTTCTGAACACAAAGCAGATGTTCTGCCACTGAGCCATGGATGTTGCCTATTGCTTCATGCCAGTGATTCCTGTAAGCAGAATTCAACATCATCATCATTTTATTATTTATACCCTGCCTATCTAGCTGGGTTTAACTGTGTTTGAAGGATATAAAACCACAAAGATTGGCCATTGCTCTGCACCTCTTTTACCCATCCAATATTTCAGGGCAATATGTGGGATCTATGACTGAAAGCAGGTTTTGACATGTGCCTCTCCCCTGTTGCATGTGGGAAAGATTCTGTCAGGAGGTGACCCTACATCTAGCTACAATGCACTTTTAATCTGCTTTTTCAGTTTTAGTGTTGTGTTTTTATTCTTTATTTTATATTTAGTTTCTTAATAAATTGTACAACACCCATAGAATGTTGTGTTATGGGGCGGCATGCAAGTGATGGAAATCCTAGATACTTACACATATACCCATAGAACTGATGGGTTTTATTAATTTTATTTGTGCCTAGGATTACAGCAATAGATGTTTGGTTCTCTGTTTTCTTTCCATCTTTTGTGGTCTCTGTGGCTTTATTTTACCTTGTTTCCTTAATAGCAAGGGCTGGGGGAAAGCAGTAAGATCCGACTACTGCTCAGGGCATTTTTAATTTGTAGTTAAGTTTTATTTTGTCATTTAGTCCTATTAGCAATCATTAAGCAATTTAATAATTAGATGCCTCATTAACATTTTAATGAGGCTACTGGCCATTGGTAAGTGTAATTAAATTAGTTTTATTGTATGATATTTTGAAGCTGTGATTAAATTAGGTTTTACTGTGCTTTTAAGAACAAACCTACGGAGATCTCAGTGTAGCAGCCGTCTTGTTAACTTAGGAAGTGTCTATGAAATAGTAATGTGGGGGGGGGCACGGAAAGAAAATTCCCTACTGAGGTTAATCACAAAAGGAAGAGAAAAAAATTCAAATGTTCCTGCTGCCTCCCACCCCAGGGTTACTAATATATCACTGGTGTTAGCAGTACGTCTCTTTAACATTATTCATTGTGGATAGTTTTATATAATCTGCTATTAATTTTTAAGAAACAGTGCCTAGAAGATGTGGCATCCAGTGCTTTATAAATCAGGGACTAATCCTGGTGTGCTTAGTAAGACAAAACTCCTGTGGAGTTCAAATGGAATTTTACAACACTGGGAACTGCAGGGTATGGCCTTGCCTGAAAGCTGGCTTCATTATATTATTGCTATAGTGACAAATTGGGCTATTGGAGAAGGAGGTGGAGGAAAGAGGGAGGGTTGCAGCATTCTCAGCATCTAGCAAGTAGGGCTTGTTCCTGCTGTCAGAATCTGTGGGGGCGCAGCAACAGGAACACAAGGGCTAATGAATGGCAGGTTGGCAACAAGGCAAATTGCCATATGAAACGCATACTCAGATTTCTTTTCATGTTGTCAGGAATGATATGTGAGTCAAGAAACAGATCAATCTGTGATAGCCAAATAAATGGTGGGCATTTCAAAAGGCCAGGTTGTCACTGCATAAAACACAAGGTCCCATGGATCCGCCTTAAGTCTGTAATTTAGATCAGCAGATGTAAAAATGTCTAATATTCCCATCCCATCCGGCATAAAGGAACAGAAGAAAGCATAGTACAAGTGCCAGGATTCCCCACTCCCACCCCATGTCTTCCACATGCTTCTGGCAGTCCTGCACTGGAGAAACTGAGGGTGGGCTGTGTGGGTCCTAAGTGGCGAAAACAGCCTCTGCCAGAGACTCCAAATCCCCTTGACCATGCCTTGAGCAGGAAGGTACAGAAGATATTAATGGGAGTTAGGGGAACAGGGCCCCTTAGGCACCTTGGGTTTGCAACCTACTGTTGGCTTGACTTAATTCATACAGTTTGATTTTTAGAATACATGATAGCAACAATCAACAAAAACAGACAAGTAAATATCTTTCCCCTCACACTTCCTTAAGCTGATTTTGATCACTAAAGTTTTGTAATGTGTGTACATTCTCTGGTATTTTGAATATAAGAAGTTTTTGTTTGTTTTTAAAATATTAATAAACTTGGATATATATTTTTGTGGTCAGTTAGACATCAAAAGGCAACCTCTGATAATTGATACTAAGTAATTGCATGATACTAGTCTCTGGAGAAATAAGCAGTACTGTGAAATAAATAATTTGATATCAAAATGAAAAGCTTAGGTGAACTGAACTTTCCATTTCATATCTAAAATATTATAATTTCAGCATTAGAGCTGAATCACAGAAGAGTTTACAGACTGGTTCCTTGCATGTTTACTCAAAAATCCTATGAGATTTCCTCCTAAGTAATTGTGCGTAAAAATCAAGGTCTCCAAACAACTCAAATGTCACTTGTCTAACATACTAGGATAACTATACCGGGGCAGCTGGTTAGTTCAGCCTCCTGTGCACATACATGCATTCAGTGAATGATCACTGCATATGGTCTGTCTCCTGATAAAGATAGAAAAGTCTTCATTACAGTCTTGGTCCTTAAAATTTGCTTTAATTTGTTGGAAGCCACCCAGAGTGGCTGGGGAAACCCAGTCAGATGTGTGGCATATAAATATATTATTATTATTATTATTATTAAACACAACTTACTTATGCTATGTAAAGCTACAGGTGGCTATTTAAATTACAAATATTTGAGTTTTACCAGAATCAACTGATTCATTTGATTGAATGTATGTAGTATTTTATTTCAGAAATACTATCAGGATTTGTGTGTGTGTGTGTGTGTGTGTGTGTGTATTTTAACTAATAATGAAATGCATTCTTTGTGTGTTACTTGAATTACTAAAAAAAAAACAACCACCCATCACTTTCTCTAGCTCTGTAGACACATGAAGTTGTGTGGACATGGACATGGACAAAGGCTTTGGATGATGATAGGCTCCTAATCTGATAAGATTTTAATTAAAGCCAAATATAGTTGTTCATGTGGTATGTCTGTATGTGTGCATATATATTTGTGTGTGTGTTCAAAACTGAAAACCACTTTATTTAAAGACCTCCAACACCTCCACAAATTTTCATTAGAAAGTCATTAATTTATTCACAACTTGGTATGTAAATATTATTTATTGCATATTCAGCTCATTAATAAGTCTGTCTAGCTCCTCAAAGACTTTTACACTAGTTGGCCAAAAGGATTGAGCATAGGTGCTTAGCTGGTTTATATACTGAAAGGAAACTTCATGTGCAAATAAACTGTTCTTGTATTGAAAATGCCTTTCACGTAGCACAGTAGCCCCAGAAATTCTATTTATTATCGTCATATCTCATTTTGTTTTCATAACAATTGTTAATCATTCAATAATACACTGTGAAAAATGTCTTCAGGACTAGTAGGCATATTTTCAAAGCACATTAGAAAATGGAAAAGAAAAATTGACTTGCAGGTTATTATAAACGTCCATGTAATATAACTTCATTTTCAACTGTGTGCTTTCTAGGCGTTGATCTAGATGTTGAAATAGTTTCAGATAACTCAGCAAGGAGGCTAGCCCTCTGTTGGGAAGACTAGTTCACAATCTAATATACCTAATTGCTAAGGGTTTTATTCTTTATATTGAAACACCCCTTTTCTTGATTTAATTCTTTTATTTCTTCTGTTAGACCTGTACTACATTCAGCATTTCCTTAGCTTCCTTGGTGTTTGTTAACAACATGATTTCCTGGACCCCTTTAGAAGGGTACCTGATAAGCTAATGATCCAACCCAATGTCTTATCCACCAAAGTTGTGACTTTTGCTATGAGGTAAGCAAAGAAAACGTTCAGACAGGCCATATTATTTGCTGGGGGGGGGATTCTCCCTGGCCCCATAAACAATGACAGAGTATTCCATAGCAAGGTCCTCACACTAACCACACAAACAAGATGTGGGCAAAGAATCTAACGGTAAATTGAGCAGAAGAGCTGGGGCACAGCTTGAATTTGTAATAAGTATGTGCACCAGGTTGAAGCCAGGCTACTGTCACAAGCCCAGCCCTCCCACTGATTGACCCATTTGAAAGGGCCTTTTGCACCAAAACCACTCAGCCAGAAGGGGAGGGCTTTGCTATCCCCCAACGGATGGGCGCAACAACCAAGCCTTAGCTACGTCAGGCAGAAAATCACTGCTTCCTCGGAGCTCCAGGTAAGCAGCTATTGTGGAATGAATTTTGAAATGCTCTCAAGTGTATAACAAGATAGTTAAGTTTCTTTGATGAATTGCCTTGCAACAGTGTAATTATGCATTTTACAGGATAGCAATTTGTATACTGTATAAAGTACAGGTATGTGTTTGCTGTAATTATTAGAGTCCATTACTTGTGCTGTGTTAATGTTTCTGAATTAAGCAACACGAAGCAATTTCTACCATGCTTCATTCCAGAAACCTTAGGGATACTATCTTTGGTTTTCAACACTCGCCTAAGGGAGCTTTGAGCACAAGACTTCTGATCTACTGGATTTTATGCTGCAGTGTAGTTTTTTAGTTGTCAAATAAGATAGAAGCTACTTTATAGTATGCAAGATCAGAACATTTAAGATGGACAGGGCATATCTGATGCTATTTTTAACAACAAAAGAGTCTTGCCAGACAATATGCAGCCAGACACTTCATAAAAGGGTAATCTTTACGATGAGTCATTACAGTAATTGCCTCAACATTTCCTGCAGTAGTCAAGATAGCACCTTCTTTTTTGCCATATACCAGTTTTATGAGCGCTAGAAAAATTGATTCATTTCCTGAGAAGCTAAAAGATTGGTAGGGAGCAAATTTGCTTTTCTCCATGAAACACCTTTAGTAACAACATTGTTCCATTGTTTTGTTCTATGTTTTTAAAATGCCATTCCTCATATTTCTATTCATTTGGTCCAGTGCAATTGATCACCATGATTTAGATTATCAGGAATGAGGTGCAGAAAGCTTCAAACTATGTCATCTCCCTCCCCTTGCACACACAAATAAAAGAGTCAAAACATACTCTTTCACAAAGCTTGGTCCCCCATTACAGTGGTATCCCAGGAAGAGAACGGGATCCGTTCTGGAGCCCCATTCACATCCCGAACAGAACGTAAGATACGTCTGTGCGTGCACCGGCCACGTTTCACCGCTTCTGCACATGCGTGTGATGTCATTTTGACTGCGCGAGCGGTGAAACGCGGAAGTAACGCACCGCGGAGCGCAACCCGAAAGCACTCAACCTGAAGCGTATTTATCCCGAGGTATGACTGTATATCCATTATGTACGAGCCTGGAAACTATTGTTTGCACTTATCAAACTTAGTTAAGACAAACCAGAATCAAACCCAAATAGATTTAACTGGAAGTTATCGTTCTAAAGTAAAAGAGGAATTTCCTCATTTGGAATTGTAGTTTATTAAAAAGTGAAAACTATAGTTTCCTTTGTGTTAACGCCCCCCGCTTAACCAGGCTTCTCTGTTACTCCAGTTACTCTGTGTTTATTGGGCCAAAAAGGTTCCCACCCTTTTTGAGGCAACACCATGCCTTTACAAACGTGCGATAGTAGCGATTACTGAGTAAATATTTTAATATGAGGTAACTGAAGTCAAATATACTTTCCACAGATTCAGTTTAAAGTAAAATATATATTACAGAAGTTGCAAATGTGCAATATTTGGATTAGTCTATTGTATCCCAAATTATGCTACATTAATCATATAGACTTCCATACCTCTGGACAGGTTTTATTGTTTGTTTATTCCCCACCCCCCAAAAAATTACGCCACCACCCCACAAAGAAGCATCTATGTTTGTGTGGTTCCATAAAGCATCAGGACTATTGATTCAAAATCCTAAAATGTTTTTTATATAATTGACTTTTTATTTCTATTCTTTGTATATCATATTGTTGTTTTGCTGCTATGGCCGATGGCTGACACAAATAAAGATTCATTCATTCATTCATTCAAGCTTCAGGATTTAAAAAAAACTATACCATGCACACCACTTTCTACAGGTTCAGTAATAGGAAGTGAATTTGTCACCTTGAAAGTACTAAAGATCAGCAGAAATGGAATTGCTGTAGATCTGACCTTCCTTCTTCATTACTGGCTGCCAGATCTATAAGTGGGGGAAAGATTGAGCATTTTACAGCAACATAAAGAAGCTACTAGATGTGATACTTGCTAAAACTGTTAGTGTCTCACATTGGGAGAGGTTTGCTTGTGAATCTCTCTCTCTCTTTCTCTTTTCATGTGTAAACACAGAAAGAATTAAGACTATGGCATCATTTTATGTTCCAAGTTTGTTGCTTCTACCAGCAATTGCTCAGTGTAAACTTCATTTCAAATGTCCATGAAAAAACAGGCCCTGACCCATCTCTCATATAACAATTGGGTGGTAAATGCGCATTCCTATTGGCAGCTACATAAAGTTCAGTAACGCCAAGATGTGCATCACCAGGTAGATGGAGATACGCACCCAGATCCTCACGTGTGTTTCCATATCAGCTATTTGAGCGGAAATAAACTGCTTCTGCACATAGATCCCTTTCTTGTATTGGGAAGGTGCATAGAGAGATTTTGCTCGTATGTGGTTTTGAATTCTAATATCAGACAGTTTAGGAGAGTCACTTTCACAGTGATAAGCTCAGAAATTGGTGGTCTTGGAGGTAAAGGGAATTGTGTTGCGAATTAAATGTGAACCAAGGATTACCATATATACGCTGCTTTTTTCAGCCAGAACTCACTAGAACCATTGCCATTATAAGAGAACAAGAGAGGCATTCATGGTGAGCTCTGGCACCTCTTTTTCTAGAAAAATAGCACTGCATATATATATACCCCAAGAGACCTGAGATTCAGCAATCTGGCCCAGCTGTTACCATTTGCCAACCATATTATATAAACAAAATCTAGTGGTAGTCGCCATGGCTTTGACCCACCCTTTGCACAAGCAGAAGCCCGCTCAGCAAAACAGATTTCCTCCCTCCTGCCCTGTGTGTCCCCTAAAAAAACTTCTCCTGAGCATTTCAAGAAAGTTTTTATATTAGGTATGGGTTGTTCCAGTAGGAGAGAAAAACCCAATCTAAGATAAGCATCAATGTGTTGTTTTTTCTAACCACCTTACATTGAGGCACTATTATTAGAAGCTCAATAATGCATTTTCCCCATCAATCAACATTGGGCATGATCAAGCAATAAAGTGTCTGGCCAGAATTTATACATGCTCCCTTGCTTTTCTGAAAGAACTACAACTGATTATTGCAGGTACAGGCCTGAACTTCTTTGAAATGAATAATATATTAAGTGGAACTTTATGGGGCAGGTGCCAAAAAGCAATGCTGCTGAGCCATTAGATATCTATTAAAGCAATAACGGTACACCCTGAGGGCCCTGGTTTTTGGTTACAACATGACACGGTCCTTCATTACATGTTGCCAGTGACAATTCCCTGGTGATATGTGTAAAAATAATATTATAAATCTCTCTCCTATAATTGAGTTATAATGTGAATCAGTGCATCTTTACCTAGCCAAACTGTAATGTCTTATTTTTAACACGATCAGTAGTGAGCATCACTTCTATACTGCCTTGTCCAGAATAAGGGATAGCAAAGCTGATAATTGCCAAGAGATGGATGTGAGCAAATGAAGCTGCATCTGTACAGTACTTAGTTTTGGGTTTGAGCTTGTGATGACGTCCAATTTGTTTGTTTGTTATAAATATGACTCATCATCCTGAAGGAACCCAGGCCAATGCACAACATAAACAACCATTTGCACGCTTTACTGTGGGTCATGCCCAATGAGTACAGTGGTACCTCGGTTTACAAACTTAATCCAATCTGGAAGTCCGTTCTTAAACCAAAACTTTTCTTAAACCGAGGTGCGCTTTCCCTAATGAGGCCTCCTGCTGCCCGTGCTCTTCCACTGTTCGGCTTCCGTTCTTAGACCGAGGTAAAGTTCACAAACTGGGACACTACTTCCGGTTTTGCAGAGTTCGTAACTGAATAGTTCGTAAACAGCTGTTCTTAAACCGAAGTACCACTGTAGTGCCTTCGCTGCTGATTTCAGAGTACAGGAGTGTATGTGGTTGTTTAATGTGGGTTCTGGGCAATTTAGAGCTTTGTATATCAAAATCTTCCGTTGGGACAGCCAGATTTGGTTCTTTAAGGATCTGTGTCACATGACCCAATTTAGTTGCCCCACAGCCTGGTAACCTGATTCTGCACCAGCTTCATATACAGTGGTTCCTCGGGTTAAGAACTTAATTCATTCTGGAGGTATGTTCTTAACCTGAAACTGTTCTTAACCTGAGGTACCACTTTAGCTAATGGGGCCTCCACTGCTGCCTTGCCACCACTGCGCGATTCCTGTTCTCATCCTGAAGCAAAGTTCTTAACCCAAGGTACTATTTCTGGGTTAGCGGAGTCTGTAACCTGAAGCGTCTGTAACCTGAAGCTTCTGTCACCTGAGGTACCACTGTACTGTACTGATCAGGAGCAAGAAATTATTGAGTAACTGAGTCTGGTAGGGTTGGGGAAAAAAGAGGACCACAATAAGGGTTAATACTATCAATAAAGATGGAGTGTAGCAGTTGCACCCTCTTTAAGTGCCTCATGGCATTTAAATGTATAGGCACTATTTCTAGGCCAGGGCTCAGGCATTCCAAGCTTTTTCCTCTTGATCAAACATAGTTGCTAATGTTGCCATAGGCATTAAAACTGAATGCTCCTATTTGCCTAGAAAATCCAGTGCATGTGGGCATATAAGATAAGGAAAATGTGCATTAGTTACACATTAGTAGTAACTAATGAATAGTGGGTGTATGATAAGCAGTGTGAAGTAAAACTGCACAACATACATGTACCAAATGTTAGAGGATAGGCATAGGCATAACATAAATTGTGCTGAGTGCAGCGCTCTCTTAATTTTAAGGGTCATCAGCACACTAGATGCCATTCAGGAGGGTACAATGGTGTGTGTATCTATATGTTTGTATCTATCTAGCTGTCTGTCTACCTGTAATTATCTTTTCCTCCTATAAGCTTACAGAGTAGCCTTCCCCATTCTGAATCAATATACCTTCATTTTCCAATCAAACCTGACTTGGTAAAAAGAAAAAAAAGGAACTATCATAGATAACAGAAATTTACAAGTCAAAGAAATGTGAAAGGAGACACTTATATCCACATACACTGCAATGTCACCATAGCTATAATTTGTGTGAATAGAAATACCATCCATATGTCTTTGGTATCAGCAAAACAGAAGTAAGAATATATTTCATTTGACTGGATCAGACAGCGTGTCCTAAAGCTGGATATTTAATCTGTCACTTTGTGATTTCATAATTCATTGTCCTGTATTGAGTACAATCAAAAGTAGTGATTTCTGGAAAATGTAATCTTTAGGTTCCAATAAACTCTTTGACAGGCTTTGTGTTGATGGACTACTGTGAGCTGAAGGCTGTTTAGAAGATCTATTAGTTTCTAGATTATTTTTGTCAATTGTAAATGTTTGGGGTTGTTTTTTTTAGTTTCCACCTACACACTCAAAATATGACTTGCATATCTGGTGTATAAATATCATGAAACATTGATATTATCTCCATTGCCAGAATGCATTAATTGTCATTGACTAGGTCCCTTTGATAGGAGATTGGTGAAAAATACAACAAAACATTTCAAATAAATTGTTTAATAATATTATTAAGAAAGAATGTTGATGTGAATGTATCTTTACATTGCTCATAGTGGGTGGTTGTGGATTTTAAAAGCTGTTGAACAAATTTAGGGGCTACACAGTATCTTTTCTGCATAAAAGTCAGAGCTATCAGTCTCTGAAGCTTTGAAAAACTCTTGAGGACATATACTTTGTGTGGGTACCAGTTAATGTCAAGCCTTGAACTAAACATCAGTTAAAATGAAACAGCATTACCTTTGCATATGCAGAATCTTGTTTTCCATTTTCTGTTGGCTAACTTTTGAGAGAAGTAACATTTGATTCAGGCCGCATTTAAGGATTGCAAGATAGGAAAATCTGTATTGCAAATCATGTAATTATAAGTTTTCATTGTATCACCGCTTCTCATTCATTCTCATTCTCATAGCCACAGAGGAGTCAGATGGGCTGGTTGAAAAACATGCAAACCATTTGACCAGAACTATGTTTGTTTTTGTTGGATGACCTGAAGCAAATGATATTTAGAACATGTATGCATGTCCTAAAGTCAGCTTAGTACAATATGGAAAAAGGGAATGGAGATCCTGAGGTCCTGAGTGCAGTGCTGCTGTCCTCCTAACCTCCATGTAAATGTATTTCAATATTATTCCACCACCATCACTCAGCTAAGATTATTTGTTTTATTTTTAATGGAAGCCCCAAATACTTGAGGACATCTTTTTAAAGAATCTTCTGCACTAGGGAAGATTCTGAATCCTTGCTTAGCATTGGTTGAGCATGGACCTATCACAGAAGGAGTTTTAGCATGAAATTAACCCTTAACAACAAGCCTCTTGTGTGCTTGTGTCAGAGTGGGAGGGATTCCTTATGGGGTGGAGGAGAGTAGGCTGATGCCAGTAACATGAAGACCTTTCTTACAGCTGAACATTTGCTCTCCAGATAGAGTGAAATAAAAAAAGGGGCAGGTAATAAGTAAAATTTTCTCAGCTGTTTCTCATATGAGAAAAATGAACAGGCTTGTTCAGTATATAAGACATCACCTCACACAGCGATAAAGGAGCTGGTTTACACATGTTGGAGCCAGTGCTGCTGTGAATAAGGAAAAGAAATTGCATTATTTTTGACCAAGGTGTTTAACGACAAAACTGGAATTCTTCACACAGCCATCCAAGCCAACCAGTGCATAAAAGCGTATTGTACTTTGCCATTTTAATTACATTTCTGCCTGCTGCTTTTCTTAATGAATAGCTTTAATTAATATAAGTTCTGTCAAGAGAAGCAACATTTGCATCCACATTGTACAAAAGAGCCAACCTAAATTGCTACTCATATTCCCCCCACACCTGCGCAAATCAGTTCCGGGGATCCCCCAACCGTCTAGAGCCCAACTGGGGACAGGGTGCAGGTGCACCTGGGGAGGAAGTCCCATTGTGCAGTTTGAAGCAGCTAAATGTCCATGAATAGTTCTTCTCTACAGTTTATGTTAATTTGGGGAGATCCAGAACTCTACAATTATATTGTGGTGGCATTTATGGAAAAACAGTTATTGCTACTAAATAAAAGGTTGGGAATGTACTGGCTGGCTATGTTTCATTTACCTGTAACTACATGTCACAATTTAAGGGAAAGGTAGAGGCTGGAAATCTCTTATTCTTAAACTTCCCTTAATATATTTAGCCTCCCAAGCTTGCCTTGAGCTGCCTTTTACCAGCATGGGGTCCAGACCCATAGTGATGTCGCAGTGATATTCTCATATCAAATTGTTATCATCATGGTAGTGCGTGTCCTGGGCACTCCTTATACCATAGTTTACCCATCAGGGAGAAACTATGGGTGGCTGGATATGCAAATACTGATTGGAAATGTGGAAAAAAACAGGGGAGAAACATCTTGTGCAAACAGAGTTTTGTGAGCAAAGGCAAGGGTGAAACTGAGTCAAGACAATCTCTTTCACAGCAAGGGTTTGACAAGGAGTTTGACCTCTACAGGGAATTGATTTTTCCTGATTTGTTGCAGAAGGGGAGAGAAAGAATGGGGAAACTGGTTGATGCCCTAGTCTTACTGTGGACGGTGAGATGTGTCATGCCATCAAGACAATCGATCCTGAGCAATCCCTCTGGCACCAAAGTGGTCGTTTGGTATTCTGAGGAATTTTGGTGACTGAAACAGGCAGGACGATGGATAAAGCACAAGTGTCATAAAATTAGTGGTGAAGACAACTAGGCATTTGTAGAGTGAAAAATTATTTACAGTATATTGTGTGGCAGTGAAGGGAGAGCTGGCTCCATCACACCCTTGAGTAGCTGTCCAACAGTTCTTTTGCATGGCAGCTTGTTTCTGTGACAATGCGAATGGGGTAGTTAGGATGGCCACAGCTATTGTAACCTGGGAATGTGGACATGGTGCTTCCTACATCCAGCCTACCATATAATTAACCTTGCCCATTGTGACTGATTAGAACTAGCCAAGTGGCGTTGGCCATGATGGCTAATAAACTTAGTCCCAGTAAGACAGAAGCTTAGTTCTACTATTCAGTTGCCCTATGAGGGACTGATTTTCAGGTTTGGGGAGAATGTTGCCTTCCTTTTATGGCAGGAACTGCATTACTCTTGAAATAGCAGGTTCATAGCTTGAGAGTGCATTTTGATCCCTCTTTGCCACTGGAGATTCAGATGGCCTTGGGATCTAGGAGAACATTTCATTGCCTTCAGCTGGTGTGCCAGATATGCCCAGTCCTGGATGGAGACAGCTTGGGCATAGTGACCCACTCATTTTTAACTTCTAAATTAAATTACTGAAACATGCTCTATATGCAGCTAGTGCAAACTGCAGCTGCTAGGATGCTTAATGGAATGCTTTGCAGATATTGTGTTCATGCTGAGTGATTTTCACCAGCCCCCTGTTTCAGGTATTGTTGTTGACCTAGACCAGTGGCTGCCCAACTTGGCCCTACAGCTGTTTTTGGGCTACAACTCCCTAGCTAACAGGACCAGTGGTCAGGGAGGATGGGAACTGTAGTCCCAAAACAGCTGGAGGACCATGTTTGGCCACCACTGACTTAGACTATTCTAAAAGGCGCTTCTAGTCATATTGTGTTTAGCTGGCAATAACTCTAGCCAAGATCCCTTGAAGAAGAATCTTCCACATTGATGAATGATGGCTTCTACATTGTAGAATGACACACACACACACTCTTCACAAGACATTCCTGGGCACTGATACTTAGTATAGGTTTTATTGAACCTTGGGATTCTGATTTTTGTTGTGCTAAACTGCTTTTTTGTACACTGGAAGGCCATCTGAGCCATTCACAATGAGGACACACACTGGGCTGCTTCTTATTGTAGATGATATTGAACTTTTATGGCTTTGAATTCAAATTGTAGAGAGGGTTAAGTGTATATTCTCCATTTTTGAATTTGTATGTTAAGCTGAATTTGTCCGAATTCCCTAAGTGGCATTTCTTAGCTCTTGCTAAGACGCTCTTGGTATTAAGACATAATTTTCAGTTGGCCCTGCTTTTGTTGTTCTTAATTCATGGAATGAAACTAAAATGGGGATATTATGGTTGTTATATTTCTTATTTATGGGATGAAAATATTCTTATTAGCTGTGCAATTCAGAGTTTATTGTATTTTAAATTAATGTATTCGTGTTTTGGTGACTTTTTAACAGGCAATAACTTCAAGATGGCATTGTGAATACAGATTCTGCTACAAGAAAATAACAGTAAGTGTTTCTGTTTGCTATAACTTGTTGTAAAAAGATGCTATTTCATATATGTGACTGTGGTATTATTTGAATGAATTTTTAAAAGCTACCTTTCTTTGGCCTATCTTGTCATATTCCTTTTACAAAGATTTTCCCCCCAGAACTTTAGTGGTACAGTTTTAATAGTATTAACTGATAAAGAAGGAGGGATATTGTTCTCATTATACAGTATTTTAATTTAAAATGCATTGAATAAATGCCTTTCCCCCCCCCACCTTTTGGTTATCAAAATAGAATTCTTTATAAGTATGTAGGGAAATGCTAATGTGCTTACAAATATAATGTTGGCTATTCCACTTTCATGTGAATTGTTGATGTGAGCTTTCAGATTAAAAGGATCTGAATTTTCGCTGCAAAATAGAAATATTAATGTTGCAGTTAGCTCAGTAATTGCAAAAGGAAGATGTAGTATTGACCATGGTTTTAAAAAGAGATTGTAATTATTTACAGTGAAATACGTGCTGCTACAATATTATTGATAGGAGGTACATAATTGATTTTAAGTGTTTATTGATTGTAAAGGGAAACCTCTGCATAAAAATTAATGAAATAGTAGTGACCTCTCATTATGTTTGCTTTCAGGATCTGGAATGGGGGAACTAAATAAAATTATTCTATTTCATATTAATTGTATCATAATTCAAGTCATCTGAGACAACATAACCTTGCTTTTTAATTTCTATACTGTCATTTCTGATGTAAAATTTTAGGAGGACATAATATAGGCTACTGATAATCATTCAAAGACAGTGTAGGAGCTTTCTGTTCTCCTTTATGACAAATGTTAAAAATCATATCTTAACCTCATTATTATTTGCACATAATGTTATGTTAGCATGAAGAAGACTTTGTATATTAACCACATTAACTTTATTTTTTTAAAAAAAAAATATTTATTAAATTTCCAACAAATTAAACACAACACTACAAAAAACCAAAAAAGAAAAAAACATACAATACAATACAATACAAAATAAAAGAAACTAACAAAACAAAACAAAAACCATTTAAAACTCAATCCAATTTCAACATCTTATCTTTCTTTCCCTTATTTCCTCAACCTCCTCACACCTCCCTTTTTGTATTCCACTTCTGTTAATTGTTTCAGCAATTCCTTTCCATCTTCCTCTGTTTTCTATCCTATAATTATCTTAACACATTCTAACCATATTTTTCCCTTTAAAACTCTATTAATCTATTTATACTTAATTCCTTATAACATTTCTACTGAAGCCATATAACTTCATTCCAACATTCTTCTAACATTCATTAATTTCACAATATTTCTATAAATAATCTTTAAACTTTTCCCAGTCTTCTTCCACCGACTCTTCTCCCTGGTCTCGGATCTTGCCAGTCTCTGCCAATTCCATCTAGTCCATCAACTTCATCTGCCATTATCCAACACTTCAGTGCTTCCAAGAGACAACCATTCTCTTAGCCAGCAAAAAGCAGATGGTTCACAACAAAGTTTAGGGGTCTGGCAGGGCAGGTCCACCTCCTTCTTTAGCATCCGTCAATATCTTAAGTTTTACTCGAGGCTTCCTGCCCTGCCAAACAAATCCAAAAACATCCCTCTGCCACCTCCTGATACAATCCATCCCATCCAAAACTTGCACTATTTGGAACAAAAGCAACATCCCCGGCAACACAGCAACCCTCATCCCCACCACAACAGCTCGGCCCAACAATAGCAACTTCAGATTTGTCCATATTTCCCAATCCCCCTTCTCTTCAATCCAACATCCTTCACAGTTACCCTTAAATAAATTCACATTTTTGGCGGTCATACTGGCCCCCAAAAGCCTCTCTTTCTCAACCAATGTTAGTCCTGTCTCCTCCTGAAGCTCTGTCAAGCTTTCCTTTCCCAATTCAGGTAGGGCTCTGGTCCTCAATTTCATCTGTTTTTCTTTAAGTTCCATCATGACAGATGTCACATCAAGTTGCCTTTGAATGGATGGGGCTCTTTCACACTCCAGTTGTATTGTTTTACATTCAGCAGCAAGGGTTTTCTCCCTGACTTCATCCGCAGTTTGCCGTGTCAAGGTAAATTCCTGTATCCATCTCTGAATGGTTTCTGTGTTGGTGTTCACCTTTTGTCCCAGATTGTCTGTTTTCCTGTGAAGCTGTTCCAGCGAATTGTTTTTTTCACTAATGCGACCACTAAGGCCTCTTCTGTCGACATTTCATCTGTTTTTTCCCCTTTCCATTTACCATAACACTTGAGAGATTCAAGGTCAATCTCAGAGTCTCACAGTTTTTATCTTGCAGCTGGAAGTCCCCCTAGCCCAGCTCTTATAAAGTAACCAATTTCAGAGACTTCCACTAGGGGGAAACAGTTTCTATTTATAATAATCAACAATGTTTAAACGCAACTCATACAATCCAAAGTTAGTTTCAGATTTCAGTTACTTTTTACTCCTTTTTAGAAGCAGCCGGAGACAATAGAGACAATGTATTTCTCTTACTTTGCTAGCTGTCAAGGAACGTTCTAAGTGCTGTCAATGAACATTCCAAAACATCAGTCCTACTGGCAGCCCGTTTCCAGGGTCAGAGCGGTGTTATTTTAACTCCCTTCACTCTCTCCTGCAGGCATACTCAGTCCACAACTTCCCCCTCTCTTCTCCTGCCTCCAAGGGGGGTTTTATGCTCTTTACCGATGGAAATTTAGGCTTTTACAAAAGGCTTTCCAAGACTTCAGCCTACAGCCTCCTTGCCTCGGTCTGTTTACAAGTAGGGAAGGCGGACTTCCTGTTTTGAACCTCCCCGTTTCGATGCCAAATTAAACGTTTAAAATCCGATTCTCCCGTCTCAGCTCTGCTCACGGGTAATTACTTTGGAGTCAAATTGTCCACAGGAAAAAGTCAATGCTCTCCGGCAACAGCTATGTGGCTTTGCTCCGTGGAAGAAGCAGACGATTCGAAGCACCGCGCTGCTCACTCCACATCACTCCGGATCCCCGAAACCGGGTTTCCCCGCGAGTAGGGGAGGCGCAAAAGGTGCCCGCCGAATCCCACGTTCACAGGCTTCTCCCGCCTGTGATTTATACGGGTCTCTGCCTTCGCCGTGGCAGCCAGACCCAAATTTTCACGGAGCAGATTCCTCCCGGTCAGAGGAAATACGCCATTGCCGGAGGCACCAACCCGGAAGTCCTTAACCACATTAACTTTAGAATGTGTGCCATGCATTGTAATTTCCAACATGTATGTTTAGACAAACACCGGCTCCCTCGGCCAGTAAAGCAAGATGAGCACCACAACCCCAGAGTCGTTGGCCAGGGGTCCCTTTACCTTTTTACATGTTGCACATGAATGTGACTAATTAAATCCTGAAGGCCCACTGCAGGGTCAGAATGATACAATTTGAAATAGAAAAACATTGGGTGGAGTTGTGGAGAGAATGTTAACTCTTTCCCAGCCAGCCACTTTCCCTCTTCAATTGGGTGCAGATAGGTTCCTTCCAGAAGTATTTCTACATGATAAAGAGTTATCTGATACCTTGTGGAGAGTGTATTAGAAAACCAGTGGTTGCACAGGAATTCTCCTCCACTGTGGCTTCCCTAAATTTCATTGCTCTAAATTACAACAATGAAACAAGACAATGGAATTAACAGTTTGTGCCTTTGCTTTGAAATTCCATTTTATATGAAAATCAGGGTGCTTGTGTATTCTCTGTCTCTTGTGACATGTGTGAGTTACAAAGGCTTATGGAATTCACACATCTCATGACAGGAGAAATCTGCAGATTTGTTTTGCGTGCTGTACAGAAGCATGAAAAAGAAAAGCACACGAGTCACAAATCAGCTTTTTTGCTAATACTTAGTGAATAGAAACATTGTATTGTTGTTAATGGATATAAAAAGAAACACATTGTAAAGCCTACTGCTGAAAAGATAGAATGGATAAAGGGGAATGTGTTGCAATAGAAAACATAAAAGTGTGTTTTGTTGGTTTAAAGTATCTGTATTGCAATTAAAATTATGGCTTTGATATAACATTTTAGAAGGATAAAGAATATAGCCTACAGGATGAGGAATAAGAGAATCATAGCATTGGAAGGGATCCCAATGGTCATCTGATCCAACCCCCTGAATGTAGCAATCTCAACTAAGGCATCCATGACAGATGGCCATCCATCCTCTGCTTAAAATAACTGCAAGGAAGAAGAGTCCAACACCTCTTGTGGGAGTGTGTTCCACTGCCAAGCAGCTCTTTAGTGTCAGAAAGTTCTTCCTGCTGTTTAGTTGGAATATATTTTCTAATCCATTGGTTCAGGTCCTAGCCTCTGAAGCAGGAAAAAAACAAGCTTGCTCCATCTGCTTTGTGACAGTCCTTTAGATATTTGAATGTGACTATCATATCACCTCTCAGGCTTTTCTTTTCCAGGCTAAATTTATCCAGATCCCTCAACTGTTCCTCATAAGGCTTGGTTTTCCAGAGCCTTGATCATCTTGGTAACCTTCCTCTGCACACATGCCAGCTTGTCAACATCCTTCTTAAATTGTGCCACACAGAACTGGACACAATACTCCAAGCGTGGGCTGACCAAGGCAGTACTATGCCTTGGTGGTACTATGGTACTATGACTTTGCTTGATCGGAACATTATACTTCTGTTGATGCAGCCTAGAATACCATTAGGGATTTTTTATTTTTTTGCTGTTGCATCACGCTACGTTAAGCTACTAAGACCCCTAGATTCTTTTCATATGACAAGTCAGGTATCCAACACCTTTTATATTTGTGCAGCTAGTTCTTCCTGCCTAAATATAGAACCTGGCATTTGTCCCTAATGAAATTCATTTTGTTAGTTTGGGCTCAATTCTCCAGTCTGTTAAGGTCATATTAGATTCCAATTCTGTTTTCTGCAGCATTTGCTACCCCTCCTACTGTCACTCTGTAGCATTTCTCCATTTTCTCCATCCAGAGGACCTACTACTTATTTGTTCTTCCTCTTACTTCAAACATAGTCAAAGATATCTGTATTATTATTATTTAACCTTTCTTGCAAGCCTGAGCTCATTCTGAGCTTTGGCCTGCCTGACCTTCTCCCTGCAAATGTTGGCCTTCATTATTTCCTCTTTCTTCCATTTCTTGTGCATGCCCTTCTTAAATCTAAGCTCATTTATAAGCTCCTTATGCAGCCACACTGGTTTCCTTATATGCCCCCCACTTTTCTTTCTTTTTGGGCCTTCAATATTTCACATTTAAGAAATTCCCATCCATCTTGCACTCCTTTCTCTTGGAGTATTTCTGACCATAGGGTCCCTCCTAGTACAGTGGTACCTCGGGTTACATATGCTTCAGGTTACATATGCTTCAGGTTACAGACTCTGCTAACCCAGAAATATTACTTCGGGTTAAGAACTTTGCTTCAGGATGAGAACAGAAATCATGCTCCGGCGGCGCAGCACCAGCAGGAAGCCTCATTAGCTAAAGTGGTGCTTCAGGTTAAGAATAGTTTCAGGTTAAGAACGGACCTCCGGAATGAATTAAGTACTTAACCTGAGGTACCACTGTACATCCTAAAGCTTTTTGAAATCATTCAGAGATATAGTTTGTGCATAGGAGCTTTCCAATTCTCTTCTATGACAGAGAAAACTATAACAGATGTCAAAAAAATACTCAGACATTAGAACACTTTGCATTGCTTACAGATGTATAGAAATGTCAAGTTATCTTAATGTATTACAGGAGAAAGAGTTTGATACAAGACACTTTTACAGCATGCTTAAATAATATTTGTGACCCATACATATATCACTTAAAATTGTGCTGTTAGCTCATATTCATAAATATGCATAGTAACATAAGTTTTTGCTCTCGGTATTACTGTGCATGATCCCAGGGCCAATTGCCATCACTCACTATGAAGGTGTCCTGATTTAAAAAAAATAAAAATCTGAAGATTTCCTCCCTAAAGATCTGGATTAGCTGAGGTTGTAATAAAATCAGATACAGCCTTTTTATATTATTTATCTAAAGGTTAAAATCTATATTAACAATACCGACCTTGTATGCTTGCAAATATTTGTTTTGTAGCTATTATTAGTAAGAATATCAGAGATGACTACAACAGTTATTTGTATTTCTTCTCTGTCCATTCCTCACAATAATAACATAATACTTTACAATGACAAATTGCTCTTTATTTTATTGTTGTAAATTTTTAAATGATTGCAATTTACTGGCTTGTGAAATCCAAATTGGAGATTTTTATTCTGCCCCCTTCTTTATTCTAATCCTGTCTCCAGTGTTTGGAATTAATTTATTTTCTTCATTTTATCATGGTCTTGGCTTGACAAATGGTACATGACTTCCTGCTGTTTCTTTGTCTCAGTTTTTCTGTTTCTGCATTGTACCAGAATGAGTTGCAGAATGTTTCCTCAATCCTGAATCACTATAGCTTCCTTCTGACAGATTTGGAAACTACCAAACAGGATGTGGATATTGAACTGCAAGACAGGATATGTGTACAGCGCCTGTACTAATTTACCTTAATTCCAATCTGCATTAATTCCCCTTCCATTTTCCTTTCCACCTTTTTGAACTACCATTATTTCCACAGCATGCCATGTGCCTTGGCACCTGCTGGTATTTTAACAGGGTGTGCCTCTTTTTCCCAAAGCTGACACTGTCAGATTAAAGAAGTCAGGTTTTCTATACAACAATGTAAAAACCGAACAATGAATACTTTACAACGGTGTCTACATTCCTGATATGATAGAAACAAAAAAGTTTGGCAACCCAGATTGAAGAAAATACTCTTGAGAAAGATCAATAGCTTCTATCCGTGTTGCATTGTAAACTGAGAAAAGAACCAATGACATAAAGTGTAAAACAGAGAGGAGAGGCATGAATACACACTGTAGGAGACCTGAGCTGTGATTTAAATATTGTTCATAACAAATCTTTTTTCTTTTCTTTTTAAATTGGGGGTAGCAGCTACAGATCCCATCATCCCTGACTGTTGGCCATACTGGCTGGGACTGATGAAAGCTGTAGTTCAGCAATATGTGGACTACTTTGGCTAACCCTGATTTCTATTATCTTGTTGAAAATATGGTTACAGGGCAGGATATAAATATTTTAAATAAATAAAAATAAATGCTGTGGTATGGTATTGCACTATATAAGGCTTTGTCTCAGTACCACACAGAAAATGCACTGTATTATTAACAAGTACTATTCCCCCAGCTGAATATATACATATACTCAGGTGGACAAATGTTTTCCATTTATTTAATCAGATAAACAGCATATTTTCACCATAGTTAATGTGCATAAAACATATTTCTATTTTAAAATATATCATTGAACTGCATTGAGATAATTTGAATGAAAGATATTGTTATAAGTGTTCAAACGGTTAAGGGGGGGAATAAACAAAATTAAAGCCAGGGTTATTTGTCATTTGTGATTTGACTGCTGCACAGCAAGAAATTGATATAAACTTCATAACTACAGTACATTAGACTTTGGTTCAGAATGGCAATGATTCTGCTTTGTTCTTTTAAAACATTCCAGTCCACATGTTAATTGCATTACTGGTACTTCTACATTATGGGAGGCACAGCAAGACCAGCATTTGTGTGAATACTATCTGTAAATACTACTGCTGCTGAAAGGTTTAAATCCAGTGATTTTCTAATTTATGTCTTTGGTGAAAGTCTTGGACAAAATACTTTCTTCAATGCCTCCCTGCTTTTTAAATATGTTTGTGCATAAGAGCCCGATTCATCAGCCAGTAGTCCATTTAATCCAGCATCATGTTCTCACAGTGGCACAACAAATGCCTGTAGGATACCTGCAAGCAGAAACTGAGCAAAGAAGCACACACACCCCTCTTGAGCAACTAGTGGAGGCAGAACCTGGTCATCATAGCTACTAACCACCGATGCCCTCTATGAATTTACCTTTTCCTCTCTTAAAGCTACCCAAGTTAGTGGTCATCATTGCATCCTGTGGGAGTGCATATGATTTAGACAGATACCTTTCCACTTAAAATTGCTGACCTATTCCACATGGGGCTACTCTAGGAAATAGCCCTGTGGAACCTTGGGAAGTGGAGTTGGAGCTGACACTCAACTTCCCAATCATCTATAGGTATTCTTTTTCTACCACACTTCCCTACATGTTTCCTTAGGAATACATTTCAATAACAAATGATAATGCCACCCCTCTCATTCATTAAAAATCCATTGCAAAGTTAGGACTCATCATACTACTGTATCATACTACATGGCTCTTCCCCCAGTGAACATTGGAAGCTGCAGTTTGCTAAAGGTACTGAGAGCTGTTAGAAGATACCCAGTCAGAGCTATAGCCTTCGCTGTACCTCTGTGTGGGCTATAGCAGTGTTTCCCAACCGGTGTTCCGCGGCACACTAGTGTGCCGCCGGACGTTGCCTAGTGTGCCGTGGGAGGGAGGCGGGCGAGTCGGGCTAATCCTCCGGCCCCGCTCCCCCGGGGAACGTGCCCCGTCATCCGCTTCTGCCTTGCTCCCTGTGACAGGAATTCCCCAAACTGCATCAGCATCTGCCGCTTGCCCAGCAGCCCCGGCGCTGCCTTGCGCCCGGCGCCCCCGCCATCCTCGGCGCAGGGAGCGAGCGGCGCGCAGGCAGGCGCTGCCCGGCGGAGCGACGGCTCCTTCCGAGCGGCTGGCAGTGTCTGGGCATGACTGGCCTCCCGCCTGGTCCCGCGGCGGCTGCAGACGCGGCCGAAGCAGCGCAGGGAAGGAGACGCCCGGCCGCCCAGCCCAGCCCCGCACGCTCCCACTCTCTCTCGGCGGCCGGGGAGCGGGGCCAAAGCGGGCCCCCACCTGAGTGGCGGCTGCGTGAGCCAATAGGCGAGCTGGGGCAGAGGGGGAGGCGGGGCTCTGGAGAACAAAGGAGGGAGGGGGCACCCGGGAGAAGGGGGCGGGGCGGGAGGAGCGGGGAGCGCGGCGCTGCGCCCGGGACGCCCCAGTTCCGCCGGGTTAGAAGCCGGCGGCCTACCTCTGCTGGCCGTGGAAGGCAGCCGGGTCTGGATCACGCCCCGAGAGTGGCGGGGTCCGCGCACAGCCTGCCCTCCAGGCTGGGAAGTGGCTCTTAGGCTCCGCCTGAAGCCACGCAGAGCCCGCAAGGCGCCCTCGGCGCAACTTGGCCGGGGCAAAAGGCGAAGCTCTGGAGGGAAAGGCGGCCGGATTCCCCTCCTCGGCGGGTCCGGTGGTCTCCCGCCTCCTCTGAGGAAGGGTCTCTTCTTCAGCTTTTCTGATCCTTCGTGGCCCCGTTGGGAGAAGCCGAAATAAATAATGGCCGTGCCATTAAAGTTCTCTCTTTTATAAAAGGGATCCTAATAGAATCGTAGAGTTGGAAGGGATCCCCAGGGCTATCCAGTACTGTACAACCCCTGCAGTGCAGGAATCTCAGCCATAGCATCCATGGCAGACAGACATCCCACCTCTGCTTAAAAACCTCCAAGAAGGGAAAAACCTCCCGAGGGAGACCATTCCCCTGTTGAACAGCCCTTACCAGCAGAAAGTTCTTTCCCATGTTTCCCATGTTCTTTCCCATTGTAACGTGAATCCACTGGTTCGAGTCCTACCTTCTCTACCTTCTATGCTGTTACTATTTTTTTTTTTTTTTTTTTTTTTACATAAGTAAAAAGTGACCTTTCCCCATCTGGCATGGTGGTGTGCCTCGAGATTTTTTTCATGAAACAAGTGTGCCTTTGCCCAAAAAAGGTTGGGAAACACTGGGCTATAGGGGTATCCTTAAAACTCTCAGCACTCTTAATAAACTACACTTCCTAGGGTTTTTTAGGGAAAGCCATGAGCCCATGACTGTTTCAGCCATCCAAGTATGCTGTGGTTCAGATGTTGTTTCTTTCATCTGCCTGCATTCCATAGATGGTTAGGCTGCTCTGTACTGAGTGATTTATAAACAGGCTGAAGCAATGAATTCCATTGAGCACAATAGTTGCTGTATCTCTGGTAGTTTCATTCACTGAATGGTAACAATTCTACTTTCAAAGAGTAATTTCCTTATTATTAACACACCTGTCCACCATTCTGCACTAAATAATCTGCTGCTCTTTCAAAAAAAACCTGGTTTTTAGACATTAAAATCTAATACCACATCCAACTATATCTATAAATATTTTCTCTGACATATAATTAAATATGGATTAAGGGATAATCAATGGATTATTCTTCAGAGTGTAAGTTAATACCCTTCTCTTTACTTAACTGATACATTCTTTACCTCTTTGTTGTTGCTTTTTAAGAAGTACAAAAAGATGTGAATTGCCAAAAAAAGGACACATTATTGTTCTTTGGATTTAACATTGTTCCGTATCACTTTAAAAAACAACAACAAGTATCAAACCTTTACAGCGCAATCTCATACTTACATATCTCCTTAAAACCTAGCCACATTGAGTTCAACAGGATTGACTCCCAGATAAGTGTGTATATAGGATTGCAGCCTAAGGACATTTTTTAAGTAGCTGGATTCCATTCTCAAATCCCAAAGAAGAAATAATAATAATAATAATAATAATAATAATAATAATACCCCACACATCTGGCTGGGTTTCCCCAGCCACTCTGGGCGGCTTCCAACAAAAGATTAAAAATACATTAAAACATCAGTCATTAAAAATTTCCCTAAACAGGGCTGCCTTCAGATGTCTTCTGAGCGTCATATAGTTGTTTATCTCCTTGACATCTGATGAGAGGGCATTCCACAGGGCAGGCGCCACTACCGAAAAGGCCCTCTGTATAGAGTGTTCATTTGAACTGTACTTAACATTCTTTCATTTGGACATTCTCAGGATATACTGTACAGCTATATAAAGGGAAGATTCTCTACTGGTCAGTTAACAACCTGCTACTTCCTAAAGTTTTAGTGCTTAAATGTGTTTTGATTTGCTTACTTAAATTTGTATACCACCGTTCATCTGAAGATCCCAGAGTGTTTCACAACAGAGAAATAAAAAATGTGAATACAAAAGGCATAATAAAAACAAAAACCAAGCCAATAACCCCCTCTCACCCAAACACATTTAAAAAGCCATAGAATGTTATCAGCTGAATGCCTAATTGAAGAGAAACATTTTTGCCTGGTGCCTTATTATTACTTTATGCAATATTATTATAAATGTACAAGCTTCCTTTCATCTCCTAGGTAGACTTTCCGGTAAAAACTACATGCCATTGGATGCACATTTTAATTGCTGCTGTTCATTTCATCACCAGCATTCACCCTCCATCACTGTTCCTGCTGGAGCCCCATGTCCACAGGGGAGAGTCAGCACAACATGGAGTTGGATGGGGAAAGGGATCTTCTCTTTTGTCTATTTTAAATACTAAAAAAAACCAAAAAGCCACCACCATCCTGATTTAAACAGAAGAAGATTAGATGCTCTTAGTACAGATATCATGTTCGTGTGCCTCACAACCAGTATTTTTCAAGAAGGATGAAAAGGACCATCCTTCAGCTTTTTAATTTACTTTTGCAAGTCCCTTGAAGATAAAGCAGGTGGGCCCCGAATTCAGAACTTGCCAACAGACCTACTCAGAGCGCTATTCTGTTCAAGCATCCTGTGAAAGATAGGGTTGTGGTTAAGAGATAGAGCACATGCTTTGTATGCAAAAAGTCCCAGGTTTAATCCCAGAATAATCTGTTAGCCTTTACAATGGCAAGACTCTTCGCTGTTTTTTCCTTTGGCAGACTTTGCTATCCATCTGGAATATGTTGCTTTTGGTGTTAACTTTCTAGTTTACTTCTGACTTGAAGTACGAGGTCGACCCACAGTGGAAATTAATTGAA
Source organism: Podarcis liolepis (assembly GCF_965112155.1). Lineage (NCBI taxonomy): Eukaryota > Metazoa > Chordata > Lepidosauria > Squamata > Lacertidae > Podarcis > Podarcis liolepis. Next base: position 49,242,233 of record NC_139564.1, read on the forward strand.
TAATTATTACATTTGCCCTGAGTCAGCTGGCTGTCATGGTAGATATTTTACAAACCCAAGAGGTGTGAATTAATGCTAAACCTTTTGTCTAAAATATTTGCACTTCTGCAGGGTTGTAGCCTGACGTGCTTTTCTGCCTTCCACCCAAAAGAGCACAACCTAGGGATTTGTTTCCCCTCCTGCTCAGTTAAATATAGTAAATAGCAAGGTCTGCTTTCTATGAAGAATGTCATAGATGCCTTCCATCAGCAGGAGGTCCCCTGCAAGTGTCAAAGCTGAAATCACAAGAGGTATAATGAATCCTATGTTACAAAACATTGACATAAAAGCCTCAGAATGTGGTACTGAAGGAAAGAATAGGGCAAATGCACATGAATCTGTCAGCAGGTGATGAGACAACGCTATAGTATTTCCTGCAACCTGCTGGTTTGGTGGCAGGACTGTTTCAAAATATATTGCTCGCAAGTGCTTCAGTTAACAGGAAGAGGCAAAGCATGTGCTGTTGCTGCATATGTCTCCTTCTAGGGCTGTTGATGGGTGGTTGCTTGCAAACTTACAAGCAAGGGATTACAAGCAAGAACTGCAACCTCATGCAGTTGTATCTCTTATACAAGTCTGTTTCACTCAGAAATTTATTACAACTCATATACTGATGGGATCATTTTAAAAGCATACAGTACCTCCTTGTAATGTAATAAAATATGCCTCGTGGTCTCACTATTCACTGTTCTCAACTATTTCCCTCATCTTTAGTAATGTAAGCTTCATTTGCATTAGCTTTTACTAGGTTAGAAGCAATTAATGGACCAACTGCAGGCTTGTAGTAAGCTGGAATTGTTCCATTAGTGTTTTATCTGATTACATATAATGTTACACTTTCTTTCTTTCGAAGATAGCAAAAACATAATGTTCATCAAGAAGAGCCTCAAATGAAAATATCCCCCTGCACTCCTTTTGAAGGAAGTGAATTATATAGACTAAATAAATATGGAAAACCTTACATTTATTCATAAGGAAAATGGTACACAGTGGGCATGGAAAGAGGCGCAAAACTAGCCATCCAAGTTTGTGCCCTTGAAAGAACTATTTGAGGTCATGATGTCAGTTTTCATCATAATTTAAGTGACACAAATATGTTTGTATGTATGTATAATATCAAGAAGGCTATTTCATTTCTGTCATTTTACTGGACCAATTCCAGATCACATATAGATTATACATTTCCCTAGAAAGCCTTGATAGAGGTCAAGTTGATTTTCTCTTGGCAATATTGCCAAACTTTGTGATGACTTGCATTTCTCTTAAAAGGTTTTAAAATATTGCAATCCACATAAATGTGTGATAGATTATCTACGCAGATGTTCTTTTCACAAAATGGGTTGTGTGGGATTTGTATGTGCTTGCATGCGTATGTAATAACATCTTTCTTTCTTTCTTTCTTTCTTTCTTTCTTTCTTTCTTTCTTTCTTTCACAGTCCATGTATCCCATCCAGGCTGGGCTTCTCTTGTAAGAATTTGCCCCCCCCCCACCTTTTCAGATTGTACCTCCAACACTTAGAAAGAATGAAACACAAATTCCTGCCATGCCAATACTCTTACCTACCTACTCAGTTCCAGTCAGTGTATAATCAACTGATCACCGGCAAGATGGGGGGGGGACTTTTAGTTCCCGTCCCACATCTCATCCTTAACCCCATCTTTATACCTGTTTATTTTCTCACAATTTTAAATGAAAAACAATAGGTGATATTAAGCAGCAGAAAGTTAAGCAAGAAGAACAATACTGGTGACAAATCTTGGAATGCTTTGATCGCTTTGGTCAGAGTTCATGGTTTGCAAAACGTGGCATCCCATGGCACAACTGAAAAGTGTTAGCAATTGATTTTATTTTTTATTTTATTTTTTGAAATTTGTAGAATATCTAGCCCTTTTTGATCCTACCATGAACAAACATTTGCTCAACATTAAAAATCCAGACACAGTGGTTCCCTACCTAGGAAAAGATATCCTAAATGAGCTTATACAGCTTCTAGCAGGTGCTATAAAGCAGAAAGAAAATAGCATGTGTATACTCAGCCAAATACCACAGAATTATTCTAGACTGCACACTTGAGGTTGGTCATATTGGAACAAATGGCCACGATTGTATATTATGTTGATGTAATCAAACCATTGGCTAATGAGATGTCTGAGCCTGAGGCTATTATAAAAAACTATTTATTGGTATTCGTTCTACAAAAGGAGACTACTGGTTCCTTTATTACAGAAGCTATTCTTGGAAAGCTTGGAGGAAATGGGATTACCAATTGAGAATCTGTGGTCAAGTATCTGTGGTCAATGGTAACATGAAAGTCAAAGAAAACGGCATACAAGAGTCCTGGACATAAACTCCCGTGCACTTTCTGTGCCCTTTACAGATAGGTAGCCGTGTTGGTCTGCCATAGTCAAAATAAAAAATTTCCTTCCAGTAGCACCTTAAAGACCAACTAAGTTAGTTCTTGGTATGAGCTTTCGTGTGCATGCACACTTCTTCAGATACACAGTGTATCTGAAGAAGTGTGCATCTGAAGAAGTGTGCATGCACACGAAAGCTCATACCAAGAACTAACTTAATTGGTCTTTAAGGTGCTACTGGAAGGAATTTTTTTTATTTTTTCTGTGCCCTGTAATTCACATTCTTTAAACTTGGTAATCAGTGTTGTCTGGAAGCAACTTGTTTATTCTGTTTGTTTCAACAGATCTATAATTATTTCTCTTCATCGACTCAGTATTGCCAAAATCTAACTAGCCATGTATCGTACTTAGGCATAACTGTTAAACCATTGAGTGAAACAAGATGGGAGAGTTAGTTTGGTGCCTTGACACAAATGAGATGTCATATTGGTAGTACATATGATGCTTTAAGAGAGATCTTAAAGCCCAAAGATTTTGTCCAAAAATAATTCCTGAATTGAATAATTCCTTGGTGATACGGTATCAACAACAAATCTATTGAAGATGTTCTTAAGGCCTGCAAGAATTTGGGGGGGGGGGGTGGAATCATTGATGCACAATAGAAATAAATATATTGATGCTGAAGATCTGTGCTGTGAACTTATAGCCATAGCTTAAAGACTTTCAAAGTCTGTGCTACTACAAGGAGTACTTCTCTTCATACTACAACAAAAAATCCTGGATAATGTTTCTGCTGCCTTAAGGATCCTTCTCACACTTCCAGTGTCAGAGCCAAGGGTGAACATAGTTTCCCAAAGCTCAAACTTATAAAAACTTACATATGTTCAACGATGTTGCAAAAGAGACTAGTTGGCTTGGCAACTATATCAGTTGAACATGCTGAAGCATCAGCACTTGACCTGAAGGAATTCACAAGTTTACTTAAAATGATTTTTGTGCTAAATCTTTTTTATTTATATTTGAGAAAGATAATCAAAGATGGTTTTATTATTATTTATTCTTGCAATTTAAAATAAATCTAGCACTTTCAAGTTTTGTACTTTTCATTTTTTTCTACAAGCCATCTGTTTTTGAAAACTGAAGTTAGCATTTTTTGGAAGGGTGCAAGCAGTTAGCCTTGCCAAGGGTGCAAAATAGCCTGGTACTGCTTGTGAACAGCAATGGCAATGTTAAATATTTGCTAAATTTCGCTGCACAAACAATCAGCTATACAGAATAATGGAGACGTTAATAAGCATAAATACAGTAGTTAAAAACCTATTACATGCTACAAATATAATATTTATAATTACTATAATAGTAATAATATATTTATAGCAATTATATTTAATGTATGTTGCGGTGTTCTAGGCACTTAGATCCCAAATGCATTATACATTTAAAGCAGTATCATACCAATTTAAACAGAAAATAATCTACAGAAGCTCGTTAAACACTAATCTTTCATAGACAGACTGAGGGTTTCTCAAGTCAAGTGATACTGTTATGTTGTCTGCACATCTCCAATTAGTTCAGGGGCACAACAATTATTTAGAATTGGCTTCTTTAGAAAGAGCATCATTATAGACTTATGATTTGTGAAATTTAGAAATCTACAAGTTGAGCAGAGGTGGAGGCAAATTTAAATAATAATAATAATAATAATAATAATAATAATAATAATAATAATTTATTATTTATACCCCGCCCATCTGGCTGGGTTTCCCCAGCCACTCTGGGCGGCTTCCAAAAGAATATTAAAATACTGTGATACATCAAACATTAATGATACATCAAACATCAAACACTTCAGCAGAAAGATAAACCCGTTGTAATATTATATCTCCAGTGAAAGGCAGTCACTCTCCTCCAACAATAATAATAATAGTGATGATGGTGATGATGCCAGGATTTATTTTCAGCTCTCTTGGTTTTCTCTCTAAATGACTTCATAGTATTTGATTTAAACTGCAGTTTACATTGTTTCCTTTTACAAAAAGGCCAATATTACACCATAGATAGAAGTGGTAGAAGGTTTAAGGCACCCACCCCTTTCAAGCTATCTCATAGCCATTCAGAAGACTTAAGGAAAATTCAGCCACTGAGAGCAAACAATCTCACAAAAAAGGATTTGTCAACTTCCTCACAACATCACTATCAGTACTCTTCCTGATTTAGTTAACCCTCTCATGCATAAAGCTCTCCTAAACTTACAAGAGTCTAGTTCTTAAAGGAGTAGTTCAGCTTTCTGTTTTCTATATGTTCACAATCATTAATGTTCAGTATATGTGTGCTTGCACATCTGTGTGGAAGTGCTTCAGCTGGTGGTCAATTCTTTCAGACTATAGATAAGCTATTTGATATTTAGACATAGTGATGTCTTGAAATATTGAAGAAATGATTTTTTTTAAGCCACTGTAGAACAAAACAACACAGGCAGGAGACCTGTGGCACTTCTATTCTTTCTCCCTGAAATCTCATTAATAGTGGTTTAAATGCACTGTCCTGCAGGAAAAGTCTTATCAGTGGTGGACAATGATCTAGCAGAGTAAGGCCATCATAATTTTGTTTTTCGTAATATGGAGCAGGATGCAGAGAAATAGTGATGCAGAGGAGGAAAGAGATAATTAACACTGTTTGATAGCTCTTGCGTAAAGCCATCCATATTTGCTTGCTTTTAGCAGCCTAACACACAATTTTGAAGCAACAATGGGCAAAAGATTAAGAACTGGAAATCTTCCATGAGGGTTTTCGGAGACAGAAGCTTTGGAGGAAAATGGAATATATTTAGTTCTTTAAGAATCACTTGGAATTACATTTCTCTTGTTTAACAGGATAGGTTGGGGAAATGGGCCACCGGCTTAACACTAATATGACTACTCACAAGGTAGCCTCTGGAACATGATGTAACTTTTTGTTCCTAGAACCCTGGCATCTGGCCCGCACTCGGAGAATGGCAGTTTTCCATCCATTCCAGCATATGCATTGTTCTTAGACTTGTTAGTACCCTAATCTGTTTAGTTGCTTTAAAGATCTGGATCACTTTTTAAATAACAACTTATAAAATGTTTGAAAAAGGAGGAGATGGAGGGAACAAACAACAGAAGTGATGACATGTCAACTCTGCTGAGAATTACCAGCTGAGCAGAACTTTGGAGGGGATTTTGGTTTGTAGTTAGGAATGGAGAAGTTCATTCATTCTACATTGTAAAGCTGACATTGATCAGTAATAGGCTGATCTGTCCACCATTACTTGTAACTGGTGCACCATTTCTGATTTTTGAGTTTCCTCCCCCAGCCATTCTATAATCCAACACTGTCCCTATTAACTATGCCAAATAATGTAGTGCTACAAACTGTGCTGATGGCCACTGGTTCAGATGGAGATTTAATTCACAAAGAATTAGTGTTGTTGTTGTTGTTGTTTAGTCGTTTAGTCATGTCCGACTCTTCGTGACCCCATGGACCAGAGCATGCCAGGCACTCCTGTCTTCCACTGCCTCCTGCAGTTTGGTCAAACTCATGCTGGTAGCTTCGAGAACACTGTCCAACCATCTCGTCCTCTGTCGTCCCCTTCTCCTTGTGCCCTCCATCTTTCCCAGCATCAGGGTCTTTTCCAGGGAGTCTTCTCTTCTCATGAGGTGGCCAAAGTATTGGAGTCTCAGCTTCAGGATCTGTCCTTCCAGTGAGCACTCAGGGCTAATTTCCTTAAGAATGGATAGGTTTGATCTTCTTGCAGTCCATGAGACTCTCAAGAGTCTCCTCCAGCACCATAATTCAAAAGCATCAATTCTTCGATGATCAGCCTTTTTTTATGGTCCAGCTCTCACTTCCATACATCACTACTGGCTATTAGTTATGCTGTCTCCATGTTATTTGTTAAAAGGAGTTCACTAAAAAAGATAAGTAGAGGAAACCTTTGGGGGGAGGGAGGTTGGATTGCTGTGCTTAGTGGTGCATCTAGAGCTTGACATTGGCTGAAGTCCAGGGTTTCAAAACTCAGTGAAACCCAAATGATCTCCCAGAGAGCAGATGATGATGATGAGAGCAAGGCAAACACTCAGCATCTGTGATGGAGATGGATGACAGAACATGTGCATGGTTAAAGTTCCTCGTTTTATTATTTTTACTTTAGATAGATATTATATATGCAATAAAACATGCCTACTCTTCTATTACTGAACAGTAAATGTGCTTAGCAGACCCAGAGCCTGTTTTCCTTCTGTTGTCATGCTATGCTTTAAATTATTTTTAAAATGTGAAACTGCACTCCTCCTCACATCTGTCAATAAGATCCTGTTTTCTATAATGTTACAGGCCACCCCCAATCTCTGCTGAGCGGTAGCAAGATTCTAGCAAAATGCCTCACTGTTATCACAACCCAATTATCAGCCATTATTGCTAGTGTAGCAAATCTATTTATTACTGTATATCTATTTCATGTACATTTTCTTAAATTCCAGCTATTGTATCAATATAGACAGCTGTTTGCATGCTTTATGGTGATATAAAGCATTCTTTACCTACTTGTATTCTTTACCTACATTTAAAAGCAGATGGAATTGAAAGTGTTCCAGAGTGAACAACATGCATCTGCTCTCACTCAATAGCACACTCAGTCAATTTTTTTTTGTACAGAATTATTGCAGCTCTGTACATTACTGCTAATGATTCTGGAATCAAATTAATTCATAAATATTGAAAAGAGCAGCATTTACTACTTCATATTTCTCTTGAGCTCTGTTTAAACAATTGCAGGCGATGAGCCTGTTGAATTTTGAACACTTTTTTATGGATCACTTAACTGAAGTTACGAAATTGTTCAACTCAACAGAAGCACGTGTTTGAATTCATATCTCTAAGGTAAATATTCAGTATAGCTTCTTTGGGTTTGAGAATGACTTCATGGCCTCCCTCTCCTTGCTTTGTGCAGATTCTAAAGCTGTCAGGAGTAGGTCCCCTCCTCACCAGGGTTTTTCCCCCCAAGCAATCAGAGACTGCAACTGCACATCTTCAGTCTCTATTCTGCTCTTTTTTATTTATCTCTGTGTTCTGGGAGACCAGGGGGGAGGGGAGCTTGTTCCGTGGGGGGGGGGGGAGAGAGAGACTCCCTGGATTCTTAAGCAGCCTGTATCATTTCTGTCTCCTGGCTCCCCACTTGTCCAGCTTCAGAATCAGGACTGCTCTCTGCCCCCCCCCTTTCGCTCACCAAATGCTCTTGCCTCTTCAGCTTCCGGTACCCTCTCCTCCCAGTCTGCTCCCTCTTATCCCCCTGACCGCTCATCATCATCCCACCACCAATTCCCTGGCTCTGAGTCTCCTTCCTCTGGGGGTTCCCTTGGGGATCCCCTGCTGGTGCCTCCCACCACTTCCTCATCCAGCGAGTCCATGACAAAAAACAAAGCTTTATTATGTATCCATTGGAATTCCCTGTGTTTTCTTTGGCTCCCTCGGCCTGCTCTACAACCCAGTTGCAGCTGTGGCTTAGTTGTGAACTGACAGGCATAGGGTGCATGTTGGCAGATGAGGAAATGCCTGGAGGCCAATCTTTAGTTACAGGAAGAGTATTTTATAGGTTTTAGAAAGAAGTTGTGATTGAGGCATTTGCCACATGAATCAGTATGGTGAAGCCTATCTCAAAAGTGTCTTCAATCCTGTGAGTCTTTCTTGTTGATTGTAAAGTAAAGCCATAAATAAGAAGCTAGGCAGAACAAGTGTGGTTAAAAATCAACTTTTTAAAAAAAAAAAACCTTATGAGAATGTCATGCATACATCCCAGGGAAGGTGTTTTAAAAGTGTGAGGCCACTGCTGGGAGGGTCCAGTTCTTGGTACCTGCTAGACTTATTGTTCTAACATTTAACCTCAAAATAAGGCAGGTGATCATTGAGAGGTTAGAATTACAGCACCATATCAAGCTGGGTTTCAGCATTCTTTGGTGCAAAGATCATACTTGTCATAGTGGCGATTGAGATGGTGCTATGATGTTAGGTCACAATCTGGAACCCTACAGAATCATTTTGTGTAAATTACACAAAATGCTTTGCTAGGTGAGAGAAATAGCTGCTGTGACAAGAACTAGAATCAGTTACTTCGGTTACTTTATCTACATGCTTACATATGTGTCAGTAATAATTTTAGAACCAATTCCAGTGACGTTTTAAAGCTATTTTCATTTATGCATCTACAATATAACTTTGAATATGCTTCAACAAATCAACTGTACTTCCCCATCCCAGCACAATATGTAAGGTTTCACTGGTCACTCTTAGGCCATTCCAAACCCCAATAAATAATCAATATTTTGATTAAATTTTATAGTCTAATGTGCTTTCCAGCAGCCGACATATTCCAAGGTTAGAACCAACATGAGCCGACCTACTTTTTCAATTAAGGTTTCATAGGATAAGGAAGGTCCAAGTAAGGCTCTGCAGTCTGAATCGCTCCAACTAGAGGAACTACTGATCTAATTCTCAGAGCTTCAGCAGGGCAAGACAAATCCAAGCTGCATGCATGGTGGCAAGAATTGATCTTTGAAAGAACGAGGAGCCAAGCTTTCTGTCTCTGCATTTTATCATGCCTTCTTTCATTCTGTATTTGTAAAATAACAAATCAGAAGTGAAAGGCAATATCATCTGACATAAAACTTGCAACTTGTCATCTTTAGTACAGAACAAAAGCTAGATACTTTCTGTGACGGAAGCGCATAAGGCATCACAGAAAGAATGTTTGCTGCCTTGCTTCATCAAGACAGCTGCAGATGTTTATTCACAAGAACTTCACTAGAATTGAATTTAAATTACAACCCTTTCTACCCTCAGTTGTCAGTAACTGCTATGTAAAAATAGAAAGCTTGCCCTGTGGTGCAGATACACAGCTCTTCCTCCTTTTATTATATGTAATCACACAATAGAAGAAGTATAGAAAACTCATCCTTTTTGTATCCTTGTTTTCTTCTGATTATTTGTCTTCTTTCTTATAATATCGTGTGATTTTTTAAATTGATTTTACTGTTTTATCTTTCGTAAACCACTTTGAGGTGGGGTGCTTTTTTAAAAGTTGAGCAGTGTATAAATTTTATGAAATGAAATAATTAAATACATTATTTTTTCAACAATTATCTCCTTTCAAGCAGTGTATTGTTGCAACTGGTAATGTCCAATGTTAGTGAGACTGCAATTAGACCCATTGACGTCAATGGACTTAGGTTCATGGACTTCAGTTTGCCTACTTCAAGTATAATTTAGTTGCATGTGAAGACCCCCAAGACCTCCCAAATAAAGACACAGTTGACATCAATATTAGTTTAAGGTTATTGGCCTAATTTTGGCCCAAACTGAGTGGTTTGCTTAGGCATTGGTTCGACTAGCTCAGGAGTCTGCAACCCGCGGCTCCGGAGCCGCATGTGGCTCTTTTACACCTTTGCCGCGGCTCCGGGGCGGATACTAGCGAGGGGAGGGGGCGCATTGTGTGCCCCGACACTCCCCACTGTGGCGGGCGCTGTACTGGCTGTGACGTCGCATGGGGGCGGTGTGTGCGTTAGTCACACACCGTCCCAACGTCACCTTCCCGCCCGCCCGCTACATTGTAAGGGGCATGTACGCTGGTCACTGCATTGAAAGGGGGCATGTATGCTGGTCGCTGTTTTGAAGGGGAGTGAAGAACACACACACACACAAAAAGGGAACTTGTTAATTTAACGTTTATTTCTATGAGGAGGAGTAATTCTGAGGGGTCAAACAAAGAAATAATAAAAAAGTGACAAAAAAGTTATTTTTACAATGACGAGTTTTGCGGCTCCCAGTTTTTTTCCTCTTCGGAAACGGGTCCAAGTGGCTCTTTTTGTCTTAAAGGTTGCAGACCCCTGGACTAGCTGCACCTACACCTCCGGTAGGGCAGCACTAACAACTGGACACTGGCAGAAGTCAGTAAGGGTAAACATACTGGGGGAGCATTGGTCCTACCACAAATGCAACCTCACCCCAAAATGCTCCCAGGTGCTCTGGCGTGGCCCAAACCCCTGGAAGGGGATCGGACAAAAGCAAGGCACCTGGATTCCTTTAACAGAATACCCTATCACACATTGGGAGGGGCAGGTGTGACTACCTCCCCTCACCACACCGTGAACCAATGCCTAACTGCCATACCTTACAAAGTTGTGACGATTTGCTACGCAGCAGGCAAAACCCAAGTGGCACCAGCCAATCAACAAAATGGGAAAATTCCTACCGGGCCCCTGGCCCAAAAGCGAACGACCCACGACAGCATAGAAAAGTCATAGCAAGACCCTAAATATAGGGAGAATGGGCAGGTGATCCGATGCATGAGGCGAAAAGAGGAAGCTCGATGCAACGTGCAGCAGTATAAATAGGTCCCCCTGCTGCAAATTCTCTCGACCCCATTGGTCAGAATTACTCCAGCAACCGAGGGACCCAATCGGGTTGTTGTGGCTATCCAAACGATCCCACCCACACAAACAGTGAAGTCAGCCTTAGTGATCTCACCCAAGGCGTGCCCTCTGTGAAGAGGACATGATTTGGATGTCACACAATTGTCTGCAGAAATAGTGGGCATGTATTGAATCGTCATGATTTTCATAAACTGCTTAGAGGTTGCTTACACAGACACAAACACACAAACAGGTAATCTGAAGCCGAGTCCTGGTAAAACAGATGTTCTGTAGGACAGTGGTTTTTCAGGATGGGAACTGTGTTGCCTACCTTTTCTGAATGGGGCTGCACTTCCTTTGAAGGAGCAGGTTTGGTGGGTATACATACACACACACAAATGCAGAGTGGATTCACAAGTATGTTTCTGAAATGTTTACTGTGAAAGAAAGATTTATACATAATATGTATGTTTTTGTAATATGTTTTATTTAGAGATGCAAAGCATTATTTATACATTAGTAAACTATTTTATTTTTGAGGTGCTATTTATAGGCAATGTTGATTTTATAATATTTTATTTATTTCAGTGGAAGGTGTTGAATTACATATGTTGCATTGTTTGTTTGTTTGTGTGTTTGTTTTGTAACTTACATAATTTTCCCCAGAGAGGGAAATGTGTTGAAAATGAATTGGGAATTAAAGTTCTTATTTATTTTTTCATTATTAGTAAAGCTGATACTGGTACTGTTGATGTTTTGTTTTGGATTCAGCCACCCATATCTCTGTTATGAGTAGATCAGTTAAATGCAGTTTAAAAGGCATAGGTTAGAAAGAGCATGCTGTTCCATCTCAGTCTACTATTCAAAGCATTTTGCAACTATCAGACTTCCTTCTTATGAGATGAGGTGGTAGGTTCGTGTCTCATTTGTACCAGATATCAGCTCACATTGTTCAGTGTTTCTCCATAGCAAAGTAACTGCATAAAATAAAATTTGTTCATCTGAGTAGTGGGCAGGGGACTAGATAACAATGCTTCTCCCTCAGCTTTTTTTGGGGGGGGCGGGGGGAGGGTAATGTTTGTGTATTCAGATGAACACCTGCATGCGTGTGATGCCTAATAAATAATCCTAGGTTTCCTTATTATCAAAGATTCAGTGCAATTTCAAACATAAAATGTGGGAATATGCCTCAATAAGAAAAATAATTATGTGAGTGTTAACACAAAATGACAGAAATTAGATGGTTTTATTAAAAATTGAATACCTTTGATCAATGTTTATGATGCTTCAGTACACAGATGTGCACAATTGCTTTAAACTGTTATTTAATAGCTATTGACTAAATAAACATTAATTAAAATAATGGCAGCAAAAATAAAGTATGGCTAACTCTTGTTTTGAAATGTGCACCGAAGTCTCATCTTAACATTCTGGAGAGCACTCTGTCTTGATCAAACTTGTTCCTATGCGAAGTTATTACTTCAAGTAGGTGAGTCACTTCTTCTTATAGTGATTTATGTAGAGCTCCACTAAGTTTGTACCACAACAGGGCCAGGCCGTCCATGAAGTGAACTGAGGCAGCTGCCTCAGGTGGCAGAATCCAGGTGGGTGCCAGCGCCACAGGTGTTCCATCCAAACACCCCACCACCACCACCCCACAATGATGGCAGACAAGCAAGGAGAAGCAGCTGTGGCAATGGCTGAGAGAGCCCCAGGAAATATTGTGAGATCTCATTGAGCTCTTGCCTTAAATGGAGAAACAGGACACACCACCCCTGCATAACAATAATGTTCCTCAGAAACTTATTATTTGGGGTTATTGGCTGTTATCTGATAACTGAGCTCCCATTAAGGAATTATAACTCTCAGATATCAGTAACCTTCTTTTGTGCTATCTTTAAATTATCTTCTGGTAAGAGATATCAGATGATTAGCTGAAATACTAGGGCCATAGCAATATGACCTGTTTTCAAATAGTGTTTGAATAGAAATTGTGATAATGATTCATTGTAACTGTCTAATAAGTTCTTATTTTACCTCAGCTTCCCCTGTCTTCAGTTTCTACAATGTGAGCAAAGTCTAACACATTTAATTAAAGAAAATAAAATTGTTTGTTAAAATTATCTGGTAGTATTCAACTAAGTTTTACCCAGAGTAGATGCACCGAAATGAAAGAACATGACTAAGTTAGGTTCATTAATTTCAGTGGGTCTTTTCTGAGTAAAATTAGCTGAATTTCACTCATAATGCTTTAATACTATTTTTTTAAGGAAAACTCTATCTCAAACTTGTTTAGTAGCTATAACATATGGAGTGAAGGTATAAATCTGATTGCTTGCTACTGTGCCTTGTTCTTCAAAGATTTATAACTAGCCATAACTTTGACCTCCAGACTACAACCTAGCACTCAAGGCCTTTCCTGCAAATGTTACGTTCAACAAATGTTCTTTAGATATAGATTCATGGAGGCAACACACAGTACATATATTCCAGAATGACAGCCTGCAATAAACAATACCCATGATATTTATTTATTTAAGGATTTATAATCTGAACTTTCATAAAAACAGAGCAAGGTGGAATATGTTATATATGTACTTAATGAAATATTGCTGGTTTTCAAACTGTAGTTTCCATTCAGAGTGCTGTTTCAGAAACCTACAGCAATGAAGATTAACAAATGTGAATGCAATGTTAATTTCTGGTTGAAATCATGACTGTAATAGGCACCAGGGAACCTACTGAAGCATCCAGAAAGATTATGTTAGCTCTGTGATAGATGCCAGCATACTATTTGGAAATCATTGCCTGTAAGGCCAGTGCAGATTTTTTCCCACAAAGATTAGGCACAATTAGTAGTCCTAGAGAGAAAAAAATAATCTGTCAGTTCTTCCTGTCTTCACACATGAATGAAGTTAGTAACCAAAAAAGGAAGGGAAATATTATAATTTGAAAACTGACAGACCCTAATTTGAAAACTGACAGTAACTTTCATCGCCCTCTTAAAACCAGAAATTGTGAACATGCTGCCCTCTAGGTAGGAACAACCAACAAATCAAATGGGAAATGTGAAGGTAAGTCTCCAACTCAGTGAGAGTGAAAGCAGACAAAAGACATGAGAAGCAGATGATCATTGGAAGAGGTAAGAAAGGAAAGTGAAATGAAGAGAGATGGGTGGATGAGGTGATATCATGCTGCAGTGCAAGAAAATACTTCCCATTTAACAGGCAATAACTTAGAAAGTAAATACTTCTGCCATTACTACCTTAAACTCTAGAAAGGGTATGTGGGCACTTGCACTTGCACATGTGTGTCTGTGTGCAACTCCCTTAAATGCAGAGTAATGAAATGGGGTTGTAACTGTTTAAATGCCAAAAACCAGTGAATCATCATAGTCAGTAGTCATAGAAGTAAAAGGAAACTGAGCATTGAGTGTAATATGGGAATGTGGTAATAGGGGAAATATATAATATTTGCAGAAGTCTATGCAAGTGATATATTCTAGATGGAAAACATGGATGTGTTGTACCTTTTTTATAAAAAAAAATGAAAACTCTTTTGTGTGAATGGGATTAGTTAAAGAAAATTGTTGCTGCCACTTGATTATGTCCTTCTGTACTCTTGAGTAACCTCTATAATTGTGGAAAGTTAAGGCTGTTATGATTGCCAATGAGGCAAGTTTTGTTCTGGGCATTTGTTGCATTTTCTGAGGTACTAACATTTATTTAACTTGTAAATTGCAGTGTGTGTGTGTGTGTGAGAGTGAGTGAGAGAGAGAGAGAACGAGAACTGAATATGTATCAAGTGCAGTGCTGTAAGTCAGCTGGCAAGCATTTTTCCATGTTGACCAATGGAGGATTCCATATATACCAGTTTCACTTCAGAATCAAGCCTGTTCTGGAACTTAGGGAGAATTCACATGGATAATTTTGTCTGTATATATATACAATGTCTCTAGTTCAGAGGGGGGAAAGTTATATAGACCAGAAATGAATTACGGTAAGTTGTGGCCATTATGCTGTATTACAATATTGATAGATAAATTATTGGAAAGGGAAACTTGAAACATAAACATTTAAAAAAAAATCACACCATGTAAGCTTGTTTTGACATCCTCTCTAATGCTTTTGTTCTTGTTCAGCCTTTAAAACAACTTGATTCTTGTGTTTTTTAGTAATAAAAAACATAGTGGCTTTTTGGCCAAAGTTCCAGTGGCTTTCTGCACTTAGAGGAACTTCAAAAATATTTCATTAAAGCATATTCAGTGCTTTATGCCCCCATTTTACTGTCTTTCCCTTTTTCTTTTAAATATGTTTTCAGTTTTTATGCTACTTTGTTATTTCTGGTTATTTTCTGAAGAGAAGTGGTGTGATATTGCCCCCAGCAGGGAAATTGCAGAACAGAAATACTATTCTTTTCTATGCATTCAGTGTAAAAAAAGCTAAAGTATTTTTGCCATCTTGATGAAATAACTATAATAGAAATCAGAATTAGCGTCACAAACTCAGCTGCGTTTTGAACTTGGGTTTTTCAAAGAAAATCCCATCACATCTCATTTTTAATTAGACATTTTGGAGGACTTCTAAAGGTAGGGTGTGTTTTGTTTTGTTTTGTTTTGTTTTGTTTTGTTTTGTTTGCAATAAAGCATGATAGTTTCCTGCTACAAATACATATGTACATACATACTATTGTATATATTCAATACCTTGATTGAAAGTCAACACAGCTTTCTGGGTTGTGGCCTTTGTGCCAGATTCAACTTACCCAGTATGCTGGTGGAAACCTGTGCAAGGACTCCCACTAGCACTTTGGAGCTTTGCAGGCCCAGTCGTAGTGGAGCCAGTGGCAGGGTGAAAGCACATACAGGCAGCCATGCAACAGAAGAGACAGGGCAACATGCTGGAATGAAATAAGGGCACAACTTTATTTATTACAGGTATTTTTACGCAGGCATCTGGTGTGTATCCTAGGATCAACCAGCCCGTCCACAAGCTGATGGTTAGATGGAGTTGACCAAGGTTAAGAGCCACTCTGTGACATGCATTGCATGGGTGACCCAGCAAGATCACTGAGCCAAGGGGATTCTAAGGCCCAAGTTGGGTCTCTGGACATGGAACACACACACAGCTCCTTTAAGGGGATACCCCATGACAACAGACCGGGGGGCCCACCCTGCACCCGCATGGACTAAGGATCCAACCCAATGCCAAGAACTTGTGCCAAAGCCAAGGGAGCAGGAGATCAGCCCCTGCCATGGCCACACCAGAACCACAACAGCCCCTCCCAGTATGGTAAAATGGGAACAGGTCTTCCCCCTCATATTCCCCCTGTGTTCTCCCCACCTCCCTCAGATCTGTTCTGGGGAGGGGTCAGGAGAAGCCCAAAAGCAGTATGGTAGGGAGAGAAGAGGGGAGATTGGTCCATTTGGTAAGTGGAAATGTTTGCACTAATGTAAGTCATGTTAGATTGATATTCTGAATTATTTATAACCTGCTGTTCCTCCATAAGGAGGTCAGAATGGCATGCATTCAAAACAGTGGGTGGTATCTGGCTAAACAGTTCTGCTAGCACATATAACAGTTATATGTATGTATCATTGACCCATATACAGAAATATGCTTATGTATGTATACATGTATGTTGTGCTTTACAAAAAAAAAGCTTGTATAAAAATCAGAAATTATTTTGTGTGTGTGTGTGTGTGTGTGTGTGTGTGTGTGTGATTAAATTCCTGTAGCTTCTCATTTCTACATAGTACCCTCTAAGAATTAAATTGGCTGCCATGAGGTTGAATTTTATGTAGGGTTGATATTTCAAATACATTCTCATTGCGGAAAAAGTCAGGAAGTGTTCAAGCTAAGTTATCCATTTAAGAAAAGGTTATACTTTGTTCAGACCATTTTAATATTTACAGTTGCTGTCATATTTCCTGTAGGGTGAACCAAGCATATGTACAAACATTTATGCTACATATACAGCAAAAGGTCCCTAAAGAAATCAAAGGCAAGCAAAAGGACATTAAAATGTATAGAATTTAAATGTCAAGGCCAGGTTCATTAATGTTTTATGGTCCTTTTTATGCTTTTTCTGGGCTTGAAAACATGGAAATTGAATGCTAAATGCAATTTATATTCAAGGGTTTCCTTCAAATTTATTTTAAGAAATACATATTTTTTATCCATGCCTGCAGTATCATAAATTTAAGAACACCATGATTATCCCTGTATATTTTTGTTATATGAAACCTGAAATTGTTAACTTAATATGACTACTATACTCAATACTAACTGTATATTTTGCACAGTAAGTTCCATCCCTAACTCTTATTCATGAATTTCAATATGTCAAACTCTTTATGCACACAGCTCAGTCCACCTGATTTGTGAAAACACATGCACACCATTGGACTGATGCAAAAGACTTATGAGTAATTTATATCGGATTGTTCCATATCCAGAATAATTTTTTGGTCGTTTTTGTATCCGATAGTGTGAGTCATACTGTGCTTATGCATATGAATTGAAATAAAGCATTTAATTTTCAGTTTTGATCAACAGATACTGCATACCACAGTCGTTGCTCAGGTACACACATGAGTTTCAAGAACAACACAGGAGAATTAAAAAATTAATATTATAGACCCCAATCCTTTATTTTTCTCCAATTGCATCTTTGAATCAAAGCCTGCATTTACTTTTCATAGCTTTTCATTTGCAAAACTTTTGTTTGTTAGTAAAGGTACTGTCACATGTCTTGAATTTTAGCTTTATTAAACATACTCCAAAAAAGTTTCACAGAAGGAGACTTCTGTTAAAAGTTTCAGAAAACCGGAAAGGGTATGGAGTTGGAGTATGAAACATTAGCGTGGTGTATAAAGAAGGGACGTTATAGGCATTTCTTTCCATTATTTGTTCTGTTCAATAAAGCTTGGAAAGGGAAGTATAAATAATTGCATCTGAGAAATTATATTATTCCCCTGCCCCACCATCCCATCCTGAATAGAGCTTAATACATGGGACTTGTCACCCTTCCTTTATTCATTCTGTTTTCATCTGAATGCAGGTTGCAACACCACTATGGTGCTGTGTCCCATACCATGAAAAATCAGAAACTGCAGCTCCATAAAAGCTACAGACCCTTGTCCTGTCTGGAACAGATGATCCTGAGCATTTCCAAGAATGTCATTTTCAGCTTAGAGCCACACAGACACCTGTCTGAGCTCACTCTGCCAACAGTTACCCTCTTTGCAAAGGTTTCCCTGGTCCATGAACTGTGTAATGATCTTGCCCTTAATGGTCCATCTCCTCAGACATTGTAAAACATTTCTCCTGAATGACAGAAGTGAATCTGAGTCCTGGCACTTCCTGCTTTGTTCCCTTGTCACCTGTGTAGAGCAGACTTTTGTCCAATATATCACCATTTCCCGGGCAAATTATTAGATGCTGTGTCTCCACTATCACAGACACTGCCTCAATGATAATTAGTTTTTGTTAGGAGCAGGAGATGATTCAAATATATTCTAGTGTGCTCCAAGATTTGCTATAAACAAATTGTTGCAAATAGTCTGTATGTGTACTTTTTTTTTAAGCCGCTAATTATGGTACTTGGCGAATATGACAGACCTTTTCTGAAAGAAAAAGGCTCTCCTCCTCTTTTCTACATATAAAATTCTTTGCTGGCTATATGACTGATCACACAGCAGGGTCAATTACACCTCAGAGTGCTGCTACTTCAGCTGATAATAAGAAACCTCAAATAGATGTCTATAGACTCTGAATATTGTGTTTCAGTATGCTCAAGTCTGTTGCATGCTAATAGAACTGAATAGAATGGAGTTATTTGTGGTACAATGTAAGTTATAATGACATGATTAGCTCTGCTACATTATGAATAGGCACAATGCTGAACAGTGCCTGAAATAGAGGCTGATTTTATCCAAAAACTTTATGGCTGCCCATACCTTTCCAAAGGCCAATGCAAAATGAACCAAGAAGACCCCTGGCTCACACAGTGTAACTGTGAATGTGTAAGAATTGGCTCTTAAAGTCTCTTTGGAGCCCTCTGATCTCTTAAGACCAGGAAACACTACTTACTTCAGTCTTTACATCCTCTTTTCCCAGTTCACCCAGCATGGTTGGTTGTCTACTGCTTTTTCCTGTTCTTGAAAGCAAATAAAAACTTACGGTTTTCCTTTAGAAAGAAATTTAAGATCATAAGATCAAGCAAACCCTCATCCAGTCCAGAAGCCTTCTTCTGATGGGAGACAGATAAATACCTTTCAATGTTCAGAAGCTCTGATAAATACCATAAGGTTCCCCCCCCCCTCTCATTTAGTTCCTGGCATTTAGTAATCAGAAACATACTACCTCTGAAAACTGTATGGTCAAACCATGACTAGATTTATCTTCTTCATCTAATCCTACCACCATAAGCAGCTCTCATGGAGTGAATTCTGTGTTAATTATAGCCCCATTCACATGTTAATTGCCTAGGCTGGCGCATTATGTGACCCATGAGAGCAACAAAACAACCAGACTGTACAACGGTAATGGGATAAAATCAGGTCAAATCTTTATTGACAGCAGCAGTCAGGGCAAGGGTTGGCATGGCATTGGGTCCCAGGATCAGTTTATCATTCCACAAGCCCCATGTTGATGGAATGGATCCGTTGGGTTTGGATTGCTCCAAACCTGTACGACAGGAGTCGGCCAGTGTTGAACCTGGTTGTGGTGCAAATTCCAACCAGGCAGTTACCAAACCCACGCTTGGGTTTGCCGTGGTCAATCCTCCCCTTAAGCCCCTTATAGGGGGGCCCCCTATACTATATTGATCCTGACCAATGCCATTTCCATCCTCATATAAACAACATTATTCCGCCTAACAAAGGAAAGCCATAATTTCACTGAGGGGAGGAAGGGGGGGGAAACACCGTGCCAATCAGGTTAAGAAAGAAAAATTCCCAGTGAAGGCTCTAAGCTGAGGGTGGGTGGTTGGGAAGCTCTCAAAGCAAAATGGCTGTGAGATCCAGGAAAAGAAGCCTTATACAGTGGTGCCCCACAAGACGAATGCCTCGCAAGACGGAAAATTCGCTAGACGAAAGAGTTTTCCGTTTTGGAGGTGCTTCGCAAAACGAATCTCCTATGGGCTTGCTTCGCAAGACGACAATGTCTTGCGAGTTCCTGCTGGTTTTTTCCCTCCCCCCCTTTTTTCTAAGCCGCTAAGCCGCTTATCAGCTGATCCGATCAGCAGATAAGCCGCTAAAAGCCGCTAATAGCGCTAATCCGCTAATCCGTCAATGGGCTTGCTTCGCAAGACGAAAAAAAATGCTAGACGTAGAGAATCACAGAACGGATTCTTTTCGTCTTGCGAGGCACCACTGTATAGGCTTCCCCTCCTCTCTTCAGCAAGGGCTCATGGGACAACTTTTCCCCATGAGCCCATTACACAGAGAAGATACTGGGCAAAAGCTTGCTCAGTATTTTGCTGCACTTTATGGGCCACAGCACCTCTGGGCAGAGGCATCCTGCGCTTATTGGGCATGGAACGGGGCTTGCACAAAAGTGCTTCATCGTCTCTATTGGCTGCCAGCCTTGGCACCTGGGTGCCTGGTGTGCCCCTTGTCCTCTAGGCATCCACTTGTTGGCATGGACACTTGCACTTTGGAAGCCTATGCATTTGTCAGAGATGGTTCAGCTGCAGGTCTGCACCGAGACTCAGAGGCAAGCAGTAAAGTTGATTCTTTATTCAAGTAAACAGAATACAGAGAAAGCTATGGGCAAGATTTGACCAAGTAAAACAGTTGCCAGAACTGATGATCTGTGCCTCCCACTTCCATCTATGTCTCTTATAGGTCCAGCTGTTTTCCCAGCAGTCTTAAAACATCATCGGGGAGGAGGGCCCTTTGCTCTCTGTGCTCTCTGCTCTGCTACATGCAAAGCTGTCTGTGTACTTGGAGGCAAGAGAGAGGGGATATGAATACAGTAGTACCAGCAGGCTCCTGTGAATCTGTTGCAGCTTCAGCCACCTCCTCCTCAGCTGCCTGTCCTGCATCTGCAATGCTTTCTGCCTCTTCCTCTTCTCTCTCACTCAAGCCTGTTGCTTGTTCAGCATCCAACCATTCTGCCCCCCCCCTTCATCCTCTGACCTGTCTTCAGTGTCCCACCACCACTCCCCTTGCTCTGGGCCTTCCTCTTCTGAGGCTTCCCTAGGGGCTTCTCCAGCTGAAGCCTCCCACCATTCCTCATCATCCAGCCAGTCCCTGACAGCGTGAGAGAGGTTCCACAGGATGGGAGGTGGGGGGGGGGGAATCACACGGAGGGTTTTAAGTCTGAATAATTTTTTTGTGTGTTTTTGCTTTCTTGAATCTACCTCAAATTGCCTTCTCTGGGTGCTCTTCAGGTCCTCTACCCTATGGTGCAATGAATGAGTCAGTGTATCTGGCTGTTAACCAGAAGGTTGGAGGTTGGAGCCCACCCAGGGACTGCTATGGGCAGGATTCCTGCATTGCAAGGGTTGGACTAGATGGCCATAAGGGTCCCTTCAAACACTATGGTTCTCATTCTAAAATGCATGTTATTAGAATATTTTTCTTGGTGAAAATGTGTACATTGGTCAAAACTGCATACAAAAATGTGTTTGTTGGGAGAAATTCACATTAAATGAAAAATTTTCATAAGGATTTTAAAAAAGAAAATTCACAAATGGAGCAGAAATGCGGAGAACCAGATTTCAGATTGGAAAAACGAGAAACTGAGAGAACTTTTGCATCTATTTTGTTTGATTTATTTTTAATTTGTATTTTCAAAGAAAAGTGTAATAGAGAGAGAGAGAGAGAGAGAGAGAGAGAGAGAGAGAGAGAGAGAGAGAACCAGAATTGACAGATCTTTTCATCCCTACCTTTCAATTTTGATCTGGTTAAGACCAGTTAATTCTACTACTCCAGGCCTAGACCTTCATATTTTATTTTATTTTTTTGGTTCTTGTTTCCTAACTTTCAAGAAGTCATAAACTGCATTACAAAAACTTTATATACAATCTATGTTTCTTTTCCTGTTCAGAAAACCAATTCCCCTCCTAAGCTGGTAGCTCTAAACATCAGTTATAATTGTTTGTATTTGCTTTCCCTCATCTTTGAGAGATTCTTTTTGGATATATCTAAACCCTAGCTATTGTATTGCAGATCCTTTTCTCATGACTTTCATGCATATTTGTTTTAAATTATTTGTGTAGGATATCACCACAGATGCATAAAGATATATTAACTTTTCTTCATTTGGTGTCTTTCACAGCAGTGGTGATTTGACTGATTAAGAGATTAGTCTGTGGGAAGAGCACATTTGAATGTGAATGGACTCAGAATGCTCAGTGGTACCCAAGTGGGTTATTTTCCACATGATGGAGGTGGCTCTAATTATTTGTACTTATTTTGATTGCTGCATTGTGTTTTACCCTTTGGATTACCATCTTATTATCATAAAATGTGCTGCTGTGGTAGCAAAAATAAATTTTATATTATGCAGCAGAGAATATCTGAAAGAACTGCTCATATAAAATCATTTCAAAGCAAATAGTAAAGCAGAAAAATAATCTAAAGGGGTTGTATGAATCATATTTCTCTTACTTTCTCTCACAGAAGAGCACCCATTGTTGTGGATGCTCAACCAATATAATCAGTGTTTAAAAAACAAAACCCTCCAAGTTGTTTGGAGGTCCCATTTGAATGGCCCTCTGATAACACAAATGCTTATTCTGTTCTTGAACTTTATTAATTCTCCTGTGCTTCCTCATGTCTACTCTCTGTCTCAGATCTAATTTTCCTTGACGGTTCTATATACTGTCTGGTGGGGAAAACCCAAATATATAAATGTTGACAAACCAATGGGCTCTGATGGAACCTCTTAGTCTGTTGTAACATTTACTCCAGGGACAGATGGATATTACTGTGCCTGTCTTTTTGAAATCTGTGCCTCCTGTCTTTCTTCTCTCCCCACTGAACAAGAAGCAATCTCTTAACGGTTTATATATGTGTTGGCATATACTGTATATATCTTGCGTTTAATAGATAAAAATGATCTGACCTTTCCTAAAGCAATCTGTTAATGGCTTGAAACATAAGGCATCTCTGGGTGACTTGTTTTAACTTGTATAAAAATTAATGAAATGCTCCACCTGCAATTTCCTCTCCTGATGAAGCAGCTGAACACTAAAGAGTCAATTGACACAACTCTTTTTCAAGTAATAAAATGATCCCAAAAGCACTTCTTCCAGGGAAGATTACAGGTTAGTGTGTCCCCACCATGCAAGAACCCCACACCTGCTGTACCCAAGACACCTGTGGCTGTGGTGGTGAGTGGCCTTTGTGGATGCAGAGGGAATGTGAGGCCTGCCACCTGGCTTCAGCACAAAGATGCATGTACAAAGGTGGGAGCAGCAGGTGTGGGGTTCTTGCCACTGGAGAGGGAGTGAAGCCAACCTGGAGCTATTTAAGTACCCTGCCTTTCTCTTGGCCTCTTCGTCTTGCAGGTGCCCACCTTCCTTCCCTTTATTCAATACAGGCATTGGGGTAAAATAGGAATTGTTTGCTTGCCAGCTGATTGGCCTTCCTGGTGGGTAGTGGTTTTTTTCTTTTCATATTTTGCCTACTCTGCATGGATTTGGCAGTTGGTTTAGTTAGCCAGGACTTGGGGCGCGGGTGGCGCTGTGGGTTAAACCACAGAGCCTAGGACTTGCCAATCAGAAGGTTGGCGGTTCAAATCCCCGCGACGGGGTGAGCTCCCGTTGCTCAGTCCCAGCTCCTGCCAACCTAGCAGTTCGAAAGCACGTCAAAGTGGAAGTAGATAAATAGGTACTGCTCCGGCGTGAAGGTAAACGGCGTTTCTGTGCACTGCTCTGGTTTGCCAGAAGCGGCTTAGTCATGCTGGCCACATGACCCGGAAGCTGTACACCGGCTCCCTCGGCCAATAAAGCAAGATGAGTGCCGCAACCCCAGAGTCATCCGCGACTGGACCTAATGGTCAGGGGTCCCTTTACCTTTACTTAGTTAGCCAGGAGGGGTGTAGCCATTAAATAGGTATGGGACATTATCAGGTTGTTAAGGTTTCATAAAGACCCTTGGGCACATTTAAGGGTGAAGGGTGTAATCTTGAGACTTGCCTTCAGGACTGTGGTATTCCCTGGCACCTTTGAGGCCAACCTGTAACAGGTGACCAGAGATATGGAGCTCCAGGAGCAGGTGAAGCAGGTAGCACTCCTCACCCCAGACTGGATAGGTTCAGCCACAGTTTGTTATAAATAGTTCATATCTTGCACCACTGTTCCTGTCTGCTGTGTTGTAATGCCTCCTCATTTCCCTGCATGGCTACAGTTTTGATATAGGATGGGTAATAAATCCATGTGCTTGCCATTGCTTTACAGAATGACATAGAAGCTGAAGTTTAAGCCTTTGCCAAGCGTCTGGCTCAAGCCACTGTTTCCCTCTTTCCAAGGCAGGACAAGGAGACAAGCAACAGTAGTGGGTACCTCAGTAACCCCAAAGGATCATGTTAATGTACTGGGCTTGGTATTAGGATTTCCTATTTAAATTATAGTAATTATTTCTGTATTTCTGGATATATAGTGGCATACACAAATTTTATACAAATATGTATCCTCCTTTTTGAGGAGTTCAGCTTGGAGGTATGTCGGGTTCAGCCCAAGGCCTTCTCCTCTAGGGTCCAGTGATTTCCTATTCCCCCAATATGCCCTAATTCCAGAAGAAATGTCTCGTTATTTCCTTCCCATTGTTCCGAAGGGGAGTAAAAGATTTGTTTTTTTAATACAAAATGGGGGAAAGATGGAGTATCACAAGAGCCCAGCAGAACTTTGGATAAGGTGGTTTAGCTTCAAATTATCCACCCCATTACCTTACGATTGCATGATAGGCATGCATTTCCAGGAAGGTGGTGAATGCAGAAAACATATGGCTTCAAATTTATTATTTATAGCCCACCTTGCTGCTTTGTAGATTGTTTGAAAAATATATTACCAGTTTGTTGCATACAGCCATTGTTCAGGTAATTGCTTTATTTTCTATTGAAATTTAACACAGCCATTTGATCTTTTTAGTCTATCTGTAGAGTTGGAGTTTTGGTTTTGGCATTCGTTTTCTGTTTAGTTAAGTTAAATATGAGCAAAATAATAAATGTGCCTACCTTACAAAAGACTATAGGGGAATCCCTCCCCACGAACATTAATTGGCAGCATTGCTTCAGAGGGGGAAATATATATTGGTCTCCATTCGCACCTCTGTAGATGAAAATGAATTTTAGGCTCAGAGTGCCAAAAACATGAGCCATACAAATTGTGCTGTAAAACAACCCTTTAGGCAGTTTGACCCAATGTCTAGAAGAGTATGCAGAAAGGAATGTCAGAGGCGAGTGCAACCTGGGATTGGAGAAGGAGGACACAGAAACCACAGTAACGGTACTGGTTTTCAAAAATGATTAATTTATTTAATATCCTCAATAAGAGAACCAATTCACACATGCTCTGCAAGGATATAGTTACCAAAGATAGTTGACTAGATGGCAAGTCAACTGAAATTGAATGGCATAAAGACAAAGCTTTGCACAGCTCCATGGGGTGCTGCAGAAGATTTCACCCCAAAATGGCTGTGTTTTCAAAATTCTTATACTCTCTGCTCGGTCTCTTGATCATTGCAGATATTCTTTGAATTTCAAGACCATAGACTGATGGTCACACATAAGCTCTGGATTGCAAGGCCTGATGTCATCCTTGACTTTATCAGAGTGCCTGTAAGCAAGCGGACACAACTGGCTTGAAACATGGCGTTTTCCTTCCAAGAAATGTAGTTTTGCAATCTCATATTCTGATTATTTTAGGTCCTCTTTATTTAAGATGGCTATCACAACAGTAATATTCCATTCTGTGGTCACATTTATTTCAAATGCTCATCCATCTTTTCATTCATCCAGAATAGTAATACTACATGAGTATATCCACAAAACTTCCAGACTCATTTTACAAAATAATATGTGACTTAATATGGTGTGCGACAGTATTAGCTCCTGCAAAATACTCTGTTCTTACATAAATATGGCTTAGAGGGAAGGGAGGCCAAGGATCATCTGATCAAGTAAAATTGTTTCATGTATTCAGCCAAGTTTCCCAAGCAATATTAATTAGTTACATATTTTCTAGGCCTTCTAAATACTTCTATTAATAGATTTCATATAACAGCTTCCAATTTTATGGTTCCTCAGGCCTAAGACGATCAGGCAAACAGTATGCTTCAAATGAAGAGTAATTACCATTTTTACTTGAGTCTCTTAAAGATGAATACTGATTCTGAAGGTTGATGGAAATCTGATAGTCCTCTGTGACTCATCTGGTCTGTCTATTCACTTCCTCTTGTCATGCTGTGGTTCACAGTGCCTTCTGCCTGTTGCCAAGCAAACTGTAGCATGATGGCACTCTTGCATTTTTGTTATATAGAAGGATATGCATGACATTATACACAGTATACAATGCATTCATTCCATTAGCACAAGGATTTCCATCTGTGAAATGGAACTTCCCCCATCATGCATGCCCCACACGCTCTCCAGATCTGCTCAGGTGGGTTGAGGGAATCCCCAAAACAGATTTAGAGGGTAGATGGGAGAAAAGAGAGGGGGGAAGTTCTGTTGTACAGCCAAAATGCATTGCATTGATCAAATTAGTTTGTTGCATGCCACCTATAGGCACCTGGTTCTTACTAATTTGTCAGCACATTCAGGTGAGATGTCAAACTGTTAGGTACTTCTAGAACAGATTATTGAATTTCCAGAGCATGCTTTAAAAAAAGTCTTAAAGTGGGATTGTTTTCCCTCTTTCACTCAAAGCAACCTGCCTCAAAACAGTAGCAGCAGAGAGCAAGTTAAGGTACAGATGGAATGATGAGAGTATTTACAGTAGCAGCCAGAAATGTAGAAGCCTTCCGTGTTGAAGATCTTCTAGTAGAAACTGGAAATATCTGCAAGGCCCCTTCCAGCTCTATGATTCTATGAGATTATCAACATTGCTCCTCCTCTTGTAAACTTGTGTTACTACAAAAAGCTCTTCATTACATTTGCATTTGAATATCTGATATGATTTATTTCCCACCTGTGGATTATAATGTGTACTGTATGTGATCGTACTATGTTATATTCCATAAAGAAACATGCAGAACATTGATTGGTCTTTCTAAATTGTGCTATCTCAATTGGATTAAGCTGCAGTTTCCCAAAAATGTCAGCAGATGGGGTTGGATTGCAGTTTTGCAACTCCACATCAAACCTCTACAGCATAATAGCTAGGAATTACCTTACTATATCATCTTGAGGTTCAGCAGAGTCATTCAGTTGCAAAATTCTGTTTGCCTGTGAAAGTACAAGATTGTACAAAGATATATAAGAATGTATGCTATTTTTTTCTGAACTGCCTTTTAAAATACAACTGAGATTATTCAGGAATTAGTGTGGTATGTATCTGTTACTTTGGTGCTTATACTTTGAGTTTAAAGAGATTGGCTGGTTTTTCAGTAGATATAGCAACAACTTGACTAAAAGTAAAAAGGAAATTTGTTAGAATTTAAGAATACATTCTAAGGGGGCTACATATGAATAAAAGTTACATTGTAGTTCACCTGCATAAAGGAGAGCAGAACTTTATACTTTATTCCCCCAATCCAAGCAGTTACTTTCATTTGACCATTTTCAAGGAAGTAAGCTCCACTGAACTCAATGGAACTTACATTTAGGTAGACAAGTATAGGATTGCACTGTTAGTCACATGCCTTGAGTATTCCCTATTGCATTCTGTTCATATATACTGATATAACCCTGCTATACTCACGAGTGGAGGAAAGCTCTAGTCGAATGCCATCAAACACTGATGGTGAGGGCTCACCATCAAGCCTAATTAGAGGCATTGAATGCTGCAAAGAAGGTGTATTCTGTTGCCTCCATTGCATCCTCATTGTGCATCCTCATTCAGCAGAGCTTTTCTTTTTTTATAATAATTTTTATTAACTGGCCAATCAAATCAAATCAAATCAAATCACATCACATAAATTCCGAATTACAAAACCGAATTTTAAATTTTGTTGAGGGGACCCATATTTCAAGATCCAAAGGGGGATTCTGATCATCTTCTTGCTACTGCGTTAATGTCCAAATCAGTCCAAACAGAGTTCATAATTCTATCCCGTCTTATCTTGCTGTTTCCACATCACATCTTGTTCATATATTTTCTCTTTTTTCTTTATGATCTCTTCTGATAGTCTCCTTAAGCCGATAAGCACCAATAATAATCCTGTGTGAATTTTTCCGTTCTTCCAATCCTCAAATCGAGATGGTTTCCATATATCATCGCCTTCATAGATAACAGCGCTCTTTCCATCATTAATTACAGAACTGTCGTTCTTAAGTCCCACTGAGGAGTTTCACCCACAATATAAAAACAGCTCTATTTCTCTACTTCTCCTCTCAGACTTAAGTCCTCCGACAGAACTTCCCAATATGGCGATGGTATTTTTAACTGCGTTAAAGCCCTTATACATTCCACGCTCATCTTAGAACATGCTTTGGTTCAAAAGTTTATCTCCACACAGCCTTAAATCAACAGCTTAAGTCCTTAAAACGACATTTCTGACTTGTGAGGGGGGGGATTCTTGTTTAATCACATAAAAGAAAGAAAGGAAAGTTTTTTTTCCCCTCCCCCATCAGTCCCTTTGCCATACCGAGTCTTGGCGTATCTTCTCGTGATTTATACTTGTTCCTCCGACTCGTCTTGTTTTATCAGAGATCTCTTCTGTTAGCAGTCTTTACTCCCCCTTCTTCCTTGAAATATGTACATTCGCTTCATCCAAATTGTTTCTTTTGAAGTTCTTGCAGCTAGTGGCGCAGATCAGAGACGGCGTCCAGGAGCACCGAAATCCCATAGGAGGGCATTGTGCCTAGTGCCCCCATCCCCACAAATTCGGGGGTGGTATAGGGCACAGCAGGCAAGGGCAGTCCCCCCCCCCACAATCCTGGGGGGGTAGGGAGGCTATTTACTCCCATCACAGCCTTCAAATTACCTCGTGTGGGTCGGAGAGATGTTATTGTCAGTCATCTTCTGATGCGCCCCTAGTGCCCCCCCCATTCAGCAGAGCTTTTCCAGGTAATATGAGGCTTATTTTATTGTCTGGCCTGAAGGAGGTGACAGAACCAATGGCAGCTCACTGTGACTTGTTTGCAAAGCACTGGGGGGGGGCAGGACTCTTGCATCCAGTGGCTCAACTGTTACAGCACATGAATTTCAATTGGTGCCCAGAGCACTGTCTGGTCCTCTTATGTTGGATGACTCTCAGTTAGTGAGGCTTGAGGACATGGATAAGGTGCTTGGACTGGTCAGAACAGCTGCTTATGCTCTGGACTCTCATCCCTCTTGGCTGATAAAAACTGGAGGGGACATCTGGCTGGGCCTGAGTGGTGATTACTGCCTCCCTGCAAGAGGAGGTGGCCAGTGGTAAAAAAACACTCCTCAATAAACAGTCATTTCCTTACATAGTGTTATGAGTTTGTGGGTGCTAAACATAAAGGGACCCCTGACCATTAGGTCCAGTCATGACCGACTCTGGGGTTGCAGCGCTCATCTCGCTTTATTGGCTGAGGGAGCCGGCGTACAGCTTCCAGGTCATGTGGCCAGCATGACTAAGCCGCTTCAGGTGAACAAGAACAGTGCACGGAAACACCGTTTACCTTCCCGCTGGAGTGGTACCTATTTATCTACTTCTACTTTGACGTGCTTTCAAACTGCTAGGTTGGCAGGAGCAGGGACCGAACAATGGGAGCTCACCCCATTGCGGGGATTCGAACCACCGACCTTCTAATCAGCAAGTCCTAGGCTCTGTGGTTGTGGGTGCTAGACATCCTTAAATTTCTGTGTCCAGCAGGCATTGACATTTAATTAATGCATAGGGTTTTAATACACACAAATCTGCCACCTAGTTTTAAATTGTGTAATAAACACTTCTAATGTCCTGGAATTAGCAAGCATCAAAAGCTAATTAAGCCCAGCTAGTATCCTATGTTGAGGTGCTAGTCTGGTTGATGGGTCATTCAGGAAAAAAAGGATCAACAGGGAATGGTAAATGACACCATTGTCTCTGCTGTGCCTCAGTTTCCAAAAGGAAGTAAGAACCCTAGGCAACCATGTGTGGAACCCCTAGAATCTCACACCGCTCAGAGACTGGGGTGGTGTGCAACAATATCTTTAGGCGTAGGGCAAAAACATTCATCTTCTCCCATGCCTTTGGCTAATTAAACAACCTATGGCCTTTCAAACCGTGGGAGATTTTTGTTTTGTTTTGTTACTATGTTATGTACTTTTGTGTTTTTATATTGTAAGCTGCCCTATGATTCTCAGATGAAGGGCAGTATATACATTTAATGAAAGAATGACCAGATTAATATTTAATGAAAATTAGAAACTGTATGTTTAAAGTAATTTAAAATATACTTAAATATAAATGTGATGGCATGTGGATACCTACAGAAGAAAGCCAAGTCATGGAAAAGTGACGGAGAAAGGGTTTTTTTTCCTGAAGGTGAAAAAGGCGTATGCAAATTCAAATATTACTTGCAATCAAAAAGAGCAGAAAGTTACTCATGTCCCTGCTAATGATATAACATCTAGCCTAGCAGTGGGACAGGTGAGGCTGACTGCTGTGGGAGGAGAGAACAGGTCACCTGCTCAATGAGCGAAGTATCTCTAGAGGAAAGAGTGGAGAGCTCTGAACTCAACTCTGAGATCAGTATTGTTTGGATAAGCCCAATAAATGAATTACGAACTAGCTGCGCTTGAATGCTTATGCTTTTGTCCAAATTGTATATTGGTATGCATATCACTGGTTGTTATATTTATCCCCTGCTTGAAAGTACATGGCAATAGAATAATAGCTAATAGCTGGAGATGATGTTACAATGCCATTGAAGGACAGTGATGGAGACACATGTTTTAGATAAGGAAGGTAGTCTCAAAATATCAACAAAAATGTTGTCATACTGGGCAGTTAATAAATTGAGCTAAATTAAGGCTATGTTTTACTAGCTTAAACACTTATTTATGAAACAGTTAAAAGTAATGTCAGGGTTTTTTCATGGACAGGTGAATGTTTTTTTAAAAAAACTTCCGTATTTTAGAAACTGCTGTAAGAGTGCCACATACAACTCATCATATTTTATAAATGTAAGATGTAATCAAGATGTAGTCTGCTGTGCAGCCACCTCCTATTAGACCTAACAGCTCTGGGCACAGGTAGTAGGTCCCCAGTGAGCTGTATATATCAAAGTCTGGAAAATTCTTCATTTTAATGAGCTGCATTTTCAGAAACCAGACCTTTCCCTGTTGGAATAGCTGTGGGAGACAAAAATGAAAGTTGTTTTTTTCCTTTGAGACATTGGTTACTAAATGCACTGAATTTCAAAATTACAATAGGAACACAGAATTACTTGAAGGCTCCTCTGTCTGTACTTGCCTTTGGGCAGAAATTATTTCTGAAGAAATTGTACTGTGTCTAAGAACACCTGGTCTGTGAAATAATTTATCCACTTTTGCACATATAACCCAATTGATGCCTAAACAATTCCAAACATATTAACTTAAAACATATATTTTATGTTACCAAACATGATTAATGCTATATCATTAGTTCTTGAAGTGTTATAAATTAAGCTATATTTGAGACGTTAACACAGTAACTCATGCCAGCTGTGAACACATTATATTCTAAATCTATAGATGAAGGGATTTCACTAATGGAATGTACACACACCAATATATACTCACATACATTTTTTAAAATGGCTTTTAGTTTTCTTAAAGATCCTGCAATTTTTAGGTTCCCAGGCTTAGTGCAAGGCATTGAAAAAGAGAACACCCCATAGCAGCCTTATTTCCAATGCTATGACTTTGAAACCCTGAGTTATGGATCTTCTTGGGCATTTTGTGTGTGTGTGTGTGTGTAATTCAGTAGTCATGGTAAACCAAATTACATTTTACTGGGACCGGGCAAATGTACTAGGTCTTAGAGAGGAGCTCACATCCTATTTGTTTCTCCCGGTTCTTTTAGCACTAAGTCCAGCATTTGACTGCGCATGCCATCCGAAACTAGGATTTTGATTAAGGTCTCTTCTCCTTTACCAAGGTTTACCTTTACCTGTTGTTAAAGATTCCAGATTCCAGATGACATGCTAAGTGAAGCCTTGGTTTGGCTGCACTGTGCAAAAAGGACAGGGAGGACAAAGTAGGAGCAAGCTCCCCTCCAGGAACCAGGATATTCACAGTCCTGATAAACCACAGTTTGGTTTACCAAAATGTGGGAATAAGGCCACTGTATTGAGATAGCTAAAGGGTTATCTCTGCTTCCACCCTACTCACATTTCATTTTTATTTTTTTAAGTTAGTGGAAGGAGTGGGATTTTATCTCTGCTATTTGCCCTGTGTGCATGGTGTTGCATTTCCTTCCTCCTCCTCCCCTCTCCCTTCCATGGTTACTAGCAATAATGACTACAAATAACTCCAGGTTTCAGAAGCAGTATGTTTGCCACTGGAGCAATTTGAGGGCATGCCAAAAGGGCTAAGCATGTAGCAATAATTATTATGTGGGAAAGTCACATTCCCATCCAGCATTCATTGTGGATATTTATGAACATCTGCAACTGAGTGGTCCCTGAGTGTTTTCTTGGCTCCACAAAGTTGCAATATGCTAGGCTAAATTCCAGCAAGAAGATCTTCAAAACAGGGATTCAGCTCTATGCAAAAAAATACTGTAAAAATAAAATAATGTATTTGGGAACTTTTCAGAATGCTTTGGACATGGATTAATTTAACTGTCACTTTGAGAAAGAGAAAGAACTGCTGTTCATCTCCCTGAAACAGCCTTTCAAGTGATAAATGGCATATCCTCTCTTCCCCCCCCCCTTGTGTTGTATATTAATGGGTAGATGACTGTTGTTAGGTGAGAATCAAGCTACTACTTACGTTTTAAGGGAAGCCAGAAGAGTTTCACTAAGAGGAGACTCGTACCATGGGCTACAAAGTGAAATGGTAAAAGTGAGATTTCATTGGGGAGTTATTTAATACATGATGGACTACATTACACTACATCACTCTAGTAAGAATGCGGGTAAAAAAAAGTTTGTAGCAATATAGTTTTCCTTTGTATTCAGCTATGTTGGAGCAGAGCCCCCACCTCTCCACACAATTCACTTCATTCGTTCCATAACTATGGAACTCATAACTATAGAGAAGACTCGAAGAATACTGTTTGACCTATATTTCCTCTATTATAAAGATAGTTTTCCTGATTTGTGATGATGCTCTTAGCATATTGCAATGTATAATACTACAAAAGCTAAGAAAGCAGAGTTCACTAAAATAACAGCCTAATCAGTTAATGAGGTGAAAACTAGCCCTTTGCTGGGTTATTGCGAGCTAGTGCAAACAGTAATATACTTTGCAATGTTTCGGTGATAGTTAATCTAAGCGTAGTTCATAACATTTTCTTCCTTCTTTATTTTGGATGCTCCGTTTTCAGCTTGTGTTTCTTGTATACAGTTGTACCTTGGAAGTCGAACAGAATCAGGTCCAGAAGTCCATTCGACTTCCAAAACGTTCCAAAACCAAAGTGTGGCTTCTGATTGGCTGCAGGAAGCTCCTTCAGCAATCAGAAGCCACGAACGCCTTTGGACCTTCAGCTTCCAAAAATAGTTCGCAAACCGGAACAGTCACTTTCATGTTTGCGACATTCAAGAGCCAAAACATCCAGGAACTAAGCTGCTCGAATTCTAAGGTACGACTGTATGTCCCTTTTAACACGTTATATTCAAGCAGATCTTTTAAACTTTCACCTGTGCTAGCTTTTAGCAGATACCTGTTAGGAAGAACGAGAGAATGTTTAGACCAGCTATCTGCTACCTGCTGCTTTCCAAATGTTTTGGAGTAAAATTCCATCATCAATGGTATGTAATTTGTCATCTTGGCTGGAGCATATATGTATTGTAGTCCAAGTCATCTAAATGGTGCTAGGTTGAGGAAGGCTATTTTAGAAAGTGACATAAAGTGCCATCAAAACTTCTGTTCCAGTCATAAAAGTGTCATTGTATCCTAGATCCTTTTGCAAAAACCTACAAAAATAATACAGTGATTGAACACATTAGCTGTTACCTAACTATCCTAAAATGACCCACATGTTCACTGTTTCACACAGGGTAATTGTGGTAAAGCAATCATGAGAACTTCTTCAAGGTTTTTATTAGAATGAGATGCATGACAGTGGGGAAAAACCCTTTTCTAAAACGACAAGGAATAATCACTGTGCTAAGATTGCAAATTTACAGCTACTTTAAATAATGTTTCCATTTTTTCCTGTGATCTGTCACAGAATGTAATTGTTTTGCTGTCTAGCTGTGGCAAACTCTAACTGCAAGGAGCTCATTATTTAAAGGCTTTAATGTCACATTTTTATCTACTAGTGAATCAATCTTTAAAGAACACTACTTTGAAACTGCAATACCACAAGCTAGACAACCAAAACCACTGATATATATTTTACACATTTGAACTCACACTGGACATTGATAGTGGATTTATTCTCTCATTGTATCCCAATATTTCTTTCTCTCACACAGTTTATTTATATCCAGGTTTCCAATTACGACTCATGTTTGAAAGTGTTTTCAACAATAAATTCATCAAATTTAGGAGGAGGGGGATTACTGTCAGTGACCTCTCAGCTTTTCCAGAATGCTTGGTGTAACTTCCCTGTCTCACACTGGGTGAGAGAAATCTTTTTTTTTCCTGTGCTGCTTTTGAATGGTCATACTCGGTATAGTGTTCTTCATATCTAATGTGAATTTGGCTCTCATATTGTGCATTGCAAACATAAAGTTAAAGAGACCCCTGACCATTAGGTCCAGTCGTGGCCGACTCTGGGGTTGCGGCGCTCATCTCACTTTATTGGCTGAGGGAGCTGGCGTACAGCTTCCGGGTCATGTGGCCAGCATGACTAAGTCGCTTCTGGCGAACCAGAGCAGCACACGGAAATGCCGTTTACCTTCCCGCCGGAGTGGTACCTATTTATCTACTTGCACTTTTGATGTGCTTTCAAACTGCTAGGTTGGCAGGAGCAGGGATCGAGCAACGGGAGCTCACCCCGTCGCGGGCATTCAAACCGCCAACCTTCTGATTGGCAAGTCCTAGGCTCTGTGGTTTAACCCACAGCACCAGCCATTGCAAACATACATTGGGTTAAATGCTATCTTGACATTGTGACATTTCAGACATGCAGCGGTTCCCTCATAAGCACTCCAAGAGCATGTAGGACTGCCACTTTTCTGTATCAGTTTTGTACGGTGATTCTGCAAAAGTGGCTTGCCAGGTGGAGTGGAACTTCTATAGTTGCTTCCTGGCAGGTGGGTCACTGTTGCTTACCAGGAAAGGAAAGGTGGTGGGGAGGCTGGAAAGGTTGAAGCAAGTCCAACATTCCTGTGAGTCTCTTCTGGTTTAATGTGGCTGTATATCAGTACTTGCTCTGACAGTGCTCTGGTCTGCTAGTAATAATGATGGTTAAGTGCATGATTTCTTGGAAGAACTTCTAGTCGTTAGTAAAGGAAATTACACTGCAGTCCCAGTCATATCTGCATAGAGGTTAAGCCCTGCTCAATTCTGTGGGGCTTACTCCTAGATAAATGGAGGTAGGATTGCAGCCTTAGTTATTTTCAGGTGCTATTGTGTGCTATAAAGCCATAAAATGCAGATATATTTTAGATCAGGTTTAGAGAACTGCAACCCCTTCTCTCCACATGTAGCCTACAGCATCTATTCCTTGCCCATTTTCTCTTCTTCCCCAGTGCAAATAGTCTTGGGGAAAATCTTCTAATGAAGCCAATAGAAAGGGGAAACACCAAGACTAATTGCAGTTCAGGAGGCATTTTCTGCTGTCTCACAGTTGGAAATGGAAGGGTTAATATTCTTCTCTTTGTACCCTGTGACCATCCTGGAAGTCCCCTGTGCTACAATATTTTGGAAGAAATGTGTGTTTTATTGGCTCCAAAAGAAGCTTTATTAAAAGCCTAGTTGTTCTGGGTCAGGCACAATGATCTTCCTGGCAAGTGAAGCTGGGAACGGAAAGGTTAATCCCAGCTGCACTCCCAAGGAAGATCCCTCTGCTCCAGCAATTAGTCTTGAAAAAAGGTAGCATGCTTTTTAAAAGCCCCGTGGTAGGCATCCCTCATTCACCCTTGGATCAAAAAAAGATTTCCCACACCTGTTTAAGACAGTAGAAAAACACTATATATTTCAAGTCAGGTATAAAAAATGCATATAGACAAATCACCACAATCAATAAAGCTATGTTGTGTTGTGAACTGCCAGGAACCTGAAAGCCTGGAGCCAAAAAGCTTTGTAACTTGTTCTTTACACAAACAGCTATGGCACATAACAAATTTGAAACTGAAGGGAGTTTGTGATGCAGCATAGGGTTCTGATGTTTAAAGCAGAAGTCACTAATCCTACTGGATATGCCAACAGGAAGGGCCATAGCTCAATGTTAGATCATCTGCTTTGCATACAGAAGACCCCAAGTTCAGTTCTTTGACATCACCAGGTCGGACTGGGAATGTACACTGCCTGAAACCCTCAGCTACTGGTCTGACTCAGTAAATAGGCAACTATCTAAGCTCTAGGGTACATCTAAAATAGCTCTTTGAATTATGGTCAGAATTTCTGCAAATAAAGTTCCATTCAAATGCAAGCCTACCTGTCTGCAATGTGTAGTTGATATGTCTTGTTCCCTTTGCTGGCATAGTGTAAGAACCTCTTATTCTTCTAGTGTTCTTCGTTGTTTGTTCAGTTCAGTTTACATTTAAAGGTAAATTTACGTAATACACACACCTACATAATACACACTATCTGAAACAATACACAAACCAAAAACAGGTATCCTTCAAAATTTGAACTTTTTTGAATTTTGCAGTGCAGTTCGTCAGCCATGTAATATGCACAAAAATGCATATACTAGGGCAAAACAGCATAAACTGCAAATAAAAATGCATTGTGCTAGGGAAAATGGCTTTGCAAAAAAATGTGTACATTAGGCAAAATGGCATATAAAATATTAGGAGAAATTCACATTAAATGCTAATGAACTTTTGCAATGATTTTTTGTGATTTCTATCCTAGTTTTCAAACTTTAAGTGCCATCAGCATCCTTAGTGGGTGGGTGACATTGGGGTTGTCACTCTTTGGTTATGGCAATGCAAAAAAAAAAAATCAGAACAAAAGAAAACAGAATAAAAATGATTTTTAAAAAACTATTTTTCTATTTTTGGAATAACTTTTATTGAAATTTGGGGAGGGAATAAAAAGATTAATATTGGATTATTTGGCAAAATATTTGTATTGAAAACAAAATTAAAAAGTGAAATTGTTCTCTTTGGGGCTTTAGATGATATATTTTATCTTGATATGGGTTAATAGTGAAATAGCTCTGTTTTTAAAAAATAAATAAATCAGCTCTGCTGAAACAAAATCAATCAAATAAAAATAAAAGAAGCTGATATTAAGCTTGCCTTAGGCAAAACAATAATTTTTTTCTTGCTATCTGTAGATGCATTTTTTTTTCAGTTTAGGAGTACTCCATTCTTCTTTAGCAAAAAAAAAAAAAGACTAATGTTTTATTATCTGAGAGAAATTAGACAGGTGTGGCTTCCTGTCTTCACTCATTCACTTAATGGGTTTAGAAAACAGACTATTTCCTAGTGTGAAGAAATAATGTGGAGGTTAACTATTGAGGCCCATCACAATGTCGTAGGATCTTTTAAAACCTTTCTCTTCTAACAGTTGATAAATGGCCATGACAAAATTTGTTTTAGTGATTGCACCTTGGAATTCCATGCACTAGGCGTGAATGTAGTCTGCCAGGAAAAATCATAATAATTTCATCTTTTGCAATAAAATATGTTGCAGAGGAAATATTAAGCACTTGATTTTGATGTGTTAGCCACCCACAACTCTAGATACCTAAAATATATGAACATGTCCAATTCCCCCTTAGTAATTCCTTCAACATATAAGTTAAAACCAGTGTATCTTTCTGGCTGTGATCACTGGGCCTGATGGATGTTGCAGCACAAAACATATGCAGGGCACCAGGTTGGCAAATGATTCAAATGTGTGAGAAAAACTCAGAAACTGCTTTTTCTAAGGAGAAAAAAACAGCACTCAGTTGTATTAGATATACAAAGCATGACTTTCTCATTCTCCTGCTCTCTGTTGAAATTGAACTTGCTTCTCTTCCTGCCATAGTACCCACTACAAAACCCTGGTGCCAGATGTACTCCATGAGGATATGACTTTTCCCCAGTTTACTTCTCATGGAAACTTAGTATGTGCACTGCACTGAGGCCAGACTGCTGTTTTAAATCATGCTTTAATTGGGTCAATGTGAAATACAAAGATTTGAATTATTAACTTTATATTTCAATGGCTTCTTGTTGAGGCAGAGGAGATTATGTGTACAGGCCACCAGCATCTTACTTGGGGGGTACGTTCAGGGGGTGGCACGTATAAGCAAAAATGCATATGCTCAAACCAATCCCTTGGAAGCACCCCCAACATGACCAAACTTACCTTCTGGAGCTGGTGTGCCGAATATCAAGGCAGAGAGCTATTTTAAGCGAAACCTCACCAGAGCCCACTGACTAGAGAGCTTCCCAGAGCCCTGTAAGCAAGTCTGAGAGCTTGAAAGCTCTTCCATTACCAGGAAAACCCAATGCAAAATAGCTTTTAAGCTCTCTACCTTCCATGCATTCCATTTATGTGCTTTGAACCAGCCAGCCATCAACTGTGTAAAGTTGAAATCACAATGTTAAACATGCTTAAGTTGCAAGTGACCTGTATATTTATGGTCTCTCTCTGTATGTGTATTGATTATTTTGACTGTTTTATCATTGCTACAGCATGTTGTGGTGACGGCTATGTCAGTGTGTGTGTCTTTTAAAGGATCAGATAAAGTCGCTGGGGCAGGTATTTCAGCGATTATTAGCCACAACAGCCAGAGCTACTGACTGCCAGATACTTGGAATCAATAGGTGACAAATATCACCACTTTGCCTTACATTTTAAACTTTGCTTATACATCTCATTGACCACTGCCAGGGACTGAACATTGAACTTGGTTGACTTTGCATGGCTATTTTGTTGTTATGAGTAACAAAATCCTACAAACAGATGGTGTTATGCCTCATTGCAGGAGAATATTTAAAATAGGTTGGGTCAAGCCAACAAAGAGAAGTTTAATTAAAACTGATAATCTGAATGAATGATAGATTTTTTTCAGGCTGTAAAAGTAAGCAGGGATGCGACTGACGCTTAATTTGATGGAAACCTGATAGAGACTCAACTGTTCCTGCAAGCTCTGTAGAAAGAGATACAAATATAAAAATTAAAAAATAGAATAATAGAATAGAATAATTTCACTCTGCTAGCTTTATATGCAATGGAAGATATGACAAATATTCTAGCTACATTTTTCAGAAGAGAGACTACTTTAACACGATTACATTTTTCTAGATGTACAGAGATATTATCCTGACCCATCACTAGCCGTCTAAGCCCTATGGACAATTTGCATCACATTACAATGACTAAAATTGTGATCCTGTGCATGTCTTCTCATAAGTAAATCCTATTAAGATCAATGGCGGTTACTCACAGGCAAGTTTGTATAGGATTACAGTGGGTTTTTTTTAAAAAAAGAAAATTTTAAGTCAGTGACTAAGTAGTCCCCTCTCACACACATGACAAATCAACACTATTATTAGCTATGGTAGTACTGTCCAGAACAATCACATTTAGCAACAAATATTGGGTCATCCACTGAGCAACTAAAAGGTTGTTTTACATACATTAGT
The DNA here is from genome assembly GCF_965112155.1 of Podarcis liolepis. NCBI lineage: Eukaryota > Metazoa > Chordata > Lepidosauria > Squamata > Lacertidae > Podarcis > Podarcis liolepis. The sequence goes on from NC_139564.1 coordinate 49,282,032, forward strand.
TAAGAAACATACTTTCCCCCAAAATTAATTTAATATGTTGCCTTCAATTATAAACTGATGGTCTCAAAGTATAATTTAATTTTGAAGTTAAGCAGTCAAAATGTGTTTTGTTCATTTTGTGCTGAACCAAAAGATAACAACTGGCACCCTTTAGGCAAAATGCAAAATAATATTAGCTCTTCAAGGTGACTTTTATTCACACTTTGATGACTCCTGCATTTCCACACCTCTGTGTGCCATATCTCACTTCATATCCAGCAGGATTACCCAGAAATTGATGGTTTTTGAGATAGAACTAAACCTCCCAGGAGAAATTCTTTATGTAAACAGAATAGTGAATAGATAGAACAACCGAGGAGAGCAGATAATTACCTATAAGGGTGATACTTAACAGTGCCTAAAACAAAAGGCACAAATGAGTACTGCATGCATGCATTTTATTCATGCCCCTTGCCTTTAAAACATCCACTGCACAGTTCTTAATAAATGTGGAGATAAAGATTAAGGAAAAAGTAAAATGCAATCCAGTGATGTATTTCTTAGAGATATTTGTGTTCATTTTCAAACTGTATTCAAACTGGAGTGATTTTGAAACTTGGACTTAAGGCTCATTTTTATTTTTATTTAAAGACTAGGCAAAATCAACAATAAAACATGTCAGACTGAGGGTGCTCCAGCTCAAATGGCATGCAGTCAGCTTTCTTTTATGTAACAGTGTGTTAGATAACCCCAATGACATTTTGGGAGCTTAGGGAAGCATAAAGTCAGGGGGGGCATACATATCACAAATTATAAGCACATATATTGATATGCCAATGGATTTACTAACATTGGTGTACTAAGTGAAAAAGAGAACTCAAGCAAATATTTTACAGCAGTAGTTCCTCTTCCAGAGTCAACACCATTTTAAGGAACGAAATGTCAAAACTGCCTTGTGGATATCTCTTCTGGTGTGTAAGGATAGGGACAGGTTGGGTTTGACGATATAGTTGTGTTACGTTAACAAGTTTATCCAAGGATTCCACCAGTCCAACGCCTATTTCTTCCTCAGAAGCTTTATTGTCTAGCAGTGTTGCTTTTTCCATATAAATCTTTTTGATGGCTGAGAGAAGAACCTGTCACTAAAGAGAAAGAAAGGCAGATTTTCCTTGACTGGTTTCTTCCATCGTTCGTCTGAGAGAGGTCCTGCCTTGATTAGTGTGTCTGCCATGTGCCATTCTTGTATGGTGCATTTATCATTTCTACTCCTGTGAGGGAGCAAAGATGTGATAAGATAAGAGAAATGAAGCTTCAAGTTATCTTTTTAATCCGCATACCTGGGATTACTTTCAAAGTGTGCATTTTCTCTTATCTCAGAGGATGTTGCATTTACCTTGGCATACAGCATTCCAGGCTAACACTTCCCCCCCCCCTCTTTTTTTACAAAAAGTGTTTGGGTAGATAACAGTGAAAAAGGCATGGGAGAAGAGGGGGTTGCAACAGAGGCAAGTGAGGATTGGGGCGGAATACAGATAATTCCACACACAACCTCACAGTTTATTATTTACGTATAATAATGAATGTGTAATAAATGATATTCAGCCCATTCCAATAAGACAAAAGTGTAATTGTTAGCAAAACAATATAATATACAGCAATATTTTTACCACATTTGTTCTTTAGCATTATATTTCATAAATAATTATTTGAATACTTTCTTCTTCTTTTACTAAAAGCAGTTCTGCTAGCGAGCGATCATTTTGAGGAAATTTTTTAGTAAGCTAATATTGTGTTTTTGAAATGTATTTTAGAAAAAGAATCAACCTTACCATGGGATTAGGATAAAAAATTAAAATCAGTATTTTGCAATATCAAGTTTGTCTGCCTGAAACCGATGAAAATTTGATTTAAGAATGACAGTACTCTGTGACAGACAGGTAAATCCTCATTTAGATGGAATGCAAGCAAATACAGCATTAGAGTGTGCATATTGAATTAAGAGACATTTTGAGTAGGCCAAAAGAAGCAAGAGCTAATGCTAAGCTGAGCTCTGCTCTAATCAGCAAGCGGACACACTATGGAATGTAAGGAATTAGTAGTACATTGCATTCCTTGGAAAGAATCTATTAATACCATAGGAAATTGTTGCACAGCACCTTATGGTGGCAAAATCCAAGCTTCTGGCACAATGTTCCTGCCAATTAAAGTCATGTTGTACCAAAGCTATAATATGCACAATTTCAAAGCATAACTACATCTTTTAAACACAATGAATGTGTGTAATAGTTTTCAACTAACTTTTCTAATCTTGTTTCCTGGGGAGAGAAAGTCAGATTAGTAGCAATACATTTGAAATAATTATTTTGACATATCCATGCTCTCTCGATAAGCTTTTTTAAGTCTGTGAGTATTAAAATGTAGGTGCAAAAACAGGTATAAAATAAAAAAGATGTTGTGCGTTCTCCACCTGCGCTGAGAGCCAAGCTTTGGAACTAAGTTGACAGACCAGTGAAATGAAAATCAGTTCAAGCCATCATCACTTTGGCTCGTCCCTGCTGCTCATTCCCTGCCTGCTTCACCACCTCTCCTCCTCTGGCTAGGGAAGTAATATGTAGCTTGATATCTGTGGCAACTTTGCATCTCAGTTATATGGCTGAAGAATCCAGTGTTAATATTCCAAAAAGGATATTTGAGAGTGGAAATCTAAAACATCTTAACAGTGCAACATGCATTCACTAGTTCCTGGACTTGCACAGTCAATCCCATTTGGGCTGGCTTTTATCAACCAAGAAGGGCAAGGATCATGAAGACAAATGGTACGCTTCACCCTCTGAAGCAGATTGACCACATCCTCAAGCAGCAACACTAAAACTGTTCTGCTAAGACCAGATGGTACACTGAACACTTCCAGAGGAATAGCTGAGAATGCTTTCCTCTCAGTGGCAACTTAAGCTATAAATTCATGTGGTCTGGGAACTATTCTGATAAAATATGCTGGTGGGACCCCTAGATTAGTTGACCTAAAATCCAGGTTTTGAAGCCTGAAGAGATCTATACTTCCCCTGTTTTCCCTGTGAGCTGCTACTCTCCCAGGGAAAACCTGCTCTTTAGGTCTAAACCAGAGAAAACTGCAAAACCCAGTTGCTCTTTGCTTCAACTGAGTGTTAAGAGTGGTTTTCCCTGGGAGAAAGCAAAAGGCCAAAAGGAAGTGTAGATAAGCCCTTAGAAGAATACAGTCTGTATTTTATTATGTTATTGTGGATCAGTTTGTTCAGAACCTCCAAATCTGCAGAAAACTGAAGCATTGCAGTGATCTGAACAATTTAGAGTGGATACATGACAATAGCTGGACTGCTGTACCTGGCTTAGGTCATTCGTGGTACCCGCTGGCAAAAAGAGCAGGCCCAAGAATTCTTCAATATTTTTTTCCTTTGTAAGGCTAGTTTCCTAGATGACCCATCCCTTCCTCTGTCTACCCAAGAATATAATCTTTCTCTACCCAAATGCTGTCTCCGCTTCCCACTCCACAAAAATGGTCTGTGCTGCTCATCCCATCTTTAAAATCTGAGTTCCTGTGTTTTCGGTATTTGATTTCTGGGGTTGATGTGTGTTAGTAGGTTGGTGGGTACACATGCTTCCCTTCCCTTCCTGGGGAAACTTGTTTAATCTTTCAGCTGCTTTTAAGTAGATATTTAAACAATCCATTTAATTTGGTTAACAAACAGTTCCTGTAGTAAAGCTGGAATGATGATCTTAGGTCTGTATATATGAACCCTTAAATAAATTAACTCTGTATTATAAAATAAATTCACTGCAGCACAAAAGCTCCTTCAGACATTCCCTTTCATGTAATAATATCATGATAAGGGTTGCAGAGTAGCATGATAGCATTCATGCATAGAGCAGACTTTACTGTTGCACTGACATATGACAGTAACAGTTGATCCAAACTGATTGACCCTGGAGTAAAAGCAAGCTTGTTTTCTCCTTCTCTGGAGGTTAGTACCAAGGAAGGCGGTTCTGACTAAACGTCAGGAAGAACTTTCTGACAGTAAGGATTGTTCAGCAGTGGAACGGATTCCCTTTGGAGGTTGTGGATTCTTCTTGCTTGGAGGTTTTTAAGCAGAGGTTGGATGGCCATCTGGTATGGATGCTTTAGCTGAGAGTCTTGCATCACAGAGGGTTGGACTAAATGACGCTTAGGGTCCCTTCCAACTCTACAGTTCTATGATTCATTGTGCAAGTGATGATTGCATGTTTGAATTAGCTAGTTTGCAAGGTATCTGTCTTCTGTGGGCCACCCAGTTTCATGGATTAGGGATGGTTTTACTTCACCTTCATGGTATTGAAAGGCAGTCATTCATTTATATGGGACAAAGTAAAGTAAATACTGTCTCAGTGCTGCAGATGGAAGGAGGCTGGTAGCTGCTTTCCAGAGTCAGCAGCAGGCTTGAAGAACTCACTGCCCCAGCCTATTTGCATGTCTTCTGTATGCATATTCTTGTATATGCATATAATATTATTATTATTAGAAACACAGACTTAATTGGAGGATTCCTTTTTTCAAAAGAACTTTGCATGATTGCCTTTCATATGTAGATCAAGCCATACCCAATCAAGAAGCAAGTAATAGTAATTGTTATTTTTTCAATTTCCCATTTTATTATAAGAACACAGCTGTTTAGTATTTTTGTAACTAATATACTGTTCCCTCCCCCACTTTTGCAAAGCACTGTCCTGTTGAAATGAAAATATGAACCAAGACTCCTTCATCTACATTTAAAATCCAGCTATGTCCCCAAAACAGCACCCATGTGGGTGCCCCACCTGCTCTGCTGCCTACACCAGAGGTGGAGAAGCTCCACAACCAGCGGGGCCAATTTTGAGTGAGATCGCATCAAAATTGGGTGAGATTTCACCCCAAATCAGCTCAATTTTACCTGAAATTGATGCCAACGATGGCGGCACTTCTCTGCCAGTGGCAGATGCAACAGGGTGTGTGGTGGCAGCAGAGTGGGTGGTGCAGGCAGCGGCGACAGCAGCAGGTATGGTGGTGGCAGGAGAGGTGTCACCCCTGATAGTTACACCTGTAGACATGTGTTAGTGTAATGTGATTATGGACACACAAATGCTCAGACACTGTGGGTGCCCTGTTTACATTACGTTCTACTCTTCTGGTCTGGGGCAGCGTCTCAGAAGCCTTGGACACATCTGGCTCATCAGACTATTAATTTTACTGCAACTAGAGACTACCTTCTCAAATAACAGCACACAGTCTTTACAATGTCATGCTAGCAAGATCAGATTATTAAAATACTGTAGAAATAATAACCAGCTCTATCATTTACAGAAAGCCCAGTACTAAAGACTCTCCAATTTTGACTGTCCTATACCTTAAAAAATCAGATGTCATCTATTTCATTATTATAGCATTAAATATTTACTCATGTTTTATATTATGTATGATGAATTCTTCGTATTTGAAGTATCTTCATTTTGAATATCTCGGATAAGATGTGGCAAACCATTTGGGTGTTATCTTAAGAAATTCAATGCCACTGTGTCTAATCAGATCAGATGTACTTACAAGCAATGAACAATAAGGTCAAACCATTTAAAATAGATGTGTTGATTATGATTATTTTTTCTTACAGGCAAAGTTATTCCCTATAAAAACCTGTATAATCAAAACAGTTTTAGAGCTATTTGTCTTCATGTTTTCATAAATAAAGTGTTACATGTTCATGCTCAGGGTATGAAATATTTCATTAACAAAGTATAAATAAATAAGTTAATGTGCGCCTAATATTTTATTTAAGCTATGGGCTCTGCAAAACCATTATTTAGACAGACCTCTGCTCCTATCAGCTTATGGTCTTTTCTGCATTTCCTGTCCTCGGCCCTCCATTTTCCAGCATTCAGCACCATTTCTTGAATAGTGCATACTTCATCAGTATTCACAGTCTTAGCCTATGGACTCAATTATGGGTGTAGAAATTATGTTTCAGATTTTGTCAAACTTGCATCAAATGTGAATGACCTTCTCCCGAATTACTGTTGAATGAAGTCTCATGACCCCAAAAGGTATAATAGACACATAGCATAAATCCCTCATAAGAAATATTTTTAATTGTTTTACAATAGATTTAAGCAGATATTTCTACAAATAGAAAAGTCTTTCCACTAATTTTAACAACTATGATCTTTGGGCTTGCTTTATCGCGTCTGCTCCACATTTTATGGCTATGTTGAAATTACTGTTCACTTTTAAAAGCCATATTTGATTAGGAAGAGATTCATTCCAAGCATTAATTGAATCCATAATAAGAGGTTATTATTTCTGCATGTGAATTATAATATTGGATCAGCATCACAGAACCCAAAGCAAGAAACCTAAACATACCCAACTGACTAGGGGATGAAATACCACTTCTGTGCCACACAGCGTTCAAGGGCTGGTGCAATCAGATAGCAAGCTAAGCGACTGTCTACCATTCCAGGAACACCCATGTCGAATGAGGCACTGCTGCACTCTTGAAGGAGGTGCAGTGAAGCAGCTTAGTAGCTCATCTGCTAAGTAATGCCATCATGATCCCTCAAGTATCATGACTGAGAACCTTCTGATCTCCATCAGCTGCCCAAGCATAGACTCAGTTGTAAAAGGGGGGAAAGGAAAGGACTTAAGGGTGTTAAATCTGGTAACCAGAAAATAATACCTGACACATTTTGATTATTTAGTGTGCTGCTGTTGTGCTGCTCAGCATACGATCAGATGTGTATACACAGAGGGAAGAGAATGCTAATTTGCCTAGAGCAGCAAGAAACCTTAGGCCAACCCTGCAGTTGTTATAAAACAATCAGCAGTATCATGCAGCAATGCTTTCTTTTGAAACACTGCTTTTTTCTTGACAGGCACAGTATATATGGACACACATTTCTTAAGGCAAGTCCAAATTCTGCCCCTGTTCACATGTTTTGTCTCTGATACACTGAGCAATCACCTTGCTCCTTGCAACATAGTACTCAGTTGTTCTTAGTTTCTCTGTCTACTTTCATTCATTTATCCACCGCCGCCTTCTCTCTGCTCCAAGGCTACCCTGAGGCATCCTACTTCCAGTCTGTGTCAAGATGTCTTGACGTGGCCTCGAAGCGTGAAGTCTTGAAGCATCCTGGCAGCATTTTAAAGCCAGCTGCAGGTGACTGAATGTAATACAGATGGGGGGAAATGACAATAAATGCTTGGATCTGATCCGTTTGCCCCAGTTTTGGTGCTCTGGGCAGGGACTTGTTTGCTTTGCTCTCATTTTTTCCTACTTGCAGTATTCCCAAGAGTCTACTTCTTAAGGAAGGAATTGCTGTGCTGTGTTTTTATTGACATTGTAGGTGCATTCCAATAATCAGAGCTTTTGTGGCTAGATTGAAGCATGAATTTGCAATACAGATATATCATGATGCTGCAAATATGAACATCATACTGTGTTGTCCTGACCTAATTTCCCACTTGCTAAATACTTTTACCAAAACCATTGGAAGCTGTAAGCTACACTTAGCCTTTCTGAAAAAGAAACAGTATATGATTTAAGAAATATTTGCAACTCTAGCCACCTTCAGGGATTCTACCCATGTGTAAAACCAACTTGTGAGCTAAGCTCTGCCCACCGCCATCCCATGAGTTGCAGGGCATTATTACTATTACTATTATTATTATTATTATTATTATTATTATTATTATTATTATTAGCACACCTGCTGCCGCCAGAGAAGTAAGGAGAGGTGGAAGTGGATTCCAGCAGGATCTTGTGGACCTCTCACAATATCTTGCCAGAACTCAGAAGCTGCAGCTGTGCAACCCAAGAACTGAGCCTTCAGTGTGGGAGGAGCACCTTCCCGTTTTGCCTCAGGTGGTGAAACCAAATGAGCCACCCCTTCTGAAGGCAGATTCTGACAAAATGCTGTGTGATGTTGGTCAGTTACAGCTAAGAATGGGCAAGTCTGTCAATTTCAGTTTCACTCTGGGCGGATCTACACACAGGGAGGGGAAACACTATAAATAAGTCAGAAATTAAATCGTTATAACAAAAAAAATTTATGTAAAAATCACATAGGAAATTCTTTTGCTCTCTGGCGCCATCTTGTGTTGCATGTTTATAATGAATTCAAAATGTTGCCTTTTGACTAATTTAGCTGAGTCCTCGGTTACTCATTTTTTGAATCTTAAATTCAGTTCTTCACATTTCAACATCATTTTGCACGCACGCACACACACACACACACACACACACACACACATGCTTGTATGCAATTGCCTAATACACTTACTTTTGCAAAGCTTTACCCTCATGTATGTATTTTGATACACATTACTTGTCTAGAGAATTGCACTGCAGAATTCAGGGAAGTGTAAATTTTGAAAGATGGCTGTGTTTTGGTTTCAGTATTGTTTTCCCTGGGGTTCTGGTACAGATGGGAAGGTAAAGTAAGGCAAGGTCAGCCCTTTGGAGGCACCTCTTCAGATATTTGGGGCCCAAGTCATTTAGACTTTGTTCTCAGGGAAGACTCTAAGCAAATTCACTCAACATAGCAAGATGTGAATTGGAAATGACAGGAATGTTTGGGGTGAGGGTGGCGCACACAACCTCAGATGCCTGCCATATGTTATTCCCATATGCTTATAAAGAGTTGACTGACTAGGGCTCATGTTACTATTACAACAGGGGTGTCTAAGCTCTAAACTCTGTCCATCCAGCTGTTGTGAGACTGAAACTCCCATCAGTCCCAGCTGGCATAGCCTATAGGGATGATAGGAGTTGTAGTCCTACAGCATACAGAGGTCCATAGATTAGCCATTGTTGGGCCAGCTGCTGTATTTGCCAGAAATCATCCATGGAGAAGAGTTGCATTAGTCTGCTCAGATCTCCTGATATACATATGTACTTATACGATAACACATGAGACCTGTGTATTATACATTTATATATTGCATCATACATAAAGAAATGTACATTTCCTGCATGTATAACAATGTTGTTTTGAAATTACATGTTCATTTTTGGTGTGTAGTGATGAAAACACCAAGGTTATGGGTTCGATCCCCATATGGGCCACCTGCATATTCCTGCGTTGCAGTGGGTTGGACTAGATGACCCTTGGGGTACCTTCCAACTGTACAATTATTTCATTCTATGTCCTGTGTGCTTGTTAAAATATAATGTGTGTTGCAATGAGGGGGTGATTTTTCTCAGTAGTAGAGCATTTGAATTGCATGCAGAAGGTTACTGGTTCGATTCAGGTAGGGCACGAGTTCCTCCTGTCTGAAACCCTGGAGCTCTGCTGCCAGTCGGTGTGGAGTAGACAATGCTGAATGAGATGGACTAGTCATATAAGGCATCTTCTTTTCCTATGACTATATCACAAATCTATAAATAAATGTATTAAATATAAGGGATGAATAGTGATCCAAATGCATTAGGCCACTGTGCTATTGCCTACTCCTTGTAAATATAATATTGTACAATACACTGTATTACTAAAACAAAGCAAAACTCTTAGACAACAAAACTAAAGAAACTAAAGTTGCTTCATTGAGTGTAATGTGCCTGAAAAGTATAAACGTAACCTTGAGTTCTGGCTGACATTATTGCAGATTATTTGTGCTGGGCACAAGAGGTCTTGCTTGCATCATATATGTTACTAACACTGCTCACTGCTGTAGCTGAGCAAACAGAAATAATACAGAACATCTGCAGAAATGATCCCAGTATGAAATATTGCTATAATATTGTGTTGTAATCAGAATCACTGATTGTTTTCAATGATAAGAAACAGGTAGCCTCACTGCTTGAAAATTAGACTCTAATCTAAGGAAAATATGACTACAGGATATTAGTTCCTTATACTTAATGCTTTGATAACTCTGACGATGAAATAGAAACAACCTGGGTTGGTGCTGGTTGTTTTTTTTAAAAAAAATAATAATACCAACAACTTCTAAATAAACAGCACCTGCTTAACTTGCAGGGGGTTGGGGAAAACGTTGCGTGATCAACTTCTATGGCCTCCATAAAATGATTAATGGCTGCAATCCTAAGCATTCTTATCAGGGGGAAAAACCCACTGAATTCTATTTTCCATGGTGATTTCATACCATTCTGTAGAGAGAATCCACTTTATATAGTGTGTTCTGCTTTCAGGGGTTAAATATTTGGAAACCTGTGAGGATAATCCTAAATTTGCATTTGCTAGACATCTTTGTGTGCTTTGGGCATGTAAATTCCCCAGTGGGTGTCATATAATATCATCACTGATCATGAAAATAACAGTTCCTTGGGGAAAGGGGCCCCCATAGGTATACAGAGATGCAAATGAAACCTGCAAAGAAAAAGAAGCTGCAGTGTGTCTTCTCCAGCTCCTACGGGGAGTGCTTCTTTTCAGGGTGTCCCCAGCCTGGAAGTGTTGTTCATGGGTTTAGGCTGCGGCATCTGTGTGCTGTATAGTGCTGGGGGTAAGTTCCAAACTTGAGCATTTTGCTGCTAAACAGCAGGGGATTGAGTGGTGTCTGAAAAATCTGAAAGTGAAAGATACCCCTTTCCTTTTCATTCCTCCCAACATGTCCTTGTATATTAAAGGAAGAGGAGGTTTTGTGCATCATTGCATACACCCACCCATAAAGGTAAAGGGACCCCTGACCATTAGGTCCAGTCTTGACCGACTCTGGGGTTGCGGCGCTCATCTCGTTTTATTGGCTGAGGGAGCCGGTGTACAGCTTCCAGGTCATGTGGCCAGCATGATTAAGCCACTTCTGGCGAACCAAAGCAGCGCACGGAAATGCCATTTACCCACCGGAGTGGTACCTATTTATCTACTTGCACTTGGACATGCTTTTGAACTGCTAGGTTGGCAGGAGCAGGGACCGAGCAACAGGAGCTCACCCCGTCGCAGCGATTCAAACCGCCGACCTTCAGATGTTGCCTGAAATATCACTGTTAGCTGACTATTCCAGATACAAACATTATTAACCCCCTTAAGCAGAAATAGGTGGTTCTGGTGGTTGCTCTGTATTAGCATTTTGGAAAAATCTGGATTGGCTTTTAATCTTTGATTACTTTTTTATATATACTGATTTCATTACAACATGTTTCTAAGATATAATCTCAATACATGGGAGAGGTGCATAATAATTTTCTGGTATGCTTTCTTTTTGTCCTAACTCTAATTAAATCAGTTTTATCTGTAGCATTTAAGGCTTAATAATATTAATCTCTTTTAATCTTACCTGCTATCTTCACAGTGCTATTCTAACAACAAAAATGAGATAATATTTAAATACAAATTTTGTATACATTAATTAGGTTTATGCGAAGAATATCATTTTATTGACCTTTGAAGCAATAAAAAACTGGTAGATGAACATTAATATTTTTTCTGCTTGTGTATGAGTCTTCTTTGAAGCTAAACCTTCTGTGTACTCTCAGGCTTCAACTTCTTTGACTTTCAAAACCAGGGTTAAATTATTTACAGAGTAATCATTGAACAAGTTTATTCATTAAAAAAATAAGTCCTATTGTGTTCAATGAAATTTATGCCCATGTAAGTATGCATTCAGCTGCATCTTTAGTGAAATAATTTCTGTGTAGCTAGATTCTTTTAGTTAGGCTGGATCCACACTGTTTAACATTATTAGAACGATATTAGATACAGTATACCGTTCTAAAACATCACAGGGCATACTTGTAAATCAAATCTTTTTTACCTTGGTTTCTTTGTGTCTCCCTGCTGCTGTCTGCTGTTCGCTCTGCAGCGCCTTCTGGTGTCACATTTTAATAATGCTTTAAGAACATTAAAAGCAGTATGTCACCTACGTCATGACAACCATTCCTTAACCCTTTTTTAACTTTAAAAACCATGAGTGTAGATCCGACCTTAGACTGAGAACTGTAATCAGGTTGTAGTGGCTCTTTGCAGGACAGCTAAACCATGTGTTTAGGTCCTGCTACCCAGATCACATTCTCCTTAAAATTAGTTGGTCACATGGATGGGCCTTTTGAAACAATATGCACAATGAATGGAATTGTTTTAATGCTGTTATTGTTAGGTAAACATGTATTTACCCTTAGGTATTAAGAGGAAGAGGGTTTTTCCTAGCAAGAAACCAAGTTTTGAAAAGGTTGTAATGTTTTGTAACTAAGTTATTTCATAAAACTAGGAAATGAGATTTCATATGTGAAATGTGGCTATATACCACCAATTCAAAAATAGAAAATAAGTTGATGGAAAGAGTACGCTGTTTTTCCTAGGAGACACTCCTGGAAAAATGAACGTTTTCTACAATAGTGAATCCTCCTAAGGTTAAGAAATTATTTTTTGCAATCTGTTCATACATAACACATAAGACATCTCTATTCAATACACTTCAAGCCTGAAGGGTTTGTGAAGCAGAAAATAGTATGAGAAAAATCTCATCTTGCTCACAATGAAATACCCTGAATTCTTTTTGACTGGCTTGTTGCATTTTACTTAAATAATTAGGACCATCTGTTCTGCTATTAAAAAGTTCCAAACATTGTGGCAGACGCGGATATGATTGCAAATCATTAAGCATCATTCTGCAAAAATAAATATGTACTTCTAAAATTAACATGGGGAAATGTTCTTCTGGCACAAACATTTAAACCATATTTGACCCAATAAATGCTTTTCATCAAGCATTTCACAAGCCTTATGGTTAGGAGCCAAGTGCCCTAACTTGCAGGTGCTTTTCAATATGATTTCTCTTTACTTTTCCACTCTATCCATAATCTTAATTCTTAGAAATATTATGGATTTCCTCTACCTTTCTTCACAATGATCTGATTTGATTGTAGTGATCTATAAGGTGCCTTCCACAAAAATTGCTGTATGTTGATGAAGAATGCTACCAGTTTATCCACTGAAATTTTCAGGAGGTTTTGTAACTTCTGTGCACATGTATGCACATTCTCAGATCTATTTCAATGGTATTCCACTTCTCTCTCAGTCCTGACCCCCTCGCCCCCCCAAAAAAAAAACAGAAGCAGAAGCTTTGACATCATGAAGTCCATCCCTTCATTTTCTTCATTGTACATGGTGGCCAATGTGAACCCATTTTTTTTTCTTGGCGGAAGCTTTCCTATATGCCACATGATCCTGGTTCATAATGTCCTGTAAAATATATGGGGTGGCTACAAAGAAGCAACCATGAGTTTGAAGTGAGCTTCCAATTGTTCATTTGCAAGTGGGGCCAGTTAGTTGATCGGTGCTGACAGAGGGATCCGTGACAATTGGCTGCATTAGGGACTCCCCCACTGGGAAGTCCATAGTGCACCAATTTGCATCAAATCCCACTTGCTAAAAGGAAGCCTTACTCCATTGTTTTACCAATTGATTTCAATGGAAACTGCTGTGCATGCTTCCACCACCAACCAGCTCATTGGCACTGAGAGCATACCTACAAAGGAGGTAGTTGAAACCATCCATCAGCTGATTGATGGTTTAAGTGACTCCCACCCCTTTGAACTTTGATTGGTGTCCCTCATTTGATATTACGGTATAAAGACTCAGTTGACAGACAGATGACCAGTCCCATTCACATGCCAAAGTTGGCCCATGGAAAGTATGGGGACATATGGATTTGGCCTACCAGCCAGTTCCAGTTCTCCTCCCCATCCCCTGTGCTATAACTACATGTTACAGAACCACAGGATTAGTTCAACACATCACACAAAATCATTTTAATTGCATTTGCTGTGGGTTTTAAAAAAAACAACAACAACCAATTATGCAAAAGATTCCTGCATTGCAGGGGATTGGACTAGATGACCCTAGTGCTCCCTTTCCAACTCTACAATTCTATGATTCTATGAATAAGCCCCCATTTCACTTTGACAGATTGGTTTATACCATAAAGCTGTTTTACTTTCGACTGTTCAAAGCAGGGACCACGTCTTACTATGAAGGTGCTTGTAGAATGTCTATAAAAATACATGCCTACCAGGACTCAGTTGAACAGCTGCTCTCTTCATATACATTTTTAATGTTAACATTGTGTACAGTACAGCAAGTGTTATTCAGATAGCAAAATGGCTAGTTTCCTAAAAATACCTAGAATAAAGGTAGTTCAATCCAGGTGCATAAGATAGTATCTGTATAGCCTTTGGGATTGAATAGAATGGCTTCTGAATACCTATTTTCTTTTCTATGCCAAAGATAACAGACATTGTTAAATAAACCCATTAGGTATGTTGTTAAGGTAAAAATGTAATTGCCGGAGCACTATGGTGTGTGTGTGTGTGTGTGTGTGTGTGTGTGTGTGTGTTCTGTTTTACCGTTGTGTTCCCTGTTGGAGATACATGCCCTGTGGCAAAGAAATCAGAAGTGAACCCAGAAGTATGGAAGGAAAGGTGATGAATTTTTAAAAGCACATTATGTGGAAAAGTGCATTTCAGATTTCTTGTATCTTCCCTTGAAACCTTAATGAGGCTTTTTCTTTCTTGCATGATGCAGGGGGGGGGAGGGTTGTGAGAGAGGGCTGCCAGATATAAAATAGAATTGTATTACTTCAGCCACAAAGCCTCAAGTCCCCATATCCCACCATACAATTGTACAATAAGCAGATGCAAAAACAGCGCAAAAGGGGAAGAGGGAGATCCACTTTACCAAGCGTCATAATTTTGTGCCACCTTAAAGGGACGATACAGCTGTTGTTCAAAGGATTATGTTTTCATTGTCATTTCAAACACAATCCCTCTCTTTCGTTTCTGATAATTGATAACAGAAAATTGTAATGAATTACTGATTGGGGAACACTTGATTTTGTGGCTACTCGAGAGACTGTTGAAAATGTAGCTCTGTCAGTAAGGCACCCTGAATTACTGCATTTAACAGATTTATTACATGAAATAATTCCAGGCAAAACCATAAATATATTTTAAATGTGGGTTGTTGCCCTTCCTTGGAGGTTTTTAAGCAGAGGTTGGATTGCCATATGTCATGGATGCTTTAGCTGAGATTCCTGCATTGCAGGGGGTTGGCCTAGATGGCACTTGGGTCACTTCCAACCCTATGATTCAATAAAAAAAACTGTTTGGTTTTTTTGCTGTCCCAGAATCCTTTGGAATGGAGGGGCAGAAATTTAAGAAATAAATAATCTATTACCAAGGTCTTCTAAAATATGTTGTAGACAAAGAAGCCCTAGGATGGAGTGCCTTGCTCAGAAACAGCATCCTGTAAAACAAGGATATAATCAAAGTCCAGCTGTATAGCTCAGTTGTTTAGAGTGTGGTGCTGATAATGCAAAGGTTACAGGTTTGATCCCCGTAAGGCAGAAGTTTTCAACCTTTTTGGGTCCATGGTTCCCTTGACCAAATGCAGTCTTTCGGCGGCACCCCTGTGGGACTCAGGAGCCCAGTTATGCCACCCTTGCCTGCAGAGCTGTCAGCCGCACACCCCTCCCTTGTGGAGGGTTCCCTCAGCCTCCTCTTCTCCCTTCTTCTCTGGGCAGCCACAGCTGTCCCGCCTCCTCAAAGAGAGATGCCTCCTCACTTCCCCACAGGGGCCTGGGAGCACCCCCTGGCCAGTCCCAGAGGCATCATTCACCTGGGGAGCTTGGAGCCAGGGCTGCTGCAACAAACAGCTTTACAAGCCTTTGGGAGGCAGGGATGTGAGAGGGAACCAGAGGAAGGAAGGGAAAGAAAGAGGGATAGAGGCCAGTGTTCCCCACAGCACCCCTGATCATCATTCAAGGCAGACAAGGTGCCACAGCACACTGGTTGAAAACCACTGCTGTAAGGGACAACGGCATATTTCTGCATTGAAGGGAGTTCAGCTAGATGATCCTCAGGGTCTCTCCCAATTCCATGATTCTATAATCAGTCTATACCAGGGGTGAGGAACCTTGTACCCAGGGACTGAATGGAGTCCTCCTGGCCTTATCTGAAACATTCCCCAAGCCACATCTTCCCCAGCCACATTTCACACCTTCTTGAGCAGTTTTGCCTGGCTAGTTTGCATCCTTGAACTCTGAGAATGCCTGAAGGACAGCGATCGTCCTGACAGTGTGTGCAAAAACTTGCTAACTGTACAGAGGTAAAGTTTACATTTGTTGCTCTGTCCAGTTTTGCATCTGGCTCTTCCCAAACCTCGTGCAGGACCTGGAAGCTTCTACAGGAGCAAATGTGACCCTTTAGCTGTGAAGTATTATTCACCCCAAACTATAGAACATTCATAGTAAGAAAAGGATACTATGCTGCCTTCATCTTTTAGCTCAATTGAATTTTAACAATATTTTTATTCATTACTAATTTTAAAAAAACCAAATGAACTTAAACCTATCCAAGACCAATTTCTGCATTTTATCTTCAGAAAAATCAGGTATAAATGAAGGCAGTGAAACTTCCTCTTGATTTTGCCAGACTGTCATTAATTGATAGAAGTCCTTTTGATTCTTTAATGTATCCATTAAGAATATTGTTATTTTCAGTGTATAAGGTAACAATCCCATCTGCTCAGAAAGATTAAGATGTTTAAGAGTGCATACAGGGCTAATTCTCTCCTCCCTCCCCAACCCAAAGCAATGGAAATAGATTTACTGCTTAAATTAAGCCACGTGTGGAGCTAGGTGAAAGTTTGTTGAAGCTCACAATCTAAACAGATGTTCTTGTAATTTGGAGCATCATTTATAGCACACATTTGAGGAACACAAATCATACAGAGGCAGTTTACATATGGGGAAAAACAAACCCTAAGAGAAAGACAAGTCAATGTGGGGTGCTTTGATAAACTCCTTTTTATGTTTAAGTGTTACGTGATAACAAACATACGGTACATGATAACAAATATAACAGCATATACTACATTCATAATATTCAAAATCAAACTATTATATATAATTATATTCCATTAATTAGGTATAGATTTATATTAAATCTGCAACAAACTGGGTGGGGTATGATGATGATGATGATGATGCAAGAATTCCCCCAGCTTAATCCCACCCTTCGGTGGTGTGGTGAGACTTTTCCTTCTCCTTAATAAGTCCTTATAGAGGCTTCTGCCCCTCCAATGCAGGGGCGGCAGCAGGCACCAAAATATATTGGGCTGCCCCAACAACCACCATGTTCCTTCCCAACCATACTGGGTTCCCGGTGAAGTTTTTAACCATGTCCAGTGGTTATTGGGGTAGAGGTCTGCCCTTCACTCTATTATTAATTGGCCATCTAGAAACAAGGTCAAAAATAGGGCTCCATAGTGATTTTAATTCATTTCTAACAATAGTGTGCATGTGTGTGTGTGTTTTTTAAAAAATCAGGATTTTTTTTTAATGCTCAGTTGGCCACAGGAGTCTAATGAGCAAAGGTATATCTGGAGGGGCAGTTTTGCTTTGTTATTGTTTTCATCTTTATTAATATTTGGCTTCTCACAATCTTGACTAAGCCTTCATACAATTCAATTCTTCATCTTCAAAGGGTGATTATATTTTTATTTAAAGCCACCTATATTGGCATTATCAATATTTCAATCTGAATGAAGATCAGCATGCACTCCTGGTTAGAATAATTTAAAAAACAGCTAGTGCTAATATTAGGAAGAGTAGGAGACTATATCTGAGGCTGAAATGATGCAAAGCTTTTATGCATAGAGAAATATTAAAGAGCACTAATTGCTTTCTGGATAATCATATTAAATACTCCTTTATTTAGTTCCATGTTTCTCTTGGTTTCTCAGGTGAATGGTATATTATAGGAAACTCCAGTGTTTAATGTTTTTCACACTGTTCCCAACATCTTATATTAATTGGTATAAATATTTTCTTTCTTTCTTTCTTTCTTTCTTTCTTTCTTTCTTTCTTTCTCTCTCTCTCTCTCTCTCTCTCTCTCTCTCTCTCTCTATTATCTATCTATCTATCTATCTATCATCTATCATCTATCATCTATCATCTATCATCTATCATCTATCTATCTATCTATCTATCTATCTATCTATCTATCTATCTATCTATCTATTTCTATCTAGCGTAGAACTGAGAAATGGAAATAGGGAATCTTCTTCTGTGGCTTTTGAATGCCATTCCAGTGGTTCACTGAGATGATGGGGCATTAGAAGGTGCTTTACTTTCAAGTACACAGCCTCACTTTCCTTTCATGTAGTCTCTGACCTTGTCTCTAGTCAGTCCTTCAGCAGAAGCCGGGCACAGAATTTTCCATCTGCCTGCATTTAGAATGGTAGACAATATTGGACACACCAAGGAGCCCCAATTTCAGTTTAGAATTTTTGATTATGACTTGTTTCCTTTCTGAGCTGTTGTGGTTCATGAAAAGACAATAGGGGTGTTTTAGTCTGGTGTGTTGTAGGCTATTTTGATTGACTTGGCCTTCTGTATTCGTCTCAGCTAAGTTACCATATTTTTCGCTCTATAGGACGCACCGGACCATAGGAGGGGGAGAACAAGGGGGGGATTTCTTGTTCTCCCCCTCAAAAATAAGGTGCGTTCAAGAGCAGGTCGGGGAACAGCGCAAAGGCTGCGTGCAGCCTTGCCGCTGCCCCCCCAGCTTATGGGGCTGGCAGGAGTTCCCGCCGGGCTCCAAAGGCTTGCGGATAGATGCCTGAAGCCCGGGGTGCGCAGCGCTGCGCTCCCTGAGTTTCGGGCTGCAGGCTGCTATCCACAAACCTTGGGAGCCCATCGGGAACTCCCGCCGGGCTCCGAAGGCTTGCGGATAGATGCCCGAAGCCCGGGGTGCGCGGCGCTGCACTCCCCAGGTTTCGGGCTGCAGGCTGCTATCCGCAAGCCTTGGGAGCCCGGTGGGAGCTCCCGCCAGGCTCCCTAGGCTTGCGGATAGCTTCCTGAAGCCTGGAGAGCGAGAGGGGTCGGTGCACACCGACCCCTCTCGCTCTCCAGGCTTCAGTGAAAGCCTGCATTCGCTCCATAGGACGCACACACATTTCCCCTTCATTTTTGGTTGGGGCAAAGTGCGTCCTATAGGGCGACAAATACGGTAGTTATTTTTCTCTCTCAAACAAACCAGCAATGACAACATTTCTACAATAGCCACTTATATATTCTAGTCCTTGTTTTATAAATGAAGTATTTTGGAATGTAAGTCTCAGGGCAGGAACTGTCTTATTTTTATTGATCTGTAAGTTATGTGAAGGGTGGGATAAAAAAATAAATCAATTAAATAAGGGTAACTATCATTATCAGAACATGTAGAAACCTTTGGGCTCAACCAGAAATTAAAAAACAAAACAGAATCTCTGTATAATCTCTTGTTCATTTAGCCGTCAGAGTGGTTGCCTGTTTTAGATAGGGTGATATTTGCAGCATCCACATATTGGTGGACAGCAAGATAAATGAGCTTACTCTTTCTTTCTTTCTTTCTTTCTTTCTTTCTTTCTTTCTTTCTTTCTTTTTCTTTTAATAATTTTTATTGAATGATTTTATGTTACAAAAAACAATACAGCCACAGTACCACTAAATATAATTAAGAAATAAAAATTGCATACATCAATATTTAGTTTGTTATTTGTTATTTACCGTCTTATTTCCTCCCAAACATTCCATACAAAAACACACATATGTGCAGACACCCACACACAAAATGATAATAATGAAAGTTAATATTTTTCCCCCTTTTATCTTCCAAAATCTTTTCTTCAACTTTGACTTCCTGTCAGGTCCCTTTGCATATATTTTATCTTACAATCAAATGTACACAAAACATTCTTACTCTCACTTTCACTTGAATTTTTGCTGCTACTCTTCATGGGTCTTCAATTTGAACCTGTAGAGTTCACGAGAATTACTTGTCAAATAAATAGCCTGCAGTAGTGGCGGGCAGAGTGGCTCTGCATTATTGATCTGACTTCCCAGTACCATGTGTTGCTGCTGGTTAATCAGAGGAAGAGGCACAAGGCAGCAGGGAGATCAGTGCAGGCACCATGGCTGGAGCAGTGGGTTAGCTCCACGGTTCTGCCTGCACCACACCAAGCTCCCTGCTGCCTTGACCCTCTTCTTCTTGGTAACTAATAGTGATACAGGTTTTTAAAAAAAGGTAAAGGACCCCTGGATGGTTAAGTCCACTCAAAGGCGACTATGGGGTTTCGACGCTCATCTCGCTCTCAGGCCAAGGGAGCCGGCGTTTGTCCACAGACAGCTTTCCGGGCCATGTGGCCAGCATGACTAAACCGCTTCTGGTGCAACAGAATACTGTGACAGAAGCCAGAGCGCACAGAAACATGGGTGGCACTGTGGTCTAGACCACTGAGCCTCTTGGGCTTGCTGATCAGAAGGTCAGCAGTTTGAATCCGCGCGATGGGGTGAGCTCCCATTGCTCTGTCCCAGCTCCTGCCAACCTAGCAGTTTGAAAGCACATCAGTGCAAGTAGATAAATAGGTACTGCTGTGGAGGGAAGGTAATAGTGGTGCACATCATTGAGAAGCCGGGTCAGTAAAACAGCTGCACCTGCCCCACCCACCTCAGCCACCCCACCACCATGATTGCTAGTCTGCTATGATGGTATATTAGTAATATTGGGAGATCATGCAGTTTTCCTAGTTTCTAAATCTTGTCCAGCTGTCACCAAGGGCAAGTCTGTTGGCCAGATATGAATTCATTTAAAACAATCAATAGAAATCTTTCCTGCCATGGATTTTTTAACGAGTGAAACTCCAATGGTGCCATTTCACTAGTCAGTCTTGGGTGCTTCTATAGTGAATTCAACGTTCCTCATGATGTCTGATCAAACCATTGTGGAAAATATGATATAATAGGAAAGTAAATTCTTCCTTAAGTGGAACTCATTCTGCATTATCAAACCCAGATGTGACAACCATCAATGACTTCACCCAGGATGTAATCTGAATGGCATCAGCCATTCCCAAGATGTGGGAAAGTCGTTTCAAGTCTGCTTTATGTGAAAATATCTTGCAGAGCTGATCTGATAAATGGATTAAATCTTAGCTATAGGTTCAAAAATTCTTGTTCAGCCATGAACATCGTAGGTGGCTTTCATTAGTTCACTCCATCTCCAGCTTCAATTCTCCCATCTACAAAATGGAAATCTGTGCCATGTGCACCCCATAACATTATTCAGAGTTTGAAAACAATAAAAGAATATACGCTTTGTACATTATTCTATGCCAATTTAGAAAACTACTGCACTTTTTTGTCTTCTAACAAACATTCAAAAAATCTGCATAGTGTTACTAAGGAGCTTGGTTCAGCTGCCACTCTGCACATACCCCGAAACGACATGATTCCCTTCCCTTCACCCAGCAGGGAACTGTGCAATGAGTGTGAAAGCATAGACTGGCTTACCTCATTGTTAAGAAATTATTTGTACTCCTGTAAAAACCAATTTTAATTCAACATCAATAATTTATTCTTTTGAATAACTTGATAGTAATATCTTCAATTTGTATCTGTGAAATACTAAATGAGGCAGACTGTGGCATACAAGGCTTGCGATTAGCCACTCAAAGAACTGCGCTGTATAGACATGATGCTAAAATCTCAGATCACAGTGGAAATTGGGGAACTTGCTCCCTCTCCTTAGAACAGGTTACTTATCAATATTCCATCCCTTTGTCCTCTCCCTGTCACCTTTGTTTCCTAAATCCTGCTATCCTTCTGCCCTCCATGGTCCAAACCCATGCCTTTCAACTTTTCCCCTCATGTGTTTAGGCCTCCAATTCAACTTGCCAGATTGTTAGTGTCATTTTCTGCTTCATTTACAGCAACCGTAAGAGTACCTGCCTTTGTCTGGTGCTCTGTCTATCATAGCAACAAGTTAACTGCATGGACAACAGTGGTTTGGGTAGCATGTATTAGTATCTATATTTGAACTAGCTATTTTCCTTTTTTGTAGGCATTACATCTGGCAGTGCAAACTGTAAAGCCATTTTACACAATGACCAATAAGCATCCCCCCACCCCGTTTTTCAATCCAAATTGCCACTTAGTTGGTTTTGTTCCACCTACCTACACAAAAAGGCAATTCAAGTAAATATATGGTGCACAATATTCCGTGGCACAAAATGAGCACCAGATTAAAGATCATACCTCTATAGTTCTACATGCCATTTGCAAGTTCATGTAACAAGCAAATAAGGGCATGCACAGGCTTAGCAATGAGAGAGCCATGTGGAAGTCCAAGAATTACAAATAAATAGCTATGGTTTTATTTAACCAATAACCTGGTTTCCCCCCCTTCCAGATAATGAAAGAGATATGATCTGATGTACATGGTTTATTCAGTCTAGTAGGTATCTCTTCAAATACCATCACATTAAAAATCATCCAAATCAGAGAAGCATCCATTTCTCATGCTTGCATAAATGGAAAAGCAAAATGTGCATGTTGTACAACAAGCTGGTTGCATGGGAATACTGGTTGTTCCCCGTGACTGTGGAACAATGATTCTTGCCTAAAGCAGCATAGTAAGGCTTTTCGTAACTTTTTTCCTCCTGCATAGTAAAGACAAAATGTGTTATAGGATCCTCTGAGATTTTAATTAATTTCAAAAAGAAAATTATTGCATTAATTTGTTTTCTTCAAATATAATTTAGAATTACTAATTCAGTAAGGCATTTCCCAGTTGCCTTTAATAAAATGATAGAGATGGGCTTATGGGAAGAATCTTAATTGTTCAGCATTCTACTTCTGTTTGACTCATTTTAGACCTTAGTTATTAACAAGCAAACTGCTGCATGTAGACCTTGGTACCTGATTCAGATGTCTGCCTAGGATGGTGGTTGTTTTTAAAAGTTTTCACACACACACACACACACACACACACACACACCTCCTTTGCCAACTGGCTGAACATTGCACTTGTGATCAAAAAGTCTGCTCATCCATGAGAATGTATTCTATCCTAGTATTTACTCAAATATAAAGCTTTTAATTGTGTTTGACCTTTTCGCAGACCAGTTTTATGGATACAAAATACAGTAATATGTATCTCTAAAACAAAGTGAATGGCTAAACCCATTATATTATTTTTCTTTCTATGATGAAGTTACGCATCAAGAGAATCATCCAGTCAGTGGCACAAAGGTGGGAGAAGGGAAAGGACCATGGCTTGCATGACCTTTATCATCAGTGTTTTGATACTGCAGTGCCTAGTTCTCTAGTTACCTGTGTCACTAATAGAAAATAGAGCACTTTCGTCTTTAAGCGGCTACATATAGTTGAACGCTATCAAGTTCCATTGTGAAACTATACATCAAGCCAATCAAACATTGCAGTGGCATTTCTAAAACATTCATGGGTTGTCCTAGATGGTTTTATATCTATGAGATCAACCTAACCATTAATTATTGAAGGGTTTTTAATTCTTGTGTTATCATATCTTTATTATCTTCATTAATATACATGGAGGTTTAAAATGTTATTTAGAAAAGTTGCTTGCCCCAAATTTCAGCTCAGGAAATCATGCTGATTATTTCTTTCTAGGCTAGTTTTACTGCAACTCATTCAGAATACTATTATTGCATAATTGATATGCTATATATATTACATAAAATGATAGCTATGTAGCCTAGAGAATGTTACACCGCCCTCCCTGCCTACGACATATTTTCACTGGTTATTACTACCTCTACTCTTATATTCCCCTTGGTTCCATAAACTCATTCCCAGTGTCCCCTACTCTACCTTATAAAAAGCAATATTCAGAATAGTGGTTTGCATGACCTCCTAATGAAGATATTAACATAATAAAATTCAAAATAGTAGCAATTAATTGCACATATATTCAAAATTCAATGAAAACAATTTAGTTAATTCCACAAAATTCTACAAACTTGACCCAGTCCTTTAAGCCTCTTACACTTGGAATAGAGCTTGTTAAGCCCTCAGGTAAAACTCGAGCTGTTTTGATCCCCACACTGATTTGATCCCCATACTATTGTGCCAGGAATTGGGAAGCACCTGCTGCAGCTTCCTACTTTTGTGTAATTATTTGCTTCTGGAAATTATTCTGGAAAGAGAAGCATAGCAGCTTGATATTAACAAAGCTGGAGATCAATGTTAGGTGGGGTACCAGGCAACAAAAGTAAATACAAGCCAAAATGGGAAACGTTACCTAGCAGTCAGAGGAATGTAATGCTTAAAGCCATGAGCTAGTTTTGGACAATCATCACCCTGAGCAATGTTGCAAACAAATTACTGTGACATATTCTTCTACATCACATTGGAAAATGTATTTAGCCAAACAAAGTCCAGCTAGCATTTACTGGACTGGGGAATATTTCACCTAGCAGCGAAACCATCAGAATAACATGCAGCATGCTTTGAAAATGAAAAATATTTGCCTGGTCAAATCTGGAGGTCTCAATGCAATCGGTATGAGAAACATTCAGCATTTTGACTTGCCAGTGATAGAGCTGTTCTCTGCACTTTTAGCCTCAAGGGAAGTACCACAATTCTACATGACCATGAAGGTGTAGTATTTTGTGGAAAGGACACTGAGAGTTCATGTAGCAGTAAATCATGACCAAAGTAACATCCACCTATGCACACCTGAATAAATTCCCCTTCTACTCTATTCCTGAAAATTGTACCCACACAAATACAAGTAAGTGCTGAAAGAACAGAAACACAGAAAGCAGGTACTGTTTATTTAGCTCTTGGGCTTCTTCCCATTTTACTTTTTGTGGGTGTGTTGAGCACTGCAGATCTGTAAACATAGTGCTTGGTGTTAAAAACACAAAAACAAAACTCTGTGAAATGTCTCTCAGAATGCACTAATACCTATATCAGCTCAAACTTACATGTTAATCAATTACATGTGATTAGTGGGCCTGCATTAATGTCCATTGTGTCTGTGTATAGCTTTGCAGAAGCTACTTCACATGCATGGCATGTGTGCTGCCTCCACCTGAAATGCAGGTGATACAAAGGCAACAGAGACTTGCATACACCTTTCAATCTCAAAAATTCCCAATGCTAAATTTTAGGAAGCTGAATGAGAGGTAAGATCCACTTAGGTCTCAAAGTAGCTGTCTTATTACAAAAGAATTTCAGAAACAGACTAGAAAGAGAAGTTGCTGAATTGCAACCTATTACCAAACTTAAAACCGTGGAGAGACCTGGTCTGAATAGAGACATTGAATTCTTACCTCATTATACATGATAAAGCTATTTTTAGCTATCTCACCCCTTGCTTTTTCCTGTAAAACCAATTGTGTCAATAGGTTTACCACACCTATCAGCCAATCACCCATTCCCACCACCCTTCTGAGTAATACCCCTTCCCACCCTCTCACTATATATAAGGGTCTGGTGACTTCTGTTTCAGTGTATCTGAAGAAGTGTGCATACACACAAAAGCTCATATCAATAACAAACTTAGTTGGTCTCTAAGGTGCTACTGGAAAGATTTATTTTATTTTATTTTTACTACAGCAGACCAGCACGGCTACATACCTGTAACTCATCCAGAGAGAGCACTCATGCATCAGCTGGAAGGTGAGAAAGAATTGGATGAACTTTGAGAGGGGAAAACTGAGGAAAAAGTAAAACAATAGCATACATTTAAAAAACAAAACAAAACCAAATGAACCAGAACCATGCCCACTGATAAAAGTATCTCAGACATGAAGGGAGCTATTGGCCTGGCTGTCAAGAGAAGAGACTTTCACCCTTCAGAAACCAGTACTGAAAATACTTAATCATAAAACAGAAGTGTTGTCAGATTTTCCCACGTAATTAATTCTGGGGCCTGACTGTTGGAACAACTCAAAAGCTTGCCTCTCAGTAACAGAACTACAAGTCTTAACATTTCCAGGGGACAAAATAGCCAGAGCCTTAGTGAAAGAAGCATAGTGTTAAAATGATGGTGGTGGTGGTGGTGGTGGTGGTGATATATTGTGGTATAAGATCCTTCTAGATCTATGAATGTATATTCCGTACTTTCTTATTTAGGAGAAACAGACCGAAAGGCACATTTGATTCTCTCTTTTGAAAAATTGACTTCTAGTAGAGACCAGTCGAGCCTCTGTAACATGGGGCAGGCTACTAACAGCACACCTTTGAATGATCTCAGTGATCGGGCTGGGATATAACGGTTCGGGTATCATGGACCCCAGTGGTTCAGGGATTTACGTCTCAACACCAGTACCTTGAACCTGGCCTGGTACGATATAGGCAACCTGTGCAGATGTTTTAGTAGAGGTGTCATATACTGTCAGCCATCCATTGCATTCTGCACCAGCTGGAGCTTCTGAAGCAGGCCTGTATATAAATCTCCTGCAATCACAATGACATAAGAAGGGATAATTTCACTGGCCCCACTATCTCTATTATTTTTTCAATCGCCCAATCCTGTCACCACCTTCCACCTGTTGGAACTGAACTTCTATAGTGGGGAGCCTGCTGTACTTGTATAGATTCCCAACAGAATGATTTAGAGTTCTGCATGAATAGTGTTTCTTTCTGCCTATGTTTTGAATTGGAATTGACCTTATTTTACTAATCGTTTTATTTTAATAATCATACCAGCAAAACACCACATTTGGGTTTAAGCCCTCCACTTAAAGGCAGTGTTGTGCCTTATGCTATTGGAAAGCAGATAGTGTGCTTTAATGTATGGGAAAATGAGCTACACACAAATGCCCAAATAAGAAAAGCATTCATTATTATTGCGTATCAATTTTTGAACATCCAAGGGGGGAGACGTTGGTTGCTTTTTGCTTCTTGTGTTCCTCTTATATTTTCAGAAAACTCATGGAGGAGTCCTTATTTCTGCTTATGTTTCTTGGATCCTGGCCACTAGATTTAACAAGCATAAAAATAAATGCTTCACAGAAGTTTCTCCCAGAATTTCATCTCTTGCTGTTTGTTTTTGTAAACATAGTGTAACCTCTTCCTGCAGAAATTAATTACAGATGGTTTTTCAGCTTCCTCACTATGTGCAAGATGGTCATCCAAACAACTATACAGCTCCACTTAGTGACAATTTATAATCATTGCTAGTATTATTTCACACTCTTTGCTACTATAATCCAGAACACATATTACTCAACTGAAAGCAATTTTCAAATTATTTTCAAGTAAATGTGTTTAGTTTCAGGATGGGGAGTGATAGCCATAGTCATAGTACAAACCTATATGTGAAGGCTTTTGTTTATAGACTACTGTAGTCTAACCAACAGCAGAATGAAAACTCCTTGTTTAATTTTGTCCCTGGTTTAAATTTGTATATTAACTCCCAACCCTCTTTTAAAAGTGCAATTCTGAAAGCAATATTAAATGCCCTTACAATGCAGATTATTTTTCCTGTATTTTCAATGTATTGGTGCTAAATGCAATTCCATGCCCGTTGAAGACTTCTCAAAATGATGTGTAAACAATCAATTACTTCTAAAAGGAGATTATTGGCTCTATGTAACAGCGAATAAATTAACAGATTGAGACTGCAATGCTATACACAGTCACCAGTCAGTAAGCCCTACTGTACACAGTGGGAGTTGCTTCTGAATAAACATGCATTGAATTACTCTCTTATAAATTCAGATATTTGGTCTTAATTGCTTTCCAAGGAAACCAGCTTTGCTCATCAGTTGCAATGAATAACTAAATGGACACACAGAGAAACAGAAATCAGTTTTAGGATTAAATAATCTTTCTTTAGAGCAGTGGAGTTGGTGAATAGGAGCTGAGAGCTACTACAGTTAATAGACCTGCGAAAGAGTAGCAATATGCTTGTAAGACTTGAAACACCTGATCTGTAAAGTGGTGAGCATCTTTACTTTCACTAGACACCCTTAGAGAGGGTATTAGGAGGGCACTGCCAGTGGTTGTTCAGTGAGACCAGGTCATAAATCTTCACAGAGCTGAAAGCTATTGCAAACAATAACCATCTGATTTCAAGTACCTCCATCATTAGAAACACTGTCCTTCCATCTACACCTGAAGCTGGTTATTTGTGCCCTTCTCATAAACCATCTGAGAAGAAAGCTCTTTCTGCAGAAGAAGATTGTTTTCATTTTAGTTCATATTCACCACTTTGCTTCCCTTGTGTATTACAGGGCTCTTGTTTTGAAACTAAAAGGGCAAACTTCACCCTAAATTGCTATTGCAGCATGTATACAAGCACTTCCTATTCACTATTAACTATTTAGCCCCATGGAAGCTTTCACAGAATGTTTCCTCATCTGGATGTTTAGACGTGTCTTGTGGAATAAAAGTCTCTGAACAATTGTTTTCTGGAACATACAGTGGTACCTTGGGTTAAGAACTTAACTCGTTCTGGAGGTCCATTCTTAACCTATAACTGTTCTTAACCTGAGGTACCACTTTAGCTAATGGGGACTCCCGCTGCTGCCGTGCCGCCGCCGCATGATTTCTGTTCTCATCCTGAAGCAAAGTTCTTAACCCGAGGTACTATTTCTGGGTTAGCAGAGTCTGTAACCTGAAGCATCTGTAACCTGAAGCATCTGTAAGCTGAGGTACCACTGTATTTTAAAGCAGTAGAAAAAGAGTTTGCTTCCTTTATGTGGCAGGAAGAACAGCATGTAGCATTCTGTTTAAAGTAAAGCTTCTTTAAAAAGCATCACCAATCACATATATTACCCTTTCCCATCTAGGTGTGATTGGATCAGTGCCATGTTTAACAGAGCCAGTGGGGCAATTAGGACTGGACTACAGGACCAAAGCCATTTAAGAACAGATAAATTCATGGAGGATAAGGTTATCAACAGATACTAGCCACAATGGCTGTCTTGTCCCTCCACTGTCAGTGTCCATATGACTCTGAATATCAGTTGCTGATAATGGCCTATTGTGTTGTGGTGCAGTAACTGGTTTGTGGGTTTGTACTAAGTTGAGAAGGGGAAACTTTTTCCAGAACAAACTACCATACTTGTCTGTGTTCTGAACTAGGAGGAACCTTAAGAAGATAAGCGGTAAAGTGTTGATATATTGTAACTGGATTTTAGACTATGTATTAAAATGGAGACAGTTATTGCATAATATATTTCTGTCTGGATTAATACCGGCAATCGTTCCACAGCTATGACCTTAATAACAATCCTGTAAATCAGAAATGCCTCAGCAGTTATTTCATTTTCTGTACCTCAACTCTGTGAAAAGGAACTTTGATTCCTTTCCAGTGTTTTTTAAAACATGAGCCAGACAAAGCTAGAATAAACAAAACAAGGAAACTTTTTGAACACTGGAAACAAAAGAAGCCTGGCGCTCAGAAGGAGGTGTTTAAACGGAACCAGTTTAGAACTAGTCCAAACTGAGCCTAATTTAGCTCATGTTAGGAGAGAACATTTTGAATCAAGATGTGGGAATCTATTTATTTATCAATGTCCAATAGCTTTCCACTTATTCCTGCAGAGATATATGTCTTCGTAATCATTAGAATCACATATTCAAGATACTTTTTGTCATAGGTATGAGATAGATCTAGGTAACTATCACAGTTCATAAATTACTGTACAACAACAAATTTGTTGTCTGCGTTTTTTCAGTTCATTTAGGATGAATCTGATGCGCTGAATCCAAAAATCACATTGGTTTTGCTCAATCTGTTTAGGTTTTTGAGCTATGGCCACATGTCATTTTTTTACATTTTTGTTCACATGTACGCTTGTGTGGAGCATTTTAGAAGAAGTTGTGGAGGTAAAATGCCATGTTGAATAATTGTTTTGATTGGAAATGATTATTTTAATGACAAGAAGTATTCAGGTCCGATAGTTCTGGGTGATTATGTCGAAAAGGGATCAGTTTGAAGTCATAAAACCTCGAAATCTTCCATAAATTGGTGCAGCAAAGCATAAAGTTATTTTGGTATTAAACTTGGTGACCAGGATAAAGCTTGGGTGCCACACATGGTGTGCAAGGCATGCACCGAGACTCTACGTGGGTGGACCAATGGCAAGAGGAGTCTGAACTTTGGAATTCCCATGGTTTGGAGGGAGCTGACAAACCATGTCACTGACTGCTACTTCTGCACTGTTGATGTGACTGCTAGGATCAACAGAAAGAACCGAAGCATCCTCAAGTATCCTGATCTTCAATCAGCACGTTGTCCTGTAGCTCATTGTGATGAAATTCCAGTGCCTATCTTCGGAGAACTTCCTGACATTACTGACGAAGATGCCTCCAGTGTTGAAGGACATGAAGAAGAAGAAGTGGTTCTTGAAGATGATGCTCCACATCCATTTTCCCAAAAGGAGTTGAATGATCTAGTTCGCGACCTCAGCTTGTCAAAGGACTCTGCCGAACTGTTGGCATCCAGATTGAAGAGGGAAAAAACCTCCTCTCTGACAGTGCTCACATCAGCTTCTTCCGCAACAGGCATCAAGAGTACCTCCGTTTTTTCTCGGAAGAGAAGGACTTGGTGTACTGTGCAGATATTGCGCAGCTTCTGCTCAAGCTTGGAGTGCCACAGTACGAACCCAAAGATTGGAGACTGTTCATTGACAGCAGC
Organism: Podarcis liolepis; assembly: GCF_965112155.1. Taxonomy (NCBI): domain Eukaryota; kingdom Metazoa; phylum Chordata; class Lepidosauria; order Squamata; family Lacertidae; genus Podarcis; species Podarcis liolepis. The sequence goes on from NC_139564.1 coordinate 49,312,463, forward strand.
AAGTGATCACTGAAATGTGTTCTGCTACACAACGGCAACCAGTTTGCCTCTATACCCTTGGCTCACTCGAGTACACTGAAGGAGAACTATGAAGCGGGGAAGTATGTGCTGGAGAAAATTGGTTATGATCTGCATAAGTGGTTTATTTTTGTTGACCTGAAGATGATGAACTTTTTGTTGGGACAACAGTCTGGCTTCACCAAGTACCGATGTTTTCTGTGCATGTGGGATAGTAGGGACCGTGCTCCGCATTACACGAAGGACTGGCCTGTGCGGGAGGAATTGGTACCTTGCAAAGAAAGGAACGTCATCAACGACCCTCTGTTGGACAGAGACAGAATACTCTTCCCACCGCTGCACATCAAGCTCGGCTTAATCAAGCAGTTCACCAAGGCTCTGGACAAGGATGGTGACTGCTTCACTTACTTGTGCCAGGCTTTTCCAGGATTGACCATGGAGAAGTTGAAAGCTGGCATCTTTGACGGTCCTCAGATCCGTCAGCTCATCAGAGATCCAGAGTTCGGAAACTCAATGAACGAAGTGGAACTGGAAGCATGGAAGGCATTTGTTCTGGTAGTGAAGAACTTTCTTGGCAACAATAAGGCCAGAAACTACGCAGAACTTGTCAACAACATGCTGACTGCTTTCAGAAACCTGGGCTGCAACATGAGCGTCAAGATGCACTACCTATTTTCACATATGGACCGGTTTCCTGAGAACCTGGGTTCAATGAGTGACGAGCAGGGGGAGAGATTCCATCAGGACATGAAAGAGATGGAGACCAGGTATTGGGGTCGCTGGGATGCAGTCATGATGGCTGACTACTGTTGGACTCTGAAGAGAGACCTCCCTGCCGCTGAGCATTCCAGGAGTTCCAAGAAATGGAAGTTCAAGCCTGAAGTTTGAAAAATGGTGAAGCAACATGCAGTTTACGTGTACTTACCTTTATCAATGCCCACCATTCAGTTTACAGTAATCAATGTTTCTATCAGGTAATCAATATATGTTGTTGGAAAAACATTTTTTTTCTCTTAAAAACATATTTAGGATGATATGTGTTGACAAAAATCAGCTGATAATGCCACAAAAATGTAATCGATTTTGTCACAAGATCTGATTTTTTCAAATCAACATAGCATAGAAACCTGGCCTGATGGAGAGAAACGGATACCATTTCCTGATTCAGCAGTGCAAAAATACCCTAAATCAGTTGTAGAAATCTAGACAACATTCAAAAAGTAAAAAATTGTTGCCCAGTGTTATCATTGCATGCCCATTTCCTCCCCCCCTTTTTTTGTATTTTTCCCACTCATACTTGTGGCTTAACTGTGGTATTGCTTAACAGTGCCTCAGTCTCCACTCAAAAGCATACATTTAAGCAATACCATGCTGATCCAACTGTTTATTTATAAGTAGGTTAACTGATCAAGAGCTCCCACAAAAATGCCCCCTTCATTGTGAATCCAACAATACTCTGCAAATCTGTTTGTGTGTGTGTGCTGCCGTTGCTGGGGTCTCGGGCGGGGGGGGGGGGAGGACAGCCACAAGAGGAAATAGGAAATTTTCACTTTCGGCATTAAGAATTGCAGGTATTTGAGATGTTGCTGACAACTCTAGCTTTCTCAGATATTTGATTGTGTTTACTATACAGCCATTTCTCCTGTTTTGTGGCTAAAATTGCACTAGTTAAAGCTAATAACCCTTGATTCTTTATGTTAAGATTACCAGTGCTTATCTCACCTGTAACCTTTAAGGAGAGTTCTCAATAGGTTGCTATCTTATTTGAATTAAGAACTGCAGGAGAATTGGCTGCCTATTACCTTATTTAAGGTTGCCCATCACTTTAATTATATTTCATAACCAATAATGAACACCTTCAATAATATTTAATTCAAATCATGATGCTGAGTGTAAAATTCATATCAGGAGACTTCATTAGAAGTTTTAAAAGTAAGTTCAGTAAATGTGCCTCAGAGAATATATGTGATGAATTTGTAAGACTATTTAAATTAAATCTGTATATTATTATGAAAAATCCGCAAGGGACACACAATTAGGCAAATAACGCTTGATGAGGTCAGGCATCATTGGGCACTTATTGTTGAATGCTTTATTATATGTTTATGCTAAATATTGGAATAAATGAAACATATTTTGATCATGATTTCCTCTTCAATTTATTTATATATCAGTCAACAAGGTATTTCATTTTTAAGATCTACCTATAGATCCTGCGGCACTCATCTTGCTTTACAGGCCAAGGGAGCCGACGTTTGTCAGCAGACAGTTTTTCCAGGTCATGTGGCCAGCATGACTAAGCCGCTTCTGGCGAAACCAGAGCAGCGCATGGAAACGCTGTTTACCTTCCCACCAGAATGGTACCTATTTATCTACTTGCACTTTTTGGAGTGCTTTCGAACTGCTAGGTTGGCAGGAGCAGGGACCGAGCAACGGGAGCTCACCCCATTGCGGGGAATCGAACCATCGACCTTCCGATCAGCAAGCCCAAGGCTCAGTGGTTTATACCATAGCTGTGCATAATTTTATGAACTGATATCATGTCACCTCTCACTCATCTTTTCACTAATGCAGGATATTACTTGCTCCTTTCCCTATGAGTGCAGGGTCAGTGATCTCTTTCCTGCTGCCCAGCTGAATTGAACTGCAAAATGAACCATCAACTGGCCCAGCAAGGTGTGTGTGTGTGTGTGTGTGTGTGTGTGTGTGTGTTATGGGAAGGATACCATCCTGTGTTTGAAAGGGGGTAGGGTTTGTGCAAGTGTGAATGTGAGTAAGCGAGTGTGTGCTTAACTGTGAGACAAGCATGTAAAACTATGAGACATATGGACTGAATAAGAGTGTTTGTGTTCCACAGCTACTGGCATGTCAAAGAAGCATAGAATTGTAGAGCTGGAAGGACCACAAGAATCATCTAGTCCAATTCCTTGCGAGGCAGGAATATTTTTGCCCAACATGAGACTAAGAGTCTCATGCTCTGACTGAGCCTGTCATGGCCACATCTCCATGTGGCCTTTGAGTACCAAAAAAATCTCTGGTGCAGACAATAACCTGTGGTCTGTTGGTATTAGACAGCACCTTTCCATGGAGTGGAAAGTCTGTTTTGTCAGCAGTGATTTCTTCTCTCTGATATTCTAAAATTTGATTTCAGAACAGTAATGAACTGTTGCTCACAACCTTTGCTCTAAAACAAATCCCTTCATTGTGCAGTGCACAATCTTCATGGGACAATGTCATAACTTTAGCCTCATTGCTTAATGATGAGAATAGCTATAACTTGGCTGTGCAGCTTGACATTTCTTTGGAGACCATGACTGTAGCTATTGCACCTTAGCAATTCTCAGCATAAAGCTTTGTTGTTTGCTAGACCAGTCCTACTTTTCTGGCATCCCACGGACATAAAACTCTACCTGCTTCAGTGAGTCAACAGAATCCACTTAACCTTTTCCCAGCATGATCAACACCTGCTAACAGCATGGGTGCTACAGGCTGGCCTGTTACAGTTTGCCCTAATGGTGACTAATTTTTGGTATTACTGTTTCAGTAAGTAGGGGGAATTTGTTGCTGCTGAAAATCACCTTGCTTCAGCTATAGTTCCTGCGGGGATCACTCCCACTGAGGAAATGTGGTTACCTTTGCAGCTTCTAGCTTCAAAGGAATAAGAAATTCTTTCACAGCATTGTGCACCACTCATTTTCACAGTGCAGAAAAATAGATAGTTTCCTGTATGTTACAGGCTACAAACTGAACTGTCAGGGGCTTTGTGTGTTAATTTCCCTGACACAAGATGGAAGATGCTGAACTGTTTAGTTCTGCCTATCCTTAACTGTCATATCACTTTCCCAAGTTTGGTCCTTCATCTCTGGGTTTTTTTTCATGTTTATTCTCTCAAAACACCCATGTTAGCAAGATGATCTCAGAAGAAAATAGTATGGCAGATTTTGGTTTACTTTATTTTCTCGTATATTTGAGCTATAGGAGAGTGCTCAGTGCTGTCATTTCCCTGAGCGTTGTGTTGTACACAAACAACAAATGGAGTAGTTTGAACACACTGGGATAATAACTTATGTTATCTGCATACTCATTACAATATGAATAAATTCCCTGGAACATGGCCTACAGCTTAGAGGGCCTTTGGAATAAGCAAAAGTAAATAAAGGTAATGAAGATGTAACAGTAGCCAGGGTAATTATTTTAATACATGAGCCTAAACTATAAATGATGCAACCTTGATTCTATCCTTGTAAGTCTGACAGAGTTCAGTATGACATTTCTAAATGTGAAGAAATCCATTCTCACAGTGCAGTCTAGCAGAGCTTTTCTGGACTGTATGGGGCCTTTTACAGACTCTCTGAAAGGAATTATTTACAGAGCATTTTGAGAATAAAATCACTTGCATCAGTGGGGAGCTTGACTCCACTGTTATAGCAGATAAATCTCAAGAGTTGTCCAGAAAACTGTCTAGTCCTGTTGTGTTGGATGAGTTTCAGTTAGTAAAGCTTGAGGAGAAATCTGAGCAGAAATGTCAAAAACAGTGGAGTAAATAACGTAATAATTTGCATAATGTTTGCAGATTAGAAAAAACAATAGTGAATACTGTTCTCACTTGTGTGATTTCCTTCCCTGGCCTCTGATGAATATGCAGCCATTTTCACTCCCATTTCCATTTGAATTCTATGACATCTCTAATTCCTGCATAGCTGTTTGAAAATATTATCATTTCATTGCCAAGTCAGCAACATTTGCTTTCAACATATTTGCAATCTGACTTGAATTTCATTGTATGATGAATCAAAGTTGCTGCTGAATTCTGTCTTGAATGAATACTGAAGGCAAAGTGGAAGAGTTGCATTTATAGCGGAGAATATTAAATGAGGTTCTTAATATTCTGCTTCCAGCAACCCCCTCAAAACAGTGGTTGCTTTTTCTCCGATGTCATCTTGAATATACTCCGCTTTCAATACAAGACCACATATACAGAGGTTTTCTAGATCTCTGGTTATGACAGGAAACCCATAGCGCAATGGAAGAGCATCTTCCCAGGTTCATACCCAGACAGGGCTGGAAGAGGCACCTGCCTAAAACCCTGGTAAGTCATTCCCAGTCAGTGTAGACAATAATTGAGTTAGATGTACACCACTGGTCTGACTCAATAACAACCAGCATCCCTGTGTTTCTATGTAGATTAAAGATTCGAACTTGCACATTATGAATGAGTTCTTACACATAACGTGTGTGTGTGTCTGTGTGTGTGTGTGTGTGTGAGAGAGAGAGAGAGAGAGAGAGAGAGAGAGAGATGAAGACACCACATTGCTTTGACACTGGTAAATTTGGAAAATCTTTCATGGTTTTCGAAAGAATACACCCCTAATCACAACTTATTCTCTCAATTGTTTTCTTCCCAGTGCTAGAAAAGTAATGAAAAGAGTGTTTCTAGGACTGCATAAGTTCATTTTGAAGGCACTTAATGGTCCAGACGTTTCTGTCAGGTTCCCCTTTCCTCACATCTTGAAACTCAAAATTAAGGTCATTAATTCTGGGTGTCAAGGAAGAAAAAGCAGATCAGTCAGCTGCTGAAGATAACTGAGTTCTTTGTGCTTTTCACCTCTAGATTCCTAGCATATTTCTTGAAGGAAATCTTGATTCCTTTTCAGAGCTGTCCTTTCTTTCACCTTTGTACTTCTGTGTGTAAGGTTATGCCGCTGAAGAGTGCATTTGTCCTACTATTGCTTCCCCCATCCTCTTTGCATCGTTGTTTGGAAACATAGAAATCTGGGCTGGCAAGACATTTAGTGCTGTTTGATTTAGTGTATTTTTTGGTGTCTGATTAGGACCCAATGACTTTCTTACACAGTGAAATAAGCGTCATTTTCCTACTTAGCAAACTAGATGCTCTTTGTTGTTGTAAAACCAATTATTTAATGGAAACTACATCCCTTTTATAGACCTCTTAAAACAGAAAATGGTTTCTTGAGTGTGTCTGCTCAGTATCGGTATTTCTAACATTTCTGGTATGAAACTACAGAGCTTGAACATAATTTTTCATTCACAAAGTACTCTAGATTCTATAAACAGAACATAAAGGTGCATTTGGTAATGACTGTCAGGGAAAGACTGGGAGCACTCACTTTCTAAATAAAATAAAACAAATAAAAAGTTTAAAGAATGCCATGGCATGTATTTGTGATGGGGGGGGATCTGACACATGCCACCAATATCCTTGCAACAGAAATGTTGCATTTTTATTGGGGGTGCAGAGACAAATCTGCATCCCCATGCACATTTGAACAGCCTTGATAAATAAATTATAATATATCCATGGTGCCTTATAATATAACCTGTGCCAGCTGTGGCGACAAGGAAAGTGATGTTCGGAAAGGGGCACATTTATCTTTCTCATAGTTGTCAAAATGCTGCTTTGTGATCCTATCTCCTGTCATTTCTACTGGTGCCATATAAATGTTGCCCTGCATTATTAGAGTCTCCAAGTCAAAGTCCTCAGTGGGTTTGTAGCATGTGGGGATTCTTATGTCTCTTGGGTTTGTTTAACAATTCTCTTTAGAAAGTGAATAGTTTTAACTTATTTGTTCCAGTGACAGTTAGTCTAATCCAGGCTTCCTCAACCTCGGCCCTCCAGATGTTTTGAGACTACAATTCCCATCATCCCTGACCACTGGTCCTGCTAGCTAGGGATCATGGGAGTTGTAGGCCAAAAACATCAGGAGGGCCGAGGTTGAGGAAGCCTGGTCTAATCTCCAGATTAGACTAACTAACCTATCCTAATCTAGATTAGACTATGTGGCTAGCTCCTGACTTCCTGGCTCCCTTCACCTCTTTTATCCATTACAGACACTGGTGGGAACTGTAGCACTGCAGGATTATTTATAATGATATTACACTACAAGATCAGCTCCGGCCTTAAGTGCTCTACCAAGAGCCTCCCCTTGATTCTAGAATTGATTCTCCAGTAGCAGGCAGAGGACATGCAAGTGTAGGCTGTTGGTCTGACTTGTTGTGAATGTCATTAAACTCCTCCATGGTTAAATGTTTGTCACCTTGAACTGAATGATCAGATAACAATGCCGAGGGCTAATTCTCCTGGCCATTTGAACTGTGCAAGAATCTCCTTATGACAAAATATGCCACTCAATTGATCTCCAAATAAGTATACATTGGTAGTTTTCATATTCTGAAAATACTGTAGAAATTGAATAGTCTACGGAACAAGACTTCCTTCTTAACAAAGTATGTGCATGTCTGATAGCAAAACAGCATTGCATCCAAATAAACACACAGAGATGTATAGCTGGGTTGAATAAGGGAATATTTATATAAAACCAAACCAGCAGAGGAAAACTATAGGTGTGGGAGCTGCTTGTGTTTTTGAAAATCCTGCAGCTATAAGGGCAACAAAACCCCTGCTGGGCCCAGGGAACCATATCTGCCTACCCCTGAGCCCAGCCACACCCTGAAGGTGAGTAGAGAGACCTTCTCTTATCACTACCCCCCAGGGACCTGCAACTCTGCGTTGGTGAGGCAGGTCAACCTCAGAAGCAGCCCTTATCCTCATCCCTGACCATACATCCCTTAGATGCAGACCTCACGCACCACCAATCACCTCTAAGCGAGCCTAAAAGGGTCACCAAGCTGCCCTAGCATGTTCCCATCCCAACACCTTCCTGCCAAAGTGACCAGATTAACCTATTTTATAATCTAAGAATCATTTTAGCCTCACTATACTCCTCTTTTCTCCTTGCCAGAACTGTGGGCTTGCATGTGCATTCCACCCCTGCCCCAGAATTTCTCTCAGCATCTTGCAAACATGGTTTGATTTTTGGGTACACTCATCCGAAAGAAACTGAATAGAAGCCAAATGGAAATCTAGGTTTAATTTTCCATTTATTTATTTCGCTTGCTACTTTAGAAACATGCAGTTATTGGAGCTTGTATGTTTAGCAGAGATACATAGTATTGATTAATAGCATTTACTTTTCACTAGGGACATATGAAAACTTCACTCTTGTTTGCATAGACATTTGTGCCTCACTGAGGGAAAAAATGTGCTGCATTTTTCCATATATATCTACAAAAGTTGGATAGGAATTGCTGACTAGTTATTTCCCAAGCTGGTTTGGATCCTAGCAATTGTTGTGCATTGTTCCTATTAAAAGCACAGAGAGTTGGCTTAATTTTGCTTTATTTGTTCCTGACTTGCTGGTGATCAGGTAGCCTTGTGCTGTTTTCTTATTTTTATTCTGTACAGAGGCACACAGGAATCCTTCCAATTCCTTCTTCTTAATTTATTTTTAAGTGTTTGCTGTTTACACAGTGTGCCATACCATTGCCAGAGTTTGTGCTCCATTTAAATCCTTAGCTTGGTATTGTGCAAGTTGCACAGTATCTCGTACTTCAAGTAGCCTTTAAAAATATTACAATTTAATATAACCTGTTGCTGTATTCAAGGCACAGTTGCAAGTATGTGATGTTTCACTTCTGATAATGAAAGCCATGAAGGTTTGTTTCATCCCTGTTTTTGTGTTTGTTCACATTTTGTCAAAAGTTATTGTTGTTTGATACTTATTGGGCTTTTCATGCAGTGTGGCAAAGTGCTTCTTGACACTGTTTTTGTTTAGCAGCAGAAAGGTTTGTGTAGAAAATAAGATAATAACTGTTATTGCTAATATTGGGGGGGGTGTTGCTCCTCCCATTCTTCCACGGTGTCTTCCACAGTGTTTAATAAAAGACTGGTTTTCAGAAGGATACTGCCAATAAAAGCACTGAACACACATGCATTAAAATTTGCTGAAAATGACTAAACAGCTCACATTGAACCCTATAGAACAGCGGCAAAAGAGATATTGTGAGTCAGGCTGTACCAACACTATGTATGACCAGCAGGATGATGAATGATCAAACTTCCAAAATTTCACCTTCTATATAATGAGGCAGAATCTGACTTTTACACTGAAATCTTTTCTCAGGAGAAAGTTTAAACCTGACTCAATTGCATGCAGTGCATATGTTCTGGTTGTGAACATAAATGTGCCCAACATGTGAAATGGTTGTACACCAAGCCATTGACCCATCTTGTCCAGCGTCTTGTTCTCACAGGAGCCAACCAAGTGCCTGTGGGGAATTTGCAAGCAGGATTTGGGCACTCTCCCCTCCTGTAGTTTCCAGCAACTGGTATTCAGAAACATTCCCACCTCCAACTGTGGAGGTAGAGCATAGCCATCAAAGCTATTAGCCTTCAATAGCCCTCTCCTCCAGGAAGAAGTACCGTATTTTTTGCTCTATAAGATTCACTTTTTTCTTCCTAAAAAGTAAGGGGAAATGTGTGTGCGTCTTATGGAGCGAATGCAGGCTGCGCAGCTATCCCAGAAGCCAGAACAGCAAGAGGGATTGCTGCTTTCACTGCGTAGTGATCCCTCTTGCTGTTCTGGCTTCTGAGATTCAGAATTTTTTTTTCTTGTTTTCCTCCTCCAAAAACTAGGTGCGTCTTGTGGTCTGGTGCGTCTTATAGAGTGAAAAATATGGTATTTATCTGTTCTGAATCTTCCAACACTAAGAGTCATCGGATCTGTGCAAGTTCCTGTGCTATAAGAAAGGGAGGAACGTTTTTCTCTATTCACTTTCTCCATGCCGTGCATAATTTTATAAACTTCTATCATATTGCCTGTTACTTGCCTTTTCTCTAAACTGAAAAGTCCCAAATGCTGCAACCTTTCTTCATAGTGGAGTCGCTGCTTCCCCTTGGTCATTTTGGTGGCCCTTTTCTGACTCTATAATATCCTTTTTGAGGTGAGGTGACCAGAACTGTACACAGTACTTCAAATGTGGTTGCACATTAGACATGTATAATGTTATTGTGCTATTGGCAATTCTATTTTCATTTCTTTTACTAATGATCCCTAGCATGGTATTTGCCTTCTTCATGGCCACCACACACTGAGTTAATAGATTAATAGATGTGTTATGTTAATATAGGTTAATAGAGGTGTCATTGGTTCTTTATTTCAATTTTGCAACATATCCTGACTATGCAAGTTAAGTGCAGCGAGTCCTAGGGTCACGGGGACTGTCTGCCTTGTCATCAAATATATTTCTGTGCATACATTTCCCCCCAGAATGTTTCTATTTTTTGACACTCCCACAACATGTGATGATATGTCCCCATAGTGGGACATGGCTTTCCAACACATGGGAGAACCGATTGGTTTTATATTACACTTGTACTGTTAGAAAAGTAATCAAGTAATTTCGTTGTCCCCGAAGGGGGCAATGACAATAAAGATATTCTTATTCTTATTCTTATTCTTAAAACAATGGTGACGTCAATTTGGCCTCTGTCTTCAGATTACTTTTGATTCATACATCAGTAGTCCATATTCTGCAGCATGATTTTCATCAGGATCAAGGCTTCTCTCGCCACCCACCAGCCGGAGCATCCCCTTCCACTTATAGCGCCCTAACAGTACTTCGCTTGAAGATGAGAGTGACATGCTTTCTGTACTTCATGCACTCCCTGTGAACAAAATTTTTCATTCTCTCAATATTTTAAAATACTATTATTGTGATGAGAAGAGCCACCTGATTTTTTTTCAATAGTGAGCAGTTTATATACCAACTAGAAAAGAGCAAGAACAAAACAAGTATGAATATTCTACAGTGGCTACATCGATTAATCACATGTATAAAGAAAGGAAAACATGAGAATAAATGCATTTATGCAAGGCTGAATCCTCTTGTCTTCACTGAGTTTTAGAAAAAAAATGTGGTGGAACAAATGTATCTAAAGAATTTAGAATGTTACCATGTGGAAAATTCAAGGTACTGGTGAGATGGTTCGGTTTATTTAATAAGGAAAAAAAATGTGAAGAGAATGATTATTCTAAGAAATATACTTTGAATAACATTTTCCTGAGACTGTAGTTGCAAAGCAATGTCAAGGCAGGCTGGATTCATGCAGAAATACCTGCCACTTATTTGACTGGAAATAACAAAATTGGGGTTCCTCCTTAAAACTAAATAACATAGTGCATCATAAGGGTGCTTTATAAGTGGACACATTCATTTGAAAACAGAGTGATTTTAAACAATTTTGTTATACAGTTCAGTTATTCAGGCTTTGCTGTTATACAGTTTGATGTGTGATTTGCAGATCAAAAGGTGTCATTTGGCAAAAGAAAATATCACTCTTCTTTTTATGTTTTATGAATTTTTTTATGTTTTATGAGCTGTGTATGATAAGAAGTGCCCAATCATTTATTTGCTCTTTGATTTCCTGGGTTTAGAAGCAATTGCCAAAAAATAGTATCAAACAGAATATTTCAGAGTTAGTAGTCATTTTGAATTTTTTTCCCCAAAAGCGTGGCTTTCTTATAATGCATTGTGATGACTTGTACTTATAGTCTACAAATATGCATGTGCAGAAGCTAAATACACTGGGAGTTTGATCTTGCTTCAGTGCACCCTCCACCATACCTAAGAAGAACAGGCTAGCACAGGGCACTTAAGGCAGGTCCCATGAAACACACAGCACTGTCATCCGACATGTTGCTGCTATCTCTGCACCATTCCACTTGATGCCTGCTTGCTGCCTACCCCCCAAAATGGTTTCAGCACAGCAGTGGCAGCACCAGTATGTATCACGTGAGCCTGCTAGAACACATGGCCTGACTCTCTGCCTGCTTTATCAGACACGGGCCTTTCTCAAAAGTGTTGTTGGTGAGGCTCTAGATGAAGCAGATTAGGGAGGACAGCACAGCACCAACCCAGGTCTGCGAAAAGCCAGTCTCTCTGCCACCAGGTGCCAGCTTAGGAGAATGGAACTAGGCCTGTGGAAGTGGGGGGTGGGAAGATGAGGGAGCCCCAAGTGCCACTTTCCTGCCTCTTCCTACCAACACCTGCCAGCAGAGGTGGTCACTTCACTCTCATAGGGCTGATAATTTGTAAGCTGTCTGTCACATTTTTAATTATCTCAGTAAAAAATATTTCTTGGTAATATTCCTGTGGTCTATGCAAATCAATTAAGTTTAACCAATTAAAAAAAAATTATGTGCAGACAGCTCTAATTCTTCAATTTCAAACAGCTTTAGCACTATATTTCTCATTGCAAAACTATACAGAGGTTTCATTGGTGCAATATTTCACAGGGAATTTAATAGCTTCTATTGCTGTAAGTGACAGTGATATCTCCCCATTGTTTGGGATGGGGGAAATGGTTGAGCACAGCTTTTGAATACAGTTCTTGCTTTTTAGTTTTTATTTCGTACAGGAAAAAGTTTTCAGTTTATAAACTTCTTTTGTTTCCAGTAGTATTGTGTTATTCAGTGGATTTTAGGCTGTATATCTGGAAAATCCCCTCTAGGGCAAGCAGAATATTTAGGCTTCAGGCCTGCTATTATCAGTCTGAAACATGGTTACCTAATATGCCTTTTACTTCAAAAGAAAAATCTGGTACATCTTGGAAATAAATGAGAATGTGTCTCCACAGTATCTGAGATGAATTCGAATACTGTAAAATAAAACTCTTCTTCCTTTGAAGTTCCTGCTTTTTTCCTCCTCCTCTAATCAATGCAAGAATCATCCCTATCTGGTCTACATATCTGTATTGTCTTGGTTCCTGTCTGACACTGATACTTGTCCATAGTCCTTCTCACCAGCTCCAGTCTGTTCATTTGATTTTGCCCCTGTCTTCTCACCCCTGTGTGCCTGCTTCATAATTGTCTCTTGAAACATCATTCCTTGGCTTCAACCTTGGCCCAAGTCCATTCCAGTTCTTTGGATGAGACGGTTTTCCCCCACCAAGTTACTTGGATGTGACTATTGGCCTACCATACTATCTTGAAACTTTTGCTAGCTTTCAGAGGCGACAATCCTGTGCAGATGTATGTCTGCTTGGGTTTAATTCTGCAACTAGCACCACCACTGATCTGCTTGTCATAATATGGATGGTTGAAGACAATTAAAATGTAAAGAGTATACAATTTTTTATTTTAAAAAATAGCCATGTTCCATATAATGTGTAATTATTGGGTGGTCAAACGGCAAACGAAAGTATATATAAAGCGGTAACACAACAGAAAACCAAATGAGTAATTATATCAAGGAAGATTCTAAATTACTGATGGAGAAAGGAATCTTGGGAGTTGTAGGGGAAAGTTTGCTGACACTGTCATCTATATTAAGTGTTCATTAGCAAATAAAAGAAGAAACAAGTGCAGTACCTGGAGGGGGGGAATGTTGGACTCATTTTCATTTTTTAACTGCCTTAAATGTATACAGATAACTTAAATGTTTTCAACTGCACTTGATCTTCTATTAAAAAAAATCCATATGGGGCAATTAACAAAAACATAAACAAAGATCTTTACTCTGGTGTAGCAACAGAGACCAGTCTAGTCAGATGATGATAGCCATAAATGATGCTGAAGGGGCAGAGAAAGGTTGCTGTTCTTCAAAATGAATTGGGAGACAGGAGAGATAAGTAGTATACACAAGAGATAAACATGGGCGCCAGGGTGTTGATAATTGTGCCTTTGTAGTATAACTGAAAAAAAGGTTCTTGGATAAATGGGAGAGCGTGCAACTGCATTGTACCAAAATAAGAATACCTGAAAAGTTGCAGATGGCTTTGTATCTTTATTAGTGAAATAAACTTTCCGGCAGTTTTTTAATAGCATGATCTGGCTTCAGCAAAACGGGAGAGCAGCAAATAGATTGCCCTGTCCACCCTAAAATGGCAAAAAACGTTCTATTGAAATTACGCTGCTCTAGGGAGAACGGATGTTATTTTACCACTGCAAACTCTTTATTGCAATTTCTTTTATGCTTGATAAGTATTTGAAGCTAACTTTAAACAAAGAAGCTGATCAGTAGTTTTATGACTTGATTTGTTTAAGAGCCTAAATAGCTTAGGGAAATGTTTTAGAAAAGATCTAATCCATCCGTGTGGAATAAAGCTTGGAAAATTAGGCAGAATGAATGTAAAATGCAAAGTACATTTTCATGAGTTTGCACTTGAGCTGTTGTTTGCTGACCCAATCTAACAGTTGCAATATAGTCTCTATTGCCCAAAACTATAGTTTCTGGAACCTAAAACTAGTAAGTGCTTTCTTTGAAGCTGTTATTTATTAAAGTTATGCCTTTGCTCTGCCTGTAAGAATGGCAGCCTGACACCTGATTTTGATCTGTCTATGGAACTGTTACTAAGCCAGTAACAATGCTACTGTATTTCCTTTTGCAGTGTCCTTGTCAATAAGTGCTTCATGATTCCATCTTTTTGGAAATCCTGTTTAGGATTAGTAGAGAAACAAGGTCACAATCCAACACAAGAGTTAAGCACACTTCTACAGCCTGTGGAAGTATATTTGACTACACAACGGGTTGTGTTCCAAGTACATACTTTCATTAAGAACCTAGGTAGGTATACAGCTGTGTGCTATCCCTGCAAATGTGTTTTTAAAGTGTCTCTTTGATCTGTGTATTAACACCTCACACATTCAAAAGTTAAAGATTCCTTTGTCCCAGGAGATTCAATGAAATATAAACACAACCAACTAGGCAGGATTGCGACCAATAAAATATCATCCACATTGCTGGAAATGATTTTATTGTGATTTTCATGTACATACCTTTCTCTAGTTTGAGCTCATAATATTTTCCTGATGTCAGAAGCCTGCTGAAGCAGTAATTGATGTGTACCAGTCGGCTACGTTTTCCTATAGAACCAGCTGTTCTATGTTCAGCAAACTTGATATCTCTAACTTGATTGTCTGTGTGACCACTTCTTTTCCAACATTGAAAACCAGAAGAAATATTATCATTTCCCCCCTTTTCCTACCCAGTTTTAAATAGGAAGCAGATTTCTAACAGACGTGTGTGTGTGTGTGTGTGTGTGTGTGTACACATTTTCTAGCTTTGGAATCTGCAGCTTCCTTATTTTATAGAAGTCTGGGTTTTGGCAAGCTTTATCCACATCTGCATTTTTCCGCTCAAAGGCATCTGGTGAGAGATGGATTTGGAATGGTCTGATGTATAGATCTTGTGGTTATAATTGTACTTCTTGATAAAATCTCTGTCTTCCTTTTTAAAGCATTCGTTGGGTTTTATGTTTTGCTGTTTTGTGGTGCTTTTTGAGAAAGCTCATGGAGAAAGGGCAGCCTCATTTGCTATAAACAAAATAAATCCATCAAAAAGGGGAATGCCAGTCACCAAAACGGTAATGCGGTAAAACCCGCATTGAACAATTTCCTTCACACTCTGGCTTTGATTAAACCTTCTATAAACAGCCTGTGCTCTAGCAGACTCATAATCCAATGGCAGCAATATTGGCCTTTTAATCCTGTCGGTATGAACAGGTGTGTGTGTGTTCTATGAGAGAGAAACTAACTAAATGAGCTAAGTAACGACAGCTCTTTCTGTACATCCATATGATGTATAAAAATTGGCACATGTAGTTACAAAAACTAATGTTATTGTTTATGAAATCATACGCTGCCTCCTGAATTGCACAATGTGCAGGGAGATGGACATCTGAACCAGCATGTGAATTCTAGATATGCTCACTGTGCTTTTGACACAGATTCTTTACTTGTTGATCTCTTTCGTGGCAGCGCTACACAACTAGTCTTATTCCTAGTTTCGGCTCTTGGTTGTCAAGTCCTGGAATCTCCCTCTTTCCTTCATCCACTTGCTTTTAGGAACTTTTCCTTGTAGGCTCCACAAGTAAAACCTATTTTTCTTCCTTTCCTCTCCTCTGGCTTTATAGCCTAGCTGCTTGCTGCAGCTATCAGGAGCATAAAGCTGCCTCATACTGAGTCAGACCATTGGGATACCTACCTCAGCATTGTTAACACTGACTGGCAGCAACGCTGCAGGTGCTTCAGGCAGGTTTCTTTCCCAGCCCTACCTGGAAATTGGCTACCTGGCAGATGCTGTACCACTGATCTTCCTATGCTCCTTCCCCACTGTTTTTATTTCCTTCATCTTCCCACCCCAACCTCCCTGTTTCTTCTGCCACTTGCTTTTCTGACCATTCACCCACCTTCCTTCAGGTCCCTGCTTCTCATTGTGATCTTCTCTCCTGTAATTGTCCTCCATTCTCTGGCCCTATGTGCAGATTTAATGCTGGCTAATCTGACTGTCCACTTCCCTTGCAGAAGCTACAGTGTTGGTTCTACTTTGCTGACACACTCATCTTGACAATTGAAATGTTCATGATTATTCCATGATGTGACAGCAAACTCAGACAATGACTAGAGGGGACTCACAGACGGGTAACAGGGATATACTTGTACAATACTCTAAATCAAACTCTGACAGCAACCGAGATTCAGCAACTGGTTCATGAAAGCTGTTCCTCCCCCCCCCCTTGAAAGTCAATGGATTTTTAAAAAGTGGCAGATAGGTATGTGGATTAGACAGATTCACCAAGGTTATAATAGCTAAATTGAGCCTCCATGTGCAGAATAAGTATATCTCTGCTTATCAGATGCTGCAGAGAAACAATGGGGGAAAGCCAGCACTTCCAAGTCCTCTACTTCAGCAGGCAGAGTCATCTCTCTGTAGAAAACAGAATGCTAGACAAGATAGACCTTGGCTAGGATCTAGCAGAGCAACAATTATGTTCTTAATATAGATGCATAAAATCAAAAAAGATAAGATCACTTGTGATAATGAGTGATAGTAAGAAAGATGGGGGTGGGTTTGAGCTATTTGCAGGTGATTATAAATTGTGTCCTCACCTAGCACTCTACCTGTGGCTCAATAACGCTGCATATCTGAGCTCAAAATATCAACACCTTCAAGAATCAGTTCCAATACATTTATGAAAGTCTGTAGGCATCAGCATCTAGCTGTCGCTATTAACCAAGTGGTACAATTCAATTTAGCAGTTTTTGAAAACTCCCACAAGGTGGTGCTGATGCAGTAACTTTTACAGACTTTGTAGCCATTGTGCCTGTTAACAAGCTGAATAGATTTGAAAATGCTGCTGTCAAACAGATGTTCTTGTCTTTGATGCTGTATCTCAGTTAAGGTGGGAATGATGAGGTCGGGAAGGTTAATAAATTTATTATGTGGCGGAAAAGTTATTTCTCCTTGCCCATGAGACAGAGAAGCCATTATTTTTATAGCATAATACCAGCTTTTCTTTGTCCGTTTTGACATAGGGTTCTCCTAATCCTTTTCATAGCCTGTAGTTTTGTTATTCCTTGTGCAATGTCCTCTTTTAGTTATGAGCAAGGAAAGTGGAATTCATAAAGAGCTTATTGTAGTTGAGGCTAGATAGATGTTAAAGAGCTCAATAAATTTAAATAAATCTGCCACAAAAATGCCTTGGACACTGATTCACTGATCATTCAGCAATGAATATGAAATACAGACAAATGCAAAGTGGCAAGTGATGTGAGATGATTGCAATTATTCTGGAGATGGTAGGGATGTTGCCCACACACAAAAAAATCTTTACTACTTTGATCAGATAAAGCAAAATCTTCGGTTCTGCAGTAAGTGTTGCATGTATTTTTTACCATCCCCCAATAAATGCCACATCCTTCTCTTTTTAAAATATTATATAGGTCATTTATAATCCAGAATTCAGAATGGTTCTGTATGATGATAAGGGAATAATTGCCACTGTAGATCTTGAATTGTTTTATTGCTAACCATCTACAATAGCAGCAAATCCCAGCCTATATAATAAAAGATTGTGTTTCCCTTTCTAAAACGCCTACTTTCTTATCCTGGCTCACAAGGTCAGCCTCTTCAAATATCAATTCAGACATAACTGCCAAGAGTCATGTTGACATTTAAGAACCCCAGGAATCATTACATTTGTCACTCTTTAACCCAGATGTTGCATTTGGGTCACCAAATTTGCTAATTCAGTGCCCAAACTAAAAGTGTTCCCTTTGGCAGCTCTCACTGGATTTCTGCATTGTTAACAACGATCTAAAATTAAGTAGATGTAATGTTATAATCTTTGCAAATTAGTCATTGATGTCACACTTGCAGCTGCAAAACTGATTACTCGTTTTAATCAATCCTTATGTATGTATTTATTTAGAAGGCTCTGGATTGGTACTTACAATGCTTTTAAAGCAAAACCAGATAAACCCACAGAATAATGTATCCACTAAATAATATAATGCATGCCATGAGCTTTAATTATCTCTATCTGGTTTCGCTTTGACATCTAAAGCTGGCTGTAACAATAAAGTTTTAGAGCAAGTTCACGCATTACTTTGAAAGTGCTAATGGAGGATGTGTGACTTGAACTTCTCTTCCTGTGTTTTGCAAAAGGGCACAAATGGGTAAGTGTTCTTTGGCAGAAAGCATGTGCTGGCCCTGCATCAGAAATGTATCGAATTCACTACAGGGAAGATTTTCAACTTCCCCACCCCAGGGGCGTAGTAAGGGGGCGGGGGGAGGGGTCAAAAAGGAACAATTACTGCCCTACTAGGGCGCTTCATAAAAAACCCTTTTTTTGAAAATGCGTGCTCCAAAGGTCTTATCTTACTACACTAGGGATTTCATGCATATCAGTTAATATCTTGACCCTCCTCCATGAAAATAACTGTTTACTTGGCTGTTTTCCTATGTCGTGAAGGCTGAAATTTCAATTCAGTGAAGCCAAAACACAATCCATCCTGTAGATTGAAGTATCTGTCCACAGTCACCTCCTTGTTATCAGAGGCACATAATCCACATTCCTTTGTAAGAAAATATGAAATAATGTAAAACTATTTTTGCAGGCAAAAAAAAAAATCAATGTTGGGGGGCGGTGACAAGAAATTTTTCGCACCGGGTACCACCTGACCTTCCTACACTTCTGCCCCACCTTTTACATACTAATCAAAAGCATAAAAAGGAATATGTGAGCCACATACCGACATCCATGTAGTTAAAAAGCTGTGTTGCCAATGCAGTTAATACATGCACAGAGGAGAAGTACAACTTTCCCCTTCATTCATTATCCAGACGTATTAAAAAGGATGCATGAAAGGTAAAGGTAACGCACCATTGTTGCGAACAGAGGCAAACTGTCCACAAATAGCAGCATCAGTGGCTAAATTTGGCGATACCATGATGTGGCGGAACTGTTAAACTCTCATGTTCCATCATTGCAGACACTGCCTCTTGCATGGACCCCCTCGTAGCTACTATTTACATCACATCTGGTTTGGACTTGGGTGAGGTACGGCATGGGTAGCCCATACAGATGCCAGATTAGATAGATTCCTGATTCCTACAGTTCTTAAACCACCTCAAAAAAGTTAGACAGGCATCCATGTTGAACCCCTGCACTATACAAATATAATATGTATGATTGAGAATGGTCTGGTCTGTTTCTTCAGACACTGTTGCAGTCCCAACTAATGCACTGCAGCTCAGAGCTCTGTTAAATGTTGAGCATACTTTGATTTTTAGGAGGCTTGCATTGGTGATAGTTTGCCCATGCCTGCTTTCCCTTCCCATCTCTCATCCTCGGCTTTATCTCCTGCCAGCCTTTTAGTAGTGTTGTTGCAGCATTTGAAATGTGCTGTTATGCAGGTTAGCATTCTGAAAGTGATTGCCAGAAACACCTGTACTTAATGTCTGAGCAGAGTGGAAAAACTAGGCAGAAGCTCATGCTGCTAAAAGTACCATGGTTGTGATCTGTTGCAATGACACTTTCGCAAGGTGTAAATGTGATTGCTACAAAGACCAATGGACAGTAAAATGGCAAATAGTGAGGGAACATCCCTGGGGGACGCAGGGTGTAAACAGAAAACCCTATAGTTTGTATAGAAGAACAAGAGTATTCCCAAAATTTAATTATGATACCAGAAAAAATTAAGCATTGCATTAAAATTGTACCAAAAAAGATTGAGTGAGCAATCTGACCTTCACGTTAATGAAATGGAAATGTGGTCTGCTGAGCAATTTGAGCTATATATTCATGCTCTAATTGGGGAGTAACACATAAAAATTGGTTGTTGTATACACAATTCCTCAGCCTGATCCAAAGCTGGGACTGTGCACACATAACACTGTAAAATAAGTATGAACAGTGCTTTTTTCTGGGGAGATGCAGGGGTACACATAACCCTAAACATTTTGTGAATCTAAATTTGGCCTCATTGAGTGGCAGTATTTCAATATGAGCAGGAAAATGCGAGTACCTCTAAACATTTATTTATTTTTTAAGCACTGAGTAGGAATAACACCAAGGTATACTCAATGAGAAGTCGGGGTGAGATTTATCCTTCTACCCACCAAGAGAGGTCAGAAACAAGCTAAAAAATATCCTTGCCTGTCTGATGGAGAAATGTAAGAGAGCAGAAGCCCAGGCAGAAAAGGAAACTGGCTTGGCAAACACAAAACAACAATGGCCAAGTACATGTTGTATGCATCTAAAATAGATCTCTGCCTTCAGACATTTTACTGGACATGACTGCCATCTTCAAAGCGCTGCAACTTAACATAACGTCCTGTGGGTGTCTCCAGCCATTCACCTACATTTTCAGGACAGACACCACAGGCCAATTTAAGGTTAAATCAATTTTGGTTCAGCAGTGACCTGTGTAAAGTAATGATGAAGACACCTGAAAGTGTCCAGCTTTGAGAGCATGGGTCAAACACTGTTAATACCACACACAATGTACAACTATATGCCGAGCCAGAAGTCTTAGAGGTTAAAGTGATAGAACAGGTTGTGTCAGTTTCCAGGATTTACCAAACAGCGCTGACCTGTGTTTGAACTTTAGCTCTCAGTGCTCTTGACCCAAATATGTCAGATGAGGAAAAATCTCACACAAAGAAGCTGTGAATCTCCATCATTAGCTATTCAGCAATACCCAAGTGATCTTTTTAGCAGTTCCCAAGCACACTTACTTCCAAGTAGATGTGTATAGGCTTGGGGTATCATGAAAAAGCCATGTAAAAATGTCACCTTTTATACTAACAGACTGGCTTCTATATTTCTGCCATCACTGACTTATAAAGCAGATATAAAGAACAGACATTTATGTGAACCGCGGATATATAGTAATCTACAAATACATGTTTATCTGAAATCACATTAATATTGGCTTTTCTTATAATGTTTAGCTCTTCACATTTCAATCCATCACTGTTTCAAGGACTGTAGGAGCATTTAAGGCTTTGAATATAGGTGTTTCTTTGTTTGTTTGTTTTGTTTGTTTGTTGCATTTGCTCACTTCTGCCTTGGCCCCGCTTGCCACTATTTTTTCCCTCCAAATAATGTTGTGCTGTGACATAATCTAAAAAACTTCTCATCCAGCAAAATCCCAGCTTCCACTCTTGTGAGATCTGCCTGTATATCTCGAGGTATGCACATTCTTGAGGTAATTCTAATCTGAAATAGTTCCCAAACTACAGGTAGAAACTACAACAGGGAAACCTTTTAAATAGAGATTAATATGGATGCATGAATTTCTGCCATCACCCATGCATTGCTAATAGACTAATGCAATGCACTCCAAGTGGGGCTGTCCTTGGAGACATCATCTTTCAAGCTTCAGCTAGTATATACTTTTGTGGTCTGTCTGCTGACAAGGATGAGAGTCTGTTTTGGCTTTGCACTCAGTATTAATGTAGGGAGTGCCTCCTTTCTTACATTGCTTATGATCCATGGCTGTGATTCTGCAGGAGGCAAATCTCAACTTTCACAGTTTCGAAATGTAATTTAATAGTTGCTTCTCAAATCTATTCCAACTTGCAGTAGCTGCAAATGTTCCTCTACCATGAACCTTCACTGCCTTTCCGTTCCTAAACATGCTGGTGGTTGTGGCAATAGGCTCATGAAGCGTCTCCGTTAAGATCTAGACAGTGTTGTACGCATAAACAAAACTAAGAGAACTATTATATCCTGCTGGTTCCACCCAAAACCATGTGGACTTTCTCTTGGTTCTGTTTGCATGAATACTGTTGCAAATATTTGCAGCAGAGTCTAGGCAGGAGGGAATCTGTACCCAGTCATCTTCCTAGAGACAAAATCAACTTCAAGGTAAAACTGCAAAAAGTCAAATATTGATCAAATGATCCCACAATTAAATCACTATGCCAAGGATTGGTAAGGGAAGTTGGTTTATTGCTAATTTCCCTCATTTAAAGAAATTAGCTTTGTCGAAACCCAGGGCACACGGTCCTTTCCTGATGAAACACTCATACTCTAGAATTCCAGAAGGGACAAAACAAATGTAACATCATTTAAAACAGTTTTAAAACAGCTTCAAGTAAATAAGAAAAGCCAAAAATCTGATCAAGGAGTTGGAAACACTACTCATTGTCTTCAGCTAACTCTCCTTGGCAAATTGAGGAGACAGAAGAGTCGCAAGACAGCCCAACCAGAAAGTTCATTTTCTTCTTTGTCTGCCATTAATCTTACCTCAGAGAATGGAAACACTCTGAGCAGTGCCTCTAATTAAGACCTTGATAATCAAGCAGGTTCGTGAGAATTTGACTCCTGATGAAGGAAAGTTCCAACAGTTGACTTCCCATTCTCTCTCTCTTTTTTTAAAAAAACCACATTTTACTACTTAGTGGCAAGATTAGAAATAGTAACAACGCAATTATAAGTAGCCAGTCATTATTTTATCATCTTTGTTTTAATTGTAATAATGTTAGTCATGATGAACTTAATATGCAGCTAATGTGGATTTGTATGTACTTCCTCCAGAAGTTCATTTTAATGTTACCATTTTATTCATGTTCAATTATTCTAAAGTGTTGCTGAATTAACAAGATCCACTTAGTCTTAATCACTACTCATCTCACTTTGCAGCACAGACATTTATGCTTATGAGGGCCCTCCAAAGTAGAATGAGACAGGTAATTTGAAATATATTAACTTTTTTTAAAAAAGTATAACAACATGTTCCATCCCATAACCAGTAAACTTTTCACAGCAAACCCGTTAACGGATAAGAGCCTTTTATCATGGCTTTTTCCTGCACCACTTAGTGACACCAGAAATCTTGTGTTCCATTCCACTCACCATTGCTCAGGTTTCCAGAAGAGGGTATGTTGGTGTTGAATGAGCCATGATGTCAGTTGTCCCATTTCCTGTATTGCCACACAGCCTGGGAAGTAGCCAAAGTGCTATAGGTAATTCCGGGAAGCTAGCTGCTTTGGTGCCCAGTGTGGTACACACATCGGCTGGGGCTCCACTTCATTAAGTGGTGCTGCTGGGAGATCCGCCCCTTCGCAGCCCCTCCTGCCTGGTCACGCCCCCACAGCGGCTGCTCTCGCTGCTGCTGCTGAGGTTGCAGGGAGCCTAGGGCGAGGAGAAGGAGGAGGACGCAGGAGGCAGAAGGGAGAGAGCCGCACGCAGCCCTTGCTTCAATTGACTGGACGGGGCAGCTGCCCTCCAACTTCTTTCCTCCAGCAAAGCAGACGGGGCATGCCGCAGAGGGATGGGCGAGGGGAGAGAAGATCAAAGAGATGTGGGGGTGGGGAGCAGTGAAGGGAGTGGGAAGAAATCCAAGAGCAAAGGAAGGAGGACAACTAGGGGGAAGATGGAAGCAACGCGAAGATGGTAGGCAGGCAAGAGGGTAGAATGAAGGGGGATGAAGCCAGAGAAAGAAGAGCCACCCATGGGGGCGGGGCGAGCACTGGCAGAAGAAGAGGGATGCGGGGAGAGCGGCGTGCCACGCCCCCAGCACGTACGCCACTCCCCCGGCACGTAAGCCAGCCCTGCCCCCACCTGCTCTCCGACCCCTGGTGCACGAGCATGAAGCTCCACCACTGGGGGCGAGCCAAGGCAGGGGCGCTGCGTGGAGCCTCTCCACAACCCCCCCCCTCAGCTGTAGGGCAGCTGAGGGAGAGGCGATGGGCAGGCGCCTAGCGCCAGCCGCATTATGTTACTTTTCTGGACTGAACTAAAAAGTTTCATGAGGCCATTTCTTTTTTAAAAAACGACCTCATATTTTTTTCATTTTGTCACCCCCCTCACTGGTGATACCCGGGGTAGCCGCACCCACCACACACCCCTTCACACACCCCTGCCAGGAAGAAAGATTTGGTGAGCTTCCCTGTGCCTGCCTGCCTTCTGTTTAGCTGTGGCAACACCACATGAGAGGGTTATACATTGTATTTATGTCCATATAAACAAAAGGTGTCACTCTGCAGGGGAAAGTAATCATACCATATGCCACAGTTCCCCAAGATGCATGGGATGTGTTCATTCTGAAATCAAAAGAAACAATTAACTCCCACCCTCTGTATATAAATATATTAAAAAGAGAGCTTCAGATTTATGTCATAGAGATTTGCTGAAATTAGTGTATTTCGCTTTGGTCTGCCTAGTTCATTTTGGATATGAGAGCTGGGCTGGGTGAGATAAAACCAGAAGAGGATTGGAAGGTTACTTGACAATTTCTGCCTGCACCTTTCTACTGTAACAAGTACATTACATACACACATACATCTGCTATTATGTGAAAGGGGCAAACGTGCTTAAAATACAGCTGATTGCCTCACACATTTAGTATGGCCTCGATGTTATATATGTTTAGAATGCATCCCATGCATCTAAAATAGTGTTACACAACACCCCATCTCCACCCAGTGCGAGAATCCAAGGGCTTACCCCGAGTTTCTGTTTCCTTTGGAGCAAGGCACAGCAGAGACTGTGGTGCCATTACAATATATAGTTTACAATATATTACAATATATAGTTTATATACACCTATAAACTACAGTGAAACCTCTACCTGCAACCATAATCCATTCCGGAGGTTGAAATGGGTTGCTGGGAGAGGCGCAGGTGGTGAGTGCTGCTTCTGTGCATGCGCGACCGGCGGCAAACCCTTCGGTTACTTCCGGGTTTGCTGCGGACATTGGGTGAAATGGACGCAAGCGGAGACAGACAGAAGAAGAGGTTTGACTGTACTATAAACAGATTCAAATTAGACCCCAGTGTGTTTCTTACAGTCCCCTTCTCAATATGCCTAATTTGAATTAATCAATTTTAATCTAGCATGTAAATTCTCAAAAATCTCAATTTTTTTATACAATCTTTGTTCGCAGTAACCAAAATCATGTTATCAACATATACAAGCAGAAAAGTCATTTTCTCATTTTGTTGTTTTTCCTCATGAGACATCAGTTGAATTGGACCACATTTTTCAGTATGAATAGGTTGCAAAGGCTCTGTGGAACTTTTCTGGCTTTGCTTGGGGATAGAAGGTCTTGTTCTCTTCCTCAACAAACAACTTCCACATATTTCACTATTCAGGTCAACTTTGCTAGGTTTAATTTCCATTCTTCTCACCAAACCTTTCTTTGGCAGGTCTGCTATAATCCCAAAGCCTCTATGTCCAAGCCTTTTGTGCCACAGATGAACACAGGTTGCACTTGAATTCTTGTTTACCATATTTGCTCACTCTTGAACTGTTTCTAGCACAAAGACTCCATTATTTTCAAAAACCTTGTGCGTACAAAACTCCATCTTTGGTAACTGCACATTTGTTGTGATTTAAATTTACATTAAAGCCACGCTTGGTCAGGGCTGGCACACTCAACAGACTGTCTGATTATTGAAATTGAAAGAGAGTCTGATGTGATGTAAGGAATATCTTGCTAATTGAAGTGAATCTTACAGAGTTAACCTTTAGAACTATAGGACCACTGGGGACTAACAAGGTGCTGTTTCCAATTACTTAAAGAAAATGTTAGAAAATGAGATATTGCTGCATTAATTATGTTTATTGTTTCCTGATAGAGGCAGAGTGTGGGCAGTAGGATTCATATGTCCTATGTTCGATATCTTTTGCAATCCTATAGTGGTTTGCAATCCTATATCGCATGCCTAGAATTTAAAGAGCTGAGGTTACAGTGCCCACTACATATAGGTATTCTGAAGACTATCCAGTCTTAGATTACAATGCCTCCCAGCTATTAATGTGGGTGGTTAATTAATAGAGCCATCTGCGACTGGACCTAACGGTCAGGGGTCCCTTTACCTTTACCTTTATAGAGGTTCAGGCTCTGAAAAAGCTGCTTACAGCCTTCTGGATATAACCAAAGGTTCTGCCTGCAATTTATACAGCTGAGAAATACAGTTTCAACAGTCCCCTCTTCATATCAAATTGGATAGTAGAGATATTTAAGAGAGGTTCCTTTTCACTGCTCTCTAGCTCTGAGAATCCTATTCTTTGAAATATGCAGGTTAATCTAGTGCAACATTTTGTTTCCAACTGTAGCATGCCAGATGTTCAATGTTGTCCAGGAAGTCCTCAAGCAAGTCATGACAGATACAGTTCTCTCTTTTTTCTTTGTCTCTGCAGGTAGTGAATATATAAAGCTGGCTTGTACCAGCTGAGACCACAGGTCCTTCTTGACCAGTGCTGTTTATTCTGACTGCCTGGCTGTGTCTTTGCAAGGTCTCATACTAAGTCCTTTCTCTGCCTTGCTATCTGAGATCCTTTTAACTAAAGATACTTGGAACTGAGTAGGGAGATTTCTGCAAAGCATGTGCAGAAGAAAGAGCAGCAGAACTTGAGGAGAGAGCAGAAGGACTTCAAAGGCTGTAGGGTTGCCATGGCAGCTGTCACTCCTGTGATTTCAATGGCAATGGGGTGAAAGGGATGGGAGCGCTAGGCTGGTGGAGTCATTACTGAAGAGCACATCCAGGTTCCCCTCTTGGAAAAGGTTGTGTGGTAGCTAAACATTCCTCTTCTCCCATTAGATTAAAGAATCTATGGCCTTTTACATGGGGGGGGGTTGTTTATGTTTGTTCCTGTGCTAGATATTTTTGTGTTTTTGTTGTGTAAACTGCCCTGTGATCTTCGGATGAAGGGTGGTTGTTGTTGTTGTTATTATTATTATTATTATTATTATTATTATTATTTGCTTTAACTGTGTTCCAGCCTTCTTTGGCAATCCACAAAAGTCTTTCAGGGTCAATGTAAGATGCCTTCTTCTGACCAGGCATTTTGATGACAGGATTTAACCATGGAATTATTTTAGTTGTGTGTTTAGATTGCATGTCCTATGCTTTTTTCTGGATATTTTTAATTCGCTGCCCTGGGCTCCTTTGGAAGGAAGGGCAGGATAACAATCTGACAAACAGTAATAAGAGAACCATAGAATCAAAAAGGGTTGGGAGTGAACTGAGGCTGGAATTTCTTAAGAGCCAACTGTCATCTAAAGATGGGCACTTTTCCTATGCTTCATGGTCTCCCTCCAAACTCTTGAATTGTTGTTGGATTGCTGATGTTATGTGGGAGGTATTTGGTTTCTTGAGCTGGGAGAAATCACCAATTAGGGTCCTGACTTTGGTTGGGTGTGCTATGGGTGCTATGAGATCTGTTTCAGTGGGCTGTTTCCAGCCACTAGGCTACACTAGGGCAAGATCCTCTGTCAGTTACACTGTAGCCACCATCTCAGTTTCTAGGTAACTGTTGGGCTTCTGACATCTTTGACCTTTTTTTAAGACTTTATTAATGATCGCTCTGTCACTACTCATCCCAGTATGGCTTCATGCTCAGGGCAGTTGGATTTGGGGCAGAAAACTGAACCTTAAACTCAGCTATAGAGTTGTTAGAAGGGATTTCACATATCCCTAAATTTCAAGTGAAACTGGATTTAAAGTTTCATGTGTGAGAAAGTTTGTAAGGAAGAGAAGCAAGTGGCTGTTTCTGTTTACACTGTGCCTCTTTTACATATCCATTTTATTTGTATTAAGAACACAAGGCCCTAGTAGCATTGGGTGGGTGGGAGTAGAACTTGATCACATTTGTCTGAGGAAATGATTAATTATTCCATTATGCAGCCTTTTGGAATAATGTGCACACTAAAATCCAGCTAAGTATCTCCTAAAGGAGAAAGTAAAACCAAAACATACCAAACTTAGAATCCTCTGGGCTATGCTGATATAGGTGGTTTAGAGATGGAATAGTGATCTTTATCTCATGATTTTACATAATAAATTGATTTTATGACTTTGACCAAGCAGTTTGCCATTAAGTACATTCATGGTAAAAGGTTTATTTATCTTTACCAAAATTGCGGCATGATGTTCTTGCCAGCAAGGCTGTCTTAGAATCACTGTAGGAGAGGTGTGACCATTTCATCATTCATTACTATTTCAGATGGAGTCACTAGAGCACTGGTAGCTTTAAATGCCCAGAGTAGCCAGCTGATCAGAATTGAGTAGACACCCCTTTGTTCTAAATAGAGCATACTCTAACCTTTAAACCTTGTGACTGCTGTCTTGCCCTGCTTCCTGTGTCTGGGTGACAAACATTGGTTGGGATAATATTTGCCTTGGTTTCTCTTTACAGTGAAAAGTATAGTATATATTGTTATCATTTTCAGCTATGAACTACCAACTGTGCTAAATTATTTGTGGCAACACTTTAATATAGGATCCTATCCAGCAGCAAACACAATATATAATACATTTAAAGCAAATACCTTTGTAGGAAGAATCCTATAGAAAGCTATCTAGTGGTTGACTGACAAAAATGTTTTGGATCTGGGAATGTTGAACAAACCGTGTGATATTTGCATGCTCCTTACTTACACAAAAATGTTCTGAACCACTCAATTCCTCTTGGCTTCAAAGCATAACATATTTGTCCCTTAGCCCTGGACACAATTTGAATGGGTCATAGAATGAGCAATAATACATATTTTTGATACATTCCAGTTTTAAACTTCTGAGGTTTAGGCAACATCTATTGAGAAAGATAGAAAATGTTAGCCTATTTTTCATTGGATTTTGATGATGCATCTTATTTAAATTCTCTGGGATCATGCTGTGAAAAATGGTGTCAGTGAAGTGGCAGAGAAGCAGTTGGACCCTAAGCAATGCTCATTTGAAGTGAGACAAGACTTTCTCACCTTTCCTCCCATCTGAAATCCCTGTGCCGTCAAAAAGCTTCTCCTGAGGATCAGGGGACCATCTTGAACACGGTGGGTTGTTGTACGGGGAAGCTTGTGGGAAGGGGTGAATTGCCCAAAATCTGTTAGGCACCTTCTGTGGGTTCCTCCAACTCTCAGGTACGGTTTTTCAGGAGCCAAAGGAGCTGTAGTAGGGAGGAGGTGATGGAAGGTCCTCTTCTGCCCACTTGCCTTCATGAATGGTTTTTAGGGATCAAACAGAGGAAACCAAGGCATGAAAGAATACATGAAAATATTTCCCCGCCAATACATGCACCACCACCCCCGAACTTCTACATCAAAAAAATTAAACCCCACGAACATGCCAGACAATATCATATATGGTAGCTGATTAGATACATTGGCCTTTATTCTATTTAAACTATTATTAATAATTCTCAATGTTAATACTGTAATACTGTTATTTGTTACTTATGCAAGTTGTTTTTTTAAAAAAGTATCTCTCCTTCAATAGCCTTTTTTTAAAAAAAATCAAATTTAAACCTCTGAGCATACATTTTCTGAGCTATTTAATTGTGTTCCTAAATGAAATACAAGCAAGAGATAATGGTGTATTAAGATTAGACATATTTATATAACTTTAAGGCTATTAAGGCTGTTTAATCCTTATGAGTGACATCAATATGGACCTAATTAGCACAGTTTGCAGCCACTTCATAATTCAAAAGAATGTGATCATTCAGCTGGAAGCACGTTTGACAGAAACTCCATAGTCATGAAGGTAAAAGCTTGCAAAATCACCCACTAGGATGGAGAAGCTGTCATTCTTCCATCAGTGCTGTTGAATACTAATGTCAAGGTCAGACTAGTGTAATTTTAGGCTGCCAAAATATTGCTAGATCCAATACAGTAGTAAATGATAAAGAAAGTAAACTTTGATAAACTTTGATATGGTAAGCTATAAAGTTTGTTACACTGGGGTTTACAGTGTACTATACCTAGACAGAAAGAAAAGGGGGGAAAAATTAAATTCATAGTATGCCTCCTTAGATTATTTACGAACACATACTTTTAAATGCTTATATGAAACATTATGCAACCAAGCAGATAGTTAACTCCTGTTGCCATGACTGTACTATAAAATATTGACTGTATTGTGGAAATTTAAAACATGCTGGTTACTTATTAGTTTAAAATAGGCAGTCTTTAAAACAACAATTGCAAACAATGTTCAAAGTATACATAATTCTTTTAAAATTACTTTCCTTAACACAATCTTATATCCCAGATTCACAGACTTTCCACACAATCTTATATCCCAGATTCACAGACTTTCCACATAAGCACTCTTTCACTTCACCTCCAGGAACATGTTTGTTTTGTTTTATAAAACCATTTATCTTGCTTTTGATTCCCAAAAGCAACCTCAGGGCAAGCTTTCATAATAGTCAATCATGAAGAAAATATAATCAAACAATGAAGTGTATACAAATATTCTAGCTATGTGGACAGGGCTGATCATGTGTGTCTTTCCAAACCAACCAAAACTTTTCTGGGAGGTAGAGTGATAATCAGATTGGAATGACTGGCGCAATCAACTCTGCCAACAGACTACCAGTATTCACACACACTTTCCTAGTTGCATGTAATTGCACCACAAAAAAAGGTCTCCCACTGCTGCTGTGTATGTGGAAGGAAAAAAGTTTGTTTGACACGAAGTTAGAATTAAGACTCCTCATTATGGAGAAGTGACAATTTCCCATGTTGGGCAAAAAATTCCTGCACTGCAGGGGGTTGGATTAGATGATCCTCATGGTCCCTCCCAACTCTACAATTCTATGACAAAATATTTTGCACCCCAGAACTCACATTATGTTAATATTATAATCCTGGCTAAAGTGCAAAGCTGGCATGCAAACTCTTACATGCAAGAAGGCAAAATATTACATTTCTAGAAATATGACATTAGATTTTTGGCAGATTTGTACTGTTCCACATTTTGACTCAGACCTTATCCAGTTTAGATTTAACCTTTTCCTAGCAGCACAGAAGAAAAAGTCCTTGTGTATTTTATGTTATTTTGATTATGAAGAATTGGTACACTAATTTGGATCCATCAGCATGGCATGGGAAATGTTCCATTAATAGTTAAGGATTTTGTAATAAAAAAATCAATATTTGTTTCAATTTTCATCTAAAGCTGAGATTTTAAAGAGAGAAAAGCCAGCTTCCACTGATATTTTATACACTTTAAATCCTGGAGATGGCTTTTTTGGAGCCATCTCCCCACCCCCACCCCACTTCCATAAAATGCTTCCTCAGTTTTTGATTGATTTTACATTGCATGAATATGTCAATGAGGAGTTGCAAAGAATACCTCAGTAGGATTGCTTTTCATATTCACATACAGCTTTGAAAGATGTCTAAAATGACATGTTTGCAGTAAAATATACATGGCCGGGTGAACTTTCCTGGTCCTATCTTGCGCCTCAGTAATTCTAAAACAGAAACTGAAGTCTTTGTTCTGATAAACTAGACGTTTTTTAAAAAATATATATTTAAATGAAATATTCAGAGACTCCATACACACAGAGCAATGTATTCTTTCTCTTCTGGCCCATGGTTAACTTTCATTCATATTAATGTGAGTTAGAAATGTGCCTTAGGCAAAGACCTCTATTATTCTCATAACCTTTCTATTTAATATTTGTTTGGCTGAATTCATGTTACTTAGCAGACTAGAAATTGTAAATGTGTAGAATCCTTTGCATATTCATACTACTGGCGAGTGCTGCATCAAGCTTGTTGTTGGGGTATAGTCTTTGCTTTAGCAATGCTAAGTACCCCATGTTTATGCTGTGTCTGTATATATTCTCTTTAGTTACTAAGAAGGTCTTCCCCAAGCATATACTTGCCAGCTATGTTGTACTGCAGCTCCAATTATCCTTGCTTATTGACCATGCCAGTGGAAGCTGAAAGTAGTAGTAGTCCAAAACTTGGAAGGGACTTCTGGAGAAGTGAATCATTCTGCAGGCAAGTTCAGGCGCATCAGATTCAGTTGATCCACTGCAATAATCATATTCTTCCAGCTGGTAGAAGCTAGCAAAGTGCCCACAGCCTGGTGATAAAGGAAGGGGCTCTTTTACTTCCATCTGAAGCACATGGCTATATAAGCCACTTTCTTCAGCCAGCACAGGGAAGAAGTGACAATGGAAGGAAATGAAAGAGATATAGTGGGCAGGTGTAAAATGAGTTTGAAGGGATCTATTCTAACTCTTTGCTTGGTACAGGAAATTCAGATCTAGATAGCCCCAACATGGCGGTTGAGCCTCTGCTTCAAAACCTTCCACTGGAGAGAACCCACCACTGCATTAAGTTATTGGTTCCATTACCAAACTATTCTTACCATCAAGATGTTTCTCCCAATGTTTAGTCAATATTCAACTGGCTAGTAAGTCTGCATGCTTTGTTAAGGCTTCCCCTTTTTCCAAGATAAATATGTTTCTTGCTTAGGCAAGAGAGAGCAAGCTGTGGAGACAGGATGCAATCCCTAATTTGAATCAGGACATGTTGCAAGGGGACAGAACCTGACTCAATTTGGCACCACCCTATTCAAAAGGAGCAGGTTAGCAATTGAAGGCACAGCACAGATAGTAGTAGTAAGGTGATTCTGTGGCAGAGGCCACCAGGAAACCGACCTCCCCAGACAAACAAAAACAAAAAAAAAGCAAGCCAGCACTAGAACATTTAATTCCTGCCTTTGAACAGCATTTGGTGGTAACATTCAGCAAGTGAACAAGATTCCAGGTTTAGTATATAATGCAGTTTTGAGTCCTGACAATTAATAGTTCACGCAAGTGGAATTAACTGAAAGAGCTGTATGTAAGTTGGCCAAAAACAAATAAATCAGAAATACTGTGTGTGTGTGTGTGTGTGTGTGTGTAACAGAGTTAAAAACATATCTATAAACCACTCGGTTGATAAAGTCGTAGTCAAAAATATTAGAAAATTAACCATATGTTGATAACACATATCCTTTGATTTCTTCTCTACGCTAAGAATTCTGTATCAACATGAATTACAAGCTTCCTTACTTCAAATCCCTTCTCAATAGCTACCTTGTTCGCTCCCAACCCCCTAGTTCTTGTCCCATGCCCCACTGCAGTTATGCCTGTGACCAAGCTTAAATAAATTTGTCTAAAACAATCACATATTTTTTCAGTGTTTATCCCTGGATCCACTTACCTCTACTTTGATAATTTTGCAGTGCTGAATTTTAGGTTGCAATGTCCTAGGATATAGCACTCTTGTATTCTGTAAAGAAGGGGAAAGGAACCTATGGTCATCCATATATTCTTGGACACCAACTCTCATCAGCCCCAGCCAGTGTGGTCAGTGCTCAGGGATGATGAGAGTTGGGGGTCTAGCAAAATCTGGACGGTCACAGATTCCCCATTCCTACTTTAAAGTGATGGTGTAAAAGCAATGCAGATAATGTGGCATTCAGCTGTAACCTTTTATGGTGGCAAGTGGAAGTATCTTTTTGACATCACTGATCCCCAGATTCATTCATTCTGAGTGGATACAATTATTTTTAAAACAAGTTGCCTGCTGCCGTTTATGGCTTATCATTCTTCCTTAAATCATAATGACTGAGGAATTTAAACATATAAATATTGAGTAAACCTCCAGGTACTTTGAGTGACAGATATTGTTTTGGAAAGGCAAGTGTTCCTATCAGTAATGCATAGAAGCCTC
The DNA here is from genome assembly GCF_965112155.1 of Podarcis liolepis. Classification (NCBI taxonomy): domain Eukaryota; kingdom Metazoa; phylum Chordata; class Lepidosauria; order Squamata; family Lacertidae; genus Podarcis; species Podarcis liolepis. The sequence continues at coordinate 49,346,096 of NC_139564.1, forward strand.
TTATTTCACAGTAATTGTTGAAACATGTGCAATTTGTGTGCATTTATTTTTCTAAGTGTTTAAACAAGTTGGTGTAAATGATATCCTGGGACCTTAATGCATGTGGATTATAAAGGATTTAATGCATCATGCTCCTTTGGAGTGTTCTTAAGATGTATCAATGTCGTTTACCACTCTATGCTTAATTACAATGCTAAGAGTGTGCCATACAATAGGGCAATTTAATAACAACATAACCACATTAGACGGCAGTTTCTTATTGGAAGTGAAATCCTGCATTTCTGAACTCTCCACATTTACAGCACCTTAACCATTTGTTCTATGCTCCATTACATGTGCTACTACTCACCTTCTATTATATTATTGTAAACCTTTACCTACACTGTGTAACTGGGTCTGCAATGGCCTTTCTGCAATAAAGCTACATTTTGTTTGTATTGTTTTGTAATGTAAACTCAACAAGCTCATATTCGGGGGACTGATAAGTGAATGTTCACACTTCTGAATAAGAGGTAGGGCAAAATGAGCTCTGGTCTTGCCCGCCTCTACAAACCTGTAGTTTATTAAGCTGAACAGCTACACAATATTCATAGCAATTAAGTATCCATACTTCCTTCCTTACATGTGGTTTTATATGCATATGTACTTTTGCATATTGAGGTTTATAATGTATATATGCTGCCAATACACTTCTTCCAGAATGTCGGCGGATCTTTCTCAAGCTTGCCTATCATATTTTTATGTACATTGGCAAATCCAAGTTCCTTGGAAAGGATGTAAAAGTAGAAGGCTGTTCTGCTTTTAAAGCTACTTGTGGTTCAAGTTTAAAGTTTTCAATAATTTATTCCCCATCAAGTCTTGTCTAAGTCTAAATTGGTAAAAATATTATAGCATAGATGAATGCCTGACCTTTTCCCATGGTACACTTGATAGCAGTTGTTTATATGGAGAGTAAAATCCTGATCAATCTGACACTTACTACAGACTTCCTGCTGCTTAGAAATGTGTACTGTAATAGCATTTGTATGTTTTCTTTCCTCCCCTAAGGTTTCAGATTCCTGCTTCACAAGAGCACAGCAAATTAGAAGAAGCAGCCTAGTCACTATAAGAGAAATGAAGTGATTTGACAATTTGTACGCTGTTTTAACCTGAATCCTATGTATCCACAATTAGTTGCATTGGTTGGAAGCAATCATGTGTGTGTTTGTATCTCTCTGTTTGTGGTTATTTCACAGTTCTTAACACAACTGTATACAATTAAATAAGCTTGACCTTTCCCCTCTCACCAACAAGGCCACAGATGCCGAAGAACTATGTTCTTAGGCTGCTTGAATTCCAAGATTAAAAATTGATCAGATTGTGTAGGGCAGAATTGGTTGAATTCAAGCATACAATATAATTGGGAGGAAATGGTTACCTATTTAGTAGGCCATGCCTAGTAACATAACTCTCTCTAAAATCATTTCAGATACCTCTGGCATGCACACAAACACTTATACCAAGAACAAACGTAGTTGGTCTCTAGGGTGCTACTGGACAATTTTTAAATTTATTTTTATATATACAGCCGTATTCCGTTACCGAATACATCTGAAATTTTTTTTATCATACATTGTTTCGGGAATTTTGTATATTTTTTAGCCAAAAGCTATTTTGCTAAATTTAGAGAAGTGAGAAATCTGAAGGATAATCACATGTTTATTTGTTTATTTGCATGTCCCCTTACATTCACAGAAATCAAATTTCTTGAGCATTCCTAGCCCACTGCCAGCTTGTTTACAAAGGAATGTAGACCCTGAGGGGGGAAACCATTGCTCACTCCTGAAATACCCATAAAAATATAATTATGACACCTTCTGTTGCCCTTCCTTTCAAAGAAAGGTACATTCTATCATCTATATTTAGAAAGAAGGAAATGAAGGCTTTTTACGTGTGTGTGTGTGTGTGTGTGTGTGTAACATGTAGTAGTAGTAATAATAATAATAATAATAATAATAAATAATAATAATATATTATTTATATGCCACCCATCTGACTGGGTTGTCCCAGACAGTCTGGGCAGCTTCCAACAAAAAATAGTAAAAAACAAAAACACAACATTATACACTAAAAACTTCCCTGAGCAGGGCTGCTTTCAGATGCCTTCTTTTAAAAATTACATAGCTGTTTGTCTGTGGGCTTTTTGAAGCAGAATCTCTCCATCCACTTAACCAAGTCACACATACTTCATGCAAGCGTGAGGACCCTCAGGTGCAGGAGAAGAATACAGAGCTGCCGATCTCTCTGTCTGACCTCTCTACTCTCCCCCACCCAAGATCAAGGACTCCCCAAATGTTTTGGGTTGGCTGGAATGTATCCTTGAACTCTGGTAATGCCTCTTGCCTGCCCAGATGGAGGATAAAGAAGAGTGTGTGAATAGAAACTAGCCTACTGTGCTGAGGTAAAATTTGAATTTGTTGCTCCACCTACTTTTGCTTTTGGCCCCACCTACTACTCTGGCATGTGACCTTTGGAAGGTTGCTCAGAAGGGGATGTGGCCTTCAAGCTGAAAATATTTCCCCACTCCTGAGGTAAATGTGCCAAATAACACTATTATATATAAACCATTATAGAAAAGTTTACAAAAGAGCCCTGAGGTAAATGGTTGCCGGCCATTAAATAAATGTTTTGAAGCGCTGTCATCTTTGTGGCAAAGCTTTTAGAATTGGAATTTAACCCCGTCCTGACTGAACAATTTTTTGTCAGGAGACATTCTTTTCTCACTCCTGTTTAACCAAAGTTTTGTTACAACCCAGGTTTCCACGATAACCTTTGAGTGCCTCTGTTTTGGCATTCTGCAGGCTTGTATTCTGAGTCTGAGACTCCTGGGAAGGAAATTTAACTGGGATGCTCGAGCAGAGTTTTTCTGTGAGAAGCACCGCAACAGAAATTCCTCAGACTTGCTTATTGTTGCAGAGAGAGCCTTTGTAATTACCAAGGGATTAGGGCAGAATATGAAAAGTCCTGGAAGAAAGCAGCTTTCTTGCAGATCAGGAATGTGTGCTGCACAAACTCTGAAACCATCAGCTGGGTTAGCGAGGCAGAAGTGTATTAAAATGCTGAGAGTTCAAGGAGGAGGTCCTAGTGAAAACTCCTAATTAAAGAAATAAAAAAGAAGGTTTCTAAAGAGTGCCAGAGATTATGTCATTTGATTTCTCCAGGAAGAAAAGGGGTCTTTTGAGGATTGCAAATGAGATGACAATGCTGCGCCAATACAATGGACTTATCCCCTTTCCACAATAAAAGTAATGAAAACTGGGCTTAATGGTACATAAATAAAAATAATTAAATAGAAGATAGTGGTAGTGGTACATTACCTGAATTAATATACAAGATTAAGAGGCCAATAACCCAGAAACAACTTACTTTCTTGATCTTTTATATAAATTAATCCACCCTTTTAGGCATCAATATGATCTTACACCACACTGAGTTACAACAGTGCTGTATCATTTTATTAAGGGCATAAACAAAAATATTTTTAATTAAAGAAATTGGTGACAAAACATTAGCCAGTGTCTAGATTTGTGGCATACCTCTTCAGAATAGGAATGGGGAAGAATTTTGGTTCAATCCACAATTTGGAGTGAACCCCCTCCCCAATCTACATCTGGCAGATCATGCTCTGATCAAATCACAGACAAGTGGATTAGATTGCATGTATATGCACTGTTCCAAAGCATGGTTTGTTCCAATTTACATTAGTACAAGGTGGCCTGAGAAATTCTCTGTTTGTTTGTTTTTTAAAGGAAGGCATTTTCAGCTACTTTGAGATACAACCATTACTAGCCTGTATGGAAAAATATATGGATCCCCCCCCCCCAAAGGTACATGCCATCATTTTCTCCATACCATCATCCAGGTAGGGATGTAAGAAGACATCATTTCTATTCCGACCTGTGTTGTTCACATGCATTTCTGTTTTCATTCTGCTGCAGTTCAGCTTCCAACAAAAACTGCATTATTTGTCTCACTGTGGCCTGTGGTGGAATTCTCCATAATTAATTACATTCTTCAATACCATTGTGGTGAGGTGGAGAGATCAAGTATATAATGCTTTTACTCTGAAACAACAGTGACATATATATTGGACATATATCCTGGATTGATAACAGTTTTTTAAAAATAAATAAATAACCAGGGAAACCCTCATAAGTTCTCTAAAAACAATTTAAATTTGTTAAAAGCATGCAGACTTTTAAGGATATTTCCTTTTAAAAAATCCACATGAACCAGGGTTGGACTTGATGATCTACTCATGTGCAAGGAACACAGATTGGATTAGGACTCTTTTATCTGTTCCTACTTCAGAGTCTTTAGAATTAGAGAGTCACAGTAAAGTGGTTTTGTGGCAGAGTGCAAATGTATATGAAGAATAATAATATTAGGAAAATATAATCCTATTCTGAACACACACAAATACACAAGAGTATATTTCATGTTTCAAGTGGAAACTGGTTATGTTAAATAAGTCAGAAAAGTATAACATTTCACATCTGAGCTCTATTCTGAAATGGATTGCTGGTTTTTATGTGTCTGAATCTGTCTTGGAGACATTTTCAAAATACTTATTCCAAATAGATTTTTATGCAAGCTGGTTCTATAGGTAGCCGAAATGAATATTATTCAGCCTGACAACAATGTCATAACACTGTTTATTATTTGAAGATGCAAGCATAAGCTTACAGGGAAGTAACTCCCATTGAAATAAATGAGAGTCACTTATGAGTAAACATGTTTAGGATTACAGGACGATACTGTTTACTTTGACTGGAAGCAGATGTTATAGAGAACGCATGGAAGCTGCAGAAAACTACAGCTCAGCCTAATGCTTATCTGGTGCTCAGTAACATTTCTTTTAATACAGTGGTACCTCAGGTTAAGTACTTAATTTGTTCCAAAGGTCCTTTCTTAACCTGAAACTGTTCTTAACCTGAAGCACCATTTTAGTTAATGGGGCCTTCCGCTGCCGCTGCGCCGCCAGAGTATGATTTCTGTTCTCATCCTGAAGCAAAGTTCTTAACCCAAGGTACTATTTCTGGGTTAGTGGAGTCTGTAACCTGAAGCGTATGTAACCCGAGGTACCACTGTAATATAAAGCATATGATGTGATGTCATTGTACTCTGAGGTTCTCTGTCTTTTCAAGCAATAGCTAACAAAGTGCAGCACAATGGGAAAACAAAGACTGCAATGTTGTCAAATCTAGGAAAAGGATGACGTTTTGGTGATACTTGAATCTAGGATGAACCCATGGCTTCCTATGGGGGTGTTCCAGTTTGAACAAACAGAAGCCTGTTCTCCTAAGATAAAGCTGCCATTGGATACAACCCTTTGTAATATTGAAATGCTGTTATATTGATATGTATCATTATTCCTAATACTTTTGTTAATAAGATAAAACGTTAAGTCAGGCAAGGGGCACCAGGATATTGCTGGACTCTGGTTCCCATCATCCCTGCACCCCACCCATGCAAGGGTTAATGGGATTTGGAGTCCAAAACATATGGCAGGCACAGTTCCCACCCTTGTATTAAATGATGGCAGAAATCTGCCATAAGACTTTTCCTGCTCTTGATCAGTTCTACTCATTTCCCCCACACTTTAATATGTTTTCCCCCCACAACTGCCTTGCATAACACTTTTCTTTTTGGCTATCTTTAATTCCTGTCTTATTGAAGAAAGGAATGCATGCATACAGTCACACTTTGCAAAAACAAATATGTTGTTATTGCAGTCAGCTAGACCACCTAATGTATATCATATTAAGTACTAACTTAATTTTTTAGGGACGAGTGTCCTGTACAATTTGTAGCACTGAATTCCTTGAGGAAACTCACAGCCCAGCTGCACATGGATGGATTCTATTTGTTTTAAAAGATTTATCCCTTGCCTTTGCATCAATTAATGTTCAAGATGGCTTACATATAAATAACATTAAAATAATACAAAAATAGATGTATTAAAACTTTACCAAACAGCCCAGTAGGGAGCAGCTAAAACAATAAAACAATTTCCCTTGTGAACAAAAGTTTGAGAAAACAAACAGAATTAACCTATTAATTAATTTGTTCAGACAGAACTCAGATAAGTAATGAACCCTAGAGCCCGATACCACATAGCAGAAGTTGCTTTATCGAGACAGTATTTCTCACTGTACTATTGTCAGTTTTATACACACAGACCAATTAAATGAGCAAGTCAATATATATTCTGGATGTACGTTCAGCAGAAATATATACTTTTCGTTTGGTTTATGTTGCATGTTAGTGGCACTCCTATATTGCACTTAGTACTTATGAAATAGAATTAACTCTTGTCTGATTCAAGCTACCTGTCTCTTGCATTAAATCATAACTTGCAGAGTGTCAGCAAAAGGCCACCTCTTGACAAAAGGTCATTTCAGTACCAGTACTAGGTGTTTGAAACACTTCTTTTGACACCAGAGTGCGTTAATTGTTCATGGAACCCTTCCCCTTTCAGTGTTGCTTTAAGGCATTCTGGCTCAGCTTAAAGTCAGTCAAGCAAAATTGGAGCATCTGGTTGCCGTGTCAAAATAGCATAGGCAACTTCAGTGTAGCACCCTAGTGGATAATCTCAACTCAGAATACAAACAATACATTAGTGATTGCCAGGAGGCTACAGTTCCTATTCCTTTGAAATAAGTTGGAAAAAAATTATGTACACAAACACACAAATGTAAATTAAGCTTATCATTTTCTCTGCCCTATTCTGGCACTTCCTGTTTTAAATAGTTGACCATTGCTTGGAAATTCATTTCATTTAACTCATTTTCAACATATGAGTTAATTGTTGTGCCATTAATATCTCTTTAATATGTACTTTAAACATACACTTTAAATTATATGATGAGAGCATGAAAATGAGTGTCACGTAGAACCCATGCATCACTTTAAAAAGAAAAAGAAAAAGTTGTGTGGTGGTTTAGTACTAGTTAAAGTTATTAATATTACAAGTGATTGAAACTGGTGGTAATTTCTGTGGCTGCTTTGCTATATAGTATTATATCAATTGTTTATAGCTTGTCCACAAAACCTCACTCCGGCTTAATGGTTTACAGTAAGTAATAGGTGATCCTGTACAAATTCATATTGTGTTTATCATATTCTTTGGATGTTAATGGCTTTTAGGGTACAATTCTGCAAAATGAAATGATTAAATACATACCACTTACTTCTTAGAGAGAATAATTTAAATTCTATTACTATTTGTCCTGAAATGGATGCAAAATAATACTGTCAGAGAAGCACATATGACATCTGACAGTAGATCCAGACCTAACCCCCAGGGCAGATTACTCCTGCCCCAGGCAGGAATAGTCTATGCATAGCACCAGGTCAGCAGGTCAGGCAGTATAAATGCTTAAAGATTCTAAGCTTATACCACCTCATATCTGTCCCTGCCTCAAAGTGCTACCTCCTGTGGTTCTGACACAAGTGACCTCCTGAGTGTATGCCTGTGCTGTGGAAGTTAAAGGAAAGATTTCCCCCCTCTGACTATGCACATAGGATATGACTTTTAAAGGAAGTTGCCATAGCCTGAATCTTAAATCAATGAGAATACTTTTCAGTCAGTCAGTGAGAAAAGAGTTAAGCATATGATGGATGTTTGAAAAATCATTTCATAGCACCAGAGGATGCAGTCCTGACTTAGTATTTATTAATTAGCAGAATTTGGCTTTGCTGGGTTTCATTCTCACCCCACCCCCAGGAAGACGTTGCTTCAGCAGTGATTTAGAAGAGACTCTGCTTTGTGGCTGTCAGCCAGCACTCAATGTTAGCAAGTGCTTACATTTGCTTCTACACTCCATTCTTGCACTCCTGGGCAGGTAGCCAGGCTCTCTACCATCAGCCCTGAAGTCTATACCTGATTCACCATCTCCTTTGCCACCACTTTGTATCTGCATTAGTTTATGTTATGGTTACCAGATGTCCCCGGTTCCCGGGGACAGCCCCCGGATTTACCAATCTGTCCCCAGACAAAATCTATCTCTGGAATGTCCCTGCATTTAAATTAATGTCCCTGGATTAATCATATGCCTGGGCACTTCCAGACCCTCCCCAGAGCCCGAAGCAAGCATCCACTACAGCTCCAGAGAGGTGCAGCTGGGCTTTGGTGCAACTCTCCCACCTATCAGCTGACATGCAAAAAGAAACCTCCCTCTCTGTCAGCTCTGCAAACAGCCCTGCTCCTCCTGCTTGCTTGCTTGAGCCGGAAAGGCAAGGCTGCTCTTTGGACCGGCGGAGCTGAGGTGTAGGGAAGAAGCCTCCCTGCATGACATCTCTGCAAGCTACCCTGTCTCTCCTGCTTGCTCATGAGGAAAAAGGATCACTTTTTTCATGCCTTTAAAGCCCCCTGTATTCTGCCTGCTTGTGAGCTGAGCTACCAAGCTGGCAGAAAGCAGGATGCTGCCTTGAGCCTTCCCTTTGCTCTCCCAGACAGAGGCTGTTGCTTCAAAGTTAAGGGTGGTGGTGGGGAAATTGTCTTGCCTCATTTACTCCATTCTGCATGTTTGTGAGCTATATTGGACTGCCTTCCTTCCCTCCCTTCTCTCTGTGTAATTGTCTGTCTCCCCATTTTTTCCTCCGTACCCATAAACTCTTCCAAATTCTCCCTTTGTCTTTTCACACATTTGGTTCCCCAAGCCTATACATCATTATGTGCTGCTGCTACATTTTTATTCCCTTGCACCCACCCCCACTAGCAAAAAATAAAAGGGGAGGAATGTTTTATGTTTATTTTGGGGGTGTTTATGTTGGTTCCCCCTAAAGAGCTTTCCTGTTCCCTTCTTATTAAAAAATGAACCTTAAAAAAATTAAAATGAACCTTTAAATAAATTAAAAGAGGCTACCTCTGCTTGCTTGCTTGCCTCCCTCCCCTTCCCTTCCCTTTAATAAAAAGGGAGAGATTGGTGGGATGGGGCTTGGGGGGGTATCTTCTGTGTCACAATAGGTGTAAATGGAGCAGAGAAGCCTTATGCTCTTTTAAATTGCGACTGCTCTTTTTGAGGTACCTCCATTGCAGGGGGTTGGCCTAGATGCCCCTCAGAGGTCCTTTCCAAAGCTGTGATTCTGTGATCATCCCACAGTCATATTCTCAAACTTGGCTGACGCCCGTGCAGGAGACATCCACAGGTGGGCAGGGCAGCAGCAGATGGAAGGGGTTTCTGCTAACGCTTACTCCTGAGTAAGTCTGTAAGGGATCGCAGTGCAAGGTGGGAGAGGAAGGGAGTGGAAACATGGCTAGTGCTCCAAGAAAGCAGGCTGGGACCCAGAGGAAGGCCAAGCAACAGAGGAGACCACAGAAGAGAAGATATTACTTTTTAATTTTTTAAAATAACTTTACGCACACACACACACACACACACACACACAATTTATATAAAGTGTCCCCGGATTCATTGAAAAAAATCTGGTAACCTTAGTTTATGTAGGCTAAGCAAAATATCTGGAAAAGGCTTTATTTTGTGCAGAATTCAAACACAGGCTGTTTAATTGTGGGAAATGGCTCTTCCACGAGCAGTAGTCAGCTACCACAAGAGGAAGATCTTTGAATTTCAGCCTAATAAATACACAGATTTTGTCTTTAATCTGCTAGTTATGTGTTTTCATATTGGGTAATCACTTAGTATGTGTTTTTCTCAAAACATTTTCCTTATGTATAAAATGAAGCAAATGACAGCTGAGTTGTCTGGAAATTATTTTATGCTTAGACTTAAAAATACATGCCAAAGATTATTGTGTAAATAAATACATTTCATTATTACCACTAAAAAGCACAGATCTCTGGGGTAGAACATGGCAACTTTTTAATTGCCCACAGCAGGACCACACAAGAGCTCAGGACAGCATGTGAGAGTGGATATTAATGCAACTGAAATTACCAGGAGAACTTGGTATATTTTCGAGAGCCATATGATCATTGCTCCCGAGAGTCATTAGGGAAATTCAGTGAGTTAAATAGCTCCCTTTTGTAATGTAATTGGACTAGGGATTTTCTCATCTGAAAAGCTGGAGCAGCAAAGGTACCATGTATGAGTTAATACTTTTATGTGTTAAAGTGTTAAGTGTTGTGAAGTATGTCTCTGACATATATAGTCAAGATAGACTGAGTATGGAATAACATTATGACATTAATACACTAGTAATCCATACCCTTTCTTGAGACAGAGGTAGAGTGTGTTGCAGTTTATGCCCATGAATGGAACGTTGGCACCCATCTGCCATTCTTTCTACCTGCTGAAAAGTAACTTTTAAAGAAAAGTTTGGAATAATTGCCCAGACCAATGGAATAATACTGGTTTTAGGAAATTGAAGATGGCAGATTACCACAGATTAATGTCCTCTCAGTACATTAATTATATCACAAAATATCATTTACTAATAGTGAATTTTGTGATTAGCACATGATTACTCTACATGCTTACCAAAGGGCAATAGCTAACGATTATGACCAGGGTGTAATGTGTGTGTGTGTGTGTGTGCGCGCGCGCAAAACTTAAAAGTCAGCTTGGAAGAAAGAAAACACAACTGCCAGTAAGAGAAGAGAATTTCTGTTCTCCTTATCTCCCTATTGTCCTTTCTTCCAAACCATACTTGATTGTAAGGTTTCTGGGTTGAAACGTACCTGGGAGTTACAGACATTTAAATGGAAGCCCTGCCCCTCCCCCAGTGAGTAGCTGCTGGTTTCAACAAGGACTAACTAAATAGGAAAAAGTGATCGGTCCAACGGGGGGGGGGGTTACGGACTACTTTCTGCCCTCTTTAGGAAACCAGATGCCAAGGCCAATTGTTTAGGCACTAGTGGCACTGGAAGCTTGGCAGTTTGCATTCCTATTTGTAATAGAAGAGAGCTAACTGTCTAAGACTGAACTATCCAGAAACACCCATCATCTCTGTCTGTTGGCCATGCTGGTTAGGCCTGATGGGAGCGTCATTCTATTCTTTTCAGACTGTGTGGTTTGTGAGAGTGTGAACGCTGCTGTACTGGAAGGTCCAAATGTATTCCAGCAGGAAATCGTCAGTTCGTTGTTATCAGAGTGGCCATCAAATTTTACCTAAGGTGAACTTTGGAGTTAATCTTGGAGGTTGCCACCTCAGTGAAAAATCTAAGGAATTTGGGGGAATGGAGAAAGAGCTGCACCAAGATTAACAAAACTATAGGGGAAGTCTCCTATTTTGAACCCACAGAAAATTGTAATGAAGCTGTGCCAAGACTGTCACCTGCTTTTCATATTCACATTAGGATTTGTGGGTTAGTGAAGAAGTTGCCTGTGCAGTGGGACTACATTTTCAATAGAATTTCACTTAGAGTGAAATGAAGTCAAATGTTGAACTTTTTGCTTGGAAGAATGAGTGAAGAAATGTTGAGTGAAGTTAAAAGAATTCCAGAGGGACTAGCAAAAGATGTGGGTGGCAGATATACACATAACACTAATGGTTACTTCATTCTTTCCCTTTCAATGTCAGCTTTTGAATTATTCTTGTAAGAACATGCATCTGACACTTCATTTGTATGGCTCTGACATTACAGTTCCACTTCTACTATATTGATTAGTTTGCAACATGTAAAAGGATGATATTTTTGCTGTGCAGGAAAACAAGTGCTTCAAGTACTTACTCACTATGTATTTCTCAATGATGGGCACCATTGTTTTTTTTATTATTATTATTATTTCAGTGAAGTACCACAAGCAGCATGCTAGAGGCCTCCTTGCAAAACACCAAAGAATTCCCTGCTCCACTTACTCACAAAGAAATTGAGAATAAAGTCCTTGACTTAAGCATAGATTCACTTTTATTACTTAAGCATTGTAGTGGAGTCATAATTGCAGAAAAGAGCATTTCAATAGCTACTTAAAAACCGGATTTTGTTGCAATCTCAAAGAAGATCCAAGGACATACACTTTGAACACTACTTGAGTTTTCCATTATGGTTTGATAATTAGGTTGGAAAGAAGTTAACCTTGAAAAATCTACTGAAAAATATTATTCTTTAAGTTTGGCCTCTATTGAGAGAAGTTGTAAGGGGTAGTTGCTAGCATTGTGAGCTGTAAGCCATGAAATCCTGGTTCAAATTTCACCTCATATTTGAGCTCATTGGATGTTATGAGCAAGCCGCTGCACCAGCCTGGTTTTCCCATCTGCGATATACAGAGATGGGAATCCCTCCCTCCATTGATATACCTTAGATTGGCAGGCAACTCTGCCTTTAGTAGCACAGGACCTTCTATCTTCTCTGGTGTACCCAGCCAGTTTATATCTGCTGCAGTTTATCCTTTGTTTAAATTTTGTAGAGATTTGGTAATTCTGTAGATGCTTTCAGAGTTTGTTCCCATAACTCCGCCATGACCCTTCAACACCACTCCCAGCTGCCTCCTACATTTGAATTCATCCTTCCATTTCAAGTTGTTTTACACCGGTTTTAATGTGTTTCAATTATATTAGTATGGTGTTCCTGTATAAGAACTTTGTTTTGTTCCTTTATATTTTGTTGGAAGCCACCCAGAGTGGCTGGGATAAACCAGTCAGATGGGTGGGGTATAAGAAATTTGTTGTTGTTGTTTATTACCACTCTGAGAACCAACCTCCTGGACAAGGACTTAAATACTTCAGAATAAAAGCATAATTATTATTGTTAGTTGCAGCTAGGCAACTCAGTGTGCATGAGTTTGGAACACTGGTGCAGGATACATGACACAAATGCTGATGCAACTTTCCCATGGCAGAGTTTCAGCCTGTTTGCTTTGGGTAGCTTCAGAAGTTACAAACAAGCACTTTTTAATTTGTAACTAAATTGGGGCAGAACATCTGGTAGATTGAAAGATGCATGAGTTCTGGCTAGTGATAGGTGAATACTGCTCCTTCCCTAGTTTTCCTTGAATTAGCTCATATCAATCTAGTTTTCTCCCAACTGGGAAATTGCTTAGACTATTCAGAGACAATCTGAATTAAATCAGACTCTGTAGTGCATCTAGTCAAGGGCATAGACCAATCCTTCTCTGATCCTATCCTTAAGCATTGAATTGTACTCCTGCCTGCCTCCCATCAAGCTAAAACTCTGCAACCCACTCACTGGCCTCCAACCACTTTCTTCAACCATCTGTTAACAAGTTTACCTTGGAACTATGGCTCCAGTGGAGAGGGATTGAGATTTTTCTCCTTCCTACCCTTAGCATCCATCCTGCTTTTGTGACAGCACCAGGCACCAACAGAAGGCAAAGGGGTGGGAGATACTGCTGTGCTTACTTTTTCCCCAGTGTCAGAGCTAAAAGCAAAAACAAGAAGGAATGTAAAGAGGGGAAGGTGTTGCTCAGTATAGGTGAGAGCAGTGCTGGGCAGGTGCCAGAACTCACCATGAATGCCTCCCTTGTTCTCTTATAATGGACGATGGCATCCACCTGAAAGGTGTCGGAACTGAGTTCCAGCTGCAAAAAAGCCCTGGCTGAGGGGAAAGAATTCTCTGGATCAGCTTGAAATATGAGCTGGAGAAGAACTCAAACACAAAATGAAAGTGCTTTGGCAATTTCTAATTTTAAGTATGAGCTTTCCATAAAAAGAGAAAATTCCTTCTGATGAGAGAATTGTGAGGATATGTGTTAGGTCTAATCAAGAGCACACAAAAATGCACTTGAGTACATTCAAATCTTTGTACTGTCTATATATGTCCATTGCATCATGGCCAGAAACTTTAATAACCCTCCCCACAAATAGTGATTTTTGAAGAATGCTACACTGCTACACATGAGGGTTTGTTCTCTAATATAAAGTATGTTCTTGTTTCAGTGGCAGCTTTCTGCCCTTCTCTTTCATTATGCTGTTTGACAATTAAGTGCGGAATGTGAAGAATTGTTTTCAGATATGATTGTATTATTTTCATTCTGACAGGGATTTAAAATTGAAAGAAATCTATTTTTCAGCTTCACACTACCAAAATTAGGCAAAGGGGGTTCCAAGTTAAAATAGATTACAGAAGAACAAATGAAGTTGTGAGTTTTCTTCAGTGTAAGGCTGCTTTTGAAAAGTCACTCATCTAATCTGAACTAGAAGCTTAAATATGATTTGCCCGGAAACCAAAATATAGCCTGAAACCTGATCTGGATCTGAACTTCTCCTCTCTTGCCAAATAAAAGCATACTTAACTTCATTTTGAGAGAATGGCCAGATGTTCATGCTGCTTTTTACTTTAGCTAAGCAAGTTCACCCACCTCTAATTGAAATCCTGAACATTAATACCTCTCAGGTGCTTTGCAGTGAGCAAATGTCATCCACATACATTTTTATTTTTGTATTTAATGTTGTATTTTCATGTAGTTGTTAGTGGTGAATATATGTAGACCAGGAGGGAACATACACCCCAGCAGAATATGTGCATACTACATACAGACATATCATCCATTCTGCATGCTATATGAAAGGCCTTTGTACAAGTATTGTGCATCTATGTCAATGGAATAGTGGAACAAGTGCAACCAATATATATTCTTTCCTTTGATATTCATAAATATTTAATTAAAATATTGATATACTGCATTGCCTAGGTTCATACCAGAACGCAATGAAACCATAATAACAATGAGCCAAAAGAAATTTGGCAGTGAACAACAACTCAAATCAGCAGCTCACGTCACCTCCCATAGGCCAGGTGCACCAACTCTAGGGGAGGGGACCTCAGCACCTCAATATTTGTTTTAAGGGGCCCAGGCCCCTTCAATCTTGAGGTGGACCTGTGCGCACAACATGCTTTATGTGTTGCAGGTCCTCCAGTGCTCAGCTTCCTCCGTTGCGCACACATCGCACATGCGTCATTATAGGTGTGTGACACACATGACATTACACACGCGCAGCACCCCACCCCCCAATCTTGGGAGCAACCTGGTTCCTCTACCATAAGCTATCCAGGACCAGAGGCCTTGCAGCCCCTAAAGAAAACCACCAGGAAGAGGCTCATCCCAACCTTCACAGGCAAACAATTGTATGGACTTTGAGCAATTGCACTGACGGTTTTATTCATGTGAATGGAATTTTTTCCTAAGCCTAATTGCCATGGGAGATAAGAGGAGTAGGGGGAAAGAGATAAGGGGAGAAATTAGGGAAGAAAGAGATGATGTTTAAAAGACCGTATAGCTGGAAGATAAATGTATATGAGTGTGGATGGATGGGTTAGATGAATATAGTGTGTGTGTGTGTGTGTGTGTGTGTGTGTGTGAGAGAGAGAGAGAGAGAGAGAGAGAGAGAGAGAGAATAAAGGTAAAGGACCCCTGAAAGTTAGGTCCAGTCACAGACGAGTTTGTGGTGCTCATCTCGCTTTACAGGCCAAAGGAGCCAGCATTTGTCTGCAGACAGTTTTTCCGGGTCGTGTGGCCAGCATGACTAAGCTGCTTCTGGTGCAACGGAACACCGAAACCAGAGTAGCGCACGGAAACGCGGTCTACCTTCCCGCTGGAGCGGTACCTATTTATCTACTTGCACTTTGATGTGCTTTCGAACTGCTAGGTTGG
Organism: Podarcis liolepis; assembly: GCF_965112155.1. Taxonomy (NCBI): domain Eukaryota; kingdom Metazoa; phylum Chordata; class Lepidosauria; order Squamata; family Lacertidae; genus Podarcis; species Podarcis liolepis. The sequence goes on from NC_139564.1 coordinate 49,361,653, forward strand.
CAGGAGCTGGGACACCGAGCAACAGGAGCTCACCCCGTTGCAGGGATTCAAACCGCCAACCTTCTGATCGGCAATCCCAAGAGGCTCAGTGGTTTAGACCACAGCACCACCCACTGTGTGTGTGAATAGTTGTACGTAAATGTGGTGTGTATGGATCCATAGATACGAATGGAGTGTCGCTTTGTTCCTACCCTCTTTTAGCTGTCCACCACTACCATGTGAGTCATGAAAGGTTACCTATAAGGAAATGCAGGTTTTAACCTTAAAATGGTTTCCCTGCCATGTTCATGTCAAAATCTACAGAAAGCTTAAAGCAGTCTTGGTCTCCTTAGCAAACTGAAACCCTGATTGAAATAGTTAGAAAAAAGATGCCACATCTAGAAATGATTCAACCTACTCTGCTACCATATATTCAAGCCATCTTTCCTAAAAAGAGAAGTTGTCATCGTTGCAAATGATGACTTTATAAGAAGCCACTGTCATCTTTTTTAATGGCAATGGCAACCTGTCCTCCTTCATATTCACAACCCTAGCTAACGGTCCACAATGCTCCATCCTACTGCCCTTGACTAACAATAGTGTATACTAATCTAGTGGTTATGGGTATAGGCTAAACAGCAGGGCTGGGAAAACATTGGCTCACTCAGTGCTGCTGAACTACAACTCCCATTATCCCTGACCACTGGCCATGCTAGTTGGGGCTGATGGGATTTGGAGTCCAACAAAATCCAGAGGGCTGCAGGTTCCCCAGTCCTGCTATACAGTCTCAAGCACTCTTCTGACAGCCAAGGAATAAATACTGTGCTGGTGTACATAAAAATGGCTAGAATTTGGATACATCCCTGGCCCAAACATGATATGCATTAGAGGCGCTGAAACCCATGATGATCCACAACAGTTAATTCAGTCTTCCTATATACTACCTAACAATGCAATTTAGTCACAACACCTGGAAGTGACTTTGCAGTAGCTGTTCCCCAGCCCAAACACTTTCTAGAATTAATGTAGGCTTTTATTCAGTAGTAGCAATATTATTATAAAAGGAAGGTTTTGACAGCTGGGGAATAGGTACAGAGGTTTCATAGTTAAATATTTTTATCTGTGTTTAATGTTCAAATACATAATAATTTGGCATTTTGTGCCTTGGTTCACACTTCCCACAGGATTTGCACTTGAGGTTTTATGTTAAAATACAGCAACAAAAGAAGAAATGTCTACAGAATTTTCATTGAAGCGAAGTGCCTGAGATGCTCAGAGTCAGAGCTGCAATAGCTAAAGAAGAATTGTTAAACAATACACATGTTTAGCAGTCTCCATTGTAGTGGATCCTAATATATTACTAATGTGACAGCTGTGAGTGTTGCAAGATGGAAGACTTATTATGCAGTCTGAAACTTAAGACAGATATTTCTGGTCACTGTCTCTTCTTGTCTGTGCCAACAGAAATTGTCTGACTACTAGAGGGCAGAGCCTAAGTGGTGGACTGGAGTGAAAGTCTCCACTCCATTCCGCTTCATCTTTCTTCATCTTTCCATTACTAGCACCTCTGATTTTATTTCTGGAGTCACAGTGGCACACATGGCTCTGATCCCTTTCCTTATATGTCTATGCTGGGTAGCACTGACATGTAACTCAGAGGACATGACTAAAGGAAATATGTGGGATCCTGCTGAAAATAATACCTTCATGCTTAACGTTCCTCTTTCCTGAAATGTGTGGGAACACCCTCTCATAACATCATGTTGCAAGTCTGCCCCACAAGTCACATCTGTTGAGGTGTAGTGGGCACAAGCGTGAGCATTTCTTTAAATTGTGGGGAGGACTGGGATAAGTAGATATGGGAATGTTTTTACCAGTATCCTGTTCCCATATGTCAGACATAGCTCCAGCCTGTAGATGCCTCAGATGTTAATACTTCCAAGGTATACACTACGCCAGTTATAATTGCAAAAATGCTGGGTTCTCAGAGCGTTTTGTAACAACACGGTATTAAAGATGTAAAGAAATCTGCAGAATAAATCCTTTATAGGCCTATAATATGGTAAGAGAAGCAATGCACATGTGGGAGTCTTACTAACATCTGTTATTTCTGACTTGAAGCAATGTCAGAGGGTATATTTGAATAAATGGTAGGATTTGCTACTTTGCCAATAGATTTCTATGGCTGTGATTCATAAACTGCTGGTCTATACATAAATACTTACGCTTAACATTTAAGTGGATGAGTCAGAAGACAACAGCAAGACTATAAGTTGCCTGATGGAGAAACATGTAAACTATATGCAATTACCCCAATAAATCTGTTTGCCACTTCTCGGGCAGATGGCTTTGTGGATGGGCCTCCAGTCCACCACTCAGGCTCTGCCCTCTAGTAGTCAGACAATTTCTGTTGGCACAGACAAGAAGAGACAGTGACCAGAAATATCTGTCTTAAGTTTCAGACTGCCTAATAAGTCTTCCATCTTCCAACACTCACAGATCTGTAGGCGCAGACCATCCCCCGATTCAATATAGTTTGTTAAGAAAATTGCCAAACTCGGATCCACTGGCAACTCTAGGCCATTTCTCTATGGTAGTTTATCTTAAAGTTTTTATGTGTTTATATGCCTACCGCATTTTAAAACTTAAAATCCATTGTTGTATATTGTTTTAAATGTTTGTTTTGCTTTTGGGATTGTAGTTTCATTTGTGTTTCACAAGCTGGTCTCTGACCATAATAAATTTCATGTTCATGATGGGAGGGTGTTCCACAGGGCAGGCACCACTACCAAGAAGGCCCTCTGTCTGGTTCCCTGTAACTTCGCTTCTCTCAGTGAACGAACCACCAGAAGGCCCTCGGTGCTGGACCTCAGTGTCTGGGCAGAACGATGGGGTTGGAAACACTCCTTCAGGTATACTGGACCGAGGCTGTTTAGGGCCTCAGTGCAGTATAGTGGTACTGTACTGCTATTCAAGAATATTGGCCATGATCCCATAACTCCATGTGTGTACTTAGGTATGAGTTTACCAAGTTTTTCTATTCTTTCAAATGAACAGTTGCCATACGACTGGGTTGATGTTTTTCTTTTTCCATTCACGACCACAAGATTTCTTTCCTGGTCTGCTTCACCAGTTCAGTTTAATTTGAACAAAATTCTATACAACACATCCCACCCCCATACCAAAAAAACCCACACCTTTCTTGAAAAATGACTGTGACTTATGGGTCTGGGTTAGTCTAGTTTTAGAAGATAATTCATCCTTATTATTTTTTTTACAGTGAACCTTCTTTCTGACATGGGCTATGTAGCAGAGACATTGCTAATGACAGGCCTGGGAGAATATGATAATCAGCTTTTTTGCTACATTATGAAGACTTACACAGTCTCTGTGTGTTTTCCCCCTTCAAAGAATATGCACAACATTCTTTAAATATTTTCCCCACTGCTCCTGAAAATAAATGACTCTGCCACAATTTGCAACAGTGCCATCCATACTTAAATGAGAGGTATTGAACTGCCTGACTTCCTGGCATAATTTACAAAGCATTAAGCTTCAGTGAATAAAATATTCCATGTTTGTCCTCAGTTTCAGGCAGAATAAGACAATTTGCACTGTGGCATGTTCTTCCACAACTGAAACACATTTTTTCACAGTGTTAAATCATGGTAGCTTACTTGCTTTATTATATACCTTTACAAAGTATTACCTTCCATTTAATTTTGTTAAATTGTTTCATCTTGCCCACAAGGATTTATCTGTGTTATGCTTAACACAACACAGAGTTTACCAACTTTGTTCCTGAAGTCTAATTACATGCAAAGGTGGCCAGTTTTATTATTTTATTATTATTTAGCTCTGGTGAACTATGACTGAAAATGATAACACAGACTATTAGGTATGATCTGAAAAATAAGCAGGTAATCTCTCTTATTATTATACCCCTTTTACTGCACGCATTTCAAATATGGTTTAAAAATGAATGAAAATCCTATTATATTTATTGACATTTTCTGCATGAAATGAGAGGGTTTAAAAAATATGACATAAAGCTATATTCTGTACCAACAAAGGTGCCTATAAGTTAACTTGGAATGAAGAAATGAAATTACTGTGACAGTCCAGTGTAATATCAGAACAGCAATTTAAAGTTACATTAAATATAACTTTATATGCTGCAACTTGCTGCTTTTCGGCTTTTCGTAACAGATGTCCAAAAAGCAGAGTGCCACCTTTTTATTGAATATGCTCAGACATCTTTTTATGCAGCATACATGGCACTGCAGTTTAAATTTTCCTGCAAGTACTTTGCATAAATATTGTCAAAGTGGTTAAAATTACCTGGGCAAATAATTAAAAGCTGGAATGAAACCAGGTTTTGATTGAAGTATTCTGGGTAATTTGTATTGATACAAAATGTATGCCATGCTTAAGCCCCACATCTTTACAGAATCAAAGCACCAGAGAAAATGTAAAGCACTCAGGCTTCAGGCATCGGATAAGATTTATGAAGGGAAGCGAGCAGGAAGAAAAAACGGGTATAACTGATGGAAATCAGGCTCAGAAAGAGTCTTTTTTATCAATATGACTGGCTCAAAGCAAAACCAAGATCAGCAGTATCCAGAGTTGCAACCAGGTAGACAGTCAAAGGAAACCAGTAAGAGGGACTGGGAAAAGGAAATTGCATAGTACCAGAGGAGGGGCAGACTTTGGTAATCTTTGGTAGTATGGTGCCCTGAGCGGGCCCAAAATCTGGTGCCCCTAATTGGATCTTCTCAGTTGTAGATCTTCTCAATTTTGCACCCCCTCGACTCGGCACCCTATGTGGGGAAACCACCCACACTTCCCTAAATCCAGCACTGGCTAGAGATGGTATTCTGTCCTGGACAAGGAGCTCACAGAACATGATTGGTTTGGGCAGTGAGAAAAGCTCCAGGTGAGCAACTTGATAAACTATTGTGAGGGCGAATTAAAGACTTTTATGCCTCCAAGGCTAGATCACTCTCTCAAATGCTATCCCTTTCATCCAAAATAACCTTCACTGCAAATGGCGAGTTGTAGTCCTAGCATATAGGCCTAGAGGAAAGGACCCACTAGTATCAAGAAAAGTGATATGGTTTAGGACTTCCATATTATCTGAAGGAGTCACCAGGGTCTCAGTATTCCACTTATCCTCCAGCTCTCCTGATTTACAAACCATGATTCCACTTGAAGATTCTGGTTTTAAACAAGCAACCAGGTTGAGACATTGTGTGTGTGTGTGTGTGTGTGTGTGTTAGAGAGTGTTTTGACATGCACATTAGATGAAGCCTTAAGTTTTGTCAGTTGATGCTTTATGTAACCTAGACATAGTTTTTTGATTCTCCAAAGGAACTGCATGAAGCATGGCTGTCTTTACCCTGCAAAGAATAGGCATGGGGTGGTGGACAGAGTCATGTGACTGATTCTAGATCTCCTATAAACTTATCTAGCTGAATCTTCAGTCTAAGAACAAGCTGAATGCTTGAAGAGCGATGATCAAATACACATATGTCTTTGTAAATATAGCTAAGAATTTTATATGTCATACATACATGGATTTTATATGGCATACCCCATATAAAAAACTGGGACATTCCATTTTTTATGCAAGAGCGTGGCAGTCGTTTTGCATATCGTGATCTCACACAATTTTGCACTGAGCTGTCACACCAGAAAACCAGTTTTTTGGGGCCGCGATCCCGTGCAGCGCCCCAAAGCACATGTTTTCAGGTGTCATGCTCTTGCATGAGAGCATGGCCCACAAAAAGTGCTTCTTTGGGGCTCTGTGATTTTGTGCGGGTCATGTGACTTGCACAGGAGCACTGCCAGGAAGACACACATCCCAGTTTTGGGACTCAACGTATCTGAGATGAGATACACATAAACTATTGCAATTAAATGTTGTTTTAAAAAAGAAATCAATATATCAATATGTTTTGTATTGACATTAAGGGATGCTGTCATCTTTAATATTTAAATATGTTAAAACAGAAATTTACTAGTAGATCATTGACCTCTATCTTTGGCATGAGAATTGATTGATTGATTGATTGATTGATTTGATTGTCTGTCTTTATTCTAGAAACTAAAGGGAATCAGTATAGCTGTTGCTGTAGAACTGTTGCTGAGGAACTGAAATCTGTTGACAACTATTATATGGCTACTAATATCTAATAATTCAGTGTGTCATCACATGCTTTCCTTCTTTGTCTGAAAGTATTTCAGGTGGGATGGGGTGGTGAAAAGAAAGCTCTGAACCAAATTTTAAGTTACTGAGAGCACGTTCTGTGGATCCAGATTGCATGTTCAGCAATGATAAAATGACATACATAATACGGGGGAAAGCTCTTTCCCCCCTTTAATTTGATTCATAATCCTTATCAATTCAATCAAATTAAAACCCATATTTTTTATTAAAAGGTGCTAAAACAAGCAATATAGGAATTGTGATAAAGCTAGGTTTCAATATATAATAAAATACACAAGTTTCTGCACAGCAAGAGCATGGCTTTGTACCACCGCTATGCTTGGAAATTTCCAAGTGGGATATAAACCCCAGTCCCGTGGAGTTGCTAAATCACACTTATTTTGGTTATTATAGGGTATTAGCAGATGTGTTCTACTTTCTTGTGTCCCCTGCAGTAATTGTTTGTTGCTTTTAGTATATCAGTAGTGTGGATCGAGATGGGGGGGGGGGGAGACACCAATTTTATTGTATGGGCCCAAAATCAAAGTTTACTACGAAAAATATATTTATTTTTCTTTTCTACAGTAAGGAAGTTTCTTCTGAGTTATTGAGAGCTATTAACAGAGAGTATAGGCAAAAAGGGAACAAGAAATCTGCTCAAGATCTCTGACTTCATTCTATTTTCTAAAAGGATATTAGAATTAAATTGCAGTAGATCCCCTTCCTTAGCACAGCTGTGCTTCTTGAAGTATTTTCCCCAGTATAAACCATGGTGTTGTGAAGGCACAGGTAGACACAGGAAACCATTGCCCATCTAGCTCAGTAAATGTCTACACGGACTGGTAGATGCCAGGGTCAAGAATACATTGCTCTAACTAACTTGACCGCAATGAGTTTTTTAGAATCTGACATGTCCTGATCAGTTTAAGGAGTCATCTCACTGTATTCAAACCTGGAAAGTTAGTTGACTGCCCTCAGGATGGAGCTGCAGCTCTGAGGCCACTCTTTCCTTTGTTGCTTGGACTGCTGACCATGTGTTGGTCCAGACTACTGGTGATGCAGGAGTGAAAGCACTGTAGACTGGCTATTGGAGGTCCTGGTTCAAGATGTTCCCTCCACTGGTACCTTACATAGGTATAATACAACACCCTGGTGTTGTCCCATACCCTGAATGGATTTGCCAATTTGTGGGCCCATGGTTGCTGAGGATGAACTTGACATCTCTATTCCCAGCTCCCTTTACCTCAAAGAGTTGTTAAACAATACACAACTTTCAGGCCTCAAACAGCTTTTCAGGTTGTACAAGGAGCTGCAACTGAAAGGCAGCAGCATAAAATCTTTATACTACCAACAGACTTCACTGACCATAGTGAAGATCAAACTCATTTTATTTATTTTTGGTTGGTTAGTAATAATTTTAATTTGACCCCTGATAGACCTTTTCCTTGTTCATAAGCAGTATGTGGCAAGTGAGAAATATATCAATTTTAAAATTGCATGTGCTGTTAAACCTTGAAGAAGATTTAGTTTGGTCTATCTATACTTGGAAGAAGCAGTATTGCAAAAGTTAGCTTTGTGTGTGTGTGTGTTTTCGTATCTAAAGCTCTTGTAATCTTCAACAGCTATCATTTATTTTCTTGTCTAATCCTGCTATAGGCCATTCCCTTTTGCCCATGAGACTTCCTGTACAAAAAGGCAAATGCGCTGCAGAATTTTCTAACCCTTGTGAGAATGTGTTTGCTATAAACATTCCCTTTTCTTGACTTGTCTTCACCTTTTTTTCACCTCTTGGAGTGCAGCAGAATAAATCTTAAATGAATCTAACTTTTGCCCTTCTAGCCTCATAGTTGCTGGTCTGTGAGCAACAAAAACAAAACAAAACCTGGCACTAAATTTAGAGTTGTTTGGACTTGGTGTATTTATATTTAAAACAAAAAAGATGGGAAGAGAAGCATTGAATGAATGGCTCGGTTGTGGGGGAGAGAGAGACATACCGCATTCCACTAGAGGGTTGTTTTTGTTTTCCCTCCTGGTTTCTGAGTGCCTTACCCTCTTATTTTTCTTCATTATTTTCTTGTTTGCTATTTATTTTGTTGCACACCAGAGGTCTGTGCTTTTGATACCAGACAGCATTCTCCTAAAGCAGAAACTATTGCAAAAGCGTAGTGTATGATGGAGAATACTGACAGGCCATGCTGCATATTCAGCCTTCTCTTATGAAGTAAAGCTCTCCTTTCTTTTTTAGTCAATAAGCCCATAGTGTAGCACAAAGAATCTAGATAATGCAGCATTCTACCTAATTGAGTAGCTGTGATGGATTGCTTATATTCTTATGGTACAAGCTGCTTGAGGCAAGGTCTCCTTCAGAGTCACCATTGGTGTCTGATAGTGATGCCCTAGCAGTACTGCTAAGCATAGTGTTTACCCTCATGAGTCAACCTAGCCTGGCAAGCATTCTGTTATCCCTCCTCTTTAATGGAAATCACCTTTCTAGATATTCTTTGTTCAGTTCCCGTTCTGGATATTCTATTTCATGGGTAGGCAAACTAAGGCCCGGGGCTGGATCTGGCCAAATCCCCCTCTAAATCCGGCCCACGGGCAGTTCGGGAATCAGCGTGTTTTTACATGAGTAGAATGTTTCCTTTTATTTAAAATGCATCTCTAGGTTATTTGTGGGGCCTGCCTGGTGTTTTTACATGAGTAGAATGTGTGCTTTTATTTAAAATGCATCTCTGGGTTATTTGTGGGGCATAGGAATTCGTTTGTCCCCCCCCCCCAAAAAAAATAGTCTGGCCCCCCACAAGGTCTGAGGGACAATGGACCGGCGCCCTGCTGAAAAAGTTCGCTGACCCCTGTCTATTTTTCTTAAATGAATCGCTTTGTGAAACTGAAAGCGATTACAGTGGTACCTCCAGTTGCGGACGGGATCCGTTCTGGAGGTCCAGTGGGATCCCGAGGTTTCTGCAACTTGAGAACCGCTTCTGCAAATGCACACACGGCAAACCCGGTAAAATACTTCCGGGTTTGCCATTTTCGCATCCCGAAGTTTACGTAACCAGAGGGTTACATAACCAGAGGTACAGTGGTACCTCGGGTTGCATACACTTCAGGTTACAGTCTCTGCTAACCCAGAAATAGTACCTCGGGTTAAGAACTTTGCTTCAGGATGAGAACAGAAATTGTGCTCCGGCGGTGCGGCAGCAGCAGGAGGCCCCATTAGCTAAATTGGTGCTTCAGGTTAAGAACAGTTTCAGGTTAAGAACGGACCTGCGGAACGAATTAAGTACTTAAACCGAGGTACCACTGTACTACTGTAATTCCTTTATTCTGTACTGCTATAAATCACCACATACAGGATGCTGATGTTGATGGGGTATGGGGCCCTCTTCTTTTGGTAGTCATCTATCTTGTTATAGAGTCGTTTTTGCCTGTCACAGGAGAAATGCGTTGTTTTTTGTTCTTGTTGAGGATTGTATTTCCTTGGGGAATAACCTGTTGGGTAGCGGTAGGCGGTGCTAAAACCAAAGATGAGCAGAGCCAGAGAAAACAGCGCTTGTGGGTTAATTAATCTGAAATGAAATCTGTGTGCCTTAATTTTCTCCATGACTATCTCAGATTAGAAATCATAATTTGATTCAGATGTACTCAGAAGTAAGTCCCAACAAAGTCTATGGGGTTACTTTCAAATAAGCATACAGTTGTGAATTTTTTTTTAGTACAACAAACCAATGCAGCTATTACGTCCAGTCTAGTTTGGCTCATATATATTGTGCTAGAAGTAAGCATCGGCAATCCATCCTATTTACACAATTTTAAAATATGCTAGACTACTATATTAGCTATAATAGATATAGGCAAAGCTGTCAGTTTCAGTTCCTTTTGGTTTCTCATTTTTCCACTCTTAAATTCACATTTCTCCACATTTCCACATCAGTTTTTATTTTTTTAACAATAGGTTTTAATGAAAATTCAGTAGCATTTTAGTGTATTTCCTAAGATACACTCCTAATATATGCAATTTTGCCTACCATACATATTTTTGCAAAGCAATTTCTCCTCCCATAAATTATTTTATATGCTACTTTCACTAATATATGCATTTTTGTACATATTACTTGGCTGGCGAACCGCACTGCAAAATTCAGAGCAGTGCAAATTTCAAAAGACAACCATGTTTTCATTTGAATATTGTTTCAGAAAGTGTACATTAGGTTGGTTTGCCTTTAAATGCAATTTCTAATCTACATTTTAACTAACTTGATTAGAAAAAGGGAACCACTTGCATTGCCAGACTTCTTTACAATCTTCTTGGGTCAAAATGGCTACACAACAACAAACCACAATCAGTTCCATCTAGCATCTGAAGTGATGCTAGATATTGAGAATAAAACAAACGGAGTCTCTGCAGGTGTGGTTTTCCCTCCACTGGAAATTTCTGCAATTAAAGCAGAAAACAGATGAACGTCAGAAAAATGGTGGCATGCCAAACATCTCATTCTGTGTGGGCATCTTCAGATTATATTTACTCTATTCTCATAACTCTGTGTGTAAGGTGAGATCAAGCACAATTCTTAGGGTGGTTGACTCCCCTTCACCCTTCATTAAGTGTCCAAATTGGGAAGAACAATGTTTCTTTGAATACGGCATCTCCCTGGCCTCATAAGCTCAACCCTTCCTACATTTCCGTTGGTAGGGTTGGGGTGATCTTATTTTCAAATGAAACTTATACTTCAGATATTACCTTCATATTGTGAGATGGACTGTTAGTAGAGTTGTGCAGAATGCACATGCCTAAAACCCACTCCCAATCTCACTATGTGTACAGTTTTTAGTATGTTTCTCCCTGTATCTTTGTCTGTGAATGAAAGAGATTAAGAGAGATTTGTGTGGAACCCGTGGATATTGAGAAGAGAACTGCATATCTAGACTAGTGTTATGTGGTAGGAACTGTATCAAACTGTTAAAAGTCCAACCACTAGTATTTGGATGGCCAACTTCCTCAATAATATTATCTAATGGAGTTCCAGAATGGATATGTGAATTGTATTTTCCCAGTTCTCACAGTGCTCTCTATTCAGCTAGTTCATTTGTCACTCATAGCAGTTCCTCAGATAACAAGAAACAGTGGTCATGAAAAATAAAGATTTGATCACCGGTACTGATACTATCACAACATAGTCCCTTAAACTATCTATGCTTTTATCAATGCCCGTGTACAGAAAAAGAGGCTAAATTCATTTTTAAAAATGATTGCTGCAATCAGCTTACATGTAAAGAAAGAGAGGCTAAATTCATTATATAAATTATTCCTTGTGAACTTGTTGACCTTTTCTAGGTATGTGCCATCTTCAGAGACATTCGCAAGCATTCATACATGAAGAATCTCAATGAAGTATGAAACAGCAAAGAATAATTCTGTGTAGGTAGCATACCCTTAATGCATAGCAGGTGCTATAAAAAAGACAGCTTACATTTTCCTCATGTCTCAGTGCCTTAAATGTTATGGTACAATGAGCCAGTTAGCTAGCTCTTTGCCCTTGTAGATTGTATTTAAACTGACTACACTGACAACCTTCCACAGACAGTCCTGTTAAAATTGATGCTGCCAAGTAAACAGCTGTTTGGGTGGTTTTTAATGTAGATTTCACCCAATTACTAACAAGAAACTGTCTGCTAGCCTGCTGAAAGCCGTTCTAGTGCTTGAATCTGAACGCATCTAATCTGTTTCAAAGAGCATAAGGGACAGCAAAAGAACGTTTAGATCTGGTCTTTGGAGGAGCAACTTTTTTCAATTTGTGCATTTCAAGGCTAAAGTAAAACTTTGCTTAGCCTGCAATGATTAACTTCATACGTTCATGGCACGTAGGCACCAGATTTTGAAACCAATAGGAGGGGATTTATTTATTTATTTATTTAAAATGAAAGATACAAGGAAGTACAAAGAAGGGAAGGAGGGAAAACATGAGCCAGGCAGGACATAGGAAGTGGTGGTTCCTAAGCTATGGAGAATCTTTGCCAAGAACATCTGTAGTGTGTTTCTGCCTATAGGCTCAGTTTTTATCCATATCAGTTTACTTTAAGTTCCATTTTATATTTGAGATGCTAATGAACCCGGGTATACAGAGTCTCAGGAGACAATGGAAGAGTGTGCCTTCAGGGGTGAAGTCAAATAGGAGTTACAGCACCTGATGTAGTTGCAGAGACTGATATGGGAGAGACATGTTTTGCTGCAGGTGTTTTGGGGCAGATAAAGGCGTACACTTGTGCTGATGCAGGTGTACCATGGCATTTCTTCTTCCTGTAATCCTCCCAGCAGTCCTTTTTCCGCCTGCCACTGTTGTGGATACACAACCTGTCTCTAGGTGCTGCGGTCATCTGCAAGGGATTTCCACATGGTGGGGTTAATGTTGCCAGCCTTCATACCATATTTGCAGACATCTTTGTAACACAGAGTTGGTCTGCTGATGGGCCTGGTGCCTGAAGCAAGCTCTCCACAAATCACGTCCTTAGAGATACAGCCATCTTCCATTCTGCGGATATGACCAAGCCAGCGTAGACATCACTGAGACAGGAGTGCAAACATGCTGGGAATGTGGGCTTGGGAGAGTCCATCTTTGCTTGAGACTCTGTCCTGCCATGTCATGCCCAAAAACTTCCTGACACAGCACATGTGGAAGGCATTCAGGCGTCACTTCTGGCAAGTGTAAGTTGCCCATGTTTCACTACCATTACCATTGGTCATTAGCATCACATTCTCCATCACATACCCTTTTGGAGAGGCAAGCCATTGGCATAGTTGCCTTTCCAATACACTTGTTCAGCTCAGTGTTGATTGTCAGATGTTGTTTATGGTGGAACACAGATAGACAAAATCGTCTGCTACCTCAAGCATGTGGACACCAATGCTGTTGAGTGGATTTCTGGAAACATTCTGACCTATGACGTTGGTCTTCATTAGGCTGATTCAATCTTGGGCAAAACAGTTGATGTAGAGCTTTCTCAGAGTGTGTTGTCAAGACTGTGTCATCTGTAAACAACATATAAGGACCTGCCACACTTTTGTCTTGGTGTGGAGATATGCCAGGTTAAACAGACCCCATTGCTCCTTGAATGGATGTACACACCATATTCAGTTGAGCTGATGGCATAGGAGAGCACCAGGCAGCACTGTCTCTAAGGCAGTTCAGTAGAGCTTGTTTGATGGAATCAGAGAAGCATTCACAAAATTCAGATATAGCTGTTCTAGCTGTGTTGGTTCATGACAAAGCAGCACTTTCTGCTTTGTGCCATGGGTCCTCTTTAGCTTGACAGTGCAGTAATGTACTTGCTTACCTATTCTGATAGTTCACCATGTCTTTTGTGGTACTCTTATGCGATAGAAAAACCCATGAGTAGCTATGTGTAAGTGGAGGCCAGAATCACATGAAATGTAGAAAGTGTATGGTAAGTTGTACACCAGTAGGTCTCTGAGCAGACATCACCTCCAGCACATGGAGACCGGGTATAGCAAAGAGTGGGATCAGTAGCCACAAGCCCACCAGCAGGTATACCACAATACCAAGGGGTACCTGGAAATACAAGAGCAATAAATCTCTTAATAGGAAGGGGTGGGAGGAGGAAATAAGTTTGGTTTGTAAGTCAGTTACCTTTATAGTTGTCCAAAGATTTCCCTTCTCTATTTGGTGGGTGCCTTGTTTTCATGGTGAAATTAGCAATTAATACCAGCTACCTGACAGTTGCATTCCCAGAAAAAAACTGATGTACCGTGGACATCCTCAGTAACTTTTCTTCCCCTTTTGCCATGTTATCTTACCCAGCATGTATAGGGAATACAGTAAAGGATTAACATTGTTAAGAGTTTTTAAGCCCTTTGTATCTGACTTGCTCTGAGCACCTCAGGCAGAAACAGGAGCCCTTTACTTAACTACCTTTCCCTCCATACTGTTACTTTATAAATTCAAACTTGGAACTCTATACATTTAGCAGCATAGGAATTCTTTTATGACTAACAAGCTTGGTGGCCTGAGCAAATCTGACTCCAGTTTAACATTCATTCTTGATCTGGGAATTGGATCTGAATTTACTGGCTTTTAAATGTATTAAATACTGCTTTCTCTGCTCCTGTATTATGAGACAGAATGAAACAATGGCACTGACCAGTTGCCCTTCATAATTTAGAATACATTAACAAAGTTCCCTTGATACTATTCACTTTTCCAGCCTATATTAAGATGCAATTCCTACTACACCGCTACCCCTTCTCATTGCCCTGTAGTGGGTTTTTGAAATTAAAGCATTGTGTTGCAAAACTAATTTTCTCCCTAAGGCAGTGTGCATTATTATAGACCTAATCCAATCTTAGTGCAGAATACTTTCTCCATTTATGACTGGTACAATAAAGGTCCGTGGAGACTCTGCTCCCTGAGTCCTACCATCAGCTGATTTCCACCCCTCCTTTCATCTAAGTAATAATTACACTGATTAGAATAATTTCAATGGGTTTTTATAAAAAAAAAGAAAAAAAGAAGTGATGTGGAGAGTGAAATGACATTTTACACCTTTACTAAAATCTACAATCATGTTTTTATTGCAGAGATTCTTCACAGTTTCATAGGAACTGACTATAAACTGAGTCCCTCAAATCCATAGGAGCTTCTGCCACCAATATCCTACCCTGGGGATTCCAATTCCTTTATAGCAAGAGTATCAGATCGCCATAAAATATTCTCTCCTCTGGTCTCTACTCATTCTTCCTATGATCAAGTCTGCTAAAGAAAGAAATCCCAGAATCATATGCTCCCCTGACAGCTTAGAGATGGGATTTGTGTTGCATGTGTGTGTTTGTCCCCAACAATTTGTCCTATATATTAGCATATCCCCTCCTCAGCCACATATGCACCAACATCTCCTTTTTAGTTACATGTGTACCTGATCATACATTCATTACATTCATATGATTGTAGAATGTTATGGACAAATGGCTCCTAATATAGATTTTCTGCTGCTCTGGTTCGCCAGAAGCGGCATAGTCATGCAGGCCACATGGTGATGCCTGTACGCCAGCTCCCTCGGCCAATAAAGCAAGATGAGCGCCTCAACCCCAGAGTCGGTCACAACTGGACCTAATGGTCAGGGGTCCCTTTACCTTTAAGGATGTCATCAGGTTGCAGTTCACAGGGCTGCCAACAGGTGGTGGTGCAAACTACAGTGTGACAGCAAACTGGGATCTCAAAGCCACTGAGTCATCACATCAGAGTAAGAAGAAGGGAACCAGAGACCAGGACAACTCAGTGCCAGTGAGGCCAGCAAAAATGTGAGTGGGTATCCCAGGCTGGCAAGCAAATTGCCTGGTCACCCAGGCAGATTAGTTTCTTTGGCCAGCAAGTGAAGGTGCAGAGGGATAGCTTTGGTGAGATGCAAAGGGAAGAGGGTAGCATTGGCAAGGAATATGGGGATGGGGTGGCTATGGAGAGGAGTTAAAGGGATGGGTGGGTGGCTTTGATAAGGAGGTAGGTGAGAGCAAGGGTGCAGCCTCTAGTATTGCCATATTTTTGAGAGGCCTTGGGAATCATAACTCTCTTACTCATATTTCTGTATCCAAGCAGTTTATCTTTCCTGAAGAGATGTCAGGATCCAGTGTGCTTGAAGAAGGGTCAGATATATTGTTGAGAAAGAGCAATTCCATCTTTATTATTCCATTTTGAGCTCTGTTGTGAATCTCTGATCATCAAGTTATTAATCAGTTAATCAGACCAATAGCATTCACGTGCCCAATTGTAACAGGAGCTATAAGGACATAATTACATTTACATATGAATAGTGGTGGGTTGTTGTTGTTTTTCAAAGTCTGCCTTATTTTTAATACTACATCAGAAGTACTGCATTTTATCCCCAAAAGAACTCAGCATGGGGCTCTTCCTAAAAATTTCTTTTGATGACATTAATTAAAGAAAGGGAAAGTACTTATACATAAAAGCCAGGAGCAATACAGGTCTGAAAGCTAATTCTGCTTGACTTGAGCTGGTGTGCAGCTTTCAAGATCAAGATCTAGGTGTTCGGTTTGATGCCACGTATTATTTCTATTATTTAGATCAAATTACACATTAGAGCTTTTTCCTACTGATAATTAAGTCATATATACATGCTAATTATTATCATTCTGCTCTTTTATGTGCCTGTAAGGCAGGATGGGTGCATTGATTAATGTTAGCTGTCATTTTAAAAAAATCTAAATTTGCATTCGTTAATCAAAACCTCTGAACATTAAGGTTACAGTTGGATAGGACGTTGGTCTACCACAAGATAGATTGAGACAAAAAGGATGCTCTGCACGAGTATTACTGTGTTTTTCATTTCAGCAAAGCTTGTACAAGAGAATTTCCGGGTAATTAATGCCCTAGATAAGTGTCAGTGAGAGGGCTGTTGCAAGTGTGTGGCAGGGACCAGAGGCCAGGGGATTAACCCAGGAGAGGGGGCCAGCAATTTATGGGATTTGGTGCTACCTGCGAGGCAGGAGCCAGGGCAGGAGGAAGTGGAATGTTCAGAGCCAGGGTGTGCAGGTTGTGCACCTGGAGCAAGAGGCTGTTCAGGTGAGGGATAGTCAAATACCTGCCATCCCCTGCCCCACTGTCTCCTAGAACCAGGACAGGCTTCCAGAGGGAAAAGCAGCAATGTCTTCCATGTAAGAAAAGCCTCAAGTTGCGCACATGCACCCCATCAGATGAGAGTACATTAGTTGGTGCATGGGGCTTGTCCCACTGTTACTGCAACTGCTTTGCAGGACACTGACCAGAGGACAGCTGCCAAGAGGGTAGCAACATTTGTGCATGAGTATCTGGGAACACCACGGGAGTTGCTGTAATTGTGTGATTTTTCTCAATAAATAAGTATCAGACATGTTCCTTCCTTGGCTTGGGATGCCTAAGACAATAAGCCAAAACGTAGAGGGCTGACTTAAAGTGGAATTTTCTTTCATAAAGTAAGTTTTATGTTTAGCACTACTTAGTAAGTGGGTGTGGACACACACAATTTGACAGGAACTCTATACTGTTTTCATATTTAATTGTGAATATGTGCAAAGTAGATATAGGGAGGGAGAAAGCAGAGTAGCTGTAACATGGGAAGTGTTTTGAGATATCCGTTTTCCCCACAGTTCTAGTGTTTGCATTTTTGCTACTAAATTATAAGGATCTGATCTTCATGGTTCCTCAACATCCTGGAAAAAAGTGACAAGTGGGGTGCCACAGGGTTCTGTCCTGGGCTCATTGTTATTTAACATCTTTATATATGACCTGGATGAAGGAATTGAGGGGATACTCTTCAAATTTGCAGATAACACCAAGCTGGGAGAGGTAGCTAATATTGCAGAAGACAGAATCGGGATTCAAATTGATCTCAACACATTGGAGACCAGATTGGGCCAAAACTAACAAAAGAGGGACAAATTTTAGGTTCTTTACTTAGGCAGGAAGAACCAGCTGCACAAATATAAGATGGGGAACACCTGGCTTTGTAGTAGTAGTACATCTGAAAAGGATCTAGGGGTCTTAATATACCACAAACTTAACATGAATAAACAGTGTGATGCAGCAGCAACAGAAGGGAAGTAATAGTACCTCCCTCTTCTGCCTTAGTCAGACCACACCTAAAGTTCTGTGTCCAGTTCTGGGCACCACAGTTTACGAAGGATAGATACTGACAAGCTGGAACAAGTGCAGAGGAAGGCAACCAAGATGATCAAAGGTCTGGAAACCAAGACTTATGAGGGACGGTTGAAGGAGTTGGTATGTTTAGCCTGACTAAGAGGAGACTGAGAGGAGATATTATAACCAAATATCTAAAGGAGAATGGAACAAGCTTGTTTTCTCCTGGTCTGGAGGGTTGGACACAAACCAATGGCTTCCAGTTACAAGAAAGAAGATTCTGACTAAACATTAGGAAGAACTTTCTGACAGTAAGAGCTATTTGACAGCAGAATGGACTCCCTCAGAAGGTGGTGGGTTCTGCTTGAATGGAGGTTTTTAAGCGTAAGTTGGATGGCTTGGACGCTTTAGTCAAAATTTCAGCATTGCAGTGGTTTGGACTACATGACCCTCAGGATCCTTTCCATATCTACAGTTCAATGATTCTATTATTCTGTTCTCCTTTTTTAAAAACTTTAATTCAGTGTAATAATACTAACATTATATATATATATAGAGAGAGAGAGAGAGAGTCAGATTTCTTTGGAGAAATGTTGGTTGGCAGCGTTCTCAGAACAGATTTACATAGGAATCATATAATATAAGTATTCTTTGGTGGGAATACTTTGTTGTATGGGGATACTTTGTTGCATCACTGGGTCCCATGCTAGAGAAAGATGTGACAAGGGCACATTTCTGCAGCCATTTCTGCCCATGCTTAGAAAGCACACAACTGGCTATAGCCTTAGGGGTGGGGTAGGAGGAAAGTAGTGAGTCTAATATGCCAAGCAAAAATATTTTTAAATCACTGTAAGTTATTTTGTGGATAGTGCTGGAATCAGATTTGTAGATGGAGCTGATCTTGTTTTTCAATAAAAAACAAGGGAGGAGATTTACAGCAAGAATTACTGCAGAGATGTCAAATACTGTGAGATCAGTTTGGGGCTTTAGTAAGGCTCTGCTGCAGGGAGCATGTACATGTATTGAAATCTTGCTGTAATCAGACAGTAGCTGAGCACATGATTACGGAGCAAAAGAATAAAGAAAAAGCAGGAAAGTGCCTCTTTTTAATTTGCCCATGTAAGACCTACATAAAATCTTTATGGAGTTTTGAAAATTTTTGAGGAACTGTTTATAGCAGTCGTTGGATTTTGTACATTAATTGTAAAATCCATTTTTATGTGTTAAACTGTTTCTGTGAGATAACACTGCCAGTTGTTTCTTCATAGTCCTCTTACAAACACAACAGAAATAGGTTTAGAGATGATTTTGAGAACCAGCTGTATCCATCAGTTTGGCCATTCAGGTTAACCCTTTCCCCTGTAACTTTCATGGCAGCTGGTCACAAAGGTTGGGTAGCAGAGCTGATAACTTTTCTTCATTGGTTGTGGCAGGGTTTTGTTGGGTCACAAGACAAGCTTCAATGTACTCACACAGCAATAATCTAAATATAAATTCACAATGTCAGGCTTTATTATATTTAAGTGTTAGAAATTGCAAGTTAGAATTCTAATAAAACTCTGCTCTTTTCAGTCTCTGTATCCATCCCACCTGCAACACATTTTCTAATAATTGCCCCCAGTTAATCCTATTATGCAAGCTTAATTTTTGCCAACTGAGAGCCTCTTCACACAATGCAATTTTCATACATAAGTCAGTTCAATGAGAAAAATCATGCATGCCCACTCGGACAACACAAATGGGTGTGCTTGGCTTGGGATTCTTTTTACATGACACAGCTGCATTGAGTGAGTCATCTGAAGTTATTTGCTACTCTGGCAGCATATTGTGTTGCAGATCCTTAACTATGGCACAGTACAATTTTCTGTGAGTAGTTGTTACAATATGCTCTGACTTTTTCAAAGGATCAGGATAAATGGCCTATGTATGATTCAAATCTCCAGGAGTCTGTAATTTGGAAATCTAGAGCATCAGGATATATATGCAATAAAAATGCTTGCAGAGTTATTGAAAATCTACTTAGTAAGTATATTTTTGAAACTGGGAATTCTGTTAGCTTTCTCTTACATGAAACATAAAATAAGGAAGGGGTTTTTTTACCTGTTACAGAAGTACTTCATATATTTATCAATGATAGGAAAGTACTTTATTTTCAAATTTACTGAAATATGCACAGTATTGTGCATATATTTAATGCATTATTATTATTATATTTATATATACATATATACTCAGAACATTGCTATGGCTAGTGGCTGATGCAAATAAAGTATTTTCTATCTACTTAGAAGTAATCCTTAGCTTGCAATCCTAAAGTCACTTAACTGGTGAAAGTAAGTTCCATTGAACTCAATATGACTAACCTGAACATAGGATTGCACTATTATACAATTGTGATTGTAGAATAGTTTAGCCAATCTGAAACAAACAAACAAACAATCCAAGCTATGTTATGTACGTGTCTAAAAGGGAATACATTTTTGTTGCAAAATGTCAGTGTGTGCCAAAGTGTTTTGTTTTCCTTGAACCGTAAGTGTACATCTTCAGTCTGGTTTTTCATATTATTAATCCTCTCAGCACCTTTCTACTAAATCCTTGGAAATTACCAGTGAACTTTGGGCTAGAAACTCTATCTTCTGTCCCGCTAATCTAACCCCTAGAGCCAGTGCTATATCAACATCATTCTCAGTTGCATTAAGTAACCTATCCTTTTTTCACACATGTCTCATTTAGGCCAACAGAGATAAAATGGAAATTCTGTTTTATGCCCCATAGTGTGGTCCACATGGGAAATGAAGAGTTGATAAGCGTACATTCAGTTCACTTACTTAAGTGATAATTAAAACAGGAGAAACAAAACACAGAAGGAGCCATGGAATGAAATTGTCAGTCTGAAAATCCAGGCAGAATTGCATATAGATAGTTCACAAGAACCTTGATAGCAGACCCATCTCTGCTCTCTTGGGTTTAATTTGGAACTGGAAGGAAAAAGAGGAAATCTTGCACTACTACCAATTAGGTTAATATGGTTTGGAGACTTCACTTACAATCACCAACTTTGAGGAGAAAACTTCATGTGGCAGTGTTTGCAATAGTTAGAGCGTTGTTGTTGTTGTTTTGTTGATGGTGATATTGTTTTGTTGTTACTTTAAGATTATTTAGATGTTTAGAAAAAAGTAGTTTGCTTCTATAAAACTGAAAGTTCATCGTAATGAATACAGGAGGTGGGGTCTCTTAAAATTCCCTAAAACTTAGAAGTACCCAGCCTGGGGGTTGCTCCTCAGTTAGTCCAAACAAACATTTAGTACATGTTCACCCAGGAAAAATGTTTATTGCCATACGTGGTGAATAATGCTGAGTGTCATTTTTTGGCAAGGTCTTCATCTCCAAAAGATAGATAATAGGTAGTAGACCTGCAACATTCATATGGTTTTGCATGCGATCACAATTTATATAAAAGGACAAGCTCAGCCATGCAAAAATATTAAGCAACCTGCTTAAAGCAGCGCCAGCAAGGAGACAAGACAAGATGTAGAATGTTTTGTGTGATCATGCACATCTCCAGTACAGAGTCCTCTGTGTGCTGCTATCCCAGCTGCCATAGCCGCACATCCAGCCCATGCTTCATTTGGACACAGTGTACTCTCAAGCATAGCACCCCATTCTTATACTATCCAATGTACAGAGAAATGAATAAGAAACTGGGGTTTTGCACCCTACAATAAACCTTGGACTACGCCAATTCATATACCCAAATCTCCAGAAAATAGCCTCTATTAAATGTCAGAGCAATTTAAGTCAACCTTGCTACTCACTTAAAACTTTTAAAATCTGCAATATTGCATCAATACCTTCTCGGCAATCATGAGGCAGGTAAAACACTATTTGCAATTTTGAACTGTTGTTATAAATGTTCCATTATTATTAATAATAATTATGTCATCAAAATCTTTACAAGGCAGTGTCAGAAAAGAGTGGAAATGCTGTCTTGGCAGCTAAAGTTGTCTAGACACGCCAGGACAACTGTAACAGCGGCATTCTAATATAAAAGAATTACCCAGCCTCCCTGCACAACTTCCTGAAGAGACCGCCAGAAAGCCACATGCTGCTACTATAAGAATACCTTCTCCCTTGCTGAAAAATAGTCTGATGAAGTAGCAATTACGAATAGCAGGGAAGGTATTGTGTACCTGCATGCTTGGACATTTTCTATTTTGTCCCTTTGTAAATGCACAGAAAACATAATGAGGCATGGACAGCTTTTTATGCATTGATTCCATGGCTTGAATCCAGTAGCCTGATACACCATCAGGTATATGTTGGGAAGGGGGGAGGAACAGTTTCTGCTTTTCTCTTGTGTGTTTTCCCCTCACTCATTTATTTTAGCACCATTCTTCCACTATGTTCATCTATAAAACCAACTTATACAATTATTTAATTTAATTATGGAAATAATACTTTTTATCACCTTACTGTGGATGTAAGTGCCACTTGATTCCAGCAGTAATGATTTCTTCTTTTTGTATTTGTCAAGGTCTGTATAAATGGGGAGAAAGAAAATTAAAAGCAAGAAATCTGGGCAAGAGTGCCTTTTTTATTAATGCGCTTTTGTATAGAATTCGAGTTCTGTGACTGAACCTTTCATAAAGCTACTCCAAGGACAGAAAGATTGATCTAGATGCATCATTTGTAGCTTAATGAGTCCACTAGATTTATTGATCAGGACCACATAGCCACTTGCTCAATATAGGCACCATCCAGCTTTTCATCCTGCAGAGTAGCAGAGTCACTAGCCACATATGGACATTCAAATAACATGTAGGGGAATAAAGCAGGTGCCGTACCCTTCCCTCAACATCTCAGTGCATGTCAGCACCACCAGCTCCACTCATTGACATTCCTGCATTTACCAGGACAGTTTGAAGGGGAGTTCTAGGCACTTTTGATAGAATGTGCATAGAAGCACCCCTGAGGCTGGCGATCCAATGTGATAATGATTCCCAGTCTCAGGTAGGACTTTTAACCACATTCATCTGAATGCACAAAGGATCCCCCTTCATATCTTCCACCCAGTGTGGAGGTCTGCCGTGTGCATTGCAAGGGATTGGATTAGATGACCCTCAGGGTCCCTTCCAGTTCTACAGATCTATGAGGCTGTAGCTGAAGGAGATGTGAGGCAAACATGTGTTTCCCCAACTTCTCCCCCAACATATTTTCAGGTGAATGCCTGAATAGGACTACCAATGCGCAAACTATGCTCAGCAGTCCCAAAGATAACAGTAATGGCAATGTAGGAAGCTGCCTTATACTGAGTCAAACCATCGGTCCCTTTAGATTAGTGTTCTCTACACTGGCGGGCAGCAGCTCTCCAGGAAATTTTGCCTTGGATATATCGCTATTTCATGATTTCTCTCTTGTCGCCTTTTGAACTCTTGCAACTTTTCATACAAAATCATTTTCTGTTGTCTGTCCCCCTACCATATTTTTTCACTGGTTCATGATGTCCCCAATCCTGTGAGATGTGATAGTTACAGGATTCTGCTAAAAGGTGAAGGTAAAGGACCCCTGACAGTTAAGTCCAGTTGTGAATGACTCTGGGGTTGTGGAACTCATCTTGCTTTAATGGCCCAGGGAGCCAACGTTTGTCCGCAGACAGTTTTTCCGGGTCATGTGGCCAGCATGACTTAGCCGCTTCTGGCAAAACCAGAGCAGCGCACGGAAACGCCAACCTCCTTCTAAAACCTCTTGTTTTATTAGCTAATTTTAAACTTAAAAGCTACATATAAAAGTATTATCTGCTATTCTTCTTAGGTGCAATCATTATTACTTTTTTAAGGAAATAGAACATGGCAAGAGAAACGAAAGCTTCCACTTTATATAGCTGCCAATCACTCACACTTATAATGAGGTTAAGTCATGCATTGACTGGTATAGCTACCTTTAATCACTATCTGTGCATTTAGTAGAGAATAAAGTTAATGTGTCTTTGAAGGCAAAAAGCAAGTGGAATATTTTTTTGCGGATAGCATCTGAATATAGATCTTAATGTAGAACTGCAATATATTTATTTTATTTGACACTATATACCACTTGATTGTAAGAAAACTTTAAGCAGTTTATATAAAATATATAAAAACATTAAAATTCTTAATGAAAACAGCAAAATATATATTTTAAATATATTCAAAAGATGATTAAAGAGAGATAAGAATGCACGTAACTTCTACATGCTTGGATAGACTTGCTTAAATGAAAATATTCTAAGCAGGTGTCAGGGTGAAGGTGGCTGCCTGATTTCAATAGGCAGGGAGTTCCAAAGTGTAGGTGCTGCCACACTAAAACATCAGTTTCTTATAACAGAGAAACTTATTACATGGGAGCTGTAATATTGCCAGGTCCACAGATCAAAGCAGTCAAGTGAGTAAATATGGGGTAAGGCAATCATTCAAGTAAACAGCACCCAAGTTCCAAATTCAAAAGTGCTTAAAGATCTAACTTTTAAATGTCATTATAAATCATTGCTTCATAATGTGTTGAATATGAAAAATTTTGACATTATAGTTGAGATCCTAAAAATTCTTAACATGGAAGTGTCACTGAAATAAATGAAGAAGTGTGAAGAAGTGTGCATGCACACGAAAGCTCATACCAAGAACTAACTTAGTTGGTCTTTAAGGTGCCACTGGAAGGAATTTTTTTATTTTGAAATAAATGAGTTTGCTTCCCTTCCCTTCCCTTCCACACTAGGTTTCCAAGGCCCAAGTTATACACGGGGTGAAAGATGTTGACATATGCACATTGTGATTTATCTTGTGTCTTTAAGAATTCCATATATTTTGCTTTCCTCTTTTGCAGTGTCACATACACATTACACTCGAACAAATAATATTTGTGCACGTAAAAACCCAGTAAATAGCTGCCTATTTTTTGCCAGTATCCACAGCTGTGTTGTGCACTGTCTATTCTACAGTAACAGGGAATAATTTATTTTATGTGTCTTTTATAGTATAGTTAAATCACTTACTGAAATAAAAGTCTACTTTGCAGTGAGTCAGCATTGCTTCTAGATAAATTTGTTATTAGTAAGTAACACAACACAACAAAACATAACAAAAGACCATTGTGCTGCCTGCTGGTATGGAATACTGATAGTTTACTGTAATCCCCATATGAATTCTGAAATATTGATGTACTGTAGCAGCTACAGAAGAGCCTAGGGTTATTACAGCATGATCCACCTGTGTGCTACAAGTATGATAACTTTCCAAAATAACAAAGGGCAGAACGGAACCTGATGTAGTTGAAGGCCTGTTCAGAATTTCAAATATAGGAATTCTAGAGAATGAAAAAGGGAAAACTTTATTAGGTCATCTTGTGCATCCCCCTGTTAGTGTGGGATTGTATATTACACCTTTATGCTGTATTTTTGTAGGTTTCCCTGAAGAAGTTTTTGATATGAGTAATAGAGGGGGAGTCATTTTTACAGAATTTTACAACTAGACTGTTGGCAGGTGATAGCAGCAGCAACCCTGAGAATCACTGCAAGATAGTTTATGTGATAGTTTATTTTGGTACTGTCTAAACTTCTCATCACAGATATAGATGGTATCTATTCTCTCTCTCTCTCTCTCTCTCTCTCTCTCTCTCTCTCTCTCACTCTCTCACTCTCTCACACACACCATTGTTTATATGATGACAGTATAACATCTTATCCAAACATAATTAACAGCAAATATTACAGAAAGCATTCTAGAAATCAAAGTGTTAGAACATGTAAGAAACAATTACAAATCTCATGTTCTCTAGCACTATGCATTCCTTGCCATTCCATTGCCCTTTATAATTAATTGTATAAGTAATGGAATGATGAACATAAACCTGGGAGACTTGAATTTAAGTCTCATTTCAGCCATATGGGATGACAGGGTAGGCCAGTGTCTTATCAGATTTCCTTAGAGAGGGAATAATAGTAATCTACCTTTCAAAATTTCAAGGAAGATGATAAAGATAAGATCCTATGCAAAGGACAAATATATGAAGTCATTATTCTGAATGAATAAGAAAATGAATAAGAAAAGGCACTCAATTTCCACAGAGCTTTATGCTTTATGTGTGATAATAGTCTGATCACTGGGTTTTACATACACTCAACCCAAATGATAAGCTGCACATGCTTAAATGTACCTGGGGGGTGTAATATACTAGCAGTTGGACTTTTCTTAAAGAAAGATTGTTAACTAGGATTGCATCTTTGAAGACTTAATAAGCTTTAGAAAAGATAAACCACCTTTCCAACTTCCCATGTTCTCCTAGGAAGACTCAGCCCATGAGCTTTCTGTGTCTATACAAACCAAGAGCTATATTCTTGTTTCTGATGTATTTTAGAAGAGTTATATTCTCTTATAAAATACATCAGAAACAAGTGACTCACATCACGCCTTCCAACTTCAAGATGATGGAACACACTTGAGTGAAGTCAATACCAAGAGGATCAGTCAATGACTAGGAAGAGCATTGTTAACAGGCATTGTTTCAGGCAGAAGATTCCTGAATAGAGTGCAATATTCTGAGCTCACTCTTTCTCCTTTAAGAATATTATCTGTTTTTCTCCTTTAAGAATATCCTCTTTTTTCCAGAGCTAGTTTGGCACCAATGTATAAAAGTAGAGAGAAATCATTCTCCTATCCTCTCTGTCAGAATTACCCACAAGAGGACAAGTAAAATGACACAGTATTAGGCTCTAAGTTAGTGATTGTGGTGACTTCACATTATGTTCCAAGAAAGGCAGTTCTCCCATCAGTTGCAAAAACATTCAGTGTATGAGTGATTAAGCAAAATTGCTTAAGATCCCTGTGCTGTAATATGGAGACTCTCACACTCTTCTTTATTCATTTGTTAATTACACTGGTGTCTGTCTACAAGTATCACAGGAAAAATATACCCTAAGTGACTTGTACAGCTTCAGACAATACACAGTGAGAATGTCGTTAGTTGGTGTCAGTAGTTTTTTGTTTCTAACCCTGAGATCACTTCTCATGACCACACAACCTTCTGCTCATTTATTCTTTTAACCTTATGGTCACTCACAACTCAGCAGGCAACAAAATTCATCTGAATTCTGTTTAGATGATGGCCTTGAGTGACGTCCTGTAGTGCTATGACTAATGCAAAATGAGTAGACTGACTCAATCCACTTCCCCAAATTCATGTCACACAGAACACCAACAGAGCTAGCATTAATTATCACTCTAGTTGGCAATATCAGGAGGGAGGCCAAGGACTAAATAAGTGTGGCAATTAAATTACACACTTTTGATGCTGTACCTCCAAAATAAAATGATAAGAGAGATATTTTTGCTGCTTCTCTTTATAATACCTGCCCTATGCTGGGTGCTTTTCCACTCTGCTTGATTCAAGCTTTTATGAGATTGCAAGAAAGAAAGACCCTATAAGACTTTTGTTAGTTAGATAAAGAGTCACACAGAAACTTCATACTGTATCATAATTATTATATTCAGTGAAATCCAAACAAAAATGTAGGGCTGCTTCACACAAAAGTGATAAAGTTATTAGAACCATTCAGCCATAGATCCTCTGTACTGCTATCATTCAAGTTTGGTTTACTTTTCCTTGTTCAGCCCACCACAGTATCCAGGCACTGGTTTGGCGTCTCCTTGGCTTCTTTTGATTTGGATGTTACCGCAAAAGAGAGCAGGGTGTCATCAGCAAACTGATGGCACCTTGCCCCACTGCTTTGTGGAGGAAGGGAGGGACCCAAAGCCTGTACCACAGAGCTGTTCCAGGAGAATACAGTTTCTGTGCTATCAAAAGCTGCAGAGAGATCAAGGAGGAGGAGCAAGGTCACATGCCCTGGTCTCATTCTTGATAAACATCATCCGTCGGGGTGACCAAGGCCAATTCAGTCCCACAGCCAAGCTGAACCCAAATTGGAATGGGATCTGATAATCCATTTTATCCCGGAATGCCTGCAGTGCCTCCACAACCCACTCCACAATGTCCCCTAAAAAGGAAATATTTGTGACTGGTCAGTAGTTATTTCAAACCAACATGTTCAGGGCTGGCTACACCACCATATTTTTTTCAGTGCAACAGGAACCTCTGCCTCATGCAATGAAATACTAACCACTTTCTGGATCCAACCAGTCAAGCCACCTCTGGTAGATGTTGCTCAGTTGCCAGGGCTTTGCAACCAAAAACCCAGGCGGTTTGGGAATACTGGGGGTGGAGTAGACTGCCTACTAAACCTCAAACCCTGGCTTGCCTATAAGGATGCAAATGATTTATTTATTTTTAAGCCATAAAAGGGCTAGCCCTATTAGCATGCTCGGAATTCTGACATTCACTGGCTGTAGAAACACAAGGGTATGTAAGGGCTGTGCTTTCAGCCACTGAATTTCTCCCAGTTTGGGCACAACCCACCATTAGTGTGGAACGGAGAACCCCAAATCCAGTTCCTAATAACAGCGGCATGTGACCAAAGGTGCAGGCAATCAGCTACCAAGTAACATTTTTAAAAAGTTAGATCAAACAGCAAGTATAAATGCTAAGTACAGAAAGGCTTTAGGGGAAGAAGCAATCAGACTCACCAGCTATTAAGAAAAAATACAGCTACTCCTTTGTTGGAGCAGAATAATTTCGCTTTCACTTGGTAATACATGGTTCTAAGTCATAAGCCACCACTCCAACTCTGGATTCACCCCACGGTGCTTATGTTCTTCAGCAACCAGGGAGCCCTAAGCAGATCATGGAATTCTTTCCTCTTGAAAGGATAGAACACTTTTTCTAACATGGAAAGCACCCCACTCTCTACCATTTGCCTCACTGTGTAGCCTCATGATCAGAGAACCCAAATGATGATTAGAGTCTTAGCCAACGATGTACGTAAAAACCCTACAGTACACTCTCTGAAAACTGTTGGTAACTGGATCAAAGCTTTTAAAATCTTACCTTTTTGTGGCAAATCTGTTGCTAATTTGCATGTGGATCAGACAAGAATATTTTAGGCTTTTTACCTGTTTCAAAGTATTCTTTTTCTCTTCCATTTTTTTCCACATTATCCTCATTAACTGCTATATTGTATCTATTTTTAACATCTTAGTAATTTTCAAAAAGATTGTGCCCCGGAATGTCACCTGAACAGATACTTTCTTTTAGAAGTCTTTGAGAATGTTAATAGACTCTTTGATTCCTTTCGCTCAGTTGTTCGGTAATATGTATCATAGTGACACAAGAAGACATTTTCCGTAATTTATAAGACAAAAGTAGATTTTGTTGGACTGCCGGAAACAATTGCTATTCTGTAACATAAATAATATCAGCAGCAGTACTGTAATTCTAAATGAGCAGGAACTATTTGTGAGTCTGTGTCCATTGTATTAGATACCACTTTGTAATCGAGTAAGCTTTGAAAGTGGACGTTGATTTATATCTGTAAGTCAGGTCATTGTCCGTTTGCCACCACTTTTAGTTCAGAAAATATAAAGTAACATAAGCAGCACATGTAAAATCAATCTCAGTCTCACTCACATCTCATCTTGCATATCTGCATTAGAAGGTGCTAGCTGAAATGTGCTTGCATTCTCTCTCGTCATATACTGTCAATAAGAAGGAGCAGTCATGCAGTTATAATGAAGCAAGTTGGTCAAAAACAGTTCAGCAAGCAAAGTTTTATAAAGCACAATTCAAATTAATAGCCTTTTACAAAAGAACTCACTTCTTTAAGTCTTCTTTAAACATCGATGAATAGGATGTTTCTGAATTGCCAATGTTAATTGTGCTAGGATCGTGGTTGTAGTTCATTGGGGTTTTTGTTACTGACTTCAGTGGGATTTAAAGTGGGCCTTTTAATATATAAAGATATTATGTTTTTCAAAATGTGTATTTGAATCAGCTTTTAGCCTTTTCTTTTCAATGGGGCATTTTTGCTTTTTGTAGGAAAAAAGGATTTGAGAAAAGTATTGTTAATAAAGAAAAGAGTGATAGACTCACTTCACACTTGAGTTAATTTCTTAACCACCACAGCATAGCAACTTATTATATACTTATAAAATGCAATTATAGTACCTGAATGACTTTAAAATATTTCTCCAAAGGGGACAGCCATGGCTGGTAGCAAAATTTTATATAACCCCACAAATTGTGCCACATGTATACCTGTGGCATACAAAACTCACTGTGTAATTTGTTAGGCAGTATATTAGGAATTTTACACTATTTTTGGTAAACTGCATGCATACACACACACAGAGAGAGAGAGAGAGAGAGAGCAGCCTATAAATTTTGTGTTATATATATAGAGAGAGGGGGGCAAGTATCAAGCATGGCATCTAAGTATGTGCGCATCTAGCTTCATTGACAATTACGTTTAACAAATCCACACTTGTAACTATAATTGTAAAGCACATCTAATACTGTGTGTGTGTGTGTGTGTGTGTGTGTGTGTGTGTGTGTGTGTGTAAAAGTGGTTTTAACTATCCCAAGTGTTTGAGAGAGCTAAAAGGAACAAAAAGCAAGATGTGTAACATTTTTTCTGTATCCCATAATAGCCTGTGCGTCTTCCTGAAGCATAACAATGTAACTTTTTGGTTTCAACTCCTGCCCACTTCCCTCTTTTAAATTTTAATTTTAAAATTTCACTGACATCTTCAAACAGGGGAAAAATGACACTTCATGCAGCAGTTAAGGTGTTAACTTTTCACTGTTGATATATTTTTATTTTCTTCACACACCACTAAGATGAGTTTTTGAATTAGGCTGCAGTGAGAGAAGCCCAAATAAACTACTTGGGATGTATCAATATGTTTTAACACAGGAATCATATAAACCATTTCTGTATAGCTATACATCTACAGTGCAAGGTGTATACTTTATATTATAAGCACACACATTCATCAAATGCACAGAGATTGATGTACCTACACACCCAACAAGAGAAATTATGTGTGATTTAAAAAATAATCCAAAAAACAAGGAAGAATGTATAATTGAATACATGGGAGACTAACATGGAGGAAATAGATTTATCTGTCCATCTTTAGCAGACACACAATCTGGCACTAGGGCAAGACAGGAAGATGAGGCATATCATTCACTTCCTCTAAATCCTTTTCTCACTCTAGTAGGAATCCCCATTAATTGCACTACCTCACTGGAGTGCTATGTAGCATATTGAAACAAGGCTTCAAAAGAGTACTAAGTACTAAGGCATCTAGAAGACAAAAAGTTGTAAAGGCAGGATATGCTTAACCTATGGAAATTGTGATTAAAGCTGAGTAGCTATTATTCTTATTTACGAAAAGGCGAACAGTTGTAATATTAAAATACCATTTAAAAAGGCATGGGGAGGGAAAATAGAGCAGTGCAAAGGTTGAGCATTTTCAAGCTTTTTAAAATACATCTCAGAAACATGAGAAGGAATAATTTAATCCACCTATTGATGGTGGGACAAGAAGCAAGGAAGAACTTATTGTGTTGGCATTTTGTGAGACACTGTTAGGCAGTGCTTTCAGCGACGAAATCTCAGCCTAGCTTTCCCCATTTTACAAACAGTAAAACAAAAACGAACCCCCCTGTATTAAATGAGAGAAGGAGAAATAACAGTCCAAAAAAAAAAAAAAAAGTTCCTTTCACTAAATTATCTGGCTTTAGTTAAAGAACCATCTAAAGCTGGACTGCAGGGTAAAGCTTCTGTCTTTTGCTTTGAAGCGCCATTGGTAGTTCTCCTCCAGGCAGTGCTTCAAAGCCAAGTTATTTCTGTTCCTCACAGCTCAATTGTGTGACTCAGTAGCACCCTAGAAGGGGGTAGGTTGTTTTTAATTGCATCCCTGCTTTAAAGGACCCCAGCTGCTATGAAAAGACGGGAAGACCTGATGCATGAGGAATCAGGGAGGTGGCACAGATGAAAGGGTTAAGCAAGAAAGGAAGGGTTTTAAAATGTTCTCGTTTGCTAAATCCATAGCATCCTGTACAAGCTCTGTTCAACGTTCTTTTTATAAAGGGGGGGGGGATGCTGTCAAGATTTGTGGTAAATTGGTATTATTTCAGTTTGGCAGTATAAAAGTGGGGGAAATGACAAAATAATTTGATGTCTCTGTAATGGCTTTACAATTTACATGACCGTCATTTATTTTGGGTATACAGTGTTTCCCACCAGTGTTTCAGCTGCAATCCTATAAACAATTACCTGGGTGTAAAACTCATTGTATTCAATGAGGTTTGCTAAAGTATGGACAATAGCCAGGCATCATCTTTTTTTAAAAAAAGAAATAATATTTGTAAAGTTTGCAGCACACACACACACACACACAAAGTTCATGTTTTAGCTAATTAACAATTCAAAATTCATACTTCTCAAAATGTGAAAGAATATTGACCTAACGGGTATCACAAAAAATGTTCATTATCACTTGAGGAATATTGTTTCCCTCTCCAGTAATAAACAGGACCACTGGGACGGGAGGAATCACCCACAAGCATGTGAGTGGTGCAGGCTGTCTCTCCTGGCCTGAACAGGACACAAATAGGTTCCGCTGGCAGGAACCAAGGCAGAACAGGCAGTGGAATGGACCTTCCGTTATGTACCAGTAATGTCACATATGTCAATTTTGCATGCTGGCAGGTTGCCAGCAGGGTTCAAAGCAACTCATATGCTGTTACCAATTCTCAACAGATCTGAAACCTAGAAGACCATGGTGTAGTTATCTGTGTTCTAGTCCCACAACTGCAGTGGGAATCCTTTGTTGAATTCCCTTGTCCACATTATATACAGCATTTTGCCTAATCCTCTTTAAAAGCAGTCCAAGTTGGTGGCCATTAATGCCCTCTTTGGGAGCGAATTGCATAGTTTAACTATATGCTATTCTTTTGTGTGCCTACAATTCTCCAACATTCAGCTTCATCGAATGTCCATGAGTTCTAGTGTCATGGGGGGGGGGCAGTGGCAGAGCTTCATGTTCTGGCACCAGGGGGCGGAGAGCAGGCGGGGCAGGGCTAGCGTGCGTGCGTTCCAGGGGCAGGGTGTGCCACCCACAGGGGCATAGCAAGTGTCCTGGGGCGGTGCCACCTGCAGGGGTGTAGTGCCCAGTGTGGGTGGGGGGCAGCCGCGATGGCACCCCATCGGGATTGCACTTCTGGGGGCAGTGCACTCCCCCTGCACTCCTCTTCTTCCACCAGTGGAGGGGGGATTTCTCTATCCACTTTCTCCATACCATGCATGCTTTTACACATCTCTGTCATGTTGTCTCATTGCTATCGCTCCTGTTATTGTGCCAGAATATAATGTGTAGCCATAAGTAGTGAGGCAAAGTGATATGTGTAGCTGATTGTTGCCTTCAAAGGATGGGGAGCAAGATGGCTCCTAAGATCCTATTCAAATGAATTCTAAGCAGCTACATTTACACGACCTTATAGTGTGGTCTGACATGTGCCTACAGAGAAGTTTGTTTCACTTTGTTCGAAGTGGATTACTTTCAAAATGAGTGTTTTTGCAGATTTACAATCCTAGGCATAGTGCTATTGAGTTCAATGAGACTGGCTTCTGCGTAACTGCCTATGGGATTGCAGTGTCCAACAACTGGATCATAGCTCTGTAATATTTTGCATGTCAAGAAGGTATTTTCAGAGCTCCATCTCCTTTGTTTACAGACTTTCTTTTTGTAATAGTATTTTTTTTTTTGAAGTAGAAAGCTGAATTTATGCTTAAGTTATCCATAAGCTATTTCTTCAGCAGTGTGTGAAACTTTTTAGGCAGACTTCACAGTCTCACAAAACTGTCACAGAGAATATTAGTCACGATAGTATGATTCAAATAAAAAAAAAAAGGCAAAGGAAAATCATGCCAGAGAAAAAAATGTGGTTTGATTTTTCTTTCCCAAGGTGCTCTGCAATTTTCCACTTTTTATGGATAATTTAAGTTGTCTGCTCCTGCTGCCTCGGGCCTGTCTATCCCCCACTGTGCTGAATCAGCATTTAAGGAAGCAGAGTTTCCTTTTTCCATATGTGAAGTCAGCAGTCCTTTGCTAAGAGAAGGTCCTGTTTTCTGGAGTGTCAGTTCAGCACAGCAGGGAAGAAGTGGCCTGGCGGCATTGGAAACATACAATTAAAACTTGCCAAAGTAAGGAACAGAACCTCAGAATGGACTAAAAGAACTGATAGGGGTAGATGGAATTAAGATAATGTTTTTGAAAAAGTGCTAGTGGAGATGAGCAACTGCAATGATTGGGCTAGCCTTAGTCTCAAATGTGTGAGAGATGGTTGTGATTTTTGTTAGTTAAGCTGCTAGGCTGTACACAGTTACTTGGGAGTAAGCCCCACTTTTTCTGAGTGGATAGTTCCTCAGCCAGAGGTGATGGAAAGGTACCCTGCATGTTTTCAACATTGCTCTTTCTAGTCATACTTCACATGTTCAGAGAGGACCATTGCCATTCCCAGCAGTTTTTTACGGGAGGGTGCTAAACTGGGGATAAGCCCTGGCTAAAAATAAGCCATCAGTACAACACTCCCATATCTTTAAACATTTTTCAAGGAAGGAGTTTTTCATGCCAATGTTTGTTTGTACTGTCACATCTAAGGACGTTTCTTGTGCTTAGGAAGCCAGCAGAGGTATAGTCTAAAGTCAGCTCATTGCAAAACCATACAAAGAAGCCCTTTGAAACATAACATCCCAGGCAATGTTTTACCTGTCCAGGAAATCTAGGACCTCCTTTGGGTCCTCTACAAGCCTGTGGCTTCATATCTGAAAGATGACATTTTGTAGAAGAAGGAACTGCTGAAGTGGTGGAACCAGCCTCTTTATTAAGTTAATGGTTGTAACCATGGTTGAAACATCTTTTGGCATGGCAAAAGTGCTGACCAAGTACAGTACAAGTGTATTGCCCTGAAAAGGACTAGCTAGGGATGTTCCCAGGTGAAGAAAGCAAGCCTTCCACATTCACCAGGCTCGATGTGATGCCATCCTGGGTGTAGGAGATCAATAGACCATGGTCAGTCTACTCTGGTCTGGAATTGGCAAGCCACTGAGGTTTGACTAGCTGTGTGCGCTAAAACCAAAGTTATGACTTTGGAAACCTCACTGGACACCTTATGGAGTAGAAAGATATGTGGGAGGCTTAATGCTGTGTGGCTTTCCATTTTATGCTGAGCATATATGTGTGTATGTGTAAATAAATTCATTATCACAAAGAAACCATAGTCTCTGGTGACTTGCATTCAAAAGAAACCAAACCCAAGGATTGTACTAGGACCCATGAACTCTCCTCTGAGATTGGGGTGGGCATATAATAACAGTCCAAACAGTTCATTTTGACAAACATTTTAAATTCATTATAAAATAGGCAATGAAAAATAATTAAAACACACATAAATTATATGAACGATTTGCCAAAATATACAAACAAGAGTCAAACTTTCCTGTGGATGAAGGTATTAATAAATAAAATAGCCCACCTCCAGTTTCTCAAAAGTTCCAAATACAGGAAAATAACAACCATCTATTGCAGCCTGCATCAGGTAATTTATATACCCCACTATCTCTCATATTGTGGTTTGGTTCTTCAAGACTCTAACAGCAACATCTCTGGATGTCCCTGCT
The DNA here is from genome assembly GCF_965112155.1 of Podarcis liolepis. Classification (NCBI taxonomy): domain Eukaryota; kingdom Metazoa; phylum Chordata; class Lepidosauria; order Squamata; family Lacertidae; genus Podarcis; species Podarcis liolepis. Next base: position 49,397,090 of record NC_139564.1, read on the forward strand.
TCTTCCAATACTACTCCCATGCCTCTACCAACACTGTGAAAACATTTGTAGTTGTGCAAGGATTCATAGATTGCTCTAGTAATGATTGTAACTGCAGTAGTATTGGTGGGTATGTTTTCATTCCACCAGCAGCACTGGGGCATTTAAAAAAGTTTAAGTTCTTTATCAATCCAGTGTTGCTATGCTTGAACCAAAACCAAAGATCTCCAGAACTCCTTAGGCAGTACTCCTGATAGCTTCACATTGTGAGACCCATTATACCTGTAAAGTCCAATTGGAAGGCTTGTAAAGCCTTTTGAAGGGCACAAACAAGTACCCCCCCCCAAAAAAGGACTTGTTTGAAGTTGCAAATTAAAAAGAAACATATAAGCAAGAACACACACCACTCAGCCATTTCTTAATTATTGTAAGAAAGAGACAAACCCCTGCTTCTCTCCCCCATAAGGGGCTATATTAGAAAGTGAATCACTTTTATTTCCCCCTCCAAAAATTCCTGGACCTATCTGTCTGCAATTTGGCAGGCTTTGGATGGATTCGTGTGCCAGCAATTTTCACTTTGACCACAAGGTAAAAGGTTATAGCTGTGTTTAGATTCCCCATCTTAGCGAGCAGAGGAACAGAGAGCTCCACTTTATACAGAGCGGCTTAGGAGCTCAATTACAGAATGAAGTGGAGAGCACAAAGTAACAAAAACAGAAGGGAATTCTAAGATATGCTCAGATATAGGACAGATCTTGTGGCCAGTTCACACTCCTATTAAATACTGTGTGAGGAGGGAAGTACGGTTATTAAGGTGTTTGACAGTAGGCCATATTGTCATGGAAGCTGTATGAAATTGTCACAATTTGGACAACTTTTTGCTTGGGTTTTTGTTTTTTGTTTTACCTTTTATTTGTCCTGCTTCATTCTAGGCCAACAATTCAGTATTATTTTTTTCTACCTAAACAAATGCACCACCAAAGTAACTGTAAAATATTTCAAAACTCCAATGAATAAAAAAAGCTGACTTGGCTGCACTGGTGCCTGGTTCTTTAAACAAATGTCAAGAAAGAAAACAAATAAATAGAACTCTTCCATACATTTACCAAGAAGCATTTGTGTTTGCATTGGAAGAAAAAAATAAATAACACTGTTCTCTGGAATTAGTTTATCCTATCCCAGAACTAAATCCTGTTATCTCTAACTGTCAGTGTAATAAAGAATGTACCTATGGTTTCCAAATGAAATACCCAGTATTTCAACATCATTACAAATACTGTCATTGTCCTGCGGTTAGGAAGATTAAACCTGACTCTTCCACCAAACGGTTCTATTTTGGGCAAGTTGAATTTTAAAAAGCATGCTAATGGCTCCCAAAATGACACACTTGAATAAATCAAATTCAAGAATGTTCTACTTCTCAAAGTACAGTTTATTTTTAAAGAATGATTTTGACAAGTCAACAGAATTGCAGCAGATCAGTCAAAGTATATTGTTGTGCAGCAAGAGCCTCCAGGGGTTCCAGTGCTTTCCCAGGGTTTGGTTTTCTTGGAATGCAGGTCACTGTAGACTGTGATGTGTTTGGAATATATGCTTTCCCTTCCCCACATATACAACCTGAGCATAGGATGGAATAACATACAGCATTAACAGATCTTACTTCCCCATTAGGTTTATAGGAGAATCCTCAAATCCATAGCTTGGGGTGTCAGCATAGAGGGAGCAAAGCAAGCCTATCTTTTCCAGCTCCCAGCTTCAGATGAAACTAAAATAAAGACTATCCCCATGGTTTATTGTTCTCCCACTGCTAGAATGATGTGGAATCCAGCCAGGTGGAAGAGCACCACCAACCTGTTGTCTCTATAGCAACATGACTAACTGGCCATTCAGATAGGATACTTACAGCCCCCAGTTAGGGCAGTACACTTACCAAAGAAACCAGCTTGACTAGTTCAACATTTCCCCTCCACTGCAGGCTCATAATTTTGCAGATTCAAAATAAAAGGATTGGTTGGAACCCAAAGATATCATTCAAACCAATCTCCCAAACCTATAAGACAGTGCATTTTTGAAAGGAAGCAGGTGGCATATTAATTTGAAGATACGGGGCATTAAAAATAAGTACAATATATAAGTGCAAGAGAATAAAAAATGTCGTAATACCAAAACACAAATATTAGCACAACCCGGAGAATAGTAATTTGGTTTTGAACAAAATTATTGAGTGCAATTCTGTGGACATGTTTTTCATGGAAAAGTCAGTGGAAGGCCTTTATGTGTCTGCAAAGAAATGAAACCTCAGCTGTTTCATTAATTATTGCAGGCGTAAATTTTGTGTGATGACTGTTTAAGGCAGAGCCACGGACAGAGGCTTAGCATTTACAGGATGCATGTAACAGAAAACAAAGAGTAGCACACCAGACAGACCAAGCATTACATTACCTGAAGCAGGTGGAGGTGCAGCACCAACAGTGGAAAGGTGGCTGCCACCACGGTGAGCAATGACTGAGCAACTTAGTAGGGTGGCTAGTCATGAGGTGAGTGGCCCTGTAGGATCTCTTACACTTCCTGAGACACATAGTGAATGATCCAGAATTTAGACACATACAGTATAACACAGAGGGTATGTATAAAGATTTGGATGTCCTTTTTGCAAGTCATGTAATCCCCGCATGGGAAAGTGGCATACATGTTACTTTATATTGGCCACTAGATGAAGCAAGTGTGGTCACTGTATTTCCGCAACAGACTTCTGCAGTCGAAATTCCTCATTTGTTGCTCTCTGCTATAGCACTCCTTACATCCCAAAAATATGTTCCAAAGGGTTGGGGAACACTCCAGAACAGTGTTTTTTTTTGGGGGGGGAGGTGAATAGTTAAGAGTTAGGGGAAGTCTCATTGTACAAGCAGAAGATTCAGCATTGGATATAACCCTAAACTGTGGCTCTCACATTTTTTTATCCTTCCTTCTGGTTACATTAGCAGCTTCTATACGTTCTCCCAATGAATGAACCCTGTTACTAGTTGAACCATTCTTGAGAATGGTTTTATCTTGAATAATTGAAACTACTTCATGGCAACTGAGACTGCTGTCCTATATGCACTTGCCTGGGAGTAAATCTAACTGAAAATCCAAGTAGACATGCATGTGATTGTGTTTCTCCTAGAGGAGCAAATAGCAATGTATGTTTGTTTAACGTTTGATAAGGAGAGAGGTTGTAAATTTCCATTAATATGTTTTCTTATTCGGCAAACTTTAAAAAAGAAGAAAAATCCCTGTTTATATTACTCAGAAATACAAGCAATCCAGGGAAACATCATTATCTGTATGTAGCCAGGTCACTCAAGCCAAATATTTGTTTTAATATATTGCTCTCCATGAAAATTATTTTGATTTTACACTATTGCAAACAACCCAGGGAACTTTTGACTGCCACCAAGTGGGAAAGCAAGCAGGCTTTGGTAAATCAGCTAAGGTAGCGTGTCTCTTCAGCATTCTTTCTTCTTAACCTGCCTTTTCACTGAAGTTTAGGCTTTCTGCATTTCTTAGTCCCTGTGGAATTAATTAACTCTATTTCTAGAGGAAAAAAAGAGGACAATTTAAATGTAACAGTGTTTGTAATTCTCATTTTGAACAGAAAATGTCTAATCAACACCTGCAGTCTGGATGTGCATTAGTTTACTCTGCATGCTACCTAGAAAATATAGCCTAATGATGCTTTTGATAGAGTAAACATTTGCAAATGAGGGTTCAATTGCATATATTCTGTGTGCTGTATAAACAAAGCAAACGAGTTCAATTTGTGTGGCTTTCTTCAGATTGTGATAGGAAATGTGTGATGGAGAACCCCCTTTGGAAACATTTAGATATCTTGGAATTAAAACTGTCCCCACAATTGTCACGATTGTCTATTACATTGAGGTAATAGCAACTGTGTCTCTAGGAGCCCATCCCAGTGTCCCTTCAAAACCGAAATGCATCCTACAAACCTGATTAGGCAACCATCTGATAAATGTCTGGTTAAGTGGTGGTGATCATTAAGAAATCTACCTGATTTGATGTAAATAGATTTGTTTTATACCACGTTTTCCTTTAGCATGTAACCATGTGACTGGAAAGGTCAGTTTCAAAGATCCTTAATGCACAAATGACACTAAGATACACCACTCCTCTCCTGACTGGCTAGAAATCCCAATGCCAAAGGCGTACCTTTGTATCTCATGATGTCTGTACAGTTTTACCCTAAAGTACCTACTACTATGTTTCATTACAGTGTTTTCTTCTGATCCATGTAAACAATTTACTCTTACTATGCCAACAAAAATTGATTGACTGATTGATTGATTTATATCAAGGCTTGAATATGCTGAGTCTTACCTTAGTATCAATTAACTAGAAGCCATCATAAAATGCAGAGCCTAAGCAGATAGATTAATTTGTACCTTTTAGGTCATTTTCTGCATTTCCAGAATCTGTTTATACTTTACTCTCTCTTGAAATAGAGCAAATAAAATTATTGGGGGTATTTCTGAAGTTCAGTACTATCCCCACAGGTGAAGACATTTATGTAATATTACTAGTTTGAAGAGTGAGATATTGGGTGGGTTTGGGATGACCTCACAACTGAGAATGATGGTAGTATAATCTACACCCAAAGGATGCCGTCCTAAGCAATGTCGCTACTGGAGGGCCATACTTTGGGATTGAACCAGTGCATATGGAGATGTGTCAGCAAGGGAACTACAGTAAAATGGAGATAAAGATTTTTTAATCCAAATCTAGAAGACCTTGCAGAATATGAGTTTCCGTCATGCTTTGAGCTTAGAACAAATGACAACCTTGTTAAGACAGAACTTGAAGGCTATTATCGATTATTCTTTCTTTGGATCTTTTCCATTTGAAAGCAAACTTTTGTAAGGGAGTATGATACTGATTTTGTCCCTGTTAACCACTGATTTCTTGAACATGTTTCTAGAAATTCTTAATACAAAGGAATGCTTTGTTTGTTTCTAAAGGAAATGATCTTTAAAGTAATATGGCTCTGAAGATAAGTAACACAGTGCTGTTAGAAACTCATTTGATGACATGAGCATTATATCACTGTCAATACCAGGTGGAAGCTTATATATGGAGCCCAGTTTTATAAAAGATACACTAGAAATGTGGCTGGTCCTAGCACTTCAAGAGGCTTGGCAAAAGCTTAAGAGAATTTTGATTCAAAGCCCCTCAAGGTGGCATTTGTGTTTTTGTTCGTTCCAATACCGTACTTCCAAATTCTTACAGTCGGGTTTTCCCCCCCAAACAAAAAAATGTTTTATTTCACACAAAAGAGGTTATTCAGAGAAACACTGCAATGTACTGTATTCTCTTTATGTTTCTCTTCTTGAGAGTAAATGGAAAGTGGCTTAATGAGGATCTGTATTACCAACAGGTATTTATGATAGGCTTCAATACCTTTGTGTTAGAAACAAACTGAAATGATTTAAAGTAATAAACTGAAAGTGTGAAATTAGAGCCCCATGATACATTGTTTCACTGGGTGCTTAAAAAAAGGTTCAATAATAGTACTAAACAGTCATTACATCAAAAGCAAAACTCAGTATTGAGCTGTGTGTTTTCTGCATTGCAATTACTAAACATGCAGTTTCTAAATAATTATATGAATGAATTTCCTAAAATAGTTCTCTACATATTTTGGTAATTAATACTGTATATTTTTGGCAAATCACCAAATAATTTATTAACAGTAATACCAGCAACAGCTTGTTGGAATGAGAGGGAAATAACTAACATTTAAGGAATATAGTAAACATAGAGCTATTCAGCATGATTTCACAGTGCATGAAACACAAGCATTGAATTCATTTTTAACACTGTGTTAATCTTTGACATTTGTTCAATTTTATTCTCAATTGTTGTCTGCTTCTCTCAACAATATAGGAAACTGGAGCTTTGTTACACTGGGTTCTTTTCTGTAGCCTCTGCTCTTTTCCACAAAGGCTCAGCACCTGTGCAAACCAAGCTTAAGGAACATTCTAGAACATTAACCATAGAGCTTCAACTCTTACCCTGTCCAATAGAACAGCCTTCCATCTGTAAAAACCTCAAAGGTTGGGTCTGGCATCTTTCCACACAATTCTCATCTAACCTCCCCATTGTATTTAGAGTGTGTAGGACCCAGCTTAGTTCTGAGGAGATGGGGGGGGCGGTGGAACCGGTTACACCAATTTCAGTGCTTTACATTTATTATCAGTGTAATAAATAAATAATGATACGAGGAATTCTTTTCACACTGCCTGAACATTACCAAGCAAGCATGTCACCATTGCTTTTTGAAGCTTAACATCCTCGTGGGAACAAGTGCTGACAGCTACTAATTCTGACAGGACTATGGAGTGCCCCACACTATGAGTGGGGGAGGGCAATACAATAGCAATGGTTTGATTGTTTCTAGTATCCATCAGCAAGAAAGCTGCCTTGTGTTCCAAGCTCTCTTCCACATATTGTGAGGGGCCTAGTGCTGACCCTTAGTGTCAATGGCAACTTTATTCTCCACATAACTCACTAAAATGGTATCTTATTTCCATCTCACCCATCCTTCAGTTCTCAATTCTTTCTGACCTACAAGAAGTCAGGGAACTGTTTCTCATGGCCTTGACATTTGCAGGCCCATCAGTTTTTTTTAATCAGGACAGCTTAAGGAGAATAGCAGTCAGGTTGTATCTGTTAACGCTAATCCTAAGCAATGTTTCTGAACTTCCCCTCAGAGGCCTTTTCATTGGCTATTGTCCACATACACCATTTGCTATGTGTTGGCAAATCAACTTCTGCTGCGAAATGCCATTTGACTCAGGACCTGGCTCTACCTTCTGCTTTTCTAGAGGCATTTTCCTGACTTTTTTATGTTAAGCAGCCACCTGGTCCATTCCATCAACATTTGTAAAACACTATGCTGTAGATGTGTGAGCAAAACTAGACATAGTCTTTGTCAGAGTAGTTCTTCATAGCGTATATTATTTCCCTGTTTATATAAAGCTTTCCAGAAATATAAACATATAGTTATATATGGACACTATATGGGTATTTAAAAGTTGCATATCTGTAACTGGGGTTTTATGAATGCAAGCATTCCAGTCAGCATTCCTTATTTATTACAATTGAATCCCATCTTTCCTCAAGGAACTCAGGGTTTGGTACATAGGTCTCCTCCTCCCTGTTTTATTCTCATAATAACCCTGTGAGGTAGGTTAGCATGACTGCCCCAAGGTCACCCAGTGAGCTTCATGGCCAAGTGGGGATGTAAATCCAATCCAGTGCTCTAAGTACTAAACCACCACCGGGAACTCATCCACACTTCCACTGCATAGAAGGCACAGGTCCAAGCAATTTCCCCCTTGCCCCACTCCTTTCCTGGGGGGAAACCCACTTTTTAGCTCTAAATTGGATCAAACGTCAATCTGGAGAAAACCTGAATTGCCGTTTGCTCTGATTGAACACTAAACAGCGTTTTCCCCAGGGAAAAGCAGTGGGACAAAAGGAAGTGTGGCCCTGACTCTCAGCTCTCAATCACTTTTTGGTTCTTTACAGTATTTCCTTGGAGTATTCTGTTGGAGGAGGCCACATGCTGGTGGAGCCACTGATCAATGGAACCAGAGTTAAAGTGGGCAAAGCCAAACACAAACAAGGAACCCCATCTCTTCTCTTTCTTTCTTTCTGCCAGTATCTTTCTGTCTCCTTGCCATATGCATGGAATTAGGCTAAGAGCTTCATAAATGTATGATAAAAGCTGCAAGTTGTTCACCCCTGCTTTAAGGTTTTCCATTATAATACCTAAGAGCTTTTCTTTTTTTACTTTATGCACCCCAGCTTCCCTTTTGCTTATTACGTGCTATTTCTCCTTTGATGTTTGTGTGCTCCCAGCTGTTTTCTTTGTTCTGCATCTAAGTTTCTCTTTGCCGTTTATTCCCATCGCATAGCTGTGGTGATGCATCATGATGTCATTTGGATAAAAACTCTACATCCTCCCCACTGCTTCTTACTTTGGGTAATTGTGTTTCCGACCAGAAATGGTGTATTGTCTGCAAGTATGATCCTATCAACAGGAAGTTTGCTTTCTGTGCACCTTATCTAGGAAAAACTTTTAGATATGAAGATTTATAATAGTCTACAATGGCTGAACAAATGCTAATTTTACATTTTGTAAGATAAAGGTTTTGCCATCTATTCCACAGCCTACAAAAAACCCTTTCTCTAGCAAGGTTTCTCCTAAGGCTACTCAAGAAAAAGTGTTGATAAATAAAACACCTTCTTCAAACTATGTCAGTTCTTTTGTCTCAGTCTCTTGTACCCACAAGCAAAATTTTAAATAGGGATGAGTGAATCAATTTCTGATCTGTGTCACTTTTGCATGTAAGTTCATTCCATGCCACTTCCAAATTAATCTGCAATTATATATATTTTTTAAAATCTGCACGGAAATCACATTTAAGTGCCATCCTACTGGCAAGCCTTTCTCTCTGCTGGCAGAGAAGCTCTTAAACCTCTTCCTACAGTCCTTCAGATGGCTGAGTGCTGGCTGCAGAATTGCTCCCTAATTCTTATTGAAAGACAATGAACTTTTGGACTATAAATCAAGTCAAAACAACCTTTCCCCCCATATTCCTCAATAAAAACTTGCAAAAGATTGTGATTCCTCATTCATGCCCACCTTTTCCCCCACAACAGTTAAAGAAAACATAAGAGTTCAGTGTTGGTTTTGCTTTTTGCTTTTTTGTAAAAAAAAAATAATTGTCAGGATTTGCTTTGTTCAGACCTAGAAACACCTTGGATGAGGAGATGGGAAAGCAGGAGCCCCTAGCAGTTTCCTCCTGCATTGCCGGCAAACCTGAGGATCAATGTGTCCTTACCACAGATCTCAACCTCACTTGCCTGTGTTCCTAGTTAGCTTTCACATCCCGCCTAGTCACCTCCAGGTCTACAGGAACAGAGGAGATGACAAAACAAGCAGGAGCTTTGGAGTGCCAATGAAATGCCCAACAAGCTACTTAGGAGATGGTAGACTCAGGTATAAATACCTGCCCATTACAATGCCTGGTTGAAAGCCAGGAAAGGTAGAGCTGCCATGTCTAAAGAAGTTTGCCTTCTGAGCTGCTTTACTTTTCAAGCAACATACAACATCTCCAACATCTTAGAACTCCAACATCTTAGAACTTCTTAGAACTCAGGAGAGCCAGCGGTGTAGTGGTTAAGAGCGATAGACTCGTAATCCGGTTAACCGGGTTTGCGTCTCCGCTCCTCCACATGCAGCTGCTGGGTGACCTTGGGCTAGTCATACTTCTCTGAAGTCTCTCAGCCTCACTTACCTCACAGAGCGTTTATTGTGGGGGAGGAAGGGAAAGGAGAATGTTAGCCGCTTTGAGACTCCTTCGGGTAGTGATAAAGCGGGATATCAAATCCAATCCAAACTCTTCTGTTCCACAATTTAGGATTTATATGTTTTGCTTTTAGTTTTCACCAATTGATAGTTTTTCTGAATTAAAATTTGATGCTAATATGTTAAAATTGCATGCAGCAGGTGGACAGAAAATGTCTTAATTTGCACATATTGAATGAACAGTAGTTTTGTACATATATTATTATTTCCTCATATAATAAAACTGTTTTTCTTAAATATGTCTCAGTTATGTAGTCCCCATATATCAAAGTTCCCGAAATGATATGGGTTAAATACCTCCTCATTCAGCACAGATGCTAATAATGATATATTAATTCTTTGTTAACATTTTCCAAAGTTTATCCCATGCTTCCAATAAAGCACTTACTATAAATGGTCCTAATGTGTTCTGTTTATATCTATTGCTCTTTTATCAAAATTAGATCACATAATGGTAATTTACAGCAAACAAGTCTGAATGGGAGGGAAGAACTGCCATATTTCTCCATCCAATCAGACTGCTGAATTGGCTTATTTGTATGATAAGAATGAAACAAGTTTAGTATCCCACTTCCTTCTCTTTTCTACTGATTACAGGGGGATTGCTTTTGTTTCGCTTTTTAGTAGTAGCATAAAGACCAGAAAAGTTCAGATAATAGACAATAATGATAAAAAAGTATTTTTCTATGGTTCTTATCAACCAAAATTGCCAAATACCTAATAGGTTGTGTAGTGCAATTAATTAATCTAATTACATTGCTGATAGGGAGGTTGCCTTTTTCAATTTAATTGCTGTAAGTTTAGCCTTATCTTTGTTCAATGAAATCTCCAGCATGTTTCCAAAGCAATAGTATGATGAATCTGCTCTTAGACCTTCAAATGTGCAAAGGAAAGGGGAACCCTCCATAGACCTCACATAACTCTCTAAATCCTTCTCCCTGTCAGTCTTTGGCCGGCACATCACTAACCGTTCAGGCGTTTCTTACAACAGAAAGCCTTTTGGTAGTTCCCATACTAAGATTCATGTAGCCCACAGTTCTATAGTGGGCAGGTTACTTGTGCTTGGAGCAAATTTAGATTACCTGCAGCATTCTGGAGATCAGAAAGGGTGACAGATGCCAGCACTGAAGCACCATTCAGCCTCCCCTCCCAATGGTTCATCATAGCTTGTAATTCCCAAGTAACTAGTAGATTGTGAAATCCAATTAAACAGCCTAACTGGGAAATAAAATCAGTTAAATTCATCTTTTTAAATCCTCTGGTTCATTATCTTTTTTACTTTTGCTGTCAATTGCATAAAATATTTTAAAAGTATATGTCAGAATCACCCCAAAATGTGTTGTAATTTCATTTCAGAGGGACAGCATGTTTCAGAAGCAATTGCTCCTAAGGTGATCTGGGATCGGTTACAATGCTAATCTCACAGCTGTCTCTCTTACTAGCAGTACTCATAAATCATATGGTGTGTAATAAGAGGAGCAAGTTGGAGAGGTTAGAAATCTTAAGAAAACTGTGACAGAAGTGATAGATGATATTAAGTGACTACATTCTGAAGATATTTTATATTTTATAAAAGGGAATGTGTTGCATTGGAGATAAGGTCCTTTTGCATCCCCCCTCCCCTTCTGAATATCAACACTGGGAGATGTGGAATGCTTCTGTAGCATTTCCAGATGAGTATCAAAGTTGTGCTTTATGAAGGAAAAAAGGCAACTGAGATTTAAAAGTGAGAAGAAATCCCCATGAATTTGGTTGTTACAGCACGAGCCTACTTTATTAATGCAGACTGTTACACAGTTTTAACTTTAGTATGATCATTGCATCTGTATGCTATGCACAGGCATAATGCAGTAAAAGGTGTCAAATAAATTATCCAAATTCACACTTATGCAGAAATTTGGGGTGTCCCAGAACCCCAGAATTCACCCTGGAATCAAACCCCTCTCTTATATGCTTAGTCAGGTTCGTGGCAAATTAATAATGGGGTTTCTGGCAGCCCCAAAATGGAGTTTTTATTCATAATTTGATGATATACTGTACATAAGAACATAAAACACGGTAACACTGAGCATAAGAAGAGCCCAGCTGGGTCAGGTCAAAAGCCCATCTAGTCCAGCATTCTGTTCTCACAATGACCAACCAGGTGCCTGTGGGAAGCTTGCAAACAGAGCCCAAGTACAAGAGCATTCACCCCACTTGAGAGTCCCAGCAGCTTGTATTCCACTGTCTCCAACAGTGGAAGCAGAACACAGCTACGCCAGAGGCCATTAGGAGGAATGAGAAGGAGGTGTGGAAGGTGTACAACATCCTGACCTCCACTTGCATCAATATAACTAAATTGTGTTCCACTATACAAAGCATGGGTAAATTTCATTACTAAAGAGAGAAGGCTGCATCTAGGGAAGACAGGCAAGAGAATCATGTGAGTGAGACCTCCTCATTCTGTCTTTTATTGTGAGAAGTGAAATTGCAAGGAAGCAGGCAAAAGGCTTTCTCAGTAGCTGCACCAGCCCTGTAGAACATCCTCCCATCATATGTCTAAAAGATAAAGAATCACATGACTTTTAGTGGCTATCTTAATCTACATCAGGAAGCTTTTAAAGTTTGATGTTTTGTTGTCTTTATACTTTGTTGGAAGCTGCCCAGTCAGATGAGCGGGATACAATAAATTTATTTTGTTGTTGTTGTTTGAAAGCTGAGTGAGTGGGATGTATCTCCTGTTGGGACATCTTTGTAGCTTCCATTCATTTGTGAACCTCTTTCCTTGCTCATGAACCTTGGAATGTGAACTTCTGGAACCTGTTTGCTGCGGAGTGTGTACTGCTATTAGCCTGAATAAAGATCTCTGGCTTGCTGGCTTGCAAGAGTCACTGCCATGCTTTGGGACAGGAGCCTGAGACTTGCCCTCATCACTAGATAGATTTAGCTGACAATTAAGTATTTTCCAGTTCACCAAATGAATTTTCAATCAGGAACCAATAAATCTACATATCATTGAGTTGGATCCAGGGTGTCCCTTCCATTAACAAAATAATTCCATGAACAGAGATCCACTGGGGTAATTTGTCTGATTCCTCCTTTGCTCTGCAGCCTTCCAGAACAACTTTAGAAGGGATTTGGGGAACTCCAGAGGAATGAGGAACTAGTGAAAATTGCCTTCATCTTCCTCTAGCTAGAGCATCCTGTAAATGTTAGATACAACCCATTGGGAAGGGTTTTTTTAGGGGGGGTTCTATTGGTTACTGAGCAAGAACATCAGCTTATAAACCAATAAAATACTTTCCTGGTTACTAGACTGACTAAAACAGGAGAAATCTACCATCAAAAGGTTTATTTCATAAACATGTCTACCTTTTTCTGGCATACTAAACTATTCCTTTGGTCATCATGGCCCAAAAAATTATATGCTTATATTCCCATGAAGAACATTCCCATGACACACAGCAAAGTGCTGGTCCTTTGTTGCAATTTCTTGTAATTCCTGTAGGGATCAGACATTTGATTAGCATCCCCTCTCATGAAATAAAACAGAAGAATCTTCTCTTGAGGAAGAAGAAAACCCATTGTTTTCATAAAAGAGAGAAGTAATATATATATATATATATATATATATATATATATATATATATATATATATATATATTAGCAAAGCTTCAGAATATTTGACCAGTCCAGGTGCAATTGAGCAGGATATGCTTCTGCTTACTTAAAACAAGAGCTTTAGTTTACTATTCACTAATCCTCAATAGTAAAGACTGGAAGTTTCAGATTCTAGAATCATTCATCAGTTACCTGCTTTGGCTGACCCAAAGTAAAATGGTTTGTTTGAATGTTTCACTTCAATAATCTTTATTTTTTTACCTGCCTCAGTTGTCATTTCTGACACAGTACAGAAATCCAGATAGTGCTAGCTGGCCTCTGCAATAATCCATGTGAACATTTGGTTGATGGTCAAAAGAGATTTTTGTGCATTTCAAGGAGAACTGAAGAGATCAGCAAAACCATGTAAGAGTATATAGCCACGAATGTCAGGTTTTGTCAGTTTACAAGTGGAAACAAAGGCTGAGGAACCTTTGAATCACTGATGCTGAAAAGTTTGCCAGAGCACTTCAAATGAGAAGTTAGATAGGGGAATTAATGTTGACTGGTTCACCAGTGGAAATAAAAGTTTTTGCACACCAAAAGCATAGAAATGAAATGGGCATTCTAAACTAAACATTCTAAACATTTTAAGCCAAAAGTGGGAAATTAAGCTAGAAATATTCCAATTGTTTTGCCCTTGTACTATTTGAAATTGCTTGCTTTTTTTCATATTACAGACACACTTTCATAATTGCGTTTCTTTTGTCTCTGCCTCTTTGCCTCTTTTCCATTTCCATCTTCATTTAGCCCGTTACATGATGTGTTTTTATTTAAGCCTTTTCTCAACTTTTTGCAGTTCCTCAATTATGCAGACAAGCCTAGACCTGTATAGTTTTTAATGCACGTATCATCTGTTCAAAAATTCTACTGAGTGTGCATCAAGCAGCGTAAACTTGTTACTAGGACCCCCATCCTATATGGCAGGATTGCCAGCATGGAAACAGTGGGCCCAACATACCTTCTATGCTGCTCACAATGAAATGAAAAGTGGTGCTCTTCTTTCTTCCCCTCTTCCATTTTGCCATGGGATGAGCTCCATTGAGCTCAGAAAGATTCCCCCCCCCCCCAAGCAGACATGTGTAGGATCTGGCTATTGATATTTCTTTTCCTTCTTCCACTCTGTCTCCTTCATTTGACACCATCTTTAACTTCTATTGAAAGATTACATGCATGGAGGAATAGAATTGTTCTCATCCAAAAAGGAATGGCTTTGTTAACACACGAGAGTTAATTCAAGTATGCAGATATGCACATTTATAGAGAAAAGATTATGCTTACTTTTCTGTTTATATTTCCTGCATCTCCACATACAAATTCTTTATCTCCAGAAACTAACCCATATTTTATTTTTATTTTTTAAACAAAACAAGCAAAATTGCACAGGAAATAAAAGTGTCATTATTTCCCAGCCTGACTCCTGTTACGCTAATACACATTAGCATAGTATTTCTCAAACTTTATCCTCTGGGCCACACTTTCAGAATAAAAATTTGTTTGTGCTACATTGAATTTTTTTATTGACAAGGAATATACTGGAAAACAAAAAGTAACTCATGGCAGTGCTTGATGGCAGAACACAACTACTTCCTAATATGATCATGGGACATACAGAGAGAACTGTATTGAGAGCTGCATTGGTCTCACACCTGCCCACAGTCCTGGCCGTCTGCCAAAGTTGAGCCATGGGGGTGGAGTCTGTTTCTTCAATGCATTCCTCACAGCTGGCAAAGCAGCACTCAGCAGGACTGAAGTCTCTTTTTAACAGCTGATGAGCAGAGACATCAGTTCTGCTCTTCACAGGCTTCTTTGCAGGGGTCCCGGCAGGGAACACATTGATGAAGCAGCACCCAGCAGGATGGGTCTAACAGCAACAAGTAATATTGAACTGACATCAGCTGATGAATGGAGATTTCAGTCATGCTCTCTGCTGGAATCTGAGCAGGATTTAACCTCCACCCACTTTTCATCAACTGATGACCAGCGGTTAAATCCTGCTGCTTTGGGTGCATTGGTGGTTTTTGTCAGTGCAGAGCTAAATCCTGCCTATCAGCTAGAGTCACCCACCCATCAGGCTGGTGTTAGCTGGACAAGGTTTGGGGGAAGTGGCTTCACAGACCAACTTGGACCCCCTGCTGGGCCATGATTGGCTCATGGGCTAGAAGTTCCCTAGCCCTGAATAAAGGACCTCCATTCTGTAACTTTATCTCTCTGAGCAGGTTTATGTCCTGTTCATCCCACTGGGAAAGATGACAAAGTTGTTGCAGCACTAAGGGAGAGCCTCTGTGAGCAACTTGTTCCAACAATGAATAGCTGTGAACTGAGGCAATTTTAGTCTGTGCCTCCAGCCACCTTCACCTGTTCTTCACCACCTTCTGGAAAATAAGAGTCTTGACCTACTGGCTTGAAAATGGGTGTTTGTCCTGTACTCTATGGACCTGTGTTGAAGTCCTTGTGCTCTTGAATGGGTGAGGACCGGGATCACAGCTGCTCCGCAGCTCATCCCACTTGCTCCTCGACTATTCAAGCAATGCTCTCTCCTCCCTTCCCTCCATTGTCGTTGCCTTTGCTGGTCTCCAATGTCCCAGCTTCAAGCTACATAGTTAGAGGAATCCGCCCCCCCAACGCAATCTCAATTAGACCAGTTGTGAGGCCATTTGGGATCAGAGCAACTTCTGAGTTTGCCTCTCAACATGTGGGTCATGACTTGAGAGCTTTCACCAATTTTATTTCCTGTCCACATCTACCTGTGACCTGTACCCACAGCTTTGCTAGGCCCTTCTTCACTCTAATCACACAATTACGATTCCTAGAAACAAAGCTACTTCATCTAGCTATGGGACACTCCTCATCATCTGTATCCATGGTGGCATCGGTTATCTACACTGAGAGCTGGCTTGACTGTAGGTTGGTGGCTCAGAGCTAAGGCAGAACATCCTGTCCCTTAGAAATACTCTCACTGCGGGGCAAAGTCTCTTAGAACAAAGGAATCTTAATTGAGTCTTGCACGTTGTTCACACCGCTTACTTACCCACTAACAATGGCAATTTCAGTCAGCTGAAATTCCAGTCAGTCTGCTGCTGTCAATAAGGATTTGGCTTGTTTTTATCCCAACACCATTGTATAGTCTGGTTATTTTGCTGCTCTCATGGGTCACATAATGGCCACTTACCTGGTCAGAAAGTGGGTGGTGGTTGCAACCTGGTGCTGAAACCTCCCCAGCCATCACAAAGTTTGTAATTGCCCTATCATGGGCAAGCTGAGGGATAGAGCCAGGGTGGAATAAAGGCTGACTGCATCCAAGCAGGGACTGGGCAAACTGTAAATTGTACAGTGGTACCTCTTGTTATGTACTTAATTCGTTCCGGAGGTCCGTTCTTAACCTGAAACTGTTCTTAACCTGAAGCACCACTTTGGCTAATGGGGCCTCCTGCTGCTGCCGCGCCGCCAGAGCACGATTTCTGTTCTCATCCTGAAGCAAAGTTCTTAACCCGAGGTAATATTTCTGGGTTAGCGGAGTCTGTAACCTGAAGCGTATGTAACCTGAAGCGTATATAACCCGAGGTAGCCTTTGTTAAAGAATGATGTATGTTACTGCAATGATCAGTTGTTCCAATTAGAAATTGTAATACATTCACTTCCTATATTGTTAATTGATATGAATGGCTTTATTATCTATTGAATCAGTCATCATATTATGAGTCATCACAGAATTGCCTATCAGCACACATTGGTTATCACAGACACTATAAACATATTCTGTCTACAGCCTATCTAGATACATCTCTAAAAATAATGAATTCTGTATAGTATTTTGTAGTCAGTAGTGCCAAGTAAAATCTTCAGGTAGGACATGAAAAGGAGAGGGAATGTTCTGTTATTTTCCTCTCTAGGTGTGATTTTTTTAAAAACCAAAGTCCCTTAAATATTTGGATCTGAGGGTGGGGGAGCAGAGAATCTTTTTATTATTCTTTTGCAATTTGTAATTTGCTACCCAGCTAATTGTTAACAATGTTCCACAGCTCTTAACTGCATGCTCAACAGCTTAACCTTGTGGTCATTAGCAGGTTTGGGAGTTGTTGCAAGGCTGTGAATATATACACTGTTGTGGGTGAATTAAAAGAGTGCTGCTGTGAAACGGTACAACAAACAAAAATAAAGCTTCTTTCATGGGGGAGGGATAGATAAATAATGACTAGGGATCTCAGCTTGCTTTGTTCCTATTTTAATAGTTTACTGTTTTGTGGTTTCAGTAATTAATATGACATTCTAAAAAGCATAAATCCTGCTGAGATATTTAAGTTAGGAGCATCATCTTGATGGCGTACAAATATATATATGTGTGTGTGTGTGTGTGTGTGTGTGTGTACACACACACACACACACACACACACACCGTTCCCAGATCTTAACAAGCTGTTTTGATTTACCTTTGAAAGACATTTGAATGGTAAAGTAGTGTGGCCTACTCAAACCATTTTAGTGTCATTGTTAACTAGAACCTCCTTTTGAAATTTATTGCATTCAATTACATTTTTAGAAGAATTTTAATTATGTGCCTGTAAAGAATAAAGATGCTCCAGGCTCCATTTGTTTATCATAGAGGGCCTGGGAAAGAAAAAAATAAAAAACGAGGACAGAGCTTCCCAGCTCATGCAGGGGTTGCAGAGAGAGAGAGAGATGACTTTTAATTCGACAAGTTCAGAGAGATTTCTTAGTTTGACGCGCACAGCAGGGGGTCTTTGAGCGCCTGGCAATACTTCAGCATTCCAAGCTTTGAAAGTCTTTCCCTGCAGCAGAAATTGTATCAAAAGCCAATGATAATATTCCCTGCAAGGTAAAGCACCCTATTGAAGATTTCTAGAGCTGTTTATTTATTCATCACAGTTTTTTTTTTTTAGGACATATCAGGCATATAGGTAATAATTCTTGTAGACGATATAAAAATGCAAATAAATAAATAAAAACTCTCATTAGTCTCTTGCCTTGTTATATTTCTTCACTGGTTACATGAACCTATAGACACTGCCATCCATCCCTTTCCGCCCAAAATGTGTCTCTTTACTGCAAATGTCTTTCCCTGTAATTTTAATAAAATCATCATTTCTGTCTACTCTCTACCACCTGCTGTGTGTGTAAGATGTTTATGGCCATCTCCTTCCAGCAAGCTTTCAACGTAATTAATTAATTTTACAGAAGGATATTCCATTTCTTAGGGGGTCTGTTTAAATCCCAATTTTAAAGTAAGTTTTAGATATCCGCTTTCATAGTCAAGATTAAAGCTCTCTTGTTTTGGTATTCCAAAGATAAAATGTTTTCATATTTTTGTATTACCTTCACAGGGAAAGAAAAATAACACACATATATATATTTCTCTCCTTGTTTTTGTTCTGTTTGGTCTCCGCAGCAGAGCCGGGAGTGTGAGACTGCGACAACCATTCCCTTGTGTCATGTCATTGTCGGCTATCACAGTGGCAGAATCAGCCAGATCGCTGAAGACAAAAAGTGTCCCTCTTCCTCTTGCTCTTTCAACTGCCACTGGCATCCAAAGTGACCTTGCCTTGTAAATATTGGTGAGTGACCACAAGGGGAAAGAAGCTCCCTGCTGAAAGAGAACTTCTTTGGGGGGGGGGCTGTAGTGGCCTGAGGGCACTACATTGCTTAAAACTGTGTTTTCACATGGGGTAAACATTGGGGATGTGTGCAGAAAAAAATTATGCGCAAGATTTTTCTTTCTTTGTTTTAATCACTATTCCATATAACCTACATTTCTATTTTTAACTTAAAGGCACATACTAATGCTTTTTGCAGATTACATGAGCAACATGAAATCATTGCCTTGCTCGAGATTTAGGAAAGCCTCTGTCTCTCTCAAAGACGACTTATGTACTATTCCCTGAGGCTTATGTTGATGCATCCCTCCCGCTCCCTAAAAGGTAGTATAGGAAGTGTAACACAGAGATGGAACACACAGGCAGACCCATGACACTCACCCCTCCCCCAAATATTTTTTTGTTGTTTCTACTGCTGCTGCTGCAATTCAGAGGTTTGTGGTTTTGTCCCACATCTACAAAAACACAGAAGAAAAATAATCAGTACTCCTTTGTGTCATGTTAGAACCAAAGCTATGGGGGTAGTGAATAGCAGCCATCTGGTGTTCTCTGAAGAAAGATGTATGTTCCAATAATCACTGCCTGATATTAAGGCATGCCATAATCTGTGATTATTAGCATTGCCCGGTCAATATTTCAGAACTAGTAGACGCTTTAGAGTTCTGGAGTTCTGAAATAACAGGCATCTGTTACTCTTTTTGCATTGTAGTAATCTGGAATATGAGAAAATCCTTTCTCCCTCCCCTATTGAAAATGGGGGGATTATACTTGAAATAAGAGAGAGCAGTCAGTCCCAGGGATGGCAGCTTCCTTGTCTTATCTTCTTTAGAATCCTTGGAAATACAGAATCAGAGTGGAGTTTTGGCCAATGCAAAGAATGTTTCATTGCCCAAATGAACTAGAAAAAGAAATGGGTGCATTAGTGCAACACACAGTTGAGCCTGGGGCATTTTTAATGCTAAAATGGATCTCAGACTTGACTAACCTGCCTCTAATAGGGAATTGAGAACTATATTCAGCAGGGCACTTCTACTACAACGAGATCAATTTTCTTTCTCCTAGCCTCTTCTCAAGTCTTAGACATAAATTTTTCACTATCTACAATTCATCCTTCGGGTTTTGCATTAGCTCTGAGGAACGATTGGGAAGTTTAGAAGGATTCCTGTCTTCAAAGGATGATGTTTGACATTTAATTCAAATACACAACCCCTTGCACACAATAATCCTTATGAACTTCCTAATAGTTCCTCATAACTATAGAGTTATGCCCAGACCCTTCTAATCCCTGGATCCAGCAACTGTTCAAATATAAGCAAGGATTCAGTTCCTGGAATAGCCAACCTAGTTTCCTGGTAAGGGGATAGCCGAGGTAATGAGCCATTAAGGGAACAAAGGAAGTGGATCTGTGCCATATAGAAAATAGGTAGGACCCCTCAACTGGTTGGTAGTTAGAAAGACAAAGGCCAGAGAGGAGAATTGACTGATGTGAGTTAGAAGCCGCAAGGCAGCAGGCTGGGAAGCCAGAGAGTCACAGTGAAGCTTGATTTCTGCTTGAATCTAAGGCTGTGGCTATGGAGGAAGCAAGGCCCGCTTGGGTATTAATGCTGCAGCTCAAGTTACTAATTTGTGTAAGTAAAGCACATGTCATAAAGACTACATGTGCTCATTCTGAAGGAAACAGGGGTAACTGGACGGAACCCCTGGAACCTTGCACCACTCAGTAATTGGGGTGGCATGCAACAATAATGTTACTACAAATATGTTCCAGAGGCCCATCCTTATGGCGAAATGGGTCACTGGTAGAAGCGCCGCTGTGCGCAGGCACATTTGGCGGCAGCCCACTTCTGTGCATGTGCAGATGGCGGCAGCCGCTTCCGCGCATTCACGAATCACTGCAAACCCGGTGTATACTTCTGGGTTTGCCGCAGTCGCAACTTGGAACAGGCCTAAGTAGAAGTGGGACATAAGTAGAGATTCTACTGTGTGTGTGTGTGTGTGTGTGTGTGTGTGGAGGCATGAGTCATGTGACTTTTGGGGAAGATAAGCATTTTAACTATCCTAATTTTAGAATTTTTAGTCCTCTCACCAGTCCTCTTGGACCTTGTTCTGTTGGGACTGCTCTCTGCAGCTCCATGTTTCTTCTTTAGTGCCATGCACTAGTGCTGTACTTGGGGTCCAGGGGGATCTACCATGAGCAGATTCTCTACACTTTCATAGGAATAACCACATAGCACCAAGTGGAAGAACTAGGAAATAGTTTAACTTTTGGTCACCTCACATGGAGCCTTTAGTCCACCTTTCTTCCCTGAGAATAATTCTCTGAATTTGTTGATAGTTGCTATATATTTTGCATTGTGCGGAAAACTATAATGCGTTTCTTTTCCATTGGTCAAGAATAGGTATGGGAGGATCTGTCAAATTTGATTCTCTTCATTTCTCATTTCTCATTTTTCCAGTCTTGATTTCAGTTCTCCACATTTCTGCTTCAGTTTGCAGGAATTTTTCTTAAAAAAATAAATATCATGAAAATTCACCAGCATTTTAGTATAGCTTTACCCTAATAAATATATATATTTATATGCTCTTTTGACTAGTGTACATGTTTCGCAAGCAATGTCTCCTAACAGAACACACTTTTGTAAGTGTTTCCACTAACTCTCACTTTTGTGCTCATTTTTACCTAGTATTTGCATTTTGTAACCATTGGTTAGTTGGAGAAGTGTGTTACAAAATTCAGATAATAGCAAATTTCAAAGAATGGCTGTGTTTTAGTTTTCATATTGTTTTGGATTTGACAAATTTGCCTTTAAATGTAAACTGAATTAGATTTCCCCTCCTTTCCTAGGCAAGAACCAAGTTCCTTTTAGACTTATAAAAACCAGGAAGTGATCCAGAATTATTTATATACAGTTGCTCTAAACCTAATCCAGTTTTTTAAAATTTTTTAATGTCATGTGGCTATTACTTTTCTTGATAATGTATTTTAGTGATTTGTCTTGGGACTGCAGTTTACTTTTTGTTTATTTTTTAAAGTGGGCTTGTGATAGCTTCTCTTTGAACAGGGTGTTTGTGTTAAACAACATTCTGCCAGAAATTAATTTTTTACGTAGTGATGTCTTGTTTACCGTAAGGATTCCAAAGTAAATGTGCTCTGTTGCTGCTGCTTTTCTTCCTATTCTGTATTGGAACAAGGTGGCAAGGTAAGGTGCAGGGGGCTTAACCCATAACATATCAGGTTTCTTTATATATATAAAAAAAATGCTGCCAGACTATTTTTCAGAAGTTTTCAGTGAAAGTTATATATAAAAAGCTTTAAAGACATGTTTGCCACTTTGAAGTCTGTGTCTCTGAAGTACACATAGAGGCTTAATGAGGACACTTCCATGCTGCTTGGTACAAATATTGATTGACTGTACACACTTGCATTAGCTTCCAGCATCATGAGCAATCCACGGTCCTAGACAAGTGGGGTTTTTTGCTATCAGTTGCGATTTCATAAAATACTTTTCCATTTTAGGGTTTTAAGGTGTCCTTGTTCCTCAGATGTGTTTTCCCTGATGTTGAAAGGAAAATGTGGTCAATAACTATATAGAACTATGCTTATTATTATTATTATTATTATTATTATTATTATTATTAATTCAATTTATATACTGAATAAGGTTTATGTGATTGGTTGTTAAATCATTCTTACTGCACAATGGGAATAATGAGGGAGAGAGCAATGATAAGTTACATATTGGAATACTCATGGAGCACAATTCACCAAGGCGATCCTTTACACTTGGGGCTGCTCTGCACAGTAACAAGAGGTTTAGACATACAGTAGTTTTAGCTCCATGTAAGTATCCCCAAAGAGGATACCCTAGACTTTAAGTGAGATAATGTATAAACTTATGACGAACAATATTCACTATGAGCTATGTGTAATTTTTTGACAGAGTTATTTATCGAAGAAATTCATGGGTAACTTTTAATATTAGATGTATGTGACTGTTTCACAGTTGTGCTTGATAAATTGTGAAGACAACATGGTGAATTTATCAACTAAATGAATCATTGAATTCATTCATTTATCTCCTTTGGAGAGATCCTTAGTGAGAAAATGGAGGGGGTGGAATTGTGAAGCAGCCCTCTCATAAAAATAATAAAAATAAGATTTTCTTGCTCACATGGTACTCTGATAAGTTGCTTTGTTTGATTACAAAGAATGGCCTAAAATGAGTTTTATGCAGATTTTTTTAACAATAGAACACATTGTGTTATGTGCAATTTTACTGGAAAGCATTTTGAGATATAGCATTTACTAAATCAACTGACTGTGGAAGGAAATATCAAGATTAAGAGCATATATGTGTTCTAGGGTTCATGCTTTTAAAATTGCATATATTGATAAAGGTTTCCAAAATATAAAATATAAGATTATTCTTTTACATACTTAATGGCATTAATGATTTTTTTGGCAACAGAAAACACAGCAGTTTATGCTTCAGATCCGGCATGTGGAGCTTGGTTGTTGTTGTTTTTGTTGCCACTTATTAGTTTATTTTACTAAAACTAACCCAACGTGACTTCTAAAGTAGTACAAGTATTAAAAAAACAATGTAAAACAAAAACAGTTAAAAAAATTAAAAGCACATTCGCCACTATAAAAGACCATTCTCATGTTGCCACTCCACACCTCCCTTAGACGGAGCAAATTAAGTGATGAATGCATTGTCTGGGTTGGTTCATGTAAGGAAAAGCAATCCTTGAGATATGGGATCCTGAGCCACATCAGGCTTTATAAATAAAAGCCAGCACTTTGAATTGAGTCTGAAAACTGACTAGTAGCCAGTGCAATCAGATCAGAATTGGTTTTATATACTCAGACCATCTGGTCCTGGTCAGCAATCTAGCCGCTGAATTATTCATGTTATTGTGTGCCAGGGAAATGCCCTCTGAAGATATGGTGGTGTTAATGGATCTATCAATATGTGAATAATTTTCTTCTCGTAGCATATGACTTCACACCTGTAGGAACTATGACCAGCCTAAGGTTATAACAAATGGCGGTGCAGTAAATTGTGCATGAATTGTTTCAGAGAAAGCGGGGTGTCAGTTCATATATTATGTAGATAACTCCGACAACAAAACATTGATACTTCATTGCACACAGTGCTACGGGGCCTGCTTTTACAAGGATTTTTAAAATTGTCATTGTTGTTTAAAGAAACGTTTCCTATTCAGCCTTCTTACTGAGGTATCCGGTGAAGAGTTCACCACAGATAAAGTAGCACAGCATCAAAATGCGCTTTTTTTGCACTGGAGTGACTAGCAAAATTTGTGTGCTGTCTGGCCCTGAGCCATAATGGCTGCCACCATTTTGTGGCTCCATTTACAGGTCGTGAAATGGGGAGGTGAGGTTCACTGATTATGGAGGTAGGCAGCAACCTTTCTACTGTGGTGCACTGCTGCCATTTTTTTCCAGAACACCCTGCTGAGCAAAGCTATATTGTCATGTCAAGGTAAAAAGGTAAAGGTAAAGGACCCCTGGATGGTTAAGTCTAGTCAAAGGCGACTATGGGGTGCAGTGCTCATCTCGCTTCAGACCAAGGGAGCCAGCGTTTGTCCACAGACAGCTTTCCAGGTCACTTAGCCAGCATGATTAAACCACTTCTAGTGCAACGGAACACTGTGACAGAAGCGAGAGTGCACAGAAACACCGTTTACCTCCCCACTGTCGTGTTACCTATCTATCTACTTGCACTGGTATGCTTTTGAACTGCTAGGTTGGCAGAAGCTGGGCCAGAGCAATGGGAGCTCACCCCATTGTGTGGATTCAAACTGCCGACCTTCTGATTGGCAAGCCCAAGAGGCTCAGTGTTTAGACCACAGCACCACCCACGTCCCCCATCATCATGTAGCATCATTGCAAAGAGTATTCTAGGAAGAGAAGTGGTGGCAGTAGCAGTCAGTAGGAGCACTGCTTCAATCACTGCCACCGTCATACAACATGGGAAATGCAGTGCAGTGAATATTTCCACCCTCCTTTATCCTCTGACCCACCACCGAAATTTGGCCATTTGTTTTTCCCCAGCACTGATTTCTTCATGCAAATAGTCACATGCACTTATTTATATATGTGTTTTATCTCAGTGTATCTGTGATCATTATAATAAATTACATTTTCTATTGAGTGTCTAGATTTCTTTCATTGACCTGGTATAATGCCTGAGCATTGCAGGAACTATGAAGAAATCAGTTTAGGATTGTAAGGCGTGAGAAGGCAGAGTAGAACAGAGAGATGTCTCTTCCATTTATTTCATCTCTCCATCTCAGCCATGTCATCATAACCTGAGTTTCCTGAGGATCCCTGGTCCAGCCTCACTTCAGCTACTCTATGAAACAAAAACCAAACGAGATGGAAAATGCTACTTATTTATATTTTATTCAGACTGGGTGTAAATAGGGCTTTCATCCACCACCTCCTCCAAAAAATGTGCATAGGCTGTGCATGCATCTACAGTGTAGTGGAGCCTGTTCATTTGAAAGTAGATACAATGCATTCCACAGAAGCAGAGAATGGGCACGTATTCCCAGTGACAACTAACCATGGAAATCGCCATGCATTGAATTCCTTCAGATTGACTAGATGCACATGACTGCCTCTGACCCACATCTGCAAAAGTCAGTTCACTTTTTGGTGCAGGAAAGTGTTTTATCAGAATCCATTTTATGTAATTGATTGAAAACTCTGCATTCCTAATCTGAACAGGCATAGCCTTGGAGGAAAAGAGAAGGCAACGTTGGACCCGTGGCCTTTCATACCTATATTTTTGTTTAAAGAAAAAACTGTCTGAGAAGTAAAAGAAATGTTTATGGTCTTAGTGCAGGACTATTAAGTTGGCAGCTTGTTGCATCCAAAATGTCAAATTTCAAAGCTGAACACTGAAAAAAAATAAATTCACCATTCAATAGGTCTCCAGTGAGGCCCTTAACACACACAATCATTTCTCTGAAAACTATATAGGGGTCTCTTTTACTGCCTGGTTCTAAGTGCTCACTTTTAAAGTAGAAATTAGCTGATAGTATCCTGGGACATATTTATTTTTGATATCATATTAAACAAAATGCAAATATAGAAGGCTTTTGCAAATGATGTTTTTTCATGGCACCAAGTTATCTCTGAATATTTTTGTTGAGCTTTATTTCCGCTGTTGGATGTGTAATCTTTGCTAAATGTTTTGAAGGGAAGGAATCAAATAAATTGCCCTATTTTGGTCTTTCTCATCTGTATACAGTTGTGCAGCTCTAGTAGACCTGAAAATTGCCCAGAGACAAACTTTTTAAAAAATAGAGTGCTTTTGAGGCAGAAAATTGCTTTTCTGCAGTATCTTCTAACAGATAGGATGTGACAAGAGGACAAGTAGTTACCACCATAAAGTAGAGTTGTAAAGTCTTTAAAAACAAAGCAGATCAAGGAGTTTTATTTTCCATCTCAGCTGACTGCAAAAGGTTTACAATACTAAAAATTTGCCTTAACATTAACAGAAGCTACACAGTTTAGAAATAAGCCTTGCAAGCCTGCTTAACCCACCTGTGGCAGCTAGATGCTATAAGGGACATTCAGCATGATGCATAAGATCACAGAGTGTTTGTCAGCATCTTCAGAAGTTCCAAGCACAGCAGGAAGTGTTGTGGCAGGGTGGCGGCAGTGAAAGACTTCTTCATTCCCGTCTCCTTAGTTTTATGTTTGTCATGTCCTTCAGTTGTTTGAAATCTCTTGTGGAGTAATAAATAAAAGTGACTTATCCCTTTTGATCAGCCTCTTGATGCTATGTTGAAGTATTTGTGTGTGTGCTTAACTTCCTGTTAAGGCAATTTGCAAATGCAAAATAAAACAGGGAGGGTAGTTGGAATAAGGCTGAAGGAAGGGGGAGAGGCTGTACCATCTACATGCTAAGAGACATAAAGAAACTTTGAACCTATTATCATGTTAATGGGCCAGTTGAGGATTGTCAGGGTTTGAGGTATTAATCTTAATACACATTCACATTCTTTAATTGCTCCTTTGGTGCTGTAATGGCATAGGCTGTGAATCTGTGCAATATTAACAGTATTATGTGCTTCTATAGTATGAAGCCATAATACCACATGGGTATTACAAACTATATAAAAAGTGTCATATGCTTCTGTTTTCAAAGATTTAATGTTATTATTATTGTTTTAAATGGAAAATGATCAAGTCTCTACAATTAAAATGGGGATTGTCCAGACCATGCCATCTGGGAAATCAATGTTCTACCTTTATCTGCTTGCAAATGGAGGAGGTGGAGATAATAAGTCTCTCAGGATTCACAAAGAAACCTGGTGGAAAGTGTTCAGCTTGGGAATTTCACCATGTAGTTTTCTCTGTTCTTGCTGCTATCGGCTTCATTCTTGTCTTTATTATAACTTGGCTGTCTGGCCTTTTGCATCTTCATAGCGTCCGTCAGGAATTTTCAGCATGGGCAAATACTGGTCTTTTTCTATCACAGTGTCAGGTGATGACAAAAGTTTGGCCAAGCTTTTGATACTGTATGTGTAAAGCCACTGATGCACTAGGGCTCTTGGGACATATCTATGAACTCTCTTCAAATGTACAGTGAAACCTCTAACCCAGCAATGTAATCCGTACTATTTGCCAGGAGTCTGCACAACTGACATCCCCTAATGTTAAACAGGCATTCAGTGACAGCAGGATTCAGGAAGAAATCTTCTCAGTCCCTCAACAAAATAAGTGTATATACAGAAAACCTAGGTGACCTTGCAAACCATTCCAGGTATAGGACTGTGGGGGGGAAGTTGTCACGGCGTATCTTCTAAAAAAGGAAATTAGAATGTATTAATAGTTAGCAACCCACCAAATTTTGGGGAGGGAAGGATAATTTTCCTGATAATCAACCAATCAACTGTACAGTATTGAGCCTAATCCTTGGTAAAGGTGGTGAGATCTGATGCAATTTTTTTCAAGTAAAATTGTGGTGCCATTTGTTTGTGGAATCATCCTGTGACAACGCAAACATTAAAGAAGCTTACTATTCTTAAAATGCTTGTGACAATGTCAGCTTAGTTTTAAAGAATGTTTGATTAAATAACAATTTTAAGTTCCCTACAGGTTGTAAGAGTCAGAATGAGATGTTATTGTTAAAAAAGAAAGAAATCCACTAGTCTTTCAGCTGTATCTCTTGCCCATTCGGACTATTTCTTTGAGGAAATCTCATTTTGTTGCTGCACACCATGAAAGCTCTTAATGCTCTTCTCCAAAATAGTGAGCACTTTATAGTAAAGAGTGTTAGCCAATGTAATTACAGGCCTTAGACATTTCTCTCTGATAATATAATTCACTGTCTGCAGGAATACATGTATTTACCTTGTGCTAACTGGTACACTAATACATGATTTGAACATTACTACCTAGGCATTCTTTTTTGTTATGAGTTTCGCGTGAAACCAATGAATGCACTGCTCTGTTAAAAAGACTGTACAATTGCTGGAAAATGACATACAGCAGGAGGTCCTCCTTGTCATTACACATGGAAACTCTTGAGCTGCAGCTATCCTTCACCTGCCACTGTGTCTCCCAAATGCATTTTGTCGTCTCAGACTGCTCACTCTTTTCCTGCCTTTGCCTTGCAATCCATCTTTGTAAAGTAGACGCTGCATTGCTTGAATGCTGACCATTCAAATTCACAGTGGGTCCTTCCGTGTCAATTTACTGCTATGTGATTAACTCTCCAGTTATTATCTGACCTTTTGATTATCTGAACATTTTAAATCTGTCCCTCATATTTGCAGGTTAATGTGTTTGCACTGAACAGCTTTCCAACAGCAAACAGTAGCACAAAGAACATGGCCCACCATCATCTGAAGTGGCTCAAAGGTGGCTTGATAAAGCAGTTTTGCAGCCACAGATAGGCAGCAAAAACAGGATATAGCACAGGTTCCTAGTAAGCCACCTTATAAGGTGGATAGAGTTAACGTAGCTTTCTGGTTCACAAGATGGCTAGAGCTGTCCTAACTGTACAGTGGTACCTCTGGTTACGAACTTAATCCTTTCCGGAGGTCCATTCTTATCCTGAAACCGTTCTTAACATGAAGCGTGCTTTCGCTGTGTGAGCGCCTCTGGCACACGACTTCCACTCGCATCCCAGGGCAAAGTTCGCTTCCAGGAGCACCTACTTCTAGGTTAGCAGAGCTCGTTACCCGAAGCGTTTGCAAGGAGGACGGTACGTAACCAGAGGTATTACTGTATTGATTTATGAGCTGCTTTATTGGTGTTATGGACTGTACATTTTTGGTTTTAATCTTTTTACTGTTTTATTAGTTGTAACAATATCTTTTTTGTTTTGTTTTACTACATATTGCAAAATTTCCTTTGATGTATAAATTAATAATTAATTAACCAACTGCTCAGGTTCCTTTCCTGCTTTTTACTTGTCCAAAGCCACCCGTGAATGAAACTTCTTCTTGTTGTTGTTTAGTCATTTAGTTGTGTCCGACTCTTCGTGATCCCATGGACCAGAGCACGCCAGGCACTTTTGTCTTCCACTGCCTCTGTTTGCTAATTCTGTCTCAATCTGAAGCTACATTATTTTCCTTGCAGATTTGTATTCATCTGCAATAGTGTGAAAGTATTTTCAGATTTGATTTTTAAAGTGCAACCCTCTGCTGGCATTAACATCATGGATCTCTTACGTTGTTCTAGTGTCTCCATCAGTATTTGCAGAAATGCTAGAGGCTGCTGATAAACATCAGAATAGGTTAAAATTAGGCCAAGCACCATAAATCTAAAAATAAAATAAAATACTTATCTGCTGCATTTTTGACAGCAGCTGTGGCTGCACATTGCAGATGAATAACTTTGTGGTAGAGAACCTAAGCCTTCAGCAGCTTAAGCAAGGATGGAGAGGGCTGTGCAAGGGTCAGAATTATGAATGTCTGGCTTTGAGAAGCTTTTCAGTTGGCAAACACAATGTGCAACAGTTCATGACTAAGGCAGCTTCCTGTCGCTTTCTTTGAACAATTGCATCCTTTTCTTGCTTCTTGTTCACCTTCATCTTTTTCTTAAAGTATCCTTTTCACCTGTAGTGCATTTTTCCACCTTAAAATGAGGATATATACTCCACCTGACTTTTACAGAAGTGTTGAAGGGTAATACTTAATACCTTATGGGCCACCTTTTTTTGAAAAGGCTAATCCATCTTTCTCTGCTGAAAGATAAAAGTTAGAGCATTACTCAAGTCCATGCAAGGGACTGAACACAATGGGACCGGATTCTTTGAACATAAACTCCAGTCCTAAACACGTTACATGGATGAAGAATGAGGACCAGGGTCACAGTCTAGTAAATTAGTTGTTACAGATTGGAATCCTGAATTTTTATGCGGGGCAGTTAGAGAATAGGGAAATATGAACACAGAACTATTTGTCTTGTTTGAAACATGAATAGCCCTTGTACTTGATATTTACTGGTATTTGACTGGAAGTTCTCACTATTCACTTATACAAATGGCCATTCTTATTAACAAACTGTACATTGTTTCATTGGTGTATTAAACACATCTTACAATTTATTTCCAGCATTTTGCTGCTAGGTGCTATGAGAAATATAAAAACAAGCTACTAATGGGCTCTCTCGGATTAAGCCTCAGAGTGTGCTATTTGGCCACTAGAGTAGAGATGTTGTTTTGAGAACATAACAATCCCAGTATGAATTATTAGAACTTGGACCCATGTGGATGAAACTGCACAATCATGCCGTTCACAGATGATCAGTGAAAACATTCTGAAATGTTTGTTGGCCATAAATTGCACTAGCCTATGAGGAGCGTATTTAGAAGGAAGGGAAAATATGGTAAAGAAAACATTTAGAAGATGTCAAATGCAAATTTGGGAGTTGCACAGAATTAATCTAGACATTTAAACGTGATGTCAGGCTTGAGGAATTCTATACTCCACCGGCAGCATCAAGGACCAAGGAAGAAGCAAGAAAGTTTGTATTTATGGTTTTATCAGTTCTCATGGTACAAGACAAAGAATTCAGTCCTTAACTCCATAGTGACGTTGCTCACTCTGAGCTCCTCCCCTTCCTTCCCCAGCAACAGCCTGTGTCCCTACAGGTGACCTCAGGAGTAAAACATAATTGAGCCCTTTGCTCTTAAATTCTA
The DNA here is from genome assembly GCF_965112155.1 of Podarcis liolepis. Classification (NCBI taxonomy): domain Eukaryota; kingdom Metazoa; phylum Chordata; class Lepidosauria; order Squamata; family Lacertidae; genus Podarcis; species Podarcis liolepis. The sequence continues at coordinate 49,427,944 of NC_139564.1, forward strand.
AGTGAGCAGTAAGTACGTGGGGATGGTGGCTCTCCTATGCTTTCCAAGAGCATCTCTGTTGGAAAATTCTGCCCCTCCTTCTCCTAACACCTCATAACTTGGCAGCTCTGAACTCTGCTGCAATTCAATCCTGTCTTCTCCTTCTCTTGAGACAACTTGGGAAGGGGAGGCAATCCACCCACTCCCACTCCTCTGAGAGAAGCAAGGGGGTGTGTGATTCCCAGCCTTCCGCTTCAGTCCAGTCCCTGACACATGAAAATGTAAACAGCTCCCAGATCTACCAGAGCGGTGAGACAGAGTGCTTTTATAAAATAAATAAATAAATGTTTTCTGTGTTGTGTCTTCTGGTGACCATGCACAGAAAAATGGACATCACATTGCTCTGAAAATGTATTTCTTTCTTTATTATTTATTAGATGTCTACTCGGCACATCCATCCAAAAGACCCAAAGACCAATTATTATTATTGTTATTATTTATTAAATTTGTATACCACCCTTCACCTGTAGATCTCAGGGCAGTTCACAACAAGATAAATACAAGATAAAACCATAAAATACACAATAAAATCAAGAATAAAGCACACACAAACCAATACCCCCCTTACTCCCACCTCAGAGATGGGAAAGTGCTTTTATATATTCCTGCGCAGAAGACATAGCATTGGTCTTTGTTAGAGGTAGTAAGCCATATTGCGTTAAGGAGAGCAGCAATAAGTATACCCCTTCACATATTTCCCCACTAATGAATTAAATGCAGAATACTTATTGAGTTTTAATTTAACTGAAGCTGCAGTTTTATACTTACTTACCTGTGAGTAAGCCCAATTGAACTCAGTGGTACTTTCCCTGGTTTATGTAGCTTACAGAAATAGATTTGTATCGGATTGTCCTGTAAATCACTCTGCTCCCCCCCAAAGGAAAAATACAGTTTCATCCAAGCATATTTTAAATGATGATAAAGCAAAGTTAAATCTTTTCTTAGTCAAGTCTCCTGATGTAATACAAACATGAGTATTAACTAAATACCAAAATAAACCTAATTGAAATTAGGTTCAATATACTTAGGCTTAATATACTCAGCAGACAGATTATAGAGGTAAGACTGATTCATCAAGCAGACAGGTAATTTTGATTATAGGGCTTTTGGAAGGTCCAGAAAAGGTTATTTAGGTACAGAATGTGGTATAGGAATCCTTTGTGGATACATCAGCTACGAAAGTTATTACATTTTAGAAGTGTAGTGCACAAGAGGAGGAATCAATGGTACAACTCTCAAAAGAGATCATGTTTTGAATTAGTTATTTAAGAAACGGTACAATCTATATCTACTTATTTGCAGCACTACACTTCTTGGGTGGATGATAGTACCTTTTTGCACATATCCCGCTTGTCATATTCAGCGGAGAACGGGATACATTTCATCCAATGATGCTCACACACCATAAAATTAACTACAATTGTGTTGGCAACGTTCCAGATTTGCTTCGCTACATCTATAGACACTATCAATTTATCCTTATGGCTAAATATGAGATAGGTAACATAGGGTCTGCTGTGTCCCCAAGGTGATTTTGCAGTAATCTTCCACACAGAAATATTTTGCAGTAAGAAATAGTGAACAAGGACTGCCAGCTATGCCCAACTTCAAATTTAGTGGGATCCTTGCCAACTTGCCCTTACATTCCAGGGGTCATTTTTCTACTAAACTATCACATTCTCTGACAGTTGCTCTCTATCGTTATCTCATCCATATTGCCTGTTCAGAGAGTTGATAAGCAGGAAATAGTGGTAGATCTTTCTATTTGCCATTATTATTATTGCCTCTGCTCACACTTTCACCCAGTGGTCCTGTGGGAAAATAAATGGTCAGTGACTAATAGTGTTGAGTAGCCTTAGCATTGAGTCAGGGATTATCAGTTTTCCATTTCAAGGTGGTAGGGTCTCCGCAGCTTCCCAAGAATCCTGGTTCTTCACACCAGCAGAGCTGCTGGCCTCCTTTTAAAATAATGGTCTTAAACAAAACTACAATATGCTAGCCAAAAAAAATGCAAAATGAACCTCTTGTGGGGTGCTGTCTATCAATGCTTATATGATTCAGTGGGCAATCTGAGTCTTTGATGTTTTAATTAAAAAGCGACTCCACCAGTTTCCACTGATTTAAACAGTAAGCTCAAAAGCAATAGAACAGAAAAGGTATGATGCTTCTATTTCTGGCTAAAGCGGGGAGTTGTGATTGGTGTTTGCATTTTCTTTAGGTTTTAAGTGTTCATGTGTGTGTGAATATTTCCATATTCATTGACTGACCAATTTTGGTCATGAATCAAGTCAAAATTCCATGAGTCAGCTTGAAGATGGTTGAATACATTCATTATTACTCAGTCTTCACCACTGCCTTCTCCTTGCCATTTTCTTGTTTTTATTCCAAGAACAACTGTGGAAATTTTAGTTGACAGTATATATTTAAACTTCTAAGGGACAGATCTTTCAAAACTAGGAACTCCTAGTCATCTGCACTGTGAACCACTCTGAGACCTCCAGGTATAGAGCAGTATATAAATAATAATAATAATAATAATAATAATAATAATAATAATAATAAAGGTTCACTATAAGATTTTTTAAATTATTATTTTAAGTTTCTGCAGTTGCTTTACAGTTGCTGTACATTCCTTAATTTTAAACCATTTTGATTATCTAGACTTTTTATTATGTCTGCAACAGACAGACATTACAATGTGGTGTGGAAGAATAGATCGATCTCTTTCTGGTCTGTTTCAGTTTCATATTCATAAGTTCATCCTTTCCCAATTCTGCATATATTTTGGTAGGCATTTTACTCTAAGCTATGCACTTTTGTATGCATTTTAATCTAAATTTTGCTATTTAAATATATATTAATATGCATTTTGGTATGTTTTTTGAGGAGAGGACTGTTATCACAAAATTCAGAAAAGGGAAAAAATATCCTAAGAATGAGAGGTGTGAAGAATAACTGTACTCAATCTGTTTATTACTCCAGGAAGTGTGAATAAGCTGGTTTACTTAAAAATGTGGCCTGAATTAAATCCTCAAACACACTTCTCTTGTAGCCAATGCAACTAACCTAGCTTGCAAAATAATTTCCTATTTCATGGACCCAACTATTGGAAGTGTACCCTCAATTTGAGAGGAAAATAAAACCTAAGTCGAGATGGTTCCAATCTAGGATTCTCCCCACCCCCTGCTTTAGTGCAATGCCTTACTGCCAGAGACTCACTCTTTGCAACAGCAGAAGAACTGTCAAAATAGAAGCAGGACTGCTCTGTTCCATCCCTGAAGATCTCATCAATATACCTCTCTCTCTTCCTCAGCATCTTCAACATAGTCATCCTGACTTAAAATAAATCCATCTGATTTTCTTCCCAATCAGGAAAGAAGAGTCATATAGGAAGAATTCAGTGCAATACATAGGATAGCTTCCATCCAACTGTTCGACTTCTGCATATCTTCTGTTAGCTTGAAAAGTTTTAGATTTCATTAGGAAAGTTAATGTACACATGCTGAAGTTCTGACTTCAAGCCCGTGGCACCCTCTCCCTGCAGCTGAATTCAGCACTGTTTCTCTTCTAGTTTGGCTGGTGGCTCTCACACCAGCCTATGGGTTTTTTCTCTCATCAAATAAGGAGTTCTCTTGGGGGAATTCAGAATATGCGCCTGTAACTATCCCATAATCTATATCAGTGTTACTGTACATTACTATGCTAGATCACACTCTCCTCTTTCTGGCCTTCCCAACCAAGGGAGTTTTGAGGAAATAAAACAGATGTTTTACAGCAGCTTCTGCCCACTTTTTTAAAAAAACTTTTTTATTCAAAATTAAAACACAACATATTATCCAGAAACATACCATCCTTATTTTTCCCCATTTTTCCTCCCTCCCCCCACCCTCCCCCACAAAACCCACCCACCCCCACCCCCCGGCTTCCCTCAGTTCCAGTCTTTGATTTCTCTAAGAATGCTGTTTTCTGCATGTTACACAGTTGTATAGATCCTCAAACTATTTAGCTGATTGTCATCAATAGAAAAGTTTGTTAATGTTTATTCAAAGCCAGCCAAGGAGTCCAGTTCGCTTTGTTGCGTTTTCAAATACTTTGTAAAGAGTTCCCATTCATCTTTTAAGTCACAGTAATCCTTGTCCCATAGCTTATATGTCAATTTTGCCAGTTCTGCATAGTCCATCAATTTTTCTTGCCATGATTCTTTAGTTGGGGTTACTCCAGTCTTCCATCCTTGTGCTATTAGAACTCTGACAGCCGAGCTTCTGCCCACTAACTACCACTACCTATGTTTGATAGAGTTAAAAGCAAGTTGGCTTGTTGCATGGTCAGCTTCCTCCCTTTATTTATCAGTGAAATAGAAGGGAAAAGATTCCATGTTGCCATCACTTTCTTGTACACAAAGCAAATGTACAAGATACAGCCTTTGTTTAGTCTTTTGGGTAGTATGTGTCACCTAGTTTTCAAAGAGCTGCCAGATGGGAGAAGGAATAAATTTCATTTATGATAAACAAGTGAGTGTTACAAGTGTAGATTTGAATGCGCAAGTCCTCCTGTTATCGTTTATAAACATCATAGTGGTCTGTTCAGCCTGGCATGTCTCCAGCCTAGAGACTTACTGCCAATCAGTGTAGGCAATATTGCACTAGAATAAATGAGAGATGTGACTTAATATAAGTTAGCACCCTAGCTTTCCTAACTTAAGACTCTAACAGCTATTATTTCTGATACAGTCAATCTTACTAACTTACGAAACAAGGTTCCTTCAGAATGAAAAGGGGTGTTGTTGCACTTGCTTTCTTTTGCTAGGCTGTGACACCTTTGTGGGCTCCAATGTTGCTGAGAAATGTCATTTCCTAGGGCTTCTGGGTCCTTATTAAGGACCTTGGAAGTCTGGTGAATGACAGTTTCAAGGAACCATTGAGTCCAAAATGGTGTTACTGCGTAACAAAAGCAGAAGCAGTCTTTATAATTGCTGCTGCAAATAATGCCAAATAATTTTCAGCAGAAAAGGAGAGAGTGGTGGTGGTGGTAGCGATAGTAGCAGCAGCAATCATAATGTATATGTTATTAATGAGTTGTTAGTATTTATGAGATTTATTACCTGCCTTTCAAACTAAGGTCCCAGGACAGTTTACACAAATAATACAGTTGAAAACAAAATAAAAACCCAACACAAATACAACAGCACCCACACATTAATTAACCCATTTCAGATAGACCACAGTGATACTTTTAGATGTCACTGAACAAGGAAAATAAATGTGTCTTCAGCAAATGAAGAAAACTGAATAGTGATGGCACTAAATGCAACTCTAAACAAAGTGAATTCCATAGTTTGGGGGCTGCTACAGAAAAAAGCCCTGTCGTGGGCCACTGGTCCTTTAACATCTAAGGATGGCGGAACTAGCAAGGCAGACTCTCTGCCTATCTTAATACTTAGATGGTCTTGTGTATATTTGATCTTGTAGCTATATAAGTCATTAGTTTGTGTGCGGGAAGTCTTTGGATAGACTCAGGACCATGGAAACTGGAAGTCTTATTAAGAGCCAACAATTTCTATAGAGAAGCTGCCTTTTGAGAGCCTAGTCTGGTGAATGTAAGGGTGATGCACAGGATTTCATTTTACATTCAAGTTTTGGAAGACTTTCTGGGGGAATACAGCTCCTCTCATGTTCTGAGCTGGAGAATTCATGCACCAAGAAAGATCATTCCGAACTGTGATGCCATCTCTAGTAATAAAGTTCTGGGTGTAGGTTTCTATACACAAATTATATTTCATGATACGGTGTTTGCATATGCTTGTGCTGTACATACTATACAAAAAAGTATATTTATTTCATGTTCCTGTTCAGTTATACTACACTATTGTCTACACAACTGAAATCATATTTCATTTTGCCATCTAAATGTAAAATCACGTCTCACCTGAAGTAATTTGCTTTGAGTAGCAGTTTTTAAAACGTTAAGTGATATTTCCAATAATCCCCAAGCACACACATTACTGTTCAAGATCTGTGCTTTCTTCACAAGGCAACCCATAATCGTAGTTTGGAAAATTGCTATTATGGTAAGGTGCTGACATTATTCACTGCATGTGGGATGCCGGGGGAGCCACAAACAAAACCAGACAGCTGGAAGGCTATTTAAAAATGTAATTAAATAGACTACTGAACAAGTGGATAGCTCTGCTAAAGAAAACAATAGTGGTGACAAGTTATCTAAAATCTCACAGTACATCCTCCTAGTTCTTTCTATGAGGAATGCTATACAGCTGGAGCAAAAAAGGCATATTTAATAGATTAAAAAAATAATGCATCAGTTTTATCCATTGTTAATGAAAGGAGCCATATTGACTACATGATAAATTAATGTAATCTGTTTATCTTGGGAACAGATACAGCAGGACTAAATGCTTCCCAAGGTTTCTCCACAGTCTGATCTCAGGCCATCAATTTTTTTTAAGAATATGAAAGTGACTTCATGTAGTTTATCAGCAAAACAATATTCAAATGAGACAACATCCTTTGTACTCTTCTATTATGAAAGTCTCAAAGCTTTAATAGCCCTTTCTGTAATTGAAAGAGGTGTTACATGAATCCAGGTCCAAAAGTCCTTATGCCATTAACACAAGATAAGTAGATGGAAAAGCAGACAGGAAGAGCAGGTACTGAAGAGAGAAGGGGGAAGCCCAAGAATTACCAGGATGTTGGTGCCAACCCTTGCTAGAGAGCACAAGACTCAGGGTCATGCAGTGCTGCTTCAGGAAAACTTATGCAAGCTGGGGGCACACGTTTCAGCCTTGGAGAGATGCCAGATCTGCAATCCCAACCTGGTGCTTACACCAGCCTGCTTGGCTACAAAGAAGCTAACCAATGGCCCACCTTTCCACTCCCTCCAAATCTTTCCTTTTAGGTTTTGGGATACCACCACCTGGGTGGTAGAGGCCTAATCATACCAGCCATGGTGGAGATGGAGCCTCAACTGGGGCTGTATGCTAGAAGGAGACCAGCTTCTGAAGGAGAAGTCTTCAGAAAGTTTTAATGCCTCTACAAAGAGCCATCAGTGCACCTACAGAGTCTTGGCAGTAGGTGCTCAATGCCTTGAATTTGCATCCAAAGATTTATCGGTACAGTGTAGACCTGAGGGCGGGAAATATAAATGGCTACTAGGGGTTTGTTGATGTGGTTACCCCATTGATGTAACCAGCTGAGCATAAATATATATTTGCTTCATTCCATAGAGTCAAACCTCTCTTTTGTTGTTGTTGTTGCAAGCCTTTTTCTTTTCCTTTTCCTTTCCCTTTTCTTTTCGGTCCCCAAAATACAGTTTTTGCAACTAACTATGCTGGGCTTTACTATACACATTAATTTTTCCCCACTTAGGGAAAACCCTTATAATATGGTTATGGGTGGCATCAAGATGTGTTCAACTGCAGCATTAGCCATGTAGGCTTCGTGCCTAAAAAGCAGTACCTGGAGCACTGCAAAGATGAAGTAGATATTGGTGTTGAAGTGCCCATTGCTTGGATAAAATATAAACTGAAATAATAAAAAAATGAAACCTATTTGAAATCCTGTTAGTGTAGAGATAGCCTTGCATATTGCAAGAGTTTCAATCCAAGTATTTTTTTGCTGATGGGAGTAAGACTCCTGAGAATTACCAAACCTCCTCCATTTGTTGTCTTGCTTTGATTCAAAATTACTGTCTGATGTAATTGAAATACTCTAATGCACGTGTTCTTATTGCTTAGCAGCAGATCAGCACCTAGCTGAATATCAGAACTTTTGAGATTATTGTGCATTTGAATGAAAAATATGTAAAGCCCCCTGCATATATCTGTTCATTTTCAGTGTGATCATGAATAGCTTCTGCATGCCTTGACAGCTGGGATGCTCCCTCCAGAATAAAGTTCAGGCCTTTTGTTGGGTAGCAGGGGGAAGCCTTGTTGACAGATGTCTGCACTAGCAAGTTTAGGAAAGTTTCAAAGGCTTAACAGCAGTTTCAACCACTCTTTTTGACCTTTTATTTATTGTATTTATTCATATAAAGTCTACTGGAGTTTGGAAGTTTAACCATTACATTTTACTGAAGAATAAAAAATGTTTAAGTGCGGCAAATGACTTCATGAAAATGTAACAGCACATAAGTGCATTCACAATCAGATTTTCTTAGCATGCACATACACAAAAATCTAACATATATTAGATAGGTAGAAGAAAAGAAGACAGGGAGAAGAAAAGGCTAAGGAGTAAACCCTACGCAAATCCAGAGCTGAATCCCTAAGACAGTGAGATGGCACCTTGTAAGCCCCCTTCTGGCAACTCCTGCAGCCAAGCTGGTACCAAGCATATCGCTCTGATTTCCTTGGGACCACATCAGGGAGGCTGTCTGGACAACCCTGGATCTCCATACACACTGTCCAGGCTTGCACCCAGGGGAAGTCACTTTTCAGTGCTGCTATTGCAGCTGTTTGACTTCACCCCTAGAGGTGCACTCCATTGCCTCTCCAGACAGACGGATGCCAACCACAAAGTTAGATAGACATAGATATCTAATAATATATAGTGTATATATTGAATAGCGTATTGCTGGATTAACAGACCAGAGGCCAGACCTATTTGGTATGCTGTATTAGGCTACAGGATTACTGCCGTGAATGTCCACATCTCAGCCTAAGATGTGATCTGCATTGTCAACTTAAACATAACTTACATAGTAGATAAGCAAAGGGTCGAAAAAGGGCTTGTGGGCTGAATCAAACACCTGCCTCAATTAGTCCATTCTTGGCATAAAATTCATAAATACATTTAAATATGTGTGTGTACGCATTGCACACACACGTGTCTTTATTTTATTCCAATATTTCTCCTATTTCAGCTACAATCCTATGTGCGCTTATCTGGAAGTAATACCCACTCAACTCAGTAGTATTCACTTGTGAATAACTGTCTATAGGACTGCACTATTAATGCAGTTTTTCTTTATTCCTATTTCTCAGGACCAAATGATATTGATACACAAATTCACACAATAAGTGAGGGAATCCCAAACTGCTTAAATTAATGGTTATGGAAAGATAAAAATTGTCCAACGATGGTTGTTACTTTGCAGCTTAGATTTTTACAGGAAAGGTTTTCAGCCTTTCTAGAAAAAGAGGTGCCAGAACTCACCATGAATACCTCCCTTGTTCTCTTATAATGGCAGTGGCGCCCACCTGAAAGGTGCTGGAACCGAGTTCCGGCAAGTACTGGCTGAAACAAAGCCCCGATTTTTAAGTTACAGGCTGCAACATTTATTGCTTTTTGAAATGACTCAGTTATTGGTTTAAAATACCAATTGATATCCCATAATCAAACATTTTTATTTCTTCTTTTTTGTGTTAAGAGATTTAGAAGATCCAAATACATCTTCCCTGAGAAATTGTTCTAGTCTTATTCAAACTCTGCTGTTTTTATTTATTTATTTAACAATGTTTTTCTACCGCTCAATAATATATGCTTTTAAAAACAAACAAACAAACAAACAAACCTCTAAGAGCTTTACATAAAATACTAAAATATTTATCAGATTCTTCAATTTTGCTTCAAATTTCACTTTTGGGTGAAAATGAGTGGCAATTCAGCAATATGCATAAACCCCCTGAGACATGTGGCTGGTCATATCTAAACTCCTTTGCTTACCCTCCAAATTCTTTAGAAGTTCAACTTGAGGAGGAATCTCCAAATTTGCTGCAGATTTCACTTTAGGCAAAATGCTGATAGCAACTCTGGGTGTAATGTATTCAGCAAGTAAGATATAAAAAATAACTCACTTACCTACTTTCATGTCTAGCAGGAGATGTAGCCAAATAACCACAATTAATTCCACACAGTTTGGCAGACTTGGCATTGCCTGCTGAGGAGATGAGACATCCAGATGAAACGAGTATTAAGACAAAATTGGCTCTTGCAACTATAAAGAGGCACTACCTGCCGATGAGTATTATTGACATAATTTGCAATGCATTATGGGGAAGCTCATTTGTAGCCTTTTGTTCTTATCTTATGATTAAGCAAAATACAGTACCAGCTTCCCACTAAGGCTGTCTTAATATTTAGTTGAAGCTGTAAGACTAACATATGTATCATTTTCTTTTATATAATTGCTTTGGTCACAGCAGTGTTTATAAAAAAAAAGTGTTTATTTTATTTAACTTGCTGAGCATGTTGGAAAAAAAGCTATGAATTTCAATTTACTCTACATGTGGGAATGAGCAAATCCTCTAGCTTTCAGCCAAGGGCATGTTTTTTTCCTGGTATCAATTTGTTAATATCTGTTTAAATTTCCTTTACTTATTTAAGGCCAGCTTTCTTTTCACCCTTGGCAATTCAGTGCCAAGCATTTTGGAAGGGAGCCTAAAAGAAATTGTATATTATTATGATTACATTTTCTCTTGGAAAATAGAAAGCTTACTACTTAATGAGCTCATGACATACCATTGGGCTGTGTACCTTGTAAGAGTGTGAGAACTTTTTGTCCAAAGTTTATGTCCATATTAGGGTTTCGGTGTTGACCTTTAAAGCCCTAAACAGCCTCGGCCCAGTATACCTGAAGGAGCGTCTCCACCCCCATTGTTCTGCCCGGACGCTGAGGTCCAGCGCCGAGGGCCTTCTGGCGGTTCCCTCATTGCGAGAAGCAAAGCTACAGGGAACCAGGCAGAGGGCCTTTTCGGTAGTGGCGCCCGCCCTGTGGAACGCCCTCCCATCAGATGTCAAAACGATAAACAACTACCTGACATTCAGAAGACATCTTAAGGCAGCCCTGTTCAGGGAAGTTTTTAATGTATGATATTTTAGTGTTTTTTGGTTTCTATGGAAGCCGCCCAGAGTGGCTGGGGAAACCCAGCCAGATGGGCGGGGTACAAATAATAAATTATTATTATTATTATTATTATTATTATTATTATTATTATTATTTCAGATTTACAACCTGGAGATACTTTTTGCATTAAATGGGCTAACATCACAGATGAGGTGGATTCAACGGGTAATACTTGTCCACACCACAAAATCATACCACTTAGAAGCCAAGTTGGCAAGTAGGGTATATAAACAAATAACTGACGAACAAGGATAATGGGCAAGGGGGTATACCATGTGTGTTGAGGGGTTGCATTAGAGGCTGGCTCAGCACTTTGTATTCATGTGGAATGGATGTTGTCTCCATACAGTGTGGATTCACCTTCCTCCTTCCCTGCACACTGCCCCAATACCTTCCCCAATAAATGCATACTCTCCCCCTGTAGTGGACATTTCTCAGTGGTTGCATGTGTGCATCTGCATTACTTCCTGCCCCACCATATTAGCTGATTTTAAGACTTTGTAACTACAAATAAAACAGGTTACAATATACCACTGTTTCCCAGGCTCTCAAGCTTGTTTTGCTTCATGTTGCTTCATGTCACAAGACAAATGGGGGGGGGGCTGTGTCTGTGGCATGTTTATGTTGGAGCTCTGCATTGTTGCATTACCTCAAGCCACAGCGCAGGTCCCTCCAAGTGACGGAACTTCAGGGTTAAGGTTGTGTTTACTGCTCAAAGGCATGCCTGAGAAATTTCGCCTAGGTGTTCCTGCCCTCTATTCCACAGGCAAAATTCCCTGGGTGCACACCAATGGCACGGCACAAGCTGAAGAAAGATTGTATGTTTTAAGTAACCAATGGGAATGGAGCAGCTATTTGGCTGGTTTTGGTAGTGATAAGAACTAGTGAGTGATTTTTTTAGATTGAATAGTGACTAGGGTAGTCATATGTATATTCTGTATACAGCTTCATAATATTCTAACTCAAGATGATGTAATTTATTAAGTTTCACTACTCTGAATTGGACTGAAAATAACTAAATGAAACTTAAATAATGACCAGGATAAACAACATTTTGCTCCTTCATTTAGACATCAATCAGGGCAGTTTACAACAATTAAAATTACAATACCATAGTAAAACCAAAATATCAGGCCAAATATAATGTAGAATATACAAATGCAATTAATAAATTATATAAACACTTTTTAAAATCTAGGAATGAGCTTGAAAATAAAACTGATTTTTAACTTTGAAAATTATTAGTTGTTATGACAAGTTCTAGTTTCAATGGTTTAAGTGCCTTGCCTTTTCTCTCTCTTTGGAATGGGCATATTATTTGTCATGGGCTTCATTTTCAGTCGACAGTTCAGAGTTTAATATTCATTAAGTTAATTTTCTCACCAGCAGTTGCTTTGTTACAAGTTGACTGGGGGATTTATCCTTCAGTTTGTTATATCCTTAATTGTCACACCTGTTAAGGGACCTTTCACTGCATAAATTCTGTGGGATTTAGCTAATTCTGCACAGAATTCACTGCAATTTACCGGCACTATATTTTTACAGTGTTTTAATAAAGATGGAGCAATATCTCATCAATCATTCTTGCACTTTCAAATTGTGACATGTTGGTATGAATTTACTAACAATGAGAATGTTACATTAATTATTGGGAGAGTGGGGAACCAAAGGACTTCTCCAACTCCCTTTGTTCCGTGTAGGAACTTGTGTTCTCTCTTCAGCTGGCAAATTCCATGGAAAATCTTTCCCCACTATAAATATTCCCCAGGATTCTATTCCATTTAAATTATTGACTCCATACCTTTAAAGAAGGTCCGGATATTACTCTATGGGTGTGTTGCCCTTCAGCGAATGATTAGTAGCCCTTGCCTGTAATTACAACATTTCTAAGGTTTCCTGCTGTTGGTGCTCACAGACAGAAATGGTCAGAGTTTGTAGATTTGGCACTGAGAATTTGCTACTTGAGCTCTAGCTAGTGAGACACAGGTCTAATCTCACAATCCCCAGAAGCAATAAAGCTTACTGGATGACTTTAGGCAAGTCACTGTTTATAAGCCTAACCTACCTCACTGGGTTATTATGAGGATAAAAAGGAAGGAAAGGGAAGGGAAGGGAAGGGAAGGGAAGGGGAGACTTGAGCTCTAGGAAGAGGATAAAAATCACTAAAGCACCATGGGAATTCTAGCTTGGATCCAAAGGCTCCTTCCTTCTTATGGAAAGGACATTCTGTCACAGTAAAGGAATATTTGGAGCCAATTTTCTTTGTAAATGAGGTTGTGGAAGCATTTGGATGGCACAGTTTAAGGACTGTGTACACAGCCTGATTTGGGTTGAATCAATCCTTATTCAAACTGGTCACGTATGGAGGTTGTCATTCTATCACTCCATTATTCATTCAGCTCACCCATCAGTGTGTGGAGAGGTTTTTACAAACTTCATTGTGTGTTGACAGGCGAGCTGAGTGAATGACGAAGTGATCAAACAACCACTTCACCATTCATCCTGCTTGAATAAGGATTGACTTAACCCATATCCGCTGGCCACACACACAGTTTTGATTGTAAGCACTCAGTGTCTCCTGTTTGTAATCATTACTTGTGTAGGCCGATTGTAAGTTGGCGACATGCGATTTAAAACAATCCTAAACATGTAAATGTGGGGTTTTTTTAAAAAAAGAAAACAGTATATGCTTAAAAAGGGAAGTGCCATGGCTCAAGAGCAGAGCATCTACTTTGTATGCAGAAGATCCCAGGTAGGTTTGGGAAAGACTCCAGTCTGAAACCCTGGAGAGCCATTGGCAGCCACTGTGAATAATACTGAGCTAGATAGACCATAGATCTGACTTAGGTTCCTATATTCCTAATAATTATTTAAGCAACTTTAAATGTTTACACATAGTGCTCTTCCTGTGGGGTTATTCTCTTTTCCTTAGGATTTCTCTAAGGGTTTGTGAATCATTACAACAAACTTGTGTGTTATTTCCAAACTACAAACTGGGTTCTGAGGCTGAAAAATGGTGACCCAGTTCAGAGCTAAGAAAATGTACATCGCTTATGTGTTCACAAATGTGTGAGAGTAGCCATGCTCCTTCATTGCTAATGCACTTCCCCACCAGCAGCTGTGCATTGACCATCAATGTTCTTAACCCAAGAATAAATGTTCCTGCACATGCCCTCATCCCTTCTTCTGCATGCTGTGATGAGAGCCTTATAGGATTTGTTAGGCGATAGTTTCCTGTTACATCTGAAGAGAAAAAAAACTCTTTGCCTCGAGTACAAACCAGATTTATGAAATGAAGATCTAATTTTGATTCTGTATACTGGTCTGTATGCAGAGATTATGGCACTATTCAGGCAAGGACTTGTGGTTTCAGAAACCATACTTTCAGTACTAAAGCACAGTGGTGGGCAAGGTGGAAGGTCAAGGATATCTTCATCATAATAATCTTGGAATTTGGCTTCCCTAAGACCACTCAATTAATGTATTTCTCAAGGAACATTTAATTAAGCACGCAACCAGTGCTATCTAGAATACATGTCCACTGAAAATCTTCCTGGAATCACTGTGCACTGTGTACCTATGGCACAACTAGATCTGCCTGTGTTTGTACAGTCTTCTAAATGTAGTCTTCTAAAGTCTTCAAAATGGTATGGGTAGCATCCTTAAAACATGTCTCTGTATCAGAAGGTGGTGTGCAGAGATTTCAACCAGACACCAGGTGCCCAGATGGCCCTGGCACTGAAAGAGTTCATTTTGAATGTGATAAATGATTATCACTAGTTAAATGCTCAGTTACTCACATATCGGGCTTGGGAATATGTGTACAGTATAATCAAAGAGATTATAGATGCTAGTACAATTTAGGCAGTTGTCCTTCATACGATACAAAAAAGTATTGTCAGCCAGTTTCGTGCTTGTGGATCTAATGGATAGTACTTCTTTATCATGTCTGAAATCATTGTAAAATAGGCATGATTTAAGTGTGTGGGGGGGATATATTCTACAGCATGCCAAATACATTTTGATATTTCTTAGAAATAAATTTAAATAGATTTAAATGCACCAAGTAAAAGCTTTATATTTTAGATTTACTGAACCCTAGATTAGCTCTTGAAACAAGGGCCACTGAGCTGTCATTTTCCAAATGAGCATATTTTGTGTTTCATTTAGATATTTCATTGATGAAAACAGAGCATTTGAAACTGCAGGCAGTAGGATGCCTTAGGCAACCAAGCATATCAAAATAAAGCACATGGAGAGACTTTTACTACTCTTGCTATTTAAAGAACTATTTTTGTGAGCTTATTAGCTACTAGTGATCCCTAAGGAGAAATACAATTAAAACTTAATCATACCAAAAGCTGGGATTCTTCTGATTCAGCGAACTTGTAATCTTTTATATTTTAGTAGTTTACTTTAAATGTATTGGATCTCAGAATGAAAGCCACAAAATTAGTTTTATCTGGCTGTAGAACATTTCCTTTGAACTTACATGGCATATATTACCTTTCTTTTGAGTCTTTTACTTGTTTACGTGTTTTTAAGCCTTTCAGGAATTCTGAGTGGCAGGATTTCTATTTTCTTACATGAAAGTAAAATATCTGCTGTGCCCTTTAAAGATCACACTGCACATGTTCCCTAGGCGTATTCATTTTTTCCATGCATGATACACACGGCATTAGAAGTATGAAGATGAATAATTCGAAGCAGTATCTTAAAAGTCAAGTAAAGAATTTAGGACTATTGCAAAGAAATTCAGTGCTTGACTCCTTATGAGTCTGCGTGACTGAAATAGTTTGATCCATGTAAGATGGGGTAAAAAAACAATGTCATGGTAAAAGTTTCAAGAATCACAACTGATATGCATTTGACTAGTAGATTTTGTTGTTCTGGATGTTAATTCTATAACTCAGTGTAAGTTTCATGCTGTTGGAACGGTAAAATACTGTGCACAGAGTGGGAAATGGACTTTACTCCACAAACACATATCTTCAATTTTAATAGATGTATTGTGGAGATTGTGTGTGTAATTAACAATTTAAATATTTGTAAAATTAATTTCTTTTCTATTGATAATGGGTTTCCATAGGAGATATTTAAAGTGTAAGATTCCAGAGCAACTAACATAGCTGAGTCATTTTTGTGTTTGTAGAGTCTAACGTATAGCTACAGCTTCTCACACAGATTCTGAAACAGTAACAGGTATACCCTAAGCTCCCGTGACTTGATGCAAGTCAAATTGCATCCCTGATTTTCACATTTGTAATGGGCCATCCATGAAACTGTCCTGTGACTTTATCTAACTCATTCTCCAGTGTATCTCCAGTGTGTACACCAAGTGTATCTCCAGTGGACATGATAATTATAATTATTGTGTGTCACTTGTTGTGTTCTTGTTGTGCAACAGACCTCCAGTTGCAGAAATGAGACTTACCCTTTTTCTCCTCCAACATGCCACCCACTGTGCACCCTCAAAACATTCTATGCAGAGCTGGGTTACCACCTGGGGCAAATTTGCGGGGTGGGGAGGAAAGGGAATTATGCTGAGTCTCCTGATGTGATGTTGGAGCTTGCCTACTATATTTTGGTTCTTAACTGAAATACTGGTGCAAAAGCAGAAAAAAAGATATTCAGGCATCCTGTATGCCTCTGTAGACTTAAAGTTGCATGTGTGTTGAAACAGTGAAGAAAAAGGCTGAATTGTAGCTGCAGATTATCAGTAGATGGGTGCTGAATAGACACAGTAGTTGTTCATATTAAATTTAGTGATGTGCTCTTACTGAGTGGTAGCAAAAGTGATTCAATAGGAACCTGCAGGAAGAAAGCTAATCTGAGTGATTCTATTACTAACTAGCTTTGAAATGTGAGAAAGTCAGCTTTCTTGTATTAAATAAGGCTTGGTGAGGGAACTAGTGGTGTGAATAAGTGCTTATTTTTGTCTGGTGGTTACTAGAGCACTAAATGTTGCTGGGATATCTCTGTCCAGGTGGCCTCACAGCTGATGCACCAACTTCAGCTAATAAAAGGCACTTCATGCTGCGGAGGTCATTTGGGCTTCCATCAACAATGTTGAATCAACAAGCACCTCCATATTCCTGTTTTGGAGATGAAATGGTTGGGAAGAGGGACTTGTTCCTACGCATAATCACAAGTGTCTTCTCCTGTTAAGACCTTCCTTAGTTTCAGGCTGTAGCTCCATCACAGTTTTGAAGCTAAATTCAATCTGCTTTATTAATAGCGCAATCCTACATAGGTTTACTAGGAAATAAGCCCCGCTTTCCTGAGTAGGATTTAGGCTGAAATCCAAACTATCCCCCCTTCTCTGTCAATGTGTCTGCATGGAGTGGTAGGGACACCATTGCATCTGCAGTCCTTTTGGGAGGGTGGAGGCAGGGATTTTGCTGTGTCAGTCTAGAGGTGGCATAACAGCCAGGTCTGAATGTGGTCCTATGCACAACAGCAGTGAAATGGGCTTGGGATCCAATGGATCATCGGCTGGTCCAGCTCCTATTTGCACTCAAAGCACCCCAATTCCGCTGGCTACCTCTGGCAGGGATTCTGCCGGTATCCATTCTGCCCAGGAGGCCACCTAAACCAGGAAAGTTGGACAGAGGAACACTGTTCATTCCAACCCTTCGCCCAGCGAGGGGGTGTGGTTAGCTTGCTCTGTTGCTTCTGAATAAATATTTATTTTTATTTCTTGTATAAAATTGTTATATGCTACCTAATTATGTGCCACCTAATATGTTCTTTGGACAGCTTATAGTTTCAACAAAATGATAAAATATAACAATTAATCGTATAGCAAAGCAGCAGAATTTAAAAAATAAAAAGAATGACGAAATCTTAGAAGGCCTGGAAAATGTTAAGGATAAGGTTGTGAGAGTGTCTGGGTTCCACAGCACCCTTGCTCCCGCTGAACTTTAATTCCATGCAAAATGCATACGGCTGTGTTGCGTACCTGTTTCTGGATTTAGTGATAGTCTGAATGTCACACAGACTCAATACACTAAGGGAAGGAATACAATTAAAATGACTCCAAGAGGATCTTTTACCTTTAGTAATATTAATCAGGGATACATTTCCATAAACACATTTTTCTGTAAACAATTTGCAAGGGAATGCATTTCACGCTGTTTTAACATGCTGAGACCAACTTTATTCTGATTCATTCTGGTCTTTTTAAAAGCACCAAAAGAGGAACCATTCTGTGCTTGCTGGAGGGCATCGTGTCACAAAGATTAGAAAACTATAAAAGATTGTATGCTGCCTGATACTGGCCTTAAGACATTTAAAAATTACTTATTTCCAAATAACCCTTTCAGATCCCAAAATTCACAAAGAAAGAAAAAAACCCTGAATATTAATACTAATCATGTAGATTTATATAGGCTACCCTATGACTTCTAGCTTCTTTAAAGTTTGACATAATTTTTACGATGATATACAGTGGATTTGGTAATTATTTTGATAGATGTTTGAAACTATTCTATCCAAGTTGCTCTGGTTTTGACCCAGAATTAAACTTGAGGTGCAGTGAACCCAACTCACTGTCTTTCTAACACAGTAGCAATTCCCTTTTCTGTCTAATTAGTAGAAGCCCCAGGAAAAAGAAGAAGCAAGGATTGATTCGAACACTGGCCTGAACCACAGTGGCCCCTACCCTGTACGCTGCAAGACATTGCTTCCTATCTTTGTGAGCTATTTTCGGCTAAAATGAGCAATGAGATATTTCTTGAGATTCTATACAAGCCCATTATTTGGAAAGATGCCTTTAATCCTCAGAGTTCCCTACAATTAACTCCAAGAGCCCACATGAAAGACATTGTCAACTGCTTTCCTTAAAGGAAAGTATATCTGTATGAATCTTTCCATTCTGTCTGAGGCAATCAAAAAGGATTTATGGCCTGTGTTTTTTCAACACATAAGGAGCAACCCTGTAAATTCTGTACACAAGTATGTAGCACAGGAGAAATTCAGCTCAGTTTGCATCAAAAAACGAGCTTACTTAAGTTGTATTTTCTGAAAAAATACACAAACCAAAGTACAGCCATCCTTTGAAATTTGCACATAGCCAGATTTTTCAATATGCTTCTCTGAGGTCCAGCTCCGAGGGCCTTCTGGCAGTTCCCTCACTGCGATAAGTCAGGTTGCAGGGACCCAGGCAGCGGCTCGGTAGTGGCACCCATCTTGTGGAACACCCTCCCATCAGATGTCAAGGAAATAAACAACTACTGTATCTGACTTTTAGAAGACATGTGAAAGCAGCCCTGTTTAGGGAAGTTTTTAATATTTTATCTTTTATTGTGTTTTTAGTATTCTGTTGGGAGCCGCCCAGAGTGGCTGGGGAAACCCAGCCAGACAGGAGGGGTATAAATAATAAATTAGTAGTAGTAGTATCATCTACCCAAGTAATATGTACAAAAATTCATATACTAAGCTAAGGTGTGCATACCAAATGCATGTAGAGGTCAAAATGCCACACAAATACATTATGTTAGGGGAACTGTTTGCAAAAATGTGTATATTGTTCAAAAGCACATACAAAAGTGTACCACCCATCTCTATGGGCTGTTTATACTGATTCACAATATAGATCCATCTAGCTCAATGCTGCCTATTCTGACTGAATAGTTCACCAAGTCTCAGGTCTTCCCTTGTTTTGGCTGGGAAAGAGGGGTATTAAACTCAGGACTTTCTGCTTGCAGAGCATGTACTCTGATAACAGTCCTACTTCATTAGTTGTGCTAGTGATGGACTTGAACATTTTCCTGGGGATTGTAGGCCCATAACAGTAGTAAAGGTAAAGGGACCCCTGACTGTTAAGTCCAGTCGCGGACGACTCTGGGGTTGCGGCACTCATCTCACTTTACTGGCCGAGGGAGCTGGCGTTTGTCCACAGACAGCTTCTGGGTCATGTGGCCAGCATGACTAAGCTGCTTCTGGCGAACCAGAGCAGCACACGGAAACGCCGTTTACCTTCCCTCCAGAGCAGTACCTACTTGCACTTGACATGCTTTTGAACTGCTAGGTTGGCAGGAGCTGGGACCGAACAACAGGAGCTCACCCCATTGCGGGGATTCAAACCGCTGACCTTCTGATCGGCAAGCCCTACGACCTGTGGTTTAGACCACAGCGCCATCCGCATCCCTTAACAGTAGTATAAAGGGTTAAAAGTCACTCTTCCAGATAAAGGTTAAGGGCAGCTCATGACATTAAGCGCTGTGCATTTCTGTTGCTTGAACCTTTCTTCTGTCAGCTCTTCTTATATTTGCTGTGTAGAGAGACTTGTCGTATCTTGTGTCCTTCATGTTGGACACACTGTTTTGTACGTAACAAAAATGAGACATTTTTTACCTCAGTTTTTAATATGTGGGATATCTTTCCTGTCTTTGTTCATGGGTGAGAATTTTTTAATTGCTCTACTGAAACTCATTTAATTTTGAGTTTTAATGTACATTTATGATTCAACACAAGATATACAGTAATGGTACATTTTGACATACTAATTTCCATAGGGTGAATCAAATGTATTTTTTGTCATCACAAAGTGTATGAAAGTAACTTCTAGATAATGCAATCTGTGGAACTCCTTTTTAGGATTTTATGCTACAGAAAATGTTTCCTTATATCAAAAATGCATTATTCTGCAATGTTGTATAAAAATAATTTGCTCCTTTAGTAGATCTTATCTACCCTGCAGCAGCAGAGGTTTATTGGTTTATCTCTTATTTCATTATGAGTATTAGATAATTATGATATACAGTGGGCTTGATCTCCTTCTTTAGAGATTATACAGCCATTAATGCAGAGCGAAACTATGGTGTAAAATTGTTTACATATCAGCAATAAATGTATAATGCTAAAAAAGGCATAAGGTTCCTATTACACATTTAAGACATTATCATGAAGATTTATGTCGTCTTACGATAATACATAGAATTAGGATAATAGCATAATAACAAGCATCAGTATCTGTAGGAAAACTGAAGGGAGCTGATCAAAAACTGCAGTTTTCTTTGAGTTAAATGAGTACCCTGGTCATTGCTCTGAAATGCATTCAATAGTATTCATGAAGGCATTAGCTACTTGACAACAACCTGATTGGAATATTGGGTTTGGAGGGGTATTTTTTTGTCACACTATTGGACGTGACCTTTCAGTCCCAGAGGATTGTTATGTTCTGTGTGACTGACTTTCCATCTCTCCCTTTGTGCACATGTGCGTAGTTAGTGATTCTGTCTATTACACCAACCAAGTAAACATTTTCTGCCTTGTGGGAACAGAAATGACATTGGCAATGGTCTGCAGATGCTCCCTGTCACTGTGTTTGGGCTTTGCTTTCTGAATTGTTTTGATGAAAGCAAAACTTCTCTGCCTATCAAAGGGTGTAGCTAAGATGACCAGATTCTAAAACAATACATTGTCCATTGTAACAATAAAAAAATTTTTTTTTTGTTCTTATTCATTTATTTTGAACACCAACAACATTAACCAAACTTTCTTATAACCAGTTTAATTACTTATTTCTCCTTTCTGTTGATATAAAGACCTTCACAAGGAAATATTAATAATAAATTGATTAGGGAAATTGAACTGAACATTTTTAACTCTTTTGTCCTTTACTGCATGATCAAAGAAGTGATAAAAGAAAGGCAAATACAATATGTTTTTTTGTGTAGTGCAACATAAGCTGTAATGGATCCACTGAGTCTGTATTGAGATGAAACACTTTCTGGAGTGCTTCAGGAAGTTCAAACATTCATAGTATTTGAGAATAGTTTTACGCTTCCACTAGCTAGGTATAAGGGATATCAGTCTTCTTGCTCCAGGGCATAAAGTAATTGCTATCTGTAGTTAAGAAGGAATTCCTTCCCTCTCACATGTGGTACAGCTCTACAAAATAGTCCAGATATGTTATGGGTTTTTCATCTTGCAACAAAGTACTGGTTATAGGTCATTGCTAGAAGCAGGATAGCAACTGGAAGTGCTGGGCCAGCATTATGTTCAGAAAGTCACCTCTTAAATTCCTAAGCAGATTTAGCACATACACCTCTCCAGGAGTGCAGAAGAAAAATTGTGGAAGATTATCCATCATTCTAATGTACTTTTGTTAGGAGTGTCTTCTTTTAAATCTATATTGCACAGCTCCTTGTCCTGAGTGCACTGGCCTGGTTAGATTCAGCAATACAAAATTGAGTCATGGGAAGCATCAGTTGCTCCCCCACCTCCTTTCCTCTTCTGTTGCAGCTGCAAGGAGGAAATCAGAAGCTTCCACTTACGTATATTTTAGGTTAACCACAGTTTAGCACCACAGCCATCTGAATTATAAATGGTAAATAATGGGGAGTTCAAACAAGCCAGTTTCTAACACTGAGGTTTGAACATACACTTTGAGTTCAGAGAACACGGTAAGCCTATTCCTGACACAGAATATATATATTGGTATCCCCAGGGTAACAAAGCCTTGATTCTGACTGTCTGAACTATTGTACCACACTGTCCAGTGGCAAATAGTTTTTGACAGATCTCAGTTAGATTACTCTTAAATGTTGTCTGCCCCAAGGCTTCAGGGACAGCACAGAAGATTCTATCCAATGCACCACTGTAACCATTCCATCACCACAAGGATTTACACTTGCATAATGAAACTTTCCACCCTTTCCTCCCCCATATACATCCATCATCTTCCCCAAACATGCTTTAGGGAATTGGGGGGAAACCAAAAACATAGTGGAGGCAGACACTGGATACAAGTCAGACTAACAATCTATAGGTACAATTCTGCAGTTTGCTACCGCAATTGCTTTCTTTCTTGGAGTCTAGGAACTATTAAGGTATTATTGCCTCAATATCACACACTGGAGTGTACAAAATAAAAAATGGTTTTATTCTCAAGAGTGTGGGGAAACGAAATACCTGCAAAGAAGAGGGCAGCAATAGTGATAGTGGAGGTCATTTCCTATGTAGGGGACACCCATTGAAAACACACAGGCCTAGATTCAAAGCACCATACATTGGATTCCATGCACCCTGGGAGCTTTGGACTTGTTTTCAAACAGCAGCAACCCCCTGCCCCCAGTACTACCTGGCAAATCTCTTTGAAACCAAAGGTCATTTTATAAGTAATATCTGATATGCCATGGGAGTTTTCCATTCAGGGGGGAAAGTTACAATTTCCACTGACATATCCAAGGCTAGACAGCTTTGGACCCATGCTACAGCAGTTACTAGGTATCATTTAATTGACCTGCATTGCATTACTTCTTTGGTCTAAAATGCACACGTGTTGTTGTTGTTTAGTCGTTTAGTCGTGTCCGACTCTTCGTGACCCCATGGACCAGAGCACACCAGGCACTTCTGTCTTCCACTGCCTCCCGCAGTTTGGTCAAACTCATGCTGGTAGCTTCGAAGACACTATCCAACCATCTCGCCCTCTGTCGTCCCCTTCTTCTTGTGCCCTCCATCTTTCCCAACATCAGGGTCTTTTCCAGGGAGTCTTCTCTTCTCATGAGGTAGCCAAAGTACTGGAGCCTCAGCTTCAGGATCTGTCCTTCCAGTGAGCACTCAAGGCTGATTTCCTTAAGAGTGGATAGGTTTGATCTTCTTGCAGTCCATGGGACTCTCAAGAGTCTCCTCCAGCACCATAATTCAAAAGTATCAATTCTTCGGCGATCAGCCTTCTTTATGGTCCAGCTCTCACTTCTCACAGGTAGTCTTGCCCAATTTGTTTCAGATTCAATCTGAAATACCTTCTGTTTCATATTCAGTTTCAACTGATCTCCCATTGTTATTTGGGGGGGGGGGGGTTATCATCTCATTGCAAAAGAATGAACGGGCTGTTTTCCATAATAAATGATATCCAATTGGTGGTATCAGTTGTTTTCAGCAATAAAAATTACTTTTAAAATTTCCCATTTGGCCTTACATCCCATTGAAAAAAATCACCACCCAATTCAACTTTTAATTACCTCTCTAGGGGCCAGACATGTGTATGTTTCAAAGACCTTGAAGGCAGTATTAATTGTCTAGTATAACACCTAGAAGCTACTTTATTATGAAAGAATTTTGTCAAAGTGTTGCTCATTTCACTTTTTTTCTTCAGTAGCTTATTTTTAAGCTTTGGCAGGTCAAGGGTTTAAATGAATATAAAAACAGTGAAATGATTTCACAGACAAGGAAATGTTCAGCCAAGTTTTTCTTTTCTTTTCCTCTATGACCTCTTTAGAACATATATTGGTAAGTGCTGACAATAGCTATGGTAGGAAAGGAACAGCAATTATGAAAAAAAAGTTATAAAAGTCTGATCACTTGTTCTGTTAGTATTTGAATATTCAATTCCAGAATAATTTATGAGAGAAGCACCTATGCCCTAAGGAAGGAAAATGTGGTATAAGCAAACATATCCACCTTGTCTCTCATGGACTATCATTCTAGTAAAGAGGAGCTTCATATCGTAAAATAAATGTTATGGTTAGTGTAATCTTGGCCTCCAGTGAGTTGAGTTGAGTTGTTTACTCTGGATCTGTCCTTCTAAAGAATGGGCAAGGAACTGCCAGACCACAAGTCTGATATATGCTGTAGGTAGGGATGAGTGAAAAATTTGATTCAGTTCATTTTTAAAGGCCTAACAGTCAAATTTCCTAAATGTTCCTAAACAATATGCAAACCAAAACACTTATATAACTTTAGTAAGAGTGGGAGGAAATCCCTAGACCTCTTGTCATGGTCATTCACAGGGATATAAACTAATTTGGACGACTGCAACTCCAATCAAAATTCCTGAACGATATAGCATAAGCAGCAGTAGAGAAATTCCCTTGCCTTCACGGTATATAAGCATAAGAGTTCACTCTAGAGATTGGCTAATTTCCAAGTCAATACAGTGGTACCTCGGGTTAAGTACTTAATTCGTTCTGGAAGTCCGTACTTAACCTGAAACTGTTCTTAACCTGAAGCGCCACTTTAGCTAATGGGGCCTCCTGATGCCGCCGCGCTGCCGGAGCACAATTTCTGTTCTTATCTTGAAGCAAAGTTCTTAACCTGAAGCACTATTTCTGGGTTAGCGGAGTCAGTAACCTGAAGCGTACGTAACCTGAAGCGTATGAGCAGTTCTACATCAATGCCTAGATTGCCTGCATGCATGTAAGGAATGGAGGATAAACTTGCTACACGAGGGACCGCCATGCTGTGGGGAAATATAGCAATGCTGCTTGCTTGCTTTTATTTACACATGGAGTGAGGGAGACGTGCAGCGCAGTCTTCTATACGATGAACATACAAAACAAAAGGCAACATTAGTTAACATAGGTGACAAAATGGTGCAGTAGCAGGCCATTTTTTAGCTAATAGTATTGACAATGCAATTTACAGACATCCAATAAATATGACTGGGGGTAAGCAGGCACAGCCATTAGTGCCAAAGAATTCCACCTCTGAGGAGGGCGTGGCTCTGTTGTTGAGAATCTGCTTTTGCATGCAGAAGGGCTCCAGTTCAACCCCTTGCATCTCCCGGTAAGGGTTGGGAATGTCCCCTGCCTGAAACCATGGAGAGCCACTGCCAGACAGTGTAGACAACAGTGAGCTAGATGCACCAACGGTCTGACTCAGTATAAGTTATGTTCCCCCAATACCATGACTGGGTCCCCTTGAATGAAAGCAGAGGAACCAGGAGGACTGGTCACTGATAATGTCACATGCACAAAGCTGGTAGGCATCTGCCAGCCCAGTTCAATATGAATTGACTTGAAAGAGAATTCTACCAAGTTTATTGGGACTTATTCCTAAATAAGGGGCGCAGGTGGCACTGTGGGTTAAACCACAGAGCCTAGGACTTACCGATCAAAGGGCGCTGGTTCGAATCCCCACGACGGGGTGAGCTCCCGTTGCTCCATCCCTGCTCCTGCCAACCTAGCAGTTCGAAAGCATGTCAAAGTGCAAGTAGATAAATAGGTACCGCTCTGGTGGGAAGGTAAATGGCGTTTCCGTGCGCTGCTCTGCTTCGCCAGAAGTGGCTTAGTCATGCTGGCCACGTGACCCAGAAGCTGTACGCCAGTTCCCTCGGCCAATAAAGCAAGATGAGCGCCTCAACCCCAGTCAGCCACGACTGGACCTAATGGTCAGGGGTCCCTTTACCTTTATTCCTAAATTAGTCTGCATGTGGCTATAGTCTGTGACAGCTGCATAACCACCTTACTTTTTGTCATAAGATTTTATTTTTAAAAAATCATAATACCACAAGATAAGAGAAACTAATTTAAATAGAAAAAGAAAGAGAAAAGAAAACGCAGAGGATTCTCTCAAATGGAAAGTAGTGGACCCTCCCAGGTCTCACCTGGTAGCTTCCATTGTGCTATGTACAAATGCACAGAAATAAACAAAAGTTGTTTACCTTCCAGTGTATTGGCAGTGCGGATACTACAGGAGAGAAGTACTCTGCTGTTGAAATTACTGCTGCTTGAAACCAAATGAGTGTGAATGCACTCTAAAATCTCTTGCTGGGGAAACATCATCTGAATCCTGTGCAAGAATTTACTATCTGGCACTCAGTGTATGCATGAAAACTATGTGAAGGAAGATATTTAATTATAATGGGTTGGATCCAGGCTAAGTTAATAAGACCTAGTTACATTTGAATCACTGGGACCGAGGTTATATTATGATTAACTTATCCTATTGATTTCAGTGGGAGCTAAATTCAACTAGCTTAGTCTGGATCCAAACCACTTATTTTTCCTGTACATCCACAGTCATTTCTGTACCCGGGTGTGTTTACAGATTCAGCCTGATTTTATTAAGGAAATTTCTATTGTTTGCTGTACAATTTAATGAGCTCTTGGGAGCTTTTGCATTTAAATGTCATCTAAATCACACCCTCTCTTATGAACTCTTTTGAGGCTGAATTGTGGGCCATTACATTCAAGGGAATATAACTTGGCCTTTATTAGTTTCCATTCATTGCTTTAATAAAAACTTCATTTTGAAGTAGTTAGGGTCACTACCCAGCTAATTTACCAAGCTCAGCCTTCCAGAAGACAAGCTTTCCAGAATCTAGCTACCTAAAAATCTAATTACTATTTTTACTCACAAGGTCTATAGAAATGGATTTAGTAGACCAAATGTAGACCCCATCCTCTGGGGCTGGCGATGGGGGAAGCGCTGCTTTCCCCACTGCCAGCCTCGAAGCCGGGTTGGAGAGTAGCGGCAAGGCGTTGCGCGCCTTCCTGCTGCCCCCCATCCTCTGGGGCTGGCGATGGGGGAAGTGCTGCTTTCCCCACCGCCAGCCTCGAAGCCGGGTTGGAGAGTAGCGGCAAGGCGCCGCGCGCCTTCCTGCTGCCCCCCATCCTCTGGGGCTGGTGATGGGGGAAGCGCTGCTTTCCCCCGCCGCCAGCCTCAAAGAGCAGACTCTCCTGGCTTCAGCGGAAGCAACGCGAAGCCTCCAGAGCGCAGGCTTCGGAGGCTTCGCGTTGCTATCGCTGAAGCCAAGGAGTCTGCATTCGCCCCATAAGACGCACACACATTTCCCCTTCATTTTTGGAGGGGAAAAAGTGCGTCTTATAGCGCAAAAAATACGGTACTTGAAGGTGGTAAAGTAGAGCAGAGAACCAAACATACATATAACTATATCCTTTTAGAACCATGTTCAGAAATCTCACACAGGTGTGTAATTCCTATAAAGGTTGATTGTGGTTAAGGGCGTGTGGCATAATGATTCAGAACTCTTGACACTCAGGGTCAAAATAGTTAATACACTGGATACATATATGTTTTTAATATTATTTATCTTACTACTGGGATGCAGGTGGCACTGTGGGTTAAACCACAGAGCCTAGGACTTGCCGATCAGAAGGTTGGCGGTTCGAATCCCTGCGACGGGGTGAGCTCCCGTTGCTCGGTCCCTGCTCCTGCCAACCTAGCAGTTCGAAAGCACATCAAAGTGCAAGTAGATAAATAGGTACTGCTCCAGCGGAAAGGTAAATGGCATTTCCGTGTGCTGCTCTGGTTCACCAGAAGTGGCTTAGTCATGCTGGCCACATGACCTGGAAGCTGTATGCTGGCTCCCTCGGCCAATAAAGCGAGATGAGCGCTGCAACCTCAGAGTAGGCCACGAATGGACCTAATGGTCAGGGGTCCATTTACCTTTACCTTTAATCTTACAACTACTACTACAAATCATCATCATCATCATCATTTATTCATTTATACCCCACCCATCTGGCTGGGTTTCTCTAGGCACTCTAGGTGGCTTATTTATTTTAAATAAATTCATTTCCTTCCAGGGCAAATAGCAGCTTCCTAGATGGACTGTGGTTTTCACTGGAACTAGGATATGGAGAAGTCAGAGTTCAGTCCTTCCCAGACCTCAAGGATGAGGTCTCTTCCCCTGAGGAGCAAGGGAAGCAGACCCTTCCCTCAATTTTCCACACTGCCAAAGTCTCTGAGGAGTTTTTAGATCTGGGCATTGCTACCTAAGGAGGACTGGAGATTCCTAGTCAGCTCTTATCTCTGCTGGGCCACAGAAGCAGAGGAGGTGGTGAGCCGGTGTGGAATTTTAGAGCCAACATTGAAGTGCTCAGTTAACTGACTGAAGGCCAGTCAGTCTTCACGGACAGAGCAGGGATCATCAAAGTGGTGCTCTCCAAATGTTATTGGTTCATTGGCCATGGCAGTTGGGGTGTATATACAGTAAGCTCTCAGTCTAAGCTTTTTCATTGCTGAAGCAACAGCTCCCATCCAGGTTCCTGTCTTCCTGAACTGGGGAAATGGGCATAGTTAAGTATCCTCACTGCATGCCATGATCCTTATTGGGCTATCGTAGCTGTTATTTTGAAAGTAAAAACAAGACACAGTAAATTCATACATCCATTTAATGCATTTCATATATTAGCTGTCTCCAACCCTCAGGAATTGTACTGAGGCTGTTTGTTGTTAAAAAAATGTCAGCAGAATGTGGAAATAGTGTAGTATGTTTCTGTGATTTACTGTGGCAGTGTTTTTTTCAGGGGTAATCAAGGGTATGTAGTACTGGCACCTCTTTTTGTTGTTGTTAAAAAGTGTGGCACTTAACAGTAACAACTTCATGGTGAGTACTGGCACCTATTTTTCTTGAAAAAGAAGTACTAGGCCTTTCTATTCATTCTTTTCAGTGTTTGAATTGTTATGCTTAATATGCTATATGTTAATAGACTAGTGTACTGGGAATGAAAAGTAAATAGATTTAATTAGAGCGCTCCCTCACCCCTCAAGTCTTAGTTCTTAGCATTTGTAGTACCTATACAGTGGAGCATCTAGGACGGTGTAATGACAAGGGATGGTCCAGGCACAGCTATTTGGCAGGAAAATGGGAGGAGGAGAACTTATTCTGGTCCTCTGCTCCCTTCCTGAGCATCCAGTTATTGCATCTAAAACAGACTTTGTGCACAAAGCTTCAGTTGTGGGATCAAATTAGGGAACCATACATGCAGCACTTACTAGCATACCTGGTCCCCATCTATCTAAGAATACACACTGCAGACACTGTGCACACAGCTCCAGTTTCCAGATTGAGATGGGAAACCACATATGCCAGCTCCTCATCTAACTAGGGGTGCATATTGCAGGCTGCTTCTGAGCATTAAGTGGATCTCTGGATCAGCGCAACTGATTATACTATGTATTTTTTTCCTGGATAGGTGTCTTTCACTAGCCTCATTGACCATAAATTGGTAGATATTTCTTTGGATTGATCTGGTATAGTCATACATGATTTAATATAGTTTCTAGTTTGGCTTATATTTACAATACTCAACTGTTTTACATCGAAGGGGAAGAAGCGTTAGCATCTGGCAACCACACCTTGATTCATTCTAGCCTCAAGAGTCACGGTATGGTGCATTAATTTCTCAGTTTGTAATTTGCCAGCTGCATTTAATGGAACCAATTTTCATTACATCTGTTCTATGGTTCAAAGAGCTGTTTTCGTTGCCAAAGGGTGCCAGCTTCACACAAATTCAGAGAGGGTGCTACTACTCTTTCTTGAAGTATTAGATAAATAGGGAAGGCTCTTTTTAAAAAAAAACAACAACAACATTATTTTTGCAGAAGTAAATTCTATATTCATGGCTTACCACTGTTAGATTTCAAATTAAAAGTGTAGTAAGATCCATGCCCTGGAAATATATATTGATTTTATGTCATTTTAGTTCATAATAACTAGTGATATGAAAAGACAAGCAATCTGGAGTATGTTCATTCTTCTGACAAACTTCTTCAGCAAAACCATCAAGTTTAAGGAGGACTGAGGAGGTTTTAAATGAAACATATTAGAGAGGGAAGGTCATGTAGCTATAAATTCCACAGATATTGAAAAGCCTTACTTTGCTGGGGTGGCTTTCTATGGCTTGTGCATAAATTTAATTCTCATAAAAATCTGTAATCATTGTATAGCATAAAATGCAAGGTTCCAAAATGACAGCCACTTTCAATAAAAAAAGAGGTTTTTCCTCATGGGCCACAGAAAATTTGAAATGTTCTACTGCACTTTGAAGTTCTAAGCATCAGCCATATGAGAATTATAAAGCATTAATCCTGAAAAGTTTTCACCTGACAGTCATGAAATAGCATACCTGTGTGAAAAGTGACTCAGTTTTACTTCCTGAGGCAATGTCTTTTTTAAAAAAGTAGCTTCAGAAATACCATGCATCATGTCATATTGAAAATATGATCTTGGAATGGCTAGATCCTTTTGAAATCACTGAAGTCTATATTATAACTATATTTGTGTGAAAAGTTTCAATGACATTTTAAAAATAATCAAAAAATACTTCTTATATGGCAGATTATATCCCAGCTGCTTTGGCTGACTGCTTAAGCCAGTCTCAAAATAAATTGGTAATACCGATCCGTCTCTATTAGAACTGTTAATTTTTAAATGTCTCATAGATATATAGATATGCACAGTCCAGGAATTTCTCCTGCTCATGCTGCCTTGAAAAGATTGGGACCTGTACAAAAGCCTGTGTCTTTTGCTCAGATCCTATGCAGCTCATGCAATATTGCATAAGAGGCTGCTGGACAAGCCTAATGGCTCATCTAGTCCACTATCCTGTTCTGCCTGTGGCCAACTACCGTATTTTTCGCCCTATAGGACGCACCGTCCCATAAGGCGCACCTAGTTTTTTGGGGGGGACATAAAGTGAAAAAAATTATTTCCCCCTCAGGCGCGGGGCTGGGGCGGGGAAAGCCCGAGCTTCCCCCGACCCCAGCCCCCAAACAGGCAGCTCTCTGCAAGCCGTGGGAGCCCAGCGCTGGCTCCCGCTGCTTGCGGAGAGGTCCGCGAAGCCTGGAGAGCAGAGGGGTCGGTGCGCACCGACCCCTCTCGTTCTCCAGGCTTCAGTGAAAGCCTGCATTCGCCCCATAGGACACACATTTCCCCTTCATTTTTGGAGGGGGAAAAGTACGTCCTATAAGGCGAAAAATACGGTAGATGCCTATGGGAAGCCTTAATGCAGCAGTGCTCCAGCCTTCTTTCCCAGTAACTGGTATTCAGAAGCATACTGCCTTTGACAGTAGCAGTTCCTGAGACCTTGGTTATTAGACATCCCAACCCCCCGCCAAATACTAGGTTAACAAAAACAGGGAACATAGTAGGTTTGATCAACAGGTTTAATCCAAATGTGTCCTCTTAGCAGAATGTCCCCTTCCATGTGAATGGGGCTTGGACCCAGCAGATATTTCTACTAGTGGGAGTGGAGCAGGGAGGCAATTTTAACCTCTCAAAAGGCCCCTCCCCCCCCATGCTGCCTCCCACACTCCTCCAGAGGGTTCCCCAAACCTCTGGAGCAGGTTTCTAGGGGGTGCAAAGGAAAGGTGGAATCAATAATACTCTGTTCTTGAGCAGAACTCTAGATCCAAAGCACTGAAAATGAATGTGACTGATGCCTCAGGAGCAGGTCTCATTGATTTACTAACACAATGTGCATATATTATTATTTTGCATATTTCTAATCCCTCGTGTCCTCCCCTTCCTTTTTTTTCTTTCAAGAATGTGACATAATGTGGGTCAAAATTCAAGGGTATTCAAAATGCATTTAAAAGTGGGGTAGAAATTGCTTTATAGTTCCCCTGCAGGTATTTGTATTTGCACTTTTGAGGGAGCAAGGCACTTTGGAGTGTCACATACAGATGTTCTCTTTAGTACTGGAAGTGGAAACCTGTATGAAATCTCTGGCCAACTGTATAGTTCTCCTTGCACTGACCTTGTTTTAGGATTTTAGAAAAGCCATCCAGTGTTGCCCAGTTCTGAAGAACACAAATCGGCCTGCCTTCAGAAGTTCTTTTTTTAAAAAGCCATTTGCTTACTATTTCTGTTTTTTTGGGTGAGTTTTTTCCTTTTCCTTTTAGTTGCTGGATTTCAAGTTTCAAGGGCAAATTTCACAATAATTTTGTTTATAACAGCAAGCATGATAACTCATATGGACTCTCACTAAAATTTCAAAGGCTACACACATTTCTGGCTACAATGTAACTGCATGAGTAGTTAGAGAAGTAATGTTTATGCATTTTCAGCAGTATGCTGAGAGCAGCAAGGGACCTCTCCCCTAGCATGAGTGAGATAAATCACAAGTTTACAGAGTAGCTTCCCTGTGGGTTTTAGATTGGTCACTTTGTTTTAAACGTACAGAGGTCCATTTTTACAGGCATTCCAAACTTGTCAGGTCTGGATGCTAAAAATGCAATTTCTTTTTCCAAATAAGAAAAAATATGCAATCCTTTGAGACTTTCTGATCTCTTGTCTTATCTCATTACATGGAAGAAGAAGAAGAAAGGGAGCCATGGCAGCTTTTAAACAGCCTGGCAAACAGCAGGACAGTTGTGGTCCCCCCCCCCCAAGTTTATTTTATGTGCTAAGCTAATGATCGCATTTACATTTTTCAAATGTAAAAATAAATCTTACAGTAGAATGGTATGTCTGTGGCTGAAAGCGCAAGAATATGAATTCAGTGATTATGTTGCAATATCATGAGGTCCTGAAAGGGACAGCGCTAAGCAGGGAGGATTTTTTAAAAAAAGAAAGTATATTTCTGCAGAAAGACTCAAAATAAGTATACATTGTAAGTAAGGGGAGCTTTCAAGAAATGTAGAAAGCAAAATAATAAACTACAATATTAGAAGCACATGCTAACAATTCCTGCCATACTATATCTATTGATTGATTGATTGATTGATTGATCGATAGATTGTTAACATGTGCTTCTAATATTGTACCATTGGCCCATCACCATGCCCACCAGTCAAAGAGGCAACTGAATCCATCAGACTTTAAATTTTTGACATAACTATAACTTCACTGTGATTACTAATATAATCCTATATATTCTACTCAGATGTAAATTCAAATGTATTCAAGGAGATTTACTCTCAAGTGAGTGTGCATAGGATTGTAGCTCTTTGGTGCTCCACCTACCACCAGCTCTGCCTATGTTACCCTGGCTCTGCCGACCATTATCTGCTTTCTACCTCACCAGCCCCAGCGATCACCAACCACCAACTCTAGGGCATTTCCTGGCACTTAGAAAGGAGTGGTTACATGGCAGTGGTGTATGTGCGTTCAGTTATATGTGTGTTTTAGTTTGTGCTCTCTTCCATTTGCAAACCCACAATAACACTGTGGTCGACTTGATAGAAAATTGAGGATTCACTCTGTCTTACACTGAACACAAATGTCTCTGCTGCAATCTAAAGAAAATTATGCTTATATTCCTGTTAAAATTAACAGGTCTTAATTTAATCAGGACTAACATGTTCCATTGATTTAAATGGATATAAGCATAATTAACTTGAGGCCAAATAATGTAATACAATCTATGGTACAAGACATAAAACTACACCAGAAGAAAAATTAATCTTCTGTACTTATCTTCAAATGCAAATAATCATTGCCTATGTTACCAACATGGTAGGTGTACACAAACACACACACGATGTTGGTAACAGAGGCACTGTGTGTGTGTGTGTGTGCTTTTTAACAGAAAAAATCATGCCACATTTATTTTTGAATTTTCACGCATATTGCACTATATGCTATAACGTCAAAGGGGGGGGGGGATTGCTGTTATTAACATTGAGGCATCTTGTGAGTAGGCTTTCTGCATAGAATTATTTAGGCTCATCTGGCCAGACACTAAATATAACTTTCTTTGATAACTTCCTTTTGAGCATAGTATAAACATGATGTGGAATCACAGTGCCTCATTGCCTTATTTCGATTAGTGGAGAAATTAATGACCAAAAAGAGCAGCACAAAGTGTTTTTTCTCCTTCCTACTGACTTGGCTATTCTTGAGGTTCTTACTTTAGGACAGTTCATTTCACACCCCAGCTCCTGTCCCCTGCGAAGAATCACTTCTAGCTACTTTAATTCTGAGCATTGCAGTAAAGTCAATGGGTGAATTGGCAGAATCCAATTTACCCTTTCCTAGCAGAATCAACACCTACTAATAGTGTGTTTGTGTGTCAGCAGACATTGTGAGCACTGTCAGTCTCTCTCAGAGACTGGGTTCAAAGTAATATACTATTTAGTGAGAGGTGAAATTACTGGATGTAACCCTTTCTTGGAACTGCAAGTAAAATCATAAACCATAATTTTAAATATTGTTTTAAAACAATTATATCTTGCATTTCTGTTTCAATAACATGCAAAATGCTTAACAAATGAATAATCAAATACAATAAAATATTTTTTTGAAAACAAACTATAAAATACAAATAATTTTTGGAAGCATCAGCTTTAATACAAGTAGCAATGGAGCTGCAAACTAATATAGAATAGAAAACAAACTGCACAAACTGCAATAAATTTTGGAGAAAGCATAATTCTAAGTAGAATTTTCAGATTTTTAGCATATGGAAATATTTTAAGAGTCCTATAAATATGTACTCTTAACTAAATCATATTGAGTTCAACGGGGCTTACTCCCAGGTAAGAAGTGGGTGTAGGATTGCAGTCTGAGATGCTTATCTCTTTAATCTCCTTCTAAGTTTTGTGGTTCATGTTACATTTTGAAATTACTAATTTATTGGTTTACCATAACCTAAGACCTGTTTAACCTCAGGATTTTCCTATTCGTCTCTAAAGGCAGCTAGATTTGGTCAAGTCCCACTCTAATGCTCAAGGCAGCTTGCTTACACAACACAATTGCAGTAAATTGGGGTCACCTTTTTCAGATCCATGGACATGTTTGGATTTTTGAATGCATGCAGCATTGAGAAATAAGGCCTTCAGTAGAAGTAGCCATGTCAAAAAGTGGGAATGAGACTTGTATTTGCTGTTTATCACTATTGTACATATGAGATCAGACTCGTGGGCAGTCATCGGACACTTCATGAGCTTTCAACCTCAGCTCTATATCTACTATCTGTTACAGCAGCTTTGGAGGAACTATAGGAAAAGCAGAGCCAGGATTAAGGGGTCTGTCACACATTACTTATTTCCATGTTCTGCTAATAAGAATCCAGGGGTTCCTGGAGAAGAAGGGTGCATTCTTTTAATCTTTGTCAACTGCTAGTAAGTCCTCCTAAGCATTTATTTAATACTCTGTACGGATCCAGCTCTGCTTTTGCAATTGTCATGGATGTAGGATTCTCTAAAGATTAGTTTTGTCATCTATGAATAAAAGTGTCAAATTCTCCTGTTGTATTCCAGTTAAAACCTTTTGCGTCTGATGCATTAACAAAATGAAAATAATACTTAAAGGGCATGCTGCCATTTTATTCATTTTCAACATTTATTAAGGGGGCAATCCTATAGTAAGATGTGCCAGAATGAGCAGGATCTCTGGTTCAGCCAGCTGATTCCCAGATCAGTCAGACTTAAGCTGGCATTAAGTCTCTAACCCTTACACAGCCAATGATATACCAGCACACATCCATTTAGTTTTTATTATTTGTGTGTTTAACATTTTGGGTTTTTTTTACTACAGCCTGCTCTGGGATGCCTTTTTAGTAGTGAAGGACGGGCTATAAGCATTTTAAGTTGAAGGAAAAACATATCTTGCTATTTTTTTGTCTCGTGCTTTTTTAAAAAAACAACAACCATGTTTATTGCCATCTCTGGAAATACTGACCCATAAGATAAGTGCCACCAGGGGGGAAGTGGACCCCTCAGATTTTGCATCTGTTTGGTGGTTGTTTGTGATTTATATGATCGAACAGTCTCATGGTTGGTGCTTTCCTACTAAATATTATTTTATCTGGTGATATTTGTGAATACTTGATATATTTTGCATAGATATAAATCCTGTCTTCTTCTTTGGCAATCACTCGTAGCCGAGTAAGATTGTCTTCCATAAATGCAGTTTTAACAATGAGTCCGTAAGTGACTGTGGAGGCCAATTCTGGACCCACACATCCTTCCACAGTGGGGACATTGGTTCCTGGGCGGGAGTTGATCACGATGTGGATTAGCCAAGCGTGCCTTCCTTTTAGCACATTTCTCCCTTGCGTTCTGAGTTTGAGTGTCTTCAAAGTCCATGACACCTTTGGTAAAGGCTGTTCTCCGACTGGAGCGCTCGCAGGCCAGTGTTTCCCAGTTGTCGGTGTTTATACTACATTTTTAAAGATTTGCCTTGAGACAGTCTTTAAACCTCTTTTTTTGTTCACCAGCATTACGCTTTCTATTTTTAAGTTCGAAATAGAGTAGTTGCTTTGGAAGATGATAATCAGGCATCCGCACAATATGAACAAAGTTGATGTTGAAGAATCATTGCTTCGACACTGGTGATCTTTGCTTCATCCAGTACACTGATATTAGTTTACCTGTCTTCCCATGTGATGTGTTAGATTTTTCAGAGACACTGTTGATGGAATCTTTTGAGAAATTGGAGATGGTATTTGTAAGTGGCCCATGTTTCACATGCAGTAAGGTTGGTAGTACAAACACTGCACTTCAATCGGGAGAAAGCCACACTCGCAGAGCTCAGGCGATGCTGGATTTTGGCATCAATGCTGACCCTTGTGGAAAGATAACTGCCTAGGCAGGAGAAGTGATCAACATTTTCCAACTTTATACCATTGAGTTGGATTGTATCCTACTATGTATCCTACCATGCTTGTATCCTACCATGAAATATATTTTTCACAATGCATAGTCTTTCTTTAGCATCTGTTTCCATTCTCCTTCCCCTGAACTGGTTTTTTTAATTATTATTATTATTATTATTATTATTATTATTATTATTATTATTAACAACAACTGAATAAATAAAAACTGAAGGAGAGGGGATCAGGAACTACATATAAAGCTCTATAAGTAAATGGTATTGAATTTTGAGGGAATGAGAGTAGGGGCGGGGGAAAGTTGACAGTGGCTGTATAACATTCTAGTGACAGTGGGAGGTTTTTTTCAGTGCAGCCTCCAATATGAAGATAATGTTATTCTTCAAAGAAGTAATTGTGGCTTTTAAGCTCCAGTGACTTGCTATTGTGCAATGGCATGCATTTAATAGGGAATATCACTCTTTATTGCTTACAATTTATTCCACAAAGATGTATGTGTGTAATGCTCAAATAACTAATAACTAGGCATATACAATTATGCAGAAAACAGCAATCAGATGCTCCGCAAAAGGTGGCTTTACAGTGACACCTTTCTGTTTTATTTTGATCAAAGTCTCTTTTGAGATCACAGTCATCTCTGCTGGGCAGGTGAGCATGCAAGCATAAGAAAGTCCTTCACCCTATCCTGTTACCCACAACTTCATCTCCATCGTGAGATTTCTGTATTTTCACTTCATGTTCTTTCCTTTCATCATCCAAGAAAAAGAGAATGACATATCTTGGATGTTTGCACGGTAATAAGTTTTACTTTAGTTAAACTCATGCCTTTAGGAATACTAATGTTCTATTTGTTTTTCTTAAAGATCTGAAGAAGTATTCTAACCAAGCTGATATCTGGGTGACTAAAGTTGCTCCTAGTTTGTTTTAAATGTGCTGCCTTGAAATTATGCTGGGTCCCTAGCCCCTCCTTATATGATTATTTCAGAGGAAATGTTTTTTTGGTGGTGGGGGGAGGGAAGCATAATAGTTACAAAGCAGAATAGCAGCAAAAGTGTTGATCAGGGAGGTGAAAGTGGCTTCTGGTCACTGGTCGAATCACAGAATGAGGTGCTGAAGTGCTGAAACAGTAGATGCGAAATCATTCCCCCCCCCCCCCCATTTTAAAAGCTTGTTGCAAAGAAGAAAGAAGTTGAATAGAACCATGCTTGTTTTCTGTTTCTCGGGAGCTTTGTGGTTTGTTTTTGTTTGCTTTAGCTGGAACTGTCCTCAGTTGTCCTAGTATTCTACTGTCATTTAGAAGGATTTTTTGTTTCATTTGTTTTAGTGGCTTCAACTATGTTGAAACAAGCTTAGACAGTTGCTTTATACCCTCTCCTTTTCTATGCCTGCTTTTGCCAGCTGCCCTGTAAGCATACCCACAGCTGTTGGCTATCATCTAGGGTAAAAAAGGTAAAGGTACCCCTGACCATTAGGTCCAGTCGCGGACAACTCTGTGGTTGTGGCGCTCATCTCGCTCTATAGACCAAGGGAGCCAGTGTTTGTCCGCAGACAGCTTCCAGGTCATGTGGCCAGCATGACTAAACCTCTTCTGGCGAACCAGAGCAGCGCACGGAAACTCTGTTTACCTTCCCGCTGGAGCGGTACCTATTTATCTACTTGCACTTCGATGTGCTTTCGAACTGCTAGGTTGGCAGGAGCAGGGACTGATTAACCGGAGCTCACCACATCGTGGGGATTCGAACCGCCAACCTTCTGATCGGCAAGCCCTAGGCTCTGTGGTTTAGACCACAGCGCCACCCGAGTGGCTAGATGCAAAAAAGGACAGGGTGCCTGCACTTTTAATAGTAGAAGGCATTTCAGCAGAAGTGGCTTGCTGTCCTGTTTTGTATCTGGCCCCTCTGGTGCCACAGCAGTTGTCCTCTGCTTTTCACCATCTTAGGGATTGCTAACCACACAAATCAGGTACAGTTCAATAGCAAGGGTGGAGGACAGTAACAGGTAATAGCAAACAAGGAGTGCAGTTCACAAGCGTGATTCTCTGCATTCACGTCCGAGTGCCTGAATTCCCAAATAAACAAAACATACCAGCATACAAGTGTACATTCAAAGCTCTAAATAATTTCCCTTTTTCTGAACAGAGCCAACGCATAAATCTTCATAGGCTGGAATTAAACAGCTGTTTAAATGCAATAATGCCCTGTCCTTTTAATGACAGTAATTAAACAGGTGTAGATTAGGAGGAAAGGCAGGGCTTATTTGACATATGCCTTGCACACTCTTAGCATATGCTGCTAATTAAGATGCATTCTGTTGTTAGTGTGAAAGGCAAATACTTCAAGCAAGAGGCATATTTCATCACTTCTAATAAGTTATTAAGGAGAATAGCAAGTATTAATTGATTGGTGTGATTAATTAATTAATTAACTGCACATTAAAATGAAGTAACTTTATCCAGGATGTGTCCTGAGGGGGGTGTCAGAACTGCATCATGCTTTTAAATAAGTCTACCTGTGTATCTCAATTTTTGCTCATGCAAAATGTTATAATTATTATTATTTATTGAATTTATATATCGCCCTATACCTAGAGGTCTCAGGACAGTTCACAAAATAAAATCAAAATATAATACATAATCAAAATAAAAACAACAACCCAATAATTGCCGCCCTCCCCCCAAAAAAAGAACCCCCACATTTTAAAAGGGCACAGGATGTTGGGAACATTCCTTCAGCTTTGGAAAAACAACCACCCTTTTCCAGTTTTTCACCATAACGAAGAAACATTTGCCTTTTCACTTCCATTAGCATATCTTCTTTACTCATTTTGTTTAATTACTTATTTTGGTAATGATGCTATCATCTCATAGCCAAGTCTGATTGGTTATGCAATATAGTGACATCACTTCATTCATTGTGTAATCCTTCATTGGCTGGGAATATCCATATGACTAATCCAAGAAACCTTATATTCACTTTCTGTTAACACTGTTTCCCCATTATGATATTATTTTCTTGCTAAATCTGATAGATATGGGATCACATATGTGACTAATCATGAAAAGGGAAAGGAGCAGTGACTTGCATGGGGATGAATAGCACTGAACCTGCAAACAGAAGAGTCAATGCTATTAATATTTGCACAATTAAATTGCTTTTTTGGGAGGGAGGGGTGCTATTTTTGGTCATAAAATTGAAATAGGTGAATATTTAGTAGAAGTGCACATTCCGTGCAGATACAGTGATTAATCTTGTTTAACAAGACATGGAAAGAGGTCCTTTCCTTAAATTATTTTTCATGGCCTTCAGTTTTTTGTTGTATGCCCAGGTGCACCACCATGGGGAGAGAGCAGGGCAGAGGGAATGAAATAAACACAGGACAAGATATTGGGAACAAAACAGGCCACAACTTTATTGATAACATATGTCAGTAGGCTTTGACATAGGCATTGGGTGTGTATCCAAATTCATCCAACCCACCTGCTGGTTGACTGTTCCTGATCCTGGGTTAAGGATCCCCCTATGACGTACATCAAATAGGCATGACCCACCCAGATCACTACTTTGTGTGGTGCTATGGCCCATCAGCCTCTGTCTGGGCATCAGGACACAAGCATTTTCTGCCTGGACCCCATTAAGGGGGTACTCCACTTCCTTGGAAGGATGTGTTGTAGCTCTCGACCCATCCCACTCTGCCTTGACTAGGGATCCAATCCAATGCCATATCTGCCACCCAAGCCAACAGTGGAAACAGGTCATTTTTAAAAATTATTTTTCATGGCTTTCAGTTTCTTTTTCCAAACTATTGACATGACCAAAATGTATATTTCCAGCTTCATAAATGTATATTTCCTGGCTCATAAATATGAGACTTAGGGCCTCAAATAGATGGTGAGCTTTACCATTCCAAATTATTTTCCACTTTGAGCTGGGGAAAGATTCCCCTCCCACCCACTTACCCAGACCTCTTTCCACCAATCAGCTATCAACTTTCCAAGCCCCCCAACCCTTTCCCCTTTAACTATGCTTATAGATCTGCAGCTAATAAGGCAATAGCAAGCCAGGGGTAGGGAGAGGGAGAGAGCGAGTGAGAAAGGAGGTCTCATTTCCCCTCTCCTCTGCAAGTGTAATGATGCATTGAGAACAAAAGTAGAGACTTCTGAGATTGCAATATCATCCTGTTTTTCTCTAATAGCCACAACAACCAGCATACTGTTCATTTTACACTTTCTGTTCTTATGTCAAGGACTGAAATCTTGATAAGTCTCTAAAGGTATACAGGAAACACCTAGAGTTGCACAGCTGATGGGTTCTGAAAGTATGACTAGCTATCTGTGCATGTTACAAGATCTATCAGTGACATCTCCATTGCTTCACTGCACCAGATGTTTTCAGTTCTCCAAGGTGTTTGGGAGTATGGTGTGTTGAGTATGGTCTTGGGGCCACATCAGGCTTCACTTGATGGACTAAGGCCCCTGAGTGAGTAGACAGTGCTTTATTTCCTAGATTTATTCTTTTGTTTCCAAGGACCAGCAGAGATGGAAGTTGGTGATAACACTGTGGCAGTTTTGCGATCCCCTACACAGTTTCTCAATTTTTGTGATTTTTATAATGCTTTTTAAAAAAAAAATCAAAGGGGAGTAACTCTTCACCTTGTTTCTCCTTCAGTTTTCCTTTTATATTTTAGTTTGTAAACACATGGGGACACTATGCATAAGCCATGGAGACAGAGCAGTCATTACTGTTTACCAATAACTCTTACAAAAATACTTCAGCTTTTGATACTGATGTTACCTGTCATTTAAATAATGTTAAGTAAAAAAAATATCCAGACATCGCTGATAAATCAATTTCAGACAGAAAAATGCAAATACAATTGTGAATTCTTTCCAAGAGACATCAGAAATTGTTTTTTAGGTCTTCAAGTATCCTTTTATTTTGAGAACTAAAAGGCACATTTTCCATTCTTCTGTTCCTTTTATATTTTAGGAATGTTACGTGCTTGTACAGTGTCTGTGCTTGAACTTGGAATGAAAAACTTTTGATCGTCACTAAAAAGGTCTAATGGTTGAGTCCTTGAATGCAAAACTTCTGATGAAAATAAACTTCAAGGTCTCAGAGTGCTCTTATCAGATCAAGTGCTATGAATAAGGCTCAGGTCCCAAGTAGGTTGCATAAATCTTACCTGTGGGTATTAAGCTTTTCAATCACCCAGTCAAGCCAAAAAATATTTTTGTTGTTTTTCTTTAACAGGGTTAGTGCAAAGCGTAA
The DNA here is from genome assembly GCF_965112155.1 of Podarcis liolepis. Taxonomy (NCBI): domain Eukaryota; kingdom Metazoa; phylum Chordata; class Lepidosauria; order Squamata; family Lacertidae; genus Podarcis; species Podarcis liolepis. The sequence goes on from NC_139564.1 coordinate 49,470,143, forward strand.
TACCCACAGGCATGCAATTTTTTTTTGAAGGTGATTATAATTCAATACCAGCTTTGCATCATGGATAAAAGTGTGCTAGTGACTGAAATCCTTAGTGGTTTATTGCACTTGCAGTTCTTCAGTTGCCCAAATGGTAAAATAGTATATCCAATCGGATCAGTTGCAGATTAAATTATTCTAGACTGAAGGCAAGCTTCTACCTCCTTGGCCAAAATGAATTACAGATATATGCTCTATAATCATAATACTGCAAATTTTTATGCAATCCTTTAAGGTTTTATGTCTAATTTATTTTTAATTGCACACTGTAGAATGCATTGTTGCCCAGTGAAACAGAAGGTTTAATTTACTCCTTCAATGTTGAAATGCCAGAATTGAGGTACTCCTTTTTCTACAGAGTTTGAAATAAAATGTCATGCTTTTCCAATATGCTTATGATGATGTATTGTCTTGTAGTCATTTCACTGTATGTGCAAAATCCACATTTTATAGTCTTCACAATGTGGTTGTGAGGTAAAGTCTTAAGAAATTTGTTTGAAGAGACGAATCTTGTGAAAGCTTAACAGAAAAGTAAGAGGTCATGAACAACAGAGGATATGAACACATACTCAAGGCTGACCAGGGCCGGCCCAACACAGTTTGGCACCTGAAGCAGACAGCAAAATAGTTGAACAGATCACACAAGAAACCAACCAAATCATGTGTGTAAATTTATTTTACTGTAGAAGCGACTCTTCAAAATCTAGGTGCTACCTTCCATGCCTTCTCATTAGAGGTTTAGCTATTGTGCCTCTTCTGCTTAAATAGAAGGCAGGCTTTCACTTTTACACATTTTCTTTGCTTCATTTGTGTCATTGAGAGCCAGTGTGGTGTAGTGGTTAAAGCGGTAGACTCGTAATCTGGTGAACCGGGTTCACGTTCCTGCTCCTCCACATGCAGCTGCTGGCTGATCTTGGGCTAGTCACACGTCTCTGATGTCTCTCAGCCTTACTCACCTCACAGAGTGTTTGTTGTGGGGAGGAAGGGAAAGGAGATTGTTAGCCGCTTTGAGACTCCTTAGGGTAGTAATAAAGTGGGATATCAAATCCAAACTCTCTTCTTCTTCTTCTTCTTCTTCTTCTTCTTCTTCTTCTTCTTCTCCTTCTCCTTCTCCTTCTCCTTCTCCTTCTCCTTCGCAGCAAAGAAGAAAAATAATGCAAGACAGGAAAGGATAAAAAGTTATGTGCGCACAATGTGTACATTATCAGGGTATTGACTAGATAACCTTTGATATCCCTTCCAACCCTATAATTATTACATTCTTCCAGATATCCAGGATATCAGCTTCACACCCATACAGTAATGTATGATGCATACTTTGGATACCTAGTTCAAGCAAATATCAATTAGAAAGGTATCCTATGCACAAGAAGCTGGCATAAAGCAAAACAGTATAAGATAAGCCAACATAAACATGCGTCAGTTCAACAGCAGGACCTGGCGGAAATAAAACAAGCCTTTAAAACAGTGTTTTATGCCAGGTTGCCAAGTCATGTGGCTGAGCTCAATAGGCTTAGGCCTAAGTCCAAGCTCCACCACACCCTTCAATGCCCCTTTTGGTGGACACACAGGCTGAGATGGGATGAAGAAGCTGCGCTGTCATATCTTTGGGTGAGCCAGGTTGGAGACTTCACATCTGCTGAGATGGAAATTGGCTCACCCCAGTGGATTATGCCATAGGATTGCCCTCTTAGGGTCTTCTGTTGCCCCCATCAAGAATCAGGTCATGCCAACTCAGGGAGGAAATAATATTCACACATTCCTTAGTTTGTTGTTGTTGTTGTTGAGTCGTTTAGTCATGTCCGACTCTTCGTGACCCCATGGACCAGAGCATGCCAGGCACTCCTGTCTTCCACTGCCTCCCGCAGTTTGGTCAAACTCATGCTGGTAGCTTTGAGAACAGTATCCAAACCATCTCGTCCTATGTCGTCCCCCTCTCCTTGTGCCCTCCATTTTCCCCGACATCAGGGTCTTTTCCAGGGAGTCTTCTCTTCTCATGAGGTGGCCAAAGTACTGGAGCCTCAGCTTCACGATCTGTCATTCCAGTGAGCACTCAGAGCTCTTAGTACCATTATCATTATTTCAGTATTCAAGTATTCAAGCTTCAGTATTCAAGTTACTCAATCTCTTCTTGCCCTTTGCCTTACAAGAACATCATTAGCAAATAATAATATGTTATCTATTATTATTAGCTTTGAAAAGCCATGCTTTTCATTTTTTAAAAAAAATAACTGTCCTAGCAAAGATTTAGTAACAGAAACCGTAGTGCAGTATCATATTTTTACAAGATATATTAGAAAATGTTTTCTAGTATTTATAAGGGGTTTATCATAAATAATAAAACTACACTATAATTGTCATAATCCATTGCAAAGTATTTTTGTTGTGAACTGTTCTTTTAGTTTTTTATAGCTTATACAGGGATGGTATAATTTTGAAAATTCACACAAGATCCCCCCATCATTAATGTAAATTAACTAGATTCATCTGAATTTTATTCTTGCTCTAGTGCTTCCCATCCTAAATTCTTAGGAAAGAACTTCTATGATGATTTATAAGCAGTAATATAGGGGAATTCATTTAGACAGATTTAATTAGCATGCCACCACACTTTGCATATTTTGATAGTGCTTCATAAACTACTACCTTCTTGCAATTTCCATCTAAGATTATTAACTTCTGTCCTCCGTCTCAAATACTCAAAAAATAAAATATCACCAGCTCTTTTCTATGACTGTTACAATCATGTAAAACAAATAAAGCAGCATATTGTTAGATGTTATAAATAACTATAACCATGTGCACTGCAAAGGAAATATATTTCTCACACCTCATTACCTCTGTCACACTCAGAAAACAAAACGTTGTCCTACTTATTTGTTGCACCAGCAAATGCATAATTTTTAAACTATCAACTATTGATGGTTGTGAACATTATCTGAGCCCAGTGGTGGAGAATGTATGTTTCTGGGATAATATTCTACATTTCATTGTCCTATCCAGACAATCTGACAGCTAGTTAGTTAGTCCAGATGTATTTATTACATTATATGTTTATTACACCATATGTTTCTATGTCCTGTTTCAGCCATTCCACTCTATTTTCCTCCCCCACCCAGTTGTCATGGTTTCTTTATGTCTCCCAAGCCTTATTAGGGCATCCCCCCGCCCACATATTAAAATGATGTGAGGAAGGAGAACAGTTTGCACTTCTGTCCCCGCCCCCTCCATGTGCCTTTCACTTCCTGTAAGGATAACTTCTGTAGCAGGGAGTCTTCTGTTAGTGTGTAAGCTTCCTGCATGATCTTCCGTGGTGCTAAATTACACAGAGAGCTATACATTGCATTTCACTCTTACAATGCATGAGCAGTGGATGGACCAGGCAACAAGAACATGACAGAGGGGGCAGGGGCATGAAGTGGAAGTCCAGTCTCCCCACCTCTATGCAGCTGTAATTACATGAGGGAGGATACTTGAATAGGGCCTCAGTTTCTCAGCAGTCGATGTCACTAAGATATCATGGGGTTGCTTGGAAGTTGTTCTCCCTCTTAGAGTTTTTCCTCTGAAGTACCTCCCTCTTGTTTGTTTGTTTGTTTGTTTGTTTGTTTGTTTGTGGTGTTTGCTACATAAGCATAGGCACTGGGAAGAGTTTGGAAAGCATTAGTTTTCGTATACAGCTATCATTGACCTTATTCAAGATACCATGGTTTGTAAAGTTGTCTAAAACTTTTATTCTGCTATGATAAGCAAAACTTAACTTGAACTTGGAACGTCTTTAAATGTTTTGGGTATTATCAGTAATATGTTAAGTCAAAGACAAAGGAACGGATAAATTCCTGAGCCCAATTATATTTGAATAATTACCTTTTTTCAAATAAACAGAAGACTTTCAGGATCTTTACAAGAATCACTTCCTGCTGGGAAAATGTCAATCATATTTTTCACAGATGTTTGTTTTATTTCTTCTACTTAAGTGTACTTATTCCAGTCTCAACAATAATTAAAATGAGCAGTATGAAAAATAGCAATCCTACTCTGAGTTCAATGAGACTTAGAACCAAGTAAGTGTGCGTAAGATTGCAGCTTAAAGCACATAAACTCATCAAACATTGCTTTGCACAAAACTACTACTCCTGATCACACAGAGCATGAATCTGAGAGTCCAAGTTCATTTTCTGGCATCCTCTGTTGAAATGATCTCTAGCAGCAGAGCCACAAAATACCTCTATAGTGGTACCTGGGGTTAAGAACTTAATTCGTTCTGGAGGTCCGTTCTTAACCTGAAACTGTTCTAAACCTGAGGTACCACTTTAGCTAATGAGGCCTCCTCCCACTGCCACTGCCCTGTCGCCGTGTGATTTCCGTTCTCATCCTGAGGTAAAGTTCACAACCCGAGGTACTACTTCCGGGTTAGCAGAGTCTGTAACCCGAGGTGTCTGTAACCCGAGGTACCATTGTAACTTGAGGCATTGAAGAGCACAGGAAAGGCTATATACTTCTGAGATAGACTAACTGCTTATATCCTTGAAGAGCACAGGAAAGGCTATATACTTCTGAGATAGACTAACTGTGTATCTGAAGAAGTGTGCATGCACACGAAAGCTCATACCAAGAACTAACTTAGTTGGTCTTTAAGGTGCTACTGGAAGGAACTTTTTTATTTTGCTTATATCCTTAACTGTGATTGTTCTCATCCATTGCTGTATCAGAGAATACCTCTTCCTCTAATAACAAAATACATGTTTCCGTGTTCAACTAACCTGCTATATGGTACTGGTAGCATGTATTTGTTATGTGCTTCAATTCATTTAAGTCTTTTATTCCCTACCCTTCAGTGTATGCATGTAGCATACCACTAAACTATTTTCACACAAACCATTGTAAAGTACATTGAGCATTTGTGGTACTTGAAAATGTGGTTAATGCAGGATATAATGTGGAAAATAAATCAAAGGTGGTTTCCAACGAATGCAGGCCTTACATTTCTATTACAGATTTAAGTTTGTAAAAAATGCCCTCAATATATTAATTTTTACCCCCCATGCGTCTTTTTCATAGTATGCTTTGGGCAGGGATCAGATACACCGCTGAGTTCCTGATCAAGAACTCCCTAGTACAGTCAGTTTCTGCTTTCAGCAGAGATCTTCCTGGAGTTCACGCTAGGCTTCAAAGCAGGAAAAGGGAGAACAGGGAGTACACAAACAGTGCACTACCAATTATTGGCAGGCCCTGCCCACCTGTCAAAATGGTCCACTGTAGGTAGAGTAACTCAGAATCCTGACTGTTGTCTGGAACCTATTCCCCATGCTCACTGCCAACAGCTTTTTGTGGGATAGTCCCAGCACTGAGTGAAGACGCCAGAGATTGAACCTCAAATTTTATTGGATATGAATTCTGTGCTCCACAGCTGAGCTATTGCCCTTCCCTAGATTCCACAAAGGCCAAACAACATTTAGATCAGTGAAAAAAGAAGTTCTATACTAGTATGAAATTTGTCTCCAGGAATTCAACTACATTACTTAAATTCAAATGGAATATAATAGTACCTGTTAAGTACAAGCTCCTCATATCCCACCTGGATTGTGCATCCCATTTAACTCAAGATGTGTGATAACTCAGATACTTTAAGCATGGCTATTTTTCTCCCATAGCTCTAGCCTACATATCTCTGTCCACACCACTCCATTAACATCAATATACAAGAGGTCAAGTGGGATTATAATATGCAATGGCAATGCCACCCTCTCCAACCCAGGTTAGCAAACATTGCCATTAAACATGAATGGTGTTACATGGAAACATGGGAAAGTTGCTTCAATACCCAATATTAGATGATGTAAGAATGGGCCCTCAGTGTTCATGTAAAGAGACTTCTAGAACATATTCAAGGCCTTACCCCAATTCTTGACATTCACAATTTTATTGAAATTTAAATTTATGAATGACTGTGTGTGTGTTTGTGTGAGTGACAACAGATGAGTGACAACAGATGAGATACAACCAGACTGCAAATCCCTCAATACTGATTATTCCCATTCCCCCAGTAATTGGAACAGGTCAGTGCTTAAATTAAGTCCTGAAATAGATTTTCCTTTCTTTTAGCTGTGAATGTAGCCTGAACACCTATCAACCCGGACAATATGCTATATATCCTTGGCAGAGACTGCTCTGTAGACGAGTGTCATATATATCTCCTTTTCTAGTACATAAAGAATGACAGTATAACAGAAAGAAATTGTACAAGGGAGTGAAGACAGCTCTTTAACTGGAGATGCCTAAGCAAATCCATTAATATCCCACCTGACATATTTCAGAGCTGAAGCATGTCATCAAAAACAGGTAACAGAACTGAGCAGTAGTTCAAATTAGGCTGCAGAGCTATGATACTGACTTCTTCCTGTGCTACTTCCATTTGCAGGAGTAAAGGCCAAGGTATTGGGGGAGAGGAGAACATGGACAGTAAATAATTTCTGCCCATTCAATGGGCTGTGAGGAGGAACACAGGGGTGACATTTTACTTTCCATAAAAGGAAAAGTATAGCTCTTATTCAATTTTCTGGATTCTTTTCAGATCAAATTAGTGCTAAGAAGTATTTGGTTCATTTGTTATTGGAAGAGACCGTACCAACTTAGTCAAGCAAGAAAATTACCTCAAAAGCTTACAAGATTTATAATGCTTAGAAAAGAAAACAAAAAAAGGCAATTCGAAACCTAATGAGACATTTTAGGCCTCATTTACATCTGTAACCTGACCCATTTCTGCAAAGTGGTAATTTGGTAATTTGCATACTAAAAGCTAGGTATTTATTCATCCTTAACCAAAAAGATGATGAGATTACTAATACTATAGCACAATTAACATTACCTTACACTCTATTGTCACTTATACAAGACGACGACTAGATATGTTTCTATTAACACATTCTATTAAAATTTAGTATTACACCAAACATTTAATGACAGAAATATAAAATCTCTTCTGTTATCAGTGACAGATACAGCATTAGATTAATAGTATATTTGAAAGTAAGGTAGCAACTATTCAAAAAAAAAGGAAATCAAGCTGTACAATGCAGTCTCTTGGTGGCACCGAGTACTGTCATAGTAGAATCAAAACACTTGATTTTGCAGATAAACACTTGATTTTGCAGATAAAAACATTTTGTCCTAAACAATAAAAATTGCTGATGTTTCCCTGTGCATGCTTTTGCAATAGGATGCCATCTATGCAGTCTTGTTTGTCATAGCTATCATGCCCCACTGAAACACTGAAAAAAATGTATTTCCCTTCATCTTATGAATTTGCTATTATTGAAAATAAGAAAGGAAGCAAGTGTAAACAGGCAATGAATATGCAGTTATTTCAGCAACACATATTTAGGCTTCGTTACAGCAACAGGTACCTGAGACCAGGTAGTTGTTCCTAAGGCTTCACAGAAAAGCAGAGACTCGGGGTCATGCAGATATTACAGAGAACACTCCCAGATATAAGGGGCAGCAAGGGAGAAAGGGAACCTCTGAGCCAGCAGGAGGCCTTAGGGCAGCTGCAGATGTTGGAACTTGAGAAACAAAAGGTTAAAGGGTGTGTCAAGATATAAGGCTGGGAAAATAAGGTGTGGCACAAAGCCAAGGAAGGTTTAGAAGAAATGGAGAGTATGCTTGTAAAAGGGTGATAGCGGCAACCTGAATAGGGGTGGAACATAAGAAAGAAGAACGATGCTTTGTGCCAGATCTGCTTGATGATCGCATCACTGTATCAGGAAAATGTATCAGTAACAGAAGATAGCTTTTGAGCAAAGACTAGCTAGATTGTCTGGAACACATTGAACTTGAGATGACAAGTCAGGGATGAAGTCAGAGGAGTAGTGTAGGCACTGGGAATCAAAAACAGAATTGGAGGAGTAAGAAACCAGGAGGATACAACGTGTTCCAGGAGTGTGGAGATAAAAAGAAGGGGAAACTGGGCAATAATTGCATTGAAAGGATGGGGCATGGGATGATTTTTTAAAATAGAAAATTGGAAAATGCAGAAGGGAAAACAAGAAACCAGGACCTTTGGCAGTTGCTGGAGTTATCAGGGTCACTGGGGGAGAGCTGCTGGTTGAGGCCAGATATCACTCTCCAAATATTGCCCTTTCACCTGGGCAAATTCAGGTTTTCCTGCTCTTCCAACATTTTTTGGAGTTCCCAAAGAGGCAGGGGGTGGGGTGCAGTTTGAAATTAGAACAGAAAAGTCAGTCCCCAAGGACTGTCTTTTCATTTTTTTTCAGTTATAAAGCAAGACTTTTCATGCAACAAAACATCTATAATCTTCATAGAGAAAATGAGGGAGATGATTAAGGAGGTCTTAAGTCACAACTAAATCATTTCTTTCCTAATTTGGTTCTGATCAGACATCTTTATTCTAGCTAATTTGTATTTCTTGCTTATTTTTATTGCAAAGTACTCTGAGCATTTTATTAAAGGGCAACATAATAAATAGCTGCAATAAACAAATATACCTAAACTAAATGCAATGAGGTAAGGAAACAATAGTTAAGGCGTATGCACTAGTCAGAAGTATATTGTTTGAAGCAAATAAATGTTCTAATATTCTAACCTTTATGGATTAAGTGTTTTTCAAGACATGTTTCAGAGTGAAACCGTGTGGGGTTTTTTTTAAAATATTTTTTAAATTTTATAGCCCTTTTATCTTCTGAAGTGAATATTCTGTACTACATGCTAGTCTGCCCTGAATCTTCCCTGAGAACTGAGTGCTCATAATTTTTCAAAGGGTATGATTTCTTCACTCTCACTTTTTAGCTAAGTTGTATTTTATATATTTCAACTTGTGGTGTGGAAACTGCTTTTTCATAGCTTCATCCGATATAGAAGCCCAGCACCGCACAGGGAGGCCAGTTTTGCATATCCTTCCCAAAATAGGTACAAACTGGTCCTGCCTGCCCACATGGGGCCAAAACATTACTTTAGCGTGAAGCCATGGAAAAGTGGCTCCCATGTCACTGTTGTCACATACAAAGGGCAACCAAGCATCAATCCCACTCCATTAGCTATTTTGACGTTTGTAGACACACTCTTAACATATAATGTTATTAGATCCTGTCCTTAGACTGGAATCCATAATATGATTACGATGGACTGTGTCCACTAATGGACAGAATGTCTATTTTTTCTGGAGAGAAGAGTGCATTACAAGCTTCATTACACATTCACTTCAGTGCAGGGATCAATTCTATATGTATGTGAGCTGCCTTTCACAGAAATGATTGGGAATACACTTCAACCAGGAGTTCCCCAAGTAGACCACCTACTGGAATTTTAGTGGGTGGTGGTGTTGTATTATGTCAGTGGATCTGCAATGGCATAACTTGCTCTAACGTCAACCCCCATTGGGGTTGAACTATATGGGTTTAAATGGTAGATGCCCAGTTTCCACCTCCCACCTCCTTCAACATCTTCAATTCAGTAGAACCCTAACCTGGCTTCAAGGTCAGAAGAAGTGGCAAGGATTGCTCCTGACTTTTATTAACTTTGGCTGGAGGGGATAGGCTGGCCTCAAGGGAGTTTGGGTCTATGCCCAACTAAACCACATAGAGACCACCATCCAAGTGATGCTTCAAGATGCTCATCAGCACCTTCAGTTTCCTGTTTTCCTTTATTTATGTATTTCTAGGATTTTCTATCTACCTTTCGCTAACCAAAACATATTAAGTGCTTTGGTCAAATTACAAGCAGCTGTTTACCAGGTGCTGCAGTGCAAAACAGTCAAATGAAAATTCCATTGCTAAAGCTTTAGCCAAGGGGAAGAATTCCTATTCAGCCCCTGCCCCATGGCAACTTGAGGGTGGGCAAGCACTGAGGTGGCTGGTAACTGTGTCAGGAGATGGGTTCCTATATTTAAGTGGCAAATCAGCACTCACCTCCCACTGGTCAGCTGATGCTGGCCAAGTGTGAACCCTCACCACATCTCCTAATCATTGTTCAAATGGCTGTCTACTTATATAAACTCTAAATTTACCTATTTGCACTCAATTACGTTTAAATACTTTATTTGCCAATCAGCAATCTCTTCTTAGAGTGTTAATTATTTTGTGGTGAAGATCGCTTCTAAAATTTCTTTGATGTGAGCTTTACCATGAAAGAATCCCTGATAGATTACATATAAACAGACCATCTTGAGCAATACACTTCTTAGGTGTAGCTAATGGTTTTAGCCATGTTCTTTTTGGTCGCCTTTATTAAACCTGGCGAATTCAGGAGAAATCCACAAAGCATTACATTATCAGCATAACATGAAACAGTTGCAGGTAATCAATAAATATATATACTTTATGTGCTCTAAAATGTAAGGAACATGATTTCTCAAAAGCACACTTAAAAGGGCTATTCATGCTGTTTTTCATTGATTTTTTTCTCTCTTGGTACAAGTCACAGTGTGCATTCTGTGTGCTATTACAAAGACAAATTCTGGACTTAAAAAGATGAATGCTGATAGTGGAAAGAAAGCCTAAACAGAAGGCAGTATTGGTCAAACTCCCAGAGGCTAATTAAATTCATCTGTTACACAAAGATATTGGGGATAATTATAATTGTTGGGATGGATCTAAACTTCCAGGGAATGGAAGTTCTGATATCTGGACACTCCAGAACGATGTGAGAGGTGGTACTGGACACTGCAATCTTCATCAGAGGCTATTCTTCATGTGCCTCTCTCAAAGGAAGTATTAAGTATAGTTACACAAGAATAGGCATTTTCAGTGGTCAAGGCCTTGTCTGTGAAATGCTCTCCCTGGGGAAGCACACCTGGAACCATCATTATTAGTTTTAAGGGACCAAACTAAGACCTTTTTATTCACTCAGGCCTTGGGTAACCAAGCTGATTTCCATGGTGTAGTAATCATATTTTAGTGGGGTAGCTAGGCATAATCCTTATTATGTCACTGTATGAGTATTTTAGGTATTTTGCTACAGGTGGGTATCCATGTTGGTCTGCTGTAGTAAAAAAAAAAATAAAAAAAAATCCAGTAGCACCTTAGAGACCAACTAAGTTTGTCATTGGTATGAGCTTTCATGTGCATGCACACTTCATTAGACGCCGTTTATTTTTTCTGGTGTTAAATGTTTTTAACTTGCATTTTATCTTCTTAAGTTATGCTGAGACTTTTTTTGTAAAAAAACAATTAACAAACAACAACAACAACAAAGATTTCAGAAGGAAAGTGAAATTCATGAAAATTCCGCCAATGAGAACCTCCACTATTTTCACGTTCCTTCCTTTTGTTGAGTCACAGGACTGGATCCAACCCTCTTCCTTTCAGCATTGTTGCTAAAAAGAATGAACCCTTTCAAGCTTGCATGAATATTAGGCCCTGTTAGTTCAATGCGGTATACTCCCAAGCAAGTGTGTGTTGGAGTGGGAAATTGCCACTCACCTACTTTCTTTCAGTAGGAGATGCTAATGTATACAAGGATTTTCTTTTACTTTTGCAAAGTAGCAAGATCAAACCTATTTGTAATAATAGCAGTAAAAATACTAATATTTATCATTAAGTGCACACTAGGTAAGAAAAGTACAGTCGTACCTTGAAAATCAAACGGCATGCATGGCATCATGTCATGGCCATGATGACAGGGAGAGTTAGAGATTACACCAAACAGAAAGTACAGAAAGAATGGAAAATCTTTAAAGAGTATCTGGGAAAGTATTATAATAATAAACACCTCCTGGCAGAAATAGAATGATCCTTGTAAAACAACAAATATGTTTTTTGGTATCTGAGGAAAACAAAGAAAGCAATACAACAATTTGGAACTGTGTTTGAAAAAATAGTAGAAATAATAACAATGAGTCTAATCGGAAGTCAAATGTGTTTATTTTGCTTTGTTTTCTTCTTTCCTTTTTTCTTTTCTTTTCTTTTTTTGTTTTTTGTTTTGTTTGTACCTCTTTCCTTGGTCTTTTCCTCTTGGACCTGCTAAGAAATAGATAAAGAGATAAAAGTTAAATATAAAAACTTGAGTAAGTTAAATGTGATGTTTTGTAATTTTTCAATTATTGTTCATTTATTGTTAAAGTTGGTCAATTATAATGAACTGATGTAGTAGTTACTGCGGGGGGGTTGTTATTGTTGAACTCTAAATAAAGAATGAATTTAATTTTGTTTTTTAAAAAAGAAAGTCAAACGGAATCTGTTCCAGAAGTCCGTTTGACTTCCAAAACATTCGGGAACCAAGGCGCAGCTCCCTGCAGCCAATCAGAAGCCATGGAAGTGACGGCGGACGTTTGGGTTCCAAAGAACATTTGCAAACCAGAACAATCACTTCCGGGTTTGCAGCGTTTGGGAGCCAAAACGTTCATCTTACAAGGCGTTCGACTTCTAAAGTACGACTATACCTTGTTCCTTCTTAGTGGAAAGCTGAAGGGAGAGGGGACAGTTTGACAAAAATGTAGCAAGGTTTGAAGTATGCTGAGATGTTAACTTGTATTATCATCACCCTGTGGAACACAGGTCAGTCGGTGATCACCCAGTCATTTATTCCATCGAGAAGTTGTTAAAAATGAGTATATTGTCCATTGTTTTTGTCAGCTTCGGTCTTGAACAAATAGATATATTTTCTTGTGCATGCGGTGTCAATAGCAATGCTCAAGTTTCTTTATAGGGCTGCAAACCAACACTCTGGTTTCTGGCTGGAATCTAACACTCACTTACTTCAGAGTAAATCCCACTAGAACTTGCTGTGACTAATATCTAAGTAAACATGCATGGGATTATCAATCGGCATTATTTCTGAAAGGGTTTTTATTTCCATGGCAAACCCTTCAACACTACAGCTCCTTGCAACAGCCACAAGACAGTGGAGAAGAAGTGTGTTATGGTGGGTGGAATATTATGGAACTCTCGTTATAAAGAAATGGTACCCTACAGTGTGATTTGCATCATGCTGTGTGAGCCGCCTACACTTTTCAGCAGTTGGTTCTGCGTCTGTAATTTATTGCTCCAGAAGCCATTATAATAACACAAGAAATGCCTCAGCAAGTGTGGAGGGAAGAACACATCACAGTCAGATTGTAATGACTATTTAGACTATTTAAACTCACTCAGCTTGTTCTGCATTAGAAAAACAAGCCCTATTAAATTACTTATTTTATACATTTTATTTGGCATTCCGGCTTCATTGTAGTCGAGATTAAACACCTTATTACACTTTTGAAGAGAGAAGCTTATGAAAATAATTGCCCAGAAATTACTGTGTTAAGTGTAAAAACTGTTGGGTAGAAATCTGATTTAAAAAAAAAACAAAACCCAAAAAACTTGTAGATCTCTGCTGGGCAAATATACTAGGTTTCTTAGAAGGAAATGTCTGTCCCATTTCAACAGAGAAGAAGAAGAAGAAGAGTTTAGATTTGATATCCCGCCTTTCACTCCCTTTAGGGAGTCTCAAAGCAGCTAACATTCTCCTTTCCCTTCCTCCCCCACAACAAACACTCTGTGAGGTGAGTGGGGCTGAGAGACTTCAAAGAAGTGTGACTGGCCCAAGGTCACCCAGCAGCTGCATGTGGAGGAGCGGAGACGCGAACCCAGTTCCCCAGATTACGAGACTACTGCTCTTAACCACTACACCACACTGGCTCTCAACAAGTGTGCTATCACTTGCTATTACTTAGAGTGCTATCAGAGTACAAGAACAATGTGGGAGGCAGCACTTATGAGTTATAAGCTCAACCTGATTGGCATTAGGCATAAGGTACAAAGGCTATGGGTGGCCTTTCGTTGGTTGGAGAGATCCTTGTGTCTCACTGGTCAGCTACTGCCCACCTTAAGCCCCTGGTCAATAAGGTGCCAACCAGCCAGTGTCTGCCTGTTTCAATGTGTCCTTGGAGCTCAGAGTATCATTTGGCAAACAGATCAAACCACCGCACCAGGCAACAAAGAAAATAAACAAACCCTCTTGCACCTAGTAAGCTGGAATATCAGGACAATATGTCCTGTCTTCTCTGCTGGCCAACTGCAAGTTAACAACTCACAGAAGATGGCCATCATTAATCGTGAGCTGGAAACACTCAAGATTGATTTTGCCACTTTACGGGAGATCAGACTCACTTTGAATGGCAGCCTCTGAGAGAAGAACTACACCTTCTAGCAAGGAGAGCATCCAGAAGAACAACATATTCATGGTGTAAGCTTCACAGTGAGGAACCACTGACCAAGGGCTCAGAGTTCTTGCTCTCTATCCAACTTTCAGCCACCTCCATTCCAGTTAACATCTTGAATGTGGTCCCACTATGTGCTTGGACATACAGATCAAGGACCTGTTCTAGAAGGAACTAGACCAGGCTCATTCTTGGTTCATTCTTGGATGCCTTCCGTATAAAGAAGGGTGTGAAACAGAGATGTGTTCTTGTCCCAACTCATTTTAGCATATTCTTCTCTCTATTAATCTCATATGTCTTCAGTTTGACTGAGGACGATGTGTACTTCCATTCAAGAAGTGAAGGGGTCTGTTCAACCTGGCATGTTTCCATGGCATGTTGTGAGATGTTGTTTGCAAATGACACGTCTACAAAGATTCATCAATCATTTTGCCCAAGCCTGCATGGCGTTCGGCCTCCCCATCAGCCTGATGAAGACCAACGTCTTGCATCAGGGCATCACCAGCACTCCGCACATTGGCATTGGTGACCACATGCTTGAGGTGGTAGACAAGTTTGTTTACCTGGGCTCCACCATCATCAACAACCTTTCCATTGACACTGACCTAGAAAAGTGTATTGGTAAGGCAGCTACAGCAATGGCTCACCTCTCCAAAAAGTTATGAGAGAACAAGGAGAAGGAAGGGGGGAGTTCAAGGGGGAAGACACAGACTGACAGTTTAAGCTCAGTCTCACAACATGCCATGGAGGGCCACCAGAAATATCCCATCCCATGACACGTAGGTGTGCAAGAAGTAATGCGAGTTGGGAGGGCCACCAGAAATATCCCATCCCATGACACGTAGGTGTGCAAGAAGTAATGAGAGTTGTGAACAGGAAAGGAAGTGAAAGTGGGGCTTTAAATGTGGGAAGAGGAAGGGGTGGAACTCAGACTCTGCAACAGCTAATTTGGAAGCAGATGCTGAGTGACTCAGCTCCAGAATGATTTGTGTGTTTTGAGCAATAAACCTGAGTTAATTACTGCTGGAGTTGTCTCGTTTCTGTGGGAGAGAACCAACCATTACATAGGCAATATTTAACAGTTGATGGTGACATGACAAAAGAAACAATTGGCCATGGTTTACCACTCAGAAGTAAAGGAATATGTTTATTTTGCTGAGGTATTACAGATCTGTCAGAGGCAAGTGGGAAAAGTGCATATACTATGTGCAGTGGTGATCAAATCAGATCCTCAGCACTGAAGTGCCTGCCTCTGCTATGCAGCCCCTACTAACAAGCTAATGAAATTTCCTCTCCTTGTGGTACAAGATGGTGCCTTCCTCTATTCTGTGTAAAAAACACACAAAAACCCTCAGCTGGATTGACGGTTGAATCTTTCTTCAACCCTGGCAGCAGAACAGAGTCCTCCTCTGATTGCAACCAGCTCAGGGGGCACAGGACAGACTGTGTGGCACTTCGGTGTTATTTCTCCCCAGTCCTCAGGTCTTCTTCCAGAAGTGCCTCCTTCACTCTGTCTAATGGTAGGTCCAGCCCTGTCCAGCCTGTGCTACTATAGCTATAGGGACCAAGAGGAAGTGAGGAAATGCCAATTTTTCATTGGGTGAGTTTTCATATGATAGCTTTTCATGCCACTGTGCTGATGTCCTGCTTGTGGATGTTGCCCAGGAATCTAGTTTGACCATTGCATGAACAGAATGTTGGGATTGATAGGCTCTTCTTACATTCTTATGATTGAAATGCTGGCATTAAAAAAAGGGTTTTATTTCTTAATTAGTCTGAATTACCGTTTGTATTATCATTGAATGTTTGCACAAGATGAGAAAAAATATTCAGGTTACTTCAGATAATACCATTTTAAAAAACACTCTTGAGAACATCTTTTTTTCTCTTTCACCACCTTATCAGACTACTCTTCTATAATGCTGATTAAAATTACAGTCAGCTTCCTAGCCATCTAACTATCCTAGTTATCTTAGAGATAAAGCAATCTTTTCTATCAATTAAGTGCATTTCTGAAAATGTGTAAGACTTCTCTTTGATGAGAGCAAAATTTATTTGGAAGCTAAACTAACATTTCCTTCTTCAGTTATTTGCCACCTGCCCCTAAAATCATATGCAAGGGTTAAAGCGAACAGCACCATAAAAAATTAACAGCCCGTGTTGGCTCCGTCTCTTGTAGCATGTGTATGTACATACTGTTAAATTTCTTCTGGTTTTGTTTGTTTTTCTCTAGTCTATTTCTGGTGGCTTAGTCAGCTTTTCTCTCTATTTTTCCATCTCTGTTCTTGATCCAGTATAAATCCCAGTCCAAACAGTGCTGGTGTAATTTCAGTGGCAGAATTCTTAAAGCTACAGTTCTTGTACATTAGGACTTTTCTCTTTTACCAGTTTTATTTTATGTTCCCATCACTTTTGGGTTCCATCATAATGACAGTTCTTTCCTCTTTCAGGGAAAAAGAACAACCACAAATCTACAGCCTTAAATGTTCCAGACTGTAAGCTTACCTGTTGTCTCTACTATTTCTATTGCTCTTCATTCACCAGACTCATTCCTGTCACATCTTTGAATGGCTCTAGCTTGTCACCATCTTTCTCTTGGCCACTTCTGTGTTTCATTTATCTTCCCCACACATTTTTCCACAAGTGTGATCACTGGGTGAGCTTCATAGTATGTCTTCTTCTTAGAATGCTTCTCCTTTCCAGAGCATGCCTATTCCCTTGTGACAGCATGTAGCTATACCAGCCAGATTCCAAAAAGCTACTTAAGGCATCTTTTGTCTTGTCTCCTCCCTCCCTCCCTCTTTTGAATAACACACAATATCACAAATGACTGCAGGTATTTTAGGCATGCCCCCTGAGGTGTTTCCCCTTTCCCCCTCTTTTTTTCAACGATAGATTCCTGTGTTGTATCACAACCTGTAAATAGCTTCCTTAAAATGTCTGGTGCTCATGGGATAGGCACATAGAACAATACATGAAGAACTAGCCACCCCACAACTCACATGTTCTGAGGACTTCTGTAACTACAGTCTTTTTCATATAGCCTCTTTTTCTCCACTACTGACACACTTGTACCAGAGACCATTAGGAGAAATGTGAGGTGTCTTTGGGATGTGTATAGAATCCAGCCCACCCCTTGCCACTGTGTTCCACTGTACAATGCATGAATAACTTTCACTGACTAAATACATATGAGTCTTGTAAACAGACCTGCCATCCTCCCTAACCTCCAGAGCCTAGATGTTCTTGTGTTGTCTGTGCGTATTTTATAAACAGAAGAGTCCAGCATCCTGTTTTAACAGTGGCTGCCCAGCTAATGGAAAACTTGTGAGCAGCATCTGAGTACAATAGCAACTGGCATTCAGAGGCTTACTCCTTTCAGTACTAAAGACAGTACAGCCTAGACATTTGTATAATCCTCTTTTAAAGCTCTCCAAGTTGGTGAGAGATGTGGCAATTACCACCTTGTGGTAGTTAACTCCATAGTTTAACTATGTGCTGTGCAAAGAAGTACTTAATTTTCTCTGTCCTGATTCTTCCAGCATCCTGCTTCACTGAATGATCCCAGTTTTTGGCACCATCACAGAAGGAATAGAACTTTTGTCTCTCAGCTTTTACCATATCACACGTAATTTTATATATCTCTGTCATGTCAATGCTCACTTGGCTTTTATCCTATCTTTAAAAAATCCCCAAATTGTGTCCCTTTCCTCAAAGGGAAGTTGTTCTAGCCTCTTGATCATATTGGTTACCCTTTTTTGAGCTGCACAATGTCATTTCTGAAGTAAGACGAGCTGTAGCTATATGCTTGTTGACAGTCTCAAAGAACTGTAAAAGGTTCATGAGACAGAACTTGTCTTTGCAGAAGCCATTACATATCTAAACAAAAACTTTAATAAGTACAATTGTGTTTTGTTTTTGTTTTTTGTTTTGTTTTATATACTGGGGATTTTCCCCATAGCAATCCAAATAGACTCTCAATCATGCAAGATTGCTGTATTAGCTGGGAAATTGGGGGGGGGGGCGATCCTAATTGAAATCCTACAGTGATTTGCACACCCAAATTTCTGTTCTACAACATTCTGCCCCACCCCACTTCACCTAAGTAATCAAAGAAGTAACTTTGCAGCAGATATGGTGCACTATTAATATTTTTATGTAATTAAGAAGTAATAGTAGATAACGGTAGATAATAATAGTGTCATCTTAACTTGACTCTATTAAACTCACACAATTCTAGCCCACTCAGTCCCAGTGACTTATGAAGAGGTTAGGAATTTAAAAACAGCAACAACAGCTAATAGAGAGATCCAATTAAACTACCATTACAAAAAAGGCAAGATTCTGAACCCTTTATAGTTATAAAAAGAATTGTGAAAATAGCAACTGTATATTAAGGTTTGCTTTGACAGAAAAAAAAATGTTTGCAGAGCTGTACTCTTTGGTGGTAGTCATTTCCTTACAATTTCTCAGTCAATCCGTGAACTTTTCTGTTACATCAAAGTATATTTCCAACTGGGCATTAAAATCTACTTAAACCACAGCAGCTCATGCTCGGTGTGGGCACCACCTCCACCGTATCTATCCATTGATATTAACTTCTCCCACTGAGTTTATCTGCACTGTAAACGCATAATAAATCTGTGAAATGTGACACTTCAGCATTCGGCTTTTTCCCCTTTGCCTTCTGACAGTTCTTTCCCTTTGTATCTCTGGACTATAGAAAGTTAGATTCATAAATCTGAAAGGGTCCACAAGGTAATCCAGCTGAAACCTCTGCCTGAGTGCAAGTACAGTTTTGCCCTGTGCCCCTCACCTTTAAACTTTATACACTGAAGACCATTATGCAGTTTGGAATGCACTATAGAAGAAGCAGGGTGTCCCCAGTTCTGATCTGCCTTTGAGTAAGGATGGATGGAATATTTTTTGTTTCATTTCACTGAGAGCCAGTGTGGTGTAGTGGTTAAGAGCAGTAGACTTGTAATCTGGTGAACCGGGTTCGTGTCTCCGCTCCTCCACATGCAGCTGCTGGGTGACCTTGGGCTAGTCACACTTCTCTGAAGTCTCTCAGAAGCCTCACAGAGTGTTTGTTGTGGGGGAAGAAGGGAAAGGAAAATGTTAGCTGCTTTAAGACTCCTTCAGTTAGTGATAAAGCGGGATATCAAATCCAAACTCTTCTTCTTTTTTCAGAGTTGAATGATTTAGAACTTGGGTCAAATAGCCACCCCCCTTTTTTGAAAACATTCATCTTTCACAAAGGTGGGGTATATTCAGCAGCTTTCAGGCAGAGAAGGGAGGTGAATTTTGCAAAACATTCATATTACTTTAAGCTCAAATATTAAGTTGGTGAGGGTTTTTCCAAGTGTCAGCTTGGGCCTAATGGGGGCAGCCATCCTTCACCCTGCAGAACGTCTCCTGAAAACAATCCTACATTGCCATGCTGTATTGTTCCCCAGGAGCTTTGCCTCCCACAGAGGACCTATGAGGATCGTCCACCCTCAGAGACTGATGGAGTCAATCACTTTCCAGACCGCCCTGAGGGATATCCAGGCTGATATGACTGGCAGTCCTGTAGAAGCCATGGTTGACTTAAGGAATATCTGAATGGATAAGGCCCTTGACACAGATAAGACCGAGACACTGTTAGTGGGTGGTTCCCTAGACTGGATGGATGGGTAGTACCTTGCTCTTTATGGAGTTACACTCCTTCTGAAGGAATGGGTACATAGCTTGTGGGTACTTCTGGATCCTCTGCTGTTGCTTGAGGCTTGGGTAGCCTCAGTGTAGCAGAGTGCCTTCCATTAGCTTTGACTGGTGGCCTAGCTGTGCCCCTATCTGGACAGGGATAGCCTAATTTCTGTTGTCTATGCTCTTTGTAATCTCCAGGCTAGATTAGTGCAACATGTTCTATATGGAGCTGTCTCTGGACAGTTCAGAAACTTCAGCTGGTGCAGAACTTGATGGCCAGGTTGCTCACTGCGGAAAGAAAGTTTGAACATATTACACCAATTCTGCCCCAAGGACACTGTCTGTCAATTAGTTTCTGGGTCCAATTCAAAGTGTTGATTTTGACCTATAAAGCTTTAAATGGATGAGAACTGCAATACCTCAAGGAACACCTCTCTCCATATGAACCTACCTGGACCATTCTGAGGCCCTTCTTTGTGTGCCTCCTCCATGAGAGGTCTAGAGGGTGGCAACACAAGTGTCTCCGCATTAGTGGAATGTTCTCACAAGGGAGGGAGAGAATGCTTAACCTTGTATGCCCTTTTAAATGTGTTTGTGGAGGCGGGGTTACTAGTTTGTTTTTGTTCTTATTTTTATTATGCATTTTGTCTTTTTATTTTGTCCTTTTTTGCTGTGAACTGCTCTGAGATCGTCAGATGAAGGGCGCTAAACTAAATGATCAATTAATCAATCCAATCAATCAATCAATTAAATTGTTCACTTCTCTGTGTGCAGGCACACACATACACATCAGACTCTGAAAATCTCAC
Organism: Podarcis liolepis; assembly: GCF_965112155.1. Taxonomy (NCBI): domain Eukaryota; kingdom Metazoa; phylum Chordata; class Lepidosauria; order Squamata; family Lacertidae; genus Podarcis; species Podarcis liolepis. Next base: position 49,490,828 of record NC_139564.1, read on the forward strand.
AAATATCAAAAATTCACAGGTTTGAATAGCTAAAGTATTTAAAAGAGTTTTAAAGTGTTTATATTATGTGTCCAGAGAAGTTTGGCTCACATTACTTTCCATTAAACATCTTGTTTGGGTTTATAGATCTATTTATGTACAGAAGAAGTGATAACAGAAGTTTCTGTTATGGAGCAATAGTAATAAAAAAGGGAGATAAAACATAGAAAAACCAGTCTAGCAATTATTCTAAGAATAAGAACTATTTGTTAAGACATTTATGCAAATCAGATATCTGCTTCTCATTAGACAGAAATGGTTCACCATTTTGTTACAGATGGATAATTGCCCTCACAGCTAAAATGACATTATAAAGTGAGGCTGCAGGTCAGTTTTTATCCCTGTCACAATGTTTTCCTATCAACCCAAAATTTAATTTTAGACATTTGCATTTCATTTCCCCCTTCCTGGCAAAAATGAGTAAACATGTTTAAAAATTAATGGATATTTTAACACAGGTCATCTGGCTTCTGACTGACAAGTGGCAAAGAGATATGGAAAGGAGAGGAAAATGATCAATTTTGCTTCAATTCTGAAGGCTAGATGACAGATTCCCCCCCCCCCCTTCCCTTGGATGGCATTCATGTGACAAAGTAAAGTGGGTAGATTGGTTTCTGTTGGAATGATTTACAATTTATTCCTGTGATGCGTCCTAACATGATATATTTAAAGATTGACATTTGCAGTAGGCACTACTCCACTCTAACACTAAACTTGCCAGGTTTTCTGTGGACACAATGTTGCAGAATTTATCAGGGTCACAGCCTTGAATCAGGGCTTGAACTGAACTCCAAAACCTCCAGGCTATAGACGATATTATTGATACACTGGAGTTACACATATCCAGCACTACATAGCATCAGGATGTTAATGGACTGGATGGGTGGGATGTGGCCTGCTCTGAAGATGCAGGTTGAGGACACTTCTGGATTCAACACTGTTGCCTGAGGCTCAAGTGGCCTCTGTGGCATCAGCTTTGGCTGGTGGCCTAGCTGCACCCCTGTCTGGAGAGGGATAGCCTAACTTCTATTGTCTATGCTCTGCTAACCTCTAGGTTAGATTACTGCAATGTGCCATGGTTTAGAAACTGCAGCTGGTGCAAAATTCAGCAGGCAGGCTGTTCACTGGGGTAAGCACATAACACCAGTTTTGGCGATGGCTACCGATTAGTTTCCAGGATCAATTCACAGTATTGGTTTTGACCTATAAAGATCTAATATGCAGCTCAGGAGAGCAGTACTTCAGTATCTCCTCACATGAACTAATCCAGACCCTGAAATCTTCATTTGAAGCCCTTCTCCATGAGCCTTTCTATTGGATGTCCAAACAGAAGCAGTTTTAGGGTGGCATGACCAATGCAGCAGCACTGGGAACCACGTTTCATGGACGAGGAGTCAGCTTCACCTGCTGAACAGCAGCCTGAAGGGGGAGAATGTGGAGTGACTCCACCTGCAACTGATCAGCCTCCAAGAACACAGAGAAGGCACTAATGCAAACCAGCTGGCTTCAATTTTCTTAAGCAGAACTTCCAGCAGCAGTCAGGTGCTGGTAACAACATTTGTAGTACCTGGCTCTATCTTGCTGCTTCCTGCTCATTTTGAATCTTCAGCCTCTGATCATCAGATTCCCTGACCCCTGGACTGTCTGACCACACTAGTTGCTGTTTTCCCAACCTTAGGACTGGACCTGACTCTCCTTCCAGGCAAGTACACCTCAGAGACTCTTCTGGTTGGCTGGCCTCCCACTCCACTGAGCTGTACACACTGCTGCTTAGCAATGAGACTATGACACTGCACTGCAGGGAGCACCACAGCAATGATGCAGAACAAAGCACAAGAGGCCAAATTTTAGCATTGTACAGGGCACTGCTGAAATTCAAGAGCCCAAAGTCCCCCACTGGTCCAGGGGGTGGCAGCATTAGAATGGGCCTTTTCAATGGTGGTCTCTCACTTGTGGAATGCTTTCTTAAGGGAGGCTCCATCTTTATCTGCTTTTTGGCACCAGGCAAAAATATTTCTTTATACATTGGCTTTTGGCCCTTAGGTTGAAGAATTTTAAAGTATCTGAGGCCTCTTTTGGTAAGGTAGAATCTGCTAGACCTGTGTTTTATTTGTAGAGATGCGTGTCTGTGTATGCTTTTTAAGTTTTTTATCGGTTGTTTATTGTAATTGGATTTATTATTTCTTTTATTATTTCTATTTATATTTCTGCTGCTAGAGGGTGGCACTGACGAACTACTGTTCAGACCCTTGGTTTATGGACTGTGAAGTCCTACAGGGTTATTGGCTTGTTCTCCTGTTAGTGAACATTGCCGGATGGATTGTGATGCAAGATAGGATTTTATCTGTGGCAGCACCCCGGTTATGGAGCTCCCTCTGGCAATATGGCTGGCCTCATCACTGATGAGTTTCAGATGTCAACTTAAGTCTTAAGAACAGACATTTGGGTAAGGTTTGTAAGTTGAATGTGGTGGTTTTAATGCTGCTATGGAATTAGTTTCATAGTGTGACTTTGTGCTTCAATTAATGGTTTGGTTGGTTTTTACACCGTTGTTTTATTGCCTTGTTCACTATATGGGATGAAGGATGGTCCAGAAATATACATAATTTAAAAGTAAATGAAGGAGAAGACTACTTGGAAAGTTCCAGCATGAGGAAGGCATTGGAATGCAATGGCTTCATATTTTATGAAACTATAGAAGTATCTATAAGCATAATCATGTATAACACCATAATAGCTCTTTGATATGCATCAGCCTCATAATCACACAATTATTATGTGTGCTTTAACTACAAGCCTCAGCTAGAGTGTCCTTTTGTAATCTTTGTATGCAAAAATGAAGCTTTCAAAAACAACCTTAACAATTATCAGTGTTCACTGTTTTCTGTTTTACATCAAAATTATTTTTGCACAATGGAATATGAAACTGCAAAAAGCAAGTGTAAATTATCCCTTGATGTTTTCTAAGTAGTGATGGGTGGAATTGTGGGAGATAGTTTGCTCTGATGGAGGAGACAACTATTAGTTACTATAACTAAGAAACCATGAATACTTTTTCAATATGACAGTTACAGAAACAGCAATTGACCACTGAACTCCTCTACAAAATTGATCTACCTAAAGGATTAGTGGCTGTATAGACCAGGGGTCTGCAACCTTTAAGACAAAAAGAGCCACTTGGACCCGTTTCCGAAGGAAAAAAAAACTGGGAGCCGCAAAACCATTGCGACATTTAAAACAAATATATCTCCGGAGCCGCAATCTGACAGCGGGCAGGAAGGTGACGTCGGGACGGTGCGTGACTAATGCACGCACCACCCCCATGCGACGTCACAGCCAGTACAGCGCCTGCCACAGTGGGGAGTGTCGGGTCGCACAATGCGCCTCCTCCCCTCGCTAGTATCCGCCCCGGAGCCGCAGCAAAGGTGTAAAAGAGCCATATGCGGCTCCGGAGCCGCGGGTTGCAGACCCCTGGCCTAGGACTTACCGATCAAAGGGCGCTGGTTCGAATCCCCACGACGGGGTGAGCTCCCGTTGCTCCATCCCTGCTCCTGCCAACCTAGCAGTTCGAAAGCATGTCAAAGTGCAAGTAGATAAATAGGTACTGCTCTGGTGGGAAGGTAAATGGCGTTTCCGTGCGCTGCGCTGCTTCGCCAGAAGTGGCTTAGTCATGCTGGCCACATGACCCAGAAGCTGTACGCCAGTTCCCTCGGCCAATAAAGCAAGATGAGCGCCTCAACCCCAGTCAGCCACGACTGGACCTAATGGTCAGGGGTCCCTTTAAGTTAGTCTGCATGTGGCTATAGTCTGTGACAGCTGCATAACCACCTTACTTTTTGTCATAAGATTTTATTTTTAAAAAATCATAATACCACAAGATAAGAGAAACAGTGTGCTGGTTCAGGTGTAACAGTAATCCATAGTTATGTGAATAAGCTGCAGCAAGCCTTGGGCTAGCACACTATCCTCTCCTACAATGCAGCTAGGAGGAGGAATTTGGAACCTTTCACTACTGCATCAGCCAAACCCAGACAAATTGTACATTATCTTATATGTGATTAGTTGATGCAAGCCAAACTATAGTTTATGAAACTAGTTTGCGTCAACCAACCACACTTAGCATCAACCACAGTTTAGGGCTAAGTCAGCATACTTAATATTTACACCACTTGTATCCTTTTAGTTTTTGTGACATATAAGTGTGCATAAAAATTGAGTATACTGATGTGTATGTATGGACATCAGTAACACTCCAGCAGTTTGACTTTACCCCCAAAGGCCCACGCTTCCATTGTCTCCTGAGATAAACAGATGCCAACAGCAGCAACAACGATGTATAGGTGCAAAATTGCAAGTTAATATTACTGTAATTTAAACAGAAATCTAATACATCCCCCATAGTGGGGGAGACTGTGTCCACGGGTGATTCCAAACAGGCGTGTACTGTATCGTACGACGAGTGCAGAATCCACGTGATATAATTGGCATCAAAATGCAATCTCTCTATATCTACCTCAATTTAATCTAGATTTACCTTTTCTGTGAAACAACTGGGTCCCCGCCCCACCGCAAAAAACCCACTAGTATTTACAATATCTGAATGAGCCATTTTCAATATTACATTCCCATCTAGATTGCCCTCTGGGTATACTGAGTACACTGCCCAGGTTCCCACTGTTGATGGTCGCCTGGAATGCCCTGCTCTCTCGTCTAATTACTTTTTATTTTTAAACCAGACTGAGATTGGACAGCCCTTGGAAACAGAAGATGCCTTCACAGATGCTCCAAGTGTCCCTATTTTCCAGGGACGTCTCTGATTTAGAGAAGCCGCCCTGGTTTCTGATTTGAACACGGAATGTCTTGCTTTTTCTTAGGATGTCCCTATTTTCATGGGAGAAATGTTGGAGGGTATGCCTTCAAGGACTGTCCTCTGTAAAGTAGGACACATGACCACTCTAATGCTAAACTGAAGTTAATCTAAGACAGAAGCAGATTAAAAATAAAAAAACAACTTTAAAAGTTGGCTAGACTGGGAGGGGAAGCCTGTGTAACCCCAATGTTCACTGAGCCTTGTTCTTGTAATGTTGACGCATGCCTTAATGTTGCATCCAAATGCAGCCAGTATCAGAAAATAAGCCCGTCCTCCTGCCATCCTTTTCCCTCTGGTTTAATTCTTTAGCTTCACTGTGCTTCTGAGATTTCCCTCCTGTACAAATAATCCCTCCTGGTCATCTCTTTCCATCATTCCTTAGATCAGGTCTTGGAGTGTAAACAGTAGTTTCGGGTGCGTTCCCATGAGTAGATTTGCTTTTGGAGAGGTCTCCAGCATAGCCACTTGAAACAGGGGCCTCCTGAACCAGCAGATCTCATCTCATAGTGACTTCTTGGAAAGGGTCAAGCGTCCTCCCTGGAATATTTGTATCATCTTATTCAGGCCTGGACTAAATGTCAAAAGGTTTGCTGGAGCAAATGGAAAGATTCAGCTAAAAATGATTCTTCTGTAAAGAGTAACACACAGGTTCAATAATAAAACTTTCAGTATAAGAAGCTTAGCCCTCTTTCTCTGCCAGTCTTAAAAAGATACTGCCACCTGCTCTTATCTGAATAGCCACCAATAACTGTCAGTTCCATTTCACTTTTTTGTACCTTGCCAGAGAACACAATAGTCTTCTTTTGTGTCTCTTCATTTATCTCAGAGTGCTTAGAGTATTCATTTGATGTGCTGAGTATGATAAAGCAGTTACAGATGGATTATCAGGTGATACACTTCCTTCAAGTGATAATGCAATTTAAAATGGGGGCAGAGCTCTGGGTATTTTGTTGCAAAAAAGAGAGAAGGATATTAATTGACAGGAAAAGGTATAGAAGCTGGTGGGGAGGGGGGGGTTAGAATAATAAAAAAGTGACTTTCTCTTGTGACACTGTAGAGAGATGTCTCTGGAATAATTTTGCCACTGTGGCACATTTGAGATGTAAGAAACATTAACAATGAGGAGGGCTTTAGGTGAAGATCACTCTGCATCGTAGATGGCATTATCTGCTGATTTAGCTGGGCTGAAAACTGCTGAAAAAATAATCCTTTTTGTGCCCTTGTCAGAGGCTTGGGCCTGAAGTAATAGAAAATCAGCTTTACCTGAGTCAGATAATCATTACAAAATGAATTTCGTTCTTCACTCGCTCAAAGTAGTAATTGGGAGAAAAATGTTTGATGGGGATGATGAATATTATTTTAAGTTAAAGCTTACTTAAGATATGCGTATAAAATACTAGGTGCTACTAATAATTAAGCTATTCTGTGTACCTGTAAATTATCTGCCTTGATTGAAAAAGAGATGATTACTTAAAATGGATCTTTTTATCTTTTAAATCCCCCACCCCACCCCCAAATCTTACTGTTTCTCCTTTTCCTTAGCATTCACAAGAGGCATTCAGTTAATCATACCGACGTCTCTCCCTTAGCACTGTAGTAGCTGATTACCCAGCAGGAGGTGCAGTTCCAGCAGGGTAAGTCAGAATGGTGTTGCCAGTTCCCTGGAGAGGGACATCCTGGAAAAATACCAAGGTTGAGAACTGTCATATTCACAGCAGTAGGTGCATTTTCCTCAGAAATTAATGGAGCAAGCTGGGCAAAAAAAAAATGTTTTTAAACTACATCTTCCCTAGAGTAAGATGCAAATTCAAAGCCCCTTTTGAAGCACTGGAATGAAAGTTGAAGATAAGACTTTTTAGGGTTTTTTGACATTGATAATATAGGCAACTCCAGCAGTACGAATATTAAATTGAAATGGAAGATAAGTGGGGCAGATGTTGCTCATGCTGGCTCAAAATACAATCATAACTCTTCTGAGAGCTAGATTGAAGCATTCACGAAATTTTACAGGCATAAAACATAACTAGGGTTTGATAAAATGAAATGAAAGCTGTCAGGACCATTAAAATATGGACAAAGACATGATACCTCAAAACTACTCTCAGGACTCCTTTATGCCTGAGAGATCAAAACTGTCCCAAAACATTTCTCTGTAAGAAAGCCACAGCATAGCTAGATAAATCCCCAACTTTGAGTATAGACTCCATTGCAGATCGTGACCATGATGATGGCAATAATAGCTCAACAAACTCACTTTCTTCCCCTACTAATTCAGACAAGTTTAGACCACTACAGGAAAACATATTTCATAAGCCTCTACAATCTGAGTTTTGAGGATTGATAAGTTTAGTGTCCATTGGAAATGGTTTCTACAACACTTGGAATAAGGAGATTCATAGATTTTAGGGTCAAAAGGGTCCAGTGAGATTAAGTGGTGTGACCTACATTGCAGAGGCCAACTTAATCTCTTCCATTTATTACTTTCTCAAACCCGGTATATCCTATTTGCTACAGTATGGCTTTTAAAGTGGCACCTAAACTTTGCAGAAAATCCACTGTTATGATTACGGTAATAATAAAGTAACAGTTTGATCTATTTGTTAATCATCCATGCTTATTTGAAAGTATGCTTTATTTCTAATGTGAATTTGTTCACCAAGCCATTGGTTATATTTTGTATTCTTTCTGAATTTTAAAACACATATCACAGCTGTTGTATTGTCATTAGAAATAAATAAATAAATACTATACAACAGAGATTAAGGTAAGGCTGAGCTAAAAACTAAAGGTACCGTTCTTTTGATGGCAGTACTTTTAGCTTTTAGCTCAGCTTTATCGTAATCTTTGTTGCATAATATTTTTATATATAGAAGAAAACAAGCTTCTGAAATAGAATGTTTTTAAGGTTCTATTTGTCTGCCCCCCCCCCAAAAAAAACCCCATGCATAGCAATTATCCAGTTGTGATCCGAGCTTTTCAGGCACCACAGAACTTCATCCACACCTTACATTTAAAGCACTATTATACCACTTTATAAGAGTTATGACTTTCCCCTAAAGAATCCTGAGAACTGTCGTTTGTTAAGCATCCTAAGAGTTAGGAGACTTGTATTCTCATCACAGAACTACAATTTCCAGAAGGTGAAATCAATCCACCTCCGAATAGAACTTTGTGAACTAGAGGGACAGCCATGACTGTTTCAGTGGCATAATACTGCTTTAAATGTGTGGTGTAGATTTGACCGTACAAAGAGAAAGTCTCATGATGCCTAGCATAGGAGCCAACTCCTAGTGGCCGAGGTGGCTTCACCCTCCCAATAAAATATTTGACGGGGCCAGGGGGGAATGGTGTGTGTGATCAATTATGCAGGGTGCGGCTTAACTGCAGCCCCCCCCCAATATTTTATTCAATGTGGCACCCCTGATGCCTAGGATTCCTAGCTTTCTCAAGATGTGAGTAGGGTGAGACTAGGGAAAACCTGTATCAGGCTGGAGTAAAACTACAAGGACAGCAACTGAGACCAGGCAGCCTAGACCCCAGCCTCAACATCCTGCATCTTCCATGAGTTGTAGCTTCACATCAGCCACACTTCCATCACAAAAAATACTTAATCTATTGTGTAGTGCTTCTTTAAGAGGTGAGCCCAGATGTGCTCAGCAAGAACAGTCAATGTAAGTGAACTGGATGAAGCTATCCTTGGCCTATAATAGACCAGCAACAAGGGACAATTTTAATAATAATAATAATAATTTATTGTGGTTCGAGGACCCGACCACCGCGAAGTGAAATGAAGACACAAGGACACGTGATATAAGGTTGATGGGCTAGAAAAGGCCACAACTTTATTGATTACAGCAATGAAAAGGTATTGGCTTAGGCATTGGATCGCGAAACAAGTGGGTTTATTCACCAGGGATTCATCACCTGTTGATGCTAATCCAACTATAGGCTCACCCCAGATGTCACCGAGGGTCGTGCCATGGCCTCCCGCCAAGCAGGCATCGGACGGAATACACGACCCCCAGATTCCTTTAACGGAATACCCCTAAAATTGAAGGCATAGGCGATGGCCACACCTAGCACTTCGACACACCACAACACATTATTCCAATGCCTAACCTACCCACCAATACCACAAAAGTTGTGACGATTGCTACGAGGTAGGCGAAAAAACCAAAAAGCCTAATGCCAAATGGAAAAACTCCTACCAGGCCCCCCGGGCAACCAGGGCGACCAACCTAAGGTCCATAGCAAGGCCAATGACCTAAGCCCTAACTAAAAGGGAGTGGAGGGTGGGTGACTCACGATGGGGCAACGATGAGGAATGAGGCCAGGGAGAGGCTGGCGCTGCAGCAAAAGGCTGCTGAACACGCCCCCTCTGCGGCACCTGGTTGGGTGGCCACCGGGGGCGTGAGCGCCAGCCAGGTGAGCTGGAGGCAGGGGGCCATGCCCCCTGCTGGGCGGTGCTCGGGCTCCCGACCACAACCACTCCCCTCTCTTTCAGGGAGGAGAGTCTTTATTTATACCCCGCCCATCTGGCTGGGTTTCCCCAGCCACTCTGGGCGGCTTCCAAAAGAATATTAAAATACTGTGATACATCAAACATTAAAAGCTTCCCTAAACAGGGCTGCCTTCAGATGTCTTCTAAAAGTCATGTTGCACTTGTTTGTTTCCCTGCAATCCAGCTTATCTGCCCTGGGTATTCCCAATGAGTTGTAATAATAAATATCAAGAGTTTCCAGAAGTCTGGTATGTGATCCTTTTCACTCACATTCAGTACGGACCTCCAGAACGAATTAAGTTCTTAACCAGAGGTACCACTGTAGTCTGTATTCATCTATAATTTCATCAGAAGCTGACCAGACTCAAGATTGTCTTGTGTTGGTGAAGCTGGAAAAACTGGGCTCTGACATAGATCATTGTGTGAAAATTAAGCATTGTGCAAATTGTGTCCTCCCTAAAAGAGGGCATGTGTTGTGGTGAGACCTGGAGACCTGGTTGTGGGTGGCTCTTCTGGATAGCCACAACGCCCGATTGGTGGGTTCCTCGTTGCTGGGGTAATCTGGCCAATAGGGTGCAAAGGTTTGAGGGACCTATTTAATCCTTTGCACATGACCCAGAGATTCTCTTTCAGCTCGTGCAAACGGAAGACCCACCTCTCCCTATATTTAGGGTATTTTGCGATTGACCTTGCTATGCCATCGTGTGTCGTCTGTCATTGGGTCAGGGGCATGACAGGATTTCCCCCAGTTGGCTGATTGACTGTTGCCATTTGGGTTTCGCCTGCCGCTTAGCAAATCGTCACAACTTGTAAGGTTGCGGATAGGCACTGGTTCATGTGATAGGGAGGGGAGAATGGTCTCGCCATCCCTATGTGAAGGGTATTCTGTTAAAGAAATCCAGGGACTCAACTTGGTTTGGTCAACCCCCGAGAGGGGGTTGTGCCTGTGCCTGAGTCCAGGGGAGCATCTGGGGAGTGAACAGAGTCTGTTCCCAGGCTTTTCACCTACCTCAGGTGTTCACGCTTGGCTGACCTATGCTGGAGCCCTGGGTCAGTGCTACCTGCAAGGGTGCAGGGAGCTAGTTGAACCAGAGCCTATGCGACACTCACTTTTCTGTAATCAATAAAGTTGTGGCCTAAATTCTGCCAAAAACCAAAACTAAAATTTGAGTCAAGTGTGAATTTATTTAGGGGAGAGGTCTCTGGGTCTGAACATGCAAAACATTACAAAGCTGGTTTGGCTGTGACAAGAATCACTACAGCTCCGTGATCAAATGACTTTTGCAACTAGCTGATAGCACTTGTTCGTAATTCCCCATATTACAGTTGTCTGACTTAATGACAATTCATATACTGTACTAGGCTTCAAGTCCATTCATGTTTGTCAGTCTGTGTCTTTGGCTAACTTCCTGGGTTCATCAGAAGACTGGATCACAAATAAATATCTTGATCCTATTGTCCATTGTACCTTTTGAAACACAAGTGTTTACTTGGGTAATTCACTTGTACTAGAATGCTATCTTTTCAGTGTTATTCCCGACATGTCCAATCTTTAATCAGGTTACGCACATATGGGCAGTGCTTGACTTACTTTTCAATATTTGGGCCTTCATACTAAAGCAGGAAGAGGAAAGCATAGGCCCAGGAGCCATGCTCATCTTTCCACAGGCTATGCTCATCCCTAGGTCACATCGGGTTGACAGGTTGTCAAGTGCTTCTGGCTGGCTGGAATGTGGTCCTTGAACTCTGATCATGCCTCTGGCTTGTCTGGATTTAGTATGGAGAATGTGTATGCATAGAACCTTCTGGTTTCTGCATAGCTGAAATGCAGCTATGTAAAAAGAGTCATGTCAATTGCTTCACCAGATTTTGGCATCTGACCCCACTCACCGTTGGAATTTGCGACCCCACCCCACACATAGAAGGTTGTCTAGAAGGAGACAAGACACTTGCGGCTTAAAAAGGTACTCCCCAACCCACCCCTGCTGCACTAAAGGATCAACACTATGGTCCTAATTTCCCACCATGGTTTAGGTAGAAGGTATAGCTGCCTCTGTGCATTACTCCTGCACAGTGAGAGTAGCAGCTGTATCTATCTATTCCTAGATTAGCCTGAACATGTAAGAGCCAAAAGTGTGAAGCAGGGACTGGTGTGTGTGTGTGTGTGTGTGTGTGTGTGTGTGTGTCCGTCCCCCAACCTGCCCCCACTATTTTCATACATATCACCCCTCCCCTCCCCAGTGGCAACCTCCATCTCCACTGTAGCTACCCAGGTAGAAGCCAACAGAAAGGAGAAGCAGCACTTCCTTTCAAGTCAGGGAGTTCTCTTTCAGAATTCACACTCTTCACGCTAGAGGTTGGGAAGGGAAGACTGGACAGAGTAATAAAAGTAGCAATTGTGTAGGAAAGACCAAAGTGATCAGCCCCTGCCCAGAGGGTTAGATCAGATGTGAAGGAACCACTGACAGAATTTTTTGAGATATGCTCAGAGATAAATCCTTCCCTACAAGTGCAGGAGCTCAACCACCACTCACTATACTCGTTTTCAAACTTACTGGTGTCACAGCATAATGTCCCAGATCCTTGATTCCTTACTAGTGACATCAGATGCTCTCGGAAATACAGGGCTCATTAACAACCTGATTGCTGTCATGAACACGTTCAGCAACATCATGGATGCAAGGGAGAAAGCCGTTGCAGCCCTTCAGGACATAATGGAGAACCTGCTGCTAGCCTTCCTTGTTGTTGCTGCTGATATCTTAAATGGGGGAAAGGCAGCGATGCTCACAGTGCAAAAGGATGTCCATAGGATGTCAGAATGGGCTCAAGACGGTCAAAATACAATTCATAATCCATTTGACACCACTATTAGTGACCGTGTTTCTAGTTTTAGAACCAGTCAGTATTCATAGCTACACACATTACTACATGTGCACATTTGCGTAAATTCCTGCAGAGCAAGCTTTCCCCACCCCCAGCAATGTCTCCCTTAAATGTGCCGCAGTGTTTAAATTTAGATATTGGAGTCTCCCACTAGACAACAAGTTATTAAAACATCTGCCTTTCCATAAGCCATTCTGTTCTCTGCTTTTCCACATGTCCTTTTCTACTTCACCAGGCAAAATTGCCCAATCTAAATTTCAGCTCAAGTGTTTGATGGCTTTCATGCTGAGCTCAAACTGTTAGTGCATCCCTGAGAGAATAAAATTGAAACAGGATTTAATCTAAAATAACAAAATAGAATAAAGGTTTTTACATATAAATAAGTAATGTCCTGTATATTTTTATGCATATTATGCGTTTCCAGATTCCCCCCCCCCATGAAGTTAAATGCTAAGATGCACAGATAACCAGCACTAAAAAAGGAGCATGCTAATGTATCTGTCGCCTGCATGCCTGTAAAAAATACCCTGTCATTCACCTTTCAAGTAACCAATACAGCTGCTGTATATTGCCACGTTCTGTTTCTCTCTTATTGTCCAAACCTAATCATGGGAGTGAATTCAGTTAAAATTTGTAAGGCTTATTCCCATGATGTCTGTTTAGTATTAGGATCTTAGATTACAGCTTTAAATGGAACTAAAGGTACCCCTGCCCGTACGGGCCAGTCGTGTCCGACTCGGGCTGTGCGCTCATCTCACTTAAGAGGCCGGGAGCCAGCGCTGTCCGCAGACACTTCCGGGTCACGTGGCCAGCGTGACGAAGCTGCTCTGGCGAGCCATCACCAGCGCAGCACACAGAAACACCGTTTACCTTCCCGCTATAAAGTGGTACCTGTTTATCTACTTGCACTTAGGGGTGCTTTCGAACTGCTAGGTGGGCAGGAGCTGGGACCGAACGACGGGAGCTCACCCCGCCGCGGGGATTCGAACCGCCGACCATACAATCGGCAAGTCCTAGGCACTGCGGTTTTACCCACAGCGCCACCTGCGTCCCTTACAACCCACCTTCCTCATGTTCTTGTAGTTGTGGTACCTGAAGTCCAATTTGTCTGTGGTCACAGGTGCCGCGTCCCACGAGTAGATAAAAATAAGAACAAAAACAAACTAGTAACCCCGCCTCCACAAACACATTTAAAAGGGCATACAAGGTTAAGCATTCTTCCATGTGAGCCTACCTGGACTTTTAAAATCCTTCTGTGCCCCTGTTAAGTGACGTATGACTGGGAGGCTCTGGGAGAGTTGTCATTTCTCATGGTGGTGATACCCTAGCCCTCACCAGAGAGGCTCACCTGCTCCCTACACTGATGTCGCTTTGGGGCAAGGCAAATACCTTTTAGTTTCCCCTGACCTTTGAGTGTTTTAGCTTGAAGCTTATTTTTATTTTCTACAACTCGTGTTGGTAATGCAGCATTGTACTTATTATTTATATGAGTGCTACTGAATTCCAAACAGTTTCATTTCTTGTCAGCTGTCCTGAAAACTTTGTTATAGGGTGATTTATGAATACTGTTAATAAATAATGATAAATAAACCATCCCATGGTGAGTCACTAAATATATATATGTTGTTAGACCAACGTCATATATATATATTGTGACATCAGTTAAACATTTCTCAAGCATAGTTTACACCTCCTTAGCAACATAATAGAATTAAGTGTCAATAGCTGTTACATGAGCTTCCAAAAGCCATAGTCGTAGGGAGATAATTGGAATGTGTCAGTCAAAATGAAAATGTGCAGTTTCTTAATGACCACTTGATTTGCAAAAACAAGATGAACAAGACATGTTAATTTCCCCTCCCCCTAGAATCTATAAAGCCAAGAGAAACAGTGCAGAATGGAGCCTAACTAATGCAATTAGTTGAACAATTATCCACATAAATAGCCACAGGGATGGAAAATTGTTAGTTTGATCATTTCATTTTTAGCCTTACATATTATGTCCACAGCTGCCTTAATGCTGGTGGTTTTGCATTTCTCTAGGTAAACACCATGGTTCTACTTCTTTGAACCAAAAGCTGAAATGCAGTCCACGAATGGTAAGGAAGCTGTAATAAATAACTATGAAAGGAATTTTACTACCACCAGATGAATTAGATATTTTTACAACTGTGTTTCTGCACCTGGTATGTAACCTTGTGCATCAGTTTCCTACCCCAAGGATGTTCTGGGTTTCTAGAGCAGGCATAAATTCACAGGTCTGTATCCAAGGAATAAAAATCCTGCAGTGAACATGTCACAAGCAGCAAAGAGAAAGCATTTGCTCTGCAGGGTAAGGCTTCAATTGCCATGGCACATGACACCCAGCAAAGATCAAGAGCTATGTAGTTTGCTCATTTAAATGGGAGGGGGGAGGATCTTTCCCCAAGTAAGGTGATTTTGTCAGGTACAGTCAAATCACAAACATAGGAAAAGGATAGATACTATACATGAATGAGCTGGCAGAATATAACATAAAGGGAAACACAGGGTTATAGTTTATCAGAAATGGCCCCTGTTGCATTGTACTACATTTTGCAAAATCTATACCTAATTATTTTCTCAGTATCATATAATTCTAATGTGGATGAAGTTTGGATATGTAATAAAAAGGTAAAGGGACCCCTGACCCTTAGGTCCAGTCGTAACAGACTCTGGGGTTGTGGCGCTCATCTCGCTTTACTGGCCGAGGGAGCCGGCGTACAGCTTCCGGGTCATGTGGCCAGCATGACTAAGCCGCTTCTGGTGAACCAGAGCAGTGCACGGTAATGCCGTTTACCTTCCCGCTGGAGTGGTACCTATTTATCTACTTGCACTTTGGCGTGCTTTTGAACTGCTAGGTTGGCAGGAGCAGGGACTGAGCAACGGGAGCTCACCCCGTTACGGGGATTCGAACCACCGACCTTCTGATCGGCAAGTCCTAGGCTCTGTGGTTTAACCCACAGCGCTACCCGCGTCCCAATTTGGATATGTAATACCAGGTATCAAAATGCAAACTCTGCAACTCGAAAAAATGCAAGCTGTTCCAACTTGGGTCCAGGCATATTTGACTCTGTATTTATCTTTTAAAAACTGATTCAGTTCCTGCTCCTGTTACCAGTCAGCTCCCCACTGCAAATTTAAAAACCACTGTCTTTTGTGAAGGAAAGGGGGGAGTAAAATGTAAAGGCAGGGATGGAATTTGACACCATTCCTATCTATTCACTAAGGTGAGGGTTTTGGTTTGCTTTTTGCCAGTGGGAATCAGGAAATACCATGGAAGAGAAGGAACCTGGAAAAACACATTTTTTGTGTGCACACCTCATAATGCTCATAAAGCTTCTGAAGACTTTTCAGATACTTTACAAGAATGCTTGCATACCCTAGATGATTTCTGAGGTGAGCTGTGGGTGGTGATTCACAAAGCACCATTTAGAAATGAAATATTAAGGGTTTATTTTATTTATTTTAACCCATTCCCTGGGGCAAGATAGTAAGTGCTGCACAATACTTAGGACACCGTATCTTCCACTCCTCCCGAACCATGAATACATAATTAACAATTTACAAGAAATTTCATATATATCTTTTCAGGGTATGGTGATGTCACTGTTAGAAGCTACAAAAGTGTAAAGAATAAAAGCAGCTAACTCAAAAATGAATCAAGCAAGCTGACACTGCACTTGCACATGGCTGTAATAAGATCCCACTCTTTGACTTTCTTTTTAAAGCACTATGTGGCAGGGACAGTATCAGGTTTCAGGAGGGTCGTCAGACATCAGTATAGTGTCTGCTAGTACCCCTCCCCACCTCCACTAATTAGGCCCCTGAGAGCCACCAACCAATCTTCTGTTCTGGCAGGCTTATTTGGAAGTGGCCAATATACCCATGCTAGTGCATTCTGGGAAATTTAACACAGTGGCTACTCAGCCCTGCTGATCAATGACTGCTATGTAAGCCTGCCAATATGGGGACTGTATGAAAGTCATCACCGTGCTGGGAGGAGCAGCTTTTAAAACATGATGAACAAAACAAAAACTTCCAACAAAAACTTATTAGCCCAAGTAATAATGGGGCTCTTGACAGCTTGTTCCAAATACATTTTTTGTTTGTACCTCCAGACATCTTCTATCTGGTACGTGTTGAAGTAAGATGCAGGCTGTTGTGTATCCTGGCTAATATGAACGGAGAACTCAATCTTATCTGAATATCAATTTAGCTTTTATAACACCGCTTGAAAGATGTGCAGACCCCAGTTTAGGAACGTTGAACTCTTGCCACACATCTGTGTCGTGGCTCATTTATGGGGAAACTCACATAGATCTTGAGTTTAGGTGCAATTCGTATATCCGCCTCTGCGTGAAGAAATGTTAGAACTGCATTGGTTGTTTGACAGGTTTGAAGCTTTATTGTCTCCTGATGGCTTACTCAAGTGTGATTCTGATTTAAATTGGATCCCCAAATACTTGAAATCCTTGATCTGTTCTGAGTTGATAATGCTATCTGCTTTCCGCTTCTGCAGCTGGGCCTCCTGGCAGTCAGACTCCTGCAGGTTCTTAAACAACCAACCTTCCTTATTACCTTCTTTTCTATCTAGCCTGCTCTAATCCTTCCTCAGGTACAGTGTATGTTGGGGAGTCCCCTTAAGCCATTGTAGTTTATTTGACAAATTTATTAGCCACACCTGCTGCTTAAAAAAAAAATGTTCAAAGGAACAGACAAAATGGTTGTTGCAGTTTTGTTTTTTGTTTGGTATAACTCTCTCTGTGTGTGTGTGTGTGTGTGTGTGTGTGTGCGCGCGCGCGCGCACGTATTGGCAGTTTAAAAGGCAGCTACATCATTCTTTTTCTCAATTCCAATCAAAGCTGGTTTGGGAGGGGTAGACACATCAAAATGCAGCATTCCGTAACAAATGACAGAATAAATACAGGATAAATATGGATACAGGATACAAATTGTGTCCCTGTATCCCGCTTTCCAAGCCGGCAGTGGGAGTGCAGTGGATGCAGAGTACATGCGAGCGTGTTTGCACAGCCAAGGCGTCTTTGAAAGAGCAAGGAAATGCAAACTGTGGCTAGAATTCAATCTCATCTACTTCTGTCAGATCTGTAGCCTGAAACCTTGGTGTGACAGACCTGAATCTTGCCATGCACTGGTAAGAAATCAAACCATAAATGCAGTTATGTAAAGCCCAGGACAGAGCCCTTGAGCCATCCCTGTTCAGGATCACCCAGACACAGGAAGTCATCCCAATGGTGCAGGGAGGGGAAATTATGGGTGTGTAGTTGCTTACACATAAACAATGACAGGATTACTATTTAGATATGCTCAAAGGCGCCAGCTTGCGAGGGCAGTTGGGTGAGGGATGTTGCGTGTGAAATGTCAGGATGTCAGGAGGAGCTGGGGTGGAGCCAAACATAGTGACTGTGTGGCTTCCATGTCTGGCAGCACCACCTCATGGCGCTGCCACCAGCAGGAGGTTTTCTGCTCCGTGGTAAAAGGAGGAGGATCCAGCCACTGGAGACAGGCCACGCTCGGCTCTGTGCTCAGCCTCCTCTGCCCTGTCAACATTGGGGGCCCCAGCCCCCTTACAAAAGATATTGAGGGGGCCCCAAACAGCTCAGCCCCCAGGAACTGGGACTCCTGGGTGTGCCTTTTGTATGGAGAGATGCACATCTATGGATGTGACATGCGTATTAACTTTGATTTTCCTTCTATTGTTGTAAATTGAGTCAGTAGGTGATACTATAGAAAGAATTAAGCTATTCCTTCACTAGGAATTCATTTGCAACACAATGATCATGTGCATGTTTGTCTACTCAAAAGTAAGTCCCACTGAGTTCGGTGATACTTACTCACAGGTAGCTGTGTTTAGGGCTGAAGCCGTAGAAATGCAAAATACTATTCACAATGGTTTTCTTTTTTTATTAAAAAAATACAGTTTTTGCTTCTAATGATAGCATATGTGACCCTTAATACAGGCACTTTTCAGATTTGTTACTTAACCTAACATAACCTACAATAAAGTTCCCTCCCCACCCCCTTTTAATTAATATCCTGTGGATTCAGTACTTGTTTGAAGCAAAACAAAAACCTCACAATCTTCCAATTATTTTCAATTTTATCTATGTTTGATTAAAATGCTATTGTCTGTGATTTCATAAGGTAATCTTTTTTTTCCTTTTTGAATCTTCAAAGTACATGATTTGTGCCTAGAAAACGGGTTATTTTGTGTTTCTCAGCACTTGGCTTTTTTCATCCCTGCCAGTTATAACCTGATAACCTGGTTTCATACTGTGCTTTAGCACAACAATATAGTCATCAAACTAAAGCATCACAGTAAGTGGGCACATTAGCCATCATTTTGCTTGATCACTTGGGAGAGATTAAATTTATTCATTTTCCGAACAGGTAATGAAATATTTAGAACATGGTAACATAAATGGGGACTGCATCCTCATGCCTTGACGTGCTAGTTGCAAAAACAGTGCATTAGATGCTACACGTACAAATCCTGCCAAGATGTTTGTGACATTGCAACAGGCCTTTTAGAGCATTTGCATTTGGTTTATCTAAAGCAAAATCCATTCAGTTTTATTGAACTGTAATTCTGGCAATTTACAATATTTACATGCTGTGGTTAGATTGAAAATCACTACTTAATTCAAATTCCAATCTAAATTTACTTCATAGTAATTAGGACTTTGTTACTGACACTGGGGGCCTATTGATTTAATGAAAAACGTAACCTTACTGTAAGTGCTTAATTAGTTGCTTCAGCAGAGGCTGTGCTTGTCCCAAATTATGGACTTGGAAATCGGGTGCTAATTTAAATTAGACCATCCACATAAAGTTCAGGACTATTTTTAACACAGAGCCACCTAACCATTGAATTTTGGTTTATGTTATCTAAAAGCAAAAGATGTTACTCTCCAAAATTGCAGATTTTGACAAGTACATGTACTGTTCTCACATATCATGTTTATAGCATGATCAGCTGGTGTATCAATTTGCCAACTCATCCAATTGCATCTTGTTCCATAGCAGCCACTATAGGATCCTATTTGCTCATGGAAGACCCTGCATGGTCTAAACAAGCAGTCTGAGGGATTCAAAGAAGCAGATTTCCATATTGCCTTACTTGGGAATGAGCTATTCTTGCAAAATTTCTGAACTCTTATATCTATCACTTTACTTGCATATCAAATATTCTTGTACAATTCTTGTACAATTGTAAGCACACTGTGATTTGGTGCTCATAGCACTGGCTATGATATGTGATATGGGCACATGGAAACTTTAAAGGTATGTGTTTCCCCAGTAGCTCTTCTCCAGGATGTGCCAAGTCTTGGGATGAATTTCAGAGTACAGAGACTCCCCATACAATCAGCTATTCTTAGGGGAGAATGTCATAGAGTTGAGTGTATGGTGCTTCGGCTAGTGAACAGGCATCACTGTTTAAGTGAATACTTCCATGTCAACATAGCCAAGCCAGAAATGAATTCATAGTCAGAAGGGGTGTGGCGTGGCTGTGGTAGACAAGTCTAGACAGCCTGGTCTGGGATGGAGGAGTAGGCAGAGGTGTTGAAATATGGGTACAGCTGTACCAGGCCTAATGTCAGAAGGGGCCCGATGATGATTAGCTGCTGCTGCCTGCCTATCCAGTGCTCACCCAGGCCCTGATGCTTGAGAGCCAGATGCCTGGTCCTTGTGGTGCTGAGTTGGTTCTTGGCTATGTTACTGGTGATACCATGGAAACAATTGCTGACATTATAGACTGCACCAGTGAACTCACCAAAGTTCTCAGTTTAAGGAAACCAGCAACTTAACTAGAAATGGAAGCGAACTTTAGCCCTAGTCAAGAATTCACCTGAACACACAAGGGCTTAAAACATGGAAGGGGGCATTCAGCAGAAAGATCTAAAGAGGGTTTACATGTGGCTGAATATACTTAGGAACCACATTTCATGCTGAATGTGTAAAGGTCTGAAGAACAACCTGTAAACCTGGGGACAATTGGTGCCTGGCTTGCTTGCACTCATTCACTCTCTTCATATTTTAAATACTTGTATCTTCAGTCTAATGCCATTTCCTGGTTTGGTGTAATGTTCAATTTCATACATCAGTCTAATAGGCCATTGAAGAATGTCAACTTCTCAAAATATGCATCTTCAATGTTCTGTCCAAATTACAGATTAGAAGAGAGGCAGTTCCAGGACATTCTTTCCTCTTCCACTTTACCAAGAGGTTTTATTTATTATTTTTATTTCAATTGCATTTTTTAAAGCATGCAACATAGCTTTTCTTGTTTCTAATTTGACATAATCATATATATGCATCTTAAGTAGCTTTGTGGTAGTGATGGGTTGTTGTTTTTTTACTAAGCAATCTTTATTGTCTCATCCATCCCATATTTTTTTCTTAATGGGGACAGACATTATGTTTTAGAAGCTAGAGCTGGTAATGTTTCTGCATGGGTTTACTATGCAAAAGCCACTGAAGCAAAGCATTCTGTCTATACAATATGTGTTAATGTACTGGAAAATTGTTATAGTATTCATTGTTATCCCTGTGTGTCTGCAAGAAATAGAAAGGCAAACAATATTGTTAGCTTTTATGCAGACAAATATCAACATCTGTATTTTGTGCATACTTTGAACATTTCTAATTACAATTTAATATTCCTCACTTAAAAAACATGGCAGGATCCAATTCTGGATAATCATTACCTAAACCACATTTCCTTTAGTGCTGCATTTCAACTTGTAGTTTTTAATATAGATCAATAATGCAACCATAAGAAGAGAGATTATTTTCATACTAGAATGCTCTAAGCATTTTTTAAAATTATTTTTAAAGGCTCATTAGACCTGCTTCTAAGTTTGGGCAGGGGGCGGGACAGGGAGTTACTATAACAAGATACAGCTGCTGATGCCACCACCAATCACAACAAAAGGAAAGATAGCAATCAATGAAAACTCATGTTGTTGTGTGAGATGTGGGGTTTCCGTAATCTTTTGGTGTTTTAATGAACTCATTGTACAACTGGGATCTAGATACAAGAATAGTGTTCATGTCAGTAAAGCATGTTGGAAGGAAATGAATCTTATTAGTGGCCTTTGGGTATGATTGATCAGGGCATTCATGTCACAGGACCTGAGAAGCATTCACAGGATCCCTTTTGAGGGATTTAGCTATTACATTGCATAGAAAGTCTTGAAGGGTTGTGTGGGAGAGGAAGTAGTGATGCTCAAAATTTTTAGGGCTTCATATTGCTCCATTCCCATGTTAACATGTCTATGAAGTAATGGGATTTACTTATGCCTATTTGGAGAGCAACTATGATGACATCCATCTCTATTTCTCCTTCAAGAAACCTAAAGTCTCAGTGCTTACAGTGTCTAGTCAAGGGTGTAGGAAAGCCAACTGAATTTGGGCACGAATGCAGTAATCATTGTCACCAAGCAAATTCTTTCAGGGTGCTGCTGCTGCACTCATCTTCCACTCATCTCCCTTGCCTGGTCATTCAGATTCCCAGCAGCAAAGTGTTCCTTGATCCACCAGTGTGCTTTAAATCTGGACTGTAACATTTCCCACCAGCACCACGTGTTAAGAATATTGCATCAACTCTAGAGCTCCATCCCTTAAATTTTGCTTCCCATCAGCTTTGTGTTTACCAGTTTTAGTTTATGCTACATGAGCCACCCTGGGTGACTGTTTAGAGGCTTCAGCTGATATATCAGTTGACAGTTGCTGCTGTTACTGAGCTTTTATAGTAAGCGATCAAATCAAATTGATCTTGTGTTGTGGGGGCAGAAATATTGGTTTACAATATATCATATACAACCAAAGAGATCCAGAAAAAAAACTATACAATACAAGGTATGGTGGTCATTGTGTCAAATAGCTCTTTCCACATAGTGTTATGGGGTTCCTTCCTACGTTCACTGCACAGGAGAAACAGATTGGAATCTTCAGTGTTGTCAATGTCACCTTACAGTAAAGAAGTTTTCCCAGACTCATTTCAGAGATGGGAGAAAGCCTGTAAGAGTCATCTCTGCTCTTTAGCATTTTCTATACAATTTTTCAGCATGAACAAGGTTTTGTATCTCCAGACGCATCTTTTTTCCCCTGCAAAGCAACCTATCTAAAACCTGCCATGAACATACAACTAGCATGTGTGTGTACATCCAGCTAAAGCTACATAATTGTTTTCTGAAGGAAATTAAACTGGATATACAAATGATCCAAGATAGTTTTCCACACCAACCACTGTATCTGATGTATCTAATATAGCACAAAAATATAACACATTTCTCCTGTCCCACCTATCATTTGACAAATGTTGTTCTAGCCTAGCCTCACCTTGCCCCATCTGATACAATCCACAACAACGATGTCATGTCACTGATTTCCTTGCTTCTCCTTCACCACTGATGTGTAAGTAACCATGGCAGATATAAAACTATTTTCATTCATTTCCCATTAACTTTTAATATTTGCCAAAAAAGGCATTTCTTAGATGCAGTATATGAAGTTAAAAGAAAATGCATTATAGTTATTAAAGTGTGTGCTGGGCAGATAGATACCTATTTCTGTGCTATTCAAAATTTAACACAGAACTGCTAGGAGAAATATTTAACATGTTGCTCACCCACTCTCCCTGATTCAAATAGAGAGAATTCTGTATACATTTCTATGTGGAAGCATCTTCCACTGATGGAGAGCAAAATATTTTGTCTCTGGTTGATATACTAGATACCATTGTTTGAATTTGAGTCTTATTTTGATTATTTATCGTCTTCACTGAAGATCGCTCTCATACAGCTTCAATTTTCAAAACGAACATAATAATCGGCAGGTGTAACAGCATAGATCAGTCATCTAATCTTTGTCCTTGTCAGATAGGTGTCTACAAACTATTTTCAAATGCCAAAAGATTTCAAATGAAAGGTATTTGAATTGGTATTTAAGGAAGTGCATGAGATTTTATATATTTTAATGTGACGATTGCCTTTAGTGTCCAACCAATACAAGTTCAAGAAAAACTATGTTGAGTTTTATATGCTTCTAAGCCAGATCTTAATGCTTCTCTTCATAAATAACTTTACGCTTTCGTGAAAGATTAATTTAGAACCTGCCATTTGCAGCACTGTAGTTAATCCTACATTAGAGTTTTTATTGTAAGCTACACTTATCTCCAGTATATAACTTGCTTGTAAACATTCACTCTGGCTAGAAAGGATATCTCCTTTCTAGAAGTAAATTATTCAGTACATTTTTAGTATATATCAGAATATAGTTGGCTGGCTGTGGGATGTTTTGTTTTTTAGTGCAGTTAAATCAAGCTAAAGCATTGTGTTTCTCTCCTTTTCTTCTGACCATTTCTTTTACTTGGGGAAGGCTGCAGACCTTCATAAAGAAAGAAAGAAAACCAGGATCAGCATTAACAAATAGTACTCTGATTTCCAAACAGAAGACATTGAAATCTCTACTAGGCTTTGATAAATCTAATACAGATAAGGTCATTATTTGTCTACCTGTTTTCTTGGGCTTAAAAGTTTCAGGGGCCTCACCTTTTCACATGTTCTATTTTCTCGTGTAACCTTTCTTATTTTTGACAATTGGATCCAGCAACCCTATGTTCAATTTCCTCTGCTCTCCACCCCGTTATTCTCTAATACCAATTCGCTAAGATCAATTAGCTCCTCTATGCCCGCTCCCTTATGCTCCTACCTGCTTAGACATCATCTACTTTTTTCCCCCACTTTCATGCTATCATACACATATTGTCACCCCACACATTTTTCTCTTCCTCCTTCCTTTGGCTGTTGACCCACCCCATATCAGCTGGCATTGCCCAGCTACTTGGACTGGGTAGCGGTGCTGCTGGTTGTGTTACCTTTGTTTGCTGCAAAGGATTGCTGCACAATGCTACTTTGGATACCACAAAGCAATCTAAAAACTACAACTTTTTGAAGATTACAAATAAGGTTAGCCTAGCATCCTGCCAAATTCCCTGTCAAATTGTGTTGTAAATAATTGGGATTTGGGATTTAGCTGTGATGGTAAAACATACAAATTATATTACGTTAAGGCAAGACAGATAAGTGTGGTGCTCTTTAGTTTCCTGTTTTAGGGGGGGTTGGGGGGGGCTAAAACATTATGAAGATGTGGCAAGGTGTTCCTTCCTAAAATTTAACAGTCCCCTTGAAGAAAGGGCTTTCAGCATTGTAGATGGGATGCCCAGAATTGTCAGAATGGCATATGTCAGATTTGTTTTGAACGCTGTATATATGTCCATAAAAAAACTTAATAGATTCATTGACTGGGCATATATTTCAACATTCCACAAGTGAAGCTCAATGTGTGGAAAAGTTTTGTGTAACCTTAAAGCATAATCCTCTGCTCCTGTGTTATTCTGCCATGTGCAGGGAGATTACAGGATGCCAGAAGCACAGACTTTGAGTCTTTGCAGTGTGCCTGGAACAACAACGACACACTAGAAGCTACGGCAATGTATCTTAGGAGAAGAGGCTTATCAGGGATGCTTTTCTGCATCTTGCTTTTCATAGGCAATTATGTCTGGGAGCATCAATGTACTGTTGTTGTTGTTGTTGTTGTTTAGTCATTTAGTCATGTCCGACTCTTCGTGACCCCATGGACCAGAGCATGCCAGGCACTCCTGTCTTCAGCAGCTTGGTCAAACCCATGTTGGTAGCTTCGAGAACACTGTCGTCCCCTTCTCCTTCTGCCCCTCCATCTTTCCTAACATCAGGCTCTTTTTCTAGGGAGTCTTCTCTTCTCATGAGGTCGCCAAAGTATTGGAGCCTCAGCTTCAGGATCTGTCCTTCCAGTGAGCACTTAGGGCTGATTTCCTTAAGAATAGATAGGTTTGATCTTCTTGCAGTCTATGGGACTCTCAAGAGTCTCCTCCAGCACCATAATTTAAAAGCATCAATTCTTTGGCCATCAGCCTTCTTTATGGTCCAGCTCTCATTTCCGTACATCACTACTGGGAAAACCATAGCTTTAACTATACTGACCTTTGTCGGCAAGGTGATGTCTCTGCTTTTTAAAATGCTGTCATGGATCACTGCCTTGCCGTGGCAAAGAGGCTTGAATAACTCAGAGAAGCTATGAGCTATGCCATGCAGGGCCACCCAAGACAGACAGGTCATAGTGGAGCGTTTTGACCAAGCATGATCCACCTGGAGTAGGAACTGGCAAGCCACTCCAGTATTCCTTCCAAGCAAAGTCCATGGACAAAGACAACAGGCACCAATGTACTGAGCATCCTTCAAATCCAGGTAAAACACACTTGGGGTGTGCACACTTTCTCCATTTTAATGCATATAGGATGAATTGGAAAGCACACCCATTAAGAGAGCTCTTTGATGCTTCAATTAAGCACAGATAGCTCTAATTAAAAAAAAACTATTTCACAAGATCCCCATGCAAAATTATCAATATTAATCTGCATTACAGTTAATGAAAGCTTTTAAACGTTTTAGCTGCTTAATCATATGTCGTTTAATCAAATAACCATTTTAAATCAATACTACACAGCAAAAAACAGTTATAATTGGGATGACTTTAACGGCAATTGGAATAATTTTAATGAAAGTAATTCTCACACACATGTATTGCTAGAATATCATCTCACATGCATTTCTGCACTTTCATACTGAGATTATTTTTTTGCGATTTCAACAGTAATGAGTACCATTTGACAGGAGACAGCTTTCATTAAATTCTGATTAAATCCAATATTTTACTGTGTGGTTAATTAATTAGCTGATGAGTTTGTGCCAATTAGCCAATTAATGTTTTGATTTTTTTTTTAAATTGTTTGTACTGTCTGGGTTATTCCCCTTACCTAGAATTGTATCTAATGGAGGTTTTGTGCTTTTATAAAGCACTTCCGCTAGCATAGATGGGCACTCAGTTTTGACAATACTCTTACCACCGCATTGCCCCCACTCAGCTCACTGGTCTTGATTGAGAGCCGTCTGAAGCAGTGTAGGATACGGCATGGAGGGCTGCTGTAGGAGATAGGCAGCAATTTAGTCCTCCACCTTGCATAAACACTTTTACTAGCACAAAACCCAAATCCCTGTCATGAGATGTCCCTAGGCTCAGGCAGGGAGTGGCAGGCTAAGATGGATGAGGAGGTAGAATATGAGGCTAACATGTGAAGCTGAGACACAGGGAAACAGATGGTGGGGGAGGAAGGTACTTCCCTCTACCAAAATATGGATGCTTGGGATGAGGAAGCAGGACTCCCACCTCCCTCTTCCCTCCTGGAGAGAAGAGCACAACCATGAAATCCAGGGGACATGTCAACCAACCATTAGTGGGGGAAGAACCAGGGTTGGAAGCATAGGCAACTCTTATTTTCCCAGGACCCGGAAGCACACACACTGCTAAGAACAGACCCATCCTGCCCTGATGCAGTGAGCTTCTGCATGCTGTACAGCCTCACAAGGCACAAGAGTATCACAAATATGCCCACCTTGACCCATCTTTAAAAGGTTGATGGGTGGGCATGCCTATCCTTTGGTACATTCTGGTATTTTTGTGGCTTTTTTACTATAGCATGCCATGATAGTGACTCCATAAACTTGAGCCTGCTTCTAGCTTAGCTGTTGTGACCTTTCCTGTCATCCAGTGTAATGGATGCTGTGATTCACTACTTGCTGCTGAGCCCATACCTCTACTTTACCTTAATGAGGATGTCTTCCTTACTCTCAAGTAAGAGAGTCATGGTCTGAGCAGGAATCAATATAGATACAACCCTTCTTATGACTGTTACAATTTATGGTGGTGGGATTATTCTCCTGCTGAAGTAATTTTAGGTTTCTTCCTAACTTTTCAGAAGTCTTACATTTCTCCCATATGCCAAGAGATATATTAAAATTAATATAACACCATAGATGTTTATATTGAGCCACATTTCACTATCTTGTGCGCACATCCTGATTTAAAACTGCTTATTAATAGAACTGCTTTTAATCTATGTTCTTAAAATCACTGATCCATGTCTATTTAGAAGTCTCGATAATTTCAGTAGAATTTATTTGCATATGGCTGCAATTTTTGGCAATTAGCTTTCTCACCCTGTATAACTGCTTGCAGTTGACAGGCAGTGGATTTTGTAGCACCAGGCTATAAACTGACTTTGTTTCTATAACACCATCTGCATGCTTCAGAAATCTGAATTACTGAAATCCTACGAAGCCAATCTTGTACCACTCAAGACATGGCTGTAAAATCTTCACTACGTGGTGAGAAAATTAACCCACATTCAGCTGACTCTAATTTGGATTAACACAATAGACTGTGCTGTTTCTGGGCCCCTCCACTTGACCAGTGTAGTTTGCACTAACTGTCATTTTCTGTGTGTGCATAAGTTAAGGGAAGTGGGAAAGCCTTATCCTTCGACCATCTTTCACATGTGTTCCCAGCTGTGATTTAGAGTGAACAATCAACATGGAAACTATACATCAAGAAATTACAGTGGTATAGATTTGTGTGATTGGGTGGTTGAACCTGCATAGAACCTGCTTCTTTTCCATATAAATATTTATGTAGCTTATGTAGCTGGTGCACAATTGGCTGTGTTTTAGCTGTGGAGCAAGGGTGAAGAAAATGAGAGATTTATAAAAACATCAATATTTTCCATACGGGCATTTCCTATAGCAGCTGTGAATGAGACTGGGAAATGTTTTACTAGCTTATCATGTAAGAAGACTGAAAACATCCAGACATCTTTAAAATGGTCAATGGCAAGAAAAGCATTTTTCTCCCCAACGGTCACCCTAAATCTCAGTGGTGTTTATCTCATATTTTTCATATAGAAAATCCCAGATTCAGATCTCAGCATCCCCTGATAAAACAGCTCCAATAGCAGTACTGAGAAACACCTTAGCCTTATATATCGCAGACCCAGTGCCAGTAGAGCAGACAATACTGAATTCAGTGTACTAATAACCTGAAATTTGGTTTACAGCAGCTTCTTCATATGGTCACAAAAATGTGTGCATGTATCATCATGCTTTTAGGGCAAAACATGATGACATGATGGTACCGCACGTCTTATAAGGTATTTAGCATTCAAGTCTAAAGTTCAAGTTGAAATATAAGTCCAAAATGAACACTAAGCATTATAGATTGTCCTTGTCCTTCCAACTGAAGGGACACAACTAATTAAGTATTACAAACTGGCAATACTGGAAGACATCTAATAGTTAGGGACAGAGAAGTATATTCATTGCATTAGAGATATATTGTCAATGATTTACTCTCTTAGAATAAATTGTTTTTGAAAATGAACTCTTTATTTGAGCTCAGCTCATTAATTAACACCGATTTGCAATAGAATGTGTTTTTGAAACTACGTGCAATATTCACATGCTGGATGCATTCATTAAGACCAGTGTGATTACAGTGAATGTAAAATGAATTAATAACAATGGGACTTTTAAGTGTTACCATTACTTTCACAGTGTGATGCTGTTTTATACTTACAGGCTGCAAAGTTAAATGACACTCTCAAGTTGCCCAAGTAGATTAATAGTGCATTAATAATCTATAGGTGGGCCAGCAGTCTGGTGGGCACTTAAATTTCATTGACACCTGGATACTGGAAAATCATCTTCATTGCCATGTTTCAGTAGGAAAATTAAGTACATGGAGTCATTTTTAACATAATTACATTCGTGTTATTAGTTTCTGTTCTTTGAGTGTCACATTTCCATCCTCATGGACAATACAGAAATGCAGCACACATCTGAGTGAATTTAAAATATAGCAAGTGTTAACTAATCATAGGTTGTTAATTAATTAGCCAAGACAAAGCAGCAAGACACTATTTTTGTGAAAAGTGTCACCTAATGCAAAAGAGAGACATTTTCTCGCCCTGACTTAAAATAGAATGTAGACTTTACCGTTTTAAAAGTCACTTGGACTTATCAGTCCTGTACATTCAATAAGTAGACTAATGAGCCAGCATACCTTGTAAAAAGTGGAGACAAACTGATCATGTGTAGAATATCCTCTAATGAGCAGATCTTTCATGTTCGTGGCTAGAAGATAGCAATTCTTAATCCTTGGGTAGAGTGAGAATGTAAGGGTTTGAGAGACAGAGTTTGAAGTTCATTTATTGTACAACTTGGTACAGGGCCATCTTAAGCGTATCAGGCGCTGTGGTGCAAAGAGCCCTCCAGTGCCGCCCCCCTTTCCCAGAGTTGTCGACCTTTTTTTAAGGGAGGGGACCCCAAAGTTGCTGACCTTTTTTTTAGGGAGATAACACCACACTCACACATTATCTCTGCTTGGGAAAAGAAAACAGGAAACATAAACAAACCTCAGTCAGTAAAGCATGAGACTCTTAATCTCAGAGTTGTGGTTTCAAGCCCCATGTTGGGCAAAAGATTCCTGCATTGCAGGGGGTTGGACTAGATGACCCTGGTGGTTCCCTTCCACCTCTGTGAATGGTTCTGTTATTCTGTTGTATCTGAAGGGCTGTTCACAGGGAAGATGGAGCAAACTTGTTTTGTGTGAGATGCTGCTTGTGCTATGATTCCTGCACTGGAGGTGGTTGGTCTAGAGGAACCTCGGGGGTCCCTTCCAACCATCCAGTTCTGTGATCCTATGATCAAAATACTCCAAGAAATAAATAAACGGGCTTCTCTGTGGCAGTCACTGGAAAGAACTCCAGGGGCGGCCATCCCACAGAAAGTTTGGTATGTGCCCTGCCAAACCACCCTCTAGCCCAAGCCCCATTCACCAGGCGAGACCCAGTGAGCCGAAGGAGTGCTCCGCTGCCCAGGAGAGCTTGGCTGGGGATCTGTCTATAGGGCTGATCCATTTTATCTTAGGTGGGATTTAAAGATTAATAAACTGCCAGTGATCAAATCAAATCCAGCTCCTTCTCGTTTTAACCCCTCCTGGGAAGAAGAAAAAGAAGAAGGGGGGCAGGTGGAGAAGGTGATATGCAGATCTTCAGACACATTTTCTCTCCAGCAAAGACTTGATAGGTGGGGTGCCTTCTGTTACCTGTCCTGACAAAACTTGACACCCCCCCCCCAAGAAGTGTGTTTCCAATAACAAAGAATATTAAATAATACAAATGCATATCTTGGGTTTGCATCATGATGATCCAAGGTGCGGGGAGGGGAGAGAGCGAGCGAGAGAGAGAGGAGCTGATCTCCATATAAATGTGAGCTAGCAGAAAGATCTAGGAGGAGACAAAGAAGCAGAAGGGGGAGGTGATCGCAAAATTCATTTCTGCAAACTGAGGTTTGAATGGGACATTTAAAGCAGAAGAATGCTCTTTTGCAGAGGTGAATTTGACAATGTGTTGGGTGAAAATGACCTGGAGGAGGGAGGCAAAGTGTGCCTCCCAACACAGATCTCTGCCAGCAATTCTTAGACCACCTATGTATTCCAACATGGAAACCAGAGACAGAGGTTATACGCTTCTTATTACAGGGGAGAGACCAGGAGCTCACCAAGACAGTAGCCAAGTTCCTCTATTTTATTTTCTGCCACTGAAGTACGAAGCACGAAGCCCTTACTGGAGTCCCACAGAGGTGAAATAGATTTCTCGCCTCTTCTTCCCTTTGGCAAATGACCGTACTGTTGAAATGGCGACGTGGCAAGGTTGGGGGTTGGTGGTATTTATTCGGCAGTGCGACGTGGGGACCCTCTCTTGCTTTGCGCTGCCAAACACCCACCTACCCACACACTCATTAGTTAGGTCGTGTCTGGCCTTGCTTTGGACTTTGGTTGGTCACCTGTTTTGGAACGGGGAGTGGGTAGGAATTTTTTCCAATGTGGCAGATTGGCTGTGTGGCCACTTGGTTTTTGCCTATCTTTTAGCAATCATCACAACTTTGTAAGGTTTGGTGGTTAGGCATTGGTTTAGGGCAGTGGTTCTCAACCTATGGGTCCTCAGATGTTGTTGGACTACAACTCCCATCATCCCTGAGCTCTGGCTTTGCTAGCTAGGGGTAATGGGAGTTGTAGTTCAACAACATCTGGGGACCCACAGGTTGAGAAAGGCTGGTTTAGGGGAATGTGGGGAGGGGAGGTGCGGTCATCACCTGCCCCTCCAATTAATAGGGTATTCTGTTAAAGGAATCAGGGCGTCTGGATCTCATCCTAAGCCCGGGGAGGGGCTAGGGCCATGCCAGGACCCCCGGGAACCCCAGGGGTGAACACCAGTCAATATATATTGATGGAGCTCCTTCTGCTGGTTGTTTACCCTTCCAGGCTTCCTGCTGGGTGGGCAGGAGCCAGTTATAGTTTTGATCCAATGCCTAAGCCAATACCAGTCACATTTGTGTATTTAATAAAGTTGTGGCCAAAATTTGCCCATTAACCTTTAAACTTATCTTTCTTTCCATGGGGGATGGGTTTTGGGGCTCTGAGCACAACACAAAATATTTATTCTTCTCTAGTGTACTCATTGATAATTCACTATTTCAACATGGTGCACTACAAAGTGAGATACAATTGTTACAGTTCTTACTGGAAACTTTACCGTGCTTCTCTTCTTAGCTATACATTCAAGCAGCACACTGCATTAGAGGCAGAACCACAGCTGGAACAAACAAGTATGTTCCTTCAGAACAAGGATCAGATCTTGATCATCAGTAAAGGCTACACAAATGCACTTTTCTTTCAAGCACATGAGCACAGAGTTATTTAGATTTGTGACTTCAGTTTGAGAGGCTGAATAATCTTATCAGTTTGCCAAAGCAGCAACATCAATCACATCACTTTACAGCCTATAAATCACAATGTCGTCCATTTTATGAATCAAAATGTGTTTGCTTCTAGAAAAAATATATAGGTCAAAAACATAAAAGAGTATTTGGTTGCAGTTTACTTTCCATTATCAAGTCCCACTCTTCACATGCTGCTAGCCTTTACATTTGTATGGATTGTTGTATTTATGTTCATTTTTGTGGAATGAGCCATTTGCTAACAAAAGACTCGCCTTGATCTTGACATGTTTTGCATTCCCTTCCAGTGTTGTGTGCCCTTTCCATAGAAACTCGGGGGTGGTGCTGACTTGTTTAGGATTGTTTCAAACTCTTTCTGGTTAATTTGTGCTCCACCAATTACTATTACTATTGTTGTTGTTGTTTATTTATGTATTTATTTTATTATTAAAACCCAACCTTGTACTGTTGCATTTTTATTTTATTTTTATGTATGGGCACCATTTTTAAAAAAGCAAAACAAAAGACTTGAATAGACTTTTTCACTACGTGATCCCTGCCAATCAAGCTGATGATCCCTGAAGGATTCCTGACAGTTGGAGTTGGCTTGTGGTGGCATTACTGTGATCAAAATTAAGTCTTGCCGAAGACTTAACTGAATGGGTTGTAGTTGTGTGCAAAGACAGAATGCAGTCCCATTTCTCAGACAACTGGACTGGTGCTCCCTGTCCTTCGGTACTTTCTTAGGTGTAGCGGTGATTTCATTGTCACAGAACAGAGCTGCACAGATTTTCACCCCAATCCAGCTCTAGTCAAGGCTAGACATGGCACAAGGTGATCAGGGGTGGTGGGCATTCAAATCTGCATCTTATGAAGCTGACTCAGTGGCCCTGCATGAACCACTGCTGCCATGCCCTATACTACCAACTCAGTAGAGTTCAGTTGTTACAATAGGATTCTGCCTGGTCCTACAAAGCACGAGAAAGCTATTGTTCAGACTCTCAAGCTGCCTGTCCCAATGAATCCAGTGCTTGCTTTGCCTCGAGCTCACCATATGCAATAGCAGTTACCATGTCAAGATTCAGCATTTGGTTCGTTGCTTAATTAAACAGAAGCTTAGCAGTGTAACAATATAACGAGAGTGATGCAAGAATGGAGAGATACTAGGCTGACTGGACATGTTCACTGGTTTCTTACCCACCTGCATTTTTTTAAACTTGCTTTGAAATTTGGCCACCGTTAGTTCCATTGTGCTTTGTATGATGAAATCCCAAATACCTGCTGGGCATTGCTTTGTTAGGTGGTGCTCCCCTTAACCTGCTCTGTAGAGCTCCACAGGGGGTTGAGCATATTCCTGCTGAAGTTCATGACAACAATGGCACACCTATGTTAGGAAGTTTGTATTGTAAAAAGGAATCAATTAAACAGACCTACAATTCTAATATTAATGGAAGGGTAACTAAATTCGATCCCTGTATGAAAAGAGGGGGGAAACTAGAAGACTGGGGGGGGGTGGTAATCAAAGCTTTCTCCCTGCATCACTTCATATGACCTAGCACACAGAATCACACTTTAAAAAAAAATGTTTAATTAGACCATCCAAACTTTATTATCCTTAGAAAGGGACATTTATTTTGTTTGTGGCTGGCATAAAAGTTTTTGTTAAAGAGACAGAGAGACCCTGAGGCATGCAAGAGTTCGTTCGCTCTCATTTTTTAAAAAAGAAGAAGGAAATGTGAAGTGGTTTAAAGGCTTTGAAGGATAAGCGGAATCCACAAATGGAAAGCCTTCAGTCCATCAGCAAACCTCTGGAGGTTTTTAGGGCCTGGCCATATGACGTGCAGCATATCCTTAACCACACATTTATTTATTTCTTTTTTTATGATCCTCTTACAAGCTCATCGTAGCACTATATCTGCTCTCACCCAGCCCATGGGACAAGCTTTAGTTGGGGGAAATGCCTTGCTGAAAAGCAGTGCCAATTTCACCAAGCAAGCAAGTAAAAGCTAACACACTTGTCTTTGTTTTTACATTCAGGGGACATGTTTACAGCATTCAAAGAAAACATAAAATAAAAAGGTGTTTGAAACAGCAGACAAGAACATTACTTCAGGGAAGAGAAAGGGATTTTTATTTTTCACCCCTTGCCTAATGGGCTAAATGAGCTTTTCCACCCTTCAAGTGGAAATCCCTTTTTAAAAAAATTGAAGTGGTTGAGGGGTAGTTACATTCATCACGAGTGATGTCAATGTCCAATATACACCACACACTTTTGCAACCATGATCTGATTGAAATGCCAACTATGTAGAACATTTTAATTTTCCCCCAGCAACCGAATATTTTAGTTTCCCACTGTGGATGTGCAACAGGAGTGCTAACTTGTACAGTGGTGTATAATATGGTTGACTCACCAATGTAGTTAGAGTAAGGAAAGAGGGGGCATCTAGTTGGTGTTCTTCTTCTGCCAGAAGGCATCCATCAATAGAACAGATAGGGAGGCAATTTTGGACATCAATGCCCCCCAAAAAAAATATTCCGAAAAATTGGGACAGAAAGTGATGCCTCATAATTGCCTCTCTTCCTGGTCTCTTGATGGATGCCTTACATCAGGACAGAGATACACCAATTATATACCATCCATTCAGTTAGATAAACTGGCTTATTATCTATTATTCCAATAAATATCAGGATTGAAGGGGCTGTTCGTTGTAACATATTATTGGGTATTATTGTAAGTGAGATTGCATTGTTTCACTCTACTGATGTCAAGGACTGGATGGATGCTGAGGATTAGTGGGAGGTGCCAGCTGGGGAGCCCCCAAGCGAAGAAGGCTCAGAGGCTGGGGATTGGGATGATGATGAGTGGTCAGAGGGGAAAGGAGAAGGAGACTGGGAGAAGGAGGTATTGGAAGCTGAAGAGGTAAGAAAGAGGATTAAGTGAGCAGGAAGAGTCTGTGGCAGAGAGCAGTCCAGAAGCAGAGGCTGGAGAGGAAAGTGGCCCAGAGGCAGAGATGAGTCAGGCTGGTGACGAAGTCAGGGTGTTTTCCCCTCCTGCTGTGATGAAATCTCCCCACCCCACCCCACCCCCAGTCTCACAGAACATGCAAAGACAGGCATGGCAATGTTGGAGTATTTCTGAAGATTTAGTGCAGTTATGCCTCGTAATGCTCCAGATTCTCTTGGGTCCTAAATATATATAATCAAGTGTTAATGTTCACATTACATTTCAGGAAAAAACCCTATTTAAATTTATTTTCTTTTCTTGTCCTCCTTTTGAACATTTGCATTTGCTTTTTCTGTCAGCGGCGCAGCCCCCAGTGAGATTATACAGTGTCAGGAATAGAAAGCAATGGGCTTCTACTGTGTTTCCACTGACACCTGCAAGCCAAGTTTCATTGCTTTCCATTTCCTGAACCTCACTCCACGTTGTCTTTTAAGTGCAAATATTAGAATGTGTGCACGTGTGCACA
This sequence comes from Podarcis liolepis, assembly GCF_965112155.1. Lineage (NCBI taxonomy): Eukaryota > Metazoa > Chordata > Lepidosauria > Squamata > Lacertidae > Podarcis > Podarcis liolepis. Next base: position 49,526,343 of record NC_139564.1, read on the forward strand.
TGGATCAGACCCTTAAAAATATAAATTATGGGTGAAAAGAATTTTTTTGACTTTCGCTTCTCTCCACTGGTATACATTGTTCAGGGTGGTGTGGAGCTGGTCTAGTACTGCCACTGATTAGAAAAATGCAAGCAGCAAGCCCTGCCCATTTGTCATCTGGCATTAAATGCATATCAGTGCTCAGCCTTGCTGCTGCTGCTATTACTACTACTATTCTGAACCTGCTTACCATTGCTCCTTAAACACAGATGGAATCCTTCCCGCCCCACTTATTAATTCATTTGTTATTTATGCACTTCTGATCTTTGTGACACTTCGTCCTTTGGCCTGACTTCAAGTCATTTTTAATACATGATCTGCAGAAAGGTGGCCCTTGCCCTGCAGTCTGCCTTGCAAATCCCTGACACACACACACACACAAATGCATTTTTCTTGTTCTCACATGTTGCTTAACAATCTGCGTGATTGCTGCTTAAAAGCACAGCAGATGGGGTTCCTGCTTTGCGGTGAAACAGATGAGATACTCAAATCGATTGCTTTATCAACAATCAGTTGCAGATAAAAATCATTTTAATGAGGGAAATTAATGGTGTTTGCAAACACGATGTTAATTAAAGAACATTGCTTATAGTTCCCCCCTCCTTTTTTTTTTTTGCACACAATTTTTTGTTACCCATGACATCTTTCATTATTGACTCATGCCCCAAAGAAAAGGCGATTAAAATCTGCTTTTGTTTGATGTAGCTTTTATTGAAGAAAGAAATAGATCTTTCTGAAGCGTCCTGGTGAGATGAAAGTCTAATTATCTCCACAAATGAAAGGAAAAGCTTTAATTAGGCCTGCGTTGAATCTGTGCACTGTGAATTTGTGCATTGTGATGGATGGAGCCTGCATCTCCTCAGTGGCTGCGGCTGAAATAATGAAAGGAGAGAAAAGGTAACCTGCTCCCATGATTCAGCTGGCAGGGTTGAGCTGGAGGTACACCTGTGTTGTGCAAGAGTGCCCAGAGCAGCTGCCACAGGCCATGTTTCAGTGCAATACATTCGGCTGTTCTACAGCCCCCTCCTGAGCTTTGATCTCTTCTCAGACAGCAGGGGTCCTAACAAATCAAGCTTTTCATGTTTCACTCTGTTTCACTCTTTTGCTTCGCCATTCACACTCCAGCTCCAAAGAGGACAGATAAAATATTGTCTTTTTCTGATGCAATTAATGATCAGCAGCCAACATGACTAGAGCGAGCATTATGCCTTATGTGAGCTATTTTAAGGTTTGTTGCGGAGAGAAAAGGTGAGGTGGTGGTGGTGGGAATGAAGGGGATTAAGATGGTTCTAATTTATTTGTTTTGATGATTAATTAACTCACTGTTTATTATTTTAAAAGCCTTCCTGAGCATAGTGTTTAATTTGCAAGCCCCCTCTTTTTTCCCTGCAATGCCATAATGTCCACCCTGGTGAGAAAGGTGACATTCAAGGATATTGTTATGATCCTAATGGCCCCGGGAGAAAAATCTAAATGATGACAAATAATGCAATAGCCCAGGTTTTGTACCATCTCTACTCTATTTTTACCATGTTGCATGGAGCTTACTCTGTCTTCCTGTAGTCCAGCTGATCTCAGGAAGGTCAAATTGCTACTTATTCACATCACTTGCAGCTAACACTTTGCTCACAGTGAATCATAATGCACCTCTGACATCAAGGGCAGTCAAGGGGATTACTTGCCCACCTTTCTGGATGGGATAACAATAGAAATACAGGAAAGGGAATTGAAGACAAACTTGGATCAGCATGAGCAACCTGACCTTTCATTTTTCTTTGGTTAGAGGACTCCGTATTGTTTTAGAAAGTGCTAGTCCAAGTGCCAGGTCTTCTTTGAAGGTAGGATGCTTTGCAACCAAGGCAAACATATGGATGGAGGAGGATGGGAGATAAATGGGAAGATTGTGTTCCACATAATTGTTTACAGATGTAGGCCTTGGAATTTAAAATGCAATGCAAATATTTTTGGTCTTTGTGTTCAGTGCGTAAAGCCTAAAAATGCAGAAAATGAATGAAACAGACTGTGTAATGCAGCAACATGGACTCTAATTTGGTCTGTGCGAGACAAATCTGTAAATTAGCATTTTTCTCATGAATGCAGCTTTATATCCTGCTATTTCAAAACTTTTAAAAAGCAAACTTTCTTGGCAGCTAAGCTTTGTATGCATTTGTAATTGGCTCAGGCTATGTGCTAAATTAGCTACTACTTGTCAATCTAAAACATCTCGATTTGACTTTGTATTTCAAATTTTCTTTATGTAGACTTTCCTTTTTGTTAATTGTCTGCTTAAGCTGCTTCCTTTAAAAAAAAATGATCTTGCAGAAATTAACATGGAACACGCCACTGTCTTAATTAGGAATTCTAAATCACTGGGTCATGGTGAATAGCCAGCTATGTACAAGACTGAGGATAATAATGGGTGTACAAAGCTGCTCTCATTACAGCTTAAAACAGCTGGTAGAAACTCGCAGCAGTTCAGCATATGGAGCGGTTAGGTCAGGATTCTGAGCTAAAAGAGAATGAACAGGCAAGGGAATCACTATCAACTATTGCTTAAAAATGGTTGGAGAGCACTAAGACAAAGGCTGGCAGTTTATTTGTTCTTCTCATAGACGACAAGCCACTATGTGAAGAAAATGCTCTTCCTCTTAGGGAGGAAAAGCATCTTGGGCAGGAAGGGAAGAAGACTGGTCTGCAGCTATGAAATCTTCGAGGTTCTTTCCTCCTAATTTAATCCCCATAACAACTGTGTGAGGTAGGTTGGGCTGAGAAGCAGGGGCTGGCCCTAGGTCAACTAGCAAGTTTAATGGCCAAGTGGGGATTGAAACCCTGATATCCCAGGTCCTAGTTCATCTCTCTAACCACTATACCACATTGGCTCTGTAACAAATAAGCCCACACAACATTTTAGTGCATTTCACTCACGCCACAGCATTAACATTTGCAGAAATGGCATCCTGAAATGGGGTGGCAAGTTGGGTGGAAATCTCTAGACCATGACTGTGTGTACACTCCAGTTTACTCTACATCCAGTGCACTCCCACCACTGGGGTGGGAAGGGGTGAACAGGCCATGTTAACCACAATCCGTATCCTGCATTCTGTCATTTCTTATGGGAGTTCTGAAGCAACATGAGAAGAACCTGTGGAAGGCCAACCTAATGAGCTCATAGCAGAGATGGGATTTCCAGCAGAGGCTCCTGAGCTTATGATTCACTTTTTTCCTTTACTATAATAAATGGTGTGGCGTTTGCCCTCCTAGGTGTATGACATTATACTGGGTTCATAAGGAAAGGGTTAACTAATTGTAAAACGACTAACCAATGGGAACCCAAGGGGTGGAGTTAATTGTGTATAAGGTTTAAGCACAGAGGGTTTTTGGAGGAGAAGGAGTTAGAGTTAGAGTGGTTGAGAAGACAGCCTGGAGTTAGAAGAGACAGAGAAGATAAGTCTGTGGGTTGGGCTAGTCTGGTGTGAGAGAGTGAGAGAATTTGTTAAGAGGAATCAGTCAAACAGTTGAGATAATCAGTCAGAAGGTACTAGGAAGGTAAAGGCCGGTAAAGAAACTAAAGTTAAGATACTGACAGGAATATTATCTGAGAAACCATAAACTTGTTAATGTTTATAAAATAAACTTGTTTATTTGGTTCACTTTTAACAACTGTCTGGACTCAGTGTTTACCCATGAGTAACGGGTTGGTGGCAGCGGGGAAGTGAGCACAGTGGTGGCACAGGGATCAATAAACTGTTAAACATCTGGGGACCCTGTGTGATCGCCACATGTGGCTTCTGTGTATTAATTATGTCAGTTTGAACAGGGACTGTAAATATAATCAGGAATTAAATTTGTGTCCAGGTTATTAAAAAAGAAAAGCTTTTTCTTCCACTTTACTAATCAGATGGCATACCTTTTAATACATATCATACCCCAAACATAGGGATACGGGTGGCGCTGTGGTCTAAACCACTGAGCCTTGGGCTTGCGAATCGGAAGGTCGGCGGTTCAAATTCCCACGACGGGGTGAGCTCCCATTGCTCGATCCCAGCTCCTGCCAACCTTGCAGTTCAAAAGCGTGTCAAGTGTAAGTAGATAAATAGGTACCGCTCCAGCGGGAAGGTAAACGGCATTTCCGTGCACTGCTCTGGTTTCACCAGAAGCGGCTTAGTCATGCTGGCCACATGACCCGGAAAAACTGTCTGCGGACAAATGTCAGCTCCCTCAGCCAGTAAAGCGAGATGAACACCTCAACCCCAGAGTTGTTTGCGACTGGACTTAACTATCAGAGGTCCTTTACCTTTACCCCAAATATAGGAAGCTATGAAGCCAAATATATGGATCACGGTGAACTCAAGGCCGCATAAATAGCAGATAAAAGAAAGTACAGGATTCTGCACAGCAAAAGTTCTTTAATTTTCCAATATTGATTTACTGTCCATTCTCCTAACCATGTAGCATGTGTCAAAATCAATGTTCTGAAGCAGTTTATAAATCTGAATACATTTTCCTAAATCTGCAAATATAATTCTGTCGTGCACTAATAATGTTTTCTGCAATAGTTAATTGTTCATTATGATTTTTGTTGCAAATTTGAGATTAATTATATAGGTGAATACTTGAAAAATGAAGTCTCAAAAGTTCATTTCAGCTTGAGAGACAGCTGCCAAACTTACGAAACACCCCAAATCCTCCCATCGCATGTGCATGTGTTGAATTAGTGTTTGCCAAATTTACCTAACCAGAAGACATAAATAAATAAATGTATGTGCCTATACCTGAATTTATTAATGGAAAACAACAATCAGTACATCATTAATAAAGAATAACAGATTTGCTATCCTAATCCATTGAATTTTCCTATTTAATTGCTACCCTAACTCTCAGCCTTTTCCATATGTCCTCACTTTCTCCAATTTGCTTCTTCCCTTGCTCCCAGTCTCAGCTATTCCATCTTCCTGCCTCTCTCTACTGACTTTCTCCACGTATTGTTAAATCTGACACAACCTACTATTTAATCAGGATCTTCTGATGTCACTCATTTTCCTGCCCATTCTTTTACTACCCTTAGTCACATGGGTAATCTCAGCCAATCAGGGATCACATAGTGAACATGACATCACAATACTATGCAGGTCATCAGATTTGGTTATAACATTTATTCATGATGGAGCTGAGCAAGATGCTCTGAAGCCAGTCTGAATATATTGAGATGGTTCATGGTGAATCGGGTTGCTTGTCCTCTTTATGTGTACCTGAAAATAAGCCTTATGGGAGTTCATGTGGACAGGCTGCTGAGGGGCTGACAAGGGGCAGGGACCCTTGCAGAGAAGTTGATTGGTGATTGTTGTTCATCAATAATGTCCTCTCAGGGCAGCTTATTATTCAGAAAGGGCAGCCAAAGCCATAAATTCAACCTTTTCAAAATAACATATCAACCATATTGATAGGAGTCTTCTGGATAGCTCAGTTGGTTACAGCATGGTGCTGATAATGCCAAGGTCACGTGCACAGGGGGTTGGACTAGATGACCCTTGGGGCCCTTTCCAGCTAGAGAATTCTATGAATCTATGAGATAGCAGAGTCTATACGTTGCTTGTTTCCATCTTACTTTCAATCCCCTTCCCTTTTCCCCTTTCTTGACTTTTTAAATTATAAATTTTTGGTCAGCCATCTTTTCAGAAAAAAATAGTGATCTGTAAATTGCACTGGGAGCCCTTTTGATGAACAGTGAGGTAAAAATTATTTAAATAAATAAATGAATTATGAAAAAGTCAATTAAGAACGAAGGCAGTGCTTCCTGAATAAGCACTTTCAGAATCATTCAAAGTCACTTATTGGGGCTGCTTTTAGGCACTGCCAAACCATCCACAACATCTTTCAGCTCCACTAATGGAAAATGCACTGTTTTTATATTGCTAAATGCCATGTTAAGACAAAGAGTTTGTTAGGACCCTAAGCTTTAGCTTAGAATATTTACTTTCCTAGCAAAATTTAAAAACAGTGGTTAAAGAGAGCAGCTAAATAACCAAACAGTATAGCCCACTGACTTCACTGCAGCATCGATGATGCAAATCATCTTATTATTTCCCTAAAGTGGGATATCATTTTCATAACTATGTCTAAATAAATAAAAAATCCAAAGTATATATGTTGCTTAATAACAGACGGGCATTTAGTAGTAATCACATTGGTTTGAAGATCATGAAAATACCGTTTTAGAAGGAACTAGGAGTACCAGTCCTTGTCTTTAAGGCAATTGCTGTATAATTGACCTCCTTTAGCATTTAATTTCTCAAGCCTTTAGGAAGTTTAATTTTGAACATCAAAGAGGTACCTGTGGAAGAAACTGTTCCAGACTAGTGAGTAAACAAATTAGAGTTAATGGGGTCATTAGCTTTTGTGCTAAAAATTTCAAGCTGGGTATTCTTCACTATGGTGTATAGAATGTCAAAGTTTAAGAATCTCTTAAATTATAATTAGAAGCAAAATTTGGCTGTTAAAGCGATGAATCCAACTGGCAAGTACCATTTTAAACAGTTTGGTTAAAATATCTGACAGTCAGTGGCAAGAAAAATATTTGATCTGGCTCTTGTTCATTTTGACCTGTTAAAAAAAATTTGAAAAATGTTAAAATATAGATATTCCATGGGGAGCTCACATGTTTAATATTAGTAGAGCACATGGATTTTGAAATTGAAAAATTGGGGTTGGCATGAAAATTGTGGTTTTAAATTTACCTTCAGTGTTCAAAGCTAATTCCATAAACGTATGGGATGGTGTGATTTCAAAGGCATACTCTGTTTCATTGCATGCCAAATTCAAGCAACGAGAGGGAGGGATGCGCTAGGTGTCTTCAGCTGCTCCACTGTGTTCCTGCCTCTGGTTCTGCTGGCTTCCAGACACACTGAATAGCTGGAGCAGGGAGCCACATAGTCAAATCACTAATTTAGTATGTTAAGAAAACAATACAGAAGATGGTATACAGTTGAACAGATCATACAGGATCTGTAAAGTATCATGTGATTGCTTTGCATTCTAGCTTGTACCTCAGTCCAATTGTATTTCACCAGTGATCTACCCACATTTTGCAGTTTTGCAATGCCACAATAAATATGAACTGGTTGAGAATTGCAGGAAATGTCCCATGACTTGAGTATGTGGTGAAGCGATCGCTCATCCACTTTACCTACTATCAGTTTCTGCCTGGATCCCTTCAGCTCGTTTTTTTCAGCACTTTGTCAATTGTTTACTGTAGCAAAGAAAGTAACTTTGAATAGCAACATAATGGATAGGTCTCATTCCATTCCATTCGTTCTGATTGCCACACCACAAGGGAGGTGCAATCCTACACATCCTTTCTTAGGAACAAGTTGAACCTAACATGGTGAGACTTTATTCCGAGTAAAAATGCAAGGCTCAGGGTTCACACAGCAGTTTCTGAAGCTGCATTGTGACATAATATCAGCAGAAGAGATTGAGCTGTAGAAAATAATAGACTAAGGGTAAAAAGCATTTCCATTAAACAAATCAAACATTTCTTTGAAAGTGCCAAAGGAGGATTTAGTTGGATATTAGAGTGGAAAACTGCAGATGGCCAAACCAATTTACACATGTCTACTCAAAAGTAAGTGCCATTGATTTCAACTGGGGTTACTCTAAGGAAACTGGATACTGGAGTGCAGCCTTAGTGGCAAACCACCTCCTCACTGTGAAAACTTATTGCACCAGCAGGATATGGGGAGTGAATTCTATGCTGCATTCCTTTGAAAGACTGAGAGCAGCAGGCTTTAAAAGAATTGATCTCTGAGCAGTGTTGTTCCAAATCTTAGTCTCATCATTCATTATCTGAAGTAGGAGTGGAGATAGTTTAAAAATATTAACTCCTATCACAATATATTATCAAAGGTTTGTTAAACCCAACAATAATATTTCTTTCTTTCTTTCGTTAGCTATCATAAATCAAATCACTCTTGGAATGTTAAACCTTGCTCAGCGGAGTCATTTTTATTCTCTTCCCCCCCAGTAGCATAACACTTTTCTTTGCTTCAGCTGTTCTTCCAGCAATAAAAAACACAATTTACAAGTCAGTTCTGTCTAAACAATGTGAGTTACATATTGATGATGCTTTGCAAGTTTCCTATTCCATTACAGGAATTATTTTATAGTAGGCCACCTAGTTCTATGGTTTCTGTCAAATTAGTTCCAGTGGTTTCTTTGCTGTGTACTGCTAGATAAGCCATATTGTGTTATTTCCATTGTTGATGAAATGAATGCACAGAGAGTTTTAAAATAGCATCCTGATGGCAAATCAGGCTCTTATGGGGAAATAGACAATTGCTTAGATAAATAGTTGTCAAGAGGCTGATGACAAAAATCAAAGGAATGAGTTGTGCCCCCTCCCACTGGACTTTCTAGAGGTTGCCACGCATTTGGCTTGAAGAATATTACTTCAAATGTAAACGAAGGGTTTTGCCCACATCTTCAGCCAGGGTTGGCAGTGCTCAATTGCTTATGCTGTGTTCTGCCTTCACACACAAAACATTATCAGTTCCAGATTAACTTCATTGGAAGACCAGAAGTAAACAAAAGTTTGGCTAGCTACCACACTTTGGCAGGTCTGACCTGCTTAAGCTGCGTTGTTGGGAACCATATGTAATCTGTTCTAAGAGCTTGAAAGGAAGAGTTTAAATGGGATAAAAGCACATGGATATGGCAGGGATAGTTTTTATAGTATCTCCTTCCAGGCTCATTTCTGGCAACACCTTTAGCATAGCTGGAGGTAAGCTGATGTGGACCTAATATCTGCATGGGAGAAACCTAGGACCACCATGTAAACTCCGAATTTCCTTTAAACACCCAGAAGGGTATAAGTTGAATCAGTCATTTCTGGACCATTTACCCCAAGTTGTGGGGCTTCCCTTATGATGGGTCTGGAAATTGCAGGCCATGCAGAATGCTACAACACATTTTTGAACAGGAGTGAGATCCATAGCTGTCAACTTTCAGATTTGAAAATAAGGGATCAGCAGCCGCATCTGTCCCGGGGACAGTCTATGGGATATCTAACAATCCGGGATAGCAGCGGGAAACGGCGCTGGAATAAGGGAATTTCCCGCAAAAAAAGGGAAGGTTGACAGCTATGGTGAGATCCTGCCAGCGCATTACTCCTCTGCTTAAAGATCTGCACTGGCTGCCAATCTATGACCAGGCCAAGTTCAAGGTCTTACTGTTAGCATATAAAGCCCTTAATACCAGTTTGCTTGAGGGATTGTGCTGCTTTGTATGTGCCTACTCAACTGCTTCAGTCTATTAAACTTGCACTTCTGCAAGCCATATCTGTTTGCTCCACAGCTGTGAGGAGTTGAGCTTTCAGCGGGGCAGCAACTGTGTTCTGTAGCTCCCTGCCTTTTAACATGAGGCAAGCCTCCTCAATGTACCGTTTCAGACAAATTGAATTTTAAAACCTATTTTCTTTTAGGATACAAATTTTAAACATATTTTCTCTAAAAATGTGCATTTAAAAAATGTATTTTGGTACATTTTTGAACAGAGAACTTTGTGAGCACATTCAGGAAGTGCTATAGCCACTGGAAAACTAAGTACTGATCTGCACATTCATTTGGGTAATACAGATCAGGTCAAGCTCTAATTTCACAAGCATACCTAGGTACATGGTAAAAAAGAACTATTAATTGTTTACATTTGTTCTAGTCACTGTCCTTTGCAGGTGCTTTATAAACTCTCCTATTTAGTAGCTTGATATACCTGCTGTCCTTAGGGAAGGTTACTTAGTGAAGCAAATGCTACCCTCAGATTTAGTAGTTGCAAGTAGATGCGAGCTTTGACATGATACTGAGTGCATAAGCACTCTACTGCAAAAGCATCCATAATAACTGTCTCAGAAAGACAGACATTGTGCTGGGCTGGAATTGTTTACATGCTCCCCTCCTTCTGTGGATTTATGGTCTGACTTTTAGAATATTTCTACCCATGAGAAAATTCTGCCAATGCTTTGCCTTTAGAGTTGTCGGTGATTCTGCATCTCAGAGAAGGAAGATTATGTGATCGGGCTCGAACTGTGCAGTGCAAGAATGTGAAGCAATTTGAGCCGCTATCTCTTTCTGTGCATTAGATTTCAAGCAGAAATCATCAGCATGAAAATAACTTGATACCACTTGATTACTCATCATCAAGTGATGAACATGCATGTGAAAAGGATCCCAGATCTGGAAAGGACCAAATAGGTTATCCCAAAAGTATCCCAAAAGGAGGTTTATCCAGTCTTTCTTTAAAATACTTCAAAGTAAGGTGTTTCTTAAGAAGCTTTTATCAGAGGTAACATAGTTTGGCCTAGATTTACACACTAGGCCAAAATACAGCATACTTCAGTGCACTGAAAGCAATAGTGTTCGCATGTTCAAGTGAGGCATTTTTAATTCTTTCAGCTGATTGGTAATATGCAGGGAAAAGAGATCTGGATCTTACTAACCACTCCTGCTCCCAACCTCCCTACATTCAGCTGAATATATGAATAAAACACATGTAGTCTGCACTCAGATAGCTACAAGTTGCCGCATTAGAGAGAGTGATATCCAGGGCTATTTTTCAGCTGGAACTTGCCAGAACTTAGTTCCGGCCCCTCTCAGGTGGGTGCCATTGTCATTCTAAAGGAATGAAAGAGGTCGTTCATGGTGAGTTCCAGCACCTATTTTTGTAGAAAAATAGCACTGGTAATACCATTGAGCATAAGACCCTGGTGGGAAACACCAGAATGGCCATCAGCTAAGGTTAAAGACAAACAGTAATTTTGTAAATTGGTGGTATTGATGCAATAATTCCAGTAAAAATGGTTCCATAGTATGAATATAAAATTTATTGAATTCAGTGGGCATACCTCTAATTAGAAACACATAGGTCTGCATTGTTAATCTCTGATTCCCCTTTTAACACCACAACTAAAAAAAGACAGTGTGATTTTCCCTTTGTGCATGCTTCCCAACAAAGTTTTAAAAAGACAACCTTACTTTTCATTTTAAAATCTATTTTTAAAGGGTTCTCTTAGTAGTTCACGTTTAAAGATAAGGTTGAATGGAATAGCACTCTGTGACTTTATATGTTAACTATCATTTCTTTGGAATGGTATGCTATTCACCACCACACGTCTTAAATCCACTCACTCTGCAAAAGTGTTTCCCCCCCTCACCCTGTACGCATTCAGTTGCTGCCCGCTATAACTGCTGCCTCCCACATTGTTTTTGCAACATCAAAATTATACCTCTGGGTCTCAAGCCTGGGCTGTGTGTATGAAAGTTCTGGGCTGCCCAATGACAAGACCCCCCACTCTCGGCCTGCTGATGTGGTCCAAAGGAAAGCAGAGCAGTATGTTTGGCACAGCTTGGCTGCAGGAGTTGCCAGGAGGAGGCATACAAGGCACCCTTCAACCATCTTAGGGACTCCACCAGATTTGTATAGGGTTCTCTCCTTAGCCTTTTCTTCTCTTGAAGATGTCCTGCAAGGCAGTGGGTATGGATTTTTTCTCAGGGTTTACTCCCAAAGCCTTTCTTGCAGATAAGCATAGCCACAAGGCAGCAGAAGTTTAGGCCAGAGTTTTCCTTCCCCTAGATGGGCTATCTTTCCATGTTGACGAGCCCCATCTGCCCTTCACTTCCCTTGATAGCAAGTGAAGTAACTGCCTTCTTGACCACTTGACTATTGGTCTTGTCTGCTCAATCTCAATCCATCTGTGCCTATCTTTGCATGCAAGGGATAGAGAAGTCCCTAACTCACTGAGGGTTTAAGACCCATCGACTACCCACACCTTGGCTGGATCTAGACACATCAAAGAAGTGTTTCAGTTTAAAGTGTTGTAAATTTAAACAGGGAAGACAGGTAGAGAAAAACGGGACTCCACATCATCATCTGGTGGCACAATGTTATATCGCATATACAACACATATAAAACGCTTTCTCTTTACCAATCTAGCTGAGTCTCTGTTTTATTCATTACCCTGGGTGTGGCCACTGTCACATGAGTGCAGGCTGGAGACCAGTGGTGGGCAAACTACCCAGAAGGAGCACGGCGTGTCTATAATGCCTCAAGAAATGACAGGTAAAGCAGCTATGTTTTATGGGGGCAACCATTTTGAACTGCCCCAGGTTAAAAAAGCACCCCAGAATAGGCCTTTTGGGAGGAAACAAAATGGCAGCTGCTTGGATTCTCTTCACCTACCTCCCACCCTCAAGAATCTTGCTTCATTCACAAGCATAGCTGAAACAAAACAGCCATTTTTTTACGTGGATGGAATGGCTGAGAAATAGTCCTTGTCAATTTGGTGTGTATCTAGCTAGTTTGTGAGCTATGAAGATGCAACTAATTGGCTTCCACTGGAGACAGAATACTGGGATGAGCCTTTGGTCTGATTTAGCAAGGCACTTCTTACATTCGTAATATATTCTTGTACCACAAACTTTATTTCTAGCTGAAAAGTCTAAGTGTGTGTGTGTGTGTGTGTGTGTGTGTGTGTGTGTGTAATCTCTTTTACTATTCATTTTCTAGACCCATTATAGCTTTTTTTTCTGTATTCCTTTCAAACTGTCAATGTTTTGCGATCTGTGGTGCCCAGTTTTTAAAGATAGTTCTTCAAAGGACAACAGGACAGTGCTGTTGCTGACTAGGATACCAGTCTAGACTGAATTGTCCCCTTTAAAGCCAGTGTTGGCAAAGTCAAAAGAAGAAAAGAAGCATGGATAAAAAGAAAAAAAGCAACATACTGCTTCACCAAGGATATACAGCTATTGCATCTTGCTGTGTAATGTTCATAGTTTTCTGCTTCTCTCTCTCATGTTGACAGCTGAATGCACAACAAAGGTTACATTTACATTGAACTCTGGTTAGCCCTTTCGAAAACCTGGTGCCTTATGACCCGCAATATTTCGGTCCCTTTTCCTCAGGTTTTACCTGAATTAGCCTTGCTGTATAAATTAACAATAAAGCATCAATCATCATTAATTATGTGTTCAATTGATATCTGCACTTTCTTGCACTTTAATCTTCATTAGCATGTATGAGAGAAAATATCCCAGAGGGTATACAGCATGTGTTCCTGTGTTTTTCTCATGCCTCTCTGGAGTCCTTAGCTGCTCAGGAAAAATAGGCTCCTTCAATAGCAAGCATATGCCACCAGGGCCTTTTATCTGAATGCTTCAGATTAAATCAAAAGCCACAATCTGAGCAGCCATGAGCCAAAAGAGAAATGCATCTATATCTGTGCGGCGGTAGTGATATATTGCTTGAGTATCCTTCTACAGCACTTGAATTGTATTCTGTAGGACTAATTGTGAATTATATCTTTCTGTGCTTGTTCAGTGGCACCGGGCTTCTTATTCCGGCTATTTGTTTTTGGCATTCCTTCGCTCAAGAGCCATGGCAGCCCACTATTCAAAACAATGCAATGTCTTCTCTCTGTACAGTGTAAAGGTAGTGCAAGGATTTGCGTAGCCCAATAGAACACAAGCCCTGATTTGCGTGAATTGTAAGCCCTTGTAAAATTGTTGATTTTGATTCTTTTATTTGCTTGATACAAGGAGAGGAAATTGTTATGAAGTGATATCTAATGGAAGGAAATGGGAAAAGGGCTGCATATACTTCTTTTCTCCCCACCCCCACCCCATGCCAGACCTTTTCAGCAATTTAAAGACAAAGCTTTCTCCAGACTTTTAGTTGAAAAGCCGTTTATGACAGCTGTTTGGAATATCTTTACATGAAGTGGTATAGGATTCCATCTCAATTAAATTTGGAAGCAGGAAAGATGGAATAATTTTGCTTTAAGTATCAAGCCATTTGAATCCCTATGTTTACCAATGCAGAGGGGGCTCCTTTTCATTATTCTGCTGCTGCCAGATTTAAATTATTGGATGGGATGGGGCTCAGGAATAAGCAGCAGCCCAATTCAGTTTATAATATCTCATTAATGCACAGGGAGAACCTTGGTTTGGTTATTGTCCAGCATTAGCATTGATTTTGATTTTATGTCAATAGGTGTCCTATGAATTTTGCAGTGATGCACATTGAAAGCAAATACATTTTCTCCCTAGGAAGACATGAGGAAATGCTTTTGTTTTGCTGAAGTGTGCTGCTATGTATGGGATATAGGGCAGAAGACAACTTTGTGTTTGTGTTCTAGCCAAAGTTGATCACATTTGCTTGTTGATTTCAATGGAAGGATTAAGTATGTGCTCGACGAATCTGTGCCAATATAAAAGTACAGCTTTTAATTCACAAACCACAAGGCTTGTGTTAATTTGCCAGCATAACTGAAGTCAAACAGTTAGAAAAATCTGACATTTTTATGAACATAAAATTTTGGCGTCTTTTGCACAGCAGGAGCTTCTCAGCACTGAAGCCTTGTGGCAAAAAAATATCAAGCAACTGAAAGGTGCCTATAGGGATATTGATGTACTGCACCCACAGGCAGCAAGGGCTCCAGGTGCTGAGTTATCATTTTTTATTAATAAAAGCAAGTATCTAGTCCTTCTAGAAAGAAAGTTGTGAAGCAAAATGTGCAAGTACCCTATTAAGTGATTTCTGTGAGATAAGATAGACAGGTTGCTCCCGCCTTTCAGTGCTTTAAGCTAATGAGTGAAGTTAGAACTGTGATTGGCAAGTGAGTTGTTTCGACACCAGGAATCCTAGGTTGCTAAAGAGCTCTCCCCAATAGAGTACTTCTGTTTCATTTAGTGATCTTTACAATCTCCTTAGTTTGCCTTCCTTTTTCCCTCGCAACCATGATACATCTTTCCTGTGTTTGATTTGCCTGAGATTGAAGGAAGGTGAGGACAGGTGACCTCACCTAGGCCCGAAGTCACCCTCCCCCAAGCAGGCTCAAAGCTTCTCAAAAGCTTTTCAAAATCATTTTCTCAGCAGCTAAGCATCAGAAACATTCCGCTTGCTGTAACTAAAAAGATTGCAACAAGGTAGAGAACAGAGCCCATTGTCTTCTCAGGCCTTTCTCAGAACCACATTGCAACTTGCTTTCTCTCCGGGAACCATGCCAAAGCACAAGAATGAAACAACTGGAACACACTGAAACCCCCTCACCCCCTTTCCTGCCAAGAGTCCACAATAGTCCCAAGACAGCTTTCTGTACATGCTCAGGAACCTCAACATGGGGCAGGACTCCTGAGGGAGGAGAAAGGAGGAGGGAACTGGAAAGGGGTATATATGCTTGTGCACAGGACTGTGAATTTCATGCATGCTTCTTGTGACTTATCACACTTGCTCCTTCTACCAGTTCATGGATGGTAGAAATAAAAGCCTTTTCTCCGAAACTATTCCTTGAGTGTCTGTTGACTCCCACTTCCCTTTCCCAGGCGCAATATTTTTCCCACCCGAGGGCAAAGCCTCATAAGGCTACAAGATGACGTACTTCCTAGAAGTTATTTTCCACAAATACTATAACACAAAAAGTGCAGGTGCAGGTTACGGCACAGGACAAATGTGAAAACTTTGGGAAGAGGCTTAGGTATGTTTTTTGCTGTGCAGGACATAAGGACAAAGCACTTGCTAAGAATTCGCTGTATAGAGAACTTACAATGATATACATGTCTACACGGAAATAGGTCTCTTTGCATTTAATGGAGCTTATGCCAAGTAAGTGGGTGCAGAATGACAACCTAGGCATTGGTTAGGATTGGGGCAAAGCAGGGGTCTTGTGCCTTTAGCAGTTGTGTGGCAGACAGAAATCCAGCTGGTTTGGCCTTTTCTAGTATGGAAATGCCATTATGGGCAAAGCTTCACCTGTTCACATTCTGTCTGTCATTTTATTACGTGTGGCCACTGATTTATTTTTGGGCTCTCTACTCTGCCTGCAAAAGAGGCCGCAAATTTGTCATGACAATATGCAAACTTTATGCAAATATGTGTTTTCTCTTGCAAGTGGGTCAGAGGGACCAATCCATATGCCATATACCCAAAGGGCCCATAAAATCCTGTTGGTACCCCTGCAAAAGGAGATTCCATTGCTTTTTTTTTTAAGTGAAAACTAGTACAGTATTATGAAACCATAAAGTTTCTGCATCAAATGTTGTCTTTGCCAGGCACTAGCTAGATGGCCTTAAGCAAGCCATTGTTTACGGGGAGTAGAGGATGGTAAGGGTGAGGCAACACACTAGATTAGAGTGAAAGTAAGCCTCAGCTTTGTTGAATAAGCAACTGCTTGCATTTTAGGCATTGTGGTGTTCCGCCTGGGTATACTGCTAGCCATTCTGCTGTTCAAAAGCATGGAAGGAAGAATGGTGCAAGAGAGTGACGCACAGCATAAATTAATAATGCAGAGTTTTAAAGAATAAGAGCTTTACTGAGTTAAAATAAACTTCTTCATAAACAACATGGTTCCAAACTTCTCACAACTGAGGCAGACTGACTCTGACTGAAATCTTACAGAGAACAGAGAGAAAAAATGGCTGCTAAGTCACATGTCAGAGTGACTCAACAGTTAGCAGTTAGGCCTGAATAACTTTAGTAAGCCCAAATGATTGTTCTGTCCCAGCACTTCCCAGCCTGCTTTGCTGCTTCTGCTCTCATGTGTCTTTGTCACATGACAGAGAGAGGGCAAGGTACCGTATTTTTCGCCCTATAAGACACATTTTTCCCCTCCAAAAATGAAGGGGAAATGTGTGTGCGTCTTATGGGGCGAATGCAGGCTTTTGCTGAAGCCTGGAGAGCGAGGGGGGTCGGTACGCACCGACCCCTATCACTCTCCAGGCTTCAGGAAGCTATCCGCTAGCTGTGGGGGACCCAGCTCTCCCAGGGCTAGCGGAGACCTTGCCGGCACCCAGAAACTTGGTGCGCGCTGAGCTCCGCACGCCCCAAGCTTCGGGATTAGCGCAGCGCTCCGCTAGCCCTGGGAGAGCCGCGCGGCTCTCCCACGGCTAGCGGAGACCTTGCCGGCACCCAGAAGCTTGGGGCGTGCTGAGCTCCGCACGCCCCAAGCTTTGGGATAGCGCAGCACACCTGGGGGGGAAATAAAAATTTTTTCCTTTATTTCCCCCCCAAAAAACTAGGTGCGTCCTATGGGCTGGTGCGTCTTATGGGTCGAAAAATACGGTATCTTCCTCTTACTGGATCTAACCATTGCCCTGGAAGAGTATTACAACACACTGCAGGATTGGTTTGAGCCCAGAGTCCCCCTGGTGCAGGAAAGAACTCTGGGCGCCTCTCCTAAACAGGAAGCCACACTAAGGTCCTCTCTACAAATCTCTTCCATTTCTCCCCAGGGAAATAATGGACAAGAGTGGTCTTCAGGCTGATGGCCTGTCTCCAAGCTAATCACACTTGCTAAGGTGCAGAATGTTGCAAGGCTTTCCTTCCACCCCTATGCCCTTCTCCTCATGACAGCATAACAGGGCTCCCACCCTAGGAAGAACCTTTCTTTTTCTTTTCTTTATTTTTTATTTTCAATGCAAAATTACAACAAAAATTACAAACATAAAATCCAAAAAAAAAGAAAAGAAACACCCCCAAAAAACACACCTACAAAGAAAACCGTGCCCTCATAATAATATTTATGTACATATTCACATATTGACTGACTTCCTCTGTTTTGAGACCTCAAATTTTTAAATTTTTCTGAATTATTGTGTGGCAATAAAAATAGTGATCTGTCTTAAAACTTTACTGAAATTATGTCTATGAATCCTTTGAAAACTCGGAAAGGGTTCTATGAATAGTGGGGAACCTGTGGCTCTCCAGGTGATGCAGATGATCTCTTGGCCGTGCTGGCTGGAACTGATAGGAGCTAGGAGGCCAATGACATTCAGAGGGCAATGGGTTCTTCATTTCAGGGTTATAGATAAAACACTGTTGGTCAAAATAGGGGAAATAAACAGATAGGCAGTAGTACAATTATGCAAAAGCTTCAGGAGCTTTGTTACATAAAACATTATTTATTTGATATGTTTACAAGATCCCCTTCTCTAGGTTTCATAGAAACAAAAAGAAAATGAAAAACGTTGGAATAAAACCATGCTGCAAAAAAACCCTTCCCACAAGAAGCGTAGGAGATCTAACACATTTCTTAATTGCAATAGTGGACCTTCTTAAAACACGGGCAATTTATTTGCTGCTCTTCCAGCTTACAGCAGTGATTCCCACAATTTCCCATCTCCTCCCCCCCCCCCTCCCTGGCCCGTTATCCCAGTATGTCGTTTACAGTTCAATGTCAAATTGACCTTCAATTTCATTAGCCACAATGTAAGCCCTGGGTTTCAGAAGATAAATGTCTCTTTATGCGGAATGAAAAATATTTTTTTCACAGACCCCCTGTGTGCCACACTTGCAAAGTAATTTTAGTGCTCAAAAGTGTAAGCTTCCTTTGTTTGCCTGCTGTACTTAGAACAAGGCAGCACAAGAATAGCTGTCAGAAGTATAAACAGTAGCTACTAGCTTGTAAGAGCTCCTTAAATTCTGACGGCCTTTTCATTTGATAACAAACCAAGCCCTGCTTGTAAGGAGACCAAAGATGCTTTGTTCTTGCCTACACCTCAAACCACCCTCTATATGGCCAGAGTCACAACTTTTCTACCAAAATGTCTTGCTTGAAGCGTACCTGCAGTCAGCATTTATTAGAGGAGTGTTAGTATATCTCCAGACCTTTTGCACGGGTGAATCCTAAAGTGATTAAAACTAAGTGGAACTTTCTGTGTTCTGCACAGCTTTTAACATAGTATTTGTGCTTAGTACAGGTTAATTTTTTAAAAATGTATTAATTGATCGTACTTGCATCCCATTTTTTCCCCTTTTGGAAGATCAAAGGGGTTTACATGGAGTCCCAGGGTCACCCATCCATGCACTAATCGGGTGTCACATCCACTTAGTGTGAATAGTGTTACAATGTTGGGTGATTGCAGAATAATCACCAGTTAAGGAAAACTTTGCAATTTCTCTACAATTAGCGCCTCTGGAATTCAAAAACTCACGACCAGTGAACAATGGTTCTAAAACTACATTTATAGATTTTTAAAATTCTGGTTGATCTTGTTATGGACCCAATACCTTTACTGAAACCACACTATCAGAGAGCTCTATTGTATAAAAATTGGAATCCATCAATGCAAATGGCTATGGGTATTGTTGCTATGTAGCTTTCATATACTAATTCTTGCCAGCCTATTCATAACATGGAACACTCTCAGAAGAAGCTTGTGTAAGTATAGCATTTTTCCCTGAACTGGTCTCATTAAGTGAAGTAGGCTAAACTGACCTGCACTGTTCCTAAATCAACTGTTAGCTGTGATGTGAACAGCGTTTCTTCAGTCAGGCTCAGAAACATTGAACACCTTCCTCGTTTCTTAGAATGGTAATGGTGCCCACCTGAGAGGTGTTGGAACTGAATTCCTACTGAAAAAGCCATGATGGAAAACTTGGTAATTGCAGGCATGCTCTACTAGGGCAGTCAAGTGATGAGATGTTCTGGAGGTGGGACTAGGGCAAGGCATCAGCCCCAGCTGTGGCATATGTACGAGGGAGCTGAGACTACTTTGCTTGGTAGACAGGCAGGGTCCTAACTGGAGGGAGGCTTCTAAGCACATTCAACCAAACATGCTCTTCAGAACTTCGTTTTGAATGCGCTGAAGTCTAACGAGCCTGCACAAATGTAGACGTTGGAAACCTGCGTGCCCCACCTTCTCCCCACTTGAAGCACTGTTATGTTCAGGGAGATACCTGAGTAGGGTTTAGGCGTATGAGGAATCTGGGGCTGTTGGTGACACAGTAGGGCCGCCATATGTCGGATTTCCTTTAAAAAAAAAAAAAAGTCAACTAGTTCAATATCCAGGTTTCTACTTTTTGAAATATGGCAACCCAAGGCATAGTTTCTCAGATGGCTCCATCTGCTTTCTCAGTTTGACTGGGTTGTTGTTTGTGGGGAAGTGGCACAAAAAATCACACAATCTGTTCATGTCCAAGAAGGGCTATGTGGGTCTTCTAAGGCCACAGCTTCCAGGTTGATTTCAGGATCTCTGTATCTGGAAATGGTGTCAACTCCCTCTTCTAAGTCAGTGTAAACTCACTGAGTAGGCCTGTGGCAGAGAGCATATAATCACAAAAAAATACATTGGTACTGTTGCAGCGTTCTTATGCCATCCTGCCATATCGATTTCCAATCCAGGTACCTAAGAGGTGGTCCCTTTACACCGGCTTTTATTGCCCATGCAACTTTGAGAAATTAAAGCTGTCATTCCTGTTATTTTTCTTCGAGAATTAAATTCACTGTAATGAAAGTCAAAAAGTTTCCTTGTTGGTTTCTCTCATTTTGATTATCTATGGTTGCACAGCATATTACATGATCACAGCAATGTTCTTTGGAGATATAATCATCAAAGAGTGTTACTCAGTTGGGGAAGTACATGTGAGGGAAATAAATAATGGAACAGAACAGGGGGCCATTAAATATATTATTTTGTTTTCTGTGCTGGGAGGCTGGTTTACGAGGTAGGGGGTATCCTTTTTCTAAAGCAAGAATTCTGATAACTGCTCCTTTCAGCCAATCCATCTGTTTGGACTGGAAGCCCTGAAGCCCTGGCAAACCTTGAAGGTTTAGAGACAGTCAGTATTGAGTCTGGTCCTCCAAGCTGTGAGCATCTCAGCAGCTCATGCAGCTCTAATTTACAGATAAATGCACGCATCCCTAACATCAGATGTTCCAAGAAATTTTGAATTTGGCACTTAAACGATCTCACCAATTGTTCCATGTATGAGGTTTCATAAAGCTTGTTTTCATGTAGTGCATCAAATGTAAAAACCTTGTTAATACTAATTACTGATTGGACTAGAGGAGAAGAGAAAGCAGCTACCAGAGTGTTCAAACATGTGTGTCCCTGACTTATAACAGGGTTGAAAAGCAGCTGGCTGTGTATGGATAATTACCATGACTCGGTCTGACGGACCCCTATTGTTTATCAAAGTTGTGAGTCTCTCTCTTAAACTGTTCAAACATAGAGCTCCAATAATCGTGTCAAGAAAGTCTTGTTCAGCCAGCTGCTTTGTTAAATCTCATTGCCTATTTGTTCAAATGTACATTATCTTCCTGTGTCTGCTTCAGTGCTCATATTGTGACAAAGGCAGGAGTATGAAAAGACTGGCCCTCTCAATCCGAGACAAATGGTTCCAGCTTTCTGTAAATCTGCAACACTAATTGCTTCTGAAGTTTTACAAAAATGCTGCCATTTCACAATATGCTTGCATACTTCTATGAGGTTTGATCTTGCTTTTATACTGATATAAATAAGAATTAACTGAGCTGAAGCCTGATTCCTGTCTAAGCAGAAACCTGTTACAGTTACGGTGTAATAGAAATCAAATTCTCAGTTCTTTTTTAATCTGAAAACTTGCATTCCTGTTGCAGTGTAAAAATGATCAGAGTGAACTAGTGTGTCATTTGCATTTTGAGAATTCTGCAAAGGAAATATGGGAGTACACTCTAGGTCTTCCCCTCATCTCCCACCAACCAGGAGCAAAACATTTGGAAACAAGGTTAAAATTCAATGAACCTTTGTGATCCTCTCCCCCGCACCCCCCTTCCAATCCCATACTGCCTTTGCTAAAGTGCCATCTGCACTGATGGTGCTAAATAACTAAATAATGATACTGCCATCACAAGTATGAATTGAAGGGTATACAGGAAATGGTTTACTTGAAAACAGTTTTGTTTGTTGTGGTTTTCAAACTTCCTACTTTCAGGAAACACTTTCAGTTTGTCTGCTGAGGAACAGATTGATTCAAAATAAGAGACGGACATTTGCAGCTTACCACCCTTTTCACACACACATATACACAATGGAGCAGACATTTAAGGATTCCAAAACTCAGCACTGCCACTTTAAAATACAGGTGGGAACTCACAACTGTGAATGTTCCTCTATGAAGCAAAACCAACAACAGCAAAACACTGCACATAGCTAGCTCACATAGTATGGCTGAAGCTAGGCTAGAACCCTTATCTGTGAAGGTAATAACATAAGAGCCCTGATGGAGCAGATAAAAGGCCAGTCTAGACCAGCATCTTGTTCTTCTAATGATCAACCAGATATCAATAGAAAGCTTACATGCAGGGCTCAACAACATCCCTACTTGATTGCCTCCAACTGGTATTCAGAGGCTTACTGAATGGGGTGTTAGGGATAGTACATCTGATGGGAAACATGTTGTGCTCCTTCTGGGGTAGTTTGTCCACCTTTAGTCCCCACCCTGCACTCAGCTCCCATCTGTATGTAGCTCCTAGAAGCTGTCAGCATGCAACAGTGGCCTGGGAAACGGGTGTGACCACCAAGGTTTTGAGATCCATCAGGTGAGAGTGGCCAATGGGTCTCAAACAGAGTTGCCATACATCCAGACATAGCTGGAATACTGCAGTCGGACGTATGGCAACCCATGTCCGCAGTATAAAAAAAGCTCAGCAACTTTCAAAATTTCACTTTTTGAAATATGGCAACCCTAGAACCCTTGGTGAATTAGGGACTTCCCCTGCATGAGAAGACAGGCTCCAGTGGAGGTTGGCTCACAGAAATCCAGAATGGAGTTCTTAAGACACTTGGATGGTGTCTTGTGCAACTCCTTCCGATGTATAGCTCTGCTTCCCTTTGGATCACATCAGCGAGACGGGGGGGGGTGTGTGCATCTGGGCAGCCCAGGACCACCATACACAGTGTCCTGGCTTGCCTCCTGGAGAGGTCACTTCAGAGCTGCTAAAGCAGAAAAAACAATGCAGAAGGCAGCAGTTAAGAGTTAACTGTTTCTGCAGCCACAGCAACCATTCTCCAGTGGTTTCATTTCACCCCTGGAGGTTCACTGCATTGTCTCTCAAGAGAGCAGGATGCTAACACACTGCCTCTGTAGCTAACAGTGAAGCTATCATGGCTAGTAGCCACTAATGGCCTTATCCTCCACGAATCTATCTAATCCTCTTTTAAAGCCCTCCAAGTTGATGACCATCACTAGGTCTTGCAGGAACAAATCCCATAGTTAACTATGTGCTTTGTAAAGAAGTACTTTCTTTTGCCGGCATAGAACCTTCCACATTCAGCATTGTTGGAGGCCTTGAGTTCTAGTGTTATGAAAGAGGAAGAAAAGCGTCTATCCACTTTCTCCACACTTTTCATAATTGTGTACACATCTACCATGTCCCCCTTACTTGCTTTTTATTTCTAAATTTAAAAAGCCCCCAGTGTTGTAACCTTTCCTCATAGGGGAGTTTTGTATGTGGAAACAATTTTTGATACGAATGAGCACTCAATTATATGACACTTTCACATGTAGTCTGATATGGTACTACCTAGACAATTACTACTTAGTTAATGCTTAACTGTGGCCTACAGGCTTATGGACAACAGGCTCATGACACTGTTAGACTGGGCATGCACCCTAGAATACACCCATTGTTGCCCTGTGGGTGTACATGATTATCAATCTGCTTTTTTTCAGGGACTCTTGTTCTTCTTCACTGGAGAATAAACCTTCAGGGAACTCCACAGTTCTGCAGAACACTGTTTGAAAACTACTGCCTTATAGCATAAAAAGCTTTCCTATGGGTCATTGGGTTTTGTTTTTGTTTTTTAATGCACAATGATTTTCTGATAGAAAAGTGCAAGCTGATCCACAATTAGATATTTCAGTGGCGGGGGGTGGGGCGAGGGATGTGTTCATTGCCAGTTTTCCATTGGGCATAAATCCATTTACTCTATTAAAATAAAGATTGGTTTTGTCCCATTAGACTGAATAAGAGCTAATGCACTTGGGGGGGGGGGGACAGAAAACATTACTAGCTGTGAACTTCATTTTATGAATAAAAAGCTTAGTCTCTTCCTTTGATGAAACAACCCATTTATTGGATAGGGAGGAAGCTGTTGGTATGATATGCCTGGACTTCAGCAAAGCTTGTTCTTCATACAGATGTTGAAGAGATGTAGCTTAGGATAAGCTGCTGCTGGGGAGGTATGCAACTGGCAGCAGAACCTGCATGCACAAGTGCTAATATGTGGATCAAAGTCCTATGGCAAAGCTGTTCCTTCAGTGACCAGTGTACGGCCTGGTTCTGTTTCCTAAAGTAGTACAGGTAACTCTCATCTTACACTGCTTTCACATACACAATCACAGCCTTGCAATGATGAGGGAATAAAGAAATAAATGGGGAGTGAGGGAAACTCATCGTTCCCTGCTCTCCAGTTATTTATTTCCCCGCACCTCTGCACCCAGTGGGTTTTCCTTGCTTATCAGGCTCCAGGAAGGTTGCAGGAGGGTCCTGGGACATGACCAGAGGCGTTGTGCCACCTTCCCAAAGCCAAGTAAGCAAGGAGCTTCCCAGTGCTCTCCCAGGAGCATCGCATGACCTTCCAAGAACCTGGTAAGTAGCCCTCCACCTTGCTGGGGGGGGGGGCAGTTCCAGGGCTTCTTGGCTTTGCGTGATTTTGCATTTATTTAGTGATAATTGTATTGTGGGGGGAAATGGAGAAAACACACACAAAAATAAGTCTAAATGCTAGGAGATGTTCTCTAATAATTAAAGATGTTTAGTGTTTGATAGCTTTTTATCAATATATCCAGTTGCCATATATCCAGTTGTTCCCAGATGCACCCTCTTTTTCAGGGGTAAAATTTCTGTCCGGGTAGATTGATTGAAGTTGCCAAAATGTCCGGGGGTTTTTCTTTGATTCCAAGGGAGCAAGCACACACTCAACAACTGCCATTCTGGGAGAGCAATGTAGAACAGCTGTGCCCTGGAAGTGGAAGCAGTGTGTCTCAAAGCAGTTGCTTTCCTTTCATGGCAGAGAGGTGGGAGGGATGCGGTGACTTGGGAGCCCTGCAGGCCTAGTGCTGTTCGGCTCTTCCCCACCCCAAAATGGGCTTTTACTCTGCCCAATCGCCCCTGGCCTGGCCTCCCTCGCCACCTCCTCAGGAGCTGGGGAGACCCCAGACGAGGAGGACAAGAGCCAGCACCTTTTCCAAACCCCTTCCTTCTTCTTTTCCTCTCTCCTTTTGGTTTTCTTCAATCCCTCCCTCCCTTCTTCTGCTCCCTACCTCTCTTTCTCCTCCTCCTACATAAAAAGTTGCCGTTTTCCTTCGTTTGCTTTTCCTGGGCTTTTAAATTATTTTGTATGTCTTCCACCCCACCCCACCCCACCGTCCTGTGTACGCCCCAAAGAGGGGGAGGCAACTTTCTTTCTATTTATATGTCTCTCCTCCATTTTGCATGCACAAATTTTGCCCTGTCTCTCCCCAGCACCCTCTGATGTTGCTCCAGCATGCACCCCTCCCACAGCATGCTGGCACATGCCTCCTCCCACACCCTCACACTGGCAAATGTGTCCTCTTTTTGCACGTCAAAATATGGCAACTCTATTGATGGTGTATTTTGTGGATGTTTTAAAGTGGTCTTCTGTACCTTAACATGTAAAAATAAAGGTTTCTGTCTAGCTGTAGTCATGCATGCATCTAGTCACAAACTACTAGTCATACTGCACAGTTGGTGGCACCAGGTACAGACATGCAGCCCCAGACATCAAACAACACATCCAACCAGTTCAAAAGGGATTGTATAAGTGTTGCAATACAGATGGACACCTGACCAACTTAGAACCTGTCTCAGCAAAAACTAGGTAAAAGGCTACTTTTATCTAATTGGGGTGCCATTAAAAAAAATCTTTGAAGACTTCCATTCTGTCATACGTTCTGCTTATGTGTTTTCTTAAATTATTGTAGGAAGATCAGATTATGTACTCTTTTGACTAATGGGCTTCCAATTAAGTTACTAGATTTAAGACAGTTTTGTTTAGATTTAGTATAGGTTTTTGCCCCCATCTTTGTGTTTATTGAGATCAAGTTATGCTTGTAGTCCATAAACATAAATAAAAATCCATAAACTAAGAAGGGGTGCTATAAATTATTTTATGGGGAAAGCACTGTTGGGTGAAGACTGAGCTATGCAATGTATTGAACACATACATAACTTGTTCTATGCCTACACTGTGTAGGTGGAAGTGCACATTTACTTCTTTGTCTGCATTTGCATACTTAAAATCACATTAAATTGAGATATTATTTTTAAACGTGTGAATTTCACATAGTGTATGAAAGTGATGCTAAATAATAAATCATACACCGATATCCCACCAATCAAAAAGCAGGAATGCACTGCATGAGTAACCTTCTGATTTAATGCAGAGCAGTCTCTTGTGCAGAACTGCTTTTCTTGGATCAAACCATGCTTTTAAACCTCAAACAAGAAGGGGGAAAGCTAGAGTGTGTCTCTGTAAAAAAAAAAAAGCGCTAGGCAGAACATCTTTTAACACAAATGGAAATGACTTGATAGAATGAAAACAAAAAACTCAGACATTTTTGTGGCTCTGTTTAATCTTGCAGGTAAAACAAGACAGCTCAGAAGTGTGCAAACTATTGTATTCGAAGAAAGGGTATAGGAAAAGGAATAATAAGCTACAAATCCAAAGTGAGACAAAGAGAAAATCTTAGGGCCTTTCTAGATTATTTAGTCCATGCACGTGTGCAAAAACTGCTAAGTTGTAGTTGCAGATGCAGTATATTTTTAGGGAAATTCTGTATTTTCAAGATTAAAATTGATGGCTCAGTTGAAGTGGATGGTTGTTCTTTGGATTTGTGCCATGATTTAAACAATATTTTGTCACTGGCGAAATGCTTTCTTAGATGCACTTTCCAGGCATCCTGGTAGCAGGTAGTTTGTTTGGTTTAATGGTGATGCTCAGCCTTTTCCAGATGCTGTTGCACTCCCTTTAGCAGGTTCACAACTTGGAGATACTCTTAGATTTAGCCTTACCTTTGTAAACCCAAGCTTCTTTCATGGCATGATACATCTTTCACCAGCTATGATCAATAGGTGAGCTGCTCCTGGTCCAACACTGGACGACTCTGGGTACAGTTATCCATGCTCTGGTAGCATCCTCCTTAAACTTCTACTGATTTCTACCTTTACATATCTAAATCCAAGTACCAGAAAGATTACATTTTCCTGCATTTTCCTGTCCTAGTATACACATAATCCTATTGGAGGCTATTCTCATCCATGCAGATGAGGCCTGTGAGAATTAGTACAGGACTTTTTCTGTGGTGGCTCCTTTTGTACACAATGTTCTCCCCAAGGAAGCTCATCTGGCACCAAGCCTGCTGTCTTTCCTGTGTCAGGTTAATGCATTTTATTTGCCCGAACATTCTTTTTGCAGTGCTTGTTTAATAGCTTTTGCATTATCAAACATAATAATCTCCATTAACCTATATTGGTACATGATCCAATATATGGCCATAGTCACAGTGTTTTCTGCATTAAGGCTTGTTGCATCAAGCTGCTGAGGCAAAAGTGGAGTCGCAACGAGGTGGATTAAAAAAAAAAAAGTAATATGCATCATTCAGACTCAGTATTTCTTTCATGGCCCAAGTCAAAAAAAATTCCCCTTGCTTCCTGTTTCCTGTGCACTATAGTGTTTCAACTCTGATGTATACAGGTTCTATCATACCTAAAGGCACAATAATGCTGTAAAAGGATCAGATATGCTTTTTAAAAATCATATAGTAAAGTCTTCTGTATTTGTCTGTGGGTGGCTGTACAATTAGCACAGTACTACTCTTTCAGGACATGTAATTAGTAACTAGTAATCCTGACATCGTTTCCGTGCGCTGCTCTGGTTCGCCGAAGTGGCTTAGTCATGCTGGCCACATGACCCGGAAACTGTACAACAGCTCCCTCGGCCAATAAAGCAAGATGAGCGCTGCAACCCCATAGTCGTCTGCGACTGGACCTAATGGTTAGGAGTCCCTTTACCTTTAATCTTGACAGCATCAGGTTGCATGACAATTCTAGGCAAGAGAGACACAGCATTACATCATACACTTTATATCCAGATTTTTAATCTAATTGGATTGGCATGACCAACTAGTTTCTATGTGCATCTAGAAATAGTGGGATTGTATATGGTTTTTGTTGTCAAAATGTTTGCCAAGAAGCTAGATAGCTGGATACTTATAGAAATGCAGAGTTGCAGCTCCTCAAGACTAGTATTTTATAACTCTTGTTAATCCTAGTTCAGTGTGACAGGTTCTGTAGATATGGATGATAGTCATCTTCCCTCCAGGGTGAAAAATGGCATTCATCTTATCTTAAAGTTAAAGAAGCAAAGCAACTAATTCGCCTGGTACAGCAAGGAGGAACTGCCTGGACAATACAATCACTCAATTCCTGATGGCTTCCTTGAAAGGAGAACCACACTTGAAAAGATTGGACATCCAGCCCAAAGCACTTTTAAGTCTCATTGGTTTTTAATGGGAGAGCTAAGCATACAGTTAACTCTGTTCAATGTAATTCAATGGGATTTAGACAGAATAGATTTAAATTTTTCATTTAGATTTAAACAAGTAGAAACCACATCCTTCTTTTTTTGGTACTGAATGTAATGTTTATTGTTGTTGTAAAATATATTTGATATTGCATGCACAATGCATTATACTATTTTTTAAAATCATATTTTGAGTGGTTTACCATATTTTATTATACTGTTTGCCTTTGGCTTAAGCAACAAAGATTTGTAAATTTGCAATAGGATTTAAAAGTGATTAATTTGGGCTGAGTTTTACTTAGTGTAAATTTAAAATGTATAAAAAGAATTGACCACCATTGTTCATGGAACTCATACAACTATACTATACATGATTGCATTTATTCAATCTTTTCAGTGCATTAATATTGTGTTCTTTGTTACCATGCCATAATTATAATCTGAATTTTGTGCACTGGAGTAAAAACAAAAACATATCATTGAGAAGTATTCTAAATACAAGAGTAAGTCTGCTTAAACTATTATTATTTTTCCTCTGTTTCAAAGAAATATACTAGAAGCCAGGACAGCTAGCTGACTAAATAGCCTTGGGTATATAAGGTAATAAATAAGATGAATGAATAATTGCAATTTTCATTATGCAAGAATCATAGCTTAATTTTATTTTTATTGGGAACACATTTCTAGTGATCTTGAAAACTAATTACTCATCATTAAAGTATCATGATGAAGACAAGGTAGCTAGATCATTGCTTAAAGCTGAATTAGCTAATCAAGCTCTCCATAGTGTACTGGTAGTTAACATTTTTCTTAGTTCAAATGGCAGACATCTAGGGAGGCAAACATTTGCTGGCCTTTAAATAACTTGCTTAACACAGATCCTTTAAAAGAGAATACTTTAAAAAAGAATATGCACAAATTTCTAGTATGTGCACCAAATTGTGAATTTTAAGGAAACACCCTATAGACAGCAGTAAAATAAGATATTTTCATCTTTACTTGTTAAAATATTGTCAGAACATATGTGTGTGTTTTAAGAAGATGAATTACCTGCACTGTTTATCAAAGACATTAGCTTGTTAAAAGCAGGATTGGTCCTGAGGGTGGTAAATGCCTCTTTGCAGGTAGAATCATAAAGGTAAAGGGACCCCTGACTGTTAGGTCCAGTCGCGGACGACTCTGGGGTTGCGGCTTTACATCTGCTTTACTGGCCGAGGGAGCCAGCGTACAGCTTCTGGGTCATGTGGCCAGCATGACTAAGCCGCTTTCTGGTGAACCAGAGCAGCACACGGAAACACCATTTACCTTCCCACCGGAGTGGTACCTATTTATCTGCTTGCACTGCATGCTTTCGAACTGCTAGGTTGACAGGAGCAGGGACCAGGCAATGGGAGCTCACCCTGTCGCGGGGATTCAAACCGCCAACCTTCTGATCGGCAAGCCCTAGGCTCTGTGGTTTAACCCACAGCGCCACCCGCATCCCTATAGGTAGAATCATAGAATCATATAATTGTAGAGTTGGAAATGACCCCAAGGGTCGTCTAGTCCCACCCCCTGCAATGCAGTAATCTCCAGACCCATGGTCATCTTAGTCGCCCTCCAATGCACACATTTCAGCTTGTCACTATCCTCCTTAAATTGTGGTACCCAGAACTGGACACAGTACTCTAGGTGTGTTCTGACCAAGGCAGAATAGTGTAGTACTATTACTTCCCTCGATCTGGACATTATACTTCCGTAGAGGTGGAGGTGGTGGTACAGCTTCCATTGACCCCCAGGTCAACTACCACCTAGTGGCTAATATCCCCTTTTTGAGTAAGGTGATAAAGAAGGTGGTAGCTGAATGTCTTCAGGTGTGCTTAGGTGGAATGGGTTATCTGAACCCATTTCAATCTGATTTCAGGCTGGGTTTTGGTACTGAAATGACCTTGTTCGGTCCGATTGATGATCTGTTTCAATAGAGAGCTGATGAAAGTATGCTGCCTATGTGGTTTTTCTATTTGCTACCCTATTTGCTGTGATTTTTAATACCATTGACCATGGTACCATCCTGGAGAAGTTTTGTGAGGGTGGGAGTTGGGGACAGGGTGCTTTGGTGGTTCTACTCCTACCTACAAGACAACTACCAGAAAGTACCAATAGGGACATACTGCTTAGCTATATCTTGTCTCCCATGTTGTTTAACATATTTATGAATCAGCTGGAAGAGATTGTTTGAGGAGTGTCCCCAAGTTCTGGAGCAATGGAATGAGAAAAGCATGGCTGTACCTGGACATGTGACTATTTTTGACACATTAGGCCAGTGGTTCTCAACGTGTGGGTCCCCAGATGTTGTTGGACTACAGCTCCCATCATCCCTGAGCTCTGGCCTTGCTAGCTAGGGGTGATGGGAGTTGTAGTTCAACAACATCAGGGGACCCACACGTTGAGAAAAGCTGCATTAGGCCCATCCTGTAGGGAGGACAGCCATGGTGACTGATGATGAGTAGCTTATGGCCCAGCATTGGTGAAGGATGAGATTTGGTGTGGCAAATGATATGCAAAACACCTTGCCTTTTAAAATGTGGATATATATTGAATATATATCCAGAACTAAATATTTCCTGTAAGAAATTACGGTACATCTATACGGACAAAGGTAAAATAAGCAGCAGTTTCTTTTGCGAAAGAAGATTTGACTGAATCATGGAAATCTTTACAACAATAAGTTTATATGTATAGACTCATGTCATTTAATTATTCTATGCATAGCTATCAGCAGTAGATGTAAAACAAGGTTAATTGAAATGACCAAGCAATGATAATTAAGGCTTAAAAGCCCTTTTTGTTATTTCAGAAATCTTTGAAAATAGTCTTTGGGAGAAAGGGGGCTAAAATTAGCAGCTGCTAGTAACTGAAACAAGAAAGGCAAGCCTTATATAATTCTATGTGTGTGGGTCTTTTTCTTTTTAAACCGCCCAGGCTCACTTTAAATTATTCCTCCATTAGCTCATAGTGTTGTCTACTTCCAGCCCTTGCTGAGCTCACTTCAAGAGCTGCACGCAGCATGTGTCCTATAGTTCAGAACAGGAAGCACTTTGGTACTCAGTATTCATGAGAGATATGGGAGGGGCAGCAGGAGGCAGGGAGGAAAATGAAAGAAATCCAATGCATAAGATCCCACTCACTTCTTTTTATTACACTTGGCATAGAAATGAGGCACTTTGTTTGCCATTATATAGGGCGGACCTGGTCCATGAGCACATTCCTTTCACGGTTGGCTACTTGTTTCTCTGTGTTGTTAACTGGGCAGTAAGTTATATCAACTCACATAGAAAGCAGAACAGTTTCCATGGACGTGCTTGAAGGGTGGGAAGAAGCAGGTCCCGATGATATGGTTTAAAATGTGGTCTCTTTTTGACAGTGAGTTTTCCCAGGATGTCTGCATCTCCCACACCTTGATTCCGCCACATCTTTTAACTGTGTATCCTTATTTACAGATCCCTTCCTTGTTCCCCCCCCCCCATTAAGTTCATTAATAATATTTTTTAAAATAAAAGCAAAATTAATAATATAGATTGAATAACAACAAACGACAACAATTTATTTCTTATAAAAGAAGAAGAAACACATTGAAGAAGTTCACTATTATTCAAAGAAATACTAGGATTAATTGAACAGATACAAAATAGATGCATTTGTATATAATGGGTTGAACTTTTTTCAAGTTTTGGATGAATAGTTTTTAACACTGTCTTATCTTTTACTCTGGGCACCGTCCACAAAGGGCAACAGTGCCACTGTTAAGGCACATGAATTTTTAGAGCAAGGACGACTGAAATAACTGTGCTTAATTCTGGCTGGATTGAACCCATAGCAAATTTTGTCATAGTTGCAATATTCCACTACACATCCCAATTAGGCCTTGTATGTGTTTGCCAATGTGATGAAAAGTCTAGATGGTTAGCAAGGACACAATATTAATGATGTATGAACTGGGCCTGAAGCAGCTCTTACCTATATTTTTATCTTCAGCTGGTCTTCTGCCTTTGCCATTTTTGATCTTTATTATTCCCTCAAATCCTCATCCTCCTTGGGTTTGTATTATGCTTGTCTGTTACTGGTTCTTCTCTTCTCCCTCCATCTTATGTCTGACTGGGTTTTTTTACTGCCTTCTGTTCCACATCTCATCTGATACTATATGTCATAGGAATGAAAGGAGCTGCCTTATGCAGGGCCATATAGCCCAGTATTATCTATTTTGACAGTTTGCCAGGGTTTCAGGCAAGGATATTTTCTCCCACCTGCTACGTGATTTGTTTTGATTTTTAAAATCATTGAGACACAACAGGTTGAACCTGGGACTTTCTGCATGCTCTGCCCATCAGCTATGGCCCCTTTCAAAATCCCCTTAGCATCTCTGACAAGGCTTGTCCAGGATTTGAACGCAGGCACACTTGCATTGCAGGCGAGACTCATGCCCCTACACATTGGTATGGAACCTTGTACTCACACATATAATTAGGGCCACAATGCCCTAATTTTGCCTGTGGTATAGTTAGGTCCAAATCATATACCCCTGTCTATCACCTATCATCGGGAAGCGGGTGGCGCTGTGGTCTAAACCACTGAGCCTAGGGCTTGCCGACTCAAAGGTAGGCAGCTTGAATCCCCGCCACGGGGCGAGCTCCCGTTGTTCGGTCCCTGCTCCTACCAACCTAGCAGTTCAAAAGCATGTTGAATGCAAGTAGATAAACAGGTAAACGGCATTTCCGTGCGCTGCTTTGGTTCGCCAGAAGCGACTTAGTCATGCTAGCCACATGACCCGGAAGCTGTCTGCGGACAAATGCCAGCTCCCTCAGCCAGTAAAGCAACATGAGCACCGCCAGAGTCATCCACGACTGGACTTAACGGTCAGGGGTCCCTTTAACTTTACCTTTATTACCTTTATCACCTATCACCAGGTGTAGAATATGCTGCCAAAGATTAGGTGCACACTCTTAATTGTCCTAACGAGCCTTCCTTTCCGGATGCTGGTAAAATATTGCATATTTTGAATTTGATGCCCTTTTCTGTCACCCTGTGGCAAATAAAGATAAAAATGCTGAATTACAGCTAAACCAACCCCTCCCCAAACTGCATGCTACAGCTGGGGAGGAAGACTCAGTAGTGCAGATAGAGTGTGCTGCTGATAATAGGAAGCAACTCCTAGAGGCTGTGCGGGCTTCGGCCGCCGCAAAATTGATGGGCATTGTTATTCAAATGGTGTGTGTGCATCATGTTATGTGATTGGTTATGCAGGGCGGGGCTTACCTCTGCTTGACTCTTCCCTGGAAGCCCTGCCTGCCTATCAAAAGTGGCCAATATGGAGTGGCGAGTTATGGATCAGGCCTGATGATTGTTGCCAGTTTCCCACCCCTAACCTAGACCAACAAGTCGTCTTGTTGGGGTAGTCTTTTTCACAATTCCTTGGTTTGCATATGTCTGTCTCGAGAAGAGTGCACTCTTGGGGGTAAAGTCAAACCGTTACAGCACCTAGTGTGGCTGTACAGACCAATACAGGAGAGACATGAATGGATCCAGTTTAACTTTTATATTAATAACCTAAATCACTTTTCTACCAGGTATCCTTTTCCAATAAAATCCTTGATTTCTGTTTCACCAAGTCCTAGTGGTTGTTGACAACTGAAGTGCACCCACCCTGCACCCATCCATCTAAGCCCCTTCATATGTTGCTCATTTAAAGGGGCAAAGCCTTTGGTCATTTCTCCAGTGAGCTGTGGTCTCCTCGGTTCCATCCTCTATTTATTAGTGTTGATTTGTGAATACGGTAAGCCTTTACGCATTGACCTCTGTTCATGTAGGCTTCCCTGGATGATCACACTGGGCCCAGTGAAGGCTACACATGTGGAAATGGGAGGGGAGGGGAGGGTGTGTGCTTGAGACCTTGCTATGGAGCGTTTCAGCTCCTGTATTTGGGGCCAGGGAGAAATTCACCTACAGACAAAACTGGGCCTGTCTGGAGGTTTGGCCCACATCGTAGCAACTGTCACAACTTGTTGGTGGTAAAAGGCAATGGGCTGGTTCCTTAGTGCAGAAAAGGGGGGTAGATAAGGAGACCTTCTCACCACTTCAGTCGAAGTATCAGGGTACCCCAGAAAAGGAGTTCAGAGAAAGTTTTCTGTCTGAATGCCCAGTTGGGGGCTAACGGGCCATAGAACTTTCCAAATGGCACACTGGAAGGATTGCCCAGGATTCATGTAATCCTTAAATCCAGGATTGACTCTGAAGGCTTAATCAACCAGCAAATGGGCAGGTTCATTCAGGAGCCATACCCAGTGCCAATGCTAAGGCCTACTGACATCTCTAATCAATAAGGTTGTGGCCATTTCAAACCCAAGACACTGTCCTGTCTTCATTTCCACCTATCACACCCCGACCCCCAGTGATGTTAGGCTATGCACCTTGGCCTGTAATAATATTTATGCAGATAATATTATCTTTTTTAAAAAAAAACCCACTGGTGACTCTATGTAAATATGTGTTGGATATGGAGGGAAGCGGAGCTGACAAATATTTCCAGTCTCTTCCTTTCACCCACAAGAATATGAAGTTTTAAATATATGCAGCTAGAAGCCGATGAAATTATAGCTTTCAGACACTTTATAACTCTCAAACAGATCTGTGATTGATTGCAAGGTGGCATAGCTGCTGGCAGTTTTTGTCGGCACATTTTGATGATGCAGTTTCTTAGGTGAACTTCAAGTACATCAGTGACACCTACTATGTTTCAGACACTTTGAGTGATTTCAAAGCTAATAATTTATGAGAGCTTTTGGAGAAAGTTATTAGGTTTGTCTCAGGAGAGACATTTTTTTTAATCCTCAGTTCTCTGCTGTGTGTTCTGTTTATCTCATCTTATTTTGTTAGTAAACAAATACATAAAACTTGATGTATAGATGTCTGCATTATAACAGGGTGGCGTTACTTTCATTACTTTAATAAAGTTTCCCCTTTGAACATATTTGTGCCAGAGAATCGTTGTGGAGCCATCATGAAGGTGGGATCATTTCATGTCTCACAAGGTTAGTTTAGCAGACTTGATACAGCCTTATCATACAGAATGCTAATAACAGTTTGTGTAATCTGCAACTATAACCCATTGTTATACTTTGCCATTGACACAGAATAGCCAGACAAAGTGGAATGCATTGTGGGGATGATGTAGGAAAGCAAAGACAGTCCACAGATACTGCCTTATTCGTTGCAAAAATAATCAAAGAGATCTTGAAAAACTACTCTGCTACATTTTGCAAATGAAACCTTGAGAATTAGAAGCAACACAATTAATCTGTAGTAGCAAGTTTAATTTTAATTTGTTTCACTGAAACATAACCCATCTGACTTTTGATTAGCAGATTTGAATAAGTTACATCAAAGTTTTTAGATCTAATCAACAAGCTACAGACAGTTATATAAACTGTTGCGTGAAGTCAATGAAGAGAAAATAGCCATCTTTCATATATTTGTAGTATTTATCCATGGGACACATTACAGTAAGATTCGTCAGAGTAATTCTAACCCTAATTCTTCTTATCATCTAGATCAAAATTTATACACATGATTCAAAATATGCTGAATGTTAGTTGCATCTGCATTGACAATGTAGTGCCATATGTAAACCTGGATAAAGCTGACAGTTTTATTGTGGGATACCAGGTTTATTAGTCATAGTCAAGTTATTTTCTACTTTATGCTCTAAGTGGTAAACAAAAAAATAAACATTCTAAAATAATAGCACATAATCATAATAAAAGTTACAACACCCCTCAAATTTAGCACTAAGAATTTAACAACAAATTGTTTTAAAATACATCATAGAATCATAGAGTTGAAAGAGACCCAAGGGTCATCTAGTCCAACCCCCTGCAATGCAGGAATCAAAAAGGGTGCTACCAGTTGGGTGTGGGGTCACGGCTGCTCATGCATGCATATTTTTCACAACATTTGCACAATGACAGTCACATAAAAATGCAAGTCCATATTTCCCCTCATTTAAGAGCCAGTGTGGGGTAGTGGTTAAGAGCAATAGTCACGTAATCTGGGGAACCGGGTTCGCGTCTCCGCTCCTCCACATGCAGCTTGGGCCAGTCACACTTCTTTGAAGTCTCTCAGCCCCACTCACCTCACAGAGTGTTTGTTGTGGGGGAGAAAGGGAAAGCAGATTGTTAGCCGCTTTGAGACTCCTGAAGGGGAGTGAAAGGCGGGATACCAAATCCAAACTCTTCTTCTTCTTCTTTAACATGGAGAACCTGAAAAGACCAAAAGGGAAAAAAGAAAAAAGTTTCCAGTGATCCATCTGTGATATCTGAATCACTCACTTATAGTACTAAGCCCACACCTGAAAGCACTCAAAGCTTACTAATAGGTCAATTAACAATGTTCAATATCTTCACATATAAAAACATAACCAAAACTGATGGCACTAGTGCTAGGAACCCTCTTCCCAAAACTTCTATACTGAGACCCGAGACGCCAGAAATAAAACAAAACAAAACCCAAAACAGTTATTCTTCTGGAAACAACTCCCTTCTGAAGGCTCCTAGGGTTGGAGAGTTGGAAACAATCTCTCACAGATTGCAGAAACAGTATATCTCTCTCTCGGCTCCTTCATTGCTGAAGCTTGAAGAATAAATTGACATGTTCTTAACATGTGAAGAAGCTTAAAGGATAAGTGTAACATGGCAGGAGGAGAGCCAAAATGAGATGTGTAGAGGCACGATTTAAGAAAATATATCTTTTTTCTGTAAAGGTTTCAAACATATGTACAAAGGCTAAGGCACCAT
This sequence comes from Podarcis liolepis, assembly GCF_965112155.1. Taxonomy (NCBI): domain Eukaryota; kingdom Metazoa; phylum Chordata; class Lepidosauria; order Squamata; family Lacertidae; genus Podarcis; species Podarcis liolepis. Next base: position 49,563,554 of record NC_139564.1, read on the forward strand.
CTGGACTCTTTTGAAGTTAGTCCAGCAATTTAGTTTTGAAGGCTTGCCCTTTAAACATCTTGACTTAAGTCTCAATAAACAGAATTCTAAAGCATGCCAAGGTAAGAATGTATTGAAATAGTTTGATCTATTCTGGGCAGTTACTGCAGGGGGCAGAGAATCAACATACCCCTTTCAATTAAGAACTGCTATACAGTAATTTGAAATAGATAAGGAAAATTGAGGAAATGGTCATTTCCTTACATTGTTGTCCTTTCCATGTTTACTCAGGAACTGTGTTCAAATGGACTTACTCTCTAGTAAAGCGTGTTTGCAACTACATCTATTCCGTTCTTCCTGCTAATGAACACAGCAAAATCTTTTTCCTCAGCACAACAGACAGTGTGGAGTTCTGAGAGCATAACTTCCAATAAGTCTGCAATGAATACAATTAATGATATGAAGAAAACTTGACACTGAAGTAGTGTGAGGGTACAAGTTAATGCAGGCAGGAAGGACAAGCAGGGTTGGGTTTGGGTCTTGTTTCAGTTGGACGGTAAACATCTGGGATGATTTATAGTGTTGGGGTCATCAGAAAGGAGATCAACATAGTTCTGGACAATTTGGTAGTGTCTGAGAATATCAACAAACAGTAGTTATGCAGCCCTCTAGAAATGGTCTGGCTCATTCAAACACATGAACATAGCATTGCATTTAACACAGGTATGCCATTACTACATAGTCCTTCCTTTTCGTTACACACATATCAACAATGCAACAATGGATATTAGTTAATGCGTCTTTTCCATGTCCTTTTAAATGCATAATTGTCCTAAGCTCTGACAGTGTGGAATTACAGAACAACATAATGTATCACCTTACATTATGAAAGTTGCAGAGCAGCTTACTGTACGTAAGAGTCAGCAAGTAAATAGCTGATGAGCAAAGTTAAAAATTGCATGCTTGTAGGCCATTCATTGAAAAGGAAGAAGCTCATGATCAGAGGCTGAATAACAGTACTTCGATTAGTCTTTGCAGATGAAAAATGTGTAACTGGGTTCAAAAAGTATTTACTTCCCTAATGGCACAGAATTCACTTTATATTTGTAGCACTCTATGAGTTTATTAAATATGTCTAGAGAGCAGATTGCACCAATGTGTTTTGTTATAGGTCATAGAATCATATATTTGTAGAGTTGAAAGGGAACCCAAAAATCATCTAGTCCAGTCCCCGGCTATGGACAAATCTCAGCTAAAGCATACATGACAGAAGGCCATCTAACCTCTGCTTAAGAACCTCCAAGAAAGGAGAGTCCACCACCTTCCGAGGGAGACTGTTCCATTGTTGAACAGTCCCTACTGTCCCTCCATGTAACTTGAATCCATCAGTTTGGGTCCTAGCCTCTGGAGCAAGAGAAAACAAGCAAGAGAAAGATCATCTTCCATGGGGCAGCCATTTAGATATTTTAAGATGGCTATCATATCTTCTCTCAGTCTCCTCTTTTCCAAGCTAAACATACCCAACTCCCTCAACCAATCCTCATAAGGTTTGGTTTCCAGACCCTTGATCATATTATTATTATTAATTTATTGAACTTATATACTGCCCTTTATCCTGTATGGCACTCCTATGCAAACATTCCAGCTTGTCAATATCTTTCTTAAATTGTGGTGCCCAGAACTGGACACAGGGCTTCAGGTGTGTTCTGACCAAGACAGAATAGAGTGGTACTATTATTCCCCTTGACCTGGGCACTATACTTCTGTAGATGCAGTATAGAATAGCATTAGCTATCTTTGCTGCTGCTTCACACTGTTGACTCATGTTAAGCTTGTGATCCTGTAAGACCCTTAGATCCTTTTCACATGTACTACTTTGTTAATTCTATAATCTTATCCTCTGAACTATCTGTAGAAAAATTAATTCTGTGAAAAATCAAGCTAAGTAAAGAACAAATTGTATTATCAAGCTATGTATTACTACTGTTGCCATTATTATTTCAAATCATTCAGCCACTGTGGAAAAGCTTATGATAGAAATACATAGTGTAATAGCTTTAGTCCTATACACACTTACTATGGAAGTAGATTTGACTACAATCAGTGGGACTTACTTTTCAGTAGACATGCATAGAATTGTGCTCTTGACCTGGTTTGCTGAACCAAACGTGTGTTTTTTACACTTCTGTAAAAATAATATTGTGGTTGCGTTGAGATTTAATTTTGGGATAATCAGTATAATTTAATTGGCAGGAGCCAAAAGGCCATTGAGTTAAAGCTGCTTTTTTTAAAGGGAGCATCATTCCATCAGGTTTTCACAGTAGAGATATCATAAGTATCTGTGAATATCTGTTCCTGAAACAAAAACAAGATTATTATTATTTTGCATTATATTCAAAATATTGTCAAATTTAGCATTCAGTATCTGTTGAACAATACTGCTAACCTGAAACGAAACCAGGCTTCAGCTGTAGAATTTTGTGGCAGTCACAAATACTGCTATCTGGTATGCAGTTAAAAGACTTTTTTCTAAACTGAAAGCAGTAGTATTACCTTGGGAGAAATATCAAAGCTTAAAAAAATTATTATCTCACCTATTCCAGACAATGTCCATTGGATTGGATCCAGACTAAATTATACATTTAGCAATCCTAAATGAAGTGGGCAGATCTACTGCCACATTCTAATCCCCACTGGCTTGTGCTGGCCAGGGTGAAAGGTGTCTGTGCAAGTTCTTTGTCACTATGCCAGCTTCAAACTCAAACAGAGATGAGGCAAGAATTCTTTAGGACTGAAATGAGGAGTTGTGTGGATCTTATGTTACAGAGTCTCTCACTCCAAAATATATGTTGAAAAGAATACAAAGATGCATTAAATCCAATTGCTGTTTCAAACTGGTAGGGGGGGAACCATGGGTTGGAATTAAGTAGCTATATGGTTTATAGTTTTCTGCCAGAGCTCTGAAGATATTCCTTTAGGCCTGGAGAGAATATTTGCAAGTTCTCTTAACCCTAGAATCTTTGCTGATTCCACTGGTTTAATGTTTCCAATAAAACTGTGTGTATTTGTCTGTCTTCAGTGGTTTCTGAAGTATTGCTGTTGGCAACTGCAACCCTTCAGTGACTTATTGCTGAGAGTTGACTTGGATGCTTTGTGCACAGTTGAGATAGTTCAGGTTATGAAACAGTGTATGGGGAAAATCTGTATGGAAGATCAATTCCATAAGCACTTTATAACAGCAACACACACACACACACACACACACACACACACACACACACACTAAAACAACAACACTGAAGCACAGGGCCATAGTGCCAAAAATATGTCACTAATCTCTACGCTGAAGACAGAAGAGTAGCGGAATATAGATTTGAACTTGCAGAGAATGAGACAAGCAGATGTTCTGTCAACGAATTGATCATTGTACAGCAGAATTAGATAGCACTTTCAATTCCAGACAGTTGTGAGCTCTCTCTGCCAATTTCCCTCCAGAGTAATGCTGTTGTCTTAGATTGACTGCCCACTGTGTTTAAAAGTACGTAAATGTGAAATTCAAAGTGGGTCACTGATCACTTGTTATACGTATTTAATAAAATATTTTTAAAGGGTGGGATACATTTAAGAAATTAATCTTCACATGGTCATTTTTGTTCCCATCTTTATGAACAATGTAGAAAGATCACAAGTAGATCATTAGCCCTAGAGTGAGAGAGTAGATCAACAAGCCTTCTGTACTCACTGTTAGCATACAATTCATTCAGTTTGGTTTGTTCATAAATCACACTTTCTTTGCAGACATACCTGAGGCAAGTTTAAAAATTGGAACTTGACAGCCTAATCATATGCATGGTTACAAAGTATGTCACACTGAGTTCAATGCAGATTGCTCCTAGGTAAGTTTGCGTCGACTTGCAACCCAAAACTATAAAATGCAATGCAATGCAAAGCAATAAAAATCAACTAAAGCCAATAGCACTGGTAGCAGTATAAAAAACAGCACCCCCAGATAGCATCCTCTGTAGCAACAGAACTTTTGCTCAGCAGGTGACAAAACCTGCTTTGATTTAGGGATGAGTGGGTTTCATTGGGTTTAGCCCTATATAGTTTCATGGGTTTGCTCTTCTTTGCATTCTATTCCCTCTGAACTCTAGCTTAACTAGCAGGATTTCTGAAATTAATTTTAGAATTGCATATAGTTTTCAATAACATCTATCCATTGCACATTACTCCTATATTACAGATTATTCACATGCATTGGTTAAACACTGAAAAAGGCAGTCTCCGTGTGATCTTATTCATGTGCTGCTGCACATTGCTAAAACACACACAAAAAGGATTTGTAGATACAGCCATACATATAATTAAACCAAGACAGGTGCTTTCCAGTGTTTTATCAAAGTACACATGTGGATTGATAGTTAGATGTCTGAAAGCTACAATGATTTGTGTGTGTACACGGTAGATTGTAAATTAAAAAACAACGGCAGAACAACGGAAGATTCCTGTTACATTGGTACTGCTTTGGAAAAAACCTAGGTTATTCAGTACTCCAGAATTTTAGGAGAATTTTGAATGTGAAAAATTTTGGAAGCCTCCCCATTTTCCTTTGGTGCTGTGTTTGGGAACTTCTAATAGAGTCTCCCCTTCTGTTCCCTGTGCCTAAACCAGAACAGAAACAGAAAGACCATTTTAGAATTTAATGTCCCTCCTTTCCCTCCCTCCCTCAATGTCCCCTGGAATACAGTGGTACCTCGGGTTAAGTACTTAATTTGTTCCGGAGGTCCGTTCTTAACCTGAAACTGTTCTTAACCTGAAGCACCACTTTAGCTAATGGGGCCTCCTGCTGCCACTGCGCCGCCAGAGCCCGATTTCTGTTCTTATCCTGAAGCAAACTTCTTAACCTGAGGTAATATTTCTGGGTTAGCAGAGTCTGTAACCTGAAGTGTATGTAGCCTGAAGCGTATGTAACCCGAGGTACCACTGTATTGTATTTGTGAAGAGGAAAAGATGAGGGCAACTAGCTGATCAGAGGTATAAGGGAGTTCTGCTGAATTCTCCCTCCAAAATTGTACCCACAGAAAAAAAGAAGAAAAAAAGTGGAAGTGATGGATTCTCAGTTGGGGGACACATCTCTTCTCCCCCCCCCCACATGATCAAAACCACCCCACCCCCCAAAAAAACGTAGCTGAAGTTCCCCCTGTGCGCTATGCTAATAAATTTCCACTTACTGAAAGGTCTGAGAGACCCCCTGGAGTTCTTTCAATCTGCCTCCTGTGGTGGCCAACCAGCTCTCTACAGGTCACAGCCAATCTTTTGGGCCTACACAAGTTTTGCTCTCTCAGTAGTAAGACTGAAGAGGAAGTGCTGCTTCTGAGAGGCAAGGAAGTCTCTCAGGCCTCTCAGTAAGTGGTTGTTTGAGGAAAATACTTTGCTGTATTTTATTATTCTGATAAGGAGTGGGGTGAGGAAGGCTGGAGGCAAAAGGCAGGGAAATGCAAGGCCTGCCTCATACCCTCCTGGGCACAACGTGTGAGAGAGATTACATGCTCACTTCACCTTTTGTTATTATTATTCCTTGTTCCTTTACTCCTCTGAATCAGCCTGCTCTGATTCCCTCACTTTCCTTTGCCCCCCAGAGTTACAGTTCTGGCCTTTTGTGACAGCTTCACTTTCACATTTCTCTTTTCGCAGCGCAACCCCAAGATTACATATCCATTTGGTACTACGCTCCTGTGAGTTCAGTAGGGTTTCCTCCCAAGTAAATGGGTACAGAATGGCAGCTTTAAAGGGCAATCCTAATCACGTCTACTGAGAAGTAAGCCTTGTTGAACTTTAGGTTTGCAGCCTTAGGCACTTAATGTTGTTTTCCAGTTGTAAAACCTGTATGGAGTTAGGGGGTTCTCCAGGTTACTGAGTAGGATATTAACTTGGGAGAATAAAATCTTAAATGACTTTGTTTTCAACCTGTCTTCAATTATTCTCTCACCACCCCCCTCCGGTGCACCTCTAAATAAAGTTTTTTTCCTGTACTGTACCATTTTAGGTGCAGGTTGGGAAAAAGAACACATTTGAATGATTTTTTTTTAAAAAAAAATAAACAAACTTCCATACACATAGAAATTCTGAATATCAAGAGAATGATGAGACCTGAGACCTCCAAACCACCCTGAGACCTCTGGGTATAGGGCAGTATATAAATACAATAAAATAATAATAATAATAATTTCAGTTTTGACTTCTTCCTGACATGCTGTTTTCCTATGCTAGAAATGTTTTTTTGTTTGTTTTTAAAGAAAGAGAGTGAGTATGGGGCTTTATTACTTCATTCAGCTGCATGTAGAAAGCTGAATTCTGATAATAATTAGGGTCAGTTGGTGTAATCTTCGTGGAGAAAGGCTTCAGGAGTAAACCCTGAGGAAAAATCTGTACCTACTGCCTTGCAGGACATCTTTGAAGAAAGAAAAGGCTGAGGAGTAAACCCTACACAGGTTCTCTGATTCTCCAGCGATTTGACTGGAAATTGCTTTTTCTAGCAGGGATAGAGCCATGTCTTGAAGAACTTCACCAGTTTAATTTCTGCCTGTTAGGCTGCTGTTAAAGGCACAGGCACAAACCCGGTAGGAAAAGTAGTGAATCCTAAAAAGGCAATCCAATATACTTTTCTGGGAGCAAGTCCTACTGCATTAGCTTGGCTTACCTCCAAATAAATTTTCCCTGGATTGGGTACACCACTATAGAGAAGACAGAAAACTGTAACTTTCAAGGACACTTATTTTATCAGAGGCAGTCTAGTCCTTTTCACCCGTTCTACTATCAAAGGGCTGACAATTGATTTCCATTGATGCAATGAGGATACTCATCGGGGCAGACCACCTGCCGCATCCAAAGTGTATGTGCAGGGACTATAGGTTTGCATCCTAAATAGTTTATTTTTATTCTATTATGTTTATTGTTGGCATAAAGTTCTCTTGGCAGTTTACAATAAATAAGTAAATTACAATTAAAATTCATAAACTGATGAAATAAAAAACCTTAATAAACAAAACTCATAATTGTGCAGTATATATTGTTATAATAACTATGACAGTATTTTTTTCTGTAATTGTGTGTGTTTATAAATCTCTATGATTATAGCTTGTCACATGCAGGTTACAACTCTTGGGGCATGTAAAGAATCTTAAAAAGCTGATCAAATGAATTGCATTATAGCACAAAGCCAATATCCTTGCTGAAAGTTGAGATTATGAATTCTGTTGAATGCATCACTCAGATTTTTTGGCTGGATAAGGACCAGTAAACTGATACTTAATTATGATAAGATGGAGGCATTTTGGTGGGTGATTCCCATGTCTCAGAATTGGGGAGAGAGTCTATTCTGGATGGAGTTATTCGCCCTCTGGACATTGGAAAGCATAGTGGCTAGGAGTGCCTGTTTCAGTGCTGGTTTGCCAGCTATGGTTGTTCCTTGACTAGAATAGCCTTGCCACGGTAATCCATGTTCTTGTAACTTCACATCTATATTTCTGTAATGTGCTATAAATTTGGGCAGTGACCAAAAAAGATGGTTTCTCCACTGTAGCATCCCATTTGTGGAACTTCTTACTTTTGGAAGACTACTGGTGGCCAACCGTACAGTATATGCATATCCAATATTATGTCCACAGTATAAGAGAGTACCACATTAGTGCACATGCTGGAAACTAAGCAGGAATCCATTATTTAATAATTAAATAATTATAATAATTATTAAAGGTGGTAGCAGAACACCTGGCTAGGTTTTTGGGGCCTTCTATTTATGGATGCCACATGTCCACAACCTATGCCTCTTGTTGGATACACACTGCAGATTAGTCACACATGCGCTAGACCTTAATTTCTCTATTCTGTTTAAAATGGGAAATAATTATTTAGACCAAGTTTCCTGGTTATGTCACAGCAATGGATCCTACGTTGGGTTCTGATTTAGGGCAGCTCTACACACATGTTTGGGACTTTATTTTTTATGCATTGTATAAACATGTATGTAAAAAAAACCCACATTAAACACCGGTAGAGCATAAAAATTAGCATCTGCCATATTTAAGGAACAAAACTGGTGTTACAAATCAAAGTTTCAGGAAGGCCTGAGCAAAAAGATACGTTTTTACTAGTTAGCAAAACATCAGTACTTGTATTGATGCCTGCTACTTAGAAAGGTGAAATTATTTTACAAGGTGTCTACTACAACAGAGAACTCAAGTTACTTAGTTCATAAATATATGCAGGATGTGGCATGACCACAAGGTCTTATTCTGATGACCATAATAGGCAGGTAAAAGTGGAAGTGTTCTTTGAGATTTATCCTGGTCCCAAGCTATGTAGGGCCTTGAAAGTCATCAGCAGTACTTTAACTTGGTTCAGTAGCAGATTGACAGTAAATGCAATTCTTTCAGCACTAGTAATATGTGTATGCAATAAGGTGTCCCACTTAGCAGTCTAGCTGCAGCATGTCATATGATACATAATGACGGAAGACGCTCAGTGCTCTGGAAAAGGAAATCACAGGTGTCATGTTCATCAAGTACATTGTAGCTCTAATTCTCAAAGGTTCTATTCAATGAGGCTTGTGCTGAGGAAATGCATGAAGAATTGGGTTATATAAATATTGATAATTTAATAGTCCAGCCTAATGGCAGACTAATAGGTTCTGTTTCATTAATTTCTATTACAGTTTTACTTAAACTACTGTTCACAGCTCACTACTATTTTATAAAGAATTTCTTCAGCTGTTTTCTGGGAACAAGCATTGCATTTTCAGTATGAATTTAAAAATAAATTGGAGGATCAACTTTCTGCCAATTCTTCACCAGGGATCCTTGAACACCATTGTTGTTTCATTTCCCTAGTACTGAGAAGATGGGACCAAAGAGATTTCCCTGTATAAATCAAGCAATAGTCTCTTTATAAAAAGTGGACATTCTACCTTGCTTGTAGTGTCCCCCCCCCCTTTGTTCCTTTTATATCTGAATTATCTGGAAAACTGTAACAGAAATAAGGAATATATTTTAGCACTGTGATGGTTTGAAAAAATTACATTTACAAAGTGCTGTGACCTTTGCTTGCTCTCCCACAACTTCAGTGTAGTTCGGTGTTAAAAGTTCAGATTTGTCATGCAGTTAATCCTTGATTAGTATGACAGTGTGTGACATGTCTAAAAAGGTTTGGTTTATAAATAAAAAGTTAATATTGGTCACATTTTAACCCTTTCAGTGTCATCTCTTCGTGGCGAAGAAGTAACTTGGGATGAAACTGATAGAGGCATCTTTAGAAACTCAAACCAAATGATGCCATATCCCACAATGCTTCTCCGCTAGTCTGATGAAGATTTATATCCATAATTTTCCATCAAGAAAAAGGTATGTATTCTTCTTTATGCTATATTGTTGGCTAACTGTTGCATTCATGGTGACTGCTTGAAATCAGAAAACTATGGACTCAGCTACATTAGGGTTTGGTTTTTTTTAAAAAAAATGGTTTAAAATTTGTTATAACACTGTGACACCAGATGGCACTGTAGAGTTCAATCCTTCGGCATGTGATTTGCCATTACGAGCTTTACAGTGTGTTTTCCTGAAACGGTTTTTTGATGTGTCTAGATCCAGCCATGGTCTGTGAGAATGTGTACTGAGCATCTTAAAGATACTTATCTTAAGGGATCTAGTATGGTAGCTTCTCCAGCAAAGACAAATATGTGCTGCCAAAGTTCTGCACTTGAACTGGTCCTGATCCAGCGTGAGTGTCTCATGTGTAGAATTCATGTTGAACTGCTGTTTTAGGGCTTGTTTTTAAAAGCTGGGATGGAGTAATCCATTTAGCATTACATTCTATGGGAAAACATGCCTTGGTTTTAGAATGCTTTGGTTTTGGAACGGTTTAATCCGGAACGGATTAAGTTTGGGAACCAAGGTACCACTGTACTTTCTTATGCCAGTGGAAAGGGTGAAGTTCATTACTGTACACAGGTCGCTGTGAAGTAGAGTCAGTGCTTTAATCGTGCATCTACAATGAGCTCTACAAAAATGCTACCAAAACACAGAAGGTACAAAATGAAAACTAGCTGAGCAGCAACTTCTGCTAGTGTTTGCTTGCACACATTACAACAACTGAAAGAAACTAGCTCTAGCAAGTAGTACTTGTATAATGTGTATGTCTAGCATTTCTATCTTTTAAATCTGCAGTTCCTTTCTTAATTTTAAACAGTCTAAAATCAATGATTACTTACAGAGTCTTTAACAATGGGAGGCTCTATTAAGCATGCAGAGAAAACAAATGGAGCCCATGAATTTAATTCTAGTTTTCATTATCTCTTATTTCTGCATCACACCCTAAAGCTGTTGATGCCTTTTTCATATTCATCCATCTAGCAAAATGTTGAGGAGGTTAGGGATTACAAAGACCAATAAATGCAACAGTTCTGAATTGTAAGTTAATTTAATGTGAAAAGAAAACTCTGCCTATGTTAAATCTGATGATGCACTAAGTTTCTAAAGCACTTCAGATTAGTTTTTTCTCTTGATAAGGCCCAGAAGGGCTAAAAGCATTCTCTGATAATTATTAAATTATTGTTTAAATAGGATAAAATAATGTAATGTGGGACCAAATGATATTAAAGTGAGGAATCTAAACAGCAAATAAACTTAGTTCAGTTTAATGTTTAAGATTCTTGAAATGTTCAGTGTCAGCACTATTGTGTATGTGGCCTCCGTTCAACCTCCTTCCCATTAAGACACTTTATTTCCATTTATCCTATGTCGTATGCCTTTATGTGTGGTTGTACTTTGCTTATCCAAGAGGAAGCTTGGCATTAAAGCCACATATGGACTTCAGTGGGATCTCTGTTTCTACCCACTTTGAATTTTGTAAAACTGGACACAAGGAAGCAGCAGAATGCCTTCCCTGGAGATATCCTTTCCTTGAACTCATAGACCTCTTGGTACTGCTTATTTACCTTAACTGAGTAGATACTTGTGACACTGTTCTGGTTGTATGTTTGTTTGTTTAATTTTTCTTGCTTATAATTTTCTAATTCAGTTTAAGATGTAGCAGACTTAGAGTTTGGAAATTGTTGGTGTGTTCTGGTTTCAAACTGTGCTATGGGGTACTGAAGGGCAGTATCCCCCCACCCTGTGTTATTTAACATCCACATGAAGCTGCAGGGAGTAGAGCATAGTGACATCAGTATGCTGAGGACATGCAGCTCCATTTCTCTGTAATATCTGCATCAGGAGAACTGTGAAAATGCCGGATTGGTGCCTTAATGTAGTGGTGGCCTGAATGAGGGACAGTAAACTTTTAAACTCTGGGAAGATGTAAAATTTTTCGGGTAGATGGCTCATGTGTCCAACAAGATAGACCTGCTGCCTGTTCTACATGGGGCAGGTGCATGGCTTGGGAGGAGGTCCGTAGCTTGGAGGTCCTTCTGGATGTATCCTTGTCATTAGAGGCCAGGGTGACCTCTGTGGCTAGGAGTGCTTTTTACCAGCTTTGCCTGGTATGGTAGCCGTGTCTGTATCTGTACTGGGATAACTTGGCTACTACAGTCCATACATTGGTAACCTCAGCTCTGGATCACTGCGATCTGTGTCGAGTGGGTCTGTGTTTGGGCCTGGTCTGGAAGTTCCACTTTTGGGAAGTTCTCCTCTTGGGTAGAAAATACAGAAAGATCGCTTCAAGCACGTGCTCTAAGCTTGGAGCAAAGCTTAGGCACATCTTCCTTGGTCAGTTACATGGTGCTGAGAGAGGGAGGGAAGTAAACAGAAGCAGCTTCTCTTTTTCCCTCACAGAGAAGAGAAGTTGTGACTTTGCAGAGTCTAGGAGCGGACCTCTCTGGCCTTAACCCCTTCATGCACTGTCTAGCACTTATGCATAGCTATGTTTGAATGCAATTTCCACCATCAGGTGTGAGGTTCAAAGTGCAGCCTTATTCCACCTGGACATGAATGCGTCTTGCATGTGTGAAACAGGTGCATAGGGCTGCTGAGGCCAGCGTGACGACAAATAAATTTTCTACAAATTCCAGAGTAGTAAAGAAAAGAAAAGAATATTAAGCTGTCAGCATCATTGGTCTATAGAGAATGAAGTACCATTTCAAAAAACTCTCTTCACTAACACATTCTAATAATGACCTGACTGAAATAACTTTTGCAGGTAGATTTATTTTTCCCCCATTTGGATACTAGATATAAAACTGAAATAAACAAATATAAGAACTAGGATCTGCTACTGATAGTTTATTCTGAGGTTCCTGATGTATATCTGTGCCGAAATATTTTATAAATACTCAGTTTAATGAGCCTCACCACAACTGTGTGCCTCAAAAGCTGCTGTAGCATTTGGTTTCAGGGAATGGGACCTGACTTTTGCTTTGTTTCCCTACCACATGCTTTTTATCAGGTTGTTGAAATAGTGTTCATGCCATTAAACAGAACCACTAGTGTGACCTTGTTCTAGAGGGGTTAAAAGGAATGAATAGCTTTCTAAGCTTGATTCAATTTCCTTTTTGTGATCATTTTGCATAAGTGACCATTATAATGTTTGTGCACCAGCTTTTTGTATCTACGATCACACCTGGTGTGCATTTGGTAATGTAAAGTGATACAAAAGCAAAATAGATTTTCCCTGAGCATTGAATAGGTAGTGTTTCTTTCCATGCTGAACCTTTCCAATGTGAACCTCAGATACATTAATAACATCAATTTAGTGTCGTGTTTTAATTTTTAAACATTTGTTGCCATGTACTCAGTTTTTAATAAATGCATAAGTGGATGCAATATTTTGAGTTTTATATCATGAATTCAGCACCCTCAACAGATTCTTCAGACTTCAAAGGATTTAATATTAGTATCATAAAAGGCCTTTTGAAGAATACTACTGTAACATAAGAAAATTGACTGCTTGAGTGCGCCCTATCGTTTCGAAAGTGTTTTATTGCTTTAATTTCCTGTCTTAGTAAAGTAACAAGCAGCATAATAAAAGATATACTGTTTCAGAGTTGGCAATTTATTAGAAAGCTTAAGCTGGTTGAAGACTTTATGTTATGTGAAAAAGAAACCCTATATTTAGCTGGGGAGGAAATCAGACCAACTCCAACATTAATGTTGCAGTAGTTTTCCATGGAGTCTATCTGTGGCTTTTAAGTTTGTGTGAAATAAATCTGTGAGTTTAGGTCTTTCAGACTGAGCAGCTTGTGTATCATTAGAGTCCTGGAACCTTGATGTTATTCCATTTGGGAAACATACATAAGATGGCTTCAGCTATTTGGATTCCATGACCAAAAGTTGCACTTAAATTACCCAGAATATACATTTTTATTCATTTATTACATTTTTCTATGCATGGTTTAATTTTAATTCCAGATATTGTCAACCAAGCATGTATACAGTAAGTCTTTTAACCCAATTTTATGGTCATCAGTTTGCTGTCTTTCTTAGAAAGGGGGAGCCTATTCCACAGAGAAACAATCAATTTTGTTCACTAAAAGTGTAGATATGAGAAAAGTGACAATATGACTAACCCGCAGAAATATGACATAAAATGGCCTCATAAATAACTTCAATCATTTCCCTAGCAAAGTTTATAGACTATTCAGTGGTTGGTTGCAGTATGTGTAGCAGTCAGATATGCAGACATCAAGCTGCACACTTGTAATGGAAGTTACATGTTCATCAGTGCAGAGCAAGGAGAACAAGATTCACAAGGTCTTCCTAATCCCACCAGTGTTCTGCCACCAAAGGATTACAAAACATCTGTTAGGTTTTGTGGAAATACCCAGCAATATGTTACTAACACAAAAACATAATACACTTGCCGTGTGGCCTAACCCTTTGAAACAACAAAGAGAACTGTTGGTCTGAAGATTTGATTTATAATAATAATAATAGTGGATTTTAAAGCTATGTGAGTCATTCATGAATTGCTTTTATTTTTATTGATTATATTTGGAGAATGTTTAAACAATCATACATACTCTTACAAAATTGTAATATTCCTAATGATAAGTGATGGAAGGACACAGTATGTTATAAAACCAACTATGGACTGAATGAATGCTTAGTAAAAAGCCTTAGTATTAACACTGAATTTAAAGTAGTATGTTTGTCTAGCAGGGGCTAAAGTGCAACAGAAAACCCCAAACACTGCTGGTATCTTTGGTTATCAGTGCTATTCTTTTAGAAGAATAATGATTTGCAAGCTTTATTGCTAACTGAAGCACAAAAGATTTCCTCTAGGCTTGCCACAGACAATCCTTAGGCACATTAGATGAGTCAACTAGAGTTAGTTCAAAGTGAATTGCTCCATTTTAATCATGGTGACTTTCCCTTTTAGTCAATAGTCTGTAATGGTATATTGTCGGGGTCCCGCCCCTTTTAAGTGGCCACTTTATTTTGAAGCATATTTTAGCATTTGTAGGATTTAGCAGCTCATCAAAGAAACTCTTAACGTTTCTTTACAATGCTGAAATTCAATATTGTTCTTATTTTGGCAGTTAAGTCTGCATTCGGATCACACTTATTAGGAAGTAGGAATCACTGAACAAACTCAGTGGGATTTGCTTTTCAGTAAATATAGAATTGTGCTGCAAAATGATACTAAGAGTCTAAGGAGAAAATTTGAAAATAGGCTGTTAGTATACTAGAGATATAACCTATATAATTTATAATTATGATTCAAATTAAACAGGAAAAATGAGGAAAGAATTACTGTATTTTTCGCCCTATAGGACACACTTTTTCCCCTCCCAAAATGAAGGGGAAATATGTGTGCGTCCTATGGGGCGAATGCAGGCTTTCGCTGAAGCCTGGAGAGCGAGAGGGGTCGGTGCGCATCGACCCCTCTCGCTTTCCAGGCTTCAGGAGAGCCCCAGCGCCAGCCCCACAAGGTTGGGGGACAGAGGGAAGCGGGCTGTCTCCCAAGTGGTTTGGAGGCTGACGGCGGGGAGACCCTGCCGCCAGCCCCGCAAGCTCCGGGGACAGCTGGGAGGCGCAGCGCGTCTTCCCGCTGTCCCCGGACCTGGTCTGAAGGCAGGCAGCGGGGAGAAGAGCGCTTCTCCCCGCTGCCGGCCCCACAAGCGCCTGGGGGGGGGGGAATAATTTTTTTTCCCCTTATTTCCCCCCCAAAAAAACTTGGTGCGTCCTATGGGCCGGTGCGTCCTATGGGGTGAAAAATACGGTGCTGAAAAACAACATTATCATAGTTGTTTCATTATTCATAAATGGAAAACCTTATTAAGAATACAAAGCTATGGAAGGAACTTAATGTTCCATGTTCTCAGCAAAAATTGTCTTTTGGAAATTCCTATCAACATGTTAGAGAGAAATAATATTATTTCCATATTATTCTGCTGTTAATGAGTAGGCTATATTTGGAATAATGACACACAGATATCACCCCTGATCATACCCACAGGTTGAGAATCTGACTTTGGCTAACATCTGTTTATAAGTGATTTATATGTTTTTTTAGATCATTAACAGGGAAGCAGGGTACAAGTTAGACACACACACACACATTTAACTTGAATTCAGTCATAGGCACTTGGCTCCAGGCAGAACCTGCAGCTCCATCCCAGATCCATCCCACCCATTTTATTCTGTCCGTGTCTTTCTCTGTCTGCCTGTTGCCTCCTCCTATCTTCCACTTTTATCTCTCCCCTGCTGCTGTATCCTGAGGGAGCCAAGTTGACCCTCCACACTCTCTCTCCCTAGCCTCAATACCCAGGAGGGGGGGGGAGCAATTATGCAGCAGGGAGGGGAGGCAGCAGAGACACAGGGAGGGACTCTTTGCAGGGCTCCTCTCCCCCCATTGCCAGGCATCAGCCAGATATCTTGGCTATATGTGATTTGGCTGAAACCATCACACATGATGCTATTGCCCTGTATGTGTTTTTGTTGCTCCCCACTAGATACAGTGGTACCCCGCAAGACGAATGCCTCGCAAGACGGAAAACCCGCAAGACGAAAGGGTTTTCTGTTTTGGAGGCGCTTCGCAAGACGAATTTCCCTATGGGCTTGCATCGCAAGACGAAAGCCCATAGGGAAATGCTGGCTGTCAGGAGCAAAGACTTTCGCCCACAGCCGGCCTTCAGAAGAGGACCTCTTCTGAAGGCCGGCGGGGGGCAAAAGTCTTTGCTCCCCCCCGCCTGCCTCCCCCCCGCCTGCCCCGGGCGATCTTAAAATGCTGGCGGGCGGGAGCAAAGCGTTCGCTGCCGACCCCCAGCATTTTAAAATCTCCAAGGGACAGCAGAGAAGTCTCTGTCCCGGGGAGATTTTAAAATGCTGGGGGTCGGGAGCGTTCGCTGCCGACCCCCAGCATTTTAAAACGCTGTTCCGAAGCGGGGGGCGGGAACATCTGCCCCAGCCGCCCCACTTCGGAACGATGTTCCGAAGGGGGGAGGGGGGGCGGGAACATCTGCCCCATCCGCCCCACTTCGGAACGATGTTCCGAAGGAGGGAGGGGGGGCGGGAACAGCTGCCCCATCCGCCCCACTTCGGAACGATGTTCCGAAGGAGGGAGGGGGGCGGGAACAGCTGCCCCATCCGCCCCACTTCGGAACGATGTTCCGAAGTGGGGAGGTGGGGCGGGAACAGCTGCCCCACCCGCCCCACTTCGGAACAATGTTCCGAAGTGGGGAGGTGGCGGGAACAGCTGCCCCATCCGCCCCACTTCGGAACGATGTTCCGAAGGAGGGAGGGGGGGCGGGAACAGCTGCCCCATCCGCCCCACTTCGGAACGATGTTCCGAAGGGGGGAGGGGGGGCGGGAACAGCTGCCCCATCCGCCCCACTTCGGAACGATGTTCCGAAGGGGGGAGGTGGGGCGGGAACAGCTGCCCCATCCGCCCCACTTCGGAACGATGTTCCGAAGGGGGGAGGTGGGGCGGGAACAGCTGCCCCATCCGCCCCACTTCGGAACGATGTTCCGAAGGGGGGAGGGGGGGCGGGAACAGCTGCCCCAGCCGCCCCACTTCGGAACGATGTTCCGAAGGAGGGAGGGGGGCGGGAACAGCTGCCCCATCCGCCCCACTTCGGAACGATGTTCCGAAGGGGGGGGGGCGGGAACAGCCGCCCCAGCCGCCCCACTTCGGAAGGATGTTCCGAAGGGGGGTGGGGGGGCGGGAACAGCTGCCCCAGCCGCCCCACTTCGGAAGGATGTTCCGAAGTGGGGAGGTGGGGCGGGAACAGCTGCCCCAGCCGCCCCACTTCGGAAGGATGTTCCGAAGTGGGGAGGTGGGGCGGGAACAGCTGCCCCAGCCGCCCCACTTCGGAAGGATGTTCCGAAGTGGGGAGGTGGGGCGGGAACAGCTGCCCCAGCCGCCCCACTTCGGAAGGATGTTCCGAAGGGGGGAGGTGGGGCGGGAACAGCTGCCCCAGCCGCCCCACTTCGGAACGATGTTCCGAAGGGGGGAGGGGGGCGGGAACAGCTGCCCCAGCCGCCCCACTTCGGAACGATGTTCCGAAGGGGGGAGGGGGGGCGGGAACAGCTGCCCCAGCCGCCCCACTTCGGAAGGATGTTCCGAAGGGGGGAGGGGGGGCGGGAACAGCTGCCCCAGCCGCCCCACTTCGGAAGGATGTTCCGAAGTGGGGAGGGGGGGCGGGAACAGCTGCCCCAGCCGCCCCACTTCGGAAGGATGTTCCGAAGGGGGGAGGTGGGGCGGGAACAGCTGCCCCAGCCGCCCCACTTCGGAAGGATGTTCCGAAGGGGGGAGGTGGGGCGGGAACAGCTGCCCCAGCCGCCCCACTTCGGAAGGATGTTCCGAAGTGGGGAGGTGGGGCGGGAACAGCTGCCCCAGCCGCCCCACTTCGGAAGGATGTTCCGAAGTGGGGAGGTGGGGCGGGAACAGCTGCCCCAGCCGCCCCACTTCGGAAGGATGTTCCGAAGGGGGGAGGGGGGGCGGGAACAGCTGCCCCAGCCGCCCCACTTCGGAACGATGTTCCGAAGGGGGGAGGGGGGCGGGAACAGCTGCCCCAGCCGCCCCACTTCGGAACGATGTTCTGAAGGGGGGAGGGGGGCGGGAACAGCTGCCCCAGCTGCCGGGCTTCGTAGCGCTGCTGCGAAGCCGGGCGGGGGGGTGGGAACACCTTCTGAAGGCGGGCAGGGGGCGAAAGTCTTTGCTCCCCCCTGCCTGCCTTCCCAGGGGCTTTTAAATCGCCCCGGACAGCGGAGAAGTCCTCCGCTGTCCGGGGCGATTTTAAAATGCCGCCCGCCAGCATTTTAAGATCGCCCGGACAGCGGAGAAGTCCTCCGCTGTCCCAGGGTTTTTTAAAATGCTGGGGGTGGGAAGAAAAGCCCTTGTCCCCCCCCCCCAGCCTTCAGAAGAGGTCCAGGGACAGACTGTCCCCGGACCTGGTCTGAAGGCGGTTTCCCTAGGAACGCATTAATTGATTTTCAATGCATTCCTATGGGAAACCGTGCATCGCAAGACGAAAAACCCGCAAGACGAAGAGAATTGCGGAACGAATTAATTTCGTCTTGCGAGGCACCACTGTACTAGGGTCAGACTGAGTTATAAATATGTTTAATTAAAGAAAGAAAGAAAATATTTGCATTATTAATTGAGAGTCTTGCTGTAGACTATACATATCACTTCATAGTATGGCTCCCAGTTCAGACATATTATTTCATGTGACTGGAGGCATCTTGGAGGTTCAAGTGTTATACCTTGTATATTGATTCCCTTGTATTGGGAACTACTCTATAGCTGTCCTGTGAGAGGATATATCAAACAGCAGGTTGAAGCATCTGCCTGGATATTGACATGCCCTAAGGCTCTGGGCAGATAGGAGTATCCTGGTTATTGGAGGCTCCTGTGTACAATAGGACTTTGAGTCTTGCCTGAGCAACACATTCTTCCTTAGTTTTGGTGGTTCCCTGGTCATGAATGCTGCTTTGTAAGGGAATCAACATTTTAGAATATATCAGTGCAAATGCTGAGAATTAGATTATTATTTTTTCAGATAGATGTTGGCAGAAAGGGGGAAAGTTTAACAGCCTTGAAGAAAGGCTTAAATACAGCTTCATGTGGATCCATTCTAGTGCAGATGAAGTGGGGAGCAGCAAAATAAGCAGCGGGGCATGCACTCAGAATGATGCTGGTCACCAAAGTATCCTGTATTGCTTTTTATTTAATATATACAGTGGTACCTCGGCTTACATCCACTTCAGGTTACATCCGCTTCAGGTTACAGACTCTGCTAACCCAGAAATAGTGCTTCAGGTTAAGAACTTTGCTTCAGAATGAGAACAGAAATCGTGCTCCGGCAGCGCGGCAGCAGCGGGAGGCCCCATTAGCTAAAGTGGTTCTTAAGGTTAAGAACAGTTTCAGGTTAAGTATGGACCTCCAGAACGAATTAAGTACTTAACCCGAGGTACCACTGTATATGATATGGAGCCAGGCATGTAAGCACTTGCGGTTGCTCATTAAAATATATATATATCTTTTACAACAAAATAGTATTTATTCCTAAACTAATGGATTAAATCCAGCTAAGTCCTACTCAGACTATATGGATTTAAGTCATATCCATTAACTTCTCTGGGTGTACTCTGAGTAGGACTAGCATTAGATAGTACCCAATGTCTTTTGCATCAGGGCAGCAGAAACAAACTTCATTTTTCTCCCCTGTAGATGGTGCTATGATTTAAGGGAGTGGATGGTGCTATGGTCTAAACCACTGAGCCTCCTGGCTTGCTGATCGGAAGGTCAGCAGTTCGAATCCACACGGCGGGGTGAGCTCTGTGCCAGTTTCTGCCAACCTAGCAGTTTGAAAGCACACCAATGCAAGTAGATAAATAGGTACTACTGCGGTGGGAAGGTAAACGGTGTTTCTGTGCTCTCTGGCTTCCATCATGGTGCTCTGTTGTGCCCGCCAGAAGCAGTTTAGTCATGCTGGCCACATGACCAAGAAAGCTGTCTGTGGACAAACATTGGCTCCCGCAGCCTGAAAGCGAGATGAGCGCTGTACCCCATAGTTGCCTTTGACTGGACTTAACTGTCCAGGAGTCCTTAACCTTCACCTTTACCTATGATTTAAGTGATTTTCAACTAATTTTAATGTCACTTAAATCATGGCATGATATCAACTGCAGAACTAAAATAGAGTTTGCTTCTGTTGTTCTGATGCTAAACACACAAAATATTTTTTGGTTCAGGAAAACTATGATAGCAACAATGGTTTGGTTTTTAATTTAGTTGACTCATTGCTTCCCACTCCAGTTTAAATTAGAGTCTACAGCAATATCTATGTGTGTTTATGTGTTAACCACCAATAATAAGGGCTTGTAATTTTACATTTAAATAAAACACACATTCTGGCCGTGGTCATTTTTTGGTCAAGCAAGTCATAGCTTTTAGTAGCTTTTGCTGTACTGTGAACTATCAGTATCTCCCTATAAAGAGATTTATTTCCTTTGAATCATGTTAGATGTTGTGGAAAGATGTAAAATATATATTTTTATAGATAGTATAACTTGTAAATCCAAGCTACCGGTACATGTTGTGTAGCTATGATGTATTGTGGATGCCATATACTGTATCATTGTTTTAAATGTTCTGTCAAGGTTCAGAATGTATAGAATCATAGAGTTGGTAGGGACCACAAGGGTCATCTACTCCAGCCCTTTTTCCGAACATGGGGCTTAAACCTAAAATTCAGAGTCTCCTTCTCTATTGACTAAGCTATCCCAAGTGCCCAAATTCAGCACACTCAGTTACACTCCTGGGACACTTCTTTCTTTCTTTCTTTCTTTCTTTCTTTCTTTCTTTCTTTCTTTCTTTCTTTCTTTCTTTCTTTCTTTCTCTCTCTCTCTCTCTCCCTCCCTCCCTCCCTCCCTCCCTCCCCCCTTCCTTCCTTCCTTCCTTCCTTCTAGTTCCAAATGCTTTAAAAGTATTAGTCTCTAATGAATGGCACACAATCTATACTGACATAACCCAGGTTTATATAAATATTTGTGCTGTTTTCTCCATTAAGCCCTTTTCACAAATATTTAATTGCTAAAATAGTATGTTGTAGAGAATAAGTAGCATTTGGTTTTGAAAATAAAATAATATTATTTTTGTCTCCTGTGTCTTCTTCATGATCTGTATCCCCAATACTTCACAGAGTTAAGTGCAAATAAATGCAGGGAGAGCAAAATAATTTAAAGGTGTAAAGGAAAAATGACGTGATTTCTAAAAAGCCATGATTGCAGCTGATCTTTTGAGAGTTTCTGATCTTCGTAATTTTAAAGAATTATATTCCTATCATCCCATGTGGGACTTTTCACAGAAAAATGGCATTATCAGTAATGGAACATGCTGTTTGTACTTCAAATTCCCATGTATAATATGGGAAGAGCAATATCCATTAACAAACAGGGAGAAAAGTTACACTATCCATCCCTAAAGCCCTAATGTGAATTGTAATTGTTAAGTGGCTAACATCATACATAAGAAGCAACCAAACTAAAACTAACTGATCTCTTACATACCAACTTTAACTTTATAGTGAAGGTGAAATTACTACTAGACTTAATGATTTGCGTTTAACAATAGCTATTGGTAAGCACACATCAAAATCCACTACAGTCTTTTCATGGCTGTACACATAAGCTTACTTAGGTCTGATCCAACTCAGGGAATAACATTTCATTGGCGATTGAAGAAAGCTATCACTTGCAGAGCTAAGCTCTTCAGTGAGATGTTACAGTTAATCACAAGATAACAATAATACAAGTGTCAGTTAAATCTGATTAGATGTGAGTAACTAATCATAATTTAGTTGAGTGGTATTTTGCTCATGCTTTCTCCACAAGTTGTTTTATATGCTGAAGCGCACGGTTGGCAGCATTCCAGTTGTGTATATATTGGGGCAGGTGGCAGCTTGCAGCATCTCCAATTTTCTTTAATGACCAACAGTATCTCTTATGAATTGTCCTGACTGTTTGAAATGATTATCTTTGGAAAAGATCCATGTTTCTTTTGGAAAATGTCCATTTCAATCTTCCTTTTACTATACCAATAGTCCTATCAGGCTGCCCTTTTTTATTTCTCAGCACTGTAGTAGATTTATAAACATGAAGCCAATTACAGTAGTAAGTCCACATCTTTGACAGTTGATTTAAGCCACATTATAAGCAATATTTATTGCATCATATACAATGCCAACAATGTTATCAACATGATAATATATTTTGCTAAAACTGCCAGAGAAACCCAAAACTTCCCAGGCTGGAGGATGACCTAGATATTTGCAACTAAGTGGCAGTTCATGGTTCAGTCGTACCTTGGTTTCCGAACAGCTTAGTTCTGAACGTTTTGGCTCCCAATGACTGTTCCAGTTTGCGAACTATTTTTGGAAGCCAAACGTCTGGTGGCGCTTCCGCAGCTTCTGATTGGCTGCAGGAGCTTCCTGCAGCCAATCAGAAGCAGTGTTTTGGTTTCTGAACATTTTGGAAGTTGAATGGACTTCCAGAATGGATTCTGTTCGATTTTCAAGGTGCGACTGTACTAAGAATCAGCAAAGGATTGCCAAGTCAAACTGGGGCAGCTAAAAGTGTCAGTTATTATTGGAGCTGTTTGTTAAATTCACACCACACAAATGTCTCCATGTTTTGGTGTTCCAAGTTAGCTGATCTTGTTTTGGGGGGTGACACCTATCCAGCAATCCAGTTAATTAGCAAATCAACACAGAAAAAGAACCACTTGCAGAAGTAATAACAGTAACATGTGTCATGTACCCTTAATTCAAGTATGCATTATATATGCGTGTGTCAGACCCTTGCAATATTCATAATTCTTGTTTAGTTTATTCAGAAAGCTACCTGTGTCTTACTATGAAAGGTGTCAGATTTTTGGTTGAAGTCATTCAGAATTGTTGAATACCAATTACCTTGTCCTTTTATGATATTTCAAGAAATATAATATTCATAAAATGCACACACGCACACATTGAACTACTAACTACTAACTTCTGAGTAGACATGAATAGGATTGCACTGTAAGACAGGTAGAAATATGATAGTTATAATTAATCGAGGACATTTTAGAACTCGATTTTAATATACATTTTATCAAATCTTGCAAACTTTTCTAATTTAAAAAGTATTTTAAGGCTTTCGTGCGAGAGGTTTTTTAAATAGCTTTGGTGGACTGAACTGTTGTATATCCTTTGTTTACCTGAAATGTTTTATAGTCTTTTAAAAGTGTTTTATGCCCTTTGTTGTTTGTTTTTTATTATGTTATGAGCCTCCTTGGGTTTTTACAGAAGGTAAGGTATAGATCCATAAATACAAATAAACAATAAAAATTCTAATAATGGATAAAATACTTTAGTCATCCGCTGATCATTTAGATTACTGAATTTTGAAAGGTGAAATGAGGATTAAAACCTTCCACCCCTTGTGAATTGAGAAATTAGCATGATTGATGATAGAATACAAAATATAAAATAAACAAAGTTGCTGATGACTTTTTAAAGTATTTTGAAACCATCTCTTATAGATCTTAGAGAAATGTCAGTCTCAAGAGTTTTGAATGTCAAAAGAAAAATAAATCACATTGTTTAGACTAAGGATATTTTTCAATGTAGAAGGGTGAAAAATGATGAGCAGCATATTTCTTTGTTATAGTTTCATATTTTTGTGGCATGATGAAGTGTTGTTCTTGCTTTCCAGTCAAATAGACTAAAATTAAACTAGAAAAAGTAGGAAGTTAAATATAGTAGTTCAATTGAATCCTTTTTGGTAAAATTATTGAGATCTATAATTACAGTTTGTTGTATTTTAAGTATTCTGTTTTAAAGAAACAACAGATGAAAATCAGGGCTGATTAAAATAATTAGTGAATGTTTGTGGCTCAATGAGTAAAATTTATGGTCCAGGGCCTAGAGCAGGGGTGGGAAACTGGGTACAACAAACAGACCGGATCCAAAACTCCCACATCCCCCTGTGGGCCGCTCTGTAAAGGACAATTCTTTCTTTACACAGTAAGCACCTCCCAACAGACTTTCGTACATTGGATTTCCCTAGAACCTGCACATAAAATCCATTCTTCGTGGGATGGAATTTCATGATTGTGTCCTAGATTGACTTAAAGTTTAGCATTGACTTTTATAGAATTTGGTTTTATGAAAATAAAGCATACTCAAACAGGGATGTAGTTATTTAAGCATTAATTTGGGCAGGTGGGGCTTGCCAACCTGGGAATGTAGCCCATCTAGGAGAAGGAAAACTCTGATCCAAAGCCTCTGGGTTATCTTTGAGACAAGAAAAGGCTAAGGAGTAAACCCTACAAAAACACTTGAGAGTGTAACAGAAGCAGTGACTTCTACAAATTTTTGTAACAGTTTCAGAATTCCTGAGCCAAAATAAGCATAAACAAATATGAATTTGATGCTAAACTTTAGCCAAATGATTACAGGTACTTTCAGTGCATCAGCATGATCAGGCAACATACGGATTATTAAAAGCTGTACCTTGAAGTCATATTCGACAATATGTTTTGGGATTAAGGATTGGTTGGTCTGTGCATTCCAGTCTCCCTAGTAGTGCAACAAGTTTATAGCCAGTGCTTCTCCGACACTCGCTGTACTAGCATGTCCTTTTAATAGCCTATCATCTCAATTGCTGGTGCATACGCCTTCATTTTCTTCTCACTGCAAGTTCTTTGTATTTTTTAGTGTATGTAAGAAGGAAGCAAATCAGTCAAAGGACCCATTATGTTTGTAAGTCTGTAAGTAATATAATATTGAAGCCTCGGGCCACCTTTTTCTAATGAGTTCCTAATCCATTGGTTTAACTCTTGGTCTTTACCTTGTCTTTTCCCCTTTCTTTCCAATTGATCCTGTGTTGAATCTTTTTGAAGCAAAGTGTGTGGAATTTTAAGTGGCAGCATACTAGATATATATTTCACAAGGGGGACTCAGTTTTATTTTGATAGATTAGTTATGACCTGTATGAAAGATGCCCAGGTCATGAAACAGACTTGCATTTTTGTGGGTATTGTCCAGGGTGCATATATTTCTTATTATATGTTTACATTTCTCATAAGAAACTTCTACTAGCACTGAGTGTTTCATTCATATTAATGCTGAAATATTTTGCTTCTAAGCTTGTAAATTATGAACATATTCTGAAATCTTCTCCTATGGGTGGTTCACTCAAACAACTGGAATATTAATTTCCCAAATAAAGTTCACTGTTGGGTCACAGGGTACAATCTGAGGGTACGGAACCACATCCTGTGAAAGCTTAAGCAAGCTTGGGTATTACCTGGAAGGGTGGTTTCCCAGTAACTGCATGTTCTTAGACTCTTGGGCTTTGGAGTATGGCAGGGCCATATATTGTCTCCAATGCAATTAAGTACAGTGGTACCTCGCAAGATGAATGCCTCGCAAGACGAAAAACACGCAAGACAAAAGAGTTTTCTGTTTTTTGAGTCGTTCCGCAAGACGAATTTCCCTATGGGCTTGCTTCGCAAGACGAAACGTCTTGCGAGTTCTTGCGAGTTTGTTTCCTTTTTCTTAAAGCCGCTAAGCCGTTAATAGCTGCTAAGCCGCTAATAGCCGTGCTTCGCAAGACGAAAAAACGCAAGACGAAGAGACTCGCGGAACTGATTAATTTCCTCTTGTGAGGCACCACTGTATCTATATCAAGCTGCTGAGCAAGATTATTAGGGGACTTGCTCTGAAACCCCCCCCCCCCGTCACCACACACAGGTGCACCTGCACTTCAGTGACTGGCCCTCATCACCAGCGCAAAGGACATCTGCAATGTGGTGGGCTATGGGGAGAGGGGACAGGATGGCACAGGGGCACTGAGATATCTGCACTGCAGTAAGGAGGCCTATGGGGAGAGGGGGCAAGATGGCAGAGGCACATTGAGGCTCTGGCTAGTACTGAACGTAAGCAAGGTAGAAGGCACTGCTGCAAGGGATGAGGCAACATCTGGAGCTAGGATCCGTCATTACTGAGCCTCTTTCCCCTCCCCTCTCTGCCTTCTGTCTGGTAGTGTTACTTCAGTTCCGAACACAGATTTTCTTCTGCAGCCAAAGCTACACCTGAGGTTGGTTCAGAAGTTGCAGAATGTGGTAGCTAGATTGCTTGTTGGGGTAAACTACCACCAGCTTATAAACAGGATTTGCCTGGGCTGCAAATCTGTTACTGAGACAAGTTCAAAGTTTTGGTGCTAACATATAAAACCAGGCTACTTATATTCTTGGTAAGTCACTGCAGCAGAGTTTCTCCTTAAAGTCCCCCAAATATCAGAAGCCCACTGCACTTGGATCAGGGCTTTCCATGTGGCCACCCTGTAATGTGGACAGCATCCCTGTTGAGATACAACAGGCACCCACTCTCCGTACTTTCCAGAAACATTTTTGTTTTGACAAACTTTTTCATTTTGTGTGTGTGTTTTGGTACCCTTTTATAATTATTTTAACCGATTTTGTGAATAATATATTTGTAAATCATTTTAAGACTATTCATAAATGATTATTATTATTAGTAGTAGTACTGTTATTAACAACAGCAACAATAATAACCACATTATTCTTAACATCAAATAGCCACCTTGAGTTCCATGATAGAAGAAAGATAAGATATACATGTATGAAGGCCATTTTCCATATGAGGTAGTTTTTGCTACCTCCATGACTCTACAGCCAGATTTGGATTTCCATGGAAAATTGCCAGAGCTTTGCTTAGGGGTTTCCATAAGAGGAATATGGTGCTTCGAAGAGCTTTGTTATAGAAGCTATTCATGTATCTGTGCTTATCAGTCATTGAATTGTTTGACTGGTCTTGTTGTTGGAGTTGGCCACATGAATTTCCAAGTAATTTATTCCAAAGAGGAAGTTCTGTGAAAGGAAAGAAACAATTTTTCTCTTATGTTGTTTATGCCTTCTGGAAGGCAAGGAACAAAACATATATGAAGGAATAACCTAAAGAGTCAAGTAAACATAGTATACTGGACAGTTTAGGAAAGTTCCTGACACCTATTTTTGAGTATCAGTTTTTTCCATGGTTCTTATGTTCTTATGATCTGATGTAAGTAACTGATACCTCAGGATTCATTAGCTCTGTAGCAATAAATTCATTTTTTTCTGAAGGATCTTGTTTTCCCTTGTGCCTACATTTTCTAATATGCACCTACTTATATCAACTGAAGCCCTTTTATGAGTGCTCTTGCAAACTGAGCTAGGGCTAGTGGTTTAAAAAGAAAGGGCCTTCTCATTTGTGGCCTCTGGAATGTCCTTGCCACAGAGAGTCCCACCTGGTACTTACCTTAATGTCTCTTTGGTGCTAAGAAAATATGTTGTTTTTATTGTCAGAGACTTCTTAAATCTGATACTTTTGCCTTGCTTTATGGGTCTATTTGTGACTTATTTTCTAGACATATTACTGTGTTCCTATCTATTAGTTTTCCCTTTCTGTTAACAGTGGGGTTTTAGTGCCGCTTTATTTAATTGATTTTTGGTAATTTTATTATTTTAATTTGATTTGTTTTTAAATTTTTGTATGGATCCCAGGGAACAACAGTTTGGCTGCAATCCTAACCTCTTTCCTAAGACTAAGCCCCGCTGAATTAAATATGACGTATTTCTTGAGTAGACATGGTTAGGATTGTGCTGTATGAAATGGACTAATTAAATAACTTTCCTATGTTCAAATAGAGACTTCATGAAACAGAAAACTATCAGATTTAGGTGATATTGTCCACTTGAAATATCTTTTTCCAACCTGCTTTTCCTAGCCACATGGGAAAAATATGGGTCTTCATGTTAAAGAAAAGCAGCTGGGTGAGATTTTTAAGTTCACAAAACAGTGGCAGCAAACTGTTAAACAACACCCTACCACCACCTTGCACACCAGTTCTCTGCTCAAGAACTCAGTTTCCTACATATGCTTTTGCTTTGCAGGGGGATTTAGAAGAGGAACCATAGAACTACACGTAACATGGAGTTTGAGTTATTTTAAATAAGAAAGTAAATTACACCATGGAAAACTATTCTTCTTTGCTAAGAGTGAAATGTGTTTTCTCTTGATTACTAAGGATAGTGAGTGAAATAAGTAATGGAAAGCCTAGAACTACTTGCCTGCTATGTGTCCATCAGTGCCAGCAAGAGCTATATAAATGGGATCAGGTGGAAGATGGCAATAAGTCATATGTGACAGAATTCTTTTTTTAGTTGTTTTTAAAATGACAATTT
This sequence comes from Podarcis liolepis, assembly GCF_965112155.1. NCBI lineage: Eukaryota > Metazoa > Chordata > Lepidosauria > Squamata > Lacertidae > Podarcis > Podarcis liolepis. Next base: position 49,591,757 of record NC_139564.1, read on the forward strand.
GTGTCTTCACCCAACCCATCAGTAATGCCAGCCACAGGCCCTTGAGTTGTGAATTTTAATCTGTGTTTTCATTTCTTGGTGCCCTGTCTGGCAGAGTCTTCATGGTTTTTAAGAGATTTATTGGGGCTGAGGAGGACTGTACTTGCTGAGGGTGAAAACAGACATGTCACAGTTGCTTCACTGCTTTCTTTGCTGGAGGAAAGATTGCAATCAATCTTAAGAAATGCAGGAGATGAGATCTCTGTGGGCAAAATGTCTTTTCTTTTCCTACCAGCATCAAATATTTACCCCTTATCTTTCCACAAGAAATTCTAAGAGTTTTTAAAACGTAATAGTTTCTGAAAAGATTTGTATTACGTAACTGAGCCAAGCGAGGCCTTTTGCTCATCTGGACCATTTGGTGCTATGTATGTCTCCTTTTTCATGCAATAGCTTGGTTGAACTTTGAGATATTGGAACGTAGGTACACTTAGAGTACAGTTTTGCATATTACGTTTTATGTGCTTATTTTGTTTTCTTGGTGCTGGTCATTGATTGCAGCAATAAGTATGATTTGAATGTGGTTTTACATATTAAATTTGAATAGCTCTGTTGAATAGCAGCATATCACTGCACATTTTTAGAGGGGACAGGAAAGACATAATAGTGAAATCTGACTTGAAGATTGAGAATATAATGTAACATAGTAGTATGTTTGTATAAAAAAAATCCATTTGAAATTTAAATACTTGCTTGACCTCCCCACACATTGAAAGGGGATAAAGAATGCAAGATAAACTACAATGTGTCACATGCCCTGGAAACTGAGATATCAGAATGAAACGTGGTATGCAAGTTCATGTTTCAGGACACAGTTCTTTGTTTTATATTCAAAACTAAACTCAGTCTCTATACCCATTTTCAAGAAGCAATCAAAGCTTTATAGAACATTGGCTTGGATTCAAAGTTGTGCAGAAGAAATCACCCCTGGATGATCTTTTGGAGTGGAAGGAGGGAAGCGAATTATTCTGATTTCACCTCTCCATACAGCCCCCCATGCCCTTGAAAACCTGATCCAGAGGTTTGGGAACTCTCCAGAACACTGTGAGGGGGTGATGAGTTCCTGAGGAAGGCAGAGTCAGTGAACTTCAGTGAATTGCCGCCTTCACTTCCCTAGCGGAGAACTTTTGGTCACTCCTAGTTGCGCGCCCAAGCACAGTAAGCCCCCTGAAACCCGATGAGGAAATAGGAGATAAGAGCAGCAAAAAAAGACATGACAACATATTGGAATTAAAATGGCCACAACTTTATTGATTGTAGATTATAGTAGGCTCTGGTATAGACATTGGGTATGTACTGGACCTAATTTGTTTGCAGGCAAATTCCTTACTAGCCCTGGATATAGCAACAAATTTACTCCACAGCCAGGTCACACACACATGTTGCCCACTTACCTTTGGCAGGGCAAAACATACTGGGTGGGTGGGAAGATCACTAGCCAGTTGTGTGGTGGCTCCCAGTAGTCAGCTTAAACACAACACTGCTGGACTGGAGTGAAGACTGCATTTACCTGGTCCGCCGCTGGAGCCCAGCCCGCCCACCCACCCACCCCACTCAGGCATTTATTGGCCTGTTTGTTTGTTTGTTTGTTTGTTTGTTTGTTTTGGTGGGCTTTCCGATTGCCCCCCTGTGGCTGGCCAAGGCTGAAACAAGTCAGCCTGCCACGAGATCCAAAAGGACTGCCACCACCCCCAGTTTCCCGCGGCTGTGCCAGGCCACAACAGTACCTATTTGCACATTACATTTGGTTTTATTGTTACATTGCCTTTCCCCCATTCTTCCTTTCTCTTTTTGAATGTGGAGTTGTGACCACTCATTTTGCCTCCTCCTTACCTCAAACACTTGTACACATAACTGCTGTCAGCTCATTCATGGCATTATTCTGGTGTCATAATTTGGAGAACCAAAGGTAGGAAACTGCAGATTGTGTGCCCCCCCCCCCCGATTAAAGTGTTCACTGAATTTGTCTCAGTAATCTTTAAAACAAGTTTTATAGCTTCATTACATATTTAGCTGACTGTTGCTTTTGCATATATTAAAATTGTAGTGACCTTGATTGATCTGGTTACATATGGAAACTATACCCTAACATATGAATATTTTTTTGCTTCAAATACATATGCATCTTGGCAAGTGTACAAAGCTTGTGTCACAAGTGTCACAAATGCATAACATTATACATTCCATGTTTATTGATTCACTGGTAACAGTAAATATTACCAAAGACCAACAGAAGAAAATAGAACATGAGATGAGACTTCAGTTTGCAAGAGGGAAATGGGGGGAAAAGATGAGGTGATCTAATGGCAGGAGGAGAGAGCAAAGCAAAAAATATATACAAAAACAGAACATAGGGTGAAAATGTAGCAAAATGGAAATATACAGGGTGATTAAGAAAATGATGAGGGTACTAGTAGTGGTAGTTTCTTCAGTATTCCTTGCTATTTCTGAGATGGTTATTGTAAGAGTAGTCAAATTTAATCAATCTTCCTCTAAATGAATGAAGAGCTCCTCTTCATCATTTCTAGAGGATACTTTTCAAAATTTCATTAAAATAATCTGTGGGAGCATCCCCCTTGAGATGCTGTGGCACCCCTAGGTAATTGCTGGCTCAGTTGAATTACAATTAAATAAACTTCTCCTTTTGAATTTCATCCATATTACACACAAAGGGATGAACAGAATCAGACTCTGTATCAGTTTTTCATGCATTCAATCATAAGTCCATCTCATCCCTATTTCTTCAGAACACATGAACACATATGAAAAATTTGCATTTTAAATTGTATGCCTTTTGTGCATGCTCAATTCCTAAAATACACAATTTGTATGCATTTTATATATGTTGTTGTTGTTTAGTCGTTTAGTCATGTCCGACTCTTCGTGACCCCATGGACCAGAGCACGCCAGGCACTTCTGTCTTCCACTGCCTCCTGCAGTTTGGTCAAACTCATGCTGGTAGCTTCGAGAACACTGTCCAGACATCTCGTCCTCTGTCGTCCCCTTCTCCTTGTGCCCTCCATCTTTCCCAACATCAGGGTCTTTTCCAGGGAGTCTTCTCTTCTCATGAGGTAGCCAAAGTATTAGAGTCTCAGATTCAGGATCTGATTTTATATATACTTTCCCTCAAAATACACATTTTTGCATGCATTTTTCAAACTGAAACTACATTGCAAAATTCAGAGAAGTGGGCAATCTGAGTGTTAACTGAACTCAGAAACTGCAAATTTGGACAGTTCACTTTAAAATGCAGACTGAACAAAATTATATTCTATTCCTATCTTCTATACCTGTAACCTCATGCTCTTAAAGACACAGGCAGTGCCAAAAGGGCACCTTCCACAAGAGGTATCTGATAGTCATAGATAGACCTTAAAGAAAACATCATTAGATCCCTTAGATCTATCCAATTACCGCCCGGTCTCGAATATTCCATTCCTGGGTAAGGTGATTGAGAGAGCGGTTGCTGAACAGCTTGGTAGGTTTCTGGATGAAACATCTGCTTTGGATCCATTCCAGTCCGGCTTCCGCGCTGGTCATGGGACCGAGACGGCTCTGGTCACCCTAACAGATGATCTCCGCAGGCAGCTGGATCGAGGCGGGTCGGGGCTGCTGATTCTTCTAGATCTGTCAGCAGCCTTTGACATGGTCGATCACGAACTCTTGGACCACCGCCTTGCCGACGTGGGGATCCAGGGCACAGTCCTTCAATGGCTGCGCTCGTTTCTCTCTGGTCGGGGACAGAGGGTGACGCTTGGGGAGGAATTGTCATCGCGCCACTCCTTGGTGTGTGGAGTGCCTCAGGGTGCGATTCTCTCCCCGATGCTTTTTAACATCTTTATGCGCCCCCTCGCCCAGCTTGTCCGGAGTTTTGGGCTGGGTTGCCATCAGTATGCTGATGACACCCAACTCTATCTGTTGATGGATGGCCATCCTGTCTCGGTCCCAGACACACTGACCAGATGTCTGGAAGCTGTGGCTGGATGGTTACGTGGGAGCCGGTTGAAGTTAAATCCTTCGAAGACAGAGGTCCTCTGGCTGGGGCGGGACGATATGGGATCGAGGGGGCAACTCCCATCTCTTGCGGGGGTGCAATTAGTGCCAGCACCGTCCGTTAAGAGTTTGGGTGTAATCTTCGATACCTCCCTCTCTATGGAGGCGCAGATTACAGCTATAACAAAGGCGGCATTTTTTCATCTCCGCCAAGCTAAGCAGTTGGCCCCTTATCTCTCTCGCCCTGACCTAGCCACTGTGATCCATGCGACGGTCACCTCCAGACTGGATTATTGTAACTGGCTCTACGTGGGGCTGCCCTTGAGACTGACCCAGAAACTCCAGCGGGTGCAGAATGCCGCGGCGAGACTCCTTATGGGGTCTTCGCTGCGAGATCACATGCATCCGGTACTATACCAGCTGCACTGGCTCCCGGTGGAGTACAGGATCAGGTTTAAGGTGCTGGTTTTAACCTTTAAAGCCCTATACGGCCTAGGACCCTCATACCTACGGGACCGCCTCTCCTGGTATGCCCCACAGAGAAACCTACGGTCTGCAAATAATAACATCCTCAAGGTCCCAGGCCTCAGAGAGGTTAGGCTGGCCTCAACTAGAGCCAGGGCCTTCTTGGCTGCGGCTCCAATCTGGTGGAATGCTCTGTCACAAGAGACTAGGGCCCTGCGGGACCTGACATCTTTCCGCAGGGCCTGCAAGACAGAGTTGTTCCGCCAGGCCTTTGGTCAGGGCGCAGCCTGACTCCCTCCTCTGGCAACGTGCACAGAATTTTGCTTAATCGGTTGCCATCAATCTGATTTTAATTAATTTTTATAATGAAATATTTTTAATTGTGTGATTATTGTTGTTAGCCGCCCTGAGCCCGGCTTCGGCTGGGGAGGGCGGGATATAAATAAAATTTATTATTATTATTATTATTATTATTATTATTATTATTATTATTATTATTACCCTCCATGAACATGTCTAAACCAGGCATAGGCAAACTCGGCCCTCCAGATGTTTTTGCGACTACAATTCCCATCATCCCTAGCTAACAGGACCAGTGGTCAGGGATGATGGGAGTTGTGGTCCCAAAACATCTGGAGGGCCAAGTTTGCCTAAGCCTGGTCTAAACCAATTTTGAAGCCATCTAATGGTAAAACCAAGGGACGCGGGTGGCACTGTGGGTAAAACCTCAGTGCCTAGGACTTGCCGATCGCATGGTCGGCGGTTCGAATCCCCGCGGTGGGGTGAGCTCCCGTCTTTCAGTCCCAGCTCCTGCCCACTTAGCAGTTCGAAAGCTCCCTTAAGTGCAAGTAGATAAATAGGTACCGCTTTATAGCGGGAAGGTAAACTGCGTTTCCATGTGCTGCGCTGGTGCTGGCTCGCCAGAGCAGCTTCGTCACACTGGCCACGTGACCCGGAAGTGTCTTCGGACAGCGCTGGCTCTCGGCCTCTTAAGTGAGATGAGCGCACAACCCTAGAGTCGGACACGACTGGCCCGTACGGGCAGGGGTACCTTTACCTTTACCTTTAATGGTAAAACCACACATTATATTTTGTACCTATCATGCAGCTAAGTATCTTGTTTTTATTTAATCAATTGTAGAGAGTGAACCTCAGTTTCATTCTAGTCTGAAAAAAGATTTACTATTATTATATAGAATTTTTCCTCTGTGTACAAATTTATCACACTCTTCCTAGTTTTATAACTCATTCTTGTGTCACTGCTGGATTTTATCACTTTTTAAGCTAAAATGCTTCTTTAAAATTTTGTTCCATTGATGCCTAATCAGCTGATCTGTAGTGTGTGCAGGGTGGGATTTGACTCAGAAACACATGAACAACAATTATTTGCATGTGCAATACCCCGTCAATGTAAATAGGCACGTAGAAGCTATTTCTGCCTATGCATAGCACTAGCTGTTGAATTTGAACAAATTAAAGCTGGACCCAACTTGTATGGAGCCATTTGTACCTTATGAAAAGGGGGGTATAATGTACAGAATATTTTGGGGGTATTGGTGAACAATTACAATTCTAGCAATTTGGAGAGGATTTCTCTTTTTTAACAATTGGCTGCCTCAAAAATGGGGAATTCTACTACCTCTCTCACATCACCTGACAAAACATCTCAGTGTTAGAGACATTTTTGTGTGTGGGTTAGATCCAGTTTACCAAGGGTGCAACCCAACTAGGATTTTTAGGTAGTCCTGGGTACATTCCAAATATCCAGAAAGTTGAAATTAGCAGTAACCACTGAGCCTAGGGCTTGCCAATCAGAAGGCCGGCAGTTCGAATCCCCACAACGGGGTGAGCTCCCCATTGCTCGGTCCCTACTCCTGCCAACCTAGCAGTTCAAAAGCACGTCAAGCGTAAGTAGATAAATAGGTACCGCTCTGGCGGGAAGGTAAACGGCATTTCCATGCGCTGCTCTGGTTCACCAGAAACGGCTTATTCATGCTGGCCACATGACTCGGAAGCTGTATGCCAGCTCCCTTGGCCAGTAAAGCGAGATGAGTGCTGCAACCCCAGAGTCATCTGCGACTGGACCTAACGGTCAGGGGTCCCTTTACCTTTACCTTTGTACAATTGTGACTTGGCAGAAATGTTGCAGTTTTGGAGCCATCCTTGTTCAGGGTTCCCTTCAGCCATCATACCATCAGGATATTCCATTTCACACACACCCCTCCCAAGCAGACACCCATCATTCCTTGGCTATTGTTAAGTCTTCTTTGGAATTTTATTTTCTTTATCTTAAGAGTGGGTTGATCCCTTGGCAGCGGTGGGGTGTTGGCGGGGGGGGGGGTACTTGTGCATACCAATATTTCTCTCCTGCTTTGCCTATAATCCTGCCAGCTGTCATCACATGGTGTTTGTATTAGAAGGAATGATATCAACAGCAATCTGGCTTCTCCTTTCTCCTGCTGTCACCACCCTGAGTTGCTCTTGTGATCCAATACTTTCCTCACTTTTACCCTGTCAGTTTTCTTCATATCTGCCCCCAATTCTGCTTCTTGCTTTGAGGTCTGCATGTGACATGATAACGAGAACTGAGAAATTGTGGGCTTGGTACTTTTCACCACATACAGTCTCCATTTCTACAGGACACCTGATCCTTTATGTGTGAAGAATGCCTGAAGTCAATTTCTGTTGATCTATTCACAAGCCTATTTTCCATATGGATTTCAACAAGAGATTACTGCAAAATAAATAATTATAATAATACTATGACATCAAAGCAAAGAAAGAATGATCACCTTAATTCATCAGTGTATTCAGGATCAGCAGACTATATGGACTATGCTGTGGAAAACAAGTTGTTTGATATTACAATGAAAACTCATAATTAACTTATTTTCCACTGCTGTAATACATTTCAATAATCAATATTATATTAGAACATTTATTTTCTGAATAAAATAAATTCCAATAAAAACTCATCCCTTTATAGTAATGTTAATAAAACAGATGGTGCTTTAATATTTTTTATTACTACTGTATAACCTAAATCATAGTTATCAACCAAAACAAACTATTTCCCACTAACATTATCCTGTATACCCACACACCCTAAACACTAGTTGGAAAGGAAAACTGAGACAATGCATTGTTGTATATTTAAAACATTAATATCAGGTTATATAAATTTTTAGCCTCTTGTCCATACTGGCAACAATCCAACTCTGTTGATTTATAAAGACTAGTGCACAGATGCAGTTAATTGTGCTTATGCAACAATTAGTATCTGTCAGTAATGCGTACTGTATAACACTCACTGGTTTTGAAAATAGTCAGTCCCTTTGCCCCTACATTCTTTGTTGTTCTGTTTATTGTGCCCGGTTAATGTGCTCCTGTGCCACAATAATCTCTAGCTAAATGGTAATTGCTCTATTGACAGCATTACTGTACATTTTTGACACATCATTATTCATACTTAACCACTTGACCTGGAATAAATGTTAAAGCAATTACCACTGAGAGCTTTTCTATGAGAAAATTGAAGCAAAGTTTAGAGATAATCAAAATGCAAAGCCGATCATGATAGCAATTGGAAAAATGGCAAATCCTATTAAACAGATTTTTATTAGCCAAGTTGATGCCAGTAGATATTATCTAGTAATTTAGTCTTATTAAAAAGAAAATAAAGCATCTAATTGTTTACTATCCTGGAACTTATTCCAGCTTGCAATTTGCAGCTGAAATTAGGTTTTATGTGGCTCATCTATTTTGTCACATTGAAATATGAAATTATTTGGTACAATGAACATCTGCTCAATTCTCCTTTCTTAGAGGCAAACATCTCCACAACAAATTCTATTTGTTGGGGGACGACAGGTATGTTTCTATATATGCATATTCTTCAACAAGTATTTTGAAAATAAATGGACATTTCAATTGGAATATATATAATTTGTTTGCTCTGCACATTTTTGCTGGTGCTAAAGGTATTTCTCCCCCACTTTTCTGTTAAATTGTACACACACAGAGAGATGATACATTCGCATTTCTGAGACCAACAGGTTCATTTTAATGGCAGTTAGATCTGCTTTTGTGCTAAAAGTCCCACACTATTTGCTGAATCCATCTTATTGACCTCAATTGTAGTACAGATCCTCTTCTACAATGCTTACAGAAAAAGCAGTAATTATAAAAGTACGTGAAAACACATCAAGTAAACCTTAAAGGGATAGTGTAAGCTTTTACTGCCCCCATCTGCACTATGAGGCTTGCCTGAAAACCACCATTAAAATGCAGACTACTGATTGTTGATATGCCATTATTGTTGTCATGGGACAAACTATTATGGGGCCAGCGAAGTTTGAGTGGTTTCTATATTAATGAAGCTTTTACATTCTTAATGAAAGCCGAGCAGGGGTTTCTTTGGTATTTCAATTAATAAAACATTAAAAAGGACATTTTCCTTTCTGCATTTGGGATATGATCCTTCCTAGTGCCTGTGTGGAGAAGGATCATACCCTTTGTTTTCAAAAATTCATATGTGGAATAGAGATAGCCAGTGGCACAGCTCTTAATCAGACAAAGACATGCTTCCAGATTTAAAGCACTCCCAACATTTTTAAATTAGCTAGTCTAGCATGTCTTTATTAGACTGATAAAAATTGCTCAGAATGCAGTTAACAGTTTAAATTTAAACTTTTCACATTGTATTATCATTACTGAGTAAGATTCCTATTTTTAAGTATAAAAGACCATCCGATTGCTACCTCATATAATGACAGTTTTAGAGACTGGCAAAATAATTAGGATTATGTGGATGTGATTCTACTAGCTTCAGAATTTATCTTTCAGTGGAGGGGGGAATCTTCTGGTGACTCTAGTAACAGTTCTGCACATATAACCACCTATTTCTCCCACCTGCCTCTTAAAACAAAAACCAGAACTGGAAGTAAGCATCTAGACTGAGAAAGTGACAGGCATATATTGATAGCAAGAAAAAGCAGCAGCACATAATTATTTTTATTAATTTATGAATTGCCTTTTATTGTTTAAAAGCAATACAGAACAAATACCAAAGGCCTTTTCGTTCAGCTGGAAAAATCCATCACTTACTGATGGATGGAGGCAGAAGATGGCTTATTCAGTAGAAGTGTACAAGCATTTTGCCTAAACTGAATTCCAAAGTGAAGTGACCCACTCTGGAAGTATTTACACTTTGTGCAAAGCAAAGCAAGGTGAAACAGTAGGGTTCTGAAGCTTCAGATAGTTGTTTCGGTTCCAATTTAACCTGAATTTGATAACAGTTTTGAGTCACCTACAAGCAAGTTTTATGTAAAAAACAAACCACTAGGCCAGAAGGAAGAACAAAGAAATGAAGGGGACTATGTGACTGATAGCTACAGTTCCCAATTAGGAAATTACTTTACAGAGCTCTCCAATAACAGTGCCTTTGGGATGGATGCTGTTGTTCCAGTACATTTGTTGCTCTTTGCAAATTGACACACTGAAAGTGTTTGTAGTAGTTGTTGGTTGTTCTTTTTTCCTTTTTTTTTTTTTGGTATAACCTAAACTTTCTTTTTTCCACATCTCTGTAAACAGCTTTGCACTTTGTTACTTTGATGGCAGTTTTGAGAAAAAACAATGAAAGTCTCAAACAGTTTTTCATTGATCATAACTCCCTAACTCCTATTATTCTGAAATTTTCTAGAGATGTTCCCTAGGATCACCTCTAGCATGTAACTTAAGTGAAGTCCAGACAAATTAATAACTGGCTAGAAAAGGATGTACCCTTCTGTCTGAAATTTGGAAGGTTTCACCCTCTCACAAGCAAATTACTATGTATGTAAATTCTGTCCATGTTCTTAAGCTGAAAACCTATCAGTGATAGAATTGGAGTCAGGTTCTTCTGTCATTAAAGAAGTAAAACAATAAAGAGGTCCTGTGTTGCAAACAGAACAATCTGACATTCCAAAAGCAAAACGGTAGGCTAACAATAGGATTACAACACTTTTATATAACTACTGAATTGTATCTTAATTTACAATATAGTGTACAATACAGTCATACCTCGGGTTACAGACACTTCAGGTTGCGTTTTTTCGGGTTACGGACCCGCCGAAACCCGAAAGTACCGTAACGGGTTACTTCCGGGTTTTGGCAGTTGTGCATATGCAGAAGCACTAAATCGCGCTTTGTGCATGCGCAGAAGCGCCGAATTGCAACCCACATGTGCACAGACACGCCGTTGCGGGTTGCGAATGCTGCAGGTTGTGTACATGCATCCCACATGGATCATGTGTGCAGCCCGAGCGTCCACTGTATATACATGGTGACAGCAACTAATGAGAGTTAAGAAAATGTCCCAAAGTAAAAGATTTTTTGGCTAGTATAACATCACAAAGAATCACTCAAGCTTGAGGCAACATGTGTAAGTGTAAAGTCAGACAAAGAACAACTTACGCAGTGTTTTGCAGGGAATAATTTAATTTTCATGTTAATGTGGCTGTTGTCTATATTCTCATTTCTGTATATTGGATGCTGTACCTTTAAATTTCATGTTATACCATTCACCTGCTGGTGGTCTTTATAAGGCAATGTTTTAGCTAACAGTGTCAGCCAATTACACTGATTAGTGAAAGCTGAACCATTTGTATCCTGTGTACCCTTTTGGACGTTTTACTTGGTAATGTATCTCTTATTGTGTAATAACCGTTCGTAAACTGTTCAGGTATATCATCTCATTTATTGTATTTGAATGTAATTGATTTTATTTGGTATTATTATCAGCTGAGAAAGAAAATTTGAAACAGTCGGTTATCCTGGGAGGACTGTCCTGCTGCTGTTTTTGGAGCACCAACATCCTTCAACTTATTCCCTGCAAAACACTGCATAAATTGTGCTTTGTCTGACTTTACACTTACTTTGGAAGGCATGTTGCCTCAAGCTTGAGTGATTCTTTGTGATGTTACACTAGCCAAAAATCCCTTACTTTGGAACATTTTCTTAACTCATATTAGTTGGTGTCACCATGTATGTATTGTACGCTATATGATTGTAAATTACGATACAATTCAGTAGTGATATAAAACTGTTGTAATCATATTATTAGCCTACTGTGTTGCTTTTGGATTGTCAGATTAAAGAAGTAAAGACTGGGGAAAACAGAGCTATACCCACAGCAGAAAACCTCCACCAACTCCTGTATGATAGTGCATAAGCTATGTCATAAGCTTTTTTGGGGAAGATATGTTTGGCTCAAGAACACACTTGCTTGCCCCACTCAGCCATGTGCATTTCTTCCATTTCTTTCCTGCAGTAAGGATATATATCTTGAACAAAAGCTGTGAAGTGTTCAGAAAATGAGTAGATTTTCCCAGACTGTGTCTTGTCAATTTAACTGCTTAGCTATTGCACTTGACAGATGTCAGAGAGATATTCAGATAGCTACAAAAAAAACACTTTCTCTCCCCCCACCTCCTACTTTAAGACTCCCTTCCCATTCTTGTCAGGCAGAAAAAAGTCAAACAATGGGAAAAATTGACAGATAAGAAAACTGGCAGAAATAGTGGGAAAAACTGTTTCCACCATTCTTGACACTTCATCAACTATTACCAGCAGGGAATAGCAATAAGGAGTCTTTTTGTGCCACTAGTCCCTAGCTAAAAATAGCTTTGAAACCTATTGGAGAACTGCAGTTTTAAAAACAATGGCTATTCAGCTGACAGCCCACCTGGCCACATGGCATCCAAATGCCTTTCCCTGGTTTCTAGGTGAGGCAATCTTTAGAGTTCAGTATTCTTAGAAACAAAACTTACCTATTTACGGTACTTAGCATAGATTTTTCTGTAGCTTGTTTAAAATATTCATATCCCACCCTCTCCAAAGCCTTTTTTATTGCTCGTACAATAAAAAAAAAACCTTCCCTTTATCTGGGGCTCTATAGTTTGTTCATAACATATATGCTAACTGCCCTCAAACACAATTAGATAACTTCTGCAACTGCTGTGATGTAACTGTTGCCTTCAAGATCTAGCACAGTGATCTTAAACATATGCACACGACAGTTCATTGATTTCAGTGAATTTACTTCAGGATAACTGTTTCTACAATTCAGCTTTGCAGGCAGATCCAATAATAATAACAATAATAATAATAGTAATAATAATAATTTTTTTTTATACCCCGCCCTCTCCAGCCAACTAAGCACATCATTTAGATCAAAGCATAGTTGAAATTGGATTTGCCTTCTAATGAATGTTTTTAAGCTCTGATTTTGAACTTCTGCACCTGTTATGCATGATTAACAGTGTGTATCAGAAGTGAAAAATAATAATGTCAATTAAGCACATGGAATCCAGTTCAGCATATCAGCAAAAATAATTAAAAATGTACATTTTCTGTTAACAGTAAGATGTGTCAGACAGACATATATAAATTGAAATGTATATTAATGGGTATATGTTATTGGCTAAAAATGTTGCAAGTGTTGCAAAGACTCTGCTACTGAATAGAGCTCTGTTTTTTTCTCAGTTATGTTTTGCTTTTATTCAGACATCTTCCTTGTTCTTTTCAAATTTTTTTGCATCTACTCAGTGTGTAGTATTCATCCTACCCTAACTTCGCTGCCAAGAGAAGTGCCTCCAATGAATTTTAGGGGTTTTATTCCTGACCTCTGTTCCCATATAAGCCAAAGAATCTCTTAGCTCATTACATAATGATTCAAGATTTTAACAGAGGCTTTGTACTACTAATTTTTACAATGTAAAATTCTGTAGATGAGCCATATAAAGCCAGTTTCTTCTCTAGCATACAATATTAAAACATGCAGAACAATTAACAATTAACTGCTTTCTTTTTTTCCTTTTAAAATGACAAGTATTTGGAGGCATGCCCATTCTTTCAATCCATCCATCTATATAATTCTGTCTTCCCCTCCTCCAGTTACTCTAGCTATATGCACCCCACAGAAGTCATTTACTAATTTGAGACATGCCAAGGAAAACTGGCAGCCTTCCTCAACACCTCCTCTCCAAGGCAGAAAGGATAGCACAATGCAGCAGACATTCAAAATTCAAGAAATGTCTTTTTTCTTCAAAAGGATCCTGGCAAGTTTGTAATTTCATATCCTTTTTTCAGAGTTGACAAAAAATGGAAAGGTAATCTATATTAAATATAAAAATTTGACTGCAGTTCTATACACCCAACTGAGTCCCACTGAATTAAGTAGAAATTACATCTAAGTATACATGCTTAGAGCTGTGGTGTTAAAAATTATATATTCAAATAGAGTTTATTTTAAATATTTTTACACCATATTCCATTCTCTTTAAGAATTCTGGGATGGTATATGTTCAACTGAATTACACACACACACCAGAAAAACCCTGACTTCCTAAAACAGAATCAAGTTCAGAAGATGGATATCATAAAATAAAACAGTGCACATCAGAAGACCCATTAAATTGTTTGCTGCATTCCTAGAATTAAAGATTATACCATTCCAGATCACGTGGAAAGAAATATGTGGGCTATTCAAATTATCTGCCCTTGTGTGAGAATACATCTAGCCTTTACTTAAAACAATCACAGAGATACCTAATATTGTGGAAGCATATAGTAGCACATTAACTAAGCTAGAGTTCATTAGCAAGTTCGACTAAAGCTAACAACACTGCTAAAGAAAGACCTGGGATAAAGTAAGATGCTAAATGAATAGGGTTCTCAATACTTGGCCAGATATCTTTGAAATCAATTGTACTTTTCTGATATAATTAGACATTTTATTTAGAAGGAATCTAACAATCTGATGGACAGACTTCCATAAAATCCTGTCACTACAGATAAGTGGTGACACCAATAGTGTCACTGTGTTTGATGCGAACCAATGAACTTTCTGTTTTCTTAAATATTTACTTTTTGATGTCAAAATCAGAGAGAAAAATGAATAAGTTATTCTCTACACTTTAAACTTTATTGCAAGAAAGGCAAAGGGAAAGCTGCTATGCTGAGGAAAGAACATAGAAATTAACAGGATCTGATTGAAGAAGAAGAGGAGGAGGAGGAGTTTGGATTTGGTATCCCGCTTTATATGTAGGCTATTCAAATTATCTGCCCTTGTGTGAGAATACACCTAGCCTTTACATAAAACAATCACAGAGATACTCTAAGGAGTCTCAAAGCAGCTGACAATCTCCTTCCCTTCCTCCTGTACAACAAACACTCTGTGGGGTGAGTGAGGCTGAGAGGCTTCAGAGAAGTGTGACTAGCCCAAGGTCACCCAGCAGCTGCATGTGGAGGAGCGGGAACACGAACCTGGTTCACCAGGTTACAAGTCTACCGCTCTTAACCACTACACCACACTGACTTTCATTGAGAGCACAGTAGTTGTGAGCTGTTTATTATAATAGCTCACATTATTGAATACAGTGGTACCTTGTGTTGCGTAACCTCCAGGTTACGGAATCTTTGGGTTACGGCCATGGCAAACCTGGAAGTGTATACTTCCGGCTTTCACCGCTTGCACATGCACAGAAGCACTCTATTGCTCCATGCACAGAAGCGGCGCCTCTAGTTACAGATTTTTCGGGGTGTGCATGGCACTCTGAAACAAATTAAATTCGTAACCAGAGGTACCACTATACTCTTCCACCATAATAAAGTTATTTGACAGTGAAAAATGATCCGTTGTGCATAAGTGAGTATGTGAGCCCCAGCTATAGTAGCATAACCCAGAAACCACCTCACTGAGAAGTAAGCCTAAGAGTGTAAACTGAGATAAGGGCTCCTAGTTAGTAATTCACTCACTAGGTGGTCATTAGCAAACCATTATTTTATCATTCTCAGCCCCACATCCACAGTACAGTGATGCCCCGCAAGACGAATGCCTCGCAAGACGGAAAACTCGCTAGACGAAAGAGTTTTCCGTTTTGGAGGTGCTTCGCAAAACGAATCTCCTATGGGCTTGCTTCGCAAGACGACAATGTCTTGCGAGTTCCTGCTGGTTTTCCCCCCCTTCCCCCCCTTTTTCTAAGCCGCTAAGCTGCTTATCAGCTGATCCGATCAGCAGATAAGCCGTTAATAGCGCTAAGCCGCTTATCAGATGATCCGATCAGCAGATAAGCCGCTAAAAGCCGCTAATCCACTAATCCTTCAATGGGCTTGCTTCGCAAGACGAAAAGAACCGCTAGACGAAGCACCACTGTATATAAGCAGATTACAAGTCTACCGCTCTTAACCACTACACCACACTGACTTTCATTGAGAGCACAGTAGTTGTGAGCTACTCTTATGTTAAATGCTTTTTACATTAGACAGATGTAATCTTTACGGATCACACATTCTGTTTAACATCAACAGGTAGGCCACAATTTACCCAAAATATAGTAGTTTATTATAACATTAGTGTAATTTTGTTCTGTCATTGAAGGGAAGGTCATCCCAACTGGAAATGTGAAAAGTCCCTACTGCAGAACTGCTAAGGTGTAGTTGCAGTTCTGCTATTAATTCACAACAGTAGTTTAGAGTCATATTTCTTGTATTTTAAGTTCCTGAAGCACAGTGCAGGTATAATTTTGCTGCCATTGCATAGGCCTCACACTGTTTAAAGACTGTTTTTCCTCAAAGCAGCAGGATGAAATTTCTAAAGAAATTCAGCAACCCTCAGCATGAAAAAAAACACCCATCCATAAAAACTATATTCATAGTCATCTGGCATTGTCATTTGAAAATGCATTCATTTGGAATGAACAAAAGATGTCGAATTTTCTTCTGTTGCTTTGAAATTGTTTACCCAAACTGCAGGAGAAAGGTGTCAGCTCTTAGGACAGCCAGCTTATACATGAGCTGCCATTTATAATCTTTCCATATTTTGCACAACTAATTGAGCTAATTACATTCACACAATTGAAGTGTACCTGGAAAATGTTTCTGTTCCTAGGTTTTTCAGGTAGAATCAAGATGACAGCAAGGATGGTTATATGTTTTCTAAATTGAGAAAAAAGAATGACATACCGTATTTTTAGCCCTATAGGACACACCACCCCATAAGGCGCACCTAGTTTTTTGTGGGGGAAATAAAGGGGGGAAAATATTTTTCCCCAGGCGCGGGGCTGGGGCGGGAAAAGCCCAAGCTTCCCCCGACCCCAGCCCTCAGAACAGGCAACTCTCCGCAAGCTGTGGGAGCCTGGCGCCGGGCGCCGGGCTCCCACGCGTTGCGGAGAGCTGCGCAAAGTTTGGGCGCGCTGAGCTCAGCGCGCCCAGCCTTCGGCATTCAGGCAACTCTCCACAAGCCGTGGGAGCCCAGCGCGGGCTCCCACGGCTTACGGGCATCTGCGCACCGACCCCTCTCGCTCTCCAGGCTTCAGCGAAAGCCTGCATTCGCCCCATAGGACGCACACACATTTCCCTTTCATTTTTGGAGGGGGGAAAGTGTGTCCTATGGGGCGAAAAATACGGTATTATAGTCATAAAAGTTTTCGTATATTTGGCCTCGAGTCCCAGTAAAAAAAAAATGGTAGCAGTTCTATTCTCCCAGTCAAAATTCTGCATAAATAATGTTGGGGGTCAGAGAAACCTCAAGCACAGTGCATGTTCTGAACAGGTTGTATCCACCCAACAAAGGGTGGAAGTTTGATGGGCAGCTGGGCTTTCCTGTCCCCCTCCACTACCAAAGCCTGTCCTGAGGGTTGAGGGACCCTCAAGAAAGCCCTGGCATATGTATACAAATCTTGTTGAGTTGATCTACTTTCGTCTGTTCCATTTTCTCTTCAGCAGAACGCCAACATTCAACTTTTTAACAGTTTCATTTGAACTTGGCACATTTTGAAAGGCAGCTAAAGGCTGCTTCTGAATGGTAGACTTGACCATGCACACAAATAAAAGATTAAGTGATGGAAATGGTATACAAAGGATCGAGTTTCTTAAAATTTGTGTGGTATGTTTGCATGTTGTTTGTTGTTTACATGTTGCTCAGGAAGTGCATTGTCCTTTAGAAGACAACGTTTAAAGAGCAAAACAAAGAGGAGTAAAATTATGGGATACTTACTTGGATCAATTGCAGAAGAAATAAAAATATTGATAAAGCATATTAAGGCCTGGTCTGCTCATGCAACATTTTGAATTTTGTTGTTGGAGGTTGTGTCTTCCCTGGTGCAGATATGAATGCTGTTCATAGAAAACAAAAGAGATACTGTAGATTCCGGTGTATAAGACAACTTTTTAACCCCGGAAAAGAATTTTAGTGGAGCTATGACTATGGAACAGCATATCAACCCTAAAACAAAAGATAGCAGCAAAAGCAGAAGTTCATTCTGATGATAATAATAATAATAATAATAATAATAATAATAATAATAATAATAATAATTTATACCCTGCCCATCTGGCTGAGTTTCCCCAGCCACTCTGGGCGGCTTCCAATCAAGTGTTAAAAATAATACAGCATTAAATATTAAAAACTTCCCTAAACTGTGTGTGGATAAGGCACTGTGTGTGTATTCTGAACCTGTACATATACATTAGCATATGTAAATTATATGAAAATTTATGACAATGTATTTCCACTTCCTTGGTGATGCATAAGTGATCAGCATAAGGTGAACTATGGCTACACACACACACACCACAGTTTGCAAGCATGCCTTTCATATACTTACTAGGGGTATGTCCCTGCTTGCTTCTCTTGCCAACCCCCTGCCATTACCCCCTATTAACCTCCTATAATTTCCCCTTCCCATCCCATGCAACTAACAAGTTTGCTTTTCATCTTCCCAATGTCATTTCTTAAGCTATTTCTCTTGTACTAGTTTTCAACTTCATACCCATGTCCATACCTCCCCCCTCCTTTTGTGCAACCTATGCTTTCACACAGAGCACTCCCATGGTAACTTCCTGCATCTTCCTCATCCCACACATTACAACTACTAGGCACCCTTTTCACCTTCTTCCCAGTTATGAAGCCACCATCTCCTCCTCTTCTTCAGACTCTTTTATGCCCCTGCTTTCATCTTCAACTCTCTTTCCATGCTATCGAATGATGCTATTGGTAAAAGAGCTGCAGTAATAAGCTGTTTGCTTGGAGGATACAGATAGGGGCACTTGGTGCAGTAGTAGTGCAGCATCCAAACAAATATATGATTTGTTCCATACATCAGAGTGCTTTTATCATTTGTGACAGAAGTCCTCAGGCCTCCACAACATTGCAGCAAACAAACAACATTTTGGAATTGTAATATTGTGTGATGGCATGATGTTTAAAGGTGAGGGGAGTGTTTTTTAAAAAACAACAGGTGCTGGAACATTGCCTACTAAATGAAGAAAGGCTTCCAGCTGTAGTTCCTACTTCTTTCTTCAATTAGTCATCAATATTGCCTTCAGCAGTTGTTTGTTTTTTGTTCTTCTTTGATGACTGGAAGATCTAGTTCAGGCATCCCCAACCTGCGGCCTTCCAGATGTTTTGGCCTACAACTCCCATGATCGCTAGTTAACAGGACCAGTGGTCAGGGATGATGGGAATTGTAGTCCAAAACATCTGGAGGGCCAAAGGTTGGGGGTGCCTGATCTAGTGCATTGCTTGCTCACACCAAATTCTTCCTTTTTCCTTGCCCTGTCTTTAAAAAACAAACAGACTAGGAAGTTGAATCTTGGATCTGATCAAATGTACCTCTGTTGTACCACTGAGGATCTACTTATCCATAAGTCATATGGTGAAATGAAGGCATTGGATGAATGACAGAATGTTACTACAACATGAAAGCGGTATACATCTTACTTCTAATATATTGTATGATGAGGATCTAACTCTCAATCTGCAACAGAGTTCCAAACTATTTATTGTATGTGAAAAGCATAGGGATGTTGGGGAAAGCCGGTAGCATGTTTTAAAAATAGATGAGAAGAAGAAAACTGCAACCCAATAATTAAATTTATGGATAGCAGTAAAAACTGGAGTAATTAAGCAATGGATGTAATGGTAGGCCAACTAACATCATGTTCCATAAGGCCCTTTTTCCAATATCTATTCTGGCTTGGACACATGCATAAATTTCCTCATTAAACTTTAGCCCTTCAGTATTTAAAAGCCATGATGCCGTGTTATGAAATTATTTTTCAGTTAATAAATATTGTAAAACACTGTAAACATTCAATACTTGACAAGTTTTAGGTATGCTTTAGTTTATTACAGGTTACTTGTTTAAATAATGTATTGGAGAATAAACCAAAGCCAAACAAATCTCTTTGTGCTGGATGGGAGTAAGTATCTTAGCTCCCTAATTCAAGGTAAATTGATTGTGTTTATTGATTGATACCATTTGAATTAAGTGCAGTTTACAAAGTTTTAATTAAGCAGTAGCTCTGTTTAATAGGCATAAAATAATGTGCATGAATTTTAAAAAATATGTTATATTTCAGTCACATTTGTGGGTAGAAGCAATTGCAAAAAGTGACCAATTAGTTGTTATTTCCCCCCTCCATTCAAGATTATTGATGTTCTAAACTACAAAGAGATACTGATGCATTTATTCCCTTTTCACAGGGAAGAGATCTATAATGCAATTTAAGAACCATGTACTTTAGCTCCATTTTCAACTAATTGATCCTGTTGGTTTTGCCATGTCTAAGAAAAGGTATGGGGGAACTTTATAAAGGAGTTGTGCAATTATAGGCGAATTAATCAGGATACATTTTCTCCCTCTGAAATGCTGGGAGTACTAAAGAAAATGCCTGGGTCTGTTATGTAGCTTGTGTCTTATCCCGTGGAAATGTAGGACAAAACTATTGATTACACTTTATTGCAAAGCATTAAATACAGATGGTGCCATCTCAGCTTTCTACACCGAAGAAGAATGGGATGCAAAGGCCCTTCACATAAAGAGCTGTTAGAAATAACTACTGTAAATCTGGTGTTTCAGATTATTTAAAGTACAGTGATGTACTGGAATTCTGCTTGACTCAGGATCAGGACCAATGTATGTATTTTAGACAGTGAACAGAATGTAAATGAAGCATTTATGCCTTAGCTGCCTAGGGCAAGTACAAGGTACATTAATATTGCAGTGTTTATTTGAAATTTTTTATTACAAAATACATTTATTGCAAACAGGAATCTAAACATCAGTACCTGTACTGCTCATGTTCAGCATTCCAGACAATCTATTTTTTGAAATAACGTTCCTTGCAGAATGCATCTCTCTCTTTTTTAGTTAGTTCACCTGTGACACCATAAATAATACATATTTATTTAAGTAGCAATATAATGCTATGGTACATTATTTACAGATAGTGATCTCCTGACATGTGCAGAAAATGTTCTCCATGAAAGTATATATTGAATATGAAAGAATTTAAGAGGAATGGCATAGTTATTAGATATCTAAATGGAATAAAATTGGTATCCTCGTCCTGAAACCTTACAATATCAACACTCAAAATAATTTTGTGCTATAACTATATAGATTGCTGCTGACCCAGAGAACAAAAGAACAGCAAAAGGGTACAGAAATGATCTTGTGTCCATGTAGAGCATACACTTGTACACAAATTACCACAGGGAAACCCATTAACAGCTTTATCACATACCATAAATGTGATGTTTTCTGTGTAATGGGCACCTATTACAGTTGGTGTATTTGGAGAAATCTCATTTCTGAATATGCTGGATTTGGTATATAATAATAACAGAATATCATCCAGCATGATGTTAAGAGGTTGTAAAGTTTGGATAGAGAGCTATATGTAGGTACTGAACATGTCACCACAAGCAAGGGGAAATGACATGCTGGTTGCAGACCTCATTCTCTGATCATCTAATTGTGTCCAACAACTACTAAGGAGGAAAAAATAGCATGTCCAGCTACACTGGTGTACACCTGACTGGCACAGTTGTGTGGCACAGCTTCTAGGGCAGAAGAGATGGAAAACTGGGGCAAGAGGAAACTGAGAAAGCCCACAGTGGTGTACTAAGTACTGTGGGAAGCAGAGAGCAAAAGTGCTAGGGAAGCTACACAAGACGCAGAATAGTTAAATGAACTGAGAAAGAAGGTTGTGACCTGAGAAATAATAATCTTATGAAAAATGGGTGACAGTAACATTTCAGCTGAAGAAGAAACTTTATGCATGCAAATAGATGCACAATGAAGCTTCTTTCTCCATCTATATGAATGATTTACTTGCAGGATGCTTTAACCCGTGACAGATGGTTGGACTTTGTCAACTATATTTAATCAACTTCCTTTTGAACTCAGAATTATAGTAAGCATACAAGGCTAATGGGGAGAGGTCAGACTTGGGGGGGAGTGTTCTCATTTTTCTCTAATTATGTTGGTTGTTGATAATGGCCTGTTTTGCACATAATGCTAAGCCATAGTTGGTCTGAACATCCAAACCCAACCCAGCCCACTGACTGTAGTTCATATTCTGAGAACAGGATATGAAGCCATGGTTTATTGTTGGTTTACAAATCATGGCTTGTTTTAACTATAGTTTGACATTCTCTCTGACTGTAACAGTCTTACTTAACCTAGGTTTGTTTGGCCACATCCCTCCAATGGTCACCAAGTTACAGAGGCACGTGGAAAGATGAACTAGCAAACAAAAGTGCTTGTTAGAATAAGCCTCTCTCACTGGTACTTAAAGGAAGCCCTTATTCCTAACGCTGCCAGACTACAGGTTCTTTCCCCAACTCAAATCCTCCATAGTAAACCTTCCATCACAAGCTAGGCTGAGATTGCTTTGTGAGGAGGGAGGGAAATTTAAATAGATATGTTCCTTGTGGTTCATTTAAAGTTTGGGCATTCCAAGCAATTGGAACGGGATCTTCTGTGGTTTATGCTAGTATCCCGAGGGCATTAGTTGGTGCTGCAGACCACCCAGGACTAAGGAATATTGCTATTGTATCTTTTTCCCTTTGACACCACAAGAAATACATATACGCGGATAGACCAAGCAGTGAACGACCTGGAGTCCTTGCAAAACAGGTAGACTTTTCTGCAGTGGAAAAATAGTCTTGGAACCAATTCACAGAGGTGCAAATGATGCCATTTCTTTGGGCAAGGGAAACAGTGCTGGAAAAAAAGTTACTGCAGGTAGCTTTCAAAAGTTTTATGTTAAAAGACTTTTGTCATTACCCTTTACAACTAAACACAGTTGACTAAGGTTTGGAGGGGGAAAATTCGCACTTGCTGTCAAAGGAAGACAAGGTGGAAAAAATACACCAAAGTGATAAGAAATCTGCTTGATTTCCTGAAGCGTTTTACAAATCAGGAAGACAGTGTTCATGGGTGGAAGGGAAGTTGTATGTTCTGTGTTCAGAAGTATGTTATAGCTCAACTGCTATATTTTTTCAGTTATGAGTTGAAGGCTACCCACCTCCCCTAGAAATGAAATTTCTCTCCATTCTCAAGTAATATTACTTTTGCTTCCTTCTTTCTTATGCTAACCTGGGCAGTTATCTGGCAGCTACAAATAATTGCCTTTAATGAAATTGGCCTTGTATTCCAAATTAAATATTTTCCAAGTAAATGAACTTCAAAATAAATTATGTCCGTCCCGTCCCCCCCAAATGTATTTTCTTGGTTCTAACACACCAGCTACCCACTGCCTCATATAGAAACTTTATCTGGTGGTTCATTTGTTCAGCCAGACGGTTATAAGAAACAATAGAAAATGGGAAATAGGTGGAAGCCCATTATTTTAAAAAGTGTTCGATATCTATATTTTATTCCTTTGAAAATAAGCCTTAGAATTTGCAGTACAGTATAGTTGGCTTAGGAATCTGGTGATACTAACCCACATTTGAGCATTTTGTTTTAGTTGTTAATCTACTTCCCCCCATTCATATTAGATCAGAATAGCCCATTTTTGTTTTTGTTTTAATCCCCATCCAAAAAATGTGAAAAGCACACAGGTGCCTGTAAATTTGCTTGTGAATTTTCTGGTTTTGTACAAATCTGAGGATCAAAAGATGAGAGAGCAAGAGAGTGCTCCTAAAACACCCTAACTAGCATGCTGGAAAAGAAATTAAAACAGCTGTAAATTTGCAGCACACAGTTTTCAGACTGCTGCCCAATATATCTGACTTTTTTGTGTGGTTTGCTTGTGCATTTTTCTGGTTTTGTGAAATCTGAGGGATTCAAAGGGTGGGTGGGGGGGACTCTTCCATTCAGGAGTGCACTGGAAATAGTTAGGAGCATAGCCAGAAAATAAATGAAAGCATTGAGGAAGTAGTGTGTGTGGAAGGGGGGAGTAGAAGCAAGTGATAGTTGTGCCCCAAAACATCAAAACAAATTTACATCCCCAAGTGGAGTGTTTTGGAGCCTGATTTCCTACAACTTACTGGATCATCCCTGTGTTGGGTAAACCCTGTGTTGGGAAAAGTGTCGAGACTGGGGCTGTTTGAGGGTAACATCTTGTAAACTGCACAATTTAATTGGGAATTCAAACAGCTGCAGACACACAGTAAACTCTAATGTGCCACCAAATACAAGTAAAGTACAGTATAAAGCAGAGGTGCTTAACCATTTTTGGTCTGAGGGTTGTATTCACCCTTGGCTCATCTTCCCGAGTCTTCAGGCCAGTGGTGAATGTGGCCACCCCACACTCTCACATGCACACAATAATAGGCAAGCAATAATATAGCTATATAGTCCTCTCCTCTCAGCTGATTGATGCAGTTCAGTTGAGGAGGGGTGTTCACTTCATCTCTGCTCATTAAATTATCAGTCTGTTGACCAGAGAGAGGATGATTTGCATTGTCATCAGGGCCGCCCACTCCAGTGCTGTATCTAATTTACTTTTCTCCCTCTCCCCAATCTGTGTCTACTTTGCTTTTCCCCTGTCAAAATTGGTGGAGTCTTGGAGAACGCAGAAAAATTTGCTTTATGAAGTGAGGGTTATCTACCCTTGGTATAAATTATAGAAATATATTTTAATTCAATTTACAGTAAGGGCCAAACTCAATGTGACGTCAGAAGAGCCATAATGAGATTTCTCACCATTTTTACAAAGGTTAAAGCAGCCACAGAAGCTCCAAAATTGAATTGGGGACAAGGTATTAGGAAAGGGGACTAACATTTCCCTCCCTGTGCCATATTATTTTATATTCTGGATCTCCCTTGAAACTGTTTTTAGCCCTGTGGAGGAAAACACATAGGCCCATGGGTTTGCCCTCTCTGGTTTCTTTCTTTGCTGCAAAAAGGATAAAATATGATAAATATAATAAATAATAAAAGACTCATTAGAAAAGAGAGCTTGGCAATCAGCAAGTATTAATATCCCCATCTGCTCAGCTTTGGCAGAGCAGCTTTTATCTGGATGAAAAGTATCTTCTTCTGATATGAGGTTCCTAGTGAACCTGCATGTGCATCACAGTTAGACACTGACATGCGTTCCATCACCTGCAGCTAGGTCTATGACCCATGTTACTATGCATCATCTTAAGCTGCATAAAAGACATACTATACGTTATGAACGGTGAAATAGTTCCCCATGCTACAATGTTACCATAACCAATACAACCATTTGTTTAACTGGATTTCACCTAAAATAAGTATTTGTAATTGCTTTCTAAAAACTGGACTGCATTGCTTTCTTATGCATGTTTGTAATGACTGATAATGTCCCCCGAGAAGCTTCATATTAAAACATTGAACATATTTATTGATCAACTACTGGGTATATCTCAGATTAATTTTAACTTTAAAGCATTGTAGATTTCTACGACTTGTCTGACTTATCATGACATTTTAGTGACTGCATATCTTTGGGGGACAATAGAGCAGCAGCAAAACTGGAAATCAGCCAAATAACATCAGTATGCTTTTTTCCCTTCCCTGACTCACCATGCCCTTTTGTATACTTGGGCAAACTCAATTCACTGTACTCAATAATACACAATACAAACTACTGTTGCAGCTATTCTTTCTGGCCCAGCTGCTTCTGGATTTCTTTAAATACAAATGAGCATTGTGCAGAATTGTTGGCAGTGCAGAACTCCAAACCAAATGAGCTCTGATGAAAATATTGCTACTATGTGTCTGAAACTGTTTTTATTCAATATATTGGAGATGTATGCATGCAAACAAATAATGATATGCATGCAGATATATGCATATGCTAAAGCAAGTTCAGAAACAGAAAAGCAGGTACAATATAATAAAAAATAAAGGTTTTGTACTTTTTCAGCATGAAAGTTTTCGAATAATTTATGCCTATTTTATCATCCATTTCATAATGTAAGTTTATTGGATCATCCTCCCATGACATCTAGCACTTCCTAAAAGGAAAGAAATGATGTCATTATAATTATCCTTCATTTCCTGCTATAATTATGTGAAATTAGTTGATTGATATATTCCAACCTTCCACAGGGAAAAGCCCTGTAATTCTGGGCACTTAATGTTTTACAAAAACTCCTGCAGTACCACAAGAAATGGCTCTTGGCTATATTGACCATTTATATCATGAACATCATCATTAGTCTTTCTTTCTTTCTTTCTTTCTTTCTTTCTTTCTTTCTTTCTTTCTTTCCTTACGCACCAAGGAATTTACATCAATGCCACAAACTTACAAAAGCACATACAATAATATACAAACTAACTAAAAGTAATCATATAGAAATGTAATAGACCATTATATTTAATATTGTTTTCTCATTTTTGTAAGCTAGAAGGGAAAATAAATAAAATTTCATGTGTAAGTATTATCCATCCAAAAGTCATAAGTCCTCAGTGGCTAGGAGTGTCTTACCAGCTACAGCTGGTACAGTATGTCAACTCTGGCTGTTCCTGGCTGCAGTGATCCATGCACTGGCAAGCCCTACACTCAGTTATTGCAGTGCACTCTATCTGGGGCTACCCCACTTCAGTGAAAAACACCACAGCTTGACTGTTGATGGGAACAGACAGCACAGCACATTAATCCAGTGCTCAACAGGCTATACTGGCTGCCCATACATTACTTGGTAAGGTTCAAGATTCTTGTATTACTTTACAAGACCCTAAACAATTTGGGCTGAGGCTGTCTCAAGGATCTGTTCACTGAAATCTTTGTAAACCATAAAGAGCTAAGAGGTATATGCATTGTTAAAATTAATGAATGAACTAAAGCATAACCATATTCAGGTGCTTGCATCAAATCATAGAAAAGCAAATTATGCAGTACATTAAATAAACTAGCTATGTAAAAGTCAGTGAAAACAAGAGCATTATGTTCTCTCAGTTCTCTTTATAGGGACATACTAGCACACTCAATGGATTCATTGCTATTTTCTTTACTAAGTTCCAGCTACTAATTAAGAGAACATATATGTAGATATGTAGACATCAAATGTTGTAATTGGAGGTCAAATTTGTCCATAATTATGCATGTGTTGTACAGATAGATATGCCCAGATAGCTGATATTGGCTTTAGCTTCCTGTCACATTTATTATTTGTCACCATATAACATGTGAAGCTCTGGTTACTAAATTTGGCCACAGAGGTCAAAAGTGACCCATTTCCTAACACTATAATTGTTGTTTGCTGATGCACATGTGAAAATGAATACAGTGGTGCCCCGCAAGACGAATGCCTCGCAAGACAAAAAACTCGCTAGACGAAAGGTTTTTTCATTCGCAATTTGCCTCGCAAGACGAATTCCCCTATGGGCTTGCTTCGCAAGACGAAAACGTTTTGCGACTTTGTTAAACCGTTTAAACCGTGCTTCGCAAGAAGAAAAATTCGCTAGACGGCAAAAATTGCGGAACGAATTAATTTCGTCTTGCGGGGCACCACTGTAGATATAAAAGTAATGATGTTTTCATTAGTATATCCTGGAAAGAAAGAAAGACTTCAAGATATATTATCTGCAGAGTTCTTCATTTTAAATAAATATTCTTTAAAAAGTCAAATAATATATGTCATATTAATATTGATACAGTATCATTCGCAAAAAGCAGGTGTGATGTAAGTCATTATTACACTTGCTCATGAAACAAGTGTGTGTGTGTGTGTGTGTGTGTGTGTGCGCGCGCGCACGCGTTCTATCTATCTATCGCTCTCCTTTCTTGTCAACATCAATGAAAACCTTTACTACTTTGGTTCAGAGCCAGGGAAGCTCAAGAGCATTTAGGGATTGGTGTTATCAGCACTCTGTTGCATATGCATGAACCCAAGTGGTGGGGAAATGCGAAGCTACTAGACCTGAATGCAAAAACAATGTCAACAAAAACTGAGAATGTGGATATATTGTGTCACCATAACATAGCTTCTTAACAACATACTAGAATTTTCACATGTGATAAAACCTGCAGACTTAATTCTGGACAGTCAACAGCATCTTTCTTTAAACAACATCATCACTTTTATCTTCATTCTATTGCTTGTTTTGTTTTCAAGCTCCAATAGGAAAATATTTTTCCCTGTGAGTAACTAGTTGATGGCTTGTACTCATGGGGGAAAATGAACTTATTCCAAAACACCGATTTGAAGTTTTGTTGATAGGTGTCACTGTGCCTCACATTCCCTGTTGTGAGCATGAGCTGAGTTGAATGTGTATCTTGACCCATAAAAGTTAATGCCACTTGGCTGAGCATCCTGACTTCAGCATTTCCTGCTGTAAAATAAACAAGATTATATCCCCTTTACCCCTCTGCATCTTTTCAGGAGACATTGCAACATCCAGAATGTTGCTTTTAACTATCTACTGAGCCAGAGATAAAAAGAACACATTTTCTAAGCCAGCTTTTCATTTACTGTTAAAATAATTATATGTTGGGTACAGACTAAGACAGAAATCCTCACTCTTACCTAGCAGTAAGGCCCACTGAATTCAAGTAGACAAAGTTGGGATTGCCCCCTAAAGTAGTTGCATTCATGGATAGTCCATTGAAATCAATGTGAAAAATGAGATGTGACTAACATAAGACCCGTTGATCGTAATATAAACTACATTTAAAGAAGTACAATAAGATTGTTTTGCAAATTTGCCCTCTGAGAACTTATAGTTTGGACTTCAAACTGCCTCAGCCACTGATTATGTGCAGTTGAAGGGGGAAAGCCTCTGATACATTGAAATATACTCAGAGTTGCAAAGTGATTTCATGCTCTTTATTCAGCTCATAGTGGTGAGGAGGAATGAATGAAAGTCCCCTCAAAGTATCAGCTTTATATACATTATTTACACAATGGGCTGCACATGATTGGCTAATTCTGGAATTCTACTGTAAGCCAATCAGGTTGTGGATTCACTTATATCTGGAGCATGATTGGGTGGTTCCTGCCAACCAATCAGACTGCTGCATTGTTCTAGGACCAATCAGACTGCTGCATTCTGAATCCTATTGTTCTAGGATCAATCAGACTGCTGCAGTTTGGATCCTATTCAACTCAGTACATAACATACATGCAAGCAATTTTGTGTGTTTTTGTACTCATAATGTGAGAAGAAGTCCTTGGAATGGACCATAAGTCAACTACATGCCACACAAGTATAAATATATTTGTACTCGGAACATCCCTGTTATATCTCTTGTGATATAAACAGGAAGATTCCTTCAGTGGGCTATCAAGACGATGAATTGATGTAATGTATAAGTACCTGATCTGTGCTCTGATAAACCTGCCACCTTTTGTCATAAGCTACGTACCAAAGATTTAATGTTACCCCATTGCATGTTCCTTCATTTTCACTGGATTTCCCAAATGAAATGTCATCCTATTTGATGGATATCATTAAAGACAGTTTGATGTATCTGGTCCCTACTGTAAGAGAATAAAGAATTCAGGTTGTGATAGTTAAATTTAGATAGTAGCAATTCAAAGTCTGAGAAAGAATATTTAAGGGAAAACTTAGACAATTGCAATTTTTCCTCAAAAGGAAAAATATAGATGAAGATGTATTGAAGTCTTAAATCATTGCAGGTGTGGCAGTCCGCTTTGGGAAAAGGCATTGTTAGTGTAGTGTTGCAGGTTGTTGTAGTCTGAAGAAACGAAACAGACACCTGGAAGTTTGTAACATTTTATCCAAAGTCTAGAAATACTAATTGTCATTCTGAAAACATTAAGTAATTGTTACAAATATAACATGGGATACAGGGTAATAACAGTGATCAGTGCTCATCTTGAAAGCTTTGCTCATTCAAATCATGGATAAATCACGTAAAGGCAAGCCCCCCCCCCAAAAAAAAACCTCAGGAAGTGAAATAATTTAGTGGTAAATCATGTAACTAGGCTAACATGAATCACCGAAAATGGTACCAGCTTCTGTGATTTAGGTGACATATAAAAAATAGCCCTTCGTGGATTGACAGTTATAGGAATTAATGATAAAATTATTCAGCGGTGGTATGTTCTCTTCTTACCATTTGTCATCTTGCATCTGATTACTTCTAAGAATTTAATTAAGGGGGCAACTGAAGTATCCAGACCTTTAGTAACTCTGACAATCTGATGCTTTTTTGTGGTCTTTTCAAAGAAAACGTATGGCTTTTTCATAGCCCTATGTCTGCCAATTGTTGTGTACTTCTAAATGCATACTGTTTGCTTTGCCTGCTGTTATATATATGAAAAATAAGATTTAAAAACCATATGGGAAAGCCAGCATTGCAGTAAAAGTGCTAGAAGAGCAGATACTGATTTACACAAATACAGTGGTACCTCGGGTTACCTACACTTCAGGTTACATACGCTTCAGGTTACACACTCCTATAACCCAGAAATAGTGCTTCAGGTTAAGAACTTTGCTTCAGGATAAAAACAGAAATCGGGCTCCGGTGACGTGGCAGCAGCAGGAGGCCCTATTAGCTAAAGTGGTGCTTCAGGTTAAGAACAGTTTCATGTTAAGTACGGACCTCTGGAACGAATTAAGTACTTAACCTGAGGTACCACTGTACTGAATGGTAAAAGGTAATTTATATATGTAAGCAAATATGCACAATACTAAATCCCTATATTAAGCTTGGTGTGTTCTATAGAAACTACTGTAGTATAGCAACAGAAGTGTTAAAAGTAAATCTGTATGAGTGAATCACAGAATAAGGAGAATGAATTCTAAATGGCTAACAAGTTCACTCAAATGGAAACTTGTAGTTGGTTGAATTTTCTTTAATGATCTCAGTAGCACTTTAGTAATCTGTACTGAAATAGTAGGGTGATTTTATTTTGTTGTATCAATTCTGTCAACCAAATTATTTCCATTTATTTAGAAAATAAAAGTGTCAGCAACTGTAAGAGCAGTTATTGGGTAGCAAATACTTAAAAAAAATAACCTGGAAGTACATTTTTTATGCAATATAGAACAGTTGAAAGCCCTCTTCATTCAGCTTTTAAGTTTTAATTCAGAACAGTTTCAGTGTTTTAAAGTATCTAAATTAGTGTTTTCCTCTATCTCTCAAAGCAGAAATTAAATCAGTTTTAATTTGTTTTATTTTCTAACACTGTGGAAATAATTATTGCTGCAGAGTCTTTTTAATTGTTTTCAACTAGGTGCTTGTCTTTAAGTTGCAATAGCCTTCTAATTGCACATTGTTGATATTCCCTTTTCAATTGTGACAAAGCATCATAAATCCAAGTATTTAGGTTTATTGAATTTTGGAATGGGGTGATTAGTTGTAGAATGGATAAATGACCTGATGCAAAACAAAATGAATTTTATGATTTACTGTGCTTTACAGGTTCCCTTGGAACCATTATGTGTAAATTGCAAGATAGCATTTAGAAGTAAGTGATCATATTTATAATCACGGCTATATATATATATGTATATTTCCACAGTAAGCATATTCAAAAAGGAGTAATTGTTGAATAAGTGTTTTCCATACACAGTTGATTTTTATTACCAATCCAGCTATGTGTTTTGCCCTGTAACAGTATGCAGTATTAAATTGTTGTGAACAATGGGGAATAGTTGCAGTTTTTATGAATGAATATATTTCCTCCCTAAATTATTCATATGTTCTAATTTATTCTAATGAGATGCTATCAGAAAATATCACTAACCAGTGATTTTCACCTGAGAGATAAAGTCAATATGGTTGCATGGTGGTGTTAATTTACCTGTTTCCATATTTGAGAATAGTTTGCAAGGGATAGCTCAGTCAGTAGAACATGAGACTCTTAATCTCAGGATGGTGGGTTCAAGCCCCACACTGAGCAGACGATTCCTGTATTGCAAGGGACTAGATGACCCTTGTGGGCCATTCCAACTCTACGATACTACGATTCTATGTGTTAAGGTACTGACACTGTCTGAAATACGGTAAATTCTTCAGGTTGTATCCAATGTTATGGTTACATGAGTAGAACAGCTTCTACAGCAGGACATCTCCTTCCCCTTATCCAGAGGGTTGGGGTGCATGGAGACTGAAGGGGGAAGGAGAGGAAGGGAATATCCTGTTGCATAAACTGAAAGCTGATAGTGATATGTTAGATACAACCATTTCCATATATTGCAACAGATGCTAATACTTGTTGTTGGAATTCCATGGTCAGGAGTACATCAAAAGCCCTGTGTCTGTGCCCCTGGCACTTCTCTTCCTTCACGAAAATAGCTTCAACCATTAGATTTTTCTGCTCAGTCATTTATTAGGGAGATGGAATTACATCACACTCTACCCCCCGCTACCCATATACAATCTAGCAGTTCCTTGTTGGGACATCAGTTAGGTATAGTTTGAGGCCTTACCCTGTGACCTATCAGCCTCATCTGCACCTTCTTCCTACTGGGCTTTGGTTTAGCTGGAATTCCACTCACGCCCTCCCAACCCACCCTTTCTCTTTCTCCTCATTGTCATGAACCCTGCAGAGATGTATTGGTTGGACAGAGCAGTCAGAGTGGGAGAAGGAATGAGAAGAGAATGTAGAATAAAGGAATTGGATTCTGGAGAGGGGCCTAGCAGGGTAGAAGGCACCAATCCAGTTATTTAATAAGAGCTGAGTAGACTGTCAAGGGGCAGAATGCTAACCCTATCAACTAAGCCATCATCACCAAGGATGCACAGATGATTGTGCCAGCATGAACAGATTAAGGAAACCCAACCCAGTCAAAGGATTGCCCACTTGTTTGCCTAGTCCTATAGCTCAGGATGCCAACCACACAAATGACTGGGCATACCCTGCTCTTCAAAAGCAAAACCTTTGTGTGTGTGTGTGTCATATTTTTGGACAATATATTAGTTGACACCTACCCAGTGCAACAACTGTTAACCCAAATACTTTGTAACCTGACTTATGTACTGTAGAGTATACTGATCCAACCCATTCAGACTCAAAGTCTGGGCAGAAACATGCCTGTTACGAGTTTGGGGGTTCCAGACACCTATAATTCCTAGATCTAGTAAGTGTTAGAATTTAATCAAGGCTTGGAGTGTTAAACTAGGTGCCAGACCCTGAACTCCTCAATTCAGCAAGTGTTAAAATATAGGCCGGGCTAGTTTCATGAATGGGCAATCACCTGGGGTGATGAGCCATTAAGAAAACAAAGAAAATGTGATGGACCATTAAGAAAGCAAGGAGAGGGGACTTTGTGTCAGAGGACAAATGAGTAGGGCTCCTCCTTCAGCTCTTAGATACAGTGGTACCTCGCAAGACGAATGCCTCGCAAGACAAAAAACTCGCTAGACGAAAGGTTTTTCCGTTTTCGATTTGCCTCGCAAGACGAATTTCCCTATGGGCTTGCTTCGCAAGACGAAAACGTCTTGCGACTTTGTTAAACCGTTAAAACCGTGCTTCGCAAGACAAAAAATTCGCTAGACGGCAAAACTTGCGGAACGAATTAATTTCGTCTTGCGAGGCACCACTGTAGCTAAAAATACAATGCCAGAGTTTAAAGTAAAAAGTGTATGTGATGTGACCTAGAGAAAAAATGGTTGCAGGCTGGAAAAAGCAGAGTGAGCCATGGCTGATTTCTCCTGAAATCCAAGGCTGGGGCTATGGGGTGCTGATGCTGTGAACCCTTCCATTATAGGTTCAGGTTTTATATGTGTGTAAATAAACCATGTATCATACAGACACTACAGTCTCCACTGGCAAACCCTGTTGTCTGTATACCAAATCCACTGGACTATAACATCACATAGAATAATATGTGATTCAGTATGATACAGCATGCTCATGGCTTGCATAATACCTAGTACTGAAATCTACAATATACAAGCTCTTCATGAGCCAAAACTGCCTACAATCCTCTCTCTCTCAGTTTTACTTGCTTACACTTCTGGCCTCTTAAGGACAAGAAGGAGAGGGGGAGTTCCCAGAACACTTCTAGATGAAATCATTCATCTTATAAGATGTGTCTATTCTGCCCACGTACTCCCTTTTGTTTTATGCCACATTCTCTCTCAACTCTGTGCCAAGCAATCTGTCGCTACTACGGGTACAATAAAGTTACTTAAAAACTTCATGGTGGGTAATAAGATCAGTAGCTGCTTTAACTGCAAGCTATGGCATTGATCTAGAATGAAAATGTATGAAACTGCTACAGCTGTAGAGCAAGAAATCAAATGTGAATTGGAAACAAAGTTGTTGTTTTTAAGATAGTCAAGAATGATGTATGAGAAGTTTGGGCAGATTTTGAAGGTGGGTGAAAACCTATGGTAGCAGAGGTCTAGGGTAGCTTTTTTAAAACACATTTTTACAATAAAATGTAATCTTTTTGGTTTTTCACACAACCTTTACTGGAGAGGTGAAAACTGTATCATTATATTTAATTGGCTACCTGCAGTTCATTAGTAGAAGCTTCATTAAATAATATTGGAACATTTGTAGTAGCTAATCTTCTAAACACTTAGCATTCACACTGACCCCACTGAAGGTAACAAAGGTCATGATTTGGTTCAACAGAGTTGCCCATTCACCAAGAAGACTGGCAGAGCAAAGTAATCTTGGTGTGTCACTTTTCATTAATCACACTACTTTCCTGTTCATGAAATGCCAGCTGATAATTGTTACTAAATGCGATTTGCAACACCCTGGGCTGTGGTTGAAGGGCCAGAAATAGGCAAACAGATAAAAACATTGTTTAGCTTGCAGGCAGCAAGTGTTTGCTATTCAAAGGTACATCATGCATAAACATTGATTTAGCCATGAGCTGACACTTATAAAGCTTTTGCTGTTTCCAGAAAGCCCTGTGGTCAGGCTAAATAATAGCCAAGGGCAAGTGGTGTTACCTGCCTAGCAAGGTTGCATCCTATATAAATTGCTTGGTATTGAAATCTATCAGTTCTTATGATAACGGTAAATAGCATCATTGCTATAAGGCAGCACAAAGTGCATCTTATAAAACAGTTGCATTTGCACTCGGAAATTTGTTTTCAAGTAGTTTAAGTTTACTTTGGATAAATATTGCATGAAGAATGTGCTTTGCCAATTTTTGTGGAGGATTTAAACAATAACAAAAAAAGATGTTTTTCAAACAGAATTTGTATTGAGAGAAAGTCACATACTATTCCAATATGAGAAGCATTCCATAGTAACTCTATGATAATACTTTCTATCTGACGTGGGATCCAAATATAACTGTATTTCTAAGCTTACGGTGTGTGTTTTTTTCTAGCTGGAGTAGGGGATGGGAGGGTGGCAGTATCTGATAGATAATGTACCGTATTTTTCGCCCTATAGGGCGCACTGGCCCATAGGACGCACCTCCTTTTTGGGGGGGAAAGGAATAAAAAAAATTATTTCCCCTCCCAGCCGTGGGGCTGGGGCGGCAGAAGCCCGAGCTTCCCCCGACCCCAGCCACCAGAACAGGCTGCTATCCGCAAGCCTTGCGAGCCCGCAGGAACTCCCGCCAGGCTTGCAAGGCTTGCGGATAGCTTCCTGAAGCCTGGTGTGCACCGACCCCTCTCGCTCTCCAGGCTTCAGTGAAAGCCTGCATTCGCCCCATAGGACACACACACATTTCCCCTTCATTTTTGGAGGGGGAAAAGTGTGTCCTATAGGGCGAAAAATACTGTATCTAAACACTGTAGCTCTGCCTTTGTGCCTAACCTTGCCCTGCCACATCCTTGTATGATACATGAAGGAACCCTATTATACGTAATAGCCTGATTGACTCCAGCTACAAAAGCTGAAGTTGCTGAAGAGGCAACTTCTGTTCTGTAGTGTCCTGTCCAAATTTTATGCACTACATACTAGTCAGGCTACTAGAATTATGTACTCTTTTATATGGCAACTTGGTCACAATTCTTCAATTACCTGTGCCAAGTTCCCATCTAAAGGAGAGTATTGGTAACTAATATGTTCTCGTGATACTAAGTATAGCATACAGTACTCTCTCCATCTCATATCCTATTTGGCAAATGTATATTTTTTGTTAAATATTACAAGTGGATGTTTCAGACAAGCCCTCACAAGCTCACCCACCACTATAAGAACATACTAAGAATCCTGCTGGATCATATCAAAGGTTCGTGACGTCCAGTTTCCCACAGTGGCCAACCAGATGTGTCCAGGAAGCTCACAATATATCTCTTCCAAACTGGTTTTCCAGTTGTTGTTTCCAAGGCACTTAATAGATGATGAGAGAGTCCTCCCTTTTACTTTCCATCATCCATTCATTTCTACCCCATCTAGTAGCAGCTCAAATGGTGGGGCAGAGTTGCAGAGCTAGCCTTCCAAGAGCAACACCACTGCAGCTTACCTGAACAGAACTGGGGCGGGGTGAGGCTGAGATGAGATGAGGTCAAGGCTGCACAGGAATGCCAGATTGGCTCCCCCAGTATGCCTGCATAGCCCTGACTTCATAGCTACACTTCCTCTCCCAAGCCCTATGCAAGTAAGCTGCAACAATACCAGTGCCTGGAGGTGACACCCCACCTCCCACAGGCCACTACTGTTCACATCTTTAGCCATATATTTGGCCGTCATGGCAGCTTAACAATTTCATACTTGCACACACACAGGTACTACATGATAACATCTACCATCATGGCTTGGTTTAAAGTTTATATCCCAGAAATGAAGTAGAATCAGGGCCTTTCCTTCAGCTATGAACCTTTTAAGAAGCTGCAGTATCTAATAAGGCAAATATTCAAAACACTCTGATAGAAGGAGTGCTTGGTGCAAATACTTTACATTTTATGAGGCTGAATGGGGAAACAAATGGGGAATGGAGCTCATTAGAGATTTAGGGTAAGAATAATATCTAAAAGGAAACTTACATATTTAACTACTGTATAAATCTAATACTGTATTGGTTTATGGTCAGCCTGGATATATTATTTATTTCTATTCTTTATTGACATCCATTAGTTACTCCCTTGTGGATTTGCTTCACCCCCCTCATAAATTAGAAGATCTCCAACCACCTTTGTGAAATAAATTATGTATTCCCATTCTGTGCAGTGGCTAGAGTCTATTAGTCTAAGATCTCACCACTGCTATTACACCTAAAATGGCTATACTACTGTACCAAGTACAAGAAATGCTCTAATTAAAGCACTGTAAATAAAAGAACTGAACATCTATATTCCATTTTGCTCTTAACCTTCTTGTAGGCCTATGGTGATTTAGGAAGCCTTCCTTGTAATAATCATGTATATTTTATTCATTTGCTGCTTTGCAGAAAAGCAACTGTAAAATATGTAAAGCCAGATTGTATAAGCATTAGAATGATAACAAAAATATCCTTCTCAGCAGCTGATATAATTCCACGTAAAACTCCACCCACCCCCCAACAAAAGCTATTATGTTCCATTGGGGGAGTTGGATTATTCACACGTGTTCTTCCTAACTTTGGTGGATAAACAGACTCAGAGAGCATACCAGCATGTTAGCTATTCTTGATACTGAGTCTTAGAGCTTTGATTTGATTCTGATCCCTCACCACACATTATGTGTTCAGGGATGTGTACATTTGAATTTTGGAGGTTGCCTGCTGACTTCTAAGTAAATAGGAATTTATGCAGGCAACAGCTTTCTTATAATTATTCCATTGTAAGGTATCTTACTGTATCATACCTTCGGAGCACACTGAGTGATTCTAGCGGGCAGGTTTGTGTGCAAAGTTATCAGCATTTATGCATAGTTGAACACTTGTTTTTTTGGACAAGAACAGATTTTACACTGAGATTGTGTGACAGTCAAGACAACTGCAGTGCATTTCAGTTATATGCAATAGCTTTTTCTTTATTAATCAAATGGGCTGTTTCACTCTGCAGTACCAAACTGCCCCCACTCCCAGGGATGAAAACACTAGAAGGTAAATAAATTTAACAGTGGGCCACAACTTTAGTATAACTTCAAGGGAAAGATAATGAACATTTAACTTAGCTAACATCTTAACACCACAATGACTGTGATGGCTTTTTGTCACTTAGAGAATGAGTAACCAGTATGGTGCCCTTATGATTTTGTACTACATGCATGGCCAGTGATCATGGATGGAACCACATTGGCTACCCCTGCCTTAGAAGATCACTCCTATTATCTCTGCCTTACTTTGGGCCTAGCAGTGATAACCCCAGTAGATTTAATAGATGTCATTTAGAATAAATCTTGACCACCCTTAGGGATGGGCAAATATGTCAATTGCATTTTCTCTCAGTTTCTAATTTTTCAAATCTTAAGTTCAGTTTTCCACATTTCCACATCAGTTTGCACTTTTTAAAAAGTCAGAAAAATTCATTAGCATTTCACTTTGATTTCTTCCTAATATTCGTGTTGTAATGCAATTTCCCCTAATATGCACTTTATCCTAGTATATGCATTTTAATGTAGAATTTTGAGCATTAATAAACCTTAACACTATAAACAAACTGGTGGACTATAGTCAATCATCATTATCAGAATGTGTAGAACCCACTATCAACATCACCCTATTATGACAAAGGTGATTACACTAATCCCATCAAGCAACAACAAAAGTCAGTCCAAAAATGAAGGTGAAAATCCAGTAGCCTCCTGGTGCAGACTTCCTTGTTAAAAATCAGAATGATGGCCCACCAGGTTTTTGCAAATTTGTCAGTTTATGTCACATACACAACCATGGCATAGCCTGTTTTCTGTGACAGTTTCTCCAGCACTACTAATTGTTGTACCTTCTCCTCACCATCCCTCCAAAGTAAATGAAGAAGTGTGTCTTCAGTGATCGATTATTTTGCGTTTTACAGCAGCCAGATGGAACAGTATTAAATTCTTATGGGACACTTGTATCATACATTTCTGGAGGATCCACAGCAAAGCCAACAGTGGGTCTTATGGAAGAAGTTGCAGGACAGTGGCTGAAATTTCCTGATAGATCTATGCCCAGAATGCTGACATGATCACACATAACCACCACATGTGGGAAAAAGAGCCTATCATACTGCATCCCCACCAACACTCAATAGGCAAAGTGCCATTTCTTCACCCTAGTGTTCAGTACTGGTGAAGTACTATCAGCATGGATTCTTGAACTTTTGCAGAGATAGATCAGATCAGGTGTTTCTACTTAATGCCTTCAAAGCTGACTCCACTATATCCATACCAAGGTCACCCTAATATATGCATCACAAAATTTGGAGAAGTGTGAATTTAAAGGATGACTGTCCTTCAAGTTTCACACTGTTTCATAAAGTGTGAATTAGGTAAATTAATCTGTAGATATGAATTGAATCAAATCTTTATTCCATACCTAACCACTCTACTCTAATACTTCCTGCTGTATCCTGGATGAATTCTAGATAGTAGAAATCTTCTATTCATGTTGAATGTTGGCCTTACTACTAGGCAGAA
Organism: Podarcis liolepis; assembly: GCF_965112155.1. NCBI lineage: Eukaryota > Metazoa > Chordata > Lepidosauria > Squamata > Lacertidae > Podarcis > Podarcis liolepis. Next base: position 49,630,932 of record NC_139564.1, read on the forward strand.
TGAGGTGACTGCCTCAGATGACACATTGTGGTGGGCATCTTTCTGAGTCCCTTGGCTATACCCTCTAATGGAGGAGAAAGCTGGGTATGGCATGTGGTCTGTGCTCTCAGATGCAGTGGAATCCCGCTGCCAGTATTGAAGTAAGATTCAACTGCCTGCCTGGCTTCTGTACATGGACTGCAGGGGGAAATCTCATCCCTCACCTTAGGCAGGAAAATGTTCATTTATATAATTACAGAAAGGGTTTCTGCAGCATAGGTGTAGAGCCCAGAGACAATAAGTCTAATATGGATGTAAGCAGGACATTTAGGAGGTGGTAGCTTGGGAGAACCTAGTGACTATGTTGATCAGTTATCTCAGCCAAATTCATATGGAAATGCTGTTCATGTCAATTGGCACTATTACATTAACACTATAATATGGCTGTCACCATTTCTATAGTGGTGACAACACTTTTTTCTTTGCTCCCATTTTGTGCACAATTAGCTGCACAAAACAATCTAGAGCACATTGTAGTAGTCCAGATGGAAGGTCACTAGAGCATGGGTAACTGAGGCCAAACTATCTCTGGTCCAGAAACAGCTATGCCTGGCAACCCAGCTTAAGCTGTATATAGGAACTTCTGGCCACAGAAGCCACTTTGAACTGCAGTAATAGGTTAGAATCCAAGAGCTTCCCTGGCTATTAACCTGTTCCTTTAAGGAGACTGCAGTTGCTGCCAGAACAGGTAATCCATCTTATTCCCAGCCATGCAAACTTCCCTCTCACAGCAACTATGTCTTTTCAGATTCAGATTCAGTTTATGGACTCTCATGCATAATTCTTTCCAGGTACTGGTTCTATAACTTCAGAGCCTCTCCTGATTCAAAAGGACTGAAGACATAGAGTTGCATGTCATCAGCATTCTGATGACACTGTGCTCCAAATCTCTGAATAGCAGCACCCAACTGTTTCATATAGATGTTGAATAGTATGAGACAAAATGGACTCCTGTGGAACCCCACAGTTTGAAGCTATAGGGCTGATCAGGAGTCCCCTAGTGCTAATTTCTGGTAATGACCCTTCAGGTAGGAGGAAAACCACTGCAATAGAATGCCTCCAACACACATCCAGCAGGGACAGCATGATCAGTGATGTTGAAAGGCACTGAAATACAGTATCAAAGAGCACCAACAGGGTGGTTCCACACCATTCAGGAAACCTTGGGTGGAAAATATCCAAACATCAAACTGGCCTGATGTTTTATCAGTATTTTAGTGAAGCTTTGGGTGAAGTACAAAGCAAATTAAGAAGACCATAAAAATAATATAACAGCAAACATGCCAGCTTATGCCAAGAACAAACTTAGTTGGTCTCTAAGGTGCTACTGGACAATTTTTATTTTTTTAAATATATTATGCCAGGTATAGTTTCATTGTTAGTTTTTCTTACATACATTTGCATGTTCAATTTTGTGTGGGCAATTTGTTTCAAAGGTCAGATAAAATCACCTCTAGCAATTATCACAGATGGCAGGTTAAGACTACATTTTGTGCTGACAGTCAGCTCAATTTACTTATTTCATAGATAGCAGCTCTTTTAAACACACACACACACACACACACACACACACACACACACACTTTCTCCCTGTAAGTAAAATTTGCTGGCAGTTGGCAACCACGCTTTCATCCTTCATATCTGGCAGGCTCCTTAGTGACTCCATGTATTAATGTTTCACATCATTTAAAAAAAAAAGTGTAGACATCTGAGATTACTACAGTACTCTATAATTCTGAAGTGCCTCTGTATAGGACATTTTGAAGTTTCTGGTTTGGGGACCACAATCAAAATTGCAGTAGAAGCCCTCCAGAGTAGTACCTACAAAATGGAGGTTGTGGGTCCTTCATACCTTGTGCCAGTGGCAACTGCAGTATGGTGAGGGTGTGCAGCACATGCTGCACATACTAGTCTTAAAAGTATAAAAACTGTTGGCCAAATTTAAGAAGCAGCAGAATTTGTCCCTCTGCTTTGACATAGACAAGATTGTTGACAATGTTTCCTTCCACTGAAGTTATGAGTGCGGGGGTGGGTTTCTTACGCCACTAAGATATTTATAACAATGGTGTGCACCAGGTTGCACAAGATACAAAGAGTTGCCGCAAGGAAAGACACTATAACCCAGAAATGTATCATTTGGCCCTTAAAATGCTATATAGTTCTTTTGCCTTTTTTTTTTTTAAAAAAGAAGTTTCCTATAATTATATCAGGAATAGGACAATACTGAATATTCTTTAGCAGGTAAGTGCTGCATGTGGCATAAAAATAAGCCTATTTTATTACACGCTGGAATAGTGTTCCACAGAAGGTCATAGTCCTGCATTTGTATTTTAATAAAATAAATTCTCCAGTTCCTTTAACTTCTGCACTTCTCTCCCGTCTCCACTTGAAAAATCCTATCTCCCTCAGAGCACGCTCCAGAGGAGTAAACTCCTCTGCTCATATAACAATATGAGCAATGTCCTTTCTCATTGTAACAATTATAACCTCATACAAGGTGAAGAATTCTAATGCATTACAGTTTATCACAAGGGACATCAAGCAATGTGTTCCTGTTAGGATGTCAGCAAATTAGCCGTGTGCATTCCACTTGAATAGTGACGCCCCGTCACGGGATATAAATATGAAATAAAAATAAATGCCAAATGCACTGAAATCTTATCAAGCTCAGGCAAGTATTCTAATTGTGAGAGAAAAAAGAGCCGGTGTAACAAGGGCCCTTGGTGCCTGCAGGCAAGTCTTTGATTTTTGTACCTTTCCATCTTGTAGCTATCTTCACTGAATACCTGTGTAGTCTTTTCAGTTTAACTTAAAAGACCTTTAATAATTAAAAAAGACCAGAGCAGTGCTACCTTATTTAGTGTTACAGGGTAGAATCTGTCCCAGTGAATGGTAATCTTTAGTTCCTCTAAAATAAAAAAAAGGAAAAGGAAAAGGTTCATTGGCAATAGCTGAATACCGGCATTGTTGATCTTGTGAAAAGATGTCTGCTTTACGAGGGATTTTTATTCTGGTAGAAAAAATTGAGAACAAAATCATTGCTTCTCCCCACAAACCAACCATTTGTTGGGTGCAGGAAGAGGAGCACAGTTAATTCAAGCATTCTTTCATATCCACATGTAAGAGAGGGCTTAAATAAATGATGGTAAGGAGGCTCATTATTTCATTAGAAAGCTCATTATTTATGTTGGCTCTGCTAATATAAAAATTGACTGGTAAAATCTTAATAAGGCTATCTGTAAAGTCTTAAGAAAACTAGTGAATTTTAGTTCCAGGCTGATAGCTTCATGCACTCTCTAAATAAGGTTCAGAACTGGCAAGGCAGGAATAAGTGAGTTGCTGAAAGCAGAAACCTTACTAAAGAGGTCATGCAAGTAGGACTAAATATTTCCCAGGATGACAGGGACATTCATCAGAATATTCAGAATTTCCAGAATTTTCATTTCTTTACAATATTTATGTAGCTCAAAGCAATTTGCTGTAAGATATTACTGTTTCTTCTTATGCCTACCTATCCTGCATAAACCCTGCCCCAGGGGTAAGTAGAGTGAGCCATCCCATAATGGGAAAGTGCTGTGAACATTGTTGCCCCTGCACCAGGGGTCACCAATCAATGGTCTCTCTCTAAAAATGAGGTATGCACACCAGTAATGAAATTCTAGCGCAGATTGAAATATTACTTGTTTATACTGTATTTTGCTGGCTACTGATGCAAGCTGTTTGGGGATTTTAAGCATATGTTTAACTGTCTGCCTGATCATTGTTTTACTGGGGTTTTGTGGGGTTTGTTTTACTGGGTTAACATGGATTTTTTTTTGCATTTGTACTGTATTTTGAAATTGTTGTACACAGCTTTGAAATGCCTGTATAACAGACAGTATATAAATACAGTGGTACCTCGGGTTAAGAACTTAATTCGTTCTGGAGGTCTGTTCTTAACCTAAAACTGTTCTTAACCTGAGGTCCCACTTTAGCTAATGGGGCCTCCTGCTGCCGCTGTGCCGCCGCTGCACGATTTCTGTTCTGATCCTGAAGCAAAGTTCTTAACCCGAGGTAATATTTCTGGGTTAGCAGAGTCTGTAACCTGAAGCGTCTGTAACCCGAGGTACCACTGTATTTTAATAAACAAACTCCTGCTTGGGGAAAGGGTTCTGTAGTGGCTATTTAATTATTATTTTAGTTGCATTGATTGCTTTCATGTAATTAATGTGATTTTTTTTAAAAAAATACCTGTACAGTGGGAGGATTGATAGGATGACCAAACAGAGAGAACAGACCTCCTTTAATTTTAATAGCAAGGATAAAATGTTTACTTTAGCAGAACTACTTATTCCAACAAAGAACGGGAAAGGAGTTCTGTCCTACTTGCATCTGGACATACATGTAAAATGCCCAGTTCCATCTGAAGAAAGCACCTTACTGATGTGGTAAAAATGGATGCACAAGCCTTAAATAATAACTATATTTTTTCTCATAACCTTTGCCTGCCTCTAAAACTATTTTGCTAATTTAAGAAAAGCAGTTGAAATGAGCCAGAACATGCAGAAGTGTCATTAATGTCATCGCCAGTTACTAACTTTTCAGCTTGCATTATTTACTCTCCTGCATGCTAATTCATTACAAGCTGTAAAATAAATCACTAAGCCTTTTATTCTTCAGCACAGAAAAATGTATTGGTGATAACATTTAGCATTTGTAGCTGAATTATACAAAGTAATGCTGAGAGCATGTCAAATTGGTACACACAACACAGGGCTTGTTAATGTTTGAGTAGCTTCGCAATTTGGTCAATATTTCACTTGTTTTGAAGGTTGTTGATGCATGTTTTTACTTAAGTTTTATGCAATGTAAAAAGATCCTACATTTGTAGTTTGAACAGTTGCTTAGAAGAAAAAAGAGACTATCTGTGATGGCATTATTAAAGACTAGATTCCAGTGTTCTCTGTGAATCCTCTTTGGTGTTTGGTGTAGTAATGGCTTATGGATTAAAGAACAGTATTAGCAAAGAGGTTATTTTATCAATTTTTCAACTGCTCCTTTATTTAAAGTTCTCAGTATTATTATTGCATTGATTTGGTACAAAACTTGAATCAGATGGAAATGATCACAGTACTAATGAAAATTCATTTTGTGTATTAGTATTGTTCTCTCACCAGATGGTGCTGTTCACACAGATCATGTTCTCACAGAATATAAGCTTGTGTGTTCACACCCGGTTATCATGGGCATGGTGGTAACCCCATGGGTCTTGTGACCAAAACTCCATCTCCTTCAGAGCATGAATTTTTAACTGATTCAGAGCATTCCAAAAGTCCCAAGATACTAAGCCTTGCAGATTCTGAGAGGTAACATGTTGGTGGTCATATTATGTTAGTTAGCCAAGACTTACCCCCCTCTTCTTTGGAATTCCAGGGTCAAAATCACCAACTTTCAGAAACATTGTGAAATTCTCTAGTGTTTCATTTTGAAAAGAAGTAGTGACCTCACAATCCTATAAATATGCACTCAGTATGTCCCACTGAGGGGACACGTTGGCCTACTCCAAGGAAAGTGGGTATAGAAATTGCAGCCTAAGTTCTTTCAGTGTCTTTTTTAACAGTACAGTTGTAATGGCAACTTGTTCTCTAATTAGATTTTATTGTGAAGAATTTTGAGAAAGAGAATTGCACAATTTGATTTTCAGTTTTAAACTGAGAAAACCTTATGTTTTGTAAAATATGGTTGATATAGGAAGCACCATATAATTAAGACACAATAAAATAGTAATAGTCATAATATAGTTGTTTTATTCAAATGTGTGCTTAGATTAATGTGGTTGCTGCACGTTAAATCAGACTTTTTACTACTGCTATAGCTACACCAGTCTAATACTATTTGCACCACATATCTGAAGCACTCTTACACCACTTTCAGGAGTTATTACTTCCACTGAAGAATCCTGGAAACTGTAGTTTGTGAAGGGTGCTGACCTCAAAAAGCTATAATTTCCAGGACCTTTTACAAACTATAATTCCCAGTTCTCCATGACTGTTCAAATGTTTTAAGAGTGCCATAAATGTATGGTGTAGGGATGACCTAGCCACCATCGGTATTCTTTGGTCCAGGTTCAGCACAATTGCAGTGTTAGAAGTTCTGATTTATGTGGTTTGTATTTTATATGTATTATTTATTTATTTAAACATACATGACACTAACTTAATTCCTTTAGCTTATTTGTTTTGCTTATTGCTGTAGATTTTCCCTAGGAAATGGTGTTGAGCTCAGATTACCTGTAATAAAAGATCAGTTATATGCCTTTTTTTTTCATTAGGTGGATCAAAAGCTAGCAATCATATAGCAGATTCCTTCTATGCCAGGTATTCACTTTGTGGTGCCTTTGTCAACCCATGGTGTAAAGCTCCCCTGCCCTGTTAGTAGAGGCCAGCATAAGCTATGTTCATCACTTGTTTAGGGTCTAGTCTATTGAATGACTCTGATTTCTCTAACACAGGCATAGGCAAACTCGGCCCTCCAGATGTTTTGGGACTACAACTCCCATCATCCCTAGCTAACAGGACCAGTGGTCAGGGATGATGGGAGTTGTAGTCCCAAAACATATGGAGGGCCGCGTTTGCCTATGCCTGCTCTAACAAATAATGGTAATTTAATTGAGAAGCTTACCACTGTTCCTCCATAACATGCCATCCTAAATAGCATGAAAGTATCCTGAGTAACACTAGTTGTACAGTCATATCTCTAGTTGCATTAGGTTCATGTTGTGGATTTTCAGGTTGCGAACGTGGCAAACCCGGAAGTGTATACTTCCGTGTTTCGCCGCACGTGCAGAAGCGTTCTTCATGCATGTACAGGAGCACTCTATTGCGTCACGCGCACGCACAGAGGTGGCGCTCTACTTACGGACTTTTCAGGGTGTGAATGGCGCCCCGGAATGGATTGCGTCCGTAAGTAGAGGTACCACTGTACAGGGGAGTGGGAACACCTCTTAACTCACGTGTTGCAGTTAAATAGGATTAGTCAGAATCTTGGAATGGACCCAATTATGCCAGGCTTTGGGGCTCTTTGCCCCCAAGAGTAGATCACTAGCTAGTAACTGAATAGTTGAACTGATTTATTTTAAAATAGCAATCAACCATGTCAGAATGAACTTTTTTGATGCATAATATTGGCAAGGGGCAGCCCACTGCTCCAAGTTCTTGGCAGATGCAAGCATCTTTCACTTCAGTGGAACAGACGTCAGTGAAGTATCTTTACAAGTGAAGCCAAGTGGAATTTAGAATGTGGTTTTTACTTATTTTTTTCTATTACAATATGAATGATTTGCAAACTGTAGATCTCTCTTTTTGTTTGGATTGACAGACATTACCTGAGTTAAATATACATTTCATAACCATTGGGGAAACAGTGCAATATTCCTTCGTATTCAAAACTTTATGACAAAAGGCCAGTTTTTAACCAGAGGGGAATTCCTTGAAGATAAATATTAATTTATGTGAGAAACAGCTGTAAGTTTTGATGCCAAGTGATCAAAACTAGTGGGTGTCCCTACTTAATCTGTTCCAGATAGTTTGTTACAGAAGCCAGAGAAGGAAATAGTGTGAAAGCTACATGAAAAGAAGTAGCCTTGACCTCAGAATACATATTTTCTGGTCACATTGCTAATTTGCAACAGTGATCACAGCTATATGATCCCCAGACATTACTCAGAGCTGTGGTAGTCTCTGATTCAGAACTGAGGTGCCAAATTGAGAAGATTCAGTCTTCTCCAACTGTAAAAACTATGCATGCTCTGTTTCAATAGCTTAAAAGATTTAAAGACTGATAACCTGTTTTCCTTTTATCTATCTGATCAAAAAGAATTGAGCTTGTAAATCCACCCCCTCCCCAAAGAAACCCTATTGATTCTGACATGTCCTTAAAAGAGAAAATAAAATATTTGTTATAATGTTGGTATATATTGTTTAGAGAAGAGGAATTTCAACTATTACTGTGTAATGATTGCATAGTTCTTTTTTGCACGCTCTTTCAAATTAGGCTATGAAAAATATAGATAGTTCATTGAGTTACATTCCTGTAAAGAACCATAAAATGTTAGTAACCCATTGATACCAAACTGTTCAAATTCACATATCAATGTTCTTACCACTTAAAAGATGCCAAGGCACACTTCAGTAAATAACCATTTTATTAGTAAATCATTTTAACAGTGTGTATGAGAAAAATCAAAATGGATTATTGTGATTTCAGAACAGCTACCTTATATATCAGTCTTGAAAAAGTTGTTGTTTGGCATAGAAAGCTGAGGATAAAGATCCAACGTTATATTTCTATCAGTGGCAGAGTCTGGGCTTGGTTGTAGTTTTGCTGCATCTGCAGACAAACAAAAAGGGTGTAATAGAATCAGAATTTCGGGGTTGGAAGGGACCCCAAGGTGCAATGCAGGAATCTCAACTAAATCATCCAGGACAGATGACCATCCAACCTCTGCTTTAAAAAACCTTAAGTGAAGGAGAGTCCACCACCTCCCGAGTAGCTCATTCTTCTGTCAAACAGCTCTTACCATCAATAAGTTCTTCCTGATGTTTAGTCAGAGTCCCTTTTCTTGTAACCTGAAGCCTACACTCTGAAATAGGAGAAAGCAAGCTTGCTCCATCTTCCATGTGACAGACCTTTAGATATTTGAAGATGGCTATCATATCTCCTATTGGTCTTCTCTTTTCCAGGCTAAACATACTCAACTCCCTCAACCATTCTTCAGAAGGCTTGATGTGTATGTTGGAAACACTAACAGGAAGCTAGCTTCAGTGAATTAGAGTCTTGCGTCATGAAATATTAGAAGTGTTTAGAAGTTGCATGAAATTAATGCTCTTGGGTGGAACATGGTGGGCAGTACACAAGTTCATCCAAACAGGGGTAAATTTAAGAAACAGTACTCTGTGAAGGTACTGAAGGCAAGGAACAATGGAGCTACAGGAAAGCTTTTATTTGTTTATCTGATCCTGTGCCTTAAGATTGAGCTATTCATGAATGTCCATGTGCTAGATGCAGCACATGTAGTACTAATAAGCCAGTGGAAACAGGATACAGCACTATGCAAAGTTCAGTAAGAATGAAGGTGCAGGGTATAGATTTGATGAAAACTCATGTTTCACACAAAGTTCTGGAAATGCAGTTTCTGTGATCCACTGTGCTGTAAGCCTCTAAAAATACAATTGGCCAGAAAATAATATAGAAATTTATGTTGCATTGATTTTAGCGAAAACATTCAGACTTGGCAGCATTATACATATTTTCAACTAGGAATAAGTCCAGAGCGTTTCTTTGGTTAATGAACAGTTGGTACTCTTAACAACTACAATTTAATGGCTCCTAAAAGAACAATTAACAAACAGAATGAAACAATAAGAGATATTAACACCTTGGGGAAATCTACACTTACTACAGAGGTATGGTTTGGGTTTCTAAGCAAAATAATTGCATTGGTTATGTATCTTTCATCTACATTTTCTTTTTTCTTTAGAATAAAAGGCAACTTTTTATTTGTTCTTTTTCTCTTTGCATACTTTGTTGAAATAGTCCAGTTAAAGCTCAACAAATGTTCGTAAAAATATTTCAATAAAATAAAATTAACAACAACAAATAGAATAGGCATAACTTAGAGAGCCTAACAATATCAATGAAACCTTTGATTCCAGATCCATTGTCTTTCATTAAGCAGTAGAGGCTGGTGGACCCTAGACTTGGTGTGGCTGCAAGGAGGTCTCCATCCTTTTCCCTTGAAAAAGTAACAGTCGGTACTTAAGGGATACAGTTGTAGAAGTATTTAGCACCTAAAGTGTATTTCCCTTGTTCCAAAGGGGTTCCTGCTGCTACAGTTGCTACTCTGCTGGGAGAAACAGATGTGGCCCTGCATGTTCCAGTTCTGTCCCTATCCTCCTCTGCAAAGACACAGTGGAATCGTAAACGTCGCAATTTTGTTAACACTTAGCATTTAAGTATCTTACCTTGGTTCAGAAGGGACCCTTGCTTTCACAATTGTAGGTTCATGCCAAAAAAACCTCAGAAATACATTACTCAGAAATAAACCCCATTGAATTTCATGGGGATTGTTCCATAATATATGCAGGATTGCGCTCTGAATACTTGCAAAAGCATTTTGAAATTTTGCGGAAGGGGTTGAAACAAAGCATCTGTTGTCAGCAGATAAAAAAAAACCCCAAAATGAGATATTGAGAAATTGATTCAGGAGTCTAATTCAACTCGACAGATCGCAGAGGAAGTTAAGGAAAAGGTTGTTGCTGTGGAAGCGAAGGTAACTCAGCTGGAAACAGAGAGAGTCCCAGATCTACAGAAGCAACTTGAGGACCATAAGTTGGCGCTTTCTATGATTGAGCTCAAGAAAAAACAGACAAGCTTGAGGATTAGAGCTGTACCTGAACTGGGAAAAGACTGCTTGATAGACTATCTCACGGAGGAATTTGCAGACTTTTGGGAAAAGAGGAGTTCAGAATTGTGAGGGCCTTTAGACTTGGAAGAGGAGGGAAGAAGGAGAAGAATAGAATAAGAGACTGTTTGATTACCCTCCGATCTAAAGAAGAGAGAGATAAAATTTTGGGCTGGCATTATGAGAAGACTTTGGTAATACATCAGTCAAGAGTGGAAATATTTAAAGATATCCCAAAACATCTTCTGGACCTTAGGTCCAACTTTGGAGATTTGGTTGCCCTGCTGAGAAGGAACAAAATCATCTTCAGGTGGGAATTTCCTCAAGGCCTATCCTTCAGCTTTAAAGGAAGGAAAATAAAAATAAGATCAGTAGAAGATAAAATAAAGTTTCTGTTTAAATACGAAGAAGATCTGCAGAAGGGAATTGGAAAAGAGCCAGCAGTATTGGACAGAAGATCACCAGATAGAGGATCAGAGCATTGGAGAGAAGATCACCAAACAGGGGAACGTTGGACATATCAACATTATCTTTTGGATTGGACCCCCCAGTGAACGTGCCAACACCACCACCAACAGCAGAGGAGCAAGCTTTGGGGGCAGTTGGGGGGGTACATGATGGCGCTGCAGGCCTTGAGTTGGAATGTGAATCGACTGAACTCTCCTGAAAAAAGGCGGAGAGTATTTCATATATTGAAAAAAGAGCATTTGGACTTGATTTGTTTACAAGAAACACATGTGACAAGGTTACACAGGAAGTTAGTGAACAATAAAAGATTAGGCCAAGAATTTATCTCATCGGATAAAGTAAAAAAAAGAGGAGTGGTCCTCTATGCAAAGGAGAGCCTATCACCAAAATTTATATTTAAAGATGATCAAGGAAGATTTGTTGCAATTGAAATTCAAACGCAAGGAGAAAAATTCCTGATAATAGGCATCTACGCACCAAATGAAAGAAAATTGGAATTTTTAAAGAAGTTACATGAGACTCTGATGGATTATATGGATTACAATATGATTTTGATGGGAGACATGAATGGTGTAGTGTCTACAAATATGGATAAGGCACAAAGACAGATAGTTACCAAGGATGGAAGATTACCAAAAACTTTCTTTGATATGACTGAAAATATGGACTTAGTTGATATCTGGAGAACTAAGAACCCTCTGGGAAGAGAGGGAACCTTCTTTTCTGAGGCTAAAATGACATGGACAAGAATTGACCAAATCTGGGTAACCAGAGGACTGGCTCCGAAGACTAGCAAAGTGGAAATCTGTCCTAAGACCTGCTCCGATCATAATGCCGTGAAGATGGAAATGAAATTGACGCCAATTGGTTCCTTTAGATAGAGGATGAATGATACCTTGTTTAGGAATGAAGAATTTACTAAGAAGGCGCAAAAAAACTTCGATAGACTATTTTGAGATAAATATGAACACTACTGTGGAAAAAAGAGTAATCTGGGATGCAAGAAAAGCAGTCATGAGAGGATTTTTGATACAACAGAATGCAATTAAGAAGAGAATTCAAAATGAGAAAAAAGACAAAATCCTGGAAAAAATAAAGGAGAGAAGAAATTGAGAGTGAAAGCAAAGTCGCAGGAGATTTTGAAAGAGATAAAGTTATATCAAGTACAATATATGAAAATGATGAATCAGGAAATAGAATGGAAGATTAAACAGATGAGACAAAAGACATTTGAATTGGCAAATAAGTGCGGGAAACTGTTGGCTTGGCAAATGAAAAAAAGACAAAAACTTAATACCATTACGAATTTGGAAGTGGAAGGAAAGAATATACAGAATCCAGTGGAAATTAGAAAGTGCTTCCAGAGGTATTTTAAACAATTTTATACACAGGAGAAGCAGAAAGAAATGGACATTGATAAATTTTTTGAAAAGGAATGGACTACAAAAAAATTCCCAAGAAAACAAGTTAATGTTGAATTACAAAATAACGGAACAGGAAGTAGAAGGGGCCATTCAGAACATGCAATTGGGTAAATTTCCAGGACCGGATGGACTGACTTCAAGATATTATAGATCTCTGAAAGAATGGTTAATACAACCTTTAAAGGAAGTCTGTAACGAAATATTGGAAGGGAAAAGGGCACCAGAGTCGTGGAAGGAAGCTTACATCACACTTATACCGAAAACAGAGACTGAAAAGACACAGCTCAAGAACTACCGCCCCATATCATTGCTTAATGTGGATTATAAATTTTTTGCAGACATTTTGGCTAAAAGATTAAAAAAGGTGTTAGCAGAAGAAATCCATAAAGACCAAGCGGGCTTTCTCCCGGGCAGACATTTGTCTGACAATACAAGGAATATAATTAACATTTTAGAAAAACTACAAGTGAAGATTAATACCAAAGCAGTTTTTATATTTGTGGACGCAGAGAAAGCCTTTGACAACATTTCCTGGAGTTTTATGAAGAAGAATTTATTGGGGATGGGGGTTGGAACACTTACTTCTGGGTTTGCAGCATTCGGGAGCTGATTTGTTAGACAACTAAGCCATTCGAGAACCAAGGTACCACTGTAGTGGAGACAGGTTCTCCCAGAGTCTGCTGGAGTGGCAAAGGCCTGGGAATTCTGGAGCCAGTAATCTGAGCCCTGGTCACTGGTAGGAACTCTGCTAGGATTCTGGGAGTACCCATTGCAACTTCCATCATTGCCTATACATTCCTGGGTCAGTTCTTCAGTTTGGGTGATGACAGATTTATTAAATTGTAGAGTTGGAAGGGTCCCAAGGATCATCTAGTCCAAACCCCTGCAATGCAAGAATCTCAACTAAAGTATCCATGACAGATGACTATCCCACATCTGCTTAAAACCCTCCAATGAAGGAGAGTCCACCACCTTTCAGGGGAGTTCATTCCATTGCCAAACAGCTCTTGCCGTCAGAAAGTTCTTTCTGATGTTTAGTTGGAATCTCCTTTCTTGTAAATTAAAACCATTGGGCCAGGTCCTACCTTAGATCCATAGTTAACAGGTATAATGAGACTTTTGCATAGTTTTACAATAAAAACAAAGGGCTTTCCCTGTTTTACTTTCTGGGAAAGAAAGAGGCTGGAGAAAAAGACTAAGCCTTGGCTTTGGAGATTTGGATTGTGGGGGGGTCAGAAACCTGGCAGGGTTATGCCCCACTTTGCCCATAAGAGGGACCTCCCCTGCCATTAAGTGACAATAATCTTTAAATTATTTAAGGAGAATACATTACACCCAGAACAGTCCCAAATACTGACTTGAAAGAAATGCATTCTTCAAAGCAGTTTCTTCTTCTTTCAATCATTCCAATGGATATAGTTAAATACTTGTCTTAATTCAGAGTGATTTAATACCTTAGTCCTGGGCAGTTCTCCAAGTTGTATTTTCTTATGGCTTCTGAATGAAATAAAACAAGTCATGCATTAAGTCCCTCTTTACGTCTTGTTAGATTCTGCTTATTTATATAAATATTTTATATTGCTTTTCCACCTGTTTGAAGCTGTACTTCTAAATGTAAATGTAGATTAGACATTTGTCCTTCTTATATTTGAAGTTCCCAACTCGGTTTTCAAATCTGTCAGGATCTTGTTGGATTTCTAGGCTATTTTCAAAGTTGTTAGTAATTACTTTCAGCTTTGTATCATTTGCAAATTTTGTGAATCTATTTCATCTAGGTCATTTGAGTGTAGATGATGAACAGTACCAAACCAACTGACCCTTATTATTTATTTACTACTTGAAAATGATACATTTATTAGTCTTTGAGTGTCTTACTTCTTTCCTTCTTCTGAGGTGATCAAGTTGGCATATATATAGTTACCTCTATTTCATATTCACAACAACTCTATGAGGTAGCCTGTTCAGATAGACTTGTCTAAGGTCCTCCAGTGAGCTTCCTGGCTGAGTGGAAATTCCAACACAGTGGAACCTCGGGTTACATACCGTCCTCCTTACAAACGGTTTGGGCAACGAGCTCCGCTAACCCGGAAGTAGATGCTTCTGGTAGCAAACTTTGCTCCAGGATGTGAGCGGATGTCACGCACCGGCGGCGCAGTGGTAGTGGGAGGCCCCATTAGCGAAAGCGCGCCTCATGTTAAGAACGGTTTCAGGTTAAGAAAGAACCTCTGGAACAATTAAGTTCGTAACCGGAGGTACCACTATATATGTCTTTCTAATCTTAGTCTAACATTCTAGTCAGTACACCATGCTTCCCTTCTACTTGATTCTGAGATTTCCAAGGCTTTTCCTTACAATTTGTGAAATAATTTCCTTGTAGATTTATATTGATGTATCTTAAGTATTCATTAATGTACTTCCTTAACATTTATACCAGTATCCCTTATTCTTCTTATTCCTATCTGTATTGTTCATTGTCCAAAATAAAAAAGTTTATGAGTTTATGGCACCTGCATTGTTTCCCTTTCTGCTTGAGCCAGCAGCCCACATCTTAAAGGCTATTTTTTCCCCTACTAGATGCCTCACTGTACATCTGAAATAAACCTGACCCTTATACTAATAAAAGGAGACTTGGCCAGCAGCCAGGTTATGTGCGGGAACCTGCCTACTGAGTGGTAATTTGCTTCCTTTGTGCTCTGTACCCTGATCTGTGCCTTGGATAGGCCATTTCACAACAGTTGTCAACAGCTTTTTTCATGCCACACTCAGACAAATGAGTTGCCATGGGATAGACAAGCAAAACCATGTATAGAGGTGAGGTACACAGCTGCAGGGTATCTACCCTTTGCACTATCCATTTTTCTGCTCACTGTGCTTCCTGCCAGCCCTCTCAAACTGGACTCCACGGTTACCATTGCTATGTCTGGGTGAAAAGGGAGGGGCGCTAAACTTCTCTGGTATTTGGCACTAGTTTAATGAAAGTGTTGAAGTTAGAAATTGGAAAATGTTAAGTCTCACTGGATAGTAGCCTATGATGAGATATGTGTTTGTAACTGGCTTGTTATGCTTGGAATCTAACACTTTGTTCCTTGTTTAAAGCACACATATGACCTTCCTTCAATTTCTTAGTCGTTCCCTATTTGTATATTTCCATAGTTCTGTATTTCTTAATGTCTGTGTAAAGCAGGGTTGGTTTTTTTTCTTTTTGAGGTTAACATGAATGTTATATAGGAAAGAGTCCTGGCCCAAGTAACACCCGTATTCATTCTGAATTTGCAGAGATGACTTGTGAGGTGTGAAATCCATGAATCTTTTCCTAGAACACTGCATACACTGAAAAGGACATGGCACAGGTGGATGATGGTTGTGCTCCTCTTGAAAGAGCATCTTCATAGCTTGGAAATACTTCTGAGACAAGCATTGGTTCTAGAGACCCAGGTACAGAGTTCCTTACTAGCAACAGGTTCACTAGCTTCAACTCTTCCCGGAAGGGATAGCCTTCCCACAGTGATCTCCTTTTTCCTAGTTTACTTTCCCAGCAGTGATAATGAGATCTGGGCTTAAGGAGGGCACCAATTTGCTACTCCTTTGTCTCATTGTAGCACTAGCCCTGTTGTCAGGTGAAGTTTGACATGTGGCAGTGGGAGAAACAGTCACAACAGGGAACTATGGCTTAATTCAAGCTGGGAACTTTGCGCTGGATATGACAAGTAATGGAAGGAGTGGAAGGATGAGGAAAGAGCACTCAGACTTGACACTGAACTGGACTCTATAGAGTTAACCATATAAAATTTATTTTTTTCTTAATCATGCAGGTAAGGCAATATTGTTCCACGGAGTTATTATTTTGCCTTTCTTTTTCTAATCAGGAGTTACAATGTCTGCACAACCAAAACAAATTAAGTTACAATATAAAAGTGGGATAGGTGAGGAATGTGTGACAAATGGAAAGGATAATTGGGGAGTCTGGGATAGCAAAATGCTGAAGCTGAAGTTATCACATACAGGTGCATCCTTATTTTAAAGTGAGCATCCTCTTTCTTTGTTCATTAGAGTCAGCAGCGGTTGTTGTCTGACAAGCACAAAACACTGAGCTTCGGTCGCCTGATTAATGATTTCCAGCCACCATGTGGGTAGTCTTGATTGCCAAAGAATCATATACAAAGTAGTTTCAGTACTGATAAATTCAGGAGCTGTCTTTGTTTATCCCAGAATTGTTGTCCATAAGACATTTCCACATGTAATATGCAGCATAATTTTCACCTGTACACAAGCCAGCTAACTATATTTTCTCTCATTCTCTGTGTATGTTGCTGTCAAGTCTATAGAAGCCATTAGTGTCTTGTTCAGAAATAGGATATGTTTGTTGTATTTCAGATTTTCAGCATTTCCCCCCAGATACATGGATAGTGATTCAACAGTAGCCAATGTTAGTTATACTCTGAGTAGACCCATTGAAATAAATGAACCTACTCTATGACTTAGATACCACTCATTGTATTACAGTGAGAGCGCTTTATATTTGATTATCAGATGGATATTAAGTGCAACATGGCAACTCTTCAATTACCCAATTAGTTATGTGAATCAGCTTTAACATCTCAGACACCATAAAGCAATATTATTATCATTATAATTATTAATTCAATCTCTTACCCACCTTTCACTGTAAGGTCACAGGGCACGTAACAGCAGTTTCAAAATAGAATATTAAAAACTGTTCAAAGCAATTTACAATCACAAGAATAGGGTGGGTTCTGAAATATACCTCTCAAGTGTCAAAAGAGCAGGGCAAAGATGTAAATTTATGCCCAAGGCTAGTTGCCAGGATTTTCCCATAGGGATATATAGGAGGGACTGAGATGTCTAGTTCAGACCAAGGACAGAAATTCATGGGACAAATCTCACCACCTATGGAAGTGACCTTGATAGGCCAGAGCAAGTCAGAAGATACTTCCTGCTCTTTTTTTTTTTTTTTTACTAGCACACTCAGGTTTTTAAATTCACATCTTTGAATGTCATGACATCTCTCCCTGCTGAGTTGTTTCTAATGGTGGCAGGAGCTCTCACCGCTCCTTTGGAGACTACAACGCCCTTTCTTAGGTCCATGGTTTTGGGAACAGTCCCGCCCCCCTCGCCACCTCTCTGGCCGCATCACTTGAAGATCTTTCCCTGGTTGAAGGCTTTGCCAGCGTGCTTAAACTCACCCTCCCACAGGAAATACTCCTTCACTATCATCTTGCACTCCTTGCTCTCCAGGTCCAGCTTCCGCCAAGTGTAGGATTCGTAATCCACCTGCCAGTCGGGGCTCAGCAGAAAGGTTAGCTCCTGCCCACGGAAGACCCAGATGCCAGAGATGCACCTGGCGTTGTTGGTGCCAAGTTCTCAGCAAACTTCTTGGCATCAAACTGTGCCATCTTCTCGCATAGCTTCACCTCTCCCAAGATAGCCTTGAACTGAGGGTGGTTTATGCAGGTCGCAAACCAGCGGTTGATGTTTTCGTACGGCTGGTGGAAGGATGGCTCCAAAACCTGCTTATAAAGGCAGATAAGTATGCAGACAATTGTGATGCCAGCCAGTGTGATGCATTCCCCCACCAGGAATGTCCTGGTCTTCAAATGGGCACCGAGGAGGGCCAGAATCCACTTCACTTCCTCCTTGGCATACTCTGTAGTCTGTTTGTTGTAATGCATGATGCGCAGTGTGGGGAAGACCCCACGTGCTGGCAGGAGGAACAATGTCGCTGTCCACAACGCTCACCCACTGGATGACCTGGGCAGCTGCCTCCTTGGTGAGTCCTCGCAGCTCCTCATTACTGATGTAGTGTGCAATGGCATTGCTCTCAAACATACAGAATCCATCGTCCCCTTCAAAGGCTGGAACCTTTCTTGTTGGTCTGCCCAAAGTGGAATTGTGGTGGGGTGAAGAGGACCTTGATCTTGGCGCCACTGTACTGGGCAGCTATGAGGGCTTTGAATGCCCACCAGTTCTCGAGGTAGGTGTAAAGAGTCCCAGCCGCCACCATCTTAGCGAGGAAAGGACTACTTCCTGCTCTTTTAAAGTACTTTTAGGTCCAGTTTGCTCACCACTGAGCAATAAAGAGAGGTTTGCACAAATGCCTTCACTTTGTTCCTCCCACTGCATCTCCACTTTTGCCTCAGCTCAGACTGTTCATTACTGCCCCAAGTCAATCATGTATGAGCAGGGCAAGCCATCACAGTACCAAGGGTGGAAATGTCTTGCATGAAAAAGTGCAGCACACTGTGGCATTTCTTTCTAAATGTCATTAAAAGCAATGTTTCCTAAAGGTGTGTCAGGCTACACTAGTGAGTTTCAGGAAGATAGGAATGAATAGAATACTGTGATCTCCAATAAAAAACTGAGAAGGAGAATTCCTAGTAAAATGATATAATGAGAAGAGAATGGCAGTAATCATCCCCCAAAAATGTTTCATTCATGTATTCAAATACTTCTGAATGGCAACCATTGCTTTATCAAATCTCTCAATGTTCCTTATTTTTGTATGAAAGGATTTACAATATCTATTGTACCACACAAGGATTTTCTGTGGTCAAGACACATATCAGGCTAGTAGGCATATTTCTTTCATGTGACAAAAGTACATTGAGATGAATCCATCTACTTCTTATAATTATTTCATGGCAGCACATGATGTCCAATGGTTCCCAGCATGAGTCATTTAGAATATTTAGTACCACTGTGTTGACATTCTGCCAGGCACTTGCTGATAGCCGTGTGTAAGGAGTTTTGTTGCTGGATTTGATTCGCCTCAAAGCAGGTCGCAAATCTCAGTTACAGTTCAGTAGATCATCGAGATTTTATTGTTTAAGTTAGCTCTGTTTTTCTGGCTTGCTTCCAAAGCCAAAACTCAGAGTGTGGGTTCAGAGGGAAACATGAAGGGAAGGGCTGAAAAGGCAACCTGCTGCTAATGTGTAATTCGTAACTTGGTTCCGACTTTGACATTGTCCCCTGTGGAATGACAGCAGTTTAAATGGTTATAAAATTCATATCTTTGTTTAGAAGAACAAAGATTTTCTGTCGGTTCTGCAGGTTGATGTGTTTCTCATTCTTGTCATACTCTTAATCAAGGGATACAACTGACATGAATTGTGCTAAATATTACTAGCAGGAAGCTGCAGATAACAAGGCTCTCAATATAAGTTAAAATGACAAACCACTGGCACACCTTTCCACGTTGAAATAAAAACCACCTACCGTGTCTGTGTGTAAAGAAAATCACAGGCGCTAGAGAAAGGGATATTGGGTACACAAAAACATTTTAGAGAGAGCTACCCTTCTGTTTTTCCCTGCACCATTTTGTTTCCAGTGGTGGTATGTGTCACTCAGTTTGTTGCAGTCAAGAAATAGTGTGGAAGTAAGCATAGATCTCCAAACATTTGGTTGCTGTGTACCAGGATCATTGGATGTTTCCACCACATTGTTTGCCTATGTAAGGAACAACAAGGCTGTGGATTACTAAATCTTTCAGGTTACAGAAACTCCATTTGGCTCCGAAAGGCTGCTCCTGTGGTTGACTTTTCTCCCCAGTTGGCCTTAATTATTCAGAAGCACTCTCTGTTTTGAATGTGACCACTCCTGGGATGAAACCATCTGAAGCCCTCTTAAGTCTTTGAGATTTAGAGCTTTATCAAACTGTACTATAACCCTCTGTATTCACCTGTATTAATCAGTGCATGATTATCATGAACAAATCAAGCTATAGCTGTAAACAAGGTTTTGT
The DNA here is from genome assembly GCF_965112155.1 of Podarcis liolepis. Lineage (NCBI taxonomy): Eukaryota > Metazoa > Chordata > Lepidosauria > Squamata > Lacertidae > Podarcis > Podarcis liolepis. The sequence goes on from NC_139564.1 coordinate 49,651,063, forward strand.
TCTTTGTTGGTAATTGTGAGTAGATCAGGACTAGATCAGTTGTGAAAAACTGCATTTAATTTGTGCCTTTATTTCCAGAGAGCTGAAGCACTCTGGACATGTACTAACATTAAGATACTTTCCTTACCAGGACATTTGGTCTTATCCAGAATTATGATTATAAACTGCTACTGAGCTAAAAGCAGTGTGCCATTTCCTATCTCACTTACCTGGGATACTGATTCCCAATAGCCACATCCTTTCTGTGACCTCACATAGAAATAAGGATGCTAGACACAAAGGTTGGATGAACTGGACCACATTTATTAATTTTAATACAACATGGAACTGCAATAGGGAACCAGGTGCTGGATGCTAACTACTCATAACAAACTGTGGGTGTGTCAGGGCTTATCCATACTTACTGTTTGCGCCTCTCTTTCCAGGTGCAGTTTCACGCTTAAAAGCTCCATGCCCAAGATTCAACAGTGAAACACAGATCCCCTAGTATTCAGAGGCATCTTAGACACATACGTCTCTATTAAACTTCATGCAGATATCCAAGCTATATACATGGAAGTAATGCCTGTGCAAATGGAGGCAGGGAGGGATAGATGATACTAGGAAAGCTCATTCTGAACCATCCCTGAAGATCCCCAAAGCCAACTGTATCCAGTTTAGAATGGGTTTGGGGCAATAAAACCTATAAGTTCGTCTTCTGAGCCTTTCCATTCTAAAGCATTGAAAAGAATGCAGGCTTGTCCAACAGGTAGATCGTGATCTACCCGTAGATCACTGGACTTCTGCGGTAGATCACTGGTAGATCATTGGCTCCCTCCAAAGAAGCTGAACAACTGTGGCTCCCCTAAAAAAAAGCTCAACATTTTACTTCCTCCCTGAAGAAACTCAACAACTTTGACCTGAACCCCTCAAAAGGGGGTAGATCATTGCCAGTTTTTAACTCTGTGAGTAGATCGCAGTCTCTTGGGAGTTGGCCACCCCTAGAATATGGTAACAGCCATTGCTGCCAAGTAGAAATCTGATATTCCTTGTTTCAAAGCTCCTTGTATGGCTTGGGAAACAAATCAGTTCATTTCTAGCTCAGTAAGCTACCATATAGCCCTTATTTCCAACGCAAAGTATAAATTTTCCTTCAATAGGGACTGCAACTCTCGTCTCTGCAGCTTTCTGCTTCAGACATCTAGTAACTATTCAATGTAACACAGAAAAGTGTTAAGGTTTTTTTGTGTTTTTTAGTACATATAAGTGTCATATGTACTCTTAGCTAACTCACTCTTGGCCCACATTCACTCTTAGCCCAAGGAGCTACATGCCAGTGTGTATCACCAGTGTGGTCACATCCAGCCCCGAAACTGGGAGCTATCCACTCCTAGGGAAAGTTTAAAGGTCTACATGTGGACTCATAGGATCTGTTGTAGTCTCAATTCCTTGTGTAAATTGCATTCATAGGTCCAAGTGGTGAAATTGACCCCAACACAATCCCTATCGCTGAACACTTTTGCTATGTCTACAATTACTTGAAAATTGATGATAAAAGAAATAGGGTAAGAGCCCAAGATGTTATTCTGATAGTGGAAGGCTTGAGCATACCTTCCAGTTCTGTCTGTGATTGGGAACCTGGTGCTGTGAGGGCTCCTGGCCATGTGGAGGACTGGAAGTACATCCAGCCATAAATACTTACAACCCCCCTTCAGATTGCTCAGCCCAGAAAACCAGGGTGTATGGGACAGGACTAGCACATTCAGTCTACAGCTCTTCCGCATGTAGAATTTAAGAATGCTTGAATAGGGATTTAAATTTTACCACCACTTTTGGTGGAAATGACAGAGGAACTGCTGTGAGAGGCAAGCAGATTCTGTACTCCGATCCATCCACTCAAATGCCCCTGGAACAAGTTATATCAAGACTTACCACCAACCTTGGCCTGTAACACCCATTTTTAAAAAGATGTCTAGGAGGGAGCCAGAAAATTATAGTCTCATTTGCCTACCTTTTGTCCTAGGTAATTTGGTAGAAAGTATGTTTGAGGGAAAAGATGATCAAGAAAAATCCTGAAGCTGCAGGTGGATTGGTACATTGATCCAAGAAGTATAAATCTCAGTCCAAACACATTTTGAGCACTAAGTCCATCAGGAAACTATGTAAAAATATTGGCACCTGCTAAAAACATTCCTGTTTAGGCTAGTGTACTCAGATATTTAGAAAGTTGAGGTAATTTTTATCTTCTTTTAGTATTTTAACTTTTTTAAGTTTTACAGTAGGGTCGTAAATCTTTCTTGATTTTATTGTTTTATCTTTTGTTAACCGCTTTGAGGTTTTTACAATCAAGCAGTGTATAAATTTTAATGAAATAAATAAATAATATAAAAGTGTCCTCCCAGAAAACATTCACATCTCTGAAAATGTATTTAGAAAGATCTGTTCCATAGTTGACTTGGGGAAAGGTGGGGGTTGTGAGTGAGGTTGGGAATGGACAAACTTTTCAGCCTGACCCTTACTATCAGGGTGGAAAGAGTTGTCACAGAGTACCTGCATTTGTTCTGTCAGCTCTGCAGCTGTTATTCGGTATATATCTGGTACACTCTTTAGGTAGTAAATTTATAATGTACACAATGGCCATGTTTCCCAAAACATCCTTGCTTTTTACTAGTGTGACTGTGAAATACAATAGCAATGAAAAACTTGTATTCTGTTATTTTAGGGCAGCTAGTTAATCTATTCCACATTCTGACGCATCTTCCTATTGTGCTATGTCTCCCTGAAACAACTGCCTTTATAATTATTATTAATTATGTCATGTAAAGGGTACACTGTGTACTTTGGCTTCTGTTCTCAGCTGTCTGTAATATTTCAGGGCTGAAATCCTCTTTTACTTCTAACTACCAGATTATTATTCCTGAATTTTACTCTTACTGCTCTTCTTGTTTTTAAGGTCTTTTAATGCCCCTGGTTTAGTTTGGTTTTGGCCAGTGACTGAATAATTTGTTCCTCTCTTTCCAAATGTAAATGCATTTTAATTTCTCCCCCCACCCCTCTTGTTTGCTACATATGAGCTATTAGCTGACATGTTTATTTTCTAGAGTCTGGACCAGCTTTTAAAATTTGTTTTGCCTCCTTCAATTTATAAATGTTATAATCAATTATTTAGCTATCATTTCCCATGTGAGTCCTAAGCAGAATAGTTGATAGCCCTCACACAGGCCATTCGAAGAGACAGGCGTCTCTGAAGCAGCTGACACTGGTGAGCCCAGCTAGTTTCCAACCTCTCTTGAGTGCCAGAGTTTTGAGGGCCAGCCAGCAATTGCACATTTCGTTCATCACTCAGCCAATGAAAAGGATGTGTTGTGCAAGTCTCTTCACTCCCCTTTGCTGAGTTTGCATTGTTTTGCCCATTGCATATTCAGCCTCAGGGTAGCATTGAAAGAAAAAGCTGGCCATCAGAGAGAAATACCCTCAAACTACAGCAGTGTAATTGCACTCAATCAGCATCAGCTTAGCATCAATAATTAGGCAGGGGCCCAATAATAAAGCTGGCATCTAGGCTAGCCAGTGAAAACATGAGTACTACTATAGAACTTAGACACAAATGCTTTCAGGCAAAATTAACTTCATATGAAGAAACTACTTCTTTAGCTATTGCACTTGAATATGAGCAGGAGATTCATTGCATTAACATGGTATTTGTGTTAATAATGTTTTCTTCCTCATCCTTATTGAAGTTTCAGCTAAATAATTTTATTATTTTGCTTGTGACATGCTGTCTTTTCGAATCTAATTAAAACTTACTTTTTCGTCCTTAGGTGGAAAGAGAACTCTGCAGAGATGAGCTCTTAATTAATGCACAGGGTCCCTGCGAGTCCCACCTCTCAACAGCAGTGATTGACATCCAAGGATACATAAATTACACTAATTGAGCTTTGCATCTACGCAATCTTTCCACAACCGACTCATCGGAGGAGGTAAGTGAGCAGACCAGCATAAAAAGTTACTTCAGCATGCCTGTGTGCTTTCCCTTTGGGGGAAAATATTTCCAGATTACTGAACATATGTTTCTACAGAAGACAGATTTTCTCTTCACTTTCTCTTCACTTTACTTTTTATTTAAAAATATTAGCATCTTAATACAGCCACTTACTCACCACACATATCACGACTGCCGGCAGCAAAATGTTACAAATCAGTGACATTATACAAATAATCACTTGGCAACACTAGTTGATTTTAAATTGTATTGAATCATTTCTTTATCTAACTAGGTGGGGATAAAAATTAGTCTTAACTACAGATAATTTCTGTCAGAGTTTAGAGGCCATGTCACTTGCCTCAAAGGTCCTGCTGAAATCACCCAAAATGACACAGATTAAATGAGTCTAGATATATATTTAAAAGTACTTTTCTTTCGGGCCCAAAGAGTTATGTTCATAAATTCACTGACATAACTTAGAGTGCTTGCTGGATGTAGATCATCTTTTGCAGCTTGGTGTGTAAGGACACATTTGAAGGAGCATGGTAAGCTTAGCATCCAGCTATATGAGCCCCCCAAAATGGCAGAAATATGGGGTAGTATTGGTGCAATAACAAATTGCTACCTCATTAGACCCTGCAGGGTGTCACTTTCACATACCGGCATATCCCACCTGGATGACTTACAAAACAGATTTATTATCTAGGTGGTATGGAGGTCATATGACATAGATCATTTTGGCCATGTAATAGCTGGTGTTATCATGGCTGTGCAAAGGTGGTAATAGGCCCAGGTCAAGTGGAAAATATAGGTCCCATTTCAAAACACACACACACACACACACACACACACACACACGTTCAATAATCTTTACCAAAGGGTCCCTTTGCCTCTCCCAAGGGAATTCTGAGTAGGCCCCCTCAACACTGTAAGCACATGACAATAGGCCCACCTAGCTCTTGCTCTGTTTTGGCCTGGGTGTTATTTGGTATCTGCCTCATGGTCACAGACAAGAGCAGTACTTATGTGGCCAAAGTCTATTCAAGACTCTCAGGATAATTTACCATACAAAAGACAAATTCTTCAGAGCAAAAGGGAGAAGATGATTTTCGTTCTTGAAATTGCCAGATGAGCAGGCTAAGCAAGATGCCGGAAGTATAGGAAAGAGTGGATATGCTGCAATTGCTAGGCAACTCCCAAGTACTGTCCCCTCACATGCTCATCCAGTTGGAGCCCAAGAGCAGTGTCGTCTTTCCTGGGTAGAAACACTGCCTGCAGTATAGCCCTGAGGTGTGCGGGCTTAATTGGGAATCCAGTATGGTGTGAGATTCTACAGGCAGATGATACGTTTGTAGGAGAAGCTCTGTGGCATGTGGGGCTTCTTGGCACTGAACTATTCCCCATGTGTTTGGCAGTGCCAGATATGTTTCTAGCTCTCTAACATCTTCTTTTTTGGCTAGATAAGTTTGTCTAAATCTGCAAAATATTTAGTCTGTTTCTGATGAATAATTCAAAAAATACCTAAGGATGAATTGCTTGAAATGTCTATAAAGTGTATTTGCATAATATTCTCCCTTTTCGTTTTGGACCAACTGTCCAGTTTTATAGTGCACTTTGATCTTCTTGTTGTAAATGTTGTTTAAAGAATGTTTGGACGGCATTCATTAAATTTAACTAGACATAAGATTAAGACTGTGGTGCAATGCAGTGAGGAGGAAATCATTATACCAGCTGGAACACAGTGGTTTAAAAGATATGATAGAGGGAGCTGGGTTGTATCAAGGCAATACTTGGTAGAAAAGAAAATTTGTAAAAGGAGTTTGGTGAGTGCTGGAAGCAATCAAGAATGAAAATGGATGGAATCCAAAACATGCCTACTTAAAACTTTCTCTGTGGCTTAAGCAACAGCTCCAGCTATAAAGATAATCTGTTTGGTCTGGGAAAATGGCTTTTGTCCAGTTTTGTGCTTTTGTCTAAATAACTTAAGATCATCTTAAAAGCGGTGTTTGCTTTCCTCTGTTTTGACATTTCTTTTCATTCACTAAAAATTTTCCCAGTGCCTTATGTTACATTCTCAGTGATAAGCATGTCTAACTGGTAGAATTTCAGTGCCAGTTTGGCACTTTGAACTTGTGTCCTTATAGCATTCCACTGATGAGATTGTGATTTCCTAGAAGGCTTCTTGTTCTTGATAAATTAAAAAATTGGGGTCTTTTTTTAGAGGTACCAGAAGGGTAGAATTTAAGTGTGATGTGTTCAGTGCAGGGGAGGGGAGGGCAGAATATTTATCCCTTTGAAATCCTATAGAAGACACTAACAATAATTGAATATTGTTAGCTCTAACTCATATATTTGGCTTGCGCTTTCCTGCCTGACTCACACTCTTTCACATTAAAAATAACCATGCACCCCAGATTCTGCAGCCAAGACAGGACTGAATTGTTCAGCTCATATCAGATAATTTTGAGAGTGTGGGTGGGGGAATCATTTTCCTAATCTGGCCTGGGGGGAAGAATGTACGTAGTTTGGAAAATCTGATCTGAAGTGATGCTTGAGAAACCTAGCTCTGATGAAAGACAAGGCAAGCCAGAGCTTAAATGGGAGGGAGAAGGCAAGAAGACTTTGTTCCTACGTAACTTATCTTTCATTAACGTGCAGGGAAACTTGTGTATCACTGTGAATGCATGTGGTATGGAGAGGCTTATTGCTTCACTCCCTGCGCTGAGATAGGAGTGAGTATCTTCAGTACACAACCCTGATATGAGCCTTGGTGGGAGGAGTTCCCATTAGCAGTAATGAAGAATTACGCCACCCCCCTTAACTCACAGCCCCATAGCGACATCACACTACCTTCACAGTGAGATTTGAGCTCCTTTGCCCCTGTAAATTAGTTAAGGAAATGTTGCTGTTTGTTATTTAAGAGAACATTTATTTTGGTTAGTAGGACTCTGGGCTTGATGCTTTTCTGTGCTGGCAGCTTTGAACAAGCACACGAAGGAAGTATTTTAGTTAAGAGAATCTATGCTTTGCCAAATTATTTTTTTTTAAATGCACATCAGGAGAACTGTGGGACCAACACTTGAAGGATACAAATATGATGCTTCCTTCAAGAGAAATCTTTAGGAGTATGAAAAATGCAAGTATACAGATTAACTGAGAATTCATACCATCTGAGTGTTCCTATTTATCAGAGGAAGTTCTGGAAGCTGTCACTGATAAATCTTTGTGCCTGTTTTGCCTCTTAAAGACCAGTTTTGAATAAAAAATTAGGATTCACCAGCTTTCTTTTCACTATGTTAAGCAAACTGACAATTAAAATGAATTACTATGGGCAGTTTACTAATATATCCTGTTTCAGAAACCAAAACACAACACCCTTTACAAAAGAAGATTAAAACCTACAGCTTGGCTTGCCAACTTTCCAGTTGGCCTCTATGGTTGTGCCTTTTTCAGCGGTGTAATCTGCAATGATCAGAAATGGGCTGTGATGAAGCCCCATTTAAGCTCTGGCTTGCCATCTCTTTCATCAGAAGCAGTGGCTGGTTAGAAATCTGACAATCCTATGCATAGCAGACAGAGATGAGACTTCATAAGTTTGCAATATTGGATCTTGGTGAGGCAACAGTGTGTTAAAAGTACACTAGTATCTGTGAAAAGATTAAGGGTATGAGGTTTACCTATATCCAGATCAGAAAGAAGTATCATTGTTTGCTTCTAGTTTGATAAGAAAGATTTTAATGTCCAGAGGCTGAAAAAGCCAGCTATTTGTTTTGTTGGCTATATATCAAGCAAGATCTAAATGATTTCCCAGTGCATATGCCCTCGTTTAGGGAATCTGTGGTTATACAGAAATTGGTACTATTCTCAGGTGGAGAGTTGGAATTGTAACATTGTGCCAAATTCCCATAAGCTGGCACTGCAGCACATGCATTCTCAAAACTCCCGTGGCAGCATATAATTGTTTAGCATTTATGCAGCCATTAATATGACAATAGTTGTGAGCCTTCTCAGCATAAATGTAATCCTCCAAATGTCAAATCAATGCAGTGCTATCTCACTTGACTCAGTGATAAACTACATAGAATGCTGGGAATTATAATATTTTGGAGGTGACGAGGTTCTACCCAGTTAGTGCTCTCTTCTAGTGTGTCCATGTTTTGACCGTCTACTCTCTAAAGGGCTGTTGACAACCTCACACTATTTTACTCTGAATTAATTAGTCTGACATTATCATTACCTTTTGCTCTGTCTTCATACTCACTAATGAATTTGGGCACTTTCTCAGACCATTTAATGCAGGTAAATTAACACCATAAGTCAATGTGTTCAAAAAAATGCACATGAACATACTTCTGTGCATAGGGAACGGTGCTTAGAGGGTTCATTTTAAAAAGAAATTAGTTATATTTCACCCTCTCCAAAAAGGAATTCATCCTTTTTCAGTTCAATTTATAGATGAATTCATAATTCATTCACAAGATCCTCAGAATTTTTTCAGCCTTCAGAATTTTACAAGCTGCTCTGCTAAATTATATAATATACATTAAAAGGATAAGAAAACATTTTCTTATTTTTCCTAACAATTATGATTTTTAGAATTAAACTGTAGCATCACTTTTCTTTTTTTCTTTTTTAAAAAATGATATCTTTTGCTTTTCGAACAGTTTCAACACAACACTACAAACAAACAAAAGGAAAAAAAGAACAATACAAATACAATACAAAAACACTACATACAAAACAAAGCAAAAACAAACAAAAACAATTTAGAAACACCTCAAACATTTTCAATATCTTATCTTTCATTCACTTATTTCCAACGACCTCCTCACACCTCCCTTTTTGTATTCCACTTCTATTAATTGTTTCAGCAATTCCTTTCCATCTTCCTCTGTTTTCTATCCTATAATTATCTTAACACATTCTTGCCTTATTTTTTCCTTTAATTTTCTATTAATCTATTTATACTTAATTCCTTATAACATTTCTACTAAAGCCATATAACTTCATTCCAACATTCTTCTAACATTCATTAATTTTACAATATTTCTATAAATAGTCTTTAAACTTTTTCCAGTCTTCTTCCCCCAACTCTTCTCCCTGGTCTCGGATCTTGCCAATCATTTCCGCCAATTCCATATAGTCCATCAACTTCATCTGCCATTATCCAACACTTCAGTGCTTTCAAGAAGCAACCATTCTCTCAGCCAGCAAAAAGCAGATGGTTCACAACAAAGTTTAAGGGTCTGGCAGGGCAAGTCCACCTCCTTCTTTGGCATCCATCAATATCTTAAATTTTACTCAAGGCTTCCTGCCCTGCCAAACAAATCTAGAGACGTCCCTCTGCCACCTCCTGAAACAATCCATCCCATCCAAAGCTTGCAATGTTTGAAACAAAAGCAACATCCCCGACAACACAGCAACCCTCATCCCCACCACAGCAACTCGGCCCAACAACAACAACTTCAGATTTGTCCATATTTCCAAATCCCCCTTCTCTTCAATCCAACGTCCTTCACAGTTATCCTTGAATAAATTCACATTTCTGGCGGTCATACTAACCCCCAAATACCTCGGTAGCATCACTTTTCAGATAGGTAAAAATGTAAACACAAGAGCCACAATGAAACAGAAAGTTTCGTACAGCAAATGGTAAATGGAGCCAGAGCAAAACTGAGTGAGGCTATACAGGCAAAAGGAGGCAGAGTTTTGAATGTGACTCTTACTTTTGTACAGTAGGCTATTACTCCAGCCACACAAGTGTCAGATGCTTCTATAGGGTGGGGTATAAATAATAAATTTATTATTATTATTATTATTATTATTATTATTATTATTATTATTATTATTTATTACTATAGACACCAGTACATCTCTCTGCCCTGTATCCAGGCAAGCAAGATGCATTATCACAGTTAACTGACACACTGCAGCCAAGCAAAGTATTTGAGGGTGCAAAGCAGGACGAGTGAGAGAGATAAACTGGGAGAAGTGAGTGTGGCCTGAGGAGATTCCAGAGGGCAGGATGCACAGTCATGGAGGGTGGCATTCAGCCCCCAGGTCTGAGGTTCCCCATCCCTCACATAGATAATCACAATTAGTTCTGCAAGATTGTCACTGGAGGGCAAGAAAGTCATTCTACAATGTCATAGCAGCCAGGTAAACGTCGCTTCACACATATTTCTATCTCCAGCTGCATTGTACCTGAAGCATCAAACAAAGTAGAATCAGATGTATAGCCTGTGAAGAAGACTGCAAAGTTTGGCATCTGTTATGGCTAGGCAGAGGGAACATTTTCACCGATGACAGATTTGTTCTGACCTAATCTGTCAAAATCACTGTGCCTGTGTCATTATTCACAGCTGGTGGACAGTTTGTTTTTTGAATATTTTACGTTCCTTACCAGCATTCTAGTGATTGCAACTAGAAACTATCACGTTTTGGTACACAGCATCCCCTTTTGTCATAGACCATTTGATCAAAACCCTGCAGTTTGGTCTTGCAGACCAACATGGCCTACATATTGATATTCAATGTTCACCTGCATCTATACAAGCTTTATATAGGTATAACATATTTGAAGTTGGAAGAATAAGATGTTGCTCTATGCCTGCTGTTTATGTTTTGTGTATGTATGTATTTCTAAAAAAGCAAGGATATTTTCAGCTAAAGAAAGAAAATTCATATTATTTCTACTCTAAAACCTATTTTCATTAACTAACATATAACACAGAAGCTATTTGAATATTTGCAACACCAAATGGTTATCACTCATTTGTGTTCTATTAATTTTTTGTTTGAGTTTATTTCTGTATTATTTTGTCATACTCTGAAATGATCCAGTTTTGTTTTTGCATTTCCTGAGAACCTTTATTTTTACCCCTATGAAATGACAATTACCTAGTCTGTGAGATTCATTAGACTCTGTGTCTTGTGGAATTATTTATTAGTAGGAAAATTAAGCATATGCTCATTATGTTGGCAGCTAGTTTAGCTTTAAACTCAGATGTTGTTGCCTGTAGTTAAAGCATATTTTGCATTAATTCATAAATAATATTTTGTAGTTGAGCTACAAAAAACATCTGTCCATCTAGGTAGATAATTCATATTCTTTCAAAATAAGCAACTAAAGTATTTACACTAATAGCAATGCAAGCATTTTATGAAACTGGAGAGCTGGGCCGACAGTGAGATATGACAACCTGAATGTGCCAATTAGATCAGAAATTTCATAAAGAGTGCATAGAGAGCCAACCTGAGCCACAACTTTCCAGATTTCAGTTTTGAATTTAGTTTTAAATGCCAGGGCTGAATCCTTGCCCATGTGAAGCAATAACAACAGAGTGTCAGTGAATACCGTATTTTTCGCTCTATAAGACACACCAGACCACAAGACGCACCTAGTTTTTGGAGGAGGAAAACAAGAAAAAAAATATTCTGAATCTCAGAAGCCAGAATAACAAGAGGGATCGCTGTGCAGTGAAAGCAGAGATCCCTCTTGCTGTTCTGACTTCTGGGATAGCTGTGCAGCCTGCATTCACTCCATAAGACGCACACACATTTCCCCTTACTTTTTAGGAGGGAAAAAGTGAGTCTTATAGAGCAAAAAATACGGTATATTCAGACAGTATTTTATTCACTGCTAGTTAAGCCTGGCTCTGGTCCATGGGGTCACGAAGAGTCGGACACGACTAAACGACTAAACAACAACAACAGCAAGTTAAGACATTGTACCCCAGTACACCTAGGATTGTGGGACCATGTTCTGTTTTCTTGGTTTATCCAGGCTTTGCTTTTGGAGCTTGGGTGACCAAGGGATCTGTTCCTTCAGCAGTGAAACAGCTCGGGCTGACAGCTGGCGATTATAGCCCTTCCTGGCTCTCTGCCAGGTCTTGATCTGGGCAGATACTTACATTTAATTCCTCCTCCTCCCACGTAGCCTCTCATGTACACTTTGTCAGTGGCCATGAAGCTTCTGCCTGCCTCACAGTCTCCTCTGCTCCTGTGATCCTGAAGGGGACAAATGGGAGTCCAAGGAACCTAGGTAATTCAGAATTGCCTGGAATGGTACCTTTCAGCCATCGGGGGTGTTAATCCTGTGAGCCCCTCCATCATAGGCTCATGTTGTATATACAGTGGTACCTCGGGTTAAGTACTTAATTCATTCTGGAGGTCCGTTCTTAACCTGAAACTGTTCTTAACCTGAAGCACCACTTTAGCTAATGAGGCCTCCTGCTGCCGCTGCGCTGCTGCTGCATGATTTCTGTTCTCACCCTGAAGCAAAGTTCTTAACCTGAGGTACTATTTCTGGGTTAGTGGACTCTGTAACCTGAAGCGTATGTAACCTGAAGTGTATGTAACCCGAGGTACCACTGTATGTGTAAATAAATCATATGTCACAGGGACACCATAGTCTCTGCTGTCCCTCACTGAACCCCAGGTAAGCTCCCAGAACCCCTGGAATATTGCACTGCTCAGAGATTGGGGTGGTGTGCAACAATATATAGTGAACTATAAGAACACTTTTACTTTCATAATTATTTTTCTGATATTAAAAAATTGTCCAATAGACCTTTTCTATGTTCAACTTTGGTGAAATTTTGTTCCTTCACTGTAATTTTTTAGGGTGCTCTCATTCATCATATGAATTGACTTTCTGTGACCAAAGTTGTTCTGTGTGAGAACAACTGTGTATATCACAAAACAGATGGATCACTATAGTGATGCCTGGTATGTCAGCCTAAGGCTGTAACTGACCCTTGTTATTTCTGAGAAAGCAAAAGGGAAATCTCTGCCTGAATTGGCCTGGTGCAAAAAGGAGATACAGCACATGTCAGACCAGACCCTAAGTGGAATTCACCACACCTACTGCAATGTCTCATAAAGAGGCAGAGCATAGTTCTGCAAACAGTGAATCACTTCACAGACATGTTGTGATTCGCTTAAGCACCAGAGCATGGTGCCAGCCAATGCTTATAAGATCAAGAAAAGAATTATATAAGGATGTATGAAAAGCTTCGAAGAATTGAAACCCTGTTTTTAAAAAGAAAGGAAAAGAAAAGCTGCCTTTGAAATGACTTCAGATGTTTTGCCTCATTAGGACTTTTCAAATTTCCATAGTATACACTTGCCTTGCAACATTGGAAACAATCCTGACATCACATCACACGACTTCCATCACTTATCCTTTCATTCAAATCTAGTATTCCATCCCTCTGAATGATGTAACCTGCCTTCTGCTTTCTAGCACTTCAACCTCCTTCCAGGGTCACTGAAGTTGGGGGTGGGGAGAACAGAACATCCCCCAGAGCCTCCACTCCAATTTCCCACCTAAATAAGGACCACAATGTTATTATCCACAAGACACCTGCTGTGTCAAAGAAATAATTTTGAGGCCTGCAAAAAAGTGATGGCAGATAGATCAGCAAAGTCAGGAGGAAGAGACACTGTGAAAGTCCAGTTTGAAACCAGTACTGGTTGAAAGGGCCATCACCTTTCCGCCATCTAAAAGATTTCAGGTTTTTCCCCATGAATACCCTAGCAGCATATGGAGTTCTTATTACAGAGCTGTCAATAAAGGCAAAATAGTGAGTAAAAAAATCGAATGAAATAACCTGCAAATAGATTTAAAAAATGGGGAAATTAAGTTATGGTGTCAAAATCCTGTCAGCCAGTGGGGTTGGGGGTTCAGTCTTTCTCTGGCATTACAGGTTTCAGCTAACTTTAAAATGCCTAAAAGTCCATAAAAATGCAAGCTATAGGGGAACCATATATAAAGTTGTGGTTCCTTTTTTTTTACAGCTATTAACACACACACAGCTTTATTGCGGTCCATAGACCCAAAATACACAGTACAATAATAGGCTATATTAACAGTTATTAAGATGTAAGTTTGGCCTTGCTAGCCAACAGGGGAGCTTTTAGTCTGTGCCTACTGATTTCTGATTTTTACTGCCTCTGAGAAGAATTTTGCTATAGCCAATGTAATAGTATCAATCTTATCCTCAATGAGAACCTTGACATGAAAAGTATCAGCAATTCCAGGTTATTCTGTTAATATTGGATTGATTAGATGCTGTCCAACCTGATTATATGGACAACAGTGTAATAAAATTTGTTTCATACATTCAACATCGTGGGAACATGGGCATAGCCTATCTTGGTATGGGACACCAGCCAATCTTCCCCTCAGCACTTCAGATGGTAAAACATTTAATCTGCTTTTAAAAAACAGATGACAATAGGTAGATATGGTCAAATTCTTAAGGTAGGGAGATAACAGAAACCTTTTAGGTAATGGATTCCTGACACAGATGGGCCACAGGTCACATGTGAGCAAGATCATAATCACTAAAGGCAGTATCCCATAACATCTGTTTCACAGTTTTGAGGGCAGTATCATACCCCAGGTGAGAAAGAAAAGATGGTGAAAGACCTATTGAGGAGGCCTTACACACCATGGTTTTTGACCAGGATCTGTTGTACTCCTCATTTATCCAATGAAGGGCTATTATCTAACTGTTGGCAACACACTGAATTTTAAACTTCAGGTGAAATCCCTATTGCAAAACATATATATGTAAGATCGACCACACATAAAAGACCCATGCTTTCAGATTGTTGTTGTTGCTTAGTTGTTTAGTCGTGTCCGACTCTTCGTGACCCCATGGACCAGAGCACGCCAGGCACTCCTGTCTTCCACTGCCTCCCACAGCTTGGTCAAACTCATGCTGGTAGCTTCGAGAACACTGTCCAACCATCTTGTCCTCTGTTCTCCCATTCTCCTTGTGCCCTCCATCTTTCCCAACATCAGGGTCTTTTCCAGGGAGTCTTCTCTTCTCATGAGGTGGCCAAAGTATTGGACCCTCAGCTTCACGATCTGTCCTTCCAGTGAGCACTCAGGGCTGATTTCCTTCAGAATGGGTAGGCTTGATCTTCTTGCAGTCCATGGGACTCTCAAGAGTCTCCTCCAGCACCATAATTCAAAAGCATCAATTCTTCGGCGATCAGCCTTCTTTATGGTCCAGCTCTCACTTCCATACATCACTACTGGAAAAACCATAGCTTTAACTATACAGACCTTTGTTGGCAAGTTGATGTCTCTGCTTTTTAAGATGCTGTCTAGGTTTGTCATTGCTTTTCTCCCAAGAAGCAGGCGTCCTTTAATTTCATGGCTGCTGTCACCATCTGCAGTGACCATGGAGCCCAGATTACCTCACTTCAACTCAAACAATGCTTCCCAATGGTGGCTGTTCAAATGAGGGAATTTTGAGTAGTGTTTTGATTTGTACTGTAAAACTAAACCACAGCTCATGTGTACTTCAGGGTAGTTACTGAGTAACACTCATTAATTTCAGAGGAATTTTGAAGACTGCTTGAAGTACATGATGTGCAGATTATAGGCCAGGAAGCAGCTTGGGTTTTTTTCACACAAGTGAACAACATGTGTACCCAAAGGAAGAATAGGCTGTAAAGGTAAAATATGTCCAGTCATATAACAATCTATTATGGTAACTGTCCAATTGCTTGTCATGTTAATAAGGGGGTTGCTTTAATTAAGCAATAAGACATGACAGGTGTGAATTACAATCTAATCATTTTTATTCAGGGTATTGTTAGGCAAGAGGCCAAAGGCCAAGTGCCATTCAGTGTGGGTGGCATAAATTATTACTCGGTAATCTAAATGCAATATTGCAATTATGAAAAATGTTTTTTTTAATCTTTTTCAAATAAGAATGTAAAGAAATATTTATATAGGTTATATTTTTCACTGAAACTATGTGGTTCATTGTTCACCCATACACCTCTTTGAAGGCCTCTCATTTGTAAAGCCCTTAAAATTCATCTCAGGTCACAAAGAAAGTAACTTGTTTTAAAAACCTGCATTTTAAAAATCTCTCTTTCTAGCAGCATCAAAGGGGATGTCAATGGGGAAAGAACTGAACAGCAGGAAAGAGAATGTTCCAACTGGTTTTATCTGCTACAGAGCCCTGAAGACAGTAAAACTTCAAATGGAGGCAATCATTTTGAAAAAAGTTTTGCGTTGATATAGTTTTGTCTCCTTCTGCTCAGATAGGACTGACTTACGCCAAAGCAGCTTCTCTCCCCCCCCCCCACCCCACCTGTCATGTATGGTGCACACCAACCTTTTTTCATTTACGCGCAATCATTTAGGATATCTAGACATTTTACCTTTTTTGTTATGAACTAACCTATTACCACATTTCCTGCTTGGATCCCACTTTGATTTCATTCTTCATCTCAAGGTCACTCTTTGGAGGGTGGGCTGGTATCACCATCTGGCATCTACAATTCTGTGAAGGAGTCTGCTCCTTTGTGGGGTTCTCACTTGTTGACCGATATGCTCTCTTTGACATGCAGAGTGACACCACTTACCACACACACTTCCCTGTCATTCCTAGTTTTAGAGATAACAGTGTCACACTAGGTCCCTCCATTCAAGGTTTCATTATGCCCACTATATTTATGCTCTGCTTTGAAACCAAGCTCTACAGTACCATTACCTTGGCTTGGAAACTTTAAGTGTCAGCATATATATACCTATACAGTGTCTCCCTCCAGAGGTCTCTGGCATGTGGATTGTACGCTATGGCACTTGGGCTACTTTGAATTGTTATCATATGCCCCTGTACTTTCTTTATTCTACTCCTCTTCCATTTAGGCAAACAAAAACATTTTCACAATATATCCTAGCATTATATATCCAAAACTGGACCCTCCTCAGCTCCTGTTGGCTTTTCTCCACCAATAAGCCTAAAAGCTGCTCTGCTGCTTTTTTGTTTTATCTCAACAGCTTGGTTTCATTCTGGTTCAAGTGCAGCCTGCTTTTTTTGCACAGGCCTGTCTTGTTGCAAAACATTCCCTAGTACCAGTAAATCCAAATAACTCTTCCTGACACCACTGTCTGATCCATTCATGTCAGGCTGGTTCTGTACAGGCAAAGCTACATTGAACATCCTGGCTTTCAACCTCTTATTTAGCAACCCAAATCTTTCTTCCAGGACAGGGCAGGGCATCATAACCACTGACTTACTCATGACCACTTACTCCTCCCCAGCTCTGTCTGTCAGGTTTTCTAGATGTCACATGATATCTGTAGCTTTCATACAAGGCAGGCAAGTCATGATGCAGTCAGTATGCATTTCACAAATTCACCTATCCCCAAATAACAGCTGCTCATCCCAAAAATAATTGGTTCCTTCTAAAGGATTATTTCCTTCTTCTTCTGTGTGTTACCATCCTTCCCCCAAGACAAACTACAAGAGCAGAGGAGATGCCACCTTTGCAGTGGAAATCTGCTACTACATCCCTGAAGGTTCCATCCACCAATCTACCTGCCTCTCTCAGCTTCACCAAGTCAGTTACCTTAGCCTCAAGGAAAGAAATTGTGTTCTGTGAAGAGCATACAGCTAGTGTTCAGCAGGCAGGTAGCTGTACATGTGACACTCTGTACAACATACTGGCCATCCTCCACACCCCTGCTGGATTTCTACCTGCATCCCTGTTATTGTTGGTTGTTGATAATTTACTTTGAAGTTTGGGATATGTTAGGTCAGAAGCAAGGAGGGCATAATCTGGCCTGGCCTCTCGTTGCTTCCCAATTTGCCCTGCTACCTAACTCTGTTCTTACCTTGTTGCTTCATTATTGAGGCCAATAATGCTGGGATTCCACTCTTGGTCATAGAGTTTGTATGATGACCAGGAAAACACCCCATTAAATCAAGTTATGGAACACAATGGGTAATAAAGTGTGTGTAGTATATGCTTTCATTCCGAAATAGGAATGCGTTTAAGATTTGATTTGCAGTGACCTATCTTCTCACAAAAGAAGAAAGGAAAGGATTTGGATATGGAATCTAAAAATAGTCACATGTTAATTTAATAACTAGGCAGGTTTTATTCCGTCTGCCAAGAAGAATTTGAAAACCATTTCCTGCTGCCACTCACACTATGGAAATGTAAGACTTCTTCAGTGATGAAATCAAAGAGTCAATGATAAAGTCAGATGTTACAATTTATTTCCTAAGATTCATATCAGTTACCTTGTGCGGTGAGTTGTAAGAGGTTATTTAAAACGGTCTATGCAGAAGAATTGGATGTTTGTCTATTTTGCTTTGTTATTAATGCCACACATAGAAGGGAACCAATAATATTTTTCCTGGCTGCATATCAACAACACCACAATTTTGGCAGGCCACCTGAGCTACCTTATACCCCAAACACATAAACTAGGTGTTCTGAATTCATATATTCTTTCCTGTCAGCTTGCTGGGGGTCATATACCACCTACATAGCATTTTCAGAAAATTTTCTTTTAATATATAGCAGGCCATACATTTCTTATCTTTTTGCCACAATCTTTCCCAATCTTCCATCTGGTTTGAATACCCAAAGTCATTTGCCCATTTAACCATCACATCTTTAATATCTTCATCCTTTAGTTCCCAATCCAACAATAATCTATAAGTTTTTGATAATTTTTATTTTATTTTATATTCATTTTCCCCCCCAATGTCAACATCTCTTTTTCAAACCCAATTTTTCTGTCTAGTTTAAACACATCATTCAGTTGATGATATTGTAGTACCCAATCCATACACAATGTCTTATCTCTTCAAATTTTTAAAAATTAAGCTGATTATGATCTTCAAACAGGATTTCTTTATAAGCTGCCCAATTTGATTCTATTTCTTTTCTTTATCAAGAAGGCCTCTAGCGGTGACAACCACCAAGGTGTCTTTGGTTCCAGCAAATTTCTATATCTGCCCCATACTGTGTATCAAGATTTCCAAATTATATGATTTAGGAACCCCATATGTACTTTCACTTTATTGTAACCCAAATACGTGTGCCTTTCTTAATGTGTTATCCCATCCTTCTATAGCCAATATATCCGTATTTTTCAGGGTCATCCATTCTTTTAACCAACACAAACATGATGCCTCGTAATAAAGCTTTAGGTCTGGCAAAGCGAAGCCCCCTCTTTCCTTTATATCGGTTAAAAGTTTATATCTAATTTGGGGTTTATTACCTTGCCAGATAAATTTAGATAGCTCCTTCTGCCCATGTTTAAAGCATCCTGTCCCCCCTATAATTGGGATCATTTAAAACAGGAATAACATTTTGGGTAACACGTTCATTTTTATAGTAGAGATTATTCCCCATAATGACAAATTTAATCTGTTGTCCATGTCTTTCTTAATTTCTTTCCATATCCTCTCAAAATTATCCTTAAATAAATTAATATTTTTTGCCGTGATCCAAATTCTTGACTGATGTTAAGTCAGTTCCCTGTTTTGGCATTAGCGTAATAAATGCATTTATTGCATATATAATCTTTCCTGTCATAGTGGCATGCTTTTGAATTAAGATTGGCTTCATTACATGATTACCAGGGTTTGAAGGAGAAAAGTGTATTATTTCACTAAGAATCAGCATGAGGCACAACATATAGTTCATTTTTTTTTTAACAGTGACTCATCAGAGGGCAAGTCTGATGCCAGCAGCTGCTATCATTCCACCTCCAATAGTGTATAGCAAAGTGTTTTTTAAAAAGGGGCTATGGAGGCATGGGACTTGGCATCCTCTGCATCATTCAACGTTCAGCCAGATTGGAAGATACAGGAATGGACATTTTTTCCTGTTTTCACCACACCTATATCAGGCTGGTTTAACTGAGGGGCCCAAGAGTTAGGCCCTTTGGGAAATGCATAGATCCAACAAGTCAAAATCCACCAGCATCACACCAAATACCCCATGTTGAGGTTTTTAGCTGGCAGTGGCTAGCAGGAGGACACTGGTAATTTGGGTGGAGCTAGAGCCTCTGCCACAAAGGAGCCACCCTTTGTGCTGATGGATGCTGGTCGAGATGCAATTGAGCACCATTGTTAGGATTGTTCTATAAATTACATGCATCTGGCTGTTACTTAAGCTGGGTCTGCATACAACACACACTCTGAAGGTCAGTGCAAATCCTTTTATGCTTTCAGTCTGCAAGATCTGCATTGTAATGACTATACACAGCCACACAATCCTTGTATCGCCCAAACTGTTTCAGCTTCTTGTAAGTGTTGTTGCAATGTAAGCACACAGGGTGGAATGGCACATTATCATTTTCCCATGCGGTGCAGCTGCTGGGGTTTCAGTCTGAAGCAGAAGACTAGCATGATCATAAAAAGCCATCTTAACTCCTCTCTCTCACAATATTGTTTCTGCTGGAAATCTAGGGATGCTGAATTAATTTGATCCTTCGGAATTCTGTTATGACTGACTGATCTACACCTCCTGGATTAATGTGCAGATTAGGACTTAGTATCCACTGGCTTTTGCACTTGCTGAATGTTCCCACACTGTTCTCAGCACAAAATGTGCTTGGAAATGTATATTTTGAGTTTAAAATATGAATTTCTACATTTATGTTATATATATTTAAATCAGAGCCATAGCTATATGGGGGGTGCTAGCCAAGTTTTTGCCCTGGGTGAAGCCTCCAGAGGAGAGTCATTGAGGCTCCCAGCCTGTGTGTGTGCCAAATTGGGTCTTTTACCTAGGAGAAATAAAGCATAATTTTGCCGCTGTTTAAATGCATTTTAAGGTAGAAACAGATTTATGAGTGATCAGATGTAAAGATGATATGAAATAGACTGATTTTTCCGTCCATTAAAAATCCTATCTCTGTTATTACTCTGCTAGGGAAAAGATACAGACATTGCTTTACCAAATGAAAGAAGTGCTTATATGTAGCTCTGCCCTGAAAAGAGGAAATTTCTCCTTTTATGTATATGGTTGTGCTGCATAGTTAAAGAAATGTGAAGCAGTACTTTTAGGAATTTGTAAGAGTAACACTAAATGGAAAAGGATTTTTAAATTCTAGGCAGTGGAAGGAAGGGGTGAAATCAGACATGCACCTTTAATTCTTTAACTGCTGACTCCAGCCACCCAGCAGTACATTTTATCTACAGTATGAATAAGGATCACATTAGGTAGACATATAATTATTGCTAGAAATTGTCACATGTATGCATGAATGAGAGTACTGGTAATATTCTAGCATCAGCAATTAAAACAACGTAAAAAGCTCAGCACTTGTAGTACATCACCCACTATTCTCACACTGCCACCTCTGTCACCCAATTCCTGTACCCCTGACTAATTCATGGTGGTCAAATTCTGATCTGAACAAGTGGCACCATCTGTCACAGTTACTATAATTTAGCTATCTAGACAAAAGTCTTTTTAAGTGGTTCATCCCATCGACGGGTAAAAAAGGAACACTCTGTCTTTGTGTTCAACATGATTGCTGGCTTTTCTAACCTTGCAACCAAAGTGCATTGTAGTAGAAACACTGCTTTGGCACAGTGTCAGAGCTCATACAGCCAACCTGCTTTTGCAGAAACATGACAGCAAAGAAAACCATAGTACAACTTATACATCCCTGCCCTTTCAAGGTTTTGGGTCAAAATTTCATATTTAAATGTAATAGCAATGCATAATCAAATAGTTATTATTCAGACTGCTTTACTTGACAGTCAAACATTGACAGCTGTATGGTGAATCTGCTTTCATCGCTTGGGGACAGTCCACATGGGTAAAAGCCGCTGAGCTGATTGAAGCCACAGAAATAGTGATTATTGCCGTGGTTATAGAGCAGTTAACAACACAGATTGTATGGAGAGCCTCTTGCAACACAATCCTATCAATGAGCGCTTAGAAATAATTCCATTGAGTTGAAGTAAGTGTGTGTAGGTTTGCACACTTAACCATTTAATGTTTGTGGTATCTGCAGTTTGACAATACAGATGGCAACAATCTACGTCGTTCTTGGAAGCTACTGGGGATAGAACTAGGAATAAATCCTCAATTCTGTGTGCAGCGTCCTCCTTTTTTCAGCCCCCAGAGCTAATGTTTGGAGTGGGCAGTGAAGAACTCATTGATTGGAT
Source organism: Podarcis liolepis (assembly GCF_965112155.1). Lineage (NCBI taxonomy): Eukaryota > Metazoa > Chordata > Lepidosauria > Squamata > Lacertidae > Podarcis > Podarcis liolepis. Next base: position 49,672,987 of record NC_139564.1, read on the forward strand.
CATTGGTTGACAACTGGCCCCTCCTAGAAATGAAGGGCTATAAAGAATATCCAGTTTGGACTGGGACTTTTCCTGAGAAACAATGCTTTTCATGACTGGTTATTTTGGTGTGATTTTTGCCTCTTAACCCTTGACTTGTCTCTCAGCTCTGACTTCCTGGCACAAATTTTAGTTCCCTTCTGGCAATTCAGCTCTGACAATAGTAGACCACTGTAGATGTTAAGTCACCGGTGCCAATCATGTGCCATATGGAAAATATTATTCTTTACATCCATTCTGAAATTTATTCCATTTCAGTTAGCTATAGAATATTTCATATTATTTGATCTTCAGCTTCTTTATTAGTTGCCTAGTTGGTAATGGTGAGTTGGTGAACTGAAATTGAATAGAATAGTGGGGAAACCCTCCAGTATTAGAGTGCTTTCTGCATTGAACATACATAGGAATCAAACATAAAACTGCTAGATATGTGACATCAGAAGGACAAGTGCAAGAATAAGATTCATATTTTAATAAACCTATTGGTACTTTATTCACTGAACATTTTTATTACATTGATCCTGACCATTCTGATTTTACAAAAGGAAAGTTCATATTGTCAATGCCTTAATGCACTGATGCAGTCATATACACAGAATACATGATCACAGAGAAACCCTACTGTGAATGCATCCTTTGTCAACACTCTTATTTTTTTACACATTGTCATTCATGGTTACATTGAGGACTTTGATGGTCTGAAGTGGCACAAAGACATGTGCCTTTAGATGTTTGTTCTGGCCCCTAGAGCTGTTTTCAGAACAAGAAGGAGAAATTGTAGGGAAAGGCCCCAAGAGCACTAGCAACAGAGTGGTTAGTTTAGCTTTTCGGTGAGTTAAGAAATATAATATTCAGTTATATGAACCAGTGTTCTAGAGGTACATTTAATTTCAATGTCTAGTTCTCTCAAACACATTATTTGTTGTTTTCCAATCAATTGATTTGTTTTCCAATCAATGCAGTGGATCTTGCTAGAACATGTAGGCTTCTTTCCTAGCCATTTTTGGGGATCCAGCCTCTTCTTTCCTTGTAAACAAGTTAATGGAGAGATCATTGTCTCCATTACATGCACAGGGGGGAAGAAGTGGCTGCACCCCAGAAATGAAGACGGTCACAGAAATTGTCTAGAGATTTGCTGTACAATGTCTTCAGTATTCCAATGACTTCCAGCTCAGTTTTTAAAATTTGTATTAGGTATCGTTGCAGATCCAGGATTAGTACCTGGGGACTGTTACAGATTGTATGAGACTTAACAAACAAGTAGAATTCAGAAGTGGAACTACTGGGATCAATCATATAGAGGCTGTAGTTATACTGCACTTAAAGATGGCATGTAGTAAGGTTTTAAGTGACAACAAACAGGAACATCCAGGTCATATGAATCCCCTCTCTGACTCCATATTTCTTAGCCGTAATCCAAAGGATTTAAATAATTGTTGGCACCTTTGAAAACCAATACTGTGCCATTTGATTTTGATAAAACATTTTAACATATTGCCTACCAAACAGATTTAGAAATCATTCTTCTTTCCCACATGCCTCTCTAACTGCATTTCTGCACTTTGGTCAGGCTGCCCAGCCTTCATCACAATAACATAGCATTTCTGGTTTGTAAATCAAGGACACTTTGTGGGTTACAGCTATATGCTGTATCCTTCAAAGTGGCCTAAACAGCCAACAGGAGTAATGGGAATGATTAAACCCTGTCACATGGGGTTAGATCTGGTGCTTTCTTCCCACATGACAGGCTGTGACAGCCAAGCACCATTGGAGCAAAGCAAATGACTGTGGCAGTTTGCTGTGAGCAGAGGTACTGTCAAAACTGTTATTACAAGCAAAATGTTAGATTTATCAAGTAGGGAAGTTTTCAACTACTAGACAATGCAAATTCTATTTATATATACTTCTCCACAAATGGTGACAGGCAATAACTGCAACAGGGTTGTGATATACTGTGGTTGATTTAGTATCCACTGACATGTGCATGCCATGTAGTTAATTTGTGACACGCACACACAACTGTTCTGTGTAGGCATTGTGTTTGCAACATGTTCATTCTTTAGAAGAAAGCTGTCTTAAGCTATTGCCACTCAAGTTATAATTCAAGCAAAGCTTATCATTGCTTTGTAATTGGTGTGCCTGCTTGTTATTTGGAACGATTACAGGCAGGTTGTCAGGAAGTAACGATGTCCCTGTCTGAAGCCAAGGTTTTGTCATACTGTTACAAGACTGGCACATATTTCAGCTGTATGCATCTAGTCATTGAACAGAGGGCATTAGCGTCACGAGCACTTCAAATGCCTCTTTCTTAATTTAGCAGAAAGGATATTAGAAGGAACTGAAAGTGAAAGCCTGTCTTGGAAAGACGGTGTTTGTAGTTGCCTACCATGCCAGTTCAGAGGGCATAACAGAACCATGAACATCTCTTCCCACCCCTTTTGACTTATTTTTGATTGATTGCTTCATCTCCCACTGAAGGAATCCAGTAATAAAGTTTCAGCTGACCTGGACTGACTGATTTCTTCACAGTACTTGGGTGTGTTTTTGTGTGTGCTTGGAACCAGGTTGGGTGAAGCAGCAAGGATGGTTCAGTAGATGAGGGAAATAAAAAGAATTCATAGTCTGACTCTCCTGGAAACTTATTGTTAGGGATTGATTAGCTGCTTGTGCGTAAAAACGTGCTCCCTCAGAGTTTGTGCGACCCCACAAACCTCCGTGTGTGACGGAGCTCCTCAGACATGTCTGCTCTAGTCACTAGTAGAGTCCGACAGTGGCTGTCTGCGGAAGCGTTTCCAGCAAAGGAGCTCCTTAACGGAAACGCGTCTCCTGGACTCACGGCGTGACAGTTTCCGGCGAGGTGTGGGTCTCCCTATGGGAGACTCAGATACCTCCCCACTGTTCTCGCTGGAAGCTTCCCTGAGCCCTCCCTCCTGCTCGCATTCCCTCAGAGACCCACTCCTCCCCCTGCTGGTCCCTGCTTCAGCTGTTGAGTCTCTTTCTTCCTCCCTGAGTCCCTCCACCACCTGATGCTCCGATGGCAGTTCCCTGACATCCACCTCCCCTCCAGGGCCCCCCTCACCCCCTCCCATTTCCTCTCCCCTGGGAGGTGAAGGGCTAAAACCCCGAAACGAATCTTCCTCATCTTCCGACGTCTCGAACAATTCCCTCCATCGATCGTCGTCCTGGCTCGCTGAATCCTCTTCCTCTTCAGAATCTGGGAACCCCTCCAACTCCTCTTCCTCGTCGGTGGTGGCAAAGTATTCCCTTCGGAACCTCGCTACAGGCTGAGGTTTACGTGGGAACCTCTGATGAAAAGTCTCTATTAAAACTTCGTCATTGACATCCTCTGCCCTAACCCAGGTGTTTTCCGACTCCGGTTCCCCTTCCCACATTACCAAATACTCTACTTGATCTCCCTTCCACCTGGAATCGAGGATCTCCGCTACATGGTAGCTGTGTTCCTTCTCCTCCATTGCTGGTCCCCTAGTGACCCTCCCTTCACTGTCTCCTCTATACGGTGACAGCAACGACCTGTGAAAAACTGGGTGCAGCTTCATGTGGTTCGGTAACCGGAGCCTGAAAGCCACTGGATTGACCTGCTGCATGACTTCAAACGGACCCAGCCTTTTGGGTCTTAATTTCTTACAACCTCCTTTGAACGGCAACCCTTGGGTTGACAGCCACACCTGGTCCCCTACCCTGATGCTTTCACCTTCCCTTCGGTTTTTGTCTGCCTGCCTCTTATATTCCTCCTTAGCCCTGTTTAAGTTGAGTTGGAGCTGGCGATGGATCGCTTCCATTTCTTCAACGAACTGTTCTGCAGCTGGAACGCTCCAGTTCTCCCCCTCCCCCCCTGGGAAGGCTCTGGGATGGCACCCGTGATTAGCCAAAAAGGGGCTCATCCCCGTGGACACGTTCTCTGCATTGTTGTAGGCAAATTCTGCCAACGCCAGCTTCTCCACCCAATCATTCTCTCTGTCATTAACATAACACCTCAAATATTGTTGGAGAACCCCATTTGCTCTTTCCGCCTGCCCGTTGGTTTCTGGATGACGGGCCGTTGAAAAATTAACCTCTACATGCAGTAAGCTCATGAGCTTCCTCCAGAACCTGGAAGTAAATTGTTTCCCTCGGTCTGAAACCACCCTCAAGGGGGCGCCATGCAACCGAAACACATTCTCTACAAACAATTTGGCTGTTTCTTCTGCTGTGACCGCATGTGAGCAGGCTATAAAGTGGGCCATTTTAGTTAACAGGTCTACTACAACCATGATGGCTGTTTTCCCTCTAGACCTTGGCAGATCAGTCATGAAATCTATTGCCACTGCTTCCCACGGTCTTTCAGGTGTGGGCAGTGGTTCTAATAAACCAGCCGGCGCCCGTCTCTCCCCCTTGGCTCTTTGGCATTGTTCACACCCTCTCACATACTCCCGCACATCTTCCCTGACCTTGGGCCACCAAAATTCCCTGGTAACCAGCCACATGGTCTTGTGTTGCCCAAAATGCCCTGCTGTGGGGCTATCGTGCAGCTGCTTGAGTACCTTCTCCCTCAATTCCCCTTCAGGTATATATAACGCTCCCTTATAATACAATGCCCCGTTTCTCTCCTCAAAACCACCGGATTTGTCTTCCTCCCTCCTGAGATCCCTGAGTTTGTCCTGGGCGTATGCATCCTGCACCGTACCCTCTACCAATTCCCTTTGCCCCACCAAAGTCGCCCCACACACCCAGCGGTCCTCTGGAATGATATGGGTTTCTTCGGGTGCTCCCTCCCCCTCCAAATATTCAGGTTTGCGTGAGAGAGCGTCCGCCCTAACATTCTCTGGGCCTGGCACGTAACAAATCTCAAAGTTAAATTTGGAGAACTCCTGGGCCCATCTCAACTGCCTTTGGTTGAGCACTCGCGCAGTTCTCCAATACTCTAGATTTTTATGGTCCGTGCACACTTGCACCTTATGTTGTGCACCAACTAGCAGATGCCTCCATCTCCGGAACGCCTCATGAATAGCAAGAAGTTCTCGGTCGTACACCGTGTAGTTCCTCTCGGATTTGTTCAGCTTTCGCGAAAAGAAGGCACACGGTCGCCACTCTGACTCCTCCTTCCCCGGCTGCAGAAGAAGCACCGCCCCTATGGCTCTGTCAGATGCGTCTGTTTCAACCCTTAGCTTCTTTCGTAAATCCACATGCAGAAGTTGTTCTTCAGAGGCGAAGGCCCTTTTCAGCTCCTCAAACGCTCGCTCCGCCTCCGCCGTCCATACAAACTTCTTTTTACTGCTGAGACAGTCAGTGATGGGCGCCGTCAGATGGGCGAAGTTGCGGATGAACTTACGATAAAAGTTTCCAAACCCTAGGAACCTCTGCACATCCTTCTTGGTTTTGGGTGTTTTCCATTCCAGCACTGCCTGTACCTTGCCGGGATCCATGGCCAATCCCTTGTCTGACAGGCGGTACCCCAGGAATTCCACCTCCTTGGTATGGAACCGACACTTCTCCAGTTTGACCCACAGCCTGTTGGCTTGCAGTCTGCTCAACACTTCTCTGACGTCTCTCACATGTTGCTCCTCATTCTCCGAATACACCAACACATCATCTAGGAAAGCAACGCAATTCTTGTAGAGCAAAGGGCCCAGTACGTGGTTCATAAAAGATTGAAAACACGCTGAGCCTGCTTGTAATCCAAATGGCATAACGAGGTATTCAAATGCCCCCAAAGGGGTAAACATGGTGGTTTTCCATTCATCCCCTTTCCTTATGCGTATCAGGTTGTACGCCCCCCTTAGATCCAGCTTTGTAAAAATCTTTCCCTTCCTCACCCTGGTCAAAATATCATCAATTCTGGGCATAGGGAAAGCCACCGGTTCAGTCACTGCATTTAACCTCCTAAAATCGCATACAAGTCTCGGCTTGTCCGCGTTTTTTTTGTCCACAAAGAACACTGGGCTACCCCCTGCTGCTTTGGACTCTCTGATGAAGCCTCTCTTCAGGTTCTTGTCAATAAACCCTCGCAACTCCTGCATTTCTCTGTCTGACATGGCATACAACTTGCCCACGGGAAGCTGTGCTCCAGGGAGTAAATTGATCTGGCAATCAAAGGGTCTATGAGGTGGTAGTTGGTCAGCTTCCTTCTCGCTGAACACGTCGCTGAGATCTGCATACTGTGGTGGTACCTTCACCTTCTCCATTACTTCAGTCCCTGCTAGGGTGGCTTGGGCCCCTGCTGAACCCTTTTCCCCTTTGCAGTGTTCTAAGCAATGTGCTGAACCAAAGGACACCACTCTTTGATGCCAGCCAACCAGCGGATCATGTAGAGCTAGCCAGCTCATTCCCAAAATAATGGGAGCGCCTCCCAGGGTGGCCACATTAAACGCTATCAGTTCTGTGTGCCTTGCCACCCTCATTATCATTGGGACAGTCTGCAAGCTGACTCCTCCTCCCAACAACTCCCTGCCATCAATCGTGGTCACCTGCAGGGGGTTGCTTAAAGGGATAGTCTGTATCTGGTGTTCAGCAGCAAACTCCTTGCTCATAAAATTGCAGGAGCTGCCTGAGTCCAATAGCGCCTTTATTTTTAGGGGGTGCCCATTTTGCAGCTCTAGCGACACTTCAATCACTAGAGCAGGTCGAGGAGCTTCTGGCACGGGCACTTTCACTGCTCTTTGGCCTGGCTGCAGTGCCCCGATTGTGGCAACCAGGCGTTGGCTTTTACCTGCTCCGTTCCCCCCTGTTCTCCCCCCTCAACAGCTCCCACCATCCCTTGCCATTCCTTCCTCTGGGGGCAGACTCTGGCAAAGTGGCCTGGCTGTTGGCAGAGATAGCATTTCCGGGGGCCCTTTCCCTCCTTCTTAGCCCCCTCGCTGGTTTTTGAAAATGCGTGCGCGCGCGCTGTTCCGATTTCCATCGGCTCTGCCGGCGGGAAAGCTGGCTCAGGAATGTCTGGAATGCGGAACTCCTTCCAACGTTCCCCTCTCCCTTCCCGCCTCTCCAAGGCTCTTGCCTCCTGCCACGCTCCTATGGTCAGCGCAGATTTGGTCAGCTGATCCATAGACTCCGCCCTGGGGCTCCGTGACAGCTCGTCTTTCACCGCCGAAGAAAGACCTTCTTCAAATAGCATTTGAATGGGTGCCGCCGATAAATCCCAACTCAGTCTGTGAATCAGCATGGTAAACTCAGTCCAGTACTCACGGACAGATCGACTTCCCTGCTTACAAGCCATTAGCTGTCTGCGCACCGCCCCTTCCTCAATATCGCTGGAAAACATGATATCCATTGCACGAAAGAACTTCCTCGTGTCCTTTAGTATGTCATTGTGCGTTGCCATTAGGGGTCGAACCCAGTCTCTCGCCCCTTTCTCAAGATGCCCAATTACGAAAGCAACTCGCGATTCCTCATCAGGGAACTCATCGAACTGCACATTAATGGCATATTACATCTCTGTCCTAAAGGCATGGTAATCCTTGGGGTCCCCCCCCAAATTTTTGCACCAATCCTGGTACCTTTCTGGGGAATTGAGTGGCTCTCCCCTTCTTGTCTGCATCCTGAGCCCTTCTCTCCTCCAGCCTCGCCGTCTGCAGCGCCAGTTGGACCTCCAACGCTCGGTATCTATCTTCCAAGCTTGGACCAGCTCCAGCCCCCGCTCCTCCGGTTCCGGTTGGTTCGCTCATGATGCTTTCTCTTGCACAGGCAGCGTACAGAGACTGTCGGACTGCTGTTAAGGATTGATTAGCTGCTTGTGCGTAAAAACGTGCTCCCTCAGAGTTTGTGCGACCCCACAAACCTCCGTGTGTGACGGAGCTCCTCAGACATGTCTGCTCTAGTCACTAGTAGAGTCCGACAGTGGCTGTCTGCGGAAGCGTTTCCAGCAAAGGAGCTCCTTAACGGAAACGCGTCTCCTGGACTCACGGCGTGACAGTTTCCGGCGAGGTGTGGGTCTCCCTATGGGAGACTCAGATACCTCCCCACTGTTCTCGCTGGAAGCTTCCCTGAGCCCTCCCTCCTGCTCGCATTCCCTCAGAGACCCACTCCTCCCCCTGCTGGTCCCTGCTTCAGCTGTTGAGTCTCTTTCTTCCTCCCTGAGTCCCTCCACCACCTGATGCTCCGATGGCAGTTCCCTGACACTTATCTTCTCCACTTATCTCCAACTTTGATATACGAAGAAGAGCCAAGCTCTTTTCAAAAGAAAAAGTGTGTCAGGGGGGAAACATTCTTACCCACTCTGAAACAAAGGGGAATCTTCGTTAATTATTCTCCACCTTTTGGCAAGGGGCAACCGCACTTTCTACCCCCACAAGATTCAGGGAATTATGGTACAAGTAAAAGAATACCTAAATTGTGCACACAATCACTGCTGTTTGGCCACTGCCACTTGTGAAAGCAGCAACAAAAAAGGGGAAAGGGGGGGAGCTGTGCCTCTGCTAGTTCGCTCCACTCCTAAGAAACTGTTGGAGAATTACCTCTTTGCTTGGATATTTATTAGAAAAATTGTGCCCCAAATTTCACCATCCACAAATTGTTTGCAGGGGTATGTTTTCTCACCTAGAAAGAGGGTTAGATGCTAGAGTAAATGGATGAGAGGAACCTGTCTGACTCTACAAGAAATGCCCCGTCCTCTCTAAGAGATCCCGTCAGGCTCACCCTGCACTGGGGGAGACCCACAAAACTGTTGCACATCTGCACATCTTGCCTGGGGTAGAACCAGAACTGGCTGAGAACATTTATCCATCTGTGGAGCAGGGGTGCCAACTTGAATAAAATATTGGGGGGGGGGGAGGTAAGCTCCGCTCCACATAATCACAAGATGCGGTGCACACACACCATTTGAATGCAATGTTCATCTATTTTGGGGGGGCCCTGGCCCCCTGAAATATTTTATTGGTGGCCCTGAAGGGACCTCACCTCCTAGGACTTGGCTCCTGTGCTGTGGAGACACCAGGGCTCATTTCTAGGGGGCAGCTTTCTCTCCCTTCTGTCTTCTCTCTTGGTTGGATGTTGTTAATGGTCGGATATTTTCTTCTACTCTGGTCTGCATTTATGAATATTATTTTTTCTTTTTATGTTGTTGTAAAACTAAGCAGCGACCACACACACACACACACACACCCCACACACACATCTTACAGGGCAACTATAAAACTAAGTACAAAGTGAAATTATGTGCATGCAAGTCACTCAAGAATTAATGTATTCTGGAATTTTTTCTGGGTTTATGTAAAAAATGCACTTCATATTTTAAATGCTATTTGAAGGATAGCTTGCATTTTGAATTACTCATGCATGCAAATATTGTTAAGCTCTGTTAGTGGGTGTATGGATTTAATAGCTAACTCAATAGTGAAATCTGTAGCAGACATCAGTGGACAAACTTTTAAATTCTGTTTACTTTTTAGGGAATGAAGATGTTAAAGTGATGCAGACTGAGCCAATATTGTTCTTTTGCCTTCATTCTTCTCTGTACTTGAGTACATAGGGTAATCTTCACCTAGATGAGCAAATAAAAGTAGAGTTTAGGCCTCATTACCACTGACCCTTGTACTTCGGTATAGGAAATAAGATTGTGCTGGGATTCCAGTTGCATGGAGCTATAGTTGTTTTCCTGCTTGTTTAACATAAAGCCTTCAGTTCTATGAGGCTATTTAACCTAAAGGAGCCTAATTAACACATGTTCATTGAAAGGGTGCCAGCAGTCTGTACAACATTAAAATCTAATTTGTTAATAAAATCTGGGGTGTGGGTGTAGATCAACGACATACTTTCATCACTATTAAATGGTTGGCATTTTTTATATTGCTTTCCACTCGTGAGTCACTGAAACTTATTTTTGGTCTTGTTGCTTGAACTAATATTTTGCTTTTCATGATTTTCATCATAGTGTTGTTTGTCGAAGTATGTGTTGTTTTATTTGAAAATAAAATAGTCCATTATAAAATGCAGAGAACGGGAACAGATTTTTTTTTTAATGGTTATAAATTCTAGCAAACTGCTGAGTTACAGAGCATTAGGACATAAATTTATAAGTCTCCTGTAATTACAATTAAATGTTGCTTAATTAGCTGGAAGGGACACGGGTGGCGCTGTGGTTTAAACCACTGTGCCACTTGGACTTGCTGATCGGAAGGTCAGCGTTTCGAGGCGTCGCAACGGGGTGAGCTCCTGTTGTTCGGTCCCAGCTCCTGCCAACCTAGCAGTTCAAAAGCACGTAGTGGAAGTAGATAAATAGGTACCGCTCTGGTGGGAAGGTAAATGGCGTTTGTGTGTGCTGCTCTGGCTTTGCCAGAAGCGGCTTAGTCATGCTGGCCACATGACCCGGAAAAACTGTTTGCGGAAGCGGACAAATGCTGGCTCCCTCAGCCTGTAGAGCGAGATGAACGCCGCAACCTCAGAGTCGTTCACAACTGGACTTAACTGTCAGGGGTACCTTTACCTTTAATTAGCTGGAAGGGGCTACTTTAAGATGTAAACTACATTTGTAAACTTACAGGTTGATCAAAATGTGTAATACTGGTTGTTGTGAAATAAGTGGATATTTTTTGGATGTTTCTTTTTATTTTCTCACAACACAAAAGGTATGCACACACCATTCCATTTTGCAGTTATGAATGAAAAGATATTTCAAAGGCAGTAAATTAGGTTGTGCTGTAAGAACCCAAGCATTTTACTTCCTCTCTCACAACTCCCACTGTTTCCCCGATCTATGATCTGCAAGCTGCTATTATTATTTGTGTTCTACAATTACCAGAAATGACACCTCCCTTTCCCCAGCCTCAAGCTACAAGTCTGAAATGAATAAATGCTGCTTATTGTGACAGTCTGTGTTTTGCCTGTGGAAAAATGACAGGCTGTACTACTGACAGCCAGTTGCTGATTTTTTTGGGGGGGGGGGTGTTAACGGGGGAAGGTTACTACTGTTTCCTAACCTGGTTATCAAACTATCCAAAACTATAACAAAAGATAGCATGTGTATCATGTTGAATAAGACTCTCCAACATTTATTTCTCTTAAACCAGTAAACTGTGTTAACTCAGTGTACTTTCTTAGATTTATACAGTACAGGCAACAACCACTTTGTGTGTGTTCAAAGTACGTACAACCATGCACACACGCATCCCCATGAACCTGGAAGTGGCAGGGAAAGGGTTCATAATGGAGGCAGGGTGGGCTTATATGCACTCTGCTGTTGCACGTGTTGACCCAGAATGCAACCCCCACAAAAATTGGGGGTTGCCTATATTAGCATAAGTTGACACTTGGTACAGTACAAGTATAAGAATAAGTTAGCCAACAATTATCATAACACAACAAGTTATTATATTATCTCTGCACCACTCATTGGGATAATTTATGTCTAAGCACTGCATTCTGAATAAGCACAAACAGGTAGTACTGCTAATGGGAGCAATTAGAACAATTTATGAATTGCGGGATCATTTCCACTAGGCCAGCTTGGGAATGCTTCAGTTGAATCAGTGTGATACAGCATGACTTGGGTACTGAAATTTCTACAAAAATGCTTCAGAGCATTCAAAGGCTTGCAGCTAATTAGGTTTTAAAGAAAATTATGTTTGGGTGATATATTTACAGCACAGTCTTATGCATGTTTACTCGGAACTAGTTTCACTGTGTTCAGTGGTGCTTACTGCTGGCAAAGTTTGTTTAGAATTGCAACCTTATTTATAATTATACCCTGCAGATTAGGCTAGATTGATCAATAAACCACTTATAATTTGTCCATGCCCTCATTTGTAGCTTGCAACATTTTGTAGTTTGGAGACATTCCACTACCGTACTTTTCCCCCTCTTTACCAATTTCCTTCCTGTCAGGGACTGGCTGGACAAAGAGGAGTGGTGGGAGGCACCAGCTGGGGAACCCTCAAGGGAACCCCCGGAGGAGGAAGGCTCAGAGCCAGGGGTTTAGTGGTGGGACACAGAGGAATGGTCAGAAGGAGAAGATTGGTGGGAGGAGGGGTCAGAAGCTGAAGAGGTAACAGAGTTTAGTGAGCAGGAAGAGCCTATGACAGGGAGCAGTTCAGACTCCAAGGCTGAAGCAGAGGAGTAGGGGCAAGAGACTGCTGAAGAAGTCTGGGAGTCTTCCCCTTCAGCTGCAACAAGCTCCCCTCCTCCCTGGTGTCCGAGAACACACAGAGTAATGAGAACAGAACAGAGGTCAGAGGTGCGCAGACACAGTTTGAAAGTGCTTGGGAAACATCCTGGAGGGGAAGGGCCTTAAGGGTAGTAAAAGGCAGGGACCTTCAGTCCTGGTGACTCCTCTATAGGGGGCAAGATCTACTGGAAGGGTTGCTGAGACTACAAGGCTGAGCTGTACAGTGGTACCCCGCAAGACGAATGCCTCGCAAGACGGAAAACCCGCAAGACGAAAGGGTTTTCTGTTTTGGAGGCGCTTCGCAAGACGAATTTCCCTATGGGCTTGCATCGCAAGACGAAAGCCCATAGGGAAATGCTGGCGGTCGGGAGCAAAGACTTTCGCCCACAGCCGGCCTTCAGAAGAGGACCTCTTCTGAAGGCCGGCGAGGGGCAAAAGTCTTTGCTCCCCCCCGCCTGCCTTCCCCCCCGCCTGCCCCGGGCGATCTTAAAATGCTGGCGGGCGGGAGCGAAGCGTTCGCTGCCGACCCCCAGCATTTTAAAATCTCCCTGGGACAGCAGAGAAGGGATGGGAACACCTGCCCCAGCCGCCCCACTTCGGAACGCTGCTGCGAAGCCGGGCGGGGGGCGGGAACACCTGCCCCAGCCGCCCGGCTTCGTAGCGCTGATCCAAAGCGGGGTGGGGGGGCGGGAACACCTGCCCCAGCCGCCGGGCTTCGTAGCGCTGCTGCGAAGCCGGGCGGGGGGGCGGGAACACCTGCCCCAGCCGCCGGGCTTCGTAGCGCTGCGAAGCTGGGCGGGGGGCGGGAACACCTGCCCCAGCCACCCCGCTTCGGAACGCTGCTCCGAAGCGGGGTGGGGGGGCGGGAACACCTGCCCCAGCCGCCCGGCTTCGTAGCGCTGCTGCGAAGCCGGGCGGGGGGCGGGAACACCTGCCCCAGCCACCCCGCTTCGGAACGCTGCTCCGAAGCGGGGTGGGGGGGCGGGAACACCTGCCCCAGCCGCCGGGCTTCGTAGCGCTGCTGCGAAGCCGGGCGGGGGGGCGGGAACACCTTCTGAAGGCGGGCGGGGGGCGAAAGTCTTTGTCCCCCCTGCCTGCCTTCCCAGGGGCTTTTAAATCGCCCCGGACAGCGGAGAAGTCCTCCGCTGTCCCGGGGCGATTTTAAAATGCCACCCGCCAGCATTTTAAGATCGCCCGGACAGCGGAGAAGTCCTCCGCTGTCCCAGGGTTTTTTAAAATGCTGGGGGTGGGAAGAAAAGCCCTTGTCCCCGTCCCCCCCAGCCTTCAGAAGAGGTCCGGGGACAGACTGTCCCCGGACCTGGTCTGAAGGCGGTTTCCCTAGGAACGCATTAATTGATTTTCAATGCATTCCTATGGGAAACCGTGCATCGCAAGACGAAAAAACCGCAAGACGAAGAGACTTGCGGAACGAATTAATTTCGTCTTGCGAGGCACCACTGTATTTAGTTTCCTTGAATAAAGAGTTCACTGACATCATAGCTTTGCTTCCTTTCTTGCTGACCTGCATCTGACACTGGCCCTGATACTTCCCTCCTCCTTTTACTCTATATTCCCCATTTGTTTCATTATTTTGCTTTTAAATTATTTTACACTTTATCTAATATTTTACAACAGAAACAGAGGCATGAAATTGAAACTAAAAAAGTGCCTCTCCCTCTTTAGCTTCATACCTGTTTGTTTCTGCACTTAATAAAAAGAAAATAATAACTGGTACTGAATCTTAATGGGCCTATTAAAGGATCGTGAAAAGCAAGCTTTTATATCAGATTTTAGAAATGATCAGAAAACATAAGGCTTCACAGACAAGAAAGTATTCCTGTCAATCCAACATCAAATCCTTATTCATCAAAGGGTAATTTTGATGACTTTTCTTCCCACTGCCTTTTATAGAAGTCACTTTCATATTAAGCCTTGCTTTTAAGATCCAACACCTTCAGCAGGTGGTCCTTATTCCAGTTTCTGGCCAGTATATTAATAACAGAAATCAATATATGATCTATTATTGTTGTTCTTAGTAGTCACTTTAAAAGAAAAGTAAACTCAAAGTGACTTTCTTTACAACAATTTTAAATAATCTTAAATAATTACATAAACTAGTACCTTGTCTGAGGAGTTGCACCGGACTATCTATCTTATTTCTTCCTCTCTGGGCCAGGGCAGGGCAACATGGGATTTGTCAGCAGTAAGGAGCCATTCTCTGTCTTCTTCCTTAGAAGTCATATTTGAGGAATTAGCTACTCAGAGAAATTTTACTGTAACAGACCTAGCTAGAATTTTTGAACCTGGATATCTTCTCTGTTTGCAAACGTCTGGAGTATCTGTGTTGTGTTTTTTTTATTAAAAAAGTTGCTTGCAGCTGTATGCTGATTCTTCTTTTTTTAAAATGATTAAACATAATTTTAAAGTCTAGCCCTCATTATTAGCATACTTCCTGTATATTAACGTTGCCACAGTTATTGATGTGTCACAGTTTTAAAAAGTAGTTTACATAGTGGCGATGGATTATCTCTCAAAGCTATCATACAAAGCCAGTTCCAGTTGTGACATTTAATAATGAGGGGTAACACAAACAACTGCTCGAGATCTAATAGGCTATTTACTGTCATTTATGTGTGTGTGCCATGATTGATCAACACTAATAACAGTGTGCCACTGCATATGTAACAGATCACTTGCTGATTTAACAGAGATGTGCTTCTTGTTTGCTAGGAGCTTCTGTCATCAATAACAAGGTCTCTAGAAAAGCACCAGTGGAGCCCGCAGATTCAAGCAGCCTTGATTCCGAAACAGAACTACAAATTAGAGCCAGCAAATTATAGATTCTAGGCATGGCTTTTACACATTATTGCCTCAATAAACTCTGTTGCAAAATGCACAGGTTTTAGCATTCTGATTACCCCAATATTTCTTAAAAGCTACATCATGCTTTATATTTAGGCACTTGCCATAGGCTTGAGGTGTTTGGCATTCAATGGGTTATATCCAAAGTTATATGAGGAACGTAAGAAATTACCTTATACTAAGTCTGACACATTGATGCATCTACCTCAGGATTGTCTACTCTGACTGGCAGTGTCTCTGCAGAGTTTTGGCAGGAGTTGTTGGGGTTTTGAACCTGGGATCTTTTACATGTAAAACATGTGTTGAACTACTGACTGCAAGTCCCTCCTCTACATACCAAGCCATTCCTTGGGGAGTTTTCAGGAGACACAGTGAGCTACATTGGGGAGGAGTGGTTAGAGTTGCCTCATTGCCCAAATGGACTACTGCTCATTTAATTCTGCATACGGTCCATTATTTTGATTTGATTTATTTGGTTTATTATATTTGTATGCTGCTTTTCATTCAAATGAATCCCAAAGCAGCTTACAAAAATAAATAATAATAACATGACAGAACATAATAGAACACCATAAATGCAGCATGAATCATATAGAACAAATCATTGATGAAACAATTTTAATAATTTCTACCACAGCACCATAAAGGAAACCAGTATTTGTAACTCCATAGTAGAGATGGATTTTCACTCCTCAGATCACCAATTCAAGACTAGCTTAGGATTTGAAAGCAAGAATGTGTATTGTTTGTGCTCTTCAGTGGTGCAGTACCAGCATGTGAACTGCATTTGTTCTTTCTCAAATGTGAAGAAATCATTCTTTTCAAGAATCAAAGAGAACTCAAGTTTGTTTATATATAAAGGATTAATTCACAAACAGAATTGGAGCTGAGAATTAATTGGCCCATAACTACTGACTTTTTTCTTTCTGAAAATTAATGAAACTGGAGGTTATAGAAAATTATTGATGCTTTGGTGAGGGCTGTGGCCAGGAGTGCATTTTTACTAACTCTGGTTAGTATGCCAAATTGGATTACTGTACTCTGTGTGGGGCTACCCTTGAATAGGGTCCAGAAGCTTCAGTTCGTCCAAAATGCAGCTGCCACAGTTTTTACAGAGACCAGGAGGTTGGAGCATATTACTTCTAAATCCTACCCCAAGCGTTCTAGTTACCAATTTGTTTCTGGGCTTACTTCAAGGTGCTGGCGTTGACTTTTAAACCTTCAAATTGCCTGGCACCAGAGTACAGTATATAGTCAAAGATACCTACTGTTTGGAAGCTTCTGTATTCCCCTACTGTTTGAAATTTGAGAGAGAGAGAGAGAGACTTTGTCAGTTGTGCTGTCCAGATTATGGAACAGTTTTCCTAGGGCAGTAACACTTAGCCCCCTACACTTAGTCCCCTAATTTAGCCTCTCATGTTTTTAACTATTAACTTACCCCCATTGTATCAACAATGAGGCATTTTTTATTTGGACTTTGGACTCTGAGAAACTCAGCATCTTCGAACCACATCAAAACACAGCAGAAATAGACACTTGTCTGTTTTTCACTAACAACTAGTGTCTGTGTTTAAAATGGTAACAATAATACTTTGATAAAAGTGATTCTGAAGTGAAGAGTGGGTTCAAGAAAGTGGTTTGGGGACACAGTCTAATAGTTCTGTACAAATTTTAGGATGGATCTTCAGGGGCTTGGTGGCATCATACTCTGTTTACATGTGTATTGTGAAAATCAAGATGCCTCCACATTTTTGTTCATTTTTGTTCATATTGTTAATATTCCTATAGCAAAGCCCAGGGTGACAGGTTGAACCATTGAAGAAATCCTGACATGTACCATCCTTGCCAGTCCTCTTCTGTTTTGAAGTACATATTGCAAGCTTTTTTTCATCACCTGCAGCTTGAGCCTGCAGTAGTACTTACCATATCATCTTTATTCCATCTGTGTCTGTCAATGATACACTAGTCCCCCATGGCTCTTGGCATTCACTCATTCTTGGTGAGGCCTTTAAAGTCTAGCCAATCACAAGCATTGGGAGAAAACCTGATAGAGGATGTGCTGTTTCTTTGACTGCCAAAGAAACAGGTTTTGTTGTAGCAGCCACTTGGGTAATAGATTCAGACCACATGGTGTGCCAAAATATATACTACATAAAAGTGCACTCAACAACCACTCTGTTTACAGATATGACAATGACAGAGGTCAGTCACTAAATAGTCAAGATGACAGAGCTTAGTGCACAAAATGTGTTCGTGTCCTAAGAAGCAGAAAAAAGGCAGAGGTCCAGGACTCCAGCTGTTCTGCACCAGTTCTCACAGATCCTTTGACCCTGTGTGAAGATAAGAAATGCTATAGCCTTATTATACCTGAGGAAAGCCCTTGTTTTGTGCCACATAATAATCCTGTTATGCAAAAGGAACTTGCTTAACCAGGCATGTAGCTTAACTCTTCATGCTA
Source organism: Podarcis liolepis (assembly GCF_965112155.1). Taxonomy (NCBI): domain Eukaryota; kingdom Metazoa; phylum Chordata; class Lepidosauria; order Squamata; family Lacertidae; genus Podarcis; species Podarcis liolepis. The sequence goes on from NC_139564.1 coordinate 49,690,440, forward strand.
GCATGAATATCCTCTTCATGTAACGTAAGTAATGTAAAACACTGCTTTAAATGCTCACTTGACATGAACCTGTCTTGAGAGGGGCCATAAAGGTAAAGGTTTTATATGGTATGTAGATGATTCCAGGTTTAATCCCTGGAATTCTAATTGTAAAGGACTTCAGTACCAGAACTTAGAAAGACCTCTGACAGAGACCTTGTAGCGTGATTGACAGTAAAGGAGTTTTAGAGAAGAAAATCAGTGGACCAAGCCATATATGGCTGTATCATGTGAAGCTCATTACAATTGTTTTAAAATGTTACGTGTACTTTTAAAGTCTTCAAACATATAGAAAGAACATGAAGAAAATGGATGACCTAGAAAGATATGAAGGCTATTAAATGGAATACAAGAATAGAGGCTGAAATCTGTAATAGTTGCATGGTTCCATATATTATTACTGCTTATTCTGATAGGCTCAACATTTTATTGTTGGCATGTCATGAAATGCATACCAGTTGCACAGGTAATTTCTGCTGAAATATTTTGAAGTGAATAGGATCATAGACCAATTCAGGTCACTATTTTGAGAGGTTTTCTTTCTAAATGTGATACAAAAGCACAACAAAGCATATTTTATATGTAACTGTTGTTAATGCTGTATAGAATTAACCCTTTATAATCAGAAACAAAGTGTGCTCAGGCTTTTGTCTGAACATTTGTGGACGGGGCCATGTGCACAGGAAACCCCAACGTTCCAGTACACATTGTCCTGCTGCTCACCTTTGTTGAATTGGAAAAGTCCGTCCTGTGTGACTTGACTTCTGCTTAGTACATCTTTTTCGGCCTACATAGAGGTTTTTTGAGCCAAGATGCTCAAAATGGCAGGGAATATATATCTCTGGCAATATATATGGAGAAAGGAGGCAGTCAAATGATGGAAGGAAGGAAGGAAGGAAGGAAGGAAGGAAGGAAGGAAGGTAAAAAGGCAAAATAGTCGGGAGAAACGAAAATGATGAACCTGAAATAGTCAGCCCCATCTTAATAAGTTTATGTCTGCAACCATGATGCCCAGAGACTCGACTTTTAAAAATTAAAAATGGGTTTCAAGGTATCTGCTGAATGTATTGTTTACCAAATGGTAAACCCAAAGCCCCTGTTCCAAGTGTAAATCTGTTCAGTGCCTGTGCCTTGATCATCTTGAGATCAAGATACATATTATTTTATGTACTTGGAACAGGCTTCTTATCAGGGAAAGTATCAAGACAGGATGCCAGCTTGTGGCCCACAAAGCTGAATACAGCCCACCAGCCTTGTACTGTGACCTGCCAAACATTAGACACGCACCTCCTCTGCCACCTCCTTCCAGGCAGGAAACAAAAACAGCGGGCTTGCTGAGCATGCAGTAGTCACAGGTAGTACATGCCTGCAGTTTATAGTTGTAAGTCATTTCTGTTTCTTCCCTCTCGCAGAATGTAGTAAAACTTATGTCCAAGTGCCTGTATATAAGTGATCAACACAGGTGTTTGGTTCTGAAAGGATGAAAAAAAAAATCAAATGAGGCAACCTGACTTTTCATGAATGGAATTACCTCTTTATTAATATCTTACTAGTAATTCCACTCCAGGTGTGTTTGTAATGATAGATGACTACCATGAAAAGGGGTGATATTGTCGCCATCTTAGAGTAATGAGAAACATATGCAGGAGAGAATGCCAAAAGAAAACACTCTATATATTTTATGTCTTTATTTACATAAATAAGCAGATACAGCAATTAAGGGTATTTTTACTAATGGGAGTCAATAGCAAAGGTCATCTCATCTTAATTAACACAAATAATTGAGTTGAACAGGATCATATTTTTAAATCAGGTACAGGCATAATAAACTTAAAACAATTTGCCCCCCTTTCAGAGGATAAAGAAATGTAATGGTGGAGTACAGTGGATATTAGTATTACCTTTCAGTGGGTGGCATCCAGTGTTGCACTTGTGGCATTCTGCTCACATAATAGTAATTTCCTTTCTTCCCCTTCTTCACTAGCTCTCCTGTGCCTCCAAATTGGTTCTGGGAGGTCCTCCAACTATCCAGAGGGGGGGGGGTTGCAGGAGGAGCTTCAGGGGGAGGCTATCTAATGATCAAGATCTTAAGAAGATGAGTGGCTCCCCAGTATATCAAAGGACCGCCTAATCCCTTATATCCCTGCCTGCTGATGAAGGTTTTGGAGGAAGCCAGTTAGTGGTCCTCCATATTTTAACCAATTTTTATCTTTCCTGTATTGTATTTCTTATACACTGCTTCAAGACTTTTGCAATTAACTGGTATATGAATTCTTTAAATGAATAAATAAATAAATGAGTGAGTAATGAGATAGCAATAATTTATAGTAACACAGGTGGACATACTTTCACCACAATCTAAAAGGCATAGGAGAAAGAAAGCACCTTGGGTAAGGAAATTCAGAATTAGCAAGAGGAATGTAGTATACAGATTAAGTCTATTTTAAAAGTTGACTTTACACATTTATAGGTTTTGATTTAAATGTAACCTCTCTGGACAAAGATCCAGACATCACTTCAGACAGTTCTATCATGAGATCTGCTTAATGTGTAGCAAAGGTCAAGAAAATGCATAATATGTTATGCTGCTTAGGGAATACTATGGAAAATATTATAATATTTTTATATAACTTGATAGCACTCCTCGCCTATACTTTTAAATGTTGGGTTTGGTCACCTTCCATTAAAAAGTACAAAAAGATAAGGTCCACAGGAGGGCATAATCTTGGTATTTTATTATTATTTAAGGCAAAAAAAGTTAAAGGAAAGATAGTGTAAAAGAAAGTATGGAGAAGACAAGATGGATGTTTGTGTTCTTCAAATGTTGAGAGTTGGTTTTCAGTAGCATGGGGTGCTTCCTCATTTTGTGTAGTAACCATTCTGTGATGAGAGAGCAGGTTTCACATTAGTGTTGGGGGATAGTGATTTTCAATAGTTATTTCAAAATTCCTAGAAATGCACCTGGTTAGATGATTTATCATAGCTTGCCCCTTCTCTTGATGGCTGCAGACCCAGAGTAGATTTGTCTCCTTCAATTATTTATCCCAATATTTTGGTGTACTAAATATTGAAGTGAAGAGGGTATAGCGGGCGGGGGGGGGGGAAGGGTTGCTAAAGTTTGTTTTATTATGCCCTTGTTTGTTGATTTAATGCTTCTAAATTCTGTATTGTTTGCTAATTGAAGTGATCCCACCCCTTAAATTCTGCGCGCACACACACACACACACACACACACAGAGTTTATGTGCCACTCTTCATTTAAAATAAATCTCAAAGTGGATTACAACAAAATCATAAAACAAGAAACAATAAGTAAGCCACCTTCAAGATAACAATAGCAAAATCAGCATGTCTGCAAGGAGGGTCAAACAATTCCTCCACTAATTGACTTGAAAGCCTGGGAGAATAAAAATATTTTTAATAGGCAGCAGAAAAGGCTTGAGCCTTAATCATTGAAGGCATTCCATAATCAGGGTGCCATGACTGAGAATGGCCTCTCATGTGCTGCCATGTAATGTACACTTGGCCAATATGGCTCTTTTAGGTGGTTATCTGCAGCTGATCATAGAGTATGTAAAGTAAAAGCCCTTCAAGTATCTATGTCCTAAGCTGTATAGGGCTTTAGATGTCAACACCAGCATCTTGATATTGACTCAGTAACTGACTGGCAGCCAGTGCAGCTGCTTCAGATATCTGGTATAATGTGTTCTCACTAGGCTGTTCCAGTCAGAAGCCTGGCAGCCACATGTCCAAATGCAAAAATGTTGGATTGAAATGGTATTGATAGGTTATTGTAATACTTTTACTATTTGGTTGTCTTTTAATATTATTGTATTCATTTTGATATAATATCACTATCAGCTTTGACTCCCTTTAGGAGGGAAACAAATAAATAATGAAATGAAAACTGACTCAGGCCAGCTCCGCATAGCTATTTACTGTATTGTGATAGAATATCACTGTACGCTCTAACTGCTGACAGATGAGTAGCCCATAGAATGCAGAATATTAACAAACAGTGTGCCATGTCTAAGGGGTATAAAGTTCACAATGGACCTCAGGTACAGGAAGATCAATATCCTGATTCAGTAAGCAAAATATGTGATGCATTTGCAAGGAATCTGAGTAGAAAGATGTTCCAATGAGGAAAAATGCTGCTGAAGTAAGGGGGACAAATCAGGTAGCAGATTGGAGACTCATACTGACTAAGGGCAAAGGCCCAATGCCCAGAGACATCAAAGGAATTGGAAGATGCAGAAAGGAGAATGTGTGCTGAGAAAAATCCACACCTGTTCTAGTATCCTTGGAATGATGTTTGACAACCTGGGATGGGTGAAAATGAAGGCAGCTGTATTTCCCCTGATAAATCTATGACTGCATGTTTCTAGTAACATACCATATGTCTACTGATATTCTTTACTTACCTTTGGATTAATCAAGGCATTCAAAAATAGTTTTGTAGACCTCAAAATATTGTTCTGTTCCCAAGGCCGTTGGATGTTATGGGGGGTTTTAGTCGAGGCAGGGTGGGAAGGAAGGTGGTTGCTTCTGTATATCTTTAATATAGGGCACAAGCCCATTAGTCAGTAATCAGAGGATGAGTGCCATAGTTAGAATTCCTTTGTATTGGGTTATGCAAAAATATAATGTACCCCTTGAGTGGAAACTGTTAGAGATCAGCTATCAAGCACAGTACTCCTTAATTTTGCTAAGAGTGGATGAGTTAGCCTCATATATGCTTTAGTTACCATAATGGGTACATTTGACCAAAAGACACAAACATTATCAAGTGATTTATTATGATGTAATAGTAGGAGATAAAATATTTATGGTCGGAGATGTAGTCGCAAACATTCTGGGCAATTAAAACTTTCAAAGTTTGAAGGAGACAAGAAGGCACTAGACCCATTTTGCCTCCTACCTTGGTTTTGTCTTTTACACATTTATGTTTTCCTCTTTCATAGAAGCCTGTTCATAGAATTGCAGAGTTGGAAGGGACCACGAGGGCCATCTAGTCCAAGCCCCTGCAATGCAGGAATCTTTCGCCCAGCGTGGGGCTTGAACCCACAAGCCTAAGATTAAGAGTCTCCTCTATCATGGCTTCATTGCATAATGTTATTCGTTTGTCCACACAGGATTAAATGTCCTAGAATGTACCATAATTCATAATCAACATCATCTTGTTTTCTTGCCATTCATTGGTAAAGTACTTTTTTGGAATGATTGTCTATAAAGGATTAAACTGAGTCACGCTTTAACTCATTCATTTAATACATATCACACTGAAGGAATGTAACCACTCCCGGTCTTTATTTTTTAGAAATTTTAATTTATTTTCAACAAATTATAAAAATAACACAGAAGTGTCCCTGTTTCCTTCCCCTCCCTCCTGAAAAAGATGACCAGTTTATCAAAACTTGCCATGCTCCCAATAGTCTCTATTCCCTAGAAAGAAAGTGCTCGTTTGTGTGTGTTCATATATGTTAATGACAAAGGCAGTGGCACTCACTACAAAAAAATTCCTTCCAGTAGCACCTTAAAGACCAACTAAGTTAGTTCTTGGTATGAGCTTTCGTGTGCATGCACACTTCTTCAGATACACTGTGTATCTGAAGAAGTGTGCATGCACACGAAAGCTCATACCAAGAACTAACTTAGTTGGTCTTTAAGGTGCTACTGGAAGGAATTTTTTTATTTTGACTATGGCAGACCAACACGGCTACCTATCTACTACTGCACTCACTACAGTATACCATATAGCCTTATGTGCAGATAAAAAAGGCAAAATACTTCTGCTGCAATAAGAACAGAAAGCCTCGGAATGTACATAGTTACATTGTGGATCATGAACTATTTTTCATTGTGGATCATGAACTATTTTTCACTGAAAATAGGATACATTACTATTTGGGTACATTTTTTCCCTTCTTGCTTCCAAAACTGCAACTCTAGATATTTATAATTCCCCATTTCTTTCTGCAAAACAGAGCAATATTCCTGGTCTGCTTCCCCACAGAGATCTCAATCCAGAGATCCACACACATGGATATGTGTCCCCATTCCTGGGATTATTTAGTAAGAAGTCTTACAAATTTATTCTTTTTAGTGCTCCTTTTTCTATTAAAAAAATTGAAAATATAGTACAGTTTGTCCATACAGTCAAGATCTACTCAGGTCCTCCCCCGTATGCTTCAGAAAGCCATACCAAGATTCTGTGCAATGCTGAACTATATTAGTGTATTTCGCCCCTATTAGTGGTCAGAATAATCTGTGCATAAATATAAGAGCTCCTCCTCAATGCTCCCTTCTTCTTTTCCTTCTCACAATAACACTCTTCACAAAAAGTCCAAAACTCTTCTGTGTAACACAAGAAGATTTGTAAACTGGACAGTGGCAAATATGATCAGCTTCCACTTCTGTGATTGCAGGAGCCAGAATAGAAAAAAGAAGAAAAAAGCAGCTATGATCACTGATATCTCTAACCATAAGTGATCACCCAGTTCAGTCTACATTTGCAGGGATGAGTCTGTGTCTAGGTTTGTATCCAGTAATGGCTTTGTACTAGCAGCCCCCATATGAGCCCATAAAGCTTCTCCTAAGAGTTGGGGGATCTTCTGGAATAATATGGAATGTGTGTGGGATATTTTAAAGGACTGCAATGGATGAAAATGAGGTGTCTTCACTTGCAAAACTAGCACTGCAATGCTGCTATTGGATACAATCTCTAGAGAAGTCTAGGACTGTTTACATAGAGAATAAATCTGAACACACATTTAGGTTACAAAACCGATTCACGTTTGCATCTGAGTACGGTAAGTATCATTAAACTCAGTAGGACTTTTAAGTAAACTGTTAATGTTAACATCCAGGTAGGAGTTGGTTTTTTGAAATGGAGATTGTATAATTTTTAAAATTTACTGCATATCTGCTTGCTAGAAGAGAGAGGGATGGGGCAAAGTGACAGGGAGGAGGGTACCACATTGATGCTCCTGGATTGCCCTCCCCCCCCCCCAGTAAGCATCAGCAACAGCACTACCAGGAAGCTAGCATCATAGCTCTGCCCCACTGTGTGAGCCATTTCTGACAGAACACTAATATGAGAGATATTGCTGAGATCGAGGTAATTCTGAATCAAATTAATCAAATTAATAAAAAAAAGATTAAAGACTCTAGTCTTATGCAGGTACTAAATGTAATGTAGGAGTTCAATAAACAGATTTTGTTTAAATATTAGCAGACCATTTCTCATGATGGGAAAGAAATACAATTGTGTATTTAGAAAGGGGAATTCACTTTAGAAAGGGGAATTCATTTGATCCGAAAGAGACACCAGATGTGTGTCTGCATGGGAAACTTTCTCCTCTCCTGTTGATGTTTTCACATACAGCCAAGAAGCACAGGAAGCAGTACCATGTAAATTTTATTAGGTTAGCTTGGCTAAAGGGATATGTGCACTTGGATATCTGCTCGATTGAAATGGCTGAGGCAGCCTACAGCATGTATGTGGGGCTCAGATCAGAATGAGACAGAAAATACCTAACTGAATGTAATTGGCACCAGTGATATAAGTGTTTTTATAAGTTCTCTCATCACCTAATCAATTGTTGCCAGAAAGGTCCACTTCTATATGTAAAGATTTTGTTGTTCTTTGAAATGGACATGATCGAGAAAGGCATTTTAGAGAGATGCAGTATTTGCATTTATTTCCTGGTGCTTCTATCTACCACACATCCCTAAACTCCTTGTCATTGTGAGAAAAACCTTAGAGGAGTGCATTTAAATTTTATTGATTGTTGCCAGTGTCTCACTTTGAAATACCTATACAAAATACTTTCCTATAGGGATTCCTTTAAAAAAATATTCTAGAGTAAAAGCTCTCTATTTTAATTACAGATAGGAAATATAAATAAAGGATATCTATTATATTGAAACTTCTGATCTGACATAGCATTTGTACTCAAATGCCTAAAAGGAAAATTAGGAACACTTAGGGTTTCAGAATTTTATGTGATGGTTTCATTTGAAACATTTCACTAAAAACCAAAAACTGCAAATGGAAAGATCATCTGTAAAAAAAAATTGGATGAGGGATTATTGTGGGACCTGTCAAAATAAATAGGAGAATATTTTTCAGTGTGTAATTATATGTCAAGATTTTGGAAGCTAATGGACTATTTGCAGTCACATCAAGGTCAGAGGAGCAATTACTGTATATGAATTATCTGAAATCTTTTATAGCCTTTTCCAACTAGTTTTATAGCATCTGTTTATATTAGACATCTTTGCCATTTCACATATTTCTTCCTATTGTTTTCTGCTAAGAGCATTGTAGAGCATTTTGTCAATTTTGTAGTTGTTTGCAAAACCTTCCTTTTATTTCACCAAAGAGCTTGCAATTAGCCCACTTCTTCCTATTGAGAAGCATCTTTGTAATAACAGCTTTCCTGGCAGATCTTTTGTTAGGCAGATTTTAAAATCAAGAGCCTACAAAGGATTGGAAAAAAATCCCAGTCTTAGAAAAGTTCAACAAATCCCCCTTCAAGGTCATATCAGTTAAGATTACATAGATTTTCCACTTCAGTAAGCACTGAAGTTTTTTTGGTCTTTTCTAGGTGCTAATTTGGAACGATCAAATTAATAGAATAGACTCAACTTTCAGAAGGAGTTGGTTGCTAAACCTGAGAAAGAGCCTGAAATCTTATTTTCCATGTTTAATAGGGTTACTTTCTGCCTATTTTTTTCTCCCTGAAGCTTGCTATATCACTTCTTTGAAGCAATTCACAGTGTATACTTTGACAGCCACTGGTTGTGAGAAGTGTAAGACTGTAGCAAGGATCCCCATAGCATAATCCACCCAGTCACTGTTGGTCACTGATCCAGCTGCATGCATCAGCTTAGTAGTCAAAGGTCATGGTAATTCCCTCCTTCTGCCTTTTCTTTCTTCGAAGGCAAAATCTTCACCTGGTGTTTTTGATTCATGCATTCTAATTATGATGGCTGCCATAGTCAGCCCTGTGGGTGACAGTAGAAATTCTGTGAGCCAAGAGCTAATACCACAGCTTGTTAAGCGACCATGTCAGACTGATTTTAGGGCCCATTTTGCAGTGCACCACAGGCCTATCTAAAAGCATCAGGAGCCTCCGTCTAGCGGGACAGACTCATTGTCTTTCTAAATGTCTCCTTCTGATAAGCAGATCCAAATATGGTTCATTCACTGTGGATTTGAAGGCACAGTAGGGAACTTGGCTCACAGGGTGGATACAACAAAATGCTTAATATTTTCTCTTGGTAGAGAGATAAAGAAACTCTTGCCAAGAAATATTCCAAGAAATATATATTAGTTATAATCAAAAGTTTGAAATTTAAATCAGAAGTAGTGGATAGCTATTCTGATATTAAAATAATGTCTCTCATCTGTGCAGAGAGCACTCTGGGGCTGCGCCAGTTTTTGAATCAGATGAAATTCACATAATGACAAGAAATATGTTTGCTGTTCATTGCTTCTTCTTTCAAATTATTTGGTTTTACTTTTAGTTCCCATCCCTGACCCATTTTATTCATATTTGAGTTAGGAATGCACATTCAATGCTTGCTACTTTACTAACTGTTACAGCCTATTCCAGAGTGTTTTACTTTTTGTTTATTCAAGAGTCATCAACTTTTAAATACTTGACATATCTCTCTCTCTTAAACTAAGTAGGCTAAAAGATAGTTTGATAAGAAAATGACTACTAGGTTGCAAAGTGGAATGTAATTCTGAGTAAAGATGCACTTGTAATTTTTTGTGTCCCCTAATAATTTATTTTTAAATACATGAATACTGCTTTTTCCAGCTACTGCTTGTAGCAATAGCTATTTGACACATGTGATGTGATTGTGGTACACAGTCTATTTTCTTTAAAGGCAATACTACACATTGCACAACTCTAATTAGAATGAATGGCTGTGATCCTCTGCACAGTTTCATGTAGATCTCTTTGGATAGCAGCCAGTGAAGGTCAGAGCATATCATTATGTTTATACGTAGGGCCCATTCATACGGCCATTTCAGCCCTGTGGCAACCACAATTTTCAAGTCCACCTGTGATGACTTACAGCTGTGTTGCCACAGGCTGATCTGGTTGTCTACATGCCAACACCATGTGCTCAACTAGTATAGGATGTCAGCAGTTACAAATGTCTGCCAAAACCCAATCTGTCCTGAGTTTAGTGCTTGGTGTCAGAATGTGCATGACTGGCTTAGTACATGGCAGCTTGGCTGCAAGTCAGTATAGACAGACTGAAAACCACAGCTGCCACATGCTTCCATGAGAATCAGTCCTTACTCCTGGTTCATCTCAAATCTCAAATCCAGCAAATCTAGCCTTTATTTTTGTAAATTGCTGTATTTTTAAAGAAATTAGAAAAATAATATTTGGCTACTTTATAGGAACAATAATAGGAACCCAGGAAATGTTAGCCATTAGTGCTTCTTACACAGTTAGTATGTGGTCTTTGAATCACCATAAATGTTGATGGCACATAGTCATCACTGAGGGCAAAACTACACGTTAAATGTGTCATATTCTGCAATTTTGCATGAATGAAATTCATGCTTGCTATCCTGGGAATGCAGTGTAAAGGGAAGGCAGGCTTATATATTCCATCCCCAGCTGTGATCAGAACAAAAATCCACCTTTGAAGCTATGAGCACAATAAAAAGGTTCCCATTGGTGGCAATGACAACTTTTTAACTAATGCTTATAACTATTAGAAATGGGAGGGAGCAGTTTTCATTCCAGTTTCAGCTGGGGACATGTTCTGTGATCCCAGTAACAGCCACTGCCTCACATCTGTAATTAATTAAAGAATAAATGGATATATGGCTAAACATTATGCATTCTTCATAACAGGCAGTGTGACCCAGAGTTTCACTAAATTACACTCAAAGTGTATAAAGCATCTTATGACAAGGGACTGAAAGCATCTCTGTGCCTGCAGTGTTCTCTTATTTATCTCGCTCAACCTCTCAAACAATATCAGGGGTCCTGGTGAATTACCTAGTATTAGTAGTTTGTATGTGACATAAACAAGTTGTACACCGACCACGTTCCAGTTAGTATAAAACAGGAAATTATTTAGTCTGTTGTATACCAATCTCTATTTACTGATATCAAAATTAATGATACAATGGCTGGAAAATATAGCTTATATTTTACAAGCCCAAATATATCTCTGAGCCTCATGGAAAATCTTGTCCTACCCCAATATTAGGATTGTTAAGTACTGCAAATGAAATACATGTGTGGCTTCTGTTTTCAGACATGTGGACCCTTGTCTGCCAAAGCAGAGGCTGCTTACCAGGGGCTTCAGGGGAGCAGTGGTTTGAGGTCTGGTGTGGCTGCAGCCTGCTCCCAGAACCATCTTTGCTCTGACACGACTATTGGGAGAAGTGGAAGCCTCCCCTATCACTTGCCTGGTTTGGTGTAAAAGTTCAATTCAAATGGGCTAATCAGAGGTAGAGAAGGGGCAGAGCTAGGACAATGGACCTGGCCTCATTCAGTTAACTTAAATGCTAGCAATAGCAGGCTGAGGCCTTCTCAGATCGACACTGGATTCCCCCACTCTTCCACCATGCTTTCAGCATGCAGTCCTTGCTGTATTCAGGGCCAGGAATGATTTTTTTCCCTGCAGGCAAATTGGCCAATCTATAGGCTTTTTTGCTTACCTCATAGCACTTGTCACAACTTTGGAGGATAAGGTTTAGGTTGCACCCCCTGGACACCTCTTAATGGGGTATCCCTGTGACTAACAATCTAGCTCAATGCCTTATCCGCCGAAGTTGTGACGATTGCTATGAGGTAGGCGGAAACCTGCAAGCTGGTCAATTTGCATGCAGGAGAAAATTCTTCCCTGGCTTTGAATACAGTAGCCGAGTAAGAAGGTCCATACGTCACTTTCCTGCTCCTCCACTGAGCGGACCCCTAATAGACTGGGTGGGTGGATGGAAAATCCAGTGACAAACAGCCAATAGGGTGGCCTGCACCTGGCCACCCCCTAAAATAGTCTAGGGTGGGCTGGACACAGCCCCCTGCCACTGATTGCCTCTTCAGGCTCTGCATTGGCTCTGCAGGCACTGTCCACCCCTACCTGAGAGGCCCATTGCAGCCAGAGGTGGATGGCGCTAGGTGACCATCCTCTCTCCTGGCTATGCTGGATGATGGTAGCCTCACCATGATGGTGAACCCACTGCAACCACGCCATGCAGCAAACGTCCCCACCTGGAGTTTCAGATGAGCCGTTATTCTTGCAAGAGTTCATAGTATATTATAATGTTAAAAGAAAAAGAAGGTCCATGTTTTGCAGCATAGGGACAAATAATTCGCACAAAAGGCTTATATATTTCTTCTGAATATGATTAAAGTGCAGGTTCTCTTCCCTTATGTGTGTGCCATCCTGTGTGACTTTTGGGCCACTGGAATTGTGTAGGTAGATGCACCTGTGGACTGACCATAGTTCATCATAATGTAAAAGGTGTTTGCAAGAAATAGGATGTGTTTCATTCTCAGGGGTCGAGATCACTACTAAAGCTCTGCAGCTGAATCTGATCCACAGAGTTCAGGTTATTAGGTGCCTAACTTTTACAGAAAATGTATTTTGCCTCTGAAAACCTTTTCAGGGCTTTTGCTATCTGTATTCCTGTAATGGAACAATATGCATCACTGTCATCGGAGCACATTTCTTTGAACACCTAGGGAGGGCATATAATATACAGAGCTCTGAGGCATTCCTTGCAACAATGAAGACAAAATGCAAACAATGCTTAATGGATGATTCATGATATATCTGTATGTTGGGTCATGCTCTGCTCCAATGCTTGTTCCTCAGCCTTCTATTTTCCCTCAGTTATATCTGCTGCTATAGATTTAATTTGATTGGCATTTTTAAGTTGTATAGCTTAATTTGCACCTCCTCCCCTGACTAATACACATATTGGAACGTAATTGTATATAAGTATGAATTTAGATATGATTCGTTGGTACAGATTTGTTAATAATGTTAATGCAGAAACATTACAGAACTGGTTTATGAATTAAAATATGAAATTAACACTGGACAGAAATGGATTGACCCACCCATTCCTACTTTGTTTTAATCTACACATCCTAAAATAGAATATGGATATATGCAAGCAAACACATTGAATTTCAGTGCAGGAATCAAAGTAGAATACAGTGGTGCCTCGCAAGACGAAATTAATTCGTTCCGCGAGTTTTTTCGTCTAGCAAATTTTTCGTCTTGCGAAGCACGGTGTCGGAAAAGTTTTGGAAAAGCTTCAAAAATCACCAAAAACCTCAAAAAAGGCTACCACACTGTGTTCTATGAGTTGCTCCTCGAAGTCAAGTCGCAACTGTATTAATGGTGTTAAGAAAAAGGAAACAAACTTGCAAGACGTTTTCGTCTTGCGAAGCAAGCCCATAGGGAAATTTGTCTTGCGAAGCAACTAAAAAACCACAAAACCCTTTCGTCTAGCGAGTTTTTTGTCTTGCGAGGCATTCATCTTGCGGGGCACCACTGTATATTAGTCCCTTCATCTGGTTTAATTGCAGTTCTTTTCTAGCTGCTATGTTTAACTTTATAAACCGACATAGTTACGTATAGGAAATCTTGGAAGTTCCAAAGTCCAACTTAGCACTATATACAGTGGTATCTTGGTTCTCAAATGTAATCAGTTCTGGGATACTGTTTGACTTTTGAAAGGTTCAAAAACTGAGACGCTGCAAGTTCAATTGAGAAAATTGAAAAACTCGCAGCAGAAGCCATTTTACTTCCGAGGTGTGTTAGAAAATGGAAGCATTTACTTCCAGATTTTCAGCATTCGAAAACAGAAACATTCAGCTTCTGAGATGCTTGAAAACCGAGGTACCACTGTAACAGGAAAAGGCACCACCTTCCCTATATATATTCTTTTCTTGATTTTTTTGCTTCCAATCTCCCAAACTTGCCAATCTTCCTCATGCCTGGAAGACAGAGAAAGAACCCTAGAATGGTTAAAACATAAATGTTGCTCTTATTGAGGCTACATTTTCATAATAATTGTCCAAACCTCTTTGTTCATTATAGGTGATTAATAGTCTGTAGTAAGAGGGAAAGTAGATGATTTCAGTGTCATGTCCATTGTGTCAGGTGATTTAGGAAGTCTCTCTGTTAGCGTTGTCATGTCCTGATTTTTGTATTAACCTTAAGGTTATGTTAACTTGTAAAGTAGCATGAATATTTTTTTGAGGTGCAGACTTGAATGAAGGGGGTTTCACGTTAATTCTCTCTTGCCAATGATAAATGGAGAAAGACAAAAACTATGCACAGGTGCTAGCATAAATATATTACTGATTTCTCATTATTTATTTATTTATTTATTTATGTGCGGCTGCAATTAGAGAAACTTGAAAGAAATGTTTATAATCCTCAAGGCTAGATTTGATTAATAAAGTGAGCGATAGCCTGCTGATTGTGAAATAAAAAGCTAAATAAATATATGTTGCCATGTTCAGGAATAAAGTAATAAGCACTTTACAGTAAGTGTGATTGGCATAAAACAATGAAGGGAATAATGTCAGGTTCACTCAGAAAACAGCTAACCGTCAAATCTGCAAAGCAGAATGGCTTTTTCAATAAATGTATCCTCAGTTTAAATCTGCTGAGATAGAATGGCAGAGATTCTAACAAATTATTCATGCCATACTTAAATTATGTGCAATCTAGTGCTGCAGTGGCATATTTATTTAATCAAAGCATGATCATTATTTGACAATTACTTTTACAAAGTTCCATAAAACCTGCTAGATAATATTTGTGCAATTGTATTAGCTAAGCTGTGCAAGCAACTGGTAATCCTGTACAGCTGTCCAGGAGACTAAAGAATCTAGAAACGGCTTGCTGGAAAAAAACAAAACAGTACAGCTGAAGCATGAGGTCATTAGAGTTTAAGTTTAATGATGAGGGATTCTACTTGCAAGAACCCACAGAAACTCATAAGAACTGCAGAAAGCACAGGAATACATAATACAAATACAGTGTAATTTTAGCAGCTTTGCTATATATGCCTAAGGAGTGTTACAACATATGGGCCACTGTACTAGCTACCCTTGTGTGTTTATATGTAGGAAAGCAGATTATGAGGAAATAGTGCAGGTAACAAGGGGCAAGAGTCAGATTGAGTAGTTCATTCATTTATATTCAAGATGATAATTCTTACATACTCTTCCCCATCTTAAAGTAATTAACTGAAAAGTTTAACAGGGCTTAGGCTTACCATTGATAATCTCTCCCCACTTCTGTGCTTTCTCAGAGAAAAAAAGTGTGTGTTGAGTAAAGAATTTCTATGGCAAGTGCACTTCCCAGTCAGTGGTGGCTGGCTCCCCCCAAAAGTATGGGGAACTAAAAATCCCATTTCTCACCAAGACTGCAGCACCCGAGGGCCCTGCCAACCCAAAGCTGTTCCTTTGTGCTCTTCCTGTCTGGTCTGATAGCTAAATAGACCCTCCACAGTCATAGGCACTATAACTCTGATTACAAGATGCTACAGACAAAGTAGGGATGCGGGTGGCGCTGTGGGTTAAACCACAGAGCCTAGGACTTGCCGATCAGAAGGTCGGTGATTCGAATCCCCGCGACGGGGTGAGCTCCCGTTGCTCGGTCCCTGCTCCTGTCAACATAGCAGTTCGAAAGCACGTCAAGTGCAAGTAGATAAATATGTACTGCTCCAGTGGGAAGGTAAACGGCGTTTCCGTACGCTGCTCTGGTTCGCCAGAAGCGGCTTGGTCATGCTGGCCACATGACCCGGAAGCTGTACACCCAAGGCTACAAACTAAGTGCATGTTACAGATGTGTTTGAGCACTAAGTGCATTTACTGCCGCAATACAACATTAATGCTAAGAAAACATATGAGGTTGAGAAACAAGTGTCTTCCAGAACAACACAAACTGAGTACAAGGCAGGGATGGCATCCACCCCACCCCAAAAATCCTTTTAGTTAATCTACCGTGAAACTTGTAAATCCAACCCCAAATTCCTTAAAATTAATTTCACCCTCAGTTCCTCCTTCTGCTTCCTAGGAAACCTTTGTTCCCAAAATTAGGCTGCAATTTTGTGTATTTTTACATGGGAGTATGTTCCACTCAATTCAGAGGGACTTCTTTCAAATTGAGAGGCAATAAAAATCCAGCTGGATTTGCCCCACTTATCAATTTAGCAGCTGCATTGTGCACTAGCTGAAGCCTCTGGACCATCTTCAATGATAGCATTACATAGACACGAAAGCTTATACCCAGAACAAACTTAGTTGGTCTCTAAGGTGCTACTGGACTATTTTTTAATTTATTTCAATAGCTTTACATAGAGTACATTACAGCAGTCTAAGCAGGAGAACACTACAGTATGAACAATTGGGGCCAGGCTAACCTAGTTCTGGAATGGTCAAGTTCGGCAAACTAGCCTATAAACTCACCCCGTCCTCCACTAATCCTCTTTCAGTTCTGTTCAGATGCATACTGCTTGCCTCATTCATTCGTGTTATAAGTAATAGTGACTGGGAGTGGCTGCCAGCACCACATAACACTGGTCCTGAGAGATCTGCATTGGCTCCCAGTACATTTCCAAGCACAATTCAAAGTGTTGGTGCTGACCTTTAAAGCCCTAAACGGCCTCGGTCCTGTATACCTGTAGGAGCGTTTCCACCCCCATCGTTCTGCCCGGACACTGAGGTCCAGCGCCGAGGACCTTCTGGTGGTTCCCTCATTGTGAAAAGTGAGGTTACAGGGAACCAGACAGAGGCCCTTCTCTCTAGTGGTGCCTGCCCTGTGGAACGCTCTCCCATCAGATGTGAAGGAAATAAGCAGCTATCTTATCTTTAAAAGACATCTGAAGGCAGCCCTGTTTAGGGAAGTTTTTAATATTTAATGCTGTATTGTTTTTAACACTCGACTGGGAGCTGCCCAGAGTGGCTGGGGAAACTTAGCCAGATGAATGGGGTATAAATAATAATAATAATAATAATAATAATAATAATAATAATTATTATTATTATTATTATTATTATTATTATTATTATTGCATGTCCAAATCATGAATGGTAGTTACATCAAGCAACTTTGCAGAATTAGTCCCACTTGGGAAATTTATCACGTTCATGTGCAGATTGAAAAGCCAATGAGGGGAAATATAATGGTGGCTTAGGGCCCACACCTACAAAGTTCAAAAGGATGGGTGGACTGGGTGTGGAGGGTGGGGCTGTAATGAACTGTTGGCACCATTAGTCAACTCAATCACAAATGGGCACACCAGATATAGGATGATGGAGCTGCTGCTGCCCGTCATAATAGTCACTACAAGACTAAAAGCGCCGATGGTTTGATTCTGTAAGGCAGGTGTGTTGCTGGACTACAACTCCCATCATCCCTGGCCATTGGCCATGGAAGTTGGGCTGGTATGAGTCATAGTTCAACAACATTGGGTGAGGGCAAAGTTCCTCTGTCCTTTCCATAAGACAGTTCCCTCTGTTTTTCCATAAGAGTTGTTTCCTTCAAGCATGCAGATAATAACTGCATATTTCTATACTGTGGTAATGAACATTCTTTGGTGGACAAGAACATTTGTTTTTTAATGAGAGATATCAACAGAATATATCTTCAGGAACCTGGAAAACTTCGGGTTAGTCCACCTGTATTTTCTAGGTTACATGTTTATCTGAGTGTTTTGACCTTGATTAAAATTTTTGAAGTTATATCTTCTACTTCAGTTGTTACATTCCCAGATGGTATAAAAGCATCCAGAATTGTCAATGCAGCCTGTTGTCTTACAATGAAAGCTGCTCAGTTTTCCAGGTGAGAAGCTTAAGTTTTGATAGTGCATACATGCTGTCTTGACACCAGGATGGCCGTTCCTTGCTTGGTTGTTAAATTATGGCACAAACACTTCTCATTGATCGCAATTTTAAAGCCACTTCAAGGCCCTGTTTCAGCCCCATGGTTTCACTGTTCCTGTACAATTGAGGAGAATAGCTTCAGTGATGGGTACTATTATGGCCATTGTATTCCTATGAGGTGGAATCTAAGCCACTTGTCTAAAATGTCTGCATTTCTTGCCATTCCTAAGGGAATTATGTAGCCTCCTATGATGCAAAACTGCAGCTCACTAGATGCCACACGTACTATGAAAACCTATTTGTCCTCAGAGGACTGTACATAGCTGTATGAGTTTTAACTATACCAATAGTTTGATTCAGAAGACAGATAGCATAAAAAGAATTATTCTTTTTGAGATTCCCTGAAGCCTGATCATTAAAGAATCATTCTCAAATTGTCCCAGAAAAAGAGCTAAGTAGCACTGCCACTTATGCTATTTCATAGTATTATTTCTTTATGCACTTGTTTTCTGCCCAGTAGACTGATTGTTCACATGATACCAGTATTTTGTATTTTCACCTCAAAACCCACAGTGTGCAAAGTTTATTATGATCCACATTAAAATGGTTTATACATCATGGTTCTATGAATGAGTTTTATAAACAAGTACTGAACCATCAGAAAAATTTCATCCCTTCAAGCCATTCTTGCTGGCCTCTGGAGGCCCTAGCAAATGTTGACCAAAATCTGCTTTAAAAAAATGTTTGTCACAAAAAGATAGGTCTAATCAAGGGATGGACAAATCTGTCAATTTAAGTTTCTCTCACTTCTCACTTTCCAGTCTTCAGTTCAGTTACCCCATTATGCACATTTCTCCTAATATGTACGTTTTTGCATACAATATATGCATTTTGAAGCATTTGCCCCTAATACAATACATCTGTGATTGTTATTTCCTTAAATATATTCATTTTGGGTGCATTGTTCCCTAATATATGCATTTCTGTATATATTGTTGGTTGGACAATTGCACAGCAAAATTTGAAGAAGTGCAAAATATAAAATAATATCTGCCTTTTGGTTCACATTGTAGTCTGAGAAGGGCAAATTAGGTATGGTCACATTAAAATGTGAACTGAAGATATTTTTCTTCCCCTACAGCTTATCTGCATTTTGTTCCATAGATGTTTCTGTTCCCAAATCAACCAACTTTCTCTTTGCCATGGTGTTGATACATCTTAGGAGGCTGACCTTGGGGTGTATGGACAGACTTTGAATTGATTTGATCAGACTGAACTTTTTTCTTACTCCCTTAGGAGAAATGCCCGATCTGCAATGGCATAGTTATGACAACTTTAAACTGAATATATGCATCCTCACATGAGAAATAAAAATAAATCCAACGATGTGAAAAATAGTCTTACTTTTAAGCACTTAAGTATTCTAACCATTTTGTATTGCTAAGGGATTGTCAAAAGTATGGTAAAACACACAAAGAAAGATACACACTAACTTGGTTCTTGGACAATAGGATGGTAGGTGTCAGTTTTTCTGTCCCCACACCTTTCTGTATCACTGAATGTGCAGTAGGGAAACTTGTCTGTTTTCAAAGAGTACAGATTGAACCACATGCCACATAGCTGTATGTTGTGTACTGAATGCCAATATAGATGCTGTAGATGTTCACTAATTTTCCAAATTAATCTAGTAGTGCATCTGTCCCAAATATAACTAGCCATGAACCTTGAAGATTTCATGGAAGAAAAATGAATAAATGTATAATAACAAATGTGCTTTTCATATAATATTGGACCACTGTTTTTTAAAGTTGTTAGCTGCAGTCGTAAATATTCCTATATGAGCAAGAAAAGTAGTAAGTATTGTAATGTGATGCCAAAATGTTCCAGAAAGCTGTGCTTTCTGTTAAAGATGACCACCACTGGAGTTTGAAAATTGGAAACGGGCCTGAAGGCATGTTCCATATATTCTCTGCTGTAAAAAAATTCAAATATTGAGGTTTTGCCAATTTCACCAGTTCTCTCTCTGCAAAATTCTAATTTTGAATCATTGATCTTCTAGTTAGAAGAATATTGATTTGCTCTTCAGCTTTAAATTATTATTAAAGCTACAGAAATACATGTGTATGTGTATCAGTGGATCAAATGAAAATGCCATCAAAAATTTAAGCTGTTTCCATGCACTGAGTTTCTGGGTCAAGTAAACCTTAATAGATATTTCACCAGAATTGTCAGATTACAAGCCCTTGTAAGCCTGAAGAAAGTATTCTACATTAACAGTAGGAAACCCGCTTTAAGCTTCGTTTCAAACGCGTTGTTTGTTGTCATTTTCCATCAATTTATCTGTAAGTAATGTCTTGGCAGAATGTTTGTAGCTTTTCTGGAAAGCTAAAATCCCCAGATTAAGACATGTTTAAAAGGATCCATTCAGGTGTCCTGTAAATCACTGTCAGTAACAGAAACATTTGCATGTCAGACACATGCAAATGTTTGTTTTATTTGTTTGGTTTGGTTAATTTACTACCCTTATCTGTAAAGCTCGGACAATCAGAGTATTTGGTATTGTAACGTGTTTGGTGCTATCCCATGCATGCGTTATCAGAAAGCAGGTCCACTATATCCAATGAGATTTATTTATGAGAGATGTGGGTGGTGCTGTGGGTTAAACCACAGAGCCTAGGACTTGTCAATCAGAAGGTCAGCGGTTCGAATCCTCGCAACGGGGTGAGCTCCCATTTCTTGGTCCCTGCTCCTGCCAAACTAGCAGTTCGAAAGCACATCAAAGTGCAAGTAGATAAATAGGTACCGCTCCGGTGGGAAGGTAAACGGCATTTCCATGCATTGCTCTGGTTCACCAGAAGCGGCTTAGTCATGCTGGCCACATGACCCGGAAGCTGTATGCCGGCTCCCTTGGCCAATAAAGCGAGATGAGTGCCGCAACCCCAGAGTCAGTCACGACTGGACCTAATGGTCAGGGGTCCCTTTACCTTTTCCTTTATGTGTATTTATGATTACAGCCTGACAGTATATTCCCTATATAAAATGAACCTTCCAAAGGTCCTGATCATTTCCGAATTGACCTATGTGTGTTTATTTGTTTTGTTTTATTACATTTCTACCCTACATTCTTCTATGACTGAAATCAAGGTGGCCTCCATAGGTTTTCCAAATGCTCTTCCATCCAGTCAGTGATGAGGGCTAGACGTGCTTAGCTTTAACACTCCATTCCAATTATATTCATACTATTCATACAGGCACCTCCTTCATAAGTTACTCAAAATGTACTTATTTTATACTTGGATATCAGCGCCCAAGTACAAAATGTACTATGGGAAGCAAGCTTGGGGAGGGTGGGGAGGGTTGGGGATCTTTTTTACTACACGTTCTACATCCCAACAAACCACTGTAAGTCTTTTCCTTAACACTATGTTTATTTCCCTGCTCAACTTAATTTGATACCGTACTGGAAATATAATTCACCTATTGGGCTAGTATTTTCCCTCAAGAACAGACAGCACAATGTAGAAATGTATTCTAACGTTAATCAAGGATGAAAAGGGACAGAACAAGCTGCCCTTGTAGCCATTCAATAGAACTGTGTATTATATGTTCAAGAACTGTAGTCGAGTGACATCCAATAACCCTCCTGGGGAAAGTGACAGAATGAGACTAGGATATGTTTGTGGCTAACAGGATACAAAGAGCAGACTTTCTCTTCCTAATGTAAACAGGTTCAACCTAGGTATAGTACAGTATTTCCCAGGGGAATCACCTAAATATTTTAACAAGAGAGTTGTAGAATGAGGACAGAAAATCCACCACTGACTTCCAGTGTCTAACCACAGATAAAAAATTGATTACTATTCTGTTGGCTTCAGAAGTTTCCAGATAACGATTTTTATTTCTAAGCTGCGGCATGACATTGAAAGTGTAAGCTGGTGTAATACCACCTATATTTTACTGGCAATCCACAACAAAATCAATATGCCATATCTCTCCATTCACACTCTTTCACAGAGCAACATATAAAGCAGTCAGTTTTAGTTATTCATTTATAGATAAACCAGGAACTGGAATGTACACATGAACTCTCTCCTAGGCAGGCGTATGTTATGCTTTATGTTTATAAGATTACAGGTTGTGCAGTGTAAAACAACAATAGCAATAAAGTCCAGGATGTAAACATAAACATTGCTTAACAATTGGCCACAGTTATATTTATAGCATAGAACAGTAACTCATGTTAAAGCACTGTTAATTGAGAAAACAATTCCACAGTGAAATAATCTATATAACTTAATTTGAAGAATGAAGAAAGCATTTATATGGCTTCCTCTAATAACAAACTCAGGGGTGAGTGCAAACAGGCTTAAAGTCAAAATGGTGCCCCTGACAACAAAGAGGGAGGAGTTAGTACGACCAGAGAAAACTTGTTATTTGCAAAACTCAATATATATATATACTATATATATATATATATGCAGAGGCCCCATGGAGTACACATGTTCCACGGGGCCTCTTTTAAAAGACTCACCCTGTATTTTAAAGTAACTAAGGTGGCAAAGAAAGAAAAGAACATACCTATGATGCCAGAGTTGTGAATGGAATAATTCCATTACACAACTAATTTCATGACTACCAGCAAAAGTGTATTATGAATTTTTGGCTGCAAAGCTAAACATACTTACAGACAGGTAGTGTCACTGAAATTAATAAGAATCAATTGTGCGTAAAGAGTTTCAAGATTAGAGTGTAAATTAAAATGGATCAAAATATCCATGTATGCTGGGGACATTCAGGTATAGCCTGAATTATGATGCACATTTGATGCCTTGCTTAAAATAATTATCTGTTTGTGGTTATTAATCGTGATTTCTGTCAGTCTCATTGTGCATGGACCCAAGTGCATGCATTTTGTTTTTCCTCTAACAATAGGTATAACATGAGAGGAAATTGCAATTCTGTCATAGGGACAAATGGGTAAAGGGCAATTCTGATGAAACTGGTGAATTAAGAAGCAAATGGATTCATATTAGCATACAAGGCAATTCCATATTTTGCCGCAGCACCAAGGAAAAGGCTTGACACACACGTACCAGGGGGAAAAAATCCATCTAAGACCTGCTGTCGATGTGACTGATGAAAACAACTTGACATTTAAGTATTTCAACTGCCAGTTTATCACATGAGTGGCTCCAGTGATTAGTTTCTTAGCAGACACTAACAAAGACAGAAACTGAAGGGACTCATGTACAGCACTAAGTAAGTTGCAAAGGGAATGTTGACATGCACACATTTGCTGAGATGGTGTGAAGCTGTGTGTGTTTCTATGTTGCCAGCCAACTGATGGCAGGAAAACACCTGTCTGTAGTAGAGTGAGAGTTGATAATGTTTATTTTGCAAAACCTGCTTTTCCCCTGTGGACTTACAAATAAATGTGTGTGCATTGAAATTTCAAAACCAATCTACACCTATAAAATGCATTGCAGTAATGCTATATGGCTCAATGCCCTCCCTTAATTTAAAGGCTTCAACATGAAGCCACTTGACCTAGGTTTTAGCCTTAGGCAATGAAATTATTGGGTGTACTGGAACACTGCTACTAACAGTGTTTGGTACTGCATTGGAGGTCAGGCACGGTTGTCTTTGCAATCCTTTGGTAATTCAGGAAGTCTTCTCTATGTTCATCATACTGCCCCAATATAAGCCTTCCTTGGGATGCGGGTGGTGCTGTGGTCTAAGCCACCGAGCCGCTGGGGCTTGCCAATCAGAAGGTTGGTGGTTCAAATCCCCCGACGAGGTGAGCTCCCGTTGCTCGGTCCCAGCTCCTGCCAACCTAGCAGTTCAAAAGCACGCCAAAAAGTGCAAGTAGATAAATAGGTACGCTCCTGCAGGAAGTAAACGGCATTTCCGTGTGCTGCTCTGGTTTCAGTGTTCCGTTGCACCAGAAGCGGCTTAGTCATGCTGGCCACATGACCCAGAAAAACTGTCTGCGGACAAATGCCGGCTCCCTCGGCCTGTAAAGTGAGATGAGAGCTGCAATCCCAGAGTCATCTGCGACTGGACTTAACTGTCAGGGGTCCTTTACCTTTATAGTCCTTCAGTACTCTAAGCATGGGTGAAATGGTAGACTGTCACCCACTAGACTGGATGAATGACCAATTACTGATGCACCACCCTGCACTGCAGATTACAGGCAAAGAATGCTGGAGCAGGTGGTCCTTGGAGAGCCAGTGTGGTGTAGTGGTTAAGAGCGATAGACTCGTAATCTGGGGAACCGGGTTCGCGTCTCCGCTCCTCCACATGCTGCTGCTGGGTGACCTTGGGCCAGTCACACTTCTCTGAAGTCTCTCAGCCCCACTCACCTCACAGAGTGTTTGTTGTGGGGGAGGAAGGGAAAGGAGAATGTTAGCCGCTTTGAGACTCCTTAAAGGGAGTGAAAGGCGGGATATCAAATCCAAACTCTTCTTCTTCTTCATTTTGAGAAAGAGGGTGAAGATACTGCGTAAAATGTTAAGAGATCCCAAGCATGTGTTTGTTTCTTTCCAAATGTAAAACACATTACTGGACCAGGGGGTTCTAACAAGGAGAAGCATAAGTTGAAGACTGATACAAAGAATTATTTCCCTCCTATAGCTTTGGGTGAGCTTCTTGTTAAAAGCTGTGTGTTTAGCAACTGGAAAAGCTAAACAGTCCAAGAAAAGCTACCACAGTCCAAGAAACTCTGAGAGCAGTATCTGAGCTGCTAGTAGCTGTGGGTTCCAATAACACTTTTATTTTGGGCTCACAAATTTTCTGCATTATACAAGTAGCAATTACTAAGTGCATTAACCTTTTGCATCCAGTGACAGCAAGCTTTGAAATGCTTGAATGCACAGTCATTTGAGCATACACAGATGCAGGATATTACCAGATGCTGCTGCCACTGCCTCCTCCTCCCAAGTTAATGTCAGCTTTACAAGAATAGTACCCATTCTCTTTCCAAACCGTCCATCAGGGTATAGGATGGCATATAAAACATGGGTTAAATTTCCCAGTGCTTAAATGCATGAACAGATCAAGGAGACATGCCTGAAACACATTACAGCTCTTTTCTTTAATGATAAATAATAAGATATGTCTCACCAGAGCTTTTTTCCTAGAAAAATAGGTGCCAGTACTCACCATGAAGTTGTCACAGTAAGTGCCACACTTTTTAACAACAACCAAAGAGGTACTGGTACTGCATACCCTGGTGTACTACTTGTTATGAACTATGAATTACTGGAATAACCATTCTCTTAGAGCAGGGGTAGTTAATCTTTTTCAGGCCCAGAGTTGCATTGTCATTTGGTCAACTCATCAGGAGTTGCATGTCAAAGTGGGAATGGCCTTTTAAAAATGTTTATTTTAAAAAAATGGGGGACTGGAAGGGTCACAAAAGCTTTTGGGCACAACAGAATCACAGTAGGGGATCCACAGGGGAATGTATGTTAAGGGGTTAATGTGCATAACTAGCAATTGTACACATTCAACAAAGCTCATGGATAATATCCTTTCATCAAGAATGAATTGTGAACTTTTCCTAGTCAATATACGTAATCCCCAACCAGTCTTGGGGGATGTATGTATAGTGACTGAATTTTGTACATTCAAGAGTCCCTCTTTGTGAAGGGATTATGTGCACATTCTCCATGAGGCCTGGTGAATGTGCACAATTGCTAGTTATTATGCACATTAACCACTCAACATACATTCTGACACATATCCAATTTGGGGCACCATTGGGGGATTCATAAAACTCCACCAAAACCTGTCTGAAATTTTGGAAAGCTGATGCCAATAGAGACCAGGAATTGGGAACCTTTCTCATCACAAGGACCACATTTCTTTCTGGGTAAACTTCTGGGAGTCACATGCCAGTGATGGCCAAAACAATAAATATGCATTTTACCATTGTACAGAAGGCTAGTTTCTACACACAT
Organism: Podarcis liolepis; assembly: GCF_965112155.1. NCBI lineage: Eukaryota > Metazoa > Chordata > Lepidosauria > Squamata > Lacertidae > Podarcis > Podarcis liolepis. The sequence continues at coordinate 49,716,343 of NC_139564.1, forward strand.
GTGCACACCCCTCCATCCTTCATTCAGGCAAGACATATGTCAGCCAGGCAAAAATTATCAAGTGTGGTGCAAAGCAACCTTGGCAAGGGGAGTTATATGGCAATAGGGTATGTAGTGTGGTGGTGGCTACTCCTGAGGGCCTTATGTGTCCTTAGCCTGAAATTCCCCATCCCTGGTTTAGACAATATTGAGCTTGATGATCTGACTCTGTATAAGGCAGCTTCCTATCTTGCTATCTGCTGTTCTTATCAGTTTTTTTTCCATCTTCCAATTCATTTTTCCAAGACCCAAGTCCATTTTTTTCAACCAAGGCAACTGTTCATTGTTCACAGTCACACTCACCAACATTGCTAACTCTACAACAGAAACTAAAACTACAATTCAGATTATCAATAGCACATCTGGTTTTGTTTATTTTAATGTTGAAAATAAGATACAGAGGGATATCAGTTAAAGAACTGTATTGCTAACTTGTAAAAAAAATTATTTGTCTTCTTACTGCATTTTAAATTTCATGCAGTTGGTTTATTATTCCAAATGGGTTTAGGTCTCTGTTGCTTTTTCATTTATGTAATAATTTATACCTCTACATACATAATGTTCCATTTCTGACTGAACAAATCTGCAAAGGTTTGAATGACTCTTTAATTGAAATTGAGAGGAAACTCAAATGGCTATCTATCCACTGCTACACTTTTGACAAACAGTTATTCTTCAGCCGGCACAGTTTTAACCTCCTATGCTGACCAGTATAGAGTGTGTAGAGAAGAGAAATGAGGGTTTCTAAAAATTTCAAGGAAATGTAGAGTGTGACAGAAAGGAGGATGCTTGCTTATAGTAAAGGAAGAGACCGAACATGTTTCTCTCTTTGAAAGTAATCATGAATTGCAAATAGTAAAAGCAGTCTCAATTCTCTGAGTGCCTGTCCTTATGTAGCTAAAACAGCAACATTCTCTCTCTCTCTCTCTCTCTCTCTCTCTCTCTCTCTCTCTCTCTCACACACACACACACACACACACACACACACGGGATGTGTCAGCAGCATCAGGGAAGTCACAAGGTTTGCAAAAATAGAAAAAAGTGTATTGGGGGTGGAGTATTTTTAGGGGAGAATCCTTAAATGGTGGAAACTGCGAAAACAGCCCAATGAAGAATGAGCATGGTCATGGTCATGGAATATGAACTGTTTGGAAAGAAATGAGAAACTAGGGTAGCAATATTTTATTGCAGGCATCACTTGTTTATGTTAGGATTCTTGCCCCGTGCTTGCAGTCATGGGATTGTTTTTTAGCCCATGACGATGTATGTTTTCATTCTACATAGTGGGAAGTGATGGAGACGGGATGTTTTGTTTTGCTATGTTCCGTGATGATATTGTCCTTCGTTCTTTCTCTTTGCTGCTGAAGAGGAAGGAGCTGAGTCAGGGGTGCTCCGAGTGTATTATATGTAAATAAAGTAGTTTAGCCAAAATGCTGTGCTACTGAGTCTGTCACACAAACTGCCAACACTATGCTAGTCCTAAAGTGTGTTGATGCTTCTTGGTATCAGTTGCTGTGATGTTTAGGTTGGAGAAGGAAGGTCCTGAACGACCAACCAGGAGGGAGAGAACATGCCAGTTGGGCATGTGTCTCTATCAGATGCTTACTCGCATGTAGGACGATCCTGACAGTTTATACCATATTGGCCTGAATATAAGCCCCCCCCTTCTTTCCAAATTCTGACCGTGAAAAGCTAAAGTGCAGTTTAAATTCATGACCTTACAAAAACTGGCTTTTACAATTTCGCTGCTGAAACAGACATATGGTAAAACAGAACAGGTGTGTGTGCCTGTGGAATTTTAAGGGAGCAGCTTATAATCAGGTATTGTCTTTTTTTCTTTTTTCCTCCTTGAATTTTAAAGGTGCGCCTTATATTCAGGCCAAAACAGTAATTTACACAATGACAGTTCAAGCCCGGCTCAAAACTATTCTGCTTCATCTATTTATAGAGATCAGTGATCAGTAAATTGCCTTCCCAAGATAATATGCAACATTCCTTTTCATACCAATCAAAACTATAAATATTACTATGAACTATAAATAGAACTATAAATAACAATTATTATTTTACATTGTGATGTAAAATTGAAAGTTAGGCAGGAGCCAAAGTTGCTAATAATGTCCGTGTTTTGTTCTTGAAACACTGAAAAGATGTAACTTACTACCAAGTGCTAAAGTAACATAGTGTCATGGAGACAGATGAACAGTAATAGGTCAAGACAGTTATGAGATTTTTGTGATTCTCTATCATAGAAACTTTTCCCTTTGTAAAATCAGTGTGAGGTATGGTAAACTTAACAGAAGCTTTAAAACCAAGTACAAATTGAAGAGAAATTTGCTTCCTATGAGGAATAAATACAGTGCTGTTTTTCTAGAAAAAGAGGTGCTGGAACTCACCCTGAATGCCGCCTTCGTTCTCTTAAAATGGCAATGGCACCCACCAGAGAGGTGTTGGAACCACCTCAGAGGTGCCAGAACTGAGTTCCAGCTAGTTCTGGCTGAGAAAAGCCCTGAATAAATGTCTCAGTCAGCTTTGAAGTATATATGTTTTCTAATGTTTTTCTTTTGTAATTATCACTTTAGGTTACTGAACACACCTACTCAGGTTTACTATTGAGTCCAGGACTATAAGGATGTATAAGGAGGTTGATTTTGAAATGTAATGAAGGGAAACTACAGCCAAAGTAAATGTTGGAAGAGTTAAACAAAAGTAGGAATGAATGACCTATAACTGTGTTTTCCTTTTAGCGTTGGGAAATGTTAACATTGCTCATAACAAAAAAGTAAGAAACTGTTAAAGAAGTGTTCCTCTGTAAATTATACTCAGAAAGTAGCAAAGGAGGAAAACAAGGAAACTTATGTAACACCCGAGGGTAGTTCAAAAACTGAGGGAGAGAAAGCAATCAGCTAATATATTTCAAGTACAAAGTAGGAACATGGCAAAGACTAAGAGGTCAATCTGCAGAATATTTTAAATGAGCTTTTCTCACAGACTTCAGTCTACATAAGAAGAATTCACTCATGGGTCCACTTTGAAATGTCAGATCGTTGAGATACAGGCTTCACTCATATTTTATGGGTCCTGGTGGAATCACCCAGTCTGGATTCAAAAACAGGAGGCTGGCAGTGGCTGCATCAACAGAATCAGAATAATAAGGGATGTAAGACAGAGAAGCTTGAATCTTAAGCATGAAGAACCCAAGTATGGTCTGGTACATTTGATTCAGGGAAGAGGACACTACCATTCTGGGGATTATTGATTTATGTAGCCAGTGTACATGGCATCACTGAACATTAACCATTTTAGTTGTACTGCAGATAGTTCTGAGCATCGAAATGAACTGTAGGAGCACATTGTATGTCTCATTTGAAGTATAAACTTGATATCTGTAGTGGAAGGAATTAAGGCACATGCATGGGGAAAGCATCTATCTGAAGCAGGGATCCTGCTCCCCACTCATGGAGGCTCCCCACTTATTTTAGAACCCAGATTTTTCAGGAATGCAGAGCCATTCCAGGAAGACTGCATGATAAATGTATCATAACTGATCAAAAAATATAAACAGAGATACAATCTTCCAGTTCCTCTTCAAATATCAGTATATTACTATACTCAAGTCAGTTTGTCTACCCACACAAAGTTGGCTTGTCAGTTCTATCACTAGTACAAACTGAAATTCACAGAGGCCTTGGTTCATTCTTAAAAGCAGGCTCAGTATTTGTGATACAGCATTTACTTGTCTGAACAATAAGGTAAAGGTTAGGCCCAGTCGCGGACGACTCTGGGGTTGCATGCTCATCTCGCTCTATAGGCCAAGGGAGCCGGCGTTTGTCCGCAGACAGCTTCCGGGTTATGTGGCCAGCATGACTAAGCCACTTCTGGCGAACCAGAGCAGCACAGGGAATTTATCTGCTGTTTACAGGCTGTATATTTCTGCCACATTGTTTCTACAGTTTCTGGAAAAGTCATATCAAGCCAGATATGGAGAGTATATTTGGGGCTCAAAAAAGTCCAACTCTAATAAGAGGCAAGCTTGTTATTTAGCTGGTTTTGATCTTGATAGGATTTGGGCAGAGGACTTGATGCTGTCCAGTCAGACTCCTGTCTGTCCAGATCCCCGTGCTCATTTTTTGTATGTCCTTTGCCCATCTTCCTGAGGAAGGATGGAGGGCAGACTCTTGTCTTCCTGGCTCCTCATGCACTGCCACAGTAGGCTATGTAAATAAAAGGCAGGATGCAAGGTGTTTGTGGGAGTAGTGGGATGCCAGGGAGGGTATTTGGGAGATAGGGAGGCCTGGTAGAGACAGCCCTCCACAGTTCCAGATTGGCTTGGGAAATGATCCCAGTTTCTCTGATTTTTTTGGTGGGAGGGGAATTCATATTATTTCTTGGTGAATCTGGGTTCTGAGTTGATCAGGAAAGTTACAACCATGGACTTGTCTCTTGTACATAGTTATTTCTGTTATCTTGCTCCATATATATATATATATATATATATATATATATATATATATATATATATATATATATTTCTGGCAAGGCTTATAGCCTATATTTCCAGTTGCTTTCCCACGGCAGCTAAGAAAATCACATTACACCTAACAATTACAATAAATCAATACTGAACTATTTCAAACACAGCAACCATGTTTAGGAAATAATTCTTGTGTAAAACTGGAGAACTGGTCTGTACATCTGCTGGGCAGTTCTTGTTCTCTGATGACAGGAGCACTGATGGCAAATGGAGGCTGGATTTGGCCCCTTTCTCAGCTGTTGGCAGTTAATGTCCTATGGCAATATCAATGCTTTCTGCTTTATGCCACACAGCATGTGTTCTGTCAAAATAAAATAATTAATTTGATACATATTTAAACCACTTAAAAACAATTCTAAGTGCCTAACAACAATAAACATAGTAAAACTTTAAACAAATTTTCAATAAGATTTAAAAACAGATGTAACCAAATCATGTCTGGATATGCTCGTTCAAACAGAAAAGTTTTCAGCAGGTATTTAAAGCAGTATAATGAAGATACCTGCCTAATGTCAATAAGCAGGGAGTTCCAGATCACAGGTTTTGCCACACCGAAGAAAGACCCCTTATAAATGCAGAATAAACAAATATGACACCTGTAAAAGTGCAAGTTTCATGTAAGGGTTAAGATTATCCCTGTGATTAGTCAGATAAATGAACAATTGTTTTTCCTAAGAGGTTCTATTTTTCTAATTCTGTTGCTCTGCTTTGAGAATCCTCTTTACCCAAACAGATTTGAAATTTCCACATGCTTGGCAAATTATCAGTGTTGTCTGTGTTCTTGCTAAACACCAGCTGAAACAGATTTAAGGATTATTTCTGTGATGTGTGCACATAACTCCCATTAAAGGGACAGACTCATGGTTGACAGACTTGAAATTGAATCTCTTTCCAAATAAATATAATATATATATTATAAAAATTCTTCTTCATCCGGATATAAGAAGGTTCAATTTCAGGTCTGTCAACCATGTCCCTGTCCATTTAATGGAGGGTATGTGCACAACACTCAGAAAATAGATACTTATATCTGTATTTTGATTGGCTGAAGCCCTTTAAATAATTTATATATGAATGTAATCACAATATTTCTTGCCTGATGAGCTTCTCGTCTTGATTCAATGATGAGGAAAAAAACCAATACACTAAGTTGTTGATAGTAATGCCTGGGGAAAATATTCTGCACTAATACATTCCTACTGCAGGTATTGGAATTCTTGAAAAGTTTCGAAAATTGAAATTATGAAACCACTGAAGGAAACTATTGCATGTAATCACCATACTCTTTTTCTCACAGCTTGACTCTATGACAGTTTGATGGGTTTATTGCAGTTGGCATGGATTGCTTTGGCTAAACTAAATGGCAGCTATCTCACCTGCCCTTGATTGTGCTCAGATTAATCAAAGGCTTTTGAAGTAATGGCTTTTTGTGTCCAGGGTAAGAAACATTTATTTTGTAGATGGCTGCATTTTAAATAAGCATAGATATTTGAAGACATTTGTATGCAATGGTACTGAAATTCTGTTAGACTTACACTTTTAGCAACATGAGAACTAAAAACTAGGATGGCTGCTTTGTGCGGCAGTTATACTTTCTATCAAAGGCTGCAACTGAACAAGCTATGTGTTTAGTGTTGCTTTATATGTGCCGCTTGTTAAGGCCAAAGAGTGGTATAATTTATAAAATATTTTAATTAATTATTATTACTATTGTTAGTAGTATTACATCATTTATACACTGCTTGACTGTAATCAAACCTCAAAGCAGTTTATAAAAAGAATAAAACAATATTATCAGTTTTGTTTTACAGTTGTGTAATTTGTGCTCATTCTGTATTGTGATGGCTATTGGCTATAAACAATAAAATCTATTAAAGTGGCTAGTTAAAATCAGCAATAAACAAAAGGCCAGGTTAAAATTCATGAAAACATCCACATATCTTTATAAATAAACCATAAATCTGTACATGTGCAAAAAGGTCTAGCATAGTTCATGGATATCCCTAACCCACACTAGAGTCCCTAGAGGCCACCTGCAGGGAAAGGAACTGATGATACCAGTGACCACAGTAAGGTGTCACTGGTATCATCAGTTCCTTTTCCTGCAGGTGGCCAGTGGGTGTATGAGCCTCTACACAGGCTTATGACATTGTACTTGCTAGTCCTCATCTTATATTCCATTTCCAATATGAACCCAGAACCACACTGGTTGGGGGGGGCGCTTCCTAAGACTTATTTTATTTTACTTATTTTACTGCTTAAAGAGATGTAAAGTGCAAAACTGTATTTTACGCATCTTAATTAGTAAGCTTTAAAATATCTAAGTATTCTCCCTAAAGCTTCAACAGTTGGCATTCAAATAAATTTACAGTAGTATAAAATATCAGATATTTTATAACAACACATTATCTGTATCAAAAATCAATAGTACAGCTTTTACATTGCTTATCATTTATAGGTAAGTTAAACTGTGAGGAACTTTTTCCATTGTTGCTTTATGAATATGCTTCAGCTTTTCAAGGATTATTCAGAGCATTTTCCCTGTCTTTCCATTGAAATTAGAATGCAAATCTTCATTATTAACTTTGTTACTTTAGTACTAGTGGAAATTCCAAGGAAGGGTGATCATTTCACTGCTGTGTTACATTGCAATGACATTTGTTACCTGAACATTCCTGTGGATCCTGAAAACTATGCTAGCATGGCGAATGTTAAATTATCTTTCTGCCTTGCAGTTTGAGGTCCATATCAGGAAAGGCCACACTTTTAAGAAGTTTATTTCTTTATTGGCAAAGCATTCGGTTACATCAGCTCCTAAGCTGCACATCATCCCTGCTAACTAGCTGCCTAAGTGAAAAACTGCCTCTACAGCTCTGGGCTCCAACCGGGACAATTGGAGCAACAACCTTTTAGCTTACTTAAACCCCCTTGTCTGATGTGGTATGTACAAGCACCCTATGACTCTTCCTGAGTGGCAGCTTCAGTTGCTACCATCACTTTGAGGCCCCCCTTGTGCATGGAAACAGTGGAGGGGGGACCAGGGAGATTCCAAAGATACAACTGTCTTTGGGACCAATGTAGCATTTTCCACCTTTGAGACTCCTTACAACTCTTTTCCAGGGTCTTTGGCTGCCCGGTCTCTTCACCTTGACTCCCCTCTAACATCCTCCTCCCAGCACCTGCCTCATGGGCGACACAGAACCCTACAAATCTCAGACCCCTTCCTCCTTCCCGGATAGTAACATGGAGCTGGCAAAAGTTCCCTCCCACCTCCATGGATGAGCACAATGCATTTCTACAGGAAACCCCCCTAATCAATAATGCAGAAAGCCCTGGTGCAGGTGTGCCATGATGATGTGGCAAGGTACATTACTGCTCTTTGTTACTATGTTCATTGAACTATTGCACTGTTAGCCTCATTTGATACAGCTCTAGTTATTTGCACTTGTATTCTGTCCCACTGGACCCATAATTATTTCTCTTCTCTTGAGTCCTCCTAATTTGTAAAGATATTGACCTGTAATTGACCTCATTACTCTCATCCCTCCAGTAAAGCAATTTAAATTTTCTACAGATCTGTTAAAATATACTGTCCGTTTCAGCACTGTTGAATGTCCTACCTGTTTCTTACTTAGAAATTGGTTAAATTTTCTCTGATAATAGTCAAACCAAAGAAACTTTGCTAATAAGAGCTCATTAATAAATAATATGGGAAGCAAGACAGAGCAGCAAGTAGTGAAAATAAGACTGAATAATCAGTGTCAGCAAATCATAAACATAACGTATCACTGCAGCCAGCATGGTCAGTGGTCAAGAGTGATGGAAGATGGAGTCCCGCAATGTTGTTTTTTTTAGGACAGTGCAGGTTCACCATATCTGATGTGGCAGGTGGACTGAAATAATCCTTCATGTGGGATCCACATAAATAGATTGCAGTTTAGGACCAGATTACTTGAAGGACCACCTCCACCCTTATGAACCTGTGCCATGAGATCTGCTTCACATGTCCCTTTTTTATGCCTGTCATGGATTTAGGTTGTCAGGCATGAGAGATGACCTTTTAGGTGTGATTTTAATGGGCTTTTAAAGCACAGCCTGCATTTTCTTGATGGTTTTATGATGATTCTCTGGAAACTATATTTAAATCAACTAAGCTACAGTAAACTTTTATATTCAGTCAATCTGTGATGTTTTAAGTAGTGGTTCTATTTTAGTCTACTTATTTTTATGAATTGTTATGTATTTTATATATAGTTTTTTGCATTGTATAGATTGTAAACAACAAACTGCAGTCAAGGTTTGTTCTATGACTTACCACCTAGTGTTTACCTGGAGGTGATAAATAATGAGCCTGAGTTTGGGCATGATTTATGCTAATCCAAACCATGACTTAATTCTCATCAGGATGGCAACAACAGAACCAGAGGAGAGCAAAATGTCCGTGATCTCCTCTCCAGGAGCCCACAAGTTTACTCATTTACACTTAGCTTGTTTGGCTTAGCATTTTTTTAGGGTAATGCAGGTTCCCCATATCTGATGTGGCAGGTGGATTGGAATAATCCTTCATGTGGTATCCGCATAAGTAGATTATAGTTTAGGCTGTTTTATGTTTTTAGATATGCTGTAAGCCACCCAGAGTGGCTGGGGAAACCCAGCCAGATGCGTGGGGTATAAATATCATCATCATCATCATCATTGCCCGTGGTCTGACACAGGCTCCTTCAGAAGTTATGCCAGATGCATGTAGAAGATGCAGGAGCAGCAGTACAAGCAGGTACAAGCTGCATTCAGTTTAACATGAGAAGACTTATTTAACCACATACGTACCACATTTCTCACAATTCCTTATTAATCTCAAGATGGGATCATATATTATCGGTCTATTCATGTGCCCAGTCACCCATCTACTACATCTTTAGTGCAAACAGGGATGCATGAGGAATTCAGTCTTTGCATATATTTCAAACTAATGTGTGGCTGGTTCCTAGCCCCACTTACATAGGTGTAAGTAAAGGTAAAGGGACCCCTGACCATTAGGTCCAGTTGTGACCGGCTCTGGGGTTGCGGCGCTCATCTCGCTTTATTGGCCGAGGGAGCAGGCGTACAGCTTCCGGGTCATGTGGCCAGCATGCCTAAGCCACTTCTGGCGAACCAGAGCAACGCATGGAAACACTGTTTACCTTCCTGCCAGAGTGGTACCTACTTATCTACTTGCACTTTGACGAGCTTTCGAACTGCTAGGTGGGCAGGAGCAGGGACGGAGCAATGGGAGCTCACCCCGTCGCGAGGATTCGAACCACCGACCTTCTGATCAGCAAGTCCTAGGTTCTGTGGTTTAACCCACAGCACCACCCGCGTCCCTACCCTACATCCCCTACATAGGTGTAAGCCTCATCCAATTCAGTAGGACTTACATCTGGGTAGACATGGTCAGGGCTGTGAGTGAAACCGCTTGTGACCAACTCCACATAACTAAAACCTGACCTCCAGTATTGTTTCTGGGTGTCCTTATTCCCAAGGAATCCTTTAAATAGATGCCACAAAACCCATTACTTTCGACTACTGATAATTCCCCCACCCCACCCCGTGTTGCAGATAAATTCCCCAAAGAAGTAGCAGCTCTGAGGATATTAGGGTTGTATCCACATAAAATAAAGAAATGCCTTAATGTGTACAGTGATGCTCAGTTAATGTGCTTTCATATAATATACATGCAAGAGAGAACACTATGCTGTTAATTTTTTGGCAAGCATTTGAAGGTTTCTTATAAGTGTACTCTTTAGAAAGTTTTTAGATGACTATTTCTGGAATGTTTTGTCGAAAACAGAAGCCATCCTTTAGTTTCCCTGTTTCCCCTCCCACAGTTGTGCAAAGACACCTTTTAAAGCCAAAAATAAGAATTTTCCAGCCAAGGGATTGACTCAGAAGAGTTGGTGGAGAAAGAAATATCATAGCCAAGTTACAATTACAATTTCTAATTTTACACCCTGCACATTGTATAATCAAAGTATCAAGGGAGTATTTGGTAACTCTATAACAAGCTCTTATCTTTCACCTTTTCCAGGTGCAAAAGGTCCCTATAAAGAACATAGCATTAGCCACCCAAACCCTAAGTATCTGGTTTGTCTATAGGAGCCTATGGTGTAATTCAGTAGTGTGTAAATAATTAGATCATCTCATTTCTCCCAAATTCATTCCTTTCAGATCCAGGTCTTATACTCCTGCTCTTGCCCTCTTACTTTTCCGGTCAAATTGCTTTACCTGCTTATCTTTTTTCTGAATCAAAACATAATCTTCTTATCCTTGACTTTAAAGCCCTATATCATTCTCATTCCACACCACTCTGACCAATCCTTTTCCTTAACTGTCACATTCACAAAAGCTCCAGTCCTCAGATCACTTACCCCGGAGTAGCTCCCTTTAGTCAGTGGGACTACAGCAAGGTAAGCAGAACTGAACACAGCAGCCACAGTTCTGTACATACAACTTGATATCTGCAAACAGTTTCATCCCCATTCCCTTGGGCTTCTTCCTCTACACTAACAAAGTTGTAAAACTCTGCTCTTTTTCAGATTTTCCCTATACTTATTTCCTTACCAGGTAGAATCTGAAAAGAACTTCTTCACAAAGTAGAGTTTGCCAACATTTTTAGCACCAGATACTTTATTTCCCTTCCATGTCACTGCTCCCCATGGAGGCCTTGGTATTATGCTGGGTCCCCAACTTGGATGCTTAAAGGCTTATGATGTAGCAACAATAGTCCAGGGTCCGCAATCCATTCTGGGATGTTGGTGGAAGAGAATGAAACAGTTAAGTTTTTCAAAACTCCAGTAGCCACAATGAAAACTAAAAGTTATGTAGTAGCAGTAAAAGTAAAAGTAATAGTAATAATAATAATAATAATTAGTAGTAGTACCCTGCCCATCTGACTGGGTTACCCCAGCCACTCTGTGCGGCTTCCAACATATATAGGGCTGCCTTCAGATGTATTCTAAGGGTTACGTAGTTACTCTTCTCCTTGACATCTGATGGGAGGGTGTTATAGTAATTGCAGTATGAAATCCTCCAATTTGAAGATAAAAATATTCATAAATTTATCAGTCATATAAAATTATCAGCTGTTTTAGTGGATTTGAAAGAAAAACATTGTTATGTGCTATGTGCATACAAAACTAAGCATATTTTCCCATTTTGATATACACATGTGCGCACGCGCACGCACACACACACACACACACAGTAAAGTGACCTTTCACTGACTTTATTGCTTCAGATATTTACACTTGTTAGCAACTTAATTTCACACATTTAGACTTTGACAGAGTCATTAATGTCATAATAATTACAATAATTACATGAATAATGTTGTTCCAATGCACTACTGGAGAGCTACAGTAAGTGATGGGTAAAATCATGTACTACAAGTGACCTAGGCAATCAGTTCCAAGTTGCTTCTTGTGAGTTTAAAGATGTTGCTTTTAGATGGGTAGCATGAATTTCTGTCACTCGCTGACAAATCATGGAATTAATAATCCAATACCTGCTTATTTAATGAGGGGAAATAATCAATTTCTCATGTTATCTCTTCTGGGCAATTGGCAAAATGTCAACTTGTTAAGCCTTTAAAGAGGAAGTCTGGTATAATCTGTTTAAATGGTGTGGCGTTGTTTTCTTCAAGCGGCATTTGGCACCAACAGAACTGAGAAAGCGTGCAGTGACTGGGGCTGAAAAGGATCCAACAATAAGAGATTTCCCCAATGCCAGCATCACCTAGTACAGTATATCATAATACAATGTTTGGGGTGATATTACTAAAATAATAGAAAGCATTTTGAAAGTATTAATGACTTTGATGATGCTTATATTATTATTTTATTGGGATATGTGACAACATAACATAAAACCAGCAAAACACTGGGCAGACAGTCACACATTTAAGAGATGAAAAAGGTTTAGGACATTATAAATACGTTTGAACTCATTATGGCAAGTGAGGAGCAGAAAGCAAAGTAGGTAGAGTTTACTATCCAATGTGTTCCAGATCCCTTGTCATTGTATATATACTGCTTTCATTGTATTAATACATAAGCACTGTTTTTTTATATGTGTGAATATTTGTATTTGCTAAACATGTTCTTTCTTTGAACTGACCTTTTTAGATTTTAAAAAAGGAATCCAGACAAGGAGGTAATGCATTGCTCTGCAGATAGGGGTTGTCTCAGTTTTCAGAAAGTCCCGTGGGACAGTTTATGAAAATAGTGGCCACTTCAGTTTGAATGATGCGTTGTAAAATTCTGTTTTAGGCATTCCCATTTTTCCTATTTTTAAAAATTTTCTTTATAGAGCTGCAGATTATATGGTTGTATGCTATTGAAGGTTTATTATTATTTTTTGCAGAATCACAGAAATGAGAAGCTATTATGTTAACAATTCTTTTCATCACTGCAGTCTCACAATACTGAACCAAACAGAGGTACAGGGAGAATTCTTTCACATGTAAATGGCCTCAGGATTTCTGTCTCCACTAAACAACAAATTGAGCTCTACATTTAGATTATTTCATGCTTTCTTTTTATGTAATCACATTTTTGCCATTTTTAGATGCCCAAAAGCAGATTCCTAGCAACTATATGTTGATAACTCAAAGACTTTATGAGAAAATATAGTGTTAGCTCATATTAAGGAGAGATGACTGGATAGTAAAAATAATTATTTTAACCACTGTTCATGGGCTTTTCTCATGAAGATTTGATAGCTCACTCACTGATAGCAGTTTCATAGCTCTACAAGTTAATTTTCCATTTAGAGTTGACAGTTGCATGCATTTTAAGTACTCCCATAACTGAGAGTGTATTACTTCCATCCATGGGTTTGTTGTAATGAGAGGAAAGGGAGCAGGATTGTTCATGTGAAATAGTTTGCTTGGTAGCCAACTCTAAGTAAAGAAAGAAAGAAAGAAAGAAAGAAAGAAAGAAAGAAAGAAAGAAAGAAAGATTCAGAGTCAGTCAATTTAACTGGAGTACAGTTATCACTATGATTGTTTTACCACTGAGGTGATATTTTTTTATGAGTATAAACAAAATCTCAATGCTGAGTCTATTAAAACTCATTTGAATGAATGGGGTCCAGTTTGTACTAGCCTTTATAGTGAGCTGGAGCCTGCATGATACCTTTATTCCTTCGCTGTTACTTTTACCCACAACAATATTATCAGCTGTCAGGTAAGCAGGAAAAGAATAAAGCAGCTGAATGAGATGGAGGTTAAAGGCTTTGAAGCACTTTTTCATACCGTCTTCCAGTGATGTCACCAAATTCATAACTTGGTTGCGGGGGAATGGGGCCGGGATATACTAAGCTGCTTCTGACTTTTGAAGAATAGAGTTTTGTTTTCTGAGTCTAATTTTGGACTGAGTCAATGTCTATTTACCCATCAGTACCACTAACAGTAAGAGGATCTTTAGAATAGTACGGAATATGGCACCGGGAGTGGGGGTGGGCAGCTGAAACTGCAAGGGGAATGAGTAGAAATTGGAGAACCCCCTCCCAAGTATATTTTGCTCACATAAAGGCTCTTTGTGAAGTTGCTATATTAATCATTTTAAAAATAGACAGAAGCATCGTGTTTGTGACAGCAATACAGCTAAACCATAACAGTCTGAAGATTTTAAAACCTGAATATATTTTCTGATCACTGTGAAATAGCAGAGCATGGTTGTTTGTCCTAATCTGGCAAATGAACATCAATATGTCTCCCAAGGAAATAGGTTACATTTTCTTCTTTCACAGTAATATTCCTGCCAATAGCCTCTAGTTTTCAGCTGCGGATCTGAAAGCTTGACATTTCACCAAATTGAGAGAGCTTCTCTATGAGTGCCTAGGAACCCTCTGAAGGGTTGGGAACAAACAAGGCTACATTGTCAGCAAGCAAGTAAATTTCACATTCCCTTCATTTAATAGAAGCCCACCCTAAGAGTTTGGCTGGTGCTGATAACCACTAACAGTAGCTCCAACAGGAGTGAAGACAGAATAGTGATAATAGAGAGCTCTATGAGGTTTCTCTGCTTTTAGCTTGGCCCTCAGAACTGCCCACCACCAACACATGTTGTAAAGGCTCCACATGATCAGATCACATGATTATGTGGGTGTTCCAATCCAGCAAAGCACTTACTAATAAGCAAGCGCTCCCAGGTCTTCTCATACAACTATGCACAGCAAATGGTTGACAAAAGAAAAATATAAGAAGTCAGGAGCAGGGCTAAAAGTGGGACCCGACACATGAGTAGTGTGTGAACAAGGTATCTGTGTCTCATTCAGGTGATACAGTTAAATCATGTGTTTCATTATTCAAATAGTAGTTGCAGTTACCACTTTATTAGCTGAACAAGGCAAACTATTATTACGTGTGAGCCACCAGATACCATTGTTGCTCATCACATCTGACAATTAGGATGCTTTAAGCCATTTAAGGTTGCAATTCTATACACACACTTGCCTGGAAGTAAGTCTCATTGAACTGAGTAGGATTTATTTGTCAATATAGGCAGAGAATAAGTTAAATTATTTCACATTTTAATGTGACCCTACTTAATTTACCATTACCAGCGAATGCTCAAACCAAAATACAGACATCATTCAAAATTTGCACTTCTCCAGATTTGGAAATGCAAGTCTCAACCAAAAAATACATCCAAAAATGCATGTGATAATGAAATTAATGTACCAAATTTATTATTATAGGAAAAATTGCTTGCAATAGTGTGTAGCCTATGCAAATTGGCATACAAAATGTATATTTTAGAAGAAATATGCATAAAAATGCATATCTTTTTTTAAAAAAAATCCAAACTGAAATGGGGCAAACCAAGTTTAAGACTAGAAAAATAAGAAATTGAGAGAAACTAAAATGAGCAGATCAGTTCATCCCTACTTGTGAGAAAATATACATTGAATAGCACTACTGGTCAATTTGCTAAAAACACAACTTGAATCAGTTCTGCTGTGGACTAGGCAATAAGAAGCAGGAAGAGAGAAAAATAAAGATTCTATCTTGCAGTTTCTGCTTTTGCGAACCATATGGTATCAACATGAATAACCTATTTAACATAATACCAATTTTCAATATGGCTAGAGCACACATATTTCACCCTTTTTCCTTTTCCTTTTTGCTTAAAGCTTGTACACTTTAGCCATATGTGTAATTTAAATAAGTCCTTACTGAGTATCTTATAAATATGCATCTGATACATGGGGTAAACCAGAACCTTCTCCCAAGATGCTGTTCGGGATAAGCGGAATCTCTTCAGGAATGTCTTCAAAGATCAATTCCCCCTGTCCATAAAAAATATGTTTAAATTGTCTTTCATAAGCCTGCTGTTAGCAGTTGTACTTCTACATTATGTATGATTCCTCGACTGCTCATTGCTTCAACAAACTGCACAGTGTTCCATTAGTGATTTTCAATTTCATGCTAAGCTTTGCAATTTATTAGTGTTATTTAGGCTAATGTACTATTATTTTGCATACTTTATACCATGTTTCATTTGTTAGTCATGTGATCTAGTATATTTATCAGGATCAATAAACTCACTGAAATATTATACATTCATATTATTATGACTAAAAGAATCACATCATACTGACAAACACTATAGGGAGCATATTCAGAAGATGGGTTTGCTGCATTGTATGTGCAGTGTCAAGTGCTTGGCATTTGTACTTGGCATTGTATGGTATTTTTTTATTTGTTGGTTGGTTTGCCTACTCACTTCTTATAAAATTTTACACTGCCTTAAAACTCTTAAAGCTGTTAAGACCTAGTGGCAGCTATTCCATCAGGCTGCTGAGCAAAGAGAGAAGAGCTATTCCATTGCCTATGCTGGGAGACCAGCTGCCTTTGGCTCTCCTCATCTGTACCTAGTGAAAGCAATTCCATCAGGCCACCTGAACTGCTTACATCCCAGCTAGTCGTTATAGGAACTGTAACTTTAAAAACTGATGATTGGCCTTGGGTTTTTTCCTCCTCTCTCTCCACTTCTTTTTCCTTATGTGTCTTTCACATTGCAGCCTTGATGGCAAGGACTTCAAATTGATTTTTGTAAGCCACTCAGGGAAACTACAGGCCCAAGTCATTTTGCCCTAAAGCAGAATCCAAATGCCCTGTGCTACAATCAAACACTCTTGCTGCGCCATTCAGACACCAATTCTTGTCTTCTTTAATCACTCTTCCACAACTGCAATCTGAAGGAGGCCACTGCATGTCAGCCTTTTGTAGTAGTAGTAGCAGCAGTAGTGATAGTAATAGTAATAGTAATAATATTTGTTATTATTTGTAGTCTGCCCATCTGACTGGGTTGCCCCAGTCACACTGGGTGGCTTCCAATAAATATCAAAGCATAATAAAACATCAAACTTTAAAAACTTCCCTATACAGGGCTGCCTTCAGATGTCTTCTAAAAGTTGTATAGTTATTTATCTCCTTGACACTGATGGGAGGGCGTTCCAAAGGGTGCGTGCCACTACTGAGAAGGCCCTATGCCTGGTTCTCTGTAACTTCACTTCTTGCAATGAGGGAACCGCCATAAGGCCCTCATAGCTGGATCTCAGTGTTGGGGCTGAATGATGAGGCTGGAGATGCTCCTTCAGGTATACTGGGCCAAGGCCATTTAAGGGCTTTAATGGTCAGCACCAACACTTTGAATTGTGCTCGGAAACATATTGGGAGTCAGTGTAGATCCTCTAGGACCAGTATCATATGTCCCAGCGGCCACTCCCAGTCCATAGGTGAGGTCTAGCCATTGGAGTCCTTGTAATGCCTATTTGGCCATATCAAAACATCAAAAAAATTGAAAGTCAACATAAAAGTGAGTGCTAGGTCATGATAGGCATATATTTGCAGAGTTGCCTGACAGTTTCATTAAATAAACCCATACATTGAGTTAGAGTCATTACTCACTTTGTTTTAGTGGCTGCTAAACCAGAAAATGTTAAGTACAGTTCCTATAACATTCACATAGCTTGTGAATTAGGTAAGTAAATAATCATATGCTTTGTTTAGAGGTAGTAAAACTGAGATACAGCAGGGTCAAATAGCTGATTTGGTCCATAGTTAAATCACATAAATGTATTTCCAACATTCCATTGAGGCTTTGAATGAAATATTTGTAAAGGGCAATGCCTCTTGTAACCGAGTCCTCTTCCTATTATAGTCACCACACTTGACTCTAAAAGGTCTCCAGGGGAAAAGATTAATTAGATTTCAATTATGTTACAGAAAAATGTACTTTACATACTTGCACTCTGGAAAGCATTATAGTGTTTCTTTAATGTGTTTAAAAATTCAAAAATGTTTTTAAAAGCCACTTAAAAAGTCAAACCAAAGGCACGCTAATGGAATATGGTGTCATCCTTCAAACTGATGTATGTTCAGTTTCACCAGTCCTCACTCGCTGTGTGACGTTATGCAGATATAGATGGCATTTTTGTGAATGATCATTGAGATTTCTCCCCCCCCCCAAAAAAAAGGCTATTAGAATCAGCTGACATCTACAAAGAAAAATCATTGGTGTTGTGCCATTAGTCTGTTTTAAAGCAGCAAGAAACACAAACATACTGAGAGGTAAGATTATGGAGTGTAGTTAGCTGTTTTTGGTATGTTTGTGTGCACTATAATCTTACAATATATATTTTTGCATTCTATATAGATATAGTTATATGCTTAGTTCCAACATGTGATTTATTTATTATATTCCTGCCTGCTTTCAGCTGCATTTATTTTACATTGTATTTTGTTTTTATTTATGCATTACACTTCTGATTTTGTACAGTGCCTTGAGAATGTTGTGGGAGGCAGTTTAAAAATCTCTTAATAAATAAACTATAGGATCCATTTCTGGTGTATCAGAGGGTTTTTCGTTTTGTTTTTAAATCTAATTGTCAAAAAGCAAAGAAGCTCAGCTAAAAATTCACAGTAACATTTTTTTCTTCCTAATACAGGTGTTGTAATTTAGTTTTGAGGCAGAGTTCTTTCAATACTCTGGGCTATTCTACATGTTTCTTTTTCGCTAGGCTAAAATCAGTTGAAACAGACAGTTATTCTAATGATTTGGCAAACCTGCGAAGGACTGAAACACTTATACCACTTTCAAATGCCATAGTCTGTAATGTAGAACCTAGAACTCCAACTACTTATAAGTACCGTAAGTGTGGAACTTTCTTCATTGCCATTTCTTTCTACAGCAAGCTATGGAGTTCACTGCCATCACATTGCAAATCCTAAGTGGTGGCAGCCAGTCTGCTGCTTTCCAACATCTGTCTCCATGCTGTTACATTTCCCTCTGAATACATTTCCATGTTTGGGGAGTACACTCCTTTGAAAAAAGGGGTGAAATTTAGCCTGCTGCTCTTCCCTCTGCATCCACACCTCTTTTTTTTCCTGCTGGAGGAAAGGCTGTTGTCTATTGAGTTGATTTAGGAGCATATTTGCCAAATTAACAGAGGCACAATGTGGATAACTTAGGAATTTTGGCTAAGATAGTGGAGCATCCTTGAAAAGTTGTGAGAAAGGGGAAATGAAGCCAAAACCTCATGACGATCCAGAAAATAGCTTGTTCAAGATAATTAGGGACAAAATCACACTACATGATCATTAGTCACAATGTATGACCTTTTGAAGACTGTCCAGAAGACCTTCTAAAGACTCTTCCCAGAAGGGAAGAGAAGGGGAGCAGCAATGACCCGCAGGTGTGTTAAGATGAAGAGAAAGACACGGTGGAGCATTGGGGAGAAGAAGAGGTAGAAGAGGGAAATGCACATCATAAGCAGATGTAGTGAGAGAGGGAAGGTGGAGGCAGAGCTTTCTTTCAGTTCTTAAGCTGGTGAGATAAATGGAGAAATGGAAATACTCAACCACAGGTTAAATCCAAATCAAAAGTTAGGGCATCTGTCTAACACAGTAGGGCATCCATTGGCATAGGGAGTTGGGTTGCAAAGCTGGAAGGAGAGAAAGAGTTGGGCAGTGTGGATGACAGCAAGATCATACACCAAAAACCACCAGCCCACAAAACTTCAGGGATTCAAAGGGATTATGCTTTTAAGGAAACAAAATAAAGTATCTAGTTAGAGGAGTCAACATTTCTGGGTGAACAAATGGATGGAGATAGCAGCACCACTTTCTGAAACGACTGCTTTTGGTAGACGCTTGCCAATTAAAAAGCGGGAGGGTATTGTTTTGATTGCATTAGGGTGAGGGTGAAGGATGCTTGGCACCCGTAAGAGGTCCATGACCCAATTGCCACAGGTGTCTCCTTCTAGTATAGATCACAGGATTTTGACTGCTCTGTTCTTTGTTCTGAGTTAAAGATGAAAAAGATTATCAAATTTAAAGTCTCTTCACGTTAATAGGCACTAACTGGCTGTATCATTCATTCCAATATCTGGCAGTGCAGCTTGATTGTCTTCCATTTTGATCCTGAAACTAAGCATCATCCTAAGAATTGAGGAGCATTAATAATTCATGAAATAGATTCCCAAGTTATCCTGCCCCTTGCAACTCTATCCATTCTTTCTTTGGATAGCCCTGGAGCATTCTAAAGAGTCACAATTGTGCCTTAAGGATTCATGAAAATGTGGCATTAGGGCTAGAATAACTAACATATTTATAATGTAAAAAAAGGCTTTCTGATTTTTAGAATAAGTTTTAACTCTGTAGTCAGCACCTTTCAATATAGGTACAGTGGTACCTCGAGTTAAGTACTTAATTCGTTCCGGAGGTCCGTTCTTAACCTGAAACTGTTCTTAACCTGAAGCACCACTTTAGCTAAGGGGGCCTCCTGCTGCCATCGCACTGCCGGAACACGATTTCTGTTCTCACCCTGAAGCAAAGTTCTTAACCCGAGGTACTATTTCTGGGTTAGCGGAGTCTGTAACCTGAAGCATATGTAACCCGAGGTACCACTGTATGTGCTATAATTCTCCTTTCTGAAGCGTCTTTTCTGAAGCCTTTTAAGTGATAGAGTTCTACTGATTTTTAGAGTTGACAAAGGTCCATCATGAACCAGCATTTGGAGAATAGCCAAATATTTACCCAATGTTCTGATGTCTGTGTGTGAAGTTCTTAGAGGCAAATTCTTGTGCCAGCAATGATTTCCAAAAACTTTGTTTAAATGTGCCTTTGCCAACTGTCAAAGCCAAGGGCTTTCTCATATTTAATTTGCTATTAGTTTGCTAATTGCTGATTGTTTTTCTGTTCTGTAACTGCAAATTAGGTTTTGCAAGCTAAAAGGCTGCTCCAATCACTGGCAGGGTAAAAATCATGTTCTTTCAAGTGAGAAATAGAGCAGAGCCTGCCTAACAAAATCCTTTTTAAAGTGTAGGTGGGTTGGCTGATTTGCTGAGGTGTTTCTTTTATAGCTGAGCTGAGCCAAAATTTCTCACAATATGTTTTTATGGGGGGAAATCTGAGATTCTGCTTTTCCTTATAACCTCAAGAAAAATGGCTTTCCCCCCATCTCCTTAATTTATGGTACCCACAAATAAGGGGGAGACGATCAAGAGGTTTTCTTCTGGATCTCCTGTATTCTGATTTTCTTGCGTTAAGTTGTTCTGCTGATGATTGATTTATGGCATTTCCATAGTATATTTTGTTATTTTAACATGGTGTTCAACACTTCGGGACCATTTATTTACATATTTACAGTACATAAATAAGTTGTAATAAGAACAATAATTTGTATACATCTTGGGTGCACTATAGGGGCGGGGCCATGGGTGGGGTGCACCACCTCAGCGCCCCCTCACCACTGCTGCAAAGCAGGGCGCACGCCTGATTGCAAAAACAATTCTGGGCTCATGGGGCGCTGTGGGCAGGCATGTGTCCTGGCCCCTGTAAGTCCAGCGCTGCTTTTGCGAGCTCAGAGCATGTGCTTGTTGTGTCTTTTTCAGCCACCCTCCAGCTAGAGGGCACTGAGAAAGATGCAATAGCTCACAACTGGGCAGGGCACCTTAATGCGTGCGCCCCCCCCAAAAAAAAAACTGAGCCCAGGGTGATGGCCTCCTTAGCACCCCCTCCCCTGCTACACCCCTGTCTCAGGGGAGTTTCAAAAGGATTATATGAAGAAAGCTACATTGTGCTCCACTAGCAACATGCAAACTGGGGATATGTGAAGTAGCTCCTCTGTCTATGGCCTTAATAAAAGATTAAATATCACATTTTTCTTTAGTACAGCTATCACTTGAGGGTAGTGATCTTCTGCATTCACCAATGATGACTGCTTGTCATTTTGTTATGTAATTGGGACTGGGATTTAGTAAACCTATTGTGTGCTTCTTGTCATAAGGCTAAACATGATAAAGTAACCCCTTATGGTGCATAAATCACACTGAAACCAATATCAGGCTCATAAGCTATTCCAACCATCAAAAACATGCTGTTGAATTTACTGTTCATATACAAAGCTTGAATAGTTGGAATACGTTGAGAGATGTTCTCACTGACTGTGCACTAAAGCCAAAGCTTCAGTTCTGTAAGATTTTGTTTTGGAGGCTGGCTTTGGTATCTAGAACTAAGCCGAAGCAGTGGAAGGGGGCTTGTATTTTTAATCAGTTTGTCTAGTTTTATAGATGTTTAATGCCAGTTTCTGTTTAAAAGTGCTACCCACCATTAACCTTCACAACAGGGCGGCAAAAATAAATATATTTTCTGATGTATAAATGCCTGTGATATTTCAGCGTGGCAGATCAGTATGAATGGTAGTTAAGAAAGCACTGACTTCTTAAAAAGTCATAATTATGGAGGTAGAAGTGCTGCAGAGTAGTCCTAATAAAAACTAGTTTCTAGTAAATTAAATGCTTTCAAAACCCATAATAGACCATTGGCAGTCCTTTTCTGAAGCAACTGATTCATATTGTGCAATAAACAGTGTCTTGCCATGTACAAGATTGTTTAACAGTTTTCTAGGGTTAAGTGCCTGTTGTTTTAAAGATTGGCTTGCCCAGCATGTTGCAGTATTTCTCTCTAAAGTACATCAGTGAACTATGTTGAGCAATCTTGATAAAGTAACATTTGTTAAATGTTAAGATACTGAAAGCACAAGTTGATCACTTTAGAATATTTTTGTAAGTAATTTATTACTGTTCTCAATAGATTGTTAAAAGGTTATATTCAGTTTTACCATCTCACTGACATATTAAAGGATAAGAGTTTTTAGAAATCTCAGAATGTGCCTTGAATCCCCAGTACACAAAAAATGTTATATCAGTGACACAAGTATCATTACCCTGAAGAATTACTGATGGCATGATGATTATGGAAATCATCATCAACTGATCATCAGTCACAATTTATTTCAAATCAGTGTCTACACAATCCATTGCCTAGATGAATTTTTTTATTGAAATTGCCTCTGGTGTAGCACAGCTCTTCAGAGATAACTTCATCCTGCATGAGGAGAAGCTCTGTCATGCGTCATTCACTGTTCATGAATGGGACCACTCAACGGGCTCATGGCTCCAAGCAATCCAAATTACTTAGAACACAAGAGAACCACAGATTATTTGTTATTGACAAAGCACTCTAATTTATGAACCAGTTATTATGCCAAACTGTAATATCCATTCCTAGACATACAACAAAATCATATGCTTTTTTTTCAAATTGGCAATGATTATTAATGTCTAAATGCATTACGGTTGAAAAATTCAAATATAATGGGCTAGATCCACACCTAAACCCACTCATGCTCTGAAAAGGGGGCTTACCGTGGAGAGGGAGGGTGTGTGCATGCCAGTTGCACCCAGTCCACGCCCAACCTTCCCACAATGAGTGTGAAATCTGAAGTATTATAATATAGGAAATACATTACAGCAGTGTGCAGAAATAAATAGTCAGGTAAGACTGGTGGTTGAATAAAATAAAATAACTCTAAGTAAACAAAGCCATTCTGAGCACAAGCTCAAGACTCGTGAGATCAAGAGAACAAAGGGGTCCTAATAGTAGGACAAGCAAAGGAAGAATGACTGGAAAAGGAGGCAGGATGGAAATGATCTTTATGAAAGTATTTAGTTACTAAAGAAGGAACCAACTGGAGGAAGAATACTGTATGTTGCTTTTCTGTCTCTCACGTCCCCGTCCCCCCGCCCCCAGTTTAGGTAACCCATTGTTGCTTTTACTGCCCAAATGAATCAGGCTTGTAACAGCATTCTGCCCCACAATTGGAAACTTTGCATTACTGGGTTTTCCTTTTATGTGGATGCTTGTAAGCACATCGCTGAACCTGCTTACAAGCCTCCTTCAGACTTCCCTGCTAAATGCAATAAGGTCAGGAATAGAAAAGGCACATCTAATTTGTGCAGTAATGTTGGGGCAGAACCAGTGTGTGTCTTCCTGCTCTCCTTTCTAAGCTTAAGCCTTCGTAGCAGCATTAGTTACATTTTTGAATCTATGTAGAATAACATACAAATTTGCTTCCATTCATATTTGCATCAATATACCATTGGAAGCTCTTTGTATCACACTTCAATCAATAAGTCTATGCTTATTCACTTTGGGATCTTTGAGGTATTTGAATTTCATTCAGCTAAGTGATGTTTAACAAAATTATTATTGTCCAATAAACTACAGCATATACGACTGTTAGAGAATTGTTTTTTTCTTCTTCTGTAGCTTTTATTTATCTTTGGAAAGATGATTTACTGATCTCAGTTAATATCCTGTTATCAGTAACTAATTATAGGCTTTTTGATCATCTTAAATTGTAGTCCATCCTTCTTCCTCAACATGTGGAAATGTTAAATTTAAGTATACTCTGTTTCCATTCTAAATCAGGCTTGCACTCTTCTATAACATTAGAAATTGGTCTATGGCATTCACTGCCCATTGTTTTACAAAGCATTCATGCTGCTGCACAAATTTTGTTCTAGTTTTAGACACACTAAAACAAAGGGTCAATTACTTTTACCTGGACTCATATTATATTATCAGATGGATTCAATTGTTTGAGTTCTTATGCTTATGCAGTCAAAACAGAAACAGCCACAGGCACAACATAGAGGCATTAGCAGACTAAAAAATTACAGAAGTACAAAATATCTTTAGGAAAAATCCCTGAGGCAAGAGGGAATCCCAGAATATTCCAATGAGCGCAGTGTGTTCTGAATCTCTGAAAGCTGACTTGTTGACAATACTGCTGATACGTTACATGGCTTTAAAGGGTGATTAGGTGGCAAATTAATGGCTACCCATATCGGAGGTGGTAAGCAATTGACTGCTGGGCACTAGAGATTTCTGGGTACTGATGTCAGCAGTCATTGAAGGATACTGCTACCCAGTAAACAACTGTACAGTCATGGCCATCATTGTCACCAATTCTGTCTCTCATCATTACCAACTAGTCAGGATGTTGAGGTCAACCCAGGTGGTTAGGAAGGCCCAACAAAGACTTCATTTCCTTAGGGTCTAAGAACAATGTTAGACAGCAACTGATGATTTCCTTCTATCGGTCCACGATAGAAAGTGTTCTCTCATACTGCATTACGGTGTGGTACACTGATTTGACAGCCATGGACAGAAAGTCCCTACAGAGGGTGGTGAAGACAGCGCACGATATCATGGGCTGTCCCCTGAGTCCGCTAGATGTTATTGCAGGAGACCGTTGCCTCAAAAGAGTGAGGAACATTCTCAGGGATGACTCGCACCCTGGCCAGCACCTTTTTAATCTCCTGCCCTCAGGCAGAAGATATAGAAGCATGATAAGCCGCACCAACAGGTTAAAGAACAGTTTCTACCCATGGGACGTGAGGCTGCTGAATGGAAGACAGCAACATTGCAGCTGACGTTCAGGGTTGGTGGTCATATGACAGCACACAGAGTGTAACAAGGACTGAGAGATTGGGGGGGGGGGCTCGTTTAATCTCACTGTAAACAAGTGGTACAGTGACAATAAAGTATTTCTATATTTCTGTATCACTCACCTATGCGGCAAAATACTACTACCCACCCCACATCAACTTCACTGGGGGGTTAAATGCAAAGTAGTTATCTAAGTTGCTGATCTGGAAACCCTAAACTGGACAGAAGCAATCTTTTAACATTTTAACAATAATAGCAAAATGCCCCAGGCTGTCCATGGTTTAAAAGAAACATCACACACCCTTGGCCCTTTTACATTTAAAATATAAATTTGTGTTTGAAATGCATAAAGTGGATGTGAGGGCTCCTAGGGTTGCCATATTCTGAAGAGCAAAAAAGAAGACACATTTGCTGACTTCTACTTTTAACTATGGACTTCTATGATGATTCTTACATATCCATGAAAAAGAGGATGTGTCCTGGAAAAAGAGGACATATGGCAACCCATATGTCCAGATGATATACATTCAAATGATTCTGTAAAGGATGCCCCATCTGCATATTTATTTCTACGTATTCTCCACACATCCAGCCCTATATGTTGCATACTCTGAATATGTTGCATTCAGAAAATGTCATTTGGGGTGGCCGTTACTCTGTGTACATACATGATAATGAATGATGCATTAATGAACAAAATAACAATAATCTTAAGTCAGTTAAATGGAACACTTTTTCCATTAGGAAATGGGATGAACCTGACCAGTTCCTATGCTTGACCAAACAAACAGTATAGGGTTCTCTCCCTGTTTCTCGCATTTGGAGATCTTATAGAAAACCAATGAGCAGTTGTAGATTATATGAAATATATTCCTATTTCTTCCTTTGAACGTGAAGTTTAGGGATCCCACCTAAATTCCTAATATTGTTAAGTCTGCATACTATTTAAGGCATACACTTTTTATTAGATAGAAGGGCATTGCAGTTCTGTTGTCATATTTCCTGTTGCTAAATAGAAGAATTACTTTTGCCTGATAATCTGTTTTGGGTAGTTGATTCATACTTCAGGAGAAATCAAAGGAAGAGAAGGATTTGGAAACTGGTCAGAGTTGTTTTGCCGATTTTTTTCTTGCTGTCCTTCCAGCACTATTCTATTCATGTTTACTCAAAAGTAAGTCTCATGGACTTCAGTTGGGTTATTCCTAGGTCAGTGTATAAGGTGGCAGCTTCATATATGTATTCACAATGAGCCATAGACTCAGAGCAGATTTTATTTCTATTTTTGACAAATGAGATATACTTTATTATATATATTATATTGAGTTCTGTTCTGGTCATTTTTTGAAAAGCAGGAGAAAAATTAATTCACATAATTTACAGTGATCAGCATATCAACATATTGGCATTTTATCACAACAAACCTGACAGTGCTTTAAGTTAGAAAACAAAGCGTTGTTGTATTGTTGAAGCTGTTTTGCAACACAGGACTAATATATACTGGTACGTTATAACGTTATGTGTTATAAAAAGTGACAACAGGAGGCGCTAGTACAGCATTCAATAGAAAATTGCATTGAGAGCTATATAGCATTTTTTTCTTAGATTTTTTTTTAGATCAGTGTAGATCCAGCCACAGTAAAGCTGAGATAAGGCATTAGGTTTATTGGTACCTTGATTCAATATGCATTCCTTGAAAGTCATTCCCCTTTGTTTGACTGCATTTTACTTCCGTGTAAGTGTTCATAGGTTAACACGTATTTTGGAAATTAACTGATTTGTTTCTGATTAAATGAATGGAGGATTGCATTGTTTGTCTCATTTATGCCAATGGGACTGAACTGGCTTAAATCTAAGAAGTTTGATTTACAATGCGGTTCTGTGCATACCTACTCAGAAGCAAGCCCCACTGAGTTCAGTGGAACTGACTCCCAGATCATGTGCATAGAAGTGCAGCCTCAACTGGGTTGCAGAATGAGGTGTTGTTTTCTCTTGAATGCAACTTCCTTTTCTACGGATGAAAGTGATGCAATCTACTCTGCTAATGCAACTCAATCCAGCTCTGGCTAATTACCAATGTGAAGCTTTCAAAATGGCAAGAATTTGGATGCATGTTCATGGCTGTATTAGCCAAAGTAACTTAGTGTAATAAGAATCCTTCTTGTGATTTTAAGACCACAGCTTGCTAGCTTTAGTTCATTGTTAGTGCACTGCTGTCTGTGATTGATATTTGGCACAGTGTCAGTCCTTAATTTACTTTTCACATAACTCTTTCTTTTTTTAAAATCCTCCCCCTCCCCCTCCTGATCAGGTTCTCCCACAAGAGAGTCATGGAAGAGATGTCATTTGGGAATGTAAACGATAAGCTCATTATTTGGAATACATTTTTTCAATGCACTCCAGTTAGTATTATCAGACTGTAGTAAATTACCTTATACTTTGATAATGGGAAACAGATACTTCCATGGAAAATATTATGAAGAAAAGTGTGATAATATTAAATTTCTGACATGCTGTAAGTGGACACTGAGATTATGTGCTTTAAAGCACCAAATTGTGTTATTTTATCATAGCAAAGTAGGCTCTGTGACTGATTAACAGACTTATGAAGGTGAAGTTCCTGACTTGCTAATTATACATTTTTGTGTATGTAAAATCCCCAAATGAGTAAGTGACTTATATAGAGGAATAAGGGTTACTTCTTCTTTAACCAAATACCATATTTAAGCACACTTGAAAATAGCAATCTTTTCTTAAGCTCTATTTGCAGGCAAAGTCCTCCTATTGTCATTTGAGTGAAACAGCTATCGTTTGTTTTGGGGTTTTTTAAATAATACTACAGTCTTTAAGAGTGGACACAATATTTTTTCCAGACTGATCAGTAAAATATGTAGTTATCATTCATTATTTGTATACTGAAACGTAATATTTCTTATTTACCACTTTTAAGGAACATTGTGCCTTTCAATCTCAAGTCATCTTTCAAAAGGTACACCTATGGGAAAAATGTATATTAACAGTTGTAAAACATAGCTTGTCTTAGAAGAATGTAAGAACTGAGAGCTACACCTGAATACCTGGTCAAAAATTGCTGAGTGAGACCCTCACTCAAGGCTAAACAGCTCCATTTACTACTGCATACATAGGATCTTAAGTCAGGACTGCTATCTTTCTTTGGACAGCATTCATGAAAGATCCCTGAAGACTCAGAAACTATTTTAGAATCTGGTATTCTAGAACTGCTCTAGAAAAATATGGAGGGGGATCCCAAACATTACATGCACTTCTAACCTTGGAAAGGACCAGTCTTGGCTGTGCGATATGCTGAGCTTTAACACAGCTTCTGTTTTTCCAAGATTGCAAGACACTGATAAAATCCAGCTCACACATATCAGTGGAGAACTTGCTCCACAGATTCTAACTTTTAAACAATTATTTGACCCATCATTCCAATCCATTACATCCTCTGAGATAATAATTTCTGTATTGCTTTTCTGTTAGTGAAATAGATGTAAAATAAATAGACTGCCATGGGAGATGAGGTACTTTCTTTCATTAGAGATTTTTAAGCAGAGGCTGGATGGCCACCTATCAGGAATGCTGTAGTAATGGATATCCTACATAAGCAGTGAGTTGAGGTCACTTTCAGTAGTCTGATTCCATGATAACATATTTAAAACTGCAACACAATCACATTCAGACTGCAGTGATTTTAGCCATAGAGTTGTGCGCTGAAAATTAGCAAACTGAAACTTTACAGCCGATTAAACACCTTAAAATAAAATTAAAAAGAAGATACATGAATATTCTGTTTGTAGTCCACATTCTTCACCATTCTGTGTTTCTTCTATCTTTGGACTTAGCATATAAAGAAAGTTAAGGCTCTTCAAAGAAATAGATTAATAAATTAAATAAAAGTGAGAGGGAAAAGGCATTTTAATAACAGTGAGTTGAGGGGCAAATCAGTAACTGAAGAACATAGAAAAAAGTAAGCTGAGAAATAATTATTAGACATAATTATTGATATTAATCCATAGCTGTCAACCTTCCCTTTTTTTGCGGGAAATTCCCTTATTCCAGCGCCGTTTCCCGCTGCTTCCCACTGCTATCCTGGATTGTTAGATATCCCGTAGACTGTCCCTGGGACAGGTGAGGCTGCTGATCCCTTATTTTCGAGGCTCCCCGGGACAGGTGAGGCTGCTGATCCCTTATTTTCAAATCTGAAAGTTGACAGCTATGTATTAGTCTAATTTTCTCTGGCACATTTGGGTGCTTTCACCATCTTGCTGCAGTATGCAGCTCCCCATGCCAGTACAGACAGCCAAGCCCCAGCAAACCCCAGGCAGGAGTGGCTGAGGCTGCTGTGAGTGATTTAAGCTACCATATCCACTACTGGCCTAGAGCTACAAGCTGGCCACACTCTTTCCTGATCACAATTGATCAACTCACAGGCAGACACAATAAATTTGATGCAGGAAAATCTACCGGTAGTTAACATTGCCCTTTCATGTCTTTAATGGGACAGTTACTTTAATCAATGAGGTTTTGAGTCTTTTGACTCAGACTTAGGACAGAGCATAAACAGTGTTCTTTCCAAAATTCAGAAATATAAGCAGAAAAGCGGAAGATTTAGCTCCAATTTGGAAACAAGACCAGCTAATTTGGAACCCCAGAATCTAGCATGGAGGTTCGTTGATAAAAATTTGGAACTATCATTCAGGTTTTTTCCTGGATAGTTGTTATTTATGAATTGTGATTTTTTAAAATTATATTGTATTTTATGCATTTTATAGTTTGTTTGTTTTCTGTTGTAAAATTCATTGAAACCTTTTATAATGAAAACAGTTCTAGAAATGGTTAAAATAATAATAATTTAATATAAATCAGAACCTTATATTTATAACCCACTCTTGAAACCAAAGAAGAAAGGTCTTTTCCAGAAAGGAAACTATTTGATAACCAATCTCCCACGTTAAAATTGAAATCAAATGTAAGAGTAAAGAATGGGAAACACAAAAAGAAGATAGTTGTTTTATCCTTAAAGGGGCATTTGATCACAAAATCTGCTGTGATCTCTATTTCAGTCAGCTGAGGTACTCAGTTCTGAACCCCATCCTAGCTGACTTGACAATGGCATAACTTGCTCATCCTGGCTCTGCCAAAGCTGGCTGAGTAAGGCTGCCGTAAGCCTCCCGAAAGGGGTGTTCTAGGGGTGTGGTGGGGATGGGAACAGAAAAGGGGGACTTAGGTGAGTCACATGATCTGGCAGCCTGGCATAAAACAATATTTTAAAAGCTTGCTTTCCCTCTGCCAGGCTTAGGTAGAGCAACTGCATCAGCTCTGTCGCTGAATAGGGTTTGGATCTGGTATAAATTTTGCTGGCTTAATTTACACCAGGTTTTTTTCCACCAGCTGCTACTCAGAAAGGGCACTTGATGACTAACTTAAGAACCTGCAGTTGTTTTCCCCCTAAGCACGTAGACCTCACTTCACTGCATTTTTTAACTGTTTGTTTTGCATTTTCATAACAATTTCATACATGAGAATAATATTTCTTCTTCGCAATAATGATTTGACAACAACCTGTTATAATCAGAACAGAAAATTCAATTAAGTCTTCCAATAATCAGTTTGAGTTTTGTGTAAGATGTGCATTCTGTATGATTTCCAAAAACATGAAGTGATAGAAGCTTGCATAAGAAAAAGATGAAAGATTCATAAATTATTGATTAGCATGTTATGAATTGGTCTTACTCATTCTGTAATATTTACTCAAGGAGCCTACATCCCAACAGGAAAGGCCAGAAACTCAGGAATTATGGATAAATTAATAAATTAGCTGTTTTTTATGGTTATTAATTGACACTGTTGGTTTTCCTTCAGGATTTTTTAAATCTTGTACTTTGCCTAACTGTCACCGAATTTCATTAATGTCTGTCAGCTAAAGAGTTAGTGCAGGTGCTTCTTCTCTACTTTAAGTCAGAGCTAACAGGCATCCTACTGTGGAAAGATTTTTTTTAAAAAAAGTTTCATCACCAGAAAGGCATGGCAGCTAGAGAAGCAAACAGCCAGGAGGAACAGGCTGCTGCTAGTGAGCAGGGAAGAAGGTGTCAGGATAGATATGCCAGATGTAGAAGTGAACAATAATAATTGAAAGCCCATTAGAAATGAAAACCTATGTGGGGACTGAAAAGTAATAGATAGAGCCAGAATGCCCCCTGTTCTGTGCAGAACAACAAAGCTGAAACTCATTGGAGGGGGGAAATCTTGCGCCAGACAGTCTAGCCTAGAAGGCCAATGTAGCAACGTAGCAATTTCAAGCTACAGTCAAAAACTATTCCCTGTTGTGGGGTGTTTGTATTCTCATTCCCAAAACTTCTTACCCTTATTCTTTGATTTTCCCTAATTCTTTACTGGAGGGAAATATTATTGTTAGATCAAATAATAACCCATCACTTTAATGGGACCACTTGGCTCCTGCAAAAGGGAGGGAATTTTTTTTAGTGACTTCAGTGTGGTTGGGTGTATTCTAATATTTTTTTGGATCAGGGGACTTGTTTTTATGGATGAGGCAGCAAGGTTTTATTTATTTCCTCACTCTTCCTTACTAGCAAGATAATGACCCAGTAGGAACAACACTATGTCATGAAATGGTCATGATACCATTTCTAGGAACATAATTGGAAAAAAGAGTATTACCTCCACTGGCCTTTTCTAGAGGTCTCATACAAAGGTTCCCTTTCTCTGATGGAAGAATTCCTTCTGCTAATGGAAGTGCCTTCTACAAAACCCTATGTGATTTATGTTTGTGTATCTTGGAAAAATCAATAGTTATAGGGGAAATCCAATGAAGTCATATTCAATAGACCTAAGTTTTGCATCTTGGAAATTGTTTTCAGTATCAATAATAGAGAACGGCTTATAAACTATCCTCCTTCCCAAAGTAGATCCGGAACAACTGATGTTATAGATGGGAGGAAATAAAGGTCCCATTACATGTTAGCGAGAGACAATAGAATTGACCCAAATACAGAAGATACACCCTAAACTTTCGACTGTGCAGTTGCATAGGATGCTTAGTTCACATCAATCAAAGAGATTTTCAGTTAGGGTAAGTAGTTCATATTAAAGTGCTTCTATGTGTTCACCTACAAAGCAGCTCAGTTAATAGTTCATATAGTTTAATACTACTTTACAATAACCAGCGGAGTGGGGAGAAGGTGAGGAGAGAGACAGTTAGGATATTAAAGAACTTTTGAATGTCTGCCGAAAAGGCAGCTAGCTTTTAGCACCTGGTCTGCTTGGAATCTAATTCTGCGTTCCAAGCTGGAGAACCCCTAGGGGAAATGGTGCTTGATTTGTGGTACAACTGTCAACTGGACAGTTTCATATTCTGAGCCAGGTAATTCCAAACTTCAGCACTACATGGAATAAAATACCGTGGTACCTCTGGTTACGAACTTAATTCGTTCCGGAGGTCCGTTCTTAACCTGAAACCATTGTTAACCTGAGGTATAACTTAAGCTAATGGGGCCTGCCGCCACGCCACCGCTATGCAATTTCTGTTCTCATCCTGAGGTAAAGTTCTTAACCCGAGGTAATACTTCCAGGTTAGAGGAGTCTGTAGCCCGAAGTGTTTGTAATCTGAGGTGTTTGTAACCCAAGGTACCACTGTACATGTTTTACAGAACTGCTGGTGTGTTGCACTATTTTTCATGTTTGAACTTCCAAAAATACCAGTACAGTGGCAACTTTTCTAAGCTTTCGAGACCAGCTATTTTGAAAACAGTTTGAAGAAAAATCAGGAATGTTTGCTACCTGGAAAAATATACTATGAAGAAGGTAGGCAATGAAGTAAAAATGATTTACATTGGAAATATGTTAAGCACAGTCTTAACTTTCCCAACCAAGTCAATAGGAATTAAATGGGTTTAACTTGGCCTAGATTGCGCCCTTTCTTTCCAGCAACTTGAAGAATTTTGTTATAATGCTGTCATTTTCTATCTGACGCAGGTACTAAAGTACTTTCTACAACTTAGAAAGTGAACTTGGAGTGAACTTATAAGGTGTATCTTGCAAAGGGAAACAGCAATTTCTTACTAAACCTATAGAACACATACTGGATTTCAGTTATTTTAGCTTTGCTCATAATATCAGTTAATTCCCTTCTAAAATGATACATCTTACTTAGTTTACCCCATGAAACTGTCCTCGATAGACACTGCAATCTCTTGCTCTTTCCATGCTGTGTCCATTCTGCCTGCATTTACAACCCTCTTGAGGAACAGTAATATTTATAATCCCTACCCCCCACAATCCAAGTAAAAACTTCACTGTTAAGCCACCCACCTTTACTCTTTTGAAAGTTAGTAAGAATTCATCTTCCCTCCCATCTGCCTACTTCCTTAATAATTATCTCAATGGCTTACATACAGCATTTTAGTATTTTTGTTTCCTAAGGCTATGCATATTATACCAGCTTTTCCATCTTGGATAAAATCACTACGGCTATCTTTGCAAACTGATGTCTAATGGAAATCGAGATTTTCCCCCCAAGGTTGTCGTTTGTCCAGTTATGACTCCAAAATGGCATACTTAATCTGCATCTTATTCTCTCTGAAATTTGACTTTCTGTTCCTATCTCTGTGCACAGTTATGTTTGCTGAAACAAAAAAGCAGAATCAAATATGTCAGCTGAGAAACTCAAATCATATAACACTCTTTTCATTTGATATTTATGGTTTCATTTACTTTAAATATAATCTTTGTACACCAGAAAAATCATTGAGGTGTCTTGTACACATAGCTCTGACATCTGACAGTAAATTAGTGCTGTTCAGAACATTAATGGCATACAACTGCTTGGCTTACTTGGCTTAAGGTACTGCATTCTTTATGGTTCCTCCAAATGAGTACAAATGATATTTGTTTGGTTTTAAAAATAATAATTATAGTACAGTATATTCAATTATTAACATTTTTCTTCAAATTGCAGTCATTGAACAAGGTACTTGCTCATATTTGATGAGCGGTTTACTTAATAAGATGGTTTATTACCCAATAAAAATAAATTGAATTTACTGTATGTATCCTATTTATGATAGGAAAATATCAAATATTTTTCAGTTAATAGTAGCAAGAGTGCTTTCTTTCATTTCCCTTCCCACAATAAAAGTCAAAGGTCATTTAAAAGTTACAGAAATCATTTGGGCTCATCCCGTAAGACAGTGGTGGAGAAGCTCTGGCCTGGGGGCCTAATTAGGTCTGACAGGCTTTAGAGGTTGGCTCACCAGGTCATTTTGGGCAAATCATGCTCACCTTACCTGTCTTCAGCTTCTGGAAACTTCAAGCTGTGGTTAAAGGAAGAAGCATACACTTTTTGAATTTTGCACCTTTTTATGTTGCCTTGCAGAGCAAGAGAAAAAGGTGCTGGCTCGACACAAAGGAAGAATCGGGAGCACACATGGAGTGCACTCTCAATTCTTTCTTTGCAGCCGCAACTTGAATTCAAGCCGTGGCTGCAAAGGATGAAAAAAAATAACAGAAGTCCTCCTAGAGTGTGCTCAATATTCTTCCTTTTTGCAGTTGAGTCACCTGACACCTGACAGATTGACTTCTGCTGCTTAAATGGGATTTCTTCATCCTCTCCTACAGTGCCCCCCCATGCTTCCAAATGGTATGAGGATTCTCTTCAGCAGGTTTGGAGAGAATGTGGGAGGCAGAGAGGAAAGGGAAGTCTTGTTCCATGAGTGTAGGTCCACTTGCTCAAAGTTGGATGTTTATAGGGCACCAAAGATGATGCAAACACTGATGATGATGATTCAGTTTATTTGGTCTATCAAATAAAGTATAGCATTTTCAAGACAGCAATAGTGGACTGGAAAAACACACAATATACATGTATAAAAATTGTACCTTTTTCAAATAAGAGTACAACAAAATCAATAAACAATCAGAAATACAGTGGTACCTCGGGTTACAGATGCTTCAGGTTACATACGCTTCAGGTTACAGACTCCAGTAACCCAGAAATAGTGCTTCAGGTTAAGAACTTTGCTTCAGGATGAGAACAGAAATCGCGCAGCGGCGTCGCAACAGCAGCAGGAGGCCCCATTAGCTAAAGTGGTGCTTCAGGTTAAGAACAGTTTCAGGTTAAGAACGGACCTCCAGAACGAACTAAGTTCTTAACCTGAGGTACCACTGTAGTTACAAATACAAGCAATTTTAACTCTGAACTCATCTTCCCTTTAATAATTGTGTCCTAATTTTTCAGAGGCAGACAGTTTTGCAACTTACGAAACTTCATCATGGTTGCATGCTGGTGGCTATTTTACGAAGGAGTTATCATTTATGAGTGCACACTGCCAGTAAAGCAATACCTGTAAATCACTGGAAAACTAATTGAAGTGGGATTTTTGTTGTTCCAAAATTTAGCATTAAGGTCTAGTCTGTGTTTTCATCCACTGATACCCTTTTAGTGCAAATACTACATTGCACAGAGTAATGTTCTGTAGGAGATCCCTGCAGCATTTTCTTCCCACAGTTATTGCTTTAGGCTTGCATTGCCAAGTAGATCTGAAAGTGATGCAGTTCTCGGAGGAACAAAAAGATGAATCTGCTGCTTTTAATTTTAAAACATATGTCAACAATATGTGGCAATGAATTAGTAAATAGTCCAAAGTGCCACTATGATTTTTATTTTATTCAGCTCTATATATTCACATCTATTACACTCCATTTACAACAAAGGAAGCAGCAGGTTGATATATTGTCAGACACCCTATCTATGTTTATGTATTAAATCTATTTTAGATAGAAGAGTATCACGTCTCTATTTATTAGTTGTACCTACCTCAGTTTTCAAAGCTTCTAAAGTGAAAAATCCAAATGCAGCGTTCTAAAACAAAAATCTGTTGCCATAAAATCTACATTATCATTTCTGGTTTTTATTAACTGTACTTTTATTGTAAGATTTTTACTTTCCTCATAAACCCTGTGTCACTCAGACATAGGTTGCCATATTTCATTTCATCTACAATTTTTATTGGATTCAGTTTTTATTCTCAGTTTTTGCTTTGTTTTTAGTATTGTGCTTGACATTCCTCATGGGGGCTGACTTATACTATATGTCCTTTCCTATGATGGAAAGAATGTTCTCCTGAGCAACCGTGAATGAAATTTGGTAACTAGAAATCTGTAGAAGTAGTATCCAAAAAGTACTTTGACTAGTCAGCACACTTCAAATGTGATGCTGTTCATTCTATAATAGACTGCTGCAATAAACTTGCCTTTGAGCCAGCATATATTTAGTCTGTAGTTTTTCTCTCTTTTCTCATTGCTTTGCAATATACTTTGGGTTGTGACCACATGTAAAATGACATGTTAAAGGTATGCAGAACTGCGAAAAGCCTGTTTAGCAAATGCAGCACAGCAAAGCCATTTAAGGACTGTCTTCAATAAACTGAAATTTTGATTTCAATGCAGGACCACTGCAAAAATATTCATGAGATGAGTCATTATTAGAAAAGCTCAATGAGTTGTTTTCTGGTCACTAACAAAAATTTAAAATTATTCTTTTAACCTTGTTATTAGTGGCTGCATTGCAAATCTTGAAGGAGTTGTAAAGTCAATTTTCATTAGCAAAACTAGGCAATTGTTTATTTATTAGGGGCTGCCATCAATCCCACCTACCTCTATCCCCACCAATCCCTCCAACCACTTCCCAAACCTCCTTTCTTTACTCCTCAGCCAGCTCTTCTAACCCCTTTCAACTCCTTCAACCCTGCATCCTCTTGTCATTCTCACCCCCTACAGTTTGCCTCAAACTCCCCATGTTTCCCCACAGCTCACCCCAATCTCAAGATTCCACTGCCATTGCCACTCACTGAGGAGAGGCTTCATCCCATGCTGCTGTCAACAGAAGGAAGCTTCTACAGGGTGAAGGGGGGGGGAAGACTCAATCCTCTTCATTTCCTTCTTCTCTGCAAATGGCAGCAGGATCCTGGGATTGGGATGAGCTATGAGGGGATGGAGATGGGAGAATTTGGGGAAAACTGGGTGGTGCTGAAAGTGATAGGAAGCGTGTGAAGGTTTCTGTTGTCACTGTAGGATATGGACAGTGTGCTTGATAAAGTCTGGCTAGCAGAGGGAGGCCAATCTGATTAGTACAGTGAGCAATGCCTTGTGGAACAAGCAGGTAGTCCCAACCCTTTTTAAATTATCTTAGTGACAAAGTGCATGAATGAGTCAGTATAAGTGGCTTGCGTTTGTTAGTCCAGTTTACAATTAATCATTTGACACCTGGTACCTCTACATCTGCATTTTTATATATTGCAGCAGAGGAATATTCCTTTTGTT
The DNA here is from genome assembly GCF_965112155.1 of Podarcis liolepis. Classification (NCBI taxonomy): domain Eukaryota; kingdom Metazoa; phylum Chordata; class Lepidosauria; order Squamata; family Lacertidae; genus Podarcis; species Podarcis liolepis. Next base: position 49,754,112 of record NC_139564.1, read on the forward strand.
GAGAGGAGACTCTGTCATGCTAGTAGGGTTGAAGCCAACTAAGTATGAGCAGACGCAGGATAGGCAAGTGTATCCTGCCCCACAATCTCCTTCTCTCTCTCTCCACTATATTTTTCTCACACTCCGTTCTCTCTCTCACTCCCTTTTCAGCAGGCTCCCCAGGAGCCGGGGGGAGTCCCTGCCCCATTTCTCATATTCTTCCTTTCTTTAGGGCTGCAGGCCCTTCCCTTATTGGGATCACAACACTCATGCTCTTTCCTCTCACATTGCATTTACACTTGGAGAGATACCCACACAAAGAGAATCAGATGTACATAATTTGCATACAATTAGATTATAACATTCAACCTCTTAATTCTATTTGGACTAAAAGGGTGTTTAAAATGGCCCCATCCCTCAGTATAAGGACCAGCTGCAGCAGATTTTCCTTCAGCAATGCAGTTAGTTTTCCATCCACATTAAGTTTTCTCACAAGCATTCATGTCATTATTTCTATGCTGTCTTTTATTGATGGAATGGAACATGTTCCCTGAACTACCTATAGAACCATTTCTACCTTCAAGCTTGCCTTCAAGGCCTCCTCCTAGAAGTCTTTTGAAAGATGGTGAAAACTTTTCTTCTTAGACAGGCATTCACAGAAAGATAATAAGCTAAGTTTGTGAATTTTCCCTGGTGCATGTTAGGTTTTAGAATGCTGATGCTAATGTTTTATGTATTTTATTGGTTGCTGCTTTATGGGTTTTGTGTTAGCCTTTTTGAATTATAAAAAAGCAAGATAGAAATAAATAAATAAATTAAATATCACCGCATACACCACCACTCACATACCACTGAAGGCAGTTAACACTTTCCTTCTGTGGACTGTCAACTTGTAACAATGTCAGAGATAGAGTAACCCAATAATTTCCAGCATTCTTATTACTGTTATTATTGAATCATTTCTATTGTTTAATATGATTTTTAGCTGCTGAATTTTTATATCAATTGTTTCCTGCTTCTGATAGCCACACTTTCAGGGGCATTAATCTAAATCTGAACAGAACAGAACAGTGACTTAAATATTTCAGCTGTTGTTCTCTTCTAGCTTTATAACCACAACAGACAACCCAAGAGCCAAATTTTGTACTGTGGTTTTTATACCTTAATGCAAATTATAGACATAAAGCAGGACTCGGGGTCCACACCTGCATAATTCAAGCCTTTTCTCTTCAAAGTATTAAATGCTACTAGGAAAGGTCTAGGACAATATTTATACATAATCTGAAAAGAAAATATGAAGCCATTGCCTAATGGTTATTTTGAAGGAAAACCATACAGGTTATACAAGCATGTTCCCCTTGTAACAGGCATAGTAGGTGCACATTTGAGTATCAGAACATGAATACAAAATATATTCAGTTTTCTGACATTTTTTAATGCCATATTCAGAACGTGCTTCTATTCATTTTGAATAATTAACATGAATTAACTGGTCCCATTTTATCTAATCAACTCATTGCAAACATGTACAGTGATGTGTTGTAATTTGATTACTCACCAAAGTTCTCTTTAAGTTCATTAAAATCAATACAAGCCTTCAATTGCTAATGCTGCTCAGCACTAATTACCCAGCTTGTCACACAGTAGTTAGACATTTTGTATAGTTATGAGTGTTTTGTTAGTTGTTTTTTTATTTATCTCTCGGATCCACCACTAAAAGAAAAATACCGGTATGTGGTTCCACCTGATTTTAAATTGGCTAGAAATGACCAGTTATGTGTCACTTCACTAAGAGATTACTGTAAATGCAAGGATGACAATGAGACTCACTAGCAAAGAACAACTTTGAGATTAAGCTTTGATTCTGTGAAGCTACATTAAATATTTTGTCAGTAGAAGATTTGGGAAAAAATTGTACATTTATCATATGTTGTTTAGCTTACAGTATACTTTGGCATTTAGCAGCTGTGGCAATTGTGTTAGATAAATAATTAGTGTTTGGTCACTATTTTTCATTACACACATAGCTCAAGATTGTATTGTACATCATAAATAAGAATGTGTGAAAAATACCTGAGAAAAATTACTACTTTCCTTCAAAATTTCAGTGGAGTTAAGGGTTGTGACAACTTAGGGATGTGCTACACATGCATCCCTTGAAAAACAAAAAAACACCATTGACAGCAAAGCAGACATACACAAAAAGCCCTTTATGGCTTCTCCCCAAATTCTTCAACTATTTTATCCTGAGTACCAAATTCACTTCAAATTTTGCTTTAAATAAAATTTGGCAACAGCTCTAGTTAGGAACAGTGATTCACTCTTCCTATACATATTGTAACACTTGCCATCTACCATCCTGTAGCCAAGGTTCAAGAATACAAATTATTCAGAATAGTGGTGAAGGATTCATGATTGCAGCAAGTGCTAGCCAATCGGCACTCTGCACAGCCCTTTGGGAATGAGGAAGAGCCATGGGTGATTGCATGATTGGTAAAGGGGCTAACCAACCAGCACTCTGAACAACTAGTTTCTAGTTCAATTGGACTTTTTGGGGGGACGGGGGACAGGACCGATTGCTCTTGAGCTTAATTCACTGGAAGTTTCTGTGTCTTTCCAAAACAATGTGAATACAGATCCAGTATCCAGGGGTTTGGGTCCTGTGGCCCTTCAGATATTACAGAATGACAACTCCCATCATCCCTGACCATTGGCCATGCTGGCTGGGATGCAAGAAGCTGGAGTCCAACAACTGGAGGGCCGGGCCACAAATTCCCCATTCCTGCATCAATGGGTACACCTCCTAAAAATGTGTACAGGTTTACTCACAGGATTGGAGCCTAAAATCTAAAGTACATTTAGTAAATACAAAGGTTATTGTTTTCCCCGCTGCAGATAATAAGAAGGTTCTGGCTACATTTCACCCAGTGTGACAACAGCTATGACAGTTGTCCAGCCTCTTTGTTGCCACTAAGGTCACATGCCATAAACCACATTTTTGATAGCCTCACTCCTGATGGATCAACAATATTAAAATATCAACAGATTCCATATACAGTATACATACATGGATAGTGCTATTGACAAAATGAAATATTTACAAAAAGCAAACTGGCAGTAAGCTTGGAAAGCAAGTTTATTGTTTGGATTAGTATCCCTTGTGATTCTAGCATATTTTCCATCAAGAGTCTACCTCTTAATCAGCACTAATTGTTCATTTTAATTATGTCCCTTTCATCTTTACTGCCCTCCCACTCCTGTCACACATGGTATCCTCTGCAGGTAGCTCTGCCAGTCTCCTGCTCGCTCTGTTGCTCACTTAACTTTTCACGGTAAGATCAGCATCTTCATGTCGACAATTATTTCTAATGCAATAGAGACCTCCAGAGTATTGCAAAATACCAGTGTAAATAGGATTCTTGCCTTTCACCTCAACTCTCCTATGCAAAAAGTTGTTTCCCCAGTTGTTCATAAGTCAATCAGTTGAAAAATTGCTAATGATTACCAATGCTGTCAGACAGCAATATAATGCTGTTGATAGCTCAGTCGGTACACTTTCAATCTCAGGGTTGTGGGTTCAAGCCCCACACTGGGCAAAAGATTCCTGCATTGCAGGGGCTGGACTAGATGACCCTTGTGGTCCCTTCCAACTCTACCATTCTATGATTCTGTGATTTTAAATGTGTCTCTACTGAAGCAGCAGAGTAAAGTTCACTGAGAGCTTCTTCCAGAGTCTCTGCTTACTTCATCCATATTTTTCTGTGGCAGAGTCTAAAATACTTCAGAATTGTAAGAGCTGCATTATACTATAAAAACTTACTCTGTTTATTAAAAATGTTAGTACAGGTACAAGCTGCTCTAGGCAGAAACCATAGCTTGGTGGTAAGTTGCTAAGATCATGTGTTGAACGTCAGATTTATCCTTGACATCCCCAATTAAAAAGTTCAAGTGAAAGGTGAGGTGAGAGACCTTTGCTTGTGATCCTGGAAATCAGCTGCCAGTCAGAGCAGACAATACTGGGCTCCATAGACAATCTGACCTGGTGTAAGGCAGCTTCCTATATTCCACATAACAGTTTATATGTAGGAGGCTAGTCATCAACCGTGGAGTGATATTAATTCTATAATTGCCATCACTAATGGTGCAGTTCTCTACAAGTCTATTCAGATGCAATTCCCATTGAGTTCAATGGAATTTACTTCCAGGTAAGCAACTGGGATTGCAGCCTAAATAAGATGTAGTGTTCAAGATTGGCACTCTGTTCATATTTCCTATCTGAGGATTAGTTCTTTTGCTTGGCAATTCCATATGATTAGAAAATCTTTTCCAGTCTTGAACTGTAGTTATTTGCATGCCTATCTAAAAGTAAGTTACTTTGAGTTCAATGGGGTTTACTCCCAAGTGAGTGGGTATAGGATTGTGGCTTTATATTTGCAAACATGGGCACAAAACAATATATTACATATTTGTATGCATCTATATGTTAACTGTAGAAAAAACATTGTGTTGAACAGAAATATGTATTTGATGTTATTTTAGTAGGAGTAAATCCTTAGGTTTTATCCTGGTATACAACTGGTTAAAAGCCTGCTATATTGTATTATGTACTGAAAATTGGTGCATTTGCTTTTCTATATTGAAACTCTCTATGATCAATGCCTGGATTTCAACCCATTTTGAAAATACCTGTATATTACAGTAATAACCTTCTATATAGATGAACCATACTTCTTAAAATCAAAAGAAAATGAAAAGTGAATCTTATCCATTCCAGCTGTGGATAGGAGACACATTTTTTAAAAATTAAAAGAACTCTCTTTCAAGGCTCCAGTTTCCTGCCTGTGTAGCAGACTCCCCACAACGATGTTCTCATTTAAAGGTCTGACATGACTGACTTCACCTGGAAAGTTATCCATTATTGGTTGGCAGTAGATAAACCCATCAAAAGATGTTACAAATAAGTAAGAATTTATTTGAAAAGTGACATTATCCTATTTCTGTCAGGGAGTGGGAGCAAAATAGGCAGCAGTTTATTAGATTTACAAAGAAGAAAACTGTTTGGAAGTAGATATTTTTAAGGTCAGCATTTTTAATCCAGAGCTGTGGCAGCAGATTTGATGTTTCATAAATGGTAGCCTTTATCAGCGATCTGGTTTGGTCAATTCATTCCCCCCACCCTCCGCCTCACATGCAGTGACACTAAACCAGGAGAACAGGAACAAGAAGATTCCTTGCATTCAGTGACACTCATTTTCTATTACCAGGCATCACTATCAGCAGAGTGGATTAAATATTTGAATGAAAAGAAAAGTGAGCCCTAGTATACAGATAGCAGTGCAGAATAAGCACAGTGGTGTTTTTCAGCCTGGTGGTACCTACCTTCTCTTTGCCCTCTCCTTCCTCTCCAATTTGCCACATTTGAAGGGTCCATCTGTCTGCTGACTCCATACAGAGTGCAAACAGAGGAAGGTGAGGATGCCACTGTTAAGAGGTCACATTGCCTCACTATGCCCCAGGGCTAAAGACTCCTGCAGCAGTCAACTCTACTATAAAGGGATGATAAGGTGATAAAGAGCTGAATTTACCATTAAGATTTAATTATACAGTACAGGCAACTTCCCATTTACATGTGTGTGATTCAATATGTGTGCAACCACGCACATGCACATTGCTCCAAACTTGTAAGTGACCCTAAAATGTCACAAAAAGGGGTGGAATGGAGTGGGGTGGGGTGGAACGGGGTGTTTGCAGGCTTTTTCAATGGTGTTTTAAATATACGTGATTTCACTTAAACACGTGGTGCCTTGGAATGTATCCCCTACATAAAGGGGGGGGGGTGACCTCTATTTGCTGCTGCGTCTTTAAATGACAGTTACAGAGATTTACATAAGGCTGATAAAATTTACATCCTAAACTTGTTTTTTTTTTAATTATAAGCCTTTACCCTTGGTCCACTTTCCCCAGTCTATCTCACCACTAGGTTCTGTAGATTTCAGCTATCTTCCTTTGAGGCAGGTTTGTAGGCATTTCTCTGGTCAGCTCTAGGAGCTCTTTGCTGAATTCTCCTCCCCACTTACGGTAATTCCTTTACATGGCCTCACTGCCAATATTTGTCTTAAGCCAGTGATTCAGCTCTTTAGGGGTAGACTCTAGCTCCAGCTCTCTTCAGCTTGGATAGTCTCTTGCCCATCTTTCACCAGCTTCTGCCTCAGGCTTCAGGCTTCAGCCACCTCTTCCTTTTCCTCCTCCTCCTCACAAAGCAAATTGTGAGGGGAAATAAGTTTAGGCGTGAGGACAGAGGTTGGTGGATGTTGGATGTGGCGCAGCAACAGAAATGAGATAATGCTGCCATATCCTTAACTGTGGTCACGGAAGAAACAATATAGTCTGTACGCAAAGAAGAGATTTTACACCTATGCAGCTATGTTCAGTTGTTTTGCTCGCAAGCCACTCCAACCTCCCCTAAAAGAATGAAAAATAGCTGAAGCCAGAGAAGCAGCTGCAAACAGCCCATGTACGCTTCTGGTATCCATTGAGGAGAGAGGGCAGGAGAAGGGATTAGTTCTGATCCTGCTGGGATCTAAGTCGCTTTCTCCTTCCAGGTCTCTAGGGAGCATAGTAGATGAGTGAACTCCCATAAATATAAACAAAGTAGTGTCATGTTCTTTGAAAACTGTTGTAAACAATAAACACTTCAGCCTTTTTATTTTGTGATAAGCAGAAACAGAGATCTCTTTGTCATATATTTCCCACTGAAGTATGGAAACAGTTCATAGTTTCTAAACTGAGGCTGTGACTAGCTGTGTCGATGTCTAGATGCTTCTTAGTGAATCTGTATATTTTCTATTAAATGTGTTGACAAAGCATGGTAATGAATCTGTCCTTCAGAGCCATTATCAAAAAGTGAGGCTGCTTGAATGTTGAATGCAGAGGAAGTGTTCAAGAGTTCTGTCAAGATATATATCACTTTAGGCCAAATATGGAAATGGAAAACACTGGCTTCTGCCCTTTCTACTTCAACTACTGTTTCTTAGGAATGGGTGATAAGCATTACTTTGGGTTTAACAGTAGCATAAATAGATAGCTCTGTTTGTGCATGCAGCCAGACTTGAAACAGTTCCAAAAATAATACTAGCACAAAATAGTGAAATCCTCAACTACAAAAAGTGGTAAAATAAATGATTTGTTTCTCTTTTGGCTTGCTTCAAAAACGAGGGGGAATGCAAACATGAAGCAATCTTTCTTGTATAGTGGTTTATTAAATGCACATAGCCAAGTCAGGGACATCAGGCAAATGTTTTGAGACTGTGAAAAGCCAAACAGGAGAATCCAGTATGTGGTTTGTAATACAAAATTGGTATTCTATAAAAATTGCAGAGAAGCAATAGCGTGGGAAGGAAAATGTGTTTGCCCTATAATAGATGCATCCTCACCCATCCTCCCACCCAAAATCTGTAGTGATTGCTACAGGGGCAGCCCACACAAGGAAGTATTTAGTGATGCATGGGTGGACTCCAAAAGAAGGGCAGGATCAGCCTGGATGTTATTCAGACCTTGTGAGATACTTTTGTTGTTTATATCCTATCTCCCCCCCTCCCTTAAAGCAACTTTTTCTTGCATGTGTCTTATTTTTCTCTTAAATCACCTTTTAACCTTGATGCTATGTGAGTATATTCAGATGTTTTACTTACTTTTTCATCCTTCTGTATATACTTGAGTCTTTCAAGCCTCTGTCTGCCTACATAAAAACCAGGATCTTATTGCCACTGAAGAGTGAATGGAGGAAAAAGGAAACTAGGCATTATTGCCCAATTTCCACTGCTTTACCCATTCTACATGTAGAATTTATTTTTCATCCTTGGTGTCACTCTGTATAAAAACCTTGCTTTACAGATCATTTTTCTCCTTCATTTACTTTCGAGAGAAAGGGGCTTTTCTTTCCCACATTTCTCTACTCAATAGGTGAAGACATTCTGTATTGCCAGAAATAAAAGAGAAGGAGTGTCACCAGGATGAGTTTAATTCTCTGTACATAACTAAAGAATTAGTAGTCTCCACATGAGCACACACCTGTGTAATCTGAACCATTTCTACAAACTAAATTCAATGGACAATGTTGTTAAGGAATTTAATTTTAACTTGAATAGCTAAAGATAAGGTTGGCTGTGCTTCTTTAAATGTCTGGAATTAAAGGCAGTTTATCCATGTAAAGCAGTTCAAGTTGTCTTGTGTCATCATTATTACAACGTTGGTTATTTTAGGATCACTATTCTTTGTTGAAAAACAACATAAGAATTATGTATACTGTAAGTTACCAAATGTCTTGGACACAAATGGTACATGAACATAACCAAACACAGAGGTTTAGATCAACAGTTTGGCAGGATGCCTCATAGGAAAAGATCTTTAACACTTTGCTTTCTTATTTAGAGTGTGGCATTTTGGTAGCAGGCTTATGTTTTGACTTTTTAAATGCCCATCCCAACTGAGCAAATGCAGACTGAATGTAAAATGCATGCTGTGGGGATTACCAAATGGAAGTCTGTGAAGTAGCATATACATTAGGCACTGTCTTTGAGCATGGCAGCATGCCATAGGCTTTTGTTGCTCCTGCAGATCTCCCAAGTTGTTGTGAACATATCCCAAATACAGAGAAATTATTTTGATAGATTGCCTTTGGTACCATACATTTATCAATTGACTTCTTCGGAAGAGCTATAGGAAGCTCTTAGAAATTTCCTGGTTGGGGTGGCTGTGCAGAGCTGAATTGTTGACTCTAGCCCTTACTTCATTCCTGCTTTGTTTGTCTCACAGCCACTCCTTTGACAACCCTCTATTCACCCCTTTAACCACCATTCTTTATTCTCTGTCTCTTTCCCAACCACATCCCCTGGCATTCTTCATTTTTATTGCATCTACCTACCCCTGGTGCTGGGGTGGGTGGTAACAGTAGTAACAAACATTTGCATATCATTCTCAAGTATCCAAAGATCTGATTCCCCTCTGAGTGGGGAAGCAGATGCAACTTGACTGATAAATCACTTAAACTACTCATAAATTAGTTGAAAATATGTTAAATATAATATATAGAAGTTTATTTAATATTTTTATTAAATCTACTAGTTGCTTACATTTTAAGGCCCTCCACCACCACAGGAAGCCTCATCAAGGCCCTTGGCTGCTGCAGGGAAGCGCAGCACACCCTTCACCACCGCAGGGAGGTAGGACGGGACCCTCTGCCACCCTGGGGAGGCATGGCAAAGCCCTCTGCAGCTGCGGGGAAGTGCAGCGTACACTCCACCACTGTGGGAAGGTACGGTGGTACCCTCTGCCACTGCAGGGAGGTACAGTGGTACCCTCTGCTGCTGCAGGGAAACACGGCACACCCTCTGCCACTGCAGGGAGGTATGACAGGACCCTTAGCAAGTTCCTCTGCCACCGTAGATATATTTCATGATATATCGAGATACTGTGATATATAGCTAGTGATATATTGTGATGCTGAAAACCAGATATCACCCAACCCTATGTGGGACAGAATGTCAGGAACAAGCTTTTTCAGATAAATATTTTGTTACAACTAAATATATGATTTCCTTATGACATAGCTCAACAGGCCTATGCAGCTGTTTAACATCTTCTTGATAAGCCAGGTATTTTCCTGATTATTTTTTCCTGTTTTAAATGGTTTTTGATGTTTGATAGTTTACATATTGCTGTGTACTACCCTGATATTTTATCAGATTGTGGTATATAAATACTTCTATAAAAAATTAAAATAATCTACACATGGAAAATAACTCCTCTTCTGTTAATAACTCCCTCAAGACACCTGGCATGTTGAATCCCAAGGTGAAACAACTAACAGATATTATGAGATTCCTAAGGGACACTAGAGTGATGACAATTTGCAGTAGTGGAATCTCCGTTCTATCAGTAAAACCACTTACAGTGTAAGTGGCCATTGAATTCTCTCCCCCACCCTGCTATCTTTTTGTTATCTTTGTCCACCAATAAATATATTGAGATTTTGTGCTACTTTTCTAGAATTTTAATGTGTTTTTCTACAATTAACTAACTATACACTTATAGTGTGGTATAGGGACAGTATGTGCTATGTGCAGATACTGTGCATGTCACAGATTGCAAATTAAATAATTTAATATTTAAATTTAAGACTGGGTAATATTTTATTTGGCAAAGACAGCAGTTTTCTGATGAATGTTTTTAATTTTAAGAGATGTCTAATACACAGAATAATAAAACTGACAATTTTGGTTATTCAGAATTAAAGATGTTAGCTTCAATACACATGAGGCTTTTAAAGAGAATTTCCAGGTTACATGGTAGAAGCTCATTAATTAACCCAAGTTCAACTTGTTCCTTGTTACACAGTGATTCCTTATTCCCAAACTCAATCATTCTGTTGCATTTGTGGGTTAATGTTGGCATACCCAGTGCTATTGCCTAGTTAACATAATATCTACAGAGCACTCAAATACATCTAGAATGTAGGGATTAAATATTGGTGGTAAAGTTTTCTTTCACTATATTGAAAAATAAAATGTACAAAGTTTCTGTCTATACAAATGTCTACATTAAAAATTGGAAACAGATAATTTTCTGCTGTTCTACTGTACTGTTTAATGCAGAGAGGCTATAGATTTCTCTACTACCCATTATTTCATCATATTTATGCTTGTAGATTATATGGTTGTGATGGAGAGGCCCATACATACACTGGTGTGCAGCTGCTTTTTATTTTCAGCCATTGCCCCCTGCACCTCTTAAGCGATAATCCCGAGGGGCCCCCGATATTCCCATGCAGAGTTTTTGATCTTCGCCTATCTCTGTATAGATATAGCTGATTTCTGCCCCATTTCATCTCTTACCCACCACTTCATTATCTGACAAAATGACTGACAGGTGGTTTTCCTTTTAAGTCACTGACAATACTACTCCACTAGCAGGGATCCTTGAGTGAAAAGATCTTTGTTCAGTGAAGCAAAAGAGTTGTTTTGCCCTTGTAGCTGATCACACTATCTCTGTGGTCCTCTTGCCCGTGGTAGATGATACTCCTGCAGTTCCTAAAAGAATCTTCAGGTCAGCTACCCTAAAACTGTTTTACTTAATACATATATTAACAAAAAGGGCTTTTTCAAGTAGCTGTCTCCTCTCTCAGCAGAGTCTAACAGACAATGTCAGGAAACAATAGCCAATGTCAGCAAGGATTGTACCTTGTGTCAGAAAATATATTAACAAAGAGGCAGACATTCTGATTCCCGTACAGAAGGAAATACAAATAAACACACACTATGTTTTTTGCTATTTTCACTGAATGACCTTTGTCATTGTAACTGAGTATTCCTCTTGGGGCATTTGCCAGGTTATGGGAGTGGGGATGTTGCCTATTGACAGAAATGATGACCGAGGCTGTGAAAGGCTCATCATTGTGGAACAGCTGGCAGTCTGGGATTAGACTGGCTCAGTTTATATTCTTCAGACATGAACAAAGAACTCTAGGCCAGTAGTGCGGATACATTAAATTCATAAAATTAGTTTTGGCCCAGTCCACAAACCCATGTTGCTACTGCGATCTCAGATCCCTGCTACACCAAACATATAGTTAGGTTTGCTACTGGTGTGCCCTCCCTTTGTTAGGGAGATAACTTCTTAATAGCTCAGAGACTGGGATCACCGTAGGGGTTCAAGACATGTCTCTAGGAATCTGATATAAGCTAGCAAGTATGCTGCCTTGCAGAAATTTATCTTTACTCATGCTCTGTTTGTGTATTTATGAAGCAAATATTACAAAGATCTCATAAGGCTTCAATAGAGATCCATGAACATTTTGCTGCTTGCTCTAAAAGGGGCTTGAACCTTTGCAAGTACAGTGGTACCTCGGGTTACAGACGCTTCAGGTTACAGACTCTGCTAATGCAGAAATAGTGCCTCGGGTTAAGAACTTTGCTTCAGGATGAGAACAGAAATCACGCAGCAGTGGCGTGGCAGCAGCGGGAGGCCCCATTAGCTAAAGTGGTACCTCAAGTTAAGAATGGTTCCAGGTTAAAAACGGACCTCCAGAAAGAATTACCGGTAAGTTCTTAGCCCAAGGTACCACTGTATTCAGATGGAAAACTCACAAAGGCTTGATCTTTTAGCAAACATTTGTTGAAAGCTTTGAGAATGCTCACAAAGCACCATTTCCTGTTACTGCTGGTGCTGCTGCCTTTGCTTGTCCGAGGGGCTCAATAATGTACTAGGGGTCAGGGTATTGCAGCCTGTTAGAAAGGTTCCATATATGCAGATGTGGTAGTTTGTGCATACATTGTTCTGCTGGACAAATATTTTGGGATACACATTTTTAAATGTGTTTTTCTTTTAATATTGTAATGGTAACGTATGTAGAAATTCATAGAATTCACTAAATCAAATAACTAATACCTTGATCATTAATACCAATTAGTGAACAACAATTGCCTCCTCTGGCTCTGCTTTTTCTGGGAGCTGGGGAGTAAAGCACAGTCAGTTGCACCCATCTGCTAGTTAATATACCAAGGCACAAAACTGGCTTTCTGGTATGTAATACATAACTCACACCTGGACCATTAAGAAAAAAGCACCAGCTCCTTGCTGTGCTACCAATCAGCTAGTTGGGGAAAGGAACTGGAAGCTCTATATGCCACCTAGTGTATTATTTGCAAAAGAAAGAAAGAAAGAAAGAAAGAAAGAAAGAAAGAAAGAAAGAAAGAAAAGGGGAGAGGCCATATTCAGCCTAGGAAGCAGATGATAATTGAAGCTCAGTTATACCCCATATCCGGCCATATAATATCCAGACTTTGCTGCAGTCTCAGCAACTGAGTAAATCTGTTCTATTGTAGCTTGGCCCAAGAGAAGGTTAAGGAAGGCTGACATTTATACAAGAATAGCAAGGTTACACCTGGAAGAGCAGAGTCACATCCAGTAAGGCAGGATCACATCAAGTCAAATAGGCCATGCAGGACCAGAAAAGGGTAGATACACTCTGTCAGGACCCTGGACAGATCACTGAAGCAGCTATAGTTGGGAGCTCACCCAATTACAACTGTTGTCTCAGCAGCACGTTGAGATCTTCTGGAGGCTTGCTGGTCTGGACTTGTTATTAACCTTACTTCCACAGAGAAGCTGTCTGTATCTTCAAGGGCTGTTGTGTAATTCTGCAGCTAGTGCCTTCTACAGCATGGCAGCAGTGATAATTGCATCAGAATCTTGCATCTTGGGGCAGTGTTTATAACACAAGCTTCCTGAGAGATGGGTTGCTGTTGTTGATTGAGCAGTGGGTGGAGTGAAAGAACATTGTTAGGAGCACTAGTTTGGCTCTACCAGTGTGCTTGCACTGTGTCAACCTTCCCAGCACCTTCTTCCAGTAAGCAGCGGTGACCCATCTTCTGGGAAGCTAACTTAGTGGCTAGGTGCCACATAGCAAACCACTTCTGCATTGGAAGGGTCCTCTGAGTCTGGTAAAGACACATTCTCTGCCTTGAAAGGTTCTCAATTTGAGGATAATGCCCCATTAAATGCCTCTGCCCCCACCACTGAGTTTTGCTCTGAGCCACAGCGGACATGGAGACCAAATGATGTGGTGCTGCAATTCCTCTCAAGAGCCTCTTCCTTAACCACTGATGTTTTAGATACCTACCTAACTGTACTGCACCGTGAGCATCCTTTACTTGTGGTGGTCAAGAAGGCTGTGGCTTGTCAGCTACAGAAGGGTCTGGATTAAGTGAATTATCTAGACCCATTTTAGTTTAGATTCAGCATTGGTCAGCCTAATTTGTTTGCCAATAAAGGGTGGTGAAAGTTAAAATCAGTATAATCAATACTATTGGTTTGCAGTTTTAATATGGCAGAAAAAAATTAGTTGCATCTTCAGTTGTGGATAGGGAGACTTGTAAGTTTGCTTGACACTTCATATTCAAAAGTAAAGCATATATTGTGCACACAAACTCTGACTCATCTTCTAAACCATTGTGAATCAACTTATTTTCTTTTTATGGCTGTTCTTGAAATATTTTTTTCTTGTTTACTGTGTTTTAATTACCTGTTACTTTTATAGTACCCTCTTACTCATATTCTATGAGCGATAAGATTTGTGTGCCCTCATTTTTTTTTTATAGTCATGCACTTTATCCTATGAAAATAATGAAGGGCCCTGTTATGTACTGCACAGCTGGGAATTTTGCATAGCATTTAAAATTTTTGTTCAAGACTGAAGGTAATGATTATGAAGTGTTTCTTTGTGTAGAAGATAATGTGGCATAGTTTAAGCATAAGCTATTGTGAATTAGTGTGAATACAGCACATGCCATTCATAGCTGCTTAATTAAGAAACATTATCGGTATACCTATAATGGTTTTAATTTATCACACAGCTTCATTCTACAGATAGTATGATCCTTGTAAGTTGAAAAAGAACCTATGGTCTAATTTCAAATAAACAGTGTGTTCTTCTAAAATGGGGTGGTTAATGCCATTTCAGCCTCCCAAACAATATTTTCTGTCCAAGATACTACCAATTTTTGTGGTGGCATAAATTTTATATAAATGCAGGGCTTTTCTTCGGCCAGAACTCACTGGAACTCAGTTCCAGCACTTCTCAGGTAGGCACCATTGCCATTAAAAGAGAACAAGGGAGGCTTTCATGGTGAGTTCCAGCACCTCTTTTTCTAGAGAAATAGCGCACACGCACACACACACATGAGAGAGACACAGTGCAGAAGTAAATGGAGAGGTTCAAACCTCTCCCTCTAGCACAGTGCTCTGATGGGGATGCAAATCTTTACCTCCCTGGTCAACAGATGGTGTGAAGGGTTTGCCATGTAAGTTTCCTGGATAAGAGAGCTACTTGCCTACCTAAATAATGTATGCAACCTTTCCACAGTTAAAACTGCTCAAGGTGGCTTACAACAGGGGGGGGATATATAATTACAAACATAATGTAAGTAGTTAAAAAGAAAATCAAAAAGTACACAACCAAATTAAGGCAATGTCCACATGAATCACAGCATCAATATATGAAAACTTAAGTTCTGTAGCAGCAACAGCCCCCCAACCCCCTAAATGATACCGCAGCCCAAGATCCTGTTCTGCAGTCTCAGCTTCTGCAGCTGGAGTCAATCAGGGCCCCACCCTCCTGGGCCAGGTGGGAACAGGCCTGCAAGGCTGGGAGGAGGTCTTCCAGGACTCTCAGACAAGATGGCTTCCTGGGATCCATACATAGACTGAGCTATTTGTAAAAAGAGTAGGGCATAAGTAAAATAAAACAACATGTACTGCAAAATAAAATAAAATAAATCCCAGCCATTGCAGATGCACCTTAAGATTCTCTGCCCTGGTGTACTGTCCCTGTTGTCTTCAAACCAAATGTGTGTGCACATGGAGTCCTCTTCAAAAAGCAGTGATTCCGCTTATGAGAAAATGAGTTTATCTGGTGACAGAAATTCAAGTTGTGTTGAAACTAGATCTCAGGTTTGCTAGATCTCAACAAATAGGATTTTTCCTCTCCTTCCTGTCGTAGCTCACTGCGTATTCTACAAAGGCCAATCATCAGGGCATCTTGATATATAGCTAAATGCCACTGCACAGTTGACCTACTCTTTAGGAGACACAGGGGTCATCTCCTGCTGTAGATTTATCCCTAAAAATGACTTATCTGTGTGACTGTGGGTGAAAAGTTCCAACTCTTGAAGATGAAATAATTACAGCACAGAAAGGTTTTCTTCCCATTCCATTCACCATAGGAGTATCATGTAAGCAACCGTGACCAGTGCTATTTTTCTTTTTTTTAAAAAAAAAAGAGGTGCCAGAACTCACCATGAACATCTCTCTTGTTCGCTTATAATGGCAATGGCACCCACCTGAGAGGTGCCGGAACTGAGTTCTGGTGAGTCCCAGCTGAAAAAAAGTCCTGACCATGACTATTTAGCAAAAAGCAAGAAAAATAAGATCAGATGTGGAGGATTTCTCTGGGCAGTATTTCAGTACCATGTGGTTAGAGGCTGACTTGAAGTGTAGTCGTTTCCCTTCTAGATTTAGTGTGCCATATGTCAGCTATTAGTTTGCATTTTTAGCTTGTCTCAATTATTGCTAAGAATTAACACTGTGAACAGTCACCATTTCATGAACTGTTTAATGAAGTGCTCTTTTCTTTTTGTTAATATAGCTTAAATGCCCAATTTTGTTTTATTTTGTAAAGATTATTTTGAGAGCTCTGATAATAAGAGAAATTAGTTTAATTGGCTTCTAAATGACCAAGAACAAACTTAACCTCAAAGATGACTGAAGCTTGCTTAGGTCTCGGAATGTTATCCTGTTTTCTTCCTCAATATGCATTGAAATTGCATTGTACAGTACATAAGTGATTTTCCAAGGCTTTTTAGAAGGATGCATGTATTAATATTTTAAACTGAAGTAATTGCTTCTTGCTTAGCAATGGTTTTCATTTATGAGTGTTTATCCGAGGCAAATGGAAAGTATGGTTAATCTAAGTTAAAAATGGTTTCTTTAAATAGCTCTAATTACATTCTCTTTATATGTGTACATTTTAGACACTTAAGATTTAATCGGTAGCAGTTCTAACAAACCCTAATGTTTATTAGCTGGTTTTAAATTATTGTTATAGATGGCAGTTGAATGAGAAAATAAATTATGATTTGGTGACTATTATACTCAGTAAATAAAAGAGGGTCTAACACTGGGGGGGGGGGGAATTATATGTCTTCTTCATTTTTCCAATTAAAAAGACAAAGAGATAGAATCAAAGCCATCTTAAAAGGAGGAAGGCACTTTCATGGCTTTCTTTTACAGAATGTGAATGCTTGTGCACTTATTTTCAATAAAGGAGTTACATTTTGATTTCCCCCCCTTTAATGCAGGAGATAGATATGGTAGAAGCAGCAGCCCTAAACAAAACAACTCTAACACTGAATTCTTATTTGTTGGATGTGAAAGAACTGGGTAGAACAGTCTTTGCCTTTCCAGATGGGTAGGACTGTAACTCCCATCAGCCCCAGCCAGCAAAACTGTAGCTCAGTGGTAGATCATCTGCATGCATGCCTGAGGCTGAATTGTAGGAATCTCTAGGTAGGTTTGGAAGAGACCCCGGTGTGAAATCCCGAAGGACTGCTGCTGGCCAATCTAGACCAGTGGTGGTCAAAATAGTGCCCTCCAGATGTTGGCTATTTTGGCTGGGGCTGATGGGAGTTGGCATTCAGCATCTGGAGGGCACAGTATTATCTATGCCTGATGTAGGCAATTCTGAGCTATATTAGCGTTTCCCAAACTTGGGTCTCCAGCTGTTTTTGGACTACAACTCCCTTCATGCCTAGCTAGCAAGACCAGTGTTCAGGGATTATGGGAATTTCAAAAACAGTTGCATTTCATAATTCAGCACTCCTGTTGAGCATATTACACTAGTCTATAATGTTTCTCTTGCTAAAGAGTGTAGTATAATTCAGCTTAATGGAAAAGAGTGAAATTTTCTGTCAAAGATGTGAAAAGTGCTTGAAAATATTAAATCTATATAAGTTTTTATGCAATCTGCTGGCAGGGAGGAAAGTATTTATATCCATCACACCCAGGATATTGTATAAAAAGGTGAATAATATCCACTGGCAATATGTTGTGAAGTAGGGTTGTAATTTTACTGTTTTATCTTTTATAAACTACTATGACCATTTCCCCCCAATCAAGCAATGTATATATATTTTTTTAATGAAAGAAATGAAAGAAATAATTAATACTTACTAAATAATACTTACTGTTCTTCTCTAGGTAGGTTTTCATAACTTTTCCAACTGCTGCTGATAAATTATTCCATTTCACTGATATTTTTCATCATTATATAAAATTTACTTGGGACATGATCCAGCCATAGATGACCATAGATAGATAGATAGATAGATAGATAGATAGATAGATAGATAGATAGATGCCTTTTCTGTGTTGGCTCCCTACTTGTGGGATACTCTCCCCAAAGAAGCTTGCCTGGCACCTTCATTACATATTTTTAGGTGCCAGGCAAAAACATTTCTCTTCTCCCAGGCCTTTGGCTAATTAAACCACCTATGACTTTTTAAACTGTGTGTGTGTGTGTGTGGGTGGGTGGGTGTGTGGGTGGGTGGGTGGGTGTTGCTATGTCATATATTTTTGTGTTTTATATTGTAAACCACCCTGTGATTCTTGGATGAAGGGCAGTCTGGAAATTTAATAAACAATAATAAAACACTTATCTATAAATGCCAAATGAGCTTAATTAGACTTACGTCTGTGTAGAGATGCATAAATTGTGTTATATGCCACATTGATGTCAGTGGATATGAGTTATGCATAATTAACTTGAGGCCCATTAATTTAAGTGGGTTTACTTTGAGTGAAACTTAGTTGAATACCACCCATCGAACTTCAGGAAACATTCTTCTGAGTATACACGTAAGATTCTGCTGTAGGTTTGAGATGACTCTTTAACATAATACAGTTGCATAATGCTTTTATCTGGGGTCTGTCAGCAACTGATTTAAACACTGGGAAAAATTGTAAAGTATTTGTGGTATACTTTCTGATTCAATGGTATACATTGTTGATGCTGTTCTTCAAAAAAATGTCCACATGCAGTGCATACAATGATAACCTAATACAGTATATTCAGATAATGGGCTGGAAATAGACAGCTTCATGCCGTGTGAAATGCTGCAGATCTGAATGTTACCTTATGGTTTCTTTAGTGGGAAAATGCTGTCTTTGTTTTATCAGTCTAAGACTAAACTATATAAATGAAAATAATGTTTGCATTTGGTCATAGTACCATACCTGAAATAAATCACTGTCAGACAGACCCTTTTAAAGGGCAAATGAAAAATAGTCTTTAATTTTTTTATATTCTAAATTCCTCATAGAAACCAACCTTTCTTCTTCTGTTTACACTACCAAATCCACCGAAAACTTATGTAAACTGAGACATTCAGAAATGGATGCCAAACTGCGCAAATGTAAAGATGATGCTGTCTAGAGTTTATTTTGTCTACTTGCCATATTGCACTGAACCTTGGACATAACAGTGCATAATGGGTTTTGAATCCAGTCTCTGTGGATCGCAGCCAACATCACATGCACCAGTTAATGACTGATAGTTATCTCTGCTCATTGCTAGTGTTTTCTTAATGACTGTTTTAGCATGAGGATAGGTCACAAAATACAGGATTAAGTAAGGTCAAACCCCAGTGAATTGTGCAGTTTATTTATTGCAGGCATGGGGAACTAGAAATAAACCGAGTCGCAGTGAATGCTCATTCATATATTTATATAATATTGTTATAATGTTTGAGTAAAATTGAACTGTAATTTCTATCTCGGTGTAATGCTTGGCAAGTGGTAGAGCTGTATAATTTAAATATCCCTGTTGATCAGCAGGCCAACAATGTTTGGCATTGCTGTTAACAAGAGTAACTTGCAGAAGTGAAGAGTACTCCTAATGTCATAACAGTACAAACATATCTAAATCATAGGACTGTCATGACAATGGCTTATTAACATCTGACAATATAAATTGGTCTCTAAGAGTGAATTGGATATAGGTCCAGTATGGTAATATTATTTGTAGAATGTGGGATTTGATCAAACATGATAGAGAAAGGCAGAGTAGTGGCTCTATATATTAATCATTCTGATGAGAGATTCCAAAATAAGGTAAAATTGTATCGACATTTTGAATCTTTCACAGCATATCATTGTCTTATCTAATTATTATCTGGGCTTTTCTCTCCACCTATCACATTATTCCCACCTTCAAAAGAAAATAAAAATCAACTTGCTTGCAATGAAAACATCAACTCTAGTAAAACCAAGTTCATTCCATTGTATTGGACTTACATTGTGCCAGCAGAAAGGTTACATTCCTCACTGATAAGGTGCATGAAGTTCAGCACTATGGGGAAAAATAGAAAATTAAAACCATGCCAGCACTTATTTCTCAAGCTGAACACACATTCCTTCTTGAATTACAATATTTGCTGATAGTTCCAGCCCCACATTCTCATATATATATATATATATATATATATATATATATATATATATATACACACACACACACACACACACACACACACATATATATATATATATGGTTTCTTCACCATGAAGAGAAGCAAAGTTAGAATACATGATCTTTGAATGCCCATATACAATCCTTTGCATACTATTACATACTGTTTTAGAGTTGCTCCCCACTTTGGAAAATTTTAAAAATAGACTTACATTGTTATATGGTTAAAACAGCCCAGTTCCTGCACATTCCTACATCCCTGGGACCTGGTCAAGTGTACCCTTTTCCCTCCCTTAACTGATCTCTGGCAATGGTCTTCTCTGTTAGACTGATCTGGCACCGTGGGCTCACTCTGTCACAAGCAGATTTTAGGGGAAGTTATCCATCCACATCTCCCATCAATATGCCCAGCTGTGGAAGATGACTCTGAAGGCATATTTCTTTCTGTCCTTGTGTATCTAATGGGATATGTAGCTGCCTGATCTAAACACATGCCCACGATGCCGCTCTGTCCCTATGCTTGCCCTTTTTCACCCTGGAACAGAGGTCTAAATGGAGGATAGGGGTGGCTGGAAGAAATTACAGCCAATCCAGTCCTACTATGAGGCATGCTAAATTACATGGTTCATGTGTTAGATTGGAACAGTGGATTATGTTCTCCACAGAGCTTGCTATTGTTACAACTTGCAGGCCAGCTTCCTGGCCACCACTAGTGTTGCTCTCACCTCACTTCCTGGTCATCAGCATTGATGCTGCAACCCTTTCAATCTGTTGCCAGCAAAGAAGCTGCCTAGTGCCATCACCTACTTCTAAACACAGAGCAGAGCCACTAGAATGGCTACCTAGCGCACTACCTGGCAGACTATGGTCAGAGAGCAGCTGAGGTTCTGAGAAAGAACCAATTGATCTACAGATCTAGTTAGCTGCTGATTTAGTTCAAAGTTGAGTGATACAAAAGTTGACGGAGGAGGAGGTAGGTTTTCTTTACGACCAATAGCTCTTTCAAAGTGTCTGCAAAAGCAATTTGAGGATGAAGATCAAACGAAAGGAAAGATGGGCAGGGAAATGCACCTTTCAAATTTATCTTGGGTAGGAAAAGAAAAAAGGAAAAGATTGCTTTGTAATTTTATCTGCAGTAGTAAAGTCAAAATAGTCATTTTTAAGAAGTAGGAAGGGGGGAAGAAAATGCAGAAAAATATGTTTTTAAATGTCATCTAGGTACCAGTGGAGTGTGTTCATGTGTACATGTGAATGGAAGTGTGAATTGCCATGCATACTGAAGGCTCCAACCACCATACTCATAGCCTGTGGTCCCCAACTACTAACCACCACAGCATGTATCCTTAGGAGATGATAGATGATAGATAGATAGATAGATGATAGATAGATAGATAGATAGATAGATAGATAGATAGATAGATAGATAGATGATAGATAGAGTCCACCCTTGCTTTAAGAGATAACACCAGTACTTTGAAGTGTACTTGGAAATGGGTTGAAAGCCAGTGTAGAAAATTTAAGTATTTTGAAAGAATGAACCTCACATATTTGATGAAGAAGCTTTAGATTTTCCCCCAACCATGTTATTGAAACTTACCTTTTACAAAACCATTGGTCCATTTACCTCAGTATTGTCTATAATGCATAGTAGTCTCTCTCTAGGAATTCAGATGGGAGTCTTTACCATCCCTACCTGGAGGTGTCATGGATTGAATATGGGACTTTCTTCATTCAAAGCATGTGCTCTACCACTAAGCTATGACCCTACCCTTAGGAGGGGGGAAATGTTTAGTATACGTAACTTGGGCAATATTTGCAGATTCCAATGTTGTGTTCTGTATAATACAATGCTTTACAGTATGGCTTGGGAACCTGTGGCCCTCCAGATGTTGTTGAAGTCCAACTCCCATCAGCTCCTGACAGTACAGCCAATGGTAAGAGATCTAGGAGTTGTAGTTCAACAATCTAGGTTTCTAGCCCTTATCTTGCAGTTAGCCTTATACACATTAAACTGTCTCAGTCAGAAAAAGGCTTCTGAGTATGTACAAGTCTGCAGTCAATTCAATGGTCCAGTGGCCAAGAGAGCAACATCTACTACATGCATGAACCAGCTATTGTTTATTGATAAATCTACACATAAAGATGCCAAGTGTACAGTGCGCGGGAGTTGTATATGAGATTATGATTATTTCATTGCCAATAGCTCACCATAGTGTAGGCAGATGTATACATTTCCATCTCTTGCTTTATGAACATAGGAATTCTTATCTTCATATGTTATCTAGAGCCACTGTCCTAGTTTTGCCCCTGTGAATTATAAATCAAATTCAGTCATTTGTTGCATATGACATCTGTGGATGCCTGATACAGTCAGAGTGACTCTTTCAATTATCATAAAAAATGGAGGGGGCTGGATGGGGATGTAGCTTTAATGTGCTCAGTGAGTGAAAGAAAAAAATACTGAGCTTTTAGCTGCTTTCCTCCCACCACTCCTGAAACAATCAGAAATACAGAAATACAGATTTTAAATGGCAAAAACAGTGAGGCAAATCAAGTTCAAGGGCAAGATGTGTATGTTAATTTTTAGTATTAGTCATTATTTTCTAAACATTGTCATAAAAGTATGCATTTGCCACACAATTTGATTTATTCTTGACATCCATTTTAAGGAAGGGTCAGAAATGAAACTGTAATTTGTGCGTTTTCCAGTATTTTATTTGTACTCACATAGTTGGCATTAGTATTTTGAGGGATGTTATTCTTTGTGAAAATGACAAGTATTATCAATTGCTTTAAGTGGCACCACCACTTTGGAATAAACTATGTGCCTTTTTCCTAATTTAATAATTCATCTGAGAATATAGCACATTTTCAAAATTACTTAAAAACATATGACTACCATGGCGAGGAAAAAGAAAGACTTACCCCAAAGTACAATAACTCTGCATGGTTTATGATTGCTCATCATTTTCAGAGGCACATTCTCAATATGACAGTTCAAAAAAAGCATTGAATTTGTTGATCTCAACTTATTCCTTT
Organism: Podarcis liolepis; assembly: GCF_965112155.1. Lineage (NCBI taxonomy): Eukaryota > Metazoa > Chordata > Lepidosauria > Squamata > Lacertidae > Podarcis > Podarcis liolepis. The sequence continues at coordinate 49,777,210 of NC_139564.1, forward strand.
GGAACATTTAATATATTGCAAAAACAATGCACATGTTGATACAGTTGGCAGTCTCTGGTCAGGAAACGCTCAGAGTCAACTAAGCATAGAAGCTCCATTTGCCTAGGGAAATGGTGGAGTTTTTAAAGAAAGGAAGTTGATATTTAGTAAAGCAATAGCAATGTCTTCCACAGTGTCTGCTTTCATATTTTCTAAGGGTGCCATTCTTTCATATACGACCCCCTTCATTTCAATTCACACAGAAGCACATTCTCATGGATTTTTTTCCTCAGTAGTGTTAATAGAGGGTGCAGATCTACAGTTCATAGCATTATTTGATTACAATTCGTAGCGGCATCACTAAAGTTTTATTGATGGTTTTAAACCTCTGAGGCAACATTTTGATTTTAGGGACATTATATATTAGATATGATCCTTTCAGTCTGTTGTAAAATGCAACTGCAGGCAGAAATTCAGCATGTTAATCCTTTTCTAGTGTGGAAAAACAATTATGGAAAAATCTTCACCATGGCAAATTTTGTCTTATGCCATGCACCCAACATCACTCATGTTGTGATTGGCACCCACAGCGTTCTCCCAAAATTTGAAATATGCCCACTGGGCCAGAAAGGTGAACCCTAATGCGTCTTTGAAGCAGATTGACAGAAGGCCCTAGTGGGGGCTATCATTGGTGGCAATGAAAGGAAACTGTACCTAGGAAGTCAATGGAACCAGTAGGAGCAGGTACCAGAACCAGCCACAACTGCTTCAGGCTCATTCAGCACCATGAGTTACCTGGGCAGAGCAACCTATAGATGTGGAACTGAAGCTAGGGCACATAGCTAAGTCCACAGCTGCAAAATGAATCCATACCAAAGCTGAAATTTAAAGCCAAAAATTCAATACACAATACAATTGTTCTGTTCCTAAGGCAGAAAACACACACACACACACACACACACACAGAGAGAGTTTCATATGGACTAGCTGAATTTAACAGGGGGGGGTTGGGGTGGAGTATTCTTTTTGAAAATGGATCCACCAGTTGGGCAATTGCCTGTTTCATGCTGCTCTATTCACAGCTGTGAATTTTAGGACACTCCATAGCAGCTAAGTTTGCATTGTTTGCTTGTCTGAGTCTGATGAATCTGTCTAGCACATCTATTTGAGATCCATTCAACTTGAGGAAATTGCTTATTGTGTCTTTCATGTCACTAATGTGTCTGCAAAGCACAATATCATAGTGTTTCTTTCCACCATGTCTGCCAAATGATTGGTGTACTGATGACAAATTCTGAATACAGATATGTTTGCATCTTATCCTTGTGAAGTTACTTCATGCACTATTGACTATTGTCAACATTTGACTGAATCTCAGCTACAAAACGTGAATTACCGTAGATACAGCTCAGGAAATAAACATAGATAAAGGAAAATGTTAGTGATAAATACGTGAAAATTAAAAGATTAAAATTAAAATCAAACTGAAACTCAGACAAATATAAAAATGCTGGAAAATCAATTGTCCTTAGAAAAAGTTTACAGTTAGCAATTATCTGTGGTAGAACTGTTTGGTTGTTAGCCTGAATGAGGGTGGGGGATCCAAAGTGCTATGTCTGCTAATATTTAGTGAAGGTAGGTAGGTAGGTAGGTAGACAGACCTTAGATATATTTATCTTTCTTTTCAGCTGATAGGACTCTCAGAGGAGTGCACTGTACATAAAACTAATGAAAGCAATAAAACAGTAAAATAATAAAAGTAGGGCTGTTAATTGCAATGGAAAACCAGATTTTTTTTGTTATGATTAAATAATGAGACAAAAATGGGAAAGAAAACAAACTTGATGCCAGGCAGACCTGTGGACCCAAATTAAGGGTGCCACAACTGAAAAGACCCTAGCTACAGTCACTACCCAACTAACTTAAAATGGCAGTGCAGTGTGTTGAGAAAGGCTTCCGAGAAAGATCATCATGCCTGGGCAGGTTCATGTGGGATTCTGATTATTTTAAAGGTTAAAACCAGCGCTTGGAATTGTCTTCAAAAATGTATTGGAAGCCAGTGCAGTTGTTTCAAGATTGATAGGATATGCTGTATATGTATCCCTCCTCCCCCAATACTCCAGTTGCCTATGAAGACTGTATGGAAACCGCAGTTAGTCAGATCTTCATAGGCAATCCCCCTGTGATTTGAAGTTATTGAAACAGGATGTTACCAAGTGAAAATAGTTACTAGGCTCTTCCTGTGTAGGGGAGGCTGTAGCTGGCACACCAGCCTAAGCTAAGGAAAGGCACTGAAGGCCTCACTTCAGATGTGTTCATTATGTTCTCAAGAGGTATGTGGTCTGTTTCTTCTGTTATTGTTCTGTCTTAAATTGGGATTTGTGGCACATTCCTCTGTATCTCCTACTATTGGCAGATTCCTAACCACTGTTCACCACTTGGTTCCTGAAACACATCACAAAACTAGGACACAAGTCAGAACTGATGATTGAGAAGAATGTTATATACCAAGTTATGAGCAATATGAGATAGAGGTGGAAAGAATTAAAAGTGATCTGAGTTGAAGATTGACCTCTCACATGACTGTTTCACTACACTAACAGAGGCAGATGAAATAGATGTTAACCTCTCTCTCTGCCCACCCCTTGCCCCGCCATAACATTAGTAGATTAGACCTTTTCTGTGTACTTATATTACAGTGTTTTGTATACATCCATCCTCTGCATCTTTGACTTGTGGTGGGGGTTGGACGGGGAAATGTGAACTTCTACTACACATTTCAGAAAGGGTACTATAAGAACATTGCTATTTTCCATAGCAAACACATGTTAGGGATAATGTTGAATTTGGCTCAAATTAAAGGCTTGCATCCAACGCTGCATGATTGGAGCTCCACTTGCACAACAGGACTTCCCCTTCCTCTTATCTCTGTCCGCAGCTCCAGAAGCAGCTCTATATGCCCCCCCCCCCATTTCTGGATAAAATGTGTGCAGTGGGGCAGGGCTGCAGGGGAGAGGAGTGGAGGTGGGAGTTCTATTGCAGAAGTGGAGGTCTGCTGTATGAGCAAAACGACAATGTTTGATGCAACCCTCAGAAATTTATAATGGGACAAAACCTATGACTTTGAAGTTCCTCTAGTTCTCAAATTTGCTTGTGCAAGACAATAAATAATTAAGGAGACACTGTTTCATTATATAAACAAATCACTTTCTCTCATATTACTGGATACAAATTACTTTTACTGGTGCCTTAAAAATATTTTTACAGGGGCTTTTGACTATTCTGGGCTCCATTCTTGGTTATGTAGGGGACATGATTGGCAGGGTTGTTTTATTCCATGTACTACAAATGCACGGTCTAAAGACAGAAATCTATTCTTTTAAACTGACTTTATTTTTATGTCAGTTATTAGTTAATGCACATTTTGCTATATTAGAAAGTAGCTTTACAATGTGAACATTAAAAAGTACATAGTGTGAACAGATAAAGGGTGTAACATGAATCACGGGAAAAAGAAAAAATTCTCAAGGAGAGTTCTGACAACTGCTTGATGTTAAGCAGATATATTGTCTTTAAGGTTAAACCATAGGGAGCTAAAGTTTTAAGTCTATTTCTAGAAGTTTTTTCCTTCTTTTATACTGATCGTGTGGTTCCAGATATATATTTAAGCTGGGAAGTCCTAAGGTTGCTAGTGGATAAAACTAAATTTAGTAGGTTAAGGACTGGACAAATCCTTTGATCTAGCTTCTTCGTGAGATAACAAAACTCAGGTGCTGAAGAATAAACATACAGCTGGTCACTTTATATCATACCTGTATATTGTTTATGACTGTGTTAGGTTGGTGCTCTGTGGCAGATGAGAATGGAATTGCAGATTCCATACAGGCAACATAGCATGTTTCTTTCTTCTAAGTGACCACAGGTAGCAAAGTTCATCCTTTTAAAGCAGTGAAAAGGAGAACAGATGGCAATCGACTTTATTCAGCTTTTAAAACAACTTGTGGACATTAGGATATTGTCTGAAACAAATCATTGTACGTTTTGCCCTCTGGAGTTATTTTAATTTGTAGAAATAGGTAGCTCTCTGTGACAACTCTCTTTAAAGATTGGTGAAGCCAGATGAAACTGAAACAGAAAAAGGATTTAGCTTTGCTTGCCATTTCTTTTAGACTTTGTTGAAACTGTGAAGTCAGAGACAAAGCCTTAATCAACCTACTTTATCTTATAACAGCATTTAAAGCAGGTTGTTTCAATTAGCAAAGTAATTAGCAAGATTTTTCATTAATTTTTCTCATCTTTCCAGATGAATTGAACTCTAATCATTGGGCCACAATGTTAGATCTTTGATAAAAAAATCTTTGTTTCAAATTTTGCTTAACATATACCTCTGTGAATTAGGAAAGAAAGCTATTTAAACAATGTGAAGCAGCAGCTTTTTAGTTTTCTGTTTATCACTGAGGCTATGTCTAGAGAGCAGCTTTCTCCCTTGCTGATTTAACACTGTAGCATTAAACTGGAAGTAGGGGGATAGGGAAAATCTCAAGGAAAGGTACCAACAATTGTAGGAATTTTGCACTATAGGAACACTATTGGACAGTTCAACTTATTCTGATCCTCTGAGGTCTGTTTGCTGACTTTGGTGCTGACGGAAATCTGTACAAGATCAGCACAGTCCTATCCTGTTTGTTAGTATCAGGCATACAGAATCATCATGGCTATTATAAAATAAAATTCCATTAGGAAACGTTATGGCTGTCTCTGCTCTAGTGTCATTTGTTATCTGGCATTGGCACTGACCAAGGAGATCATCCTCTCTGTTGATGAACACCTAAGAAGGGATTTCTTTCTCCTTCCACATCTATGCATGTGTTTATTTATGTTGGAGACCATCGTCCCCTTCAGCAGTATTGCTCTCAAGGCAGGTAAGAAAGTATAAAAACAAACACAATTTAGTAAACAGGTATCATCAAAGCAGCAGAAATAGCAGCTGCAGAATACATGTTCAATCAAAGTTTTAAAAGTCTGGAAAAATAAAGTACTGAAAGGACATGCAAAGTCGCACCAGGCTGTGAAGGCTCTTCTAAAGCCAGTCAGCCCCCAGAAGTGACTTGCCAGGTGGCCTGAAGCTGCTATCCTTGCTTCCTGGCAGGTGGGACACTGCTGTTTACCAGGAGGGAGACAGGGAGGTGGCAGGGAGGTTGGTGCAGTGAAAAAATAACTGACAAAGACAATCTGATGCACCAGCCCCACACATAAGCAACAGCAACCAACCTGCTGGGAAGTGGTTGCATAGTGGCTCTTCCATACCAAGTGAGCTGCTTCTACGCCCAACTAATCTCTGAAGGTGGCACACCAGAAGGACATGCAGTCTTAATGTACTATGTGCTGTATGAACCCTTTATCACAAGATGTGTTGATGGTCAACAACTTACAGTAGATGGGTTTCAAAGAGGATTAGACAAATTCATGGAAGCTAAGAACATCAAATGTTCTTAGTCACGATGGCTACCTCTAGGGTCAGATGCAGCATTCCTCTGAATACCAGTTGTTGAGGAATGACAGTGAGAGGGAGAAATTGTACTTGGATTCTAATTTTGGGCTACCTATAGGCATCTGGTTGACATATGGGAAACAGAATGCTGGAATAAACTGGTCTGATCCATCAGGGCTCTCCTTGCCTTCTATGAGAAGGCAATTTTTCAGGTACTTGGTTCCCAAACATTTCTGAAAGGGACATCCACACAGAGAGAGCTTTGTGACTATCAGTGTATTACATTACTGCTTTATGAGAAACTTAGATTGTGGATATGGATTACTCATTTAATTTACTGATGTAGGTGCCAAATTGGCATGCTCAGAAATCAATGGATTCATCAGTCGCCTAGATTACCTCATAAAAAGAAACCCATAGATAGGTTATATATGGCTATATCAGAATTCATCTTGACTTATTTTGGCGGAGCAGCCAAATTAGTTGTATCTAAATTAGTTTCTGAATAAACCTCTATCAGGATATTGTTTCTGAAATACTGAAGATACCCACAGTAGAAAAAGTAGATTATGTCACACATCCAGTTTGGTTCAACACTCAAATTGGATATAGACCGCTATTTTGCTTCACAAGGGAAACTTGATGTGATACTATTTCTTTATCAAATAGGTATCCTGCTCTTAATCCAAAGCATGGCATGCATGAAAATAATCCCATTTTACCACCCTGAGAGGTAGATGAGATTGAAAGTAATAGCTGGCCCAAAGTCATGTGTGAGGTTTTGAACACACTACATTTTGCTACTGTTATGAGTTTGGAGGAAGTAGGCTGTATGCCAAGACCCTTCAAACCCTTGGATCCAGCAAGTGTTTAAATATAAACTGGGCTAGCTTCCTGATGAGGTGATCACCTGAGTGATTTGCCATTAAGGGGAACAGAGAAAGTAGATCTGTGAGAGATGGCAGGTGGGGGGCAGCTAGAAAAAGACAAATGCAACAGCTGAGAGTTCAGTGATGTGATCTAGCAGCAAAGCAGCAAAAAGGCAGAGAGAATTATGCCTGATTTCTGCAGGAATCCAAAACTGTGGCCATGAGAGAAACAATACCCTCTTGGAGTGTTAATGCTGTGAGCCCCTCCACCATAGGTTCAGGTTGTATATATGTGTAAATAAACCATATATCATAAAGACACCACAGTCTCTGCTGTGCCTCATTTCTGAAGAAAACACAAAACCTTGGTAAGCTCCCAGAACCTCTGGAATCTCGCACCACTCAGAGATTGGAGCGGCGTGCAACTCTACAATGACAGTAAATATTAATTTGTCTAGAAAACTCACAGCTTAATAGATGAAACAATGGGAAGGATGGGGGATGGGGGACAAAATGTAGTGATTCATGCTGCAGTGCAACTTTTTATGGGGGGGGAATCCATTTTCACAATAAAAAAGAATGAACTGGATGAATTCTCATTCTCCATTAACTCACAAACAGTAGCTGAAATGTTTTGATATGACAGAGATGGACAAATTCACAGGAGTAGTGTGTAAGAACACAGTATTATATTTATACTTATATTATACTTACTGGAAGGTCCCACAGTGTAGATAATACTGAACTAGGAACCTAGGAAGTTGCCTTTTATTGAGTCCAACCATTGGTCCATCTATTTCAACATTACCTATACAGTACTGACTAAGCACTTTCTGCATTGAGCTACAGCCTTTAACAACTGCAACTTGTTTATATTGCAAATAAGTTAATATACTTATTTGCTTACAGTATTAGAATCGGAACAAGTAAGAGGGAATTTTGTTTTTGTAATTAAATTAATATGTATGTAATTAAATTAAATTAATATGTAATGTATATAAATAATAATTTCACATACATATATGATTTTATTTTTTAAAAAACAAAACCTTGATTATAGCCTAAATCATTGAGCAACTATATTGGGGCATCAAAGTAATTCAAGACAACCACAACTGTAGTAAAATTAGTGAAGATGATTAGAGATAGGCTCGTCAAAGAGTCGATGGACAAGTTATTGTCTAACTACAAAATAAAGCTAATCTGTCACTAAAGCAATAATGAACATAATCTTTCAGAGTGAGCATATGAGATCAGAATACAGTATAAAGAAAGGAAGAAATTGCAGGACTCCTTCATTATTTCTTTAGTCATATGCCATGACATTAATTGCTCTGGATTTGATCTTAGTGTTTTGGTTAATTGAATGCAAGTACTTGTAGAATGAAGCAATAAATTCTTATACTGCCATTTCACTACTGCTTGAGTTGCCTCTTGTCTGCCACTATGCTCTGTTCTCAACTTCAGTGAGAAGTCTTAACAAAATAATCCATATAAGTCAATTAAAACCTGACTAAATGCTGTTACTGAATGGGCTTTTCAAAAATATTGCTTGTTAACATGCAGTAACTTCATAGCATGCTCTCTTTAGCTACTGGCAGCAGTAAGTCAGGTTGATTTTCTTAATTGCCCTTGGCTGCAAATCAAAAGACACAATTACTGAATTTATTGACCATTAGGGATGTCTTTAAAATGCATGTGCTCAATAAATAAGCGTGGCTTCAAAGTGGACAAATGCAACATACTATGGCCAGTGAATATATAGCATGTATCAGAGCAAGTTATGACAAAACTGAGACAAGGAAATAAATATTGTAAACATTTTTAAAAAAGTCTATTCTTAATGCTCACAGAGCAAAAACAAAAAACAAAAACAATGGCTAAGAGGTGCTCCTAAAAGAAGTTGTTACTTTGCTGTAAACATGTGTCTGTAAAATGTGGTATAAATGGTTGGTTTGTTATATTTTGTGAGGCTAAGGCAAGTGTTCTATTTACTGCTAATTTTATTTATTAATGCTGCCATCCTATATTGACTTATCTGGGAGCAAACCCCACTGAATTCAAGTGTAGGTACACATACTTCTAAGTATAGGTAAAGGTACCCCTGACCGTTAGGTCTAGTTGTGGATGACTCTGGGGTTGCGGCGCTCATCTCACTCTATAAGCTGAGGGAGCCGGCGTTTGTCCGCAGACAGCTTCTGGGTCATGTGGCCAGCATGACTAAGCCGCTTCTGGTGAACCAGAGCAGTGCACAGAAACACCGTTTACCTTCCCGCTGGAGCGGTACCTATTTATCTACTTGCACCTTGACGTGCTTTCGAACTGCTAGGTTGGCAGGAGCTGGGACCGAACAACGGGAGCTCACTCCGTCGCGGGGATTCGAACCACCAACCTTCCGATCGGCAAGCCCTAGGTTCTGTGTTTTAGACCACAGTGCCACCCATGTCCCTTACTTCTAAGTATACTTGTGCAGAATTTCAGTTAGTAGAATTCAAAGGATCAGGGAAGATACCGTGATACAGGAAGATATAGGATTTTTTAAAAAGGTAAAACATGCATTTATGAAAATAAAATGTCAAATTAAAATTATGACATTTATGAACCTCTGTTCTCTTCCTCTCTGGATAAAAAAGATAGAATCACACTTACTCTGATAATTTCCTGACCTAATTTTTCATCCCCACCTTCCACCTTCTTATCTGATTGACTTTTCCTTCTAGGAGTCATGCCTCCATTTGACACTGATGAAGGCATGAAGGTCAGGATGACTTTAGAAAAGTTGTACATAGCTTAATCTGTCTGACACAGTAGTGACAAATGTGGGAATAATTGTGCAAAGCACTAAAAATGTTATAGAAACAAACAAACAACACTAACACTTTTCTACTACATTGTTCACTTTCCTTACAGCTGCCTTGCACTCAGGGTGTGGCCTTGGGCAAGTTGTTTGTTTCTCAGCAACAGACTGATTGGGTGCTGATGGCTCTGCATTCACCCCTGTGATATCTTCTGTTTGTGGCCTTGGGCAAGTCAGTTTTCTCCACGTACTACAAGGCTGCTCCACTTCCTTGTGGGACGGTGTTGCAGGCAGCCACTTGACCTGGGCTAAGCCCCCGCAACATCAGGGAGTCCCTGGCCGCATCACAGCCCCTGGCTAGCCAATCCAGTTGGTCGGGGGTGTGGCTTGGCACATTTAAGCAGCCGTGCAGCCAGGGGATATCCCTTTTTGTTCCAGCTTTCGCAGATCTCCCGCACTCTTTTCATGCTTTCAACATATTGGCCTTGCTATGGACCTCGGTTGGTCGCCTGTTGAGGGGGCTTGGTAGAAACATTTCCACTTGGCAAATTTGCATTGGCCATTTGGTTTTCGCCTACCTCGTAGCAATCGTCACAACTTTTGTAAGGTTTGGCAGTTAGGCATTGGTAGAACCTGGTTTGGGGGAGGGGAGGTGTGGCCATCACCTGCCTCTCCATTTTAAGGGTATTCCATTAAAGGGATCCAGGGTGTGTGGATCTTGTCCAAAGCCCAGGTAGGGGCTAGGGCCATGCCACAATTGGGGACCCTGGGGGAGCTCTAGTTGATGTACATCAACAGGGCTACTGCTATTGGTGGTTGACCCTTACTGGACTACCTGCATGGCAGGCAGGAGTCATATACAATCATTTCAATTCCATTGCCTAAGCCAATACCACTCACATTTGGTAACCAATAAAATTGTGGCCTAAATTTGCCCATTTAACCTAAAATACTGTGTCCAGGTGTAATTATTCAACATAAAGGGGAGGCCTCGGGGTCTTGACACGCAACATTCTGCTTCCAGCCATAGCCAGTCAAATGGCTCTGAAAAGCTTATAAGCAGGCTGTGGGGTCAGCAGCGTTACAGTGTGGTTTGTCTCCAGTATCTGATATTCTCTTTTTATTTTTATAATAATTTTTATTAATTTTCCAAACATATAATAAGACAAATAACAAAACAAACCCTACAAGACATACAAACAAATAAACATGTATAATTTCTTAAACTTATTTTCAGAACCTTCTTTCCCGGACTTCCCCATACCTCCCTTTTTCTGCATCCTTATATTAACCCTTTCTCAGCAACCCTTCGTTCAGTTAATTCGCTCATTTTCGTTATGCATTCTTTAAGATTATGATTTACAGCTGCAATTCTCTATATCTTATAACCATAACATCTCAGCCATCATCAATTTTACAACAGTCTTTGAGATATTTTTTAAATTTCTTCCAGTCTTCTTCCACCGTCTCTCTCCCCTGGTCACGGACTCTGCCGGTCATCTCTGCCATTCCCATGTACTCGATCACCTTCGCTTGCCATTCTTCCAGAGTAGGTAGCTACTGCATCTTCCAATACTTTGCCAGAAGAATTCTTGCCGCTGTGGTAGCATACATAAAAAATGTTTTGTCCTTCCTTGGCACCAATTGGCCTACCATACCCAGAAGAAAGGCCTCTGGCTTTTTCAGAAATGTCCATTTAAGGACCTTTTTGATTTCATTATAGATCATTTCCCAGTAGGCCTTTACCTTCGGGCAGGTCCACCAAAGGTGATAGAAGATATCTTCCGTCTCATTACATTTCCAACATTTGTTACTGGGCAGATGGTAAATTTTTGCAAGTTTGACTGGGGTCATGTACCACCTATAGATCATTTTCATTATATTCTCTCTTAATACATTACAAGCTGTAAACTTAATACCTGTATTCCATAACTGTTCCCAGTCATCAAACATTATGTCATGACCTATGTCTTGTGCCCATTTAGTCATGGCTGGTTTTACTACTTGATCTTGTGTATTCCACTTCAGCAGCAAATTGTACATTCTCGACAAGTTCTTAGTATTGGGTTCTAACAGTTCTGTTTCTAGTTTCGACCTCTCCATCTGGAAACCTATTTTCCTGTCCTGTTTAAATACCTCGTTTATCTGGCGGTAGTGCAACCAGTCTCGCACCTTAGACTTTAATTTGTCAAAACTCTGCAATTTAACTCTTTCACCATCTTGTTCTAAAATTTCACAATATTTTGGCCATTTGGACTCCATATTTAGTTTTTTTATCTCTTTAGCCTCCATTGGTGATAACCACCTAGGGGTTTTACTTTCCAGCAAATCTTTATATCTTATCCAAACATTATACAGTGCTTTCCTCACAATATGGTTCTTAAAGCCTTTATGCGATTTTACCTTGTCATACCATATGTATGCATGCCAGCCAAATCTATTATCATACCCTTCCAGATCCAAAATGTCTGTATTCTCAAGAAGTAGCCATTGTTTCAGCCAGCAAAAAGCTGCCGATTCATAATAAAGTCTCAAGTCCGGCAGGGCAAAACCTCCTCTATCTTTTGCATCAGTTAAAATCTTAAAGTTTATTCTGGGCTTTTTGCCCTGCCAGACAAATTTTGATATGTCTTTTTGCCACCTCTTGAAACAGTCCATCTTATCCAAGATCTGGAGTGTCTGGAATAAAAACAACATCCTAGGCAATACATTCATCTTGATGACAGCAATTCGGCCTAACAAGGAAAGTTTCAATCTTGACCATATTTCTAGATCTTTCTTCACCTCTGTCCAACATTTATCATAATTGTCTTTAAATAGGTTTACATTTTTAGAAGTCAAGTTCACACCCAGATATTTCACCTTTTTTGTTATTGTTAAACCTGTTTCCCTCTGAAACTTGTCTTTTTCTGCCATTGTTAGATTTTTCTCTAACACTTTGGTTTTTTGCATATTCAGTTTAAATCCTGCTACTTGACCAAATTTCTCAATTAGTTCTAAGACTCTTTTAGTACTAGTCTCTGGCTGTTGCAAAGTCCAGTATCTGATATTCTCTGCCCTCTGAACATCATATTCTTTTTAGACACTGTAGTTACTAGGAAGGGCTTCTATTGTTGGAGTAGGCAGGTGAGGTTTTGAGTGGGTGGGGGACGCCACAGTGGAATGTGGTAGAAGTGGTTTGGCACAATGTGTTAAGGATCTGTAGCAACCCCTATTTTGGAGAGGCACAGATGCAGCCATCTAATGGGATGAGGTTATGCTTTAATCAGTTCTGTTTCTTTTTAAAAATAAATTCAATGTATCAATTATCTTCAGTGTCTCTCCCCTCTGCCTACTGATCTGCATCCATTGGGATGAAACAATTCCCCTTGTAAACTGCTCTAGGCTTTCTTCTGCCTACTTGAAAAATAGATAGATGTACTATGGAACACAGCCAGGGTGAATTACTCCACATAATGAACTATTCTATAAATCCCAGATACTCATGCTATATTTCAGAGCAGTCAAAAATTCAATGAGGTGTGTTAAGGATGGAGGGAGATCACCCACTGATAAGAGGCCTTTTGGGTACAGGACTGTGCTTTACAAAAGCTCAGCGTTTGCTTAGAGGTTTTAGAGAAAACATCGGCATTTTCTGACCTAGATACCCTTTCATTTTTAATGGTTTTATAGCTTTGGGCATTTCCCCTAAGAATATAATGGGGGCTGGGGGATGGGTGTGTTTGTGTTTTCATATGAAATGCACACTTTTTTCTTCTGTACCCACACCCCATTTCACTCTGATCCTCACAAAGCTTCTTGGTGTCACTTTAATCCTTCCCTAGTTTTCAGCTCTCTGTTGTGATGCTCCATCAGTTCCCCTGTGCTATTCACTTTCTGTCAGATCCCCTGGGGACCATTCTGTTTCCAGCTTAACTTCTTCCACTTTCTTTTCCTTTCAAATAAAATATAACTGATAGGCAAGGCAAACATGCTGAGCCCAAGTAAACATATGGTTTGCATCATTCTTCTGTGTGTCTCTTTTATTTGAGTGGGAATTCTCCCCCCCCCAAAAAAAACCCCCACAACTATGGAAGATTTACAGGTGTTGTTGGCAAAATTAGTATTCATATTAGTATCATTAATAATATTAGTAAGGTAATAATATATTTTCATTCAACTGTCAGAGGCAGTGTGAATGCCAGTAGCAGGGAAGCAGAAGTGTGGAGAATGCTGCTGCGCTCCTGTCCTGCTTTCAGGCTTCCCATAAGCATCTGTTTGGACACTGAGAACAAGATGCTGGATTAGATGAGTCACTGGCCGAATCCAGCAGGGCTCTTTTATTTTCAGTTATTCCAGGGTTTTGGTATTACAACAACAACTTGCTTTCAGTTGTTTGTATCAGTATGAAATAACAGAGTTTAATTTGTTGCACATTCCAAAATGGTCTCATACAGTTAACACCAGTATACGTTTGCCCCGAGAGTCCATTTTTGGGTCTGATGTTCATATGCCCCTGCAGCAATCTCACTTTGGCTAACCTGGCTGGCAAAGTGACCATCCAAGATCCTGAGTGTGGAATAATGCAGATAGTTGTGCCTACAGATGTCTGGGTGTGTCTTTTGTCCAAATACGTGTTATGGAAGGGAGAGGGGGTTAGCTGTTTCTCCTGCTTAAGGGGAAAACAAGCTTTACTTCATTTCCTTTTAGTTCATACTACCAGCTGAGGTTGAACGGGCTAAACTAGGAGAAAATCTCAGCAAACTGGGAAAAAAACACCTATTTGGACCATGTTGCTTTGGAGCTCAAAAAATTCCTTAGACACCAAGATATGTGGCAGGATGTCTTAGAGATATGTGTTATGGAAGGAGCTTGTTTCTTCTACGGCAATTCTAATTCCTTCCTCCTTTTCTTTTCCAAATGCAGTGGTATATAAAGAAAATGAGTTTGTGAAGTATTAGCTAGATAACATTGCTCCTGCCACCAATTCATTCAAGTCAAAACATTTTGCAAACCAGTGATTTTGCACATTGTGGTTCAAGACCATTGGTGAGTCATAGGAAGATGGATTATGTTGCTGCCAACAGTGGTTTATTGAGAACAGATCTTGACAACTCTGTGCAGATGCACACGTAAACTGGAATTAGGAGATCAGACTGAGATTAAAAAGGGAATTTAGTGTGTCTTGTGTGGGTTCATTTTAATACAGGTTGGTGGTAGTTGTACATAACACTGGACCCAAGTATTTGGTATTGGAATTTCACATAAAAGACAGGGTTAGTGAGGATTAGAAGCACATAGTATAATAATATCTTAAATGTTGTTATGTCTGCACCAAGCCTAAGAGCTGAGTCTTGGTGAGGGATAGATTTATCAGTCTATTTCTGGTTCATGTCACTTTTACATGTGTTTCATCATAAGTCTATTCCAGCCTGTTTCAATATTAATCTGTAGCTTAAAAAACATGTGAAGATTCACATTTAAATAGGTAGCGTATTTCACTGTATGCATTTCTAAACATGTTTTATCTCAAAATATGCACTTTTCTTCATTATAGATTTTGGTACATTTTTGAGCCTGTATTGCAAAGTCCAGGAAAACATTGCATCTGTAGGATAACTGGGTTCTGAATAGTATGTTCGTCTGGGAAGTGAAAATTAGGTCAGTTTACCTAAAAATTTAGTCTAAACATGGGGGGGAAATCAATCTCTAATATCAATTAAAGAAATCTTTTTTACATATTGGAAGGTTTGGTTTGCTGATTTTTCTCTAAAACTGTTATGAATACACTGATAACTAAAATTATTAAAGTGAATACAGCAGAATACATTGTCACTATGAAAGGAGAGGAAATAGAGTTGCACTTATAGACATATATATATATATATATATATATATATATATATATATATATATGCAGGTTTTGGTGTCTTCGGGTGTCTTCCCGTGTAAGAGTTGGGGTGTCTAGGCGACGTTTCGACGAGGTCTCACTCGTCATCTTCAGGCTGGTGCTTTCGGCTTCTTGTTACTGGAACAGAGCAGGATCTCAGTGTTTGAGTTCCTATAAATACTGTTGAGGGGGTGTGGTGTATAGCCTCCAACGTTCTGGGCAGAGAGGAAGTTCCCAGGTTAGTGTGCCTTTTCTTCTTTTGTTCCTTAATTACTTGAGGGATATCTTGAGTGATTTCTTGAGTGATATTCTGAGTACCACTTAGGTGGGTTCCAGTAACAAGAAGCCGAAAGCACCAGCCTGAAGATGACGAGTGAGACCTCGTCGAAACGTCGCCTAGACACCCCAACTCTTACACGGGAAGACACCCGAAGACACCAAAACCTGCATTCCTGTACCCGTGAAAATCTACGAAAGCATATATATATATATATATATATACATTTGAGAGTGTTTGTTAAAGAGGAAGAGAGTTTTTGAGTAAGTTGAGGATTGCACTATATAAAAACTGGGCGACTTGTCTCTAAGCACATGTTTTGATGCTGTTTAAACTTAGATGGGAGTGTTTCATATTCCATTTTGGTTGTTCATAATGTTTTTTTCTCAGAGGTTTTTCATATGTATTTATTCTCAGCAAACCTTTCACTTTCAAGCCTTGGAGGATTAATGGCGATCTTGGCCCAAAATGTACAAATAATAAAAATGAATTGTATTTGTTTTCACTTGAATGACTATATCCAATGAGATTTTTTTGTCTGAGTAATTCAAAATGAATTCTCTTTGTACCTGTAATTTTGATCTGCACAACAGTGATACTTTTAAAGGAATTTTCCCAGCAGCATCTAATTGAGACAGAAATCCACATTACTTAGGTCATATATTGAAAGACAAGAAAGACAAGCGAAACTCTTCTGGAAATATTATCAATAATATGGAAGAATTATAAAGTGAATGAGATATAAAATTAAATCTGCAGAGAAGTAAGATGAGCAAACTAAGACATACACCCATTTAAAAAAAATCTAGCTAAGAAATTTGCACCCTCCTGATACAACATCAAACCTATAAATTAATGCTTACAAATTTATTTATTTATCTATTTATTTAAAAAGAAGCTACAACCACAAATGGAAGTGTACCCTCTGTAAAGGAGGATACACCACCGCTCTATTCCCAGTGTTAAGCATATTGAGCAGGGGCCCTGATGAAAAAGGTGTATGGACACTCTGACTGAAACAGCACCAGTTTGAAGTTACCAACATAGTTTTCATATAAAGTGAACTACAGTTGAATTATAAAATTTACCAATAAATAGCTTGTGATTAGTCTATGGCCTGTCTTAAGCAGATTGTTACAATCTTTATCTTTTAGAGGTGCTTTTCATGAGATCACTTACATCATCATCACGTTTTGTTCTGCTGAGATTGCTGCAATCTATGGACTTGCTCAAGTGCAATTCTTCCCTTAACTAATTCTATCCCCTAACTATAAATCATTAAATGGCTTCAATACTCCACATTTCCATCAGCAAGCCTAACCCAAAAGCTGTTCTCTTCTTTCCTGCTACAATAATCAGGCATGTGTGAAGCCCCTGTTCAATCTTACCCAGAATTTAAGGGTGAAACTAAGCTGTCCAAATATGGAAACTGAAATGGGTTTCAGCCACCTTCTCATTCTCATCAATGGATTTAACTCCTTTGTCACTTTTTTACAACAGTGGTGCAGAACTTGTGACCCGCCAGATGTTTTTGGACTACAGCTCCCATCATCCATGACCATTGTCCATGCAGGCTAGGACTGATATTCATTAGAGTCCAACAACATCTGATGAGCCAAAGATCCTCTTCTTTGTGCTATAATAAGCAGACCTATTATGACCCTGTTTACTTCTTCCCACAATTACAAGGTCAATCCTAAATCCTTTTTCCATCTATCCCTGGCCCCAGTGTAGATCTGCATGCTGCAGAACCCACTATAAGCTCAGTCCCTGGCCTTCCTTTCTTGAATTGTGTTTTTGTACCTCAGAAAACCACTGGCTGATGCTCAGGCTGCTCCTCTTCATTGTGGCTGAAAGAACAAAGGTGATAATGTTATCATATTTCATATATTCTTAAGCGGATAATAAATATTCATTCACAGAACTCTATTCTGGCATTAGAAGAACAGTGTCTGTAACTATTCACACCTCTCAGTGCCAACCTAGGAATATGCCTGCCTCTTCTTCACTCAGAAACAGAACTTTTAAACTGATGTTGCAGTAAACATACATTTGTATGGAAATGAGTGGTGTGGTGCAGATAACTCAAGAGGTAGGATGTGCCTTATGTAGAACCACAGCTACCTACAAGGACTCAGTTCAGACTTCATGATAAAACTATGCTTTGTGCTAATCATACTGTGGAGCCCAACCCATGATTTAATTTCCAACTTTCAGGCATGGCTCCAACCATGGTTCAAAGTGGCTTATCTGTTTTCATTTCCAATTGACTTAGCACTCCAGTAAACCGCTGAAGTTGTCTATTTTTTTTCCAGCACCTGCTGAAGACCTCCATCTTTCAGCAAGCCTTTTAAGTTGAAATCTTTTCCAGTCTGCATCTATACTGGAATTGTTTTAAAGAAGTTTTTATTGTTTCATCATGTGTTGTTTGCCACCTTGGGCTCTTTCGTAGTAAGGGCAGAATATATATTAAATAAATAAATCACTTCCAGAATTTAAGCAGTGCCCTTAATTCTGTTTTGTTAACCCAGACATAACACCAATCCATTTCAAAACCCTGTCAAACTATGATTTCTGAAACTTGCTTCCTGTGTGATTGCAAACCATGGCTTGTCAATTCAGAACTCACACAAAATAAACAAAATCACAGTTAAGCTTATTTAATCATGATTTGGTGCAATGTCCAAATGTCCAATAGTGAAATCAAGTCCGTTGTACTTTTGTTGCATAGCTAATCAGAGTACAGTGGTATCTTGGGTTACAGATGCTTCGGGTTACACGTTTTCAGGTTAGGGACGCGCTGAAACCCGGAAGTACTAGAACGGGTTACTTCTAGGTTTCGGTGCTCACACATGCACAGAAGCGCCGAATTGTGTTATGTGCCTGTGCAGATGCGGCACTGCAGGTTGCGAATGCTGCGGGTTGCGAACGTGCCTCCCGCACGGATCAAGTTCACAACCCGAGGTTCCATTGTAATCTAAACAGTACTGTAAAACAAATGATGGCTGTATTTTGACTTTTATCCTTTGTGACTCAGAAAAGTAGAGCAGTGAAAACTTAGCAAAACATATTTAAGGGAGGGGTGGGGTGCATTTCAGTTTGATTTATCTGATGATCCATAGAAACTGCAGTGGAATTGGTAACTGATACCCAGCAGCTACATCTGACACTGATGTGCCTTTGAAATTGTGTCAACATTGAAATCTCTCTCCAAATACTACAGAAAAATATTCTGCATCATCACAAGATCTATAAGGGGCATCACCTTAATTATAAAGAGCTTTGGTAGCTCACAAGAAAAATGAATGGCATCGTTTTCCTCTACTATTTTGCTTTAAAAAAAGAAAAACAATTGGAAGAAAACTTCTTGTTCATTAACATTTTGCATCCACCTCAAACTTACAAAAGGCCTGGGAGTTCTTTAAAGCAGATTCCCTGCTTCCCCATTCAATAATTCATTTCATGTATAGTGCCTTGACCACTTTAAAGAGATTGTGTAGCTTTAGAAAAATAACTTGAAAACAAATTAGAAGGTAATAATGGATGTATTTTTCCATTAGTGTAACGAGGTAGCTTACTAATTCACCAATGTTGAAACTAGCCCTGATTGAGATGAATTAATTTCTCATCTTTTAATAATGCAAGTCCCGGTAACAGGACAAACCTAGAGTGACTAGTAACACTGGAAAAAAATGATTTTGAAAAGGAACACAGAAGAGAACAGCAAATTAACTCGATGTTATTTCTGTTTCTTATGCAAACATTTTACTCTATTCAGTTACGGTTCACTTTAACAAACATGTGGACAAACATGTGGCATAACATTCAGGAACAAGACCCTTTCAATGTTAAGAGCTGAATCTGGCCATGGTTTATATGTATCACAACAGAAAATAATTATTGCATATAAAGTTATAATTAGGTGTTTATTTTAACTAAACCCTAATTCAGTCCAACGGTATTTGCCTTATTGCCTGTAGTATAGCATGTCAGAAGACAATACTATAATGCTTGGAATGTAAGATAGGTTTTGAGACATAAATTACATTCCAAAACATGTATCTTGCAGAAATGCTCATGCTAATCTGTTATTATGACAAGGAAGATGAACATTTATAGAACAAAATGCCTTTGTAACCCAAGCTTTGTAACCAATAAAATGTGATGCTTTAAATATTGTGTAAGTGTTCATATAATTCCACATTTCTGGTCTGAAAGCTTCATTAAAGTATATAAATTAGTACTACTGTCAGAGATGGCATTAAGTATTCAATAAGAGTAGACTTAATGCAATTAATAGCAATTAAAATTATACTTTTATGATGTCAGCCACAAGCATTGGTAAGACATAATTGCCTGTAAGGACTTTTGTACCTTACTTATCCTCTAAAACTGTCCAATTTATATGAAAAATGCCAAAAACATATCCCATATGGGTGCTATTATCTTCTTGGATTTTAAGAAGTAATCTGTCTTATCCTGCATGTGCACATTAAGCTAATTTGCTTTAATTAGTTTTTCCTCATTGTGTTAATAGGCATGTTGATGCTAACTTTTAGAGGTACAGATGTTAAACTTTATTATAAGGTCAATACACAAACTTCCCCTGAAGCCCTGGAGGTGGACTGATGCATTTGTAGATGCTCCTCTATTCAAATAATAAACTTGCTAGATAATATTATTACACTGAAACTACTGGAAAACTTTAATTAATTAGTAGTTAAATATGAAATGATGACATGGGTGGTTCTGCTGTTGAAGGGATTGTGTCTGATGGTGATAAATAAGATAAATTAATGAACTGGTTCCTCTTAGAGTAATTTGCATATAAGTACACGAACATTTACAACTGTGTGCATTATAATTTATTAGTGTCAACAGAATTGAGGATTACCATTGTCAGTTCTCAATTGTCCAACTGATTTAACACAAACCTAGGAGCACTTAGTTTAATGGGACTTGCTCCTAGGCATGGTTGAGTGATTTCAAATGTTCAAAGCAACTCATGTGGATTATCCAGTTGTAAACTTAGCAACAACCCTGCAAGGGATCTGAAAACTATGGTCCTCCATAGTTGGCAAGTGAAATAGTACCGTTTTACCTACCTCAAGGGTAGATTTGTTTGTCCAATGTAGCATCACTGGGGCCATATTCTTATGCAGCCTGCAATGCTATTTACCACCCCTGTTGGCCTTTGAGTTATTCATTTGTTGTAGGAAATAGGTTTGCACTGTTCTGAGTTATGGACTGTTTAAGCTCAGAGAGTACACAAAACTGAGGAGAGGCCAGACTGTTTCCTGAAAAAGCTACTCTTGTTTTTGTCCACTAGAGCAACCCAATGATGTTACAATGGACAAGCACATCTACCCTTCAAGTAGGTGCCGTTGTACTATTCCCAGCACAGACTTTAATCCTCATATCTGAAAATGTAACATGTGCTGGAGCCATCAATTGAAACAACTGCAGGTTAGCTTCCTGTCTCCAATCCTAACTGCCTCAATCCTACATCTTTTGTTTCCCCAGCTCTTGCTATCATTTACCTGCTTTTCACTTTGGCCCTACAGACTTTTCTCCTGTACAAAGAGAATTTCCATGACCTATCATGTTTGTCTGAGCCTCAGTACTGACACATGCATGGGTAGCTGTGACCCAGCTGAACTATCTTTCTCATGGGAATTTTTTGCTTACTGGCTTGGCAGTATTCCCACATTAAAAAGGGGGTGAGAGTGGAGAGAGACATGACAGCTGTGTTATACTTTAATACAGAAAATAAAATATAGCTCTGCTTAGCTGTAGGCTTGCTGGGATCTACAAGACAATTACTACTTGGCGTATTAAGCATAGGGTAAAATATGGCAGCGATGATCCCACTCCAGTACAGTTAATGGAACCAATCATACTGCTGCATTGTTCTAGGACCAATCAGACTGCTGCATTCTGGACCCTATTGTTCTAGGACCAATCAGACTGCAGCCTTTTGGATCCTATTCAACTCAGTACATAACAGTTTTTGTATCTGTTCACTGGACTGTGACTACTAAATGCCCACAGACATAGGGTTTTATTGCAGGTGTATTGTGCAACATGTTATTGACATAGTAATAGTAATAGTGCATTGGTGGTACATTTATTCTGTTTTATTAGTCATTCTGCCATGCTTTCCTAGCACTAGCATCTTATTGCTGTTGGGAGGAGCTATAGTGCAACAACAGTGAAGATGGTGAATATGAAAAGTTACGGGATTTTAGCAGGAAGTTACAAACTATGCACTGATTGAGCATGAAGCAGTACGACTGCCCCAAGAGTTTTGCAGGTGCAAACATCATTGAAAGTGGGATTGTATATGACTGTCCCAATAACACAAATCACCATGAATGTGCAATATATAACCAGAAGCAGTATTCACGCCTCTCTTCAAGAAGTCTCCACAGTTCTCCACGACATATTGTTGTGAGCAGGGATTTTCACCTCTGACAAATATGGAAGTTCAGAAAAGAGAAAGGCTTATTTGTGTTGATGAGGAGATACACCTAATGAGATTGCCCAGCAAAAGCAAGCTCATACCTCTCATTGAATCTGTATGCATACTTAAGGTACATATGTAAGAGGCTAATTTATGTTTTGGGAATGATTTGTGTTATGTAGCTGTATTGTTTCATACTTTCTGGATCACAGAGTTGGGAGGGATCATCTAATCCAACCTCCTGCAATGCAGGAATCTTTTGCCCAATGTGGGGTTTGAAACTACAACCCTGAGATTAAGAGTCACATGCTCTACCAGCTGGGCTATATGAAGTAGTTGTGTTCTGTGTTTTAAAACAAGCACTGCTAGGAGTTGTTTCTTTTTGTTTTCCAATGTATTTCTTATCAACAGAAATTTGATGTGGCATGAGTAAATTTATATTCTGAAAGTGTGGCTCAGAGGGTGGGGGGAAATGATAATAGATAATACAGGTAATACAGGTCTGCCACTGGGGCTACTATCATGTCATGGAAACATGTTATGGAAACTCATATTTGGGCTGCCAAGATGTGGGTGACTGGGTAAGCTGTTTTTGAATGTAGAAAGGTGGCTAGGGTATGTGCACCAATGGAGAAAAGGGAGACTGAAGCAGTATACAGTGGTACCTCTGGTTACGTGCTTAATTCATTCCAGAGGTCCGTTCTTAACCTGAAACTGTTCTTAACCTGAAGTAGCACTTTAGCTAATGGGGCCTCCCGCTGTTGCCACCGCGCAATTTCTGTTCTCATCCTGAAGCAAAGTTCTTAACCCGAGGTACTATTTCTGGGTTAGTGCAGTCTATAACCTGAAGTGTATGCAACCTGAGGTACCACTTTACTCAAAAAGTCCCACTGAATTAAATGAGATAAACATACACAGAACAGGGCATGGGGTGTCATAAACTTAAAATATGGTTCTGATAATTCTTCTTTGTTGCCATCATAAAAGTTAATGGAACAGAGCTACATTTGTTGAGGTAGTTTTTAAAGCATCCACACATGTGGAGTATTGGAAGTGTGTGTGTGTGTGTGTGTGTGTGTATTGACATTCTCAGCTGCTAGTGAGGCAGCTTTGGAGAAACCAATGGTATTTACAATGTGGAGCAATGGGGAACTGAAATTCTCACCCATACCTTAAAGCACCAAGTTGGAGTGTGTTTTGGTGCTGCTGTGAATATATTGCTGCTCTTGGATGGGCACAGGCTGCTGATATCAGTAGGGGCAACTATCAGCAACCATGCACTTGCACGAATGTTCCCACTGGCTCGTAAAGATGCAGACAAGAATTCCCTCCCTCCATCACTACACAGTGGCTGCCAACAGTTTTTGTTTTTTTTTAAAGCAAACCAGCTTATTCTTATTGGACAAACTTAAAAGGAACCAGTTCTGTAAAAAAACCTCCAGTGATCTACTAGCTAACTTCAAAATTCATTTGACAGTTTAAGCATTTTTGGAAGTAAGGAAAGAAGGTGATCCTGATATCAGAGGAATATTATTAGGAATGGACTTTACTCTTTAGGGGCGGGGGGGAGGGAGAAGGATAGTTCTGTAATACTTTTGTGTTCTGCCAAGAAGAAAGCTGGAATTTATCAGCTTCGCTGTACAAATGGCAGGATGCCACTTAGACAGGAAAAATTGATTTTCTGGACAAGAAGGTTTACCTTTAAATAATTTGAGTCCTACATTTGCTAGTGGCAGGAAAGGGGAAATGATGGGGCATCCTGGCAAAATCTCCTCAGAATCTGTCCCATCATTTTCTCTCCTCCTCTTTCCCACCTGCCCCTTGTTACACTTGAGACACATCAAGTGACTAACACTCTTCCAAGCAGCAGCAGAAGAGGAACAGAAAAATATCTCTGGCATGTCTTGTGCCTCTGATGTTTATATGCATTCAGTAGCATAGTCAGCCCTTTAACAGTAAAAGGCTAAAGAATCCAGTGACTAACTGCAAATGTAACTAAATTTACATACTGTGAGCACTTTGGACCATAAAAGATAAATATAAACCTTTATGGGGCTTTTCGAAATTCGTAGAATGGTGTACATATTTTACTCAGAACAAACTCTTTGAAATTAAGGAACATGGCTACAGTGGATCTACTTTAAGTAAATCCATCGTTCCTATGCATATATTATATTTTTGAGGGCTAAACTTAGTTATAAGTTTCCATACCTCCCTTTAAGAACAGTTGCTTGCTATAAGCCCAGTTGCTTGCTATAAGGTGAGGAATTTACATCTTTGTACTTTGCCTAAATCTGTCAGCTTTATGGACTTCATTCTTAGCCACTTTCCCATTTTACAAGCTGGCAAAGAAGAAAGTTGAAATCATGTTGCCCATGTACCCTTGGTTTCCGGCTACGTCATGAGTCAATGATGGTTGCTCTTTGCTGCCCTCCGCAGGCAGCAAGGAGGTTCAGGCAGGGGAAAGCCAGGATTTATGAGCCAAAAATCATAGCAATGTTCCCTAGTGGGGTCTAGGGAGCTCAATACATCCCGCTATGCCACTCTGTCTGCCAACTTGAAAGGCAGAGCGGGTGTGACCTAGGAGTGTGTCCCTGCTATGGATGAGCCTCTGTCTCTGGCAAGATTTGTGGTCAGTTCCTCCATAATTTGGACAATTGGCATTAAGAGGTGCTCCTGGACCGATATATGCTAATGGACTGCAATTCAGTCAGCTGCTGAAAGGACTGGGCTTGGCTCTTTGAAGGTAATGTTTTCTTTGAAGCTTGAGAATCATTACAACAGCTGGGAAAGGAGGGGGGAGGACAAGGTGCTTTGTGCTTTCATATGGTTTTAAAATGGTTTCCTTTCTTCCTGTCCTCCTCTGCAAAATGAAAGACACATGTGTAGCCGCTGTTATGTTATGTTTGTTACTTTGGAAAAGAGGAGGGAGGCTTTCGATTTATGCTCAACAAGGAATTTAACAAGGTTTTGCTATACCCTCCCCCCTCAACTGAGGCTGACTGGACTTTATTTGAAATTATTCCTGGACTGGACTAGGAGCTGTTGCTGCAATGAAAAAAGAATGAACTGCTGCCGAACAGATCTGGCAGAGAGGCTGAATTTGAGAAAAGAACTTGTTTTTAACTGTGTGCTGAGGAAGAACTCCAGAGCGGAATTTTAATGACAGAGTTTGGATACACATTCTGTGAGTTATTTATGGCCACAGCTCGTATGCTAGTCGCTAAACAGCAGAAGGAATGTGACCCTGCAAAGAACTGAACAATGGAAGATAGTAATTGATTTTCCCAGCACACCAGATCTGGAACAACAATATAAATGAAGGGGTACACACAGCTGGAAGAATGGTTTAATGGCAAGTGAAGGTTGTCAGCTGGACCTTAAATCAGAAATGATGCAACAATGTGAGGAAATGATGGTCATTTGTTTGGAACAGGAGCGGGAAACCTATTTTAAGAAATTGTATTAAATTAAATTAAATTGGTTTGATTTGTAATAATTTTGAAAAATAATAAAAATAATTTGGAAAAAAGCCCATGTACCCTCCCTTCTCTTTCCCCATAGCATATTGCCAATTCTCATATTTGCTGTCTTTTATTAATTGAAATGTTGATAACAATCCCCCTCCCTTAATATATCATTGTGAGCAGTAGAATTATATTTTACTTTTTCAATCGTATAATTATATTTTATTTTTAAACTTCCCTAAAAACTGATGCTGTAGAGGGCAATATCAAAACCTTTTCATAAAACCAGTAAACTACCGTATTTTTTGCTCTATAAGACTCACTTTTTCCCTCCTAAAAAGTAAGGGGAAATGTGTGTGCGTCTTATGGAGCGAATGCAGGCTGCGCAGCTATCCCAGAAGCCAGAACAGCAAGAGGGACTGCTGCTTTCGCTGCACAGCAAACCCTCTTGCTGTTCTGGATTCTGGGATTCAGAATATTTTTTTTCTTGTCTTCCTCCTCCAAAAACTAGGTGCATCTTATGGTCTGGTGCGTCTTATAAAGTGAAAAATACGATAAATAAAATTATAGTACATTAAATGACACTCAAGGTGGTTGCTAAGTTTGCTTCTGGAGTTGATTCAACTCAGTGCTGGTGTTCCTTATATATCAGAGATAGGATGGCATCTGCATATTTCCAGATCACGGCTTTGGAAGGGGGGGGCATATAATAGAGAGAGGAAAGTAGGCCTATTCACTTTTGCCCTGTTGCCAAGAAAGATGTAAGTGGAGTGGGAGATTGTGCCAGACCTGCTTCATCTTCTATGTGATAGCCCTTCAGATATTTGAAGACTGAAGAAGTCTTTGCAGTTGTGAGCATCAAACTGAAATTCAGGCCTAGTGCCAGACTTTGAGGTCAGGTGCAACTCCAGACATTTGTTATCCCTTCTCTTAACCCTGCCCACTTCTTGGTCACTCTCAAGCATGACCAAGATACACTGAGGTTTTTCATAGATAATAGCCCCAGTGCCTTTGAACAGAATCAAGCAGCTTTACTTTAAGTAGTATGCGTGCATTTCAATGCATGTAATGTGTGTCCTTTGCAAAACAAAAAAACTTGGGGTTTGGGTTACACGAGGAGCCTACAATACACAATTTCCTAGCATACTGTTGATAAAACGAGTATTATATCATGAATTTTGAGTCTTAATTTATAATGCATCTAAGTGTGATAGTTCTTAGGAAATCAGCAGCTATTGTTATAAGGGAATCATTTGAACCAATTGCCTGCCAATGTCTGGTTAACAACATATACCATCCGCCGAATTAAGTTTCAGTTTCTACAATGTGTAAATAACAAAATCTTTGAAACTTCATCAGTGTGCTCCTCATTTCACCAGAACTAGTTGAATCTTGCCTCTGCAGTTGAGGCTATATTGGAAAAAAACTTAATCAGATTTTGCCTTCTTTTACAGGAAATAAATGAATGTCTAAAAAAACAACTTTTGCACCAATAAAAAACTCACAAATTAGATTTCCTGCAGGGGCAAACTTTTTCAAAATAGATACACATTTTCCACAGAGACCAATCCTACATTTTTTGTCTTCCCTTTGATTGGCTTTCCCCCCTCATAATAGTATGAAGTTCTCAAGGGTAAGAAGAAAAGCAGATACTTGCCATTATGAGGATAAAACTCCTGCCAGTAAAAATCAGGTTTTGAAAGCAGAAACATTAGTAGTTTGATGTGCAGTGGGTTTGGGGTGGTTTTTTTTGTCACTGCAAATCACAAGGGAAAGGGGAAAAGGCCAATCTGCCTCCTCTAATAGCTGGTGTTGGTTTTGGATGTTATGTGTTGCTCCTTTGATAGCTCTCACATGCATATAACCTGTTATCAGTCTGTTGTAATTATGATGTATCATCTTCATGATTTGCCTCTTGCAGCCTAATATATTATGATAGCTAAAGTGAGTTGCTCTGTTTATAATTGGATGGCTGCTATTGATATGGGTAATGGATCTCTCCTGTGAAATGCAAACAGCAGCTAGATGCTCAGCATGGAGGTAAATTAAGTACCTGAGCTACCTGGGAATCAGCAGGTAGGCCTCATGACTTAGTATAGGGATGTATTTTTTCTGGTATCTCAGCACATCTCTAATTGCAATTATATTTCATGCCCACCTTGTCAAAGTTCTTGTAGGAAGGTTGTATGTATAAGTCGTTTAAATGCAAGTATAAAAGCAAGTGAGGATGCAAGGTTTTTCTGAAGACCTAGATGTCATTAAACAAGCAAGACTTCATAGAGGCATATCTACTAATTTTACCACCTACACACATGGAGAGAGAGAGAGAGAGAATAAAACCCACAGATTTACTGAACTTAAAAATATAGCACCCTTTCACCACATCACTACAATTTGGTTGCTTAAAATGGTGTAATGAAAATGGCTAAATACACAAAGTAACACACTTGAAACCAACAGCTATAAAAGCATCACCATTCAGATTAGACTTCCTACCACCACATTACTGTGTCAGTTTGTGTGAATCAGATCTTGGAATATTTCTAGATCTGGAAACAGAATATACATTCTTTAGAGTAATATGCACTCTTATTAAAACTACAACACACCGCTTTATCAGTGACATGTCATGCCTGATCTTATGTAAGTTTAGTTCATAATCAATAGCATTAATACATCGTTGGACATAAAACACTGGGGCAGGTAGGGGGAGAAGAAAGAAATACTGAAAGCAGGTTTTCACATAGTACATTGATTTTTGTTTTCTTTGTGTAAACCCAAACATAGTAGTAATGTGTGGAGTTGGTAAAATATTGATTTGATTTCCCTGGTTTTTTGTTCACTTGGGTTTGAGGTTGACAAGGGCAGTTATGTTCTGTAATTATCAGTCATCATACTTGTCTAGGCAGTGATGTCCACAAAACACTTACCAGATTTATTACATTGCTCTAAACACCTTTCACAATGAGCAAGAGAGAAGGAAATACTAAGAAAATACATTTTCTCAGTGTCCCTAAGTAATGAGATTTTTAAAATAAAATAAAGATGCCTTGAGCTAAATTTGCTGATTACCATAAGCTTTGAAAACAATTTTGGTTGGTATCAGCTAATCCTGGCATGGATATTGAGGAGGAGTCCATCAAAACATTTCAAATCCCACCCCCTCGTCACATCCTTCTGGTGGCATGTCTTTCAGTAGCTACAGGCAGGTAATATATCTAAAACCAAAAAATCTTTTACCATATGATGATAACTTCTAGTTTGAAGTGAACCAGATCTAGTAACATGATTAAAACTGAGTGTGTGCAAAATAAAATCATTCTGAGCTTCAACTTAGATTTTACTAAAGGGTTACTACTGGTAATTTATGAGAATAAAATTCAGTTCCATATAATTGAGCTTAATTTTATCACTGTTCTCCTCAAAATATGGGAGAAACTATAATTTTCACCTGGAAATCTACTGCATTTTTGTGTTGTAGGTTACTTTAGTGCTGAACTTTCATTTAGGAGTAATCACTTGAAATAACTTGCTGTGATGATAGAGACATGCAGTTCACCAATTACAATTAAACCATGTGAACCATATGTTTCATAAGTGCAGTGGGCTTTGAAACTTTCAAAAGGTTTTACATTAAATTACACTGTGATTTCATTTTGCCTGGATTTTTTTATTCTACTTTAGAAAGCTAAAAGGTTTTTAAGTGAAGACTTTAGAACATTTTATTTATTTATTATATTTAAAAACCTTTATACTTTACCTTTCCTCAGTAAGCCCAAAGCAGCTAACGACAATAACTTAAAACCATTTAAAAAACAGATTGACAACTATAAATACAGAAAAGTATTAATAAAGGAATAACATAGCAGTGGCGAAAGGTGCGTAAAAACCATCAGAAATAATTTAACTATAGCAATTGAAACCACTTTTTTAAAAAAACGCATAAAAAACCATAAAGCTTCCAAAACCTAAAATGGAAGGTTTTGGATATCCTACAAAAGAAGACTGCCTCCAAACATTGGTCCACAGTCTTCACTGTCTCCCTAGGATGAGATGGGTATATTTGCATACTGACAAATTTGAATGGCATATCTCTGGATGACCCCGAGTCAGGATGGCTTTCCATCAACAGATAAAGCTGGGTGTCATCTGCATATTGGTGACAGCCCAGTCCAAAGTTCCGGACAATCTGGGCAAGGGGGTGCATTAAGATATTAAAAAGCATTGGGGAAAGAATTGTGCCCTGTGGCACTCCACACACCAAGGAATGCCGCAGCGACACCTCCCTAGCGCCACCCTCTGTCCCCAACCTGAGATAAAGGAGTGTAGCCATTGTCGGGCTGTGCCCTGAATCCCCACGTCGGCAAAGCAGTGGTCCAAAAGTTCATGACCATGTCGAAGGCTGCTGACAAATCTAGAAGATGCCATGACATATATAAAATATAATGCACACATGAAACCAAAATTGGTATCTTTGGAGAAAGAAAAATGGCAACTATTCATCAACGCTCCCCCTGCCCCTGCAAACACACACACATTCCATATTGAGCAGGGAGGTACATACACATGCCTACCTGCCTCCCAAATTTTTTCAGATATTTTAGTCCCTCTCCCTCTTTGTATCTCACTACCCCCACAAAAGGAATTATCTCATTACTGTTAATTATCTCATTATTGTTGAGATTGCACGTTTTCAATTGTCATGAGATAGAGATAATCTTTTATCAGACTTTCTCATCAAATATTTTTCTGATTTTAATTTTTAACTATGAATTTTCACTTACTTGAAGCCATTTCACCACAAAGCTATTTTGTTGTCCATCCTTTACTATGGTAAATATAGAGCATTATGTATTTCTTTACAATGTGTTACAGTTGATGTAAGTCCTAATAGAATATCAAAGGATGCAGCTGCAGTGTTGGTTTTAAAAGCCCTGGCACACTTGTCACCAGTATGCTGGTGTTTAAAATCCACTTTTATCAAGAGACTACATTATTAACCTACCGTATTTTTCGCTCTACAAGACGCACCTAGTTTTTGGAGGACGAAAACAAGAAAAAAAATATTCTGAATCTCAGAAGCCAGAACAGCAAGAGGGATTGCTGCGCAGTGAAAGCAGCAACCCCTCTTGATGTTCTGGCTTCTGTAATAGCTGCGCAGCCTGCATTCACTCCATAAGACGCACACACATTTCCCCTTACTTTTTAGGAGGGAAAAAGTGAGTCTTATAGAGCAAAAATACGGTAATTTAATTGGCATGCTTGTGCTAACACTTAACAATAGATTCAAGGTTTTTTGGCAGGGCGGGGGTGTTGTGAGAAGACATTTGTTGGCCAGATGCCTAAATATGCCTGTTCCTGCAATTTATAATTCACAGGTATTTGGTTTATAACTGTGTAGGAGGAACCATATGGACATACAATATAATTTTTTTATTATGCAAATTGCCACAGTAACTCGTGGGAAAGGGTGGTCATAGCTCAGTGGTAGTAGGTAGGTCTGTGAAACACCCCTGACTGAAAGCCTGGAGACGGTCGGTGTAGACAGTATTCAGTTTGATGGACCCATGGTCTGACTCAACATAAGGCAGCTAGTACCTACTTATTAAGGGATGAGGGTGGCGCTGTGGTCTAAACCATTGAGCCTATGGCTTGCCGATCAGAAGGTCAGCGGTTCAAATCCTCGCAACAGGGTGAGCTCCCGTTGCTCGGTCCCTGCTCCTGCCAACCTAGCAGTTCAAAAGCACATCAAAGTTCAAGTAGATAAATAGGTACCACTCCGACAGGAAGGTAAACGGCATTTCCATGCGCTGCTCTGGTTCGCTGGAAGCGGCTTAATCATGCTGGCCATATGACCCAGAAGCTGTCTGCAGACAAACGCCAGCCTTGGCCTATAGAGTGAGATGAGCGCTGCAACCCCAGAGTCATCCACGACTGGACCTTATGATCAGGCGTCCCTTTACCTTTACCTGCTTATTAACTCACTTGCATTATCAGTATGAATATCAACAGTCCCTTTCCAGTAGAAGCTCATCCATAGGAGGAACCAAGACCAGTTCCATGCCAAAGCTAGGCCTGTATCTAGACCGAAATATATCAAGATAATCCGTTTCCTCGAAAAGTGCCCTGCCCTTGCACCCCACAAAAGGAGGTACATAGTGACACAGGCCTGCCTCTCTGCTACAGGTAATTAGCCTACCTAGAAGCTTTGATTACCATAGAAGGGGTTGCTTTGGGGAAGTAAGCCAGAATAAAAGCACACGTCAAACACATTTTGGATCTCTTCCTTCTCCTTTGTAAAGGTGCCCACCTTGGACACTGATAGGGATCCTGTTTTTATAATAAAAGCTTTTCTTACTTCATTTGATGCATTTGACTGAAATCACTGACAAAATAACTCTGCCTCCTACAACCATAAAATTTTGGCCACTTTGGAGTGGTTTTGATGGAGGCCTCTCTTGACAGGAGTTTCATAATTAATTTGGTCCATCAGGTACTCCATAGAGAATACAGCCGCAAATTCTCCTTCAGTGTGCATATGCACGCACATATACGTGGAAGGCTCTCTGTACTGCAGGTGGTCCAAAATAAGAGAAAGACAGACATTTAAATAATAATGTTGTCCTTCCTTGAGCAAGCACAATCTCTTCACATTATTGTCAATACAAATGGAATTGCTTTCCTTTATGTTAAAGTAAATAACTTATATACTTCCATTTAAGTATTCACCTCATTTATTAGGATAAAATCTTCTGTCTGGGTTAGCTGGCATGGAGCTTTATTGAAATGCCACTAAGAATTGGTAAGGAATTTGGCCTTGACTCATGCTAATTTAAACAATATATTCCACATTTTACGGTCCCTTTTTAATAACATTGTTATTAAAGATTCTTTTAAAATAGTATTCTTGTTTTGAATTAAGCTGGAACAATGGTATACAAACTGTATGTTTTCTTGCATTCTTGTGTCTTGGTTCTTTTCTGTTATATGATTCGGAAAGCTGTATTGCACAATTAATTTTTTGGGTCTCATACAACATACCCACTGGAAGTATTAAAGACTGTACAATATTTTGACTTCAATCAGTTTAATTAATGCCAAGTTGAGTTGGAAAGGGTAAAGGCACAGTGCCTTGATTATCATGTATATATTTTGAACAGGTGCCCATAGATTATATCAGAGGGAGGACAGTTCTTTAAT
Source organism: Podarcis liolepis (assembly GCF_965112155.1). NCBI lineage: Eukaryota > Metazoa > Chordata > Lepidosauria > Squamata > Lacertidae > Podarcis > Podarcis liolepis. The sequence continues at coordinate 49,809,622 of NC_139564.1, forward strand.
GTTACCTTGTCATATGATACCAATTATTTTAAGTGTGTGTGACATATAGTTGACACACTGTAAATGGGATGTTGCCTCTCAGCAGGTTTCATTCCTAAACCTGCTGAACTTAAAGGGGGGGGGGACCTTGTATCGTGAAGAACAATATGCCATAAAAATATTTCCATTCATTAAAGGTATAATCCATTAAAAACACGGTAAGATTTGCCATTTACTTCAGTGGAATTTGAGTTGCAACCTTACAGTGCAGTCTTGTGTTTTACACAGGCGTGGCTTTAAATTCAATGTGATTTATAACTAGGTAAATGCATGTAACTGGTTGAAATGTTTTAGTTTTCCATAATCTGAGCTAATTAGAAAAAGAGAAGCATAAGCTTCAAATGAGGCTCATTGAAACTACATACACATATGTAAGTGTTTGCAACACTTACACAAAGAAATCTTAAATAATCTACAGTTATATTTCTTTTTAATTTGATACTTCAAGCACGTCTCAGAAAAAAATACAGGAAATGTAGGCAGAAAATCCAGAAGGAATGACCTTTTGATAAAATGAATGTTTACATCAATGCAACATGGATTTTGCAGAGTTAATACTCAGACTTATCAATTAGAAAGTGTAGACTGACTCTCTCTCTCTCTCCCCTCTCTCTCTCTCTTTAATTGCTTCTAAACACGGAAGGAAGATATCTAGACTGTAATGGTGTAATGGGGTTTAAACATTACACAACTTTGTCAGACTGAAATTATATATATATATATATATATATATATATATATATATATATATATGCAGGTTTTGGTGTCTTCGGGTGTCTTCCCGTGTAAGAGTTGGGGTGTCTAGGCGACGTTTCGACGAGGTCTCACTCGTCATCTTCAGGCTGGTGCTTTCGGCTTCTTGTTACTGGAACAGAGCTCTGTTCCAGTAACAAGAAGCCGAAAGCACCAGCCTGAAGATGACGAGTGAGACCTCGTCGAAACGTCGCCTAGACACCCCAACTCTTACACGGGAAGACACCCGAAGACACCAAAACCTGCATTCCTGTACCCGTGAAAATCTACGAAAGCATATATATATATATATATATATATATATATATATATATATATATATATATAATTTCAGTATATATATATAGTGTGTGTGTGTGTGTGTGTGTGTGTGTAAATTGTACCCCCCTGGCCACTTAACAAAACTATTTTCCCATACACCATGGGTTTCCAGTTCTTTTAAAACTGCATGACAGAAAGGAATTCAGTAGATGAACTGCTTCAATATGCAGTGATACAGAAATATATACTTCCCCCCAATTTTTCAGCTATTAAAAGTAAAGCTAAGCTGAAATTTCTCATGACTTTTTCTTTTTTAACATCTGATATTTTTGTTTTTGACAGACACACTTCCACATCATCCTACCTTGCATGAGATGGCTCCCCTGGGTTTCTCCATCCTCCACCAGTCGTAGACTGTGGGTCGGGGGGAGGGGTAGCATTGTTAATCCGGGAGGATTGCTCTTTCAGGGCTCTGCCAGCACCATCGATCTCTGGCACTGAATGTGTTGGCCTGGTGTGGGGCACCAAGGAGAGCTCGGCTGTCTAGCTGGTGTTCCAACCATCTAGCACACTGGCGGCCACCCTGTCAGGCCTCCTGGAGATGGTGGCAGGCTAGGCCTTGGCATTCCCTAACCTATTGGTTCTTGGGGACTTGCCGATGCCATCCCCTCCCCTCCTCTCAGGCTCTGGACCTGGTGTCTTCCATGGCGACATTAGGGCTCTCCCAGTTTGTTTTGGGTCCTACACATCAAGCAGGCCACAGGCAGGTATAGATGTGATCATGTCCCCCCTTGTGGAAGTGCCATGGTCTGATCACTATGCTCTGAAAGCCAGGATTGACTTCCCACCCCTGCCCCCCACTTGGGTGGCGAACCTATTTGGGCTCGCCCGCAGAGGCTAATGGATCCTGATGGATTTCATCAGGCCTTGCGGGACCCTGCTCCCCCTGGTGGCTCACTAGATGAGCTTGTCGAGAACTGGAATAACCGGCTCTGCCCAAAATCACAGTGTTTCAGGTTTTTCTAGTGGTGATAGCCAATGGAACAACAACTGGTGATGATGGAATCCCCTCACCAGCATTGCTCCTTTCCCTGGGCAGAGAGAAACCTACATGCCATCCTAAGTTTCCAAATGTAATGCCAGATTCACCAATGGCCAATAGTATTTTTATTGAAGGCGTTTTCACACACATTTTCACACATAAGAAGAACTTGCAGGATATCACTGCATCAGGGGGGCAAATCTGGATACTATTGGCTGTAACACATGTCAAAATACTTGTAAAAAGATTTTCGGATACCTTGATAACTTCCTGTTTTGTACTATGTGTCTTACAGAATTCCTCTGTGCCCCACCGGAATACCTTTTGTCATAAGCAGAAAACACAGAAAGTGTTCCAAACAGGAAGAGGTAGGACAAAACTTTCCATCTGTTAAATTGTTACAAGGCCCGTTGTTTTTAGTAACTGTGGTCAAGACCGTACTGTACTAGAAAACCGTAGCACACCATTTTGGCTTTGTTTACAACTATTTGTCTACAATCCTTTACTAGTCTTAGAACTTGATTTTCATTTTTAAAATATTTTTTAAAAAATATTTTACTTTTTTCTATCATTTTAAAAAGATGTAATATGTTTAGATTTTCATTTTTTAAAATAACCATCATTTGCAGAATTTCCTTGCTCACATTCCTTTAGACTGCACCAGTCTGGTATTGGAGTAAAATGTACCTCAAAATGTACCAGCAAGTAAAAAATAATAATTAAATCATGCCAACACTGAGACTTTATCTTCTCCAGTAAAACAGTTTTGTTACATGTAAGTCATTTGGGTGAACAACACCCACAAGGTAAAGTACAAAAACCTAGGCAGTATGTGCAGTCTAAAATGACCTGACAGTTTTTTAAACATGAAAATATATTGCTGAAGTATAGTGAGTTATGGGAACAAGAAGAGAGCCAGTGTGGTGTAGTGGTTAAGAGCAGTGGGCTCATAATCTGGTGAACCGGGTTTGTGTCCCTGCTCCTCCACATGCAGCTGCTGGGTGACTTTGGGCTAGTTACACTTCTCTGATGTCTCTCAGCCTCACTCACCTCACAGAGTGTTTGTTGTGGGGGAGGAAGGGAAAGGAGATTGTTAGCCGCTTTGAGACTCCTTAGGGTAGTGATAAAGCGGGATATCAAATCCAAACTCTTATTCTTATTCTTAAGTCTCATGGGCTTAGCAGCCATATCACATGTACTTGAGCAGCTATGTACTATCAACACATTTCACAAATGGATTAATTGTAGGACATAAAACACATTGTTGCTGTGATTTTCTGATATTGTATCAAACGTATAGATCAGGGGTCCCCAAGCTAGGACCTGCGAGCCGGATAAGGCCCAAGGGACTTGTTTATCCGGCCCACAGTGACCCCCATTGCCCACTGCGGCCGCCTGCTCTTACCAGCGCTGCACTGCGCGGCTGCCCACTTCCGGGTCAGAGGAGCAGTGGAAATAGCTTGTGTGCATGCGCAAGCGTTATTTCTGGTGCACATCCGGGTCGGGGGAGGCCCATGCACATGCACACAAGCTATTTCCGGTGTTCCTCCAACCCGGAAGTGCGCCAGAAATAGTGTGTGTGCACACATATGGGCACACACTCCCCGCACTACGGCCTGCCGCGTGATCGGTGCTGGAGACACCGGTCTGAGGCGCAGTAAGTTTGCTGACCCCTGGTATAGATGACTCTTCCCTTTTTCTTGGTGCTAACAGTGACAATCCCTACCAATGGCTCTGTGTCTAGACTCACCCAGAATTTGATCAACTTCAGTCCTAGTTCTACTAGGAAGAGAAATATATTTTGGAACATGCACGTCATTGTAGGTAATTCAATATGGGCATTTAAGCAGATATTGCCTACCATATTTGAAAATGCAGACCCAATTGACCACTGTTCACACATTCTGAAGTGTATATAAAGACCAGTTCACCAGCTCATCCACACCACCCTGAGCTTTATTAAAATGAAGAATGTTTTCTGGGTTGAAAGTTTAGTCTGAGATCTCTGTATCATTATGCATTGAAGGAACAAGAATCACTGCCCTTCCTTTCTTTGGAAACTCACGTGTGAAATCTTAAAAACCAAAAATGTTGCTGTGGACATTTCTGGTTTGTGGTCAAGAAACTGCAATTGGATTTCTGTTTTTATGGTTTTTCCCTGATCTGCCAACTAGCATCCGGTTTGTCATAGCTAATCCATTGGTCAGTAGTGGAGAACTTATCAGTTATATTTCATCCATGGGTTGTTACATTTCTCAGCCTCTGTCTGGTCTTTGCATGTTCTTTCTTCCTCAGATATATATATGTATCTCAAAAAATGGTGTTTTGAAATTGCAATGTAGTCAGAATTTTATGCCATATTTCCATGTTTGAATGGAATATGCTGCCTCATTGGCCATCCTCCTTTGAATAGCACTAATTGCTCATCAGTTGTAGTATTCTCAAATGGCACAAAGCACAGTAGAGGTTTGTTAGCAAACATATCCCAAAGGTCACACATAGGGGCAAGTTGGTCTCTTCCATTGGTGATTCATACTGAAGCTGAATCTTAGGGATTCTTTTGAAGGAGGCTAGTGACATTGTGCTCCAGACATGTTGGGGGAAAGTCTCAACAAATTTTGCAGAAGAGGGGTCATCTAAAAGAGTTGTCATACTCTTGGGCTGGGATGTTGGTTTTTTTTGGGGGGAGGGATTGTTGTTGTTATTGATATTAATGTTGTTCAGTCTGGTTGTGTATTTATTGATATTTTATTTATTGATGTTTGATTTATTGTTTATTACTACTTTTGTTATGTGATAATTATGTATTTTTTTATGTTGTAAGCCACCTTGAGCATGGTTTGAACTATGGAAAGGTGGCATATAAATAAAATGATGTGTGTATGTGTGTATATAGTGTGTATGCAGGTTGCTTGCAAACATGTGCAGATCAGCTGAGATTCGAATGACCCCAAAAGCCAGAATAGTATGTTTTGTGTAAAACAATGGCTAAGATGAAAAACCATTTTGCTGGGTCACAGGTAAGGATCTAACTGGTGGGAAATGTTACAATAATTCAGGTTTGTCAAGGAGTTTCACATGATGCTAAGGGAAGTAGTGATCTGTCTATTATGAAAAAGCACCTGTTGCTATTATGAGTAACTAATAACTTTAAACAGCATTTTTGATCACTTTTTGCCCCTAGCACCCAGTAGAATAGTGGCAAAATTAGAAGTGCAGGGTCCCTTCATGATAGTCACAGTCATACTGCCTTCCAAAATTATACAATAATCTTTTAGTTATGCAGATCTCCATGTGTTTCATAGATCTACTATTTTCTGTGCATGTACATCAGTGAATTATTTGCAATGTTGTGTTTTCCTTGAAGTTGCATGTAACAAAACTTGCATACTATTCTCCTGAGACTGAAGCCCCTTGTGTTTTCAGTATGCCTAAATGCTTTGCTTTAGAACATACAAAACTCCTCCTCTGCAGTGTTATTTCTGTGCTCCTTCTGCAGAGTAACCCTAGAAGCCAATTCTCAGTAGCTGACTCACCTCCTTTAACACTGGTTCCAATCAGCACAAAGAGTGAGAAGACTTCTCAGTGGCTAAAAAACTCCCCTTTCATGCTGCTCGGGTGGCTCAAGGATGCTGGAGGCTGGGACCCTACATAAGAAAGCTTTGCTAGCAACCTTTCCTCAGCCCTTCTGAAAAGGGTAGAATTTGAGCTTTCAGTAAATTAATGAGGCAGGCAAATGTCAATTTACACATTGTTGATGATTATCTGGAATAGGGAGTCATGGAAGACTGACAAAAAAGTTTCATTCCCCCCCCCCGAACTGTCATTGGTGTATTTGACCCCCAGTAAAGAGATTTAAAAGATAATAAATGAACATCTGGTGATGTGCTGTAAGGCAGAGAATTGAATGAAGCTGGGGAAAAATTGATATTACCGCCTAGGAATTTTCAGGGTCAAGCTAGACATGAAAGCAGCAGATCTGCTACATTTTTAAGGGCTAAATAAAGCTCCTGATACACCCTTTTGAGGACAGGGTATAGTTTTAACCCTTTCTCCATACCATTTCACTCATCTGAGTCCCCCCAGCTTCAAAACAGCAGCATTTATAACATGGAGGGAAATATAGGAGGGTCCCTGTATGTTTTGGCCCAAGAGGCAAATAGTTCCAGCAGGGTGATTTAGATTAGGAAGCTGGCATGGTGAGAAAGAATTCTCCCATGGCTCTGATCTGAATCAAGGCTCAGCGCAGCTCCATTTAATTTTTTTTAAACCACAAGATATCTACTTAAATATCTCTGTTGTCTTTTCCAGTCGTACCGAGTCTAGTACCTAAAATGTCATATTAGTTGCTAGGAATTTGAAATATTTTTCCACCCTCAAGACTAGTTTAGATTACTCTTTGGGTTCCTTCCAACCCTTATAAGACTGCCTAGAGCTAAATTTTGAGTTTGATACATTCACTTTTTTCTGTTTGTTGGAGTCAAACTATTACCATTTATCCCACTTGCCCACACCATTTCCTTCTTCCCTTTATCTAGTCTATGTATACACTTTTTCTTTTCCTCTTTGTTCCACAACCTTTTAATGTAGACAATGAAGGAGACAAAATGCAAAAACAGAACAAATTAACGTACTAAACTTCATGATTTTATGAAGATCCATACTGTACCCTGCTTTATCACAGCTGATATAAAGTGGGACCCTGCTGGATTGCAAAATCTTAATGCATATGGTATATATTAAAACACTGCAACTTTCTCAGTATCCACAATCCTAAAATTAAAAAGCCACTGAGTTATGATTATGTGTACTGTCCATGACTTTGAAGTATTTTATTTTTTAGCAATCTGGTGATCAGCAGGTCTTGATTATTTTGAACAGCATTTATGTAGCAACCATGGAGACTTGCAGTCGTACATGTTTAAACGCCCCTCGGCTATACCTCAATGAGTTTTCTCAATAGTAGCCAATATTCCATAAATTCAGAGCTCATGAACCTTGAAAAAAGGATAAATGGGATTTGGTGAGACTAACATAGCAGCCACTTTTACCTTTAAAATGAAAAAGTGTGAGGGATTCATTTAAACTGGTTTTTTGGGATTTACTAACTCAAAAATGAATTGTACTAGGAAGCTTTAAAAACTGAGGGCATATAGGGGTTATACATTCTTGTTATTTTCTGAGCATTAGTATGCAGAAATATATCATTTAGGGAATAAAAAAAAATCAGAGTTTATTGAGATGTAGCCCTCCCAACTCTTTCTTCTTTCATCCCCTTTCCTTTAACACAGTGGCACACCACACATCCAAACTAGCAAACAATGTCCAGTGCAAGTAATAGTTTGTTGCATCTAGATAAAACAGCAAATTATGTGTCAAAAATATGTGCACTTGCATGGAGCTGCAAGAGAGGTGACATGGTAGCCCCATCGAGAGCATGTGGCTAAAATTAGAAAAAGAAATAAAAACAACAGGGTTATATTGTAAACTGCCCTGTGATCTTCAGATGAATGTTTAGAAATGTAATAAATAATAATAAATTGATCATCATAAAGGGAGAATCCAGTCAGCTGGACTTTGATAGCTAGGAAGACAATAAAATCTACGGTATTCTAATTTGTAATCATCTTGATAACAATGTCAATTTGTAATTGTCTTGATAACAACCCAGTGATTAGCAGAAACCATTGTCAAGAATGAGTCCTGCCAGTCTAATATTATTATTTTAAAAAAATGTTGATGGTGATAATTTAAACTTTTTAATTGCCTTTTACAAATCATCTCAAGGTGAGGTACAAGGTTGCATATGATAATGATAATGTTAAAATACACAGAAAAAGTCAGAGATTAAAACAGAATAAAAAGCATCCATTCTAATGATCACATCAATAAGTCATTATGCAGTCAAGCAACAGACCACGTTCTTCCCAGAAAGCATGGCATGGTCACATACAATATGAAATAATCCCAAAGAAACAACCACCAACATTCAAATACCTGAGAGTAAATAAGTGTTTTCACCCAGTGCCAAAATTATATCAGAGTCGGCACCAAGTGAATGTCCCTCAGGAGAGCTTCTTTGTAACTGCCATCCAAGCTGGCAATGGGACAGCATCCTTCACCACACCTAAGGGAAGCAAGCTAGTTTAGATGATACAATCCAGGTCATGTGGCACACATGCCTCTGTCATGCAACAGAGGAGAGCTGGGGCTGGGGCTCAGAAGGAATGGGGGCTGCTTCTGTTGCCCACCCTCATCTACTGCTTGAACTGGCTCATTATGACATGCTAGAGCCTACTCTTCCAATCCATCTTCAAAGGCATCCCCACTGCAGCATGAGGTTTCCAGGGCATATACCACTGAATCCAGGATATATGGGCATAGGTGAGCCATTATCCAAAGCTGTTAGAAAGCACTCCAAGTCAGGGAGACCATGTAGTAGATCCATGAGTACTCTGGACCATGAAGCTGATCCTTTAAGGGGAGTGTGACCCAACCCAAACTGGCAGAATTCCATGTGTCTGAACTGAGGAATTACTTCCTCTGTTTCTGTACTGTCTGAGTTTCAGTTTATTGGCGCTCATCTAGTTCTTTACTGCAGTCAGACACAAGCTCAGCATGTCCGCTGCTTTACCTATCTGAGATTTACAAGTGAAACAGAGTTGAGTGTCGTCTGCATATAGATGACAATGCACTCCAAAACTCCAGATGATAAGAATGAACTCAGTACAATCCCCATACTGGAGGTTTCATGGGCCAGGTACCTGCCAGGTACCATCTTCTGGATTAACCCACCCAGGTTGAAGCAAAATCACTGAAAAGCAGTACTTCCCACCCCCTGCTCTGACAACCTACCCAGAAGGACACCATGATTGATATTTTTTTTCAGAACTGACAGATCTAGGATGATCAATAACAGGTCACATCCCTTCTGTCTCTTTTCCAACATAGCTCATCATACAGAGTGATCAAGTGCTAAAGTGGAGGCTAAACTCTGATTAAAAAAGGACCAGAAAGTCATTCTGATTCAAAAGCACCTGGAGTTGGTCAACAATCACCCACTCAAAAAGCCCAGGAAGGGACTGTTGCCAACCAGCCTGCAATTATTTGTATTTAGGTTGTGAGGCTGTTAAAAACAGCTTATGAAAGCAGCACGGAGTAGCTGCCACTTGATGAGAGAAAAAAGGAAGTAGCCTTTGCATACATGTTTATACTATCACACCAAAGGGCTCCATTCACCTACATTATCATTATTAAACTGAGCTGTAAAAGCTCAGTTTTCTATTTTAAGTTAACTTTCAAAATATGTAAGCAGTTCAGACTTCAGGTTGCTAAGTCACAGAGGAGCAGAGTGTTGCATTCACCTGCATTAATCACTAGGGGTCTTGTTAATAATTCTCTCAGGCACTAAGTCTTATTTTCTACCATTGGGATCTATGAGAAAAGTGATAACATAGGCCTTCATGAAAAATAATGTGAGTAATTAATCAAAACCTTGTGAAAGGAAAGGATGGGGGTTTTGAGCATCTTGTATGCAATGCAAGTCATCTGCATTGTTCTGTATTCCATGTGCAGGAAGAATCAAACCAGTTTAGGAAAAGTGTTTCACCGTGATAAATTTTGTCTTTAATCGTGCTTAGAAAGTTTTGTATAAGTTTATCCTCATACCAAACTATAAGAAACTCTCATAATTGCACATAATTGTGCCTGGAAAAGAATGGCAAATTAATGACTATACCATCCATTTCCCCTTACATATTTTACATGTGCTGCAAACCTGTAAATCCTGAGAAAGATACATTATCTATAATTCTCCTTAGGGTAGATTGTCTGCGGTGTGCAAGAGGAGAAGGTGAAGAGCTCCTATTATTGCTAATAGGTGCTATTGTGGCTAATTTCAGGCACCCTGTACTAGGAACATAATAATTTGTGTGGGCTTTCTGCCATAAAAATATAACTCTATATGAGATACAAAAGCAGTCCTATTTTCTACTGAAGTGCATTGTTGATAATATTATTTCAGTTCCCTAACATTTGGTCTGGTCTCTATTTGTTTCTTCAGAGAAACAGCAATCTGTGTGAATACCACTATAATAAAGCATGTCAACCTTTAAGTATCCTCTGTTCAAACTTGTCTTTTGTCAGTTATATGAAAATTGCTCTTCTCTTGTGGTGAATTTTTCCAGGGTTAGCATTTAGACTTTAATAGCTAATGTATAGACTTGAATGTTCTAGTGCTCCTATGAGAGGCACGTTGAAAGATAACTATTCATAACTGTCTATCCTTTTGGGAAAGAGAGGAGTTTCCTTGGATATGCTGTTTCCTAACAAAACCAATACAATCATTTCTTTACATAAAACGGAGGAGTAGAAAGTTACCTTACATCTGCCAGGGATAAAGCCATAGTATTTTTTCCCCTTGTTAGCATGTGCTGTATGCTTTCCTATGTATGCACTCACTTTCACAGATCTCTGTTAAAATGTCACCTATTGTTAGTGTGGCTAGACTGCAGTTGCTACACTGAATATATTCTTAGCATCATAAAGTGGAACAAGGCATTGTATGGCAATGGTTATTAAGGTATTTAGAAAAAAGTATTTTCTGACTTATAATCTGCAAAATGTTCCTCTGAGTAAAAGCTTTGCTGCTTGAAATCCTTGACTTCACGGGCTGAGCAAAAGACAGGTGGGTGTTAAAGGTGCACACCTTTGGCAGGAACCAACCATAATTTCTGTTAAAGTGTTCAAAAGGGTGGTTTCCAAGTGCAAAAACATATATACTGGCAACTCATCCACCTGTAAATGGTCGAAATTTATTGTGGATTTCTTATACTAGTTCAACACTAACAAAAGTAGAAAAGCGTGGTTTAAATCATTTCCTGAATTCTTGAATTTTCTTATATTGATGAGGAACAGAATATTTGTAGCAATTTATAGAACCTAGGTTGCATCTTCTGGATGTTTTTATAGCATTGTACATGTGAATTAACATATCAAGTAAATCTGTTGTATACGCATTTATTATAACATGCCATGTATAGATTAAGTGTGTGTGTATTCAATATAATTGAATTCAATATAAACTTTGTATATATAATGATGATATATTTTGTAATGATAGATTTTGTAATGATAGATTTTAAAATTATTATATATAATTTTAAAATCTATGATTACAACGTTTATATTGAATTACAGTGTGTAGTATTTTATGTCCATGGTATAGTCTTTTGCGTATGCACTTCCAGTTACAGGAGGATACTTTCATTTGCATATATTTACTCAGAAGTAAGCCATAGTAGTTTCAGTGGCCTGGATCCAGTGATGTACAAGAAGAGCACTTCTACTTGCACAATGCAGGCTTGCCAAATCCCTCCAATTTTCTTGTCTTCCTGTAAGCCTTTTCCTGGAATAGATAACAATAATGGGACACCTTCCAAGTTTAACAAAGAGAAATAGATCTTGTATGGGGGGCGGGGGAAGGTTTGCCTGTAACAATTGCAGGATAGAAATCCATCAAGAAAAGCTTTCCCAGCATGCAGTGCAGTAGAAAGCTTTTGCCTGTTTTGTCTCCTGTTGAAGGTGCAGGATGGCAGAGAAAATGTGACAACAAAAGATGCAAAGCCATGTCAGAAGTGACTTGAGAAGCAGGAACATTTTTCATATTTATCACACAGTAGAATTTGAAGCTGTGTTAGGACTCTATCAAATTACTCCTGACTGTGTATGAGGATGAGAAATCTACAGTTGGAAAGTGTCCTAGCCATTTGCAGTTTGGGATGAAATGGCTAAGGGCCAAACTAGATACATGAATTGTGTGGCTGCACTTCACACTTCTGATTTTTTAAAAAAGCAGTTGGGGAAAATAAGATTAGTGCAGGGAGAAGTTTTAATCCCTTCTTCCCCAACTGTGGACCAGACAAAAATAAATAAATCCCACTCCTGAAACCACAACCGAGGAAGGGAAATGGCTATAGGTGGTCAATTTTGATCGGCACCACAGCCAACACATGACTTCATGTGAACATTTCTAAAGACCCTTTTCTTACAAAACAAAACAAAAACTATTTCATTTTACTGCATTTCAGTTTGCAATTCCCAACAACATTACTCAAATCTGAAAATCAGATTTAACTATGCGTTATAATGAAAACGGTCATTGTTAAAGTGTCACTGAATATGCATAAAAGGAGAAATGTTTTCAAAGAAACAGAAAATGTGAATCATAAAATATTGCAGGCCCAGTTAAAAAAAAATACATATAAATAATAATTTTCAACCTCTAAACAATTTTTCTCTGCTTTTCAGCACACTTATTTAAATACCGGCATAACCTGTAGTTTTTTTTAGAGGTGAAGCAAATAATTTAGACATACATATTCATTGTTTCAGCATTGTAGCAATATTCCTTCTAAGAAGTCCCAGTTAATGTTTTTGATGATGGACTTACTTTTAAACTTAGTTCTGAAGAACAAAAATTGTGGCTTCCTAATCTGCTCTGCTATTAACATGCTATTTATATGCAAGAGGCTACTCTTTGAAAAACAAACTCTGAACCATTTTGTGTTGTGATTTTTGTATGTGTTTTCATGTAGTCCTCTGACCTTCATTGCCTCAGGGAAATAAACTAGTCAGTCTAGAAATCAAGAGTGTCAGTACCTGTGTCCTGAAGCTACTGGGTGAATATATATACAGGTAACTTGCAACTTACGCTTATTTAACTTACTCAATTACAGGTCTGCAGGGGAGGGGAATAACTACCGGTAAATGGAGAGTAGTGGAAACCCAGTCTCCAGTTATTTCCCTACACACACCTGTGCAAATCTTCAATTGCAGGCTTACCTGACTTTGGGAAGACTGCACAAGGGCTCTGGCAGCATCCCAGAGCTCTCCTGCCTCCTTCCCAAAGCTGGGTATTCACTTACAGGGCCTTGGAGGCACAGGGGTGAGGCTTTGGGACACTGCCAGAGACTTCATGCCACCTTCTGGAAGCCAGGTAGCCCCCCCCACCTTGTATACTCAGTTCTGGGGATTCCTGGCTACATGTGTTTTTGCATATACACGTGGACCCCCGGAACTGAACCCTCACATAAGGTGTGAGTTACCTGTATTGCAAGAACTGAGAATTGGACTGTTTGTTCAACATCCTGGGACTCTGTTGAAATAGTTTATAACATGTGTACATTTCATGTACAATAATAACAGTTATTTTGTTCCAAGTGTCAGGTTGTGGTAAGTTTGTACTTAATGTAGAAGCTCTTTTTGTAGGAAAGAGTGGAGTGTTTGAAAAAGAAAGACTGTAACAGTCTTTCCCCTTCTATATCAGGATTTGACCCCAGGACCTATACTAGTGTGGTTTAGAACAGGCCAAGTCCTACTTAATGAAGAAGGACAGCAGGAGGCATTTTCATTCATTCTCTCCTTTGTAGCTAATGGTAGCCTAGTATCCTAGAGAGTTGTCATCCATGTTCCTTAGTCCAATATCAAAACCTGAACCAGAAGTGCAAGTGCATTGACTCAGCATACAAGGGGTTAGTGCACAAGGCAGGCCATTGTTTTTTAAAACAACATTACTGCTAGGCTTAAAAAATAATAATGACCGTAATGAGAAGGAAGTTGGAAGTTGACGGGCAAGATGGTCAGCACTTCATGATCTTACTGCTTCTTAGTGGAAATTGAAAAAAATGAGAAAGGCACTTGGATGTGTTGCTGAACAAAGACAGAAAATAGTAGGGTCAGATGCAGTTACACTTCATTAAGGTGCATTGGTACTACAACAACAACAACAACAAAGTACCACTTTCTTCTGGAACAAAAGAGTATATTCAGGATACACATCGGTAGCTGAAAAATTAATTCCTTGATTCAATTAATGTCAAAATAAGAAATCATAAAATGAAAAATGGGTTAATGAAAACATGCTGAAATATGTTATTCTAGCAATTGTATTACAGGCTTAGAGACCTTTACCGGAGCAAATTCTTTCATTTGTTCAGATGTTTTTCAGGGGCTTAGGTTGCTTTTATATTTGCAGAGGTCCCATTAAGATCCCACTGGGTATTGGGAAGTGGTCCAAAAACTGCCTCACCATTTGAATTCCTAAACTCTGCATGTGTGAGTGTCTTAATGTATGAAGCTGGTTGCAATACTTCAGATGTACTATATGCAACTCTATTCCAATTTGTTTTTAAACTAAGCATTTGACATGTTACATTGTGTTAAATCCCAGTTTAATGTAAAGTGACTTCCTGTGTCCGATAAGAAACACATTTTTAAGGGAATGCCAAGTACTCTTATGTTATTTCTATTAAATTGGCATGCAGTTCCTTCTGTATTAGAAAGATTATTTGCCAGAAAGTAGTGCTGGCTCTGTTGATGTAATAGGCATATTCTGGTATGTAATTTCATCTCTTCTAAACAGGACAGCATAGTTACATAATTGAAACTGAACATGATGTAAGCAAACATATGAACACACTTCAGAAATGCCTAAAATATAGGGTGAATAATACCACATTCAGAAGCTCAGGAAGTTATTTTTAGAGACCTACAGTTACCTTATTAAACAAGGGGAAATGGTTTAATCTTGGGAGTAAATACTGTGAATTACATGTAATTTCCCTTAGAGCAAGATATGTTACTTTGTCTATCAAGATTCTACTATGTGTTTTGCACAGGTAATTCCTGACAGTTGCTTCTCTGTGCCATTAAAATATCAATGGCAGTTGGCAGTAAATGAAGGGGGAGAAAACAGAAATCCACAGAAAAGATTAGTAATATCTAAAAGTGGTTTAGGGTTCCTAGTGGGATTCCTCCCTCTTTTAACAACAAAGTGCACAGGGCAAGAATATGCATGGCTTACTTTGTCTTCTTATTTCTTTTGATCTGAAAGAACAATCAGATAAGGGTGATTTCTGAAGACAGTTCAGAATGAACAGATTTCAGTTGCCCCCAGTGATAACCATCATTGTCAACAGGAGGCATTCCAGGTACTGTCACTAGAGCCTTCAGTGTTCAGAGGCTGAGCATTTTATCTTTTTTATTTTTAAAAACTACTGCTGGGAACTCTCTTTATAGCCTGCACTGGCTGATGAGTATTTAGAGGATGAATAAACCTTGAAGGGGAATAAAGCCTGAGCTTCAGAGACTATCAATGAATACCAGAGGGAGAGAATAATTTAAGGTTAAGGTGGGAAATCTCATACACAGAAAAAAGGCAAAGCCTGTGTCAAGTGGCAGAATAAATAATCTAGTGTTATGCAGGACACAAAATATCTTATTCAGGGTTTGGTTGACATTTTTTTGAACCTCTTACTTCAAATTTGAAAGGAAGAAGAAGATGGGGATTCACTGATAGAGTGATGTTTATCCACATACTTGATGCAGATTGTCAAGGGTCAGAAGAACTGAGAAGATTGAATAGAGAAGGGTGTTACTAGTCATAATAGAACACTCTTATCTTAGCTGTACCAAAGGACTTTCTTGTGCTAGGCATTCACGGTGTAATAAACTCCTCCTCACTTTGTCAAGTCCAAAGTTCTATGACACCACCATCTTTATAGTAAGAATAGTGACTAATCTGGAATTGAGCAAGATATTGCAGTACTTATCACTTATTTTGATTTGGCATTTTTTGTTGCTAATTCTTTGCAAATCTAATAGAAATGTATAACATAAGAGATTAAATATGGGGGGGGGGTGTCAGCTCTGTATTCTTCCCAGACTGCAAGGCAAATAATGGGTGATTTGGATGACATACTCAAATTCTAAAATCAGATTGTGCCATTAACAAGTTATCTTGAATGGGATACTAAATACTGTTTTGTCTGTATACTCAGGTGCCGTCAAATGCTTAACATTTAAGGCAAGTGCTACATTATTATTATTATTATTATTATTATTAGTCAAGCCATGATGACCAGGAAAATGCACTATGCTTGAGTGGTGAGGAAGTGGAAAAGTGAGGGAATCTTTCATTTTGATGGACAAGTCAATTGTCAATTGAGAGATCTCTGTCACCCAGGAAAAAGAGGCTGTATCCACAAAAATACACTTGCCATCAACTACTCTTGGGGTAATAGGGTTTGTGTTGTGGGATGATGTTTACCCCATCCATCTTTCCTGGAAAATTTATCCTCTTAAAAAACACACCCTTCCCCAATGCAGACCACTGGAGTAGGGTTTGCATCCCTAAAAATTCCTAGTTTGAGGGAGAAGTAGAATTTTTCTCCCTCTGCTTGTCAAATTATCAATCTAATGATTAGGAGGGGCGATTTGCATTCTCATTCAGGGTGCTGGGTTGAGGAGAGAAATTTAAGCCACCACTGTGCTGTGGTGTTTTGCTTTGTTTTGGGTTTTTGTTACTGGCAGCACCAGAATTGGTGTATTTCCAGGGGCCAGAAAAAAATGGCTTGCAGGTGTGGTTCAGGCCCCTGGGCTAGGGTTTAGCCAACCCTGTCTAAAGACTGCAATGGAAAGTCAAATGCCAAGCAAAATCAGCTCTTGTAATTGGGATAGTGTGGACCAGGGTAAGAAATAGAATATAGTTTAACAAGCACTCAGGACATTTTGGTGGAGGTGAAGTGATTGCCTCCATGCAGTCTCTCGGTGCTAAGGCAGCTGTGAATGGCTGAAGAAATCTTTGAGACCATTTGGTCTCCGGGTACCCAGCACTGTTTTGTCTCTGGGGCTGGCAGAATATTTAAGCATTTAAGTACAATACTGAGAGGTCCATTGGTGTGACTCAGTATAAAGCAGCTCCTTATGTTATAAAGATTGTATTGAGGGAGGTTTGTAGGATTTGTTGTTGTTGGCATCTGTCTGTCTCAAGAGACAATGGAGTGTGCCTCAGGAGGTGAAGTCAAATCACTGGGAAATCACGGCACCTGGTGTTACATCAGAGATGGTAACTCATAGTTGCTGCCTCCCGCATTGTTTTTTGCTGAAAGCAGCACCGAAGTGATATCTCCGGGGTGCAAGCCTGGACCGTGTGTATGGAGGTCCTGGGCTGCCCAGATGACAATATCTCCCTCTCGTCCTCACTGATGTGGTCCAAATACATTTTGTAGCAGCTTGGCTGCAGGAGTTGCCGGAAGGACGTGTACAAGAAGGCATCCAACAGCCTCCGGATTTGTGTAGGGTTTACTCTTTAGCTTTTTCTTCTCCCAGAGATGTCCCCATGGGGTTTACTCCTGAAGCTGGTGGGGTTTATGCCATATGGTGTGTTAGAGGAGGGGTAGTACCTCTGGTGTGGAGGAAGTCATGCTGCTTCTGGAGTAGTTTGTCCACCTTTGATCCTCATCCTGCACTCCACATGTGACAACAACCACATCCCAGCTTCAAATGGCCAGCTAAACCAGATGAGGGTAGCCAATGGATCTCAGACCCTCCGTGAGTTAGGAACTTTCATTGCATGCAAAGATAGGCTCTGGTGGATTGAGCGACGAGACTAGTAGTGAGTCCAGCAATAAAGAAGGGAAGTGAGGAGCAGATGGGGCTTGTCAACCTCCACCATCTAGGTGGAGGAAAGATCTGATCCTAAAATTCTACTGCCTTGTGGCTTGGTAGGATTAACCACACTGCTGTAGTGGAGTTGGGGCTACCCTGTAACCCTGTAGCAGATCTTTCAGCTGGAGCTGCAGAGTACCTTACTACATAATGCTTTAGAAAATAAAATATACATACTTATTAAAAATAAAATAGAATTTAGTCCAAAAGGTAATTTTAAAAACTACTTCTATCTTAATTTTCTCTCCCCTGGGGGACTAATAATCATTAGGAATCTGATTACTTTATGAACTAAGATACATTTTCATTGAATAATCAGTAGTACTGATACCACTTCTTAATGCTGTTTGCCCACAGGTATTTAGTCTGGAATCTATTTAAACATGCCACTGTATCTCACTAAATCATGAGTCATTATAGCAGTCTACAATTCCCTGCTGTTCAGTATATTAGATGTTGGCGTGAAAGAAGTGTATAGAATAGACTTTGGCTCTGAGAGGCTGGATGGAGGTTTTCACTACCATCAGAGTACTGAAGAATTGGAACATTTTACACTTACCTCTTGCCCCTAGAGCCACAGTCATGCAGACATATAAAAGTGTAATATCAGTTAGATTGTCTAGTTCATGTGAGACAGTGGTTTAACAACATATGACAAACTGATCAACAGAATCAAAGAGAGAACATTTTAAAGGCACACTCATTTCCTTTAATTGTTGGGAACACTCTCAAACACACATTCACAACCATTACAGTTCTTCTGAATGTTTGGCCATGTTGCAGTAGTTAAACCTGTAGTATAGCCTATTGCTTAAATTGTTAATATTTATAAGTTTATGAATGTTGCTTATAGTTCCCCCACAGCTTTTCTAGCCAAGCTGACTAAAATTACCTGCTTTGTTCATAATCTAATTCCTTTGTTGCTTTATTTGAAACATGGCAGAACCACACATGGGCATCAGTGCCTATACCATGCAATTCCTGTTAAAGGTGTAGAATAATGTGAGGATGAGAATCTTGACACCTCATGGGAACATGAAGGTGTTGAATTGTATGTACTATACACGGTCTGTTGTCAACACCCAGCAATATCCCACATTTAATTGCTTATATTTCTCATATATCACACCTCTGCTCTCAGCTTCATTTATAAATCATTGCAGTGCTCTCTGAAGGGGTTTCGCTTGTGTGTGTGTTTTCTCTGATTTGCCAGTGCAGAGCCTGCTGTGACATAATATCTTTGTGTGAATTTCCTTTACTGGTGTCAATTACAGTCTAGAAACATTGTATTACATAAACAGATATTTGAAACAGGATGAGAGGGCAGTGAACTTGCATTCTGCTCAGAAGTCTTTGAGAAGTCTACAGGTGTTGATTTTAGACACTTCTTCAAAGATATTGAAGTAGTGCATTAGTAAGCACTGCTAATAGGAAGAGGCATTTCAAGTTGTGCATCCTGAAACACAAACGTGTATATACATAAACACTACACAATGGACCAATTGTTAAACAAAATGGACCTCTGGCTAGAAGTTAATTTCACTATTGATTCACTGTGTGGATTCAGAGAAAACAAGTATTTCACAAATTAATTTTATGTCATGGGCTGTTCCAGTGTGGTCTCATTCCATTCACAGAAAGTTGTTTTATTTGATAGAGGTTTCTATGAATGGAAGGGGAGGAAAGCTATTTTTGAAAATTCTGGTTTGTTCCCCGGATGCTACTTTTCATTCTGTTCCAAAGATTCTTCCAACCCTCTGGAGCAGATTTGGAAGATACAGAAAGAAGGATATATTGCCTCCCTGATCCTTTTAATCACATAAATCTCTTCTGGACTTGTTCAGAGAATCCTCTGTGTACAGAAGGATACAATGCAATTTACCTTTAACAAAGGGCAATATGCCATGTTGGGGCCCCAAGTGAAATGTGCTGCTGGTAATTCAGAGGAACCTTGTGCCTCAGGGACAAAATAGGCATGCCATTAAGTATGTCAAAGGGGTAATCTTCTCCCAGGTGGACTTAGAGCAGATAGGTAGCACTTTTATGCCCAGATTCCAATGCTTGTTAGTCAGATGCAGGTCCCTCACTTGGCCAGACACCATAGGGAGTAGAGATTCCTGGATCTCTTTGCAGTGACCACAGTGCATCACACACAGGCTTGCCTTTAATCATTATTTTGAAATTTATGTTTCTACATAGTTAGGCTTTACTGGTATGTTTTCTGAAGATGGGAGACAAATTGGAACATGTATAACACGCCCCCATGTATAAGATGCCCCCTATTTTGGGGAACTAAAATTAAAGAGCTTTGGGGGGGGGGGAGATTGACCAGAGTTGTTGAGCTTTTTTTGGGGGGGGGGAATGCCAAAAATCACTCAACCAACTGAAAAAAGCTAACAATCGCAAGCGACGCAAGCCAAATTGCAGAAGCAGCAGCCAATCCAAAGCAGCCCTTGCAACAGACACCATTCACCCACCCAGCCACTAGATCCTGCTCGCAGATGCAACCAATCACCCGTCCCCCACTCTGCACTACCCAAGTATAAGATGACCTCCCCCCTTTTAAAATTTATTTTGGAGTAAAAAATAAACCTTGTCTAATACACAGAAAAGTATGGTATGTAAGGACAAGAGATGTAAGGCCTTAGAAATCTAGAGATCTATTATTATATGAAGTGTCAAATGCTTATCCTCAAATAAATTAAGGCATAGCTCAAAAAGAATGTCTTAGAGCTGTTAAGAATGCTCACTTGGATTAGTGATGCTTGGATTGGCACGGCAAGGTTTATACATGCTATGGTGAACACAAAAGGATTCATCCATGATAATACCAGAAAGAATACCCCAGGAGACAAAATATTTTCTCCTATTTTCCTTTCTAAAATAGACAGAACCCTGACCATTCAAGACTCTTCAAATTTTGGCAAGATAGGTGTGCATTTGATGAATACACAGTGATCATTATGGTGTGTATTGCTGCTATGAGACAGGTGTGTCAGACGCCTTGAGAGAGTAAAGCTCCTATCTGCACTTGTAAAAGGGGAGAGAGCCCTCTTTCATTTAAAGTATAGAGAACAAAATCCTGGCATACACTTGACATATTAGCCCCATATACTTTCCATCTCTAGATTTTCCAATACTAAATGTGTGTCAGTGCACTGATCAAAACCCCTTCTTGTTTATATCTTTCTTGATGACTGAAATGCCTATGCATAGTATTATTTCTGTATGTAAAGTTATACAGTGTTGACAGATTCTATAGCTCTTCTGTGACATGGTGGCATAAAAACCTTTCTTCCATGACTACCAAAGAAATCACTGGGGTTAAATGACAGCGCTCCAAGAGTTATTTGTCTGTCACAGAGAACTGTAAATTGCAGCCTGTCTCCAGGATGGTGTTTAGACACATTCTGAGATTAATAGTTTTGCATAGATGCTTTGGGTTCCAAGAGATTTTGAGATGAGTTCCATCAAGAAGATCCATCCAATTTGAACTCAAGTCAAGTGTTTTTGCAAAGTTTTGGATTCTTGGCAAAGATTAGATTCCAGCTTGTGGACAAAGGCCACCTTATTTCTGCTATGAAAATAAAATAAAATAGTTATTTCCAAAATAATATACATTTTAAAATGGGATCTTCATTATGTCACAAAGTGTTACGGATTTCTTTTTGTTTGTGTATAAGACAATGTCACATACACATAACTTGAATTTTACACTTATTTTACTTACGTGATTGCAGCTTTGTGCCGGTTGTGGTTAGTAAGTAAGCAAGTAAGTAAATAATTAAATAAAAAGAATGTGGAGGAAATCCATTCTCCATTTATTATCCGCTTCACCCATGCAAAGCTGTGACTGCATCCAAGAATCCTCACACTGCCATCCCAAAGCTGGGTAAGCGAGAAGCTGGGCTTTGGGGGATGGTGCAAGCCCTCCCACCTGCTTCCCAAAGCTGGGCAAGAGTTTACTAAGCTTTGGGAAGGTGGAGGAAAGGCTCTGGGACACTGCCAGAACCCTCGTGCCACCTTCCCAAAGCCTCCACCTTTCAGGATGGGAGGTTCTAGAGGTTCCTGGCTTTATGCATTTTGTTTTTGTTTATGTATGTGAACCCCAGAACCGAACCCTTGTGTAAAATGCTAGTGATGCTAGTGACCTTAAAAAAAAGTTAAAATAAAACACCTCTTCATGTCTTTGGTTGTACAAGTTGTGGATATGTGGCCCAGGGAGATTGCCTGATCCATTGCCACACCTAAGCCTTCACTGAAAGTCCCCAAATCAGTAAACTTGATTAGTCCTCTATATGAGGATCATGTGACAGTGATAACTGAAATATGAAGGAAGAGACAATTCCCCAGTTCATAAAGGTTGTTTATAGTAATGTATATGTGCAGAGAGGGGACGCGGGTGGCGCTGTGGGTTAAACCACAGAGCCTAGGACTTGCCGATCAGAAGGTCGGTGGTTCGAATCCCCACGATGGGGTGAGCTCCCATTGCTCAGTCCCTGCTCCTGCCAACCTAGCAGTTCGAAAGCACAATGCAAGTAGATAAATAGGTACCACTCTGATGGGAAGGTAAACGGCATTTCTGTGCGCTGCTCTGGTTCGCCAGAAGTGGCTTAGTCATGCTGGCCACGTGACCTGGAAGCTGTACGTCGGCTCCCTCGGCCAATAAAGCGAGATGAGCGCCGCAACCCCAGGGTCAGGCACGACTGGACCTAATGGTCAGGGGTCCCTTTACCTATATATGCAGACGCCTCTGGGTAAATTAAGAGGGTGGGTGCCTGGGGTCTGCCCTTTGCATTATGCCCTAGTCTTTGGGAGCTTGAGGCTCACAGGGGAAGTAGGCAGTGTTCAGCCAAGAGTCTAAGACAAACAGAGAACACAAAGGACCTGGACCAGCTCCAAAGGGCCCTGCTAAGGCAACTATTACAGTAGTTGTTGTCTTTGCAGGCAGCTAGAGACAACTGAAGCTTTGTGTATGCTGACCAGACCTGTAGTATGCTAGGTTCTGCTTCCCTGGAGGAACTGAATGGTTAGTTAAAAGTTCTTCACTATTTTTTTTGTAGTATTTGACTTCTTAAGGATGAGGAGACAGTGATACCCCAGGGGAGCCATTATCTCATTCAGAGGATGGCAACTGAAGTGTGTCCTCCAGTTGGAAGGGCCATGAATAAGGTACTGGTGGTTCTGCTCCCAAGGAAGCAGCCTGAACCTCATCCTTATCAGAGTCGTCCACTATGCACTGCAAGGTCTCTAGGTTACGGGATGATGATGTTGATTATTAATACCCCACCCACTCTGGGCGGCTTACAGCATATATAAAAATATAGTAAAACATCAAGCATTGAAAACTTCCCGATACAGGGCTGCCTTCAGATGTCTTCTAAACGTTGTATAGTTCTTTATCTCCTTGATAAGTATTATAATTATGACAGTGCTTACCACCACTACACAAGTGAAGGGTTGCATTCAACTAAGTCCTACTCAGAACAGACCCACTGAAATTAATGAACCTACTGAAATTAATGCACCTAAATCAGTCGTGTCCATTAACTTCAGTGGGTCTGAACACCACTCAAAGCATTTTTAAAGAAAAAAGAAGTGAGCAAAGGGACAAAATTGAAGTCCTGCAGTAGACCTAAGGCTGAAGTCCCCTGGGCCACCCCCTGATAAAGTCCTTATATATAAAGTCCTTATTTCACCATTCCTCCTTCCCTACCTGTGGTTAATTGAAGACTTGCAGGACAAGCTGAAGAAGGGAGATGGGCTATCCCATGAATTTGTATCTTGAACAAAGATATGAACATCCAAACCAGGCCAACAAAGCCCATAAGCACTAATACATCAGAATGTTTTTCTTTCTGAACCAACAAGGTATTGATAATAGGCTTGTTGGGTGCATGTTACATAATTCCACACTGAAGAGCCAGTTAGCACAATTAGTTTTAATTAGATGGCTCTTTCTACACACAATATAAGGCTGTCTCCAATTTTTTATACAAATTTTAAAAACTTTAAAACTGAGCTTTGTTGAGTACTCACAGTTCTTATTTGCTTGAAATGTAGCATTGGTAATGAGCTTTCCTTAAGTAAAAAATGCAAATCTGATTTTTGCATATATCAGCATTAGGCTGCATTTGCTGTTCCATTCAGGCATATCCTACTGTCCAATTAAGATGGGTCAGAATTATTTCTTACAGCTGCTTTATAAAATCCTGCTGATTTGTAACAGATATTGTAAATCCCTGCTCTAAGACAAAGACCGGACCCTTTAATGCACTCTGTTGCACACATGATCAGAAGCTTTCTCATCCACTTCAGTGAGTGGTGCTTCTTCTGCTGTTAATACCTAAGGTAAAGGCAATACCTAGCTGGGTATTAATTATAAATCAATCTGTAACATATCTGAACTGAGCCATTTTCAGTATTAGTGCTTTAAAATGCACTCTCCTTTCCTATCTCTTTATGTATAATGTGTCAGATATTAGTGAAAATATGCTTTATTTGTTGGCATTTGTCTGTCTTGAGAGACAATGGGGTGCGCCTCCAGCGGTTAAGTCAAATCACTGTGTTAGCAGCAGCAAAGTGACCTTGCCAGGGCACAAGCCTGGGCAGTGTGTATGGAGGTCCCTCCCCTACTTCAGCCACGCTGATGGGGTCCCAAGGAAATCGGAGCAATATGTTTGGCACCAGCTTGACTGTGGGAGTTGCAAGAAGAAGGTGTACACGGCCCCATCCCACTGCCTTAGGGACTTAATTCTGGATTTGTGTAGGGCTTTACTCCCGCAAGGTAGTGAAGTTTTAGGACCAGAGTTTTCTTTTTTTCCTAGATGAGCCTCATTTGCCCCTCACTTCTCCCTATGGCATGTGCAGAAACCACCTTCTTGACCGTTGGACAGACTATTGGTCTTGTCCTCTCAATACACTGGAGCCTTTTTTCACATGCAGGGGAAATTCCTAACTCACTCAGGGTTTAAAGCCCATCAGCTACTCTCACTTGGCTTAGCTGGCCAGTTGAAGCCATTCCCAGGATGTGGCCACTGTCACATGTTGACAGCTCCTAGGTGTCAGAGGTGAGAACTGAGTGCAAGGTGGAGACCAAAGGTGTTCAAACTACCCCAGATAGAGCATGCCATATTCTCCACCAGAGGTACTACCTGTCCCCTAACACCGCATACACCCCAAATATGCTTTAACATGCTGACATGAATAATGTCATGTTATGTATGCCTATGAAGCACACCTGTATTTTTAACAAGAAAATTCTTAACCCATTACACATAAAAGGCTTCTATAACAAAATGATTGGCACAGTACAAATCCAATGTATAAACAGATGTCACATAAGCTATTGACACATAAATATCTCTATTCAGCTTTTCATTCATTTTCTTGTAGCTTCCAGGCTTGACTGTTGTAGTGTGCTTTATGTGGGGCTTCCATCAGTTATGCTGTAGCTCTTCTTCTGGTGCTGTCAGGAAATAGGAGTATGTGGGCCTTTTGTTTCAAGCTTCTGCTGCTGGAAATGAGCTTTGGGGCCTAGTTCATGGTTCACACTACCATCAATACAAAAAACAGAATTTCAGTCTCTGTGAAACGATTAAAAGTGGAGGAAAGGAAGACAAGATAAGAACTGGCTATATTAATACATTTAGCCACCTGTTCTATTTGGTTGGTTCCCTCAGAAAAAATACGCAGCAGGATCTGAACAGACTGATCAGGAAACTGTAACTGTAAAAAGGTAAAGGTACCCTGACCATAAGGTCCAGTCGCAGATGACTCTGGGGTTGCACCCTCATCTTGCTCTATAGGCTGAGGGAGCTGGCGTTTGTCTGCAGACAGCCTCCGGGTCATTTGGCCAGCACGACTAAGCTGCTTCTGGCAAACCAGAGCAGCACACTGAAACGCCGTTTACCTTCCCGCCGGAGCGGTGCCTATTTATCTACTTGCACTTGATGTGCTTTCAAACTGTTAGGTGGGCAGGAGCTCGGACCAAACAACGGGAGCTCACCCCGCTGCCAACCTTCCGATCATCAAGCCCTAGGCTCAGTGGCTTAGACCACAGTGCCACCCGCATTCCATAAGTAACTGTAATACAGTATATTGTTATAAGACCAAACCATACCCTGAGATGATGGGCTTGTATTCATCAGATTTTAATGTGAATCTGAAGACCACAAGTGTGGCTAGCCATCATGCATCCAAGTTTCTGGTCTAATCAAGGGGGTAAATTTAACAAATTGGAAGGCGAAATCAAATGCACACACGGTGGATTGAGTCAACACAAGGGAAGGATTACTAGTGTGGCCAGTGAGTAGAGGAATTGCAGCTCAAATAAAAGAGCTAATACTCACATGTGTGGACTACGAAGATGACTAGCTGGGCAGGTAGGTGAACATATTTGTTGTAACAACTTAACAACTCTCATGTGGCCTTGGAATTCTTGTTACCCTTTATGAGAGCTTCTGGGCTGTATCTTGCTCTTTCATGCCTGTGAGTCTGAATCATTAAGCTGCTTTAATAAAAAATATTACTTCCTTACTCATCAGTAAGTGCACTTTTTGTCCTGTTTTGGGTTGGAGTGAGGACAGGTATTTCTCCTTACAATGACTTTTCTGACAAACATTTTATTGAGGTTTTTATTTTATTTTTGTACTTTATTTAATTGTAGGATTTCTCTCTCTTGTAAGTCCCTTTGTTGTTGTTGGAACTTGAATATTTAAAACAAATAAATGTGTGTGTTTGAATAAATGGTGCTAAATTTCATATGCATGCAATCATTTGCTACATATTAGGATTATCATACACTTTTTGCAGAACCTAAAGTACTGAAATATTAGATCCAGCAACAAAATGAGGGCTTCTGCTTCTATTGTATTCTCTCTCACACTCTCTCTGTTTCTTTAAACTGAATAACCATTCCATTTTCCCAGTGTATAGTCTTGAAAGAACAATTCAATATCTGTGTTCTGATTAGGGTATTTGGGAGGAGGAGTTCTTTACAACACTATCCTATACATGTTTACTCAGAAGTTACCCAGTGAGTTCATTAGTGCTTACTCCCAGGTAAGTGAGTATAGCATCCCAGCCTCAACCAGCATTGCGTTATTCTCTGATGGTGTCCTATGGGAATGCCTGAAAATATAAGAATCACCTTTGGGATCTAAAGTTTGGCAGAACTAAGGTGCATGGAAAGAGATTAAGGATGAAGCTCAAGAGCATTGTCCAATTTTGTCCAACCATCCTCTACTATAAGACTTTACTTTTATCTCTTTATTTGTGCTCTGAGCCAAAAAAATTCCATCAGCTTCTCAAAATGAGGACTCAATGCACAGATAAAATCTTGGCTGGGTGACCGGCTTACATGAACTCCAATCCTTCTTTAGGAACTGTTGGCATACATTGATGTGCATGAATTCAGACCTCTTTCTCGTCTGCCTTCTTCATTCTTGTGAGCACTCAGCTTTGCAAATTTACAAATGCAAAGGTGAGTAAATGTTTCCAGTACTTTATTGAAATGGGATTATAGATGGAATACTATTTAACACCAAATCCTACTAATGAATTAACTTGATACTATGTTTTTGAGTTGCAATTTAATGAGATAAACACAGAGCTGATAATTTTGGTTTAATTATTCTGAGAGAGCAAGCAATTTAAAAACAAGCATTCTTGTGGAGTATATGTTAGATGCTTTAAATGGAAAGCATAACAAGCTTTATACAGAACTGTTAATTTGACTTCAGTGGCATATAGAGCACGAGGTCAAATATTGAATAAATATGTGGAAGAAAACAGCAACTGAATGTAAGGTAGTATAGATTCAGTAAAGCTAGATTTTGCTTGATTAATCTTTATCAAGAAAATGTATTTATAGGAAATGCAGATGACCTAACCTAACCTATCTGACCTTCAAAAAACTGTGGTTGACAGGTGAAAGATGATAAAGGATTGTTTTTGAAAATAAACCTTTAGATTACATAGAAGTCATCAGATAAGATCCTTGGGGATCATGCTTTGGGTCAATTCTATTTAATAAATTTGGTGGTTCTCATGAAGGTCCTAATACTGCAGTCCGTTTCTAACGCAAACTTGGCAGACATGTAAACCACATTAGCAGACAGGTGGTATATACAGTGGTACCTCGCAAGACGAATGCCTCGCAAGACAAAAAACTCGCTAGACGAAAGGTTTTTCCGTTTTCGATTTGCCTCGCAAGATGAATTTCCCTATGGGCTTGCTTCGCAAGACGAAAACGTCTCACGACTTTGTTTCCTTTGTCTAAAAACAAAGACATGTTTTGTTTATAAAGTTAATTTATTTTCCCTTCAATTTTTGAACTGCTCTTTACAGTATGTGTGACTTTAAAGAGCAGTTAATAAACTGTTGTTGTACCAAATTTGGCTTTGTTTGGACTTTTTTTTGACCATAGGAACGCATTAATTGATTTTCAATGCATTCCTATGGGATTTTGTGATTCGCAAGACGAAAAATTCGCTAGACGACAAAACTTGCAGAACGAATTAATTTCGTCTTGCGGGGCACCACTGTAAATGGAATAGATAGGGATGGTTAACTGTATAGCCTTATGAACTGGGTTAATAGAAATGTAATTAAACTAAATTAAATAGATTTTTACTAAGGTGAGTTTGATTAATGATTATGATTATTTTTCACTATCTGTTGTCAACTGAGCAGATAAAAATAACAGAGGAAGAAGGAAACCATTAGTAATAGCCACCAGTGTCATGTGTCTTTAAAGAGAAAATGTGTAGCTATATATATAAAACATCTGTAACCATATACATGGCTTCTGGCTTGGTGCCCCCTGCCTATAATTAGAAATAACAATAAGAGGAGGAAAGAATGCTTCTGTGACCAGCATCAGCTGCAGTGCATGCATGTTGACTAAGGTGGTGATGCTGGGCCTCTTTGGTTGCTGCCACATCATTTGCTGCTCTCTAGGTGGTCCTTTGCCCTGGCCCATGTGGCCCTAGACTTTGATCCAGAGGTCCAGCTCTAGCTGCTCTTCAGGGAATGATTTAGGTTTTTAAGAATATTTGGCAAGAAGGTAGTAACAAAACAGACTGAAAAGAGTAAAAAATATAGATAGAGACACCAGAACTGAAATATGTGGTCATGTGTATTATGTGACAATATGTATTATGATGATGATATTACCAAATTACAACTTAATTTTGCACAGTTTTCAGTTATACATTCCTTCCCCCAATGAGAAAAGTGGTAGTTCTCCCACCATTAACAGGCAGTAGCAGGCAGAGGAAAAGTTCACAAGTCTATCATTGTCTGTATGTCCTAATTATCTAGTCATTTGAATTTGCCCTCCTAGACAGGTATGCTTTTTTAAAAAATTGCTATATAACTTGCTGTCACGTAAAAAAAAAAAAAAGCTTTAAAATAAACGTGCATTCTTTGTAGCGTGCCTTGTCTTTGTGGGTACCAGGACTTGACTTTTCTACCCCTAGGTAGTATGAAATATCCTGCCTCAGGATACTAGTTTTTCAAGATACTAGTTTCAGATACACAGTTTGTCTTACAGAAATAGTCTGAACATTTCTGCAACACTGATAAGCATGACATTAAACTAGAGAGTTTGGAGAGAGACATTTTCCGCAGTTCAAAGTTTATTGTTAATTGGTTAAATAAGAGGTTACCAACCTTTTTGGGCCTGTGGGCAACTTTGCAGTATACACAATGTGTACACCACAACTAGGAATGCCATACATCCGGGTTCTGGACACATCTGAGAATAGCTCAGAAAAATGGCATCCGAGTGGATTTTTGCTGAATCGGCAAAATGTTCTGGAAAACCCAGACATATGGCAAGTTGGGCTATTTTTTTATAAAGAAATTCTGGTAAAAAAAATCAAAGGATATTTTTGGAATATGGCAACCCTAACCATAAACTGTTGTATTGGTTGCGATAAAATGTTTCTTTGAAATCTGATTTCGGGGGCGGGGTGCTGCGAGTTCCAGGGAAGGCTTCTGCAGGCGCATGGGCATCCATGGGTGCTGTGTTAGTGACGCCTGAGTAAAATTAATACCGATGAGTGCAGCTTAACATTGATCCACAAAGACAAGGGTTGTACTAGATAAGAATTAGCATAAATTGGGGAAGCTTTATAACATATAAACATGGGCCTCCAGGGTTTTCAGTTTCAGATTGTGTGATTTACCACTTAAGTTATCTGAACAGAGAAGTGTTGGAATTAGATTTGCAGCCAAACCACTTGAGTCACTGTTGCCTTTGAACTCAACTGGAATATAACACAGCTGTTGCTTTTGTAGCTCTTCACAGTAGGTTTCCTGTGCTGACAAGCCGAACAACTTGTAGTAACTTCAGTAGTATAACAATTAAATGTGAATGTAGTGTCATTTAACTTGTGATACTACAGGCCCACATTATCACTGCAGGTTTGGTTTTTTTTAAAGCAGAAGTGTGACTTCTGCTTTCCCACTGGAGCTCTTAAGACTAGTTTTGTGTTGATGCTATGTGATAGGACAGGTCGCTTCAAAAGTATGTAATAAGCTATCGCTGGTTCTTTTTGAGATGTCAGATACCTACTTTATTATAGCAAGAAAATGACAGTCAATTTCAATCAGAATTTATTGCGAACATTAAGAGCTGGAAGGACTTTGGCTAATCATTATAATGTCCCCAACAAATGGTAAATGAAAGCATAAGGAAATTGAGTTAACACAAGTTAAAAGTTCACATTCTTACTGAATTATATTAGAAGACCCATGACTTAATTAAATTATCTGAAACTGCTGGTTTCACTTCTCTTATAACAGCACATTTGTATGATAGTTTCCTGCTAGATGCATAATAGGTGGCAGGCTTGCTTGGTTTATGTACAAAGAATAGATAATTTAGGCTGAAACCCTTCATTCAATTACCTGAGAGTAAGCTCTGTTGAAGCCAATACAACTTACTTTTGAGTTAACAAGTATAGGATCGTACTGTTAAATCAATTATATAGCTTTCTTCTAAATATTCGTATGCACAGATCCATATGCACAATTATTTTCTATATTATTTTTGTCCTTGGAGCATTTACTCCAGACTTATCATAATTGAAACTCTGCTCACAGAACATTCCCACTGGATAAAGGGAGAAGGCATTTTTTCCTTTCCTTTCCTATCTCCCTAAACTTTCTTTTGGAGGATTGGGGTTTCCTTGGTTCATCTTTGCCATTGTACTTTTAATCTTTTGCTGGAAGCCACCCAGAATGGCTGGGGAAACCCAGCCAGATGGGTGGGGTAAAAATAATAAATTATTATTATTATTATTCCTCTCTATAGCAGCATCTTTGCTTTTGCTGTTTGATATAAGCAGTACAGGGACGCGGGTAGCGCTGTGGTCTAAACCACTGAGCCTTGGGCTTGCCAGTCAGAAGGTTGGCGGTTCGAATCCCTGCGACGGGATGAGCTCCCGTTGCTTGGTCCCAGCTCCTGCCAACCTAGAAGTTTGAAAGCATGCCAAAGTGCAAATAGATAAATAGGTACCTCTCTGGCGGGAAGGTGAACAGCATTTCCGTGCGCTGCTCTGGTTTTGCCAGAGATGTGGCATGCTGGCCACATGACCCGGAAAAACTGTCTGTGGACAAACGCCAGATCCCTTGGCCAGTAAAGCAAGATGAGCACTGCAACCCCAGAGTCGTTCACAACTGGACTTAACTGTCAGGGGTCCCTTTACCTTTATAAGCCTAGAAGCCAGGAAGACTGCCTTACATTTATCAATGGAGTGTTCTAAAGTTGCCTAATGTGTCAGTGTCTATCTGTGAAGGTAAGCTGATCTGGAACTGGCCAGTGCATGTCTCAGGACACCCTTGAAGCTTGTTGCATAGTCACCAAAGAAAGAGTATGATACCAGTATAACATAGGTAATGTCCTTTTTGATACCACAACAAAAAGACTGATGCTTCCAAAGTGCTACCTTTGTGGTAAGGCCTCATATACAAGATTCTCCACTGATACAGTAAGAGTATGTTTAAAAATTGATTTGACAACTTTCAACTGTCTTTGCTGTCATTTGAGCACTGACAATAGGATAATATTGTGGAAAGACAAAAGGTAGTAAAGAAATAAGCAGCCCCAGTAGCTGCTGTTAAAATTATTTTAAAATCATAGAAAATAAAAATTTAAACCTAGATAGTGTAATTCATTTCATGTGCCTGTAATCTAAGGTTGCCATGTTCATTGCTGGGGCAGCCCAGTCATATGGGTGGGGTACAAGTAATAATAATAATATTTATATTTATAATAATTTGCATTCCTGTGTTATAACACTGGAATAATTTTTCAGCACTTCCCCCCAAAATGCATTAATATAATAAATATATTGCTTAAGAGTGATTTACAAGCTTTATAAAATACAACCATAAATTTTGAGTTTTCATTTCTAATTATTTACATTGAAACTGTGGAAGTAACTGTACAATACAGAAAAGCCATTTTGCTTTTATATAGTCACTAGCAATTCTCCAACAAGCTGTAAGATGATACGATTCTAAGCAGTACAGCTACAATCCTACTTCGTCAAAAGGTGAGGTTCTATTATGTTTTACTTCCTGGGGAAAATATGAGTAAGCAGAAAAGCAATGTCATCCCCTTTCATCTAACACTTTAAAGTTTAAATGAAGTTATTTTAGAGACCAGCAGAAAAATGACCTTATTCAGCTTTAGAAAGCAGTCTGGAACATAAATTTGTAATAAAATAGCTTTGCCATTTTTATTTCCTTTTTCTTTTTGGCCATGCTGGAAACTGGATGTATTCCACTTAAGACTTTATCTTAAGAGTGCTTTCTTAAGACTCACCCTTATTTAGTAATAAAATAAATATGTTTTATAAAGAAGTGTGGGGCCCCCACGGACTTGTTTCTAGCAGCTTGTTGCAAAAAAAAACCAAACCCCACAAAACCTTTTTTCTAACTGCCGGTAAGAAACTAATTCTCATATGAGATGGAATGTTCTGTCCAATCCTGTTTCACAGTAGCTTTGAGTGCTTGACTGTACCAAAAAGGAAGGGTATTATTTGATTGTTCATTGTTACCAGCAGAAGGCTTTCCATTGTCTTTAAATAATAATTGTCACAAAACCTTCTATAGCGTAGTTTCCATTTCGCTTTGATCAGTGTGTATGTAGTGTGTAACATCTGTAATAGTCAATCTTGCAGCCCAATCCGGTGCATGTTTGGTAAACCCCATGAAGTTCTACAATACTTTCAGATAAGCAGGTATAGCATTGTAGACCTTGATCTCTTGTGTGTTGTGGTCATGGATGTAAAATGATTTCCAGATAGACAAATAGAATAATGGCAGTCTTATTCTCATTGTGTGTCATTTGAATCGTTCTCGAATAATATTTCTGACACCTTTAAAGAACCAGATTGCAGCAAATGGCTTGGTTTAGATTCTTATTTTGATATGCACATGCAAATAATCTTGATGCAAAAGTAAAGAATAGGTGGACGGAACAAATAAATTCTTATAGTCTATGGATTACTTACTGTTATGGTTCTATTTGTTGCATCATATAATGTTTACATGTCCCCCCCTGCCTAAATATTTATAGTTACATTTTATCAAATAACATTTTCCCATTCCTACATGTTTATTCTGCCTTCAGAAAATACAGGGGGGAATGCAAAGAACTTGCTTTTAAAGTATGTGAATATATAAGTAGATTTATTTGTTAATGTGGGACCGCTTTCATATAAAATTTTGAGACACTTCCTTGCTAGGAAGACAGATAAAATCCCATAAATTCTTCAATCAAAACTGAGCGAAAGATAAAAGTCTACGGAAATAGACAATATTTATGAAAGCCCATAAACAACCTTAAAAAACCTTGAGCAACATAAAAATTGCCAGTGCCAATATATAACAGGGTTGGAATTTTCTGGAATAACATTAATTTCTAAGCGTTTTGAAAATCTGAATAAAAGTTACTTAATTTCATTAGGGTCACCCATGGAGGCAAAGGGGGTGAAGGAGATAAATGTACATTTTGTATGGGTTCTGCAGTGCTTTGTGGTACTCTGGTACACATACACAAGCAATTGTCCTTTACAGCTTTGCTAGAAAGCTGTTGTTTGATTAAGAAGCGTATATACCATCTCTTCATTCTCAAGTGTACTTCAAGCTATTCACATTTTCACTGCTGTAATTGTATTGAAATTAATGGTGTTACACAGGGACAACGAAACAAAACAAAAAGAAGGAGATATGCAGTGGTGGTCTAGATCCTAAAACAGCATGAAATTGTCTGTCTGAAAGATTTCAACTGCTATTTTTTTTTATTATTATTATGTGCCGTTTTGATTTTTCTCTCCCAAGTGTGAATTCACATGGCTCTTTGCTTGTAAAATGGTTTGTTTCCGCTGGTCCAACAGAGGTTACATTACCTGCCATAACCTCCTTGCTTCCTACTCTGGGCTTTTGCCACATACTGTTTCTAGCGTCATAGGTAAAGCAATTGTAATAAAGATATTGCAACAGATGTGTTACGATACGTAGCTTATATTAAAGCAATAGGAAATAATATGACAGATTTCTCATTAGTAAAATGTAATAATGGCTTACATAAAAATGAGACAGCCCATTAATATTTTCCTTAGATTCACATTTAAAAGAAAAATATTGCTATGACTGTAAGTATCCTTATGATGCATGCAAAGAAATTCATTATGCTAAAATGATCTGGCATGCCGAAACTAGCCCGAGCTATATGAAATTTTAAAGATATTGCTGAATACCCATTCTTTAATTTTAGTAAAATAATGAAAAACATATTTTACTTTAGCTTACAACACATGTACACGCTAATTGATATGAAACATCTTTTTTTACATATCTATTGCAGCATCTTTCGTGGTATTAAAAACCATTTCTCTTTTTTTATATTTAACTTACTTGCAAAAGCAATTTGAGCATTTCTGTTGCCTACCCATTCACCTACATTTCTGTGACCTGTTTGTTAAAGTTGGAGTTTTGAAGATTTAAACTTTCCTTCCAGCAGGTAACAGCATATTTAAAGTAAATAAAATAGGCATGTTGTCTTTTATGTTAATATAATAGCAAAGGGATATATCTGGGATAAAGAGCAAAAAGTAAGGCATGGCATTGGGTAAGAGAAAAAAGACAATTACTTTAGGGGATGTAGATCATGCCTCACTTTTACTAGGATAAAATAATTGTATTGTAATATTATAAAACAATAGATCCCTTCATTGTCCACCAGGAAGAAGGGGATGCCCAGCAAATACATGATGGAGATACAAGAGGCAACAATCCAACACATTTGACACAATTCTTTGTTGCGTTTGTAGATGCTCTCTTCCCATCTGACAGTCTTTCTTTTCTTACAGAAGCAGAGTTTGAAAACAGTCACAGTCACAGTACTTGTGCCTCTAGGTTGTTGTTGATATGCCACATCCCCTCTGTATTCATAAATTGTCATTTATTTATTAAAATTAATTAATATGTAATAAGAAACTGCTACAGTTGGGAACAACTTCAAACTGGAGACATGTTTAAAGCAATCTGGAGTGGTTTTGAACCAGATGACATTTCCTTTAAATCATTGCCCACTTGGTGCTTGTGAGAATTGAAAAAAATGCTTTCACTTTTGCCATTTTGAATACCGCATTTGTTATTTAGTATTTTGTTCTTTGCACTTCCTATAGAAGTTTTCCTGCATGCACAGACTTTTTGGTGCATACACAAAATAGATATTATTTGTGTAATGTTTAGCTCAATTCTACACATATTTTGTAGGAAATAAGTATAATTGAGTTCTGTGTTCTCTTCAAGTTAAGTGTGAAAAGGATGCGGTCTAACATAATTTAAAGCAGTGCTTTTTTTCTTTAAAAAATGTTTAGGGGTACTCTCATTTTGACTCAAGAAAAACAAGACTTTATAGTTCAAATCGGGGGAAATAAATATAGCAAATGGACAAAAGTACAAAGATTCACAAAATGTTTAGGGGTATGCGTACCCCTGTGTACCCCCAGAAAAAAGCACTGATTTAAAGTATGAGTAGAAGTAAAAGTATTTTTGCATGAACAAATGAGAGAGAGAGAGAGAGAGAGAGAGAGAGAGAGAGAGAGAAAGAGACAGACAGACAGACAGACAGACAGACAGACAGACAGACATAAATATTTAAATGTTCTTATGGAGACCAAGGCTATCAAATACACCTCATCTGCAAGAAAACGAGGCCAGCTATATTTCTATTTATGTAGAAGTCCCAGGTGACACAAGAGTAGCACCACCTATTTTTTTGCAAATCAGATGTTACAGGGCTGGCATGCCCCTTCCTGCAGATTCTTCCTTGCTCAGTTGAACCACTGAGTGAGGTTTTCACATCCTGTTAAAATACATTTATTCCTAACAAGCACACTGCTTGATTGACACATGCATCTCCACAGTTTCCCATAGTCTAGGAATACTGAAGAAAATTATTTCTGCTTTCGTATGTTCGACCTTTTAAACAAACCCACATACCAACAGAACGCAAGCACTTCGTCCCATAATAACTTCTTAGTTTGTATAATACCAATATGCTCCGGCTGAAGACCATATTAATATTAATGAAAAAATGGAAGTCTGAGATTTAGTGACTCTTGTTCCCTCCCTGCACCACCCTTATATTAAATCCATTAGCTGAGTTGAATGCACATTAATAAATAAAAAAAGAAAGTAACTCTCTATTTAGAAACCGATTAACCTGACCTTTGCTACACTTACGCCTTCATGTGACCACTATGATGTCTGAAGTTGACCTGTGTGCTGATGTTATCTCAGATGTAACCACTGAG
Source organism: Podarcis liolepis (assembly GCF_965112155.1). NCBI lineage: Eukaryota > Metazoa > Chordata > Lepidosauria > Squamata > Lacertidae > Podarcis > Podarcis liolepis. The sequence continues at coordinate 49,846,066 of NC_139564.1, forward strand.
GATTATTCTTTTTCTCATATGAAATGTTTGTGATTAAAATTGCTCTGCTTTTGATGGAAAGTGTTATAAATGGATCAGAAATGGTACAGCTGTGCCAAGCTTTTTTGTGAATATGATGTTTACTAATAGGACTCATTGAAAGGCTCCCAAGTGTAAATATATATGAAATAATTTGGCAGAGTCATTAGGGAAATGATTCAGTTTATTGCTTTGTCTTTAAAATTGGTACTGTGCAATTTATAAAAGCAATATTGACTCAGGACTCAACCGGTTCCTGGACGACCAGTGGAAAAAAATATTTGTAATTATTAAGGGTGGAAATAATCCCTGTAGATTAATTTTTTCTACAGAATTAATAATCTCATGATCAGGACTGTACCTTTGGACTCATAAAATATAACTTGAGATGAAATATTTTAAACCCTTGGAGCCATATAGGTCTACTATGACTAGTTTGTTTGTTTTATTTGACAGGTACAAAACTAAGTCCACTTTTCTATTTGAGTGTTTTGAAATATATATACAAAACAACACTGTTGGGTGTGCATGTAAAAACTGGAAGTGTGTGATCACAAAATGGAAACAGCTACCAGAGTTGCCAGTTTTCAACATTCACAGGGATAATAACCTTGTTCCAACCATACTAAAGGGTAATAACCAGCAACACCAGTTTTCTAGATCTAGAAAAAAAATACAAACATAGGTTCCTATATTGCAACTTTCAGTTGTTGTGATTAATGGGAAGAAAGTGCAGTGCATATGAGAATAAAACCTATAAATGTCATAAAGTGAAATGTAGGAACAAAGCCACTACAAGCAGAGTCCATTGATAACTAGATCAAACTCAAGTTGCTTTGTTGTCTTCTGAATCATGGTTACTTCTACACATCCCAGTTGTGTGTACTGTGTACATATATGCAGGATAGCGGCACGTGAGTTTTGTGCAGCTTCTCAAGTTAACTCTCTTCAAATTAGTATTTAGTATTATATATTGATACATTTTCCCAAAACGCATTCAGACTCTGGAAAGAGAGTTCTTTGTTTTCAGGTCCTACTCGTTTCTTCAGACAGGTTAAGAATGGTTGGGTGACAAAAAGGTAATGTTTTCCCACTACTGTATTTGCTAAATGTCAAACCAATTGCTACAAGCAGGTGTGTGTAAACATCACTCTGATTTAGAATAAAATCAGAAAAGCCACCACTAGCAGCAACAGTTTGAGAAGGCTGAGGTTTGGGGCAGAGGATAGCAGGGGAGATGAGGTGCTTAATTATTTCCCTGTTGTCTGTTTTTTTTTTTTTTTTTTTTTTTTCTTCATTGAATATGCCCTTCCTTGAACTGCACTTCCTCCCACAGGGTTCTGAAAAGCAATTTTTAGTACACACAAAAAAGACCATCAGGGAAAGGGTGCATCCCTTTCCCAAACTTCTGAAGAGTAGCCTCCTGGGGTTAAAAGCAAGCAGGCAACAAACAGACAGACAGACAGACAAACAAACAAACAAACAAACAAACAAACAGGGAAGTGTTAGAAACCTGTGCATATAATGCCAAGTTGAGTATTGGATTTATCAGCAGTTGTCTCTATTGATCATTCTAATCAGTCTCAAATAGAGTCCTATGTCTTAAAATACCTTTACTGGTGCGTAGAAGGCATGGTCCAGCCAAAGCAAAGCATTTTAAAGTCCCCTTACTTTTACTAGGAGAGTTAAGTATGAACTGAATTCTCTATAGTTGAAATTAAAGGTGCTTAAAATGTAGCTGGATCATACTCCATTTCTGTAACCCAGTTTTATGTTACCTATATTTGTATCACAGTAATAAAAAAAGGTTATTGCACCAATAACAATTCAGCTAGTATTTTGTTTGAGGTCATAGTTTGCAATAATTTTATTTTGGCCAGGAGTTAGTCCATCTATAACACTTGATCCAATCTCTGGGTACTAAAATTAAGATCCAGAGTACACAGAGAAACTAGGAAATGGTATCACTGTACGTCCCTTTACTGCCACCAGAATGTTTGCTGGATCAGACCAAAGGTCACTTTAGTCAGTCATTCTGTCTAACGTCTGTTTGAGCCAAATGTTCTAGGTGCAACTCCACTTAATACACGATGGTGTTATTAAACCCCTGTTGCAGATATGGCTAGCAAGGTTGCATTGAACACAGTCAGGCTTGTTTCTGAATAATCATGCCTAGGACTGTTCTGCATGCAAAACCAATCCTCTGTGTATTTGTCAAGTCATTTTTAAAAAGCCGCTGATCCTAGTTTACTTGCTGTATTATCAACTCTCTGACATATATAATATATCTCAAAAATTTTGGTCATAGTGCAAAATGTTGTACGTATACATTATGATAGTCCTGATAATCCAAACAATTTCAACAACATTCTATGCACACAACATTAAATATTGTAGAACTTAGCGGCAGTCCTATACCGCCCTGAGCCCGGCTTCAGCTGGGGAGGGCGGGATATAAATAAAATTTTATTATTATTTTTTTATGTATTATACACATTCACTTGGGAATAAGTCCCATTGAACTCAATGAAGCTTACTTCTGAGTAGACATGTATCGGCTTCCACAGTAAGCTGTTTAACATCTTTATTTCCTGTACTTGACAGCGTGCCCATCTTAATAATGTTCAGCATGAAATACAGTCACCAAGCTGTATGGACATATCAAAGCTATAGCTTCAGTTTATACACCATTATTCATATGTCTGGCATATGTGCGGAAAGCCCTGTCCCTTTATTTCCTGAGCAGAATCACTTCACAAAGCATCATTCGATGCATATGAACTGAAAATATTTGTGCAACCTAGAGAGAGAATTAATGGAAGCATTTCTGTATGAGCTCAGACTGATTGCTTAAACTAGTGCTATAAAAGGGGCAACAAAGAAGGAATAAATACAATCATAATCAGTTTTGTCCTCATCTTGCACAGGAGCCTCATTTCCAGAGATAAATTAAAGATAATCCCACCGCTTGACTCTGCATCTTTTTGCCTAATACAGTACTTCTGCTAATAAGAATCCCCAGTTAAAAAGTTAAAATATAATTATGAATGAAAGAGCAGAGAATTGTTATTATACATGTTAATCAGTGAGAACAGAGCTCTTGACTCTCTTACTTTGAACAGAGATCTCCCACTGTTTATGCAGAGCCTCCTATCTCCTCTTGAAGAAAGCCTTTGCCTTCGAGAAAGTGACTGTTGCTCTCTGTGCCTGCAGCAGTCCCTTCTGCCTTCTGTCAGTAACACCAAGGGAGAGAGGCCCCTTCATATAACTTTGGGGAAACTCTTGTCTCTTGAAGCTTATTCCTTGCTGTTAAGGACTCATTAGCTATTATAGTACAATTAGGACAATACTTATGTCTGAGCATTTAATGGTAATTGACTAGCTAATAATTTGTATTAATGGAAAAAGGACAGAGTGTCTGTGTTGATAGCAGAATGGTTTCTGTTAATCCAGAACATTTATTGCATTTTTCCCCTCACTGCCACCTTCTTCTTGCCTTCAGTTCTTTGAGTGTTTTGGTTGTGATAGCACATCTTGCTGTATAGCAGTAACATCTTTCCATGGGGGAATATGGCCCCTTACTTAGTGCCCAGAAAATTGCTTGGAATATTTGATGGGATGCCTCAGAGCTGTCCAGGAAGATAAACTACCACCCTGATAAACATGCATAACTTCTGCTATCAAGGATGTTTAATAATTTCTAAACCTAATTCTTCACTAACCATAACATGTTGTGCTTTTACTATTTTAAGTAAAATGCTCTGCCCTTTTTATCATGTCTAACCCCCAGCAAGTCCCCCACCCCACTAAGATCCCAATGATTTATTGTACCTTACAAATTTAATGTTTTAAAGGGAACCACAAACTATTATACTAATGTTTCCCCTTTTTATTTTGGTATGAGCAGCAAACTCTCGTAAAGTATTGGGGAGATCTGATAAAATACCATTGGTTGACTAACTACACTTGGCTTTTTCTTTTTGATGTTTGTTTCTTGATGTAATTGTTTCTGATATAGAAATATTCTGGTTTTTTTGTGCAATTAGGGCACGTTTTCCAAACAGAACATATCTGGACATTTTAAACTCGGATTAATTTACTTATTTCCATAAACCTTTAAGGGCTATGAAGGATAACACTGGCCAAGATCTAGCCTAAATTAAATACTTTGAAGTGTCATCAATGTATGCTTACATTTCTCAAATTGTGATTCTGGAACTTCAAAGTATTGGCTTTGACTGGGTTGTATGCATTAATAAGGAGAAACTTAATAAATCTTTTTCTTCTTCTTCTACGATGTAAATAATAGTTTCTACCTACTTAACCAAAAAACAACCAGCTAAAGTAGCATAGCTTCTACTACTGAAATTATGTTCATCTGTACTCTTTTACTATGTCATTTTAAATGCTAGATTAAAGTAAACAGGATATGGGTATGTGTGTGTGATTTTTGCATGGTTTTTTTGCAATAAAATGTGTCCATTATTTATTGCCATGGATTACATTATTTAGCAAAGATATATCACGAGTATGGGATGATGTGGTTGCCTTGTTTGACTGTGAACAGTACATATCATTTCAAGTATATTTACCAAAAAAGTTGCATTGACCACATGCATATAATCTGTTTACAGTAAGAATCAGAAGGGTAAAAACAAATGCTATATCTATCATATGAAAAATATAGCCTTTTGTTTATTTTGCTGTAAAAAAGCTAACCTGGATTACTGTTGAAAATTACCGTATTTTTCGCTCTATAAGACGCACCAGACCACAAGACGCACCTAGTTTTTGGAGGAGGAAAACAAGAAAAGAAATATTCTGAATCTCAGAAGCCAGAACAGCAAGAGGGATCACTGTGCAGCGAAAGCAGCGATCCCTCTTGCTGTTCTGGCTTCTGGTATAGCTGCGCAGCCTGCATTCGCTCCATAAGACGCACACACATTTCCCCTTACTTTTTAGGAGGGAAAAAGTGAGTCTTATAGAGCAAAAAATACGGTAATAAAAAGGGGGGGGGAAACTATACAGAAGATGGTTGAAGGACCCTTGTATTGTACATTGGAAATGAAACATGGGCATAGCCTATGTGCACAAGGACTCCATGTCCTGTCTTCTCTCTCTTACAGCTGCTGCTGCTGCATTAAGTGCTATAAGGATGCAGCAAAAAGCAGCCTACTATTTCTTGTGAAGGTGCAGAAATGTTTCTCTGCCGTCATAGAAATTCTGTGACACAGTGATTCCCATCAGTTTTACATTAGTGGATTTGCCCCCCCCCCCATTGATACAAAGTCTCAGTTCAATCTAGGAGGAAAATCTAAAGAAAATGAAACCTAATAATAAATTGTTGCCAAATTTGTGGTGAGAGGGACCTTCATGATTGTTTCACTGTGTTTTAAAAATATTCCTTTTCATTTCACCTTCTGTCAAACCATTCCTGTGGGTGGGTGGGTGGGTGTAGGTGTACACTGTTTTAACTGAATTCTGCAGCATAAGCAATTTACACCCCATTCCTATAAGGCTTTTGTTGGCGTAACTGCCTCTCATTCTCTCGCATGTCATTGTAATGCCAACTGCATTGGTGCTGCATCTGCATAACTGGACTTGGTTACCTGAAAAAATATTTGCCTCAACTATTGAGTAAGGGCATTAAGATCAGCAAATAGAAACAAACTTTTCCACTGGTGGCACCAGTATTATGGACTGCCCTCCCTGCTAAAATTCGAGAGTATTGGTGTTTTGCTGATTCTTGAAGACACACCTTTTTTCAAGCATTTCCCTAAATTTGAACTTCCTGTTCTAATTAATTGTTCTTTTAACTGTTTTAATCATTGTGCTTTTTAACAGGCTTGTTTTATTGTAAATAAGAACCTTGAGAAGAGTCAGGCTAGGATGATAATTATTTTATTGTGTATGTATTTCAAGTACATACCAATTTTGTAATTTATATTATTCTAAACTGCTTAGAATAATTCAAGGCAAAACTCTTCACTACAACCCTGAGTGGAGTCAGGCTTCTACTTGATGCTTAGGCAGCCTCTGCAACCCATTCTGCATTTGTGCACCTGTGTCATGTTTAGAAGGATCAGGTAGCAGGTGATGTGAAAGACCCCTGCTTGAGACCATGGAGAGCGGCTGCTAATCAGAGCAGGTAATGGGCTAGATAGGCATACTCAGGTATAAGGCAGCTTTTTCTGTATTGTATTGATATGTATAATTATGTCCATGATGTCCAAAATAAAACTTCTTCAAAACATTTTTTTTAAGATTGAAAGGCAAAGAGAGATGAAACTGCAGTTTATGACAGTGATTACACATACATGCCCACAATCTAAAGAATGTGAATATGAAACATAAAAGTTTTTATTTATTTATTAATGGTTCCCAGTCCAAACTGAATGGAAGCTTGTTTCTTCTTGAATGGCCGTCTGGCTCCTGGATCCTGATTCCGTGTTTTAGAGAAACATAAAAAACTGCAAGGTAGAGTCTATAAATGAAAGGGTGGGATAAAGCTGCATGGCAACCAGTTAGCCATAGAGATCTCCCCTAAGAAAGGCTGTTGCTGCCACAGCCTGGAAATACCAGTAAAAATCAGGGCTCCTTCCATCCAGCTTCTGAGCATTTCAGTTCATTACAGTAAGAAGAAGGGAACAGAAGCACATACAATAACAGAATGCGGCTCAGAGTTCCCAATAGAAGCAACAGTGGTAGCAATTTGCATCGGAAGTTGCAGTAAGCAATATCAAGAGAAGAAAGTGGGAGGAAATTATTACCTCAAACCAAGCTTCAACCCAGGCATGCCAACTCCTAGAGGCAGAGGTGTTTTCGGACCCCTCAGTATTGGCTGGCAGGGGGCTGGGCCCCCTCAGTGTTGAGGGGGCAGAGGAGGCCAAGTGGGGAGCCGGGCACAATGTGGTTAAGTGGCTGGCTGCTCCTGAGTGCGAGAGAGGAAGCCACCCTGCAACGGACTCTGCTCTCAGGAACCTGACATCACACACCTGCAATGTGCACTAGGCCCACTCAATCTTAGGTGCAAGATGGTGCCTCTTCTTGAATCTCTATGGGGTGTGCAGGGGAAAGCGAGGATCAGCCAATGTATGCTATAAGGAAACACTTCTCCAGGGCCCTCTCCTTTTTACCAGGGGGAAAGAGTGATGAGGGAGCAAGGATAAGGGATTTGAACTATTCTATGAACAATTTGAGTATACACGATGTTAGATAAATTATAAAGGATCACATTTTGAACAGTAGAATTGCATGTGATGTGAAGCATTATTATTTAAAAAAGAGATGAGGCTTCAGTGCTCTATGCATTATCTGGGTGTAAATCCCATCAAAATCAGTGGGATTTACTACTGAAAAAAACATGCATAGGATTCCACTCCACAGCTTCTAATAAGTATTGGCACTTACAGCTTGCTTTTAAAAACAAAACACTGCAGTTCATTTAAATTTTCTCTTAAGAGTTTGGCAGTGAGTAACAGAGGTACAAGTTCTCTGGGCATCTGATAACCTAGAGAAAAATGCTGTAGGAAAAAGAATGGGATTTTATTTACTATCACTGTATCTAAGGCTATTTGAGGTCTCCTGTCCACTCACAACCATAATTATATCTCATACAGAGCCAATTGTTTCCCTGGAAGAATAATTACAACAGTGAATAATGGGTTAATATAAAACATAAAGTAGAGTGTTTAGTGGAGGAATTTGAGAACACATAAGAAATATAGCATCCAACATATTCTTCCATAATTGTACAGTCCTCCAGAGATAATGGATATCATTATCAACGGCGCCTGTCCTAGGAAACTTGGCAAGGTTATGATTGTTTGTTACAGCTTTGGTTATATTAACATACACATTAATATTTATAAATATTTGATGCCATGTTAATTTTTCATATAAGATGATTTATGTAATGTTGCTGTGCTCTGTTAGAGGGCATTTACTGTAGGCTTCAAAAGGGAACTGGATTGATGCATGTTCTTTAAGGGGACTTGACTGTATATTACTGTACATACACACGATGAATCATTCCAGGGGAAGTGATTCAAAAATAAATTATCTCAATTGTAGAAAAGCTCCATTAACATTTTAAATAAAACATAATGAAAAAGACCATACTAAAGTATTTCATATGTCTTATTAAATAGCAGGCATTTCTTGTCAACGACTGAAAGTTTTTATCTGAATAATGTATTCCAAATATTTTATGCCACTTTTATTTTTTCCCCTTTGGTCAACCTCCTAAATTAAATTATGATCAAGTGTGGATAATTTATATTATGGTGTGATACATAAGTATAAATAGCATATCACCTATTGTTTGAAGTGAATTACTTTCCTCTTTGTCTTTTACAAGCAGAATAATGTTCACCTCTGTATGTCTCCATGAACCTAATATGTAGGACTAGAATTGTGATTATTCATGAAACACTTGATGAGTTCAGGTAGTACTAGACGAAGGCTTTCATACAAATATGTGTAGATATTTTAGTTGTCCCATCCCTAACACTCAGGATGGTATCCATTTCCAAAGGATGCTAGAGGTTGGAAGAGATCTGTTGCTTCAGCAATGAAGCAACTCTGACTGGAAGCTCTTACAGGAATTGGAGAAACTACTAGCTCAGAGTTTGGCTAGGTAAAAAGAGGCTGTTACTCATACTCATTTTGACTGAACAATTTGTGCATATGTGCTCAGCAGCCAGTCCTGAGCCATGTATCGCCTTGCATAAATCTCCGATTTGCAAATTCCCCACTAATGTAATACCAGCACACATGCTGCTTGCTGCCTTGCTTGGCCACCCTTAATCAGTGTCGACTACAGTTCCTAATGGATGGGGGGCATCCTTGGAATTATGCTGAGTCAAAGGTTGTTGCTGCCCCTCCTCCCCATTTGCAGAAGCCATTAACGTCCCCTGACAAGTGGGTCCATCCTCAGTGCTGGAACATAAAGGATGTATCACCCAGTCAGGCCCTGACAATGACAGTGTGGCTGGGTACAAACCCACTCACTCACATCTTCTAATAACCAAAACCCAACTGGAACGACAATGCAGCATGGGGGTGAGAGGAGAATGTTGTGCCACCACAGCAAATACTTGAGGACGCCAGCCAGGTTCTACTTATTAGAAGAGGTGAGTGGCTGTAGAAAGACACACTTGCTGTATCCATGGGATCACTGACAAATGAAACCAGCTGGGGATTATGAAACTGGAGAGTCACTGAGCATGTCATCATCAGGGCAGTTGTTTGCTCCCGCCCTCCAACCAACCCGCCACTCAGGGCACATGCCCCCTCTCCCACCTCCTTCAGAAACTAGCCTAACCAGCACAACATATACAGCTAGGTGAAAAATCCTCCCCAGCCCAGCCATTAGTCACACACACCTTTTTATTTTTATTTTCATATTCTTGTGGTGGGGATTTGGAGAAATTTCTTTTATTTTATTGGTGGGGCAGTTAATGTGATAAATATGAGGTGGCAGGGTGTTTGCAAAAGTGGTTTTAAAAGCTTTATCACTCCTTTAGGTGGCAAAACAACAATAAGAAGCAACAGAGACTGATATTGTTCCTCAGTGAGAATGTCCCAATACAAATGGGACAACTTTCTTTCATTCCTTCTGGGCTGTTCTCACTGATGAGCTCTGTGTTGCAATTGTTGAACACTGTATGACCTTTGTTGTTAATTGCAGCTCTGCTGCCACTTAAAGCGGTGACAAAAGTTTTTCCCAGTACAGTGGTAGGGTACCTCGGGTTAAGAACTTAATTCATTCTGGAGGCCCGTTCTTAACCTGAAACTGTTCTTAACCTGAGATACCACTTTAGCTAATAGGGCCTTCCGCTGCTGCACGATTTCTGTTCTCATCCTGAAGCAAAGTTCTTAACCTGAAGCACGATTTCTGGGTTAGCGGAGTCTGTAACCTGAAGAGTCTGTAACCTGAAGCGTCTGTAACCCGAGGTACCACTGTAAAAGAAAGACAGCGGCCATTTGCCACCCCATATCTATTGTGTTAAGCCATGCACACAGAAACACACAAAGAGAAAAATATGAGAAAATTTACCCAAATATCACAAAAATATTAAGAGATTGTTTTGCCCACCTGAACCCTGAAATGCACAGAAGTTTGGGCTGAATACTTTAACCAAGCACTACAATGTACACAAACTTGAAGTTATGTTAATAAGAATTTTTGCTGTGACATTGCATACCCCAGGGTTAAATAAAAATGGAATTATAATATTCTTCAATTTTGCTTTTTTCTGGTTGTAGAAATAAATGTTGAGTCTTCATACAGAATGCCAGGTAAGGGCTTCACACTTCATAGGAGTAGTTTCCTTGGGGAGGAAAAATCCAAGACAATCTGTGACAATGAGTGTGACTGCCTAGACACAGCAGTATAACTAAAATGATGGCATGCATCAGTAGGTCTTCTCTGTGGAAACATCAGTGTGGGCACCATGTACAGGGAGACCTTGGCCATTTTTTGATAGACTGGCATAATGGAGTAAAAATTCAAGTATCCGTGTCTATTTAGTAATAGTTTATATTTAGTAATAGTTTATACATGATATATGTTTCCATTTAAGTTTATTGGCTGTATGTGGTGGTGGTGATTATTTAATTTTGTTTTTAGAAGACTTTAACAAGGATGAATTAAAAAAAATACATGCTGACTTATGCAGCAGCTGATTCTAAGTGAATGTTTTAACAAATATTTGGTGTAAAAAGTAAAAAAAAAAAGCTAGCAAAAGTTCCATTGATTAGATAGGCATGAGAAGCCTGTATCCCACTAAATCGTATTGTGGTAGCAATAGAAAGAGATCTAAATTCAGTTGCAACTTCATATCTCAGTTGATCCAGAATGAGCCATGTCCTTGCTAAGAGGTAGGTGATTTGGAAAATTTTCTTTTTCCCCAGTAAATCACAGTGGAGGCATACCTCACAATACCTGTCTTGAACATGAGGCAGCTGCAAGGGATGGTTCAGTGAAAATATCCTTCTGCTTTGCCCCACTGGATATTCAGAATAACCAAATAACAGAAGTTCTGAACTTCCTTTCATAGTTATTTGATTTGTTTCACTAAGAGCTTATAGCCTAACCAAAGGGTATTGAGTTCTCTTCCTTCTCTGTCTCATCTTATAATCCAGCATTGAACTGGCTGTAGGTCAAAATGTAATGGATGTAGTGTAAAAAGGCTACACCAGGGCAGGAGTTAGATACCACATTTTAAAAAATAATAATAATGTCGTTGTTCACTTTATGCTGCTATTTTAACATACATTTTGATTCAGGTAAAGTTCCTTTGCTCCACCACATTCCCCTTTAAGCAGGATATACCCTTTCTCAATTCTTCATGCTTCTCTGTAATTCTTTGAAATATTTTAATAGTATGCCAGTTAAGAAGCATAGTGGACGCCTTTGCAGATACCTACCTGAAAGTTACACATGGGGGTATGAAAAACTATAAAAATTATTTTCAAAACGTACAATAAAGTAAAACATTGGAGGATGGCCATAGTACCATAGGGACATCTTGTGTCTCTCATTCCCCATAGTTCAGACCAAAAGGTGCATTTGGAACTAGCAGGCCAGATGCAATCTTATTCTCCTTCTCTTCCCTTCCAACTGCTTTCCCTTTTCCTATTAGTGTATAAAGGTAAAGGTAAAGGGACCCCTGACCATTAGGTCCAGTCGTGGCCGACTCTGGGGTTGCGGCGCTCATCTCGCTTTATTGGCCAAGGGAGCCGACATACAGCTTCTGGGTCATGTAGCCAGCATGACTAAGCTGCTTCTGGCGAACCAGAGCAGTGCACAGAAACACCGTTTACCTTCCCGCTGGAGCGGTACCTATTTATCTACTTGCACTTTGACGTGTTTTGGAACTCTTGGTTGGCAGGAGCAGGGACCAATCAACGGGAGCTCACCCCGTCACAGGGATTCGAACCGCCGACCTTCTGATCAGCAAGTCCTAGGCACTGTGGTTTAACCCACAGCACCACCTGCGTCCCATTAGTGTATATGTGTGTGTTATTACCATTATCATTTTATATCCACCCTCTCCTTCAAGGAGCTTAAAATGGTGTACATGGTTCTCCCCTTTTCCATTTTATCCTCACAACAACTGTGTGAAGTAGATTATGCTAAGAGACAGTGACTGGCTCAAGGTTACCCAATGGCTAAGTGTTTTGAATCATGCTCTCCTAAGTCCTAGTCCAAACTCTAATCACCAACTCTCTGTTTTCTTCACGATCTAATGGTCACTAAAATCCCAAACTGGCACATTTGGAAGTTTTTGTTGGAAAGACAAAGCTTGAGTCAATTGTTGTTGTTGTTTAGTCATTTAGTCGTGTCCGACTCTTCGTGACCCCATGGACCAGAGCACGCCAGGCACTTCTGTCTTCCACTGCCTCCTGCAGTTGGGTCAAATTCATGCTGGTAGCTTCGAGAACACTGTCCAACCATCTCGTCCTCTGTCGTCCCCTTCTCCTTGTGCCCTCCATCTTTCCCAACATCAGGCTCTTTTCCAGGGAGTCTTCTCTTCTCATGAGGTGGCCAAAGTATTGGAGCCTCAGCTTCACGATCTGTCCTTCCAGTGAGCATTGAGTCAATTAGCACATCGTATTTTTTGTTCTCATCCATTTTCCTCATACAAATAATATATTTCTGTGAGAAGTGTAATGTAGATAAGTGCTCCAACTTCAACCATCCGAGAAGTTACAGAAGGTACATCCCTGACCAGGGAAATTGCTGTAGCTGCACCTTGTACATTCTCATCTTGAGCACATATTATACTATTCTGGTAAGTGAGCTATTCATACAACAAGAAATGTTTGTAAAAATGAGGCTATTTTTGCCTTGTGCTGCTTGTGTATCAGTGTCTGTGTGAGAAGCAGAGACAGCAGAAGCTGTATTACACCCTGTGTAAAACCTAGTTGGAACACTGACCTAGTTAGATCAATGAGATTGCTCCGTCCATGTATCGCTGTTAAAAAGGGGACTCAAGCAGCTGCTATGAAATCAATAAAATATTTAGGACAAATTACGATGAAGATCTAGTCTTTTGGATAAGATTAGTTTTTTAAGGGGAGAAAATCCCCAAACTCCACTTACATTCATTAATCTGTATTGTAATTGTTATGCACTCATTTGGGGAAACTTTATTTTATTAAAAGTAATATTTAAACATTCAAGTCATCTTCAGCTAAGTGACTACTTTTATTACCACTGTTTATGCTATGCTTCTTTTACGCACCCACCCCAAGTGTGACATGTGCACTTTAAAGTAAGAAACATTATTCATGGAAATAAGATAAAAACGGCTTACAGTTTTAAGTATTGACTTGACTCCTAGCCTTTGATAATTACTTCCTATCTCCCTGGGCTGCTGTGATACATACCTGCAAGGTGTCCAAGTCTATGTCAACACTAGAAAAAACATGATAAAATGGAGAACCTGCCATTGTAATTCTAATTCGCACTTACAATTGTGACATCCACAACATGATTTAGCCATTTAGTAATGCCAAAGTAGTTGATTCCTGAATTCTTTTTAAAAAAGAAAACACCTCATGGATGTTTAATTGTGATGATGTTCTGAGTGCAGATTCACTTTAGTGCTACATCCAAGATGCAGCAAGAAATAGCTTTGTACCTTTTGCAATGATTCTGATAGTTCCTGATCTCCTAATTTGACTTTTGGGGATTAGAAAAGGATTCAGTACAGTTTTGTTGATATCAGGAAACTATTTGCATTAGCTGGTGTAGGTTTTCTGCAGTCTTTTTGTTGATACCTTCCCAGTGCAAATGGTTAAGTGTACTGTGGAGACAAAGTGACTGTGTTGATTTCTACCGCTACGGTTTTAGGGCATGGTTTTATTATGCCAGAGAGATTCCTGATTGCCAAGTTTTGGCAGCTTTCCATTCTTAATATTACATTAGTAGTGAAAATTGTTTAAATAAATAGGTTATGGGGCACTAGGTATTTCTTTTAGCAGCTTTCTTTCTGTTATTATCTGAATATGTTTAGTATTTCATATTGATATATAGATGGAGTCTTCTAAATCAATTGTTGTTTGTATGTCTTATTCAGCTGCATCATTTGTTCACTGATAAAGTATTTGAAATAAACAAAAAAGACACAAGGACTGCACAGTTTTTAAAATAATGTGAAAAAACCAGAACATTACATCACTATTTCTTTTGGGAGGAATGAACTAATAATATGAACTTATATACAGCAAGTGAAAATAATTTGCCCGATGCTCACCTCCTCCAACAATGCAGCAAATATTTGTTGTTTATATTAGTACTATCACAGTCTTATCAGCGCATCTTCACTGTGATCATTGCTGTGTCTATGTCTTCTCTAATTTACTTAGGTTTTCTACAGGGACTACTCCATTCGGTTAGGTCTCATTCTCTCAGGCATTTAAGCAGCCCACTGGAACTTAAGTGTTATCTCAAAACAAGTATTTAGCTGAACTTGCGGAGATGCTAGCATAAGCTCAGTTCTGTTTTAGCCTTGTTCACAGCTTGCAATGTGCAGAGAGGGCTCTGGCTTCCTGTTGCTTTTGCATATGGCACTAAATTTAGTTCTGGCAAGAATCGCCATTTTTTTGACCTGCTTAATATTGGGGTTCCTACCCATCAGGATTTGCAATATTAGATTCAGTGTTAGGCACTGTGCAATTTTTATTTACATAGCTTGATGTGCATCTGCATGTACAAAATGAGCAAGAGCTGGAAATATGTTTATTTTCCTGCTTCGGGACCAGGGCATCCCTCCTCTTACCATTCTCTGGCACTTCTAGGAACAGGACATTATAAATATCGCCTAGACTGCAAGCCTAAAACTCCAGCTTGAGCTTCCTCTATCTTTCTACTGCAGTTCTGCTCCCCCCCTCCCCCCGTCTCTTAAGGCTACATATTGTTTCCTTGCATGTGTCTGAAATGGCCAAAAAGTTAAAATAAAAAAAATAAAATAATTTCTTCCAGTAGCACCTTAAAGACCAACTAAGTTAGTTCTTGGTATGAGCTTTCGTGTGCAAGCACACTTCTTCAGGTATCTTTAAGGTGCTACTGGAAGAAATTTTTTTATTTTTTTTATTTTGACTATGGCAGACCAACATGGCTACCTATCTGTAACTGGCCAAAAAGTTGTTTGCTTTTGCACAAACATTTTGATTATTAATAATAAATCTCAGCAAAAGGGATAATTACATGGAATCTCAGTTTTGTAATGTTTCCACATGAAGACGCAAGTGGAGAGTGAAGAACAGAACATCAACTGGACACTTTTGATGGAACAATAAATAGATTTGTCAGGCTTAAATCTACACTGTAGTGACGAACCCAAACACATTAATGAAATAGAAAATACAAACCTTTACATTTGTTGTGTTTAGTGGAGACTTCAGAGTCCAAATTTCAGAGACATTGAATATTCTCTAGTATAGCTGAATAAGATTAAAAGGTTCATGACCTGGGGAACAAGATAAAATACTAATCAGTCCCATTTATCATTCATTCCACCAATCAATCAGAAGTTATTCTATGTGCCAACACAACTTGTGAGTTAATATTGCCTTGGCCATCAGTAATGTCCTTCAGGATAACCTAAAAAAAGACCTATCTTTAGCTGCTAACGACAGAAGTAGCAACAGGTTTGATAAAGCAGCCATTATCATAATTGTGACCATGATGTGAAATCAAGGTATTTGAATCTGCTGACACAAATTAGGTTGTGGCTTGGTTTGCACATCACAGTAAGCTAAACTACATGCTGCATGTGAATGTGCATACTCCTGAAGAGAAGCATGCAACCACTTTGCTCCTCCCTGTCCTTTTTATTCCCATGGTGCATTTAGCTAAGGCCTGGCTTTGTGGAACACGCCCTCCAAACATGGGCTCATGGTTAAGTTCTCTGCTCACAAACAAGCTTTGGCTACAGCTTAACTACAAGTTTGGGTTTGGACTACCCACTAAGCTAAATCTTGACTTATCATAGAAGTAGTCAAAAGGCCAGAGAGAGGCAAAGCAGCTGCAAACTCCTATCCAGGAGCCTGCTTGCTTGCATAGTCTTGGCAAGCTATCATTTGGCTTATTGTGTCTTGCAAACCAGGCCAGTGTGGCTCAGAATTTCCATGTGAATTAAATATCTTTCAGTACCTTATTTTCAGTAAGCTACCATTTCAACTGAACATGTATATTTACATTGTGTAATTCTCTTAATAATTCTTCCCAACTCTTATGGGAATAATACGTTGGTTTTCCTGCCAAGAATCTGACACCCATTCCTGCTCACTCTACAGACCTCTGTTTTTAAAGAATTCCAGCACTATAGTTGGGGAGTCTGGTTGGGGAGTGTGAGTACTAGTTTAAAAACCAAAACATATCAGAGTACTGGGATAATATAGCTGGCACCAACCATTTTATATAGTCTTCTCCGCAGCTAAGTCTGTTCCACTTTCCTTTAAGTACAGAAATATGCTTAGGATCCTAAATCTTTAACAATACGATGAGTACCATACATCAGTATATTAATGTGTACATAATAGGTTACCCACGGGGGAATTAGTAATACCATTATGTTGACAAAAAAACTTCGTCTGATTGCCCCAGTCTATCAGTATATCTCCTGCAAAACAAATGATGTCATTCAGTAAGGAGTTGTCTTCCATTATAATAAAACCCATTATAAGCTCACAGTCTACCATTCAGATGAGGAATGGTATTTAGAGACTCACGTCCAAGTTCTGCTGACCGCAGTCACATGAATTTTCCTGCCATATAATTAGAACTGTGTGGAAGGGTGTTCCATTTTAGAAAATCAGAAATGCAACATGTCTGAGATAGAAAGAAACTCTGTGTGTACTGCATAGACAAACATATTGATTAAATTTTATAGCAATTTGGACAAATGGAAGCATATTTTGGTTTAAACAGATAATTATATAATGTATATTTGAATATTTCACCTGTACTGTGCCCACTAATTTAGTCTTTTGGAGATTCCAACTAGAGTTGCAAACTTCTGAGCAACATCAAAGAGTTTCCATTTAAAAACATATTAAAACTTTATCTGAGAATATTCTTGTCTTAAACTTTAGATGTAGGGGAGAATCCTTTCCTCTACATCCCCTAGGGCATTACTTCTTAGACTTTTGAAAATTGAGGCCATCTCCAGAATAATGAAGCTAATCACATACTCCTAAAAAACCCTATGTGTACATTGCTAGTGGCCCATAATTTTCAAAGTATATGAGGCTAGCATTCGTATGGAGCTCCTTTTACCCCATTTCATCTGTACCTTGTTAACTGAGCCCATGTAGTAGCATCCTGAAGCATTAAACGGGTGATATTTCTGTGTCCATCCACTTGTTGAATAGGTAGCAATGCCCTGGTTTTCAGGATTTAATTTGTGCCAGGTCTCACCATGATTTCAGTCTTGACAACTGTTTTCAGTGCCAGGAGTCCAAGACTATATCTGTTGTTGTTGCCATCTGTCTGTCTCAAGAGACAACGGAGTGCAGCCCCGGAGATGAAGTCAAATTGCTGCATTAGCAACACCGAAATCACTACCCTGGAGCACAAGCTTAGGCAGTGTGTATGGAGGTCCTGGACTGCCCAGATAACAATACCCTCTTCATCAGCCATGCTGATGGGGTCCAAAGGAAAGCAGAGCAACCGGTTTGCCACCAGCTAGGCTGCAGGAGTTACCAGAAGAAGGTGTACAAGGCCCCATCCAACAGTCTTAGGGACTCCACTCCTGATTTGTGTAGGGTTTCCTCCTTAGCTTTTTCTCCTGAAGATATCCTGCAAGGCAACAAAGGTTAAGGATCAGAGAACCCTTACCTGGTTTAGCTGGCCAGTCTAAGCTGTTTACCAGGATGTGACTGGTGTCTGGGACAGCTTCTGGGAGCCACAGGTGTGAGCTGAGTGCAGGATGTGGACCAAAGGTGGACAGCCCAGAAGGAGCTGTCCCCCACCACTGCCAGTACCTAGTGTAAACCCTCAGAATGCTACAAGGAGGGGGAA
The DNA here is from genome assembly GCF_965112155.1 of Podarcis liolepis. Lineage (NCBI taxonomy): Eukaryota > Metazoa > Chordata > Lepidosauria > Squamata > Lacertidae > Podarcis > Podarcis liolepis. Next base: position 49,864,121 of record NC_139564.1, read on the forward strand.
GAATTGGACTAGCCAAGGTTCTGCTGGATCCTAAGCCCAGCTATCAGTGATGGACTAGATTTGGGCCTCTCTGATGTGCTACCCTAGAGCTGATGCACCCGCCCCACCCCCCACCTCAGAATGTGGGGAAGACACACTACCCTACCTTCTGCTCTGGCCAGCATGAGTGGCAGGGCTTCAGATATGATGGTGGCTCTGCTGCTCTGTTCAGCCCCACTGGTCCCTGGTCAGGAGTTAGGATTGCTCCCTAATTTGGTTTGGATTCAACCCTTTTCTTTTGACCCACTCTAGCTGCTATGCATACCGATTTTGCACCATTAGTGCCACTTTCAGAAGTTATTGTGTCAAGTCTAATGCCATGTGTAGAGCTCAATGATTATTTCTTTTTTGAAAACTGCTGCAAGTATGTTGTTTTGAACATTCACAAAGTATACGAAAAGCTAATGCATTTTGTGTATTATGCCAGCCTTCTTGCTAACATCTCGGTATTTGACCTCAGCATCTAGGACTATCAAAGCAAATACCATATGAGAGGTCAGTGTGATAATAGATTCTATATCCTCAGATTTTTTTTAAAAAATGTTGTCTACAATTATGCAGCCTTTACAGTATTTAAATTGACTCACAATCTGATTCAAAACATCCACAAGAAAGTCTTCCTGGCCTGAATCCAAAGAACTGTGCAACTAGTTTCACATGCCAAAGAGAACTTTGGATACATTTCCCTTAAACAGCAGCCCCTTATTCCACTTGACAAACCTATTTTGAACTGAAGGGCAGTTTCAAAAGTAGTTTGTGACATGTCTGCTATTCAAAGGGGCGTGGAACATCAACTGGGCATGCCCAAGCAGTTCTCTGGGTCCCAGCTATTGGATCAAGTAGGGCTTGCTTCCTAGTAAGTCTTACTTAAGATTTCAGCTTCAGCCCACTGACCTTTCATTATTGTATTCCTACTTATAATTAAGCCCTCTCACTGAAGCATACAACAATTTTTACTGCACTATTTTTGTCATTTTAATCTACTGCCTTATCTGTTAAATTACAATTTTAAGGATGTCCCAAGATCTTACAGAAATTTATATGTGCTTGTGTTGTGTGTACCTTATACTCTTGTGAAGAGTCTATTCTATGTGATACAAAAAATATAGCAATTCAACTTTATAGTTGTATGGAAAGTAACATCATTAAGCTCCCTCTGCAAATATTTTTACTGCCATTTAAATTTAGACTCTTGTCATATGTCACATTTGATTTTATTTTATCTTTAGGCTAGTGAAAGCATAGCTAAAGGAAACAATCTTGGCTAAGCATGCCTTGAGGGTCCTCTCTGCCTGCTTTCTTCATGCCTTATACTTTTGTCACTCGAGCTGCATAGATGCACTCCAATAATTAATAGTAAACCGGGTGGGGAGAAAAAATTATTGGACCCCTTCTTGAGATCTTGTGTATAAAAAGAAAAAGTTCCCATGAGTGAAGTATATAAGTTAGCTTTTTTCAGGAAAAAGAAAAGGAATGAATTACATTTTTCTTCTTGTCCTTTAAATGAATAGCATAGTTTGGGTGAAATTATCAGGCAATTGCATGCCTTTTATGCAGATAATGCTATTTGATGAAAGCGGTGTTTTGATCTGCTAAGGATAATACAGATCCAGGGTTGGATTCATTGGTAAGAGTAAAGCTGTCTTCTGTGATAACTTCATCTCAGCATGAGGTCAGACGGGGGAAACTGGGATGGGGGATTAAAAAATGACACAGTCGGAGCAGTATTCAGTTCCCTGCTGTGCTCCTGGCTGCACACTATAGCTTATGTTTCTGATCTGTTATGGTATTGTCTGCTTTTCTCTCCCAGAGCAGAGATTGCTTAAAACTTTTCTTTTTTCAGCTAGAGGGATTAGTTCAGTGCAGCTTTTTTAATTAAAGAAACTGTATCTTTTTCAAGGCAATTTAAGGCTGCAGTAGAAGGCCACCAGCATTCATAACTTAGTACTATTAACTATAACAAAGAGTTGCTATACCTTTTAAATTTTAAAATAGGAGCCAATCTGCAGAATTTTAGAATTCATAATTGCTCCTTACCCAAAATAAGTAGCACTGAATGAATTACTGTCTAGCAGCTTCAAATATGATGCATTCCATTTGGCTTAGCTTCCTTTATTTAAACCCCCATGGTAATTGTAGAGTGTTTTAATTGCATAAATAAGTGAAAATAGTTCTGGTGTACGCCTCCTTTGTTCAAAACTTATAAGGAATATTTATCCATTAAAAAATGTCTGTACATATGCAACACACACATGCATAAAGTATTCAGTACTCAGGAAATATAAATTTGAGATGAATTTACAGCTCAATTTAACCAAGGTAAATTGATGGAAACCTCAAATATTTCAAATAAGGCCCATATGGTGATCACTTTACAAAGCATATAGGGATGGTGCTTGGGTTGCAACATACACATCTCCAGCTAAATTCCATGTCAGATCAATTAGAAACAGTTCTCCTGGACAGACAGGAACAGAGTGTGTTGCCACTAGACTGACAGGGTATAGACATGAAAGCAGCAATACTAGGTCCTTCCTATTATTATTATTATTATTATTATTATTATTATTATATTACTTTAATTGGAAAACAATATTGTGTTCATATTTTTATTAGTCAACATATATAAGATCAGTTGTGTAACCCCTCTCCCCAATGAAAGAAATTATTTCCCCCACCACTTTTCAGTCAGGCTGGTGTATACTGCTGGATGTATCAACTTGAAAGTTTTGCATTATGTGGTCCCTGAGACCTGTAGCTATGTTTGAGCTTAACAGTTGATGGCAACAACTGTTAGAAATTATTTCAAGCATTCTGTGGTCAGAGGAAATGGTACTTTAAGAAAGTCTATGAGGGTGTCATAGTTGAAACTAATTTTATTTCTACTCCAAAAAGTAAATATGAATATACCATAAATATATGTATTGGTTATCTGTATACTATATACAAATATATACAAATGTGTGATATATAATTAAGGACCATAATTAATGTAGCACTTTTAACTTGGAAAATATTTACATTTGTTGTGTTGCTTTTTTGTTCCCATTTTATGGAGAGAGAATTGAGGCTGCGGGAGAACGATTTGGCTAAATAACTCTCTTGCCAGCTTACACACTAAATCAGCGGCTGGATAATATTTTTCACTCAGTTTATCTACTCTGTCTTTCCATCATGGATGTTATAGGCAATTACCTTATAGTATAATATTTGACAGTAGATCCTGAGAAAGTGAACGTAATTCCATTGATTAAATTTAACAAGGTTGTGTAAGTGGCCATTGGGGAACATCTACCAGTGTTAAGGATTCTTCACAATAACTCAAGTGTGGGCAGGGGAGCTGAAGCATTTCATATCAGAAGATTGTACATGCCTGTTTTACTGTAGGTCCTGGGAACCTGCTGTCAGTCATAGTTTTCCAATAAAAGTGTGTATGATAAATAGACATATGAGCAATCGTCTCACATGAGATGGACATGAGCATGGGATCCTCATACCTGTGTCCGTTGCAGACTACTGTGTGATATACCTTAAAGGTAAAGATAAAGGGACCCCTGACCGCTAGGTCCAGTCACGGATGACTCTGGAGTTGCGGCGCTCATCTTGCTTTACTGGCTGAGGGAGCCGGCATGCAGCTTCTGGGTCATGTGGCCAGCATGACTAAGTTGCTTCTGGTGAACCAGAGCAGCACACAGAAATGCCGTTTACCTTCCCGCCAGAGCGGTACCTATTTATCTACTTGCACTTCATGCTTTTGAACTGCTAGGTTGGCAGGAACAGGGACCAAGCAATGGGAGCTTACCCCATCGCGGGGATTCGAACCGCTGACCTTCTGATCATCAAGCCCTAGGCTCTGTGGTTTAACCCACAGTGCTACCTGCATTAGGATTCCCTTAAAGACAGTTTGGCAACTGATAAAGAATTTTGCTGCCAGTTTATTGATGCGTGTGGATAGGGGAGAACATACTGTATCTATTCTGAGTTATCTGCATAAGCATTAGCTAAAGTTGTTTTTAGACAAATTTTTATAGTAAGTACAGAGCTTTAAATCCTTTACATGCCTCAGGTCTCAAGTACCTTAAACTCCCTAAGGTTTTAAGAATGGCCACTGTTACCTTCCGATAGGTATTGTTTCTAGGAAGGCAATGATATCTTACTTGATGAAGGTACTTTTCTATGGTGACCCCAGAGCTATGGACGTTTTAGTAGGTTTCTCCTTGATTTATTTTTTGGTAGCAGGTTAAATTATGTTTAATCCACTGGGCATTTGGAAACTAGGTGTAGATATTTTACTGTAGATTTTTGGTACTTTTGAATTATGGTTTTATACTGCTTGAATTTGATATACATTATATTTTTTGTTTCTAGCTTCTGTAAACCACATTGTTTACCACATTTTAAAAAAGAAATATGTAATTAATATGAAATTGCAATGACTAAAATTTTTGAGTGCAGCATACTTAAGAAATTACCATGGCTATGTACAAAACCTTGCTCAGTTAATAGTGGCAATAGTATAGTGGTGGTGATGTATGACAGCACGAGGATCCCTTGGATCCCTCCTGCCCCAGGCAATATGTGGACTCTGTCAAGTTGGTTCTTTTATGAGTCCATAGTAAAGAGGGTCAATGCCTGGGTGAAACTAAAGTACCATGCTTTCACTAGAGGTCAACCTCATCTAGAGCATTGGTTTATGCAGTGGAACACAAACTAATGTAGCAGAAAAGCATGACCCCCATTTAAAGGTTGATTTGTATGATAATCAGTACATTCAGTGGCTCCAGAATGGATGCATGTAGGACCCTAGTTTGCCTTAATTAAGGTAATTAAGACATATTTCTCATTGCAGACAGCCATTTAATTTTAGAGCTTAGTCAGTGATCTGAGTAGAATATTTGTTTTGCTAATTTATGGCCAAGCAAACTAAATTTCTCAAAATACCCATGGCAGCTTAGTAATATTTCTTTGTAAGGATGTTTTATTTATTTTTTTAAAAGAAACTTATCATATTTCTCTCTTAATGCAGTAAACTGGAAATACCTGTACAATGAAAGCTGCAGCTACAGTTTTGTTATATTTGACCTCAAAATCAAAAGACCCATTTACTAATTTATTAATGGGCTACTGACAGGGCACTGCAGCATACAGCATAGCTGAAAGATTTGATTTTAAACTGATTTACCTATTTAATTGGCTTAGATCCTAGTACTTTATTTTGATGATATTGTGGATCAGTCTGCTTTGTGAGATGTTGAGAGATAAATTGGGGCTTAAGTTGTAAACATTTATTTCCCATTAAATCTGAATGTTCTACCTGCCACCCCCCATTTTTAAAATAGAAAAAGATAACTAGGTTTATTTTCCTATGGCTTTTCTAGGATTTTTCTGCTTAATGAAAATTCAGAGTCTATAGTAACTTCATGTAATTACAAGATCTTCAGGCAGGCTGAAAGATTTTTTCAGCTGTCGTTAGGCACAAATGGATACCTGCCCTGCCTCCCAAATATAAGAAAATAGCAGCAGCAAAGTACAATTAGTAAGTTGAGGGGGTTATCTTTGGAGAGCCTTTGAGTAACCTGATACCACGCTGATCTGCTAGAATGCTCTCAGACTGCATGGCAAATATGCCCCCAAAGGCAGAGGCTAAAGGGGAGGCAGAAAAATGACCTAACTCTGCTGTATTTTCCAGAGGAAGTCCTAAATGACTGTTCAGCCTGATCCAGCTCAGGGATAAAAACCATGGAGCTAATTGTAGGAAGAACAAATGGGAATTGTAACTGTCACATTATGGCCAGCCAATAAGATTGATGGAGCAACTGAAACACCCCCCTTCTTCTTTTTTTAATATCATGCTTTCTTCTTATCCACAGTAATGCACAGAACTTGCTCTTTAACTCCCACCCAGTCAACCTCTTATCTAACTATCCTCAACCACATCTTGACGCATACCCCCAAAGCAAACTTAGTGGTTAGAAACAATTTCCTCGGATATGAGTTGTATTTCAGTGCCATTTGACAAGCATTTTTTTAATGCACTTGAGTACCTTTAAAAAGGAGAGAGAGAAATAGAGAGAGAGAGAGAGAGAGAGAGAGCGCAGCAGCAGCAGCAGCAGCAGCAGCAGCAGCAACCACTCCCCTTCTACATAGAAGAGGTAGATTAACATGGAGGGGGGGCATCAGGGCAACTTTACAAGTCTGGAGAGGACATGCCAATGCCTGGATTTTCCCCCTCCCCGTTTTTATGGGTAGCTTCCAGCAGGCAGGAGCCAGAAAGTCGTGCGTCGGGGTTCAATCCTGCTGTTTCCTTTCAATTACACCTTGGATCTAAGAAGCCAAAGGGACTGGGAGGCTCTCCTTGACACTTTAATGCTGAAACACGTGCAACCTTTTTTCGTCTGGTACTGCAATATAAAAGTTTATTGCTAGTTGTCGTGGGGTGGGAAGAGAAGCAGTCTATTAAATTAATGCGCCGGCTAGACTGTAGATACGGGTGTGTTTTTTTAAATAAAAATATTATTAAATATTTTTAGTTCAGTCACGTCTAGTGACAGACTTTGGAAAGATGTTAGGATATTAGCCAGATCAGATCTGAAAGAAACGTGACTTAACGCACTTCAAATTAGCTTAAAGGCTAAAGCGTAATTAAACTCCAGTAAGCTTCATCCTCTAGTATTAAACTTACCCTCCGATCCTAAAACGCATTACTTGAAAGTAAGCCTCACAGCTTTAAGCAAGACGTTAAGACTGGACTGCTCCTCTCTGTTTTAAATAGTATTTTCTTTGCAAGGTACTTATCCTGTGGACTCGGTCTCTGAACTAGAAGGGGTGGCTTTCAACATATTCGCTACATCCCTTGCTATAAAATACACTGAAGAGAGGATAGAAAACGCAGAGGGCAGATCTGCCTAAAGAGATGGGAAAATTTGTCCTTCCCTTGGATCTTTGCAGTACTTTTCCTCTTGCAATTATAATGTTAGATTCTTTTTTTCTACACAGAGAAGCGAATCTAACTGGGGTGTGGGGTGTGACAATTACATTTACACTTAATTTTTTCCGGAAATGTACCCCCACCCTCCAAAAATACCCTTCCTACACTATACTTTCCTGTTTACTCACTCCTCCGCATAGCAGTTTCAAATTTAAGTGTAGCCCAGAAAAATGCTTTATGTTCGAGGATTTCTCTCATCGGTGCTGCGACTGCTTTTAGGAGGCAGCCCAAAGGCAGAGGAAGCTGCTGGGCCGTCGCTATTTTTTGAGGAGCGAGAACTTGAAAGGATTCTTTGATGAGCCTTCGAAGTTTCTTTAACTGCACCTTGCCATTTCCTTTCCACTACCATGGTGGAATCCGGTGTCGAAAGCTGCCTTCAGAGCCCACCCTCGCCCATTGCCACGCGCCTCTCTCTCCAACTAGTAATTTCAGTGCCCTTTTCACACGAGCGGGTTGGCAGCCTCGGAACTTGAGCGGGCTGTTTAGATTACGAGGGCGTCGTGCCTCGTCCCCTGTCGTGGCGAAGAGATTTGTTTCATCACTGTGCTGCCCAATTTCCTGCTGTCTTCACCTACCGAAGGGTGTTTAAACACGAGTGTGTCACTCCTTTTGCTTGCAAGGCGCAGTCAGGAAAGAGGATTTTACGTGGTCAGAGTAGTGCCCACATTCGTTAACCGACAAGGTGAGCGAGGTCTTTTGGAAGGAAAAAGTCAGCTGCCGTCGCAGGCACCGGCCCCCACAGGACAGCAGCCCAACGGAGATTGCTCAGTATGTGGCCACAAACCTACCTGTTCGCCCTCGAAGAGCTAGCTCCCTGTATGGCAGACTGGCCTTCTGCCATGCCTGCTGCACTTTTTACTCCACACACACCTGCTTTTCACCCACGGACCCACCCACCTACTTTGTTTGTTGTGAGCCTCGATCCTGACGAAGAGTTCTGTGAAGCTCGGAAGTTAGCTCGGTGCTCTGCGATTCTACATGGTTCTAATGTATTACGATACAAGAGCGTTACGCTACTGTCTGTATCTGTTTGCATGTACATCCTCTCTTGTGAATTTAATACACTTCCCCATCACAAGTTTTTGAAACCTGGGAAGGCAAGAGGGGGGAAGCGTGTATATGTGTGTGTGGTTTGTTGGGGGACCGACGGCTTTCTGGCTGCTGTGTTACACAGGACGCAAGGAGTAAGGAAATGCTAGGATGTCCAGCAGACCATTTCTCCCTGTAAAGGCGCAGTCACCTAGGAATATTAACTGAGAAATAAGTGGCTTCTCCCAAGTGAGTGAGGTTAGTGTGGCAGCCTCAAAGAGAGAAAATATCCGCACCACCAAGAAAATAAGGTATACATAAGTATTACTGTATAGGATCTTAACAGGGAGGCGTAAGAGGAGACAAGAGAAAAGACGTGGCATGTTATCTTCCTCGGGGCGGGAGAAAGAATTGACGCGGACGCGGACGGGAGTCTCAGTGTAAACTTCAGCTTCGGAGCGGGCAGTTGGCGGAGTCGTCTCTTGCCCAGCAGATGCCGCGTAGCCCAACGAGGCAAGAGCGCGCGTCCGGGTGCATGCGAGAGAAAGTGAGCGAGGCAGTCACACTTTCGCCCGCTGCGCGCCGAAGAGGATTCGTCCCAGCTAAGAGCGCGTTTCCCGCGCCTAAATTTCAGAGGGAGGGCTGGTCCAAAACCCGCCGGTCATTAAGAGGAAATGAGACAGGGACCGACTTCCAGGCTTGCGTAGCCGTGCAACTCAGCCCTGCGCCTTTGCATTCGGCGCTAAATCCCAGCAGAGTTCATTAGGACTCACTCCGAAGTGCGCCTAGGATGGCAGCCTTAATTACAGCCCTCTGCTATGCTTCCTCATCAATCTCGGAGGCAGTCATTTGCTTAGCCACCCTCGCTCTAATGACTCAGCTGACCTAACATGCCCAGCCTATGAAACAACAGCCAAGAGGAGGGAAATTAAAAGTGGGGGGTAAACTACAGTAGAAGAAAAACAAACACGCGCCACCACCAAAGTATTGCCTAAGAATAGCAGCGCCCTTCCCATCGCTCTGAAGAGAACAGGGTCAAGTGCAAACATTTAGCGCAGTTATTTTCGCACCACCCTCTAGGACGTATAAATAAGGATAGGTGGAGAGATAAATAGGCAAATTCCATCCCAATCGCAAGCGGTGCACACCCGAGTCCCTCTCCTCCTCGTTCAGGCGGCGGATCTGGGCGCATGTATAATGAGGATCTGTAAGTTCATTAGTGTTTGCAATCAGCGGCACGCAGACACCCTCATCAGGGCAGAAAGCTGCAAAGAGCCATTCATCAGCGTGAAGTGTTGTTCACGGATGACCCCTAAATCATGGCACTAGTGGTAGATGCACTGATTGGACACAGCATGGGAGCCTCGGCACTTTACATTAACCAACGGAGGCAGTGGGGAAGAGAAAAGGGGACGAGGCGGAGGTGGTTCAGTCCATCTGACAGCAGAAGGCAGCAAAAGGGACGCCTTGGCGGGAAAAGCTCGGGCAAGGAGAGCGGCTGCCCGTTTGCCAAATGCCGGGGCAGAGGAGCCGATGATTATAAATGGCCAAGTCCATTCCCCAGCGCCTCGGCCAGGGGAATGGACCTCCCCTCGCTTTATGGTAGGCGCCTCTCTCGCGTGTGCGTCTCTCTTCCCCTCTCTGGCGAGGAAGGCAGGAGCTGAAGCGGCTGCCTCTGCCGAGCCTCCCTTTGGGGTCTCCCCCCTCGCTTTATAGTTAGATCCTCCCGGCTGCTGCTGCTGCTCCTCCTCCTCCTCCCCCTTCCCTCCCCCCGCCTTCTGTGGCACTTTATTTTTGGGGGTCGTCCTCGCGCTTTCTTCCATCTCTTGAGAGAGGGCGGGAAAAAATAATAATAAACTCCCCGCGCGCGACTCTTGCCAGGAGAAAGACGAGTAGCCCGGGGAGCTGCGGAAAGTGAACTCCTCGGGGCTTGCCCCTCTCTCTCCCTCCCTCCCTCCCTCTTCAGCCTCCCCCTTCTCTTCAGCCCCTGGCAGGACAGGGAAAGGAACTTGTAACAGTTTTCTTTTTCTTCTCTCCCCCCCTCCCAATTCCCCTCATTCTCCACCTCTTTCCCGCGATTTCCCCCCTCTCTCTGTCTCTCTCTCCCTCAACCCGCTCCCCGTTTTTGGCAAAGTGTATGGTGCGTGCGCTGCCGCTGCTTCTGCTCTTCCCGGCGCTGTTGGGCTAACTGAGGAGAGAAGGCGGAGGAGAGAGTCCGCGCTAAGGCGCCCTGGGTAAGTGGCTGCGTTTCGCGCGCTTTGCTGGTCCTAGTGCCCGCGTCCCAGGCTGAGGTACCGAGGAGTTCCGATGAGGAGCCGGTGCGCGCGGCGGGGCGGGGGGTGGGGGAGAAAAGGGGTCCTTCTTTCCCCGCTTCCTTTCCCTGCTCCCTCACTTTGAACTCTCGCCTATTTGGAAAGCTCCCCTTGAGTCGCCTGGAAACTTTTTCTTTTGGTTTGGGCTTTTGTTCTTTCTCTCTCTCTCTGCCGGCGGCTTCGCTGCCTGTCAGCGGGAAGAGGAGCAGGGACGGCGAGCGGGCGCAGTTGGGGGTGGGGAGGGGGGCGAGAGAGACAAGAGAACCCAGAGCGACTTTCGTTTGGTGCCAAATGTGTGTCTTGACGGTGCCCTGTGGAAGCGATGCAGCGCTCCGCCGCCGCCGCGAAGTATAGATGTTTCTGAGACTGTGGACACCGCAAGAGGCGCAGAAGGAAGGGTAGCATTGCGTGTTTGGGGTGCGTGTGGGGGGGCGGGGGGTGATGGTTGCTTCAACTTGATCAGCCGCCACCTCGTGCGAGACAAGACAGAAATGTTGCCTTGACTAGGAGACTCGTCTGTTGACATACGTGGTGTCGTCGTCGTTCCAGCGTCCTTTAATTTCTAAGGGCGAGCGGAGGATTTTGCCTCTTAGGATTCAGTAGGTTGCGCTTTGCTGATTTATCGACCTTCTCTGGTCACGCAAGGTGTACATACGCATTACTTATCCGAAACATTTCCCTCCTAAGCAAGCAAAAATCTAGTCTTCTACGCTACTGGACTCTATACTTTAGATTTAGCACAAAACTACTGCTTTCATAGCAATTTCATTTCTTTCCTTCCCCCTTCATTAGTCCAGACGTTTATTTGCAAGTGTGTAAGGGAAACTGAAGGAGTATAAATGCCAGCCTGGGCTTAACTTGTGGTAGACTTAGGTATGGTTTCTGTTATCTGTATGGATAAGATTGTCTCTTTTCATAGCAGTGCACTTCTTATCTGTTGACAACGTATTTGTCAAACCTTTGTAGACAGTAGCAGAATCCACTGGGTGGTCTCTGGAAGTTGGACGTTCAGACTTTACTTAGTCTTTTGTTACTGTGCAGTAACAGAAAAACTGTATTTTGATCTTTCTTTAAACTGTCAAAAAAGCAAGCACAAAAGAGACGTCTATACTCTAGAAGATCAGATTGCAGTATATGTTTAGTCTGAACAAAATCACAAATTGCTTATAGAATGTTAATTGCAAAGTATTTTTCTCCCATGCGTTCACTACCTGTTATCTGAAGTTTAATAATCTCAAAATAACTTTAATGGTAAATCAGAATATATTTCTGTAATATGTGCCTGTTATGTTTCTGTATGCGGAATCTCAGTGCTGTGATTGTATTGTGATTTGCAGTTTTAAAGCAGTTCATATAATGCCTTAAAACATGTCTTTGAGAGATCCAGTTTTTCACATATTTGATTTCCAGATTTAGGACTGCAGGCTGATTCCTGCTTAACTTGGGAGTAAACTGTAGGTGATTAAGAAGCACTTAATTCTGAGTAAGACTGCAAAAGAATGCTTGCGCTCCAATTAAAAATGCTCATTTTCTGGGTATGAACTCTAGTATGCATCAATAACTATAATGTATCGATACCTATAGTGATGCACTCATACAGATATGCATACTGAAGGTGTTCAGAATTAACAATTTTAAACCCCCTTAAAAATGCACATATATGCTTAAGAGTTAGCATATCCTGGCAAGGGTGGGGGCATCTAGGCCACCATAAGAACTCTTGACCATACACACAGCCTATATCAGAATCTAGGAAATCTTTTTTACTGTATTATGATGTTCTTCTTTCTCTATGGTCAACAACTGCTTACTCACTTTGAGATCCTTTGCTCCAATAAACTGAAGTGACTGGATTTAAGCCATTGTTGTCCCATTGGAGTCTATAGTATGATAGTTGGTGTAAATTAAAGTTATTGCACTTCTAATGTGGTAGATTGAGAGTAGTTTCAATAAATTTGAAGATAGAAGGCTTAAATGTGCGATGTATAATTTCTGTTGACCTAAGAAGTAAGGAGGAAGTGTTTCCCTGCATGTGAAGAAATAGAGGGGAACTATGGTTCTGATTCTCAAGCCAGTTATTTAGAGTCAATTCTTGCTCAGTAGGACTACTTAGGAGTAAGTGGTTGGCTGCGGTAAGTAGAAATAGTATAGGAAAAAGTACAGGAGAAATTGTATCCTGGGAAAAGTATTTTATAGGACAGGGAAGAGACTGCAATCATACTCATGACACAGTATCAAGCTCGTATTAGTAACACTCCTTTATGCAAAATATAGCTACTTGTCGTTCAAATGTCAGTAAAATAAAACATCTTGAATTGAATGAAGCTCAAGTATCCAATTGTGAAATTGAAACACAACACTATTGATTGAAAGCAGTGAAAAATGCTTATTGTCCACTCTATATTTAGCAGCCATCACCACCCCATGTCTGGAAGAATTGTCATATTGAATCTTAGCCATTTTCTAATATTTTCTTAAGAATGCAATCGGTGAAAAAAAATACTATGCTTTAAAAAAGCTTAGGTTTATGACCTCCATAGAACCTTGTCCAAGATTCCAGTACTGTCAAGATAACACTGCTGTTGGTTTCACTGATATTCAGATTAAATCCTACTGCCAGTGCAAGTCCACAGTTCCCAGAGAACCACCAGGCCTTATATACGATGGTGTATTGGAATGAGTAGTCCTCAAAAAAGCCAAAATGGCTTTAATTTAGGGTCATAAAATCAGGATTACCTGAATAAATGACTAAAAATGCTATCTTTAAATCTATCTTGACCCTATCAAGTAGTCCCATTGACCTCAACAGAATTAAGGCAGAATAGATAATTTTCAGATTGGGACCTAAAATTACAAGGTTTTTGTAATTTAGCAGAGTTCATACACATTTTAATTTTCATAATTCTTAAACACATCTATGACATTTTACTTTTTTAATACAGCAGTAGAGCAATTTTATGCATGGGGATGGCTACAATTTTCAAGGTAAATGAATAGCTTTCTGTGTTTGGTTTGGTTTGGTTCTCTAACCTGTTTGTAAGGTTTGTCGTGTTAACAGGTATATTGAGGATCTTAACATTTGGTGTGCAGAACAGAAACCTTCTGTTACTTGATTGTGAGGAATCTGTTTGCTTTAAGAGAACTCTACTATGTCAAGTGTGTTTGATATACAGTACTGAAAGAGACCTTTTCCTCAGTAACTCTTTGAAGTTGGAGGTTTCAGTTATGTTTTCCATTCATACTGTCTGCTTGAGAGTGGCAAGTTTGAAAGGATTTTAGTTTTTTTATTGAGTTATGGTGTTAACAGGCAATGACCTAAAGGCTGGCAAAAATTGAAAAATATTTAAATGTTAAGTATAATCTTAATATTGGCAGTTACCAGTTTTTAAGAAGCCAGGTTTTGAAAGTTAGAGATGCTGTAGAGGATATCACCGCAGAGACATACTCTCCCCTTTTTGGTTCTGAAACTAATGACTTGCTTTTGTCTTATAAAACCTGATTTATTTTATGTTTTCTTCATAGCAGGCATTATCATAAATGTTTTCTTATAATTGAGATTAATGTGGCTGAGCAGAAGGAGTGGTTTGGAGGGCTGTATTCATTTTGAGTGTTGTTCTAATCAGTTTTGGATACAGCATTTCACAATATATCAGTCTGCATCCAAACCTGCCTTATTATGTAGAATTAACTTGTTGGTGATTGATAGTAAGACTGCTCCATCTTGAGAAGTCATTTGTTTCAAAACAAGTGTTAGGGTTTCTAAGATTTTCAGACCACTGGGTCATGCAACTTTGACCTTATTGTGGCCTGAATGAAGCTTGAGAGAAAAACTGAAGAGGAAACAAGTTTCTTTTTTTGGGAGGGGGGACAATACAGGTGTTTAAGTCACTAATTAGAGACAGATTTGTACACTTCATCAAACCAAAGCATGACAGATATAAGAAACAATTTGTGATAATACTATTTTTTCTCTGCACTTCCATTTATTTTCAAAAATATTTTGAAATACGATGTTTTAAAAGAATCTTATATCAGTTTGTCACCTGGCTATCTGTTGCATGCTAATAGTAATTACTCTGGGGATGAAAGGTAATACACAGGGAAGTTGTTGTTTATCTTTTTCTACTGCTTTTAAAAACTGTTTAGTGGCTTCTCTAATTCCTGCTGTGAAATTTGCATATTTTCTCCTCTGTCTATATTCCTATCAGTTCTGTCAGCATTTAGTTCCAGACAAAAAGTAAATATTCACATTTTACAGTGGGGTTGATACACATATACAGTTCACTAAAATTATTCTCTGGCAGAAAAGACTGAAATCTATAAGCATTTTAAAATAAAGCAGAGAAGTAAAATATGATCCCAAGTAAAACAAACAGGGCACTTTTAACACACGTCAACTTAGGTCATTTCAGTAATATGAGATCTTGTTTATGTGGCATTACTTATATTTTATATTAAATATGTTGTTGCATGATTTATAGTTTGAAGAATGCCATTTTCAGGCTATATTCCGTTCTTGAGTGATGGGGGGGGGGGGGAATAAATTTCAGAAGTGCAGTTCCATTCAATTAGAAAACCACAAAAATGTCCCAATTGTGAAATGTCCCCTAAACTACTTTGTTTAATATTTGACACCTTTGTGGCGTAGAGGTGGTATGTTTCATAAATCTGTGGCACTGCTTTGTCTTCGCAGATTCTGTTTATATTATATATTAGTGGGGTAGCTGCACTTAACTCCCTTACGAGTTCTTAGAATGTGCATGGAAACAGTATTGTTTGCAGAGGGACTCTAAATATCAGGATGATATATATTTTCTATATGCAAAACATTAAAGTTAGTAGAAAACCTTCACATAAAAAGAGAATCTTAAATTTATTCATGTAGGAAATGTCACAGCAAAGAAGAAAAACCCTGCTTTTTACTTACTTTATTAGTGCCAAACTATGGTTAGGTATAAGGGATATTTATAATATATATTTTATAGCATAAACAAAGGACAGGTTGATGGTTTTACTCTGAATATCACAAGTTTCATTAGTTTGATATTGGTAATCAGTGCTAATATATTATTAGTGTATTAAAGTTAGAATGCATGTTAATTTCAGAGTCGAGGAGTAAATAACAAACACATTAAAATTAAGATTATTGGAAGAGCTTGGTCCGAGTATGTTGCTTATTTGACCTTATCCAGCCTCACTGATATATGATGATCACATGGATGCAAATAACATCTGAGTTTCCTGAGTCATCCCATGTGAAGAATTTTTTTTATTTTTTTTTTACAATTATAGTAATGCATTGCAGTAAACTGGTGTTCAAGTGTGGAAAAGCAAACATAGTGAACAAGTGTTTGTCTTTGAGGGGGGAGGAGTATTTCCCTCTAAGATGAACCATACGACAAAACAGGCTTTAGTTCAAAATACTATTTTGTAAAGCAGCAGAATATTATTTCCCTGTCATTGTATATGTATGCACAACTCAGAGTCTGTACAATAAACACTTTTCATCCTTTCATTTAATCAGAGGGGCACTTGTCTGCAGGATGCAAACATGCATTCTGTTTTTGTTTTTGTTTTGATATTCTTTCCACTCAAACTTTGTGGGGTGTTATGATCTTACGGACAATATTAGTGGAAATTGTGTTCACACAAACTGAGAATGCATGTCTGCACAAGCTATTGTGGTGATGCAATTCGCCATTGAAAGAAATGAGACTACTACTACCACAATAATTTGAAGATAGGACTTTACATTTCTTATGAGAATAAAAGCTTTATAAAACACCCACAACACTGTGATATTTATTCTTTTTTCTATGACTGTATTTAAAATATTAATGAACAATGTAGTCTACAAGGAAGAGAATAAACTATAGTGTAGTATTTATGTTCGCTTGAAGTTACTGCATTGGTTTGTCAGAGGAAAAAGTGTTGTAATGTAACATTACATTACAGTATCAGTGTTATATATTAATGTCTACTCAGAAGTCCTATTGTGTTAAATTGGTATTTACTCCTAGGTAAGCCTGTATAGGATTTGCAGCTCAAGTGAAGAAACAGCTGTCTGTAAACTAGTCAGTTTCTTTGCATTTTAAAGCATTATAGGAAAATGGCTAAACAGCATTAATTATAGAAATGGAGACATGGAATAATGTACTTAAGGCGGAAATTTTAAGCTTACTTTCCCAAAATCAAAACCATTGGATTTAATGGGTTTTACTTCTGAGTAAATATATTTCAGGATCTTGCAAAAAAAAAAAAGTTCTATCAGAATTAATAGCATTCTCATGTAATGGCTGCAATAAAATGTTTAAGTCACACTGGTTTTTTAATGGGAGGGACCCCAGTATGCTTAGCTGGGTGTAGAATTGCAGCCATATAGGTACTGGGTGTGGGATGTACGTTACAGTTGGGCTATAACAAATAACTGTATTGCTTGCTATGAGGAGCCTGAGTTTTAAAATAAGAAGGAAACAACCATTGTGTCTAATTTCGAATTAATTTTTTTCTGATACCTTGAAAATACTGTGGCATACAAAGAATTAAAAGTGCAATATTTGTTATAAATATTGCAAAGAAAAGTGACTAAAGATTTAATTCTCTTGTGAGCGGTTACTTTGGACCTTTCTGGGTAACATACAGTGGTACCTCAGGTTAAGTAGTTAATTCGTTCCGGAGGTCCGTTCTTAACCTGAAACTGTTCTTAACCTGAAGCCCTACTTTAGCTAATGGGGCCTCCTGCTGCCGCGCCGCCGGAGCCCGATTTCTGTTCTTATCTTGAAGCAAAGTTCTTAACCTGAAGCACTATTTCTGGGTTAGCGGAGTGTGTAACTTGAAGTGTATGTAACCCGAGGTACCACTGTACTGGTTAGTTGAGTAAGCTGTGAGTCAGGAAGTGCTTGATTCAGTTTAGCCACACTTGCACTGAGTGATCTTAGCCAACCCACTATCTTTCAGCCTCAACACTTGCTTTGTAATGTGGGAATAACAATGCTGACTTTTTAACAAGACAATCACTGGTAGGACAGCTGAATCAGAATTTGGGCATCAGCAATTATTTATGTTTGTATCCTACCTTTCTCATACCATGGTACCCAGGTGGTCAGTCATCCAGACATTGACCAGACCTGCGTCTCATGTGACTTTATGCCCTGAAAATTATCAGTCAGTTATTATTTCAATGTGTTGGGTGCTGTTTTCTACTTTGGATTCCCTGATATCTTGTATAGGTCCTGATTACTGATATCCTACATGTGAAGTGTTTTGAGCACTTAGAATATTGGGTGGAATCCAATTACTGCACTTGCACTCACAAAAGGGCTTTTGATTCAGCAGAGGCATCTGCTAATGGAAGAAGATGAGATAATTTTTGCCAATTCCCCCTTCTCCCACCGCTCCCCCCAAATCAGCTCCAGACAGTTGAGGAATCCTCTCCAACAGGGTGGAAGTTAGTGTGGGAGGGCGAAGGAGGGATGGCAGAAATCAACTATATCCTCTTCAGTTAGTGGATGCCTCTGGTACGTATATCAAGAGGATTTATGAACACAAATTCCCCACCCCCAGTATTATATAGAAATTACTTTGAAGTGAATTTTTGAAACCAAAGTGATGTTAAAACAGTGTTGCTATTTACGCAAATTATCAAGCAGAAGAATTTTGGTTAATGACTAATTCCTTGTCCTTTAAAATATCATTTAAAAGTTTTCTTTTAGCTATTTAGAAAGAAACAAGAATGTGTAGTGCTGTATAAATACAGTTGGCTGAATTTTGCTTATAGAGTGTCAAAATTCTGGTTAATCTGAAACTGCAAAAGTAATGAAATTTTCTTTAGCAGTAATACTTTATCTCTATTTTTTTATCTAATATCAATAGGCTATAACTACTGAAAAAACAAGAGGAGCATGCTACTAATTTCACAAAATGTCAAATTGTTGAAGTTAGTTTAAAAATTGAACTATGTGCAATTAAAGTGTTAAGTGTATTATTAACAACTATGGTAAGACTGAAAAATTAGTGTACATCCTCCTACAATTAAAATAGTACCATTCTTTTCACCACAAAATGTTTCAATATTGCACAGTTACTGAAATGTGGGTTCTGCTGCTAGTATTTCCTCTGACACCCCCAGGTGTTATTACTTGCTGTAATTTCAGAATGGGAATCCAATAGGATTCATCTGGTTTTTCTTAACTCTTTTTCAGTAGTTATTGAGGCTAAGAGGTCACTGTAATTTGACGTAGTATTAGATATGGTGTATGGTATTTACTTTGAGATGGTCAATTTCATTGCAATTTATATCTGTCTCAATATTAAGCAACTATTCTGATTCATTACAATGCATCAATAAAGCTCACCTCATTTCTAAACTACATAGTCAATTATAATTTTGTACTATTAAGTTTCATAAATTCATAATTTCTTCAGCTGATTGTCCGCATTTTATCCTGTACTAGGAGCACTTTTAAAAGTAAATTTAGTTTAATTTTTGCATTGAGATTTACCAGTGAATATAAATTTCTTAACATCAGGATAAAGTCTGGTACTTAATTTACACCACTGGAGTGGAAAGCTATTAATTTCTGCTTAGAGCTCTATATCACTTATTCAGGTTTAGTGGCATCCTCTGTAGTTTAACTGGGGAAAAAGCTTAGCATTGTTCTCTCAGAACGTTCTGTAATAGGGGTAGAGCAGCAACTGGACATGAATGAATGCGCATGTAATTCTCTAGTTTTGGGTGGGGTGGGGGGAGGAGGAGAAGGAACAGTTTTGAAGCTTTATTGTGCAATGACCAGCCAACCACGTTGCACGCAACCTGCTGTTGTATCCTGGTTTATAAGGCAAGTAAGTATCCCCACTAGTTTAGAAAAGCGGGACTGTCATAAAAGATGGCACACCCAGGTTGAATACTTCATATTATGGAATGCTGAAAAGCAATGCTGAAATGTGACGAGACAGATTGATAAGACTTCAGGTGAGGCTTTTTAATTTTCTTTCATCCACTGCCGGTTGGCAAATAAAGATTTGGGGCAGTGGAAGCCTTTAAGCAGTGCAGTTTTTCTCCAGTTCATATTGAGCTTGAATTAACACGTATTGATCAGCTAATGGGAGACAAGATCACAGGGGTTAGATCTGTATTTTTACAATATTTTGTAAATTTGAATTCTCTTAAGCATCTATTCAGTTGTATAACTGCACGACACAATTGGATTTCCTCATATTCAGTTAATGAGAAAATTCCATAGTACTACTATAGTTTCAAGAATGGCATGAGGTTCCTTTTATTTTTAAAAGTTTAATGTTTTCAGAGTGTTTAGTATATTATAATTTTGATGTTCAGTGGCAGCCAAGGACATGAAATACTCACTTTTTTGCAGGGGGGAGACCTTCATTCCTCCATACGACTGGGCCTTTTTTAAAAAACAACAACCCTCAGTTTAATCATGTCTCTTATATAATGTAACATTTTTTAACTTGAGTACTCCTACCAGTGTAGATGATGGATTCAAGCTTCTTCTACAAATTAAAAATATTTAATCAGATGTTTAGCTTTCAAAAAAAATAATTGCTTGCTACAGCAAATCAAAACTAGCTCTTTCTTAAGTAGTTTTGGTAGAAAAATATCTTTGTAGCTGCTATCCTATATATACACCCGGGAGTTAATTCCACTGAATGCAGTGGTGTTTAGATATATATAGGATTGCATTGCAGATCAAATACTTGTGTTTAGCATTGCATTAAAAAACTTTTAATGTGTATAGTTCATGGTGAAAATGATTATAATTAAAATTAAATAAAAGTTAGATATTGCCCTCCATGGGATGGAGATTCTCCAAGTGTTTTCCAGATATTGTCAGAAGAATGTTAGCCATACAGTAAACAAAAAAAGAGCATTATCTTTCAACATACACATTTAAAACAGTAATGTAAATCTATAAAGCACAGTTTTCTTCAAATAGAATATAAAAACTTCAGTTAATTTATTTACTAGCACTATAGCCTTGTGCCCAATCCTATTAAGATAAGTGGGACACATCAGATAAATATGTATAGGATTGGGCTGTGGTGAATTTAAAATGAATTTCAGCTTATGTGTCAAGATTTTTGTATCTGTGAAGATTAAATAGTATTTGCAGAAGCAAAACAAAAATAAATAAATAAAAGAGCTGCAGAAAGTAAATATCCCACATAAATTGTTTTTTAAATTAGAGAATGAGGATGCTCTTACTCATTTATAATTTTGCTTCAAATTGGTATTTTTATATTGTAAGAATCAAGTCATTTGATAATTATTTTAATAGTTTTATACATATTGCAAGAGTGAGTTACCTAATTTAACTACGGAAAATGTAAATGGTGCTGAAATGCCCTTAAAATGTAACAAGTTAGCTACCTTGGTCCACGCCTCTATGTTTATGTATTGCTATCTGGAAAAGTAATGGCTCACTTGGAAATCTTTGGTTGTAGCTGAAAACGTTTTAATAGTGTACGTAGCCTATTTTTATAGGACAACAAATGTTCTACAGGATTTCACGTGTGTGAGTGCATGTGTGGTTTATTCCTGTTTTAATTCAAAGGAAACTTGAGCAACTGACATAGGACAATCCTGTGCCATAATATCCACTTATTATTGCTCAACCTTTGTAGTAGAGTGATGTTGTACTTTGGAATAAATTCTGATTTGAGCCAAAGTTAAATGTGGTCTTGCTGCTACTTCTGTGGTGATTTTTAAGCTGTTAAGGCTAGGCAAGAGTGACAGATATGGTGACTTTATAGTGTTGTGGTTCTTTTATATTATTTGTAATGGACAAGGATAGGATTGCACAGTTAACAATATTTGCTATTTATATTGTTGGACTGCGGTTTAAAAAATATGCCAGCATTTACTTGTAAACTCCTTCTGCTGTTATTTGCAGGAACACAATCAGAGTCTTTCACACAAGTAGACGTATTTTGTCTTAAAATTTTACGATATGGAAGTGACACTTGGATTGCCAGTCATATATTCTTCTGGAGGATCAGGATCAAATCCGCAGTTGAAGCTGATGTTGACCAACTTCAATGTCTTTGCCTAACCTACTGCACAGGGTTGTTGTGAGGATAAAATGATGAGAGGGAGCGGTGCATGCCAACAGGAAAGATGAGATATAACAGTAATAGCGAAATAATGGCAATAGCTTAGCAGGTGGCCACTGTGCCCCAGATTCTGAGTTTTTGAATGTCTTTCCCACCTAAAATTGTATAAGCAATATTTATTATTTCTGTTTGATAGCAGAAATATCTGCTATTTTATAGTTAGTAAATAAATTAGGTTTGGTCTTTGACGTAAGGCAGCCTTAGGATGTATAAAATCAGTAATAGCTTACAAAAGGTGGTGATTGCAGTTACCTTCAGTCAATATTTTCATTTGTGCGTCGCCTGATTTAAAATCAACCTCTGGCCTTCTCATCACATGGCCACCATGTGGATATTTTTTGAAATGGCCTCTATGTGGCACACATTTGATAATGCAACCCATTTCTTGTGATACAATTTGTTCTTTTTAACATGGCTTGTCTCCATGCTCCTTACAAACATTTCTGTCAGTGATTTGTGACTGTAGACTGTAGTCAGAAAAGTCACAAAATATGGCCACCACACAGCAGAGGCTGGTCTATTTGATAGCTATATTATGAGAAGCAGTTCTCAGTTTTCTTAGCCTTTGTTTTAAAAAACTTCAACAGATCAGTAGTATTCACTAGAAACTGCCTTGAAACTCTGAAACAAATTAGTGCTTTTCTGACGCAACAAAGTTTCTTTCAGTGTTCTATTCTTATCTGTTGTATGTAAATATTTACACATTTCCATAAATTGAAAATGCTACACATTGTTTTTTTAGCAGATTTGTAATTGCATAATAATCTGTAGTAATGGTAGCCATTGCTTACATGTTAATGTAATATTAGAAAAGCAATAGCTTGTTTTTAATAGAGATAAAAGTAGAAAACAGGAACGCCAGCTTTGTATTTTTGTTTTTGTTCTTCATTAGTTATTGCAAACATTTAATTCCTTGCCTTATGGTTTAAACATCTTTGAAAGTAGATTATATAATGAAAACCAGTGATGAAAATAAAATTAATAATTACTATTTTTAAAAACCAGCAGTGCTCAGTTCATAATGAAACAGAATGAAGATTCTTCATGTATCTCTGGTCCCATACTATTTAGGCTTTCAAATGTTAAACAATAACAAAATACCAGTGCTTTGATTTGTGCTCAGAACAAGATTGGCAGGCGGTAGAATTATTTCAGAACTTGTGAGATATGTTCCCTTTGATCAGTGCCAGTCAGAAACTTGTACAACTGGTACTTAAGAGGCAGCTGCACATACAGTTCATTACAGTAAGCTAAGTGGGATCTTATCAGAGCATGGAAAATCATAGCCAGACCATCTCTGGGTAGGATAGTCAAAGTTAGTGAAATGTACATCATGCCATTAAACTATTTGGGCCGCCAAATGTAAGGCTAGATAGAGCAACCCCAAGGTACAAACATGATCCTTTAAATAAGACCACAAAAGCTATTAGTCTGCAAGCAATAAATAGCTCGCTGATGATTGGCAGAAGAGGGACAAAGGATGTTGTCATTTCTACAGCAGGCTACTACATTTTTTATTCTGTGGGTGGAGAGTGACGATAGAGTGTTCTCTTCCTCATCTGCTAGTCCATTAATGGATCAGCTAGCAGTTCTTGTTTAAGGCTACCAGGCTAGTGCTTAGGAGCCAAGTTTCACCTAGAAAAGGCTAATGTAAACTCTGTACCAACACTATCTCCATCTGGACTAAGTTTCCGATATTGGTCATGATCAATTTCCCTATTCTTGAGAAGCAGATAGATAGGGTAAAGCATTAAGAAAATTATCCATACTATCCCATCTTACTCTATTTTAGTGCAAGCATGAGCCTTAGACTTCAAATTGTGCTTGCTTTGTGTTAACTTGCAGTTTGAGCACTGCATTATTTGTAGAAGTTTCAGTCACTCTTAACTGACAGCATTAAATAGAATTTTGGCATGAGATCACACTACCTCTGCATTGTCTTATCTGTGCGTAGTTTTGTGTACATGGATGATGTCACTAGAAAGCACCTTAAAAGCCACTGATACAGTATCAGGATTTTGTGTTCCTCAAAGGACTTGGCCATGACCAGTAGGATTTTCAATTTTGAAAAATGTAAGCCGCATTACCTAAAACATCTCAATCAGTTTTAACTAGTTGTTAAGTTTTGCTGTTGTTAAGATCCTGGCCTTTTAAGCATTGCTGTTTTTTTGTTTTTTGTAATGCATGTCTTTATGAGCCAAACCATTCTTGCTAATCTTAAACTTTGCTGTAAATTGCATGCCCCTAGGACGTCTGTACAAAGGACTTTTATTGGATGTAGGAAGCTGACATAGATGCCAGGCACAGCAAACACATTTCATATTTTGTTGGTTAGAGAGCTCGGCCCTACTTGTTTCCTACAAAAGCTGTGCCAATTGTTACATCGTAATCTGAAGTACTTGTTCTGAAACTATGCTTTGCATAAGTATGTTACAAATGTTCGGCATTGTTAATGAATTATTGCTGTCTTGGCCTTTCCTTAAATACCATGGATGGGCATGTGTAAATTCCAGGTATGGAAAAAGGCTTCTAGATGAGCCTTTTTTCAATGTTTATGCCTAGGCATTCCATTAAGCTGCTATTTTGCCCATGAACAATATCATATGCTGAATCAGATGGCTGCTGTTAGTACAAAGATGGATTGTGGCAGTTTGGGCCAGTCCCAGTTATATTACTGATAAATCATAAATTCAAGTCAGAAACCATGGGCTGTTAATTGTAAGGGCTTTGAAAGCTTAACTGTGAATGCTTGCTTATTATAACATGTATAACAGAGATCTGTCTGTTTTGGGAAGCCTTATTCTGGCATATAAAAAAGATACAATGCTGTTTTCTCTAAGCAACCAGGACACTGTGATAAAGTTGTCTAATACAAGGGTTTTTAAGGTAGACACAAGTCTGCAAGGTTCATGTTAGACTAACAAGCTTGTTTTAAGTGAGATGACACACAAAAATGACCTAAGCCAAGTAGCGATGTCACAGTTTGAGTTGCATAGCTGCCCTCGCGTTGGCACAGAGGTCATCTTGCTTGCTGTTTTCTTTATACATCAGGCTGATGTAGCAAGCTATTGGCATTTGATAAAAAGTTGTCATTTCCATCTTCCATTGTACGTGGTCCATTTCTATTAGATTTTTTTAAAAAACCAGCATCTGAAAAGAAAACCCTGATAGTTGATAATGGAAAATAACTATAAGCAATTCATCCAATTCCACATGCAAAAACTCATAATCAAGCAACTGATTGCAAAAACAATTGATCCAAAATGTGTATTCTATGAGTTTTGAATCTACCAGATCTTCTGCTTCAAATACATGACCTTTCTCTGTTGCTATTATTATATTTTCCATTACCATACACTTGTATTCAGCAATTTTTATTTTATTTTAAATAAATTCTAATGTTGAGAGGTGAATGATGGATCTTTAAAAATAATAGAAATTTTAAGTAAGTTCAGCTGGGTTCATGTTTTTGTGGCAACACACCAGAAATGTTCCAAAGTTTGTGAATTAGGTACTTTAGTTGCAATGGAAAAAGATGAGAGAACTGACTGAACACAGTTGACATTGGTGTATATTTTTGGGTCAAATCCAAATCCAACTGAAAAAGTACTAACATTGACCATTATGTATTAATTATTCTATTCCTCTCATTGTTACTAATTTAATGAAATTGCTGCAGTAAAAGTGGCTGCATTACATAAATGTTAATTAACATTTAACACAGCAAAAGGTTAAAAAGTGTTTTCATCCAGTCTTGTTGATAAGCCCCGAGAAAGGTACTTGCTTGTACTTTCCCCCCTTGTTCTAATCTGCTATTTATTTGTAAAACGGGCATCTCTTAAATTCAGGCTAGTTTGTTTTTTTTTTAAGTAAAAAAAAGATTAGCAGAGTAGAAACATCTGCCTCAATGCTTCCCGCTGCACACATACACTTTTTCCTGCTGCGCAGGTCACTCCATTAACCTTGCCCCCTCTTTACCAGGTAGTAGGAAAGGTCTTCTTTTTGTTTGTTTTTTTCCTGAAGGAAAGTGCTACCATGGTTAGTCCAGCCACACTTGTTATATTAATTTTATTTTTTGATCCTATGTGACAGGTGTGGTTAGAGGTAGGCTTGGGCACTGCTTGCATGTGAGCCAGTTGAGCTGGCAAAGCAGCGGTAGAGCACTCAGCTTTGCCAGTCTGATCAGCTTTCAGAATGGCAATGCAAAGTGTCCTGTCACATTTTGTCAACTCAGTCGGCTTTTCTGCAGTTAGTAAAACCCAGTTGGTCTGGCAAAGCAGTGCGCTCACACCCTGCTTTGCCAACCCAATTGTTTGCCATTTAGTTGCCAATGGTGGCCAGGTGAGTGGTTAAATATGAGACTATAATCAATTTCCCACTACTGCTTGGAGATCAAAGAGAGCTTTAATTTCATTTTGATAGTATGACATTGCAAAGGAGAATAGAGTTGTACCCTTAATGTTGTGTATATAAAAACGTTTTTATAGGTTCTCTTCTTTTCATGCAGCATCTAAAAAAGCTGACCACAGTGCTCAACTATTAAAAGTTATGTTGGAGAATAGCCCTTATTTATCTGGTCCCATTATATGAAAATAATGGGAAAATAGAGAAAAAGGTGTCTTATAAAGTTAATATTGCAAAACCCTTTTAAAAGGTAAAGGGACCCCTGACCATTAGGTCCAGTCGTGACTGACTCTGGGGTTGCGGCACTCATCTCGCTTTATTGGCCGAGGGAGCCGGCATACAGCTTCCGAGTCATGTGGCCAGCATGACTAAGCTGCTTCTGGCGAACCAGAGCAGCACACAGAAATGCCGTTTACCTTCCCGCAGGAGCGGTGCCTATTTATCTACTTGCACTTGGATGTGCTTTCGTACTGCTAGGTTGGCAGGAGCAGGGACCGAGCAACAGGAGCTAACCCTGTCGCAGGGATTCGAACCGCGACCTTCTGATCGGCAAGTCCTAGGCTCTGTGGTTTAACCCACAGCACCACCTGCTTCTCTTGCAAAACCCTTTAAAAAAGTCTAAAATGTCCAGTGTCCATTTCTAAATATGTTGTTGTTCTCTGTATTTGTGATTTTGTAAAGGGAGACCAGGGTAGTGTGGTGTGCATGGTAGAACTAAGTTATGAACATTTACAATTATCTAACAAGCTTTGTGATACTTGTTAAATGGTTTGAGAGAAGGTATCCAATGATATACGCTGCCCTAAATCTAGTGTGTTATGATCAACATAACTAGTTTTCTGAAAAGTACTGTTTTTATTTTGTTTTTATTTTTATTTTTATTTAACTCCTCTGATCTTGTACTTGTTCTAGTATCTAGTTCTTGGATTAGAGTCTATGGAAACTGCAGTGCTGCTTTACCATTATCTCTACAGACATAAAATAGAGTGTAGTAGATAAGGCTTTTGACATCTTGATGAGTTTATGCATTACAACTTGCTGATATTATTAGTGCATACTATAGAGCATATTTTCTAGAGCCACTTCATGTTACCTTCTAAAAGTCCTAAACAGCTTTGCCCCTTCCTTGTATGATAGTTATATACACAGCTCTACAGAGAAAGCCAAATGCTGCATCTTTGACCTTTCTGTTTATCAGTAATCTAATGAGACATATCTGCTGTAGTTACAGCATTTCTTGCACTAGTTCTTGCTAACAGCACAGACCCTGTCCATTGGGGGCTAAGAATATTTAATCCTTTAACGCTGACATATACAACACATAGCCATGTCAGCTACAGCTGTTTCCAAACATCAGTAACAAAATTATAGACAGGTTTTGAAGCTTCCGTGGTGAAAATGAATACATCTGAGGATTCAACTTGCTGACAGTGTTTATGTAATTTAATCTTACCATCTGGAAGAAAGTAAACATTTTTTAGAAAATTAAAGTTAAGGAAATAAACCCCTTGTGGTTTTTAAATTTTGTTATGTTCATTAAAATGTACAATTGCAAGTTCATTGTAGCTTTTATCTTGAAGATTATTATTCAGAAACCCTTGAGACATCAACTCTTATGTTAAAAATTACTGTTTTATTCCCTAGTTGTGATTTTTTTTTTTTGCACAACCTGTAAAAAAGGAAGATTGAACAAAGTTTTTTGTTGTAGTGGAATTGTGAAATAAAAATATCATTAATCTCTGGATCCAGCAAGTGTTAGAATTTAATCAAGACTTCTAATTCTTGGAGTAGCCAAGCAAGCCTCTTGGTAAGGTGATAACCTGGGTGATGAGCCATTAAGAGGGATTAAGGGGCTTGGTGCAAGATGGCAAATGAGTGGGGGCCCCTCCCTCAGCGGAGAAAGCCATAGTTTAGAGTAGAGAGTCTTGGAGCAGCAATGCGATCTAGAAGGAAAGCAGCAAGCTGGAGAGAGAGTTGGAGAAATATTTGGCAGAAGTTTTGATTTCTGTTTGAATCTTAAGGCTGCAGCTGTGGGAGAAACACGACCCTGTTGGCGTGGTAATGCTGTGAACACCTCCATCATAGACTCAGGTTGTATATATGTGTAAATAAATCATATATCATAAGGACACCACAGTCTCTACTGTGCCTCATTCCCAAAAGGAAATACAAACTCTGGGTAAGCATCTGGAACCCCTGGAATTTTTCACTACTCAGAGATTGGGGTGGTGTGCAACAATATGAATTAAGTCTAAAATATTTTAAATATTGTTTATACTTAAATTTTGAAGATTTAGGCCAGAGGGACTTAATAGAATCCAGTTGGTGTTCCTGCGCCCACAGAAGGCCTTTTTAATCTGGATTTTTTTTCTTCCCCCTCCCCTTCCCCATGCACCCCCATGCCTCCTTCCATTTTGTCAGGCAGGAGTCCCCCAACCCTTTGGCACTGATTTGCGCATAGCACTAGGGGCTGCAGGGGGAACAAGGAATTTGCAGAAATTGTCTTCACTCTTCCATTAGCAGAGGCATCTGCTGGATTGAAAGCCCTGAGTGCAATGGCACCAAGTGGATTTTTGCACATTGATAATAGGCTTAGGTTCACTTACAGTCCAATCCTAGGCATGTTTTGTCAGAAGTAAGTCCCACCATGTTAAATAGGGCAGACTACTTGCTAAGTCTATTTAGGCTCCCTATATGTTGCACTGTACGTGTTGCAATTAGAGTTTATTCTTGACTCATTCGTTCTTTGAAGCAATTCCAAGTTTCCAGTTTATTTGTTTAACATTTTTAAAAAAATTATAGTTTTGTGTTTGGAGTGGTTCTTCCATTTTTTAAATCTCCCGTTAATCTTAATCTTTACCTCCTCTCACTGACTGCAATGGCAAGGAATTTACTGCACCATTTCTATGGGGCTTATTAAAGGAATGAGGAGGCTTTGCATACTGTTGTTCCTTGGCTTCTTTGCAGAACACATTTTTCTTAAGCTCTAACTTGCATGGAGAACTGACAGCACACCATGGAGGACTCTGCCCATGGACCTCCCTTTCTGCCTGCCCAGAGGTAAGTTCACAGTGTCCTCTGGGATCTCAGCCGCTCTCATGTGAAGCAAAGGTTCCCTTAAAGGCTGAAAAGGGGTTCGTTATGAGAAATCAGTTAGGCCTTATCATAAAAGTGAACATTCCTGTTTGATTCCACAAGTAGCATTGGAGTGAAAAACATAGAACTGCTCCCCTTAATTGCAAATGTACCAAGAAATAAAGGAGTAAGACAAAAGTTATGGTTAAATTAGGACCACATTTTATTAAATGCATCTGCAGGAGAATGAGAAGTATAGGAAGCTAACATTAACTTCAGCCTTGGGCAGCCCGAACCTTGTCCAACTTAAGAGCATGACAAAGCATGGCTCCAAACTAAAAAGTGGTCCAAAGCAGCCCAAAGAGCTATGACCAAGACCTACCACGCTCATGTTCTCATGACACAGGCACCAGCATGTATTTACGATGGTGCCAGGTGTCCCTCATTTTGCCTTCTCCCTGACCGACAGCATCAATGCTTCCACGCTTAGCACACCAGGATTGTATTTACATGTGTAAACTTTTCTGGCCAGTGAAGTAGGCATTTTCCTGTATCACTGACCACTATGTAAATGGAACTTCCTGCCTCCACAGGAACTAATGGAGGAATTACCGGTAGTTCCTTAGAAGGTTTGAAAAAGACTGTATGGGGGGAAGGTTCAGAGGGTAGGAGCTGAAGGCCTTCTCCTATAGATGAGATACAGAGGTGGGCTTGATCTCACTCCCATTCTTAGACATCTGGTGACAATAAAAAAAACACAACCCCTGTACATTTGTCTGTCAGCATGCTGTTTTTTTCTGGCCAGTCAGGTAGGAGCTTCTCCTTGTGGCCAGCCAGAATAAAGAGAATCTGAATCCTTTTGAGTGGCAAACCAAACACCAGCCCCCCAATGCATTTCAGTGCTCATGGGGTCCCAAATAATGTTTTGGTGAAGCAGAATGCTGCTCCACCATCCTTTGCTAAAACCAGAACTTTGAATTGGGGCATCAATAACTTTATTCTTGAAATGCACAACACACTTCTTGAGGGCTCCTGGGGTCCTTTCTCCACAGTAAAAGCCAGCAACCTCTAAATTACCCCAAAGTGCTCCTCTAGTCATTTGTCCTTGCCACCCACACTCCCACATGGGAAGTATGATTATGTGCATGAATCAAGATGTGGTAATTTGATTCAGCATTTTTTCTTTTTTATAGCCAGGCAGTAAAAAGATTAAACAGATTTCAAAAAACACCCTTCTGTAATATTGTTGCTTGCTCCTCTGGGAAAATGCCCATTATTACTAAACCAGGATCCATACTGAACTGTAATGATATTTATAGTATCAAGTCCTGACACAAACATCATGACTTGAGTATGACCACATATAGATAAAAGTTCTGGATTCTTTGGAGCCCCTTACAAAATTGATTGAATCTCTGACTGAAATATTTTCCACTTTAATGAAGGTAAGAATTGGTTAGAATGCTACTGACATTTTCATTTCAATTTCATAAACACAGAAACACTTGTCTCACTGTTGCTTCAATGCATCCCATGTACACTTCCCAGCATGATTTCAATGCTTTAGAAGAGCCATAAGTTATACAATAACTTACGTAGCAACAAAACAATTTTCTACATTCTGGAAGGTTTATATGCATAACTGTTCAAAGCCAGTTAATAAAATATAATATGAGTGAGAATATGATTACTATTAGTTACTTCAAAGATATACAGAGACCATTTCAAATTACAAAAAGGAGGCAATACAGAAATAAAATTAGATTCTCTACTGAATAATACCAATAGATTTCTATGTGTAAATAAATTTACATTGAGGGTAGTGATAAGCCCTGGACCAGCTGATTGTGAAACACACACTGCATTGGTTTAGATCTTGCCATTGTGCATTTCAGTACCTTTGTAAAACTAAGTGATGCGCAAATCTTGCCAAGTCCTAACTTTATGAATCTGACCTAGACAGCTTGATTGAAATAAATACACAGATGAATAGGTTCTTAAACATTTATAGTTGTGCCCTGTGTTAAATGAAAAGACCATGTTTAATGTTGATGCAATAAAAATTAATTAGTTGTAAGTCAGGTTTTGCTTCAGTTGTAATTAGTTTAGTGCATAATTATTATGTCTAATAGCAATCTGAGATCTGCAAGCATTTTGATCTTATTCCAAGTTTTTAGAATAACGCCTTTGTTAGATTTATATCATCAGTGGCTAATAAAATCTTATTAGTCAACCATATTACAGACACTGTAATTTTTAAGTGGCTGAAACAACATTTACACTGATGTCAGTTCCATCATGGAGACATATTTTACAGTGAACATGTTCTTTACTTAATTGGAAATGAATTAAATAATATAATGCTCATAATTCTCTTTTTGGAAGGAAATGTTTAATGTCTCTTTCCTAAAGTATATATTACAGAGGGCAAATAGGGGTTTCCAAAAAGCAAACCCAGAACCCTTTCATGCACAATTTGGCATTTAAAAAAACCACAATTTCTTGACTAAATATTTCATAAAGCTTTTAGCATAATAAAAACAAACCTTAAATGATTTGTGTGAACCTTTGATGTTCACACAAGTGATTTCACATATCTACCAAACTCTTGTTCTCCAACTGTGAAAAGACTGAAGCTAACAAATGCTACAGATTTGTAGAACGTTTGTGTTTTGGGTGTGGGTTTTTTCTATCCTGCGAGCTATGAAAATTCAAAGACTGCATTTCCTTACAAATGTTTATAAATGGGAAAGCAACTTATCCACCCATATTGCTAGGGACATTGAAGCTGCTTCCTCACAGAGTGATCATACACTGCTGTGTTAAGCCAATTGCAAGAGTCTATCCAGTTGGAAGATCCATTGGAAGGAGAATGGAGGAGTTGAGGAGCTGCTGCTTATAGATCTCTTCACTCCCACTGCATGTCTGTGTGCACCAGCATAAGAGGAAAGTTCCTCAGCAGAGGGCAAACTTCAGGAGCTGCTGCTTACAGATCTGTTCACTTCATTTGTGTCAGTGGAGCAGGAGGAGTAGCTAGCATTGAAGGAAGTGCTGGTGTTTTCATCAGTAGAGCAGAACATGCAGGAAAAGTTTGAGGCCTGCGTCTGTGCACTGAAGGAACAGCTGGCTAATGCTGAATTGGGTGAGAGAGAGAAACCCCCAATGATTTTGCCCCCTGGGTGCCTTGTGAGCTGGGGACCAGTCCCTATGCTGGGTGCAGCCCTTAAGCAGGTCTCAGCAGCAAAGGTCACCCAGGGACCCCAGGGTATGGGGGGCAAGAGCGACTGGGAGGATTACCTGTCTTTGGACCCAGGAAGCATTTGAGAGATGTTGGGAGTGAGCAGTGAGGGGAATTCCAGGCCGCCAACTTGGGTGGACTGGGCCAGCTGATGCTGAAGAAGGTTTCCCCAGATAAAGACTTGTGGCAGGACATGGATTTGCAGTTTGGAGCAGAGGATGAAGTGGACTCACCAGGGGCAGCTAGAGGAAGAAAAATGAAGGTGATTCCAATGAGGCAGCAGATATGTTCCTAGAGTTGTGTCTTGAAGCTGTGCTTGCAGTTTTGGGTCTGGAGTGTGAGTTTGGAGCCTCTGATCCACACCTAGAGGGGAGGCAGCAGAGGGCTCAAAAAAGACTGAATCTGTGATTTGAGCCCCAAAGTAGCTGTTGAACTGAGAACTCTGGGAAATTGTGCTGTTTTGGACTCTTTACCTGTTTGCTGCAGGGTTCCTTCCTGCATGGTTTGGCAATAGTGTTTGTTTTTATGCTGTTGATTTGTGTTTTCTGCATGTTTGTGCCAATGGGAACTGCTCAATATTTTTTAGGAATTGTTCAGATAACTTTGTGTGTGTATTAGAAAGCTGCTTTGTACTGCAGCAGCACAAGGGAAAGAATGAGCAAGGTCTTTGGGTTTTGCAGCTCTGGTATTGAAGCTTGCATCTTCGCTTAAACATGTCTAAAACTCATCAACTCTGGGCTGCCAAATGTGGGTGTCTGGGAAAACTGCTTTGGGATGCAGAACAGTGACTAAGAAGTGTGCACCAAGGAGAAATTGCAAGGCCTGAAGAGATCCTGATCGACTGAAACTTGCTGGAAAGGAATAAGCTGTTACTGTAATAGTTTTGAGTTAAAAGTGTAATTGTGTTTTATTATCTGTGTATGATGATGTGTGTTCTAATGCCTTTGCTAACTTGTCTGTTGTTTTTTTTCTACAGAGAAGCTGTATTTTGCTGTTTGTTTGCACATCTGGGGACAGATTCTGTTTCATGTGGGGGGAGTTTGTGGGTGCCAGACCTCTCTAATCCCTGGGTCCAGCAAGTGTTAGAATTTAATCAAGGTTTGCGATGTTAAGTTGAAAGCAAGTCCTCTCTGATCCCCAGATTCAGCAAGTGTTAAAAGCTAATCAAGCCTTCAAATTCAGGAAAGCAGTAGGCTAGGCTTCTGGTGAGGCGTAAGGAGAACAAAGGAAGGGGCTCTGTGGGAGATGATAAATGGGTAGGGCACATCCTCAACTCAGATAGAGAGAAGAGCAAAAGCCAGAGTTTAGAGTTTAGGAGTGATGTGACTGAGAAGCAAAGCAGCAAGCTGAAAAGCCAGAGAGGCAGAACAATGGTGGATTTCTGTTTGAATCCAGTGCTGTGGCTATGGGAGAAACAAGACTCTTTAGGGCTGTTGATGCTGTGAACCCCTTAATTGCAGGCTCAGATTGTATATATGTGTAAATAAACAATGTATCATAGACACCACAGTCTCTGCGAACTCTGGGAACCCCTGGAATCTTGCACCGCTCAAAAATTTGGGTAGTGTGCAACAGCACAGTATCATGTATTTCTGGTATTCAGATGCATACAGATTGTGGAATTTCGCTTCAGAGAAGCAGCTGCCATACACGTATATATTAATGGGACTAACACTTTTTATTTTGTATATGTATACTGTACATTGGTACCTTGGGTTACAAACACCTCGGGTTACAAACACTTCGGGTTACAGACTCCGTTAACCTGGAAGTAGTACCTCGGGTTAAGAACTTTACCTCAGGATGAGAACAGAAATCGTGCGCCAGCGGTGCGGCGGCAGCAGGAGGCCTCATTAGCTAAACTGGTACCTCTGGTTAAGTTCGTAACCAGAGGTACCACTGTAGTTCAAAACATGTAAATTACCCCACAGATAAACCTTGAATAAACTGAAAGAAGAAAAGTGGCTATTTGTGTTATTTCCTTGAAAGTCTCATTAAGCTTTGCATTAACTACACTTAGTTGTTGAAGTTGATCCAAAAAGTTTCATGGTAACATTTTTAGTCAAGTAACTCCCTCCATGTATTCCAGTGGGTCTGAGACAGTTTTCTCTGCTGATATTCACAGTGCGTGAATGAGATGTATAAAAGAAGTCTGATTTGCTTTGAGACTACGTAAACCTTTTATTTACTTTTTATTTTTGAAATTTGTAACCCACCTTTCAGCTTTGATTTTTTTTCACTTAGTAGTAAACTATATAACTACCCTGCAGGTTTTTAAGCTGTTGATTTTACTTAGTTTTATTTGCTGAGTTTTATTTGCTGCTTGTTATCAATGAAAATTGTATTTATTTTTTCTGCTCCCTGCTCAGAAATTGATACAATATTGGAAATAGATCAAATCTTAAGTATACATACCTTGATATTTTCCCAAGCAAAGCATAATGCATATGCGGATGAACCTTTATGTGGTGCATTTAAACAGCAGTGCTTACAGTCTTTTTTTAAAAAAATACCTTCCCACACACTTAAATTGGCATTAAATTTGACTTAAGATGTTCACATTTCTGTCAGAACTATTGTTTCAGGCTAGATGCAATCAGTAAGTTGTTTAAGGAATTATCATACTGATAACATCTTGTGTTACATTTTGAATGATAAGAGGAGAATAAATTTTTAATATGAAAATTTATTCTAAATAAAATTTGAGTTTTCAAAGGGGTTGACCATTTATGCAGCTGCTTTAGTTGCATTATATGCAGCAACATGCTCCAAGACTGATTAGCTATCTAATGAAATCATTAGACACCTGGGTTTTGGCAACCTGCAATAGCATAACACTGGTAGTAAATGAACTGTGAAAAATCAGTATTTAGGAAATCCAGTGTTGTTGTTTTTACTAGGTTTGCAGTATTTTATATACTTACCTGGAGTAAGCCCCATTGAACAGTCAACTGAACTTACTTCTGGTAGGTATTCATAAGGTTGTGCTGTAAATAACATACAAGGGGAAGTATCACCCAATTGGTGACAGAACACTTTGGGGGTTTTTTTAAAAGCTACTAAGTAATCAGTTTTTTATTGAGGAAAAATAGCAAATGTATATCCAGGGAGAAGATACAGATTTGCATTTGCTAATTAATGTTTAGATGTAAATTCAGACATGATTACTACAATTTAAATAGAAATACATCTTGTCATGATGAGGAAAGCCTGGTGACTTAGTCCATATGCTAACTGTTAAGGCCACTCCTCTCCCTTCTTATGGTTCCTCAACTTTCAACTGGACACATTTGATTTCATGATGTTGTTCAGCTGAAACAAAGCAAGACATCTATCAGAATGATGAACATTATAAGCTGCTCAGTAGTCCTTGTCCATTAACATTTGCAGTTGTGGAAAACTCTTAGGTTAAAATGCTTAGGTTAAAATCCTGGAATTGCAGAGTAGCAGCAGCAGCAGCAGTAGCAGTAGTGAAAGGGCTTCATTGTTCATATTGTTGTTGTTCTTACATTTACACCCCACTTTCCCCCCCAAAGAGTTCTAAGCCAGAAGCGGCTTAGTCATGCTGGCCACATGACCCGGAAGCTGTACGCCGGCTCCCTCGGCCAATAAAGCGAGATGAGCGCCGCAACCCCAGAGTCGGCCGCGACTGGACCTAATGGTCAGGGGCCCCTTTACCTTTTATCCCTAGTGCAACATTGGCACTACAGCAAACTGCATATTCTTTGCAATGCTGATAGGGTTAGTTCTCCAAGTGTACATTATACCTGTGCTTTTAAGCTCCTCACTGGCTTTCTTATTTCCCAACATAATTCGTCCATGCACAAAGACAAGATGAAAAGCAAAGGAAAGATAAGTAGTATGTTTAGTTGTTGCTGTTGGCATCTGTCTGTCTCGGGGTACAGTGGAGGACTGTGCCTTTGGGGGTGAAGTCAAACTGCTGGAAGGTTACAGCACCTGCTGTGGTTGTAGAGACCAATACGGGAGAGGCATGTTTTGTTGCAGATGAAAGAGCCTGGTTGTGCTGCTGCTGATGTTTCTTCTCTCTCCACTCCCCCCAGTGGTCATTCCTCCCCTGGTCACTGGCATGGATGCATATCCTGACTGACTGTCTTCAGGCACTGAGGTTGTCTGCAGGGTTGATGTTGCCAGCCTTCATGTCATGTTTGCAGACACCTTTGTAACACAGAGTTGGTCTGTCAATAGGCATAGTGCATGTAGCCCGCTCCTCGTAGAGCATGTCCTTGGGGATCCTGCTATCTTCCATTCTGTAGACATGACCAAGCCAGCAGAGACATCACTGAGACAGGAGTGCAAACATGCTGGAATGTGGGCTTGGGAGAGCACATCTTTGTTTGAGACTCCTTCCTGCCATGTGATGCAACTCTAGTTTTTGGAAGCAAGTTCATATTGGGCTTGGGCTGGCTTTAGCTTTAATCTTTAATCTGGTTTTTCATACGCTATTTTCTGTTTTAGTGGGCTGATACTTTGAATTTACTGATGATTTCATTATGTTTTTATGTTGTGGTTCTTGTGTGTAGTTTGTTACTTATTAGATCCTTTCACATGGAGCTGTAAGCTTAAAGAAAGAATTGAGCCATTCTCTAGAATTGTTTAATATTCTGAGCAATACAGCCGCAGAAATATTTGGAGAATTGGAAGAGTGCATTTGAAATAAGAAGCCTCATTTATGTGAGCTCTGTTCTGAAAGCAGAAGCTTCTTACTTCAGATGCAGTACATTATTTAAGAGTTTATTAATTGCTTGGGTTTTGTCAGCAGGAAGCATATTTTACCCTAGGTAGTTTGACAAATTTGGCAGCTAAATGATGGATCTTCTAAGCAGGATATTACCCTAGGACAACAGATCTGTGAGGATTATGTAGACAAGTGCTTTGAAGATGTAACATCCAGTATGAGCACTCTGGTTAATAAATGTGTAATGGGAGGCATGCTCACTGTGAAACATCTCTTGGGATAATGCACTTTTACGGTCTTCAAAAACAAGCAGATCTTGAGAAGAGGATAGGTTGAGGTGGTTCAATTGTCATGTCCAGGCAAGGACCCTTTATTGAGAAGGTGTGATAATTAGCCAAATATATTTGTGTTTATTTGGTTAGGTCAGGAAAAAGATGGCTGTGGCAAATAAGACACATGCAGGAGCAGCACCTGTACTGTTGTATCATAGATAGGGAACTGAAACTCACCTTTACATTTAAAATCATAATTACACAGCCTGGAATCCAAATGGCCTTCTTTTACTTATGGCAGCCCTCGTGCTTGCCCAAGAAATAATTATGGGGTGCTGCCAGAAGGTAAAGTCAGCATCCCTTCTCATGGCATAAGTGATTTAGGTGGGCCTCTTTAGATTCCACCCATAATAGGAAAACGGCTTGTGTGCAGCACTTTTAGTCTTCAATCCTTACACAGACTAAGACTTAATTTTAGTACCAGTCTAAACACAAAGGAATACAAGATTGAATATGAAACAAAATTTAAAACACAAAACAAATGGAAAACATTGGGAAAAACAGAGTAGTTTGTATGCATATGGGGAGGGGGAATCAATACAACAAGCGGTAGTGAGATAACATTTTTTAAAAGTGAAAGCCGACACAGGGAAACTTGTTACACTCCTTGTTCAGACAGTAATGCTTGTTTAATCTTGCTGTTATAAATTTCTTGGTTGGCAGCAAAATGCATGGCAATAAGACATATACTGTATGAATGGAACAGTGAAGATGTCCAGAACCATTCATATCGAAGTCATTAATGATTTGTAGACCATTTATTTGCACTAATGACCAGAATCTTCAAACAGCATTTATACATTCCGCACGGCATTTGTATCACAAACTTTAAAAGGCCAGTCTCTTCTTTGTTTGTTTTTAATGTGGTGAGTGTTAAATTCAGGAAGCAAGAGATCAAGAATACATGAACAGAAAGTGATAGAGAGGCACATTTCAGACTGGTGGCTAAAATAATTTATTTTTCCTAGTGGATTAATATAATGTATTCTAAGGGTTGAAAAGTCATAGCTTTGAAGTGTACTCTGGATTTGAGTGAATTGGTTTGTTTTTTCGTATCAGTTTTATAATTGAAGCAAACTTCTTAAAAGTTGTTGAGCACGTAATTTAAAATAAAGACTTAAATTTAGTTTGTTTAATTTCAGTCTGCTCCTACAGACCTTTTCCGTATTCCCTTGGTGGTCTTTCAGAAGCCAGGTGTTTGGGATTGTCTCCAGCCTACTCAAAAAGCACCCCAGGCCTTGGATTAATGCATGAGAGCTGCTTTTTATTTCAGTCTGCCCATTTACATAATACCTCTAAATGGAATGTACAGTCAAATCAAACCAGACTCTTAGCTGGTCAGTGGTGCATGGTCTCTCCGCCCCTTCTGAATTTTTAAAATTGCCCTCCCCTAACTTGAGTTGATACAAACTGTGGCAGCATCTCTGTATCCATGTTGTACATATACATAGTACAGCATTTAGAAATGCATAAAAGTATAAATGGCATAAAAGGAGTCCATAAAAGGAGGACAAAGCAATCCTTTGGAAGTTGTCCTTAGGTCACGAGAGTAATTTTAATATCAGAATTCCACATCCTATACACGTTATAATTGGCATGATTGTTGAGTACAAAACTCCCAAGCCTTGTGTCTTGCAGTTGACTTGAATATAGAATGTCTTGAACAGGATAATCTAGATGCAGTGTTAATTCTGTACTAAAATACTAATACAAGGGCCAACTTGTTCAGATCTGGAGGCACCACATTATACAGCATGTTAAAAGCATGCACTTTCAATACCCACTCCAACACCTTTAAAAGGGCATCAAATGTCAATCAGCCAAAGCCAGGTTGAAAAAGAACATTTTCGCTTGGTGCCTAAAGGTGTATAATGAAGATGCCAGCCAAACCTCCCTGGGGAGAGCATTACTCTGCAGATGGTCCATTGGCCTGATCCAGCAGGCTATTATTATGTTCTTAATAAATCCTATACACACCTACCTGAGAGTAAGTCCTATTAAACTCAGTGAGGCTTATTTCACAGAAGATTTGTACAGGATTGCACTGTGAGACTGCAATCATTCACTCACCTGAGAATAAGTCCTGCTGAAATCAGCGAGACTTGTTTCTCAATAGCCTCATCTAGGATTGTGTTGTAAAACGAGAAGCCTTCTCTGCATAGCTATACCTTTTGGTAAATTATCTGGAATGAAGAAATGGTACAAAGTAAGAGTAAATGAGAATCAATATTTCATAAGCACGTTAATGTACTTCAACTTCTATTTCTGAGGGTTATGGATTTTCATATGTAAAATTTTAAAGTTTATTACTGTAACATTGCATAATGAACAGATGTCTAACATAGCCAACCACCATAGGCCAAAGCAGAAGGTATAATGAAAAATCACAGTAAATATCCAGTTTAAAATAATAAAAGAGTATTTAAAACAAAAATCAGACTAATCCAATTCAAATGTATTATTTTAACTCAGTAGTAGTACTAGTAGGACTGTAGTAGCAATAATATAAACGGTTCTGGAGAGCAACTTATTTGGGATACCATTTCTCAATATATTTCTGTATTCTTTCTAAAGCTACAAAAAAGCTGTTCCTTTTATATTTATTATATCATAAAATGATATATCTAGAAATTGCACAAATAAAGAGAGAATAAAAAGTTTAATGATAAAACCACGGTAAATGTGACACAACCAGCATAAAATCTCTACTACAAAACTAGTCTCATTATACTTGTTTACCAAATGAGGAGATTTGATAAATGTTATTTTTTTAAAAAATAAAAAAGTTAAGGCAAGGAAGATCTGCCAGGATGAGCAGCTTGGGATGTAGTGGATCTATGGATCATCTGGCGTTAACGCCCCAACCCCGGCTCAAGCACAGATGTTCTGGAGTAACTTGTTCAGCCGGGGCTAAGCCTGTTGAACTAAAGCTGGCTAAGCCAAGGCTAATGTAAGTCCCATAAAAGCAGGTGTAATGGGGTGGAACCAGAGAGGGGAGCTTTAGACTTGATCCTAAGCCTCGGTCACATGACCTGGCCACTCAGCATAAAGCATCATTTTAAAGGCTTATTTTCCTTCTAGGCTTAGGCAGAGGAGCAGCAACCCTACTTCTGGATGCCGTTTGGATGTTGTGTAACTTTACGCTGGCTTAAGTTGTACCAGCTTGCTTTACCCCAGCTTCTCATGCCTAAGATTGCTCACTAAGGTACTTGGTGAACCAGAGGTCAGAAGCTAAATCCAGCATTTGAGTGCAGAAGACAAAATAAATGATGGTGAATTAGGTTCTCAGTCTGATCAAATCCACAAAGGCAGAAGAAGAAATAATAGCTAATGCTATTAAAATGCCATCCGGGTACTGCTGAAAGCACAGACAAAAACCGTGAAAGCCCTGTTAGGTCGCATAAGGGAGAAAGTGCAAGTAATAATTCAGTGTTTAGTCTAACTTGAAATATATTGGCTATAAATATAACCCTGATAATGAATAGCTGATGTATTCAAATAATAATGATTGAGCCAATTATTCTGATTTACCTGAACAATTATAATAACTAGACATTTCTCTTGTTCCTATCTTTGCTACAAGAGGGGTTGACATACCCTTTAAGTGTACCAAGGTCCTTAGAAACATTATGAACACTTTCTAAATTCTTTCCACTCTTCTTCTGTTCTATTCCTTGATTATGGAAAACCCCACAGCATACAAATCCTGAGTGCTGGGACTGAATTCAAGTCATGTCATGGCATTTTGAAGGCTATAGCCTTCTTCACAAACAGCAAACTTAGTATATAAAAAAGTAAACCACTGCCCATGAAATTTTATGCCATTTTGTAATTAATTTTTTTTAATAGTCTTAAGGCACTATCAAGACATTTTATATTTGTGGCTGAAGTTCAGGTACTGTTAATAACATTTTGACTTTAACACAAATGCTCATTTCCAAAGCCCACAGCTGAATATCATAAGTCAAATTCAGTATTTAAATTTCTAGAAGAATTGTAGCAGCCCATTCTGAAGAGTCATGAAAACCTATGGTGGCAAACAGATTTCCCCAGTTCTAAAAATGTGTGAATCAAATTGGCAAATTATGTATAAGGAGGAAATATGGGGCTTTGGTGAATTCATTTATTGTGATCAGGGGTCAGCAAAAATGTTTAGCTGCGGGCCGGTCCACTGTCCCTCAGACCTTGTGGCAGGCCAGAGAAGCGGCACCCAGGCGGGGGGGGGGGCTGGAAGAAGAGGCGAGAGGGGCAAGTAATCCTCCTCCCCACCCCCAGCCGCTGCGCTTACCTTCCCAGGGGCTGCCGCCGTCACTACTACCACTGCTGCTGCTTCTCATCATGGGTTGGCAGAGCAAGTTTGTCTGCTTCGCTCTCTGGCCCACAGAGCACCAGGGCGGCGGTGGCGGCGGGGGAGGGAAGGTGAGTGATGCGAAAGGGCTGGCTCCGGAGAGGGGCTGCTTACAGTGGCACTCAGCCAGCTCAGCCCAGCCCCCTTCCTCCTCTAGGCAGGGCGGGGAGAAGCCAGGAGGAGGGAGGGAGGAGGCACCGACACGGTGTGTGTAAGGGAGGGGGGAATGGAATGGCACGGGGGGGGGGATGGCACAACCTGAACAAACAGAATCCCCATGACGATCCACAGGCAATACAAGGGCCAGATCCTGAAGGCAATTGGGCCTGATCCGGCCCGCAGACCTTAGTTTGCCAATCCTTGGTTGTGATTCTTTCCAGAATAAAATTTGCCAAGGTCCATCCTTGCAGTGTTTTTGAGAGCACAGGCTGGCAATCTGTGCATAAAATGAAAAAGCATCTATAAGTATTCAATTACTGAAGTTATTATTCATGCCTGATGACTGACTTCCAAAAGTTTGTTTAAGAGAGGAAAACCAATTTAGTATATCTGATCAAGTATTAGCTCTTACTAATGTAAAAGAAGGATTAAACAAGATGTTTACAATGGAAAAGACAGAATGAAAGATAGGACTCTGCAAACCTAATTTGTTCAAATCTTGTGAGATGTGACAGGCCAGGCTTCCGCAATACTGTAAAGCTTACCAGTTGCTGCAAGAATGCATTTGATCATGCAGGCCCAGGGCAGGAGAGACGGTTAGCAGTTTTCTACCACCCCACAAACCTCCCCTCTTCTGTGGGTGTTGCCATGGGTTGAGGGAGTATTTGGCTAATATCAAGGCTAGTCCTTGTTTCAACATGGATTTGAAAATGATTTGCCCAGCATTACTAGTTATGTGCTGAGGATTGAACCTACCCTTCTCTGAGGGTGGAATTCAGCATCACACTATTGCAATTGTT
Source organism: Podarcis liolepis (assembly GCF_965112155.1). Taxonomy (NCBI): domain Eukaryota; kingdom Metazoa; phylum Chordata; class Lepidosauria; order Squamata; family Lacertidae; genus Podarcis; species Podarcis liolepis. The sequence continues at coordinate 49,906,674 of NC_139564.1, forward strand.
CTGTCAGCACAACTATTTGTGCTTGTCAGATGAAACAATCCCCCTCCTTCTTCTCCCATATGCTGTTCTAGGAGATCTCCTGACCCACCTGAGCCAATTTGGGGGATATGGGAGGAGGAGGGAAAAGCCCTATCAAAGCTTGACCTTTTGAATCTCCCAGTCCTGTATAAAAAATGAGAGGTCTAACTATTACCCACAGCAGCTTCTTTGAGATGTGGCAACTGACAGTTCATAGGCTGCATACAATGCAGCTGGCTTCAGTTAGATACCGTATTTTTCGCTCCATAAGACACACTTTTTTCCTCTTAAAAAGTAAGGGGAAATGTCTGTGCGTCCTATGGAGTGAATGCACTGGACGGCAGATGGATCCCTCGGCGGCTGCTGCAGTCACGAGCTGAGGGATGCCTCCGCAGCCAGAGCCATGGCTCCCGTCCATCGCTCGCTGTAAAGCCAGCAGAGCAAGAACCACTGACACGCTCTGCGCAGCTCTCGCTATTCTTGCATTAAAGCAGGAGCCACGGAGAGCGTGTCAGTCACTCTTGCTCTGCTGGCTTTACAGTGAGGCAGGAGGAGGGATGGACGGTCAGGGATGATGGGAGTTGAGGGCCAAGTTTGCCTGTGCCTGTGGTAGGATGACCTAGGAAGCAGAATTGGAGAGCAAGCCAGTGGCATAGCATCTGTTAATGAGCTTAGGTGAAGAGGGAGATGCTTTTGTTTTGTGTATATTTTATACAGGTTTCATGTGATGGCAAAGTGACATTTTGAAACCATTGGAAAGGAAGAAAATACTTTGGCTCAACATAAATTAATTAGGACAAAAGCAGTAAGGGACCAAAACCCGGTTGCTTAAGAATGCTTTTTTAACAGCTGTAAAATGAGAACTTGCTAGCTCATTTGTTAATATAATTATATAAAAAGACATTTTTATATTTCCCTATTCTAGTATTAAAAATAGGTTTTGTCAAGCAGTAACAATTTATTCCTTATGGAAACTGCTCTATTATTATCTGATGGGCATTTTACATCCATAAAAAGAAATGGGTTAAAGAAAATTAAACAGTATTTTAAAGACTTGGACAGTATGTGGCACGCTAACAACAATATTTATCTAAAGAGATTGTAGGAAGGAGATGCTTCATTTTGCATTCCAGTATTTAACTAGATTCTGTTTTCTAGGAACCCAGACCATTTGGTGGCTTTTTGGCTTAAGTCAACAGTCAAACACAACCCAATGCAGAAATCTATGTCTAGTGCTTGGAAGTAAACATTGCATTTCAATCAATTGGAGCAAATTGGTTTCAATGCGTATTCTGGCTTACTAGTTGGTGGATCACAGCCCAAAGACAATCATTCTAAACTGTTTTAGTACTTCAAATTGTATGTGGAAAATATATGTGCTTAATTTTTCTTATCCTACACTGCACTTTATGAAACAGTTCCTTGTGTAACTTCACTTAACAAATGACAGTTACTTCTGTTCACCATTACTTTCCTTCTCATTGAGAATCTGTGATAAGCTGTTAAAGATATTTGGCCATGGTCACATAGTTTACTGGTGCCAAGACCTAACTGAACTGCATATGCCATTACATGAAGCCCCAGCTGTTGGACTATAGCTGAAATTATGAAACAACATTTAAATCCACTTAAAATGTCAATATTCATTAATATTATTTGTTTAAATAATAGACATCCATGAATAGGCATAACTAGGGTGGATAGATTTAAATCAAGTTCCCCATTGATACGTCTTCATTAGTTTCCTAAACATTGATATAAATCTGACAACTAAAATAATGTTGCTTTACAACTAAATTGCATCCTATTTAGCCAGGCCCTGCACCTGTTTGTCACACTGTGTACATTTTGCATACATTCCCTTTTTTAACCTATAGAGTAGGAGCTCTAAATCTGTGGTCTATGGGCCCCTAGGGTGTTTGTGAACTGGGCACAACCCCCAAATTATTTATTTCAAAATTATATTTGTGAGTAAAGTTGTGGCGAGGGGATCCATATCTTTCATCAGATTCTCTAAGGGTACATGACCCCAAAAATTTAAGAACCACTGCTATAAAGGGCATGTCTTCAAACTTTTCTCATGTAGAATCTTTCTTGCAACCAGCAGCCATGACCTTCATACTGGACAATTTTGTCTTTTCTTCTTTCCAGTGCTGCTTCTTTTTGCTTTACTCTGTCTTGAACCATCACCACCCTTTCAAAAAGAAAGTAGCAAACAAAATTAGATGTCAGTGTCTAATAGTTACTGGGCAGCAGTTTAATTTGGTCAGCTGAAAAACGTATGTTTGTGGACTGCCTTCATCAGCTTTGTCTGGTGGCCCACCTGCATCCCTATGTGGACAGTGATAGCCGAACGTCTGTTGTCTGTGCTCTGGTAACCTCTGCTGTACCATGTTATACATGGAGCTGCCTCTGAAGACAGTTTGGAAACTTCAGCTGGTGCAGAATTTAGAGGCCAGGTTGCTCACCAGGGCAAAATGCTTTGAGCAGATAACACCAATCCTGGCTTGGCTGCACTTGCTGCCAATTGGTTTCCAGGCCCAATTTAAAGTGCTGGTTTTGACCTAAATAGTCTTAAATGGCCCAGGACCACAGTATCTCAAGGACTGCATCTCCCCATATGAACGGGCGCAGAACCTGTGATTGTCATCTGAGGCCCATTTTTGTGTGCTTCCTCCCCGAGAGGTTCAGAGGGTGGAAATGCAAGAATGGGCCTTTTCTGTGGTGACTTCCCATTTGTGAAATGCTCTCTGCAGGGAGACTTGTCTGGCACCTTCAGTGCATATCTTTGGGCAGCAGGTAAAAACTCTGTCCCGGCTTCTGCCAACCTAGCAGTTCGAAAGCATACCAGTGTGAGCAGATAAGGTGGGAAGGTAAACAGTGTTTCCATGTGCTCTGGCACTTATCACGGTGTCCCGTCATGCCAGGAGCAGTTTAGTCATGCTGGCCACATTACCTGGAAAGCTATCTGCAGACAAACACCAGCTCCCTTGGCCTGAAGCGAGATGAGCACTACATCCCATAGACATCTCTGACTGGACTTAACTGTCCAGGGGTCCTTTACCTTTACCTACCTTACTCACTGAAGAGAAAGGGAAAACATATTTGTTCATATTCACCATTAGATCGTTGTGAAAAGCCTGCAAAGCACAGTTACAAGTCTCCTGTTTCTGGAAAAGGCACACCTTCTTAATTAACCCACTAACCTACTAATAAACTAACCTACTTTATTACCATTAGCTTTTATCAAAACATGAGAGAAAACGTTTGTTAGAATCTACCAGGCATTGTTGGTGAGCAATATTCCTTTATTTCAATGTATCCTGAATGGAGGTTAAGCAGCAATACAGCGGAGGTTAAGCAAGGAGCAGTCCTTAATGGATTACATCAACTGCAGCAGCAGCATCTTTTGTTGGGTAAGGAAATCCTTACCTATCTCTGGTTTAAGTACATTTTATAGTTTCTCTTGGTATTTTTTTCTATCAAGAGAGAATTACCATTTTATGAAAGCTGTTTGTAGAATACCTTTGTGGTTGAAAGGCCATAACCTTGAATGTCCTGAACGCAGAGCCTCTACTAAAGCAAATTAGGGTATCAAATGTATATATTTTATTTTACACTGGAGAAAATATGCAGAAAGAACTTAACTGAATAATACATTACACATATAATTACTGCTGAAAGGGTTTGTGTTGATAGCCCAGTTCAGCTCAGACTGGCATTATATGCTCAGAAGCAGGCTTCTAGTGTGTATGTACCCATAATTGTGAAACTGTGAAATAAATGTTGAATGCCTTTCCTTTCTTGCCAAACAGTTGCTTAGGGTTCCTGTCTGCTTCTTGCAAATTCCATTGGATTAGGGAGTCATATATGAGCCACTTTTGTGTATGTGAATATGCACATAAAATAACTAAAAGCCCTGCTATTCTATCTAGTTCTGTATCCTGTTTCTCATAGTAGTCAACCAGGTAGGTGGTTTTATGTGGGTTTTTAAAAAAATTGTAAACCACTTTGGTTTACTTAATGAATTTGTAGTATACAAATACTTTTTAACAAATAAATGGATGCCTATGGAAATACCACAAACAGAACATGTGGGGAATAGAACTCTTCCACTGTTGTTCCCCAACAACTGACACTTGGAAGAATTCTTCCTCCAATCCCAGAGGTAGCATATATACAGTGGTACCTCAGGTTACATACGCTTCAGGTTACAGACTCTGCTAACCCAGAAATAGTACCTTGGGTTAAGAACTTTGCTTCAGGATGAGAACAGAAATCGTGCGGCGGCAGCGGGAGGTTAGCTAAAGTGGTACCTCGGGTTAAGAACAGTTTCAGGTTAAGAAATGGACCTCCAGAACGAATTAAGTTCTTAACCCAAGTTACCACTGTAACCATCAATTCCAATAACACTAGTGATCAATCTATATATATTAGGCCACTTTTGCTACCATATTTAACTTCTCACTGTAAATACCCATGAATATAAAATAAGATCTCCTCATTATAACAAGGAAATATATATTCTTATTCAGAACCATTTGACAGATTATAGTTGCTGTGTTCACAGCTAGGGTTCTTTCCTTATTTCACAGGGGAAAGCCCCTATACTGCAGTGATTGCTTCAGTGGATATAAAGGGACTTTCAGAGATAATGTACTATCAGCTGCACATGAACAGCTTGTGGTTTGAAGAGGAACCTGGGATAGAAGTATTCTACCTCCTGTATCAAATTTTACCCAGCAGAATATGAAGTGAAGACTCTCACTCTGTTTTAAGAATTCCATTTCATCTTTTAGAATAGTGAACCATATGTTTAAGACTTAGCTTTACAAAATTGGTATACAACACATTTTCATTTATTTTATATTTGAGAAAGCTCAGATTCTTCCTTTTCCTTTTTATTTTTAGTTTAGTAAAAGTAGGTGACATAGTCTGTGATTTCTTTATTTAAGAACTGTTTTAGATTATAAACAAAGTGTGATGGGTGGTTTACCTTTTTCTCATAATGAAATTCTGAGTTCTGAAATTATAAGATATATGGAGAACTTTAAAAACTGTGAAAAATAAGGCAGGGGGAATACCAAGTCATTTGTTACCATTTGTTAACAAATAACTGCTTCAGTTTACATGTTGTTTGTTGGAGCAGTTCTCATAAGTTTGTATTTTAAAAGAAAGCACTACATTTCAGGCCCTACCACAGCCTATGTTTATTCACTAGTTAGTATACTGCTTTTGGCTAATGGAATACATATATCTTCTTAAAATAAACATGTAGGACACAGGGTATCTAAATTGTATCTTGTGAATGTACCCAGATAGTACTACTGCCATGTGATCCTAACAGTGGTAATTCAGTAAGGAAGTTAAATGGTTAGTTTTCATCATTTACTGTTCTTATGGATTATTCAACAGAGAAGCAATAAAGAATTTTGTTTCTTAAAATTCTGGAATGCTGGACTTAGCAGAAGGGTTTGTGCACACTCATTTTGACATGTGCACACCACACACAAAGCTGTAATTCGTTGATAAATTATATTCTGAATGCGCAGGCATAGAATATGTTGGGGCAATAATAATGTGTGCAGCTTTGATTAAACAGTTTGCTAAATAATGTATTCAGATTGACTAGTGTTTCTCAACTTCGACATCACCCATTATGTGTTGAAGTAAATTAAAGCTGGAAAACCTTTGTCAGTGTTATAATACTCAAACTGACATCCAATTCCCCCAGACAATAGGTACAAGTCTGCAAGCTGCTCTAATTCTTTCCAGTCTTTACATTTATTGATTCTTTTGTAGACCTGTTTCATCCAATCTATTACAAATGGCACCAGTTAAAAGTGTGAAGTTTATCACATTTGACCTGAGGCACATGAGAAACAATAGGTTCCTAGCATATGTTCCACCAATCCCAGGGTTATTTTTTAATCACAGGGGGGGAAATTGCCTGGGTTTTTTAAAACCAGTTTGAAGTTTTTGTCTCTATTTAAAAGATTGACATGACATGTTAATTTTTTGACTGACCTTTAATCCTTTGTGTAAAACACACACACACACACACAAAATCTACTTCTAGTATGTTACCCTAGGCTTTAAATGTTTTATCAGTTTAGTTGGCTTCTATGCTGCAGTTAACTTTGATTCAAATCTTACTTTGCCATGTCTTTGAAACCTATTTTGCATATTTAAATAAAGTACATTACGCATAGTGTTTGTGAGCCTGAGTGAAATATATCTTCATTGTAAATTTTTTTTGCCCCTGCATGTTAATAAAAGAAGTTCTTCTGAAGTTTTCATTTCTAATCTCTCTACAGATGTATCGGTAGAATAGGTTTACCGGAATTAACTTAATATAACATTTTTATTGTACATGGTTCTTCAGGATTATGCCTTTTCTGCATATCTTGCACTGTAAAACATACCATATAAATAATTGATAATAAACAAACAAATCCTACTTTTGCCTCTCTCTGTTCTTCCTTGAATTTAAGGCTTTGAAGTTCAGTAAATAATTTATGCTACTTATTAGAGTAGACGAATCAAACAGTATCCTTGATCCTAGTTGTTTTTTTGTCCTTGTTGTTTCTGAGGAGAATTTTTAAGTGATCTCTCTGATTGGAAGATAAATAGGATGATGGAGGAAACAGAATGATATATTGTAGCTCATGTTTCAGATACTAGATCTGCCTTTATCTCATCGTGGCAATGTCTAAACTAATTTCTATGCATCTCTGTGTATTTATAAATATATAAGCTGCAGAATTCCCGAACCATTAAAAATGGCAAAGTGTCTTTTTTGTAATAAATGTGTAAGCAATTTTTTTTAGAGTGACATCATGGGAAATTTGACTATGTTAGACCACAAGAAAAGCTCCCCCAAACAGGTTATTAAACCAACCTTTTGCAAACATAAATTCACAAAGCTTGTCTGAAAACAAAATTAAATGCATGTCAAAGACTCACCAGGGATATGAAATTGGATATAAAATGTGGGTTTGTGTAGAAATGGAGTGGGAAATTATGTGACAAATTCTGTGAACTTTTGCCTAAATAGAGAATATTTAGTCCCACTTAACCATACAGCTAGAAGGAACACCAGGAAGTGGTGTTCAATATGCCATTTACAAGAAATCTACATGTTCTAAATGCACCTACTGCCATACTCCTCAGAAATATTTCAAGAAAATTTGTTTTCCCTTCCAAACCTTGGGTTGCCAGCAAAACAGAGTTGCCATAAATGTAGTAACAAGATTGCACATCATAAGGGGTTAAATGAATTTCAGGGGAAGGAAAAGAGCTATGATGTTGTGCAAACTGTGTAACTGCAGCTCATCCTCCTGCAAGAAGTGCTATTGTAAGAAGACCAAAGCAGAGGGAAATAACACAGCATAATAGTGTTACTTGCAAATATGTAAAAAAAGTCAGTGTGTTTTGGCAATGCAGGTATTTTGCATTGCAGGTATGCAATTTTCAGGATGCAATTCATTTTTAAGCGTGAGGCTATAAATAGCTGTGAGGCAGGACGTGCAATTCACCTGTTTATTGACCTTGTTTACATTCTTTTGAGATAACAGGACAGATAAACAGTACTAGAGCAGTCTTTTTCTTCCTTTTACAGTGAAAATAGAAAGTCAAACTTGAGTGGTTACCATGAATTTTATATATGTTTTATGTGTGTTTGTGAGTGTTGGGCTACTGATTGTATGTGTGAGTCTGGCACCTTTGTATGTTACCCCTAACAGCTTTCCATCAAGTTAATGTGTCCCTACCCTGTGAAAGGTTTACCATACCTACTCTAATGTATTTATGAATGCTCCCGAAGCCAGAGCTATAGGTAACATCTTATCCTCAGATTCTAAACGCTGTGTCCAGGAAAAAGGTCTTATTTCTCTTTAGTCCAGTCACAATATGATTAGATGTCAAAATAATTATAAAATAAAGTATACCTATCTAATTCCTATAAATAATGTGTTCAAGAATCTCTCTCTCTCTCTCTCTGTGTGTGTGTGTGTGTATTTATATTTAAGGGAACATATTCAAAATTGGAGATTTCAAATACAGCTGTCATTCTCATAAGATCTAGCATGGAACTTTGGCAAATCCATACAAAATTATGTGCTTAAATGTTGCATTTTATGCTTTCTGTCTTTGATAAATGCGTACAAACTGTGAGAATGATCCCCTAATGCAGGGGTCAGCAACCTTACCGCGCCTCGGGCCGGTGTCTCCAGCACCGATCGTGCGGCGGGCTAGAGGGCAGAGGAGCGCGTGCCCATACGCGTGCGCACACTTCCAGGTCAGAGGAGCACTGGAAATAGCTTGTGTGCATGTGCATGGGCCTCCTCCGACCCGGATGTGCACCGGAAATAACACTTGCGCATGCGCAAATAACACTTGTGCATGCACACAAGCTATTTCGGTGCTCCTCTGACCCAGAAGTGGGCAGCCGCACAGCGCTGGTAAGAGCAGGCAGTGGGGGTCGCCGTGGGCTGGATAAACAAGTCCCTTGGGTCTTATCCAGCCCGCAGGCCTTAGTTTGGGGACCCCTGCCCTAATGCACTGGATCCTAAACTGTTATCACTACCTGTGATGGCCTGATCCATGCCTATCTGTTGTGCTAGCTTGGTGCTTGCACAACTAAACCCAGCATTTTTCCTACCTTGGCTAGCATGTGTGGTAGGACTTTCAGGTGTGGCGGTGTCTCCACAGATCTGTTCAGCCATACTGCTCATGGCTGGGGTTTAGGATTTCCTTCTGAAGCTGGTTACAGTGTTAATTTTTTTTGGCACCTACACCCACACCAGTAAATTCATCTTATCTATGTAAAGGGTATCAAGATTCTTATCTACATTTTGATGCAAGGAAATGCCTGAGTTGTTTGGTTACATGCTTTCTTTTAAAAGGCCTTATGTCCAAATCAGCCCCCTAGGAAAAGAGAATGTGCTCTCCCCAAGGTGCTTAATTGTTTCAGGCTTTCAGAGTGGTCTTTTTAAAAAATAAAAATAAACTAGGGTTACTTGTCTTCCTAATACAGTGGTACCTCGGGTTAAATACTTAATTCGTTCCGGAGGTCCGTTCTTAACCTGAAACTGTTCTTAACCTGAAGCACCACTTTAGCTAATGGGACCTCCCGCTGCCACCGGAGCACGATTTCTGTTCTCATCCTGAAGCAAAGTTCTTAACCCAAGGTACTATTTCTGGGTTAGCAGAGTCTGTAACCTGAAGCATATGTAACCTGAGGTACCACTGTATAGTAAAGGATAGGGTGGTGGTTTCAGTTAAAAATAGTTCGTTCCATATTTCTTGTGCTTTGAGTGAGTGAGAATTTTACGTTACTTTGCTTTCAAACAACTGAACAGTTAAATGTCAAAAAGAAGAGAAAGGGGGAAGCCTTATAAAGGCATTGAGGAAATATCCTCCAAGGTGGTATGTTTAAAGGAGAGCAGCCTCAGCCTATTATCTTTCCAACCCTTCCAGAGTTCTAATGGCTCCTATCTAATCTCTAATCTATCTGCTGCTAAACATTTACAGAGGAGTAGGAAAAACTATGCACAAACGGACATGGATGTGGGACATTATATACTTAGGTACCATAAACCTCAGCAGTGTAATTTGATTTGGAAATCTACATACATACGTCACTTTATATTGGTGCCTAAATTCTGCGCTTGGAAAAAATATGAGCAATACCAAGAAAGCTTGTTTATGTGATTAAGTACTATGAGATATATCGAGAGACTATTCTACTGCTCTGCGTTCCTCAGCATGATGTTGACCGGTCCATCTGCTTTGTACTGAATGATAATGGGAAAATAAGATAAATAAATAAAAATTGTAGGCTTCCATGTGCACAGTGCTTCCAGGGCAGGAAGCATCTTGGGAAATAGTCTTATTTTCTGTTCCTTTTCTAGCTGTGCTGCTAGACTAGCTGTGAAGGCAGATGCTTGTATTTCTGCTTGTTTCTTACGTTGATTCGTATTTATGTATGTAAGTAAAAACCTTGGAAATCTGTTTGCCAAATCATGTGGTAAATAGTCATGCTGATGACTGCAGAGTTGCTTTGGGGCTGCTGTTGTTAAGCACTTATTACAGGAATCCAACCGGGCAAATTAAGAAACCTGTGTGTTTGCTTGTTATTTCAAGACTTTTATGCTTGGCTTCTGAAGAACCCCTTACAGGACCTCATGACCTAAAAAAGGCTTGCTGTTCCTTAGTCAGGGATTGCCTTGTGAAATCTGAATCACTGACCTGGCAACAATGAAAATGATTACCTCCAAGGGAGAGTTTAGCTTTTGTTATTCTTTAATGCAGTATGTTTGAATGTCTGGTATTAAAAATGCATGTGTAAAATAACTATGCAGTGTTCAGTGCAGTGTTGTAATGGCACTTTAAGATACACTTAAGAGTGAATTTCTCTTTATTCTAGCAGATTAAAGAGTGTATTTCATACTTCACCACAATAGCTATTAACAGATTTCAAAGAATAGGGAAATGCTATCTGACATTTATGAAGACTTTAAGACATTGCAGAATTTGTCAAAATACAAATGTATTATATTAGCATTGAACATGGAAGACTTTAGAGTTTCAGGTGCAGAAATTTCAGCAAGTGTTGCTGAAATCCCTCCTTTGACACAGTTATTAAAGGTGCAGAATGTAGGTGTGTTACTAGGTACAGAAATACTCAGGCCCATTACAAAAATTAGCATATACAGTGGTGCCTCGCAAGATGAAATTAATTCGTTCTGCGAGTTTTTTCGTCTAGCGAATTTTTCGTCTTGCGAAGCACGGTGTCGGAAAAGTTTTGGAAAAGCTTCAAAAATCGCCAAAAACCTCAAAAAAGGCTACCACACCGCGTTCTATGAGTTGCTCCTCGAAGTCAAGTCGCAACTGTATTAGCGGTGTTAAGAAAAAGGAAGCAAACTTGCAAAAACGCAAGACGTTTTCGTCTTGTGAAGCAAGCCCATAGGGAAATTCGTCTTGCGAAGCAGCTAAAAAACTGCAAAACTCTTTCGTCTAGCGAGTTTTTCGTCTTGCGAGGCATTCGTCTTGCGGGGCACCACTGTACTTTATATATACAGTGGTACCTTGGTTGTTGAACAAATCAGCTCCCGTATGCTGCAAACCCGGAAGTGAGTGTTCTGGTTTGCGAATGCTTTTTGGAAGCCGAACATCCGACGCGGCTTCCGATTGAGTGCAGGAAGCTCCTGCAGCCAATCAGAAGCCGGGCCTTTGTTTTTGAACCATTCTGGGAGTCAAACAGACTCCCAGGACAGATTAAGTTTGACAACCAAGGTACCACTGTACCACTGTACAGTGGTACCTCGGGTTAAGTACTTAATTCATTCCGGAGGTCCGTACTTAACCTGAAACTGTTCTTAACCTGAAGCACCACTTTAGCTAATGGGGCCTCCTGCTGCTGCCGCACCGCCGGAGCACAATTTCTGTTCTCATCCCGAAGCAAAGTTCTTAACCTGAAGCACTATTTCTGGGTTAGCGGAGTCTGTAACCTGAAGTGTATGTAACCTGAAGCGTATGTAACCCGAGGTACCGCTGTATATATATAGAGAGAGAGAGAGAGAGAGAGAGATGCAAATTTAGCTCTCTGAGCAAATAGTGTGGGTTGGGGTCTCATAAATACTATGATATGTTGCCTGCCCAGCAACCCTAAAAGCAAAGGTATTTTTAAAAGGTTTAGGAGGGCCAAGTGCAAAAGAGCCAGGGCTGGGCCACAAAAATGTCCCTAGGAGAAAAAAGCCATATTCTGCAAAACCTTTAAAGTTGCAGGAGCCTTGTCCTCTTTTGCACCTATCCTCCCTCCAGTGGGCCTCATAGGATGGTCTCAGGGTCTGGGTAGGTTAATATGGAGAGAGGCAGTCCTTGAGATATTGTGGTCCTGAGCCATTTAAGACTTTCTAGGTCAAAGCCAGCACTTTGAATTGGGCTTGGAAACTAATTGGCAGCCAGTGCAGTTGGGGCAGGATAAAGGTAATATGCTCAAACCGTCTTGTCCCAGTGAGCAACCTGGCTGCTGAATTCTGCACTAGATCAAGTTTCTGAATCATCTTCAGCGGCAGCCCTATGTATAAAACATTGCAGTAATCTAACCTAGAGGTTAGTAGAGCATAGAGAACAGAAGTTAGGTTGTCCCTGTTCTGATAAGGGCACAGCTGGACCACCAGCCGAAACTGATGAAAACTTCTCCATGCCACTGAGCCACCTGAGCCTCCTCTTACTTATACATCCTTTACTTTCTTCCTTTTTGGTTTATCCAGAAGGAGGATAGAAAGCTTGAACATAATTGTTTCCTTATTAGAATGACATATTGAGTCACTGTTTTTATTAGTTTACCAATGAATATACCAATATATACCAATATAGCTTTACCAATTTTAAACTAGTATTAATTGAATATACCTCTTTCTCTTCATGAAATCTGGCTTTCTTTTTATCCAGCATTTTTCTTTCACTTTATTTTAATGAGGCGCAAACTTATTTTCTGCAATGTAATGTGTTGTGTCTCAAAACTTTCTAATGATATTTCATGTTTGTCACACATGCTCCATTTCTTCTCTCCCTCTCTCGGTTTCTCGTTCACTTCTCAGTCATTATTTAAAGCCTATTATTGTTATTGGCTCCCTGGGATGGGGCACTGGCCTTCCTTTATCTGCAAATGCATGGTTTCTGCTTATTATTTTGGAATGTACAATTTAGCTGAAGAAACATTTTACTATTGCAAAATATTATACGGATTCCAACACAGAAAAGTTGTTAGGCTAATCCTTGTGATGAATTTTGATCCTAGTGTCAGTTTTCAGTCACTAACTACAGAGAAATATGTTGCATTACAAAGTGTGGCACTTTTAATGGCAAAGAAGGGCAAACCAATTTAAACAAACACAAACCAAAACTACAGGTACTGATGGGAAAGATCACTAGAAATTACAAACTGTGCTGTGACTTAATCTGTTAGTAAATGCACACATTTTAAAATGTAAAGTGGAAACGCTGATTTGTTTCATCAGCTAAAAACAGGCAGCACTGTACATCTCCCAAAGATGTGAAAGAAACATGTTTATCTAATATAGGAATTATACAGAAAAAAATTGAAATTACATGTAAGAGATGTAGTAAAAAGCTAATTACCTATTGTATTTGTGCATTATCATTGCTTCTAAAATGTCTCTGGAAGAATGAAAGCTAGTGTGTCTTTGATTGAGAATGTGACCAGTGCACTGTAGATAGATCTGAATGACCGAATGCTATCAAATGCTGCTTAGCTATCCAGCAGGTGGGCTGGTGCCCTCTTGTTTTGCACAAAATGCCCCCCCCCCAAGCTATTTGAGATTGCGTCCACATGGAAATCACACCATGGGATAAGCCCATTATTGCCCACCACATGGGTCGGCCACTGCCATTTTATTTGCTTCTGCATTGCTGAAAATATGGTTTTCAGGAGTTTGTAGCAGCATGGAAAAAGATGTGAATGGCACATTTTATTTGCTGCCACTGTGAATTAGCATATGACTTACATAGTCGTCTCTGAGCATACATCTCTTTTATTACACAGCTGTTTGTCCAAAGCAGTTTTGCTCTATAATTTAAAGTACTATTATGGATATTATCTAAAGCTTTTAAAGAGCTCATAGAAACTTAATAAATAATTGAATAAATTAGAGACCATTTAGTCCTTATTAAGATGCATTGGGTTTTAGATTAACATGATGCCTACATGTGGGTATACACTGTGTGAGATAAAAGTTGACAACTAGATAAAATACCATATGAGAGGAGTTGTGAAGTCAAATGTTGTGTTAGGCTTTTGAAACCAGGTAACTGTTTCTTTCAAAAGTATTTCATTATTTAATGGTTGTGTGAATAACAACAACAACAATGCAAAAATACACCAAAACATCAGATATTAAAAACTTTCCAATACAATGCTGCCTTCAGGTGTCTCTGGAAAGGCATATAGTTGTTTATATCTTTGACATCTGATGGGAAGGTTTTCCACTGGGCGGATGGCATTGCTGCTTCAGGAATACAGAGCCAAGGCCATTTAGGGCTTTAAAGGTCAACATCAACACTTTGAAACTACTGGTGACTTCGAAAGAATATTGCTATTGCTTTCAGAAAAGGATGTTTGTTTTATTGTGTTATTTATTCAAGTACTGATTTGCAAACTTCAGACTCCCTCCTTCCAGCCACCTTAATATTTCAGTTTATTATAATCCTCAGTATTCAGTTTGGTTGATGGTTGGAAGACAGATGAGAAGATCAGCCTGGGAAGATGTTATCAACCTGGGACTTTTCTTATCAAGCCTGCATTCTTAGACACTACACTAGTCCATCTCTGTCATCTTCCAGTTTGCACCCAGATGCATTTGTATTTTATACAAAGTGAAAATGTGACTAGCCTAAACACAAGCGTTTAACTTTCTGAGCTGTCTTTGGATGGGCTGAAATCTTAAACAGAAGTGAGAGGTTTGATATATAGTCTCTTGTATTTTCTTTCCTGTTTATTGAATTCTTCTAATACAAAGCTTTAAATATCTTTCACTTTCCTGTCCCTGAGAGACCTTTTACTTTTCACGTAATCCTTTCACAGGCATCACAGCATTTCTCCTTACGCCACAGTGCCTTGCAGCCCATATCAAACTGTGCCTTCCAATTGCACACACACTCCAAAGTTGCACATTCATCCCATAGTCTCAGCTTTTGAATCTCCAGTCAATGAACAAATACTCATGGGAGTTACCATAGAATATAGACCAAAGTGTTTATTATTTGTTTTGTACAATTCACTTATATAACTGCTGTTTTGTCTCATTTGTCTCAACTTTTTTCAGTATCACCTTTAACTTCTTTAATGCGTACTTTCTTGCTATCAGTTTAGCAGTTTCCTCCTACAAGAAAGTGCTGGTTTAACTAACACTTACTATTTGATCCATTCATCTATTTCCCCAGTCCTTCTACAGACTTAATCTTCATGTTTATAATTTATCTCCTGTTGAAAAATCCATATAACTGCAGCCGGGTAGTGAAAACAGCACAGTGAGCGATTTGGTGCACAAGGCTCAAGAAGCTCCAACTTTCAGTTTCCTAGCCCTTTACTTCTAGCTGAGAATACAACACAGCAAGATACAACTTCCTAGGCCATGACTGTTTCTCTTAAAGGAGTCATGGACCAGATATTAACAAACATGGATAAGAAAAAGCAGACTCTATGTATTTGACTCATACAAGGTTACTCTGAAGTAATACTAGAAATAGTTCACATTGAATAGAATGTGCAAGAAGCTCCTACCTATACACTAACACACACCAGAAAGTTCTAAACTTTCTATGGACTAAACCAGACATGGCCAAACTTGGCCCTCCAGATGTTTTGGGACTACACTTCCCATCATCCCTGACCACTGGTCCTGTTAGCTAGGGGTGATGGGAGCTGTAGTCCCAAAACATGTGGAGGGCCAAGTTTGGCCATGCCTGGACTAAACACAGATGGAGAATTCATAAGGCATACTATTCAATCAGTTTAATGAATGTTTTCACTTGCTTTTGCGTTATTTGGTAGCTTGACAGATAATAGTTATTAATACAATAATCTCAAACTGATGCCACACTTTTCAGATGTTCCACCTCTTGCTGGAAAGGGTTTGGAGGCTTGTGAATGATTTTCTGGTTGTCTGCACGAACAGAGAGATTGGCCATAGGAGGAACAATCACAGAATAGTGCAGAATCTTCTTTCCTCATAAGGTTTGGTTTCACCACAGTGCAGCTCAAGTCCCCAAATATGCTAAGCTTCCTTTCATGCTCTAGGAAATTTGCTACTGACAGAACGGTATCCATGTGTCCTGCTAGATGCTGTGGCATCCCCAGACACTCCACACAGCACCCACTCCATTTGTCTCCCAAGTGTGTGAATACATACACAGCTTTATTAAAACAAAAAAACAAAAAAACAAAACTTGGGTGGATGGACTGGGTAGAAACTGAAATAGGCTTCCAGCAGTCATGTACTCTTCCCTGTCTGTCTGCAGAAAGCCTCTGAGCTCCACATGGGCCCAGAGACATTCTTTGTAGGTAAAGAAAGGAAGAGGACAGGGAAGCTAGAGGTATCCCTGCCACTGCCTGGTAAATTTGAGGGATGGGGAAACCAGGGTGATGTTTTCACTATTATGGGGGGTGGTGCTGTTGTGCAGTTTTGGTCTATACCTAGCCTGTCCCTTTGAGCTTACCCAGTTTCTCTAGTCCTTCATAATGTGTAAGTGGAGGTGTCCTATCTCCCCTCAAATTCACAAGCTGGTTGTCTGACAGAAAAGTTGAGCTAGTCCAGTAGTAACTAGCACCATGACATGTCCAGCTCACAACTTCCCCAGGTGGTAACAGCACCTTCCTTGGCTATATGCCATGCATTTGATTGGTTGGTCAGAACAACCTTTCAGTCAGAACCCACCTGGACCAAGAGGCCTTAAAATGGGAGTGTTGCCCACATTCCTTTGTCCCTCACATCAACCAAAGGGGCTGTGTTGCTTGTGAGAATGACTCTAGCTTTCGTTAGCATACTCACTCCTAGACTTAGCTAGCTTTCTAAAATGTTTCTTCATTTTCTTGAAGCAAGATTCTGTCTTTTCCATTTGTCATCACTCCTGTTACTTAATATTGGGTGTTGGGGTTCCTGCATGTGCTTGCCAGACTCAAAGGAGGATTTTACCCTTACATGCCTAGACTATTTAACTTCATGGTTTGTGTGAATGAATGAATGAATTTATTAATACTGTCACAGACCAGCCGCAACACACACAATATCGCAGATCACACACACACACACAAAAATATCAGAAATACAAATGACAATATGAATATAACAAGGATTTAAATATAAAAATTAAAATGAATTATTAGCGTGCTCCCTGTAGTTAACATTTAGGGGTTTGGTCATTATGGGATACCACTTGCTTCCTGCGATTGATTGCAGTCACACAGAATTTGGCTACATTTAATGTAGTCTTGGAATTCTTGTCCTCTAGCAGTAGTTTTAAACTATGGTGTTCCGATACTTTCCTGGACTTTTGCAAAACAGGTGTAATAAAAGTCAAACGTATATCCTCATAAAGACGGCAACGTAATAGTACGTGTGGAGCAGTTTCAACTTCCAACGAGCCACAAGGGCAGACCCGTGCTGTATATGGTTTACCCTCAAATCTGCCCATGGTTTGTGTGTGTAATGGTAGGATTTGACGGGGGGGGGGAAATCAAGCTACCTTGGGCTTCAGTGAGACACAGGGGAAGCTAGATGCTCTCTCTGTCCCTTCATAAATATTTGCCTTGTATCCTCAGGCTTCTCTTCCTCCTGAGAATAGAGGGAACATAATGGAAGAGTGGTAGCAGTTTAGCTGACAGGGCTCTCTGGTCTACCCAGCTTTCTCAGATTGGCAGGCAGGCAGGCAAGAAAGTAATAAAAGTAATAAAAAAATATTTTTCTGTGGTCTGTGGGTTTTCCCCTGGATGTTCTTCACGTGGTTTTTACCTGCTTTGTTCAATTATTGGGGATAGGAAGGATATGATACCTACATGTTGAAGGTTTGGCATTTTTCGATGGGAGTTTGCCTACCGTGTGTTTCTGCTTGGGGGATGTTTTCCTTCTCCTTTTTTCGGAGTGTGTGTGCTTTGGTGTTTTGGCTGTAGTCTTTTGAGAGGTGTTTCTGAGTATCACCAGTTTTTCTTTTGTGAAATTGGTATTTTGTGGTGTCTGTGACAGTTTATTAGAATTCCAAATGTGCCCACGAGCACCCAAAGGTTGGGGAAATAATTGCTAGGCTTCAGGTCAGCTTCATGCCCACAAACAACCCATTTATAGCTGCTGACGTTTTGCAGAGCTGAAAACCTTAAGCAAAGAGGCTTAGTTTGGCTTGCTTAGAGTATTTTGATGCTATTGCATATCATATTGCAACTTTGGCACTGGGATACAGTATAATAGATGTAGAGGGTAGGTTGGGTTTGACTTCTGAAATAAAACTGTTTGGAAAATGTTCATTTGGAAACAGAAGGTGTCCTTGAAAAGCTCAGTAGTGAAGAATGAAGAATTAGTTATGTTAACATGGAGTCTAGTGGTATTATACATTATTATATTAGAAACCAAAAGAGGGAGTTTGAGAATATTGTTACCCACTAAACTGGGCATCAAGTTTATGTTGTGGCTCTGATTGATATTCCTCTGTGCCTGTTAATAAAGTTGCAAGCTGAAGATGACGAGTGAGACCTCGTCGAAACGTCGCCTAGACACCCCAACTCTTACATGGGAAGACACCCGAAGACACCAAAACCTGCATTCCTGTACCCGTGAAAATCTACGAAAGCATATATATATATATATATATATGTAAAATCCCCAAATATCTAAAAGGGGTAACAGGCTGGGAATAAGGCTATAAAACTCAGCATCACAATTGTCAATGTTACCCACTAAACTGGGCATCAAGTTTATGTTGTGGCTCTGATTGATATTCCTCTGTGCCTGTTAATAAAGTTGCAAGCTGTTTAAGCCCGGTTTGGTAGACCCACTGCTTCACTTTAGGACCTCTTGTTGATACTGTAAGATAGAGTGCAATAGAAGGTAAAAATAAAAGTTCTGTGTTTTCAGCTCTGTCCAGAAGTGTGAAACCTTTTCCGCTTGGGAATCTCAAGCCACTGATGTTCTTTGCCTTTAAATCAGCACTTGGTTTTTACATGTGTTGTTAAGTTTTGATGGTCTATGAATCACTATGCAGTGATTATGGCTTTGCAAAAAGCCTTTGGAATGTCTAAATCTCTGTGTACTATAAAGTCTTCTCATATGTTTATTGGGGGGGGGGGCGTTTCTTAGCCTTGGAGATTTATTCTAATGCACCAGCAATGAATGTTGCAATTCCATTTTGCATTCGTTCATCTTTCTTTACAGCTAGCTCTGTGTGATACCATGCTATTTCCACATCTCAGTAATTTGTTTGAGTTGAAGGTGCTAGGACAACTTTCATATGTGGAGTTGGGCAGTATTCCTAAGAACATACAGTGCCCAAGGAAGGTCCAGAAGAAGGCAGCATACTTTTGTGGATTCATGTTACATAAATAAATTCACTGCTTTTCTATTATGTAAGCCTCAAGCCAGCTAGGAGGCTAAAAATGAAATAGCTGCTGAATTGTCCACAAGGCACTGTCATTTGTCATGATTATAGGAATGGAACTGTTCTGAGGAATAGAACCCATCAGTATCCTTTGAAGAAATGTTCTGAATGACGTGAAAATGGAATGCAAGTAACTAGAGCTGTCACTGGTTCAGGAGTGTTGTAAATGGTGTTTTCGTGATGTCTAATGAAGGACAAGATAAGGACTTAATTGAGCTGACAGCTCCATAGCAAATTTAGTAAAATCTGAGGTGCTGCCCTTCTTTCACAGGACAAATGTGACCATCAGTATGAAAGGGAAAATATGGGATTCATGAGGGTTCTTCTGTAAAATATATACTGGGTCACATATGATAGTGTGTTCACACTCTCTCTCTCTGCTGATCTTCCAGTTCTATTTCACTACATGAGCCCAACCAGTCAAGGGTTTTGTACCAAGTAACAATATGATAGCAAATCGGATTTGGCCTCATAGTGTGGTCATTATGGGAAAATGAAGCAACATTGTGCGTATTGACGTCGGGGAGAACAGAATGTGTCTTCGCATTGCTCAGGCAATCTGACAATGTTCTGTACCTTCTTACTTTGTGGTTTGGCAATTTAATTACCTGCTGTCCTGTTGTTGGATTACAAGAAGCAGGGTGGGTATTGTATGGAACATATTTCTTATAACACCTGCTTTCCATGGATCCTGATTTTTGTTTTTATTTTTATTTAGTCATTTGGCAGTATATATCTTGAATTTCACATGCTCGTTTCAAGACTTGTGTAACTGCATATACTTTGGTTGGTTGGGAGAGTGACTGGATAAATCAATTTGTGTTTCAAATGCATAATATATAAAGTATTTGGCTTCTTGCCCCATATTTGCTGATCAAGCATTGACCCTTTAATGCAACCTCTGTCAAATAGTATAATGGGTAGAAGGTAGATGACAAAAAACACCTTCATAATTAGTTAATAGTTTTTTAGAATAATCATTCCCGCAAACCTATGCACTATGATATTATGCCAGCACAGCTGTCAATCATATAGCAGATCTTATTCTTTATATGTCTAAACAGTTCTGCACTGAAATATATTTTTAAAGTTCAGAACTTTAATCTACCTAATTATTTTTCTAAACTATTTTGAATATATTTCTTTTAAAATTTTGTAATGTATATTATAGCAGCTCATAGTCCAGTGCAAGATTTATTTGACTGAATGAATGGAATGCAACAGAGGACGTAGAAGATTTCTTTTGGGATTTACAGTTGTGTTCAAACTTGGTGGCATACAAGAAGTTGGTTTGATGAACAAAAGCAGTCAGTCTCATATATCTTGACTGTTGAACTGCTCAGGGTCCTGACAGCTGGATCACTTACTGACCCTTTTCTTCATGCAATCTCTTCAGGGATCAAACAGAGTACTGCTATACTGAGCATTTTCCAAATGCAGGAGGACTGAACTGGAGACAGTCTCATCTTAGATTGATGGCTAGATTGATAGTAAAAAGCACAAAAGGTTCAAGCCCCTCAGTAGCATGAAATCATCTAACAGGTAGACATATTTGCTTATAAACTGAAAAAGTAAGTAATAATAGTGTTTCATGATTACATTATATGGTATTTTATGATTACAAAATAGCTAGCAGATGGCAGAGTATACATTTTGCTTGTTTACCACAATGATGGATAACAGTGATTGAAAAAATATTTTTTATCTTTATTTGATGAACAGTAGTGGACAAGCCATTTGCAATATGAGTCAACAATAATTTATATGTATTTAGGGCTTTTAGAGTAATCTGTAATTTTCCCTTCCCCATCTTTTTTAGAGAGAACCTTCTCTTTGTGTGCGTGCTTATAATTCAGATTTCTATATGTGTGTTTCTGTTGTGAAACATTTAATGCCCTTCATTTTAAGGGAGATAGATACCATATTTTCAAGTTTTTTAAAAAAGAATAATCAGTTTTTATAAGAATCAGTTGGAGCCTATGTACTATTTTTCTGCTTTTTGCTGGTGTAGAAATGTTTGAGAGTACGTGTCATTTTTCTCTTATTTCAAGCCACTTGTGTTATGTCTTCTTGCTTTCAGACTTTGCTGGTAATCAGTGTGTCTTACTTGTCACAAATTTCTTAGAAATTTTGTTCATTATTGGTCTATAATAGCACTGGCTAGATTCAAAAGCTCCTTAAATTTTAATATGCCACACCCTCACAATACTAGCTGACATAATTCTAAATTTTAATTGAATTTTCAAACAAAATATTAATATTACACAATCGATGAAACAACATTACTGTAACGGAATACCACAGACATTTGTTGGTTATTTGTACTCCCTGATTTTAGTTAGAGCCAAAGAAATAACTGCATTTAGTTGGAAGAATGTTATTTTGTTGAAGTATGACATATACCATCTCTGTGTATGATTCCACTTTGGTAATGGGCATTCTTCTCCTCATTGTGCATAGTGCAGAAATGAAAGTGTGCTGCAAGTTCACAGGAGCTACTAGGCCTTCACACACACACTTTTCTGACCACGTTCTAACTGGAGAGAACCGGTCATCTCAGACACAATCATAGGTTTATCTGCATATAGGTTAGTTCCTATTTGTTTGTTTTTTAACCCAGAAATGAAGAGCTGCTATGTTATGGTTTATCTACTGTGTTTTGGCCCAAGCGTCCCCAAAATGGTGAACAGCATGTTAATGGAGTAGTTTCTAGCAGGGGTGTGCTCTATGTTTACTTCAAAGTATGAGACGAATAAGGGTGATTCAGATAAAGTTCTCAAATTTCCAACTGGGATTGTGCTGTTAACAAGGCATTTCTGCAGATCAGGGAGTCCCTAAGCTCTGAGCGGCACTGCAGCTTCAGTTCTCTGAAAAATGCATTGCAATGTTTTCCCTTCCCCAAGAAAGTAAACCAAGCTGACTGGAGAAGTGCCTAGAGCTTGCAAGGGGAGAGGCGGGGGAATCTTTCATTTTGATGAGCAAGTCTAGCTTTTAATCGCAGTGAATTGTTTTCTGAAGCAATTTCCAATCACAGTGATTTAGGGCAGGTATGTTGGTGTAAATAACCAGATTTGTTCTGGAGAGTGGGCTGGGATGGCCTGCTTCCTTCCTAATCATTCTTTTCTCTAACAAGCAATTAAAATTAATAGCTCTTTCTTTCTTCTTCTTCATGGAGGGTACTTCCAAGAAGAGGGTGGGGGTGAGAAAAGCTCTGACTTTCCCAGTTTTGTTATAATGAAGGTAAAATCATTAGCACGTTAGCCCTTATTTTCCTGAACTTTGGCAAGTTTCTTACAGAGTGGTATCTTTCTCATATCCCCAGTTTTCAGTTTGGACCCAAATAATGAATTAAATCAAAATGACATGGAGCAGATCTGAAACGGATCAGACTGCTTACAAAGGCTACAGATGAGTCTTTTGGTCACAACACATCCCTAGTTTCAGAAAGATCCAGGGACAGATGAATCCCGCATCCTTTCCAGATCAATGACATTATTTTCTGCCCACCCAGGGGTAATAGGAGAGAAAGGAGAAAGGGTAGGGCAAAGACACACATAAACCAATAACCTCTTCCCTCCATCTTATTGGCTTCAGAAATTAGTTTGTCTAGGTTCAGAATTCCAATGGATTAAGACCTATTTGCACTTGACAGTTCATAAAAACATATTTATCAGTTTACTAGCTTGGAAAATGTCTCAGTAACTGACATGTGCAATGCCACTTGCTCTCTAACCCAAAGCAGGGTCTAGATTGTCAAGAAAAATAATAATACATCTGGTAGTTATATTTCAAAATATGTAGGAAGCAAGAGTGAATTACAGTACTGAAAACATCATTGTCTTGGTCTGCCCTTTTTGGTTTATTGTTTGGCATTCACCCAGATGATTTGTATACCTTGAGGTTGCCAGTGCTGCTTTTCAGAGTGCTTTGCACATTAAATTAGATGACTCCTCTAAGAGAAAGGGACAGTAATATCTGCACATGCAGTATAGTGTTAATACTATTTCACAGTAATATAATTCTGGCTTTGTAAAACAGTTTACAATCAAGGCTGCTCCTCTTTAAAAGCCTACATTTTATGGCTCCTTTACAGTTTTTTGATAGTTCCCTTGTGGAGTAAAAAGGACTTTACTGTTTTCTATTTAAATTATTGCTTTCATTGGCTCATTTTTAATTTGATCATTTTGATTCCTATCACAGTTAACCCCCTCGCTTGAGTCACTTAGAAGTCTTTGTAATAGCAAAAAGCTTCCATTAACCCCTATCAGTGATTCCATGCAGATTATACATATGAGCCACCAAAATGTAAGCTGTTTCTGAAAATTGCTCCAGGGATTCTGCTTCTACATATTTGCCAAATTAATTATTATGTGAGATGGCATTAATATTGATCAAATTTCAAAAATGAATGGTATAAATTAACCCATGGATTGTAACACTCAAGTCACCATGAAGTATCCTCAGAATCCCATTGGTAATATTATTTCATATGAATTCTCAAACAAGAAAACAAACCAATAGGAAAAATGAGGAAAGGGGCAGTGGCACAGTGGTGCAATGTGCATGATTTTAGTATTGTTTGTACAATATAATTCTGTCCTTCAGCCTCTTAACAACATACGGAGGACTCAACCAAATACATAGTTTGGTTCAAGCTTCAAGGTTAGGGCCTTTCATATTAGAAAGCAGATACATAGCACTGTTAGTGTATGAAAAATGTTATTACATAATTACTGCTTTCTTATACAATGTGAAACAAAGTAGCCACTGTGGTGGTCTAATTATCTTGAAGAAGAAAAAGATTAGATAGATAGCCCTTCCTTCCAAAGTAACATATGGTACATTAACAAATATAAATCCATTTTTTAAGCCAAACTATTGAAGCCATAAAGTCTTTATTTGCTTGGTTGGCAACATGGTTTAACCATGACCATACTTGAATTCTAGCAGTGGCTCAAGGACAGCAATATTGTCCTGGCTTTCTGTCTTGTTCTCATGCTAACCAAAACAGAGGCAAGACATTCTTTATAAGTAGCTCCTCTCAGTATGGGAGAAGTTTTGGCAGATGCATTCCCGTATGAAAATAAACTTCCCTCTTTTATTTATCTGAATTTCACTCGTGCACAGGTGTGAGCAGCTGAGGTAGAACAGGCTCACCCTTCATCTTGGAGGTAAGGGGTTAAGCAGTGTCTTTTTTTGTACTACAGTTCTGGAGAAAGGACTATTTTGGAGTGAAACTGAAGGTCATGCTAGAAACCTTTGGTGCTGAATTACTTATACAGACCTAACCCTATTCCATGCTCAGTGTAATTCAACTTTTTTCTTTCTACTACTGTATCCTGGGGAAGCCTGTTTAAATGAAGTTCCAAGTTTATAGAACCTATGCATGGAAGGTAGAGGAGCATGATGCTCTATACCTGCCTCATAGAGTAATCTGTCATGGCTCCAGGCCCCTTCCATTGGATGTAATGTTTGTATTTGATTGGTAACTTCCAGCATCTGAGTTCCAAGCCTTGCAATTGCTGGTTGGATGTTTTGTGACAAATACTGTAGGGGCATTCGCTTGCTGGAAGTTACATAGCTAAGCCCTTTGCATATGTTGTTGCCAACAAAAGGATGTGAACAGATGTGGGGGAGAGGCACAACTGTGCTCCCCAACTCAAATAGTAATCAGGTTATTAAGGGAATTATATTTTGAAAATAAATATAATTGGAAAATAAAAGGAAGTATAGTTTTTTACAGTGCACAAATATTTTCCATGGTATCTTTATCTCATATCAGTTCTTTAAAGTAGTCTCCCAGGGGGTTAGTTTTCAAAGCATGCGTCAGGATTTCTCTGTAATAGAAGCTTGGTTTCTGAACTCTCCATTTACATACACATTCCATGGCTGTGTATAGTAATTAAATATGCCAGTTTCTGTAAAATGAAACTTGATCCTGCACTCTTTTATACACAGAATGTAAAATTAAGACTGTTTTACGTTGTTGAGGATAATGATTTGAGAAAAATGATGCTTCAGTGTAGCATGTGATATTGGAGATTTCAGTGCACAAAACAAACAATGCAATAATGTTTTATTACACAAATGTTTATAGGAGAGATGATATGTAGGTTCTACATTTTGTTCAGATTGCTTTAGGCATAAAGTGAGGTGAATTAGTAACTTGCAGAAGGATTGATACACTGCTTCACTGCTTGCACTCATTCAAATGCGTTTTCTCATCCTGAACCTGAAAACCTGAGTTTATGTATGTACCTTAAACATAGTGTAATCTAGAGCACTTGTGCAATATCAAATAATATATTAACACCAGCACAGCAATATGTACCTTCTGAGCTAAATATTCAGACCAGCTTGTTAGCAATCCAAAAGTCAGTATGGTGTAATGGGTGGAATGTTGGACTTGGACCAGGGAAGTAAACTAAGCTGTATTAGCATGTTAATGAACAATTAACATACTCTTCAATTCCTGTGCTAGAAAATGTGTTCTGTGGTGTTAAGGGACCTCTTCCTTTAGTTATTTGCTTAGGGTGAGTTCACACATGAATGACCATCACCAGCGAATGCAGTATCAGTAGAAGACTTCCATGTCTAAAACATTAACAACAGAACAAACGCAATGGCCAGAACTTCATTGTTTTGATATGAAGCAAGGTGTTCATTAATGTGTGATACATAAGATGTGAATCTATGTGTTAGTCAGTACTTAGGAAATACATTTTTTAAAAGATAAAACTGACAACACCTTTTTTATTTTTTTGCCTGTTCATGGATTAATTGCACCCGAAAAGCTTGCAGTCATTAATAAAGTAGTCATCTTACAAAAGTTTCTTTAATAATTAGTTTCAGTTTAATTTTGTATATAGTCTACTTTTTTCATCGCAGTTTAAGTAACTTTTTCCATATTTACATTTCATCTCTGTTTTATGAACTGAGATAAAATTGTAGTCCCATAGTTCTTACTTAGTTTTACTTTCCTCTCAGATTTCTTTTTGCAAAATCAGATGACTTTTTCATTTAATTTCATTTAAATTATCAGTATTTTGAGTAAGAAATGAAATTCTAAAATTAAAAGTGGACTATTGAGCTGGAAAGCAACTTCAAAGCTAGAAAAAAATAGAGTAATGGATATTTCACAACAAAAATTCTAGTTTTTGAAGCCCAAATCACTCCACTTCAAAATATACCTGAACCTTCTTCCTTTTTGCCCCTTTAGCATTAGTCTTATTTCCACCTTATGAAATGAGCAACTAGATTAGTTTAGATCAGTTACGCTGTCTTGGAGAGGCTTGAGGGAGAATTGGAAATGCATCCACTATATCTCTTGTGTAAATTAGGTTTTTGATCGTTTTGATGAGGGATAATTGCTTAAACATGACAGTTAATTTGTGTTTTGTATTCCTGCATAGAAGCTTCAGAGAAGTATGTTATCCTGGATATTGCTGAATTTAGTTTAAATTATCTTGACTTTATACTACTAGAGGCACTATATCTAACTACAGGAGCTTCCATGTTTTACAGTGCACAAATGCAGCAATCTGTGAGGAGAAATAGTTTTCCATTTTTTAAAAAAGTGTGATTGATAGGAATGATCCACCAAAGTTTTCAGCACTATACCTCCCACTGAAGTCAGTGGAATTTAAAAGTACGGTACTGAACTTTGACTGGCTCATTCCTAATTATGTGTGTGCGTGTGTGTGACATCCAGAGTCATGTGAGCAAACTTCCACTCACACAGCAGGGCTGCAGGGGGAAGAAAGTTGCTTTAGCATTGATATCCATTTTGCGGCTCAAAGGACAGTCCCTTAGACCTTTCTGAATCTTTGCCATAGGTATAAAGTACAGTCTTTCTTTTTAATCCAGTTTTTATATGCTTTTAAACAATATATTTTAAATAATAGTGTTAGCTGTTCATTCCATATTGCTTTCCTGTAAATTATCACAATGGTAATTGTAAAAGATATAATTTGGAACTTAGATTAAAAGCATAGAGTATGTGAATGCTAAATCTTCATAGAACATCAAGCCTGTCTGGGCACACTTTACTGTAGTGTTACAGCCTAATTCTTACCTGTCTTTGGGATAATAAGTGAAGGATCTGGGAAACAAATTATAGCAAGCCCAAGTATTTTGTTCCCAGGAAAGCCCAACCAAAAGCTTTCCTTTGCAGCAGTTTGTGTACAAACAGTTCATTTGAGGTGGAGATGGAAGTGTAGTATGCTGCTTTTATATATATATATATATACCCACACACCCACACACCCACCCACACACACATACCTTTTCAGGTTCTAAATAGTCCTAGACTATGAACAGTTGTTTTATTTTTATAAAGACCTTTTTTATAAATAACTTAATTTTTTATAAATAATTTCTCAGATGCAGTTAAAACATGACTTCGTATTTCACATGCAAATTGTTTCTTTTGCATATATTCCTTGTCTCCTGATTTTAATGCCATGCTAATTTCAGTGTTAATTGCTTCACTCTTACTATGCCTACATGTCCCAGTGTGGTCTACTTTTGTTTTTGCCTAATTTGCCCATTTCTTTAACAAGCAAAACATTGTGGATATAATTAAGTATGTAAGATGTTGCATTTCAAACACTGCAATCTGTATTTCAGAGACTCTAACATGTTAGCCTGAATCGCATGGCCCTCCACACTCACTGTAGGATCATTCAAATTTGCTACCAGATAATCAAGACTCCTGCCACTGGTAAAGTGAAAATGAATAGTGCCTGGAGCAATTCTAATATAGTATTAGTTGTAACCCAGCTATAAAGTCAAACTTCCCTAGCCTTGACTTTATTTAGAGCACATCTAGCACATGAAACAGGAAGTGCGTGTTCCTGCTTAAAGATGGTAAAGTCTTTGCTTAATTTAAATGTAGACTAAAAAGATGCAAGTACAGTATGCAGTTACCTGAGCTTCGTATTATTCGAGGTTAAATGCAGGCTGTTAAAAAGGCACATTAGTGTACCTCTCGCTTTCCTAGCTTTAACATTTCTGGAATGCTTGAAGTATAGACACATACTGCTTCTTGAGAGACAGACTCCTGCAAATCTGTCTCCATTTACTCTTGTTAGAATTGAATCAGTACAATTGATAAGAAATGTCAGACAATAATGTGCCTGGTTAAACAGACCATCTGCTTGTTTCATAACATTAACATTTATGCCTAGTACATTTGAAGAACTGTGTTTTGGGAGCCTGGTGGTCTCTGTTGTTAGAAGTCTGTGGGGGGAAATACATTACACACTATCTCCCAAGTTGTTTCCCCCCTTTATGATTAAACTTAATTATCAGTGAAGGTTGTGCTTTTCTGTTTTCCCCCGAATCAGTTATGAAATCACTATTTTCACAGTTCCTCCGCATGAAATACTATAACCTTTAATATATTCTGCTACTGATATTTGTATGTGCATATCATACAGAAATCTGTCTGGGGTCTGTACAGAGGATCTGGAAGCTATTTGTCACATTACTGTATTATTTTTTTTAAAAAATGTCTTCTTATTTAAAGAAAAAGGTAGTAGTCCTCCAGACTTAAAAAACACACACATGCACAGCAAAGCTTTATGCTTATCATGTCACACTGTGTGAAGCAGCCTGTAGTGTAGATGATTGAGATTTAAAAAACCCCAGAGACTAACAAGGAGAAGAACGAATTGAATGGAAAGGATAAAAATCACCTCTATTCCAAATATTCTCATTTCCATCCATTTGTATTTTATTTTTCACTCTAAGCATCATCCATGCCTGGTACACAGGAAACACTTATGCACTTATTTTCTCTAGCTGTTCATTCCTTGGTGGGAAAAATTCTTCTTGCTTTCACACTCTTTCCCATTCATCTGCTCTCTTCATGGCATTACTAACTTGCCTTCTTTCCCTTAGTGAGTCCTACCTTTAAGAGCCTGACTTTTATTCTGGCTGATGTTGCTTACCACCCAAGCCTGAGGCCCATCCCTTGTCGCTTCAGTAGCTCATTTCACACACACACAACCATCACAGAATATCCTGCTTCAAGCACATCCCCATCCTGAAGACAATACATCAGGTGTGGATCTCACCGGGAGCTTAATAAGTTTGTTCCTAATTTCTGGTTGGGTCTGCCAAAACAGGGAATTGTTAAAAATCAGAAATATATGGCTTGTGAGCTGCATCACTTTGATGGGCCACAAATTGGAAAACCATTTTGATTTTTAGAGAGACTTCGAAAAACTTCTTCTTCTTCTTCTCCTCCTCCTCCTCCTCCTTCTCCTCCTCCTCCTCCTCCTCCTCTTCCATTTAGTTTTCTTTTTATTCCACCTTTCCTGTCCAAAGAAGATTGACCTTGATAGGCATGAAGATTTTGTGTTTCTTCCAGTGCAGCACAATACACAAAGCACTTCACAATAACATCAGAATGAAGTGCAATAAGATAATACATAATAAAATATGATAGCAACATTCTAAGATAACTCATTATCAATTTATTTCAGAACATTTCAGAAAAATATAAAAAATAGACTCAACACTTCAATAGGCCCACACAAAATCTCTCATTAATAAATTTAACATGACATTGGTTCTAAATAATCCACTAACAGTTCAATAATATATCAACCCAAACTAAACAACAATAAGACAATAGTATGGAGCAAACTATAAAATCTAATTTCAAACAATTCATTAACAATTCATTTCAAATCGAATTAGCAAAGCTTATAAACAGAGCAAGCTGAAGTCTGGCTGGGAAACTGTGCTGCACAGATCACACTGGCCAGTGCAGAAGGTGAGGAATAATTGTTTTTGCATGCTTGTTTTGTTTATTTGTTTGCTTGCTTGCTTGCTGTGGTACTTCTATGCTTTTTGCAGTTGAGGAGCCTAAGGATCAGGCTTTTTGAGATCCACAGGGCTTTCAGTTCAGCAGCATGTTGTCCCAAAATGCCCTGTTCCCACTAGCTGCCCTAGCAGTGTCCTGAGTACTTGAATTGAAGTGAACCTGACTTACATCAATCACACAACCTTGGAGTGCTGAAATAATTTGCAGACCTAAAGGGCAGCACCCTCTGCATTCAGCTGGGGGTGATTAAGAGCCATTGAAAGCCCACATTCTCTGCCTTTCAGGGAACATATCACAGTAATGGGATACTTGGATGCATCCATTGGCCAGTGAAAAAGCAGCTTGGGAGAGATTGTTTCCTCCCTCCTTGCCAGAAATAAAGAAACTGCTTTTTGACTTGGAATTGCAAAAACAAGGAGAAATGACATTCTGGCCCCATTGACCAGGCAAAAGAACAAGAGCCACCAAATGCTACTCAGGCAGAAACACTAGAAGGGAAGATCAGCCTGGTCCAAACTGGAAATCAATGCTTACAGCTTCGCGCTGCTTTTTGGCACTGAAGAACTGATAGGTTTTTTGTTTGTTTTTGCTTCTGGTCCCCTTCCATTGTGCATCTTGTCCTCCCTACCCTTCCATGAAACTCACTAGGTGATCATGGGCCAGTCACTCACTCTCAGCCTAACCTACCCCAGGGACATTATTGTGAGGATAAAATGGGGAAAAGGAGAACTGTGTATGCCACCTTGATCTTCTTGGGGGAAAGATGGAATACAGATGCAATTAATAATTATAATTATATAAAAACAGCAGGGGGCAGTGAATCGCAAGAGAGGCGCCAGCAAAAATCAAGATGCGGGGAAATCTGTGAAGCCAGCCAATGCCTCCACATAGCTTCATCCTTATTTCAGGCATCATGATGTATTGATATATTGCGATGTTTAGATGGTGATGTATCGTGATGTTGAAAACCAGATATTGTCCATCCATACTGATCGCCTCTACATAGTTCCATCCTTATTTCAGATACAGTGGTACCTCTGGAAACGAATGGGATCCGTTCCGGAGCCCCGTTCGTATCTAGAAGCAAACGTAACTAGCAATGGCACATCTGCACACAGAAGTTTTATTTCTGAAAAACATGGACAGTTAGAGTTAATTCATTTTTTTACTAGTTCTATTAGTCTAGGATTCAGCATAATAAATCCAGTTAGATTTTTGTAACATTTAACATTTGTTTCAAAATGTTAATTAACCTCAGCAAAAAATGTAAAGCTTTGGTTTGATGGATAGAAAGCTGGATGAGAATTGTTTGGACAAGTATTTTACTACTGAGATGCAAAGGAACTTGGCACATAGTTAATTGTTCTTTGATCAAAGACATTAATATATTCCTAAGGTACGTCTTGCCACATGGAATGCCAGTTATTGCTGATGTGTGATGGCATGTGATATTTTCAAGTACGAAAGATTGGCAAGTCAGAAAAATTTTAAAAAATATACCACCACCTGCACTGAGGTTTTCACATATGCTTCTTTGTTAGAAATGTTGTCTTAGTAAAATGTTAAGATGTCACTTCTGTAAAAAAAATAATTTATGTATGTAAAATGATATGTACTTCAGGAGCTCCAGCAGTCTGTCCCATCTGTATTGAGCTATGAAGCAACCAGTGTTTTAAATTCTCCTCCACTACGCATTGGACCCTGGAAGATTCTAAACATGTATCAAAAGGAGGAGTGGTGCAGCTTTTTTTTTATTCTGATTAGTTGTGGTTAGGGAGATATACTGAGGCTGGCATGCTTGCACAGGTAATGAAGATATGGGAATCAGATGTGATGTGGTACTTTTTCTGGTCTTCTGTGTTTCAGACAGAGGCAATTACGAGGCATTTACCTCAACACAGAACTGAATTCAGCATGATGTTGTGATTAATTTAGCTAGTTTGCTAGCCACAAACTAAAATAAAGATGCTTATCTGCATGACTTAACAATTATGGCCCCAAAAGGAGCAGTAATACTACTGTAATCTTTTTAATACCCCAAAAGGAGGAATACTTTCCCCACCTTCTTACAGTAGCAGTACTTCATTCTCTACTGGAAACACCTATCCAGCCCTAGTAGAATGAAGCTGACTCATTTTGGATCCAAAGTGTCACAACTGAATACATCAGAATAAAATTTATTACAATATCCCAGATTGGGACTAGGGTACTTAAAGGATTTCCCTTTCCCACATGATATTGCCTGCCTACTTAGACAATTTTTGGATGTTCTCCTCAATCTGACATCACCATTGTAGTTGGTAGGAAGTTGGTCCTAGTTTATTCTACACTAGTCAGATTTTATCTGGAGTAATGTGTCTGGGTTTTGGTGACACATTTTAAGAAAGAGAGACAAATTGGAGAAGGTTCAGAAAGGGGCATTGGAGATGGTTGCTAGTGTAGAAAACAAGTTACACGAGGAAAATCTAAGGAACTGGTATTTGTCACCTGGAAAAGAGAAGATGAAATTCATGATAATACTTTTTAAAGATCTGAAGGTCTATCACATAGAAGAAAGCAAAGACTTGTTCCTTGCTGGCACAATAGGATCCAATAGACTTAAATTACGAGTGGGTGAATTTCAGTTGAACGTTAGACAAACGACAGTAAGATCAATCCAACAATGAAGCCAATTATTACCTAGAGGGGTGATAGGATGTTTCTCCCTAGAGACCTTCAAGCAGAGGCTGGACAGCTGTCTGTAGGGCATTTCCTGCATTGAGCAGGGAGATGGACTAGGATCTCTGGAAGACCCTTTTAACACACATAATTCTGTGAGGCCCTTTTTGATAGCAACACCCAGACTCTGGAACTGCTTGTCCCCTTATCTGATGGTGTTTCACTGTTCTTATGGGATTGAATTAATCATCCCCTTTGTTAATTTAGCCATTTTCCTTGTTAACTAGTATTAGTACCTATTATATTGACTGAATTTTGACATGTCACTTTAGTTTGCTGGTAGCTGTATTAAGGTACTCTTTGGGGTCTAAATGGTGTAATAAAGCTATTTTAATTTAAACCTCATGCTCTCAAAGTATCTTTTGATTTGAGGGACAGTAGTTTTTGCAATTCCCATGGACTGCAAGAAGATCAAACGTATCCATTCTTAAGGAAATCAGCCCTGAGTGCTCACTGGAAGGACAGATCGTGAAGTTGAGGCTCCAATACTTTGGCCACCTCATGAGAAGAGAAGAATCCCTGGAAAAGACCCTGATGTTGGGAAAGATGGAGGGCACAAGGAGAAGGGGACAACAGAGGACAAGATGGTTGGACAGTGTTCTCGAAGCTACAAACATGAGCCTGACCAAACTGCGGGAGGCAGTGGAAGACAGGAGTGCCTGGCGTGCTCTGGTCCATGGGGTCACGAAGAGTCGGACACGACTAAACGACTAAACAACAACAAAGTTTTTGCATTTAGGCTTAAATTAAAAGCCCGCTGAATTTAATTTATTCATTTCACCATGTTTAAGGTCACTGTGGAAACTGAAAGTTTTTCAACAGATGTTTAATAAGGAAATCCTGAATAACTTCAGAGGTGTCCTTATAAAATAAAATTTGTAAATGTTTATGAATTTGCAAGTGAAAAATTAACCTCTAGATTGGGGGGGGGAGTGTCGACAGCTTTAATAATTATATTGGTGAACAAACATGGTCATCTCTTAAATTTTAACAAACTTGTAAAGACTTTCAGACTGTATTCAGTTATAAAAGATATGCTACATATTCAAATGGAAAATGGAATATAGCTCCAGAAAAGATGAGAGAGAGAGCCCTTTTGGATTCTGTTATGTTGAAAGTTCCAGTTTATTACTTTAAGAAACATGTTTCTAATTAAGTATTTGAGTGACTGTAAACTGTGTTTTAACATTTTACAAGTAAATGCAGACTTGTAATTTACCCAAAAGTAACTGAATACCTCCTTAATAAACCACAGAATTAACTACAGAAATAAGTTGTTGCTAGGACTGGGCTTTTTAAAAAACAAAAAAAACCTATCAGGTTGAATTGTTTGCAATTTTGTTTCTTTTTGGTATTTTTGTAATGAATGAAAAACATGTTATATCCTTAAATTTAATACACATGCTGTTAATCTTGACATCTTGGACTGCAAAACATTCCAGGGCTGTGCTGCTTGCAAAGAATCTTTGTTCCGGCCAAATTGGGCTCAGGAGTCCTTAGTACATTTCCAAGATTTGTAACCTTTGAGCTCAAATGAGCAGGTAATGTGGATTCTCTACTGGGAACACAGCACTGACACTTGTGATTTGTGGCAGCTGGTCCTTGTCCTTGCTTTCCCCCTGCATCAAGAAAATGGTGCCTTAGCAAAGAAAGGCTAGTCCAACCTTTCCAAAGTTTACTGTTCAAAAATTTGAGGAAGCACGTCATTGCCTTTGAATACATATTCATTCATGAATCCATGTTTCCTAGGGACAACTTTCTGAGTCTTCACTTGTTGAAAAATTTCATACTGGTTTCAAAATGTCAGGGTTTTGCCCTGTCAGTTCAGTATGCTGATTGTCTCTGTCCTCTATAATGTGTAGCCAATGTAGTATTTTGGACTATGACTCCCATAAACCCCTGCCAGTACGGCCAATAGGCAGGGAATTTTGGAGTAGTGGTTCACAACATCTGGAGGGCACCACATTGGCTATCTCTACTGTGCAGCTTTTGGTTTGTCATTTGGGGAAAGCAATCCTTGTTCCCTTCTTAGTGTCTGAAGAGGGTGTTCTGTTAGGGAGGAGAAGCTAAGCTAGATCAAATTTGCTCTGTTGATAAAATGAGTTAGGGTGAGGAATGGAGAAGGTAGTGGTATTCAGGAAAGGTCCCTGCCTTGTCCCTCCTAACAGCTCACCAAACTTGACGGATATTTTCTTAGTAATTAATATAAGCCAAAAGCTACTTAACTGGGCCCACATTCTTGCCATCATAGTACTAGACTTGATCATTCTAAATCACAAAGATAAGCCTGCTCAAAATGAATTGGCTATTATTTGGTTGACAAAAGATAATCTGTCCGGGGTGGCGCCATCGGTAATGGCAGACTCCCTCTGATCTGGAGGGACCAGCTCCACGGGAAACGGGTCTTTCCCGCTATGGCGAAGCGGGGACACTTTCAAAAATCACAGGTGGATGAAGCCTGTGACCATGGGACTCGGCGGGCACCTTTAGCGCCCCCCAACCCGCAAAGGAACCCACTAACGGGCTCTGGAGCGAAGAGGGGGAAGTGGCGCGGTGCTGAGAGTCAACTTCTTCCGTGGAGCGAAGGCGCACAGCCGTTGCCGGAGAGCGCTGCCTTTTTCCTGGGACAATTTGGCATCTAAAATAATCACCCGTGAGTACTTAAATCTCGGACAATTGGACTCTAAATAATGATTTGTGAGTAGAAAGGAAAATTGGACTTAAAAATTTATTTTAATTTGGCACTGAAACGGGAAGGTCTAAACAGGAAGTCAGCCTTCCGTTTCTTTGTAGATAGATCAAAGCAAAAACATGGCAAACTAGAGTTCAGAAAATCACCTGTAAAGGATTAACTTCCATCATTTAAAATTGTTGAACCCCCTTCGGAAGCAGGAGAAGAGGGGGGATTTTTTCCGGACAGTTTAAACCTGCAGAAGTGAGTCTAAAGTAAAGTAACTTTCCACCGTCTTGATCCTGGAGCGGGGTGTCAGGACTGACGTTCTTTGGGAAGTTCATTGACCAGAGACAAACGTTTTTGACTGATAGTTAAAAGAAGAGAAACATAGTGATTCCACTGTTCCTTTTCGCATTTTAAAGGAAGAAATATTGACAAAATATCTGAAAAAGGAAACTTTGTTGTCAGATCTGCCTTTAAAAGAAAAGAATAAAAAG
This sequence comes from Podarcis liolepis, assembly GCF_965112155.1. Classification (NCBI taxonomy): domain Eukaryota; kingdom Metazoa; phylum Chordata; class Lepidosauria; order Squamata; family Lacertidae; genus Podarcis; species Podarcis liolepis. The sequence goes on from NC_139564.1 coordinate 49,942,585, forward strand.
AAGTTCTTCCCCTAGAGGGAGCCTGTGAAACAGTTTCAAATTCTGAATCGGGGAGCTTGCAGCTGCTACAGATTACAATCATGGGAATAACCTTCAGACCTTGCAGAACAATGTATTCAGAAGCCCTGCTGCGTGCTTTCTGTAAAACAAGTGCCCTACTGGAACAGCTACATGAGAAGACAGACTTGATGACTGATGCGATCAGAAATTTTGGACAGGCAGTGGGAAATTATATAGAGCCCACCCAGGATTTAAATCAGGAGTGTGCTTTGACAGAACAGATGAGAGAGGATGTTGCTGAACCTTGGGCGCCAGAGATGGAGGGAGCTGTGGCCCAGCAGGAACATGAGTTCTTGGATTTGACAAATGAACTTGGAAAAAGCCAGATTTGGAAAGATAAAGTTTGGTTTGGTTTGGAAATGGGGGGTTGGATAGACCCCCCTATGCAGAGATGTTTGGACTTTTCAAGTCTGGCAATGGGCCGTGAGATGTTTGGGGTTGTGGGGGCTCTCAATTTTGGAGGGACTTTGAAATATGTTTTTAAATACCACATGGAGTATAGTGTGGACTATGGAAAAGGGGTTGATTTGTTGAGAAGGGTCAAAAACATTGTTAAGTTGGAGTTCCCACGAGTAAAAGGAGCAGGAGACAAAGTAAAGTACTGGTATAAATATGAAGAAGAGCCGCGGAAGGGACATGGAAGGGACTTGAGGGCCTCGGACATAAGATTACCAGGTTAATGCGCTAGATTGATGAGATAGAAAGGGCTGACAAAACCCGGGGCCAGGAGGAAGAGACGCTGGATGAAGATTGGAAGAAGAAAATTTTTTTTTTATTAGGATTGTTTTATAAAATTGGTGAACGTTGGAAAAATGTTGGAACGAAATTATTTGGCTTTAGCAAAAATGTTTAAAGAATTATGTAAGAATATTATGGTTTGAGAAATTGGTATAAATAAGATCTAAGTTTTAAATTTTAAGGTTTTTTATAGTAAGATAAGATTAAAATAGATTAAGGTAATGAAATGATAGAATATTATGAAATTATGTAAGAATATTATGGTTATGAGAAATTGGTATAAATAAGATCTAAGTTTTAAATTTTAAGGTTTTTTATAGTAAGATAAAATAAGATTAAAATAGATTAAGGTAATGAAATGATAGAAAATTATGAAATATGGAAAGGATTTGCTGCGACAATTAATAACTAGGATACAAAAAAGGGAGGGGTGAGGAGGTCAAAGAAAGAAGGTAATGACAATTAGGGATTTGAGAATATTGGATTTGTTTTTAAATGTTTGTGGCATATTTTTGTTTTTTTATCGTGATGTGTTATTTTTTGATTCTGATTTTTATCAATTTCTATTGTTTGATTGTGGCTTGTTTTTCCTTTGTTTTTCCTTTTTCTTTTTCCTTGTTTCTTTTTTGTAACTCTAAAAACTCTTAATAAATATCATTTTTTTAAAAAAGATAATCTGTCCATTTTATGATTTATTTGGTGTGTTTTTTAAATGCAGAGGGTTGCTGTCATTTGGTGTTCTTTATAAAATCACTCCAAAATACTTTTAAAATGAGTAAGATGTTAATATGAGCAAAAGTCATCTTAATCTCTTGGACTTGTTTTCATGAGAATACCCTGGGGACTGTGTACCAGATTTCTTCCAGGGCTCTTCAGATGCAGCTTTTGAAAAAGGATTCCTAGGCCAGTTAGGTGCAAAAATGGTTGAAATACTTGCATACTTTGGCATTTCATAAAGTCTTTAATATTTCACTAAGTTTTCAATATTAATGTTATCTCCACTTAAGGTAAAATTGCTTTCTTTTGAGCTACATTTTACTTTTCTCTCTGTTGCAACCGAAAAAGTTCTCCGATTACTTCATTCATGTAAAGGTTTAGTTTATAATAAGGGAAGGGAAATCAAGCCAAAGTATAACTTATTAGGGTAAAAGAAGCTATAATTATACGAATAGAATGAAGTATTAATTTTCCTTTTACTTCAGCTGTATCATTACGGTTCAGTAGACTTCACTCACTGTGACTATAGTAAATCCTTAAACTAATACAAAATAGAGCTTAAGAAATGCTCTCATTTTTAGAGCAATGCTCATATTTGTGGAATGCCCACCTATACTGTTAGACTTGCTATGGAAAAAATGCCTATATCAGTGTTTATTGAATAAAACAAACTTTTTGCCGGCCAGGAGCAGTGAGCCCAAGCTCACGAGGGGCAGATGGCATTAAGGCAGCAATAAAGACATGACAACAGCTTGGTATTGAAATGGCCACATCTTTAATAATTACAGATGTTAGTAGGCTTTGGCATAGGCATTTGAGTATGGGGTTGCCATATGTCCTTTCCCCCCCAAGACACTTCCTCCTTTTCATGGGTAGAGTCAGCATAGCGATCCATAGTTAAAAGCAGAAGTCAGCTAATGTGTCCTCCTTTTGCTCTTCAAAATATGGCAACCCTAAATGTCTCCTGAATCAACCAGACTGATTTGTGGTTGATTACTCCACCAGGGTCAGCCCTGGGTTAAAGGATCCCCACTACGATGTGGATCAAATAAGGTGCACCCACCCAAATATCATTTGGGGAATTCTGTGGCCTGTTTTCTGGGCCTTCATACAAAAACTCTCCCCCTGGATCCCTTTACCGGGTTACCTTTTCCTCCAGAAAGTTGTGACAGTTTCTATGAGGTAGGCAAAACCTCCAGACAGGCACAGTTTGTCTGCAGGCAAACTCCTGCATGGTCCCAAATATGGCGACTGATAATCCCATAGCAAGTTCATGCATGTGCACTGCCCATTTACCTTTGGGGAGGGTCAAGACATACAGGGAAGGTGGGTGGGATGTCCGTTGCCGACCACACCACCCACTTTCATTGCAGCTGGCATATATGCCATGGAGGCAGACCTGAATGGAGACAGGTGCCCCCCCAGGCTAACCCCTCCCGCCTGCCTCTAATGCCCCTGCCGGCCTCTCAAATTGACCGCAGTTGGCCAGTTTAAATTCAGAATATTGGCAGGAAGGCTCAGTAGTCCTACAAGCAGCCAAGGCTGATGATGCAGCCAATGGCTATGTGGGAGTGGATCTTTGTTCCCACCCTGGTTCGCCTGTTGTCACACGGGGCTGCAGTTGCTGCTTCCGTCAAAATGACAAGTGGGCCTTATATTACATTTGTTCCTTGCATATTATGTTGCATAGAGTGAACTGATATAGCAATATAAGAAATATTAATTGTATATGGATGCTGTTGGAAGAGTTTGGTATGTGTACATTATGCTATGTTGTTTGAATAATTAATGATGAGATGTATTCTCACCGCAGGAATGGATTTTTAATTCAAAGGCCACTTTTAGAGATACTACTTTTTTAAAAAAAAAAATCATATGTATATATCTTGATTAGATACTTACATAGTTTATTTGAAAGATTAGTACAGGTTATCACAATGAGCAAAATTTATTTTTGTTCTGCTTCCCTAATGCAAAGACCATTCTGTTAAAATATCATTCTCTATCAGAATTTGATTTTGCAGTTTGTCAGTTCTTGAACACACACACACACACACCCCATCATGGTACCTTCTATTGTAATGTTTGATATTCTGACTAGTCCAGAAAATGGTAGCTGTGCCTAAATCCTGTTGAAGCCACTGCTCTGAGCTTAGTATGTTTCAACAGGATTAAGAAGCAGCTAACTTCATCTGCTGTGTATGCACGTGTGAGGGAAAATAAATGAATGAATGAATATTAAGATTAGTTTTGAGTCATCTGATAGTAATCCTGGTTTAAATCCATGAATACTTGTGTTTTGATGGGTATGCTGACCTTCACAGAAAATGACTTGATCAGAGTTCAAAGGCTGAAGACTGGAGCAGAACTCTGATGTTTCTTTAACAGTCAGTCTTAGGCTAAGCCCTATACATCAGTTCTCTTTCAGATTGAAGTTCCTCTTTGCCCCATTGTGCAATGGTTCTGTTTGTATGTAACAATAAATTAGAGTTTATTGTGGTTTATTGTGAGCATGCAGATGACACCTACTTCTCCCCAAGAGGGAGTGGGAGCAGCCTTGGCTTACTTTGAAGCAGATATCATGATATGTTTTGTTCCAAACAAACCACAATTGGTAAGTTGACAGCAAACCTTGACCCCAGCCAATCACAAACAAACAACCACACCCCAGGCCAACCCCAACCTCTCTCACCACCAAAGGAACACAAGTGAATAGCAGAGAACCTGCACAAGTGACGCTGACACAAAACCCCACATATATTAAGTAAAATAGAAATATCGCCACTCAAACCCCTCCCGCACTCACCTTTCCCCCCTCCACATCTTTCCCCCTTTTCTTCCTAATGTCTCAACAAATGAAACTGATCTGTAAAAAATGTTACTTGGAAAAAAAAGAGAGACATTGCACATACTTTTGTAAACCAAGAAAATCTTTAATAAAAATACAAAAACAAAAAACAAACAGCAAGCTTTGACTTAACATTCTGGATTGTTTGAAGGGAAAGAAAGCACAATTCCCAGGTCCAACATAATACTAAACCAAGGAATACAGTTTCCTGCTCCCACTTTCTTTAGGGGAGGAGAGAAGTAGGTGTTATCTGCATGTTTATGATAACCATTATTGTGGGTTTTTGTGATGCGCAAACATTTTCTGTTTATTTTTTATATAAAAATAGCTTTAATTAGTTGAACAATAGTGTGCTAAACTGTTCATTGGAAATATCTAATAGGGTGGAGCCCAACATCACAGGTTTTTGCTTTTTGTAGCATGTAGTAAAATATGCGTACCTTGGTACTACCCTACTGTGTGTTTCTTTGGTCACCAAGAGTAGCTGGAAAAAGCACAATACCCAATAACACCGCTATTGTATGCACCGGGTAGGTGCAGTGTATTTTTATGTGAAGTATTTGCTAGCAGCTTATCAAAGAACACATTTGCAATGGCAACAAGCTGGCCTTTATTGTTACACTGTAGTCTGGCTCAGTGAATACTTTGCATTATAAACACAAACATTAAACACCTATATTGTACCTTATAGCGGATGTTAAAACTTTGCTCAGGCCCCTGACCAACCCTTCACCAGTTAAATTCATGTCCTTATTATATCTCCTGTAGTCTCAGAGCTCAGTAGGACTGCAGAAGATTGTTTCTCCTTTAAGACTCTAACATATCTGTGAATAATGTTGGGTTCACCAATAGAAATCATCAATTGTATACCTGCAAAATAGTTGCAGACTAAGCTCCTGTGATTATTCAGTAGATCATTGTGACAGTTGCTGGGAATTAATGTCTCTTCTGATCACTACTATTATTACTTGCATCTGGGTAGTAAAATTAAGATTGCTTGCAACAGACAACCTGTTGATGTGTTTCACTCATCTTTAATATATTATCATCTTATGGACATGATCGATACTGCCTTGTGCTGTGAAATATAGAGCAGGGAAAACAGGATGTTCATTATCTCTCTTCCTTTTTAATGAAAAAAGAACTGTGCTCATTCTGATTCTTCTCATCTCTGAAATCATAGTTGTAAGTTCTGTAGGTCAGATTACACATGAACTACACTCCATTTGCTGATGCTGATTACACACAGCTGTTTCGGCAAGCATGTTTTGAGAGCAGCTGGATTACCCAGGTATGATTTACAATTTAATTATATATGGAGAAATTGACATTATTTTAATGGTCATGGAGCAATTCATTGAAAATTCAAATGGCTTTAATAATATGTGTGCTACAATTCATAGTTTTATGAGTTATTTTTTAAAGAGATTATCTGTTTATAACACAACATCATATCTTAAGTGGTCATAATTTCTGTGTGTGAAGTATTTTACAAAATTGATTGAAATAATTTATTAAAGTAGATTGCATGCAGTGGATCACTGATTTTTCTTACGTACCTCTATACAATAGCCTAAATGTTTTGAATACAGAAAGAATGTTCAATCCATAGAATTTCCAACTAAAGGGATCTCTGATTCTAGAAGTCGGGTAGATGCTGCCTGGGGCAGTCCCGCCCCCCTCCAAAATCCTATCTTTTTAATAGACATAGGCATGGATTACATTGCATGTTGTGGTTCATTATTTTACTTATTTCATTGAACATATTAAGGTTCCTAATACAGACGGTGACCATTTTGTGCAGGGGTTCCATTCCGCCCCGCCCCTCCACATTGGCAGAGTGTGCATAAGACCACCCTGTTTCACCACCACCCCATTTTCAGGCCACTTCTGGGTTGGCAGCAATGATCATGTGCATGCAAAATGGCCGCTGCGTATACTCTCTATCCAGTATTGCCTACTCTGATTGAAAGTGCTATCTGATGAATATTTAGCTTGCCTATCAGGTAGGTGAGGGGATAATGGTGAATGGTATTGGTTTATTTTAAGCCCCTAACATCTTATAGAAGCCTGGAAGACAGGCCTAAGGTTGTGGGATGAATATCAAGAAACACATTTCCGTCCTGGCCATAGATTTCCACCTCAGTCTAGGAGAGTATTTGCTTTTAAAGGCCCCGACTTCTATCAGCCTGAACAGATCCTGCTACAGATTAGGATGAGGAGAGAAAGTGCTTCTTCCAATCGATCAATCTGCAAAGGGGGCAAAGTTCCTAACAATTTTCATCCATTACTGAGGTTTTTAATTGCATTTTATGGATATTTATATAGAGTGATTTTACTGTATTTTATACAGTAAAGCTGTATACAGTATTTTATACAGTAAGCTGCCTTGATGTATTTTATGAAAGTGCAGGTTTTACATACTGAAACAAATAAATACATAAAACCTAAAACTGCCAAAAACAGGTTTATGATACCCTGAACCCCAGTACCCCCCTCAAAAAAAAAATCTATTCCATATTATGGTTTAATTTGGAATGCTAAGTATTTAGCAGCCATGGCATTTACTAGCATGGTGCTGAACTAGGAGTCTGCATTCACCTGCTGCCTCACAACTCCACTAAGGGCATTAGGAAGACATCCCTCTCAATCAATGGCAGAAGTCCTTTACCACCAGCGAACAGCGGCACAAATCACTGCTAGCAAATTTTCAGATTTTCTCTGAAAAATTAAAGAAACTCAAAAAACGAAAAGTGAATTTGAGATTAACGTAATACCACCTGCCTTGCTGTTGTCATGAGGTGCTCTGGCTTAATGTTGTCAACAAGACCTAGCTGTTTAGGCTGTTGAAGTGTTATGGAATGCTTATGGCAGTTACAACAGATGAGGAGAAAACTTTGGCAACTTAACCAGTAAAGGTTTAGGTGACTGACTGGGCTGTGAATTGTTGGTTAAAATGTGTTCAGTTGTGAAGGAAGTAGGCAGCGGTGTCTGACTGGTTGTCTGTTAAGATTGTGTGTGTGTGTGTGTGTGTGTAAGGCTGTCATGTCTGAATAGTGAGAGTATATGAGTGTTCTGTGTTAACAGTATGAGTGGATGGGTGCCACTGAAATATGTGGGAGGAAGCAAGGGAGGAGTAAATGCAAACAAAAAAATTACATGTACGGAAAACAATGAAGGGCTTTTTTGAGAATTTGTATATATTCAAATGATTTGAGAATATAAATTAGGTCATAAAAATGAGCAGGAAGGAGGCTCTATGAATAATAAAGATTACTTGCCTTGGCTGAAAAATAGCATCTATATAGCTAGTAAGTAAGTAGAGTATTACCTTTGATTGCTGTTAAGCTATACAGTGGTGTGAGAAACCTAAAAGAGCAGTTTTGTAGAACAGTATAAATATTTTAACTTTGTATTGGTATTGCCTGATGTGTCTACCTGCTTCCATATTGTACAATTTATCTGGCTAATCTCTATCATCTTTCAAAAATGGTGAACATTAATAACTTACAATTTGTCTTCCTTGAAATAAAAGTATTTATTATGTATTTGCTATTTGAGAGAAGTTAGAATATATACATTGAGTGGGTGTTTCCAAATAATGCTTAATCTGAACAAAGCCTTTCAACGAAAATATTATTGAACACCATGGTATATTGTTTATTTCACTGGTTGATGAAAACCTCCTTATTCTGTGTGACACGTCATCTTCAGCAGAAAATGTAAAGCAGAACGTGTGTGAATACTGCCCATTATTCCATGTACTTTGCCATCACAAAATTAAAGATTGAATGACAGGAGTTTGTAGTTTTTTCCTAAACAAGCTCAAAAGGGCTTGTTCACAAGTTTAGCTTCTGGTAACCAGGTGACTGTAGTGTTAGTGTTTATTTTAATATACCATATGTAAGTCATGCTGTTGCTATGAAACCAGACAGTCTTCCATTGATGCAATATGTGGACTGACATCTGTCAGATTTTCCACCCAATGAAATGTGGCCCCATTATGTTTTAATTATTTGAAATATATTTGGAAGCCTGAATGCTGATACTGTATTCCAGAGCCCTGAAACATGTCATCTTATTGTGCCCTTATTTCCTATACGTTAAGCTAAATAGACTAACTGCAGTTAAGAACCTGTCAGGGAATGTATGTCAAACACTAGGGGTATCATGCAATCAGACTGGTGTCAGGGTGGAAAAGTCAGTGGCTGGGAGGGTGGAGGAGGCTGACCTTGTTCTCTCAACATTGCCTTTACACTGAATGGAACAGATGAGATTCTGAATTATTCACAACACTGAAAGCTTATAATTGTTAGCATTGGTGGCAGCAACGGAGCATAGAGACAGATTTTTGTTGTTGTCAAAATGTCTGACCTGGTAACACTTCAAAGGCTTTCCTTCACAAAACTGTCTTTAAGAATTTAGTTTCCTTCCCCCCTCAAAAGGGTTTCATATGTAGGATTATTTCCATTCTTGTTTCCTGTAGGAATCTGGGTCAAAGAGGTTCAAGTTGAGATTTAGCACTGATTTTGAGAAACTCAATAATGGAACAAAAGAGGTTTTTTTGAAGGCTTTGTTGTCTGGGCAGGTAATTTTTTCCAAGGGTATTGTACAATGCATAAAACAAACATTTGATATAATAATAGTGGTTTGGTTTTCTTAATAATAAATTGAAAGGTTTTTTTTCAGTAAAGCATTTCTTTGAATTTTGTAACACAGAGGTAAATAACAACATATTTCAACATTTTCCAGTCTAACTCCTCCTCCTGCCTGCCTCCCGCCTTCCTGTTCCATAAGAGGAGTCAATGCTTAGTTGGTTTAATTGGGATGAAGCCTTATCTAGAATGGGAAAAATGAAATAAATTATCAATAATCATTAAAAAGTTCTACTCAACCATGCTGTTCTGTAAAGTCAATTCATTTTACTTGTGTTTATGCTGGACATATTTATAAGATATTGTCTTCTGTCTGTGAAGACACAGCAGCTCATATTGTGAGGTCAGTAGATTACATTTGCTTTACCTGCCTTTGGATACTAGATTGCTACAGTTTATTTATAGTAGTATACATGCAACCATCAGAATACTCTCTAAAGGATGTGACTATCCATACATTAAGATCTTCAGAAGATGGTGTTTTCACTGTCTGAGGCTAGGCAGATTACGACCACAGAGAGTGAAGGTCCTCTCATTGGTGGCATCCCATTATAAAATACTCTCCACAGACAGACACACCTATCTTCTTGTCTTTTGGTGCCAGGAAGTCTTTCTGCCCTGCCCCTGGGCCTTTTGGACATATATAGTTTTTATCTATCTTGAAAACCTTGCTGCCTTTTTTGTTTCATGACTGCTTAGAACTGTTTTGTTTGTATTTTAATCAATGTAAACTGTCCTGTGTTTTTTTATTAAAAAATAAACAAGCAATCTATTAAAAGCAGAAGATGGTCTGCTTTTTCACTATCAGTATCAAACCTGATTATTATTTGAAAGTACAGTGGTACTTCGGGTTACAAACACCTCGGGTTACGGACACTTCGGATTACATAGTCCGCTAACCCGGAAATAGTACCTCGGGTTAAGAACTTTACTTCAGGATGAGAACAGAAATCACGCTGCTGCACAGCAGGAGGCCCCATTAGCTAAAGTGGTACCTCAGGTTAAAAATGGTTTTAGGTTAAGAACGGACCTCCGGGATGAATTAAGTTCGTAACCAGAGGTACCACTGTAAAAAGGGGTTGGGGTATGGGTGTAAATCCTCATTTGTAGGTTTTGTTCTTGGTTGTAGTTGAGGAAGGAAAGTTTTGGTTCAAGCATAGGCAAACTCGGCCCTCCTGATGTTTTGGGACTACAACTCCCATCATCCCTGACCACTGGTCCTGTTAGCTAGGGATGGCGGGAGTTGTAGTCCCAAAACATCTGGAGGGCCGAGTTTGCCTATGACTGTTTTGGTTCCATCCCAGGTTTGGATGACAAATAGTTTAGCTGCTGTGCAGAGCTGAAAGAACTACAGAAGAGCAACTGAGGCAGGGACGGGCGGCTCCTTTCTAGGAGCTAGCATGCTTGCACGGTTCTGTGTGAACCAGGTATTGTACTGAATGTTTGGGTTTAAAAATACATAACATCTCCATTTTATTACAGTCATACCTCGGGTTGAAGTAGCTTCGGGATGAATATTTTTGGGTTGCGCTCTGCAGCAACCCGGAAGTAACAGAGCGCATGACTTCCGGGTTTCGCCGCTCACGTATGCACAGATGCTCAAAATGACATCATGCGCATGCACAGAAGCGGCGAGATGTGCAGTCGCGTGTTGCGTTTGCTTCAGGACGCGAACAGGGCTCCGGAATGGATCCCGTTCACATCCAGAGGTACCACTGTACTTTAATTTACCTCAGTAGAATTCAAAAGATGTATGTAGCCTTTTATACTTTCAGAAGGAAGATTTGAATTGATGTTGGGTTCTATGTTCATCCTTTCTGGTCATTTTGCACCACTGCATTAGTGCATTTGGTAATGGTCACTGTGGAATAAATTGTTCTGCTTGTGTAGTTACTGTACTTTAGATAATCACAGGACTTTAGTTTCCAGATGCTTTGATTCCCTTAATGTATAAAAATATATCCAATGGAGATTCACTAGAGCAAATCAGATCACATCTGACAATGACTGTACCATTTAATTCAATATTAATACTTGAATTTTGGAATTACATAAAATAGAAACATTTAAAATCATATATTGGAAATATGCTGATTTAATTGCTCAGTTATAATTAACTTTGCATGTCTTTTGAGACAGCTTTTCCATTCATTTTATCAGGAAATTTCCACACATTGAAAGTACGAACAATTTGTCTCAAATATCACTCGTTCGGAGTTTACAGATTTAGCAGTCAGATACAAAAAAATATAAATGAAATTAATTAGAAATAATATAATGGAATGAATGTTATTTAAAACTGCATGAAGATACTTCAAACCTCCTCCAAAAATATGCAGTATCCAAATAGCTTTGAGAGTATAAAATGTGAATGTATTTTCACACCAGCCTTATATAGTACTACTATCCATTGGTTTTGGTGGCGCTGAGCTTAGATTCTGTGAAAGAACTGAGCTTCCCATCAATGGGTTCCATTGTTACTTTTGTCCATATGTCATCTTAAGACTTGCATTGCGAGATGCATGCCAACATCATTTTGAAGGGTATACACAAGCTTCTGGAGTGTTCACACAACAATAGTAAAATGAAAATCCATATAATCATTCTTACATATCCAAACACCACGTATTCTAATGCCTTTGTGTTTAAAGTGTGTGTGAGAGAGGGAGAGACTGAAAACCCCAAGTCCTCCTCAGTTGACCATATTCATCCATAGACTAGTAGAAGCCAAGCTGCAGTTTCTTGAGGCAGAAATTCTACCAGGGCTGGGAGCAAGCCACATCTGCTGGAGGAAAGTAATGTGCCTGCAGAGAGGGGATTATGAAGGAAAGAAAAAAGCAGCAGGAGGGAACTCTTTGTGTCACTTTCTACTAATCTTATCCAGTTAAACAAAAGAGCAGGATAAATAAATGAGCATGCAAGAGAGAAATTCTGTATACTTGAGAAACATTTTAAAGGACTTGATCCAAAGTTCACAATTGTATCACCATCTGAGTTGAGGTTTTTTGTTTTGTTTTGTTTTTATCTCAGAGGGTTTATTTTGTGGACATCAGCTTTCTGGAGGTAACATTCTGCACTTCCGTGCTCCCCAACAAAATTTGTTATCAATATTTTTTGTAGCCCAACTCCACAGGGTATTTTTGTACCCATGCCTGAGCTGCGACTCCACCCACCAAAAGTACCAGTTATTATTATTTGCATTGCTTATTTATTCAGAATATTGCATTGCTTTTTGAAGTTTTCATTATGAGATTTCTTATTTGATAAGGGCCTAAAAGGTTCCATTTATTTATTTATTTTAGGAGCTGGCTGGGTAAACATAATTAGACAACCTGGGGTGTGTATGTATATGTGTGTTTGGCATATGCAAGGCAGAATAAGTGTGTAGGAAAAGGATTAAGCAACCCCTATCACGAGTTACTCACCTGAGGGAGTTTTGTTATACAGTATAGATATCATAACCTCCTGTTCAGACTACTAATGTTTCAGAGCATCTAGGCATGTAGAATATTTTTGAGCAGCAGGATTACATTGGCTTACAGTAGATTAACCACAATGTGTGTTTATTGGTAAAAAGGGACGTTCAGGTTTGTATGTAACTATGGTTTATGCAAAAGGGAAAGAAGGTTTCAGCGATCCTATTCCTCCTGCACTGAGGAGAAGGAAAGAAAGAAAGAAAGTGCTTGCACTGTTGAGTAAACCACATTTACGTACAAATATGTGGTTTGATATCCTGGTTAACTATTAAAGTTAGAATAAGCCACATGGGCAGAATTGCAGCAAAAATATTTAGCATTTCTTACATGTCCAGTAGATTACACTTCGTAGTAAATATTCCAGATGCATAGAATCATAGAATTGTAGAGTTGGAAGGGACCCCAAGGGTCATTAGTCCAACTGCCTGCAATGCAGGAGTCACAGCTGGTCCAGCATCCTGCTCTCCCAGTGGCCAACCAGATGCCCAGGGGAAACCTACAAGCAGGAGCTGAGCACCAGAGAACTCTCTCCTGCCATGTTTTCCAGAAGCTGGTATTCAAAAGCATTGCTGCCTCTGACAGAAGCAGCAGGATTGCTAACCACTGATATCCTCTAAATCAGGTTGCAGCATTTGTGACATTTTAGTTTAGAAAAAAGGCAAATGAAAAATGGCATTATATAAGTTTATAAAATTTTGCATGGCATTGAGAAAGTGGATAGAGAAAAGTCTCACCCCCCCAAAAAACCCCTCAAAAACACACACTCATACTTGCAGACATCCAGTGAAGCTGATTGTTGGAAGATTTGGGGCAGAAAAAAAGAAAGTACTTTGTCATGCACGGCATAGTTAAGTTATAGAACTCACTCCCACAAAAACAATGATGGCTTCAAAAGAGGATTCGACAAATTTATGGAGTAGAGGGCTATCAATAGCCATGGTTGTTATGCTCTGCCTCTACAGTTTGAGGCAACAATGTGTCTTGGTACCAGTTTCTCGAAACAGCAGTAGGAAAAAGTGCTGTGGTGCTCACATCCTGCTTGAGTGTTTTCTACAGGCATCTGGTCATCCACTGTGAGAACAAGATGCTGGGCTAGAAGGGCCAATGGCCTGATCCAGCAGGCTCTTCCTGTGTTCTTATGATTCAATTACATCAATCTAATACACCTTGAACTACTACCTGGTGATTGCTAGGCTTATTTCAATGTGCCAGTGTTAGCCTTCAAAGCTCTAATGAGTTTAGGACCCTTGTTTTTAAGTACCACCTCCTTCTTCATGTTCCTCCATGCATGCCTTGATCATCATCTGAAGCCTTTCTCTGGATACCTTAACTTTGTGAGACACAGCTAATGGCAGCGAAGGCTAATACATTCTCTGTGGTGGCAGAGGTCCTGTGGAATGCCTCGCCAAGTAAGGCACTGTATGGTAAAGACATGACTGTTCAACGACACCTTTGGCTGATAATTTGTTTAGTGCTTGGCTGTGCTGGAATTGTTACTGTGTTTTTTTAAAAATAAGCATTATGGTATTTAATTGGGGGATTGTTTTATTTTTAGAATAATGTTATTGTATTGTGGCTTGTTAGCTGCCTTCAGTGCTTTTGTTAGTAGGTGTGGGGTATACGTTTTTTAAAATTAAATAAATCTATAAATAAATTCACCAAGGAATAAGTGCTTTTGTGAGCTGAAATAAAGATAGGTCTTTCGATCTACCTTAGCTTTGTGTTTTTGTTTCATTGTTATATTTGCTGGTATAGTTGTAAGCTTTCTGTTTTATTGTTCACATTCCTCCATTTTTATTATTCTATAGTGAACAGTAATTGTTCCCCTTTCATTTGTATTGTTTCATTTCCTTTGTTTGGCTATAGCATTTCAACATCTTTCTCCTTCACCACCATTCCTACCTGCCTTTCGTCCCACATATTCCTTTCAACCCTCATGAATGCGATTCTCTTTCACTCAAATGAGTCATTTCACTGCTGCTTCTCAAGCAATCCTGCCTCTCGCTGTCAGTTCTCCCTTTTCTTTAAGCAAAAAGATACTGTCCTTAGACAAATCTCTCTTGTTAAAATCGAAGTCAGATTTCATTTTCACTCTCCACAAAAATATACCACAATAACCTAGCAATCAAATCCTCTTGACTAAATCCCTTCCAATCCACCCCAAACTATTATCAAATAATCCCCCAATGTCAAATCAAATGATCAGTTCTTAATGTCTTCCCGCATGTTGCTCTTCTCAGTCCGTCTCTTACAGAAATCCCTGTTCTGTTATTTGCTAGGCTGCTGCTGGTGTTTCCAAACAAATTAGTTCACAATTGGTTTCTATAAGAAATCATTTTACAGAATAATTCTCAAAATTATAACCCTTCAAATGGTGGAGACCACTAAAAGTTGCTGAATATTTGTGAATGATTATGATGCTTACCATCCATCCCTGTGGTTTTGCATGGTTTGTTGATGGTTACTGGTTTGCATACTGAAGCTTTCTCAACAGCTTCATAATTTTCTGAAGTACCCTTTTGAAGTGAAATCTCTTTGAAGCAATACAAGAAAATCTATGATAATTTAGATTTTTATGGCACTTGTAATGACTATATTCATTAAATATAATGTTTATTTAAAGACAAGATATAAGAAAATCTAGTATTTGAATTTGTAGGTCCCGAACTGAACAGATAAGTACTCAGTCTTATGTATATGCTGGATTAATTAATATTTACTACATTTTATCGTGTGTATGGGGTGTTAAGGAAAGGGTAGTACCTGCGGTGGGAGACATGTTGTGCTCTTTCTGGGGTAGTCTGTCCACCTTTGGTCCCCACCCTGCACTCAGTTCTCACCTGCGGCTCCTAGAAGCTGTCAGCATGTGACAGCAGCCTCACATTTAACATATTTGACTGGCTGACTAATCAAGTGAGGGTAACCAATGGGTCTCAAACCCTCAATAAGTTAGAGACTTCTCCTAAATGGCAGACAAGCTCTGGTGGATTGAGCAGACGAGACCAATAGTGCGTCCAATGGTCAAGAAGGCAGTTTCTGCCCATGCTGTAGTGGGAAGTGGAGGGCAGATGGGGCTCATCAACCTGGGAAGACAGCCCATCTAGGAGAAGGAAGACTCTGATCATAAACCTCAGTTGCCTTGCAGGATATATTCAATAGAAGTCATGGCTAAGGAGTGACCCTACTCAAATCCAGAGTGGAGTCCCTAAGACAGTTGGATGGTGTCTTGTCTGCCTCCTTCCGGCAACTCCTGCAGCCTAGCTGGTGCCAAACGTATTGCTCTCTGCTTTCCTTTGGACCACATCAACAACGCTGGCCGGGGTGGGTGGGTGTTGTCATCTGGGCAGCCCAGGACCTCCATACACACTGCCCAGGCATGCACTCACCCTCAGAGGCATACTTCATTGTCTTGCAAGACAGACAGATGCCAACAACAGCTACATTTTCTAGGACAGCTGATGTTTTGAAATTAACTTGCATGCAACCTTTTCTTTTAGAAAAATGTGATTTCTATAAATTCTTATATAGATATAAATTTCTACAAATTTGTTTACATTCTTTTAGCTCAGTGTGTTGTAGCAACCAAACCAAGACTTTGCTTAGTGTGGTAGTGGGATTGTGGTTTAAGTTATCTCCTCCTTACAAGGCAAACTGAATTTTGTTCAAAGTAAACAAAGCTGAGATGAGCCAAGTGCACCTGACGATGATGGTGTTATTTATAGCCTGCCTTTTTCCCTGACAGAACTCAAGGCAGCATATTCCTCCCCCTGGTTGAAGGCCCACTTAATTAGGTCTAGGAAAGGAGACAAGCTGTGGGTTCTCCAAAGACCCCAATACATTTTGCTTTTTCATGGATAGATATTTGATGTCATTAGACTAATTTTCCTCAAGAAGGCAATGTTATAAACCAATGAAAAGATATAAACTAACTTAGACAGTCACCCTCCTTGCTGAATGTCAGGTGCATGGCAAATGCTTCTTATTTCAGCAAGCAATCTAAGGTAGATTTCTGTTTTTATGATTAATTCTTTTTCTCTGTATGTTTTCTGCATGATTTTTTTATGTACACTGTTTAGAAATTCTGAATAGGAAGGTGTGTGTAAATACCTTCAGTAAATAAAGTTCTCAGTGGGGATTATGAAACTAGTAGTCCAAGGCCCAAAGAATCTTGTTCCCTCAGTTCCTGTGGAGTCCCCTCTGCTGACTTTCTCTGTTCCTCTGACTCAAAAGGGTAAGTGGGGAGAGAGGTAGGAGAAGAAGGGATGCCTATTCTGAGTGCCAGCAAGCCTTCTGTGAAATTTAGTACAGTACTTGTTAAAGATCAAGCCCATTTGGTGAACAACTTTACACCCTAACCACCTGTGCATTTTGCAGCACTGGAAAATAAGAGAAAACAGATCATGTGCTATTTTGTATTTGATTAATCTTAAAATATAGGGGTTGTTGATGGCTTGGAGAGAGTTTTTGCTTTGGTCTCGTGACAGGGCTTCTTTATTCAGAATACCGGCTTCAGAATCATACTTGGCTATTTTGTACATGAAGACAGTCTTCTGATATTTAAGATTCTAGATATGATGACCTGAAATATCCATGTATTAAGAGTCATCAGTTTGACTAATGGTAGACCATAGCTACAGATCATTTTAAGCACCTCTTCAGAGCATCATTTTTCCAGCTCAGTTGATTTCTGACATATCTCACTTTATCAGTCACTGAAGTGGAAATTCCATCACTCTTCTATGTGTTTTGAATTTTTCTTGTGTTTATTTGTAATAGGTTTTATGGATGATTAGTTATGTGAATTGTGTCCTTTTTTGTGTGGAACTGGCCAGTTCTTAATTCCCGTGCCACCATGTAAAACTCCAGTTTTTATTTAAGCTTTTCATGTTAGCATAGTTGTACTGGTTTATTATTTGCCCTTTTTTATATGTGAAAATATAGTCTGTTGTTGAGAGAATGTTAATATATATTATATATATATATATATATATATATATATATATATATGCTTTCGTAGATTTTCACGGGTACAGGAATGCAGGTTTTGGTGTCTTCGGGTGTCTTCCCGTGTAAGAGTTGGGGTGTCTAGGCGACGTTTCGACGAGGTCTCACTCGTCATCTTCAGGCTGGTGCTTTCGGCTTCTTGTTACTGGAACAGAGCAGGATCTCAGTGTTTGAGTTCCTATAAATACTGTTGAGGGGGTGTGGTGTATAGCCTCCAAGGAGGTTATTGCTTAATAATTAATAAATTCACAAAAGAATAAGCTTAAAAGACTAATAGTATGCAATATTATGTCTTCTTTTAAAAATAGACAATGCACTGTCTTGTATACTTCTGTTCCTAAGACTATTTTGACTTCTGATGACTTAATTTACCACTTTAAAGTTTTATAGATCTCTTCCTATATAAAGCAGGAAGAGACTGGCAACAGAGCAGCATAAATACACACCACAAAGTTCTGTTCCAATATATTTTGCTCATTATTTGCTCAAATACATGTTGAAATTGTCAATATTCATCTGTCAGTAATTTATCTGTATAAATTTACAGTATCTGTTTCTGTTGCTTTTGAAAAAGCTTTTCAATTTCAAAATGAATGTTGGAACTGATCAGTGGCTTAATACATTATTACACAAGTGAGCAGAGACATGACATTTATAACTATATTTAGAACAGATTCCTGCAGTAGCAAAGAAATTCCATGAGCAGAACAGCCTGAAATAAGCAAGTTGCCTTGTGATGTGTTTACATTACATTCACTTTTTAATAGGGAGTTTGATTAAAAGATCCGGTGTTGAGATCACCTGCCCTCTCAGTTTTGGAAAAGTGATCTTATACAGTTGTTTTTTGTTTTAAATTATTGCTCTGACCAACCAATATTTTGTTGTTTATGTGTTTATTTTAATTTTAATCTCTCTTTTTGTTTTTTGTTTAAGAGATAACTAGAGAACACCTGAAGTTTAAACACTAGCAATGTAATACGTTCATAGCTGTGGCCGGGGGGGGGGAATCATTCAAAACCCTAAAATGTATTTTATATAATTGACTTTTTATTTCTATTCTTTGACAGTGGTACCTCCGGTTACGTATGGGATCTGTTCCGCAAGCCCGGCCGCATCCTGAAAACTTCGTAACCGGAGGTACCATTCTGTGCACGTGCGCAGCGCAATTGAGTGCTTCTTCGCATGCGCGCACGGCGAAACAGGGTTGCCGCGTTCACAACCCGCGGATTACGTTACCCGAAGGTAACGTAACCTGAGGGTCCACTATATATCGTATTGTTGTTTTATTGCTATGGCTGATGGCTGACACAAATAAAGACTCATTCATTCATTCATTCATTCATTCATGACTTCTGTTCCTTCGTAGTTTTCCCTATCAAAATGTAAAAGGAAAATGGATGGTTTATCTGTGTAGCATTAATCCTTGTCATTAGGCAAACTGAAATAATGAAAGGGGGCACTGAGAGATATTTAAGGAATTAAGGCTTTTGTAAACCTAGGACGGAGTGAAAAGTTCTAGAAACAAGATGTTTTTGGAAGACAAGAGAGATATCAAACTGATCTCAGCCACTGTTAGTGAATAGAAGATATGAAGGAGATAATAGCATCCTATATAAGTGCTTGGAAAGAGGTGCTGGTTTGGTACTCTTACAAGTCAGCAACATCGTATATTAAAGGATATGCCAATTGGATATGCCAATCTCTTCATTTAAAAAGATTTTAGATCCCACCTGCCAGCTATCCACTCTACTCCAAGTTTCCTGTGTGAAACCTACTCCAGTTTGTAAACTATTGCTATAATCACTGTTGATTTTATCCATATGATGCATGGTTATTAACATCAATTTTGAATTTGTAATTGTGATTTACTGTAGATTTTACTTTTCTCTCTGTGTGTGGCTGTGTTTTTTTAAGGCAGAATGTCCATACAGTATTGTTAGCTATTGCCTTCCAAATTTAGCTGGTTTTTTTAAAAAAAACAAAAAAGAATCTAAACCAAATGTTTTCTCTTAGAACTGCACAACCTACAGAGGACATACAAAGCATATGAAGGATGATGAGGGCATTATATGCATTAGCTGGAACTGGCATCATGTTGCCAAACCATAATAATCCTTAAGGGAACTTGGTGGGTGAAACTACTGTTCTGAAGTGAATGCTGTAATTTTCCATAGAAGTTTAAAAGGCCTGCAGGCATGCTAAAAACTTAGCTGGATATTGCAGTTAACACTCTGTAACATGACCCCAATGCCTAATCTACATAGCAACAATTCAAATACATGTTATAATAATATATGTTTGCAGCGCTGTGGAACCAATATAGTACAGTATTGTTATTTTCCCCTCTTTGACAGCCAACCATTAAATCCCCTATTTTCATCTCCTTTTCTTACCTCTAATATACTTTAATTATAGGCAAACTCTATATCAGTAAATAGGCTGTAGAAAAAAAATAGACTGAGGTTTCTAAAGAGATCTGAAACTTTGTACTTAACCATTAATATAATTACTGGAGTTACCTTACCTTTTAAAGCTTGGTTGTGCTTGGGGTTAGGAGCAGACTTCTTCCTAATTTAGTATAATGGAAGTATAATGGAAGTATATATTTTGGGTGGCGAAAGTCCAGTGGTTGAATACTTATATATTCCTATATATTTACATATTCTTACTCCTGAGCAGGTCCATAGCTGGTCAGTGTCTAGGTAGGAGGCCCAATGGGAACCACACATACACCACCTTGCGTTCCATGATGGAAGAAACGTGTGACATAAAAGTATAAAGAAATAAACATCATTTTATTATCTATTTTTAAAAAAACAAAACAAAACACATTTTCAGTTATTGACCCATTTTGGCCCATTACTTTTTTATTATGCATTGTAAACTGAATATGCATGGAATTTTAATCTCTGAAATGACTCCACATGTGCAGAATCCTGCTCCTAAGCATGTATAGTTCCCAGCTAAAATAAAAAAAATTCTTCCAGTAGCACCTTAAAGACCAACTAAGTTAGTTCTTGGTATGAGCTTTCGTGTGCATGCACACTTCTTCAGAACTAACTTAGTTGGTCTTTAAGGTGCTACTGGAAGAAATTTTTTTATTTTGACTATGGCAGACCAACACGGCTACCTATCTACTACCAGTTCCCAGCTAGATATAGAAGTTCACACAGTTGATATAAAGATAGCTGAGTGTGTCTTTGTGCGTGTGCTAAAAAAAGAATTTAAAAAATGCTGAAGAAACATCCTCTGACACAGTATTCATGTGAATGAAATGGTCCCCTCAGGTCATGACTATAGATGAAACATTTAATCTTTGGAAATATTATTCTGAATTAAGCATTTCATAGAGCATCATTCACCTGGCTATTTTAATCACTGCTATTTTTCTATAAAAAGGGGTGCCGGAACTTTCCACAAACACCTCCCTTGTTCTCTCATACTGGCAACGGAACCCACCAGAGAGGTGCCGGAAGTGAGTTCCTATCAAGAGCTATCAATAATACCTATTGTCAGGGAACTGCCATCAGTACTGGAGGAGGAGCGCAAAAGCCAGAGGGATTCCAGAGAGCGTCCAGGGATCGGGAGGAGCAGTCCATCTTCTGGGGAAGAGAATCAGCCAGCGTAGCACCAGTGGAGAAGGGGAGCAGGTGGGGGGAAGTGGCGAGGCGATCCCATGACTCCTTGCCTGGGACCAGAGGGGAGAGTAGGGGACCTCCGTTGCCCACGCCCTCCCTGCGCAGAAGGCTCTCGCGCAGAGAGGGTAGGCGGAGACTAGGTGTCAAAGAACTTCTTTGCTGGAATAAGTTTAAGAAACGCCCACTCACGGATTCTGCCAGCGATTGAGTCAGCCACGGGTGAGTGGCTGTCCGGACAGAAGAGGTTCACTTTGGCAGCCCAGCCAGGTGTTTGCACCCAGCCAGGGAGGTAGGCACCTGCATACGCACGAGCAACCCCTTAGAACCATTACACCTATCAATAATATTTCCTAGATGGCTTAGAATATAAAAAGAAACATCATACATTGTTTCAAAATACAGTTAAAACTACAAAGATCAATGAAAATAACTACCAAACAATTTATGTTGTGCTGTTATTTCATTAATTGTGGAGAACATGTTTAGTAATTTTTACACTTCTTTGCATGTGAGAGCAATAGATAGAAAAAATCTGTAATGAAGTATTTTAATGTCATGTTTTAAAAAAACGATTTAAATTGTTGAAATCGTTAGTGATGCAATTTTGTTGGGGGGTTTCACTTATCTTATGAAGATAGCCAAAGCATTTTGGTAACTCCCATTAGAACATGCTCCTCATGACAGAGATAAGAAAGAAGATGAAAACATACTAAAGTTTGACCAGAGTTTGTTGGCACTTAAATTCACTTACCTTTCAGGTACTTTTTGGCATAAAAAATGATCATAAAGTTATAACCTTAGTTCTAAAAGTTGCATGTTATTTGTCATTGGTTTGCTCTGTAGAGAAGCTACTTTGATTTCTTGATCGGAGAAAAAGGGCCTTCAATTTGAAGAAGTTCATAGTATGACAAGGTGAAAATGTCATGCAATAATGAGACAGCATTGTGGTATTGAAAGTATTTTTTTAAAGCCAACAGTTTCAAGAAACTCCACACTAAAACGCCAGAAGCACATTTTATTTTTCTTGACCTCCTTTGCTGATTGACAATCTCTAAGTTTCAACATTAAATACCCTTCTAAATTTAGCAGAAATTCATGCTTTGTAGTTCAACTCCTCTTTTGCAGCTTTCTAGAGGAGTGTTTGTACTGTAGTACACTGCAGAAAGCTTTTTACTATCAGACTGCCTGCCTTTCTAAATATATATTGGATGTTTGTCTTTCCACATGGAAAAGCACTTGGTTGGTTTTCTTTTCCTGGGGGCAAATTTTCTACAGAGTAATTCTGTGAATTCTTAATTTACATACAGGTATACAGTGGTACCTCGGGTTAACAACTCAATTCATTCTGGAGGTCCATTCTTAACCTGAAGCTGTTCTTAACCTGAGGTACCACTAATGGGACCTCCCACTGCCGCTGCGCCGCCGGAGCATGATTTCTGTTCTCATCCTGAACCAAAGTTCTTAACCCGAGGTACTATTTCTGGGTTAGCGGAGTCTGTAACCTGAAGCGCCTGTAACCCAAGGTACCACTGTACATGATTTAGGAACGCGGGTGGCGCTTTGGTCTAAACTACTGAGCCTAGGGCTTGCTGATCAGAAGGTCAGTGGTTCGAATCCCCGTGATGGGGTGAGCTCCCATTGTTCAGTCCCAGCTCCTGCCCACCTAGCAGTTCGAAAGCATGCCAAAGTGCAAGTAGATAAATAGGTACCGCTCCGGCGGGAAGGTAAATGGCATTTCCGTGCACTGCTCTGGTTCAACAGAAGTGGCTTAGTCATGCTGGCCACATGACCCGGAAGCTGTCTGCGGACAAACGCCGGCTCCCTCGGCCTATAGAGCGAGATGAGCGCACAACCCCAGAGTCGTCTGTGACTGGGCCTAACGGTCAGGGGTACCTTTACCTTTACCTTTATACAAGATTTGCTTTTGTCCTTCTGTCTGTCACACACTTGCCTCCCCACCCCCCCAAAAAAATTTTTAGACATGTTAAGCAATGCTAGGAACATTATCAGCTTCTAATTTAAACCATATGAAACAGGATGGGTGGTGGCTCCAGGCACTTTCTTCCTTGTTTGGGAAGGAAATTTCCCAAATACCACCCACTACTCTCATCATCCCCTACGTTGTTTTGTAGGGGAAAGGAAGATATCTGAGAAGGGAAAACGTGTAATGGTTTGAAATGATTCTATTGATTGTAGCCTCAACATATCTCCCTTTCAAAATACTTTCTTCTTCCTTTAAATGGATTTTTAAAGGTATGGTTGCATACCTTCAGTTTCCTACTGCAAGATCACAATATGGGTAGCACTGGAAAAATGGATGGCAAGGGGAAAGAGCCTAGAATGGATACATTTAGAAGCAGCAGTGAGCTTTGATGAGGAAAGAAGCTTATTGGAAACGGAGCTAGGTGAGCTGGGATGCTGAAATAATAATAGATGGAAGGAGCAGGAATACAAACCTTGTTTCTCAGAGAAGGATGGCCACTTTCAACAATTAAATTCAGGACAAACATGGACACTGATGGCGAAAATATGGGAATAATATAGAAGTTGTATTAAAGATATTGGTGTTGGCAGGCTTTTCAACCCTTGGTATCAGTGCAATTCTTTCTGGAGCAGTGCACATTTTCGATAAAAAGAAATATCATACATGTTCTATCAGAGTAGTACACTGATAAGCACTGGAAATACTTTTGTATTAATACATAGGAGTTGACATTCAGGCAAGAGGTCTACACCTTCCGGCATGAAGAGAAAATGCTGCTTCTTACTAGTTTTGAAATGTAACAAAATTATTTTTGTGTAACAAAATTCTTAGAAGGGTGATTTCAGTATTCACAATATGTATTTCATATATAAAACCTGAGATTCATACAGGAAAGCATTTCAGCCCTCTAGAATAGTTTTGATAAGACAAGATGATGAAAGACCTGTTCCTCTTAGAATTCTGAATCACAATATGATTGCAAATTAAATAAATACTCCAGATCAGTTTAAGGGAGATGACTGATTAATTTGTTTGAAACAAAATGCTCTGAAGGCAATAAGTGAGCAGAAAGAAAGGAATTTTAGATTTCTTTTGTTGGACAGGAAAGAAGCACAGCTTGATATTGCGTAGTGATGAATTCTGTATTTCAGTGTAATATTCTTTTGCATAGGAACTGGCACATTCCATTGCTCAAGCTTTGTATTTTAATTAAGTGGCATATTTCAAATATCTAATACTGAAAGGAGCACTGAGGAAAAAGATATCATTAGGTTCTGCCTCCTGAAGACAAAAGGTGGGTGGGAGAAATGGCATGTTACTACAAGAAATAGCAGCCCTGTTCATGAGCTACCATCAGGTATTTAAGTTCTCAGAGGGTTTTTTATGCCTCAAGGCAAAATAGTGGCACAGTCATTTGTGCAAAACCCATTTCATAAATTTTAAAATCTACAATAAATTATTATTGTGTCATAGAAATTGCTTTCTACCTGTTGAGTGAAAATTCACATAATTGCTTTCTCTGTTATATTCATATATGTTTCTGTGCATAGGTGCCAGCTCCTAGGGTCCAGGGCACTTTCAGCCCCCACATTGTTTTTTGGGTGAGATCCCCCTATGAAATGTTGTGCAGTGGGTGCACACCTTGCTCAAGGCTTTCAAACACAATCTTCCCTGCATGAGGAAGTTTAAAGAGCAGTTTGAAAGTGCTCTGCTTGCTTTCAAAGTTGCAACAAATCACTGTGATGCCAGGTGATTGACAGGTGGGCATTGCCACCCACCTGCCAACTTTGGCCTGCAAGGGGTGGTGAAGATAAAGTTCTGGTGTTCTGGCCAGAAAACATTTCCCACCCCTGATGTATTCGCCCCTGATGTTGGCATTAAGAGAGCATTACTTGGAAACAAGTTGTACTTATTCAGTGGGAATAACTCCCTAGTTATTGTGGGTTTCATGCTGTAATTTTCTTTATTGGCCAAGATAAATAATTACCTTTTGTTGGTCTCTCTCAAACACAGTTCAGTTAGAGCTAAAAGTCAGCTTTATATCGTTTGATTAGTAGTTTTGCTCCTGTTACTTACATACCCGATTATGCATGTATAGTATTATACAAATATATAAATTATATATTATCTGTTTAATCCTTTTGCAGGTGGACTTAAATTGAATGTAGATCAGAATTTCAAGTAATCTGGCCTGATGTGCATACAGAAGGAATGAAGCATGGATGTGAAAGAACGCAGACCTTATTGCTCCCTGACAAAGGGCAGAAGAGACAAGGAACGGCGTTACACAAATTCTTCAACAGAAAACGATGAGTGCAGAGTTCCTACACAGAAGTCCTACAGCTCAAGTGAAACTTTGAAAGCTTTTGATCATGATTCCTCCAGATTGCTGTATGGAAACCGGGTAAAAGACTTGGTCCACCGGGAATCAGATGAGTATAGCAGACAAGGTAGGCATACTATTCTTAAGCAGTTAACAGATACATTTGTATACCAGTATGCAGAATTCATACTTTAGGTGATCCCTTAATGTCAGTCTTATAAATGGTTCAGGAATGTTTGAAATTTCTCTCATAATACTATTGCATTTGCTTTATACTCCTTTAACAAATGGCAGGGGATTTAGACATGATCATTACTTTAAAAAATACTCTGATTTAATCTCTAAGGTTTGCTGAGAATGTCCTCTTTCCTATGTATATTCCAAATCAAATACAACAAAGGCATTTTTTGGAACATTTGTGAGATTCTTATTTTGTGGGTTAGAAATACTAATGCAATGTACTCAGTCCCTGAAAGCAACAAGCAGCACGGGCTTCAGCCTTGGTTCCTTGCCAGCCCACACAGCTGGTAGGACAACTGCAGAACTATTTTGACTTGCCATATTGTTGTGGAGCTGTTCCAAGGAAACAAAGTTCCTGTCTTTTCCAGTTCATTTTTAACACTGCCACTTGTGAGGTTTAAGCACCTTTACAGGAACGTATGTATATAGGCATGAGCAAATGGGACTCGTCAACCTGTGAAGGTAGCCCATCTAGGAGAAGGAAAACTCTAATCCTAAACCTCTGCTGCCTTGTGGGATATCTTCGGGAGAAGGAAAGGCTAAGGAGTAAGTCCTGTGCTATCCAGAGTGGAGTCCCTAAGACAGTTGGATGGTCCCTTGTAAGCCTCCTCCTGGCAGCTCCTGCATCCACGCTGGTGCCAAATATATTGCTCTGTTTTCCTTTGGAGCACATCAGCAAGGCCAAGGGGGTGTCTTCTTGTCTGGGCAGCCCAGAGCCTCCATACACACTGCCCAGGCTTCCTCCCCAGGGAGGTCATTTTGGTGCTGTTAGTGCAGCAGTTTGACTTTACCCCTGGAAGTACCTTCCATTGTCTCTTGAGACAGGTGGGTCCCAACAGCAGGAACATTGACAGGCAGTGGAAAAAAGCACCTTGCAACTGCTTCTTTATTACAGAAGTACTTTCCCCAGAAGATTTACTGAAATATGCACTTCAATGTCTTTGGTTCAGGTTCTGTCATAAATCAGTATGGATAAACCAGGGCTAGGGAACCTGTGGCAATATAGATGTAATTTGCTGACATACAGTTGAAATACTGAGTGGTTTTAGTCTTATAAAGCAATGCATAACTAGACTGTTGGAAGACGGCTTCAACAGAACGTATGTAAAACTTGAAATTGTCATTCTTCAGGATATTCCTGGCCTTTAGATAAATGATTTTAGACTATAATTAGGATTGATGTGGCATTACCTGAGGGTACTTTCAGATGCTTCCATTGTAGCCTGGCTCTATCTGCAATACTGCAGTGCTGTTCACTTCAGGAGGCATATAAGCATGGCAAGTTCTAGTAAATTACCACCATTCCCTTGGATGGTGTTCAGCTAATCCACGTTATTTTCTGGTCAGCCAGAGGCAACTTGATCAGGACAGAGCAGAATGTCAGAAATGCTTTTGAAAAAAGACTTGCACCACTTCTCTCTATAATAAGTATAAGAATTAAGTTTGTATAATTAAGCTTTCCTCTTCAAAGGATATACAGTCATATCTCGGGTTACAGATGCTTCAGGTTGCGTTTTTTGGGGCTACGGACCCGCCGAAACCCGGAAGTACCAGAATGGGTTACTTCCGTGTTTCGGCGGTCACGCATGCGCAGAAGCACTAAATAGCACTTTGTGCATGCACAGAAGCTCTGAATTGCAACCTGCTCGCGCACAGACGCGCCGCTGTGGGTTGCAAACGCTGGAGGTTGCAAATGTGCATCCCGCACGGATCACGTTCGCAACCTGAGCATCCACTGTAAATATTGGAATTGCCTTGAATTATTTTAATGAATTATTGATTCATTAATTTTAAACTAATGTAAGAATATAAGGGCTCCTAGATTAGGCCAGTGGACCACCTAGACCAGCACCCTCCTCTCACAATGGCCAACCAGATGCTTGTGGGAAACTAGCAAGGTGGATTCAAGCACAATAACACTCTCCCATCATTTCATTTCCAGCAGTTAGTATTCAGAAGCACTGTAAATTCAGAAGCAATTATAAATAGCTGAATTTTATTTTTAAAGAAAATGTGTGAGCTACTGTTGTATATTAATTCTCAAGGTGGCATACAGTTGAAAGTACAAAACAATACATTAACAGTCAAGAAGTAAAACAATATAAAATTACAGAAATTGTACTATGACTATTCTGCACACCACTGAACCATTAAAGAAGCCTTAAACTAGTTGTTGAATATGCTAGAATGCCTGGACAAATTAAAAAATATATTTGCTGGCATCACGAAGAAATCAGAATGGGCTTCCAGGCAAGCTTTTTCTGGGCAGGGCATTCAAAATTAGAGACACCACGGCTGAAAATATGCTTTCTCTAACCGCCAACCTGAAATGTTGGTGTGACTTAGTGAGGGTTTCCAAGAGTATAGAGTTTGGTCATGTTCATGTGATGAAAAGGAATCTTTCAGACAGCTGGTGTAGTTTATTTATATGTTGTTTTTCCACGATTACCAATGTCTAAAGCATCTCACAATAAGCATTACAATAATCAAAATGCAGAACGATATTTGAAAAACAGATAATTACAAATATCAAATAGATCAAAATATAGCAAAGTAAACAGTTGGATACACATACACATAATTTCAGTGGGTAGCATTCAGCTACATTTGACTCAAAGTAGACCTGCAGAAATTAATGGGCCTAACTTAGTCATGTTGTGACGGGCCAATGGCCGTAATAAATATCAATTCAATTCAATTCAACTTAGTCATGTTCATTCATTTTAATACATCTAATCTGAGTCACACTTAATATGTAGCAAGTATTATATGAAAATCAGAATTAAGAGTAAAATATAAACTGTGCAGCATTTTGAATTTTAACTGGAAATTATCATTGCTTTATAACAGCTGGTGATAGATGCTCTCTGTAATTGGTCACAGTAAACTAGATGCTGCATTTGGTAGGAACTGACCTTTCTGATGAATCTTCAAAGGCACCCTCCTATACAACATTGCAGTGGTACAGTGTAGAGATAATTAGGGCATGGACAGCAGACCATACTATCTGTGTCCGGGAGAGGCTGCAGGAAGCATACCGATCTTTGCATAACTGGTGAATGCCACTTGGGCCACCAGTGACAACACTGGATCTCTCAGCAGACGCCAACAATGTGCAACCCCATCTAGGATTGTTCTTTATTCAAATAACCACCTACTAACTGCCGTTTTATCTAGATTGAGCTTTGGTTTATTTGCCACGATACAATCCATTACTCATCTCAAAATTAAAAAGGAAATTTCTATGCAGCGTGGATTGCTGTTTTGAGCAAGTTCAGAAAAACCATGTATCTATAGATCTTCTATTGCTTTTCTTAATCAGACCCATATGTGCATTTGTAGTGCTGGGTTATAATGTGTGCTTAAAGAATTAATAGGGGTATTAGTGCAATATGGAAGAAAGTACTTATTTTTTCTTACTGTACTATGTTCTTCACAAAAGTGTATAATTCCTTTAGCTACCAGTCAGCCAGTATACATGGGGTTTTGGCAGCTGAACTTGGAGTGAAATGGCAGTTCCTCGAGTATTATCTATAGTAGCATATGGGTCTATCCAGTTTATTTGTTGGTCTTTTAAAAGCATTTGGTCTGGCCTATTGGCCTATTTTAATGCTTGCTGTTTTAGCAGCTGTGATTACTACTGGTAGCTTTGAGAAAGTTCAGATTACCCTTGGCATGCTTAGATAATGACAGGGTCAAGGTGCATATTTTAATAAACACAAAAGTATAAATCATTCTAGCATTTGAAGATTAACCTCTTTACATTGGGTCTTCTTCAGAAAGAGATTGCATTTGGTATATTGCAAAGAAACAAAGTACGCTGATATGGCAATAAGTAAATGTAATAATTTTTACGTTAATATACAATCAGTTGGAGCTGTTGCATTTAGGTCCTGCTTTTGGGCTTCCTGCCGGTTGGTCACCAGAAGAAATAGGCCTTTGGTCTGAGCCAGCAAGGCTCTTCTTCTATTCTAATTAAATACTTCTCTACATCACACAATGTAGTATGATTTTTTTTTTAAAAAAAAATTAAAGTATCCAAGGTGCCACAGTACCTTGTCTGCCGGTCAAATAAAAGCTGAAGTAGGCAACTTGATATACTTCTGTTTGTATAGTATCTGATTCTGGATGGAAATTTGGCACTATGAAATCATTACTTAAAGCTTCTTTTTGTAGTGTATACGAGCTTGTTTATTTTTTTACAAAAAGTTTGAAAGTTAGATGTGATGATGATAAAGAAATGTAAATTACTTTCTACTATCTAAGTGTGTAAATACAATGTTCTGCTATCAAGGATAAATTATGCAAATTGATTTGCATTAATGCAATTTTATTTTGCATATTTATGATAATTCCAATATTTGAATTTTCTAAGAATTTACATTGAGGTTACAGTACAGCAAACCTAGTGCCATGTATTTGAAAACAAGTCCATCATCTACTTCCATTGCTGTATTTTACCTACCCTGTTCCAAATCATATTTTTTTTAAATCACTGAACTATAAGACTGTCTTTTTAGGACTGCAAAAATCAAAAACATTAATCAGAACTTCAGTGTTTAATTAATGTGAATCCAAAGTTTATTACTTTTTAAATATTAGCTACTCAACATGAATCATTGGGAGAGCTATATGATTAATCTTATTCAGTTGCTATAAATGTCAACTGCAGCATGAAAAGATTTAAATTACCATGGTTTTCTTTCTTTTAAACTTTAAATGCCTGTATTTAAACACACCACTTAAACAAATCTGTCTTATCATTCTTACATACCAAATGTATATGCCCCACCTTCTTTTAAAGATTTATAGGCTGATCTCAACCACTACTTGAAAGCAAGCCCTTTTGAATTCCTACTTCCTTTGTAAGAACACTTAGGCTTACAGGCGTAAAGGCTTTTTGACTGTAAGGCTGGAGATTTGGCAAGAAACAGAAAAAAGAATAAAGTGGAAAATAAAATTGTCTTCCGTTGGTTTAATTCAAAACCACAAAATGCCAGCCAGAGCAGAAGGGCCTTACTTTATGAAGATACTCAAATGCTGTGATGAGCAACTCTCCTGAGGAAGTTTCATAACTGTGGGACAGTCAGCAGCAATCTCTATATGTTGATGAAACTTTCAAGAAAGCAACCTTTGTGAATTTTAGTGACAGTTATAAGGGTATGCCATGTGTCACTTTTTTTTTTTTGCTAGAAAGACCATAGAACACCAAAGCAATTCCCGAAATTCATCATCCACCCCCCCAACTGAAGCCAAACTTTTCTTCTAGTTTTGTGCCATTTGGTGCTGCAAACCCTGCCTTTTGTGCCACCTCGCAAAATTTACCCCGGGTAAATTCTCTACCAAATGCAGTTTCTGCAACAGTCTTAAAAGGCTTTAATCTAACTTTGAGGTAAAGAAAGGCATTGATAAAATTAACTAGGCCTTAAAGCTTTCCCACCAGATAGATTGTGAATGTGTTCATATCATCACTGCAACCTGGTTTGCCAAGCGTTATGACCAAGGGAACTGGACTTACTGTGACAGGTGTCTTCAAAAGCCCCAGGATACAATGCCTGCCAGCCATCCTTGCCTTAGTCTTGTCAGCATACATTTTCAGTAGTCTTTTTCATAGCCTTTCCTTGATGCCCTCAGATACTATGTAAAATAATAGAGACTCCATAATGTGCAGTGGTGTGTTTGATTCTGTTTATTAAAGGCTCACTACTACCCTTTGCAATCCTAACATTAACATGTATAAACAGACCAAAGCAGGTTTATGTGATCTGAATTAAAGTCGTAAGGAAAACATGAACATGACTGAGATGAATTGGTGCTTTCTTTTAAACTAAAAAGTATGGGCTTTTTAGAACTGTGTAGCTAGTAGGATAACTCTGGCAACAACTAACTGACTGCTGTCACCTTCAGCCTGCATACCAACAAATTTCTTATTCCTGCTGTAAAGAGTTTACAAAATGGGGGGGGGGGGAGATAAAAGTGGGTTAGACTGCTTTTCATCTTCAAAGCATTTTGGAAACATAATCTAATTAATCCTCAGTACACCCCTGTGAGTTAGGCACATAAGTATTTGAAAAAGAAACAGAGTTTGAGGTTTTGTTTTTAAGGGCAATTTTCTAGGAGGCTTACATTGCTAAAACAACTTCTGCAGTTATATTTTCCATATCTATATATCGTACTTCCTTCGGCTAGTGTTAGCACATGATAATCCTAGTTATCTGGCATCCAAGGCAGCATTTTTGCTGTTGCAGAAGATAGGAGAGGTTTTCCAGCTCTTTGGTACATGTTATGCTACTGCTGTATGAGGCAGCTCATGCTATAGTACAGAGGCAAGACTGAACAAAACAAGAGAAAGAATCTGATCAGATGCCGCCAAGGAACCAAAGGTAATGAGACAGAAGCAGAAAGGAGGTAGCAACACAACGACCCTTAACAGGTTGGAGAACCGGGCCAAAGCTGACAAAATAAAGTTAAAACGTTAGCAGGGTTAAATTCAACAGTAAAAATTACGCTGAGAAAAAATGAAAAAGGGAAAAGATGGAGTAATTAGAATATGCAACAGTAAAGGTAAAGGGACCCCTGACCATTAGGTCCAGTCGCGGACGACTCTGGGGTTGCGGCACTCATCTCGTTTTATTGGCCGAGGGAGCCGGTGTACAGCTTCCAGGTCATGTGGCCAGCATGACTAAGCCGCTTCTGGCGAACCAGAGCAGCACACGGAAACGCTGTTTGCCTTTTTCTACTTGCACTTTGATGTGCTTTCGAACTGCTAGGTTGGCAGGAGCTGGGGCAGAGCAATAGGAGCTCACCCCATCGCAGGGATTTGAACTGCCGACCTTCTGATCAGCAAACCCTAGGCTCTATGGTTTAACCCACAGCGCCACCCGCATTCCTTGCAACAGTAAGGGGTAATGAAAAGGAACCATGGAAGGGAGGAAGGGAAGCTGATGTCAGTAGAAGTGGGTTGAGTGGGAAAGGACTCTCTTAAGTACAAGGCTCATGGATAGGAAAGAGAAGGAACAGTGTGGAAATGTTTAACATTGCAATACTGTGGTGCCTAAGGCTACCATAATTGTAGAAGGAAATTCGTTGGAAATAAATCATTTAATTGGGTTTAAAATGACTGATCATGCAGAAAAATCCAAGCTTTGCCCCATTCACTTATAATGTATGGAAAACAGGATTGTAACAATAGCTGATACAAGGAAGATCTATAGAAACAGTGGGTTCTAGGAGAGAATTTATTGTATATTGCTCTGATGGCTGGCTGACAGAACAGTATTTTAGTTTTATGAGTAATCTACATAAATTAGAGAAGCCTAACACACCGCAAACAGAGGATTCCAGGGGACTTGGTGCCTCCCATTCACACACACACACACACACACACACACACGTCAGGGATATTCACTCTCAATTAGAGAGGTTTTTTTTTAGAGCTGTGGAGACAGCATTTTCAAGGCTAAGCATACATGAGACAAAATGTGAGTTACTATTTTGCAACTAACACCTTGTTCAGCAACTGGCAGACTTCCCTAACTCATTTTCTTTATTTCTAAAATGGGAGCTTTTCATATAGTATGAAGATACCAGAGAGTCTTAATCAGCTAATGTTTGTAAAGTGCTATGAGCTTATTGGGTTAATGGTGTTATCATTGTAAGTGCTAAGCATTATTATCAACGTGATTACATCCGAAGGTGATAGTGGATTGGTGCCAATGGTCTTGGCTTCATCTTTCCTATTTTTTCACTCTTTTGCCTACATATTTAGATTCAGAGTTTTGCATGTTTCATTCCTTTCATAGTAATCATGTAAGGCCAGAAGACTATTTGTGTAATGATTAACATTGGTCTGCCCACATTCATGTCGCAAGCTTTTTTCTTAGTAGTTTTCTTTTTAGGAAGTGTCAGAAACTAAAGGCAGAGTCTCATGACTATGATTCAAGGTGACTTTTCTTTAAGGTGTATATAAGAAAAATAGGTGAATCCATACTTATTTACGCCAGCATATCAGCATTTATAATAACTTCAGTATGTTCTAGAGCAGCCAAAGTATGAACAAAAGAGATGGCAGCTCTGGCCCATTCTGCATACGAAGGCCACCTCAAAGGCCACCTCAGTCTCCCTATAATTCCTTTCCAGGACCATGGCTTTATAAGTTGCCATGAGACGTCAGCTGAAATTGAATTTAAGACACTCTTCTTTTAGTGATAAAAACTCATTTGGATAGCCAATTCAAAACATCCTGGTAGATATCAAAATAAGGGAAATACACTCACCTCACATCTCAGGAAGATTAAAATAGGGCTAATCTCATGACTTCATACTTGCCACAGCATACATTTATTATTACTATTATTCATATACTGCCCTTCATCTGACGATCATAGGGCAATTCACAACATTAACATATAGACCTGGTTGGCATCCATCTGTCTCAGGAGACAACAGAGGAGTGTGCCTTGGGGGTGAAGTCAAACATTTGGAGAGTTACAGTGCCTGCTGTGGCTGCACAGACCGATGCGGGAAAGACATGTTTTGTTACATCTGGGGCAGATGAAGATATCCAGTTGTGCTGTTGCATTCTCCCAGTGGCCATTCCTCGTCTGGTCACTGCTGTGAATACACAACCTTTCCGTCTCCGGCCACTGCGGTTGTCTGCAAGGGATTCCCACATGGTGAAGTTGATGTTGCCAGCCTTCATGTCTCATTTGCAGGCATCTTTGAGAATACAAAATACATAATAAAATAAAAACAAAAACAAAACTGCCCTCCCACAAACACATTTAAAAGGACATAGAATGTTAATCAGCTAAAGTCCTGGTTATAGAGAAACTTTTTTGCCTGGTGTCTAAAGATATGTAATGAAGGCGCCGGGCGAGCCTCCCTGGAGCAAACATTCCACAAATGGGGACCACTGCAGAAAAGGCCCATTCTCATGTTGCCACCTTCTGTACCTCTCATGGAGGCACACAAAGAAAGGCCTTAAGTGATTAATGCAGGGTTGTCCATATGAATTGTTCATGGGAAGAACATAGTGTTATTTTGCAAATGGGGAGGAGAAAATGGGTTCAGCACCAAAACCCATTTTAGCACCAAAATGGTGGTGCTAAAATTAAAGCTTGTTGACATTAATCTTATCAAAGTGTAACCAGTCCTGAATCTAGAGTTTGGTTGGTCCTTTGGTTATGAACTTTTAGCAGGTTCTTCCATACCTGGACTCCCTGATTTGACACCTATCATAGCATCCTCAAAACTCTTTCACTTGTTAAGGGTCCCAGCTACTCCTCTTTTTTGAAATGAGTTTTGATTATTTTTTGCCAGTTGGGGTTTGGTTAGGGGGGTTACTTATTTCTTTTTTACAAAATGTGTTGTGTTAGGGGGTGTATATTGTTGTTTTGGCTGTTTTGAGTGGGGGTTCTGAGCATTGTGGGCTTTTCTTCTGTCAAATAGGTATTGTTTTGCTGCTCACAACAGTTCCTTTGATTTCCAAAATGGTGGGGAACCCCTGCCCTGTAGCTATTCCAGCCAGAAACTCCCCTGGTGGTAATATGTACCCACAGTGACCAGCAGTGGCATCAACTTGTGGGGGAGGTTGTGGGGGCTGACATGCATGTGATATCGCATCAGGACATCGGAGGAGCCAGGGGACAGAGCTGAACCTGGCAGCAGTGTGGCTTCAATGGCTAGCAGCTCCTTCTCCTGCTGCCGGTGCCGACCAAAGGTTATTCTCCCTCCCTTCCCTTCCATGGCAGGAGGAGAAAGAGCCAGCCACTGAAACTGCCCAGCTCGGCTCTGTGTTTTGCCCTGATATTATTATTTATTAACATGGGACGGGGGCATTGAAATCTACATGTTCCAGCAAGAGTAGACCACAGTGATTTTCTCACATTAAGGTATATCTTCAGGATTTACTTCCTAAGACTACAATTTCACCGTTCTTAGTTTAAGCAGTGATACTGAGTTAAGGCTGTGCAATAAATCTGGAAGCTCTTTGCACTTCACTCTCCTAGGTATATTCAAAAGTAAACATTCTTGGTTCTAAACTTAAGAGTATTGGACAATGGCTACATTGTGCTCATGATGTGTACCTATCAGTGATTGTGTAGAGAATGTCAACCTTTACCCAAACTTTGATAGGCGACATAGCGTGATTCTTATTTAAACAGTTGCTTGTTTACTGATTCATCCTTCCTAATAGCCTTCACACAATTACTCACCAGTATGGCTATTTACTGCTGTGACAGTTGCCTTTCCTTGCTCAATGCATTTTTGTTCTGTTATTTATTCACATCTCAATGATAAGTACTATTTGATTTGTAGCTAATTGCAGCAACTGTTTTTCATTATTTATGAGTGTCGTAGTCAGAATCCATTTACAATTCTGACCAGGATAAAACTGATTGCCACAACTGATATGACCACAGCAATAAGGAATTAACTGGCACACTTGAAAGCTGTCAAGGTCTGGGGCATTAACTCATTTTGCATTTCATGAACCATTCATTCTGCTGTTGTTTGTTCCTCTTCAGAATATTTTCCTTCTGCATTTTTTAAAATTTACATTTACATTTAAGAGCCTCATAACAACTACGAAAAGCACTAGACAGCTAGCCAGAAAATAGCTTTTGAAAAAGTTGTTGTTTATGGTCCACTTTTCTGTTTAAAACAAAATCACCAGCTTCCAAAAATGGAAATAAATGATATGCAATAATAATAAAGCAACAATAAAAGCATACAAACCCCCAAATTAAAAGCACGAACAGAAAATTGTCACACTAAGATCAAACATTAAAAGCATGTTAGAATAACAGGCCTTCAGTAGACACTTGAAAAGTAAGAAAAGAGTCTTGGCAGATCTCTATGAATTGTGTATCCCACAATCTTAATACTACCACTGAAAAAGCCATGTCTTGGGTACCCTACAACCATATAATATCTTTACTATTGCAAGACTACTTTATGTCGGAGCTTGTAAAAATACTCACAAACCAACTAAATGAGAGCTTGTTAGAAAACTTTGGGAAGTCTGTTAACAAGTTATGTAAAAAGAGAAATTAAAATATCAGATGTAGATTATTTACTTTTCTAAGTTACGTAAACAATTAATAGAACACACTTTTGAGTGCATGTTTGTTAAAATATAGTATTATAGCTGTAATTTTAAAGGGAGCTACACATAGCCTACAATTTTAGCAGTGTGATGATGTTGCTCCTAGGATTCATAATATAGAACAGCTGAAAAAATAGCTGGAATGAGCATGCCAGTTGTCTGTATATCACAAATACATGTGAGGATTTGAGGTAATAAAAGTAAGCTTAAAAAATAGCTTTTACTGAACCAATAGCTTTTAAGTGCCACATTTTAAATGCTCTTAAATATCTCAAGTTGATTAAACCTGATTTATTTACATAACTATTAATAGTCAGTTTTGTATCTATTCCGTTCCTCCAAAACAGAATACAGTGATCCCTATTCTCTGAAAACCAGATCGAATTTGTAAAATATGTCTTATTTGACTAAGCCACCAAACCAAACATTGAAAGTATAGAAACATCTGTGTAATAACCATGTTGCTAGATTCTTGCATGATCTTTTTCAGGAAAGGCAATGCATTTATTTGCTTTCAGGCATTCAGCTAAAGCAGGAAGAGTTAATAAAGATCAACTAACTAAGCCCTTATTCTAATTTAATGAATGTTTTATTCTTAAGGGAAACATACTTTTCTTATAATGACAGGTGACATCTGAATGGAAAAATACCCTGTTGTTTAGGGCTTTATCTAGGACAGAAAGAGATAATCCTGACACATACTTGTTATTGCTTTTGCACTTTCATAAAGTAAAAAGGGCTGTCAGTTAGAGCTAATCCTATATGCTGAACCAGCTCTTCTTCATTTACAGGCCATTCTATATTTCTTTTCTACCTTAGAGAACTCCTGATGTGCTTAAGTAGTTGACAAAGAATAGCTAAGACCAGAGAATGTAAGGGTCACTGCAGATTGCTAGAGATCAAAGGATATAGTTGACTATAGCTCATGTAGCGCTTAACAAAAGACCTTGGGATATACCTGGGAAAAAATGTGTAGTTAGTGTGTTTATTTTAAGGATTCTGTTTTTTTAACAAACAAAAAACAAAAAGATTCTCATGTTTTGTTATCTTTTTCTTTCCTAATTAGGACAGAATTTTACCCTAAGGCAGTTAGGAGTATGTGAACCAGCAACTCGAAGAGGACTGGCATTTTGTGCTGAAATGGGGCTCCCCCACAGAGGTTACTCTATCAGTGCAGGGTCAGATGCTGATACTGAAAATGAAGGAGTGATGTCTCCAGAGCATGCCATGAGACTTTGGGGCAGGGGGGTCAAATCAGGCCGCAGTTCCTGTCTCTCAAGCCGTTCCAACTCAGCCCTCACTTTAACTGATACTGAGCATGAAAACAAGTCTGACAGTGAGAATGGTAAGTCTTTCTGTGTGTAATATGAAAAACTATTTCATGATTTGTATTTATGTATTCTTTAAGCATGAGCATACTTTCTGAACAACTTTTATAACAGTTTTCTAGGAAAAGCTAGTGTCCAGTATTGATGGCTGGATGCAATATTTTACAAATATATAATTTGTACAATATTTTATCATCCATTTGGGGGGGAAATCTGAGAATGAATGAGTACACAAAATAGTTTATTAAGAAAGTTTGAGTACTAAAGAACAAATTTGATTGTGCTTTAAAAATCATTGTTTGATACAAGCAGTTGAAATTGTGATAAAATGGAAAGAATGTCCTTTGGAGACTAGATTGTTAAAAGCTGACAAATATCTAAACAGAACTTCTTAGGAAATTGGACATGGTATTTCTATATAATTCCCCCGCTCCCCTGGTTAATTCTGGTTCAGCAATATACTGTCCAAAGGCCCCATGCAGCCTCTGAGGTATTATGCATACTTTTGTTTCAGTCAAGCAGTTCTTCAGTTCAGTGGTAGCAAACATGCTTTGTACAATACTAGGCCAGATAGCCCAATGGTCTGACAACATACGACAGCTTCAGAAGATATATGTGTTGATAGGGTTTTGCTCAAGGGAACTTGAACCCTAGTTTTGGCAACTTATAGGCACTTGATCCTTGGGTGAAACAAGCTTTAATCCACATGTCTGCATCATATTCCTGACTCTCTGACAGCAGCATGGGCAGGCGAAAATGAAGCAACTGTAGCTTTTATTAGCAAAGAGATTAAATAGTGGGAAAAGCTTAACCTCCTACATTTCTCTTTTCAGTCTTCTTATTAAAGACAAATGATCACGGCCAGTAACAAAAATTGGAAATTCTAATCCCAAACCACCTAGTTCAGTGAAACTAACTATCACTGATCAAGAATGTAGCCACTGAAAGAGGCTAAGATCAGCTAAAATTGAGGACATAGACTGTTCAGAATAAATGTGCAGCCTGCTCCTATCCTGGAATGTAATTATTGTGACACAAGTGGAATATTTCACTATACAACTAATGTAGCAGTCTTTCGTGAAACAAGAATGACAGAGATTAAGTAACCAAGTTTGTGGCAGTTTTTGATTTTGATTAGAGATTGGATATGGGCACTTGTGCTAGGACAAGAAAATGACATCCACCCCCACCCCACCCCGATCTTGGTAGTCCCTTACGCAGTCCCTACTGCCTACCTTAAATGAAGCTTAAAATAAGAGGATAAAGCTCTTAGGGTCAGAGGTAAGGGGCCAATTAAAAGGAAGCTAGCCTTATTTTATTTTTTCCAATATTGTACTTTCTGATTCTACAGAAAGATTTTAGAAGGGCCTGCTTAATTTGTTTTCCATTTAAAGTTCCGCATGTGTAATGGAATCTTCCACAGTTGTGGTGATTGTATGTATAATAAGATTGTGTACAACAAATATGTGGATTATATATGGCTTCAAAATCTTATTGTTACTAACATTGTGCGCCACCCACAATATCTGCCAATTGGTAGCAAGATTAATCTAAGGGGTTCCAGGCCTGGGGTTGTGTTTCGGTTGGGAATCAAGACGCAGTAGACAGTGTCATCTTTAAGAAATATGGTTTATTAACACATACTTACAACCTGGGTGCAGATGAAGGGAGTGCCTAGTTTAAAGCATTCGCATCTGAAGAGGAGCTTGTTCTTCACAACAGCTCAGCACTGCATTCAGAGACTTTCTAAACACCATCTCTGTGCCTCTGCCCCAGCTTGTTTCCAGCCAGTCCTAATGTTGTCTGCCCTTCCACCCTCTGCATGGAGTTCTCCCCACTTCTTGCTTCTCCTTTCCAGAAACTGCTTGCCAAGCAATTCCCACCCTTTTGCATGCTCGCTCCCCTTGTAACCTTGGCACCCACTGTTGGCACAGACCCAAGGATTTCCCTGTTATGGGCCATCAACACCTTTTCTCATGCTTAACAACTTCTATCCCAATGAGGCCCTGGCCTGGGAAGAGAGCTTAGGTTGTATTTTTCCACAGGCCACTTCCCTTCAACATTCCAAAAATCAGCTAAATTCTGTTCCTTTTAAAAATGTCTAACATTCACTAGGGACGCGGGTGGCGCTGTGGGTAAAACCTCAGCGCCTAGGACTTGCCGATCGCATGGTCGGCGGTTCGAATCCCCGCGGCAGGGTGCGCTCCCGTCATTTGGTCTCAGCGCCTGCCAACCTAGCAGTTCGAAAACACCTCCGGGTGCAAGTAGATAAATAGGGACCGCTTACCAGCAGGAAGGTAAATGGCGTTCCGTGTGCTGCACTGGCTCGCCAGATGCAGCTTGTCACGCTGGCCATGTGACCTGGAAGTGTCTGCGGACAGCGCTGGCTACCGGCCTATAGAGTGAGATGAGCGCACAACCCTAGAGTCTGGCAAGACTGGCCCGTACCTTTACCTTTACCTTTTTAACATTCACTAACTCTGGCAGGTGGGATTGCAAGAGTTCCCCCCACCACACAAACCTTTCTGCTCCCATTTATTTATTTATTTATTTATTTTAAATTGTCCACTGCGTAAAGCTGAATGTGACAAGTTAAATGTGTATGTTATAGGTCTACTTTAGTACATGTTCCCTGAGTAAGCATGCATCACCTTACTTGATGTATCATTGCGAACATTGACCACCGAGATTGCATATCTGTGATTTTTTAATAGATGTTTATTTACATAAATAGTAGAACAGATCTCTACTAATTTTATTGAATTGAAGTTTGGAATTTCTTTTTTATCTTAATGCATAGCAAATCATGAATAAGGAAACAGTATTTAGCATTAATCAGACTGTCTGATGTTTTGATACCAATTTCAAAGAAGAGTTTAGCTACATAAATCCTTAATTTTGTTTGTTGATCAGGAGGCAAATAGTCCAGCAGAAGAAACTATTAGAGCTGCTGTGAGGCAAATAAAACTTTTCTAGCTCCAGTATCTCATCTGGGTTAAAAACAGTTAGAATATGCAGTTATGAGTAATGCTACGAGAGATGTAAAGCAGATCATTATGTATGCTTACCTTATCTGAAATTGCACTGCAATTAATGTTGCAAAGGCTGCCTAAGAGTCAGATCAACAAATTTACATGATAGTCCAGAATCTGATTTGCTGTAGTATGTTCATGTTCACTATAAAATCTAAATATGGTCAGGTTTAAGAGGTGTTTTTGATTTAAATTAGGATTGATAAAAAACCTCTAAATGTCAAGAATACAGGAAATGTGTCACCTTTGTCTTAGGTTGCTCAAAGGTTATTTTCCCACATCTAAGTGAAAAAGGTAGTTAAATCTTTTATGAAACACATGGTTCTTATATGGGCTGCTGGCTCTTCTTCCATGTGCTCTGCTCCATAAATATTCCTGTTCTTAAGGTAAGTGGCATATGCATTAATAAGCGCACCAGCCCTCTTGCAAAATAACTTTGTTTACAGTGTTTCCCATATAAAACTCAAAGTTATTACTGTAAAGACTCTAAGAAAACTGCTACCTAGAAGTTTGTACTTGTAGCCATAGACCAGCAAGACCATGGGCTCATCCACACTTCCGGTGGCTAGATAGCACAGATCTGAGTAGTTTAGATCTGAGTCTGAGCAGTTTTGCCTTTGCTCCACCACTTTCCCCCAGAAAACTCACTCTTTAGCATTCTGGAGAAAACCCTATTGATGTTTGCTCCAATTCAGCAGTTTTCCCTGGGGAAAGCAACAGGGCAAACGGAAATGTGAATGAGCACCAATCCTTCAATTTTAGGAATCAGATCGTATTTCACATGGCCCCAAGAAAGGCATTGCCAACTGTACCAATTGAGGAGCTTATTCTTGGCCCTGTGTTCTAACATGACAGCGTTCTTGACACACATGTAATATAGGACAATGAAACTTACAGAGAGGAAGCCAGTGCAGTTTGCACCTGAGGTTTTACTTCTGTTTATAGCATTAGGGCATCCTTCTTCTGATGCAGAGAAACCCAGGCCAGGGGGGACGGGGACGGCGACGACAGAAATAAAGTGGTTCTCTTTAATGCCCCCCCCCCCCGGTCCTGATCACTTGTAATACTAAATAATGGTATAGTACTATGCAAACAAGCCTCTGTGCCAGGGATTCTGGCTAATTTAGTATGGCAGCATCATAATGAAACTGATCACAGGCTATTTTAAACCAGGATCCCTACTTCTACCTAATGCTAACCCAAACGTATTTTAAGGTGATGCTAAACTTGCGAGAAGTCCCGCCTGCCACAGAAGAGTAACAGAGTGTGGGTGCATGAACATATTTCAGTATAGCACATTGAGTCAGATTGGCAAAGTATAAAACCATTGTTTAGTGTTATGAGCAAACACAGTAAAGTATTTAACCCCAGGCTTGAGTCTCTATTACACTTGGGGTACCAGCCTGAGCTGGACAAAATGACAACAGATGTGTGCATCTATAAACAATACTGCTCTCTGGAATGGAGTTTCATTATATCCTATTCATCCTGAACAACTTAAGCTATCATTTCATTTTATGATATAGAAGAGTTCTTATTAACAGAATCTTACCCTAGTCACTGGCCTATTCTGGTCAATATCCTCCTCAAAGAAATTTGCCGCAAGGAATTGCTCCATTCATGCATATCTTCTTTTCTGTTGCAAACTATGACTTCCTGCTTAATATTACAATGCCTATGGTAAGTTGAACATAGGCTAGTAGACCTGATTTCTGATAAAATAAGTTAGTTTATGAGTATGCAACTTAAATTTCCTTCATCGTTCTCAAGGGACATTAAAAGGCTTGTGGCTAAGTAGTAAAGATTATATCTGGCACAAAACCAAATCTCTGTCTTAAAGAGTCATCTTCACATACATTGGAATGTAGTCTCAGCTCCGTAAGTCTAAACATGCAAACTATAGAAACAATTTGGTATGGAGCGTATTTGCATCCACAATCATATTTATGTGTTGCCAATTCTGTTGTTGCAATGAAGAGCAAGTGCAAATTCAGTGTTGTGTTCCACTGTCACTAAGGTCACTAACTAATGCTCGTTTTTACTGAATTTTAAATTTAGCAGTTTTACTTGTGTAATACAGCACTGTGCAGTTGTTAATAACTCGGTTTCACTTGCACTTCCTCCAGAGTGTTTTTCTCAGTTTCTAGCTATAGATAATACCAAAGTAGTTAATCAAAGATGGTGTTATAATACTCAAAATACCCATCCCATTAATATATAATGTAAACAGAACAGAACAGTTTATACAACAGAACCAAGTAATTATTTGATGACATCATTTTTGTAATTAGGGCCTTAGCAATGTACCTTTCTCTTACACTCCAGTAATGCCAAAATAATTCTTTCATAATATTAGAAGTGTTTAAGGCTTTATTTGAAAACAATGCTCCAAAATGGGTGGATTTTTACATTTACTGGCTGCATACTGTATTCTCAGCAACATCCTCCTTGTAAACATTTTAATTTAAGTGTTTCTCTAAGCAGTTAGGGAATATTTCACAATCTCCGGTTATTGCAGAATCAATAGTACCTTAGAAAGTTAGGTTATTTTCCTTTAAAAGGCAGGATTTTTACTATAATT
Organism: Podarcis liolepis; assembly: GCF_965112155.1. Lineage (NCBI taxonomy): Eukaryota > Metazoa > Chordata > Lepidosauria > Squamata > Lacertidae > Podarcis > Podarcis liolepis. Next base: position 49,986,319 of record NC_139564.1, read on the forward strand.
CCCTGTGTAACTTGTAAATATATTTTACCCCAGATTGATTATAACCCTTGTAAACAGATTACGTTAGTTTTGTTCCAAGAATTGTGTTGGAATGATGCTGGTAGTTCCATTGCATTTTTCCAAAAGCATATGGGAGCAAAGAAGGGACTGACAAAATGTAATAGGAGTTAGTGAGCAGTGTGATCCTAGAATGAATAAGAGAGTGTGTTTGGAATTATTTGATGAAAGCCTTGAGCAGCATGTAGTATAGACAAAGAAATTGGGGAGGAGGGGAGAGAGAATGCTCACATCCTCATGTAATACTAAAGCAAACCATGGCTTAGCACAAACAAGCAAATGTGTTTCTGGGAAGGAGATTGCAGCCATTTTCAGGTAACCATGGCTGTAGCTGAAGTGGGCTAGGGTCTTTTTGCTACTGCATAATAATAATAATAATAATAATAATAATAATAATAATAATAATAATTTATTTATACCCCACCCATCTGACTCTAAGTGGCTTCCAACATAATAAAAACACAGTGAGCTAAGCCATAGTTTGCCTTAACATATCATCCAAACCTGAGTTCTTAGTTTAGCTCACTTCAGACAAACCATGGGTACAACTTGTGGTTTGTCTGAAGAGAGCTAAACCATGAGTCCGGTTTTAGACGACATGCTAAGCCAATCCTGGTTTAGCTCAGCACAGTCGCAAAATGATCTGGGAGGAGAAAGCAACTGTGATTTCCTTTCTTGGAATTTGCATGATCTCCTCTTGAGAAGCCCACACGTTTGATTGCACTAGACCAAAGTTTGACTTAACATTACATGTGAACTTTGTATTGAGCAGCCAGCCATTTCTTGCCAGCAAAATATTTTCATAGTTCTTTGAAATATATTGTCATGAGACATTCCAATGGTGTGAACCAGTAATAGCAGTAGTTGTAATACTGTATTTAAAAGCATAGCACATGGAACCATGTAAAACCATCCTATTTCATTACATAGTTGATAACTTTTTGAGTTCTGCCTCTATTTTCTGTTTCAGAAAATCAAAATCCATGGGCTACTTACAAAACTCGCAGAGACTTTGACACACAACACTATAGTGGCAGCCACTGCAGAAAACAGATGTGCTTAAATACCTTGTTCACATACTTACTTGGGCAGTAATGGTCTGTATTTTATGAAGAAACAGGCACACCCTCCTCTCTTCACCACATCATAACATAACATGTGGCATGAGCACTCTATATGGAGGGGTGAAAGCCTGATTCCCCCACCCTTTTAAAGTGAAATAACTATATGGATTTGACAGCCATATGTGGAGTCAAATGCCCATGCCATATGTGATGTGATGTGATGTATGTAGCAAAATATATTGGTGAGCACCTGCTCATTTATTCTGTGAAGGCCATTGCCACCTGGGTAGGTATCTGAACTGGGCTTAGGCTATTGCAGCTTAGTGAAAGGGTTTTTTATTCCTTGGTTGTTTAGGAGGGTTGAATTGTCTACACATCATCACTGTACTAACACTACCTGCTTCCTATGCAGTTTTTGTACATTAATTCAAATATGATTCTTTGTGTAACAACTAAACTAGCTCAGAATTGAATCTATTACTTATTTATGAGGTGTTTTGTAATGTCAGTGTTATTTCTGGAATGCATATGTGTGTGTCAGGGAACTGCCATCAGAGCATCAGGTGGTGGAGGGACTCAGGCAGGATGAAAGAGACTCAACTGCTGAAGCAGGGACCAGCAGGGGGAGGAGTGGGTCTCTGAGGGAATGCGAGCAGGAGGGAGGGCTCAGGGAGGCTTCCAGCGAGAACAGTGGGGAGGTATCGGAGTCTCCCATAGGCAGACCCACACCTCGCAGGAAACTGTCACGCCGTGAGTCCAGGAGACGCGTTTCCGTTAAGGAACTTCTTTGCTGGAAACGCTTCCGCAGACAGCCACTGTCGGACTCTACTAGTGACTAGAGCAGACATGTCTGAGGAGCTCCGTCACACACGGAGGTTTGTGGGGTCGCACAAACTCTGAGGGAGCACGTTTTCACGCACAAGCAGCTAATCAAACCCTCACAGCAGTCCGACAGTCTTTGTACGCTGCCTGTGCAAGAGAAGGCATCATGAGCGAACCAACCGGAACCGGAGGAGCAGGGGCTGGAGCTGGTCCAAGCTTGGAAGATAGATACCGAGCGTTGGAGGTTCAACTGGCCCTGCAGACGGCGAGGTTGGAGGAGAGAAGGGCTCAGGATGCAGACAAGAAGGGGAGAGCCACGCAATTCCCCAGAAAGGTACCAGGATTGGTGCAAAAATTTGGGGGGGACCCCAAGGACTACCATGCTTTTAGGACAGAGATGCAATATGCCCTTAATGTGCAGTTCGATGAGTTCCCTGATGAGGAATCGCGAGTTGCTTTTGTAATTGGGCATCTTGAGAAAGGGGCGCGGGACTGGGTTCGACCCCTAATGGCAACGCACAATGACATACTAAAGGACACAATGAAGTTCTTTCGTGCAATGGATATCATGTTTTCCAGCGATATTGAGGAAGGGGTGGTGCGCAGACAGCTAATGGCTTGTAAGCAGGGAAGTCGATCTGTCCGTGAATATTGGACTGAGTTTACCATGCTGATTCACAGACTGAGTTGGGATTTATCGGCGGCACCCGTTCAAATGCTATTTGAAGAAGGTCTTTCTTCGGGGGTGAAAGACGAGCTGGCACGGAGCCCCAGGGCGGAGTCTATGGATCAGCTGACCAAATCTGCGCTGACCATAGGAGCGCGGCAGGAGGCAAGAGCCTTGGAGAGGCGGGAAGGGAGAGGGGAACGTTGGAAGGAGTTCCGCATTCCAGACATTCCTGAGCCAGCTTTCCCGCCGGCAGAGCCGATGGAAATCGGAACAGCGCGCGCGCGCGCATTTTCAAAAACCAGCGAGGGAGCTAAGAAGGAGGGAAAGGGCCCCCGGAAATGCTATCTCTGCCAACAGCCAGGCCACTTTGCCAGAGTCTGCCCCCAGAGGAAGGAATGGCAAGGGATGGTGGGAGCTGTTGAGGGGGGAGAAGAAGGGGGAGCGGAGCAGGTAAAAGCCAACGCCTGGTTGCCACAATTGGGGCACTGCAGCCAGGCCAAAGAGCAGTGAAAGTGCCCGTGCCAGAAGCTCCTCGACCTGCTCTAGTGATTGAAGTGTCCCTAGAGCTGCAGAATGGGCACCCCCTAAAAATAAAGGCGCTATTGGACTCAGGCAGCTCCTGCAATTTTATGAGCAAGGAGTTTGCTGCTGAACACCAGATACAGACCATCCCTTTAAGCAACCCCCTGCAGGTGACCACGATTGATGGCAGGGAGTTGTTGGGAGGAGGAGTCCGCTTGCAGACTGTCCCAATGATAATGAGGGTGGCAAGGCACACAGAACTGATAGCGTTTAATGTGGCCACCCTGGGAGGCGCTCCCATTATTTTGGGAATGAGCTGGCTAGCTCTACATGATCCGCTGGTTGGCTGGCATCAAAGAGTGGTGTCCTTTGGTTCAGCACATTGCCTAGAACACTGCAAAGGGGAGAAGGGTTCAGCAGGGGCCCAAGCCACCCTAGCAGGGACTGAAGTAATGGGGAAGGTGAAGGTACCACCACAGTATGCAGATCTCAGCGACGTGTTCAGCGAGAAGGAAGCTGACCAACTACCACCTCATAGACCCTTTGATTGTCAGATCAATTTACTCCCAGGAGCACAGCTTCCCGTGGGCAAGTTGTATGCCATGTCAGACAGGGAAATGCAGGAGTTGCGAGGGTTCATTGACAAGAACCTGAAGAGAGGCTTCATCAGAGAGTCCAAAGCAGCAGGGGGGAGCCCAGTGTTCTTTGTGGACAAAAAAAATGCGGACAAGCCGAGACTTGTATGTGATTTTAGGCGGCTGAATGCAGTGACTGAACCGGTGGCGTTCCCTATGCCCAGAATTGATGATATTTTGACCAGGGTGAGGAAGGGAAAGATTTTCACAAAGCTGGATCTAAGGGGGGCGTACAACCTGATACGCATAAGGAAAGGGGATGAATGGAAAACCACCATGTTTACCCCTTTGGGGGCGTTTGAATACCTCGTTATGCCATTTGGATTACAAGCAGGCTCCGCGTGTTTTCAATCTTTTATGAACCACGTGCTGGGCCCTTTGCTCTACAAGAATTGCGTTGCCTTTCTAGATGATGTGTTGGTGTATTCTGAGAATGAGGAGCAACATGTGAGAGACGTCAGAGAAGTGTTGAGCAGACTGCAAGCCAACAGGCTGTGGGTCAAACTGGAGAAGTGTCGGTTCCATACCAAGGAGGTGGAATTCCTGGGGTACCGCCTGTCAGACAAGGGATTGGCCATGGATCCCGGCAAGGTACAGGCAGTGCTGGAATGGAAAACACCCAAAACCAAGAAGGATGTGCAGAGGTTCCTAGGGTTTGGAAACTTTTATCGTAAGTTCATCCGCAACTTCGCCCATCTGACGGCGCCCATCACTGACTGTCTCAGCAGTAAAAAGAAGTTTGTATGGACGGCGGAGGCGGAGCGAGCGTTTGAGGAACTGAAAAGGGCCTTCGCCTCTGAAGAACAACTTCTGCATGTGGATTTACGAAAGAAGCTAAGGGTTGAAACAGACGCATCTGACAGAGCCATAGGGGCGGTGCTTCTTCTGCAGCCGGGGAAGGAGGAGTCAGAGTGGCGTCCGTGTGCCTTCTTCTCGCGGAAGCTGAACAAATCCGAGAGGAACTACACGGTGTACGACCGAGAACTGCTTGCTATTCATGAGGCGTTCCGGAGATGGAGGCATCTGCTAGTTGGTGCACAACATAAAGTGCAAGTGTGCACGGACCATAAAAATCTAGAGTACTGGAGAACGGCGCGAGTGCTCAACCAAAGGCAGTTGAGATGGGCCCAAGAGTTCTCCAAATTTAACTTTGAGATTTGTTATGTGCCAGGCCCAGAGAATGTTAGGGCGGACGCTCTCTCACGCAAACCTGAATATTTGGAGGGGGAGGGAGCACCCGAAGAAACCCATATCATTCCAGAGGACCGCTGGGTGTGTGGGGCGACTTTGGTGGGGCAAAGGGAATTGATAGAGGGTACGGTGCAGGATGCATACGCCCAGGGGAAACTCAGGGATCTCAGAGGGGAGGAAGACAAATCCGGTGGTTTTGAGGAGAGAAATGGGGCATTGTATTATAAGGGAGCGTTATATATACCTGAAGGGGAATTGAGGGAGAAGGTACTCAAGCAGCTGCACGATAGCCCCACAGCAGGGCACTTTGGGCAACACAAAACCATGTGGCTGGTTACCAGGGAATTTTGGTGGCCCAAGGTCAGGGAAGATGTGCGGGAGTATGTGAGAGGGTGTGAACAATGCCAAAGAGCCAAGGGGGAGAGGCGGGCGCCGGCTGGTTTATTAGAACCACTGCCCACACCTGAGAGACCGTGGGAAGCAGTGGCAATAGATTTCATGACTGATCTGCCAAGGTCTAGAGGGAAAACAGCCATCATGGTTGTAGTAGACCTGTTAACTAAAATGGCCCACTTCATAGCCTGCTCACATGCGGTTACAGCAGAAGAAACCGCCAAATTGTTTGTAGAGAATGTGTTTAGGTTGCATGGCGCCCCCTTGAGGGTGGTTTCAGACCGAGGGAAACAATTTACTTCCAGGTTCTGGAGGAAGCTCATGAGCTTACTGCATGTAGAGGTTAATTTCTCGACGGCCCGTCATCCTGAAACCAACGGGCAGGCGGAAAGAGCAAATGGGGTTCTCCAACAATATTTGAGGTGTTATGTTAATGACAGAGAGAATGATTGGGTGGAGAAGTTGGCGTTGGCAGAATTTGCCTACAACAATGCAGAGAACGTGTCCACGGGGATGAGCCCCTTTTTGGCTAATCACGGGTGCCATCCCAGAGCCTTCCCAGGGGGGGAGGGGGAGAACTGGAGCGTTCCAGCTGCAGAACAGTTCGTGGAAGAAATGGAAGCGATCCATCGCCAGCTCCAACTCAATTTAAACAGGGCTAAGGAGGAATATAAGAGGCAGGCAGACAAAAACAGAAGGGAAGGTGAAAGCATCAGGGTGGGGGACCAGGTGTGGCTGTCAACCCAAGGGTTGCCATTCAAAGGAGGTTGTAAGAAATTAAGACCCAAAAGGCTGGGTCCGTTTGAAGTCATACAGCAGGTCAATCCAGTGGCTTTCAGGCTCCGGTTACCGAACCACATGAAGCTGCACCCAGTTTTTCACAGGTCGTTGCTGTCACCGTATAGAGGAGACAGTGAGGGGAGGGTCACTAGGGGACCAGCAATGGAGGAGAAGGAACACAGCTACCATGTAGCGGAGATCCTCGATTCCAGGTGGAAGGGAGATCAAGTAGAGTATTTGGTAATGTGGGAAGGGGAACCGGAGTCGGAAAACACCTGGGTTAGGGCAGAGGATGTCAATGACGAGGTTTTAATAGAGACTTTTCATCAGAGGTTCCCACGCAAACCTCAGCCGGTAGCGAGGTTCCGAAGGGAATACTTTGCCACCACCGACGAGGAAGAGGAGTTGGAGGGGTTCCCAGATTCTGAAGAGGAAGAGGATTCAGCTGGCCAGGTCGACGATCGATGGAGAGAATTGTTCGAGACGTCAGAAGATGAGGAAGATTCGTTTCGGGGTTTTAGCCCTTCACCTCCCAGGGGGGAGGAATTGGGAGGGGGTGAGGGGGGCCCTGGAGGGGAGGTGGATGTCAGGGAACTGCCATCAGAGCATCAGGTGGTGGAGGGACTCAGGCAGGATGAAAGAGACTCAACTGCTGAAGCAGGGACCAGCAGGGGGAGGAGTGGGTCTCTGAGGGAATGCGAGCAGGAGGGAGGGCTCAGGGAGGCTTCCAGCGAGAACAGTGGGGAGGTATCGGAGTCTCCCATAGGCAGACCCACACCTCGCAGGAAACTGTCACGCCGTGAGTCCAGGAGACGCGTTTCCGTTAAGGAACTTCTTTGCTGGAAACGCTTCCGCAGACAGCCACTGTCGGACTCTACTAGTGACTAGAGCAGACATGTCTGAGGAGCTCCGTCACACACGGAGGTTTGTGGGGTCGCACAAACTCTGAGGGAGCACGTTTTCACGCACAAGCAGCTAATCAAACCCTCACAGTGTGGATACTATTTTATATTTAGGTTTTGTACAATGTGCTGCAAGATGACAAAATGCCAAAGGTAATCTTCTGGCATTTACTGATTCAAAATCAAACTGCTGCCTTGCAGAAAATAGCAAAGACACTAATTGAATTGCTTATAAACGCTTTTAACAGCAAAAATATTTAAGATTGAAATATATGTATAACACATTTTATGCAAGACGATGCTTACAGAGAATTCTTTAAAATGCTTTAGCCTGAAAAAGGATTGCATGTTATATATTGAAGAAAACAGAGGCTATGGGACTATTGCTCTGAAAGTTATTTTAATATGAGCATTTACATTTAGATTCATTCTAAAAGCAATCTTATGATGTTTCTAGAAAATATTTTGCCTATTTTTCTTCTACTTTTGGATATGCTACAAATATAGTTTCACTGGATAAAATGTTTTTTCTTTGTGTACTTGAGTAAAGAAATTTTAGCACAATATCATTTCTTTGTAAATTGCAAATATTCTTCTAATTTTTTAGATTGCAATGAAAGCAGTGCATGCTGTGTGCATATCAGAATTGATGATGTGTGCTGTTTTGATTTTGAATGTGTTTTTGATGTCCTTGAAAAATCACAGTGGTAGCAGTAAAATTGTTTTAATTAATGAATCGGAGAGCAACAAATCTGCTGACTCAAGCTTATTGATGTAATTATCACTGGGACAGAAAGGATGCAAAATCTGGCAGGAGTGTTAAACTTCGGTTTGTTGTCATCTGAGAAATAGTAAAGTATCAGGGTGTATTTCATATGCGGTCTTCTAAAGGAATGTTTTTATTTCCTTACAAAATTATGTTGACATGATCACCATAATATTTTTTCATATACAGCTTCTTACATATCAATACAAATATGGTAATGATTGAAAGTCAATTCATTTTGTTTTCTGCTATACAGGTGAATAATAACATAAGGATGCCTTCTCCCATTTATTATGAAGTAATCCCTTTTTATTTAGATCACATTACCCTGGGTAAAATAGTTTGATGATTTTTAGCATTAATCATCGTTCCTTCTTGTGGAGCCCAGCAGGTATAAAGGAACATACCGGAAGAACCTTTAATGCCTTGTTAGACATTGCAGCTATGCTTTGCCTTGTCAGTAGGGCTGTACAGCCAGTATTCTGTCCCTCCCACAAGATTGTTCCCACAAGAGTATGCCTTTGGGGGTAAAGTAAAACTGTTGGAGAGTTACACCACCTGCAATGGCTGTAGAGACCAGCACTGGAGAGACATATGTTATTGTAGCTGGGTTACATTACACATTAAAGGTAAAGGGACCCCTGACCATTAGGTCCAGTTGCAGACGACTCTGGGGTTGCGGCACTCATCTCACTTTACTGGCTGAGGGAGCCGGCGTGCAACTTGCGGGTCATGTGGCCAGCATGACGAAGCTGCTTCTGGCGAACCAGAGCAGCGCACAGAAATGCCATTTACCTTCCTGCCGGATTTATTTACTTGCACTTTGACGTGCTTTCGAACTGCTAGGTGGGCAGGAGCAGGGACTGAACAACGGGAGCGGGGGATTCGAACCACCGACCTTCTGATCGGCAAGCCCTAGCATCTCTGGTTTAGACCACCACACCACCCGTGTCCCAGATTACTCATTACAGTTGTGAAAATAAGGACCAGATTTCAGGCTTGTATACTTCTGAGGGCTTGCCACAGGACAAAGGACTAAATCCACAAGGAATATTCAATGTTTATTTAAATGCATGATCTCCTTGTCCTAAGAAATCACTCTAAAACCCCAATCATATCTAAATTTCCTTAGAAGTAGCTTCAACTTTGTTCAGTGGATCTTCTTCCCAAGTAAATGTGTAGGGAAACACAACCTATGTTGTAACCAGTGCTTTTTTTCCCCCTAGAAAGAGAGGTGTAGGAACTCCCACCTTTTTGGGACAGACACTCAGTTTGGAGAGAATCTGCCCTCCAGATGTGTTTGACTGCAATGCCCATCAGCATGGCCAAAGAGCAATGATGATGGAAGTTGTATTTCAAAACATATGAAGGGCACCAGTTTGGGGAAGATGGACAAGGTCTATACAGTACGTGTTTGCTTTCATGAACTAATATATGTAACAGTTGCTTATGGTCTTATGTCTCCAGCAGCAAATTTGTCAATTTCTGTATTGATAGAAGAAGCCCTTCCCTGTGCTGCCACCAATAACTTACTGTGAGAGAGCATAAATGGAAATTGTGGGTCCTTATTCCAATCATTTTGTGGCAAGAAATATACTAGGATTCCAGCACTGTTTGGTGTGAGGAAAAGCCAACAAGAATACAACTTTTCTGGGGCCTGGTAAAAAGTGCAGAGCTTTTTCTGAGGGGCAAGAGAACAGGAGCCACTATGGCACTGGTGGGCCCTGACATATCCAGTACTAGATAAAAGCTGCCTTTTCCTTACCCAGCCAACCACCCAGCAGATCCTGCACCATGAAGCTAGCCATGTAGAACATGAACCACATGCCAGCAGTCTTTAAACAGTATGCTAGTTCTCCAAAGGCAGGTATAGAAAGTGTCATACCAGTCAGCACTTGTAGCCTCCTTTCCTGAAAATGGGATGCCTAGCATCATCTGACAGTGGCCCCATTCTCTGGGACAGGATGCCACCACATAGGCATACTTTTATTTACAAAGAAACCGTCTACCTGTGGAAAGGGTTTGATAATGAGCAGCTGCTGTGTAGCATGCTTCAGAAGTAGATTGCTTCAGATGTATTTTGCAATGCACTAAGGCCTTGTATATTTTAAGCCACCATATTACAGTTTATTTTGTGGGCAGATGGCATATAAACCACAGTCTAATTTAATCTACATCTAATCTTACGGAGGAGATGGCAGCCTTGGGCTCACCTCTACTACTTCTGAAGGCACAGATACCAGAATGATGATACCAATGAACCGGACAGTCTCTCAGATGGTTAGTTACTGCAGGCTTAGACTGGTTGCTTCAAGCTGAAAATCAGATGGCAGGCTGACTCTTCAAGATTTTCACTGTAAAACAAATAATGTAAAGGACAGAAACCAGAAGAAGTATCAGCTTTGGGGGAATTGAGGTCCATAGGTAATAAAGAATCCTATTGTGAAGCGGTTTGGGATCCTGGATACAAACAACACCTCACTGCAAGTCTATCTACTGAATAAGAAATGTTGATGAAATAGTAATCCATCTGTCAAAACCACTCTCACATAGCGTGGTTGTAGTGGATAAGTGCAGCACACCCAATCTGCTGTCCTACTTTCTTATTTTGTTGACTGGAAGAAGAGAGTTGGGTGGGTGGAAAGATAACACTTGCTTCCTTGTTCTCCATCAGCAGAATATTTATAACTGCTCCTTGTATGAATACATTTAGCTACTTGTTGATATACCAAAAAAGAGAAAAGGAAATTTGTGGATTTAAGGTTCAAATGTTTTTAATTAATACTGCTCAATAAATAAATATATTTCATCTCATTTGTTATTTTCAAAGGTCTTTGTTCCGTACTGTATCAGATGTATTGATTTTATGAAATAGCTAATAGGCTTTCCTTTGTGAAGAGCGGCTTTTTCCTGTGATTAACTTTTTGCAAGTCAATTGTTCCATCCCCTTGTGAGAAATATTTGAATGTAATAAAAAAAAGTACATTCAAAACAAGCCCTAGTATTTTCCCTGTCCTTTTAAAAATATTGCCACAATGTGTCCTTTCAGAGGCTGGATAGGTTTTCTTTTCAATAATGCACCTACTATGTGAGTAAGCTTAGTTGCTGTTATTCTTCACCTGCTTTACATATGGCCTACAAATAACAAAAGAAAGTCTGGAAACACGGGGATAATTTAAACGAGACAAAAATGCAGCATAATAATAATGATAATGATGTAGAAAACAGGAGGCGTTGAACACATCTTTAGAAGCTAAAAATCAAGATAATGGAAATCTAGAACAACCTGATTAAAGAAGCACTAAAAATGAAAAAATATATATATTATACCAGGGATGGCCAGCTTTCAGTTTTTGATGCAGTAACATCATTCATTTCTTTTTTAATGTAATGTCATGAGAGACACTTTTCTGGGAAGGCGAAGGACTTATTTTAACAGAATGATGATTGGATGAATGTTTGACAGCAGGGTGGTAATGAAATGGTGGGTGGAGCCAGAGTGACAGCTTGGGAACACTGAGAGAGACAAGGAAAATGTGGTTGTTGAAAGAATGAGAGTGAGGACATTGGTAAAAGACTGGAAGTCAGCTGTTAAAGAAGAGAACAAGGTATGCTAAACTAGGATGGTACTACCTGTAGGATAGTATTATTTATTTATCCAAATGATTACTTGTCATAGCTGTTGTTTTCCACAAATAAAATGTACTGATTTGTAGGACAAAGGACAGGGTGATTGGATTGAGCTTCAGTATCAACACAATGCCAGTACAAAATACATTTTTAGAAAGGAAAATAAGAGAATGGAAAGAATACATTAAGGATCTTGCTGGATCTTGCCAGATGATTGTTTTGTCTTTCGTCCAACTAGGTATTTGCTGCAGAGAAATCTAAGTTTCTCAGCACTGGAAAAATCCCTTGCCTTTTGCAAAACTGTGTGTGTTCTGGCAGCTGTTTGTTGCTTCCTGTGTAATAACTAATAAGTGTCTCATGTATATATCTGTTTGCCCGTTTTAAGAATTTGTCTGAAGGATTTTTTAAAGTGAATGCATTTTCCAGTATATTTTTTAGGGCTGAGCACACCCACCTTGCCCTTCCAGAATGTATTAACTTCACCTTATAATAATATCTGCAACCACTGCTACAAGTGCCCGTCACAACCAGCAAGGCTGATTCTTGTTCTAACCCATGAGCATGAAACACTCCATGAAACACTTTTTCTGATTCTATATATATATTGGTTTGTATGTTTTTCCCCCAAGGATGAGTTTATACACACACACACACACGGCATAATTAGATTGTGGATGAGGGAGATCTTATTCAGGGCCAACCTGGCATTCAGCAACAGCAGCCACAAACCTGAGGGCTGGCTGATAGGACAACCGTAATTCCCCAAGTTGCAGGAGGGGCTGTCACATGGCCTAGTCACTAACTGCCTGTGCCATGTGCCCCTTACCTGGCCTGCCCCACCTCCCCTTACCCTCAGCCACTGTGATTGGGGTCTCCCTTGCTCCTCTTACATTCTTATTGTATGGATGAAAACAAAGTGCAGCAACACAGAGACCTAAAAATAGAAAAAGGCTTAAGCAAGTTAGCCATTACTATAAAGTTAATTTGTAACTTAAATATATATTTTAAGACCTAAAATAGAAAATAGTATGTAATCTTCTATCTAAGTTTTGTTTGTTTAAAAAAATCTTTACACACACGCACACACACACACACACACACACACGCACACACACGGAGGGAGGGAGGGAAGGCAATCATTTGGCAAGTGTATACAGTGGACCCTCTGGATATGGATTTAATTCATTCCGGGGGTCCATACGCATCCCGAAAAATCCATAACCAGAGGCTACGCGGTGCAATAGAGTGTTTCTGCGCATGCGCGCGGTGCACAGAGCCGGAAAAATACTTCTGGGTTTGCCGCTTTCGCAACCTGAAGATTATGTATCCAGAGAGGTACGTAACCCGAGGGTCCACTGTATATTAACAGGGTGATGAGCTAACTTTCACTTTTCACAGAGTTTCAGGTTTGATGCAATACAGAGAGAGAGAAGAAGCTTGATATTAAATTGATGCTTCTGATAGAGGGGGTAGGGGAGGCCCGCTTTGCTGTATGTTACTGTCTTAAAATTGTAATTTAAGATTCTCTAGAAGACTAATTAGATTAGATAGTGCTAAGTCCTAAGGATCACAGGTTAAACCTATAACAAAGAAACAACAGATGCTTTTTTGAGGAGTTTGTGATCTGGTAGAGAAAACAAGTCCCCATCTACTTACCATGCTGGGGGGAGAGAAAGGAATAGAAAAGTAGAGTCATTAGTCTTCCACTCATACCTAAGGAGCATACCTAACGGGGTTATAGAGCTCGAGGGCAGGTAGTTTCATGAAATGTAAGAAAGCAAGCCTTAAGTCTAAAAAGGAAGAAAGCTTACAGGTGTTGCTTTCTGTCTTTCTCATTAGTTATTTCACAGATCAGTCAGGCTGTTATTTCTCTTTGGTGCTATGGATTGCAGCTCCACTTCTGAGTTTTATTTTTATTAAAATTAATTATGTGCAGAATAGAGGTTTGGTTTTATTTAGGATGCACTTTAGTTCTGTTTCTGCTTTTTCTGAAATAGTTCAGCAATAATTTTATTTGTAGTAGAGTGAGATAGCTAAATAATATGGGATTCTCAGCTGCATCCTTAAGACTGTTTTTACTCATTTCACTTTTTAAAAAAATCCTCAAACTTACTTCGCTATAAAATAAAAGGCTTACATTTGAAAAGAAGTTCCTGAACTTTAATTTGATCTCATTAGCATTTTTTTAAAAAGGTTAGTGTGTGTTTGTTACTATGCTAATATTTAAAGGCAATTTCTGCTGAGAATATTGTGTGGAACAGTTTAGACAAAGCTAAGGACATATTTAAAATTTTAATATTGAAGGAGACTATCATGAGGAAAAAGTTACTAAGGCATCCCCCTGTGCTCCCATTAATTTGTATATTATCAAGGACCTGATTATGAATATGGTTACTGGAGTAGGCATGTAATAAACAGAATATAATTGAATTTTCAATCTTTTGTCATGAGGGAATAATCTTCTTACAAGACCTCTGCTCTGTCTTCCAGCTAATTGTCAGCAGTTATTCAATATTGCCACATAAATGTCATCAAATCTTGCAAACCCCCTCTCCCCGAAAAATGATTACATTTAAAAATGTGTGCCTCTACTCTATTGTGTTTTAATTATTTTCATCCACATATTTTTGTTGACACGTTCTAGAAATGATTTGAAATGAAGTTGCATAGAACTTAAAGCTCAGTTAAACTTATTTTAGAAATAAAAATGGGTCTAAATAAACCTGCAAACTAAGGAAAAGAATATTGGACATGGGCCTGAAATATGGGGAAGAGTGTTGAATGAGAGAGCATGGTTGCTGATATTAAACAGGCCAGTGCCACATATCCTGCCTTGATTAACATTGCCTCCAGTCGACTGGTTAAGGATCAGCATAAAGTAGATTAGAGACTGTTGCTGTGTTGGATACCCTGATGATCCTATCATTTATTTTAGTATATTTCAGGCTTCCTCAACCTTGGTTGTTTTGAGACTACAATTCCCAACATCCCTGACCACTGGTCCTGCTAGCTAGGGATCATGGGAGATGTAAGCCAAAAACATCTGGAGAGCTGAGGTTCCCATGCTTCCCATGCTAAAAACTAAATAAAATCCATGTCTGCCACATTAGCATAATGCATACCCCACAAGTGTCCTAGACATCCTGGTTTTTTATCATGAGAGAATGGTTGTGATCTTGTGCAATTTCACAGTGTGATTCTCTTCCCAAAGAGTGTTTTTTCAGGGTGTGATCTTGTGTGGTCCCCCCAAAAGTGCTTTTTTGAGGAAAAGGCAGCTTGAAATCACATGAGATTATGACAACCAAAATGACCACTGTGCTCTTGCAAGAAAAAACAGGAAGGTTGTGTTCCGGATTTTGGCTTCAAAGTATTGGAGGCTATGCATAATGTAATCTTTCATGAAGTAGTCCACAGCAGTTTGGAAGTTTACGTGGTTCTAGTGAGACATATGTGTTTCTAGCATCCCAGTATTCAGCCTTAAATAGAGAGTCCTGCATATTAAAGTTTGTCACACACACACACACACACACACACACACACACACACACACATTTATTTTATTTATAGGCTCTGAAGTCTTTTATTTACTGGATATTATTGTTATCTAGGTTACAAAATTAATGTTAACTGCCAATTCTAAAAATAGATGCATGAGGTACCGACCAGCTTTGAAGTGGAGAAGCCAGATAAAAGTACTGGTTTTGTGTTTCCACAAACCCGATCCATTCAGCCAGCTGCCCTTTCCACCTACCCTGTGAATAAAGAGTTTCCAAAAACTTGAGTTTAAAGAGGGCACTTATAGAAGCCAGACCTTTTTTGGAGTTAGCTTAGTAGAATGAGCCAGTTTCAAATTTTAAACGTGTGAGACAAAGAGGATTAGGGATCTGCTTCCAGCCAGTGGAAATTTGATTTCAAAAGAAAACAACCATATTTTTCAAACTTTTTATTCCTATTGTATGAGTGCCAACTGCAATAACTTTAAAATTAGTTCTGTATGGTGGATGTTAGTTGCTTCAGCCTTAAAATCTAAAATCCAAACATTTTATCAGGGACTTTGCTAAAGCAGATTTTATTTAATCACACCAGTCACACGCCTCAGTTAATAGACTTTTACAGATTCACAAGATATAATCACACATTTTAGATTGAAAGGTGACTATATTGTTCATATTGCAAGCATGGATACTTTTCACATATTGGTTTTTCAATGCCATTGTTTAAAGAAGCATTAAACTAACAGCATATGGATCCTTGGAATATGCAGGGCTAGTTTCCTAAGGTTCTGATTAACTCATATGCTTACTAATGTACATGGCACTTTTGCATTTGAGGACATGCCATAAGCTTTTTTCTGCCCATTTTACTGATGTCTCCAAGGACAATAGCTTCATAATTTATAAGCAGTTACATTGCTTTTGGATTTTATTTGTGTCATTGAACACCGTAAATACATAAACATTAGTAGAGGTATATCTTTTAAGGAAGCATAGCTTCTTTTTGCAACCAAGAACCTGTGAGAGGTAATCTTAGATGGATGAATTTCCCCACATTATAAAACAAAAGGTTGCTTCATTTTTGAGTTTGGTCTCAGCTGTCCATGTCCGCATGAAAGCAACATAATTAAACTGTATACTGTTGGAAGTCCATATTTCTCATCTATTGAGCTTTTTACCAGAGCTGTGCATTCATTTCAGATGAATCCTAAATCCAGATCTGAAGTGATTCTGGATTTGTCTAAACCAAATCTGGTGCCCTCCAGATAGGTCTGAGCTAAATAGCTTTGTTGAGGCTGCTCAGCCTTCCCACCTAACAACTGGTGTTACATGTCACTTCCCCACATGTCAGCTGAACAGCCTCAACAAAGCCCCACTGCCCCTCTGGCTTGTGCAGAGACCCTCCCCAGAGCCTGCAGATGATGTACTCCTCAGGTAGATATCCTAGCAAGCTACTAGGACTCTCCAGGTGCTCCCCACTGATGTGCATTTCAGTGATGCACGCAAAGGCCTGGGAGTAAGGCCCATTGAATGCAGTGACACATCTGAATAAGTGTGCATAGTATTGTGCTGCATTTTTCTTTATGACCTTGGCTTTTTTGAGCCTCACTGTACTTAAGATCAGATTATTTGACAGTATTGCTGCAAAACTATGCATGTCTACTAAGGAATAAATCCCAGTTGACTCAGACTTTCTTAGTACTGTATAAACATGCATACAACTGGGCTTTAATTTTAATGCTAAATTTGAGCATTGGCATTTCCTCCTTCTTAATAGAAGAGTAAAGGTACTTCATTTATCTCTGTCTGTTCTACAGAGTTTCAATAATTGATATGGTATATTGGTTAACAAAATATCAAACACTAAATCAGTCTGCTTTGCAAATTTTATTGAACCAAGTTAGCTCAAGTTTTCTTTTTCCACCCTAAGTGAAATCCAGTGTCATGCAAAGCAACTTTCACTTATGCATCAGGCTTTAATCTTCCTTTCTTTCCCACCCCCCAAAGCTGCTCCAGAAGATCCCCAATCTTCCAGATCAAATTTAGGGGATATGATGGGGGCTTCCAAGGGAGAAGAGGAAGGCGAAGTCTGTTTCATGAGTGGGAGTCCATTCCATTTGTACATGGTCACTGTTAGATACATTCCTTCAATATTATCCAAATTTGAAAAACTTATTTTACTATTATGATTGCCTTTGTTTTATGTTCCTGGTGGTTTGCATTTTCTTTCTAGTCTCTGATCAATTTCCCCCCACTTCTGTGGATCCTGATGGATTTTTGTTTTTTTGTTCAGTGGTTGATTTTGTTTTTGTCTTGAAGACCCTGAATCACTTGGCCACTGGTTGCTAGAACTGGCTGAGCAAGAAAGCTTGCTGTGCACAGTTTCTGCTCAGTCCAGTGGCGTAGCGTGGGGGGTGCAGGGGGGGCCGGCCGCACCGGGCGCAACATCTGGGGGTTAGGGTTAGGGGGCGCAAATCCATGGGTTAGGGGGCGCAAATCCATGGGTTAGGGGGCGAAAATTACTTGGCTTGCCCCGGGTGCTGACAACCCACGCTACGCCACTGGCTCAGTCATCCCATTCCCACACCAGTCATGCTGTGAGGCTGTGTGGATATCTCTCTGTGCTCATTCTGCTCTAGTCCTCTCCACTTACCTATACCAGTTGTCACTGCAGATTGACTAGAATCTTCAAAGTACACATGCACATCCTGACATTTCTCTTTGGTTAAGGGAGGTGCCATATTTTTTATTTTTATTTTAGAAATCAATGGTTTTGTTATAGATCATCAAGGTTCACTGCCATTTTAGCTCCCTGCAAAAGGCATACTCACTTTGCTAATGCCAAGGAATCATACAACAAAATGCAATATGAATCCTATTGGTTGAGATCATATTGAAAAGTGGCTGCTACACAAGCACATCAGAGATCTCAAATCAATAACGTTAAATGTTACATTTTCGGCACAAAATTACATTTTCATGATAGTTAATATTAGAATTGTGCAAGTGTGGATGAGAGTGCTCTCTGGAGACAAAGGAATACAATAGAAAACTAAGAGCAGAATGCTGTGATTTCTCTAAGACATTTTTCATGGCAGAGAGAAAATGCCACCAGTACTGTAGTAGAATGGATCTGTGGCCTTGGCAGCTAAGGCAAACGATGTTCATCCTTAAGGATAAATGTAAGATTCAATATTTAATTCATGGGATAATTTTTCATACAATCATCATACTTTCAGGTTCTTTCTTTTGTTCTCAGCTTGCTTTCATCATTTCAAAAGATACTAACATAACATAAAAAGCATATGGTCATTGATTAATTGATTAAATATACACATTCTTAGTTTACTGACTTTTTCTCTTTTGTTCTATAGATGAAAAGTACACGTTTCGGTATATGAAGGCTTTTATGTGGAGGAAGGGGTGTGTGTCCAATAATTCTCAGAAATGAAAGTATTTTAGTGTAAAGTCAAATTAAAAATAGGTGTATATTAGACTTTTGCAATGCAGCGTACTTGAGTTGCCTTCGTGGACTTTTCACAAACTACAGTTAATGCAAAATATAGCAGCTTATAGACTGATGCAGAACTTGCAGAACGTACTTTACCAGTTTTCAAGCAGCAACATTGACTTCTCAATTTCCAAAATGCTAGCTTTAATCAATAAAGCCGTTAAATGGCTTAGAACCAGGGAATATGAAGGACCACCTTTTTCCTGCTGAATTTGCATTGAGACCGACCCTCTCAGGGTCTCCTACAAGCCCCTCTGCACCTTTTCAAGTAAGATGGGTGGTGACCAGAGCCAGGGCCTTTTCAATTTGTGTAACCCTACCTCTGGAATGTCCACCTTTGATGCTGTCTTTATTTCCTTTTCAGTGCAAGGTGAAAACCTTTGAATTTTCCTAGACCTTTTGAATCATAAGACCTAGTCAGCTCAATGTGACTTTAGTAAACTTGCTTAAGATTGCATTGTGATGTTACTTGGTTTTGTTTTGTTTTAATGCTAGAATTGTACTCAGCTGTGGTGCTCTTCTTGTGTATTTTCTTGTTTTTTTAGTTTGTAAGCTGCTCTGAGAGCTTTGTGTAATACATACATTTCAGGAATACAGTGGTACACTTCAGGTTACAGACTCCACTGATCCAGAGATATTACCTCAGGTTAATAACTTTGCTTCAGGATGAGAACAGAAATCGGGCAGCGGCGGCGCGGCAGCAGTGGAAGGCCCCGTTGGCTAAAGTGGTACCTCAGGTTAAGAACAATTTCAGGTTAAGAACAGACCTCCAGAACGAATTAAGTTCTTAACCCGAGGTACCAATGTAAATATAAAACTACCGGACAACAAGCACTTCAAGGGCCCAATTTGTATTTTATCATACAGGTATGGGAGCTTGCTTTTGTGTGGCTGCATCCCACCCTGCTGTCCCTCCAAAACCTTTGGTAATATCTGTGAAGAGGAAGTGCATGGGGCATGTGGAATATACCTCATTTTCCATGTCTGTAAATAGAGTGGAACAATGTTGATATGTGGAATGAACTATGGAATTCACCAGATTTGTACAGATTCCTCTTTATAGATGCTCACAAAACATA
The DNA here is from genome assembly GCF_965112155.1 of Podarcis liolepis. Taxonomy (NCBI): domain Eukaryota; kingdom Metazoa; phylum Chordata; class Lepidosauria; order Squamata; family Lacertidae; genus Podarcis; species Podarcis liolepis. Next base: position 50,005,835 of record NC_139564.1, read on the forward strand.
AGATAAAATCCTGCCACGTAGAAGCATCTCCAGTACAGTGGTGCCTCGCAAGACAAAAAGAATCCGTTCTGTGATTCTCTTCGTCTAGCGGTTTTTTCTTCTTGCGAAGCAAGCCCATTGACGGATTAGCGCTATTAGCGGCTTTTAGCGGCCTATCTGCTGATCGGATCAGCTGATAAGCGGCTTAGCGGCTTAGAAAAAGGGGGGGAGGAAAAAAACCCGCAGGAACTCTCAAGGCATTGTCGTCTTGCGAAGCAAGCCCGTAGGAAATTCGTTTTGCGAAGCACCTCCAAAACGGAAAACTCTTTCGTCTAGCGAGTTTTCCGTCTTGCGAGGCATTCGTCTTGCGGGGCACCACTGTAATGCTATCTTAACATTTAGCTTTAATGGCAGAATGTTTAAAAGAGACCATATAAATAAATAAGGAGTTATTCAGTTTAGTTTATTTATTTGAAACTTTTATGCATAAATGTAATGTGAGCATTATTAAGTGTGAACTGTGTAGAAAAATCTTACAGTAATCATTCTTGGGCTTGTGAAAAGAATGCAAGTGATAAATCATTACTTATGTCAAAGAAAAAAGTTTCCTAGCTAAAAGTTTGACATAACTGGTGTGTTTATAGTATACAGAGACACTAAATAGTGAATTGTCCATTTTAAAAAACGGGGACCGGGTGGCACTGTGGGTTAAACCACAGAGCCTAGGACTTGCCGATCAGAAGGTCGGCGGTTTGAATCCCTGCAACGGGGTGAGCTCCTGTTGTTCAGTCCCTGCTCCTGCCAACCTAGCAGTTCAAAAGCACATCAAAGTGCAAGTAGATAAATAGGTACCACTCTGGCGTGAAGGTAAACGGTGTTTCCATGTTCTGCTCTGGTTCACCAGAAGCGGCTTAGTCATGCTGGCCACATGACCTGGAAGCTGTACACTGGCTCCCTCAGCCAATAAAGCGAGATGAGCACCACAACCCCAGAGTCAGCCACGACTGGACCTAATGGTCAGGGGCCCCTTTACCTTTACCTTTACCATTTTTTAAAATAAAGTAAACCCCTATTTTATCTTTTAGTACATAGATAACATAAAACTTGTTGTCTTTAAAACCAAGATTTAGATCCTCAAGGCCCTTGAAGCAGCAGAATCCCAAGAACTAGAATTACACTATTTATTTTTGAAACAGTGTCTTAGATGATAGCTTGTCAGTCAATCACGCTAATAGAAGGAAATATATAATATTAAGCTTGGGGTCCCTTGCAGTAGTGATATTGAGACACTTACTTCTGTCTTAGACAGATGGTGTGGGGGAGGTTGTCAAAGGGAAATGTGTTACATGTAATTTTGCAAGAAAATAGTGCTTTTGAAGGAAGAAGGGAAATGTCTTTTAAAAATGCAACAGTTCAACTGTGCATACGCACTGCAATGTGGAGGCAGAATATCTAGTGGCTGTCATGATTCTGACTCATGAGAGGGCTTGTTCAGCGCTCCCAGAATTTTTCCATTTAAGGAGCCTGAAAGCCTCCTTTATAATTTTGTTTGGGATGTAGGAACACAGGGGAGTCTGGATGTATACCAGTCTAATTTTTGAAGAATTATGCAAGCATGCAAAGAAGGGGAAGAAATGTATGGTTTTTTACAAGTTTGTGAATGTTTGTGTCTGTATATGGAATTTTCACTGAAATAATATTGTAACTCATTTCCATTTCATTTGTTTTCGGGTGAGCTCTCAGAACACACACACACACTAGATATATCTTACTATTTTGTTTCTCTTTTGCAAATATTCTTCTGGAGTCTAATGTGTTACATTCTCTTGCCATTAACCTCTGGGGGGCAGGCAGTTAGAATTGTCATTTACTCCTTGCTGGTGTCGATTTAGATCTTTCTGTAGTACAGTCTTATGATGCTGCCATGAGAGACCTGCATAAAATGTGCCAACAAGAAATTTAAAATGAGAAATATTTAATCTAATTTTGTCAAGGAGATGGAGCTACCTACAATTTAAAAATTGACACTTTTGGAAAGGTATGAAAAGCTGCATCTAGCAATAACTTCTTTGGTTGGGCAACTTTTAAAGGAGCAGGATCATTGTATCTGATTATGTTCTTTGAACTGCAAAAGGTAAAACAAATCACACTGCTGTAATAGACATCTGCTATTTTCTGAAGTAGTGTTCTGCAGCCAAACTTTTGGACAATGATTTCAGCCATCACACACACACACGTACATCAGATTTGAAGACGACACCAAACTGGGAGGGGTCGCTAATATCTCATTACCTCTGAAGAATCCAGATTCAAGATCTTAACATATTGAAAAACCAGGTCCAAACTTAACAACATTAATTTCAACAGGGACAAATGTAAGGTTCTGCAGTTAGGTGGAAATGATCAGATGCACAGATTTAGGATAGGGGACACCTGGCTTGCTAACAGTACACATGCAATGGATCTAAAACAGCAGCAAAAACACACACAAAAAAACCCTAATGCAATTCTAGACTGAATCAACAGAAGTATATTACCACTCTGATTTTCCTTGATCTGGAGTACTGTGTCCAGTTCTGGGTACCACAGTTTCAGAAAGGTATTGAGAAGCTGGAACGTGTGCAGATGAAGGTGACAAGCATAATAAAATGGTCTGGAAACCAAGCTTTATGAGGAACAGTACCAGAGTTGGATATGCTTAGCCTGGAGAAGACTAGAGAGGAGAAATAGTAGTAGTAGTAGTAGTAGTAGTAGTAGTAGTAATAATAATAATAATAATAATAATAATAATAATAATAATAATAATAGATACAATAGCCTACCACCTTTTTTTCTCTAGTAGCAACTGATTTATTATCAAAATAAAAATAATATTATTGTTATTTATTAAATTTCTATATTGCCATTCATGATCACAGGGTGGTTTACAATATAAAAACACAATACATAACATAGCAACAAACAAAAATACTCCCCCCCCCAAAAGCAAAACATAGTTTAAAAGGCCATAGATAGTTGAATTACCCTCCAGCCTCTCATGGAGGGGGCACATGAAGAAGGGCCTTAATGATGATTGCAGGATCTGAGAATGAGCAAACTGGTATAATATAAACTTTTGCTCCCTTTTCTGTCCTCTTTCAGTAGAGGCACAAAAGCCAGTGATGACAATGCTTTATCCTATCTTTAGGAAATAAAAAATAAACAAATCTGCCCATAGGCTAGGCATACAAAAAGCTATGAAAAGGCAAGGTTATTTAAAAATGGTACTACACAAACATTTCTCATTGTTGTTGTCCTCATTTACAGACAAAGAACTGTAGAACTATCCCAGCTTGCTTGCCCTTTCCTGTCCTTCCATAACGCATGTGTATGCTTGTTCATTGTGAGTCTTCACTGCCAGAAAGCACAATACAGTATAGATACTGTGTTTGGTTTGTTCAGAATTGCACTTATTTGTGAAATTGCCTCTAATCCAATGTGGAGGAACTGTTACATAATTACGTGTGAGCAGACTTGCAATGGCCAGGACCTTGTCTCAAAAGGTGATGATTTGTGTTGACTATCCTAGGAGAAAGCTATCAGTCTGAGTCCAGCTCTGCTTGCACAAAAATAGGGGGGAAGACAGCCCCAGGAAAAGAAACAGAATAGCTGTGGCACAAACATTTTTTAAATGGATGTCTGTACCCAAACACAAAAAAATACTGTAAGTGTTGAACTTTAGAGTTTTAATACATTATTGTTTCCTTGCCCAGAATTTATTTCTCTAAGAAATGTGTATATACAGTGGTACCTCAGGTTACATATGCTTCAGGTTACATATGCTTAAGGTTACAGACTCCGCTAACCCAGAAATAGTGCTTCAGGTTAAGAACTTTGCTTCAGGATGAGAACAGAAATCGTGCACCAGCGGCGCGGCAGCAGCAGGAGGCCCCATTAGCTAAAGTGGTGCTTCAGGTTAAGAACAGTTTCAGGTTAAGAACGGACCTCCGGAACAAATTAAGTATTTAACCCGAGATACCACTGTACTGGATGGGATAAATGGGTGTTTTCCTTGTCCTGTCAGGACCAGGAAGGAATGCTTGCTTTATCACAAAGTTTCATGGTAGTCTTCTATTTGTGTGGATTCAATTCCAGTTGGTGTAACCCATTAAGAACTGTGTTAACCACACTTGCAAACTGAATTTGTGCCCCATCATGGCTTGTGAATGGGAGCAAAGAGAATCTACATATTTCCCTGGATACAGTGGTGCCCCGCAAGACGAATGCCTCGCAAGACGGAAAACTCGCTAGATGAAAGAGTTTTCCGTTTTGGAGGTGCTTCGCAAAACGAATCTCCTATGGGCTTGCTTCGCAAGACGAAAATGTCTTGCAAGTTCCTGCAGGTTTTTTTTCCTTTCCCCCCTTTTTCTAAGCCGCTAAGCCGCTTATCAGCTGATCCGATAAGCCGTTAAAAGCTGCTAATAGCGCAAATCCGCTAATACGTCAATGGGCTTGCTTCGCAAGACGAAAAACCCGCTAGACGAAGAGAATCACAGAACGGATTCTTTTCGTCTTGCGAGGCACCACTGTAGTATAATCAGTGTAAAGGGCAGAGTGCTTTATCCAAGAGCGGACTATAATGGTGTCCAGGGCAGGGCTCTTGATCAATTTCCTTCATTTCCCCCTGCTTCCTGCGTCCCCCATCTTCCCAAAAAATCTGCTTTGGAGAGTTGGGGACTGAGTGCAAGATAGCATGGGAGAATGCAGTGGGGAATTTGAATCAGCAAAAATCCATCCTTTCTCTTCTTTTAGTGGAGAAACCCACTGAAATTTGATCACAGGCACCAATTAGATTCCTCCCCAAGTATTATCACTCTTTGGGATTTATCACAATCTTCGTACAGATGTTTTATGTATCGACTAATAATTTTCCATACAGAGGCAAGTAACCAGAATATTAAAAAGCACAATGCTTTCTAAACTTAAAAACACCTGCTTCCTAGTTCAAGTCCTTATTGCTTTTTTCACAACTCACAAACACTTTATTTCTAGTCACCTTGCAAGAGATGCTTAGGAATGCAGTTTTTGAAATAAAATTGATTTTTCATTAATAGGCCTTTGTTTCAGACCCCAGATATTCTAAATTGACCTAGCGTATTGTTCAAGCATAAGCAATGGATTCCCAGTCTGTCACCTCAGGTACTTTGCTAATGTAGCATTGATCAAATCTACAAATCCTAAACTCGGGAGAAGTGATAGAAATATTAGCCATGGGATGCACTACATGCCCAAAAGATAAATTGTTCAGGATGTCATTTTGCAAGTTGGAGGTCACAATTCATTCATCTTGTTACTTTGTTGTATCCCTTTAGTGGTTTCAATTGCAGGATTAAATATTGAATGGTGGCAGATCATTCAATATATAGCTCTCCTATGTTGGCATTAGAAGGCTTTTCATGCTTAGAATGGAACTCTGTGCACACAGAATGCCAAAGGTAATCGTGCTGATGATCTGTTCTGTAAGATTAATCCCACAACAATATTACCAAGCAATTCTTAACACATTGATTTATCCCTGATACGACACTTCTAAAACGAATGGATGCACCGAGCTTTTTAGAAATGGGATTGTGAGTGGGACCTTTTCTAAAATGCACTATCAAAAATTAATCAATTTGTGAGTCCTTTGAGGAACGTTTCAGGATTCTGGGTAAATTTCACAAAGTTTTTCTACATAGTCAATGGTGGAAACAAAAATATCTGGGCAGCCATCTCCCAATAGATGCTCTACAGAATGACTTAATGAACCCGACTTACATCGTACTGCAGAAACGCCTTCTTCAGTTTTATCTAATAGAGCTCAATTTATTTTAAATAACATTTATTAGTTTTACTTTTCATAATACATGGAATTATCTAGATCCTAGCTTCATTTGATTGATTTATTATTACCTAATTTGATTTCCTGTCCAACAGAGACAGTTTATAGATGTCTGTTTTGATAACAGAAAATATTTTGATGTGGAGTCAGCAGAATAATGCTTCAGTTTCTCAAATAACCCTGTTATCAGACTGCAATAATTTGGTTGACAATAATCTCATTTGTTCTGTGAATTAACTAATTTCCTTCTAGGGAAGTTATTGTCTTTAGATTTTGCTGGGAGTGTCCATTCTTAAAATCATGATAGCTCAGTCAGTTGAGCTGGAGATACTCAATCTCAGAGTCATGGATTCAAGCTCCTGTTGAGTAATAGATTGCAAGAGGTTGCACTAGATGATCCTCGTGGTCCCTTTCAATTCTGTGATTCTATATGTAGCTTTAGCTTTCTGATGGCTAGCTATCACCAGCATTTTGTATTAGCAATTGTAAGCTTCCTTTGCCTTTCAAACTGATTTCTTATTATTTTTGGTTTTAATATAGACCATGCACTGTGTGTGTGTGTGTGTGTGTGTGTGTGTGTGTGTGTGTGTGTGTGTGTGTTTAATGCAGTGTATTAAATGGACATTGTGTGGTGTCATTGTACTAGTTGCCACTGTAAATTCAAACTTAAAGGCCTATCATCCATGGCTCTTCATCTGCTTTTTACCGGTATTTTCAAGTTAATACATCTGTGAAGTACGTGCTTCCCCAGATTCACAATCAGATATCAAATGTATTGCCATTATAAGTCCCACTGCGTGGGAAGGAGAAATGAATGAAACTCATTAGAAAGTACTTTCAATATATTTTCTTCCCTAGTGCTCAAATCCATTTTTGTACTGTAGAAACCTTCCATAATGTTTAATGCTTGTCTGCTGTGCATGCTAGCAAATTTTATATTTGTCATCTTGTTCTAATTTAATGAAAGTGTAGTTGGCCATCTATTTTACAGAAGGCAGATCACATGTGCAGCTATAACCAGAATAAAGTATTTTCTTTTCTCGGTTACACCATTTCTGGATATAAACAGCTTAAACACGCAGACACATACACAGAGTTTGCATCTTGCCTTGTTGATTGAGAAAATATTACTGACTTTCTTTAATCCACTTTTTTTAAAAAAAGAAATTGTGACTGATCTTTAAGTTTGTGCTCCCGGTATTATTTAAATAACTCTGGAGATTTTCCAAAAGGGAAAATATGGCTGTTTTATATTGTCACAAATTGATACTACTAATCTAACAAGTACAAAATAAAATAATAACAGAACATGAACTTTTGGAACAATAATACTGTCACATGAGAATCAAATTCCTAATAAGAAGCTGTGTAGATTCAGCAGCATGGCTTTTGTTCACCTAGATAAAGGTGCAGAAATGATTAACTAACAGAGTTGTAATGGCACCATATTGGGTACTAACACAGTTTAGCAGCACCATATTGTGTGCTGTTAAATAGGCTAGCCACATTTTGCATATCAAAGAAAATTAATATTAGTGACGATTCCTACTAATTTCAATAGAGTTCTCTTAAAAGAGTGTAAAATGCTCTATTTATTAATAGACTACTTTTGAAGTTGAGCTGGAATTTACAAAATTTGATGCAGGCCTTATGGATGTGTGAGGACTTGTTTAGGGTTGTATAACCTCAGTTCTAGACTTGTTTTCTATGTGCATCAATTGGATGTGAAGTTCTTCCCAGTGAAGCCATAGAAATCGTCAAATCAGAGGATCAGGTCTTGGGAATGACACAAAACGATGCAATGGCTTAATTTCCCATTTGACTGACATCCCTCAGGTTCCACATTTATTTATCTGCTTGAGATCATCACATTTTTCATCCTTCTGCCAGAAGGAATTCTGTCTTCTGATGGGACCTCTTTGGATATACAGCTAGAAGTGACCTCAAAAGGTTCTTCAGTCATCCTATCTCAGAAACTGAATCCGCCTAAACAAGCACAACAAAAAGCTTGTTTAGCCTACTTCTAAAGACATCCACTGGTTTCCTTTGATCTGTGTATGTGAAGATGCCATACACAGAAAGATGAGACTGTCTATTAATCCATTTTTAAAATTCTTGCTTCAACAAGCTGCTAGCCTCCCCTCTCCATCCGTTACAGTCAATTCAAATGATCAACTGAGTTAAGTGTGTTACATAATGAGTGTGATTCAACAGTGGATATGTGCTGTCACCAGAGTTGCACATGTGTAGCACTTTAAGAAATAGCTGAACTGTCAACTGTGTGAGAAGAAAGGAAAGCAGACAAAGACTTAACCTTACTGCCTTTCCTAGCAATGATTCAACAGAATCAGTGTTTAAAGGACTACTAGCAGCCCTAGCTTTTTGGCCTGGAAAGAGCATCAGTATGCAACACCCATCTCTGTATGCAATTTTCCGTCCAGCTAGGGATATGCATACAGAAGCCGACTTCTGCCTGCATATAACATATACCTTGATAAAGTAAATAGGTTTTTAATTCCTGAGAAGATAACAAATATGACTAGGATCATATAACCTTTAATCATAATATTATGATGATGTCTGGGAGAACTTGGAATGGGAGTGCTCAGTTTGGCTACAGTGGACTGCTGGAAGCTTTTGCTTTTTTCATCCATTCAGTTTGGTTTTACATATAGGCTTCTTACTAGTGGCTTGTGTCAGCTTAAAAATTGGCCAAGATCCAGATCTGCACAGTTGAGATTGTTGAAAATCTTTCATTTTACAAGCTAAGCATGCAGCAACTGCATAATTTTATATATCCTTGCTTCTTCACATTTCCCCAACATTATATTTTGGCTATGCATCTGAGGTGTTTTTTCCCCATTTAATTTTTCTCTTCCCACAGTGATGACAGTGTACACTATAGACAAGTGTTTCCTGGTAAGAGGGTATCTCTAGTATTGCTTACAAATAGACCACATTTATAGGAGATCACGCCTATAGTGATAGAACTTCCTCTCTCCCTCATCTCTCTCCTCCATCTCCATATCTAAAACAGAATATTGACTCCATAACAAAAAAAAACTTTAAAAAATAAATTTCTAATATTAGTGAGCTATCATCTAAAATGGGTATGTACAATACAAGAATAACCAAATTTCTCAGATAAGTTCCTTGAATCTTTATTATAAGCTAGTCAGCTGTATCTAACAAACTAATACATGCCATTTTTAGAATTGAACTCTGGGCTTTAGTAGCTGCTAGTAAAAGTTTACTCTTTTGTGTTTTTTTGTGACAGATTTGATCAGCCTTTTTCCTTTTAGAATACATGTTTTTAATTCTAGCTCGGAATATTTATATAGTTCACTGTTCTCACTTGGATTACTTTTGTCAGGCACTGTATATTTACTTGCACATTGGTGCAGGCTGCATTTTCCAGCCATTCTGTTACTCAGAGAAATGTTCAACACCTGGCAAAATCAGGCTGTTGTGTAGAATTACTTCTGAAAGGTTTATATGGAGCTTTGAATGCATAATTTGTGTGCCACGTTGGTATCCCTTGCAAAATGTTTTATTGCTGTTGAAAAACAAAGAATTGAAGGCCTAAGATACGACTTCTGAGAAATATAAATGCAAAGCAACACTCACATGATTGTATAGAGTGTAACTGACCCATGACGGTCAGCATGATGTTGTGATGGAGGAAAATATTACAGCTAGAACATTCTGGCTTCTGTTCCACTTGACTTTGAATATATTATCTCTTAGCTCTATCAGCTTTGAATTTTGTTGCTTCTGATGGATTACTGATAAACTTGTATTCACAGTTATTCCAGGGCTTCTTTGAGACCCTGCCTTTTATGTATGGAAGGCAATTTGTAAATGCTGAAACTTCCTACTTTTTCTCAGTGAAATAAGACTTTCTTGTTTTCTGGAAACATTTGAAATTCTGCTTTGAAGCATACTGATTTTAATATTCTGCACATGTTTTGTTGACAACAGTAAAGGAAAATATTATCATGGAAGGATAGAATTTTTTTGCACTGCATAGAGGAAGATCCATGAAGAATCTGGTCCTGTCAATAGGCTCAAACCACTTTCACTGGGCACTTTCACAAGACAGTTCGTTGAGGACATGGTGCAACTATTCATGTTTGCAAGTTTTTCAGTATCCGCATGACATTGTCATCTGCAAAACACTATCCTGTCCCATCCCCTCTCCCACTTAATCTGGCTTTACTATTTCCATGTGTTTTTAAATAAATGATTTTATGCAGAAATGGTAAATCTGGTTTAAATGAGAAAATAAAATGAACATCATTTTATGAGGCTAGTGTCATGTGGACACACAAAACTTGCATGCATCAGCAGCACTATGTCCACAATGAACTGTTATGAAGAGATACCCACTATGCCTTAAAAGGGTGTATGTGTGAAACCAATATTTGGTTTAAAGCCAGAGAGTTATATTATTGCACATTTAGTCCAATGAGCTATCTCACACAGAGCTGATATTTCTGCATATATTTAAGTTAACAGCAAACTGGAAATCTGGAGCCCTTTTACCTTAAATAAACAGTATGTTCTGAGTGTAATAGAAAAAGGATTAATAGATCCCACAACCACAAAAAAGTCAAGAAACTGAGCACCATTCAAGATTTCTTTCGTATACGAGTGAATGTCTGAGTGCTTCCTTAGCTGTCACACCACATGAAAGAGAACAACAGACACACTTCCAAGTTTCAGGACAGATCTGCCCATCATCCCTAATTCCCTTTCCCTCACCATTCAATACTATTTGTAAGCATAGGGGGACAGGTGACAAAATAAAGAATACCTGAAATTGTAGATTTCTCCAGACTAGGTAAAATTGCATTTTGCTCTCTCACCTCTATCGCGTAGCATCCAGGTCATAGCAGTCTTTTACTTCAGTCTCAAGCACCTTTTTCTTCATAGATTCCTAGAATTGTAGAGTTGGAAGGGACCCCAAGGGTTCCTTCAGCAGTCACTGGAGGTGACATCTATTTTCCTAACTGCTGTAGACCTTAATGCTTATGGTAGTATTCACTGCTCAGACACTGAGCTGCCTTATTGTCTTCTTTTTAAATTTCAGCCCCTATTGCTTGCTACTTGTTTTTGGTGTTGTTTTATTGTATCTTGGAATTGTCTGTCCAATAAAAAGGTATCCTAGGAGACAAGCAATAGAAAAGCTAGCAAGACGTACATACAGAAAAGGGGTTGGGTGTTCAACATAATTAAACATTGATTGTTATTAGACTACCCAACATCAGAGAGGATTGTTTTTTGCCAATATTGTAAGGTTTCTATTGGTGCAGAAGGTCTCAAAGAAAAACAAAACAAAAAGCAAAGTAACTAACTACTGAGTACCTTATTGTGTTGTGAATTCTTACTCTCCCTCCCTCCCCAATATGAATCTGATTTATATTGCTGCTTCCTGTCTGGGTTTGTCTGCTGTCTAGTGCTGAGTTTACTTTGCCACTATGAGGTCAGTATATAAAGATTTAACACAGATCTGATTTGGTTAGGCAATCCTTTCAGCTTTATTAAATCAACAACTAGGCAAATCCCTAATACAAAAAAATCCAGGCATGGATGATATCATAATTATCATATTCTAACACAATAAAGCAAAACTATATGACTTAATTGAGTGGAACTCTACCAAACCCTTTCTTTGATTGATAAATCAGGTTATGTCTGATATCATAAAAGGAAGTCTCAGATCTATACTCATTAGCAAACCACACCATCCTCTTCCTTCCCCCACCAATGTAACCTTTGCTCATTTCTTATCTAGTTTTCTGCAATGCTTCATGTTGAATCTTTCTAGTATTAAAACCATTTTAGAATAAATGTGCACACTGCTATCACCAGACTTTAAACAGTAAGGGCCTCCTGCCAGCCTTAGCCCAAGTATAGTACAGCTGAAAGTACCCAACACTTTAAGGCAGAGAAATGTAAACTATGTCAGTAAATATTCTGGGTTGTATCCAACCCATCTGGTTATATTCAGACCCACTGAAATTAATGGGCATGACTAACTTAGTCCCATCAATATCAATAGGTCTCCTTTGAGTAAAACTTACTTGGCTACAACCCTGTATTTGCAATAATAGCAATACATTGCAGGTACCAGTTCATTGTGCAATCAACACACGCACCGTGCATATCCTTAGTTGAGAAGATGGTTACTGCAAAATGTATATTTAAAATAATATATAAAAATACTTACAGTTCAATAGAAGAGAGTGTTTCAAATAATATCAAAATATAACTCTGGTACAGCTGTAAAAATTAAGCATTACTATCAAGAGCTGGGTGCTAAATGTGAACATCTGGAGGTGGGAAACTAAGGGACACAGGAGTTTGGTCAGGTGTTGTCTGTCTGAGACCATTCAGTTATTTCTCTTATAGCAATATAGCCACACAGTCGGGCTATGTTTTATCTTAAACTCATACTGAAGCCATGAACTAGGAGATCTATATTTAACTTCTATTCTGCTTCTCTGGAGACACTTGCCAGATGTTGGTCTCTGGGTTAAAGCTACTTATTCTCACCACAGACTTTTGTAGGTTAGAAATTACTATGAGCATTTGTTTTAGTAACATTATATTTTTCCTATAGCCTGCATGTCTTTGGTCAGGTTTCTCAGTATTTATATCTTAGAAATTAAGCTCTGTCTCTCTGCCGTATGTTTTCCCCACTGTCTCAGGCTAAATAGTATTGCATGTGTAGAACACAATCACCAGCACAGGCCTCTGTTTCCCAGTTAGTAAATCACTAGACAAGGGGTTTCCTGAATGAAGGGAAATGCTGATTTTGAAAGTACTTGGAGATGGAGGGGTTTGTGAGTGCTGGATGTGCTGAATCAGTGATCCAACACCCTCAAGATGTATGGAAAAATTCACAATCTGCTTGCTGAGAGCTGCTTGTAGAAAACTAGAAGTGTTGAGATGATTCTTAATACTGAGCATGTCTCCAAACTTAAGCCACTGGAATGTTATCTTCACTGATAACTCTATTGCTTACTGAAGCATTTGAGTCAATTACTGTATAACAGGTATTGTACATACCTTGAACCTGCTTATAAACTTTACAGGTTATGTATGTCACTAAAGTCTTAAAACCAGGACTGAGCAAAATAATCAGTCAACAGAAAATTTGGGGATGGAATTTGGTCTTTGTGGGGTAGGAAATCCCCTTGGAAAAAACTACTCAATTTACTTCCAGATTTGTTTCTTCTATGCCTGTTACAGCCACAATAATCACTACTATTTTGCTGGAAGATCTGGAGAGTTGTCTGGTTGCCCAGGCAATGTGTAGATGCTGTCCTGTCTTCCAGCACTGAATGGTTGGGTGGGGGGTTATTCAGTGTCAGGGGAAAACCTCTAGCTCCCTTCGTGCATTGATTAAAATAGGGGTGCAACTTTGCTGCCTGCAAACAAGGTTCCAAAGTAAGCAAGTTAGCTTCAGTTCACCTCTACTTAAGAATAACTGCACATTCTGTAGGTTATTGGCTAAAACTTGACCCAGAGAAATCCAAGAAAGTGTTGGGTTAACACTTGACCCCACCATTCATTGAATGCCTGTTCTCCTTAAGGGCAAGTATCTGCTGCAGCTCCAGCTTCAGTGTATTGTAATGAGCTTGCGTATTCTGAGCATGACCTTTGAAGCCACTTGGAGCATTCCAAAGCGGGATGGTGGGATTAAGTTACAATACTGACTGAAGAGTGTCAGTACCTAGCCAGCTTCCCAGAAAAGCCTGTGGAAAGCCTTTTAGGGAGGATGCTCAAAGCTGGTGGGAATCTTTCACCAGACATTCAGCTTAGGCAATTGTAAGAAGAAAGTGGAGCCAGGGTGCACTTGAGGAGGCTGATAAGTGGAAGGAGGAGCTGGAAGAGTGGCTACAGATGAGAAACAGAGGAACTGAAGAGGAGCAGGGACTGGTTCCCAGTACCTAAGAGGGCAGTGTGTCATCAGCTGATCATCAGAATTCCACTCTCTGCCTTATATTGAGCTCTGATCAGGCCTTGTTAGCTATTTTAGAGCACTGAAGAGGACTTAACCTTTTCTCAGGCAGCTTCTTATGGAGGCTATGCAAAGCCAGAAGAACTGGTGTATGCTTCAACAAATGTAGTGGCAGCCTGATGGATAGGAGGTGCTCTGGCAACCCTCTTCCCCCTTATGAATTCACTCTCTGCAATTCTTTACCAGTCCTGCATTATTTGTAATGAGTCTATGTTTTCCCACCCCTGTCATTTAGATACTAGGCGTATTTTAATCAACTGAAGAGAATTTTATTATTGCATTAAGTATGGACAATGACTTATTCTAAGCCTGTAAAAGGGATGGTGTTAATCATTAATCCTTTCTTCTGAAATATAGTTATGGTCTTCATTGACTAAAGGGTGTGGGAATGTATGAGATTATTTGCAATAAATAAAATATTGTACATTTGTTTTAGAATATCTCTTACTGCTGTAACTTATAGGTTGCCTCAGGCATATTGCATTGTGGCAAATCTCTTTTTATTTGTTAATACTAAGGGCACAAACAATATGTTGTCTATAAAACATAGTAACAGGCTGCTTTTTTTATTCTGTTTGAACCAAAATCCAATGTGTTGGCCTAAATTTTGCAAGAGTGTGTCAGTGTGGGTGTGTAAATATAATGGAATAAATGGATGTGGGATTATAGCTACAATTTTATCTTTCTTGCCAGGATTCCATGAGGAACGAGTACTTTTAAAATGCCTTCAGTTTCCAAGAAGGTTCAGCCCCTCTAAATGCAACTTTGATGTTGTGATTTTCTCTACAGGGACTGCTGCTCAGCCCACCCTATGTTGGAACACTGAATATCATGATGAGGATCTGATCCTGAATGGAGATACTGAATGCTACCAAAATACAAGTAAATAAAAGTAAAATTAATAACATAATAATGACAGAGAAATGCTGCTTCACAAGTTTACCCAGTAAACTCAAATTATTTTTATGGAGAAAAAATGGGTTTATGCACAAAAACATACCGTTAAGCATTTTACAACAATGACATATTGCATTCATTCCTCTTGTGAGGAACATGTGCCAAGTAATTATAGTAGTTGTCTTATAAAGTACAGGGCCAGATATAATCCAAAGCTACACTTCGATCTCACGATCAGCATTCTTGAATTATAGCACCAGTGACTGAACAGAAGCTGATAATTTGACTTTGATATCTAGGTTATACAACATTTATGGAATTTGCCATATAAATCCTTAACTACCTTCCTTAAAGGAACAAAAGTAATGAACACTTGAAGGGCATGGCTATGGTGTACTGGAAGAAGTTGCTGCATTTAATGCTAGTTAGTTAGTTCTCAGCTGGACTACCACAGTGTGTGTGTTTTTGTGTGTGTTTAGAAGTGAAGCTACAGGTGAGTGAAACATATATGATTACTGCATTGCAGGGGTTTGGACTAGATGACCCTTGGAGTCCCTTCAAACTCTACAATTCTATGATTCTATATAGGGTTCAGAGTACAAATCTCAACTTTGAAAGAACAGAGTCTGTTTAGGCTGGAAAAAAAAGGATTAAGAATAGATATGATAAACAGTTTAAATACTGCACATATAGCCAAAAACTTGTGGGAGAATGAGAAATAACAGGAACTGTTGTCCTGGGATACATAGAGGACAATGTAGTTGAGAGGTGCCGCTCTATATGTCAAAGAGCAAAATAAATTCATAAATTAGAAATCTTAGAAGAAACAAGATGTTTGGATTGAATTATCCAAGCAAATAATAATATAGTACTAAGGACATATTTCTCTTCACCCTTTTCAGGGGCTTTCTCCTTAGCAGAAACTATGCATGTAGCATCAGCTTCCTGCCAAAGACTTTGGGACTTGTGGTTCTAGTACCTGGAGAGAAAGGATGCTGTTCCAGGACTTGGGAATGCTTGAACCTGCTTTCCACTGCCTCAGAGTATGTTTCTTGGCCTTGAAACAGAGGAAGGGAAGGTTATGCATTCATACCAGTGCTCTATACTTGTGGATATGCAATTACAGGAAAAACTTGCAAAATACACTTTTTCACTTGGCCTTTGAGTCATTGTGAGGGTGTTAACAACTTGGTTTAGTGAACTGTCCATTAGAAGTATTTTCTTTCCGCTTTAGTTTTTCATTATTTTGCTATATTATTTTGCTACTCTGGGGTGCTAATATGAAGAGTGCAATAAAAATGAGATAATAAACAATAATAATGAAAAATGCATTACATAGTTGATTATAAGGCCTAAACATTGGTCTGCATAGAGAGTGTCTCTAAATGATTTTATGATGCTGTATTTGTTTTTTAAGTTTCCTTTTAGCAGTAATACTTATTTTCTGTCAGTTCATCAACATAGTCCTCACAGTAAAAAAACACTGTATGTTTGGCAGATGTGGCCAATCTGTGCCCCTCCTGAATGACAACTCCCATCATTCCACTGGCCATGCCAACTGGGTCTCATGAGAGTTGTTCAGCAACACCTGGAGGACCAAAGGTTAACTACCCCTCGAGGCTTAATTGATAATAATCTGCCTCCATCGCCCCATGCCCCCAACTGAAAAAAATATTACATGTTCATTATCATAGCCTTCTTCCAGTGTTTCTTCAAAAATCTGAATTCTTCCTAATGTTGAATGAAAATATGAAAGTTATCCGCAAAAACTGGTGTTGTATTATAAAACCACATTTGTATCAAAACAAACTATAGGAATGTTCAGTTTCAACCACTGAATCATAGAATTGCAGAGTTGGAAGGGATCCCGAGGGTCATCTAGTCCAGCCCCCTGCAATGCAGGAATCTCAATTAGCTCATTAATAATAATAATAATAATAATAATAATAATAATAATAATAATAATTTATTATTTGTACCACGCCCATCTGGCTGGGTTTCCGCAGCCACTCTGGGCGGCTTCCATAGAAACCAAAAATACACTAAAATATCACACATTAAAAACTTCCCTAAACTTCCCTTAAGATGTCTTCTGAATGTCAGGTAGTTGTTTATCGCTTTGACATCTGATGGGAGGGCGTTCCACAGGGCGGGCGCCACTACCGAGAAGGCCCTCTGCCTGGTTCCCTGTAGCTTTGCTTCTCGCAATGAGAGAACCGCCAGAAGGCCCTCGGCGCTGGACCTCAGTGTCCGGGCAGAATGATGGGGGTGGAGACGCTCCTTCAGGTATACATGACAGATGGTCATCCATCCTCTGCTTAAATGTATTAATATTTATGTCCTGCTTTTTAAAGTAAGAAAGTTAGGGAAATAGGGTAATTATTAGCTTCCAACTGAAGAAAGGTTTTTCCTGCCAAGTAAACTTGTAGCAACCTATTTCCACCAAGCTTCTTTATATTACTTAAGGGAGAGAGGAGAATGAAAAATTTGGAACAATTTAACTGTAGTATTGAAACACAATATGACCTTAAACAGTCTTTCTAATTTTGTTCCGTTCATGATCAAGAAATGGTAATTTAAATTACTTTAAACCCATTATAATTTGAATAATTACAATTCATTAATAATTGTGTGATTGGATTTTAAATGCACAATACAATCACAAATAATCTTGTTGAATTAAGAAACTTAAAGTGAACTAGAAACAACCCTAATACAGCTGGATCATTGCTCAACTTTGACATTAGAGCTCTATAATAGGTTCATAGGAATTCAAAAGCATAAAGGGGAGAAAGACTGATATGGCAACAGCTCTTTTTCTTTTATTCTTTTCATTTTTCATCTATGAGGTTACAATTTTTGCAGCTGGTCAGAAAGATCATGTTCCCTACTGTCTCAAAAGACTGTACATGACTAATCTTAACCATGCTTCAAACTGAACATATAAGCAGCTGTTGAAAAAACAGCAGGCATTATGAAAAAGTTTACCAATGTACTAACAAGCAGAAAGCACCTTCTTTTACAATGCCTGTTAATATATATTTGAAGCTATAAATTTGAGCACTGCAGACATTTGCATTTTGTGTCACATTAGTTGTATTTTTGTAGAAGTTTACCTAATGGACAAATTGACTACTGGTTTAATGGGCAGTCATTCTGCAGAGCATTTAACAGAAGTATCTACTGAGATGGGCTTAGATTTTTGAGGTTGATGGTAGAGATTTTACAGGACAGTCCCCAAATGGTAGATGAGCTTTTGGAATAGCTGTAGCTAAGATAATATACTCGTAGATTAATATTTAAGTAATTACTTAAATTACTTACAGATAGGTAGCCGTGTTGGTCTGCCATAGTCAAAATAAAAAAAATCCTTTCAGTAGCACCTTTAAGACCAACTAAGTTAGTTCTTGCACACGAAAGCTCATACCAAGAACTAACTTAGTTGGTCTTAAAGGTGCTACTGAAAGGATTTTTTAAAATTTTAAATTACTTAAATATTTACTTAAATTAATTACTTAAATATTTAAGTATTACTTATCCACACCATTCTGTATCTTAATCCTAATAGAATTCAGTCAACAAGAAATAGTTTTTCATTCTAATTATTGTGCCAATTTTTCAAATTTACATAAATTAGTTGCAGCACAATATACAAATATAGTTTTGATACCTTACTGTACAATGTTCCATCTTAATGCTTAACAATTGACTTACTGTTGTTATAAACCACTGACTCCTGTGGCATCTTTAAAGACTTTATTTATTGTGGCATGAACCACTGCCAAACAGTAGGACATACTATGTGGAGCACCAGCTCACATGTTCTGTAAATCTGTGCACTTGCAGGAGCAGTGCTGTTTTTGCTGAACACTGTATTGCAACTACTAGCCTCAGTGCATTGATCCCCTTCAAGCACGCCAGGCAGTATGATCTGCAACGGTTCCCTGCCTCCAAGGTCTAGTGTCCCATAGAGGAAATAAATTCATGCAGAGCTACTCGCTCTGCTGATATGAGTCACCATATGCAGACGCTCTGGACTGTTATGTATACCTTTAAATCAGAATTAAAAGATATTAAACTGCAGATATTTCCAAACATCTCTAATATCCTTTACACATTTGAAATCCTACTTTCTTTATTGGCTCAAGAGTCAACATTGTCAGAGTGATAAGACGACTCGGCAATCAAAAGTGCCATCAAGCTTGAAAACCTTTGTGGTCAGCATGCTTCATTTGGTAGTTTAAAGTGGCTTGCTCACCCTTTTATTTCTGAATTTAAAAGTGTTTAATTCCATAAATTTGAAAAGAGTAAAAGTCCATTATTTCATAGGAGCAAATAGATTTGATGAGCATTTGAATATTTTGGATCAGCACACTGGCATTTAAAATGCCGCCAATTAGTGCTGAAGGTTCAGAATTCAGCTCAAATGTAGACAATGACAAAAATAATGATAATTGGGACACAAATGAATGGCTCAGAAGACTTTCAGAAACATAATTTCTATCATAAGTCTGAGAAGGAGGGCTGGTAGTTGTCTTAAAGCTAATCCTAACCACAAAGGTTTGTATCCAAAATAGAATACAGATTTTTGCACAACAAAATGTTCTCCCCCTCTCCTCCGCTGTGTGCCCCTGTGCTCCTGTGTGTAGTAGGGGTTCCCCATACGCTTCAGAACAAATTTAGGGAGGGCGTGGTGGGAAGAGAAGGGGGAAGTTGATTGATTTATTGTGTTTATGACACTTTTCCCACAATGAACTGTTCTCCATGCAGCTTACAGCAAACATTCAGAACATCGAAATACGAAGCACTGGGAATATAAATAAACAAAATATTGAATTCAATACAGGAGTTAATAAACAAACACTGCTACGTAATTCAACACATCCCCAGACGCAATCTTTCCCCATTAACTGGTCTGAGGAGGGCCAAAACTATTAAAGAATCCTTAGATCGGATATTCTTCAACTGGAGACATCTCCTAATGCAGTTCAGGGCCATTCTAAATGTTGGCACTGCAGGGTCTTCCACATGTCACTTAACGTTAGAGTTTCAGGGTCCACACTCTGGATGCATTTGGAAATTGAACTGTTCTTCAACTTGCCAATCACCACATGCCATGTATGGGATTATATGCCCGTGTAAGAAAAATGTATGTATGATAAGAATTCTATTGTGGATGCACCCCTGGTGCAACACTACATCGAATATGGCCATACAGATGAGGACATATGTTTTTGGTGTTACAGGCTTATACGCCACACCAGGATAACTTACCAGATGTTAAAAATATCTTTTTACAATTAGAGTCCAAGTAGATCTTCCACCTAGATACAGTTACTCCAAACGGATGGAACTTTCATTTAGAATTGAGTTGTTTTCTGTGATCCCTTTTTATGATCCTTTAGTAGATCATCTTTGATGAAACAAGAGTATTGTCCTGCTTCTGGGCATCTCAAGGCATCTGATTGGCCACTTTGAGAACAGAATGCTGCACTGGATAAGTATTTGATCTGATCCAGAAGAACGGTTCCTGCATTCTTACAAACTATTTCATCTGTTCCTGTGGCTATGTTGATACCATGTTCCATTCTGGGCAAGGGATCTTCTAATATTGCTCCCTTTCCCTTTCTACCTCTTTCCAGCAAGTTTTGTGGAGCCACCTTTTTGTCCTCTTAGTACCATACCTTCTGGTCCAAATTGCATTTATTTTTTACACTGATCCATCAGTCCGATGGTGGTATTGCCTACTATTTCAGTGTGCATTCTTCCTTGTATACATGTTCTCTACACATTTCCATTGCAAAATTCTTATTACATGTACAGTAATAAAAAGGGAGGACTGCGTGCCATTACGTGGATATGCCATTTATAATAATTGATCCTGCACTGGGACTTGATTCTGTTCTTGGGATAGGGGCTGTCATCTATCATATGTTCATACTTTTATG
Organism: Podarcis liolepis; assembly: GCF_965112155.1. Taxonomy (NCBI): domain Eukaryota; kingdom Metazoa; phylum Chordata; class Lepidosauria; order Squamata; family Lacertidae; genus Podarcis; species Podarcis liolepis. The sequence goes on from NC_139564.1 coordinate 50,026,548, forward strand.
AGATAAACATGTAAATATTAATTACCAGCCAACCCCGTGTTTCTGTTACATTAATATAATGTAGTCACAATCCTATGCAATCCCTGCAATAAAGTAGAAAGCAAAACAGTAGCAACGGAAACAATATATAACATAGCAAATGCAAATATTTTTATAGTGTCTCGGGTAACTTTGTTGGCATTGGGCATTGATAACACTCCCACAATCAATTGAGACCTAGCAATGTGGATGGCAATCATGGCTGCCTTACTGTGACCAATGCCTAGAGAGAGTAGAGAAGTAAGACATGCTGGAGTGCTCAGGCTACTGCAAGTTTTCTCTGCTCTATTTAATGTTCTGCTGATAATTAGAACCAGACATTTAAAGAATCAGACCTTTAAAGCAGCACTCAGTGTGATGGACCATTTTCATGTTCCTAGTCTGCAGTGTTCTTCTCTTGGCTTTTCAAATTCCTGTCTTATCATACCTGTCAAGCTCCTTGAAGAGCAAACTGGAGAGGAATGAATCCATGAAGGATGCACCTCACAATGAAAGACATCTTGAAAATTCTGAGAAAGGAAGAAAAATAAATGTAAATGAAGGGGACCCACTCAAAAACACATTCTGCAAATAAGGAAACTGAGTATTCTTGTACAGTCTTACTAACAGGTGGTGAGAGGAACAGTACAGGTCTGATTATTGTTGAGGCTATAAGATCACTCAGCAATGTTGTATTCTATGTTATTTTTTGGCACTGAGGCCTGGTGCAATGCAGTGATTCATGAAGGTAGGTGATGAGGCAGTTTTGCATACATCTGGTCTGGAATCTCTCGTTTAGGTATTATAATAGGTTACACAAAAAGAATGACAGTGAATACCTAAATATAATAAATGCCATTAGATTAACCATAATTACTTATGAAGTTTATTAGCTCTTATGCAGAGCAAAAATGATTTTTGTTTGTTTGTTTTTTGTTTTTGCACGTTCAGGCTGGTGACTAATCACTTTTATGTTTTGTTCTCAGAACAAAGGAGGGGTGTCTGCAATCTAATTAAGGTTGGTTTGGGCTTGGCCAGATAGAATACGTTTGTATTAGTCATTCACCCATCTTTGGAACCCACTTGGGTTTCTGAGAACCCTTGCATAGAGCAGAATAGTAATGTGAAAACTGACACACAATTCACTGTGGCGACAGTTCCTAGGCTACTTATGCTGGAGTGTTGGCAATAAAGTCAGTAGAAATACAGTGTGCTAGTACTCATCCCATGATAATAAATGAACCAGATTGATGGTAAAAGGGAACACAAACTCATAAGGGAATAAAGGTAAAAAGTAAAAGTAAATGACCCCTTGAACTATGGGGTGTGTGATGGCTGTGTTCTACTGTGCCTCTGAATGCCAGTTGCTGGAAATCACAAGCTGGAGAGCACTGTTGCCATCAAGTCCTGCTTACTGTCTTCATTAGGTTCATCTTGGTAATGCCTGCCAATTACTGGCCCTCAATATTTTGTAAATTTGTGACATCAGGCCTCTTGCTGAGAAATAGCTACATTAAATTTCAAATCAATATTGTAATTATCAGTAAAGATTTTACTGATACCCATGTGTTCCATTTTTTTCCTTATAACTTTAAAAACGGAACCGAGTGACCTCCTTGTAGGATATCTACAAATTTGAAAACCTTCAGAACATAAACCTCAAGGAAAAGGCTAGCAGGCATGTATCTCAGGAAACATTTCGCTTCATTTATCCCCAATTAAGAAAAAGTAAACAGCAGGTTAGAATCAATAGCTTTGCCTTCTGCATAGACAGTATTAGGCTTTTAATGAGCAATGCAGAGGTTTCCATCTCCCCCCAGTATTTGTTGTGGTTCTTTAATCTCATAATGTCCTGAGCTTCAGCTAAACATAGGTATCCCAGCTAAGTTGATTGAGGGTTTAGCCACACTTACATTTCATCCTCACTTTCTAGGCGCAGTCCACAATTTAAAGCTCTGTCCGAGCACCCCCTTTTCAGCTCCAGAGTTTTCCCTGTCAAAAACCCACTCTTTAAAGTTCACTTGGAGCAAACATCAATTTGTGGAAAACCCAAAGCGACTTTGGTTCCGATTCAGCTTTAAAGAGTGGGTTTTCGTGGAGTGTTAGAAGTGTAGACCTCTGCCTGGAAAGAGCAGGGCAAAAGGTAAGTGTGGATAAGTCCTGAGATGAAGAACCTGCTTCCTATACATAACTACTTTAATGTACACATGTATCAGGTAGAAACAATGACCCAGTTCACACAGAACAGGCCAAACCGAACATGTATGTTCCTGTGTAAGACATCATAGCCACTTTGCTCTTCCTCCAGTCCTCCTACTGTGAGCAAAGCTATGGGTTGGTTTAAGCATGTTGTTCAAAGTTGGGATCTGACATTTGGTCACTCTAGATAAACCATAGACAAACTTCTCCAAAAGTGTCCCACTGTCTAACAAATATAAGCCCTCTTTCCCAGTGGCTCCATGTCATGCATTGAGACCCTGAAGTTCTGCCTCTCTAGCTAGCATTACATGTGGAACAAGTAGAATTTCTAAAAATGCTTCCTTGCAGATTCTAGACTTCAGCATTTTAGATAGCAACATAAATTTGGCTTCAACAACTCAGTATTGTATTTTTCAATATTAGTTGGACTTCCTGTGTACCATACCATAGACTCCTTTCCTTTATCAGCCTCCCTAGATAGGTCATATATCTGTTTTCCTGATACTATTAATGACAATTCTGTCTTTGTTCCTTAAATTATGTCTTTGTTGCTGAAATTCTCTGACCTCATAACTAAGTTACTACTGCTGCCAGTAAAATTAATTATCATAAGATTTTTTTTTCTTCATTCACACTGATCAAGACTGTAAAATGTGCAATGTAAATTAGGGCATCAGTGAGTTCATGTCCCAAGAAACTAATTTAAAAATCCCCTCTGGATTTATTGTGAATTTCAAAATAGTCTCTTTTGATGCAGTGCTAGAGGTTCTAGGAGAATTATAGCCAAAGTAACTACTGTTTGGAAAATACAAGCAACGTGATTCCAAAATTAGGCAAATGTTTAATACAAAAGCATTGTTTAGCTTCATATGTGAAGCTCAAATATCTTTTGAGCGTTTCTTGAAATATATATAATCAAACATGGTTGCTAAAGTGAGAGAAGCTTTTGTAATTTGAATGACTCTTCTGACCTGCTTGACATTTGCATTACAAACCAATATAAGCAACAACAGTAACAAAAACAAATAAAAATGTTAAGCTGTATGTAAGGAAATGACCTTTAGGCTTTGTCAAAACATTATATTGAATGTGTTATATTAGATGAAAGTGGAAACTATAGTTAATTGGAAATTTACTCATTTACTCACAGCCTGTGGCAAAAGGAGAAGGGAAGGGATTGCACACACAGGCAAAAGTTTTGTTCATACTTCTGTTTTGTAGGCCAGCTTTTGTTCATCTGATCACAACCTCTATGGCAGAATTGGCCTTTGTTTCCTCCCTCTAATCTGGTAAATCAGTTTAAGTTTTGAATACGATTAGAGGCTTATCAGGCAAAATTTATAATATTGTGTTTTAGATTCTGATGGTCAGTAATGCAGCAATTTTATTAATGGCCCACAAACATGTTTTTAAAATTGATTCTTTTCTAGAAGTGTGTGAACATTTAAAAATATGGAAAATTTAAAAATACATATAGGTAGACAAATTATGAATATTAATTCCAATATACTTCATTTGGTTGTGTAGATTTTTTTTCTTTACTTGTGCTTTATTTGGTTGAAAGACAAGAGATACTTTACTTTAAGGAAAACAAAACAAAAGGTCGAAAACCTGAATAAGAAATGGAAAAAACAGCCTATCTGTAATAGAGCTATGAAAGCCATCCCTGACTGAGGTGAGATGAAAGCATCCATGAAAATAGCCATAAAACAGTACTTTCATACATCATATTGAAATTATTTCAGTACTGTGCTTTATTAGATTAAAATCAAAGACCTGTTTGCATGTTTTAGAAAGTGTATGCTGCCCTCCACCATATACAAAGCAAGCCATGTTTGCATAAGTTTAATAAGTGCACTTTCTGCTAAAAAAATAAGGTGGAAGATAGTCTGTATATCCTGTATGTGGATCTTTGTAAATGAACGAATATGTGAGGAGAGGAGATAGTTGCTTTGCTCCTCCTCTGGATCTGCTACAGTAAATCAAACCATTGTTTTACTTACCGTGTAGTCCAGACTCAGGCTGGTGGTTTGTCATTTTGCTCACTCATATTAACAGGTGCTTAGGTAAGTGATCTACCTCCACGAGCTGTGTAACGTAGAGGGAATTTGACCAATATCATGATCAGAAAAACAAAACCTGAGATTTTCTTAATAGAACTAAACAGTGCACATTTACTACCCCAACATTATATAACTTCTAATGTTCCATAGCTCATGAGAATGGGCAGCTCGCTTAGCCAGTTATGTCAGCTAGGTAGCATAAGAACTGCCTGAGTTGAGAAATAAATGTGTTCACTTTATGTTGCACTGCAAATTTGTTTTTACTAATACAAAACTAAATTTAGAAATACATATACTTAGATTAGGGCTGTAAATCTGAACCTCCTGAAGGTGATCTGCAGAATAAATAGAAATGAAGAGAATCCAAATAAAGAGAAATGCCAGGGCTAGCATTCTAAACAGGCAGCCAAGAAATATATGTCTCTGCCCTCTATTAAAGATAAAAGGATTTTGCAGTTAGGGTTTTGGAAACTTTGCTTGTGTAAGTTGCCTCAAGAACATCTAGCAAAAATGCCTTAGCAAAAGAGCTAAGGAGTTAACAGTAAATCATAATCCCCTTTACAAGTGCATATTCCATTGTAATGGAATGGATGGCAAGGTTTGATATACTATTTTCCCAAGTATTATAACTAGGTGCTGTATATTTAATTAGAAACTTATCTAGAGCGGCTTTCACATAACAAGGTACTACAGGTGAAAAAGTACTCATAACTGCACTGAGAGACAAATGCCAATGAATATGGCTAGTAGGGCTATGGTGCATGGAGCCCATTGGCCTACATCTGGTGCATCTATGATCCACTGAACCTATAGCATAATCCATGTGGGTTACTTGGTTTGTCAGTGTGCAGTATCTCTGCAACTGCTTTTTATGGAGGAGTTGTCCTCACAATGAGAATTCGTGCATCCACAGTTTTCCACATGTCCAAGGCCTGCTGTCAGTTACCTAGACAGGAACCCCACACTTTGGAGGGTTTGGCTCCAAGTGTTCCGTGTGTACGTGAAAATCACGTACTGTATAATCCAATCCTAGGAGCTGTCCTGTGGCTAGCAGCTGTGTGAGAGAGAGCCCCCTCCCCAGCACTCCCAGAGTTGGTGTACCAAGCTGGCCTTGCCCAGCAAGCAAGGCAAAGAGCTTAAAAGCAGACAGAGTAGGGGAAGAAAGGTTTTCAGCTGCCCACATTTCTTGGCACTTGACTTGTGCAATTTCAGCTAGCCATGTGAGGTTGAAATTGAGCAAGTCAAATTCACGTATGATGCAGGATTACTGTATAAAAAGGTTACTCACACCAATATATACACAAATTCTCTACCAAAGCTGAGAACAAGAAAACAAAATATATACTTGTATTCTTACAAGGTTTTAGGAAGCTTTAATAAATTTATGCATGCTTGATACTTCACACTTTAGCCTTTGTTCAGAGCTGTTTCTGTAAAGAGAAGAATATTGTCAGTGACTATTCATTCTCATTTCCCACTTTTTTGGAGCTGTTTTTCTATCCCCTTGTCTTGAATTTTTATGATGAGTTTATCTAAGCAGCTATACTCCAGAAAATGCTCTAAAGCACTAGTTTTAAGTCACTAATATTGCGTGTTGTATTTGAACTGTGTTCCTAATGGCTGAAAAACACTTCAAGAGTTCCCCTTCACCATTTGGAAGACTCTCTGATTGCCTGTGGAAAGCCCAAGGGCAATTATGAGTTATGGTCAGCAGCTGTGTATGCCTAGGTGCTTAGCAGGGCTGGCCTTAATCAGCCTTAGACGATGAACTTCCTTGTATTCAGCTGCAAAGTAGTGCTCCATCTCACCAGTACAAAATGGGAGTTTGCCTACATTTGGAGGTTCATAGTGAGCAAGATCCTCTTTTTCTGTACAGGAAGCATAGTGTCCCTTGTGCAATATATACTGCTTCCTTTTAATGGGGAAGGGTTGCTTGTTCAGTACAGAGTTAGGTTGTATTGGAGAAAATATAGGAGGCATGTACACATGCTTGCCTGTGTGTTTTGTCCTTACATCAGTAACTGTAATGGTGGAGTCGAGATTTCTGTTGGGTGTTAGTGTCTGCAATTCCGAGGTGGAGCGCATAGAAGGATTCTCAGAAGACCAGGGTTAGTAATATTTCTTTCTTTATTAGTGCATAATGTTTGTTTCTGAGAAATGTTCCCTTTTTGTGCAAGTGTCCTTTCACCAGTTTCCATCACTAAGCCCCCCAATGTTTTCTAAGTTCTGTAGACACAATTATGAATGAAAGAATCCTCTGCCATTTACCTAATGCATTATGTGTATATTTCGTTTTATATCTTACTTGTGGTACACTGATTGACTGCATGGTTAGGACTGTGTAAAAGTTGAGGAGACTACAGATTGAGCTGGTGTAATGTTACATTGCCAGAGATAAGACTGACCTGGAATTCAGCATAGGATTCTGACTATGTCTAGTTCCTCACCTGCCACACTGGATTGCCGCTTAATTTTTTTACCCTTGGGCTTGCACAATTGTACTGGTATAATGGTTGTGCTGGCATAATATAATTCTGGTGCTGCATCAGCATAAATCTCCAGTGGACGTGCATTGTATCATATCTGCACCAACTCAGGGATAGCATTGCACTTAAACCCCACACACTTCCAAAAAATGGTTGTTTCTTTATCTTTCTTTCTTTTTAATAGTGTACTTGATGTGATTTGGGAGGATTTAATGGCTAAACCTTCAGCTCAGAATGAAAGGAAAGTGAAATGGCTCTACTATAGCTTTGAATATTGAAAGTTTTTTTCCTGATAGATTAAAATAGGCCTCCATTAGAGGGAGTTATACATTCATCATTAAATGTATCTGAAAGGTTTTCAAAACATCATAGGTGCTGTAGATTATCTCTTGGCAGCTGCAGAGCATTTCTAGAATAATTTCTACTCCATTCTGTCCCATAATACTCAGGGTAGATTTGAAATGCTCCCTCCACCCCTCGGTTACAAGTACCATGCTCACATTTCTGCTCTAAACATTGAGAAAGTGGAAAATGATTAAAAGGTGTTGCATTATATTGCATTTCTGTATGCTATTAGTGAGATTTAGAGAAGGAAGCAATATTTTAGCCATCTTCCTCCTCCCTCCTTTCTTTGATTTGGCCATGTTACTTCTAGTCTGGTTATTTTAGGAAATGGCTACTTTGCTTATATTCCCCAAATAAGATTAATAGCTGCAAGCGCAATGTAATATCAGTGGGAGCTGATCATGGCCATACCCATTCCCAAAAAGTACTCACATAAAGTTTAGAAGAGCAGACACACAGTACACCAGAATTATTTTGACACCCTGTCAGAAGCTGCCCCACCAAATCCCTCAAACTTATTTTTTCATGGTACACACTTCTGAATTAAGGCAAACATAGGGTGAGCAATTCACCGGAGTAATTCAATTATAGCCAGCAGTGTAACCTGCCTGATGTCGGTGGCTATTATCCTAGGCAAGCTTAAATGCATTGCATTTCCAATCCTCTGGTTCCATTGTGACATTGCTTTCTGTTAGTTGCCTTGGCTGCTAGTGCTAAAGAGGAAAGTCTCCTACTTGAAAATATAGTATAAAACTAGCCTGAAGGAGCAGGTCTCTATGTGCATTAATATGCAATAAAACACTTCAAGGTATGTTGTAAATGCACTGGTAGGTGCATTATAGCACTCAGGCTTGTGCCTAACAGCCTGCCTAAAAACACATCTATCACTAGGCTGAAAACATACCCATTGAATGTTAGTTTAATGTAGATGGTTCTGGTTGTGCAAGAAGTAGTAGCTGTGAAATATGGAATACATTTCCTTGAGTTACAAAACTCTTTTCCCTAGAAGTGGAAATAAATTACACATTTCACAGCAATTCATGTTACAGTTCTCTCTTCCTCTTTCTCTTTATAAATTCAAACCAAGAGCATTTATTTATATATATTTTACTTTTTTACCATATTAAAATTGTAAAATTGAAATCGTGACAAAGGCGGGTGATCACAATGTGGCAACTGAATTGATCATTGAAATTGATAGGTCATCAAGCATTTTAGGAGGCGGATGTCATATGACATAACTAGGGCTGCAAATACTTTTGGTGCCTCTGGAAGTGAAAGGCATCAAAGTGTTTCTAAGGTTGCAGGCACCAGGGGATTTGGAGGGAACAGTGCCAGGAAGGTGTATTTGTGGTTCATCGTGGAGCAGGGAGACAAGAGGGAAGCAGGAGATGGCCCGTAAATGATGGAGGCTTTTAGGATATTGAGTAGGAAGTGAATAAATTGCTTTGGAGTTTTTGAAGCATGGCAGGCAGAAGAGTTGAGAGCAATGGTGAGACAGTAGTTATATCAGAAGAAAGGTGAGTATGTTGCATTTCAATGGGGAGAAAAGTTAAAGCATTTCAGAATGGTGTGAAATAGGGAATCTAGAAATCTGTTTTTGGCCTTAACAAATAGGCTTCTTAAATTAGAAGAGAGTGCAGGAAAAATTGAAACTGGTAGGTTACTGGAGTGATCACAAAGCTCTATAGAGGTAGGACAGAAAGTAAGTGTGCACAGTTCAAAGAACTGGAAACTTACGACCAAAATTATTGAATCATTTCCCAACTATCTTCTGCATACTAGGCAGGCAAATACGTAGCTTTAAAGAGCAGCAGCAGCAGCAGCTGAACTCACAGATCCAGACCTTGGCTTCTATAATGTTCAGTGCAAGTAACTCCAATGTTAGGGTTGCCATATGTCCTTTTTCCAGGACACACCCTCTTTTTCATGGGTAGAGTCATCATAGCGATCCATAGTTAAAAGTAGAAGTTGGCAAATGTGTCCTCTTTTTTGGTCTTCAAAATACGGTAGGGCTGCCAGATGTCTGGGTTTTCCTGGACACGTCCAGGAATCACTCAGAAAAATCGGGGGGAATTTTTGCCGAATTGATAAAATGTCTGGGAAGACCCAGATGTATGGCAAGTCAGGCTATCTTTATTTTTAAAATCTTTTAAAAAAATCAAAAGAAAGTCCCAAGACAGACAAACACCTATATGGCAATCCTATAAATATCAAGGTTTTACATGGTAATTAAAGGGAAATGACTATTGTATAATAGCTTTGAAAAGCACGTCTACATACAAAGTCTATTCAAGCATTTCTAATAGCAAGAGATGTTTGAAATACCTACTGCATTAGAGAGAACAGAGTGGATTTTTCCTTTCTCTGAGAACATGTACACTTTTACAGATAGGGCTGCTTTGTTGGTGGTCTTTACCAATTCTTGTTGGTTAAGTATAATGTTGTTTCTTCAGGAAAGCCAATTTTCTGTGCCAGACCACTATACAAAACCATATATTATTATTTCAGGATGTCTGCAAATACCTTACTGTGGGTGGGATTTCTTACAGTTCTGTGCAGACATGTTAGGCTGCCTCTTCTATTTTTTATTTTATTTTCCATTTTCAGATAAATCCCTTGTTGCTACATAAGCATCAATTTCTAATTAAAAAATATGCTACTTAAACAGAAGGTACTGGCACTATAGGAATAAGAGCCAAAAACTTAAGTCCAAGCCTCCAGGTCACTTGGAGGCTGTTGTATTATGGAGATTAGACAGTATGGAAGCACTGCTGGCTGTAGCTGTGTAGGCAACTGGTTCCCTGCCAGATAAAAGCCAATGTGCAGCAGCTGCTAGCAGACGAAAATGTGAGAAAATGGCAGGTTATGAAAGAGAGAGCAAGTGGACTGATGGGATTCCAGTGGAAGAATTGTAAAAGGTTCCCCCCCCCCCCATACTGCCCTGAGCCCAGCCTTGGCTGGGGAGGGCGGGGTATAAATAAAAATTTATTATTATTACTACTACTATATGTAGAAGTCAGAAAATGCATTTGGACTACTGCTGAAATTTATTTTCTTTTAAAAAAATATTTTTATTGAAAGTTTTCAACATAGCTTAGAATAAAAACTAAGCTATGCTAAATAAAAAGAATAAAAGAAAACAAAAATAAAAATAAAGACATAAAGAAGCAGGGAAATATGAGAAAAGAAAAAATGAATGCAAAAGCTCTATCACAATTACATCAAATCCTTTTTCCCATGCACAGAAAGTAGACCTTTTCACCTCTTACCTGGGAGCATATCTTTCTTCCCCCAGCCTCCCACTCTTGGAGAGCCTTTTTACCCGGCCTCTCATACAGAGCCCCTCATCTTTGATCTGTCACCTTCCTATGTATATTTTCATCAATCCAAAATAGGGAGCTTCTAAGAGCTAAAAATAAAAGCAGCTAGACTAAAAGGAAAAAAGAGGGGCTTCCGATTCTCTATTTGTCAATTATATATAATAACAATCATTCAAAATATTCAAAGCATTTACCACAGGATAACATAGAGCTATATATTATATAGATGTTTATCAATCTACTAGGCATAATTCTTCCCTGGCATCACAAATTCACCTTTTTCCACTCAAAAAGTCCAGAAGTAATTCTTAAATTTTTGTTCTCCAAGATTGTCCCTTCGCCAGTCCAGTTTAATAAATTTCTCTCCAAGGATTCCATCTTAATACTAGTCCTTCTTTTTCTGCTTTTTCCAATTCTTTCCAGCATCAGTCATCAGAGGCTTAGAAACTTCTCGTCTTGCAGTTGTCTCTTTGAACTAAATTGTCTTCTGCCCTCGTCTCCTGTCTTCTCCAATCATAAAGTCCATCAACAAACCAGCTTTACTTGTTTGCTTTGGACTTTCAGGCAGCTGCAAGGCCGATGTCTCCTGTAGCTCTCTGCACTCCTGCAACTCTCATATGGCAGGTCCTGGGCATTCTCCTGTTCAAGAATGTTTCTCTTGAAATTTTATGCATTTTGGCTCTTAGTTCTACAAGTTACTCATTCAACATTTGCCTTATGATGATCAGAAGGGTATTCAACCCTTCTGTGACGTAGTGGCATAGTGGAGGGCACAAAATTGTTAGGGGCGCAAAATTTCAACACCTAGTGCAGCGTCAACACAGCTGCACACTTCTGTTGCTGGGCTCCATTGAAAACATGTTCTCAATGCAAACCATGAAGTGACCTCTCCAAACAATGGAGAGTTGAATGCACATATGTACTCCATCCATTTCCCTCCCTCCCACGCCCCTCCCCCCCTGCACAGCCGTGGGCACTAGCAACCCACACCATGCCATTCAATAATATTTTTGCCATGTTTCTGTTGGTGTTCTATTTTTTGTTGGTGTTTCCCTTCGTTATCTTCCTTCCAGGACTTTAGTTATGTTTACACATTCTTTCTTCAGATAAGGACAGGCTTCTATTTTATCTTGGTTATTTTAATCACCACATAATTATCTCTGCCAGTGGGAGCATGGGCAACAGATAACTTAGTCTGCCATTTTCCTCTCTGGAAGTCCTGACTACTGCTGAAATTTCTTCAGGATTCACAGTGAGGTGTCCATTTCTGGAAAAGAAAAAACTATGATTCCAAAAAGCTATGTTGCTTTTTCTTCTGGGAAGGAATTAGCTTGTCCCCTCCCCCATGGTAACACTAAGTGGGTGGGTGTTTTTAAATGAAGCAAACAAATTTGCAATATACCTGTATCATAATGTTATTTTGCATTGAAATAAATGCATTCTTTTTTTGCAAAATACTATGCTAATCTTGAAACTTTTAAGGAATTATCACAATTACTTCAAGTTTTAGATTCTTAATTCTCATTTTAAAAACAAGGTGGCATCACACAATTTGAATCTTCCTAGTTGAAAGTGTTTGTTGATCTAAGACCCTAAAGTATGGACTCAAGGAAATAATTTGTCCTTAAGCACTTAACCAGCACTCCTGTTTCATGTTCCAATATGATAACAAAAGTATGCATGCTTCATTTGTACAATAACTGTCTCTTTTATTAAACATCTGATGCCTGTGTGCCCTTTTTCTCTGAAGTCCACTGATTAACTGATGCTATCTTCACTTGTGCTCAGAGCCTAGGGGCAATTAACTGATTAAAACTGTTTTCAGATCATGAAAAACATAACTGTTCAGGTTTTGGTTTTGGGATATGAACTGAGTGAGTTTCTTTGTATCATACATAGTATGTTTTGGGGGATGGGGTTGGCTGTGATTCAGACAGATCAACCTCCTGTGAAGAGGCTGCATCCTAAAGTTTCAATGTTGTATTTTAATCTTTTTTAAAATTGTATTTTAATCAACTTGTTTTTATTATTGGTTGTTAGCCGCCCTGAGCCCGGTCTTGCCTGGGGAGGGCGGGGTATAAGTAAACATTTATTATTATTATTATTATTATTATTATTATTATTATTATTATTTGAATAATGTCATTAAAATCTGAGACATTAGTCACATTGTCATTAACATATTATAAATGTAGCAAAATTATATGGGAGCAGTCATGTGCCTATGGATATTACAGAGTAGAATTCCTGCTTCTTTGGGTAGGAGAAGGCATTTTGGCTTGGGTGGTCGCATATACATCCTTTAAAAAGAGAAAATGCATCACCAAAGAAGCGTACATATCTGCATATATATGTATAGGCACAAATTTTGAACTAATAATATAATAGAAATACAAACATAGATGTAAAGTCCTGCATTCCTGCTCAATGTGCTGTCTGGATCCAAAGTGTTGATGAGCAGCAACAACCCTGCTCACTATTCTTAGGATTCTCTATCTTTAAACTTTTAACTTGGAACCATAGAGTTTGAAGGGCTAGACATTAATTCACATAGAAGACAGAGGTCAGCCCTCTCAATTTTGTTTTATTTTTAAGGAGTAGGAAACATGGCTCTCACATTTAACAAAAATAAACTAAAAACCCAGTTCTGTCATTTTATTAAAAAGTATCCAGTTTCAAAAAAAAATTAAAAGAAAAGAAAATATTACTGCCCCCCCACATCCCTAAATTTGTAATCTGCTTGGACAAATAGTTTTCAATCTTGTCCAATTAGGCCTGCATTACCTTCATCCTGGGACGCGGGTGGTGCTGTGGGTTAAACCACAGAGCCTAGGACCTGCCAATCAGAAGGTTGGTGGTTCGAATCCTCGCGACGGGGTGAGCTCCCATTGCTCAGTCCCTGCTCCTGCCAACCTAGCAGTTCGAAAGCACGTCAAAGTGAAAGTAGATAAAAAATAGGTACGGCTCCGGCGGGAGGGTAAACGGCGTTTCTGTGCGCTGCTCTGGTTCGCCAGAAGTGGCTTAGTCATGCTGGCCACATGACCCGGAAGCTGTACACCGGCTCCCTCGGCCAATAAAGCAAGATGAGCGCCGCAACCCCAGAGTCGGTCACAACTGGACCTAATGGTCAGGTGTCCCTTTCCTTTACCTTTACCTTCATCCTGCATGATGATACCTTCCATTTTAAAAACAAAACAAAACACCCACCTTCATCTTTCATTTCTTCTGCAGTGGAGCAGCTTCTTCCTTCTGTTCCTGCACTGACAGCTGAAAACAGTTAATTACACTGTTTTCATTGCTTTTTAGTATTTCTCTTACCCACCTTCTCTGTCTTAAGTGTGTTTTTTTGTTTTCAACTTCTGCATCCTCCATCTTTGCTATCTAAAAGCTTTCTTTTGGTGAACTTGTAAGAGCTTAACTCTTGTGGAGTTCTTCAGTGACAATTGGTTTTAATTTTCAGAAAACAACCCTTTTAGACATTGTTTAAGGAATATTACAGCTTCAGTGAAACACTGCTCTACCTTCTGAACTGCATCTTCTTTGGTCTCTCTTTCTATCAAAGCCTAATTCTTTTCTTTCATCACTATGTAGCCTTTTACTTTGCTGAAGTGCTATGCTGGTTTCTTAACATAATTGTTAGGCAAATTACTCAGGTGGACCAAGTGCCCTAGGTTATTGTCTGATGATTCTTTTCCCTTCATGTTTGTTTGCATTTCTAGGAGCAGGATTTGTAGAATTTTGTAATCTGAAAAGCTGTTTGGATGGGGTGGAGATGTCCCATTGCCAGAGTGAAGGGCCCTGCTTGCACTTGCTGAAACTGCAAGCAGGTAGAAGCTACTCCTGACAGTATACTCACTGGCAGTATGTAAGACACTTGAAACATGGCATGTATGGAGCAGGGAGGGGCATAGAGATGAGCCAGCAAACTAACCTAAACTAGCCTGGAGCTAGCACAAACAGTATCAGCACAAATACTGCCCGCCCACCTTTCTCTCTGGCTGGCAATAGCAGCAGTAGCTTTGCTGTTCCGTTCAGCCTTGCTGCTCCCAGATGGGAGTTTGGATTCCACCATCATTGTTGGTTGTATTCATCATTAGAGTTAACAGGCATATTCCTGACAGTGCACTAGTGAGGATAAACCTTTGGTAAATGGAAAGAGTCTAAATCACCAGAACTTCACACCAAGAGAGAATTCTTAGGGATCTATGCATTTTAATTTGCTGGAGTGTCTGGATCATACTTTGAAGCACTGAGAGTGTAATCAAAACTCCCAGTTAGGAGCAGTGAGGCTGAATGGATTTTGTGGAATACCCGTTTAGTTGAGATTAGACAGTCCCATTTCCTGTTGAATTTCAGGTACCTGACAAGGACCTTACTACTTCAGCAGGCATTTAATAAAGTTTTGTGAATTATTGTGATTCATTTTACAATTTTATGTATGCTTCTTAGATACTACAGTAATTAAGTGTTGTAGAAATACATTAAATAAATATGTGGGGAGGCAAACATCTCCTCAGAGTATGACTGAAGTTCACTGATGGTCAGAACTGTCGCCTGCCCATCTCCCTGGTACTCTGAATACACAGGCAGTAGGTGTCTGCTTCCACAATGAATTATAAGTTGTATATTCTGGAGATAGGCTCCACCACAAGACAGACTATCACATCCCTTTTTTAAATTTAGTTAACTTAGCTGTATTTTATTAAGCATGAAGTGCTCTGGTTAATCCTTTTAGGAAATGCTGGTCTAGCAGAGGGGGAGGCATGACAAAATGGGAAAGTGCCACCCTGTGCCTGCCCCTTACCAGGGGTGTGGGGCAGTGGCTCCGAGGTTCCAATGAGAACTCCTAGAGCCCTGCAAGAGCTTGCAAGAGCTCACAGGGCTCTGGCCAGGTCTCACCAGAACCTTGAAGTTGCCACCAGTACTTCTCACTTCTATGGCAGGACCACCCTGTTGCCTTATTAATGATTGGCTAGAAACACCAAGGAAGTCACTGTCAGTATATCAGTCACATATAGATCCAAGCTTGGTAATTCCTATTTGAAGTTGACTCTTGGCATCCTTTGGTATTGTGTATATTTTGTATCAGAGATGTCTAAGAAGAAAATTCACACTAAAAAGCAAGGCATTTCAAACAGATACTGCCAAGAAAAGGGTTCAATAAAGCCCATAGGTTATTCTTCAGCACAGAGTCTTTGAGGAGCTTGGGGGCACTGAATCAGAGATTCACCTCTTCTTTTGCTCTCAGAATGGGTAATAACGAAGCTGAACTATTCCGAAACAAGCCAAGCTGAAAGGTCA
The DNA here is from genome assembly GCF_965112155.1 of Podarcis liolepis. NCBI lineage: Eukaryota > Metazoa > Chordata > Lepidosauria > Squamata > Lacertidae > Podarcis > Podarcis liolepis. The sequence goes on from NC_139564.1 coordinate 50,042,283, forward strand.
GTCCCTAACTATTTCCCTCCGTCTGCTCCAATTTGGAAGCACGGCAGACCAGGCTCCATACATGCAGTGTTTGCTTCAGTGGAATCCTTCCTGTACTGCTTCATTCCACTGACTTTTCATTTGGAACACTGTGGATAATTGGTGAATCATTCCGTAGAAGAAGATTCCTTCCCTACTTTCAGATCTCCGTATCACAAAGTGCTTTTGAAATTTCCAAACTCAGCAGGGAACTAGGCTGTTTTTCAGGGAAATAAGATAACTGCCCCACTGTCTGTATTTAAGCCTTTAGCCTCACCTAAAGGGCTCACTGGATCATAGCCATGGACAAAAGAACCACTGAGTGAGTGTAATTTATGGAATGCAACTGGTATTTTACTAGTACTGGGAGGTTGCGCTTGGAAATTCATCTGGAACGAGGCCTCAGCACAGGGTTTTTCAAAACCAGATTTCCCAACTGCACAAATTCCCCATCAGATACTCCACCCTAAAAAAAGCCAGAATGAACACAAAGCATTCTTTGCTCCTTGTTTACATCCTGTATCAGTGGTGGCTTCTCCACAGGAGTCGTTATTATCTACTGTGCAATAATTAGCAGGACAATCCAATGGCCCTTGCATTGAGGTAAACTCCAACTCAATGGCACACTGTTACGAGGGCTACTGGGTCATCCTGAAAGTTATCTGTCTAGTCCTGCTGCCTCATCAACTTTGTGCTGCCAACAGTGGTGTCTCTCAAATACCTGACTTCTCCAGTTTTCACCAAGGATGCCTGTTAAGCACAGCTCGGCTGCTGGCTTAAACTGGTCCATTTTATGCCACAGTCAATAGGACCTGCTCTGCAGACTTTCAATGCTGATTGCTGTTAACTCACAGAAGAAACAGGACAACTCCTGACACCATATGGTATTATTATTTGGGTGTCTTCTTGTCCAGCCCTTCCGCAGAACTTAGCCCTGCTTCTACTAAGTTCTTATAGTGAAGATTCACTGTTCATTCTATCTCAGTTTAGAAAAATATTGTAGGATCAGTAAGAACTCTTTCTTAAGAGCCTGCAGGTTCCTTCTCCTACATTTCCAACCATCTGTATTTCCCAACTGTGCACAAAAAGATCCCTGTCTCAGCAACAGAAAAGCTAAAGAACAGGGAGAGAAGATAGCTAAAGATAAGTGACCTAGAAAAGAGAGGATGAGCAGGACTGATAGATGTGGTAACAGTGGGCTAGATGGTCTATAAGCCTGGTTCATTTGTGCTCAGCGAGCACCAGAATACAACTTTTAGAGGAAAGGCCATGGCTTAGCGGTAGAATGCATTCTTTGGGTCCAAAAGGCCCTAGATTCAGTCTGTGGGATCTCCCAAGTAGATCAGGAAAAGACTTTTGTTTGAAACTCTGGAAAGCTACTGGTATATGGTATACACAAATATTGAGGCAGATGGACCAATTTTCAGACTCAATAGAAGGCAGCTTCATGTGTTCTTATATGTTTAATGAAAAATGCATCCAAATACACTTTCCCATCCACGTTCTGTTGTGATTAGTCAGCTATATGCAACTGGATCAGGGAAGGGAGTTGGCCTGATTGACCATTTTTACACCCTTGTCATCGCAAAAAAACATTTCAGAAAGGGATGCAAAAAAATAACCAAAAGATGGGACACAGTGTTTGCTCTCTCTCTCTCTCTCTCTCTCTCTCTCTCTCTCTCTCTCTCTCTCTCTTTCTCTCTCTCTCTCTCTCTCTCTCACACACACACACACACACACACACACACACACATACACACGCACAGAGAGAGAGAGAGAATTGGTTTTATATCATGTTTTTATTCGCTTAGGATTAGAATGAGAAATAGGATCATGCTAGTTAAAGTTGCTCGTTAGGAGGGTGATCACCCATTTGCAGAACAAGGAAACATCAAATCAATCCAGATAATAACTAGGAATATTTGTGGTCTAAAATGGATAGTCTTATGGACTAAGTAATAGAAATGAAATGAGATTTAATAATACAAATTAGAAGAATATTAAAACAAAGTCTTTGGGGGCCCTTGGGAGCTAATAATGAGCATTTTTGTTATCTGCTGGGAACTGGAAGCTGGGAGCAACAGGAAAAGAGGAGAGCCAGGGTCTTGGTTAATCACAAAAGGATTATAAGCTATAACATTAAAAAAAGCAACGAATACATTTCTATGATGTGTTAAACATAACAATTTCAGTAGAAATTGGAAAATATTAATACCTCTGTTTAACACGCTTGTATCTTTTTCCAAACAGTGTCAAGCCATTCAGGAGTGGGGGAAATGTCCCACAATCTTTCTGCATTCCTTTAGCACCTAAATTCTGGACATGTCTGGTTAATTGGAAAATCTTGATTACTGACTTCATGTGATAGGCAGTGAATTGTTTATAGCAAACCAGCTGCTACAAAACCTGTATTGGGACTGAATATGTGGCATTGGTGGTATGACAATGACTCTTGATTGTGATGAGCCAATTTTCTTACCAGTCAGGTAGGATTTTGATTCTAAACTACTTATTTGACTTGTTGTTCGCCCCAAATGAGAAATATCAATTAATAAATTTACTAATGTAAAATCTAATCATGTTGTTCCTACATGATATGGCTCCCTAAAACTTAAGATAATATGTAATTTTCACTTGGGACTGCAACTGTCACAGATGCAGCAAAATCTAAGTACCGTATTTTTCGCTCTATAACACGCAGCCGACCATAACATGCACATAGTTTTTAGAGGAGGAAAATCCGTAGGCATGCCACCCGTAGGCATTCCCTCCATAACACGCACAGACATTTCCCCTTACTTTCTAGGAGGAAAAAAGTGAGTGTTATGGTGCAAAAAATACGGTATTTCTGCATAGGCATGTCCCTTATGTATGCCTCCACAGATCTGTTCGCTAGGAAGAGGGTCACTCCTCAGTGCCACAAGAACCTCCTCTTCCCATCTCCCTATTTGGAGGAGAGGTAGAAAGGTTCCTTATGTTATACAGCTGAACTCTGGAGCAAGCAGAAGTGATTTTGCTACCTCAGGAACCCAGAGTATTAAAAAGAATTTCACCTCACTACTCCATGCCCCTGAGCTTTGAAGGAGATAGAAGTAGTGTGAGAGACCTGCCACTTCTAAAGCTCAGCATAACATGAGAGAGGCTTGTGCTTCTCTCCACCAAATTATCTTCATGCACAAAGGATGTGGTGGATTCAGTGGTGACCACCATTTATTGCTTACCTGATAACCCAAAGAAAAATTTGTGGACCCCTAATAAAACAACTTCTTGGAACAATCCCCCCCCATAAGATGGTAATCTGACACTGAAAGCCTTGAGCTATCCTTTGTCAACAAATGCTGTATTGCAGTGTTATTTAATCACATTGGTTCTCAATTTCTATGCATAGCAACCCCAACTTGCAAATCTTTATTTACCCCACATAATTGTTTCTACTCTTTTCCAACATCCAGCTTACTAAATTAAAATTTACCTTGTGGTCATATAAGCAATAAGCAAAACTGAATGTGAGCTGGCTGCTAAATAACAGCACCCTACCAGCAAGAGTTATACATCATGCAGGAGAGGACCTTTTCCATGGGGATGCCCTATATGTGGAAAACCATCCCGTCAGATGTCTGGCTGGCACTGATCCTGTTTATATTCCAGTACCATCTTAATATATGGCAAGTTTGGTCAACCGTTCATGGATTATTAATTTTTTCAGATTAGAAGTGCAACCATTCCTTAGTTGTTATGCTGTTCATTGATTTTTACTTGCTTTCTTGCTAGTATTAATTGAAATGATTGCTTGCTTTTATTGCAATTTTATTGTACCCCGCCTTTGAATCATTACTATGACGACAGGTCATAAATACTCTAAAGAAACTATATATGTGGTTGCAGTTTCAATTTCTCCTGGGCAGTTTGTGGATTCATTATAAAATTTAATATAGAGATGTAACGTTAAGGATGTGGTCGGTTATTTAAAATAAATATGTGAAGTTCCTTTCTCATCTCCACAACTCTCTGCAAAGTGCACCTCTCCACTTTGCCTATTCCTTCTCCCAACTTTCTTTTCCTTCTTAAATTTCTCTCTCTGCCCCTTTCCTTTTTTCATCATTTTACTCTGCTACTCTTCCACTACTACCCCATGACAGCCTCCTGCTTCCTTCTCAGAACTCTTTTTAGGACCCCACTTCTTTTTCCCCTCTCTAGGTCTTTGTATCTGCCCCATTTCTGTGTAGGATCAGAGCAGTGCAGCCAATGGTATCTGTATATTTCTGTCTGCCCTGACCCTTAGTGACATTAGGGAAGCTTCTTGTTGTTTAGTGCAATACAGATGTTCATGAGATGGAAAAAATATTGCCCACTCTAGCGTACTGACACAAAATGGAGTTTATCATCAAAACCATGATGCAGTCTTAAAAAGAAACTAGAGTTTTATATTCTAGATATTCTATCTCCAGTGTTACTATTTATTTTACTATTTCATCTTCAACCAACAAGCTTTAAAACAACAAAAGCAACCACCGCATTTTACTTGCATGACAAGGAGTTTGGAGACACACACATGCTAATTGGCTTGATCCTCATTATTTGAAATTAAAATGTCATACTTTCCTTGGGAGAAGGTGATGTTGCCCTGGTACTTGATAGCCAAATTAAAATAATTGGGTCGTTTTAATTTTGCCTGTCTATATTTTATAACTCTGATTGGATAATAAATTTCTTAATACTTCTGTATTATTTGGAAATAACTGGGTATAGAGATTATAACTTCAAAGTGATTATGACTGGAATTTTTTCTAGCTTTTGGGGTTTCTTATTACTGGTTTTGCTTTAATTAGTTTAAAGTAAAGATGTGATTCACTATTATTAAAGTGGACTCTGACTTTATTTATTTTACATCTTTCATATAGAATACTGATGAACAATATATTTAGGTAATATTTTGAAATATTTGAGAATTATTTTGGTCATATTTAGTTTCTCTTCAGGATACAGATCTAAAACAGAACCTTTCCAGTAGACTTAACTTAACAGTATAATATATAAATAATATAGAATAGGAAACTATGAAAGCAGATGGATGTTTGAAAATGGACCTTGAAGATGATACTGTGACATGATCATAGGAACTAAGGGGTGGGGGGATGAATGTAGTGGAGACGTTCTGAATTGGCAAGAGCCAAGGCCAACATGCAGAATGTTATAGCAGCTGAGATGAGGTGCTGTTGTTGCGTGAGCAAGAGGAGAGTCAGGATAAATATCATGGGTTTACAATTGTGTTGCAGCCCTTTAATCCAGTTATGCAGGCATGTCCAGATGGCAGCTGCTTGCTGCATTGGTGGAAGAAAGAGTCTAGAGAAAGGCAGGTCCTCATACTCTCCTGTGCTCCAAGCAGGATTCAGCTGTATAGGCTACTCACCCTTCCTTGAGACCCCTGTTGGGACTGGTTTGAGACGCAGGTTGAATGCTATGTATGCACCTGGTATGAAGTAAAGGAAAAGGGCTGTTGCTAAGTATGGAGCATGGAGAGGCCCCCAGGTTCCTGGCATCTTCGTATAGGACTAATAAATATCTATTTCTCAGACACTGCAGAATGCTAGTCAGGTTCTTATACTTCTTATGTTCCTGTAGTGATGGAGATTTGATGAATATTCATAAAGCTGGGTTTCATCCAGGTAGTGCAGGAAATAGCTGTGCTGAAACAGTACATTTGATAGACCTTTTCAAACAAAACAAGGACACATCTAAACAGATAAAAAAAATACATCTGGAAATAGTGTGTTGTGGTTTCTAGGACTGTGGGCCGGAGCATTGTGCATTTTTAAAACTGCAAAGCCCTTTAAAGCTGTTGTACGCTTCTATTTTTACTGGACTTTTTAGATACTGTACTGCAGTATTGTGATGCAGTTTTGTACTTTTGCTTGTGAGCAAAGCAGATGAGTGTTTATGGTGCAGAGTATAGAATTTAGAAATAACTGTGGAAAGGGGACAAAAGTGAAGTTCCATGTGTGAACGCAGTAATTCTTCAACAAACCGTGCACGATGCGTAGAAACAAACAAACAAAAAACCTTGTCTTCCTTTACACAGAACAAATTCAGTGGAGGTAGCTTGAATTTCTTCAAAGGAGGTGCAAGCTGCTTGACCAAGAAAAATGGCTAGTGTCAGGTCTCTGGATCATTACCTCCCTGCATTCTGGCCCAAATATTCCTTCATCTTCTGGATAGATGTGTGTGTCATTAATGCTAATGAGAATTAAGCACACATGGAAAAGGCAAGTGGATCCCATCCTTTCTCTCACGCATTCTGCATTCCTTTACAATGGAAAACCTGGAAGTCCTTGATCGCTGCTGGATGTGTGAAAATGCTGCAGGACCATAGATGCTCGCAACATGTTTGTATTAATCACATCTCGTTATGGCTGTCTCCATCTCGACTGGAAAGCTGCACCCGAGAGGCATCGTTTTAAGAACTGACAGTCGTATGGCATGTTCCTTCCTATTCCCCGTTTCAGGGACTTCTGCGAGGCACGCAAATGTGGAGAGCAGCACGGGCTGCTACAATTTCAGTCTTGTCAGGATAAAGATTCTTTCCCGACAGTCCAGGAATTGAAGCGCTCGGAAGGAAGTAAATCTTTCCATCTAGATGTATAATGCACACTCGGGGATTTTTTTAATTTTATTTTTTTAAGCGCCCGTCATGATCAGCCAGATTTTATGCTCGCGCTCTCTCTTTTGAACTGCCATAAATAAGATATAATAACTCCTTTCCAAATCTTTAAGGCTTAATGTGCTGTCTTTGGAAAAGCTGCTGTTTTGATGCTGCTCGTCAGCTTGGCAGCCTAGGCTGGCGTGTGTGTGTGTGTGTGTGTGTGTGTGCAATACGTTCAAAGGGGGGGGGGAGGCACTCTGGCGTGGTACGTGCCGGGAACAGCGACAGAGCGCGAGACATTTGTGGCCATCAGAAGTGATTTAAGAATCGCCCGAGGAAGCGGGGAGGCTGTGGCGAGCCGCGGCCTCGCAAGGGTTAAGGGACGCCTCGCCCGCCCTCCTCCCCCCGCCTGGGTGTAAACAGAGGAGCCTCAGCCTATCATGTCTGATTGCTGCTCGGTGCCTGAAGAGAAAGCCAGGCTCGGTAACATGATACATTCTAGACTGGTTCAACTTGGAAGCGCTGCGCTCGGCTCGTCGCGCCCAGACAGCGGAATCGCCGCCACGGGAAGGTGGGTGACTGCGAAGCGACCCTGTTGACCTTACAAGCCGAGGCGGGATAAAGTGCGATTTCTCACCTCGAGTGGAGCCACTTAGAAAGATTTCAGGCAGAACCGCCAGCGCTGCTCTAGGTAAATGTAGCGGGGTTTTCCTCGCTCCGCTGCTGCTGCTGCTGCTTTTCTGTACATCGCTTGCTCCGGCGTTGCAACGGGAGGGAGGAGGCTCCGCTTCTCTTTGAATCGGTGCGGAGAGGCTATGCTGGCGTTTGAAACGAGGTGGCTTTCTTTAACCCCTCAAGGGCTGAGCTGGCGAAGGCACAAGCTGAACTTTGCAGATCGCTTCTGCCTGCCAGATGCAGTTGCAAGTAGCTGTTCTCTTGCGAGCGAGCCTATTGTCCTTAACAGCACTTTAAATTTCATTCCTGGGCGAGGATGGGGTTCCGTCTGCCTAGATTGAAATTCACAGTAATTCCTTTTCGAGCTTTAGGAGTACCACGTTTCGCCATCCTTGCCTTTTGATGTAGCTCAGATTTTACGCAGGACTCCTCCAGGCTTTTGGACTTGATTAGTGCAAATCTACCGTGGCATTCTGAAAGGGCAGGGTATAAAATATTTCTAATTATGGAATCACCCGCTTGTGAGAATAGCAGACCTCATGTATGGCATTGGTTAGCAGACTGGCTTTTCTTTAAAAACAAAGTCCATAACGACAGAGCTAACTTTATAACTGCAAATGTAGTGTAGCTTAAAACAGCATGAAAGCAGGCTGGATTGATTTAGAAATAATTGTTAAATGTTTCCTGTAAACTCAGGATTACTCTTTGACATTTATTACGGTATCTGGAAAAAATAAGGCATATCAGAGTTGCTGTAAACAGTTGCACATTCCAGTGCTTTTTATTTATAATTCTAGCTCCTTTTCTTTCATATAACTAATACATGATATACACAGAATATATGACTGTGTTACAAAGTCATTCTGTGTTCTTAGAGCTTAATATAATCAAATTCATTGCCTAAAGATGGTGTAGTTGAAGATTTGATCCCTTTCCACTGAAGTGGAAATACTTTCAGTAATTGAAAGCAGATTCATGTCTGGAGTTCTACAAGCCAAGGTTTTCATTTTCAAAAATAAACCTTTTGTTCTCCAACTTTAAATGTTTGAGTGAAGCATCCAGAGACCACTGTTTGCTTATTGTCTAATGTGGTAGTTAAGAGCTATTGGAAATACTTTAAGGAAAATGTTTATTAGAATTCCACTTATTTTGGACAATTCTTGGGTTTAGCTTCACTATATATAACATGTTAAAATACAGAATGTTTTTTTATTTCTGTTTTTTACATGCACATTCCATATTTCATGCACATTCTGTTTTTACATAAGCATACAGTGGTGGCAGCTAATAAATTTCTTAAACCGTTAGCTAATACTTCAAGCTGATTTCAAAATTGAGATGCGGACTGGATCTTGAGGAACTTTGAAGGGATAGTGGTCTACCTCACCAAACAAACCTGGACAGCAGCTCTTTGTTAACTTTGTTTCCGTTTTCTGGCTATCATCTTCAAAAAAATTCTTTCAAGAATGCTTTTAGTCAATTCAGGAATAGTTGGGTGGGAAATAGACATTGCGGACCTTCAGGCAAAGACGGATCTGCTACTGACCTGGTCAGGAATTTGGAAAGTAGAAGACAAGGGAGATAAATAGTAGGACCCTGCCTTACCTTTGTAGGCCCTTTAAACAGCAAAATTGACTGAAATTATGTGAGAAAAGTTCCCAAGGATTGGAACATCCAGCACTGCATACATATCTGTATATATCTTGTACAGCATGCACAGCATATCATTTGTATTGATTGCCTGATGGAATGAGTCAGTGTTACCTTTTGATCTTTTTACAGACTGCCATTAAGGTGAGTCAGTAAATGTGCATATTTGTATTAATGATAATGTAATTGCTCCTAAAAACCATGGGGTGGCCTGTCTTGTTCAATTTTTGTAGATTTTTGAAATCACTTTGCAAAACTATTGAAAACTATGAGAAAAACACTCAGATGTATATATGTTAATTCCACATTTTTGATGTTTATAATATATTAAGTAAAGCTATTATACTTTTAAAAATAATTACTTGGCTCATTTCAGAAAGATGATTGGGCTAATTGTTACATAGTGCAGTTTCCTTTTTCAGATAATTTCATAAATTAGCAATTCACATTACAAATCTCTACAATTTTGAGGGGGGAAGCCTATGTAGATCTTTTACTTAATTAGCTGTTCATTATTATTAACACTAAAAGTTTTTGTTTTGTTTTCTTCCCCAGTTCAGATTTGGACACAGAAATTTAAAGTAATTTCAGTTAAAAGTGGAAAGAATTTCTCTTCTGAAGTGATAGTAGCTGTCTAAATACAGTGATCCTGATAATTAATGGTGTATGACAGATTACATGCTTTATGCCAGGTATTCAGTTCTTTAGAAGATTCACAAGAGAAGGGTTGCTAAGCACCCACCACTACTGCAAGTAATGTAAAATGACCCAAATTAAAGAACCTATTCAGAGCTGTATTTTTGCATTTGCTGAAGTGCATTTCAAAAGATTTAACAAGACTTACACAATTAGCTGAAAAAAGACCCCTTTTCAGCTATGATCAGCAATTAAAGGATCAGAATACAGAACTTCACATTTTGTTTATAACTTTTCCTTTTCCTTTTCAGCCCATTCTTTGAACTAAACAATGGTGACTAGCAAATTTAACCAACCTTTCTAGAAATAAATGCTGATGCCGTGTATATACAGAATACGATAGCCTGAATTCGTTTCCTCTGAATGGGAACTTTGGAACTTTGTTTTCCTTTTCACTGTAGAACAGTTTTTTTATGAGCGCAACCCACTGTAAAGTCTTTTTGAGACCTGTTTGAGCCCCATTGAAATGAATAAGAGCAGCTCAAGAACAGGAGTAGAAGGAGTAACTGGAGATTTGCATCTTGTTTTTGCAGCAACATACAAGCCCATTATTCTTTTATTAAGGGCTCCATTTAAATATTTCTATACAGAGAAATATGTACAAATTGCAAATGAATTGCACTACAGCTTTAGTTTAAAGGCCTGTTTGATGGGAAAATTTGATTATATTTGTTTCCCAACCTTTTTTTAGGCCTGTGTCCTAATGAGCCTCCTTTTTCTGAAAATAGGAAACTGAATCAAACCTATTCAATAGTTGGATTATAAATATTCACAGTATTTAAAGCAAATTTAATTAACCTTTCAAATTTTCATTACTTACTAAGTACATGAAGTAACAGTGCATATTTTCTCTTTTTTTGGAGAAAGGTCTGTGCATCAACATGGCCAGAATGCATCTTTAGAGTTTAGAGTTGTAAGTGCAATATGGCAGAACAGGCATAAGTTCACAGTATTAACTCCTGTGTTTTTTTTACTTAAGGCACTTGCAGAAGCTGCTCTCCATTTTGAACTGTGTAACTTGAAAGCTTGCATATGCCACCACCTGCAAAAGTGTTGCCAATGAAGGGTATCAGACTGGATTGTAATTTTTATTCCCCACAGTCATTATGCAACAACTACCCACACCCAAGCTTTTAGACAATATCTCAAAACAGCTAGGTGGGAAAACAAAACTGGAAGACCATTATAAAGTCATGTGAAATAGGTGGAGCTTCAGATTTGGATCATAATCATAGAAAAGTATTTAGGGATTCTTATTTTTTGCACAACACAGATTAAGCCTCTGTGGTGTTTATTACTGTGGTGTTAAACCAGTGGTGTTTATTACTGAGTGAAATATATTTAGAGTAAGGGTGATAGTAGTTGATTCATGTGATTTCAGTAGGACAAGATTAGTGTGTCAATAATATATACTTGTTTTAAAAAGTGGTATTACAGATCTCCACAGTACTTTGTGAATGGTCAGCAGTTTCACTTTCTAAGTTTTATAATGATAAATGGCATGCCTTTCTACCAATTTTAATTATTTTATTTTAAATGTAAGGGGTAACCGTAAAAAAACCCATTTTCCAGTGCAATCCTATACATGTCTATGCAGAAGTATGTTCCACTAAGTTTGGTTAGGCTTACTCTCAGGTAGGTAGGTATGGGTTTGTACCCTTAATCCTGGAGAAACAGGTGTAAGTAATTACAGACAGATCTAGATCTTTTCTCTCTCACACACACACCCCACAGTTTATGGTACTACTTTTTTCTTTAAAGAGCAGCTCCCCCCCCCCCACTCTCCCTGCTATAAACAATGCTTTTAAAACATTTTCTGAAATTCAAAAATATTTGGGTAGGAGGCAATCAGATATTAGAAGAAACCCACAGGTTTATTAACAGATTCTAACTTAAATGTTAGCTCAGTGACCATGTTGGTTATGCTGGTGCAAAAAGTGAAAAAGGAAGTGAAGTGATTTTTTTATATTGCTGATTTTAATGTCTCCTTTTTCATTGCATTGATTTCACCTCTTTATTTAGTAGTTCTTTGGTTCTTTTTCTGTCAGACTTTGCTGACATTCATTTAATAATTCAAGCTAGTTAAAATTTGATTGAAAATTATTAAGCCGCAACCCCTGCTGGGTGTATGAAATTCGTCATGTGGCACACTGGTTTGTACTATAATTTTTTTAAGAACCCTGACTAACAGAGTTTGTTTTTTGTATGTTGTTTGCTGCCTTAACTGCATGAGAGGCGGACAGGAAATTTACCAATAAATAGGTAAAAGAGAGGGGATAGCTGTGATCTTTTGGTTGTATTTTATGGCTATGTTGTTATTTTGTTCTCAAGATGTGAACTGATAGGAAAGGATCATGGTGCATAAAAGTGCCAGGTAAGCTATAGGAGGATCTGCACACTGCTGTAACCAGAGTAATATATAGTAGATTTTACTTACCTTTGAGTGTTGTATCTTAGGTTTATTACTGCATTAGCGCAAGAATCAAGAGTAGTCATTTCTTGTGGACGACTTTTGAAAGAAAAAGATTTACTAAGAAAGTGAGAAGCAAGTGTTATAAAGCCTTTTGCAAATGGGTACATTTTTATTTTAGACAAAAGAAATAAATGTAGCTGTCCTGCAAATTTCAGTTTTAAAATGAACTTTTTATTGAAAGTAGCCATGTTCAAATTGTTTGTGCTAATTTTTGCAGAACACCTCTTTCAGTCATAAACTGATTTTAAGAGGAGGGGAATGTTGCCCGGGGAGCTGTAAAATGTAGTCTGGAAGACTTTTAACACTCTTTCTTTTTAACTAAAACAAAATTGCCTTATGTAACACAGTTAACATAGTTAACCTTTTATAATTATTTAACCATTATTTCATTAATGTTGCCCTCTGCTTAAATGTTATACATTACTGCAAAAGACACCTGGCCGTGCTCTTAAAAGTTTATTTGTCTTTCAGTTCCTGTGATAGTAGGGGGCAGTACATCTCCTTAATTATCTTTGTTCAGGGAAATGCTGAAAGGCCAGGGTAGTTAAACAAGGCCATTTGGATTTGCGATAAGGTCGAAGTCAGATGCAAGGAAAGTGGTTAAATGCATTATCATATTATTGAGCATATCATCAGTAAAGTGACCTTGATGGAGGTGGAAAAAAACATTTGGCCTTTTTTTTAATGACAGTCTTCCCCCCCCCCCCCCGGCTTGGTTTACCACTGCAAGAGAATTCATCATATAGTTTTATCATAATCTTCTCTTTCTATTTTGAAAGCTGATTTCTTTTTATCATAACTCATCAGTCAGTTTTTCAAAATTTAGATGGACATTTTACTGATGATGGTAGATTTTAGTACTTAAAGGTTTAGCCTATCATTTGACAGATATGGAAATACACTTCATTAAATATTAAAGTGACCCGGCTAGCTGACCAGCCTTAAGGATCTTTTAAAGATAATGGTTATTTTCTATGCAAAGGATCAGCTGCTATCCTACTTCCCAGAGAGCCAGTGTGGTGTAGCAGTTAAGAGTGGTGGACTCGTAATCTGGTGAACCGGGTTCGCTTCCCCACTCCTCCACATGCAGCTGCTGGGTGACCTTGGGCTACTCACACTTCTCTGAAGTCTCTCAGCCCCACTCACAGAGTGTTTGTTGTACGGGAGACAGGGAAGGAGAATGTCAGCCACTTTGAGACTCCTTCAGGTAGTGATAAAGCGGGATATCAAATCCAAACTCTTCTTCTCTAGATTTTTTTTAAAAGCTAATATGAAGAGTAAGTTACCAGCTTCAGTTTTAGCTGGTGATGTAGCTGGTGTATGAAACGGCTTAATGGGACTTGGTTCAAGTCAAAGCAGAACTGAGGCTGTTCTACATATTACAGTAAAAATTAGATAAAAATGAAGGCTGTGCCTCTGGTTAAGCATACTATATGTAAGTTTTCTTGATCTGAATAAAACTTTAACTGGACCTCTTCCAAAAATCACAAGTTGTTATGGTGGCTTTATGTATTCTTGGGTCAATTCAGTCAGTAAATGCATTTAGAAAATTGCTCACTGATTGTGTGAATTCCCGTGAGGACTTCAACCACTGAACTGGAACTTTGGATATTATGAAAAGTTATTTGAAGACTATCATTGCAATACGAAAGCACATTTACTTAGAAGTAACTGACATGGAGTATGATTCGATCAAGTTAAGAACTTTAAAATCCTATCATTTCTCACGTTAAGCACATGCATAACTCCCGCCCACTGAAATTCATTATTGATATTAATTGCCTTTTAAAGTTCAGGTCTTCAGACTTTAGTTATAATTGAGATCAGTCACTACCAACTTTTTAAAATTTAAAATGTCCAAAATGTCTGTTGACCAGCAGTTACCACAATTAAAATCACACAAACCTACCTCACACGGTTGTTATGAGGATAAAATGGGGTGGAGGGGAACTATGTATACCACCTCAAGCTGCTTGGAGGAAAGATGAGATATAAATGTAATTAAAGAAATAAATTAGGTAAGACAATTGGGGTTTTTTAAAATGACAACAGCAGTGGTGGTTAATCAGAGTTGCAGTCAGAGGCTTTTCAACATATCACGAGGCAAAGGTTTTTATTTCTGCCATTTGATTATAATTAAGCAAAATGTTTTTCCCCTCTATCCAATAATATTGTCTATACTGTATAAATTATTTCATAGGTTCCAATGTTCTCAGTGGTTAATTATGAAACTATGTCAAGATGTAACTTAAGTGGTTTTTAATTCTGTGCAATGTAGACAAACTCCCACAAGCTAAGCATTTTCTCACTTAGATCTCTCTTATACACATTTTCTGCCTCTTTGTCTGTCTCAGTTTGTCTCTATCTTTCAATCATTTTAAGGTTCTAAAAAAAGCAAAAAACCCTATAATGAGCCTTTTTTTAAGTTCAGAGCATCCTGCCAAAAATATGGCCAGGATCCAAAGAACTATGGAAGCACTTCCAGGAACCCAAGGGCCCTTTCTCTCCGCCTCCACATACTATGCCACATGGCTTTGAAAGTAAGGCAAGCCTTAGTACCCCGTGATGCTTCATGCATGCTCAACAGCAGTCAAAAAAATTTGGTTTGGCTTAATAGCCAACAGTTACTAGGTTTTCAAATGTCTTCTTCCAAATGCCCCCAGGTGAGGTACAAGGAAACACAAGAGAGGCTGTTTTCAATGTTCCCACCCATCTGTGAAATGCTGTCTTCAAGTTTTCCTGGGTACATCATTTTTTTGTTTTCTTGTGTCCTTTAATACTTCTAAATTTAGTCTCATGCCCTGTTTATGGGGAGGAGTGACTAACCTGAGAGGCATGTTCACCTCTGGGCAACCCTCCAAGGACAACATGGCAGTCAAAAGTGGTTCTGGCCACCCTACACTCACACATGCATACACACACACACACACACACACACGTGCAGAGCCCCAAAGCTGATCCATGCAGATCAGCTGAGAAGGGGGGGATATTATCCCCCATTGATGGGTCAGTCTGAGGGCTGAGTTTTAGCAGTTTGCATCTTAATCAGGGTGCTAGACTGCCAAATCACAGGTGAATTGATAGGGTCCTGCAGAGGGAGAAATATTTTTTGGGGGGAGGTGCAGATTAGCTTCCTCTTATTTATAAGATGATTTTTAAATACAGCTATAACTTTTGTTGCTTTGTTTTATTGTAATAGATTTATATTAAGTAAAGCAATCCTGGATTGTTATTTTTTATACAGGATCTCAAATAATTAAGTATAGTAGCCCAACTCTGCTACTTACCCCATTTATTGTATTTTAGTGTTTTGTTGGAAGACTGGGAAACCCAGTCAGATGGGCGGGGTATAAATAATAAATTATTATTATCCCTAAGCTCTCTAGCACATGCAGAAAGCTCAGCAAAAAAGGTGGTGCTTTTCTCTTATTATGTATCATAGATAAATTAAAAAAGAAAGTACACTTGGTGAGCTACAGTCCGTCCGTCCGCCCACCCCCGAATTTGCTGCATCTCCCTGCATTGTAGGCCTTTCCTAAAGGCCTCCACTTCTCAGGAATTTCCCAGGAGAGACTTGTGGTGGGCAAGGGCACAAAGAAGGGCCACTAGCCCCTTACCCCTGTAGCAGGCATAGAACATCATAGCAGTAAGTTCCTGTGAGGGATTGGTCTCGAGTGTAGGGGGGGAAAGCTGTCAAAAATGCTGTCAAAAGAACTGAAGGTACTGCTTGAAGTAAAGCACATGAAATACTGCTGCAGTGAGACATTAAATAATGGAGTCAGTCAAAGACAAACCCTTTCTTTGCTTTAAAGAGTTAGTGCTTTCAGAATATTCGATCATCATTTCAAATATTTCACAATATTTGACTGGTGGATTGACCAATGATTTTTGACTAATCAAAAGGACAACTTCAACACGCATCTTGTTTTCTATTTATTTATTTTGATAGGGAATATCCTTTCAAAGCACTACAGCAAAAGCACTCCTGAAAGTTACATCCATGTGTCTTTCATAGCTAGACAACAGGTTAAAATTCAATAGACTTAGCCTCTTTTATCACTGTATCTGCAGCTCTTGAACTTCTGCTTGTCATGAGACATTTAAAACACAGAAACCCTGCCAGCAAATGTGAACCTTATCAGAAAACACACACATCATTATTGTCTAGTTTCATTTAGGGTTGGGTTTTTGTTTTAATACATAGTGGAGAGAGAGTGAGAGAGAGCAATGAAGCTAAAAGGAGCCTGGCTACTTTGAGTATTATTATTGGTTCCTATGTACTTCTACTCTTTTCCCTACGCATGGAGGGTTTCCCCAGGTGCAATAAGGAACTGGCAGTCATGCTAGAGAACCATTAATACTTTAGCTGCTTACTTCATTCCTTCCTCAAAATGCAAGGCAAAATGTGAGAGGAGAGAGAGACCTCAGAAGACTCAGGGGAAGGGTTTTGCTTCAATTTTTGCTGAGCTTTAGAGAAGATGAAAGTGATGTGGATCTTCACTGCTTCTATGCCTTGATTCTCTCTCTCTCTCTCTCTCTCTCTCTCTCTCTCTCTCTCTCTCTCTCTCTCTCTCTGTGTGTGTGTGTGTGTGTGTGTGTGTGTAAAAGAGAAAGAGACACTCAATCCTTTACTCCCCTGATTTCTTTGTGTATTTTGGGACTAAGCTAGATGTGGAATTAATGAATGCCATTAACAGACCCATTTTTTTGTTTGTTATGTAAATAGCAGGTAAGGGAAGCCTGAACAGTCTTGGAATGCTGGGAGTGAGAGGGGAAGTATGACTTTTTTCTGCCACAGTCCTGAGCTCCTGTTAACATGCAATTAACATGTTTGGCCCTCAAACTTGGATGGAGCAGGATTAGCCTCTTATGCAGAGCCTAGAGGTCATGCTTTCTTCAGATTGCCCTACAGGTCTTTTGGAACACTTTTCAGAGACACCTCTAGAAAGGCTCTATATACCGGGATGTAATTGAGTTAATTGAGATTTTGTTTTGCTCTTGACAACAAATAGAGTTCCTTCCAGGATACAGTCTAATGGGATAGCTCAGATCTAGAGTATTTATGGCTTGAACCAACCTTGCGGGCCTGTTTGCTCATTAATTTCCCCAGAGAAATCTCAATTTGGTATGAGTCTTTTGCTCATGCATGCCCCTTCCATTCACTACAAGTAGAAATTAAAGAGTGAATAGGCTATGCAGCATTTGTTTGAATGCAATACCTCCCTGCCCACCAACCTGTCCTTGTAAAGAATGGCTTTGTTTTACTGGGCTTTCAGAAAAATATCACGCTCATATAAATGCTGTGCTACCCCATTCACTTATTACTTTCTCCCTGTAATGAAGGGGCATGCATGCTCCAGAGACTCATAAAGGACTGGCATTTCAACCTATAAAGTAATGAGTGAACAGTGAGCCCAGGTGATCTCACTCCACGGATAAAAACCATTATTCTTTATTACTAATTGATCAGACTGAGTATAACAGAGCGTGAATTCTAGGCATACGCTTTTCAGTTGGAGAAGCTATCTGTAGGACAAACAAAGCTTTGGCCTTCAAAGGACTTGTACACACTATAAGGCATTGTGATTCTTGTGCACTAATTTACAGTTACTTTCTTTAATTGTTTGCATGCTGGTAACTTCTATTGTTTAGTTATGTGCTGGAGTAAACAGCTGTTTTGTAAGATACAAAATGAGATAAAAATGATGCAGTTCCCCTTACAATATTGATCCAAATTTTGTCATAGGCAATCAGTACTTCAGGATTCACTTGAATCCCAACATCATAGTTTGGGTGTGCACACATGTATGTATTACAGACAATGGCCAGTTTATGCATGTCCAATTGATGTGTGGCTGTGCATGCGCACATCACAACAACCCAGAAGTGGCTGGAAAAGGAGGTGGAACAGGCAGGCCGGGGGCAGAAGCGTTAAGTGTAACAGGGTGAAGTGGGCTTATACATGCTCCACTGTCACATGTTATGACCTGGAATGCAAGCCCCACACAAATCGAGGGTTGCCTATACAGTATTATCCCACCTTTCATCAATAGAACACAAGGCAGTGTATGTAATTTCCATGCATCAAGTGTCCCTTACTAAGGGAGTGTTGCCTGAATTAGGTACTGCAAATGAACAACAGCTGCATACCTCAGGTGTGAAAAAAGAAGGGTGGAGGATCACCCTTGTCTGTAAAGACCAGTGGAAGTTGGTGTGAGGAAAAGCATAAAAATGAAGGTGAAATTCATTAGGGCAATGGTTTAGAAGAAAACGTTAAAAGCTGAGTTGGGCAACACTTCTCATATTATGAAAGGATAAACCCCTAACTCTTATTGTAACTTTAGTGGCACAACTTGGAATATTATGAAAAAACTGGAGGGGAAAATGCATGTTGTTAAAATGTAATTGGCAATGAAAGAATCTCATAAGGGACCATCTATTTCCAAAGGCATTGAAAATGGCACCATGTAATACGTGGCTGCAATAAGGACTGATTGAATGATGAGTCGTGTAGCATTCTTTGGGTTGTATCCAGTGTTGTCTCTCGTACTGGTGGAAGGCTATTTGATCCAGAAAAGGCTTATGTCAGTGAAATAAGGACTGTTATTGCTGATCTCACTTGTCCCCTGAAGCCCCTGCCTCTACGCTGTTCCAAAGGATCCTAACCCTTTAGCAGTTTTGGGAGTGTGCAGGGAGCTGCACGGAGAGGAAGAACTAGTGAAAATAATCTCCCAGTTCTGTGGATGGATGTCACCACTAAAACAGCCATCTATCACAAGGAACACCATTGAATAGGATATTGTAGTTCTGCAAAGTTGTCCTTGGGTATATGTATGTTTAAACTGGGTGGAATTTTACACACTTGAGTAATATTGACTTAAACTCACAGAGGATGTGACAGAATTGACCCCAGTTTCTATAACCAACATTGGTACACACTAAAAGTCAAAATGATTTGCAGTATGTTGAACTAGAATCATTGTACAAGCACTAAATGGTTTATTCAGGCAGAAATCCTAATCCCACTTACCTGGGAGCAAGCCCCATTGGGTTCAGTAGTATTTACTTCTGAGTGGAGATGGTTAGGATTACGCTGTAAGCAAATGTTGAAAGTCATTTGCTGGCTGGTGCATACTTCAGGAGCATGATTGTATCTGTGGCAGTGTTGATTTTGCCCAACATGACAATGATTAATAAACAATTTTTCTTTTAAAATCATTCTCCATATGTCATAGAGGAATTCATAATTTATTTATTATTATATTTGTATATCGGGTGGCGCTGTGGCTAAACCACTGAGCCTAGGGCTTGCCGATCAGAAGGTTGGTGGTTCGAATCCCCGCGACGAGGTGAGCTCACATTGCTCGGTCCCTGCTCCTGACCACCTAGCAGTTCGAAAGCACATTGAAGTGCAAGTAGATAAATAGGTACTGCTCCAGCCGGAAGGTAAACGGCATTTCCGTGCGCTGCTCTGGTTCGCCACAAGTGGCTTAGTCATGCTGGCCACATGACCCAGAAGCTATTTGCAGACAAACGCCGGCTCCCTTGGCCTAAAGAGTGAGATGAGTGCCGCAACCCCAGAGTCATTCGCGACTGGACCTAACGGTCAGGGGTACCTTTACCTTTACCTTTTTATATTTATGTGGATCTAGATTATGGGTGGAATTTTTGGGACCATGCTTATTTCAGATATGATCAGTATTTCTGGATAGAATTGTCAGATTTGTAGAAACGAGAAACATATTTCCATGCACTACAGCAATACAGCCATTGTGGTAACAATAGGCAATACCTGAGGATTAAATAATGGCAATCTTTTACAGCCAGTTGTGCCAGTGTACAGTACTGATATATGTCATGCAGTACCATCTCTTTAGAAGTAAGTTCCACGGTGTTCAGTCTGTAATCCTGTACTCACTAACGAGAGAAAACCTCACTGAAATCAATGGAAGTTACTTCTGATTAATATTTATTCCACCTGTGTACTTGGAAGAAAGTTGCATAAAACTTAATGGGACTTCTTTATTGGGCTTTATAGTTGTCAAGGTGAGCAACTTATTTGAGAGAAATTGAAGTCAATACAAACAATATGTTTAGAACTGAACTCAAAGGCATGTATTTTGATTGATAAAATTGCAGTTGGTTCATGATTCCATATCATGAATAATAGAATTAAGCCTACTATCCTACCTTAGACCAATTTTCTACAAACTAGCACTGCATATTCTAATGTGGCATATTGAAACAAACAGTTGTTAAATCTCAATTATTAGACATTGAGAGGAAGAATAATTCAAATATTCATCTGACGTGTGTGTTCATATTTGTAGTGTTTCTGTTCCATTCATTCATTTGTGGAAACAGAGTTCTTGGGAAATGACATAAATCTACATGCTATAATTTTCCTGAGTGCTAGATATTGCATTTGTATATCTGACTTGGCTGAAACATTTCTAAATGGTCCCTTTGGCTACACATCTGAGGAGGCTCATAAACAGAAATAATTCCTTTCCAAGTCAATTATAACTCATGCTTGCTAAATTGATTCAAGATCTGCTTGTGTCAGACAAGTAACCTAATGAGTATTTTGCTTTTGAGGAAACCACATCTCAGTGCTTAAAGGGGAGATGAAGGATATGGAAACGAGAAGATCTTCATTTTTGTAGAATGACAGAATATGAACAAATGGAAGTTTTCTTCTAAGTGCTCTTTTGTGCATATGCCAGCTAGTTTGAGGTGTGACTTTAGTTATGAAGAAGAAGAAGAAGAGTTTGGATTTGATATCCCGCCTTTCACTCCCCTTCAGGAGTCTCAAAGCGGCTAACATTCTCCTTTCCCTTCCTCCCCCACAACAAACACTCTGTGAGGTGAGTGGGGCTGAGAGACTTCAAAGAAGTCTGACTGGCCCAAGGTTATGCTGTTGTACTCTCCTTTAATTTTTTTCCTCAGTAATATAAAAACATATCGTTAATATTTGCACATGTTTCTTACTTGGAGAACTGAAGTGATAGGATTCCAAGGTAATGGAAGACATTCTTTTTCACTAATTCTGAGTGCTGCCAGATGGCGTGTTTAATGAGCACTCATCTTGATGTGTTTGAAGCGAGATCAGATGATGCTGTCCATTTATTATCATTATTATGTTATATTTGTTAAATTTCTATATTTAATAAGCATTCACTCTGATTTGTTTATGGGATGGCTGGATAATGTTGCTTCAAAGCTTGTGGAACATGTTGGCAGCAGTTTGTCTTGGGAGACAATGGACGAGTGTGCCTTTGGGGGTGAAGACAAAGTGTTGGAGAGTTACAGCAGCTGCTGTGGCTGTAGAGCAGGCATGGCCAAACTTGGCTCTCCACCTGTTTTGAGACTACAATTCCATCATCCCTGACCACTGGTCCTGTTAGCTAGGGATGATGGGAGTTGTAGTCCCAAAACAGCTGGAGGGCTAAGTTTGGCCATGCCTGTTGTAGAGACTGATATGGAAAGACGTGTTTTGTTGCAGCTGGGCAGATGAAGGCATCCAGTTGTGCTGCTGCACCATGGCACTTGTTCTCTCTGTACTCCCCCCCCCCCCAGCAGTCATTTCTTCTCTGGTTACTGCTATGGATGCACAACCTGACTATCTGGGTCTAGGAACTTCAGTCATTTGCAGAGGAATCTCACATGACAGGGTTGATGTTACCAGCCTTCATGTCAGAGAACCAGTGTGGTGTAGTGGTTAAGAGCGGTAGTCTCATAATCTGGTGAACCAGGTTCGCGTCTCCGCACCTCCACATGCAGCTGCTGGCTGACCTTGGGCCAGTCACACTTCTTTGAAGTCTCTCAGCCTCACTCACCTCACAGAGTGTTTGTTGTGGGGGAGGAAGGGAAAGGAGAATGTTAGCCGCTTTGAGACTCCTTCGGGTAGTGATAAAGCGGGATATCAAATCCAAACCCTTCTTCTTCAAGTTTGCAGACATCTTTGTAATGCAGAGTTGGTCTTCCAACAGGCCTAGCACCTGAAGCCAGCTCCTTGTAGAGCATGTCCTTGGGGATTCTGCCATGCTCCGTGCCTCAAAGCAACCCCATACTTTCTACTGCATTTTCTCATCACTTTCTCATCCCTTACTGCAAACAGTCCAATCTTTGGAGAAAGTGTTTTTGTTGTGTAAGAGATCCAAATCAGCTTTAATTGAGCACCCTGAATTTGCCAGTATGTATTTGAATCCCACCTGAAAGTAGTGATATTCTGTAAGTGTGTATACCTACATCTGATTATACTGATGGTACCAGTAGTGTTTGAAATAGAATAATGATTCCCACATAGACAAAAGCGCCTAAGCTGATATGCATGTGGAATTTGAGTATTGCTGATTTATGAATGCCCATATCCAAATATTTTAGGATGGGGCAGTTGCTGGTGCAGATTAAGAATGCATATTGTAAGACAGAGGTTTTCAACCTTTTTTGAGTTCACAGCTCTCTTGCCCAACTACCTTCTTTCTGTGGCATCCCTGCAGGGCTCAGGAGCCCAGTTATGTTACCCCTTAACCTGCAGAGCTGGCAGCCTCTCACCCTTTTTCAAACATCCTCCCTTGTGGAGTGTTCCCTCAGCCTCCTCTCCCCTCTCCTTGAGAGTCCTCTGTGCAACCACTGCTGCTGCCTGTGGTCTCTGAGCTGACCCTCCCCCCTGCCCCAAAGAAAGGTGCCTGGAACTTGTCTGTCCATTCCCAATAGCAAGGACTGGCTGGCGGGGCTCCCTCACCAGCTTGCTTGCTTGCTTGCTCCAAGGCCGCCTCAACTCAACAACCAGCATCCCCCTGCCCCAGAGGCACCATTCGCTTGCAGTGCTTGTAGTCAGGGCTTCTGCAACAGACAGCTGTGCAAGCCTTTGGGAGGCAGAGATGTGAGACAGCATCAGAGGAGGGCGGGAAGGAATGAGGGACAGACGTCAGTATTACCTGTGGCACCCCTGGCCATTATTCAAGGCACCCCAGGGTGCCACGGCACGCTGGTTGAAAACCACTGTCCTAACAGATTAGGAAAAGCCTGTACTTTCCAGGTTCCTTATAATCTCTGCCTTCCGTGGTACATCTCTTTCATACCCTTTTAGACAAACATACACTTCACATAGTGGTTAATGTTTATACAAGTGCCTCTCTTGACTGCAGCTGAAGTTACTTCAGTCTGGTTAAGATGAGCAACCTGTTTATTCATGTTAAAGATTGTAAATCCTGGTTAAGCAAATACCTTGGATAGCTTCAACTCTGGTCAAGGCCTTTCCTGATATCTCTTTACAGCAGGGTTAAGAATTCCATGGGGTGGAATTTATTATAGGAGGGGAGGATCTAAGTATTGTCTTGCTACCAGCTTCTGATGGCATGATGGTTAGCAGAAAACCAGCATTATCAGGGCTGGTTCCAGGTTTGAAAGGACCTGCAGCAAAGTGCCACCACCATAAGTTTCTCTCCCCCCCCCCCCAAGTTATCCCTGATGGAAGCTGCTGTCTTTTGTGCTACTGGATGGGCAACTGATCAGTAGCCTGTGGAGAGGCAGTCATTATTTATTCCTCCTAGCTGTTCTTGCTTGGTTTATAAGCAGGTAGTTGATCAGTGCAGCTAGGAGAATTTGCTACTACTGCTTCCTCTTCTTCGCCCAGGCAGCTGTCATAGCTCCAACCCCCAGGAGGCCATAGAGGGAAGAAAATTGAGGTGGGTGCAGAAGCTTCAGCAACCATACAGTGATGCCAGCCCTTGAGCATTAAAATTATACTTCTCTTTTAAGTTGGGACTAGCTGCTACTAGATATGGGCATAAGAACTTGCTTTCTTTACAACTATTTATGCTTCTTAGTTAACTTGAATCTTGCTTCATTGCTGTCCATATTTCTGTTGGAAATTATGTGAAACTTATTTTTAAAGTGGCCTTAGCAAATGTGTTAGGTGGAGAGAGGAGTTTCCACATTACAATGGAGACGTTAGAAGGAGAAGCTTTTCATCTGACACATGGACACCACAGGCATTAGTATTAAGAGTGTGACACGCAGAAGGAGCACTGCTGAAATGTAAGAGTACTTGTTTAAAATAAAAGGCTAAGAGTAAGGAAGGATTTCTTCTACATTCCCATATTAATCCTTGTCTTCAAATATCTACTCCTGGCATTCTTCCTGATCAACAAAGATTAATATTTGTCTTAGTCTCTACTCCAGATTCCTCCAGTGCATGAAATGCTTTACAAAACGCCATCCAACTGGAAACTAAGCCAGTTCAGCTACTTAGCTTCTGACAGTCAGGAACAAATAGGGTGACGCAATCCAGGGGAACCTGAATTGCTTAAAATCAGCCCCAGATGAAGGTACCAATAAAATAATTTATTTTTAATGGGGATGCTTATTGTCCAGAATGTGATAAAGGGAATTTTAAAAAAGTAAAATTTGTATTTTTCAAATTATTTCATGTTCAGCAAAAAACAGAAGGCAATTTATTAGATAGGCAATTCCTACTCCACTATCTGCCCTCTCATGTGAAAATTCACTTAACAAAATACAAATAATTATGCCCAAAGCTCACTATATGCATGGCTGATTCAGCTATCTGAACAGCCAGAGTTTTCCCTGACTTTTTTTGTTTTGCTGGTTGGTGACAGCCATTTTCCGGTAGACCATGGAGAGAAGGAAGGGGAAGAGAGATTGGACAAATAAGGGAGCAGGACAGTTTTTCCTTTGTCTCTCTTTTGCTGGTTGGCTGCAGCCATTTTTGGAAGCAATTGGGGGGGGGGTTATGGCATATAAATGTCCCCATAGGATATAATGGAAATTGTGAGCTCGTTAAGCAAACGCTCACCTAACATAACAATTTAGTGGAAATACATTGTGTTCAGAAAATGAGACCTGTTTGTGTTTGTTCTGTAGCATAGGGTAGGAATTGAACTTGCCAGGTGTGAAAATCTAATGATCACTTTTGCTGTTGTTTAGTCGTGTCCGACTCTTCGTGACCCCATGGACCAGAGTATGCCAGGCACCCCTGTCTTCCACTGCCTCCCGCAGTTTGGTCAAACTCATGCTGGTAGCTTCGAGAACACTGTCCAACCATCTCGTCCTCTATTGTCCCCTTCTCCTTGTGCCCTCATTTTTTCCCAACATCAGGGTCTTTTCCAGGGAGTCTTCTCATGCAGTGCCCAAAGTATTGGAGCCTCAGCTTCGGGATCTGTCCTTCCAGTGAGCACTCAGGGCTGATTTCCTTCAGAGTGGATAGGTTTGATCTTCTTGCAGTCCATGGGACTCTCAAGAGTCTCCTCCAGCATCATAATTCAAAAGCATCAATTCTTCGGCGATCAGCCTTCTTTGTGGTCCAGCTCTCACTTCCATACGTCACTACTGGGAAGACCATAGCTTTAACTATATGGACCTTTGTTGGTAAGGTGATGTTTCTGCTTTTTAAGATGCTGTCTAGGTTTGTCATTGCTTCTCTCCCAAGAAGCAGGCGTCTTTTAATTTAATGACTGCTGTCACCTTCTGCAGTGATCACGGAACCCAAGAAAGTAAAATCTCTCACTGCCTCCATTTCTTCCCCTTCTATTTGCCAGGAGGTGATGGGACCAGTGGCCCTGATCACTAGGAGTTGGAATTTAGCATTTGAAGGTTTTATCTTCTTCCCATTTCTCATTAGGTGAGAACCTAGGTTTTGCAGAAATTTTCATGCCATATGCTTTGGTGACTTTTAGAGGGGTACAGTCTTGTTTGTGGTGGAGCAGGACATGCTTTGGCCGATTGCCAAGGACACACTGCATTGGCAGGACATTAAATTCCAGCACAGCATGGCAAGACAGGCACCCCATTTCAATTCAGGAGGTCAAAATGTAGAAACTGTCACTTACTGTATTATGATCTGTTCATCAAAATGTTCATCTGAGTGTAAATACTGCCTATCTGTACTGCATTGCTTTCAAGGGGATGCACATTCAGATATTTATTCCTAGGTTGTTTGGTGAGCATTAGCATCCCAGGCCATCCTACTAGCATCTGTCCACAAATACCTAAATTATAGACCCAGAACCAGAAAACTGCATGGAAGCCTCTTGATTGTCTAGCTTCAGGTAGTCAACAGGAAGAAGATTGTTTTAAAAAGAAATAATGCTGAAGCAACTGCCATAATGGCCAGCAAAGATGTGTGGTAGAGGTAAAGAGGCCTGCAATTCCTTTTCATACAAAAGGAATGACCAAAAAAATGGTCCAATGGCCAAAATAAAGTCATAAAATTTATACACCACTTAATTGTAAAAAAATTACAAAGCAGTTTACAAAAGATAAAACAATAAAACTAGCCAAGAAAAATCTACAACGCTACTTTAAAACTTAAAATTCTAAAACAGATTAAAACAGGAATGTTTTTAGCAGGTGAAGGCTACTGCTTGATCTCAATAGGCAGGGAGTTCCAAAGTGTCAGTGCTGCCACACTAAATGATCAAGTTATTACAAATGTGGAACGGGGATTGTGTGGCAACTGTAGTTGTGTAAGTTCCACTGATCAAAGCAGTCGGGGGGGGGGCACATGTAGAGTAAAGCAGTCTCATAGGTAAAATCAAACTACATATTGTCATTACTACTGGGGGAAGCAAAATACCCAGAGGATTATAATTTTGTGGGTGAGAGAAGATTAACATTTATGGTCTTGCAAAATCTTTTACTGTTTTAGCCAGTGGAAGTAAATGAACTCATTTAAAAACTGAGGGCTTATTGATGACTTAGTGTATTACAAGATAAATGTGGCATTCTTAGTTGTTTTGAGGGAGCCTTTTTTTTTTTTTTACTAGAAGTAATATACTCTGGGACAATTGTGTTTTGACCTGACCATTCCAGTTGCTATGTTATTCATGAGGAGACTATAAGCTTACATTTAAGTAGCTGCATAGAATGGTTGGGCTTGAAATGTGTCTTTATTTTTCAATTCACTATTTTGCATTCCGCTTCCTCTCCTAAACCTTATTCTTAACAAACTCACAGATTCTGGAGATGGGGGCTGATGCATATTTATGATTGTTCACAAGAGATAGTACTTGCCCTGCTGTGCCCAGATCTCTTTGGCCCATGCTGTGCCTTTGGGTCCAGAGAGAATTTGAAGAAAGAAAGCTGTCCTGCTTCCCAGAGAGGAAAAGATGCAGACTCTCATCCCCAAAACTAGTATTAATCCCTCAAAGCCTTGAGAATTTGCTCCTATCTCAAGATCAGAGGTGAAGGGGGTACTAGTGTCAGTGTGCATAATTGCATGAGATGACCTCTGTTCCCAAGAAGTGATCTCTCAGACTGTCCTCTGCAACTATAATCCTAAATTGAGGGTAGACAATGTGGTGCCCTCCAAATCCTGTTTGGCTACAACTCACACCAGACCCAGCCAGCATGGGCAATAGTCAGGGATGGTGGGAATTGTAGTCCAGCAACATCCAGAGGGCACCAAATTAGCTAAACACACTGCTTGGTGAGTAAGCCCCATTGAGCACAGTTCTGAGTAAATTGGGAAATGATTGCACTATTATGTGTTTAATTTTACCCTTTTTCCCATGTTCCTTTTTTAAATACAGCCAAGCTTTATAAAATGTGTAAAAAGAAGTAGAGAAAATCCCAGTGATCTGTAAGCTGTCCATAGAATTTTTGTTCTTTGTTTGGATCATTTGGCATTTGTATAAACACTATGGTTTAGTGTTGTGTAAGACATTGGTGGTCTTCTCTCTTCTCTTCTCTTCTCTTCTCTTCTCTTCTCTTCTCGTGTGGCCACAAGAAAATCAGGAGCTTTCACTTGAATTTTAAGCTAGGCAGTTAGTGCTATATATGAACAAGGACAAACTCTGATTGTCTTAGCTATGGTCTACTGAGACAAGTCAACTTCACAGCCAGATGGGCGGGGTATAAATAATAAATTATTATTATTATTATTATTATTATTATTATTATTATTATTATTATTATTATTTATTACTAATTTATGAAGGTTCTTTCTTAAGGGGGGGACCCTTAGTTTGGGGAATAGCTGTAGATCAGTGATAGAGCCCGTGCCTTCGGTGCAAAAGGTTCAGTCCCCAACATATTTAGGCAGGGCTGGGAAAGATGCTATCTAACACCTTTCAGAGCAGCTGCTGCCAGCATCAATAATACTGGCCTGGATGGACCAGTGGTTTAACTTGGTATAAGGCAGCTTCCTGTGTTCATCATTACTGTTATTATATTTCTATTCCACACTTCAGCTCAAAAGTTCCCAAGGCAGTGCCTAACAATATATTAAATTCACAAATCTGCACAGTAACCATAAAACTTACAACATCAAACAAATCCTA
The DNA here is from genome assembly GCF_965112155.1 of Podarcis liolepis. NCBI lineage: Eukaryota > Metazoa > Chordata > Lepidosauria > Squamata > Lacertidae > Podarcis > Podarcis liolepis. The sequence goes on from NC_139564.1 coordinate 50,070,742, forward strand.
AAACAGAACAACAAAACATCAATAAATTCACTCAATCCAGCGGAAATCTCTCCCGGGAGCTAAATCCATGAGCCAGGCAAAATAAATTTACCTTTATCTGATTTCTAAAAGCAGTGTTTGGGACAACTGGATCTTTCCGAAGAAGAAATTACACATGCAGGGTGCTACAACCGATAAGATCATGCTCCACATTGTCACACCTTGAGATAGGCCCTGCTCAGAGGTTATTCATATCACACAGATCACCAGGCATGGGATAACAGTTAACAAGGTTTAGGGTTGGGCTGTAAAGCTAAACTGCGGTTAATTTTAAAAAGTGTATATGTCTGAATTCTAATGCTGCGCTAAAGGAGATGCAGAGTGGGAGGAGCAGACAAGCCTGAAGTTTACACACGTCGCTAAGTTCTAGCCAGGGTCTCTAATTATACAACTCAAGCCTTTGAAACAAAAACCTGTACTTTTCAAAACATTGGGGGGTAATATCCGAATTAATAGGAACATTAGTTTACTGAATTTCCACCACCAGATATGTATTCTGGTAAAATGAGAGTGTTTGAAAAACAGAGTTCATAATGGAAATGACAGCTCCACCATAGTACTGTCAGAGCTGCTGGAACAACAGTATTTAAAACGCCATAAAATTAAAGACTTAGCACATTTACATTTTCTTGCTACAGAATGATAATATGACCATGAAATGCAGGCTTGCTTTTATAACTAAATTCTGTGCCATAAGTCTAGGCCATAGTGGAAATAAGAACTTTCACATCTACAGCAGTAATTTCTTTTAAAAACAGCATTTCATCTAAAGCCAGTCTTTCCCTCCCCCAGTCATCGCAGAGGTGTTCTGAAATCTTTATCGGTGACAGATACAAACTTAAATTACTGTCTACTGGAGTATTGAAATAGGGCTGCTTTATATAGCTACACTTGTGTTTAATGTTTCACTTAATACATTGCAAGTGCTTATGCCTTAGCGATTCAGTTATTCTTAAAACATATTGAAGGTTGTTTTTTTAACAGCCTGTGGCAGTAAATTAATTGTATATAACAATTACTGTGGTGAGCATTTAAGAACAGTCATCCCCACATTTTCTGCCAAACCTTTTGGAAAAGAGAGTGTAAATGGGGGAGGGGGCTACCCCAAAGTCTGTTCTACCATATTGACCTTTTGAAAATTATTGCTAGCATTTTATACACATTTGTCTCATACTATTAGTTTAGCCCAATACTTTTGTATGATGAGAAGACTATTTTAAGCTTTTCATCAATTTACTTAGAAGGTTATCTTGGAATATTTTATCCAACTAAACCTTTTATTGTCAAAGCATTACTAAATCTACAGGATTATTTTGTAACACACGGCTTTAAAAGAGCCTTAAAAATTTACAGAAGAGTAAATGGTCATTTTTGTAGTGTTACAACAAATAATAAAAATATGTTCCTGCAACCAAGTAAGATAATAATTGTGGCTGTCTAATAAAATTCTAAGAAATCATATACATTAACGTACTTATCAATCTCACGTTGCAGCCATTACCTGGTTCTTACTCCATGAAAAACTTTAAACTCTTGTTTGTAGCTGCAATTATTCACCCAAATTCAGCATGAAAGCTTTTGTGGTGTCAGCTGAACCTCGTGGGTGTGACTTATGAAGATAGGAAACTATAGTGGGGATTAAGAGGGAACAGCAAGGCAAAAGATATACCAGTGAAGCAGTTAGTGAGATGAGGAACAAGTCCCAGTCACCATCCTCCTGCAGAAGGTGGTCTGGAGAGGGGGTCTGGTTCTTAAGGATGGACCTGGATACCATGCTTATCTGTATTTATAGCAGCAAACAGTTCACATACCATTAGACCTAACAGACAGGTTTCGCTTAGAACTTATAACTTCCTTGAGCAATAAGAAATCAGTTAAATTAAATGAAAATCTTTTCAATCCACTTTACATTTTAGCCTTTGAATGTTATGCATATTCATCAATTTAGTAAAATAATGCCATCTGTACAAGATCTAAAATAAGTGCAGATTTTGCTGTTAAAACAGAAATGCACATTAAAATATTTTCTTTAAAGGATTCTCCTACATATCTTTGAAATGTAAGCTTTTAGGAACCCCATCTTCCGTAACACACCACAGTTTGCTGGCAGGGGCATACTTTGTTAAGTGTTTTTTTCATATTCTTGTATGGCAACACCAAGCTGTTCTTAAGTCTAATATAGCACTTGTGCTTTCTTTTCTTCATCAAAGTGACATACATGACTTAAATTTGCCAGAGAATTTCAGGACCAACTCCAGGTTTTTGCGGGCCATGGGTTACAAAAATTTCAGTAGGCATCCATATGATGCTGTCCCTTACTCCTCTAACCACATCCCTTCTTCCTTAACCTTCCAACCACACCCATCTCTTCTCTAGCCTTTCCCTTCTGTTCCTTCCCTATAAATACAAAAATTGTCCAACATGACAGTCCTGTTCTCAAAGAACAATTTACAGTTTTGAACTTCACAGCTTGCCTTTTACATATTTTTTAAAAGAAAACTTCAAAATACCAACAGCATGCAAGCATATCTACACCAATCTAGTTTCAAAGAAGAATCCATGAAAAAAGGGTAAAACACACCAACTGGCAAAATTTGCGTAGGATTGGGGTGAAAGAATAGATCAGAGCAGAATAGAGTATGCGGTCCTTTACTCTAAATTTAGTGCGTCATACTTCTGTGTAAACATGAAGAGAATCAGAGTGCACATCTTTCCCTAAAAGTAACTAAGCCTGCAATTCTATACCCACACACTTCAGAGTAAGGCCCACAGAAAACAGTGGGGTTTACTTCTGGATGGACATAGAATTATAATTTTTCAGAATGCCCATTGTGGGGGTGGAACTAAAAAAAGCAAATTTTATATTAATAATTGTAGCATATCAGACTGTGTTATATCTAGTATTTTTCTTATTAAACTATATAGATAGTTCAGTAATGGATAAACATAAGGAACCAATTTCATACATGTTGTCATCAGATTATTATATGCCGGTAAATGGAGAGCATAAACTACACAAACAACAAAATAACAAACTGATAAATGTTGGGAGTATTGCTTTAATCAATAGCAAAAATTGAGTAAAAAAAGCAAGATAGTTATGGGGTAAATGGAAGCTACTTATTGATTATTGTATAGTAAATCCATTACTTCCACAGTCAAATTGAGGTTTTAGATTATCTTCAATTACAGTACTCTGTTAGGTCCTTTGTAATTATTCATATGTTTGAACAAACATCTTCAAATTCATGATCAAGTTTAAAACTTGTTGATTTTAGTAATGTGTCACATATACTCATTAGTGTGTGTGTATATCACACACTTTTGTATATAAATGTTTTATTTGTTTGTGTGTATGTATCATCCCTCTTCTTATTCTATTTGAAAAGCTCTGCAGATCTTAAAATTTGTTAAACAGTAGATTTTCCTTCAGCTGGTGCCATTTAAAAGATGACACTGTTATTCCTCTCTTTTTATTCTCATCACCTCATACTAGTTTTTATTCTCATCACCACATAGTAGATGTGCAATGTTGATCTCTTTTCTTGCCTCAGCCACGTCATACAAATTTGTGAAGTTGCCTTGTACAGAATCAGACAGTTGGCCCCTCTCGCACAGTAACTCTCTGCTGCACATTACAGCAACTCTCCAACATGCCAGATATTTTTCTTCCAAGCACTGTACCTGAGAGAATAGTCACTAAATCTGGAACCTTAGGAATGCAAAGCATGTTTCAGCTTGTGAGCTATTGCCCATCCCTCCTCCTCTATCACATTTTTGTCTCCATGTTTTCTGGCTGTTGGCATAATCCCTATCAACATATATATTTTTTATTTTCCAGACCTCCTTGGAGTTTCAGTCTGTCATAGTTGGTGCTAATATAGTTAAATTAAGTCCTGTTGTTGTTTTTTTTCACTGTTGAAATTGATTGCATTCCCAGGATAGGTTGGGAGGAGAAGCTGACACAGAAAATTCAAATGAGCTACTGAATATTTAATGAAATTTTTGGTTGAGCTTCATGGTAAAGCTTATCCTCAATATTCTGCTTTTTCTACTCCTTGCTATCTTGTAAACTTCCTATCTCAATTCAACTCACTATTGGAACCTTTTCTCAAACACCATTAAGACCTCAGACTAGTTTAAATAAAAAAGAAAAACCTCTCTGCTACTGTAGGTATGAGAACTAAGCTTACACTCTTGAATTTACATTGTCATTGTGGAAGTTGCTTTCAGGCAAGAAAAGCTGTTGAAAAAAATCACTTATCAAATGATTAAATAACATACTCTAAAATATTTAATAACTTGTTGTAAAATTAAGTTTGCTTTTCTTAAATGAAAGAAACGATCTATTAATTTTTCCAATTAATGATATTTTTCCACTTGAAAGAGCTTTCATATTACCTGTGAACATCTTTAAATAGATTCCATGTGGTTTGTGGTTAATTAAGAGAACCACTTATTAGCATCATAATCAGCATGATTCTGCCATGCTCTAATAACGAAGCTTCTTCCTCTGCAAAATCGATATCTGTAGTACAGATATGAAAAAGCATACGGAATGTGGTCATCAAAAGATAGTTGTTGCTAACTGAAGCATGTCTGAGCAGCAGAACTTGCAATGTCATAGGTATATCTTATTGAAATTAGCATTTATTATTCAATATTTAAGCGGGAGTGCCAAATAATCTGAAGTAAAATGAAAGATTCCTTTCACCTGCATATACAAATTATGTGAGAAAGTTTTGGAAAGAAACAGGATGTAACATTTGGCTGTTCATCCAATCTAAAACTTGTTAATGCTTGAAGACTTTCTACTATGTTACATAATTGCCCCATCTCATCAGGCAATAAACTGGCAAGGGGTACTGCTAAAAAGCCAGTGGTGAGTCAAGTTTGGTCAGCACAGGAATAGTACAGTCCATTTAGGATCAAGGAAGCCTTGCCTCAAGGAAACAATGAACTTACATGGGGCTTTATGGCTAGAACACCTGCAGGAGGAAGAGAGGGTACAACAGCTCTAAGACAGCAGAGGATAGCTTGAATGTGAACATTACCTTCGTACAGTAGCCTAGTGTCTACACACATTTCTATATTCTTCTCTGTCCTCCATCCAGGCAAGCAAGATACAATAAAAATCAAGGATACATTCTAGCCAAACAATAGCACCTGGGATGTGAAGCAGGGCCAGTGGGTGGTATGGTCTGAGCTCTGAGGGCCAGATAGAGAGACCTGAATGGTTGCCAAAGAATGTTGCTGCATTGATACATAGCAAACACTCTGGCAAGAGGGCACTGCTTTCAGGCCAAACTGATAGACTCTGGTGCATCTCATCAACTTTAATGTTTTGCCTTGCCTCTTTAATAGCTAGGCTTGAACTGATGTTAAATTGAACTGAAACTCAGGTCCATTGCCAATGGTGCTCTAGGGAAGCTAGAAAATAGAACTTATAAAAATCTCAGGCTGCCTTGAGACATCGGGCTCTTTGAGTGAAACCAGTGTAGCTGTTGTGACCAATTTATGGCTGGTCCAAGACATTTTGCTACTTCAGGCAAAGAACAAGATGGTGTCTCCCCATTGCCCACCCCCCTCTGAAGCCTGGTAGACTAGCTCTTTTTTTTGTCAGTGGTCATAGAAAGTATCATCCAGCATACCTAAGGGTTAGGGGATGCTGGTCAAGCCATGTAACACACACAGCACTGTTGTGCAGCGGAGGGGATTGCCTGGGACTGAAGAGAAATTCTTGGTGTGGCTGCTGCCCCCCCCCCCAGCATCACCACCACCTGAGGTGGTGCCTAATGGTAGTGGTAGCACTGGATTAACCAGTTATACACCTTGATGGTAAGTAGGAATAGGTCATTGATCTCCTAGTACTGGTTTTGTCTTCTTCCAGGAAAGTTCTTGGTTTCTGAGTTAGGCTCTGAGTGGGTTATGACACCATTTGCAATAGAAACACTGTGCTCTAGAAAAAGCTGTTCTTTCTTCAAGGTAGCCCAATGCATAAGCTTTTCAAGACTCCCCTCTCTCCCCCCCACCCCATTACTTTATAGAAGAAAAGGTTCCCTGCGAGAGACAAAGATAGCTCGATCAGCAGGAGGCATATGTGTTACAAAAATATTTTTCCCACCAAGCCAGGCACCCCTCCATTCCTCAGACAGCTCAATTTGTTCTTTTCTCTAACACAACTGACAGATGTATACAGATCAGGTGTTCTCTGTTGAAGAAAGAGTGCTTCATGGAAGAATGCTTTTTAACTCTAGCTGGATTTTTTCCCTGGAAATTCATTCTCTGTTTTTGATAGTGTTGGGTTTTGAGTTACAGATTTTGGAACTGCAGCTCCCATCCTCGCTGACCATATTGATGAAAGCTAGAGTCCAACAACATCTGGAGGGTCACGTCTCCTGTCCCCTGCTATGGAATTTTCCTCTTACTGCTCTGAGAGCTTGCACTTCTGCAAACATTTGCAGAACACCAGAGTTGGTTATTTGCCTTCTGTTCTCTGCATCCAATACTTTCTGCTTCTGAATTACTAGTATCATGCTAGTGTATCAAATCCATTATCTCTTTGCGTAGAAGTGCTCGATAAGCACAATCACTCTGAACAAAGAAGAATACAATAGCCTTTTAAATCCAAACATATCTGAAAAGAGGAAGAGGCCACTTATCTGTGTGTCTTACTCTGTGGCTTGTTGCTATTGCAGCTCTGGCATATTAACACAGCCCTGCCTGAAGGATAACACTGCTGTGCGATCAGTACTTTAGAGCTTTCTGTCCCCTAAACCCCTGCAGCTCAATGCTTTGTAAAAATCGTATTCTTAAAAATACTTCTCCAGCAGCTGCCCATGGGCAGTGTCCCAGCAGTGCCTAATAGGCTACCTGTTATAGTAAAAATAGCTCTTCTAGCTGATATAGCAAGATGAAACCAAGTTTCTCACAGAGGGGAGTGTGCGTATCTGTGTGACTGCATTCATACTCTTTCTCCTTGCTGCACATACTGGTGTGCCACAGTTTCAGACAGTACTTATTCCCTGACAGCTTTGTGGAGCAAAGGAAACAACCATACTGCATTTATAGTTGATTCCTCAGATGTTGAGTAATCTGGTTTTTGCACTATGATTTTTTGATCTGCCCATTATGCATGGCAAAGACAGAATGTAGCATTTCCGATAAATTAAAAATTACAATTAAAAATGTCAATGCTTTTCCAATTAATACCGTAGCATGTAGCCTAGCCTTCTTTGAAAGGACTGAATTTGAGGACAAGATCCTTTTGATTGTTATGTTCAATTAACAAGCGTGTCAGAGATTTGTTTAGTTCGGCAACTGCTTTGGAAATCACATAAACAAAATTGGGTGTAATGCAAAGTAAAACATGAGCCCTGAATAGTTGACATTATAAATTTAGGTGATTTGTCTTAAACATCCTCACTGTCGTTCTCTGACAGAATCCTATTTCTAACACTTTAGAGAATAATAAAATTGACAAGTCCATATCTCTCTCTCATTTATTTTGGAAAGCAGTAAGGAGTGAATGTTCATCTTCATAGTTTTCTCTATCATATGCTCATCTTTGTGGCCGTAATTTATTTATTTATTGTGCCCTAAGCAGATGGGAGTTTAAGATTTTTAACAGCTCTAGTATATTGAAAGAGGAGGAATACAAATCCCGTTTTCCTCCTTGTCAAGAAGGAGACATAAAATAGAAAATGTCATTTTAAGTATCTGAAGGAGGGGTGGGAGAAGACAGATCATATATTGGACCTGTCAAACATGACAGGCACTCTTTAAGCTGTATATGACAAATGAGTACATGTAAAGTCTCTCGCTCTATGCTTTTTGGCTGCTCTTGATTTACTATGGACAATTTTAATTACTCTACAGGGCTATGTGTGTATGCCAACTGTTAGGAGAAACATTTGTTTTACAGTACTAGATTGATCAATGTATTTGTGTGTAGAGAAATGGTCTTAAGTATGTACTACTGTAATTTGATATGGACAGATTTTATTGATACACGACCCAACACCCACATAAGTACATGCGCATGCGCACACATACTTTATTTCAAAAAAGAAGAGAAGTCAGAAGGGAGGGTTGAAGTAGTTATGGAAGCAGAATGCATAAACATACCTATCTGTTCATGGATAATTGATGTGGATTTCCTAGGACTGCAACCATTTTCTCAGGTTGCGCTTCTAGTCTTATGATTCTATAAACATGGTAATAGAATTATGCTTACATGTACACTCCTAAATAATGTTCTTGTGGTACAGATGTTGCCCCTTCTTTTCCTTTGCTCTTTTGGAAATCCTACTGTTCCGTGCAACCTGTCTGATTGTTGTCTCTCAGTTATATTGTTGGATGGTGGATATTATGTTGTTTTTATTATATTTTTATTACAAAATCACTCTGGTGTCTAGTAGGATCACAGGCAGTTTAGATTTTAAATAAATAAAAAATTGGTATTCTGATTAGATTTGTGTGGGTTTGGTAGACTGATCAGCATTGTTTGTAAGTTGGCTTTATAGTTAATTAAGACATTTTATATTCTGCTGTCTGTTTTCAGTCTATCTATTTTTCTTCCCAAGATTACTGGATACAGAGCTAATAAAAATTCAGGGTTGCATAGGCATTTGGTGAATTTGATGTATAAGATTTATTTGGGGCTAAAAATCTTCACTTTTGTGCATTGTGAAATCAGTAGGCACAAGTCTATTACAAGTGGTTGGAATTGGATACCGTTTATACATTTGTAGGGAGATAAAATGAAATGTTCTGACATTCCTATACAATGTGCAACTTGGCATGCTTATTTCTGCTAAAGGTTTTATTCTGGGATGGGTTGGCAGGAAGAAAACTATGTTACATACAGCACTTAAAATACATATTGAACAGATTAAATGCATTTCTTGAAAAGTCTTTCTTGAAATGCATTTCTTGAAGTTTGTCTTTGTTATTTTCAGAATTACTTATTTTATAATAGATCTACAAACCTAATCTGTTCTGTACCTATTGTGAAGTTTCAGAATAGTTAATTCCCCTCTTGTACCCTATTCACATGCCTCCCAAGGCTAGTGCAGACATGACTGTTTGCATTCGCTCATAATGTTAAATCATGGCGTAGCCCTACATGAATTGACTTCAAAGAGCCTTAGTAAACCATTTAGAACCAACTCTGGTAAATGTAACAAGAAACGGGGTTATTGAACTGGTTGCTTTAAACTAAACTGAGTTCAATTTAAATTAGGATCCCTGGTTAGAACATAATGCTGTTCTGTAAAAGTGAAGCTAATTTGCCAAAGCCCTCTTCCTGGCCTGCACAGGAGCCTAAAAAATCCCCTTCACTTTTCATGTTGGCCTCAACTATGATCAACACTAAACAGGATTTTGAAACATGTCATCTTCAAATCCTGGCTAAGAGCAAACCTCAGATGGAACTAACCATGATTAAGGCACACGCCAGTTTAAGCCGTAACTATGGTTGAAAGAAGGGACGCAGGTGGTGCTGTGGGTTAAACCACAGAGCCTAGAGCTTGCTGATCAGAAGGTCGGCGGTTCGAATCCCTGCAACAGGGTGAGCTCCCGTTGCTTGGTCCCTGCTCCTGCCAACCTAGCAGTTTGAAAGCACGTCAAAGTGCAAGTAGATAAATAGGTACTGCTCCGACGGGAAGGTAAATGGCGTTTCCGTGCGCTGCTCTGATTTGCCAGAAGCGGCTTAGTCATGCTGGCCACATGACCCAGAAGCTGTACGCCAGCTCCCTCGGCCAATAAAGCGAGATGAGCGCCGTAACCCCAGAGTCGGTCACGACTGGACCTGAAGGTCAGGGGTCCCTTTACCCTTTGCCTTTATGGTTGAAAGATACTGAAGATGATACTTCCATGTTTTGGTGAGTTTAGATAATGCGAAATTCTCATGATGTTCAGCCAGCATTATGATAAACTAATACATTTTTTAAAATAATAATGCAGCAAGGAGTGGTAATGTTAATTTAAAAAACAAAAACAAAAAACCTACAAAACACATATGTACAGACCAAACCTAACTGTATAAAGCTGGTGTAGATTATGTCAGCACACAGTACACTGGTGTAGGTTCCCCCTATTCAAAACTCCGTTCAGGAGGAATTTGACTTACAACCCAGTTCCTCTGGGTTTAATCACATTGCCAAACTGAAAGTCTCACTTTGCCCCATGCTGCCCCCAGAATGCTTTTGTGGGGAACTGAGACTCAGTCAGGGTGAGGGACTTACTTCAGCATAGCCCTGTATCAGCCAGGAAACCTGAAGATCTACTAAATCTGAACTCTGTCATGCTGAGTTTGGTCATGCTTTCAGGCAGTAGTCCTATGTACACTACGTATATCCCCACAGTTTTGCACATACATTTTTTGTTGCAAGGACTTCATCCTCTCAGTAGTAAAATTCCAGTCATTGCTATAAATAATTCTGAGCTCAAATCCAAACTTGCTTTTTAAAAATCTTTTAAAAGTAGTATGTACAGCATTGCTTCTCCAGCCATTTGAAATGGAATGTTATCAGTGGATTTGATGAAGTCTGGCTTTCAAACTTTTATCATAGTTTTAAATCCCCATGCAAAGCCTTGAACTTGTTTCTACAGTTGTGTGCAATTCCAAATATCTCATTATCAATTTGCTAATATAGTGTGTTTGCTGCTTTCACAGCTCTCAGTGAATATTTTATGTTTGAACGATGATACTTAGTAAGCAGTTGCCACACTGCAGGCATTGTCAATAAGATTCAAATAGTTCACTTTTTAAAAAAATCCTGGGAATTAAGCTGACTTTAGTGCCTCAATTATAAATCAGTGCAGTCTTTCAGAAATGATGCACCATGTTTGATCCCCTTGCCCTGCCCACTATTTGTTGAATTTTTGTATTAACAGACATTTCTCATTTTATGTGCTCCTGATTATGGAACATAAAGTTAATTAAATATTATATATCTGGCCTGTTCCTTCTTTTATCTATAGATAAATGATACTTGAAGTTTCTAGTATCATCAGTGTTCATGATGTTCATTGGAACTATGTCCCGGATGATTATCTGAACGGTGTATGCTTTCACTTCCGCAAGACCTCAAAGTATTTGGGTCACTGCACAATGAAATACTTTTTAGGTTGAACATATCCCATAAGACACTCTAGAAAAGAACTGGCAACCAAATAGCAAAGTGAAAATGTAAACCTCGGAGTTTTATATGTTTAAAAGGATTTCCCGAAGAACAAAAATAAGAATGCATTAGCTGTGATCAACTTTAACTGCTTTGGTTTAGATTACCGTACTTTTGACCTCCTTAAATGCATCTGCTAGGCATATATCAAAATAAATAAATACTGTTCCTATTATAAAAGCTGATCAATAAAAATATGCTGTTTTTGCAGGAAACTTATTAATATGATACATGATACATGACTAACCCATTCCTCTCAAAAGAGATGTGTATTGTAATTAAAGTCTTCCTGTTTGTATCACGTTTTCTATCAGATTTTCTTGGTTTCTGTTTATTTGAGTCTAGAAAAGAATTTTCTGGGGACTGTTTGCTTTCTGCTCTCTAAAACCACACAAACTGCTATTCTCATGGGGTTATACTTGTGCCTTCTTCCTATTTCACGATAAGCTACAAACTTCCATAATCTGCTGTAACCAAGGTGTAGCAAAACACTACAGTTTGTTGGTGGTTCTGAGACACTCCTCAATGATGCAGATCTAACATGCTTAACCTTTGTCTTAATTCTGCATATCTAGAATGAAGCATTTGTCTTCCCCTAGGTTGGAGTCTTGGAGAGAAACTGGGGCACTCACTTTTAAGATGAAACTGGCACATCTCAAGAAACAGGGACATTGCAAGATATAGTCCAGTCAATGCTAGTATAGCATCAAATCTGGTTGTTCTGTCGAGAGCCGGAGAGCTCCCTATGACCAGTGTTGGCTGGAATACTTTATGTAGGCTGACCAGTTAGATATCACTTTTTGGCTGTCTGTTCCTTTAAAGGCTGCACTTTCCCCTCCCCTCCACATCTCGTAGAATAATTAAAAGTGGTGGAGAGATGGCTTGCAATTGCTTTTTCACTCTATGATCCCATGGTGATATAATCAGATGTGGCCATGTTACGGTGTTATGGTGGGCAAAATAAGTTCCTCAACTGGCCTCACTCTGGGAGACAAAGAGGAAATGCATCTCTGTGTGCAAGAAACTGGGTCGATACATTCTGAGTTGCCACAATCTGCTAACATTTTCCTTGGCAAGAATTTCAACTCCACTTATGAATGTGGGTGGAGCTAGAGAATGCAGATGGCGATGTCATCCATTCTCACTGCACACTTTTCAGTAGAATGTGTATCTTAGGCCACATTCTGCCCCAGTTAGACATCTCTGCTTGACTGGATTAGGATGAGAGAGCCTTGCCAATGGAAATGTGTTCCGTCTTCTCGGTAATAGACCGTTTTCATAGCTTTTTGGATAGAGAGGGCGTATATATGAAATGCACTCCCTGTTGCCTCATCACTATGGAGCAGGCACACTGCCTCTGTTGGAAAGTATAATGAGTTAGATGAGATTATGTGAAAGCTGTGTGTGCACTTATTAGCTTAAAATACCCTAACTTGTCCTGTTCTTGCTATTATTTCTTGCCAGCTCCTCTGAGGGAGCCCAGTTCAGCATGGCATAGCGAAACGCTTAAAACCTAAGTGATTTCTCCACTCTTACCACTACTACCACTGAGGAGATATTTAGAAGATATATATTCATGAAAATGCAGCCTATAAGGTTGTAGGAAGCTGCAGGCATTGTTAATTAGCACAGCAGGTAGTATCCCAAAGCTCAGACTTACAATTTGGTTCCTTCTTGAGTGTAAAGAAAAAGTGTGCAGGAAAAAGAATTGTAAAATTACTGAGAGGTGTATAGAGCTGGTGGGGAAGTGTTGTAAGCTCAGTGAATGAGCATATGTTCTGCATGCAAAAGGTGTCAGGCTCAATTTCCAGCATATCCAGGTACCACTAGGAAACTCTCCTGTCCAGAAGAGCCAGTAATAGCCAGTTTAGACAAGTGGTCTGATTCAGTACAATGCAGCTTTGTTTATTCTTTCCTAGAGGGTTCTTAACAACAACAAAACAAAAAAACACACTGCAGATTGACTTCATAGATTTGAAATTGCAGTTGATTCTTCTATTTGGATAAATTCCTCCCGGTTCTTTTTTCATCTTCTAAATTTATGTTTTCTGGGAATTAGGTAATGGTGTGATTGTTTTGTCAAATTTCCCTAGCCTCTGTAATTTTGCAGCTCTAAGATAGTGTGGGATTCTTCTAAGAATATGTTAGATTTATGATGTGATGATTCTCATCCGCAAAAGCATTATTACACCTGATACTCAAATCCCAGATATTGTATTTGCAGGTAATTACTGGAAAAATTACACTGTACTCACTTTAGGGAGCAGAAGTATTCTGAGTTATAATTTCAGATATTGAAGTTCATACAGAGAATGCTGACTGAAGGCAACCTTTTTCTGCAACTGGCTTTCAGTGTTCTCTTCTATCCATTGAATAGGTGGCGAGGTTATGTAGCTTTTCATTCCTTGTCCCCCAGCATAAATGGGCATTCATTAAAGCAGCATTGTCAGATGTTCATATATTTTGCAATTACTTTGCTGTAGTCTTTTGTTGTTGTTGTTGTTGTTGTTTCTCAGTTCTCCAGACAAAATTATGCTTGATTCTTCTATAAAAGACCCATTCAGGTAGTTTTGCTGTTATTTTGCACAAGTCTTAACAATGAATATTGTAAAGTTATCTTTTAGTTCTAAATAAGATAAATATTTTCTGCTATTTAAAATTGCATATCTTTAAAGATCAGTGCCATGTAGGACAAAAAACAGCATGCTGTTTACTCACATTGAATGAAATGTAATAAATCAAATCAGTTTATAATCTCTGTTCTTCGATAGCTATAGAGATAAGGTTTCATTCTACACTACTATTCACATTTCTGCTTAACAAGCAAAAGAAATTATTGCATCTTATTCTTGAGGTTTAGCGCTTGTGTTACAAATTGCCTGTGGCTTACAGAAACACTATTATGGCCCAGTTCATTATGTTACCATGATTTGGTTCAACCTCAGTAATGTATGGAAGCTCAGATGATATGGAGTATTCTCATCATGCCATTATTACCCTTGGGAATTCCCACATTATATGAACATCCATAGGTTACCAGAGTGTTGTGGAGCCAGACAATAGCTCAGAAAATTTAGAAAGAAAAATGGTATTTCTGATCCCCTCATGGTTACAGGGATAAGCTTGATAATATGATGGTAAATAATTTCCAGTGTGGACTTCAGTACTAAGTGCTATTTAGTGTAGTGTTTGAGAAAACCATCAATCATTTTTATATGTTTCAAACTTTGTGTGTGTGTGTCTTTGAATTTCCAACGCAAAACCAAAATAATTTAAAATAGTTTAAAATTCTGTTCCCTGCTGTGCCAGCTGCACAAGTAAAAAAATCATTTTGTGTGGAAGAAGCTGCTTTAGAAAGTGCCATCCATGTCAAATAGTTACATAGGATGTGCTTGACCAAAATGAAGCTCATTTGGTCCAACATCCTGTTTGCCACAGTGGGTAAGCAGATTCTTCTAGGATGCTTGTGAGCAAAACACAAGGGATGAATAGCTTTCCAGCAGTTGCATTCAGAGGTGTCCTTTCCCTAAAAATTGAAGTATTTCATGACTAGTTTTGATTAGGTAGAAGCAAAATCTGTAGCAAATACATTATCTAGTTTAAACATAATACCAAACTCTATTTGGGTGAAACATGAGCAAGTCACTAGTGGATTGAGCAATGGGTACCTATCCTCAGAAAATGCGGGAGGAGTATTTTCTTTGTGGGCTTCTTCTCCTCCACCACTATTTAGAACATAGGAATACATGCCCAGCCCTTCTAAAAGCAATCCGAGAATATCCTAAATAAAAATTATGATATAAATTTAGACAGGTAGACAGTTAGAACTACAAATGTTCATTTGACAGCCTAAGCATTTTCTCTCCTTTTATTAGTGTACATATGTGAAAGCCGCCATTCAAATATTAATTCAGTAAGGGAAATTTCCTATTTGGAAAGGTTTACTTTTGCTTGAAATGTGTCCTCTCCCCACCCCCACCCCCTTCTGAGAAGAATACATCACTACAATTTTATATTCAGGCTTTTAGCAGAGTCCGTCAAAATCTGTTATGATCTCCTGATAATGTACAGCCACTGACTTGCTCTGTCTAATGCAGGCATTGTCTGACAGAGTTATAGCATCACTGTGGGCCACTTGATTGTTGTGGCTTGAAGGAGTATTTTCTTTGTAGCAGCATCAGCATGAACTGCCTTGCACCTGAGCCATAAGGCGGACACTATGAAATTGATGTGATAAACTAATTCATGGATAAAATTGCTTTTGAAAACCATTTTAAAAAAAAGAATTGAAGTTGCTATCTAATACTGAAGATAAAATGCTGCAAAGTTGTGCTGCTCTGTAGCATAATTAAAATGTGGCAAGGCATTTTCTGTTTCCAAGTATTAAAGGCTCAGTCTTTTATTTTATTTTCCATTCTGTACTGCCTGAATTGCATACATTTTAGTAACTTTTACTAATTCTCTAATAGCGAAAGCTTGTTCATGCATGTATCACAGTGCCTGGTACATTTGTCAGTCGAATGCAGCAAGCTCTGAGGTAGTGTTAATATCTGTCTTCCAGCCTGTAAGACTGACCTACATAGTATTACGACATCCAAGGATACATCACCTTTACGTAATGAAAATTAGATATTTCTTTCTCTTAGTCTTGATGTCTACCTTATAAGATGGAAGCTATCTGTTTTTAGTTAATAGGGTCAAGGTTTAAAAAACTTATGATTTATAGCATTGGGATAGCGACTCCTACTTTTCTGCTTTGTTTCTGTATTAACTGTCCAAAGGAAGGCAGTCTGTCTAAAACTGAACACTTTTCAGTCAGTGGGAGAGTTAAGTATGTTGTGGGAGAGTTAAGTATGTTATGTATAGTAGACTTCTGCCCTGAAACAAACGTTGAAAATGTCTATCATTGGCTGGATCCAGTGTTGTTTCTTTATCACATTTCTCTTTCGCATTCCCCCTACTTCAAGCCCCCAAGCAACTAACAAGAGGCCCTTAGTACGGATACAGTCGACCCTCTTGTTACGTCAGTCTCCAGTTGCATTTTTTCAGGATACAAAAGCGTGTGCGCAGAAGCGGCGGTCTAGTTGCAGACTTTTCGGGGTGCAAACGGCACCCCGGAACGGATCAAGCCTGTAACTAGAGGTACCACTGTACTGGGTTTTAATAGTCTTCTCTTCCCCTTTTCTGCATTGTCCACAATCTCTTCCTATACCGCCCCGCCCCCAGAGAGAACTGTTAGGAAACCAAAAGGGCTGCCCTTCAGATCTGCTGCTAAGCAGTAGCAAAATAAATCTATACTACTTTATCAGTTTCGCCACCAGTATTATTTTGCAGAGCCAAAAGTTCAGTCATACTCTACATAGGAATGTCTTTCCCGTATGCCCTCAGAGCAGTTGGAGCTGCTGCTAATTGTCAGGTTGGTCCAAAATAAAATATCTGTTGTTAATGATTTAATTACAGTTGAGGATGATGGCCTGGTTTATATTACCAAGACCTGGATTTCGTGTTGAGAACTCCTAGGTGGCTCTCATCAGAGTGCAATGAAAGCAGAACTGGAAATACAGTACAGAACATTACAATAATAGACACCAAGCATGATGAATTTAGGATTATTATTATTTTTGCAGTTGCTTAGACATGAGTAACAGTAAGTTGTTCGTTTTACTTTCCACTTAACTGAAAGGAGTCCTGTGATGCCATGTCATCTCATGAATTTAGGTACTTAAATCAGAAGCATAAATTTACAATAATGCGTACTGATGACGTCTGGAGATTTGGAATTAGGAGACTAGGAAACCCCAAAGAAGTGGAAGATTCTTACCTTGTTCTGATTTTAATTAACAACACAATAAACCTTTTAATAGTGGCAAATACCAAACCCTTTATTGAAATTAACCACAGAAAACAAATGAGATAAGACAGTATATGGTTACATATTCATTCTGTATATAGCTGCTTAAAGAAATATTTCGTGCCATATTGAAAATACAATTTTGTACATTTTATGTGAGATTAGGTTCTTGGGGGCAAATGCTGAAAGATTTAACATTGTAGCCCTGATCACGTATTCATGCTGCCGTTAGCTAGCAACCTGCACTGTCCCCAAACATATTATAGTTCTGATCATTGCGGATCACCTCTTGGGACATTGAGGAAGAGGATGTCTGTACGTATCCAATCCCTAGGCCCTAGGCAAGTGAACTGTAACCAGAGATTACAGTGCCCTAGATATATGTGTGGTGCTGTGCTACAAGGGAGCAAGCAGCAGTCATTCCAGATGCCAGAGGTTATATTTTCACAACAGATGTATGCAGGCACAGGACTAAATCCTAGAAAGCACTTCTGGTTACATAAGAATTACCTCTGGACCAGGGCAGTGGAAATCAGTAAAAAACAGGAAATAGGAATATATTATTACATAAAAGTTGATATCTGAATAAATTAATCTCTGAAAAAGGTATAACATTGCCTTTTTGTTGTTGGGGAAAATGTTGGAAATGTAAAGAAACAGTTGGTACATTCTATCATTTATGGTGGTCATGTAGGATAACAAAAAAATAAAATAAAATCGGACATGGTGTATAATAAATGTAAGAAAATGTTTAGAATAATGTTTTCCCAAAATCCAGAAGCTTTTCTTCTGTGAATAGTAATGACTGAAATCCCCCCCCCAAAAAACCCCCACAAATTGCCTTATGGATGTATGTGACAACAGCCACTCAAATTTTCTTTCCCCCCAAATGGAGAACAGATACAGTACCATCAAGAGAAGAATGGCATATCAAAATAATAGATTACATAGAACTAGCTAGAATGACAGATAAAGAAATAAGACCCTGAAAGAGGATTGGATATTACATATGGATTATATGTTAAAATATAACAATAAAATATTCATAACAGGCTGAAAAAATACTCAGCAGTAGTAATAATGTGATATTATGTAAGGTAATGAAAATAATTTAGTAGAGTAAGAAAACACAGTTAGAAGGATAGTAGATAGGAAACCATAGAAAGAGTGGAAGGGGAGTATAATTTAAGACACAGAAGATTTAAATAATCTTGGAAGAATTTAGATACGTTGTTATTATTGTCATACGTTTGTTTTATACCTATGCTATATTTTTTCTATTTTATGTATGACTGTAAACATAGCATGTGTTGATGCCGAGATATAACAGAGTTCTTTGTATCTTAGGTATAGTATTTTGTTATCAGTTTGATTGTTTCTACCTGCCCCAATAGCAGTTCACAGTGTTCTGTTGGCAGTGTAGCCATTTAGACCTGAAAGTTATGGATGTCATACTGCACAGTAATTGATTTGGTCCAACTAACCATATCAAGCAACCTCTGTTTGGCTGTTTGCAAAGAAGTTTCTGTGCCTTCTTTCATGGAAGATATGCAGATGCACACTCAAGTGCTGCACAAATGGTTGCAGAATTTAAGAGGACTTCAGAAATAATCTTCAATGCAGGACAACAAACTGCTGCTAGGAAATAAATAGGGAATGAATGAACTGGCTGTAAAGGGATTCTCTGAATTGTGTCCATGATTGCTATAATAAGATACTCAGTGTGGTATCAGTGTTAATTATTAAGTGGAAACAATAATATGTGATTGATGGATTGCCTAAAAAAATAAAAAGGGACAGTTATAGCCAGTTTTGATGCTACATCTGCTAGAAAAATTATTTCCTTTGGAATGATTAAGGTAATGCTCCAGTCATAAAAATACTTACTTTGGCAGCCTTCTTTGAACTATACAGTCCTATTCAGTGAATATTCTAGGCCTTTCTAAAGCAGAATCACAGCTATTTTACTTATGGTAAAATTACACTTGATTCAATCAAATATGAATCTTAAGAAAGACGCAAATGTAGGTTTTTCCTATTAGTTTTCTCCCATCTCTTAAATGTAGTTTACCTTTTAGTTCTAAAGTGAACTAGGTGCTGTTTGAATTGTTGGTTTCCTAACACAGATCCTTTATGCCATAAAAATATCACAAGCAGATGCTGTAACAGGATTTGACACTTTTAGCATAATGCATTATGCGTAAGAATGACAGCATGCAATAGTTTATTCTTTCAAGCAATTTTTCTAGAGGAATATAGCAATAAAATATGTTTCCTCTGGAATAAGTACATGATCCATTGCAGATTATTTTTTTAAAAAGCTTTGTACTCTTCAGGACTGATACTATATTTTACAGTGAGCCAGAAATACTTAGTTGAAATAACTGTAAGTCATCAGTGTGTTGGTGATTGCTTGTACCAGCATTTTGTATTTGTTTCTTCCTTCGCCAGTCGTTGTGCTCTTGTACCATATGGATTATTCGCATGTATAAAACACTTATATATACTGATCTAGTTTTAAAATATCTCAGTTGCTGTTGCTGTTTTAGTCTGTGGCTGTATATGTTTACTTGAAAGAAAATCTCACTGTGTTTATGGTCATACTTCCACGTAAGCAATCCTGTATAAAAGAAGCTGGCATAAAGCAAGCCAGTCTAATTTAAGATGGCATAAGGTAACATCAAATAACTCTCTTTGGCAGCGTGGCTACTACCAGCTGAGGTGGCCAAAGCCTGGCAGAGGGAAACAAGTCTTTCAAATGCTGCCTGTTATACCACCCTTTTTGCTGGTTTCACTTACGGCAGATTGCCAGATCACATCATGTAGCTGAATGGACTGATCCACTGATCCCAACCCAGGCTTCCTCAACCTCGGCCCTCCAGATGTTTTGAGACTACAATTCCCAGCATCCCTGATCACAGGTCCTGCTAGCTAGGGATCATGGGAGTTGTAGGCCAAAAACATCTGGAGGGCCAAGGTTGAGGAAGCCTGTCCTAACCCTCTCATCCCTGCAGATCTTGCTATAGGACTGCTTCCAAAGTGTGTCTAGGATTGTAACCTTACTGCACAATCCTAAACATGTTTACTCAAGAGGAAGTCCCACAACCGTTCTGTAAAACCTGTGTCTCGGTTGCATAGGACTGCTGCTTAGTTTGCTTTAGATTGTTTTTAATATTTGGCTGCAGTTTCTTTTTCGTTAGCATATTTGTATATTTAAAATATCTACTGATGTAAAACTGTCTTGAATCCCTCTCAAGATTGTCACCAAATTCATTGTACTAACCATGGGTCTTGATAACTTAAAAAGAAAGAAAAAATCAATGTAAAACTTCCAACACAGAAATAATGAAATAATGATAAATAATATAACAAAAGTTTTAAATACTGTATACTCAAATAGTTAACTCTGTGCAACCCCCCCCCCCACAATTTAATCTGAGAAAAAAACTCTTTAACACTCCTACAATGCTGCACAGACCCTTTACATTAGAAGTTTTCTTGTAGCCAAAGTGTACAATGCTTATTGATATATCACAAATGGATAAATATATTCTAACATAAAACAGATAATTTGCTCAAAATATATTGTTAAGCTGGATAAGATGTTTTTCAAAGAAAAATTACTTGGTTCATCATATCAAGGATATTTCATTAATTAATAGATTACATTCTCTATCTATTTCATATTACAGATGCAAATACATTGGGAGACAGGTTTCTGTTTGTATCTGCCATCCAGCAAAGCACAATCTTTAGGTGTAGTCCTAGAAGAGTCCTGTGTAGAAGAACAGTGGTCAGTTCGATATATACTTCTCTAGATATAATTCTCTAGAAAGGCAGGACATTATCACTTTATGAATCAATTATCTGTTTGAATGTAGATTACTGCATATGAGAGTATTTTATGTTTAAAAGTGTACACACCTTGGTAACCAATGTAGATTTCTGCATGTGTTCAGAATGGATCACATTAAAGGGGGTTGTTCTCCCCAACTGTTAAGATTTCCTTTTGGTGGAAAATTTTCAGAGTGATTTAGTATATAAATCAATGAGAAAAGCTAGTTGTAGCAATTCAGAGCATGCATTCCACTTTATGAAAGGGAATTGTAAAAATCCTTTAAAAATGACATTTGAAATAGCATTAAAATACAATTTCCCTCTGATAAGGCTTTAAGACATTCATATGAAAAATTATACCACCCTGAGAGGGTTTGTGTCATCGTAATGCAATGTTGTGTTGCTCATAAGTGGCATTAATCCATTAAGACTGCAATAATTTATTGTTATCTGTCATTAGATAAAATTATATATATTGGTTCAATCATTTGGTTTGCTGAAGTGCAATAATCTGTGTAATGATAAGAATTAGTAAACTGTTGTGAATATGTTTTTCCAGATCAGATAAT
This sequence comes from Podarcis liolepis, assembly GCF_965112155.1. Lineage (NCBI taxonomy): Eukaryota > Metazoa > Chordata > Lepidosauria > Squamata > Lacertidae > Podarcis > Podarcis liolepis. Next base: position 50,092,224 of record NC_139564.1, read on the forward strand.
ATATTCATCGCTGCTAAATAAACCTTTTAATAGATTGTGATAATTTTGAGATACTCAGCAAAATTGATTTGTAAATTACTTAAGAATATTTGACACCCTGATTTCTCAGTCCTAAATACCTCAACATATTTTAATAAGGAATATTTAGTATTGTTATTGATATTAACAATAAATTATGGGAAACTAGAAACAGGAATCATGACCTTAACTAATCTAAAAGAGCATATATGTTAGACCTGTATAGGCAAATAATTTATTCAAAGCTTGTCTAATAAAAGAATTAACCCATTTAAATTAAATTATAAATACAAAATTCCAAAATTCCTGTTACGATAGGCTAAACAATGGCATAAAATTCTGAGTTTAGATTACTATTACACCCTAACCCTGTTCCACTCCCTGAAAATAAATGATCTATCAAAATTTGCAGTTTAGCCCAGACTAGTATGTTAAACTTCACTTCCACATTATTCAGTTTCACTATCAATCATGGATCGTGTCCCAGATGATTGGAAATTTATCACTGTTGTGGACATCTTTATTGGGATACTAATAAAGAAAGGCCTTGCAATGTATACTTGCCCTTGCAATGTATACTTGCCCTTCTGTGTTTCGCAAATGATGTCAAATAGTAGAAAGTTTACTGCAGATTCTCTAGAGAAGCCATTGTGCACCCAGCCCTTTTTTCTCATAGTCCACTTGACTGCTTCATTGAAGAAAACCTGTGTAAAGTCATGCTATGATGACAAGCCTTCTGCCTATCAGCTTTCCCCTTTTAAAAGAAAAAAACTTAATGGAAGATGTTCGTAAGTGCTCATTCCATTCTGATGTGAATATTCAGAAAGCTGTGAAGCTGCAAGTGGCAGCGTTTAATACTGTGTCTCATAATGCCTGAATAATTTTCCAGAGAATGATCGCTGCAGCTGCTGTGAGGATGTATATTTGTTTATTTTCCACCTTGGTCCTTCTGGAATGCTGACATAGCTAATCTGCCATGCACATAGGAGAGAATGGTTTCATATTCATAGCTCTCTGCCATTCTTTCGAACAAACAGAATCGGAAGCCAAACCTTTGGACAATGTATGCTACTGTAATCCCAGAGAGTTTATTTGAACTGACTCTTCCAAGCCTCTTTCTTGAGTGAAGAATCTGAAGTGTCTTCATGAGGAATTTGGAAAAAGAGAGGTAGAAGCTGTCCTTTGTGTTTTTTAACAGATGCTTGTGAGAGAAAAGGGGATGGCATAGGCTGTCGGGGTGAGTTATAGAATGCATTTTGTGATCTTCCCCTGGTAGTACTGCTCATTATGTTAAACAGTGTAGCTCTTAAACCCTCTGTAGTTTTCATTTTATGTGCATTGGCCTTCATTTGCTGAAATGCTTCAAGTTCACAGCACTAAAGTCATTTTGAAAACAGGATGTAATTACAAAGGTTTCTTATGCTTACCCACAGCTTTTTGGGACCAATGTAATTATCATTACATGGGGATACTGTAAATTGAATATCCCTTCCCTAATTACATTAAACTCAAGGGTTAGCTGCTTAAGCATCCAAATAAGAAAAGTTCACCCTTTGCTATAAATAGTAGAATTGTTCTGTTAGTTAAGTTGACCTTTAAAGCTCAGCATTTACATGATATTGTCAGGTGTACATTATAAAGATAGCTTGTAATGAGATCTGTAATGAGTAACCCAGTTATAATGGCCTTTTCTAAAAGTTCATTTATTCAGCATTTTCTAACGGCATGATGAAATTAAAGTTTGAATCTGTGCATGTCAGGCCCTTTTTAAGGGACCAGTCACACTGTTCTTAGTTTCGTGCTGTCCTGCCAACGGCTGGAATTAGTTTAACAATCCTGCCACAGCACAAAATTGACAAAAGTTACTATACATGTGATTAGTTAGTCCTGCCTATGTAAAGAAGAGTATTGAAAGGTTTAGTGTGTTCATTGATTTAGTGTTTTCTGTTCTACTTTCTCCTCCTTTGTGAATATATTCTAGTCTAGCTACATTTTGTGAAAAATAAAGTTGGAGGGTGTGAGTAGATGGAAGCGAATTCTCAAAACTTTGGTGGTTGTGTCTGTACGTGTGTCCTAATCTATTTGTAGTTGTAAATGTATTTGCAGTTGTATTAGTTATATGTTTTGTCGCTGGAGGAAAAGGTTCTACTAAGTATTGATACTTGATGGATTTCTGCTTGTTTGCAAATTAAAAATATTAATGTTCCACATAGCTATCTCTTACTATTGGGTTTGTTTTTCTACTATGGCTTCAATAAAATACCATTCCACTATTGAAACTCCCTTACCCCACCCCGCTGACACTTTTTACTGAATTCCCTTTATAAGCAATCACTTGAAAATGACAACCTGCTTATGTTGGACAAATCGGGAAGTATGCATTACAAAGGAATTTTCCTACTGTACATAAACTATAATTTTGACCAAACAAAATGAACACTAAAGTAACTTACTAAACAGCACAGTGCAAAGCTTGAATTGCGATAACCTAATGATTTAAACATTTTATCTTTTTAGTCTTGTGCTCCACTTTCTTGTACAATCATGCTTTCCTGATTTGAGTAGTAAATTATTTTTCTTGAATGTGTTTCTATTAATTTTAACATTAAACAGACTTTTGATCTAAGTCACATTTATTTTAGCAAAACGTTAAAATCAAGTCAATTGTGTTATTTGACTTGTACAATAATATAAGGATTAGAATATACAAGAAAAACGAACACATCCCATTCGGCTATGAAATATAGGATTATGTTTTCTATTATCAGACATTATGCAACCTCGGGCAGGGGTGGAGAAATAGGCTGCAGTTTTATGTGACTGACTGAATTGGAATTCATTCAAAGCATTTTTGCAGAAATATATGTGAGGCTAGACAGTGCCACTAAGGAAGTAAGTAAACTATTCAATTGTGAGGAGAACAAAGAGGACAAATGAGACAGACGGCCTCTCTGAAAGTACAGCGGAATGCAGAGAGCCCTTTTCACCTGTTGATTCTTGGCTCAACTACAGTCCAGATATGTAGCCACCAAAAGTTATTTACCATCTGTTGGCTTGTCACTTCTCTGGGAAACTTTGGAAATGTGATCTCCCATTTCTAAACAGATTTACTTGGTGCAACAATATATCTAAGTGGAACTTTCACACAAGAGTACTTCGCAGTCATCCTGCCCTTTCCCTCTCCTCTGCTGTATCTGTTCGATGCTGGCAGACAAGGATGGCCTGTCATTTAGTCAGAGGGAGGCAGCTGCCTCAAGTGTTGGACGTACGGAGCAGCAATAAGGTGTTTGTAGACAGCTGTGTGTACTATGAGGTCAGCCTTGCACCCCCTGCAGCGGAAGACGCTGCCCCATTACCAGTGTTGAATAGAGATTCAGCTGCCAGTCTGGTTTGCATCTGTATGTGGGGAGGAGGCGGTATGGTCCACCTCGGGCAGTAAAATGTTTTGGGCTGCTGCTCCTAGTGGAGCCATTGGCTGCAATGCTTATTGCCACATTCCATGTGGAACAAGTGTGCTACAACTAGACAAATTGCCACACTTGTAATTAAAGGGAAACCCTGTTTGCTGCAGCTGCTGACCCAATTCTTGGCTGCACAGATGTTGGTTCTGTTCTTATAGTCCTTTAGGTGAGCCACAAGTTTAAAACAACTGAATGGGTGGCTTTTCCCACATTCAGCTTAACTGATATACTGAATTCATTCTCATGTGTTGTGAGGTGACTGGTACTATAGCTGGGTTTTATAAAGGTCACCAGTGGAGGATAGAATTGGAACATGGACCTCCTAAGCAAGTGGGCATGATTTGGATGTTGACTCAGAAGAGAAGCAAGACTAAGACTGGATGGAGCATAGGGAAAGGTTAGGCAGAGACTGCACAGGACCAGTCCATGCTTACCTACCGGCAAGTCCATCCTTAGCTATGAATAGCAGCAAGTTCTTTTTCTTTTCTTATTTTAATACCCCAAACCCAGCTACCCAGCACTCTGTGGAGTTCCACATAACAGGGATTTCTCCCCCCCCCCACCCAAGTACCCTCAAAATCTGCTCTGGAGGGCCTGCGCTAGAGGGGTTGCAAGAGAGAGGAGATGGTAGGGCTGCCATACACCCTGGATCTTAGGCAAGTCAATCTAAAAAATGAGTTTTTTGGCGTTTTCAAAAAGTTGAGGTCCACTGAAGTCTAGTGGAACAGCAGCTTTGGTTACAACCCCTGGCCTGAAAGGGGCCTTGTCTCATGAGTGTTACGATTTTCTGTTGTAGGTCTATTTCTGTCCCTTCTGCAATTAGCCTAGCATATAGTTTACGCTTTCTGTGAAATATGTGTGCTACACTTCTGTTTTAGAATGAATTGGTAGCCACGATACGCAACATAAATAAATTCTATTGCTGAAATGAATAGAAGTTTTGCTGGGATAGTTTGTACTTTAATGTGTGGAAGTCCTGTTGTTGCAGAATAGGCAAGTATGTAAAAAGTAATTATGTCAGCTGTGCTGTCTACTATTGGAAAGCTGGTTATCTGGAATTTCACTTATCCGAACAAAAGAATTATACCCAAACCTCACTGCCCGAATAGCTGATTCTGATATAAGGAAGTGGCAAACTCTGGCTGTTCAGATTTGTCTGTGTTTCACTGGCTGTCGGCAGCCATTCTGAGAGGAAACCATGAATGGAGGGAGATCGGACCATTCAGGTAGCAGGAGAGATCAGATAGGGAACAGTTTTTCCTTGTATTTGTCTTTTGCTGGTTGGCTGCAGCAGTTTGGGCTGCAAACGGGGGTGGGGGGGTGGAGATAAGAGAAATCACAGATTAGAATGTTCCCTTAGGAAATAATGGAAATAATGAACTCATTATGCAAATCTTGCCAATACCAGAAACTCATTGTATGCTGTGTAAAGATAGCTGGGAAAAGGGAAATTTGCTGGGAGTGGGCGGAGGAAAGAAAGACCTCCCTTTTCAGAGGAAGTGTTAAAGTAAATTAGAAAGTGAGATGATTATTGTTGTAATAAAAACCAAAGCTGTTACTGGAGGAAGAAGTGAATGCAAAAAGACAAGACAAGAGAGTTGAAAGAAACTGGCAGTTTGGGGAAAGGTGAATAGGGTACAAGTTGAGTAGGGAAAGAGAATAGAAAAAATTACAGGAAATGGATAATAATAAGATTTATATGGGATTGGCAATGGGAATATAGATATTTTTAAAAGTCTTCCCTGCTTAGAGCCTCTGGATCAGCAAATCCTGTTTGAACTGGTAAGGATTCACAAAACTTTCAGATCAAAGTTAGCTTGAGGAAAGAAGAGTTCCTTCTTGATGCAAGGAAAACACACAGGAAAGAACGTAGAAATTTCCAAAAATTGGCATCAGTAGAAAGTGATGTTAGTAATTGTGACATGATTATGCCAAACTCTGCTTCCACCTGCCATCATTTTGAGACTGGATCTGGGTCTGCACCTCTGTTTTGTGACTAGTGGGCCTCATAAATCTTTCAGGCATTTGAAGTAGGTCCTGGAAATAAGAATCTACAGTGGTACCTTGGGTTACAGATCCTTCAGGTTACAGACTCCGCTAACCCAGAAATAGTACCTTGGGTTAAGAACTTTGCTGCAGGATAAGAACAGAAATCACGCAGCGGCAGCAGCGGGAGGCCCCATTAGCTAAAGTGGTGCTTCAGGTTAAGGACAGTTTCAGGTTAGGAACGGACCTCCAGAACAAATTAAGTTCTTAACCCGAGGTACCACTGTATATGATCCCGTTGCAATTATGCCAGCACCCTTTAAGCTTATGCATTCATTTAGACTATGGTTGAGCATATCCCAGGATTCCTGTAAGTACTCACACAGTCAGTCATTTCCATTTTCTTCAGAAGCAGACAGAAGGAAATAAAACTGTCATTTATCTTTAATATTGCTAAATCCACTGTGGTTTTTGTGTGTGTGGCAAGGACACTTTTTAATAAAGGTAATGCCCACATTACCTATGGCTAAGTCAGGATGGCATGGGGATGAGGGACCAACTCCCTTCTCTTGCGGGGGCCCAATTAGTGCCATTGCCTTCCGTTAAGAGTTTGGGTGTAATCCTTGACGCCTCCCTTTCCATGGAGGCGCAAGTTACAGCAACAGCCAAGGCGACATTTTTCCACCTTCGCCACATCAAGCAGTTGGTCCCTTACCTTTCCCGCCCCGACCTGGCCACAGTGATCCACGCGACGGTCATCTCCAGGCTTGACTACTGTAATTTGCTCTACGCGGGGCTGCCCTTGAAGCTGTCCCAGAAACTTCAGCAGGCACAGAATGCTGCAGCGAGGCTCCTCACGGGGTCTCTGCCATGTGAGCATATTCACCCAGTGCTTTCAAGCTGCACTGGCTCCCGGTGGAGTACAGGGTCAGATTTAAGGTGCTGCTTTTGACCTTTAAAGCCCTTCACGGCCTAGGACCCTCGTACCTACGGGACCGCCTCTCCTGGTATGCCCCACGGAGAGCCTCAAGGTCCATAAATAACAACACCCTAGTGGTCCCAGGCCCTAAGGAAGTTAGATTGGCTTCAACCAGAGCCAGGGCCTTTTCAACTCTGGCTCCGGCCTGGTGGAACGCTCTGCCTCATGAGACCAGGGCCCTACAGGATCTGATTTCTTTCCGCAGGGCCTGTAAGATAGAGTTGTTCTGCCTGGCCTTTGGCTTGGAGCCAATTTGATTCCCTCCCTCCCTCTCTTTCTTTTTTCTTCTCCTCCTGCAATGAGGCTACATTTTAATATTTTAATGTTCCGTTATTTTAATGTTGTATTTTATTTTTGTTTTTAAGTTGTAATCATTCATCTTGTTTTTATTATTGCTTGTAAGCCGCTCTGAGCCCGGCCTTGGCTGGGGAGGGCGGGGTATAAATAAAAAATTATTATTATTATTATTATTTCCCCAGCACATAGAACTGCTCGTCTGGGTGCTTGTTAGCCCTTCCATCCCACAAAGAAACCCTAGTTTATATATAATTGTTTGCATAAAGACCCACATATAATGGCAGTAGCAAACGTTGGAGAGCAGTAGGCATGCCATAGTGATATTTGGGGAGGTAGGGCTGCTCACTTTTTGGTCATTTTGGGGGGCGGGATATATTTTTATTTATTTTCAAGAATTGTATCTAGGTACAGAGTAATAAAAATGCCTTCAGCAGTACAGATATTTGTCATTTTTGAGTCAGTAACAGTTATGCAAAGGTTGATGAATGCAATACATCAAGTAACAACAGAACAAATAACTGTTTAACCCACCCACCCAAATTATTATTTTTCTTAACAATTCACACACAGTGCATCAGAATAGCACTCAAGCAAAACTCTTTTTGCAAGTGGGAGACAAAGAAGATAATTTTACTGGCATTATTAAAATGACAATTTATTGGTCAATAGCAGCTTGTTTTCGAATCTATTCCTTTAGCCACTTTATTTGTACACTTGTACGCTCTTTCATCTTGCTCATTCTAAGCTTTCTTATGAACTGCATCTTAAGCTAAACATTTCAATGATTTTTCCCCTAGAATTTTGCAGGCTTAAAGGGTTTCTGTTGCCTGCTTCAACTATTTAGATTAAAAGCAGTTGCTGCTGAATTTGCACAGCGTTCAGGTGGGATTGTGCTTTCATGCTCCTTCAAACAGATGGATAACCTCTGTCTGTTGATAGATTTGGATGGCCTAGTTGGCATTTCTTTCATCCCTGAACATACGCTGAAGTACTTGGAAGCTGTTTTGTGAAAGCGTTAGTTACTCCTGGTTTTAGGCTTGTGTAAACAATAATTTCCTCTGTCCTAGGAATTGTTTCCCCTCTCTTGTTGGCTAAAATTGGTTGTGGTCTACATGTTCATCTGTGTTTTTCATTTTCATTTAGATCAGAATTATAAGGCATAACTGGTTTGTTTGTATTACACAAATTGGTTGCTTTTGTGATTTTTAAAAAGACTTCTATTCTAGTCTTTATTTTATTTTTTTTGGTAATACTTGTTCCAAGGAACATTCATTACAACTTCTTTTTTCATAACACATAACATTTTGAAATAATGAAATGGGGCAGATTCCTTCTAAGCTTGAGTTAAGGCCAAAATTATTTTTGTGATACCCTGCTTAGCCTTTTCTACAAGCAAGTTTATTTCTTTCCTTCTCCCTGCTCCTTTGCCCCCCCCCCCCACATTAAACTGGTCTTGTAATCCAACTATCTCTAAAAATTCATGAATTCTTTCAAAAATGGATTTTTACATTGAAAACTGGTATATATACACACATACTCCCAGGTAGGTCTGTATAAGATTGCAATCTGGGTTGTGCAAATTATGTAGATTAGGCTTCCTCTAACAACAGAATGTGTGACCTGTGCATTTTGTATTCACAGGGGAAACTAGTATCCATACTTTCAAGCTGAAAAATATTCAGCACCTGCTATTTGATGCTACTTTTCATAGTGGTATCTGAATTGAGCTGTTATTTCCTGAGTATCTGACCCTTAAGCCTCCAGTCCCTTTTTACACTGCTGTGTTGTCTTAGCCAAGCCAGTGGTGTCCTAAGTTTGGGTGATAATATTAGGGTCTTTTATTTAAGCTTCCAGCTACCTGCCTGTGGTGTTCCATTTGTTCTATGGGCAAGAACATTTTCTCCACATGGGCCTAGCTCCTAAGTTCTGTTCCAGCAGAGAAATAAATTACAGACTCAGTATAATGAGAACATCAATGTCCAGTAAATGTCATTTTAGTTGTGAGAGCACTATTATGTGGGGCAACATTTAAGAATTTTTCTGTAATTTTTCTATTTCTCAAATAATGTTCCAGTTTATACATGATCTGTGTGAATTATTTTGTAGGATAGCTGCTGCTGAGATTGCCAGTAGAATGCCAGATATAATGCTAAGTCTGATAGTGCCAAAAGCAATTAACTATTTGTTTCAGCCAATTTAAGTATGCTTTCTCAAATAATTACACCTCCTAGCTCCTTAATTGGTGGTGATGATCCTTATAAGATGAATAAGAAAAGGCATTTATTTCCTAACAACCTTAATTCATTATGGCCACCAGTCTTAATAATGAATCAGACAATCCACCAAATGACTAAAATCTGCAGATAGTAATTATGAAAGTTGTCTGGATTACGAATATGCACCAGACACATTAGACACCTTTGATTATTCTTCTTTGTCAGTTGGCACCCTGGCTCTGGTCCCAAGAGTTCTCCATACTGCCAGGTAGTCTCTTATCCTTAGAAATTCCCCCTGGTCATCATAGGACCTTCCCTATTTTTTACATTCAGCTTTCCTTCTCTTAACACACTTTCCTCCCCTTTCTGGCTCACTAGTGGGGTTAACAGCCCCAGACCAGTATTTCCTGTTCCTCTTTCCTTCTGTCCTCCCCTTAGCCCTCACTATGGCAGGGCAATTTCCCTCTGCTGCTCTCTCCTGTGTTCTAAAACTCTTTGGTCTTCTCACTTTGTGTCTCATCTTTCTTCACATCCTTCCTTTGCCGCTCTGTGCTCTGCTATCTCTCTTCTCTCCCTTTGTCTTCTCTCCCCCCCCCCCACTCCCCACATCCGTGGGACCAGAGCCGGGCTCTCCTGTACACAGGCTTTTAAGTTGTTGTATGTCGTGCTGTGTCTTGCCAATGTAGATTATCTCCACGCAGCTCCACATCAAGTCCTGACACCTTTGTGTCTTGCCAGACTGGCTGAAAAGCTCCATTGAGAATGCCCCCACTGGAGTCCTCTCACATTCTTAGGGCTTGTCCACATTTGACCATTGTTGTTGTTGGGCTCTAAAGGCAATGGCGTATGCTTCCAGGGACAAAGTCAAACCACATAGTGACATCTCCAGGGAGCACTCCTGGGCAGTGTATATGGAGTTTACTCCTTGGCCTTTTCTTCTCTCAAATATATCCTCCTGCCCCTCACTTGCCTCTACAGCAGGCATCCTCAGATTCGGCCCTCCAGATGTTTTGAGTCTACAACTCCCATCATCCCACGCTAAAAGGACCAGTGGTCAGGGATGGTGGGAATTGTAGTCCCAAAACATCTGGAGGGCCAAATTTGGGGGTGCCTGCTCTACAGCAACTGCAGAAACTTCCTTCTTGATTGTTGAACCCACTATTATTCTCATCTGCTGAATCCACCAGAGCCTGTCTTCACACGCAGGTGAAGTCCCTCACTCACGGAGGGTTTGAGACCCATTTGAGAATTATTTAGCTCTTACTCCACTTTCCCCTGTTCAAATTAGACTCGAGAAGTCCACACCCAGAAGTACTTGAATATGCGGAGTAACTTTAGTTTTTCCCATTGATGTTTATAGTCCCATAGGTGTTCATGGTATTGTTCTTGTGTTTCCCCCATCTTCTAATCTGTTGATTCTATTATTCCAATTAAGTACCAATAGGGCATGCGTGCAGGTAGTTGTATGCAGGCCCACGCAGAGCTTGTCTGAGGCCCAGCACAGGAGTCTTGTTAGGATAAAACAAATCTGATTTCAGTGTGACCTAAGCAATGCACTAGATTGACGCCTCTGTGTAGACACAGGTCACTTTTGTTTCACTGTTCCAGAAGGGAGTGTGTATACAGCTGAAAAGACATTTTGGAAAGCTAAGCATGATCAGATGTTCATATTTAGGAGAGTTAGACTTTAAAGGACCGTTGTGATTTTCTGTTAAGAGAGCATCTCCTAAAACTCAGTCTACCTGCTTCAGCTTTAATCAGGAGCAGCTGTGCATAATTAGGCATGGAAGCTTTAAAAGGAGTTGGCTCCCTTCAGAATGGAAACTGTCAGGGGGTCCCTGCCCAGATTCCAGGACTGGGAGCTTTTCTAAAGATGCAAGAGCTGTCTCCTTTATACTGCTTCATTGCTTAAAGGCAGTTTAGCTTCACAAAAGAACTTCAACTGTGGATTTCGCTGGCCTGTGCACCAAGAAAACAATATTTTATGAATCTCAACCCCCTGAAACATTCCCTTATGTTTAACTTGAGATTCATGCCGAGTTCTGTCTGGCTATACAGACTTTGGCTTTGGCACAGAGCAATGTGTTACGCTTGCTAGCTTTTCAAAAAAGTACCCAGCAAGAATAGTATGCCAGATTAGTCTAACTGAATGTATGCTAGTTAGAGCTTAGATCGTCACACAGAAAATTACTTGCTAAAGTTGGAGGAAAGCCATACTTGATTGTAAATTGCTTAACTTGACCTCCTTTAATGATGTACTAGCTAGGTAGCGGCTGTTGCCATAATAGCTACAACATTTGTTTTTTAAAAAAATCTCTCTTTGTGGGGAATTCGTACACATACTTCTTTTAATTGCACAGTTTGAGCTGTCTCCTACTGTTGAATAATTTAACTAGGAATTTCACACCACTAAAACTAGTTTTTCCATGAACTTAACTGGGCTGCTCTTCAGTGGAGGATGGATGGTGGCTAACAGATTGAATGAATCCTGACAAGACAGAAGTACTGTTTTAGGGGGACAGGAGGCAGGCAGGTATGGAGGACTCCCTGGTCTTGAATGGGGTAACTGTGCCCCTGAAGGACCAGGTGTGCAGCCTGGGAGTCATTTTGCACTCGCAGCTGTCCATGGAGGCACAGGTCAATTCTGTGTCCAGGGCAGCTGTTTACCAGCTCCATCTGGTACACAGGCTGAGACCCTATCCACCTGCGGACTGTCTCGCCAAAGTGGTGCATGCTTTAGTTATCTCTCACTTGGAGTACTGCAATGCGCTCTTTGAAGGTGACCCGGAAACTACAACTAATCCAGAATGTGGCAGCTAAACTGGTGACTGGGAGCAGCCACTGAGACCACAAAACACCGGTCTTCAAAGACCTACATAAGCGCCCAGTACATTTCCGGGCACAATTCAAAGTGTTGGTGCTGACCTTTAAAGCCCTAAACCAGCCTTTCTCAACCTGTGGGTCCCCAGATGTTGGTGAACTACAGTGTTCGTGAACTCCCATCACCCCTAGCTAGCAAGACCTGAGCTCAGGGATGATGGGAGTTGTAGTCCAACAACATCTGGGGACCCACAGGTTGAAAACTGCTGCAAAACAGCCTCGGTCCATTATACCTGAAGGAGCATCTCCACCCCCATCATTCTGCCCAGACACTGAGGCCCAGTGCCGAGCGCCTTCTGAAGGTTCCCTCGCTGCGAGAAGCCAGGTTACAGGGAACCAGGCAGAGGGCCTTATTGGTAGTGGCTCCTGCCCTGTGGAACGCCATCCCACCAGATGTCAAAGAGAAAAACAACTACCAGACTTTTAAAAGACATCTGAAGGCAGCCCTGTTTAGGGAAGCTTTTAATGTTTGACGGATTATTGCATTTTAATATTTTGTTGGAAGCCACCCAGAGTGGCTGGGGAAACTCAGCCAGATGGGTGGGGTATAAATAATAAATTATTATTATTATATTCAGTGGCAGCCTGTGTCCAGTGGTACTGGTAAGCTAGGGGGAAGAGGTGAATTGTTGGCAAAGCCAACTAATTCTGGTTTTGTTCTTTCCTCCTCCAATGCAATGACACTAAGAACTCTTAACTACTGCAGCACATTTCCTTAGTACTTAACATTTGCCAGCTCTTCTTAGACAGAGAGCAAGGCCCAGAGCCAGAGCAGTCTGAGGGGCTAAAATCCGTTCACCAAGCTTGACAGCCTTTCTTTCTCCCCAACGTCTCACTTTCCTCCTACTGCTTCATCATGGGCAAAGACTACAGCTCCCCTTAAAACCTCTTATATATTTAAGTCTCCTATGCCTCTAACTCTTTATAGGGAAGAATTGCCTGCTAAGGAGAGCGCCAATAGCCAGTGCCAACCTCTGGACTGGTAGTAGGTAAGGAGTCTGGCAGGAAGGAAATGGGCAGGCTGGGGGTAGCCTGAACCTGGTGAGAGAGTGCCCCTTTCAGTCTAATAAGCCAGCATCTACTGCTGCTTTGGGTAGATGCTTTGAAGATTGTGGCCTTTATGACACCTCTAAGCAAAATGTTCTTGTTCTTTTCAAAAGGGAGTAGACATCTGGTGGCCACATAGAAATATCGGGCAGTTTCAGTTCACATTCTGAGCATATATGCTGCGATAACAACAGAGGCATGTTCTGTACTAAGCCCTGCTTCCAGACATGCAGTAGAATCAAGGAAGCCGAGGAAAAGGATGAATAAGCAGCAAAATATAAACAATAATGTGAAGGGCGGGTTCTGTTGTGATGGTAAACTGAGTGTAGGAAAGAAGCAGTAAGTGAACTGTGCTGGGAGCTTGTGGTGATGAAGAAGAAGCAGAGGCTTTGTGGGGGAATTCCCCAGAGTGGGGTAGCATAATAAGCATAGAGAAATGATTGGGGGGTGTTTTGAAGAAAAGAGATGTGACAATGGTAGAACCTCAGCTCGTGTTTTATGAACTTCAGCTGCTTCTGCTCTGTAAGAATTACTATTGAGTTCAAATGAACACCTAAGTAATCACCCTTTTTGTTTATAAATGACACCTTTGAATGCTCCATTTAAGGGAATATATCATTTCTTCTCAGATTTGTATCTTGAGGTATAGCTGACAGTTCATTAGAATTCGGAGGAGTCTAAAACTCAAAAGCATACTTCTTGATGCAAGAGTAAATGGGTCATCATCCACTACGTTGTTGGTTTTTGTTGGTTTTTAAGTGTGTGTTTTAAAAAAGATGTTGCATAAAAAATGCTTTTTAAGAAGGAGCATTGTAATTTTTTTTAAAAAAACCTAATGTGTCACGACTATGGAAATATCTATTACTATCTTAAGTAATAAGAATTTGTTAAGTATATTTCCCAGAGGGAGAACTTCACACTAAGTACACTGGTGCCCAGTATTAAAACTGAAGATAACAAGGCCTGTGCCGTTACAAATAATAGTGCTTTGTGTGCGCTCTGCTACAGCACTTTTCAGTAATGCTATTTGCATGTAGAGTTTTAATTAAGAGATAACTGTCACCACAGGTTGACTGCAGAAGGCTCTAGTATCCAGCAGAGAGATAAATGCCAGTGCCAAGTTATGCAGGTTGGATAGCATACAGGGGGTCTATAATATAAAATGGATTCATAATTAAAAGTCACTTATTACATAGCCATTGTGTTATAAAGAGAATGCCTGAAATCTGGCCATTTTATGGTATAATATATTACCTATGCATTTTTTTCTGGCTCAGCTGCATATGATCCTGTTTTAACAGAAAATATTTTATGAACTTTTTGAAGTGTAACTTTATAGTCTGCATATACACACATACTTAGATTTACTTCTGTCATGTCCTAAGGCTAAGACGATATGGTAGATGGCCACTGTTCCATTTTATAAGGTGGGACATTGAATACAAGAGTGACACATCCAAAATCTTCTAATGGACATGAGCAAATGCCACATACTCCTCCCCTCTTTCCATACATCTTCAAGGAGGACATTGGAAGCTTTCATTTCCACTTCTGGTTAACTGTGATTTGTCATGCCATCTGGACTTAAACTGTGGTTGACGTTGCTCTAACTAGTATAAAACACATCTTTAAACTGTGGTTTGTCTAGTTGGCTTATTTGAACTAGCCATAGTTAATGTTAACCATAGTTCCAGATAACATTGTCACTCTGGGTGACTTAAAACAGAAGCCTCCAAACTCCTTGCAGCCGCAGAGGGGGAGGAGACAGGGAAGCATGTGATCCCAAGGCTTGCTACGGTTCATTCATGTCACACTAAACCATGCTTTGATAAAACAAAATTTAAAAAATCCTTCTAGTAGCACCTTAGAGACCAACTAAGTTTGTTATTCAGATACTGAAGAAGTGTGCATGCACACGAAAGCTCATACTAATAACAAACTTAGTTGGTCTCTAAGGTGCTACTGGAAGGAATCCCCCCCCCAACTACGGCAGACCAACATGACTACCTACCTGTAATTACATGCTTTGATAAGTAAGACATTTGAATATGTGATCAATGAGTCCATGTGTAAGGTGGGATTTCAACTTGGATCAGTGTATAGTTATCAATTGTTATCTGTGCAATGAAATCTGAAAAATTATTCGTGTATGTTAGCAACATGGAATTTTGTGAAAATGGATCTCTAGGTTTCTTAAATCTAGGCCAGTCTCTTCATGCCTAAAGGGGAAAAATAGCATTGTCTATTGAAGGAGATAAGAGTCTGAGCAAAAAAATTTGTCAAATGTATAGGTATTTTCCCCACCCCCACCATTCAAAAATTATTATATTGGAAAGAAAAAGTATTCTATTGCTAGTATAAAATCCATATTCCCTTCCTGTCATTTTCTGCCTTGCAGTCTATTTGTAAAACATACTGATGTTTGTCCTGTACAGGATTACAGATTCATAAGTGCTCTGTTCTGTTCTACAGACACAATAAAGAAGAAATAGAAATATTGTATGCAAATACAGTGGTGCCTCGCAAGACGAAAATAATTCGTTCCGCGAGTCTTTTCGTCTTGCGATGTTTTTCGTCTTGCGAAGCATGGTCCGTTGCAACTCCGCCTTTTCAAGCGGCTTTAAGAAAAAAGCGCAAGACGTTTTCGTCTTGCGAAGCAAGCCCATAGGGAAATTCGTCTAGCGAAGCAACGCAAAACCGAAAAACCCTTTCGTCTAGCGAGTTTTTCATCTTGCGAGGCATTCGTCTTGCGGGGCACCACTGTACTTAGTCTCTGAAACTAGAGCAGAACCTTTGAGTCAAAGTTTGCAGTCAGAGATGTTTTAAAACTCTAAATTAATATTAAAATAAAGTGAAACTGAATAATTAAATTATCCGGTTCTGCTGTTATATACAACTAGGTTCTAAAAGCTATGTTGTTCAGGAAAACAAGCATCATATATGCAGTGTCAATACCACAAGCTATCCATAGCATCATGAATTTCAAATGAACATTTTCATTATGTGCTATCATTTTGTTTGACCATGATTTATTAAACTTTTATAAATAGATATAATTTGAAGGATGTAAACAGTGTTTTTTGATCTGTCACTCATACAACCCTAACCATTTTTTTTAAAAAACATATTTTTATTTTTTTTCTTAGGTCCTCCCATGCCATCCTCTTCATCTAGTCAATCCGTTATTGAACATTTACATTCCCCTCCTCCATCACCTAATCTCCATGACAACCAGAGATGGTTGCTAAGTACTAGTGCTATCCAGCCAGTTCAGGACTCTGACACTGATGAGGACTATACTGCCAGCTCTTATCTAGTACAGACCGGTCCTGTTTCAGTTTTTGCCTCAGGTCATGGTAAGATCAGCACATCTTGTCCATAGTTTAAGTGCACTTTTTATTTTTTTTCATCCTGTTTCTTCATTCTAATGAAATATTAGCAAAGTTGTTTGAGTGCATATGTGAAAGCACAAGTAGATTTACTTTGTTGAAACCAAGCAAAAATAAGAAGACAGAATCACTTTTTGTTGTTTATTTAATTACATATTTAATGAAAAAGTCCTAATTTAATTGAGATGTAGTAGCGTTTTCATTATATAGGAAACATTGATTCTTAATTGTACAGAATTGCAGTCAATACCTGCCTAGCTTTGTAGATGTTTCTTTTCCAGTTGTATGTCATTTAGCTCAGCTTTGCTGTAAAAATATACTCTAGTTGCCTGTACCAAATTGACTTTGTAAGCTCACAGATAATCCGTAATGTTTAAATACAACCAGCGCTAGCCCAAGACATTTTGCTGACAGAGAAGCACCCTCTCTCCTGTATCATTTACAAAAGCCCAGTGCTGCCAGTGGGACAGCATCCTCCATGGTAAAAGGTAAAGGACCCCTGGACAGTTAAGTCCAGTCAAAGACGGCTATGGGGTGCAGCCTTTAACTTCCTTTAGGCCAAGGGATCCAGCATTTGTCCACAGACAGCTTTCTGGGTCATGTGGCCAGCATGACTAAACTGTTTCTGGCTCAGTGGAACACCATGACGGAAGCCAGAGCGCATGGAAACGCTGTTTACCTTCCTGCCACAGCGGTACCTATTTATATACTTGTGCTGACTGGTATGCTTCTGAACTGCTAGGTTAGCAGGAGCTGGAACAGACCAGCAGGAGCTCACCTTGTCGAGTGGATTCAAACTGCTTATCTTCTGATCGCCAAGCCCAAGAGGCTCAGTGGTTTAGACCACAGCGCCACCCATGTATCTATCCTCCATGAACACATGAAGGCAACAGGATTAGCTCAAAGTGGCAGGGTAAGCTGCCTGGCATACACCGCTGACCTCCAATACCTTGCCAGTGCTTCCCAGCCCAGTAGCTGCCTCCTGACACAGCTGCTTCACTGTGCAAATATATAAATTATTTATGTAGCCAACCTTCTAAGACCAAATATGTCACACATTTTTTTGCCGTTGCATTATGCATTTATTTGCTTGGCAGCAGTTAAATGTTGGCAATTATGAGGGTTTGTGTTTTTAATAATAATAATAAATAGTGTAATTATTGCCCGGTAATGAGATAGGCCTCATTGATATGTTTAGGGACATTTTAGGAAAAATAAAGCACAGAGAAGGACAAACAGGGCTCATGATTGGAAGGAGCTGATAATTCCCAGGTCCTGTTTGTGCTAAGGAGCACATTGTACAAGTTGACCTTTGCAGAGTGCGAGTTTGAGCATTTTTCGAGTGTGAAAAATGTGTGTGTGCAATATTAGCGACAGAATCACATCCTTTTTGATATCTTGAAATTTACATAACTACCCAACTAAAAATCAGTTAATATTCAGATAGGAAATTAACTTCAAAGAAACATTTTATATATCTTTTCATCTCTAATGACAGCAACAATCATCTCCTCCCTGCTGCCATTGGCAGGGCTAATAGTTGATTCAGGTGGGATATGATATTTTTGTGGGACAGCAGTGTATGTTCTGGCATGCTGTACTCCACACTAGCGACTCCACACTAGGGTTTCAAATAGAGGTGTGGTAACAGTGAGTTTAAGCACCCACATTTCCATATTTATTATGGGTGTAAGTTTTTAAGCAACTAATTTGAAGTAGGCCCTAGGTATCCTATTATACTGTGTTATGAGAAAATGTTCCCAACATACAAAAAAGGAGAACCTTTTTGGGGAAATGATGGTGTCCCCAAGTTCATTGTGTTATCAAGGTTCCTGATCATGAGGCAACTTCTAAGCATGTTAGGATGAATATACTTAGGTGTCCCCTTCGGATATTAGTGAGAGGCATGTGAAATTTGGATGGTGAAGTGGGTGCACCTGACTTGCAGGAAGCATTGGACTGGCATGTGCAGTCTTGGCTCTGTATTCAGCCTTAAGGCTGATAAGGCTGAATGTCTCAACAGGGCTAAGGTTTCTATGTCGTGTGGCTGTCAAGCGGACTCTTACAGTGGTATGTAAAAATGGGAATCATGGTATAAAAAGCAGCCATTTTTCCTTAAATGGTTGCATATTTTATTGCGCTTCATGATTTCTATGCTTTTGGGTTTTTTATTGTTTTAATGCGTAAGGATAGTAAGCAGAAAGAAAAATTTCAAAGTATACAAATGAAATGATTTGTAATTCAAAATATAATATGTAGCCACAAAGCAATTTCTAAGTGTTTTTAACAGTTTTTAAATGTTTAAAATATGTTTTCATTTTATCTTTAATTGCATTTTTATTAGATACTTTTGCTGCCCCAGGTTCCTTTAAGAGGAAGAGGGGATATAAAAAAATCAATTTTAAAGTATAAAAAAACTAACCATGAAGATGAAGGGGTTGATACACATGGAAATCTTTGAAAGGCTGGATATATATTGCACATACTGGCTAAAAATGGACAGGGAAGAAACAGAACATCAAGAGTGGAAGATATATCCCTGTGCATTGCATATAATTTATTTGTGAGCAATAAAATTTAGGAAGAGAAAATGTAGGCTGGATAGTAAGAAAACTTTTCTGCCAGTGGATTATATTACAGTGCAAGTGTGTTTCCTGAGGGAAATGAA
Organism: Podarcis liolepis; assembly: GCF_965112155.1. Taxonomy (NCBI): domain Eukaryota; kingdom Metazoa; phylum Chordata; class Lepidosauria; order Squamata; family Lacertidae; genus Podarcis; species Podarcis liolepis. The sequence continues at coordinate 50,111,165 of NC_139564.1, forward strand.
AAAAGTGCTACTACTTCCTAAGTTTTAAAACAAGAAGAAAAAATTTCTGATCAGTGCATCGTTGCAAAAGGTGGCCTGGTTTCTCTAGTATAAGGGCACCTATGTTTTATTACTGCAACATTAGTTGACAAATGTGTAAATAGGTATATATAATTTTAATGAATAATCGGCTCATAATATGATAGTGAGCCATTTATGTGTGGTGTTCTTTCAGTGCTCTAATCATTGTTTAAATTTGTATTTTTCTTACTACCCCCGAAACGTACATTATTATTTTTTGTTATCACACAATATTTGACTCCAATAACATTAGCATGTTTTGAACTTGGAGCGTACCAGCAGAGTTGAGTAATCCAGGTGCCTCATAAGACAAAGTGCTGTGCTAGGCAAGGCAAATATATGTTTACCTATCAAACAACAATAATAAATACAAATTTAGCATGCATCAGCAACCAGCAGTAATAGTGGTGAACTGGACAATCTGGGCGGATTTATAAAATCATTTTATACAGCAGTATGTACTCTCTTCATTTATTATATATAAAGCATATAAAATATACCGTATACTACGGAGGTGCATTGCATTCGGATCAGTCCTGAATCCCAAGGTGAAGCAGTTTATTTGTCAGAGTTGAAGTGGGATCTGTACAAGGTGGTGCGAATCAAAGTGGGGGCTCTTTGAAGCACATTGTGACACCTCAGCAATCCAGACTTTTGTTTTTTAACTGCTGAAAGCAGGAATAATGTCTGCAAGCTTGTTGCAGTAGGTGGTGATAGAGGAGAGCTGAAGGAGAGCTCCATTGTGATTGGCTCATCAGGCTTGTACACAGAGGAAGTGTTTTCACATTTCAATGAATGTCTTTTACTTCTCCCCAACGCAAAAACAACTTAAATAATGTCTAGCACCAAAGCCTTTGGACTGAATTGTCTGCAATTTGGCAGGTTTCTTACCAGGGTCACCTTTTGAATGTCTGCAGAGACTTAGAAGAACAAGCAAGCTTGCATAGGAAGAGGCAATACTTAGGTCTCAAGCATCTCCTATGCAATGGAGGTGGTTGACTAGTTCTGTAGCTTACAGAGTAAGGCTTATTAAAAACCAACTAGAAAGAGATGGTTGTCATAGATGCTCTGGTGTAAAGCTTATATAAATTTACAGAAAGAAGAGACTTGTTCTTTTAGTTTGCAATCCTGTACACATTTACCTGGAAATGTCTCATTTAATTCATTGGGGCTTTCTTCTGAGTAGAGGTGTACATGTTTTCACTGTTAGTTTCTTGTCTGCTTAAACAAGAGTACATATTTTGCTTTTTTTCTTTGATGAATTGGTTAGATCATCAGCAAACAAACGCATGTAGACTCAGTCTAACAGAAACCGAACTTGAAGATTCAAAGGTTATCTGCTGAGGTTACTGAGGTTTAACATTTATCCCATAACCCTGGCATTCTGTGCAAACCTATTCATGTTCTTACATAATTTCCCATCCGTTTTTTCTCTCTTGTATCCCTTAGTGTAGACAAAATAACATTTAGACGGTAGCCCTAAACACAGTTGTTTTAATGACAGTTCAGTTGTGAATAATGGCACTTACTTTCAAGTAAATACATTTAGAATGGGAATAACAGGCATCTTGGTAAAACTGTTTATACACTACAAAGATGTTTATTCAAACACAACAATTTGAAGGGGAAAAACCCCTCAGTAAATATGAAGCAAGCTTGTTCATGTACATTTTGCAAAAATGCATGTTGTATTCATCTAAGTCTACTGATTTGTTATGATTTATACACAGCACTAGCACAGGAATGCTTGAAGCATTTCTCAGTAGCATTTAATCTCCCCTCATACAAAACCAGACAATAAAGAAGGAGGTCAATATCCTTTATGTACAGTTCAACTAATTTCTCTGTTCAACATGCTTGAGGAAAATGGAGTGGCTTTTAAAAGTCAACAAATGTTCCTGAGTACCAGCCAAATTATTTTTGATCTCATTCTGATCTTTGATTTGATGAATCTAGCATACATATATATATATTTCTTTTAATCATCCTGCCAAAAACCTGTCAGCATTGCTCCTCTAATGTGAAATAAAATGTACAGTTGTTCGGTTTAATTAAGCATTCAGTTCTTCTGCCAAGAGCAAATTAAAGTTCCCCATCATCTCAACCTATCCCTACCAAAATCAAATTATACAAAGTGGTGGGCAATTGGTTATAACAAACAGCTGTAGGTTATATTTGATTTTGAGTTTTTTTTAAAAAAAAAATTAAAAAAATATATGTTACCTGAGAGAGAAGCCAAGACCAATTATTCCTTTACTGATTATGGCTTTCACAGCTTTAAGAGAACACTCACACCCACATTGGCCTGGTTTGGACAATCATTGTAGGCTTCATAAGCCTGTTAATGAGACCAGGCTTCCGCCATTCTTAAGCTTTGGCACAAAGACCCCAGTTTAGATTAATACAAGCATTCCCGTTATATTGGAACTGGGGAAGTCCGGATTAATGTTTGTTTAACTCTGGTCAACAATGCGTGAAAAATAAAAATTCCTGTTCATTTCTTTTTATAAACATTTTATACCACCTTTTGGCCCAATATGGTACTGAAACCTGGAGGCTGTATATATTTGGTTTATCCACTTTGAAAGCAATTAAGCATTAAGCAGAGAGCCAGTGTGGTGTAGTGGTTAAGAGCAGTAGTCTTGTAATCTGGTGAACCGGGTTCGCGTCTCCTCTCCTCCACATGCATCTGCTGGGTGACCTTGGGCCAGTCACACTTCTTTGAAGTCTCTCAGCCCCACTCACCTCACAGAATGTTTGTTGTGGGGGAGGAAGGGGAAGGAGATTGTTAGCCGCTTTGAGACTCCTTCGGGTAGTGATAAAGCGGGATATCAAATCCAAACTCTTCTTCTCTTCTTAAACATGGTAAGCTTCAGCCTTCATTTCTCCATCAGCACCATGCCCATAAGACCACGCCCATTGCAATAGGTGCCCCCCCCAGCTCCTATCTCTAATCCTCCTGGTCAGTAAAAGTCCACTACTGGTATAGAGGCTAGTGGGTGGGACCTTTCCACACATAACATGAACATGAAGTGGATGTGGTGACACTAACGGAGGAACCAGAAGTAGCATTGTGGGTGAAAGAGGAGGAAGGCCAGGAGCAGCTGCCCAGCCATGCTGCCTGGTGCTGCCAGCCAACATTTAAGCTAGTACTCATCACCACATCCTGTACAGTGGATTCCATACATTTTCTGCTTTGCAAATGTGTAATTCATTTTGTCCATCCTTCATGGGAAAGGGGCAGTTTCCCTATGAGGAATGCTTGCGACAGTTGTTGTTGGTACTGTTGTTAGTTTAGGGAGAGGGTTTTTTAAGTTAGAGTTAAAGGAGAATAAGAGGGATATGATAGGGGTATATGAAGGGGTGTTCACTTTGTTTCATAAATAGGATTCTTTATCTTCTGCTCTCTATATGACCATAGCAGCTTCCTATATAAAAATATGGTTCTGTTGTCAAATCTGGTTCCTGCAAGGAAAGACAACTATGCCAGTTAGGATTTTTTAAGTTTAGAAAAGGGGGTGGGGGGCAATGAGAGTTTTATAAAATAATGCATGGTGTGGGCAAAGTGAATATAAATGTGTCTTTGGATGAAATCCTGTTGGAAGAATGTGCAATTTTATCAGCCTTTGCGGACTTCTTCTTTCTACTGGATAGGTTCTGTGGAGGTCCTAAACATTCTACTTCAAGTCCTACCTGTACTTAAATTCTGTCCATTCATTGTTGTATCGATTTCTGTGATTGTATTTACTGTGATTGTATTTATTGAAAAGTGGACTAAATAGCATTGAGAATACATGTACAGCAAACCACTTCAGCAGGCTTGCAACATTTCAGCTTACTGTGCATTATTAATAAGATTGCTTAGTTTAAGGTCATACCTCTCCCAGATTAATAATATAATAGTAAAATCCTGCTGAATGTGTTGACAGTGGTGAAATTTGGTTAGGGTCACCAAAATGAAAATGAAACTAGTTTTTAAATCTTATATTTTTACCTATGATTTTTTAAATAGTTGCTTATGAGGGGTGAAGAACCTGTGGGCCTCCATACATTGCTGCACTACATCTCCCATCATGCCTGATCACTGGCCAAGCTGGCTGGAGCTGATGGGAGTTGGGAGTCCAGCAACATCTGGAGGGCCACAGCTTTCAAATCCCTGTTGCATATCATTAGTGGCAGACCTACACATTTGAAGCCCTGAAGCTTGAACTGTTATGGGGGACCCTTTTCAACCAGCAATGAGGTCTGGGTAACCCCTGTTATCTTCTTCAGTGAGGTTGTTCCATGTCAGAACACCACATTAAAAACAACAACCCTACTACATCTCAGATTTTGATTAAAATTGCTGTCCTGAATTTTCTCGCCTGTCAAAGTCACTGGGGTTGGACTAGATGACCCTTGTAGTCCCTTCCAAATCTACAATTCTATGATTCTATTATTCTTTTTCTGGTTTTTCTAGCCACATATTCACGTCCAGTTTCATAATTGGAGAACTTTGCAATGTCATTTTCCGGAGACAATCTATAGAAAGAATTTAAGTGCAGAACGGCCAATTTGCCACAACGCTCTGCCTTTGCAACATCTGCACTACTGACTCTCAAACTTTGGGATTGTGGAAATATATCCATCCAAAATTAATCTATTTGAGTTGAGTGACTCAAATTGAATCTACTGGACCCGTTTATTTCAATCAAGATGGACCAGTGTCGCTTTTGGGGCCCTTCCAATATTGGGGCCCCTGAAGCTTAAGCTTCATTGCTTTTGTAGTAGATCTGCCCCTGCATCATTAGAAGTTATTTTAAATCTGAACCCAAATTCAAGCAAGAATCTTTGCAAATTGAAATAGAAGCTTTCAAGATGCTGCAAAAGATTTCAGCTATTCATTCAGCAACCTTTGCCTTTGAATGTATTCCCTTCTCCCATTAAAGCTTCAGGGTAACTTTAAAAGAATAAATTTTCTGCTCTTCCCCATCTCTTACAAAAGACTTCTCCATTTAGTATCTTTCTCTGTCCGGATGCACCATTGACATGAATCTTGCTGTCACTAACCCATTAAGAGCACACTGAAGTAGTATCCCTGGTTTTTAAGGAATGCAGAATTTTGACTAGAAGGCACATCAACCTCCTTCCCTCATGCTAGATCAAGGATTCCTATTGTCAGATGCAATGGGCATGAAAGCAGCAATTTTACAGCACAAAAACTCCAATAACATTTACTGCGGTTGGCTGAGATTGAAATGCACACAGGCACTGCTCAGTCTTGGTTTCTTAAGCACCAGCTTCCCTTGGCTTCTTGCCAGTTTGTGCATTTCAAAGAGACAAGTCCTTTAAGGGGAAAGAGTTTTCCTTGTAACTTGCTGTGGGGTAAACAGACCATTCAGGCATAGTTTATTGCATTACATAGTTGACTATGCATAGCAGAATGGAACATCGTAATTGGCAGAATTATTTTGATCATTGGAATTCATAAGTATGAAATAGCTTTTCTAAGCCAAAAGAAAAGGAAAATGTGATAATTTATTATAGTGAATTGAGTGGTAGCCTGCTTGCGAGAACACTTAAGCCATTTTGATTTTGACATAAATTGATTCTCCAGTTTTGCAATACCGTAATACAGAATATTAGCGGTTAGAAACAAATGGGACAATCCAGCTTAAGCACTCTTAAGACTCACTGATTTCAAACAGTTAGTGAACTTGCCTATTTCTCCTACTGAAATCAGGAGGACTAAATGCTTAATGATGGCTGGAGCATTCCCAACTTTTGCAAAATTTACCAGCAGGTGGGTATTATTTTGTTAGATCTGGAATATATGTTAATTAATCCTTCCTCTATCGAGCATTCTCTACTCCCATTCTTTACCCCAAGCTCTCACCCTTAACCATCTCTAACCTTTATAGGAGTACTGCTAGGATCAGTGCATACCACCATAACCTGAATTTGTTATCAAATTTTTAAGCCACTGGTGGCATATACAAAGAGGCATTTGGGTTTTTTAAAAACAAAAAATTCTTTTTATTTATTTAATAAAAAGCATATTAAAATAAAGAAATAAATAAGAAATAATATAATTTCATGAAAATTAAATGCGCACACAGAGGATACAAATTTAGGTAATTGCATTTGGAGAGTAGTTACATGTCCTTAAAAAAAACATGTTTATAAATTATGAAGATATTGGCCTTGAGGGGGTGTATGGGGTGTTGGGGGAGGGGAAATACCTTTGGTGGGGGGGTCACACCATGCTCTATCTGGGTAGTTCATCCACCACTGGTCTCCACTCTCATCTGTATCTCCTAGAAGCTGTCAGCATGCAGCAGTGGCCACACCTCAGGTAATTGCTTTGACTGGTTGGCTAAAACAGGTGAGGTTACCTGATGTGTCTCAAACCCTCGTGAGTGAGGGATTTGTCTGTCTCCTGCATGCAAAGACAGATTCTGCCTGATTGAGTGGATAAGACCAATAGCAAGTCTAACGGTCAAGAAGGCAGATTCTGCATGTGCTATAGAGGGAATTGAGGGGCAGATGGGGCTCATCAATCTCGAAAGGTAGTCCATCTAGGAGAAGGAATACTCTGATCCTAAACCTCCACCCCCTTTCAGCTATACTCATTCGTGAGAAAGTTTTCAGAAGTAAACCCTGAGGAAAAATCCATACTGACTGCCTTATTGAGTACAAAAGGCTAAGGAGCAAATCCTACACACATACGGAGTAGAGTCCCAAAGGTGGTTGGATGGCATCTTGTATGGCTGCTTCTGGCACCTCCTGTAGCCAGGTTGGTGCTGAATGTGTTGCTTTGCTTTGCTTTGAACTACATCAGTGAGGCTGAGAGGGGGGTCTTGTCATCTTAGCAGCTCAGGACCTCCATGCACACTCTCCAAGCTTGCGCCCTGGTGATTGAAATCTTAAGATATTCTGACTTGAAGATGAGAAGTTAGTAAGAGTTCTAAATAGCATATTTCACAAGAGACATTTGAACCATGTCCTTATTTACATACATATATATATATAAAGTTTTGTGTAATAGTTGAAAATTGATATTTTTTGTATGTCCTCTACTTTGTTCATCATATAAAACCACAAATTTTAGCCAGTCTTACAACTGAATCATAGAATCAAAAAATTGTAGAGTTGGAAGGAACCCCAAGGGTCATCTAGTCACAGCTAAAGAATCCCCAACAAATGGCCATTCAACCTCTATTTAGAAACTTCCAATGAAAGAGAGTATACCACCCTCCGAAGTAGTCCATTCCACCGTTGAACAGCTCTTGCAGTCAGAAAATTCTTCATAATGTTTAATCAGAATATCCTTACTTGTAATTTGAATTCATTGGGTTGGGTCCTACCCTCTGGAACAGCAGAAAACAAGCTTCTTCTATCTTCCATGTGACAGCCCTTCAGATATTTGAAGATGTCTATCATGTCACATATCAGGTTTTTCTTACCCAGGCTTAACATACTTTCTCCATTTGTATACCACTGTTTATCTGTAGATCTCAGGATGATTCACAACATAAAAATGCATGTTAAAAACTCAAAAATACGTAATAAAAATTATATATGAGATATTATTTTTATCTTTAATATATTGTTATAGGTTCCCTCCTTTTTCTTATTCTCCTTTCCCTCTCCCCCCCAAAAGGTAGAGTTGTTGTGGTGGTGAAACCCAGCTAAGTTCAAGTCATAACCCACATACTGAAGGGCAGTATTTTAAGGGAAGAAAACTTGGTGTGAAAAACATAATTGGAGCTTTTGATTGCATGAAGAAAAAAAGAGAGTAAGGCTTACCAAGAATAATCAGCTTTGCCATGATTAAAATGTCTAGAATACTGCTAATTGTTAACAGCAGCCTTGTTACATTGGCACAGACTGCAGTCCTATAGTGAAACAGTGAAAAACCATTTTGTGCATGTGCTTCTTGAATCCTTTAAAGAGTGCAGTCAACACATTTGCTTTTTGTGTTATCAAGGGTTATTGTTATGATGTCCGAATATTAAGTAGCATAATTTGGTTATTATTGAACAAAAAATGTGACTGCAGTGTTTTTATGAATATTTTAGTTGCTTCAGATAGCTGTCAGTATGGTTTGCTATAAATGGTATTAATAGAGAGTACTTAATTAAAAAATGAGCTCAAGGTCTCTCTTTTTCTTTCTTTTGTGTTGTGCTTTTTCCACACACACCCCAACACTCTTTCATGAACAATTGTATGTTGTATCTGTAGTAATCTTCCATTTCTGCGTTGCTTTCCAGTAGCTTGCCCTCTGCTGAGTAGGAAAAAGGCAAGAATAAGAATGACCTTGAACCCCTCTGCCAGTGTGTGCCTGTAGCGAAAATGCTTCAGAAACCAAGTGAAGCACTTCTAATGAATTGTGCTTTTGATTCTTTGAATCTGCACAGCATCTCCATCAGGTTTTTACAGCTGGACTCTTGCTGTAATTGCTACTGAGATGAGATGCACAACATGGGGTGTTGAAACCAAGTACTTATATTGTCTTACTGGCCAAAAATATATGGCATAGTAGGAGCAACAGACTTCATGAAATTTACACTTCATGTCTTCATGTTCTTCGCCCATTTCTGACATGCTGCTGATCTGTCAGCAGGCACTCTAGATGGAGGTGATAAAAACGACAAATCCAAAAGGTGTTTCTTAAAGCTGCTATGTATCCTTTGAGTAGAAAATTCTGGTTGATAAATATAGAATGCTCCAAGACTATAGTGTTAGCTGCAATCCCTAAACTATATGTACTGGAGTAAAAATGTTCTCCGTGGGACTGCTCTGTTGTAAATCATTTGTAGTCCTTTGAGAAATGCTGTCTCAATCAAAAAAAACAAAAATTATTTTGCCACTGGCTTCGCTACGGCCTCTCAGAGGTTTATAATTACCGTATATAGCCAAAAAGTAAAATTCAAGAATCTTACATTTTTAATTCCTTAAAATGAAATATTACCTCAGGATGCATTTCGGTAATATTAGAATGAGGTTATGACCTACACTGATCCTATGAAATGGGGCAGGATAGAAATGCAAAAAATTATATTAGCTTTGAAATCTCTTTGCTGCACTGCTATACCGAAGAGACTTTCTCTTCATGACTACGGTTTTGTAGGAGAGTCTTATTAGTGATGTTTTAGTTTGTGGCTATTCTCCTTAGATAATTCACAAAACAATGCATCTTACAGTTACTAGTTTCAAGTCTTCTTCAATGGACATTAGTAATATGTAATTAGTTTTAACTATTAAAGTTTGTTCTTCTCTATTCTAACCCGCTGTGCCTTCTATATTGTGAAGAGTTAATTTTAACAGTACAGTCGTACCTTGGTTTTCAAACAGCTTAGTTCTCGAACGTTTTGGCTCCCAAACGCCGCAAACCCAGAAGTGACTGTTCTAGTTTGTGAACTATTTTTGGAAGCCGAACGTCCGACGGGGCTTCCACAGCTTCCAATTGGCTGCAGGAGCTTCCTGCAGCCAATCAGAAGCAGTGTTTTGGTTTCTGAACGTTTTGGAAGTCGAATGAACTTCCAGAATGGATTCTGTTCAACTTCCAAGGTACGACTGTACAGGCAATGACTGATTAATGCGCATCTGAAAGACACGCTACCATGCACACATAGTGCCGAACTCAGAAGTGATCTAACATCACTAAAAGGAAGGAACAGGGATGGAGTGTGCTTGTATGTGCTCGGCCAATGCATGTGGGGGCCAGAACGGAACCCCCTTGCAAAATGGTTATTGACTGTGTCATTAAAAATTGTATCTTACATTTATGTGACATTATGTTGATAAGAGACAATTACTTGTAGCCAGTATTATTGCTGCAGCATGGGAACCAGACTGCTATTGTCTGACTCCCATTGTGCTGGCTCATCAATCTTTGAATAAGGAAGTATTCTCCATTTTGCTTAGTCTGATCATGCTTGAACTGAGCCCACATGATATTTAGAAAGAACACAAAGAAGCAGGAAACAACATCAAGTTCAAGAGAGTTCTTATCCCTTGAGATAAATGTAGACATTCACATGTTATGCAAATTGATGAAAATAGATGAAATGAAGAGCTGGAGGTTGGAGTTAGGACTCCAGAATCAGCCATTCAAGCCTGTTTCATAAGCAGAACCTGCCCCGACTGCTCTTAAGGAAGCTTTGCTGGGCTTAGTGTTCAGCCTCCTCTTCTGGCAACAGCATATAGCTTCGGGAAAATGATTCTACATCCAATGGGTATGGGACAATTCAATGACGGATACGTGGCAAGATGATGTGATGGATCCTCATGGGATAGCAGGCCAATTAATTATTCATAGGTAGGGACACCAGATGAAAGGAGTTTAGATACTAATACATAGTTCTTCCAGCAGTCCCCATCCCTCACCCCCTGTTCTTTTCCTGGGGAAAGAGTAACTCTTAATAGGCTGGTACTTAATACTGCTTAGGGGTAAAAAGGCTATTAATCTGCCCTTGAGACTCAGATCAGAAGAAAACAGTTTCAAAGAATGCCTTTTCATCTTAATTTAGAAAAAGCAAAGGGTGCACTTGGAGAAACTGATAGTGGCCGCCATGACGTTTATGGTGAGGATCAGGTTTTGCATCCTTCCAGCTGCTTTCCAGAGAGCAACTTATTTGGGTCGTTCCACAGAACTTAATGGGAGCCACTGACAACTGAGTGTGCCTTTATCTGCATAGCCCTTCTTCTTCAAAGTCATGTCTTTGTTAGAGCCACATATCTTGCTGTGAAAAGAATGTGCCAATACTCTGGGGGCTGTATATAGCTTGCTAGTTAGATTGATCCAAACTCAGAATACCATAATTCTCGTGTAGCACAAACATGTGCATTTCCTTCACACCCTCCATTCCCTGGCACAGTTCAGTCTGGCTACTTTCCCTCCTGCTAAGAAAATGTGATCAGGGAAGGTAGATTCATTGAGTCTGGGAACAAGCCAGTGAGAGAATTCCTTCTTTTATTCTCACACATCAGTCTCTTTCTGCCTAGCTTTGCTTTCTGGGAAGACTGGAATTAAAGGTGACAGAGACCACAGCTTCTTACAAGCATGAATAGAGATGGAGTGCTCCAGTGAAAAGGTTCTTCCTCTTATTTGTGTGCTCCTGTCTTCCACTTTCCAAAGCAGAGAGGGGAGGGAAATTGGCAGCTGAGTATGTGTGTGAATGAAGCTGGTCAACTGGCAATTACCAGCCCCTGTGATAAGTTGTGCTATATGCAGCTTATTATGGGAATCCAGATAAATTACAAGACTACAAATGAAAAACCGTTGCTTTCATATAAACAACACCACATAAATGTTACTGCCCTGCAACTTGCGCTCATTTCAGCAGGACTAATACAGAGTGAAAATATAAGCTCGTCAAAATGGAGGCTGCACAGCAAAAGAGCTTGGTAGATAGTTCTCACTGGTGCTGACCTATACCTGATTGTCTTCTCTGTACTGCCAAAATTCAGGTCTCCCCTCCGGAAACCCCAGTTGGTCCCAGTTCCAGCTCAGCCACAGGCATCGCTGGAATTCTTTCACTGTAGCTTGTTGTGAAATGTTCCGTTTCTTAATGATAATGGACACAGGTAGCAAGGTATACATTCTGCCTAAGAGGAGTGATTAAGTTATTAGCATTACATTGCTGTACGTGCTTACTTGGGAGTCCCATGGAGCATAGTGGAACTTATTTCTGAGTAAGCATGTATAGGATATCACTGTAAGAGGATCAGCTCTGGCCAGTGACTTCACTTCACAACATACACATACCGTATTTATCACTTGTATACTACAAATAGTGAGTTTCCCAAAAGAAATGCCATATCTTGTTTTTCCCCTCTCTTCTCTTGCTCCCCATTGCAACCTATTTTTCTTAATTTATATTTCATTATTTCCTAAAAACATTTTGTAGACTTTTTAGAAACTCTGTTTTATTATTTTTGCTTTTCTTATTGCCCCCCCTTTATTATGTCCTTTGCATTTCCTCCTCAATTGCATTTGTTAAAACTCTCAATGGAATACAAACTTTTCAGTAAAAGGTGATTTTCTCAAAATGTGCCTGCCTTAGGACAGCTATTTAATTGGGAGAAATCCAAATTTCCAGCTCATACCACTTCCTGACAAAGACCTGCATAACAAATACCTATTGCATCTTTTTTCATAACTGAAATAGGCATATCATGTTTTCATTTTATTGATATTAGTTTCTCCCTGTAAAAGAAATGAAACATGTATGTAAATATATATACATATATATAGACAGTGAGTTTTCGCTCCATTACAGGCTGCAGTTCCCTATAATCATCCTATATAACCTAGGTCATCTAATGAAGTTATACTTTTACACACAATGCATCGTTAACCTATCGAATTCAGGCCCATAAGATGTAGTGATAGTAGCATACTTTGAGGCTTTAAAAGGGGGTTAGACCAATTCATAGATGATAAGGCTATCTCCATGGCTACTCTAGTGCTGGAGACAGTATGTGTCTTAACATCAGCTCCTGGGAATCACAAATAATGCGTATACTGCTTGTGGGTTTCCCATAGGCATCTGGTTGGCTACTGTAATAACAGAATGCTGGACTAGGTGGGCCTTTGGTCCAGCAGGTCTCTTCTTAGATTCTTATGCCTTGAGACTCTAGTGCACTGAGTTGAGTTGAGTTGAGTTGAATTCAATAACAGCTTTTGACATTTGTTTGCAATCACAGCTTTTTCATAAGCTATTTGTGAGACAGCTCAGCTTAGTGCCTGGCAGTTAGGAATCACGTGACTTGCCTAGACTGGCTGAAAACATAGCTCCCATGAACTGAAATAGTCTTCTTCAAAACGGCAAGTCTTTTATGAACCGATAGGCACTATAGCTCTACCTCACACCATAGTTAACTTTGTTCTAAGACTACTCTTGAGAAAACTCGTTTTTTTTCTCCAGAATTCTCTGCAGAAGCTCAAAATATTGGAACATCTAGAGAAGCTCTCTACCAACCATCTGTGTTGTTCTTCCCTATTATTGTGAAAGGTGCAGGCCGGCTAGTGCAAATTCTGGGCACTCTTTAGCTTCTTCAGGCATGTCCAGTGTCACTGGGATTCATTCCAATATACCGTATTCATACCTAGGTCAATGAACTAGGAGAGCTGAATGTTAGTGAGCCTATTAGAAAATGAACCGAGACTTTGTTCTAATTGTAAGCTGGGTTCACAATGAAGGGTGAGCTTCTGCATGAGCTTCCATTAACCCTTCTGTCATACCTGGAGGGCACCTGCGCCCTGAAGTTAGATGGGTGGTGACTGGAGAAAGGGCCTTCTTGGTTGTGATGCTCCATCTGTAGATTGCCCTTCCTAAGGAGGCTTGTCTGGTGCTAACTCTGCTGTCATAAGCTGCCTGCAGACTGATTTTATGTGTTCCGCTGAATTTTGTGAGCTACTTTTATCTGCTCCTTTTTTAGTTTTAGCTTTCCTAGACGTTTTGCTTAAGGTTGGCATTAAAGTATTTAAAATAAATAAATGGGGCAGTATCCAATGAAGTAATTCTTTTAGCACAAGGGTTTGCATTTCTGCTATAGAATTTCCCCTCAGTCTACTCTCTACACGTGTTGCACAAGCTTTCCTGCACATCTGCTTCATAGGGTTGCGGAAAACTGCATGACAGAAGAGAAGAAGGAGAAGCTTCATTGCGCAACCAAATGTCCTTGTGCTAATGGAACTACACTTTTGGATACAGCCCTTAGCCTCTCTTGCTGAAGTGTCAGAAGCTTCACTACTTGGACATAATCCTAGGTTATAAACAGCCCCACTATAGCTTATGGTAAGTAAGAATTGCCACAAGAAAGGGAGCTTCGAAATTTTTACATACAAGTAGATAACCTTTTCTTTCTTTCTTTCTTTCTTTCTTTCTTTCTTTCTTTCTATTGGTCACAAATAATTAGCATAGATAACTGTGGCCAGTGGGTTTTTTCCTAGAAAAATAGGTGATGGCACTCACCATGAAGGTTTTACAGTAAGTGCCACCATGCTTTTTAACCAAAAATAAGATGTGCTGGTACTGCGTACCCTTGAGTACCTCCGGGGGGGGGAGAGCACTGATTATGGCCCAAGTGGATTATTTAATATATTTATAGAGCTATTCACTAGGCTGATATAGGCTTTAATATCATGATAGACGAAATCTACAAAGCATTGTTTGTGCCGTTTTAAAAGATGGATCATGGTTTTCTAATTTAGCATTTTCTTTTTTCCCCCACTACAAATTATTTCCAGGCCTATGTTTTACTAGCTGCTACAATAATCATATTGTTTCCAAACACTTTGAGGGTTTAAAAAACAACAACAATCAAGTAGTATGTAAGTTTTATGAAATAAATAAATAGCAGATGTTCCAATGAATGGAATTAGCATGTAGCATATAGCCCAAAAAATGGGCAAGAGGATTCAGCCAGCAGAACAAATTCTGAGCTCCCCCATCCCAGTGGGCCATTGAGACAGATGTGCAGGGCTAACTCCTCTTCAGCCAGGGATCAGTTGAACTATGGAAACTCTATAGTACAGCCAATCCCAGCAGTGATTGCCAAGAACAATTAAGGCTCCCAATTGTTCCTTTGCAGCCATGTCTTTATCTGCCCCACACCGAACATCACCTGCAGTTTGATGAAGTTCTTTACCAAAAGTGGCTCCTGCTGTTAGTTTTGAACCCTCTAGGCATTTAGTAGAACAAGATAGTCATAGTGTTCTAGGATCACATATCTGCACCCTTCTAAGCTGTTAGATAACCTTCAACAGTTCTCTTCCCAAAATATTAGAATGACCGCTCCCCGCTTAAAACGGGGGGCGCCCTTTGTGTGGACGCACGCAGCCCCTAGATCTGGAGCGGCTCCATCAGCATAGGCTTGGCTTTGCCTTCCCTCAGGTGGGATACCTGGAGGTCTCCGCCTACCTCAGTCAGTTGTCCAATCCCACCTGGGGGAAGCGTTGCCAAGGAGACCAGGCCAGGTAGGGGAGGGATTACCTGCCCACACAATAGAGGGAAGATCTTACCTGGGAATCCTCACTTGGCTCCAGAGCTTCTCCCACCCTCAGTTAATGTCTTATTTTGCAGGTTAACTGTTCTTCATAGGTTTTGCAGGTTAACTGTTCTTCATAGGTTTTGCAGGTTAACTGTTCTTCACAGGTATGCGGGCACTGCTATGTTAAGGTCGCTGTTAAAGGGCCGGAAAGGAATTTCCCTGCATTGGCAGGTTTCGCCTTTCCCGTAGCAAAACGTCACAACTTTGGCGGTATCAGGCCTTGGGCGGAATCCTTTAGTCCATCTTCCTATTTGTGGCGGCGATACCAGGGTTCCCCGTTAAAGGGGTTTCTGAAGGGAGGCTTTGACCGTACGCTGAAAGGTCGTCATTGCTCTCCCCTGCGGCGGCGGCGTAACGGGGGCGGCTATCTCTGCTTGAACATATGTTCTCCAGAGCCGGCCCATCCCCCCCCCACTGGATAACCCTGATGCTCCCTAGGTCCCCGGCTGAGGACTAGGGAGGGAGAACGCCCAATGCCTGAGCCAAGGTCTACCCACATTTGAAATTTAATAAAGTTGTGGCCAATTTAATCCCATAGCACGTTGTCTTGAGTCGTTATTCCACATGACGGGGGGGGAACCGCTCGGGATCTGGGGACTCCGCCTGTCCACACAAATAACCTTATCCTTCCCCACTCCCTTGCTGAATGCCATCACTACTTTTCTCCTATTTCTCCTCCTTCACCACTTACTGTATTTTTCGTCCCATAGGGCGCACCGGCCCATAGGACGCACCTAGTTTTTTTGGGGGGGAAATAAGGGGGGGGATTTTATTTCCCCCCCAGGCGCAGGGAAGCCAGCCCCCAGAACAGGCAGCTCTCCGCAAAGCAGTGGGAGAGCTGCATGACTTTGCGCAGCTCTCCCACTGCTTGCGGAGAGCTTCCTGAAGCCTGGAGAGTGACCGACCCCTCTCGCTCTCCAGGTTTCAGCGAAAGCCTGCATTCGCCCCATAGGACGCACACACATTTCCCCTTCATTTTTGGAGGGGAAAAAGTGCGTCCTATAGGGCGAAAAATGCGGTATTTACTTCTTGTTGTTGTTTAGTCATGTCCGACTCTTCGTGACCCCATGGACCAGAGCACGCCAGGCACTCCTGTCTTCCGCTGCCTCCCACAGTTTGGTCAAACTCATGTTGGTAGCTTTGAGAACACTGTCCAACCATTTCGTCCTCTGCCATCCCCTTCTCCTTGTGCCCTCAGTTTTCCCAGCATCAGGGTCTTTTCCAGGGAGTCTTCTCTTCTCATGAGGTGGCCCAAGTATTGGAGCCTCAGCTTCACGATCTGTCCTTCCAGTGAGCACTCAGGGCTGATTTCCTTAACAATGGCTTATTTACTTATTCTGTGACAATTACTTTATATCATTTTTTTAATACTGCAAGTCAAAATGGGGATTAACCTGTGCTTTTTGTTTTTATTACTATTTTCATAGCATTTCATGCAAGTTTTATTAAATAAGAAAGTTGAAATAAGTCCCCAAAGTGCAGCCAGTTTCTTAAACCTATAATTTCCATTAAAACATACCATTGCTTTGAGCTGTTACTTCTAATGTACTATGAGATAATTTGCCCATTACACAAGGGAGAAAGACGGTGATAAGGTTGTGATAAGATTACGTGAGAGTGTGTGATTAAATTGATTTTCTTATTTTTCTATTTTCTTTTTAAGTCTTGTAGCCATTCTTGGTGTTCATAGGTATTGCTATTTTGTCAATATGACAGGATTCTATAGTGGCCAGAAACACCTTTACGTGATTCTTCTGTCAGTCCTATAAAATCATGAACTTCATTTTACCAGTTAAATGATGGTGGGCTTTTAAAGGCTCCTTACATTTTTTGTAAGGAAACAAATGTAAACTCCATTGTAAAATGTGTGGATATTATAAGTACACATTTCTTTAAAATCCTAAATTCTTTCATTTTGCCCTTGAGTTCATGGAGACAAGGAGAGTTAATATGATCATTTATCTTCCTTTCATGAAATATGTAAAACTTTTTATCGCAGTTTAATTGACTGAATTTAGACATCAGTGCCTGTGAATTCTAATGACAATATAAATGAAGACTATTTCCTTCAATATTGTACTGTTTAACAGTTGTACACAGTGAGGGGGTTATCCTAGATGCCACACGTTTTGGGTTTTTGTTCATGTTTCATCCAGTGTGATTCCTAAATCAAAGAGTGCAGGCATGAACAGGGTTGAGTCATGAGCTCTGATCTCTCTATCTCTTATCTGTTCTGGCAGTCTCTGCCCTAGGACTAAAGCTTCACAGTAAAAAGAAAAGTTTAATATTGCATGGCTGGGCCACACGTGTTCATATTTAGCTTCAAACTGACGTTAAAATTCACCTGCACGAAAGAGAAATACCTGAGGGTGGTTCTACAATAGGTGGATTTTAAGATTGGTGTGACGCTTATGCAGCCAGCCTGATTTTGACTAATGAAATACAAATAACGAAGGGCATACATATTCCATCCCTATATTTTCTTTATTTTTAAGAAACAAGAACTTCTGCGTAGTTGAAGAATTTCAAATATATTAATAATGCAGTCATAAACATTTCTACACAGAAATTAGCCCCAAAGTCTGTAAAGGATTGTAGCCTAAGTAGGGTTTTTTGACTATTTATGTTCTTGGTCTTTCCAAGGAAATAATTTAGTAAGACATTCTTCCTTCAGACCAATTTTGGAGACATTTCTCTACCTATTGTCCTTTGTCTCTTCTTGTAAGTTAAAATGCTATGCAAAGATGCAAACCTCTACTTTAATCTTCTTTCATAGTCCCCAGATAATAGACATTGCAATTGCATAGTGAGGTGATGGCCATTTCATTGTTTAAAATGGGCTCAGTTACTTGAATTGAAATAGATTCAATCTGGAAGGTGGAATTTGTTTTAATTACCTTGCCATTTTAAAGTTTAGTCTGACTTGAAATTACTGAATGCATCATGCTGTTAAACTAGAAGGCACATTAATTCAAAGGAATGAACATCTTTTGTGAAACTGAAAGGCATACCCATTTCTAGAATTGATATCTGAAAACACCTGATGGGTAGTGGAGTAAAGAAGTTGTTTCTGTGACCAGCCTTGCTTTGTTCCCGCACTAAAAAGTGTCGGATTCACCTGTATGTTCACAGAGTTTAATTAAAGTCATTAACGAACAAAAGGACTACTGAGTATCTTCAGAGCAATTTTGGAAGCTTTAGTTTCTACTCTTCTTTGCTCTCATTTACTCTTTCCTTGTCTCATTTGCCTATCTTTGTTTTCAACAAAACATTTAAAGCTACTGTAATGTAGCTAAATGTATTGTTTAGTAAACCAAGCACTATTTCCTTTTGTCTCTGGAAGCATCCCTGTGTCAAAAAACATTCCTGGAGTTTTTGACATATATTTGTTCATTCATTCATGGCGCAAACTTGATTTATTTATGACATTATTCTAGCCAAGGTTAAATACTTCAGATCACCTTTATTCCCACAGGAGAAATTTTAGCACATGTCTAACACATGTAGAGAACACTGAATGTGGTAGAACCAAAAGGAATGAAAATGGCAAGAAATATTTCTGGATACAAGGGCAGAAAGATCGAGAGGGTGAGGGTATTGAGAGTTCTAACTGCAAGGACAATGACTTTCTGTTGGATGGGAAAGGGTATGGGAAGCCAATTCAGTGATTTAAGGAAGGGTGTAACATCTGTATGGTGAGACAGTTAAATTATCTTGGCAGTGGAATTTTGGGATGTTGTGAAAAGACAAAAGTGCAGTAAAGGGTAGGACAGGCTTGAGAAAATGCTGCCATAATGAAGGCAAGAGCTGAAAAGATCTGGATAGAGGGAAAGGGCTAGGTGTTTGAAAGGAGAATCAGCATGACTTGGCTACAACTCTGGGGTGTGCAGGAGAGGGAAGAATCCAAAGAAGGAAAGATTGTGACACTGTCACTGTCATTGTAGACTGATATCTAAAATGAAGTGAAGCCTAGCTCTATTGTGGGGGAGGGATGGAGATATCTCATACACCTTGAGTGGACACAGACTTTCCTTATATTTTCTGGGTTACTAACCCATACATTTCCCATTAGAAGTATTTCCTATGGAGAATGCATAACTGAATTTGAGTTAGGATTCCATAAATGTTTTGTACATTGTTTTAAAAGTCACTGTAAAAATAAAATGTAGTAGATAATATTTGGGATAATATTTTCATGTTGTCCCAATATGGTTTTCCCTTCCCACTCATAACAGCTATTAATACTGTTTAAATGGGCCTTCTTTCATTCCTGTGTCTGTATTTTTCGCTCTATAACACGCACCTGACCATAACACGCACATCGTTTTTAGAGGAGGAAAACAAGGGGGGGATTCTGAAGAAACAGTGGATGTATCATTTTTGTGCCTCATGCTGTGGCCACAGACATGTCATGTGATGGTGAGTTTGGGGTAGCCCAATGCAAAAATCCAGAGAATCCCTGTGGATCTGTGCTTTGTAACCACGTTTTTGCACCATTGTGGCCCCAGGCAACAGTGGGTGCGTGATTTTTTTGGTGCAGGCTGTAGCCATGGACATGCTATGTGATATGATGGTGAATTTGGGGTGGCCCAATGCAAAGATCCTGAGGATCCATGTGGATCCGTGCTTTGTAACCACGTTTTAAGTGGGGAGGGAAGTAAAAACATAGAAGGGACAAGGAGCACAAGAGGGGTGTGCAGAGAAGCAGCTGGCTAAGAATGCAGGAGAGGGGTTTAACGGGAGGGGAGGGAGGAAAGGAAGGCAAAAGTTTCCCCCCACCCAGCCACCCAAGCCAGCCCTCTCTCTCTCTCTCTCTCTCTCTCTCTCTCTCTCTCTTTCCCACCTGCATGTTTTCCGGCTGCCTGCGAGTCCCTAAAATGCTTCCCTAGACTCAGCAGCACCGGAGCACGGAGAGGAATTAGAAGGAAGGACGCGATGCTTTCCTTTCCCCTCTGCTTGCCTGGAGGGGAGGGGATTTGCCTGCTCTTTGTTCCGTTTGAGCAAACAGCAACTGAAACAGAAGCGGGTGGGCAGTAGAAGAAGAAGAAGAAGAAGAAGAGTTTGGATTTGATATCCCGCCTTTCACTCCCCTTCAGGAGTCTCAAAGCGGCTAACAATCTCCTTTCCCTTCCTCCCCCACAACAAACACTCTGTGAGGTGAGTGGGGCTGAGAGACTTCATAGAAGTGTGACTGGCCCAAGGTCACCCAGCAGCTGCATGTGGAGGAGCGGAGACGCGAACCCGGTTACCCAGATTACGTGACTACCGCTCTTAACCACTACACCACACTGGCTCTCAGTAAGACCCTGAGGCAGAATGCAGGAAACAACAGCTTCCTCTCTCACGGAGCTCCCTCCTCCCTGACGCGCGCGATTGGATTTTTGTCTGATTTTTGCCTCTGCGCTAGGGACAGTCGGCTCCAGGGACCACACATTCGCTCAATAACACGCACAGACATTTCCCCTTACTTTTTAGGAGAAAAAATCTGTGTGTTATAGAGAGAAAAGTACGGTACTTCTTTCTCACAGGTTCTGATAAGCAGGACACAAAACTCTCCATCTCTGTGAGATTGAAATTACAAAAAAAAAACCCACCTCAGTTTGTTCATTCTTTTCAAGTGATGTTAATGATCTTGTCTTGTGGCCCCATAGTTAGTAGGCTACGCTACTCAGCGCTAAACTCAGTCACACCACTGAGAGTAAACTTGCTCTTATTTGTTTATGTACGAAATTTCATAAATATTTTAGGAATTGTTCAATGTCTATGAGTGACACTTCTGCATTAGTGTTTGGTGATGCTTCCATCTGCTGAAATGTGCGTCTTCCCGTATGTTCTCGTGGCAATATTATAGAAATTCCCTGGGGAATTGTTCAGTTTATTGTGTGATTGTTGATAGTGCTCTTTCCTCTTCCTTTGCTGCCCAACACAATTGGCATCCTTATTTACATTTTTTTAAAAGCTATGGACTAACAGGGATGCAGCTAATGTATAACAAATACTAGTTGTTGTCAGTTATTTTGTCCCTAAGTATTTCCAGTATAAGGCTGCAGCAGCAATGCATTCATAGGCTCAGCATATGTGGCAGAAAGAGCAGGCTATTTCAGAGTTCTGGTGGCAAACAAAAGAGGCCAAAAGCTAAGGTGACAGTCCATGTGGCAAGAGGAAAAGGGGGATAATCAAGTGTTATGTCTCACTTTTGGATAGCCATGTATTCTGTCTGTTAGTCTGTCTGTCTGTCTGTCTTTCTGTTTAGTATACTTCCCTTTATCTGTAGATCTCAGGGCGGGTCACAACATAAAAATACAAGATTAAAAACCACAAAATACCTAATAAAAATAAAAGCAAACCGATAACCCCCCTAACACAACACTATTCCATGCCAGCCATGATTACATTATTTTATACATTAGTTCTTAATTGAATTTTGTCATTATACCCATACTTTTTTTTAAAAAAAAGATATACTCTGCACATGTGCAGTTTCATATTTTAAAGTCATTAAGTCACAGAACTATAATGACTACAAGCATTTGTTTGCTTCTGCTACCTGATGTTAAACGTATTTACTTGGGTATGCTACCATGTTGTAGTGGAAAAATGAATACATATATTAAGAATAATAACCATATACGTACTATAGAATAGCTTTTTAAATAAGAAGAAAAGATTATGCAGTAACCAACATCATCTACAGTGAACCCAGATGCTGCTGTAGAGCCTACGTACTGCTGCCCCCATCATCTGCTGCTCTCTTTGTGGTTATGTGAGAACCTCACTGGCATCACTGGACTTTAGGTCTGAGGTCCAGCCCTAGCTGCACCGCAGGGCAAGCTGAAAAGCAGGCAAGCAACAGCCAAACAAATGAAGTAGAGCAATCAATTGGCTTCCTATGGCAAGCAGTTACTTGACTGAGGAACCACAGCAGATCCTAAGTTCCTCAGAATTACTGTGTAGCCTGTGGATATGGAAATAACCAGCTCAAGACAGTCCTGCCAGAGATTTCTGCTAAATTATTTTTAAAACTATATATATTTGTAATGGAGCTACCAGTGGCCTTTTAAACAGATTACGAATCTCAGCCATACTTCAACAGCACTATACACAGCATCTAGATTTTCTGACTAAATTCTGGGTCCTTCCGGCTGAAACGTTCCACCTCTTGTGGTGGGTGGAATTCCCCTTCCTCAGTCTGACATCAGAACACATATCTGAGGAGCCCAACACCCAAGCAGATTGCCTAAGATGACCAGGCTGGACCCAGGCGAATGGACCCTCCGTGATCAAACATTCCAACAGCTACAAGCAACACTGGGACTGTGTGAGATTGACCACTTCACCAGCTGAGGCAGTCACCAACTCCCTGGATACTTCTCCCAATACCAGGACCCTCCAGGCAGAAGCATGAGATGCTCTCATGTCACCCAGCCAACATTACTCCTTCCTGCCAATGTCTATACTGCATTCTATACAACACCCCATTCTGACCATGTTGTAGACCATGGGTGTCCAAAATTCTATCTTTAGTGATATTTCTAACATAGTTTCTACCAGTCTGCCATGACATCCTATCACCAGTTCTAAGGACCAGTTATTCGCCTGGAGCCTTAGTGGTACAACTTAACTCCATGGACTTTGAACAGCAGATTAAGAATATACCAAGCCACCTGGAAGACTTTCCCGCAGTAGTGTGCAGCTAGATCTGCCCCAGTACATAAAGCAATGGTTCTGGATCTCCTGCCATTCCTCCAAGATGGCCTCAGAAAAGGCCAACATGCTGAAACATCAGGCAGCAGCTATTTCCTCAATCTTATCCCACTCATCCACACTGCCTCTCTCTCTCACCGCCTCTCTCTCACTTTCTAGTGCTTCCTACAAGGAGCGGTACTACAGTGTCCCTGGTGGCACACCACTTTCCTTCTTAGGATCTTCATAAAGTGCTGTCCGTTCTTCAGAAACTGTCATTCTAGCCACTGAAGCAAGTTTCAAGGTCTTATTTCTAGTAGCAGTAACCTCTGCCCGAAGGATCTCTGAATCAGTCACCCTATATATGGCTAGATAACTCTGCACATTGTTGCTTTCTGGATGTGAAAATGCTGTATTGTGCTGCGTTATTCTTTTCCAGCTAGTGAAAAATATTTTAGAGTGAACATGTGCAGCCCCCACAGAATGAGAGTCAGAAGAAGAGAAAACAATTCCTAACCAGTAAATACTCTTCCTTCCTTTTGTCACAGCCAGTACAAAAGTTTGTCCTCTCCCTGCACATTGTGGGTCTCATTGCTTTACTTACATGCGTTTTTGTAGTGCTTGAAAAGTTCTGACTGTCCATTGATCTGCGAATAATTGATAAATATATGTTCTTTTCATCCTGTGCACTCCATGTTAATACCTTGTTACAGTTTTTGCCAAGTGAGACGTAGTACCTGCAGTTTTGCTACTATGGAAACACTCCTGTAGCAGCTCGCTCTGGGTGTGTGCCTAAGCTTCATTGTTGAGCAGATTTCAGCCATCTGGTTTTGTTATCCTCCTTTGTATGTGTGCTTGCTTATTTTTCACAATGTTGGGATCCACATTCAAAACAACCTTCTCTTATGGTTGTACCAAAGTAAAAAGTCACCTGCTAAAACTTGTTTCTCACTGCTGCATTAGGGATTCATGTAACTGAGAAAGTGTGGCAATGCTGCCATGTTCTGCAAGAAAATTCCCAAAAGTAATATCTTGGGGCAGAAGGAGGCAAGTGCATCTCTCCCAGCCGGCTGTGAAAATAGAGGACCAAAAAAGTGCATAAGCAAAATCATAACTTTATCAACAATTCCTTTATGTTGACACAAAAATCACTTAAACCAGCACTATCCCTGTACCAGTACATATTGATGGAACCATTTAAATTATTCACATATAATGCCAGTGTACTCCAATCTGAAGTGGGTTAAAATCCATGACAAACCATGTTTTACAGATTAATAGCTCTACATTAAAAACTTTTGGCCGATCTTAATTACTGCACAGTAAGTTTAGAATTTTCATAAAGACAAGCATCAAATGTCCCATTATAATATGTTCAAAACTTTATTATATCATTTCTAACTATTGTGGGGAGGGCAGATCTCAGACATCATACTTTTCAGCTTTATGAAAGCCCCTTCCAATAGATATTTTTACAGCTCAAACAAACTATGCTAACAAAACCAGGGCATTGTCTGCTTTGAATACAGATTGGAGCATCTAAAGCAACATCATGCTATGAGATTAGTTCTGCATGTCATGACTCACAGCAAAGGTTCGGAAGAGGGAAGAAGAAAAGGAGAACTGTATATCAAAGGAAAGAAAATATATGGGTTAACCCCATTCTCAATATCCTAACTTGCACAGTCTTTTTTAATCCAGAAAAAAATAAACCCCACCATTAGAACATAAAAAGAGCCTGCTGGAACAGGCCAGTGGCCCGTTTAATCTAACCTCCTGTTCTCGCTGTGGCCAGATTTTTGTGGGAAACCCAGAAGCAGGACTGGAGCACAAGAGCACACTCTCCTCCTGCAGTTTCTGGCAACTGATATTCAGAAGCATGGTGCCTCCAACAGTGCAGGCCAAGCCTAGCCATCATGGCTGGAAGCCACTGAGAGCCTTTTATCCTCCATGATTTTTTCTAATCCTCTTTTAAAGCTGCCCAAGTTGTTGGCTATCATTGCCTCCTATGGATGTGAGATCCATAGTTTAACTATGTGTTGTGTGGAAAAGTCCCTTTTTTAAATATGTCCTGGATCTTTCAGCATCCAGCTTCATTGAATGTGCACGAGTTCTAATGTTATGAGAGAGGGACAACAACTTTTCTCTATCCACTTAGTGCATAATTTTATGAAATGCACTTTCTCAGTGCATAATTTTATGAAAACTTCTATCATACCACCTTTTGTTTGCCTTTTCCCCCCGAAACTAAAAAGTGCCAAGTGCTACAGACTTTCCTTAGATGAACTTCTAAGTACTTACATTTATTAAAATCCTCCACAGCAGCTATGTGTGGTGAGAAATTTCACCCTTTTACTACTCGAACAGAAAAATTGACCGGATGGTTACAGCCATCATGTGTTTTTTGGGGGGGACAACCATGGTATGCAGAGAGGGCATTTATTAGTGGAAATGTACATTTAGTGGAAATGTATTGACTAAAAGAGAGTTCATGTGGTGGGCAGTGTGTTTTTGTAATCCTACTTTCAATCACAAATGAAGAATATTTATTTGTGATGTGTTCTTCTCTACTGCCCAGCAGTAGTTTTTATCCACATACATGTATATGCATTCTGGCACTTGGTGAAGTGATAAGCTGGGCAGACTGATTGATTGTGGCAGTCGCTGAGCTACATTCAAATATATTGCAGTCACTGCCTTCATGGGCTTAACAATCACTTTTATTGGTTTGGTTTTTTACTCCATTAGTCCTTAGCTTGCGAGTTGTATAGGTTTCCAATGCCTTTTAAGTCCATTTTGTGTACCTCGGTCCAGTTCATGTCACAGTCAGTTTCTAGAGGTCTTTCCAGATGTTAAATAATATGAAACCTTGTATCACTGCATTACTTGCCAGTAGTACAAGTCCCTGTTCAAAGCATTCGAAAGGGAAAGGGAGAGTGGTCTTGCAGTTAGAAAAAGGAAAGGGTGGGTGGGTAGGTTTATTGGTAGTTCTGTAATGGGACATTAGGAAAGTGTTTAGTTGCTGAAAATACTGTGGGAATGTTGTAGATACTAGGAGAGGATATATTGATGTAACAGTATCCTTCCTAACTCATGCTTTTGAGTCAGCGGAAGAGTGCATTCCCCAGTATATAGCAGGAAGCTAGTTGGTAGATTCGTTTGAATCTCTTTACTTAAGCAATCCCATCTGGCTTTGTTCAGATTGGGTTTGGTTCCTGGTAAGTCCCCTTTTATCCCTCCTAAAAAGAATAAAGACACAAGGAGCTTCTTTTAAAAATATAACAAAAAAATTACTCACATTCAGTTCACAGTTGGATCCCTGAAGGCAGGCTTTAGCTTAGAGTTACAGAAGAGGGTTTGAGTTCATCCCAAATGGGAATATAGTCACAAGACAGTGGAGGTTTGGGATCAGAGGTTTTTTACCCCAGATGGGCTACCTTCCCAGGTTGACGAACTCCATCTGCCCCTCATTTTCCTCTACAGCATGTGCAGAAACCACCTCCTTGACCATTAGACCCACTATTGGTCTCGTCTACTCAATCTGCTAGAGCCTTTCTTTGCATGCAGGTGAAGTCTCTAACTCATTAAGAGTTGGAGACCCATTGGGTACCCTCACCTGGTTTAGCCGGGCAGTCAAAGCCGTTTCCCGGGATGTGGCCAGTGTCACATACTGACAGCTTCTAGGAGGCACAGGTAAGAGCTGAGTGCAGGGTGGGGACCAAAGATGGACAAACTACCCCAGGAGGAGCATGGCATGTCCTCCACCAGAGGTACTACCCCTCCCCTAACACCCCATACAACCCTAAGGTGAGATCCATGTCTAGTTAAATTAATAAACTGAAGCCATACAAGACAATTCAAACAATGCGTGTTCTAGAGCATTCTTGATCATAGGGAAATCCTAATCATTTTAATTATTCTTTGGGAGGTGCTGATATTTCACACACATTTTTGTATTTTGTTTGTTAAAGTAGCTCAGTTTTCTTTAATACCAAATCCTGCCCCCGGTGTACTGTTTTTATCAAATGAAAAACCACTATTTTATATGAGTGGCTAACTGACAAGTCTTAGCTATCCAACTGTTATGTAACCAGTACATGTAACTAGTACATTATGGGATAGTAAAGGCATACCAGTGTGAGTAGATAAATAGGTACTGCTGTGGCAGGAAGGTAAATGGTGTTTCTGTGCGCTCTGGCATGCATCATGCTGTTCCCTGCACCAGAAGTGGTTTAGTCATGCTGGCCACGTGACCCAGAAAGCTGTCTGCAAACAAACACCAGCTCCCTCAGTCTGAAAGTGGAGATGAGTGGACAACTTTTCCATTCTTTAATAACTAAGATTAGAAATTACAAAATATTAAAGTGTTATTAATTCTGTGTATTGAACCATTTTAATTTTTCTTTCATCCTGCCGCTCAATCTTTCACATGTTTGTTTTATGCTGTATCCTGCTTAAATTCAATAATAACAATTACATGTAGGTTTTTGAAAAGGGGTTTTGATGGAAAGCTAAAAAGAGAAACTAACCATTATCATTTTACTGCCCAAGTGGAAAATACTTCTAGTAGTTTTTTCTCTTAGATAAACAACTGTGTAGATGGGTGTTTAAAACAAATCAGAATATTTTAGACAGACCATTCCCAATCAGTTCACTTCAAGTCTTCATAGCATGCATCATTTTGTATGTTTATTTAATGAAGACAGTTTACACAGGAAAGCACCCTTTTTATGTTTTCTTTGCTTATATCTCAATTATTATGTAATGAGATCAGTCAGGACTAGCCAAGCAATACATGGTAAAACAATGTGCTGTATTTTATCATTTGACTGCATAAATAATCTTTCCTTCCGTATATTAGATAAACTAATGTAGCTGCATGCTTCTACATTATTTTATTTTCTTGAATTTCTGCCTCTTTCCAAAATAGTTATTGTAGCTGCTGCCTTTATAGCCTTCAGGCTCGATGTCTTCTTTCTTTTCGCTCAGGCTTAGCATCAAAATGGAGCTGTCAGCCAGAAAGCTGGGATGCTTTTGGCTGCAGCCCCATTAGAATTACTCACCAGCTGACTGACATTTCACTAAGTCTGAAAAGAATCCTCCTTCCTATGTATCAATTAGGATTGCCAACACCTGACTTTGAAATGTGTTCCGGTGCCTTTAATAGCTGTATGGAATGGATATGCTTGACAGGTGTGGCTTCCTTCATCATTGCAGTAGTGTGACAGGAGAAACTGCACCTCTTGAGTATTTGTCTGCCACATGGTTATGAAAGGGGCCATAATTGGCCACCTTAGACTCAAATCATGAAACTGCTTATGTTGACGTTGCCAGTCGTCTAGGATTACCATCACCATCTTTAAGGAAATAAGAAGAAGCCTGGCTGAATGAGTAACCTAAATTTGTGAGAATTATGGATTTCATAACATTAAACTAAAATTATCTTTAAAGAAGGGGAACCCCTTTCCCCAACTATACTCGGGCCTGCTCTCAAGCATATATCATCTAATTTACAACCTCCTGACCTGTTTTGGATGCTGTTACTGAAATAGGCCAGAATCGGAAATCAAAGTTCAACCTTTGTTTGTTTCCGTAAACTATAGTTTAAATTGACCACAATTTTTCTGCACTGACTCTTATGACAAATTACAGCTAGATGAAAGACTGAAGCAGATGCTTCCAATTATTTCCTATGGTGCATGGTAAAGAAAGAGAGGGGAGGTCACTCAAGCCTGAGACTCAAACAGACTCAGTCCACTAATGCTAAATGATGATTTAGGGTTGCATCCAAACTAGGTTCTTTTAATAATAATAATAATAATAATAATAATAATAATAATAATAATAATAGTATGCCACCCTATACCCACAGGTGTCAGGGCAGTTCACAGGAGAGCCTGTCTAGTTTATTGGGTACCAGAATGACACTTATTCTTCCTGTTAGTCTTTTAGTTCCTCTGTCCATCTCCCATGAGTGTAAAATTACCAAGTCTCTTCCTCCCCCTTAAGTGGACAATGAGTATATTCAATGAATGGGTATTTAAGAGAGGATATTGGCAATTCAATCCCCTCTAGAATAAGGATCTGACTCCCTATAAACTTCCCTCAATTGACACTTTGCTAAATCTTGGGTGCTTCCCAACAGATATTTCTGTACTTATGTATACAATAAATTAAGTTCAACCAAAAGTGTGTGAAAGTAAACATTACTCACCCTTAGTTATGTTTCACAATTGGCAAAGATTTGAGCTTTTAAGGGAAAGAGGTGTATGGTACTTATTCTCAGTTGGTTTCTTTAAAAAAATAGTAAGTGGGTAAGCCTTACTTAAAAGCAACAACAGCAAAATGAGCTGTGAATCAAGGAGGCTGGTGGAGAACTAGATAGGAAGTATAGTGACCAGATTTATTGATTACCTGAATGTATTAAAATGCATAGGTAGGGGACAACCTAGTAAACTTAGTTCCAACATAGATACATTTATAATGCAAAGCTATGCTTATTTATTCAGAAGTAAGGCTTGCTGAGTTCAATTATACTTACTTCCAGGTAAGTTGGATAGAATTGCAGCAGAGGGAGTTTTAACTTTATTCTAACTGAAATGGTGAATTTACTAAGGCTTACGATATTGTCACAAATAACAGATAACTGGGTTACTTTCTTTCCCATTTTCTGGTTTGGGACCTTTATTCTTTCTTTAAAAAGAGGTGGTTTGTTACGGAGATTATAGTTTGTAAATGAGATGTAGAAGTGAAGAGATGAAATTTAAAGGGATGTGCCAGTAACGGATGTTTGCATGAAATAAAGTGGCTTGTGGTAGCCATGTTAGATATTAGATGAGAATTGCACCGGGGTGGGGGGAATCTAGAGAGAAAGCTTAAAGTCACGTGTACCTTGAAGACTAACAAAATTTATTAAGGCATCAACGTTTGTGGACTCGTGTCCACTTTATCAGGAAAAAAATGACTTGTACAAACAGGAGACAAACTTACTATCCTATGTAAAGAAAGAGTCTTAAGATAGGACTTCCTGTAGCTCGAGTAATCATTTTCATATGTATTTTTACATAATGACCTAAGTTACTTCTCTAGCAGCTGATAATTAACTTCTAATCTAAATCAGATAAAGTTTTAAGCAGACTTGAAAAAAAGCCTTTGTGGGCTTTAGCATGTTAAATTATCCTGTAGCTAGCTGTGAATATGCCTTAAAGCTTTCTATAGTGATTCTAATCATATGCATTGACACCCACTGGTGTTGGTAAAGACAAATCTGATTAATTGTATGCTACCTGAATAATAATATTTTCTTCATATGATTTTGTCAAGCTTTTTCTATACCAAAGTCTGAGAAAACTTTGTGGATTGTGTTAAACTTTTAACCATGCTATTGCCAAAACTGCATGTCTCTATCAGCCCAATTCACAAGTCCAATAAGATGAAGTAATTAGATGCAAGTCGACCTACTACCACTGAAATAAAAAGGAGGAAATTGACCCATGTACATTCTTTGTATAGCTTCAGAAACATGTGCTAGGAACTGGAACTGTAGTATCTACCATTTGTTCTATGATGTACAGAAGGTGGAAAAGCACCCCTTATTAACCACGGATGATATAAAGCATGCTGAAAGAAGCAATATTGGCATTATTGCTTTAAAAACAATAGGTACACACTTTATTAGGAACCATGACATATATATACTGTTGTGATGGCAAGTTTCTCTGATCACCTGTGACTTGCTCTAAAACATAGTTATACCACATAGTGTGAAATTGGAAAATCTGTTCTGTGTGTGTTCTAATGGATGTAACGGTCATTAAGTATATGAGTCTTCTGACGTTGTAATCAGATGTGATTCAGGCTGTTAAATATCCATGAAGCAACATCTGCTTCACAGAGTGACCTTCTGCTAAAGAATACTTAGCATCTATTAGCAGATCATAGTGCAGATCTGCCTTATTTGAAATGCTCTAAACTAGACTAGTCTACTGCTGTTTAGTAACTAGCTTGCAATAATTTATTGCAGTTAAATAAAGCTTTTAAAAATCCATTAAATAATTATAGGGATTACATGCATTTCAAAAACCTTTGTATTCTATTTAAATTACCCATTTAATTTCAGGGTTTGTTTGTTTAAAAAACCTGAATTCTAAAGGCATGTTAGGGCACTCTTAACTGTTATTTTCTGTAGGTGTTAATAAACCTGTTTAAAAAAAGAAGAAAAAGAAAACACAACCTGAAACAAATTAAAACCAAAAGCAGCCACACCATCTGTTGTATATTAATTAGATCTTAGTCTATCAAGGGTAAACTGACACTTGAAAAATGTCATTGAAGACAATCAATAGACTAACATGCAAATATATTGGATTAAGGTCTTTCATTTCAGTTTCTGCTTTAGATCTAGTAAAAGTGAGGATGATGTATATAACAAACTTTAATTTTCTTTCTTCTCAGAGCAACCTCCAAATAACCAAGGCCAGTCGACCCTGCAACCTTTGCCACCTTCTCACAAGCAGCATTCAACACAGCATCACCCATCTATCACCTCCCTTAACAGAAACTCACTGACAAATAGGAGGAACCAGAGTCCGGCCCCGCCGGCTGCTTTGCCCGCCGAGCTGCAAACCACACCCGAGTCGGTCCAGCTGCAGGACAGCTGGGTCCTTGGCAGTAATGTGCCACTGGAAAGCAGGTAATCCTTTAGGAACTTGTAAGACTTCAGTTTTGCTCAGAATATTTAAGAAGCCTAAGATTGATACATCCCTTAATTCTGCCAGCAAGAGGTGTAATCTGTGGAATTTTAACCCAGTACAGCCAAGATTGGTACTGCCACCTTGTCCCAAAGCTCACGTTGTAACTTAATTATTCCCTTACAGTGTTTTGACTTAGAACATGTATAGAAGCTGCACTTCAGACATGTTATTATCTAGAAGCAAGCAATTTCTCCTTAATGTTCATTATTAGTGCTGCTGTATTAGTTATCACAAAGAATTGTTTATAGGAGTTAACAGACACGTGATCACAGTGCAACCAGAGAGGCTTGTCCACTTCTGAAGCAAGTTTCACTCTTTTGTACATTGTGATTACTTGATCTTAGCCTTAGGGTTGTATTTAAATGCACCCTGTACTTATGTGACCTTTCATTCTTCCATAATGACCAGTTAAAGTTACAAATGTCTCCATTTAGGCTTAGACCTATGATTACCACATTAACAGATCCAGAGTGTGAAGTCTGTCTTTTCAGCTCATTTAGATGAGCAGCAGTTGTAACATTAGTGGAATGCCATTTGTGTTTTGACCCCTGTTGGGAATGTTTTTGTAACTCATCAGTTTTGCTTGTGTGAGGATGTCCCCAAGCACTGATAAGTAAGAGCTTCCTTGGAGATGCCTATTCAGCTGTACATGGTTTCAGGCAACTAGGACTCTGTGTTGAAAAATGGAGAGAAATAATAGTGGGTGCTCTAACAACCTCCCCATGCAGTTCTGAAGATGAGAGACAACTACCTCCTTCCTTGTACTCCCTGCCACATGGAGCACTGAAAATGTGCACTTGCTGTCATTATCCCTACTGGATGGGGGAAAGTGGAGAAACTTTCCCTGCCTTAAGGCCCGGGATGTCACTCTCACTTTACTTAGGCATGTGAAATATTTTGTGTCTGAGGGTAAATTAAAGATGTGAAAGGGTATAGAATGATGGAGATTATTCTGCACAACGTATCATGTTTTTTTGGAACTGTCTTTCCAGATGGATGTTTTATAAAGCTGTTTTTCTCCCTCACCTCCATTGACAGCAGTATCTTGCTGCAACAAGTATTTGTCAATATGTATAGGATATGAAGCTGTGTTGTTACTGATTAAAAGGACAAATGGTAAAGGATGTGGAGTAAGGATTCCCATCCTTACTTAATAACTGTCTAAATTCAGCAGGGAAGAGAAACTGTCGCTTTCCCTTAAAAAGCAGTCTGAACAAGTGGTGATGATAAAAGTCATTCCACTCTTTTGTTGTTGTTTAGTCGTGTCCAACTCTTCGTGATCGCTTGGACCAGAGCACGCTAGGCACTCCTGTCTTCCACTGCCTCCCGCAGTTTGATCAAACTCATGTTAGTAGCTCCACTCTTTTAGAGAATAATAATTTATTCCTGCCATCCCTCCTTTTTCAACTTTCTGATTGCTTACTGAAGCCACAAAACTATCTTCCAAGTTTTAGTATTATGATTATTATTGCCACTGCTCATTACTCCTCTAGATATACATTCCCACTCTCTTTATGTAAGATCAGCCAGTAGGCCTAGTTCTCACTGAAGTGGTAAACTTTGGGGCTGTACCACTTCAGGTTGTAGGTGCGGTCTCACATGCCTGAACACATACAAATATAGAAACTAATGCAGCTAAACCCTTCTCCCTGACATTTAGTGTTCTATATGAAAGGATTTATTTGTTTGCTTGTTTTTGTTTGGAGGACTGTTTGGTCCCATAGGCATCCATTTGCAGTCTGAAGTTGATAGAATCAGGCTGCAGAAAGACAGGGGTGGTGAAACTAGAGTCATTTTAGTCATTTGAACCTTTTATGTGACATTCTGGACTACACATAACATTCTGATGAAAAACAGTACCTCCTTGCTGTTAACAACATAGCTTATTTGTAGTTACTTGATAAGAGATATATTAAAAACCTGTCCTGAGGTGAATTTATTTATTAAGCTTTGATACCTCATTAGTTAATGTTTCTCTAGTTTTTTATTGTTTCATTTAAGATGAAACAACAGCGCAAGAATAAAACTACCAAATGTTTAGCCATTACCAAGGTAACAAGCTTCATTAAACAGCAGGACCTGGTGCCAGAAAACAGATAGGATAGTTATTTTTGGAGTAGCCAACTCCAAAACCTTGAGTGCCACTAGATAAAAGGCCCTCTCTTAAGTGCTCATCCTGCAAACAAGGATCTTGGCACAGGAGGCATTCATAACTTATAAGGAACATTTAAAGAGCTAGTTTGTACTTCACAATAAACCACAGCTTATTGTGATGAAAATGAGCTGTAGGGTATCTCATGCTTATGTGCTCCACCTTCCTTCACCTTTGTCATGATCACAAAGAGGCAATTAGAAGCTTTGTTCTCGCCTAAAGGACTAGGTGCGCAGCCTGGGAGTCATTTTGGACTCACAACTATCCATGGAAGCACAAGTCAATTCTGTGTCCAGGGCAGCTGTCTACCAGGTTCACCAGCTGAGACCCTACCTGCCCATACATTGTCTTACCAGAGTGATACATGCTCTGGTCCCACTTGGACTACTGCAAAGTGCTCTACGTGGGGCTACCTTTGAAGGTGACTCAGAAACTACAACTACTCCAGAATGCAGCAGCTAGACAGGTGACTGGGAACGGCCACCAGGACCATATAACTGTTGGGATACTGCCAGGGAGACAAAGTCCATCATGGCCCCACGTTGCCTCCGGACATCCATCGATCTCCCGTAGACACGCAGTATCAGCAATTAGCGACACGAGCTCCAGAAATAGCTTGCCACATTCCAGAGCTTATGCACGCTCTTATCAGCAGATAATGCGCAGCAAAAGATGCACGCAGGAGAGCATATTTACAAGTTTATTCAGCGTTGGTCAGAACAGAGAAAAACATGACCGCCTGCTTCAGCGTTCAGGCACCGAGAGAGAGAAAACGAAAGCAGTAGCAAAACAAAACATCCTGTGAAGAGGAAAATACGCAGACTCTGTGACTCACAAAGCCTGCTCCCTTTTAAGGTGGAACAGAAATATCCTAACATCCTCCCCCTTTCCGTGTAACCTGTAGTACCTGTGGTTCAACCCAATTGCAACCTTTGTACGTAAACCTTAAGTTGTTCTCTGTTAACAACCTTAGACAACAGATCAGCAGGAATTTCATTTCCTGCCATGTAGGACACCTGAATCAGTCCTTTCTGAATACACTCTCTTGCACGATGTAGCTTAATCTGCAAGTACTTGTTTCTTTGCTTGCAACTCTGAGTTCAGCAAAGCCAAACACGATCTATTGTCTTGATACACTTGTATAGGACATTTCACAGAATCACTGATGTCCTTAAACAGTTGCATCAACCATTCACAATCCATGAGTGAAAATGACAGAGCATTGAGTTCTGCTTCACAGAAACTTAGGCTTACTGTCGTCTGCTTCTTGCACAACCAGTCTAACAGGCAGTGGTTGTACATGTAGCATACTCCAGAAGTGCTTGTACCATCCGTGGTGTCACTTCCAAAACTAGCATCTGCAAAGATTTCAAGACCTCCAGTCTTCTGACTGGTGAACCTCAGCCTGTAGTGCAAAGTCCCTTTCAAATAGCGGGCTATGCGCTTCAGAGCTTTCCAATCCTGAACGGTAGGATTGTTAGCATGTCTGCTAAGCAGGTTAGTGCTTACAGCTATGTCAGGTCTTGAGCATCTAGCAATGAAATTCAACTTGCCTAGAATGCATCTGTACAGCGTAGTGTCAGAAAACGCTTCAGCAGTACTATCTACCTGGTAACCTGTCACCATCGGTGTGTCTGCTGGGTTTGCATCAACCAAATTCAACCTGGTTAATACATCAGCAATTTTCTGTGTTTGGTGTACCAGAAAATTACCTGCTTGGATCCTTCATGTCAAAGTGCTCCTTCAGCTGAGCTAGGGTGCTTTGGTAGAAAGCCTGATTCTTCCAAAACATCAGAAGATCATCAACAAAACATAAACAATACAGTTTGTTTTGCCCCTCCTCCTTGACAAACACACACAGATCAGCCTTGCCCTGGTGAAAACCTAGAGAAAGCAATGTCTCAGTGAGCTTTGTGTTCCAACACCTGGCACTCTGCTTGAGACCATATAAGGACTTCCGCAGCTTACAGACCATTCCCTTCTGTATCTGCATCCCGTCAGGTGGAAGCATGTACAGCTCCTCCCCCAAAATCCTGTACAAAAAAACTGTATTAATGTCATGATGGGAAACATGCAGTTTCTCCTCCGCAGCAATCTTGAGCATCAGCCGAATGCTCTCATATTTGACGGTGGGAGAGTAGGTCTCGTGGTAATCCTGTCCTGGTACCTGTGAAAAACCTCTGGCAGCCAATCTGGCTTTGTGTCTGACAACCTTGCCATTCTGGTCTGTCTTGGCCTTGAAGACCCATTTGCTGCCAACCAGTCTCATTCCTGGGACTACCGGTACCA
The DNA here is from genome assembly GCF_965112155.1 of Podarcis liolepis. Taxonomy (NCBI): domain Eukaryota; kingdom Metazoa; phylum Chordata; class Lepidosauria; order Squamata; family Lacertidae; genus Podarcis; species Podarcis liolepis. The sequence continues at coordinate 50,147,144 of NC_139564.1, forward strand.
GTTCCTAAGTTTGGTTCCTATTCAAGGAATCAACTTCAGCCTTCATGGCATTAAGCCAAGGCTCAGCATCTTTAGAGGTTAATTCCTGAACCTCTTTGAAGCTTGAAGGTTCCCACACCTTTTCTGAGCTACTAAGAACAGCAGTTGCCGTCTTAGCAAACTCATCAGCAAATCTCTTTGGAAGTCTGCCTTTGGTCGCCCTTTCAGATCTGCGTACTAGACGCAAGTCTTCTGGACTCATCTCCTCCTTCTTAGGAGAAAAGTGACCAATGGTGAACAGTGGTTCTTCCAGTTCATTGTCAGATGCTTCAGATGGTCTGACTGAGGCCTTTGCGCTCTTGTAGTCTGCTGTGTCATCACTGTCGCTGACATAAGCAGCAGCGCCGCCCACTGAGCTGGAATCCGAACTCTGATCATCATCCTCAGCTTCCTCAGCATCATCTGCTTTTTTCACATCACCTTCATCTTCTTCTGGGTAACTCTGGAAAATTCCCACATTTCCCCCCCACTTAGGATTGTACTCAACACTCCTTGTGAACTTTATGGACTTAGAGTCAGTCATCCATACCCTGTCTGCACCTTTTTTGTACCCCATGAACAAACCATGTGCCCCACGCTTCCCAAGCTTGTTGCTCTGTGGGGTGTGTACCCACATGTCAGAACCAAAGATTCTCATGTGCTTGATGTGAGGTTTCTTACCAAACATCTTCTCATAGGGAGTGCAACCAATAGGTGATGACAATCTGCGATTAAAAGTGTAAACAAAATTCGACAGAGCCTCCCCCCAAAACTTCTCAGGGAGATTGGCATCATGCAACAAGGTTTTCAGGCCTTGAAGCAAAGTTTGATTTGCTCACTCCGCAAGCCCATTCATCCATGGCGATCTAGGCGTTGACAAGTCATGCTGGATTCCCTTCTCAGTCAGGAAAGCTTCAAACTGCTGAGAAGTGAACTCCCCGCCCCGATCAGTAAAGAGACAGCCGATACGTTTACCGTGAACATTCTCCAACCAAGCACAGAATGCCTTGAACCTAGGAAATGCTTGCGATTTCTGCTCGAGCATAAACACATGAAAAAGAATCAATTAGAATCATGAAGTACCTTGCTCCACCCAAAGAGGGCGCAAGTGGACCAACCAGGTCTGCGTGGACTAGCTGGTAGGGTATGAAAGCCTACCTGCTAGACTCCTTGCCTTTTGGAGCAACCTTCACCTTGTTCTCTGCACAAGATACACATTTCATGTGAAACTTACAGGGTTTGATGTTCAAACCCTCAACCAACTCTGGCATCTTGGCCAGTGCCTGCCAAGAGATGTGACAAAATCTTCTGTGTGCATCATGAATGCATCCTGCATGAAGAACTTTGTTAGTTTGTGCAACACAACAAGAATCAACATTAGAGACAACAGCACCATTGTCAACATAAGTTATACAGAACAAGCCATCTATAAACTTTGCATGCAAAATGTCGTCTTTGCCTTTCCTGATGACACAGACGCTCCTCTAGAAGGAAATCTCAAAGCCACGCCCAGTCAGCTGTGGGACACTGAGCAAATTGTCTGCAGCACCTGGAACATAAAGTACATCTTTGATGGTAGTGTGCAGACTTGCCAGTTTCACAGTCCCTTCTCCTGCAATTCGCAACGTCTTTCCGTCAGCCAGGTGGATCTCTCCGTCTTGAGGCTTGAAGGAGATAAAAAGATGCTTATCTTTTGCGAGATGGCGCGTGCATCCAGAATCCACAATAAATCTGGCCTTGGCCTTTGGAGCAGCTTTTGCAGCAAGCAAAACCTTGTTTTTCACCGGTGTGGGCTTTTGCTGCTTGCCCCCCTGCTCCTGGCCATCAGACTTGCCTTTAGCCTTTGGTGAAGCTGTGCCAGCAAACAAAGCCTTGTTTTCCACTGGCGTGGGCTCTTCACCCTCCCTCTGCTTCTGGCCATCTGCAGGCATCTGTCTCTGTTTACTTCTGGCCTTCCGGTATCTGTGAGGATGACCTTGGCTCCCATGAGAAACAGAGCTCTCAGCTGCCGACTCCTTGGCTCCCCCTGGAGGCAGGAATGCTGCCTGGGATGACATCACAGTCAGCTCCCCCTGCAGCTTGCAACCGGTGCCCTCGGCATCCCTGCATTCACTCGCATTTTGGGAAACAGCCAGGACCTCCGATGCAGTCAAACTCCGGGCTGGAATGACTGGCAGATGGGCTATCTTCAAAGCATTCCACATCTGACGTGCAGTCGTGTTGCCAGCTAGCATGGCAATTTCCTCCAGAGAGACGGACAAGACTATTACGTCTATGGCCTTCGAATGTTGGGCCTTCCATCTATCTGTCAGAGGAACTGGAGGGGCTTCACACACAGTATGCCACACTCCAAACTGACGCAGCAAACTCTCACACCACACAGCCCAGGTTTTATAATTCTGCCGATTTAGCTTTGGGCACTCAGCAGCCTCAGAAGCTTGGAAAAACTCCATTCCAGCTTTTTACTTGAGCTGTGAGTCTATTTCACTTCAGAGACTTCTTATCTAGGCAGCCCATTAATCACGAATTCTCTGGCGCAGCTCCCAGATCAATTAGTCTGCCGGAGTTCAAAGTCACTTGCCGCGGCAAACAGAAAAGCCTTATTTGCTTTCGCTTTTCCACACATACCTCTCTCGCAGTCTTACTCTCCTGTAAGTGCCGTGAATCTGGGCCCGAAACCTGTTGTTGGGATACTGCCAGGGAGACAAAGTCCATCATGGCCCCACGTCGCCTCCGGACGTCCATCGATCTCCCGTAGACACGCAGTATCAGCAATTAGCGACACGAGCTCCAGAAATAGCTTGCCACATTCCAGAGCTTATGCACGCTCTTATCAGCAGATAATGCGCAGCAAAAGATGCACGCAGGAGAGCATATTTACAAGTTTATTCAGCGTTGGTCAGAACAGAGAAAAACATGACCGCCTGCTTCAGCGTTCAGGCACCGAGAGAGAGAAAACGAAAGCAATAGCAAAACATAAACATCCTGTGAAGAGGAAAATACGCAGACTCTGTGACTCACAAAGCCTGCTCCCTTTTAAGGTGGAACAGAAATATCCTAACAATAACACCGGTCCTGAAAGACCTACATTGACTCCCCGTATGTTTCTGAGCCCAATTCAAAGTGTTACGGCTGCCTTTAAAGCGCTAAATGGCCATGGCCCTGTAAAGCTAGAGGAGCATCTCACCATCATTCAGCCCCGACACTGAGGTCCAGCTCCAAGCGCCTTCTGGAGGTTCCCTCACTGCAGGGAACCAGGCAGAGGGCCTTCTCAGCAGTGGCACCCTCCCTGTGGAATGCCCTCCCATCAGATGTCAAGGAGGTAAATAACTATCCAACTTTTAGAAGACATCTGAAGGCCATCCTGTATTGGGAAGTTTTTAATGTTTGATGTTTTATTATGTTTTTACGAGTGGCTGGGGCAACCCAGCCAGATGAGTAGGGTATAAATAATAAAACATGTGCTTTTTAAAGGGGGTACTCAAAGGTATGCAGTAACGACACCTATTTTTTGTTGTTAAAAAGTATGGCATTTACTGTAACACCTTCATGGAGAGTACCAGCACCTATTTTTCTAGAAAAGCACGGAATAAAATTATAAAATTATAATTATTATCCAACTGGGATGCTCACCATGTTACAAAGGTATAATGCAAGAGTGCCTAGGATACAATATGTTCACAAGGTCAAGCAGCTTTCATTGCCAATTAATTATAGTGTACCTGTGGGCAGCACTGCTTCTGAATACCAGTTGCTGGAAACCACAGGAGGGGAGAGCGCTCTTGCGCTTGAATCCTGTTTGCTGGTTTCCCACAAGCAACTGTTCAACCATTGGGAGAACAGGATGCTGGACTAGATGGGCCATTGCCCTGATCCAGGAGACTTTTATGTTATTATGTTCTTATGACTTCAGGTGATGGACCATTAAGTGTGTTTAAGGATTATGCCATGGGCCATTGGGGAGGCATGGCAGGTCTGCAGTGTATATGTCTGCTGTGCTTTTCTGATGCCTTCAGTTAATCTGTTCTGGTGTCAAGAAGGAGTTCCATAGTACTATTGCAAGGGAGACAAGAGCTTGCACCTGTACTTGTTTGAGCCTCACCTGAAATAAAGAAAAGAGAAATCGGGACCACACTCTAAGCGTGCTCCCTTTGATGTTGAATTGGTAACCAGCCACCAGCCAAAATGGCCTCCAATAGGGTGGGGGAGCCCACTCTCCAGATCCAGTTTCCTGCCCCTGATCTGAAGAGATGTGTGAAAGCACTGATAAAATCAGACATTATATAAATCTGGTATAATACCAAGTCCACACCTACTAGTCTATACCAGGAGAAATACTTAATCTTTGATTAAGTGAATTTATTCATTTAAGCGATACTGTGAATTGTTCATACAGTGGTACCTCAGTTGATGAACTTAATCTGTTCTGTTCTTAAACCAAAGCCATTCTTAAGCCAAAGCACTCTTTTCCTAATGAGGCCTCCCGCCACCGGTGCCCTTCCACCATTCGACTTCCATTCGTAGACCGAGGTAAAGTTTGCTAACCGGAACACAACTTCCAGTTTTGCGGAGTTCATATACCGAATAATTCGTTAACAGGGCTGTTCTTAAACCGAGGTACCACTGTATTGTATTTAGCATGATAGCATGTCATAGGATGGGAAAGACAGGTTATAGTGTAGTTTACTAATGTTGCATAATTTTTTCATCAGAATTCTGCTTTAACGAAACCGTTAAAAACATGGCATTGTATTTAATTATCTGTAAATTTCATTATATAGACAGAATTGGAGGCACATTTGAATAATCTAACTACTGTACTAGTGTAAGAAGGTAGAATTTGATCAAAAACGTTTGCTTTTCTATACAATTTCTTAAGTCATCAGCAAAGCTGACCAAGGGGCGTGAAAAGTTTAGAATGCATTCAAGCTTGATGAAGCATTTGTGCTAGTAGACAATTAGGTGCTTTTATTGGTGTGATTTCCAATGGAACGACAGCTTTTAATATTGATTAAGCCTCTGTGAAAACAGGTATTAATCTTTTATGGGAGGGATCGAATCCATTTACCTGAAGGCCTTATGCTCCACAGGAGTACAATATATTGGTAGGAGTAGGGTGCATAAACGTTTAATAGCAGATAGTTTAATGTGCTTCATCAGGAAAGAAAGAGCTCAGCTCTGCCACATTCACAATCATTTCATATGCTGTGTTTTTCCATTAGTTTGTCAGTAGTAAATCTTAGCTAGCAATGACCCAGTTTGGTCGAGTTCCTGTTTCCTAGATGTGGTGTACAGAGAGAAGTTAATTTTAGCTTTAAATGCATCACTGGTTGCTTCTGTTGATGATGAGGTTAAAACACAAACAGTTTGATCTAGGTCCAGGAACATTTATCCACGATTATGTTGCATATCTGATGCACAGCCTGTCATGATGTTTTTTTCCTGTGAAGTGGGCATTGCCCCTTCATAAATAATTAGCCATTTAGAAATAAATCCTGTTATTGATCTTGTTCTAGTATCCTCATGAGGTTTCCAGTGAAATAAAAATAAAGACAGATAGCTAAAAGTATTATGTATATCAAGTATGCAAAAATGATCATTGTAATAAACCAGAGGGGGAAATAACAAAACAAAAACCCAGTATATTGAGATTGCACCCCTGTAGTTCGTTGGACAACTTTTGACTGGGCATATATAGGATTGCACAGTAAGTAATTTTTTTTAAAAATCCACCACATAAGCATTTTTATCACACAAATTAATGTATGCTCTTGTTCCCTCTAGCTCAATTATCCCACAATGCTGATTCACCTTTATAATTGATATTTAATAGACATATATGCATTTGTTTTTTATATATTTGTTATGGGAACCTCAAGTTGCAGGTACCTGGCAGATGAAGTGAGGTTTGATACAGATAGAGGTAACAGAGCAGTGAAATTTATATTGTTTATAAGCTTTTGGCTTTTGAAATTATGCTAGCAGGGATCGCCTCCTGGTGTGAAACTTGTCCAGAGATAATAACCCATCAGTTACATAATAGATTTTAGAATACAACATACTGTCAGGTTGACAATGTAGCTTATCAGCCTCACTAATTCACAGCATCACAGCTAGAATTATTATGTTTTTGTTGTTCTCATGTTTTCATATCATGCATTTTTCACTTGCGTTTTAAAAAGTTGCTCTTTGCAGGCTTTTGTATGTCATTTAGCTACCTGCATTATTTGTTTGCTGAAAATCTGAATAAACCTATATTTTAAAAATATATATAAATGTAGGGTAAGTCAGCCGGGTATAGGACTTACATGTCATAAAATAAAATGACGTGTTGTATAGTGATAAATATGTACTGTTTATGTTGTTGTTGTTATTTATACCTACCTGTAAATACAATAATGATACTTGCTTTTGGATTTTGGGAGATGACATTGAAGTTGCATCCCTTAAGTGAAAGCAGCCACCTCTGTGGACATGGCTAAAACTGCAACAACTTTTTTTAAAAAAAAATATTGGTCATATATATTCTCTGGGTCTTTACTTTAATTTACTTTTGCATGGTGGAAAATCTCTTGGTCTTGGATTGACATTTATTTAGTTACTTATTTATCTTTGCACACAGATATAGCAAAAGTGAGAATCTCTTACCACATACTAGCATTTCCCATGATTTTTAATGCATAGCACTCACTTCTAGTCAGCACCCTCACTAATGAAATCCAGAGCGCAGAGATTCTGACACCTATCATACTTGCAAAAATAGAACAAGCCTTGCATTTATACATATCAATGCTATACCTTGGATTGCCAAGTTATATCTTTGAAATCCACTTACTCCTTTGAATACACTTACTCAGCATGAAGGAAAGAAACCATGGCTTGCTTATCCTACCTGTTCAGATATTTTTTTTGATGCCCTCCCCTACATTCAGCATTGTATATCAGCAACATAGTAGGCAGGATAAACTGCAGAACTGAAACACCCTTTTCCGGGAATTTAAAGATTCTGTACAAATCCTGAGATTGTGATGCGTCAGGTCTACTTTGTTCCATTTCTGTTCATATACAACCTGATGATGCTTTATGACACTGAAAAGCAATGGAATTTTATGCGTTAGCTTTCATTTTCTCATATTAGTTTGATATGAAGTGTGTGTAGGTATGTCAGTAATTCATTGTCAAGGACATTGTTTCATTGTTCATTAAAATCAGAAATGTTCAGTCAGCACTGATTTTCTTCTTTCAAAAATATAGTCAAACTGCTGTGATATTTTTCCGCTGCAAATATTCTCTAGTGACTAGATTTTCAGTGCCATTCCATTATTTATATACCAGTTTGGGTGAGGTCAAAAGGGTTTAAAATGAGAGACTACAGGACCTCTTAAGGGCTACACTTGCATGGTTCTCACAAGATTGTTATGGTTACACATATTATCCATATTTTTATTTGTACACATGTAGCACTTGCCTGTGAAATAAAACATATACAGTGGTACCTCGGGTTACATACGCTTCAGGTTACAGACTTTGCTAACCCAGAAATAGTGCTTCAGGTTAAGAACTTTGCTTCAGGATGAGAACAGAAATTGTGCTCCAGCGGTGCGGCAGCAGCAGGAGGCCCCATTAGCTAAAGTGGTGCTTCAGGTTAAGAACAGTTTCAGGTTAAGTACGGACCTCCGGAACGAATTAAGTACTTAACCCGAGGTACCACTGTATTACATTTAAAGCACAGGCTGCCCTTTTGTTCTTGATGTAGTGTTTGCACTAGTCTTTAAGTGACATATCCAGTAGGGAAGATAGACAGTCAGTTTCTAGTCAGTGTCAATTTCACAAGTGTTCATTCATAAATTCATTTTGTCCTGTCTCCATCCTCTGACTGGGGGGGGGGGGGGAATCCATACCAAAAATTGTATATAAATATTTAACTATGCATTTAATTACATACTTTACCATAAGCATCCTTAGCTTCCAGACACTTGTTCTAGAGTCCAAAACAAAAAATAATAATAATTTTACCCCTCACTTTCCATTGTTTGAAACCGCTTACACAAATTAATTAGCAATTGAATCTCAAAATCCAGAACATGTTGACAAAGGTAATATGCCAAATAATAGCAAATCTAATCTACAGAATAAAGAATTTAATACCAAAATTGAAATCCCAAAATATTGGCATAAAAGCTATGCCTTGCCATTCATCCTGATCACTTGAGTTACCTAATGCCAATGTTTATAAGAAGTATTGCAAAGCATTTCTTACCTAATCAAAAATAGGTATATTTTTCTAATGCAAATCTTATCCGATAGCCCATTCTATAACCTGAGAGTTACTTCTGATAAGGTCCTGCTTCTCTCTTTTACAGTAGTGATTCTAGTTTGTTCCATAACCTGCTTGACGCAGAAACATCTGCTTGGGTCCAACCAAAGGGGAGACTTGTGATGAGACAAAAGTCTGTAGAGCTATATTTCTTCATATGCCTACTCCAGCTGCATGGATTCGAGAGCAATCTTGGTGACATTGTCATCCCCAGCAGATGAGGTCATGCCATCTAGAAATAAGAGGGAGGGCACTGTCACATCGCCAGTCTCCTGGCAGCAGTGTTGTTGGATATACCAGGTTGGTATGGGAAAGTCAGGTGGTGTGGGCTATATTGGTTCCACCAGTGCACACATGTCATCTTCACCAATGCCCTGCCCTGCCCTGCCCCACCAATGATGCCCCACCAAGCTCCAAAATATAGCAGGAAGAGCCAGTGGAGTTATGACACTCCTTGAAGATAGGTCAAAACTTTGCAGTCTTTTTTCTGAAGAGACTCTACTGAAGGTGTTAACGATGCCAAGACGGTTGTGGACCAAAGTGAAGGCTAACCAAGGGCATCATGATAACAGGAATTCTGTCCTCTCTTTTCACATTGGAATTGGGAAGATTCCTGTTGGTGCCCTGTGTGCTACTTTTTGACTTGAGTAGCATGACTACCCAATTGCTTCATTTGCAAAGTTGTGCTGTGCTGGCCAAAGTCAGTAGGTGAGGCTCCACATCTATTCCAAAAAGCTCCCTTTTAAACAACAAAGAAAGAAAGAAAGAAAGAAAGAAAGAAAGAAAGAAAGAAAGGTGCTTTTCTAATACAGTTGTACCTTGGAAGTCAAACAGAATCCTTTCCAGAAATCCGTTCGACTTCCAAAACGTTCGAAAACCAGATCACTCCTGCAGCCAATCAGAAGCCGTGGAAGCCCTGTCAGATGTTCAGGTTCCAAAGGAACATTTGTAAACCAGAACAATCACTTCCGGGATTGTGGCATTTGGGAGCCAAAATGTCCAAGTTCCAGGGCGTTCGACAACCAAGGTACGACTGTATTACAGAAGTCTCTAGAGCTGTAAGGGGCAGTGCCAAGTCACAAAGTGGGCACAATTATCATACCATTTTCTGCACAAGTCACTTGGGGATTGGGTTCCCTAGGTAAAAAGTCCATGATTTGCCTTTTCTCTTACCAGTGCCTGGCAAGAATGATTGGGGCTAAATGGACCTAGCTGACTGACTAGATTTTGACAGTGGACCAACAGAAAGCTACCCCTGTGCTAAGCTGAAACACCAGCCTTCTTGTTAGGGGTTGGCTTTCTCACATTTTAAAGAAAACAAATAGCGGCTAGAAGGTTTTCTGACTACATTTGTCCAGAAAGCTATATAAAGTTGTAAAGGGAAACTTGGATACACTTGGATACTACACTGAAGTTCAGAGTAGTGTTTTGAAATCTCTCTTTTAATGAATTTTCTGGGTAAGGATTTCCGCGGCTTTTTCACAATACATAAAATACATTTCTGTTTTTGGCTACTTTTAGCACAAACATATCATGTAAGAACTGGTTTCTAACTTATCCTCGCACTGATGGATAAGTGGCTTTCATTTAATGTGGGTGATATTTATTTTGTAAGGTTTCCAGTTGGTGGTCTGAGCTATACTGCCTTTGGCTGGATTTACAAGCTGTTCCTGGTTCTTTAGAAGATGTTGTTTCCAGCTAATTTGATTTTACTATCCTACTTCTGTACTCTCTCGTTCTGTTCTTTTTTTTTTAAACTCAACAACTTGTTTTTCGATTCTGGTTCTCTACTAAGAGGCTTGTAGTGAATTTTCTCGGTTTTGTGCTTTCAAAGAGATAGACACAGAACACATAATGCTGTGCGTGTAATTAAACTACTCTAGCATTTGTGTGTGTGTGTGTATATACAGTTGTACCTCGGGTTAAGTACTTAATTTGTTCCGGAGGTCTGTTCTTAACCTGAAACTGTTCTTAACGTGAAGCACCACTTTAGCTAATGGGGCCTCCTGCTGCTGCCGCTGCGCCGCCGGAGCACGATTTCTGTTCTTATCCTGAAGCAAAGTTCTTAACCCGAGGTAATATTTCTGGGTTAGCGGAGTCTGTAACCTGAAGCGTATGTAACCTGAGGTATCACTGTATCAGCAAGTTTTATGAAAAGGGAAAATATGTCATTCTAGAAGTAGAGCCCTGAGTCCTGTGACAATTTTGGAGGGTATGCCTTTTCAGCCTAAGGACCACATGCCAGTAATTGAAGGGGCCAGAGGCAAAAGTACGTGGGGCAATGAGTGTAAATGTTACCTTTATACAATAAACTAGTTTCTCCACAAACTGACACATCCGTCTTTAAGTTCCATTTAGCCAAACTGAAAGGCATTATCAACAGCTAAACAACAAATTCCAGTAAGGCCAAAATATTATTATTATTATTATTATTATTATTATTATTATTATTATTATATCTCCCATCTGACTGGGTTTCCCTAAGGAAGCGCGTAAAGCAGGGCAGTGAGGAGGCATGGCTTGTGGAGAGGATATTTCGCCTGGGGAGAATCCTGAAGGCCAGGTGGAGAGGCTTAAAGGGCCACACCCCTGTGCTATACGATGCTTTAGTATTATATGAGCAAATCTAGGCAAGCCTTGGGCTCATGTGCTCTCCCTTTTTCTCCCACAGCATGGCTGTGAGGAGTTTGAAGCATTCCCTTCTGTTTTTGATTAACTGCAGCTTGTCATTATGTCCAAATAGACAAATTGTAGTTAACGTTGACTATAGTTTGTACAAGCAAACCAACTTGAAACCAAGTTGCAGAAACAGAAGCTAAACAAGAAAGCTTGAAACCAAGTAGCAAAAATATTTGAATTTTTCACAACCGCACCAGAAGACGGAATGGGAGACTGCATTAGCTCAAGACTCACAGTCTTGCTCGTGTCACACAAAACTGTGACATCCAAACATGGCCTTAAGCCAGCTTTCTGTTATCCGATTCCTTAAAGATTTCAAACTTAATTATAGTTAATATTAGAAAGCTCACACCACAGCAAAGTCATTATCATAAAAGTCTTTTGGTTTTTCTAAATAAATCAGATTTTATTTCATCAAATATGATATCTTGAGACAAAATAACTCTTAAAAAAGGTAATTGAATAATTGTTTACATGTATAAAGTAATTACGAGTTATTGATTCATAATTTTGTTTAGTTGCTAATACTTGTGGCGGCATTAAATAGAAAAGCTTTTCAAAATGCTGCTAGATTAATTTGCTGCATACAAACAATATTACCAATATGATATTCACAATTAACATGCTACCTAAGTATGAGTAAGAAACTTTTATGGCAGTTTCTCTCATTCAAAATTTAGATCCAAATAGGGATTGTAGCACACATTTTGAATTGCAGATTTCTGTTTGTTAAGGAGGTTTCTGTCTCCCCCCTTCTTTTCTTTTCTTTTCTTTTCTTTTCTTTTCTTTTCTTTTCTTTTCTTTTCTTTTCTTTTCTTTTCTTTTCTTTTTTTTTTTGCACCCTCCCCTGGAATTTCCTAGTTGATCTGCAAATGACAACTCTGTAAAGGCACTTACATTTTTAGCAGAAAGATGGCAAGGAGTTTAAGACATAAAACTCCATGCCATACTGTGTGCTATCTCAGACTTTCCCATAATATAACACTCCTGCTTGGTAAGGGTGACTGCGTAGGAGTTTGTAGAAAACCTATGTGACGCTTGTAAAGTGTAGGATCATTGCTGAGTCTACCCATTCTGGAAAGCCATGGCTTGACATGCTGCCTCAGTGCATTTGTGCTCGATGTGGACACAACAGAAGGTGTATGGTATTCTATGTGGGAGCTGGTTTAAAACTCCCTTCCTCGATTGCCTTAGCAAAGAAGCCAAAAGCAGCACAAAAGTGCTTAAATTAGGAAATCAGATTTTTTAAAAACATACCTTTAGGCACCCAGTAAAGACATTCCTCTGCTCCCAGGCTTCTGGCTAATTAAACAATCTATGGCCTTTTAAACTTTGTGTGCGTGTGGAGTGGGGAGGTATATTGTTATATATTTTTGTGTTTTCATATTGTAAACCACCCTTAATCCTCTGATGAAGGGCAGTATAGAAATGATGGTGATGATAGCAATAATACTGTAGTCTTTTAAGATGTAGATAACGTAAGGTTTGCTACATCTTTATTAAGGTCAAACCACACATTAACTGTATTGTGCACAGCTCTATGCAGGGCCGTCTTACCCATAGGCGCAAGGGGTACAGGGCACCCGGGCGCAGGGCTCTCAGGGGCCAAGAGTCCAAGGCCCAAGAGTTGAGTCCGGGGAAGAGCCTGCCCGTTGGTTAGAGCGCTGCGGCGGGCTCTTCTGTGGGCAGCGCTGCGACACGAGTTCGGGGGCGACCGAGCCAGCGAGACACTGAGGCAGGCTGGCGGCTCTGCCCTCCTGCGCACCTGGGACTGAGCAACCTGGAGGAGGTGCTAGGTGGATCTTTGCACCCTGCACTGCATATATTTAAGACAGCCCTGGCTCTATGCAGTCTTTTTACTTAAAAGTAAATGGAAGGGGGATTTGATTAGAATGGGACCGCCACCCAGAGAGGGGGATTTGATTCTTCCCCCACATACTGCAATGCTGAAAAATGTGGCTGCAGGATCATTGGGAGTAATGGGAGCTTTCTTCTTTCGCTGTTTGGTATGCAGGTCCTTTTTTTTTTTTTTTGCATCAGATTAAACCTTCTCTCTCCATTCAGTAGTCTTGATACAACTTGGTTGGTTTCTGAACAGATAATTGTGAAGGCTGGATAGAGTTGCCATATTTCACAAAGTAAAAACCAGGACACCCCAAAAGTTGTTGAGCTTTTTTAATTTATTTACCAAAACGCCAAAAAAACATGATTTTTCAGTTGACGTGCCTAAGATCCAGGTCAAAGTGCTGCCTTTCAGAAATCCCCCCACAGACGTCAATTCCGCCTTTGAAATCCCGGTAATGTCCTGGAAAATCCAGACGTATGGCAGCCCTAAGGATGGAAGGCAGTCCTTTTATCTTTTTATTTTCAAAGGACATGTACCATGAATACCCTCCTCTCTAACAATATTTATAATTAACTCCAGGAGATACTAAGCCAGATCAACATAGATCACAGTTAAATATAGACTATCTTGTTCGTATCATGAGTATTTGACAGGGTTGACAATTTATTCATTTTCTTCACTGACATTGTCCTTTATATGCTATAAAAATGTTAAGAAATCTGTCATGTTTACCTTGAGACATATATATATAATCTACATAATACCCTTTATGCATCTCTAGAAACATAATTTGAAAGCATTTTTTCCTCCTAACTCAAGTAGAACTGCCGTACCCAGAAAAAACCCAAAAATACATTTTTCCTTCCCCAAACCTGCCCACCCCTGTACAAAATTAGGCTAATGTTGGGCAAATGACATTTCTTGGTCTCATTGTCATCAAGTTGTTTAGGCTGTTACCTAAGGAATATGTGAGAATAAGCAAAGAATCACAAATTGGGAAAGAGCTGTTCTAGACAGTATTTCCTCTTGAGTGTGTAAGGACAAATATTCAACTGAGCCTTTGTATCTTGGTGCTTAAAACATTTTTTAATGTACACTGTGTATTTCTGGACTTCAAAAAGTTCTGGTAGCCAACAGAAATAAGCCATGAATATTTTTTTCTGAACAAGAGGTTTGCTTAACACTGTTTGTCCATATCACAGTGTCCATATCCAGGAAGGGCAATCTGCACGCCACAATTACATTTCTGTAGGCTTACCATCTGCATCCAGCTTGCACACCGTAAATAAGAGAAACACGCTGAATGCGTCAACAGCACCTGTCCCCTAATATAGGAATAGAGGACTGAATCAAAGTAACTCTTTCCCATCCAGAAGATTACATCTTTTGCCAGTCAGAATCTCTGTCAGGGCCACTGTATATAAAAATGCTCAAACCTGAATAAATGTTAAGATGCTATCCCCCAAAATGAGCAAATAAGGAGCAAGAAGAGAAGTACCATTAACTATCCTGGACACTAATTTGTATTTATTTCTTATTTCTGCAGGCATTTCCTATTCAAAACAGGAACAGGGACAACACCACTGTTCAGTACTGCGACACCGGGTTACACCATGGCATCCGGCTCGGTTTATTCACCTCCGACACGGCCACTACCTAGGAACACCTTATCAAGAAGTGCTTTTAAATTTAAAAAGTCTTCAAAGTACTGTAGCTGGAAATGTACAGCACTCTGTGCTGTAGGGGTCTCTGTGCTACTGGCAATACTACTATCTTACTTTATAGGTAAGTTTGCTTTTTATGATTATTGTCATTATAAATCTATGTATCTTGGTTTCTGGTTATATATGGACACTGGCAAACTGCATAATATACAGCTGTCTTTTTATCCACAAGTGCTGGTAACAATAGAGGCGATGAAAGCAATTTAATTAAAAGTCCTTCAGATGGAATAGAAAATACCTGTGTTTTGTAACCATTTTCCTTCAAAATGGCAAGTGAAATGTCATTTTTAAAAATTGAACTATAATTTAGAAATTCACTACCTTTCCTTTTTAGGAAGGATAAGGCCATAATTCAACCATCATTTCTCTTTTAAAAAGGGGAGTGCGCTTAAGAAGTGAGCAAACTCATGCGGGGGGGGGAGAGAATTTGTTTCTGAGAAGAAGCTTAAGTATTTTTACATATGTGAAAATATGTGTACATAATGATAAACAGATAAATTTATAATTTAATAATATAGAATTTTGCGGTTCTATGTTGCCATGTTCTGAATAATGATTTCCTTTTACTAAAATACTCAACTATTGACAGTGTGTATTCTAAAGCTTCAGTGGAACTATTTATTTTTTAAAAAAACCCATGATGCACACTTAGTTGTAAAAACTAATACAAAGCTAAAACCCCTCATGAAATTAAAATGTTGGTAGACTCTATGTTGAAACAAACTAGTTAAGTTTCAGTCCATGCCACAGCATTGTGCTGAATAAAATCTTTGAAGTGGATCCCTGTTGAATCAGAAGCCACGGTGAATAATGCAAAAAAAAATAGGCCACTGAGTAATGTAAGATTTTCACCTTCCCTGCTGATGGAATATGGCTGCCTTGAGAAGATTGCAAGTCTTCCTGTTGCCCAGGAAAGCCAAAGGAGTTTTATAGGAATTATGTTGGCAGTTTTGGCTGTATATTGCTATTTGAGTCCTCAGTGGATTTTCTTTGTCCTCTTTGATGCATATATTGTGATTTTCTGTGATCAATGTATGGGCCATGTTTAAGCAGCATAGTCCATAGATGGTGGATGGTGTAGTTACATTAATCAGTTTATGTTTTTATTTAGATTTATAGCCCACTCTACTCCCACTTTCCCTGCCCCTGCAAAGTGTCAAAGCAAATTACATATATACATGTCTTGAAACATTTAGAACAGCTAAGCCTGCATTCCTGAGCAGTTATGCAGATTTAAGTATCACTGATGTCAAGCATATGATGATTTTAATCATGTGTAGGCTGGATTGCAACCCAAAATATTAAGTAGATGAAAATATAAACATGCAATTAATAGCCCTTTTTACAAATTTAATTCTGTTAAATCAAATGTATTTTTATCCTTACCAAGGCATTAATTTTAGATTTTGTGTTAACTAAATGAATGGTTTTCTTTAACCTAGAGGGGTCTAAAAGTTGTCAACTATAGTGTTGATAATAAATACTGCTGCAGAACTGACCTTATTTTTCCACTTCTTAAATTTTGAAGCAAACAGTGTTGACTCTTGGTGGGCAGATAACCCATTAATGGCCCTTTACCTGCATTTATGATACTCTTGCTCACCCTTCTAATGCTTGAAGAAGGGGACAGTGCCATTTTGGATGTGCTATTTGTACCTTAGAGGAGCCCTCTTGGGTTGGGCCATCTTGCAAGTCCCATTGACTCATCTGTTTGCACTGCTGCTAAAGGCAACTTTTGAGTGACAAGTTTAAGGCTGTGTACATTAAACCCGCAATTAAAAATTGTCTGTACAGTAGTGGGGTGCATCTAAATAACATTAAATCTTTGTATTGTTTTTATTGTTTTTTTCATGTTTGTCATCCTGGGCTCCTTTGGGAGGAAGGATGAAGCTATACAATAAAAAAAATCCTATATAAAATGTTGAAATTAGCTAAATATAATGGAATTGGTAGAGTATTCAGGAGGACTGGGCTGCTTAGTTTCTTGTTGCTGTCAAATGAGCCTTGCCAACTCAGAGAACAACTAATGATGCTCGTGCAGATGATTTCAGTGATCAAGCTGGGGTATATTATTGTAAGTTGATGTTATCATTTAAAAACAGGCCCATTTATGGCCAGTAGAAAGCAGCTACAGGTTTTGTTTTGATATTTTTTACATTTTCTTGCATGGTACACTGTTTAAAAGGTGCTGCAAAACACAAAATTGTCATGAAAAATACTTAAGGATCATTCCATATAATGGGGGACATCATAAGGGATAAAATAAACCCCAGGATATATGCAAAGCCACCATTCAATTATGGATGTTGCCCAGTGAGACAGAACCAATGAAGAATGAGGACTTGTGATATCAGGAAATAAAATGCTAAATAGAGAATGACACAATTACAATGGCTTGCAGTGCTTCCACACAGATGAAAAATGATTTGCGATATTAATGTGCTGAAGCATGTATTAGAATACCCGTACTTGTGCCATATACCTACTTAGATGTTGAGAATATTTTTTAAAATATATATATATAATTCCTCAAACTGAGAGCCATACAGCATTTTATATAATTTGATTCTGTTGAGAATGGATATAGCTATGCTGCATTTCATCACAAACAACTAGTTCATCTGCCTGCTGAAATAAACAATTCACAGGGATTGCCTTCTCTATGTATTCAACAGGGAGCTCTTTATGTACTGGTGATATTACTGATATTTCAGCTAACTCAGCAACCTAAATGTAAAACCTGGCACTCAGGGACACACTTTGAAGGTTTTGGGGTCCATAAAGCAGTTAATGGATTAAATTCACTTGTATATGGAGCTTTCCCATCTCTTCGGATGTAATATGAAATTCTCACTTAATAGGCCATCCAAGTATAATTCACGATGAGTTACTTAATATGAAATTGAAATGGTTTCCCATTTTATTTACCTGTTTCATAACAATGTGCTTTAAACAAAGTAGTGAGATGAGAAATTATTGGCTGTAGAAATATTAGCTGTAGTAGTAGGAAGTCACTTTTGAAGAGCCAGTTTGTAGCTGTTTCTAATGTTACACAAAACCATTACCCCAACTGAGACAAGTTGCAACCTGTACTGAAAAATGTGCTAATATATATTGATAATGAAAGGTTGGAAAACCTATTAAAATTCTGTATTGTGGTGTCGTAAACGGGACAAATTCTGATTGAGGCACACAAAGCACTTTCTCACAGAAGATTCATAAATGGGCTTTGTAATAGAACTGATACAGTCATGCCGTCTAGCATAGATATAGAATATAAGTTGGCGTGCATTCCAAGTCACTGTATTTATTTAATTGTTCAAGTGAAGGAAATGCATTTTTAAAGGACTTTTTTTTGTTGCCTGCAGTAGTGCAGAAGGAAACCTAGCTTCCTAAAGTGGAGCCTCATCTCTCCGACCTTTCAGCCATGCAGCTGTTTTGGCTAGCTGGCACAAGGGTATGCAGTGAGGGACTGGTGTGTCTTGTCATTCTTCCAATACCATGACAACAAAGCCTTTGGTGATGCAGTGATTCAGAGAAAGGAAACAGGGAAACAAAGGGACGCAACATGAGAGAGGGGGGAAAGCCAGGAGGTCACAACAAGGAGACAGGAGAACAACAAAGAGGAAAGCAAGAGAAAACATAGGAAAGTGAATGGGAAACCAAAAAGTAGCTTGAGCAAAGCCAAAAATCTAATCCCCAGAATGTAGAGAAAAGCAGAAAGGAAGATTTTTTTGGGGGGGGGGGACAAGTTGTTTAAACTCTTAGGAATGATGTGTAATTTATATATGAGAACAAATAAAATGTATCCTAAAAATGTTGAACATGCTTCTACTTTTCTTCATTGAAAAGGTGAAAGGCAATTAAAGGAAGCAACTATAACATACTTTTAAGCATACTTAAATACTACTGAATACTATTTTTTTAGCAGACCAATATTTTCCAAAGAAATCATCAGACTTAAATAATCCTATGCCATACGCTCTGCAGTTTAAGTGAGAAACAGTCCCCTTCATCCCTTACCCTTGACATAATCCCCATCTTTCCTCTGTTGTTGTAATGAGGGGCTGATATTGCAGGAGAAAGAAAACTGTTGGGCTGGGTTCTTTCATTTGCCTGTGAAATGCAAAAAATAAAAATAAAATAAAAAGCAAAATCCCCACATCTTCTCAAGTATGTCCAGTAATTGTGATCTGAGCATGTCATCTTCAATGCACAGCTGGCTGCTTATTTCATATTCTGGATGTTGGTTATATGTTTTGGAAAGTCCTTTAGTGTGTTTTCATGGACACAAGACTGCAAAACAGATGTGTCACTGCAAACAATCCTATGTCAATGCATTTTACCTTTGTGCTTCTGTTCAATTTTCATTTTCTTTTGTCCTTTCCCATCTCTGTTGGTGTCATCCTGTGTTTGGTTACTGGCCCTATTTTATTTATGTTTCTTTTAAGCTTTTTTTCAATGGAAGGGACAGTTTGGGGACAGTTCAGACCACCTGTATGAACAAAAAAGTAGTCTGTAAAAAACTAGCTCCAATAATTATAAATACTGTAATGTGTTATTACTAATTGAGATGTTATAAATAATGTTTAAGGGTTAAATAATGTTTTGATGTGGCATTATTATGACAGTCAAGTAGGTTTATTCATCAGAAGTGTTTTGACTAAAATGGAGCTTGACCTATTTGTCAGCCTTTTCTGCAATTCTAACCTCCCAGCAGCTGTCATGTCTCCAGGTGCATCTGCATTTTATTAACCTCTAACTTCAAAAGTTATTACTGAATTACCAAGGGTCAAAAGGAAAATGTATGCCAAGCAGCCTTTTCCTGTAGTAAAACAAATATTTAAATAGCAATAGCAATGTAAAATGCATTTTGTCCTTTATATACATGTGTGTGTGTATATATATATATGTCAGCATCATAAATCCTGCTTGATTAGATTAAGCAGCTCATTGGTGCATGAGACCATGTCTTACTACTGCTTCTGTGAACCCTTGAGTAAACCCATCCATCTTGAGCTGATCTGAGGAGTGACACAACTGAAACATATCATAGCAAAATCATAATTTGTATTGCAGTACATTAAATATCGTGACATTTAAATCTTTATTCAAAGGTTGTTTTACTATGACACAGTAATCACAAGGACCATGTAGTGCAGGCAGCAAGCCAATGAGAAATACAGCTCTAATGAGTATCCTTGACACTTCTTATGGTGATGGCTGCCAGCATGTTATTTTCAGTTGTTTGATTTATAGTTTGCAAAGGGTTATTTCTCTTCCCCAAAAATGAAGATGGAAGACAAATGAGGTAAAAGGCAAAAAAATGCAACAACTTATCAAGATCAACAATGAGCACAAATATGACTTTTTTGTGCTTGCCCACTCATCCACTTACCTTAAAGATAACAGCAATGAGTATAAAAATGTGCTATCATTAACCCATTGCATCTTGCCTGGACAGCAGTAGATGTGTTCAAACAAACTGAGTAATTCTGCTTCCATAACACTTCCTGTTGGTCAGCTGTCAGAAATCAGTTACCGTAACTAAGGTAGCCTCTATTTAACTCCCTTCCTGACTATAGTGCACTTGCTAGCTGTGTCAAACTGAGTGTTGCACCAAACCAACCAAATTACCATATCTCCCCATCCCACCCCACGACTGCTATAACATGAATTAGGCAAATAAGAAATGAGATTTGTTTTGCTGATTGTGGGGTTATTACTTGGTCCCAGAAATGGCAACTGCTTAATCCCATACTTTAAATTATGGGGGTACAAGAGGTTGGGTGGGCTGCCAGGCAGGAAACAACAAGGACAGGGAAGGCAATGCCAGCCTTTTAAAGCCACCTGTGTCCCTTATCACTTCAGGTGCCTCAGCGTCTCAATTCATTCTCCCAAAGGAGGTGCAACAAACTCACCTAAACTATGGACAGTGGCAGCAAAATTATGGCAAAAATACCCCCAAATATCAGATTTTTAAATTGTGGTAGAAATAGGGTTGCCATATTTCAAAAAGTGATAATCTGGACACAAAAGTTGTTGAGCTTTTTTAGTTTTACCATTTTTGAAAAGCAATCAATGATATGTCCAGATTTTGCAGATTTCTGCCAGGATCCTGCTGCCGACTACAGTATTCCAGGTATGTCCAGGAGATTCCAGACATAGGTAGAAATTGATGGCAGTCGGTAAGTTCACCACTAGGTACACCACTAGATGGGTGTTTCACTTGTCTACTTTGTGGCTTTTATTCTACTATTGGTTGCCTGGACTTGTTTATGTAGTCCAGAAGCAACCAATTGGGTGCCCTTCAGATATACCAAGCTTGCATTTTGAGCACACTGCTTTATGGATGTGAGTCATGAGCAATTTACACCTGCCGCAAGCTACACCTCAACGCTTTCTACATGCGCATTGTCAGAAAGATTTTGGGCATCACACGGCAGAACAGAATCTCAAACAAAGATGTGCTGTCCCAAGCCCACATTGCCAGCATGTTTACAGTCCTATCTCAGTGACGTCTGTGCTGGCTTGGTCATGTCCACAGAACAGAAGATGGCAGGCTCCCCAAGGACACGCTCTACAAGGAGCTGGCTTCAGGCACTAGGCCTTTGGCAGACCAACTGTGTGTTACAAAGATGTTTGCAAGTGTGAAGAGAAGCCTGGCAACATCAATCCTGCCATGTGGGAATCCTTTGAAGAAAACCACAGTGCCTGAAGACAGACAGTCAGGTTGTGCATCCATAGCAGTGATCAGAGGAGAAATGACCTCTGGAAGGAGCACAGAAAGAAGAAACGCCATGGTGCATTTGCAGCAGCACAACAGGACACCTTCATCTGCCTCAGCTGGAACAAAAAGTGTCTCTAGAACTCTTTTTAAAGAAGCAAAGGATATAATATTTTTTTTTAAAAAAAATACAGTTTTAATAAGAATTCTGAAGGTAACCTTTTTTTAAAGAAATGCTGTATTCTTGGGTTTGGTGGACCTAAGTAATGGGAGATCAATCCCAGATAGTTTTTCTACTGTCATAGGCAATCACCCCAGTAATATTTTGAGAAATAGTTATCATGGAAATGCCTTCCACCTCATACAAAGCTCAAAGCATAATACAATATTTACAATTTCAGCTCTGCACACTATTAATATTTGATTGGTGTTGCAAGTGTCGCATGTTGTTGTTGTCAGTGGCACTGAAAAGAAAATACTCAGTGGGGCAAGCAGCCTGTACAAAAAGAGATAAAGCAAGATAATTGGCAGTCAGAAGGATAAAAGCAACATGATAAGATATCAAGGAATTTAAAGTATAATGGTTGACCAATCAACACCAACCTCCACCTTGAAATAGGCTCATTTTCAACTGAAGGGTTTATCACAAAGTTCTTTTGCAAATCACACTGCTGCGTTTTATTTTCTGGGTTTGTGCAGTATGGCAAACTGAAACTGCATTTTTAATAATACCAAATTAAATTTTGAGCAAGCCACCCCTAAAATCCTAACGGAACATAGATATATGTATATAGTGATTCCCCCCCTCACCCCCAGAAAGGTTGACCATCTTATCTTATCTGATAATCTAGAAGAGAGATGAATATTTATCTAGATATTTTACAAGTAGAAAGTTTCCTTAGAGAGCTAAGAGTGGTATAAAGTCTGTGGAGCATCATTAATTCATTTCAAATTTTATCATGCTATTAGCGCGGTTCTTTTTGTTAGCTCGACTCTTATGTCTTTCTGTGTTTTGTTTTTTACTTTCTACACTTTCATTTTGAGCACCTTTACCTGCGTACTTTCCTGTTTACTTGTGACTTAAAATCTAGGCATCTAATCTTTTCTTAAATTTAAAATATGACCTATACTTCAAGCTTGTATGGATTAATACACAGTAAAAAAAATTATTGTTCCAGCATCTTGAAGAGCTCATTGTTTAAAGGAAGGATTGGGAGCCTGCAACCCTAGCCAGCATGGTGAATGTCCAGGGATGAAGAGAGTTATAGTAAAACATCTGGTTTGCCACTGGTTCCCCTGATTTAAACTAAAATCTTGTTATTTATGTTGGTCTGTATGTATTGCCTAGTCTGTATACCATAAACCTTTGTAGAGTACTAGTCCAGCCTTCTAACTAAAGGAGATTATGGTGTTAATATGAGTGCTGTGAGTGATGATAAGGAATATAATTGAATTCAGATATAATTGAAGTAAAATATAGAGTGCTCCTGTTCAGGTTGCCCACCAGCTAGCCATGCCATCTTCCAGAATACTCTGTTCACCACCCCACTTTTCCATTTGCAGCAGACACTCTGTAGCCACTCAGCATCCTTTGTCCTCCTTGGGCTGTTTTGGGATTGTTGTTTTGGTCCCCTCATATTGTTTTGCCTAAAGATTTTGTGGTGCTTCTGCAAAACCTCTGGATCTTCTGAGGCTGCTGACAACTCCATCTGAATTTCTCAATGACCCTGTTTTGGCTACAACCTGAAAGCAAGGTATCTTGCTAGAAGATACCTTTTGTTACAGTATTTAAAAAGTCTCTGGAGGTTCTAAAGTTGAAAATGTGGCTGGCAGCCTGGTGCTATGGGTGATTACAGAGAGCTGCTGCTCAGGAATTGCACTGGTAGAAACTAGTCAGAATCCTGTTCTTAATTGGCAACCTGTTGTCTATAATGACATTTGATATTTGGATTTTTTTCCCCTGTGCGCTTTGCATTCATTGCCATTCCTCGATTGTTTACCTCATTTTCTGACTTCCCCTGTGATAATCTGTCACAAACTTGAAAGCTTCATTAGCACCTTATTGACTTGTCAGAGCCAGAAAGACCCATCATTACTCTGGTCCTCTTGCGGTTGACTTCACCCCTGCTCCGAAAATTGTTGCAGAGCTGTGCTTTCCCCTCTGCTACACCATGATTACCAGATTGCCACCACAGATTGTGTTCAATAATGTATATATGTTCAATGATCATTTGTTATTTAAGTATTATTATGATATTATTATGATTATGATTAATTATTCAGTTTTCCATGAGAAATGACCCAAATCAACTCACAAAATGATACAAACATTAAAACCAAGT
The DNA here is from genome assembly GCF_965112155.1 of Podarcis liolepis. Taxonomy (NCBI): domain Eukaryota; kingdom Metazoa; phylum Chordata; class Lepidosauria; order Squamata; family Lacertidae; genus Podarcis; species Podarcis liolepis. Next base: position 50,170,797 of record NC_139564.1, read on the forward strand.
TGAAAAATGAAAGCAAAATGAAAACCTAAAAACATGTCCATAATATATATATATAAAGACAGGTCTAACCCACCAAACTAAAGGATAAGAAAGAAAGAGGCCACAAGTACCTAATACCCTCCAAATGAAGGGCCAGAAGTCTGGCGAATATATATATATATATATATATATATATATATATATATATATATATATATTAAATGCCTGACACCTAAAAATAGGTTAGGGTTAGGGTGGTGATGGGGGAAGAAAAGGGAGGGGTGGCATAGAAATAGGAGGCACTAAGCAATTTAACTCTAACTGCACTCACTATGGGATCTGGTAGATGAGCAGTCCACCACAGAAAAGAGTTTACTATCCCTGCATTGGCACAATAATCTTTGGTTCAGTTTCATCCACTGGTAGCTATACCCAGCTAAGCCATTTATACCACAGAGATGGAAGCTAATACTTCATAGTCATTGAATTATATTGGTAGTGCGCCTATGCTATTAGCAAGTTATTTAAAAATGAATGAAAACAATTTAGGAGCAACCATATGTATTTGGTATGTACAAAGTTCAGAATGCCAGGCTGTGCATCTCAGGGTTGAAGTTGTTTTGCTTAATAGATGATGAACTATGACTTGCCTATATGTAACTTGCAGAACAGCATAGTGCAAACCATATAACCTACCTTATGATTGTTACTCATATTGCTTTGACAATTTAGTCTCACACCTGCAAATATTTTTCCCACTAGAAATATATAGTTAAATCCCAAAGAATATCTGTAGTCTCCATTGTAGATTCATATAATGGTAGGTTATAGTGTGTTATGATTGTAAAGCTTACATGATCACTTGCATTTTGAATGCTTGGATGTAAAACATTAGGATTCTCCTTGATATTAAAACTAATCAGGCAAGATAATTATTTTGATTTACTTCTATGAAGTAGTATCACGCATAGCAAATGGCTTAAGAACTCCATGTGAAAATTTGTGTATGAATACAAGCTCAGTGAGCATTTTTGCAGATAGGTTGGTCTGCAGTTTTGTTTTCTGTACAGTTGAAGGCAGTAGATAGTTTTATGACACCACATTGCAAAATAAGAAAATGCAAAGTAGGCAGTAGATATTTTTATGACACTGCATAGCAAACTAAGAGGATGCAAAAATATATGTTTAAGCACCATATATTTAAAAGATGAATGATTAGTGTTGGAAACAAACCACTACATTCATTTAGGTTTCACAACACCATTCAATATTTAGCTGAATAGACCTAGACTATGCTTAATAGTCCTAGATTGGCCACTGTTGCAGAAGCAGGAAGTACACCACCCAAAAGAGGTCAAAATAAGTCACAGATTCACACATGCTAATTTATATGTATAGATGCAAATGTAGAATTGAAATAGAAATAGATATCTCACTCTAGGGGAAAAGGCTATGACCAGGTGAACTGTGTGCATGCTCAGTGTGTTGTAGTAGAAGTGGCGATTTTCTAGCCATAATATTTGCTTTCTGTAACTCTTTATATCTAGACTGGATTTGAACTGGACACGTCTTCAAAAAGAAGGCTATCATTGATAGGACACATAGATACAAACTAATAGCCTGTATGCATGAGATGAGTTTGATGGGCAGATTCACACACAATTTAATCCCACCACATCTGTTAATATGTTAATCAGCCATTGTGGATTGCACCTCTTGAATTTCACATTTAACAATTTAAAATGAACTCTATCATGATCTTCATTCATCATTCACTTTTCAATTTAAACCAATTATAAATTTAAAATATAAATTTAAAACAATGAAGTTTTTTTTCTTCTGATTTATGATTCAAGGGGATGTAAAACCTTTCCAGTCTTACAGAGTACAAGGCACAATGAGAATGCTAATTTGATAGGACTGTATATGTGAGAGAGATATTTAACATTGTAATTGTACTATCCTTCATAGATAACTTTATGGAACACAAGTTTTCCCATTCATGCAATGAAAGGTCAGCAGATTGGGTTGATTGCTCCACCCACAGTCTAAGTCAGGAAACAACGTTTGGGGACTCCCAAGTCTCTATTTTGTTCCTGCCTTCATTGAGTGTAGCCAGATCACATTCTGCTCCCAACTTCTTCTCTCCTGACTTACTCCTGTCTTTATAGAAGCCTTTTACTGCCCCTCTTAGAAATACCTCATCTGCTTTCAGGAAGCCAGGATCCTTTTCGTCATGGCTCTGTGACTCATCACTCTCTTGGGCGGAAACTTAGCTGGAGAAGCCCAGAGTAGGCTAGTGGAAACAGCTGTTTTTTTCTACTTCCATTTTTGGTCCAGAGATCGGGAATGCAAACCACCCTTTTCTTTGGCTCTTCCCCACATCCGCTAAGCCTCTGCTTCATCCCTCCACTCTCACCAAGTCAACCAGATTGGGATAGCTCTTGTATGTCCCAATCTGCTGACCTTTCATTGCAGGAATGGAGAAAAAATACTCTTGTACCTACCTGAAGCATAGTTTTCCATTCCCAATGAAAGGTTAGCAGAGCCCCACCTTTGAGGCTAGCTGCAGTGGCTCCATTTCTCCTTCCTTTATTTCTGGAATGTAGGGCTCTCTTTTTTCCTTCTTAACTCCTGTCTTTAGCTCAAGCTTGATGAGTTTGCAAACTGAATCCTGGGAGCCCCACATCCCAAAATGTTGCTGCCTGCCTTCAGCCATGGACAGAGCAATCAACACAATCTGCTGACCTTTCATTAGGAATAGAAAATAGAAAACTATGCTTCATGTATGTACAGTTGTACTATTAAAGAGGTGACATGTTCCTGAAGAACTTTGAAGAGGTGTTCCTTTGCACTTTTTTTCCTTATCCTCCAAAACAATATTAAGTATTTAACAGCTATGACAAGTCCAATGGAAAAATGCATAGACTTGCCTTGTAGATGTTTTTCTCTTATTCATTCTCCAATATCCCTTTTATTTTCCTATAGCCACTTCAAATAGAACTTACAAAACTGAGGTTTGGTGTATTAGAAGATGAATGTGTTCAAACATTGTGAAGGGTGAAAGTATTTAAATGAACCCGTAGGGAATAACTACTGCATTGTGGACAGAAAATACACAAAAGCTGTTTCCCTATCCCTCTCAAAACACACTCCTTCAATTGAGACTGGATGCTGAGTACATAAGTAATGGCACTGATTAACATTTTATCCAGATTAATGTAACATGGGAAATAACCATTGCAATTTTTAGACAAGTGCCTTATATGCCTGCTTGGTGAACTAAAAGCAAGTCTAGAAACTCCTCTTTTAACTGTTGCTGAACAACTGTGAAATGAAAAATGAAAAATATTTGTTAAGATATTCTCTAACCTTTTTTTGGGTAAATAGCAAGTTTCAGAAAATTAATCCACAACATCATCTTGACATATTTTTGTAGATTGTAGTGTGAAAACAGAATTGGAAACTATGCAATCAAGATTAGATCTTCCATTGATAAAACTCCAGATTAATGGATTGATCTAATCCACTCACAAGAATATATTATGCTTTCTGCCATCCAGTGACAAGAGATATGAGTGCAGTTTTAGAAAGGCTAGGAGAGTTTTCATGAGAGCATGAACTGCATTCATTGTGGAGCTAGATTTGATGGGTACATTTTTGCTTTCAGAAGATAAATTTGAAGCACGCTACATTAGTTATATCTAACAAACACATCAGCTTCTGTTGTCCTTTTCCCCCTAGTAGTTGAATCCACACATTATTGTGACATGTTAAAATTCCTGAAGAGTGATGTTAACTGTAACAGCAAAAAGAAAAACAAACTATAATACCATAAAGGCTAACTGTCATAATATGGCATGAGCTTTCAGAGGCAAGAGGTATAAAACAGACGAAATAAAATAAGAATGTGATGAGTATATATGCACCATCTTTGAATAACAGGCAAAGATAGCTAGAAAACTACATTTTTATTTTTATCTTACAAAGTGACTGAGGCAGAAGCTGTAAAGAAAGCAAGGTCTTTTAATTAATTTTCTCTCGGAAATTAAAGCAATAAATGTAGGAGTGAATGGAGATGCTACTGTAAACATCAGACCCTGGAGATTGTCAAACTTCATCAGCAAATGATGATAACTCTTCAGCGGTGATTGTTAATATTCACTGGTAGTTGTCAACATATACTGGAAGAATGTTAAAAACTATATCCACAGCTTCAGATTTCTGACATTCACAATAATCGACATTGCTAAGTATTAAATCAGACTAGTTGAAACATTCTAAGTAATGAATATTTAGAACACACATGCCCAAGTGGGAATCAGTCTTTGTTTTGTTTTTCTATTGAAACCATGATATTGAGACAGTGTAACTGACAGTACATTGGCCTTGGGGATTCTGCATACTCATAGTAAAATAAGGCAACAATAAAACATAAGCAGTAGGCAAGTCATGAAAAGGAATTTCATGTGCAGGGTATTCATAATATGTGTAAAACTGGCAGTGTTCCAGATATGATGTTTAGACAGGAAGAGTGGTATTGGGAATAAGTAATTATTAAGATGTAGAAAAGGAAATAAATGTAGAAAAGGAAATAGATCTTAGAATCAAAGATCTGAAACAAATACTTCTTTATGTACCTTAGAGAAAATTTCAACTTTCTGGTTATGAGAGCAATAGAAAAGTGGGAAACAATGAAATGATCCATATGTATTGTTCATAGTTATTACCAGTGCCATCAACCAGGCTAGTGATACTAATTAGGATGGCTCTGAAAGGAAGACAGAGTTTCACAACGACTTTCACACCCTTGAAAAGCACATGCCTTTGATAGCTTGAAACGGAACAAAAATACTCACCTGGGACTGGGTGGGATAATAATTAGGCAATGCTTCCTGTCTTGCTATGTTTCATCGCTGTGAAACTGCCACAGCACAGCATGGCAAAACAGAGAACCATCCGCCCTGTCAAATCAACAAGGCTGTTACTTCAGAAGCAGTTCAGTGAGGCAATGCAGGAAGAATCTTCAGGTAACTACTAGAAATCTGGAGGGTAAAGACACTGTCTCAACACTTCCAGGAAACCATTTGTTTTAAGATGAAGTGAGTTGCTTTGGGAAGGTAAGGGAAGTATGGAGAGTGATGTGGGAATTATGCTATAGTAAGAAGTGACTGAGAGTTGTGCCATGGTGGTGACCTGCATTATGTTTAGCGACCAGAACTATTTATTCTTGCTAAAACTGCCTTGCGTCTTTGAAGTGGATTCAGTAATTACGGTATTACCTAAACCAAAAACAAATTCTGAACAAATTAAATGCTTATGTGAACGAACATGCCTGTTACTGTGTTTAAAAATACAAAACTTAGATGTTCTTTGTAAAAGGCGAACTTCACTACTGGTTTAGTGTGGATTGTTTCTTATCTCTCATGAATTATTAAATGATATGTTTTCTTTGTCCCCAGCAATGCATCTATTTGGCCTCAACTGGCAGTTACAGCAGACTGAAAATGACACATTTGAAAATGGAAAAGTGAATTCTGATACTGTGCCAACACACACTGTGTCATTGCCTTCTGGTGAAAATGGTAAGAGAGAATCTTACTTCTGCTTAGCTTGCCTTTTAAATATATCAATATTATTAAGGTTCTCTCTCATTTCACAATTGTTCCGTCCTTTATTGAAATTTCAGTGTCAATTTTAAAAGGAAGAAACAGAGAACTGCCAAGTCGCATGTGATGCAGCGCTTTGCATTTTTAATAGCTGTGAAGAATTTAAAATTTGGTAACCTTGCATAGGCCAGTCGTCTACTGTGCACACATACTTACTATGGGGTCCAGAATGTAAAAACCGCTTGTTATCCTACATGGAATATGGTTCCATTTGGTGACGCTACACTATGCGATCTCTTTGCTGCCTTCACTGCCACCAAGCCAGTGTTAATATGGGCTCTTAACAGATTCAGATTCATCCCACTTCTTTCTCCACCATCACTCTGCCTATCAAAGCACTTCAGTGCTCTTTGTCTTTCAAAAACAGTAAGAGAGAATACCTCATAGTAATTGTGTCAACTGCCTGAGTCACCTCCCCATTCCACAGATCAAGGAATCCACAGCATTCAGGAATCCTCCTAGATCCAAAAGTCTCCAAGCAGGGGGCATATTAATTGAGTTCCTACCCTGTAGAGATCATTAGTTCCAGCAAACTTAAACTACATCAGGCAGTGATCTGCCCATTGAAATTGATTTTTTTTTTGTAGGGGGAGAACCCTACCCATTAGCAGCCTTGCCTTCATGAGCAGCAACTGCAACTGATGTTACCTCAAAGAGGTCTCCCCCACTGGCAGTGATCTGTCTGTGGCAAGGCCAAGGGATATTACTCGAAATCACCTCACAGGCCAATACATGTGTTATATAGTCTGGCTGTGGCGGGTGTTATCATCTACTTTCCTTACAGATGGTCTTGTGACTACTCCCAGATCTGCAGTTCCCTCTAGGGCCTAGGCCATTTACTACTACTGCTGGCTCATCTGGAGCTGCAGCAGCCACAAGAGATATCTTCCCATCCCATGATATTACATTGTGGGACAACACCCATAAAATGGATGCAATAGTCACTTTGGGACGGGGCTTTGATGTTCATCAGTGGAGGTGGAATTAACTTTACAGTGAAACATGATTGCTTTATTGATTACGGGTGAAAAATGGCTTTGGCATGGGCATTGGGTATGTATCCTGAATCAGCCAACCTGATTGCTGGCTGATAATTCCCAACAGGGTCAATTCTGGGAGCAAACCCAGTCCCTGAAAAAAACTCTTGAGCATCTGCGGACTGTAAATTATTACATAGGCGACAAAGAAACTAGAATGGCTAAATTGTTGCATGTGTTAGTTGTGTGTGGCCTGTTTGCCTTTCTTTGAACGTGCTTAAGGCTTTCCTTGTGTTATATTGAAGATGTATGATTCCCTCCTATTGAAATCTACCAGATCATGTGCAATGTGTTTATCTTTTTTGAAAGTTGTATTAGGATTTCATATTGCATCTGCCTCTGCCAGGTAATATATAAAAGTCAAACACTATATTAATTTTGTTGTAGGAGCTTTTAAAACACAAATCACATAAAGGGATTATATTTTATTGACTTTCCCTGATGTTGCCCTTTAAGTTTCTCTAAAACTTCAAAGAGTCCATGCCCTTTTGGCTAACAGATCAATAGTTTTTAAATGGAAAACCTTATTTAAATGGTTGATGAATACTGTATTTACTGCACTATTTTCTTTAAATCTGTTTTCCCATTCACAGTGTACAGGTGACCTCTGTCACTGTGGAGGAAGATAGAAGAAGCCTTTTCTGTTCACTTTTCTGCCCATCACAGTTCCAAATTATAGAAATGATATGACTCAATTTCCCATTTCTGCCATTTTTTAGACATCTTGCCTAAGAAGAATGCTCCTTTATCCCTCCTCTCATTCCTTTTTGCCTCAAATCTGTGCATTGTACTTTGGTATCCATTATCTCTATCCTTATGTGGGCGGCTTCCTACTTAAAGTAAAGAACAAGGGGAGAATCTATTGTGCATTTAATGAATATATATACATTATAGCAACAGCTGCGGCTGCGACATTCTTCAGCTATGACTAATGAATGCAAACTTCTATATAAAACATCATTTTCACTATCATTATTGACAATTTCATGGAATTTGTGACAAATAGAGTGAGAAAGAGATGTGTTCTTGAAACTGCTAATGTATTGGTATTAAAAAAAGATAAAGAATCAGATCATTATAATTGATGATTTCTAGTACATTCTGTTCAGATAACTAGTTTTTGCTACAAGATAGTTAACATTTCATGACATTCAATACTGGAACACTGCTACAAGTTACAGCAAAAGGAAAAGGAAGTATAATGATGTTATATTTTGGGATTTTTGCCATTTAGATTGTTGTGGACCTTTGAGCAACAGACAGTTGGTGGAGGGAAAGATGCTCTGCCCCCATCAATGCCATTTGAGAAAAGGCTCATGGCATTATCCCCCTCTCTTCCCCACCATTTAGAAAGTTGTCTCATCCTCCCAATCATTCAATCACCCTCACGACTCAATAACTGATTGGTGGGTTTCATTGTTCTCCAACAAGACCAAACCCAATTAATGGTTCCTTGTCATCCTGGAAAAATGTGATAAGTGGGGTGCTACAGGGTTCTGTCCTGGTCCCATTGTAGTTCCACATCTTTATAAACGACTTGGATGAAGTAATTGAGGGGATGCTAATCAAATTTGCAGATGATATGAAACTGGGAAAGGTAGCTAATTCCACAGAAGACAGAATCAAAATTCGAAATGACCTTAGCATTTGGAGAACTGGGCGCAAACTAACAAGAATTTCAATAGGGACAAATGTAAGTTTCTGCACTTAGGCATGAAGAATCAGATGCACAAATATAGGATGGGGGACATCTGGCTTACTAGCAGAACATTTGAAAAGGATCTAGGGGTCTTGGTGGACCATAAGCAAAAAAAAAAAAAAAAAAAAAAAAAAAGGCTAACACTATTCTAGGCTGCATCAACAGATAAAGGGAAATAATAGTCCCACTCTGTTCTGCCTTGGTCAGACCACACCTGGAATACTGTGTCCAGTTCTGGGTGCCACCATTTAAGAAGGATGTTGACAAGCTGGAGCGTGTACAGAGGAGGGCAACAGAGATGATCAAGGGTCTAGAAGCCAAGCCTTATGAGAATGGTTGAAGGAGCTAGGTATGTTTAGCCTGGAAAAGAGGAGACTGAGAGGAAATATGATAGGCATCTTTAAATACTAAAGGGCTGTCACAGAGAAGATGGAGCAAGCTTGTTTTCTCCTGCTCTGGAAGGTAGGACTCAAACCAATGGTTTCAAGTTATAATAAAGGAGATTCTGACTAAACATATGGTAAAACTTTCTGACAGTAAGAGCTATTTGACAGTGGAAGAGTCTCCCTCGGGAGGTGGTGGACTCTCCTTCCCTGGAGGTCTTTAAGCAAAGGTTGGATGGCCATCTAGCATGGATGCTTTAGCTGAGATTCCTGCATTGCAGGGGATTGTACTAGAAGACCATTGGGTCCTTCAGATTCTCTTATTCTAAGACCAGCAGCAAAATTGGCCCATGGGCCAGTCGTGCAGTCACCTGACACCAGTGATGCCAGCCAGAGCATTGTCCATCCCAGTCCATCCCTGCTGCTGCCTAATGCTTTGCTCTGTGCTCTAGCTCCAATACAAGTAATAGTATTCAGGAGCTGGCGTCAGGCATAAGTCAGCAATAGAGCACCTGATGTCAGTGAAGTTAACTCTTTATTCAAAGAAAAAAATAGCTCAGTCTTAGTGATCACAGCAACCCTTCCCAGTAGGTCTTGCCCCAATGAGGCAGTTGTGAGGACTGAAGGTCCCCACCTTCCCACTGCTTTCTTCCCCAGCAGCCTAAGGCTCCACCGTCTTTTCTTTCATTGCTCCTCCCTCTTCATTTCTCCGCATGTTCTGGGGTTTCCCCAGCTGGTGCCTTCCACCACTCCTCTGCATCCAACCGGTCCATGACAAGTATACGCTGTGACCCACTCAATAAAAGGCATGCAGGTTACTGAGTGGGGAAAGGCAGTGGGAGCTTGCCAGATATGACCATCCCATACCCTACAGAAATAGCTGTTACTGCTGTCAGTCATACTCATATGTCTTGAGGTAGGAGACAGTTCTGCCACATCTGTGGTGGAAAGTATGGTTACATAATGGGAGGCACATGGCTGTGATGTGATGACTAGAAAGTTGTTGGGAATAAGGCTGAAAGGGCTCAGCTGATAGCTGGACATAGAATCATAGAATCATAGAGTTGGAAGAGACCACAAGGGCCATCGAGTCCAACCCCCTGCCAAGCAGGAAACACCATCAGAGCACTCCTGACATATGGTTGTCAAGCCTCTGCTTAAAGACCTCCAAAGTAGGAGACTCCACCACACTCCTTGGCAGCAAATTCCACTGTCGAACAGCTCTTACTGTCAGGAAGTTCTTCCTAATGTTTAGGTGGAATCTTCTTTCTTGTAGTTTGGATCCATTGCTCCGTGTCCGCTTCTCTGGAGCAGCAGAAAACAACCTTTCTCCCTCCTCTATGTGACATCCTTTTATATATTTGAACATGGCTATTATATCACCCCTTAACCTCCTCTTCTCCAGGCTAAACATGCCCAGCTCCCTTAGCCGTTCCTCATAAGGCATCATTTCCAGGCCTTTGACCATTTTGGTTGCCCTCCTCTGGACACGTTCCAGTTTGTCAGTGTCCTTCTTGAACTGTGGTGCCCAGAACTGGACACAGTACTCCAGGTGAGGTCTGACCAGAGCAGAATACAGTGGCACTATTACTTCCCTTGATCTAGATGCTATACTCCTATTGATGCAGCCCAGAATTGCATTGGCTTTTTTAGCTGCCACATCACACTGTTGGCTCATGTCAAGTTTGTGGTCAACCAAGACTCCTAGATCCTTTTCACATGTACTGCTCTCAAGCCATACACATATTGACCATGGTGGGATCTAATATATCCAAGTCAACTGTTGCCCAACTGCTAGTGGGTGAATAATAGAATCATAAATTGCCTGGTCTACGTTAGGTAAGAAGTATGGGGAAATGGCTGACTTCTGCCATCATTATTTTTTTTCTAGCAACTGGGCGATAGAATGGCATGTTTAATGAAAACAGGACTGTTGCCAACAAGGGCAAGCTCATTGTCCATAATGCTTAATTCAGCTTTCCTCATGTTCTGATACAGTTGCAGCATGTATTTCCCCAATTTCAGTGCTCTATGTTGGCTGGCAGGAGTAGAAAAAGACACACTGCAGTGACATTATATATTAGAGTTAAGTTGAATCGGGAGCATTTGGGATGGGGCTGCCATTTTCAGCAGAGTTTTGTTCTTTGTAACTTGTAGTTCTTCTCTGAATGTTCTGCATTTTATGACAGGAAAACGATACAGTATTTATTTATAAACAAAATGAGAAGTGAATTGAATGGAATGATGTTAAGAGCTTGGCACAGGCATACATTATATGTGTAAATAAATGGAAAGTGACTAAGGCCGCAATCCTAACCCCACTTACCTGGAAGTAAGCCCTAATGAATTCAATAGAACTTAACTTCTGAGAAGTGTTTAAGATTGAGCTTTTAAGATATGGACACATCTGCAATGTTTACTCTGACGCTACTAAATGTTCAGATATAAAGTGCATTGGAAGTGTGCTACAGGGAAAAGTCTATTTAGGATGCCTTAGGTAGCTTAAACATGCAATCTGATTTAGTCCAGTACTGGCTTAGTTCAGTCTGTAGTGATCATTGCATCAATCAGTACAGTACAATATAAGCCAACTTGTTTCATATGTTTACAAACAGACTTTCAAGCTGCTACCAAATAAAGATTAGTGCTGATGCAGAAATCAATCCTAGTAATTACTTAATAAGTGCTGCATGTCAAAAATTCTTACACGTAAAAGAATTACACATTGTCTAAACATTCCTCCCTAATTATTTTGTGACTTTCCCTATGTGAGTAATTACACTGTGAAAAACAGACCATCTATTTAACAAGGTACAGTGTAATTGAGCTCTCTCTCACTTAGAGGGTGAACTCTGCTAGCTAATGTTACATTTACTGTGCATGCTTCCATGGGAGTTTGAGAAATTTCAATAAATGTTTGAAAAGTAAATTAGGTTCTCAAATAAATATCCCTGTAAACGTCAGTGGGTTAATTTAAAATATTGATTACAATTAAGAAAACAGTTTGAGAAAAGCCAAGCTTATTCTGTTCTAGATGATGATTTTTCTTCAACTACTCTTTTATATTAAAAATAAAATGCTGATTAGCATAATCTTCATGTAAATAATTTATTTGTCGTTTGATGTACTCAAGGATCATTTGCTGAAGTTGTATACCTTAAGACATTGAAAAATAGCAAAAGACGAGATTAAAAATGCCATCCCACGCTATTTAAAATATTTGATATATTGTTTGAAATACTTCATTCTGATTAAATGATCTCCTGATGAGATTGTTTATTGATTTTTATACAAGAACCTTTCTTGTTTTTAACTATTTTGAGCTGCAGTTACTCTAACCAAATGTGCTAGGAAATGATGCTAGTTGTTTTTGAAAGAATTGTCTCAGCTATCTCACAGTTGGTGGTATGATTCCAAGGTTATGTTATGCAATTGGATGGTGTGCTATTGATTGGCTATAAATTTAATCTTACTCCTTGATACCCTTTAAAGCTTCCCATGATCACTGAAAGCTTGAAATTATATTAAACTATGCTCTGCATCAGGCATTGTTAATCTTTTAATGTCTTGGTAAATTATACCAAATTCATTTTGTATTATTAAATTAAATTAATAATTACTTTTATTGATTTGTTTAAACTTTAGCCTACCTATTTGCTAAATAAACATTGTCATAGTTGTGTCTTGCTTTTGTACATCCTTAAGAAAAAAAATTGTTCATTGTTAAGTAAATATTTAAATACAGTAAAGTACAGATTTATGTATGTATGTATGTATGCTGTGTGTGTGTGTGTGTGTGTGTGTGTGTGTGTGTGTGTGTTTCTTAATAAAATTATGGAGCACTGAAATATGGGCTGAGGAGAATTTGAAAATGTAGCCTTTTAAACAATTTGTTTTTAACAATCATATAGGAATGTTAATACAAATACCTAGAGTAGTTGTTACTGGCTGTTCTTTCCATATGGGTTAGGGGACAAGATTTTGCTTATCAGGAAGCCTAGCACCAATATTTTGTTTTACATTTTATGACAACACACTTTAAGGCACAAAATGAAATTATTGCAGGTCCCTTCTACATGAAATGAGCCCAGTGTATAAAAATATCTGGACTGTCAGATCACATGTTCCCTCTTCTCCCACTGTCCCCACTTTATCATCAGCATTAACCCAAAACATGAGCTCCTTTGTTGGTTTTCATCTGATCATGGGAAGACTAAATGAGTTTTGGACTATTCCTGGTTCAATGTGCCCTGCAGGCCAGATTTCCTTCCTCTTCTGACCTTCACATGCTTAGCACAAAGGTCTGGAGGGGACTTTAAACAGCTCAATTTGTGCAGAAACTTTCTGTTCAGCTGTTTTGTCTATAGCACCCTTTGTTGTAGAACTTTTGTGTATTGTAAAGCTGCTGCCTGTCAATTTTGGTTGAAGAACCTGTTTTCCTACTTTACGGGTTTCTGATATCCCAACTATTCATTTTCTCTGCAATTTTTTTAAGTCTATTTTTTAAGTCTATTTTTTTCCTCTTTTCTCTGTCCTCGCCCCCCACAAGCAATTTTAAACTTTTTATGAAAAAGCACATTATACATCCTCCCTGGTGCTTTAGCTACCCACTCCTGTACAGCACCAGTCCGTGAACCCTTTCCAAATAAACCTTAATAATGCACATATATTTTCCATTTTTGCAACGCACTAACTTCATGGTTTAATTGACCTTTCCAGTATGACCTCAGAATCTCTGCTTGAATAGTCACAGTCAGTTCAAGACCCATATGTGTAGGCAATAGTTTTCTCAGTGTGTATTACTTAACACTTAAAACAATGACTACAGGCACACTTCAGTGGACTACACTAGCAAGCTTCAGCTGGACTGACAGAACATCTACAAAGAGAAGAGACATACACTAGAAACAAAAGAGCTAGTGATTAATTTATTGTTGCTTTCTCTCTTTTTTATAAGTACCGTTTTGAAAGAATGTGAGACAGTATTGGTATTCAGCAATACCACAAGTGATTTAAAAGAATACCACCCACCTGAACTAAGGATCCAACCCAATGCTGCCTGCTGCATGTTACTAATTGACTCCTGCAGCCTTGTGAGTGTTTTCCAGCACTCAGTGCAATGCAAGAAACAGAAAACACCCCCTCCCATCACGCTGAAGCTGAGGAAGAGTCGCTCCCCCTGCGACGGCCATGCTGAGTCACATCCATTGCTGCAATCCCACAGGGAATGGGTATTATTTAGTATGGCACTTTGGACTAGTCCATCTTCAGTTCCAGCTGTAACATTTATGAGAGTCCCCCCTCAACCTGTTTCCTGTGAAAATCGCAAAAGTGGTTTTTCTTTTTGTCCTGTATCAAATTGAAGAGAGAGAAAAATGCCTCTTCAATATGCAGGATTCTGATAAAATTCTTGGACAAGTGTATGTAATCTATCCTGATATTTTGTCTGGCCTCTGAGTCAGCATTTTGATACTTCAATTGAACCCATATAAATAATCAGACTGGGTTTTGGGTAAAAACAGGCCACAACTTTATTGAATAAAGTTCAATGAAAGAGGTTTGGCTTGGGCATGGGGCAATCTAAATACTTCTGGCCCGCCCGCCGGAAGTAACGCGTGGTCAGTCCAGGCAGGGGTTTCTAAGACTTACATCAAATAGGGTGACCCCCACAGGGTCTTTGGCCCTGGGCACATGGACATGGCCACGCCCCCCGGATCCCTTTAATGGGATACCTCAGCATTTGGAGGGGCAGGTGGGGACCACAACCTGCCTTCCATCTAAAACAAGGGATTGCCCCAGTGCTCAACTAGTTGTGACGAATTGCTATGAGGTAGGCAAAACCACTGAATCAGTGCCAATTAGCCTGGTGGGCAAATTCCTACCCAGCCCCGTAAAGAACGGCGACCACCATAGCCACAGCAAAGTCATTGCCTATCAGCGTAAACCATGGGTGGGTGGGATGAGGGAAAACCTGGCGCAGGAACAAACAGGCTGTGCCCTCGGTGAGGGGGCGGATCCAAGGGAAGCCTACCATTGGCTTCGACTCCTGGCACAGCCCACATCCCAGCCTGCACCCCCATTTGCCAATGCAGGGTGCAGGCTAAGATCCAGCTCCTGATAAGCAACGGGGGCATATGCCCCCTCCGCCTATCAGGAAGGGGCCTGCCATTTGAATTCCACTGTCAGGGCCCCAGTGAAGCCTCTTCCAACCAGCAACGCCGCCACACCAAGAGAGGTGAGCGGACTTAGACACTCATACCTAATCTAAACTTGGGAAGTACAGTATTCAAAATACATAGCAGCTAGCATCTTTTGCTTTATTTGATCTTGTCCTATGTTTACAGCATCTTTTAATGCCATTATGTAAAAATAAATAAATGATGAAATGTTCTTACAACATATTTTAAAAGATACTTTCATTATCCCAATACCTCTGACATATGTATGCTCCATTAATAGTTTTGACAGGTGATGCTACACTTTTAAGTCACTACTTGTTGGTGTTATTAAAGCACTACAGAAAGCAGAAGAGGGGATTTTGAAAATCAAATGTAGGCTTTGCTCAAACGTTGCTTTTCACCCAATTTAGAGATGCAGAAAATTCAAAGCTTGTTTTATCTACCTTTCTGAAAGCACCGTGCACCATTTATCAATAGCACTGTGCTAAGCAATTTAAAGGTAGAAAAAAAGAGTAGAGGTATTAGTAATAGCTGACAGGATAGGTGCAGCTGCAGAATGGGGAAAGCTTTACATATGTTGCATGGCAGCTAATTTTAAAGAGGAGTTTCAATGATGAGAGACTATATTTTTGTACAGAAACCAAATTTATTGAAATGTTTTAAGGAACATGCACTATCTAGAGAATGATATATATAACACAACACTGATGCTTCACTTGAGTAGGTTATAGATTGCAATGTTCTGTGGTTAGAATAGAAGGATGAGGCATAATAATCATATTTTCATATGCTCAAAGTATGTTGTTTCAAGAGATATCTCGTCATATATTGAAAGCAGGAAATCCCATTTTTCCCCAAAATTTGGCTGACTTTGTGTCTTTGCATGTGCACGTTATGTAACTAATTTAAATAGACAGAGTTTGAATTATTTTTCGCAGAAATGAATACGCTTTGAAAGAATACTTCACAGAGCATTCCTAGTGTGTAAATGAATGCCGTACTACCTAATGTAGCGTAAAATTGTACTTATCAATCCCAATGATTGTTTTGCTACCTGTTTACATGAGAATTTATCTGCAAAGCTGTATACTCCATTTCATCTTAATTTTCACTTTCAAGCATACTGTTGTGTTTAGACAGAATGATAAGCACCAGAGTTAATCCTACTTAACAAGATACATATTTTGCAGAATAATTAGGTTAAGAGTGATCAGAATGAGAGTATGTCCTACAACACTTGCCTTAACAATATACCTTGGGGAAGTTGTGGGATTTTGACTTTGAAGGTATTTATGTAAGCTGCCCTTGTGTTGTTAGCTCTTCAGTGAATTCCCTAGGATCGTTAACATTCTCTGAATGATTCTCAAGTAATATTTCAGTTGAAACTAGTCTAAATATTTGACTGCTTATTTAAAGGATAACTGAAAGCAAATATTTGATGTCTTAATATATTTTTTTAATCTCTCAGGAAAATTAGGAGGATTTGCACAAGAAAACAATACTATAGATTCTGGAGAACTTGATATAGGCCGAAGAGCAACACAAGAGGTTCCTCCTGGGATCTTCTGGAGGTCACAGGTCTTCATTGATCAGCCACAGTTTCTAAAATTCAATATTTCCCTTCAGAAAGATGCATTGATTGGAGTATATGGCCGAAAAGGCTTACCACCCTCGCATACTCAAGTAAGAGCTGTTTTCAAATACTAAATCTTGCTTTCATTAAAAACAATAACTGCATATTTGAAAATACTTTATTACTTTGGATTTCAGTAATTCCTTTTGAATAGTTTCACTGTCTGTATTCCATATTGTGTGCTAAGCTGATAATGAGGACACTAGCTATTATTCTATAAGTAGCCTTTTAAAATGCAATTTGGACACTTTATCTCAACCACACATGGAAGTCTTTTCAAATCACTTTTATTGGGCATCATAAGTACAGTAAAAAGAAATTTAATGCTTGGTTTCCCCCCCCCAAATGGGTCACTTTGTAGACCCAGTTAGAAATCTGTAATTTAGCTGGGGCTGTACATAAAGAAATCACTTGTGCCACTGTATCCTTGCTAATAAATTAATGGTTAAAATGCTGAAGCAAGGTTCCCATTGACCCAATTGTGATAGGTTCCCTGACAGAAGTACCTGGGCTGCAAGCTCAGCAACTATGGAGGTGTCACTAAAAGGGGGGGGCAAGGATAAGGTAAGCAGTTCATTGAGCCACCAGCTACTGAACATGAAACTACTCCTGAAAAGTACTTTGTATGTGGGTTGATGACAGAGCCATGGTTTGAAGTGAGACTGCTGTAAGAGACAAATGAAGAATACATGGGAGAAGGAAAATAGGACTTGAAAACTGTTTGGAGAGAGGGAGCGAAACAAGTGTTAGCACTAAAGGAGCACTAAAAGATATAGGCATGATAGAAAGAGTGTGGGCGCTCAATACTTATGGGCCTCAGCCTGTCTTACAGGGTGATAAATGGGTTTTTATAACTGACATATAGGGCCAGAATGACAGATTAGTTGCTTGAAGTGCCAGGGTTCATGAAAGAATCCAGATACAGGCACACATGTCTAACTTGTTTCTGATCCAGACCCAGCAGATGATCCTCATATGCTTTGCCAACAGCATGAAATCAGTGTGAAATCAAGGCCCTCCAGATTTTCCTGAGCCCTTTCTTTCCTCTATAGCCTTTCCCTTGAAATAATGAGACAGGGTCTTTTTTAGCTCCCATGGTTCCTAGCCTAGCAGGATGCAACTGAGAGCATGTGGAGCAGTGTCCAAAGATGCTGTGGAACATGGGATATATGACACACTCCCAGCAGAGTCTAGCGACAGTGGTAAATAAGAGGATTGTTACACACTACTCTTGACAGGACTGGACATTGCTGTACATGGTGACAGCATATGTACAGGACGTGAAGGACATTGCTTCCTATGGAGCTGACTACCCCAAAAATTTTCTAAGCGTGAGGAAGTAAAATGCAGAATTGATATTTCATGTTTGCTTCAGCTCAGAAAGGATCTGAGCCTAATCCAAAGGGAAGATAGAGTGATGAAATCTAGGGTTTGATCTTCTCTCTTCTTTGGGCCCTCCACTATTATAATACGTTAAATGGCCTTTTGGTCACACAAACACACAGACTTTTTTGCCAGGACCTTTAAATCCCTTTTCTCTGGATAGGCTATGGGTGGATATTTGAAAGCAGAGAGTAGTAAAAGTCTTCCTCAGAGAAAGGTATGTTGAATTGTCCTGTTAATACTTCCACACTCTTTTGTCCAGATTTTGTCTTGGTTTACAGCCATGAAAATCCATCTGCGAGGAAAAACCAGTGAGGAGTCTGGATGTCTTACGCCATTATCACTTTTTACTAAATGCATGTGGTTAATCTATTTTATCATTTTTCCTGGCTGAATCAGCTTTCCTTTTTTTTAAAAAAAAGAATCATAATTATTTATTAGTTTGTATTCTAAGTATCCTTTCGTGGCAATTACTGCACCTTTTCAGACCGTATCATTAGAAATGATATTTTGCCACATTTTCCCAGTTTTGCAACTTTATCCCCAGATGTGGTAGAGCCTATTGTGCTCTCTGCCTGTGTCAGAACAGTCTGGGTTGCACAGCTCTGTTTTCTCAGGTATCATAAATAAATCAACCAGAAGTAATTGATAGTGGCTGTCCATTCAAAAACAATCAATGGTAGTCTGCAAGTCTTTTGTGACACATTCTTAAAATGTCAGTTTCATTGCAACCAGCCAATCAATAAGTTTATTTAAAGAGACTTTAAGAAATAACAAATGACTTTGTTAGCTTAAACTAAAAATGAATAAGTGTGAGAGATCCATATACATATACCCAACAAATATAAGGAGATTAACCTAGGAGGTGAAAATCTTGGGGAAAAGTATTTTAGATTCCTACAGATTTATTTATTTATTTATTTTAATCCAGGGCTTAGTTGCTTTCTTTTCACACTGTAACTTCCACATGGAAAAGTTGGTTAACAACAATAATTAGGATTCAAGGCATGGATCCTTGAATGAAATACTATGATTAAGGAGAAGGATTTTTAAGCCAACTGTCAGTATGAAAGAAAAGGAGCAGTTTGCACTTTATCACATACTTAACATTTGGTAATTTTACACAAGTTGCTTCTGTGTTAAGGTTGTGTTTCTGTGGCCCTCAGTTGAAATACTGGCTACTTCCCATACTACCCAAGTGAACTACTGTTATAGATTTGCTGAGGAACAGGTGAAAAGTAATGTGTAGCAGGTGCTTCTAATGCATTCAGCGATTGAATGGGGCAGCCAACTTGTTGCCCTCCAGGTATTACTGGAGAAGCCAAGTTTCACTGCGAGAAGCCAAGTTACAGGGAACCAGGCAGAGAGCCTTCTCGGTAGTGGCGCCCTCCCTGTGGAACGCCCTCCCACCAGGTGTCAAAGAGAACAACAACTACCAGACTTTTAGAAGACATCTGAAGGCAGCCCTGTTTAGGGAAGCTTTTAATGTTTGATGTATCATAGTATTTTAATATTCTTTTGGAAGCCGCCCAGAGTGGCAGGGGAAACCCAGCCAGATGGGCGGGGTATAAATAATAAATTATTATTATTATTATTACAACTTGCCTTAACCGCAGCCACCATGGCCAAGGTTTAGGGATGTTGGAAGTTGTAGTCTTGGAACAACAATGAACCAAAAACAAACCCCTGTGTTTCAATAAGAACCAATCACAACAATACAAACACAACACATAGGCTAATAGTTAGTAGAAAATATATAATAGAATAATGATATCATTCAAATTATAGTCTTTCCGTTGCAACTTTTGAAAGACCATTGAGAGACTTTACTTTTGAAACTTTTGAGATGCCTTCTGTTGAAACTTCTGAAAGGCTATTGTGAGACTGTCCTTAGACATCTGTTTTGAACACATAGCTTGATGGTCCTCACTACCACTCTGTTATATTGTACATATGAACTTTGATTGCCTTACTCTTATAATTTGAATGATATCATTATTCTATTATATATTTTATATTATTAGCCTACGCATTGTGTTTGTATTGTTGTGATTGGAAGTTGTAGCCTGGCAATATCGGGAGGACATAATGATGACTTTCCCAATGATTAAACACACACCTTGCAAAGCAGCCTTCTAGAAACACCAGGTTTCTTCCGAGTAAACAAGGATATCCAATTAATTCAATTAAAGGGTCAAAGCATTTCAGTTTAATGCTGTTCAGAGGCTCATTCTGAAATCAGTAGATGACAGTATGATTGTCACAGTTCAAGGAACAATAACTGGCTTTATAACTGGCTTGGATGAATTAGTAATTTTATACACTTACTTAAATAGAACGTAGTTGAGTGGTGAGTATGAAAGAAGAGTGCCAGTTTTTATAGAAGTCGTTCAGAAGCGTCTTGGTGGAGCCTGCCAAGAAGGGGAGCAGGAGAGGCAGCACTATTGGAGCTGTGCAGGTGCACAACGGGACTGCCAGATTCGCTTTCCCGGTGCACCTGCACAGCCCCAACCTTATCATCACTTTGCTTCTCCTCCTCCAGGGAAGCAGCAGTGATCATAAGCATTGCCAGGATGCAAGCAGTGCAACCCTTCCTACATGGTGAACTGCTTTAGTGGTTGTACATCCATAATAAACAGTGGTTGTACATCCATAATAAACATTTTGTGTAGAAATAAAATTATGGGCAAACACCACTTCAGTGGTCAGAACTGGGCAATGTATTTACTGGATGAGTACAAAATAATCAGTTTTAGCTGTGGTTGCTTCAGTGCTGGGAATTTGAGGTACTTAGGATATAGTAATAAATCATAATAATTTTGCTGATTGATTGATGCTCACTTTTTGAGATTTCACAGTTCTTCTTGTATAGTAACTCCATGCAACAACCCTTTAGCATAGATCAGTATTATTATTATTCCCATTGCTGATAGGATGCTGAGTCTGAGGATAGTAGCTGGGTTCAGGCTAAGAAGAGATTTCCCAGTTCACCCTATTAGCCTTTACCTTTCACCAGAACTTGACCTAGTTTTTCCTAATTTGGAGTGTAAAATAGGAAGTAATGCACACAGCAACTAAAGATTGTCTCTAATTTTGGCATATTTAATACTGTTCTGTCTAAGCCTCTGATAACCTATTTGTTGCTGTTAATAAAACATAGTGCTTTTGACAGCTATGTTATCTCTTAAAGCTGATACAGTGTTTTCCATTATCAATGTCTCTATTTGTAGCTTTTCTGTTATGTTCTTAGGCAGAAATAAATAAAATAATGAGTCACTGAGTTGTAGGGGGATCGACTGCCATTGATTGCTACCATCATCATGTGGTGACTATTCTTATACTGCTAGTTGTGTGCAAAAGTTAATCTTGTTGGCTTTCCTTCAGCAAAGTATATAAAATCATCTGTCTCGGTGACTGAGTACAGCCATGAAAATGTACTCCTGGGAGCATACAGGTCAGGATGTTGGCATACAAGCAGCATATTATGGAAGCTGACACAGGAACTGTGTGTTCCACACTATACTACTTCAAAGATTAACTGTTGAAAATACTTCAGGCACTGAAGCTTTAATTTAGGAACTTTTAAAAGGCTGTAATCAATGTAACACTACATAGATGGATAATATATACATTTTGTGCAATTTCCCCTTGCAGTATGACTTTGTGGAACTTTTGGATGGTAGCCGGTTGATTGCAAAGGAACAGCGCAACCTTCTTGAGGCAGAGAGAGCAGGTAGACAGGCAAGGTCTGTCAGTCTTCATGAAGCAGGTTTCATCCAGTATTTGGATGCTGGGATCTGGCATCTGGCTTTTTATAATGATGGGAAAAATGCAGAACAAGTGTCTTTTAATACAATTGTCATAGGTAAGAATTGCATTCACTGTGTTCGTTTACAAAAGTTGCAAGCTGAACTATTCTCTAATATTTTCTTCTTTGTTGGACAGTCTTGAGTATTTTGCAGAAAATCTGTTTTGATGGAACACAGTTGTGTCAAAATCTGACTTGAAGTGTACTAAAATATTTATGACATGTTGTTATGCTCTGGTATCAAAGTATAAAGATCTTGTAATAATTCTATTAAAATAGAATTTTGTTAGAAGTTACTGCTTTAACATTCTACAAGTAATTCAAATGAATTAAGCTCTATTTACATTCTCAAAGGCAGTAAACAAGCTAAGCACGCACACTCCTAAAAGTGTCTTAATTTGCTATCATTTACAAGTGATTTAAATAAGAGTTCTCTTCTGTTTTTGCTAACTGCTGTGATTGCAGGGTATTAGAATTTCTCTTCTTACGGTTCCTTTCAGAGTCTGTGGTGGAATGCCCCCGCAATTGCCATGGAAACGGAGAGTGTGTTTCAGGATCATGCCATTGTTTTGCTGGATTTCTGGGCCCTGATTGTTCAAGAGGTATATAAATTGAATTCCTTTCTTAAGTCAATACAAATACAGAACAGAAATACAAGTAGTTACTAGAGCAGCAAGAAAAAGGAACTGAAGTACAACTTGTTGTCTAGATGTTCCTCTGCTTCTAAAGCTTGATTGAAAAGAATTGTGTTAAGTCTTCTGTCATGTTTTATTTCACAGCAGCCTGCCCAGTATTGTGCAGTGGCAATGGGCAGTACTCCAAAGGACGCTGTCTTTGCTACAGTGGCTGGAAAGGGACAGAGTGTGATGTGCCTACCACCCAGTGCATTGACCCTCAATGCGGAGGTCGTGGGATTTGCATCATGGGCTCTTGTGCCTGCAACTCTGGATACAAAGGAGAAAACTGTGAGGAAGGTAAATATATAAACATTTACTTAGGATTTGACTGTAATTCTTCAGAAGTGCTTTGCTACACT
The DNA here is from genome assembly GCF_965112155.1 of Podarcis liolepis. NCBI lineage: Eukaryota > Metazoa > Chordata > Lepidosauria > Squamata > Lacertidae > Podarcis > Podarcis liolepis. The sequence continues at coordinate 50,193,603 of NC_139564.1, forward strand.
ATTATGTTCTAGGCCCTAAATATAATACCAAATAAATGCAGATGCTAGCACATTTTAGATTTAATGAAAACATCTCTTTATATGCATATCATTCACATTCAGAATCTTTCAAGCATATTAAACATAGGATTTAGAAAATCTTTCTTGGACTGTAGACTTTAGTTTCCTTAACTATTGAATGTGTAAATACATTTTAATCTCTTAGCTTGTGAGCTTGATCTTCTTTGTTACATCACTGAGCTAAGATGAGGTAGGAAAGAAAAAAGATAGTTTGACAAAAGACTCAGTATTTTCACATAGTAGAAGAAATTGCATGTACTGAAAATCTCCTACATAAACTACATTCCTGAAAGTGCTAATTCAAATCCTTCATGTTGAAAAACACTACAGAATTTTTCTGTTGTGGTGGTGTAAATAACTATGATAGCCTTTCTTCTGTGCTGATATTTTTTTCAGATGGAAAAAAACCCACACGTTTCCATTCTCAATCAGATTGATTTTATTGATCTGCACATACAAAGTAATACAATTAAGTCTCTGGAATTAAATTTTCAGACCATTGACCCTACAAGTGTAACGTTTTATTGAGTCAAATTGCTAAATTAAATCTCGTCAACTAAAGCACATTAAAGTGAATTAAGAAAGATAGAGGGTATGCAAGTCATTTATTTCCTAAACAGGCTGATGGTGGTACACAGCTGTCACAACACAGGGACAGCAGAGTCCACTAAGACAGTCTATTCATATACATGGTCTTTGGGCAACGGAACTTCCCCTAACTTGTATTCATTTCAGTAGCTACCTTGAGATGATTTCAAACCTGTTTCCTTTGTTCTGAATATTGCAGTAAAGCCATCTTCACTCTGCCCTGGTATAACTCAGAAGATTAATTCATAAAGAGTATTCTTCCTTTCTAGCTAATGACCAAATCTGTATATAGTATGCACATGCACATCTCTATGCTAGAACAGGGAAAGGCCTATTTTCAACAAGGTTTAAATTTTGGAACAAACTAAGCAGCCATAGTAAGAGAAGACATGATAGAGGTGTATAAAATTTTGCATCTCCCTATCTCAGAACACTAGACCTTGTAGATAACCAAAGTAGCTGAATGTTGAACTATTAAGAACAGAAACAGCACAAAGTTAAACTATGGAATTAGCTTTCACAAGAAGTGGTGGTCACCAACTTGGATGGCTTTAAAAGAGGATTAGAAAAATTCATGAGGATAAGGCTACTAGCCATAATGTTTATGTTCTTCCTCCACTATCAGAGACAAGTTGCCTCTAAATTCCCATTGCTGAAAATCACAAGTGGGGAGAGTGCAGTTGCAGTCGGCAGCTGCTTTCAGGCCTTCCATGTGCATCTGGCTTGTTGGCTAGTTAGGCATGGAACTTGCAGGTATTAGAAAATATGTAGGCACATATATTGGGAATGTAAAGGGGAATTCTAGCTTCTAAGGCTGCAATTCCAGCCATGTCTACTTAGAAATAAGTTCCATGAATTAAGTGGGTCAGTGGGGTTAGGATGGCAGCCTGTTGCATTTTGTTTTGTTTGCTTGCCTTTATGATTTGAAGCTTGCATTTTTTAATGAGAGCTAAAATAATCATCATTTTGTGTTAGTAAGCCCTGTTCTGCAGCCCCTGCCACAATTACAGCCAGGTCTTTTTCTAGACCTTCTGATGATTAAAGCGTGTACCTCTATTGATTTTTGCTGCTGCGTTCTGTTAACTTGTAGTTAAAGTAAAAGGAGCATAGCGAGGAATTGAAGGTTTCTTCTGCTTTGTGCTCTGTTCTTTTTCAGAGCCTAATAGGAGCATTATACAGATCACTGAATTGTTGTGCTTCTTTACTCATGTGTAAGAATGAATATACTGTAGCCTAATTCATGGGAAATAACGATAGAACTCATAGATGCAAAACTGTCTTCCCGTTTCAGCTGATTGTTTAGATCCAGCCTGTTCAAATCATGGTGTGTGCATCCATGGAGAGTGCCATTGTAATCCAGGATGGGGTGGTAACAACTGTGAAATTCTGAAGACTATGTGTCCAGACCAGTGCTCTGGCCATGGCACGTATCTTCAAGAAAGTGGCACATGCACTTGTGACCCTAATTGGACTGGTCCTGACTGCTCCAATGGTAAGGACTTTTTTTAAAAAAAGAAATCTGTTTGCTTTAACTGTTCATATTGGGCAATATTCTAGAACGATATTACATTTCGGTCCCAGTGTAGCTAAAGGCTATAAGCAATGAAGCAATGCAAGCAAAAAACATGTAGGAATACTTAACTGAAATTGGCCATAGATTGATAGCAGATTGCCACCACCAAGACTTGATTCATTTCATTTCATTCATATATTTCCTCACCGCTTTTTACCCACATGAGTCTCAAAGCAGCTGACAAACAATATGTAGCAATAACATTACAATTGCAACATAAATCATATAGAATAATTAACAAATCAACAGTAAAATCATTTCATTTATTAATACGGGAGTGAGCCAAGTTCACGTCATGTATGGCCGACCACATGTGCAAAAGTGCCTCACATTCGGCATAGACTTGAAGGTTTTCTATTAAACAAACCTCTGCAAATTTCTTCTTCACTTGAAAGATGGTAGTGCAGTCTTTTTGCTGAGGTACCAGCCTGCAGCACTATAATAACAAAATTAATATTGTACCTTGTGATGTCGCAGTAAGTCAGTGGTAGCACCTTATGATGCTTAATGTTTATTTTCTGGCTTAGACAGTTTATATATATATATCCAAGTGCCATTTATGCTCCCACCAGATGGTGGCTGCTGAGTTTACCAAACAATAATGCTGCCAGGGTCCTACAATGGCACTATTCTTTGGTAGGCCCTACAGCCTGGCTGCAGAAGTGATGGTGGGTATGGCTGGCAGAGAGTGACAGAAGCTGAGGGTAGCAGTGCAGTGGCAAACAGGCCAAGGGTCAACACCCCTGAGAATAACTAGGCTGACATTAGTCACCACAACATTCCTTTCTTTTCTTTTAACTCATCTTTTTATAACCAGGTGCGGTGAAGCTACAGCTTCACTGACCATCATCGTTTTCCCCCAAATCACTCTGGGCCCCTGCAGGTTTGGAGGCATTGGAAGGGGATTGAACATGGTGGGTATGGTTGGAGCATCACTGTGCCACTCACTGGCTGCCCAACCTCCACATGTTGAGTAATAATAATGGAAGGAAACATGACCTTTTCCATTCTTATCACTGCCTGGTAAGGGAGGGGGTGGAGGTGGGAGGAAGAGAAAAGAATGAACGGCTAGGATTGCAGTAGGATGGTGTGGAAAGAGCAGCAGACTGGCAAGTCAGGGTGATGCAGTGTCCGTGGAATGGTGGCGCTCATGGAGGAGCAGCCAGGGCAATATTCCATGGCTGCTGGTGGTGGTGAGTGGGTGGCTAGAGAGCTGATTGTGCTCCAGAACCATTGAAACATAGATTAATTACTTTGCTCCTTATTCTCCAAATGTTTCAAATAACCTGTAGATAATCAGTATAAAAGGGACGCGGGTGGCGCTGTGGGTTAAACCACAGAGCCTAGGACTTGCCGATCAGAAGGTTGGCGGTTCAAATCCCCCGCAACGGGGTGAGCTCCCATTCCTTGGTCCCTGCTCCTGTCAACCTAGCAGTTCAAAAGCACATCAAAGTTCAAGTAGATAAAAAGGTACCGCTCCGGTGGGAAGGTAAACAGCGTTTCCGTGCGCAGCTCTGGTTCGCCAGTAGCAGCTTAGTCATGCTGGCCACATGACCCGGAAGCTGTACACTGGTTCCCTATGCCAGTAAAGCGAGATGAGCACTGCAACCCCAGAGTCACCCATGACTGGGCCTAACGGTTAGGGGTCCCTTTACCTTTAATCAGTATATAAATGTTCCTAATTAAAAAATTGTTTTGTTAAGATTCTAAGAGGAAAAGGAAAAGTTGTTTTGCTCCACCCAAAGGTTTAGCGGGGGCATTTAAAATCAACTTTGCTTTCCTCTGTCTTCATCAGCAGTTTGTCCATTAATTAGCCCTCCAATTCCTCTTCAGTTAAATTAACTCTAATTAATAAGTTCATTACAAAGACTGACGCACCTTGCTTAAAGCAAGTGTGCTAGAAGCTGATAAACACCTCCACTCTAATGAAAAATTGATTAGATGGAAGACATAAGGTGGGGCCTCTGAAATAAACCTTTCCCTCCCAGAGCAGGGTTGATGTTTTGAAGTTAATCCATCCAAGATCTCATAATAAATAAATACATCATTTAGTTCAAAGTAGATATAAAAAGATTATATGAGAAACTCTCTTGGCTCCCACACCTTCTAGCGCATAAAATGTGTCACAAGTCTTGATAGTATGTTTAATGTTCTACAGCTCTTTGAGATACAGCAATGACTTCTCAGGGGAAGGATCCTTTTCAGCTTCTTTATTATTACATTCCTATTTCAATATCTATCACAAATAATTTCTGACTTTGTTTCCAGAATTGCTTTTTCTGCTGTTTCTTTCTTTCAGGAGACAGAAGTCATATAATATGCTTATGAAACATCTTATGGCTGTGCCAGCTTTGTTCTAAGAGTCTTAAACTATATCCCTTAAGCTATGTTTTTCCTCCTCATATTAGCGCCACAGAAAACTATTCCCTCAAAAAAAGGAGAGATAAATGCAAACTGTAATAGACTGGAGTATTATTTCACACCTTGTATTCAGCTTGAGAATAAAGTGTTTTATGTAGCTTAGAAAACACTTTATTATTTTAGCATTTTCACAGTGCATTTTCACAAGATGACAAATAAGGAACTGAATACTGTAGATGAAAAGTGACCAGCCTACCTCCCACATGCGGCCTTTCCCCTAATTTCATGCGGCCCTTGGCCTAATGTCATGCAGGTAACAAGGATGGAGATAATGGGAGGAATGAAGATGGCAGAGTGGGAGAACATGGCAAACAGAGTGAAAGAAAAAACAGGTGGCTTCATCCACTTTTGGCCCAACCCTACCCACCGCTTGCATGTGGTCCCCAATAGATTACCCCTGAGGATATGCGGCCCTCCACAGAAAAAACATTTCCCACCCCTGCTGTAAATAATGGGTTAAATGGTCAGTTGATACTGTTTGGGGGTTTTTGCCTACCACATAGCAATTGTCACAACCAATCTGGCAGTTAGGGCATTGGGTTGGATCCTTAGTCTAAGCAGGAAGGAGATTGGGGAGTCCCAGTGGATCAGGGTACTCTGTTAGAGGGGTCCTAGGGGCAGTGCTTGTGTCCAGATGTCCAGATGTAGGTCATAGGGTGACCCTGCCAATCAGTCATCCAGCAGTCAGGTTGGATGGTTCTGGATTCACTCCCAATGCCTATGCCAAAACTACCCAGTCAGAACACACGATATTTTGGGCTCAAGGATAGACACACACATACAAAATGCATGCATATTGTGTTAATGTTCCACACAATAACTATACTTACTTGTGGACTTGGGAGTGTAGTTACATTAAGTTGCCACAATAGGGCAGAGAGTAGGAAAGAGATTTATCTCAGTGCCCTTTCTTTCAACAATCATGAGGATTTCAAGAATGGAAACACTTAATTTCAAGGTTACATTAAATAATACATTAGACTGACAATTTCAGGAACAGAAGTGCTGGAGATCATAGAACGGAAATAGACAAAAGGAATAGCTGTTTGTACTCCCTTGATGGAAGACTTCAGGCTTAACACTGGTAGAATCAAAACATTAACATGATATTGTTGTATCTTTATTTTTCTGTGGGTTAAAACAAGATCTTCTGCTGTAGCTACTGTTAGTTTTCAGTGCATATGATCTCAATGCTCAGTAAGAATATTACATAAATCCTCATATGTGTAAGAACAGGTGAGTCTTAAGATATATGTGATTAGGAAATCTAATTTTAAAATACTCAAAGCTAACTGAAGAAAAGCTGTGGTAGATAGACATCACTAAATCTCCTGGGCAACTAATAGAGCATTAGCTAAGATGTAGATTCCCCAACCTCTTGAGAGCTTCCTGAAAATGCTTTTATAGTAACTTTTTAAATTACATTTTCAAAGGGTTTGCCTTCCTCTGTGATCAGGTTGGATCAGGAATTTGGCTAATTATTGTGTTCTTTCTCACCCCCACCCCATCATCCTATCTCCTGCTGTTTATTTCTGATGCAGAAATCTGTTCTGTTGACTGTGGCACACATGGCGTCTGCATGGGTGGAACTTGTCGTTGTGAAGAAGGCTGGACTGGCCCATCCTGCAGTCAGAGAGCATGTCACCCTCGGTGTGCTGAACATGGAACATGTAAAGATGGGAAGTGTGAATGCAGCCAAGGCTGGAATGGCGAGCACTGCACGATTGGTAGGCTAACTGTGCTTTAATATTATTCTTCAATACTGAACTTAAAAAGCCAGAGGTCCTGACCTTGTCTGAATCAGAAATTTAGCACTTTGAAGCCTGTTCCTTCAAATGGAATATTTTCACTTGTCAGTTTGTGTAAAGAAATTGTTACTTTAAAAAAAGAAGAAGAAATGATTATATGATGGATCATCAATCCTTTATAGCTATCTCACCCCCGTTGGAAGGGGCAAGAATCTCTATTCAATTTTTTCTTGGTTTTCTCTACACATAAGTTCACTGACTCCAATGATAACTATTTTAGTATTCTTCCTAATCATTGGATAAATCAGTTCATTTCTACCAGCTTTTCTGATTTTAGCTTGTAGTCGTGCATCTCATTTCACCTTTATTAACAAAGGAAACTAAAGAAACATTGTACATGAACATAAAAGCTGGTTTGTTTGCCAGGAAATCTAGCACCCTGAAATAATTTTTGTTGAGTTTTGTTAGCAGGCATAATGAATTATTTAACATTTCCACAAAGCTTCTGTTTCGACAAATTGAGCAACTTGCTGACTTTCAGCACTTCCATTCATAGGTTTGTTTGCTTTTTTGCAAGCAAGAGCAGAGGCCCTGTGTTTTTGTAGTACACGACTCATTTTTCCTTTACATCCTGCATATTATATGGATATAAAAGAAAGATGCCTTTTTTCTTTCTTAGAATTCTGTTATGTTTCTTTTCAGAAACCAGTCTTTGACCAAATAACCTTTGATATCTAACTAAGTTGGATCCATGATAAGTCATTAAAGATCACAAAGAGGACAAATGAAGGAAGACTTTTCATAGTGATACTTCACATTTGTTTCCATATTTCCTGCTCCTTTTAAAGTCTATGGTAAAATGGATGTGGGAGACAAAGCCTATCGCTAAGCTTTAGCTTGTCAGCTTGTAATTATTCAGCAAATCACTCTTCTGTTGGCCTCACCGACCTACATGGATTACAATTATATATGGATGAACTGTTCTTGCACATTTTTTTCCAATGTATTAGACACAACAGGGTCTTTTTCATCAGCATTGGGAAGGCAGGGGGTTCGACTAGATTTCAAAACTACGTGCTGCCCGTGTATTTATTGCGTTACTGCTTTTGCAATAATACACTCGTTGTTTTGGATATTTGTTAAGCTTTTAAACATTCAAGTGGTTTGGGTAGGGCTTCCATTTTCCTGCAATGACTGACTAATTCAGCAACAGTTCTAATCCCATATATATCCAGTTTCCCCTTATACATAGTCATGGTTCCCAATAACTTTCAATCTCACCAATCTCTTTAAACCCTAATGGATGGGGACAGAATTGCAGCTTGCAGCTATGAGAATACCTATGGCAAAATGGATTAATTTTATTATAAGTATACTTTGAAATTCCATTTACCAATTTTAAACTTACAGAATACCAAATTTATTGCTTTAATATTGGTGCTAGAGTGTATTTATTGATGGCAACAGCACATAAAAGCTGTCTTGTGTAATGCATGTATGTATGTTACAAGAGTAAAGTATAATTTCTTAAACATGCAGGTCCTGCTATCCACTCGCTATGCAAAAATTAACTTATCTGAATATAAAGAATTATGCCCAAACCTTGCTGTACACTCTGCAGGTTCAGATATCTGAACAGCGGGAGTCTGCCTACTTTCTTGTTTGTTTGTGCTTTGATGTTTGGCTGCAGACATTTTTTGGACAGAAACTGTGCAGAGAGGGAGGGAACAAGATCAGACAAATTGGAGAGCAGGAGAGATCAGACAGATCAGTTTTTGTTCTTTGTGAGAGACATGCTGATTGGCTGCAGCCATTTTAGGAAGAAACCATGGAGACAGATCTGACAAATCCCCAATTACAAATGTTCTCCTAGGAATCAATGGAAATTGTTGACTCGTTATGCAAATGCTCGCCTAATGAACAATTTCCATGGAGCATATACTGTGTTTGGTAAACGGGAGCTGTGTGTATAAATAAATACAATGATAAAAAGCTTGAAAGGAGAAATGGGTAGAACCAATGAGTTGGATCTCAAGATTCCATTGTTCCAATGAAAACAGTTTTCCCCCAACAGAATTAGTGTTTTGGATCCAACCTTCTGTTAGTACAGATAAAATAATGTTAGAGAAAAATAAAACCTGCATAATGACAATAATACAAAGTGTATTGCGCCCAGCCTTTGTGGTACTCCCAGTAAGTCTGTGATCACTATCCAATAGCAGTAGAAAAAGGAGTCTGCAATAATTGTCAAGAGGAATAACTTACACCACCTATATTTCTGAGGGTCTTTGTAATCTTATTACAGGGTTCAAAAGAAAAAAGACTGGAAATAACACAATGCACCATAATAATTGCACCATGTGAGTTTGTACAGCAATACTAGTCGTACAATCATGATGCTTAATAAAACAAGATACAAGGTGCAAGACTGAAATTCTGTCCAGATTTCAAATGTTTTAGTCTTGTATGTAGTGTTTAACAGCTAATTCCCCAGCTGTTAGTGTTTCATTTTCAAATTTACACTGATTGGCTTCCTAATCTCACATCAGCCTTGGTGTTTAATAGAGGTGCGCTGACCAGCTTGCCTACATTTTTCTTTCTGAACAAAGCATGTCTTTGTGATCATTAATGATCTTGCTTTCCAATGTAGTGAAGAAATAAAAACAAATAGCAGGTATTTCGTAGCTTAAAGGAATTAGGATTTCCCCTAGGCCAGATTTCCATTTGAATTGCCTGCATCTACATGAAAATCAATGTAACTCAATAAACAGCTTGGTGTTTAAAGCACTATTAGCAGAGAACACCTCAAAGGACTACCTTTCCTTAAACTGGAGAGATGGGATTTTTGGGGGGCTTCTAAATATGTGCCCTGCTGAATACAAATAGAAAGAGTAATTGAAAATTAGGTGGGAAAGAAATGAAACCTTTTTAAAAACTAATAGAAGTTCTCAGTGGAAACTTGCATCAGGTGCTTCCTTAAACCTATGTTGATTGATGGCTTGCACATCGTAGAACTTTACTTCTCACTAATATGATCAGCATACACTTCCTCGCTCTCCAAAGTTGAGAACTTGTCCATTGTTCAGAGTTATATGCCAGGAGAACTGCAAGCTTTTCACATTTTACCAAGTTGATAGCTGTGTGCACAAATAGCTGTGTGAACCCTTGTGAGCATACATTCAGTAAAAGTGAGCAGAACCTCTCCTTGTTTTCAAGTCCAAAGCTTATCTACACACATCAATTCAGACTGGCCTGGAGCTCATCTGTCTTATCAGCCTTCTACTGAGTGGAGACGTGGGAGGCATTGGAAACCAGTGCTCTGTAACTGTTGAGATGTTAACCTAGTTTTAATATAGCAGCAACAAATAATAATGAGGTTGGTGTAACAAATAACAATGAGGTTGGTGCTCATTGGGACAGGTAGGCCAGAAGGTGGGAAGCCCAGGCAGTAAGTGGTGCCAGAGACAATGATGGGCAGAGCCAACTTATTATTGGTTTGTTCTTCTCATCCTCCTTGCTGAGTTCTACAGGTGTAACACTGAGACTAAGGATGATACGCATTACACACCCAGCCCAGCAAGCAGCAAACTTTGAAATGGGCCCAAGGCTGGGCAGCAGTTGTCTCCCAGTGGCTCGATCTTTTGACCTTTCATCTTTGTCAACCTAGAACTAGGATAGCAAAGAAAAATGGGTAAGAGCTGGCTGTACTTGGGATATGACAGTGGACTGACCACTGCTCCTTACTGGTCCCACTTAAGATTGCCTTCATGGAAAGATAACTCTCTATAACGCTGGTCCATGTGGAACTGAGAATCAGGCACTAAAATAGACACAATGAATTTATAGCTTTCAAGATGTTGATGCAGCCACAATTTTTAATATCCTTGGCTATCGGAAGCTGGAGCTGGAGTTCCAATAGCATCTGGAAAGCTACAAGTTCTCCATCACTGCGCCAAAACCTGCTCGACAAAACTTACTGATAAAGTACATTGTACAATTCAAAGAATGCTGTAATGTTTTGAATGGAGGGACCCATTCTGTATTGCTGTTTCAGTTAATGTATGTAGATTGAGTTGTTCTGTTGAACTGAATGCAGATACTGGATTCGGTCACTAGCATTTTGTGGTATTTATATGCTTTTGTATCACATTTCCAGGGCCAGTGCAAGACTTTCTGCCACCTGAGGCGTACTGGCAGCTGCCACTGCCCCAGCATGTTGACCTGCTGCTGTTGCTTTTGCCACTACATCATCAATAGCAACACAAGTGTGCCAAGGCTGACCAGAGTCATCTCAGCTGACAAAGTCTTGTGCTGCTTTGTTGCCATAGCAATAAATACATTTTTAACTTTAGGCTACATTCGCCATGGCAATGCAGGGATCATGCAGGCACTCTCAGAGACCACTTCATCCACAATGACTCACTCTGAGGAGGAACTGTTCTTCAAAGTGAGGCATAGGTTATCTAGAGAGCCCTGTAAGAATTGCTGCTGAGAGCTTTGCTGCAGCTTCACACTCCGTAGCAGACAGTGGAGGGAGGGGGGAGCTGGTGGCAGCACTGACCCACAGTCAGTGGCGAAATGGCACTGAGAGTGTGTCTGGGCACACACACACACACACACAGAGAGAGAGAGAGAGAGAGAGAGAGAGAGAGAGAGAGAGAGAGAGAGTGACAGGCCCTCTCCATCAGCCTGAGACAAAGGTCTCACTGTGGCTAATGGGTGGACCAGCCCTGACTATTTCAGAATAAAATAAATTAAGTTCTCTATCTAAAATAATTATAGGATGCAATTGGACATGTGATGAAGTATCAATGAGATCAACTTATAACTAAATGCAGAGTTGTGTGCTTAACTTTAGGTCCATGTAAGTTGCATTGATTCACACCCAACTAAGCAAGAGTGTGAAGTTGGAAGGGAGATTGTTAGCGATAGGCTATTGTTTTTGCAATTTAGCTGACACTTATCTTGGGTAAATTAAATAACTGTGATAGGAACACTATAAAAGTGAATGCTTCACCAGCTGCTTTGCCATTAAACGCATTTAGTCGAATGGAATTAGCAAATAATTACGTTGGTAGGAATCTACTATATTCAAGTGTTGTATTAGTGGCTCCAATTAAAAAGCTTCATAATTTTTTCTTTCTATACACATTATTATTGTTAGGTAATTTACATTGCAAATTAGAAAACCTGCATTAAAATTCTGCTGCATTCTGATTTGTCAACAGCCCTTTTGAAATAAATCTGTAACGTTAAATATGGGTGAGTAAGACCATCTGTTTAAAGAACTTGCCTGCAGCTCAAACACTTAACTCACGAGAGGCATTACAGCTGTTTAATTGTTATGGTGTGGAAACAATGATCGTTCTGTCCAAAATTAATATTTATATACATATTCATGTGGTTCAAAGTAAGTGGTATAAATGTGAGTGTACGCCATTAAGTATTCAGAGAAGAGATGGAGTTAGGCTTTGGTGATATTTTAACCTGGCTGGGAGACATGTATATTTTAACCTAGTCTCAAATGGATGGGGGCAGTAAGCATATCATTGGTGGAATTCATTTCAGCATATGAGGAAAACCAACTTAAGGTTTTCCTTATGTTGAATAGTTAACTGGGACTTCTCTGAGTTCTCTGTTTTCTACAAGGAGGCTAAGCTGTTTAGAATGAATTGACCTTTGGATTTGTGGAGCTACGCAGAAAGCAGTTGGAGACATCTAGTAGCAGACTAGTCTGGATTACTAGAATTCTGTTTTTTGCGCCTCCCATCAATTGGGAGGCAAAGTCAGGATTATTTGTACTGAATTGTTGGGCTCATGGAAGTACAGAGATTGTGTACTTGTCAAGTCTGTGGGGCAAGAAGGCAAAGCCGGGTGACTAGGGGGCTTTTTAAAGGTTATGGCTCCAAGGAAGACTATTTGAAACTGAAAGCACAGACTTTAGAATAGTGAGCTACTGCTGGTTCAGACCTAATGCAACAGAACCTGTAGCTTCTCAAGCAGCCTATTGTTTGTTACTAGATATATCTTGCTAGATGAAGCTGCTGGAAGTTTGTTCTCCTGCACGTTAACATCAAAAAATGGTGTGAGTAATGGCGAGATTTTAAAAGCTTGTTTTAAATGGCACTATAAATAAGACAGGCATTCTGTGCCATGGAACCATGTACATATATGATTTTACATGGTTTTAACAAGGCACATAAATAGCACTTAGCTGCCTTCATACTGATAGCTAATTAGCAGTTAAGTAGTCCAAAGTCTACTCTAATCCTATTTGAAATGTTACAATAAAAACATAAATGCTCTTATCAGATTTAAATGGGAACATAGAACTTTACACAAGTAGTTTTTTTTTTTTTTTAAAAAAAGCCTGCACGATGGAAGTTTGTAAGTTTTAAAATTGCAGACGTGCTGTGAACACATTGAAGTTAGTAGCAGCTATTGCACAGGAAATTGATAGATATACGAGAGGACAAAATGTTCAAAGAATACAGCTGGTCTGGCACTCTACAAGCTATGCAAGAAAAAGTGCAATCTATTACAATTGTAGGTTCAAATTCAGAATTATTCTTACTTCTGCAGAATTAGAAAGTGAAGAGTAAGCATTCTCTGTGGGAAGAAATAAAGGCCTCTGTCAGCACAGAACTTTGAACACTTCAGAAAATGACAGTATTTTGATAATAAAAGAGAAGACTTGGGAAAACAGAAATACCATCTGTCAATTCTGAAAATATTAGGTATTGCATGTGAAACTGAAGATATTATGTGACTGAATTTGTAGCAATGTGACACTAATTACAATTAATGTAGACAAATAGTTTCAATTCAGGCCTGCGTGGAGGTTATGAAAGATCGCATAACTAAGCCTAGCTACTGCTATATACTTGCACATTTTTCTACCACAGAGTGACTCTGCAGTCATGTTAGGGTATACTGATATCAGCTTCCTAGTTTTCTGAATGTTTTAACATTCACGCAGATTGCACTGGAAAAACATGTTCATGGATGTCCACACCAATTTAAGCAGGTCGTTACGTTTCTTTTGAAGAAAGCTTGACTTGCTTCCTTTCTTTTCCTTCCTTTATGATAATTGGTTTCTTGACTCTTTGGGCATTAAGTAGAAGTGTCACAAGGAGACTGCCTCCATCCTTTCTGGTAAAGTCCCAAATGGCATTAATTGTAAGGCTACTACAAGGTTAAAGGAAATATAGTAATGAATTTTCAATAATGGTTTATTTAATGCTTCATCACAAAACTAATGCTCAAGCCTTAAACAGCTTTGCTGGCCTATTTGCCTTCAGTCGCAAAGCAAAATCCTTACCACTACACTTCCTAATCATTTACAGCCATACCTTGGCTCCCGAACAATTCAGCTCCCGAACGATCAAAACCTGGAAGTGAGTGTTCCAGTTTTTGAACGATTTTCGGAAGCCGAATGTCCAGTGTGACTTCCGATTGGCTTGCAGGATGCTCCTGCAGCCAATCAGACTTCCAGAACGAATTCCATTCGACTTCCAAGGTATGACTGTATTTCCTAGTTAGCACTAAAATCCATCTCTAAGAGTAATCTCTGTGTCTGCAATCCTTTGACCTGGGGTCACAGAATACATCATGCAGATAACTCCAGTATTGGAGACCCAATATAGTTCCCTCTCCACCTCTGTAGCAACTTCTGTGGCCCTAGCAATGTTGGAGCTCTGATATTGGTGGAGCAAAATATGTTAGAGTGGTTTGGGGGGGGTGTTTCAGAGGACCAGGATAAGGCTTTGGGTCTCCTTTGGACCCAAAGGAGGAAATTCAATTTCAAATATTAGAGAGGGGACCTTAAGTGACTTTTAGGTAGCTGAAATATACTTAGGAGTCTCCCGTTACTTGTTCCTTCTCTACCCAATCCTGTATCATGCAGTGGGTTTCTGGTGCTAAATTACATCTGGTGATAACTACTGGCAAAACATCACCAATAATATTCATAGCACAGTGAGCATAACAACCTTTGTAAGTTTTCAAGGCTACAAATTATGAAATTTCTCCAGTGCATCAGTCATTGTGCCCAAATCTGAGTATGAATTCACCAGCTTGTGTTTCATGGAATTAGCCATTGGAATTTGTGTCTCAGCTTTGCCTGCAAGTTTTATTTAAATTTCATTTTAAGTGGTAGGAAGGCATTTTTAATACCGGGTCAATTATTTTACCCCTAGCATGACATCTTAGCTTACAGTCATGTTGAAAAGCTGTGCGCAAAACAGGATAGGATTTTTCTGTTTTATTCTAGCCCTAGACAAGAAAGATCATGGTAAGTGAAAATATCTCGTAAAGGGCATGAATAAACTAATATGAATATGAATTTGTTATACTGCATTGAAAATTATGTCACTGCTATAATCCTTTATGACAGGGTAATCAGTAATAAAACAGTGCAGTGAGTACCAATTAAGGAACATCAAATCACTGAGCATGCTGTTCATGCTGATTTAAACAGGAGATGATTGGAATAAATGGATTTAATATATACTTTTTTGCAGGCTGTAGCTATTCTGTCATATCTACAGGAGCTAGCATATGAATAATCTAAGGGGGATACCTACTTATATCTCTAATGGAAGACTAATGAAAAGCATTAAATTTTAGAAAGCCTGCATTAAGACCTGTTGTTAAAAAAAAAACATAATAGTAAATGGAAATTTTCCTGCTAGCTTTAATAGTTTATTGCTGGAGAAATTACAATGGAGATGAATAATTTTTCTTCTTGTTGCTATGCTTGTTTTCACTCTGCAGTTTGTTGATGTTTCTTACGTTAGTTGATTACAGAAGCTATTAGAAATCTTTTATCTTATGTGAATCCTAATGTATTCCCACCATGCCCTCCCACAATTATTGTCAAATTTCTTAATAGTACTAAGGCAACAAATTATATAATTCAAAATTTGTCTTATTTCCACCATTGTCATCTGAGAGATTTTCTTAAGAAGGTGTGAGGCTCAGGGGTGTTTGGGGGGGCAGGCTCATATTTTTTGAAGGTCTGAGCTTTTGCTAGGAAAGCAACTATATTTTTATAGTGAAATTTGGAATTTTATAGTAAAATTTCATCCAGGAGGAAATGATACAGAGTGGAGAAGTAACAGGCACTACATAATCCTTTCTCTGCCTGCTTCTCAGCTCCATATCAAACTACCTTGAGCTATTTCCCCACCAGAGTTACAGAAATGTGTTTAACTTCAAAAAAGGGGTAAGTGCTGTGCTCTGTCTCTTTTCCATTGCACATCACCCTCCCACAAACATCATTTTTCTCGGGAAATAAATGGGATTCAAGTTTGTTACGCACCAAGCCTAATTTTGCCCTTCTATTCTCTGAGTATTTATTTTGGTATGGAGCTGTTATTTATGTACAGTATTAACTATATTTATACTTCCACCAAATTTATGTTAATTATTGTAAGGGTGGTATTCAACTATGTTTTACTCAGAATAGACCTACTGATATTAATGAACACGACTAAATTAGGTCTATTAATTTCAGAGGGTCTGCTCTGAGCAAAGAGTAAGTTTTGGAATATTGGTTGCAATGCCTTTGGCCATGGTTTTCATTTCCTCTCCCCCATTTCTTATACTGGAGCTCCTGACAGACCCTAGGCATGGAAAATGAGGAGAGAGAAGCCAATTGGCAGATGATATAGCATCGTATTATTTTCCTGTCTAGTCTTTATCCCCCATCTCCCATCACACTCCTTCCAACCCTTTTGTACCATTGTCTTCAAACACAACTTAATGACTTTTCTTACACATCTTCTCCTTCCACCTCCTGTAACCTAACCTTTTCTCCAGTCCAGATACTCCTCTCTGTTACCTACTCACCAGTTAGCTCTATAAATGCTGTAAGATTCCCCCGTTAAATCCCACCCTAGTCTTCCATTTCACATATTCCCTTCAGCAAGCCACCTCTATACTTAGGATGTTTCCCAATGGGGGACTTAATATTGCCAACAGGTTGCTCAGATATCTCACACACGCAGGTTGTTGGCAACAGGTTCTTTTAACTTACTAGCTTTTCTGTGGAAAGGATAAATCTGAATGAAATGATACACCAATGATATCATGTGGGCACTGAAAAAATTTGTGTGCATGAACACTCATTCCCTAATGAACACCCTCCTGGAAGTACCCATACTGTTTTTCTCCTCCCTTCCAGCTTCCCATATCTTTCCTTAAATTCACCTCCCAAATGCATGGTTTCCTTTTTCACTTATCCTTTCTATCTGTGTCTTGCTCACAGATGTCTCTACGTTCCACACTGGGTCCTGTACAATTCCATTTTATTCTTCCTTTCTATTCAGTGCATACACTGAGCCACTAATTGTATGGACACATGGAGCCATCAGTACAGATGTACATGACACACAACTTTTATCTTTTCATATAGTCTAGTTCAAATCTTTCATTCTGCATGTAGCTATTGTAAATCGCACAGGGGTTGCTGCAGCAAAAAATCTGGGAATATTTCTGTTTTTATTGCTGTGTACCAATTGGAAGCAATGGTCAGGTGTGCTTCCTGCCAGCGTCATCTAGGTACTAGTACAAAGCTTTCCAGACTTTTCATGCTGGTGACAAACTTTTTAGACACACATCATTTCACAACACAGTAATTCAGTTTTGCTAGTAAACCAGAGGGTAAACTAACCACTTTCCAGCCCAAGGAGGAGCGTAGGCAGCATTTATGCCACATGCCTAGACACTGCAGCAGACACACTAAGGTGTCACGACACACAATTTGGAAAGCTCTGACCTAGTAAGATGCCAACTTGTCTCCTAAAAGAAGTGAGTCACCAACTACATTTCACCAGTGCTTCAATGTCTGCCTTTTGTGCTCAGTTCACATTGCTGATCATCACTTACAGAAATCTATGTTTGTGCCTATCACACCTGAATATCCCATCGTAATCTCTCTCTAAGAGATTTGCTCATCAAGTTAAGATTCCAGGGATGCACCAAGCAGTAGCATTCTACATGGTGCATCGAAAAATAGGCAGTCAGAAAGTGTACAGACTGGAATGGCACCAATTCACTCCACCATCTCATCCTGCATAATGTCACTAATGACTCTTACAAAAAGGGCAAACCAGGTTCAGCTTCACTGATATTATCTTGGAGTGAATTCACACGTGCTGATTAAAGCTACATTTGGTAAGTGTTTCAATGAAACTATCTTCGTAGATCAGTCGATACATGCTAGGCTAGACTGTTGCCACTGCAAGTTGGGAGTAAATAAGCTAGTCACATATTGTCTGCTTTTTGTTGGTTTGTTTGTTTTGTTTGACAATTGATATACTCCATCAGTGATTCTGGGTGCTTTATAGCATATTTAAGCAAAACAGTGCAATACAATACATAATGTACGGGTCACACTTATATTGAACTTAGCCTACAGTAAGTGACTAGAAAATAAGGCACATGGTGTGTAAGTAAGTGTTAAACATTAAGCAATTATTATTTAACCACTGCCCTGTCTTTAAAAAACAGCAGCCAACCATTTCTTGAAATGACAGCTACCTGTGGAAAAAACAAATAGACTTTCTCTTATTTCATATGTTACATACTATGTTGTATATATGTATCTGTAACCTTGTTTCACTCTCAAATTTGAAAGCATCTGTTAGTTTCTTCTGCATTGCTAGGTACCGCTGCTTTCAATAAAATAATATAGTTCTGTGTTTTGCATAATTGCCTAAGTGCGCTGAGACAAATAAGTGGATTGCAGAAGTATATTGTTTCTTTTTTGAAGTAGTGATAATACAGGACAAAATTAAAATACAGTACTTTTTCTGTCCAGAATGTCTGAACTGTACACAACTTGGAAATCAAATATATGGTTCTTGAGTTTGACCAAGCTGTAAAGCTCATGTGTTACGTAACTGCTTTAACATGAACTGAAAATCAAAAAAATTTATGACTTTGGTTAGGTTTGCTCTACATAAAAGACTAGGCATAACAAAAACAGCTATAAAGTAAACTGTAGAGTTTGAAATGTGTTGGTTTTTTAGTCTGAAAATGCATTTTTAAAATGCTGTGTTTAATCAAATGATGACTGTATATTTTGCTGTAGAGATAATCATTTACATTTTTAAACACTGAGAAACTTTCTATGCGATGTGAGATCTCATTTCAGCAAATCACTGCTCTTTCTCTGTGTAAATTCTGAACAATTCCTTTCCTACATTACTCTTCTGAAACGTCTGTCTGTTCTCTTTTTTCTTTTTAATTCTCAAGCTCACTATTTGGATAAGATAGTTAAAGGTACTGTATATTTGCTCTTCCTTGACATGCTTCCATGTATCTCTGTGTATATTATAGCAACCATTCCACTAGACTTGGCAAGTGCAACGTATTTTATATGTACTCCATGAATTATAAATTTCATTCATGTTACTTTCCATGTTCCTTGGATTTAAGAGATAAAGACTTTTAATGTTTTTTGTCACCTGTTAACATTTTTACTAAGCACTTTGTAAGTTTCACTATATCCTGTATAAATGGATTAGCTTTGATGATATCAAAAACTGAAGATAGCTGTGCATCTGCTGTTTGTGGTTTTTTTAAAGCCTTCTAGCTTTCGTTGCTTGAAAGAATCTCCTAGTCGTCCTATATGATAAGAAAAAAATGAAATGTTAGTCACAGGATGAGAAAATGTCATAGCTTCAAGGATACATTGCAATAGAGATATGTGTGTAAAAGAAGCCAGTGGTGCCATTGGCCAGGATCCATGTCACACCATGGGTGGTATCCCATGTAGACCTACTCAGAGTAGACCCATTGAAATTTCTAGACAGTGGGTCTACTTTGGGTAGAACTTAGTTTGATATGGGTCCATATATGGGTGAAAAACACCACTGTGCCTTCCTATTGTTCCTCACTGGGTCCTTGTCAGGACCTTGATGGCTTTGTGCCATGTGCAATCAGAACATCATGTGCGCTGCTTTGGATGCTGGCCATTGCAGCTGACAAGCTGCTTAAATTTATGGAAGCTGCGTAGTTGCTTTTATTTTATTTTTAAAAAATTGTTTATAAGCTTTTTAAAAATAAGCTTATATGTTAAAATATTTTATTGCCATTTACTAAGAAAATCTGTGTGAAATCAAATAATTATACTTCGTAGTTTTGGATTGCAATGGAAAAGTTGATTTAGCCAACTCTTCATTGAGCATGTACCACTAAACAGCGAACGTTCTCATATCTTCAGTTGTGGTAAAAGAAATGTGTTTTTGTTTAATTATCACAAGTACTCCCCTTTTTTCCAGATTGCCTTTCTTCTCTTCCTTATTTGTGCTTTTTCATTAGAGTATGGCAATATTCATGGCAGAATCCAGGCTTTCGTGTAATCACTCTTGAGTGCATTCAATTGTTTTCTGTAATTCTTTGCCAGTAGAACAGATAAAGCTGTGTGTCCTCTGTAACCACAGTGGAAGAAAAACATTTCAGAAGCAAAAAATTTACCTTCTGCACATGCAATTGAAAGGTGCAGATGGCAAATAGTACCTAAAGAAAAACTGGCAGCCAAATCTAATCTCAGCCTGGCATGATGACATGATATCCATAACTATAGCTTCATCTTACCTTGTCATGAGACGCTACTATTATTCCCTTCCATCTGTAAGTACTAATTTTTGCTAGAGGCAATAACGGCCTTAGAATGATTGTTTCATTTGTGCTGCGTAAGTGGAGAAAGAAGCACGTTAATAATTATTTAAGGATTCCTAGCAAAAAAAAAGATGGTTTCAAGCACATGTGTGAATCAACAGAAACAGCACACTAGGCTAGTTCCCAGAGACACTAAACAGATACAACTTAATAAGGTAGTGGCACAAGTTATATTACATGCTGTATAGAGTTAGAAATAACTGCTTTGTCCTAAAATACCTGATTTGTAGCCACTGATCATAGTTCTGCTTCTGTACTTGCTTATGTGAATGTCTTACCGCAGTCATAGATAAGGAATAGTAGAATTCTACATATATATACATTTATATATCTATATATCTATATCTCTATATATCTATATAGATATATACTGTTGTCATTCTCATACAGGTCATGTTGGCTGCATGCCAGTTTTTCCATCAGTAGGAAGTGACAGATACTGTTTTTGATGTACTGTTAGATGAAAAAAAAGTAATAGATTTTGGATATATTAAATAATTTTAATTGTTTCCCAAATTTTCCCTCCTTGGCCATAAAAGCAGACAAGATAGGATATAAAGGTAACAGCACAAAAGCCTTAGGGAGATTGTCACAAAAGAATCACTCTCCGCTATCTGTCTTGAAGCACGTCACTACCGTGTTTTTGTTCAGTCTATCAATGTTTTATTGTGGTCCTTATGGTATTTCATTTTGTCCGTCCTAAGTAATCAAATACGCACAGCTATTACATTTAGTTGGAAATCCTGTCGGTCCTGTCCCATCCGTATGCAGCCTGAATCCTAATGTTTGTTAGAATAGATGCTAAGCTGCTTCACTATTTCCTGGGCTTTGCTTATTCTGTGAAAAGGAATGTACTTTCGGCATAAAGTATAGTCACTGAAACTGACCTATACTTTGTGCAATTATTTAATGCACTGTAATTTCACATGAACACATGGCAACTCTTGAGACCAGATAAAATTAACGTTGTCGAAAGCAGAGTGGCACAGCTACTTTGAAATTTCCAAGGATTTATTTAAAATAACAAGGAGCTTAACGAAATCTATACCATCAAGTAACCAGCAACATCAAATAATTATTTCCTCTATAAATGCAGAACCCCTGTCGTTTTGCCTAGAGGCTGTGTTGTGTACTATGTTGTGGTCATATTGCCTGCTACTCTGGTAAAGAACATGAAAACATAATTTTGTCTGGCCTGCAGGTATTTAGAGGTTTCTTGGATATATTTCCTGCCTGCACAGGTAAGTGGTGTCTCAAGTGTCAGGCCAATCAAAGATGCCACTTAGTTAAGAATTAGAATCCCAGGTAATGTTGCTGCTACTCTCCATGTGCAATTACAGTATTTGTGCTGTTCTGAAGGCCTGTTCCCAGTAAGTGTCCCCTGTTCGTATTTTGATTAGATTTTAAATTGTTGTAATAGCTAAATCACATGCAGTGTCATTTTTTTTGTCTGTTTTGACAGAGGGATGCCCTGGCTTGTGTAATAGCAATGGAAGATGTACTCTGGACCAAAATGGCTGGCATTGTGTTTGTCAGCCAGGATGGAGGGGAGCAGGATGTGATGTCGCCATGGAAACTTTATGTACTGATAGCAAGGACAATGAAGGAGGTAGGAGATGCAGAGTGAAATTCCTGCACTGCTAAAAAAAAATGTAAAATTATCGGCTTCCCAATCAGGTGAAAAAAATACTGCTGTGAGAATGATACAGAGCTTTTACTACCTGTGATGAGATACATGCAGGAATGTGCTACAACATTTATTGCCTTCATTTAGTATGCTATCAAATCCTTAAGAGATGGTTACAGCAGGCAAAATGTGTACATCGAAATCCATTAGTGAGCATTAAGTTCCAAGTGGTAGTATTTTATCTAAGGGCAAAAATAATACTGTAATTCAGAGAGCTTTATAATAAAGCTGCACACATGTCCAAAGTGAATAGTTGTGACATCCACATTCGGGAAAGTTTTTCAAGAGGTACAGATGTTGAGAAATAATTTAGTAAAAACTTCACATTTTTAAAAGATCCATTGTCAGCAACATTCTAATCCCACCAAGCTTCTTACTAGCACAACTGTTCCTTATCTGATCTCAGCTTTGACTCATTCCTGTGTTGTTCTTATAGCTCGTTATTGAAGGCCTTCCAGAATAATTTTTAGCAACTACAGCAACATTGCCACACCTTCCCCTGCCTTCCACCAATGCCTACTACTTTATCTCCTCTTTCCCCCAGTCCTATTTTCCACTCTAAAAAAATCATCTTCTGTGTACCTCCCATTTCCAGTTCCTCACAGTACCTTTTGCCTTTCTGTCTTCTGTCATTGCAATCATACATAAATACATATTTTTATTTGTATG
The DNA here is from genome assembly GCF_965112155.1 of Podarcis liolepis. Taxonomy (NCBI): domain Eukaryota; kingdom Metazoa; phylum Chordata; class Lepidosauria; order Squamata; family Lacertidae; genus Podarcis; species Podarcis liolepis. Next base: position 50,216,038 of record NC_139564.1, read on the forward strand.
CTACCTTTCCACAATTCAAACCATGCTCAAGGTAGCTTACATATGGCACCCCCCTCCCACAAACACATTTAAAAGGCCATGGAATGTTAATCAGCCAAAGGTCTGGTTGAAGAGAACTATTTTTGCCTGGCACCTAAAGATATGTAATGATGGCTCCAGGCGAGCCTCCCTGGGGAGAGCATTCCACACATGGAGATCCACTACAGAAAAGGCTTGTTGCCACCCATCGAACCTCTCATGGAGGAGGCACACAAAGGGTGTCAGATTATTATTGCAGGGGCAGTTCATATGGGTAGAGGTGGTCCTTGAGGTATTGCGGTCATGAGCCATTTGAGGCTTTATGGGTCAAAACCAGCACTTTGAATTGAGCCCGGAAACTAATTGGTAGCTAATGCAGTTGGTTTCCAAACCATCTTCAGATGCAGCCCTATGTATAATGCATTCCACTAATCTAGCCTAGAGGTTACCAGAGCATAAACAACAGAAGTTAGGCTATATGTCATGGAGTGGTTGGACAGAGAGGAATGATGGGAGGAACCAGCTGGGGAAGCCACAAGGGAAGAAGGTGGGGATTGGTGGTGGGGAAACAATGAGTGGTCAGAGGAAGAAGCGGAAGTGTTGGAAGCTGAAGAGTTAACGGGGCTTAGTGACTTGGGAGCATCTGTGGTGGAGAGAAGTCCAGAATCAGAGGCAGAAGCTGAAGCAGAGGAGGAAGGAGGCCAAGAGGCAGAGATGAGTCCTACTAGTGAAGAGTCATAGGTGTCTCCCCTTCTTGCTGCGGCAAGCTGCCCTTCTCCCTTGTCTCCCAGAACCAGAAGAAACATGTAAAGGATGGAAGAGAGGTTGGTTTCATACAGGCACAATCTCCGTTTGCTTGAAAATACAGTGGTGCCTCGGTTTAAGTACTTAATTCACTCCGGAGGTCCGTTCTTAACCTGAAACTGTTCTTAACCTGAAGCACCACTTTAGCTAATGGGGCCTCCTGCTGCCACCGTGCTGCCGGAGCACGATTTCTGTTCTCATCCTGAAGCAAAGTTCTTAACCCAAGGTACTATTTCTGGGTTAGCGGAGTCTGTAACCTGAAGCATATGTAACCCGAGGTACCACTGTAATCCTGGAGGGGAGGGGACTTTGAAGCTGGGGGTCATTAACAGGCACACATTTCCCCTGTCTCTCTCCCGACAGAGGTCATCATACAGGGCGACCAAAGCTGTTTCTGTGTCAAAACCAGGCCTAAACCCTAACTGAAATGGATCTAGAAAATCAGTTTTCTCCAAAAGCATCTGATTCGAGTAGCAGGTAGTAGCAGCCAGATGGGATGGTATTTCTAGCCTATGTGGGTGGGCATGAGAGAAGCTGTTCATGTACGCAAGGGAAATGCTTTCTAGATGCTCAGTTCAGTTTACAGTGCCATGTACAGTGTGACTTGACTTGTATTGAAACACAGCCTGAGTTTTGAGTTACTTGCTATAGGGTCACATTTGTTGCTATGGCTAATTTCACTGACTGACCTGCTTTGCATGGTTTTGAGTTTTCTGTTGTGGTTTCACTGATTGAATTTCAGATTGTATGCTTATCTACATATCTGTAAACCTTTACGAGAATAACTTCGAAATGCTCAGTTCCTTAATAATGTGGTGTAGAATTGTGATGTAGAATTGCAGCGATGTATTTCGCCTCTACACTCATTCAATTGAATTATTTCCTTTTGGTTGCTACTTTTCGTTTTCAGCCCAGTTGTGGTCTATATTATTTTAGATTAATCTGTCCTGATAGTGTATATAGATGTGCTTCTTAGTGGCAGGAGAGTTTTCCGCATGTGCAGTCACTTACCACATGAGATGAGTGAAGTACTTCCATGTGTGCTCTAGTCCCATTCTACCACTGGGTGCTGAATCTGATTCAACAGATTGGATCCCAAGATGCTGACCCCTGGGCCACATTTTTGTCTTCCAAAAATTTGCCATCCTAGCCTTGCAAGACTAATGGGATGTGTTTAGTTTGGAGGTTCCCTTTTTTTCTTTCTGGATTTTTGTTGTTTTATAACTTGTGGTGGCAACAGGTCCTATCTGGGTTTTTTGATTCAGCAGCCTGGGAGATGGCATGGCAAAATAATCCATTTTTACCTGACTCCCCATTTTTGCTCTGAGCAGTGTGAGTGGTGGGACTATGGATATGGAAGTGGCTATCCTGCTCAGATAAGCCCTCTACTGCCTGGGGGTTTGGATTGTAGCTTCAGTGTCTATTTATGCCAACATAAAAAACTGAACAGCTTTGTTGGGTTTCTGATTAGGTCTACCCAGCCCAATATAGCGAGTGAGCAAATGCTTCAGTTGCCTTTTTCAAAAACAAATATCCCAAGCATCATTCCTAGCCTCTGGTCATTTATTAGAAGCCTAGTGCATTCTTGTGCCTCCAGCTTCTTGGTATTGCAAATCCACCATGAGATTGGCCATGTTTGGTTGATTATACGAAGGATTGCATACGCCTTATGCTTTGCACATGCTGCCCCATTGCTCCCTCTTTCATGCAGGCCACAATTAAAGAAGGAACACTATAATAACCATAGTTTCCCTTTTTATCAAAACTGGGAATCTGGTTACCACCTGAAGAACAAGCCAGGTTTAATTGTTTAAAGTTGCTTCTTGCCTTGTACCTGGTTAATTTTGAGTTTTTCTTTGTGACTTGAACAAAGAGGCTGCATGCATTGGGGGGGGGGAGCTGCATGCATATCTTAGCTTACTAAACCAATATATGACACCTGTATATAAATTCAAGCATCTAGTAGGGAGTCTGCATGACATATGACAAATTACGTTTTCTTAGTGAAAGCTGCTACCTTTGGATGTCATTGCCTTCCATCCAAAAGATAAAAAGGAACATAGATACCTTTCTTAATTTTTAAAATCTCAAGATTCTATATATGCTTCAGTTGTTATTCTTTAGTTACACCTTCCTTAGCAGAAGAGGTTTAATATTTTCCTTCGTGTACTTGAAAGGTTTTGTATAGCCTCTGATTATTTTGTACATTTTCTCTTCACAGTTTCTAGTTATATCCTGTTTGAAATATGAAGATCAAAAGTGCATACAATAATCAAGATGAACCATGTGTTTATATTGGAGCAAACTGATATAATTAGAATTTTTATAAAAGCCCATAGTTTAGATTTTTGTTGACAGGTTGGACTTAGCCCTATGGGTTAAGATATTCTAAATGCAAGACTATCTTCTAGTACTATAATGATAATTTAGTGGACTTCAACATTCTGTGATTTTCTTTTAATTTCTTTCTTAATTCAAACAAAGATTGTTGTTGTTGAACCATAAGAGACAGGTGCAGTTTTTGGTCCCAACTACAATAGACTGATTATTTGGTAAAGGGATTTCACCTTTGTTATTTTTCACATGGGGCAATAGAATACTTGGTAAAATGCACTAGCTGTATAAATACAGAGAGAGAGAGAGAGAATGAAAAATGTTTTTGCAAGTTAGAAGGAGCCAGATTCATAACCATCCGTCACTTGCTTGGGCAAGTAGCTGATAAACTTCATAGAAAAATAACAAACAGTGTGTCCCTGTATCTTGACTGGTGAAAATGAGATTCTTTTCCTGATTGATGTGAGTGGGGAGGCTTGTAAAAATGCATTTCCAGCTGATTAGTTCAGAAGATGTCAATCTCAAACAGTTTTATGACCTGCAGTCTACATGCCAGATGTACATTTGCTATTTATAAAGTAACAAAGATGAATGACTAAATTCGAGCATTCCTCTATGGCATCTGTGCTAAATATTGCCTGCGGGACAACATAGAGCAAACAGAGCAAAGCCCCCAAAAGCACTTATTGCCAATATAGAGCTTTTAACAATTAATATACCGGATACTGATACTAACATAAATTGGTTTAAGCCCAGATTGACAAGCCATTTGTCTATTACTCTGTTATTTTTAAGAGAATACATTTTGAAGAAAATCATAAATGCATTTTAACTTAATTAGTGACAGACAACACAAAATATGTCAATAGGTTAATATTTGTAAAGTTTCAAAATACTTTGAGAAGAGCAAGCATCATTTCTCAAACTGCATTTGCAAGACATACATGGCAATCTCACCTGTACAGTGGTGCCTCGCAAGACGAAAAGAATCCGTTCTGTGATTCTCTTCGTCTAGTGGTTTTTTCGTCTTGCGAAGCAAGCCCATTGACGGATTAGCGCTTTTAGCGGCTTTTAGCGGCTTATCTGCTGATCGGATCAGCTGATAAGCGGCTTAGCGGCTTAGAAAAGGGGGGGGGGACCCACAGGAACTCGCAAGGCATTGTCGTCTTGCGAAGCAAGACCATAGGAAATTCATTTTGCGAAGCACCTCCAAAACAGAAAACTCTTTCGTCTAGCGAGTTTTCCGTCTTGCGAGGCACCACAGTATCTTAAGATGTGAACATACAGGAAAGCAGATAATGAACATGTTTTCTAAGCAGAAAATATACATGTTGGCAAAGTCACCAGAAGTGTTTACATTCTGGACTCCGTACATACTCTTCTGGAAGAAGATAGTGTGTTACCCTTCTGTCACTAGATGTTCATGCAGTTTAACAAATGAAGTAGCCCAGAAAGATGGAAAATGAGTTATGAATGCTGAGCCAAAGGACACATTCTGATGTGTGTAAATAAATACATAATTAGCAATAATTTGTAGTTGTTGTAAAGGTAATTTGGGGATATGATGAAAAGGAAATTGAAGGAGGGGGATAGACGCATGTGTGCTATTTTGTGCACATACTACTAATCTCTTTGGATTGTGGTGACAGTGTAAAGTTTAAGATCTAGCTAATTAATCATGTTTCCCTCAATGGCATTTAATTTAGTGGTGGCTAAAAACTAACAAAACAGTAAGGTTATTGTGCTAAGTGATGTATAGATATTAAGTGATACATAGAACTTGTCTCAAAATAATTGCTACCAAGACAAGAAGATAGACACACAAGATAAGAGAAATATAGGACATAGAAGCAAAAAAAATAAAAAAATACATTTTACCGATTTCAGGTCAATTTCATATTTCCTTTCATTTTTCAGTGCACTGAGAAGCAGGTTGTATCATTTTTAGAAGATGATAGATAGGAAAATGCAGAACAGAAAAAAGATCATTTGAGAATGAGAAATAAGCAGACTGGTAGGAAATAATAAAAGGAGCTGAGGGGCAGCAGAGCTTGCACAGCTGACGCATGGGAAAGCTTCTTCCCTGCACATCAGCTGAGCTGGTCACATGAGCTGGAGGGGTAGCTTCATTGAGCTGCTCAGCTGATGCACTGGGAAGCTTTTCCATGCATTAGCTGAGCAGCCTCCACAAGCCTCTGGCTAACAAGGAGACCCTCACCAGAGCCTGAAGAGGATCAGTGGGGTAGCGTGGGTTGTCAGCACCCGGGGCAAGGCAAGTAATTTGCGCCCCCTAACCCGAGTGAGCCAGGTAGGGGCAGAGAGCTGCGAGTGCAAGCGCCCCCCCGATGTTGTGGCCGGTGCGGCCAGCCCCCCCCTGCACCCCCCACGCTACACCACTGAAGAGGATGTCCTCTGGGCTCTGGGGAGGGTCTCAGTGCGAGCTGGAGGGGCAGCGGGGCTTGCTCAGCTGATGCACAGGCAAATGGCTGCTGCGCTACCCCACACATCCTCTTTGGGCTCTGGGGTGGGTCTCCTCATAAGCTACTAGGACTCTCCATGGTATTCCCCATTGTATGTGATTTCATTGACTTGCGAGGGGGTGCAGAATCTAATCCCCACGTAAATGGGGATTCACCTCTGTATTTAAATATGTTGTGCATATGTGTGAAATACGCAGGTCTGTATTTACTATGTTATGTTATATAAGCTGGTATTCATCATTAACTGATTTGCATTAAGATTCAATTTGCTGAACATATATTGTGTTCTCATATATATATATATTTTCAGCTGAAAGAGCAGCTGAAATTACCTCTGCTTGTAGCAATGTAGCCTTTCTTCTAAAGGAAAAAGAATCCATCTTCATAAATGTTCTTAAATATTTAAAGCTGACTTGCAGCTCAAATGCTTTAAATATGCTCCAAGAAGCAGCCAAGCTGCAGTTACCTGCTTCTCTTTCTAGAAAACCAAATAACCTCACATAAAAGCTACTTTAAAGGCCCCTTGGAAATTATTTAATATTTATAAATCAGCAATATGTGTGTTAGCTATATCTGTGCTGGCATTGAAATGAAATTCTGCAGTGATTTGAAATCTGGGTATACTTTGAACTTCTCAAATTGCAACAGTACTCAGTATCAATTCACAAAAATTTGTGGGTACTTTGTTGCTGTGCCAACATCTGCATGAAATCTGAATTTCATTGTGGCTTTTAGAACTTGTTTGCTTTGTACTAACGCATCACTAAGGACCCAGAAGTATTCCAAGCTACATCCTGCTCCTTCAGAGGCAGTGTAAGCCCCGTCAAGAACAGGCCACCTACTATCCATCTGGTCCAGGGAACTGTCCACTAACAGTGTCTCAGTTTTATCTGGATTAAGCTTCAGTTTGTTGGCTCTCATCCAGTCCATTATCGAGGCAAGGCAACAGTCTAGCACATTCACTAGGTAGCACTGAGAAAAGCCTCTATCTGAAACCCTCGACAGCCACTGCTAGTCAGAAAGACAGTATTGAATGTGTTGCCCTCCGGATGTTTTAGGGCTCAACTCCAGACAACTTGGCCAATGGTAAATCATGATGGGAGTTGTGGTCTTTCTCTCTCACCATGTGATATGACGAAGGGGGGAGCATGCTTTATTGTTTCCCAACTTACCTAGAATAACATACCTGGGGTTCCTAGGTACTATCCCCTTAGGGCACTGTCTAGACTTTGCTTAGTTTCAACAGAGTTACTCTATCTTGCACCTTTCAGCTATTCTCAGAAACCTTTTTAGTAACATTGAGGGTTCTAAATTTGAACCAGCAGTGACAAGGACAGCTAATTCTTTTCATATTCTGAGCATGCATATATCTTCATGTATCACATCAAGGATCAGATTTTCCTCTTGGGGGAATTGCAGCTGGGAAAATAATCACTTGTAAGCTGTTGGCATCATTGTGAATCTCCACTGGATGCCTGAGGTGTTTTTGGCCCTAATCAGGGAGGGTATATATATATATATATATATATATATATATATATATATATATATGCTTTCGTAGATTTTCACGGGTACAGGAATGCAGGTTTTGGTGTCTTCGGGTGTCTTCCCGTGTAAGAGTTGGGGTGTCTAGGCGACGTTTCGACGAGGTCTCACTCGTCATCTTCAGGCTGGTGCTTTCGGCTTCTTGTTACTGGAACAGAGCAGGATCTCAGTGTTTGAGTTCCTATAAATACTGTTTTTTCTTCTTTTTTGACGGCATTCTTGTGTTCTGCGATACGTGCATTTATTCGTCTGTTTGTTTGTCCAATGTACGTGGCTGGGCAGACTTTGCAGGGTATTTCATAGACCCCTTGGTTTTCCAACTGGATTTTATCTTTGGGGTTTCTGAGGATATTGGCTATTTTTTGGTTGGTGCAAAAGGCTGTTTTGATATTGTGTTTATGGAGGATTTTGCTAATTTTATCTGTAGTGCCCTTGATATAAGGAAGGAGGGCCATGCCATTGTTTTCTTCTGTGTCTTGGTTTTTGGGGGGTGTTTCTTTTTGGATTAGCTTCGTAACCCTGTTTTGCTGGTATCCATTGGCGATTAACACATTTGAGAGATTCTGTAACTCAGTTGTCAAGTGGTCTTTGTCAGCCAGGCGTTTGGTTCTGGAGATGAGAGTCTTGGCTACGGAGTTTATTTGTGCAGGGTGGTGGTGTGATTGTGCATGTAAGTAGCGGTTGGTGTGTGTTTTTTTCCACCCTGCACAAATAAACTCCGTAGCCAAGACTCTCATCTCCAGAACCAAACGCCTGGCTGACAAAGACCACTTGACAACTGAGTTACAGAATCTCTCAAATGTGTTAATCGCCAATGGATACCAGCAAAACAGGGTTACGAAGCTAATCCAAAAAGAAACACCCCCCAAAAACCAAGACACAGAAGAAAACAATGGCATGGCCCTCCTTCCTTATATCAAGGGCACTACAGATAAAATTAGCAAAATCCTCCATAAACACAATATCAAAACAGCCTTTTGCACCAACCAAAAAATAGCCAATATCCTCAGAAACCCCAAAGATAAAATCCAGTTGGAAAACCAAGGGGTCTATGAAATACCCTGCAAAGTCTGCCCAGCCACGTACATTGGACAAACAAACAGACGAATAAATGCACGTATCGCAGAACACAAGAATGCCGTCAAAAAAGAAGAAAAAACTTCCTCTCTTTTCCAACACATGAAAGAAACAGGACACGAAATTAATTTTGCAGATTCCAAATTGCTCTTTAACATGGAACATCACCACAAGAGAATAATCATGGAAGCCATCGAGATAGAGAAACACCCTCACAACATGAACAAGCGTGACGACACGTCCCGCCTGCCAGACATCTGGAAATTAGCCCTCCCCACAAAAACCGACACCAGAACCAGAGGCACACAGAACGCCATCACCAATCAACCACACCAGACCCAAACCCAGACCCTCTCCACAGATAAATTACAGACACCATCCAGTAGCCAAACCATAGTGGCACCTCCGGATGCTGCACCCCCCTGCAATCCCTACACAGATCTGGCTGGCACAGGGCACAAAACCACAGCTCGCCCCTATACACGAAGCCAAGCCAGAGCACAACTAAGTGCAGTACAGCCATCTTCTCAGAAAAACTCTTCACAAGCTCAAGAGGTCAAGACACGAAAGCTTTAGCAACTAATCCACACTTAATGACCCACCTAAGTGGTACTCAGAATATCACTCAAGAAATCACTCAAGATATCCCTCAAGTAATTAAGGAACAAAAGAAGAAAAGGCACACTAACCTGGGAACTTCCTCTCTGCCCAGAACGTTGGAGGCTATACACCACACCCCCTCAACAGTATTTATAGGAACTCAAACACTGAGATCCTGCTCTGTTCCAGTAACAAGAAGCCGAAAGCACCAGCCTGAAGATGACGAGTGAGACCTTGTCGAAACGTCGCCTAGACACCCCAACTCTTACACGGGAAGACACCCGAAGACACCAAAACCTGCATATATATATATATATATATATATATATATATATATATATACGCGTGAACACACACACACACCTGCTTTTGTATAGTGGCTATTCCAGTGACATGCCCTTAAAATAACAAACCAAAAAATATCATTAAGGCTGCCTTTGAGTAGACTGTTTCCAGAAAGAGCAACTCACCCACACCCTTGTTTATATGGTTGGGAACAGTTCACATACATAAACCTGCAAAATTCAGCGTGGCGTCTTCTCATCTACTTTAGTGCAGCTATGATGCATAGTCTCACACTACAACAGGAGCCACAGATTTATAGCTTAGGATCCTGAAAGGCAGGATTCTGACAGTTGACATGTTAACTTGGAAAGTAAACTGGTTTTCAGCCTTTCCTTGGTGTGGTTATGCAGTTGTGATGTTTGCATTATATTTATAATAACTGTGTTTTTGTATGCACTTTTTAGATATTCATCCAGTTCTGTTGTGTGTGTGCTATTTCTCTTATTTATTTTGTCTCGAGTTTCTTTAATATGCAAATTTATATATGCCACATTTGCAACATGGACCCTCTTCTTCATTGCTTTCAGATTATTACTTAGCACAGTATCTGTCCATTATTCCTCTGAAAGGCCTGAAATAACTTCTAAACTTCTAATATCTTTGCTTATTATTTACACTGTGAAAACTGCTGAATGTGATTGTTGTCTTTAATTGCTCATTAGGGGAAATGAATAGGAAGTATTGCTCCTTTTCTTCTAACTTTTTTGTCTGTAGATGGATTAATTGACTGCATGGATCCTGACTGCTGTTTGCAGAGTTCCTGCCAAAACCAGCCCTACTGCCGTGGACTGCCGGACCCACAAGATATCATTAGCCAAAGCCAGCAGTCACCATCTCAGCAAGCTGCCAAATCCTTTTACGATCGGATAAGTTTTCTTATAGGACCGGACAGCTCCCATGTCATTCCTGGGGAAAGCCCTTTCAATAAAAGGTGAGGGTTTTCTGTTAATTCCTTTTGCTAGACTTTGTTTCAAGGATAGTTGGAAAAGTACAAAATTTGGGACTCTGCATGGCTGATTTTGTACAAAACCTCAGACAGACAGCGATACTGCTTTAACATAGCTTTTTATACTGTGTACTGTCTAAGTTCTAACAGGGCATTCCATTAAGGATTATATAAATCTTCATTGACCCAGCTGATTTGGGTTAGCACAGTTGGAAATGTATCAAAGTGATGAAAACGCCTCAGAAGGGAAGACAGTGATGCACTTTTAAAGCTGAGCTCAGTAAATAATATAAATTATGAATTAATGTAATAGAACTGTTAACTGCATGACAGTATGATTGCAGAAGCTGCCTGCCTGGTGCTTTGCAGAGTGGTTATATACCTGAAAATAAGCTAGTAACTGAAAGCAGGTGTCCTGTGCCTTACTGAGTGAAAGTAGATGATTTACTCTGGAACTCCTGTGTCTGCAGTAATTTAGCTGCATTAATGTAGTTGAGCACAGCGGTTGATTAAAAGTTGTAACACAAATGTTCCTTATTACTCCTTTAAATTCTGAGCTTTGCAGCCCCCGCAGATTTACAGATTGCCTAAAAATTAATTGGCAAAACACTTTTCCGTAGGGAAGTGCAAAAAGATAGGCTGTTTAGAAGGAAAGCCTTGAGTTTATAATTTTAAAACACCATTGCTAATTTATTAATTTTGCACACTGATCCAAAATGCTTTGGTTGTGATCCAGAGAGCCCCTTTATATGCAGTCAAGAGATTGTTCGCAGTAGTAGGGGTCTATCCAAACAGCAGTTCCCTCCTACTGTAGCATATCATAAACGGCTTTTAAAATTCATGGAACTTAAAAAGATTCTTACAGTGCAGCGCAGGAGGCTTTTGTTTGAAAAAACAAAACAAAATAAAAATCCTGCTTCATACTGAGGGTGCTCCTTATATTTATCAGATTTCAGCCATTGGCTTAGAAGGAAGTTATTTTGATCCCATTGAAACCTACCACCAAGTGAGGGTGCTCAAGTTTGCAGAGTTAGCAAGCGAGATGCAGCAGTTCAATTCTGAATACCATTACTAGGAAGTAAGCCACATGGAATTCAGTGGGAACTCTAAATAAACATGCCCAGGATTCTACTGTACAGTGGTACCTCGGGTTAAGTACTTAATACGTTCCGGAGGTCCGTTCTTAACCTGAAACTGTTCTTAACCTGAAGCACCACTTTAGCTAATGGGGCCTCCTGCTGCTACCGCGCCACCGGAGCACGATTTCTGTTCTTATCCTGAAGCAAAGTTCTTAACCTGAGGTAATATTTCTGGGTTAGTGGAGTCTGTAACCTGAAGCATATGTAACCTGAAGCACATGTAACCCGAGGTACCACTGTATAAGCAGACAGTATTTTCACATGTGAACACAGAGGCGAACCCAGATCTGCTGCTGAGTGTACATGTGACAACAAACCAATCAGTTACCACTGTATTTGTATGATGCAAGTGTTTGTCATATTCACACTGTAAATAATTAGGTGTACACGGAAACCATCTCAGAGAGACTATAGATCCAAATGAGTTTTGAAATAAGGCAGTGGCTGCACAGTATACAACGTTGTGAACTAACAGGATGTTTATACTTTGGTACATTGGCATGGAAGTACTTGTTTGAGAAAATACTAACTGCTGTAATTTTGTACCTTTCCCTACAGCCTTGCATCTGTTATAAGGGGCCAAGTATTGACAGCAGATGGAACACCACTCATTGGAGTTAATGTGTCGTTTTTACATTATCAAGATTATGGGTACACCATCACTCGCCAAGATGGAATGTAAGTTTCATGTCACGTATGTTGAGATAGCAGTACAGAAAATTAACTTGCCTAACTTAATAAGAATCTTCAAATTTAAATTGTATATATGTTTGTGAGCAAGATGTAAATTTAAGGCATTTTACACAATAATAATCTGATTTACATTAGGTTTGACTTGGTGGCAAATGGAGGCGCATCTTTAACCCTAGTGTTCGAACGGTCACCCTTCCTTACTCAATACCACACAGTTTGGATTCCATGGAACGTCTTCTATGTCATGGACACCCTGGTCATGAAGAAGGAGGAGAATGACATTCCCAGCTGCGATCTGAGTGGATTTGTGAGACCAAATCCTGTCATTGTATCATCACCTCTTTCTACCTTGTTCAGGATTTCCCCTGAGGACAGTCCTATTATTCCTGAGACGCAGGTACAATACATCTTAAGTCCAAATATATTTGTGAGAATCAGGACCCTTTCTAAGTAAGGGGGGCTGGGGGCAAGGTTCCTTCTAGGGCCCCCACATTCAGTGCCTTGTCAACTCCACTGCTGCTACCCGGCTTCCTACCCTTTCCTGGTTGCTTTGTCTCCCCCCTTAACATGTGTTAATGGCAATAGTTAATCTGTCCCTTGTGGTGATGACTGCCTCCAGAGTGTTTGCCATGGAAGCTAAATGTGGCATCTGAAAGCAAGTTAAAATTTAAGGAAATGTGTTACTGCTTAGGATATATGGGCTGCAATGAAATAGACATTGGGAAGGATCTAGGAATTACAAGGTTATCAGCATATTGAAATACATGGTGTGACCTATAGCATGTTTCAAAATGAAGAGTTGTTTTTATTTTGAAATTAAGGACTGCTATGTAATATTATTTAGGCAACTCAAAACATTCTGCTATAAAACTTGTGTTTTAGACTCATAATGCCCTACTCCATTAGCATTGTAAGGTGGAAGGGGATGAAACACAATCATTCGTTGATGTGGACTGGAAGCCTAAAGGAAAACACAGAATAATTAAGCAGGAGCCAGTTTTATCTGTCACTGTTATGCCTCTGCCTTTGGTTACTGCAGATGAGATCAAAAGTTAGTTTCAAAATACTACCCGTGGCAACATAGCTTTGATTTTTGGCAGTAGCTGATGAAATGTCTAAACTCAAGTCTATAAACAATTAAAATTAATAATTTACAAGCCTCTCGGTAAAGTGCTTTGAAAGAAAGGATTATTTTAATAAAAAAGTAAACTTTCACACCTTGATTTTATTTAAACTGTACTAATATGAATAGCTTTTTTATGATGTGTGGGCACATTAGCGCTGTTGCTAATACATATCTGATATGTATTTTTGCAGGAAAACATAAATTATAGGGGTGCTTTCTCCAAACTCCGTGCACTCACAGGATTCTTACTTTCTGTTGTAGAAGTGACGCATATATATAATTCCCAAGGGCTGAATGTTAAGCTCAGATGCACAATACATAATATTGAATATCCTCATCTCTCACAAAAACCATTAGTCACAATAAATCAATACAGTTCCAGGCTTTCTTGCAAGTGAACAGTGTAATTTTTCAAAGAAATTATCAAGCAAGACATATAAAGTATGTGTAAGTGATAACTTGAAAAACAAAACAAATAAGTTCATTTCCATTTGGTTTTCCTTCACTAGAATCAGCTACAGTAGTAAAATGAGTTGGCAACATTCTGCATCATTTTCAGATCATACCAGTGTGCTACTCTAGTTATGGATTCAAAGCTTTATTAACACTTTACTGTTTGCCAGGACAGTCTGGTGGCAGAAAAGAACAGCAATCACAGATAACATTAAGCCAAGGTGTATGATTTGTTCAAATCATAATGTAAGACAATCCTTGACTTAGTTTGGTATCTTAGTCAACACTCATGATTTGTTTCTGTCCAAACAAATTACCACGTGAAGCCAAATTTTGCTGTTGGCTTCCTGAACATGGTTGTTTGGGAGAAACAATCCATAAGCACTGGTTCAGACACCACACTAAAACTAAAGTTTGTTGTTCATTGCTCCCAGCTAGACAAAGGAAAAAGTGAAACACCAGAATGCAGCTTGGGCTCATTTTCTTGAACAGTATGCAGTGAAGCCTGGGCAACTGCCCCATCCAAGATCAGGTGGCAGCACTTGCCACCCACACCCTATGCCATGCTATTGAAAGGGGTCCCTCCCACTCCCCACAGAGGGTTTTTTTTCAGGGGGAGGAGGGGACAGAGCTTCCTTCCACTTGCAGTTCTCAAGACCTAACCCACAATTGCAGGATTCTGTTTGGGAGAAGGGAGACCCCAGTTTTTGCTCAGTTTTAAATTAATGAGCATAGCTTAGCGCCATTAATTTCAGTGGGTCTACTTTGAGTAAGACTTGCATTGAATACTGCTTATACTGTTAACCAGTGAGGCAGGACTTCTTAATGATTCCTGCCACCGTATGAGAGCTCATGGAGCCACATGAAGCATGGTGTGCCCTGAGATCTTGCAAAGGGAGATGCTTCTCTCCAAACTTGGCCATGGTGGCTGTTGCATTGCCCTGCAAATTGCCTGGATGGCATCAACATGCACTTGCAGAACCAGTTAGACTGCAGCACCTCCTAAACTGGAATGCTGCTGAGCAGTGCAGATCTTTCCTTGATGGCTCCTACCTGGAAGCTTGGGTTAGGCGAACTTTGAGGCAGCTTTTTGAGTTGGTGGCCAACATCCTGAGAATTGAGCTTTATGTGTTTCAGAGGTACCATATTTTAGTTATATGAGATTTATCGTTGTCTTTTTAGAAATCTTCTCATCTTAATGGAGCTGTTTGGTGGCTTTACAGCTAAAGCTTTAGTGGTGTGGTTAAGAAAAAAATCTAGTTGGAAGTCTTGAATGAAATAAAGATGATTGACTATCTCAATCCATGGAAGACAGAAACCCATCTTGTCTAACTATCACCCACACACTTTTCTAGGCAAGAAAGGCTCTAAAAAGAAGATTGAATCATTGTGCTCTCCTGATATGAGAAAGGGTTGAATATTGATCAGAATGCATGAGGAAGCTTTCCCTAAGGCAGCCATCTAGCTTGAGAAAGAAAGGAAAGAAAATTTCTGTTTTAAACATCTTCCTTGAAAAATTGCCAATGTAAATATTCTGAAGGCAATATTTTGAAATGCCATACAACAAAACCATAGTAATTAGTAATTAGAACTAAATTGTGAAATATAGTAAGTAGAAGCAGGAAAATCAGAGAGGGGTATGTTTAGACTTTAAAGAAGAGCAGCTCATCTCTGTAAAAGAAGTGAGGTGCCACTCCACTTTCCCAGGGGTATGTCTCCATGCACCATCCTCTTGCTGTACTACACAGATGATGTCAGAAGGGCCAAACACACCAGTGGTTCATCAGACTCCAGAAGCAGCTGATGTGAAGGCTGAGTACCATTTCCCTCTAACCTGAAAAGGCAACTCTCCCAGGGGTTTTGCAGGATACACGGTCATCCTGTTCACCAGAGCCTCAACCCTGGTGCAAGACAGGAAATAAGTTTGATTGGACCGTAAGAGGCAGATTTCCCAGATAGAAAGGTTCCAAAATAAAAAGGACTTCCAAGCAGAAGGGCATGTGTGCATGCCTGTCCTGTGATGGCTGCTGTGCTTCAGTCCTGCTGGATTTACCAACCAGAATTTCAGAGCAGGATGAAATCTTGGTTTAAATTTCTGGTTTAAACACACAAAGATCACAGCACCCTGAAACAACTAACAGAAGTGGAATACAAAAAGGGAGATGTGAGGAGGTCGTGGAAATAAGTGAATGAAAGATAAGATACTGAAATTGTTTGATGTGTTTTAAACTGTTTTTGTTTGGCTATGTTAGTTTAATGTGTCAGTGTTATGTAGTGTTTTTGTATTGTATTGTATTGTTCTTTTTTTTGTAGTGTTGTGTTTAAATTGTTGGAAAAGTAATAAATATTATTTTTCAAAAAAAAAAAAAAGATCACAGCACCAAGCCGGGCTCATGAAGGAGGGGAGGCATACAGACCATTCCTTCCTAAACCATTGTCTTTTACAGAACTCAGATCACAGTATTTTGTACACATGTATATATGTGACAGTTATTTTCTAGCTAGTACATCCATTGATGCAGCAATTGCTGTAGGAAATATGGTTGTAAAACTTTCACATATATTCATCCTAAAAAAAAAATCACATCATGCTTCAGAAGTTTAGGTAGTCAGCCCAATAATTGTTTAAACAATTGCATCCTTCTACAGAAAACGTATTTCTGATAGTTTCTAATCAATCACATGCACTAAAATTCTTGCTAGTTGAGATTAATTTGTCATTTCCCTCTTTTTATTTTTTAGGTACTACATGAGGAGACCACAGTCCCAGGAACTGATTTGAAACTGTCTTATTTAAGCTCCAGAGCTGCAGGGTATAAATCCGTTCTTAAGATCACCATGACGCAGTCAGTGATACCATTTAACTTAATGAAGGTTCATCTCATGGTGGCAGTGGTGGGAAGACTTTTCCAAAAATGGTTCCCTGCATCCCCAAATTTGGCTTACACATTCATATGGGATAAAACTGACGCGTATAACCAAAAGGTCTATGGTTTATCTGAAGCTGTTGGTAGGTCTTATTTGTGTTATTATGGGTTTTGTTTGCTTGTTTGCATTATCTAGAAAACATAGAATAATATTTAATAATGAAGATATACGAGAAGTTCAGTATGCTGTGTAGAATGAATTTAAACTTATAACTGTTAACAATTACTGTTACAACAGCTTACTATTAACAGTAAATTGTTGTAAGCTGACTTGAGGGCTCTTCTTAGAGTTGAAATGTGGTATAGACATATTTTTTCATTTTTATAAAAAGAATGGAACTGTAAAATCACAAAGGAATTACACTTCGTTTGTAATTATCACATCTAACCAAACTAGTACCTGGAAGTAACAAATTGTGAGGACTGTGTTGATCAGGTCTGAGACAGACTTAAGATGGGGGAAATAGTTGCACCATCATTTTCGCAGAAAAAGTCTTGGACTGCCTGTGGTGCTTTCAAAAAACAAAATGATTTTAATTGCCTTAAATTGCTATTAAACATCTGATGTTTTTCAACAACTCAAGGTTTTAAATTATTTCAAGTGAGCATCAATATATCATGTGTATATAGAGCTTCAAGCTTTAATCAGTCAGTACAATTAATTGACTGAAACTTCAGTCACAGATTAAAATTTGCTCCCTGAATAATTGCTAGAGTTGACAAAACACAGTACAGGGGACTCCTGAACTTATTCTACCCATGCAGGCTATACAGGTGTGTCACCTCCATCCCTGCAAAAGATTTGTTGAAAATTATAAATATATATTTTCTAGATTGTATCTAACACTAACCCAGAGGAAAAACTGATATTCTAAGTGTGTTGTGTTAACATGCCAAGAAACCTCCCTGTAATTGGAAACCCTGTTCAGTGAAAGTACGTAGAACCTGTCTTCAGGTATCTAGAGAGGAAGGGTAGTTTAAAAATAAATAAATAATTTTATTTTTAATTGCAGTATCTGTAGGTTATGAATATGAATCTTGTTTGGATCTAACACTGTGGGAAAAACGGACAGCTATTTTACAAGGCTATGAATTGGATGCCTCCAACATGGGGGGCTGGACCCTAGATAAGCATCACGTCCTGGATGTTCAGAATGGTAAGTCTCCATTTTATTTTAATATTCTTTTTTCCTGGACTCATACTGACTATGTAATTAATTCATTGTCTGTCAAACAAAATTTATGAGTAATACGCATTCATGACTATCCTAGAATTATTCTTTAATTTGAATTAATGTCAAATTTATAAGCATAGCTTCAGTCCATGCCAACACCAGGAAATGTTTTCCTCTTCATACTACATAAAAGCATTATGCTGTGCCTAGTCTCCCCCCACCAGATGTGTTTCCATGGAACTGTGTCAAGTACAGCTAGCATTATTGCTCCTCTATTGCCTCACTATATTTCTATGCAAATAAATAAGTGTTTCCTAAGCCTCTCATTGTCAATTCGAATATTTGGTGGGGAAATGTATTTTATACAAATATGTTATTGGGGGAGGGGGAGGTTTTTAGGGTGGCGCTGTGGGTTAAACCACAGAGCCTAGGGCTTGCCGATCAGAAGATCGGCAGTTCGAATCCCCGTGACGGGGTGAGCTCCCGTTGCTCGGTCCCTGCTCCTGCCAACCTAGCAGTTCGAAAGCACATCAAAGTGCAAGTAGATAAATAGGTACCGCTCCGGCGGGAAGGTAAACGGCATTTCCATGCACTGCTCTGGTTCTCTAGAAGCGGCTTAGTCATGCTGGCCACATGACCCGGAAGCTGTACGCCGGCTCCCTCGGCCAGTAAAGCGAGATAAGGGCCGCAACCCCAGAGTCGTCCACGACTGGACCTAATGGTCAGGGGTCCCTTTACCTTTACCTATGCAGGAAATAGACACCATTCCTACTCGTCTCCAATACCAATTCCTTTCAGAGCTAAAAAGAATCAGATATGGCGCTAGCACATGTCATTAAGTTGCTCCCCCCCTTCTGAATTCTGCTGCGTACCTGAGGCTCACTTCCAAAAACTTCATACATTTTCCTTCCATTTCTGGTTCCTTGTAGTGGTTCTTCCCTGCTTCATTAACTTTCCTTTACTCATTTTTACATATCTTTATTCTTTAATTCCAACTATTCTTTTATTCTTTTACTTCTTTTAAATCTCTAGTATTTACTGCATTCCCCCCCCTTAAATCTCTGATAAAAATCCATGTTTCAAAAAAAGGAAAAGGAAAACCCATGTTTCCTTCCCATAGTTCTCTGCTTGACCTGCTTTATCCAACCTTTTTCTTCTCTGCCATCACTAATGATGATGTTGTTGTTGTTTAGCAGCTAAACTGTGATCCTAAGTACACTTACTCAGGCACAAGCTCCCTTTTCACTTGTGGTTTTCAAGTAAATATGTCTGATTTACTGGAGAGCTTTATTGTTTCAATTAAACAGTTTGCTTGATGCCCCATGAAGCTTCTTCATTCAAACAGTTTATGCTTAAATATATTGGGACTTCCATAGCAGTATGACTCCAGCTACAACTGCAATATAGCAACATGTATATTTCCTTCCATATTATGAAACACATTACAAGTTGCATGGAGGAAATATTTCTCCTGTCATTGGAACGCTGCCAGTTTTAGAGTGATATGTGCCTGCCATTTAACTGCAGGCGGCAATGACACACAGGTGCTTAGTAAAGGTGACTAATGACACTCATGTTGACTGGAAGTTATGTAATGGAAGGAAAGAAATGATCTCAGATTTAAGATAGGCAAAGACCTATCTTAGAAAGGAGGAGGCCAGGATGCAGAATGTTATGGAAGCCAGAGGACACAGAAATGATGTCTAAGGACTAGTTAACAAGATCATGTTTCTTGGTATGTAATTCTAGCTATTATGGGATTAGTTACAGAGAGACTTCTTTTCATGTGAATATGGTACATTTCACTGGGAGGCAAGGGTTAATAAGTGTACTGCCATTGAATGCCAATTCAACTTATCATGGGAACTGGCAGAAAGCAAGTAAGCACTGAGATAATTATGTGTACATTCATTTTCCTCATTTTGTTGTTCAGTAGTTTCTGATCGTAAGGTGAGTCAGCTATGCTCCTAAATTTATGCTCAGGAGACTGTTTGACAAGTAATGACTTTTCAAAGTGATGCCTGTCTAATTGAATAAATGAAGTGGCTAGTTGTAATGACAGGGTGGATGAGCTGGGGAAATTTATTCACATGGGAGCAAAGACAGTGACAGGTGTTTATACGGACACCCTGAATCACTGCAATAAATATTCTAATGTTCATCTTTCCCCCTGTGGTAATAGAAGAGAGATGCGAAAGGGCAATTTTTCAAAGTAATGACAGAATAAATCAGGTACCATAGTGCTGAGTGCTGACTTGTATGATACCTCTGATGAAAATTATAGAACTCAGCTATTTCAGCAAAATTATGGTTTCCTGATTGTCATAAATGATGTGATCATAGGAAGGGGATTTCAGATTCCATTAGCGCATTCTCGTTCCAACTTTTCTTGGGGAAATGTAATCCATGTGCTGTTATGATGCAGCCTCATTTACATGGCTTTTCTTTTATATTTCATAAGCCATTTTCATTTTCTCTTATTTCATAATGTTGTCCGTCCTCTGGTATACCTCTCTCAGATTGCATGGCATTAGAAAAGTAATTGGCACAGCCCAAGGAACATGTTCTGTTTATGGAAAATATTTACCCATTGAAATTCAACTTAAAAGTAATCTAGGGTGGAGAAAGCTGTCATAGAACTTCCTAAATGTATTTTAACAGTTATTGTGGGACAAAAATAAATTCATTAGTACTGTTATCTTTGAAATATTGTACACTTGATCAATAAAGCAAGTATTGCTATACAGTACAAAGTGACATGTGGTTTGCATGGATTATAACACATTGAGATTTACTGTGGAATAAGTGTAACAGTAATAGCAGACAGCTCTCACAGCAGACCTTGACTGAGTCATTAATCAGGATAATAATGAGGATAGTGGCAATGTTTGAACAAAATATAGTTGTAACCGTGGAAGCCTAATATTAGGCACATATATTGCTTCCCCACATTTCCTGTGAAGGCCATAAAAATGATCCTGGAGAAATGCTTCGTCTTTTCCCAGTGATTCTTGCCCAAACATTTTTGTTGTGTTTGACATATGAGTACAGAACTGCAGATACATTACAGAGCCGGGCTCTGCTAGCAAAGACAACTTATTCTTTTGCGTAAAATAATACCATTTGACAATGGGAAATTGAGGCTGTCAGAAAACTTATTTACAATAATAGTTTACTGGTATAATGTTGTGGGTGTGTGATGCGTAACAGGACATATGTAAGCAATTTATTCTAACAGTACAGAATAAACGAACAGGAATGCATCATTCCAAACTAATGTTCACCCAAATGCAACTGAGAAAAATGCACATGCAAATGGGTACCATGTATGTTTCCCAGAGCCAAAAAATCCAGTTTGGGTGATTGTCAAGTCAAGTGGCTTTGAATAGTATGAGTTGCCTGCTTGGGAGAGAGGAGAAGGAACATAGAACCAGTATTTAGGTCAGAGAGCAATTTTTTATGGCAATCCAGTGGGGGGTTGCACAGGAACAGCTCAGCTTCTCAGCCATGAGAAGCACATGCACAGCACCCATTTGTATATCATTGCTCCCTATTGGATTGCCCCAAAGTAACTGTTGCAAACACGAGTTCTGCCTATTTCTACTTTTCCAGATGTATCCTTCTTTTAAGCATTTGCCAACTTTTCATAGAAGTTTGTTATTAAAAACATCACTGTTATCTTATATACTTTTTTTCTCTTGCTGTGGTTGCTCTGATTACCTTCTGAGCTGATTGTAAATATGAATAGTGATATTTTGATCCTTTTTCACAAAGAGTTTCATTCAGTGGGTGGGATTGAAATGGATGGCCACATGTGCAACAGACTTCTAAAGTGCCACTTCCAGATAGCAGCTTCTCTTGAATTTCAGGAGAACCAGCGTGGTGGTCATTGTCCTCTCTCTTGATCTTGGCACCTTTGAAATATAGTCCCAGTGTGGAATATTAAATGTATTTAGTGTTTTCTGATCAAAATTTGTAACTGACAAAAATACTCCACTGATGTAGGAAACCATATTTGTGTTTTCTCCAGGAATCCTCTACAAAGGCAATGGGGAAAATCAGTTCATCTCTCAGCAGCCACCAGTTGTCAGTAGTATAATGGGCAATGGTCGACGACGTAGCATTTCTTGCCCAAGTTGCAATGGTCAAGCAGACGGCAATAAGCTTTTGGCTCCCGTTGCCTTAGCTTGTGGTATTGATGGAAGCCTGTACGTAGGGGATTTTAACTATGTTCGACGGATATTCCCATCTGGAAATGTAACAAGTGTTCTTGAACTAAGGTATATCTTTACCTACTCCTAAAAAATTTGGTTTTGAGATTATGTGATGAATCAGTCATTTTATGATACCATGTTTCCATATACACCTGAACACTGTAATAAAAATGCAAATGCTTTAAAAATAATATTTTAAAATGAGGTTGAAGAAAGATGGGACATTTTCTCAAGCCATTTACTCATGGAGATAGCTGTCAAAATATCTCAGCTATTCAGATGATAAAAAATGACTGAATGGAATTACAATCAGCAACCTTATCAGCACCATTACCTATTTACTGTTCCCTCTTTTAACAACTTTTCATCTAACTTTTTTTCTAATACTGTTTTTTTTGCTCTTCCTTTCCTTGCCTTCCCACCAAGAAATAAAGATTTTAGACATAGGTAAGCATTTTAAGCATGTTCGTACTTTTTGTTCAAAGTGTTCTTTCCTTTAAAAAAGAATGAACAAATAAATTCAATAGATTGAAGTGCTATAAAAATTGTTATGATCATAAGGAAGGAGTGCTCTATAAAAATGACTATTTTTGCCTTAAATCGTAGAGAGGTGTAAGTTTGGAAGATTGCTACTATTCAACATAACCCAAATTCTTTCCCCGTCCTAGTTAAAATAGTTATATTTTATCATAAGGTATCCCAGGAAAGTCATTTAAAGGATAGGGTATAAATGTCTGAAATGACTAGATAAACAAATAAAAACATTGCTTGCTCCCCATCACTTTTTGTTTTCCATTTCCAGCCTGTCTGTAAGGTATTGCTCATATTTTTCCTCCTTGATGTGCTTATGTAATCCCTGCCTCACTCATTCACCAACATCCTCTCCTTTTCATTGTTCTATCCTTGCCCTGAATGCCACAGACAGAACTTTCATTTTGTCTTTGCATCACCTGAAATGCTGTGTGTTTCAGTGGAGTCAATTCAAACATTCAGCTGCCAGGTTTATAATAACCAATGATACAGAAATCCAGTGATGGGCATGTTATGTGTGCAGCATGCCTGCGCCACTTAGCAGTGGAGAACAAAACCAGCTATGTGGCTCAATGGCAGAACAATCCCTGGCATCTCCAGGTAGCGCTAAGGAAGACTCGTATCTCAGATTCCAGAGAGAGAGCATCAGTCACTGCAGACAAACACATTAGCCGAGGTCTAACTCAGTATAGATAAATAGTAGATAAATAGGTACTGCTCTGGCGGGAAGGTAAACGGCGTTTCCGTGTGCTCCTCTGGTTTGCCAGAAGCGGCTTAGTCATTCTGGCCACATGACCTGGAAGCTGTACGCCGGCTCCCTTGACCAATAAAGCGAGATGGGCGCTGCAACCCCAGAGTCGACCACGACTGGACCTAATGGTCAGGGGTCCCTTTACCTTTAACTCAGTATAGGGACGCGGGTGGCGCTGTGGGTTAAACCACAGAGCCTAGGACTTGACGATATCAGAAGGTTGGCGGTTTGAATCCCCGTGACGGGGTGAGCTCCTGTTGCTCAGTCCCTGCTTCTGCCAACCTAGCAGTTCGAAAGCACGTCAAAGTGCAAGTAGATAAATAGGTACTGCTCCGGTGGGAAGGTAAACGGCGTTTCTGTGCGCTGCTTTGGTTCGCCAGAAGCGGCTTAGTCATGCTGGCCATATGACCCGGAAGCTGTACGCCAGCTCCCTTGGCCAATAAAGCGAGATGAGCGCCGCAACCCCAGAGTCAGCCACGACTGGACCTAATGGTCAGGGGTCCCTTTACCTTTAACTCAGTATATGACATGGCAACATCCTATCTTCATAAGAGCAAAGTGTAGATGATTCACACTGAATTACGGCTAGGCATATCTTTAAAGAGGAGGGTGATAAAACAGCATGGACAGCGCTTTGCTTTCTGTTCTGTGATCACAGTGACTGCCACTAGCTAGAATGAAGTGGGCAGAGTTCAGTCTGAAATTATTTGCTAGACACATGCATTACATCACTGCTGTGTGCCACAGCTGCTAAATGTGTCAGGCAAAATGCAGGGTGACATTAAGAAACCCCCCTTATTATCATGCATGCTTCATCTTTATTTTTGGTCTTTCTCCCCCTCTTACACAAATCCCCAGAGACCTACATTTTATTATATTACGTCTGGTTTCTGTTGAAATTCACTCGGGCTTCTGGTTCTACTGCCTCATGTGTGTTTTCTTCCTTAACTGTGAAAGGTTTTTTATATTTCAGAATTAATGTTTCACATATGTTGCTTTGTGTAGTGTCGGCAAGTAGCATTTTCTCCATGACTAAATATAATATGCACCCTTATTTTAAATTATAAGCATAGCTGTCAGCTGTTCTCATATCATTCTGAAGGTTCATTATTGCTTTAAAAAAAACAACAACCAGTGCCCTCTGTCCATTGAAACCAGCTGATGCTTTAACAATCATTAGATAGAATACTTTGTAAATTCACATTTTAATATTATACCAAATGCAAAATATGACATGCATTCAAAAGTTGTTACACATGGCTCCATTCTGTTGTTCATCTGTTGCTAAGCATATTGGGGAATTAAGAACATATGTTAAGTCATACCCATTTTCTGTGATTTAACTATATTATACAGCACTCGTACTCTCAAATACTGGAATAGGGAAAGTGAATGTGTGATCCATATATCATTCTTCTGGAGTAATCCACTTGTCTTTAGTGGGGAAAGTCTTTAGCCTTTGGAGAACTTCAGGCAAAAATAGTTGCATGTTCAATGTTATATGAGTTGCACTTCCTGGATAGACTAGTGTGGTTCTGCTACAAAGGACATTTCTAGAGGGAAGCAGGCAATTGTGTATTAATGTTGAGTTCAACATCTTTGAGATTAGTCTACTACTACAGAGATTCCCTAGAGAAATACAAAGATGTATAAAGAGCTGCAGAGGCAACTGCAGTAGCAGAGACTGGATATTTTTCTGTCTATGAAGGATTTTTACTACACCAAGTATGCCCTGTAATGCCTACATTAAGGTAAAGATTTTGTTTCAATAGAAAGAAGGGAATATCCCATGTTAGTCAAAAACAGCCATTTTACAGCCAGCCGAGATTATTATTGTCGATCTCTAGAGCGCAAAGTCTTTGAAGTCTCCTGAGTTGAGGTTATTTTCAGTGCCGTGGATTCTCATGGAGCATGCTAATGATTATTCTTCAGAGATTCATCTACCTTGTGCGGGGCAGGCAATAGCACAGCTAGTGTCATTTTCAAAATTGTACTAAAATGATTTCTCTACTCATGTTAGAAATTTGTACTTGTCAGGAGCCTCCACTAGAATTATCCACACATTTTCATTGATTTAATAATCCTAATGGCAAAGAAATCAGATGACTTGTTCATTCAGCATTCATCCTCATATGCTGGTATAAAGCTTACACAGTGGTTAGACTATGTCCCGTCTTTATTGAGCATTTGTTCTTAATTGCTTACAGGGCAGTTATATAACTATGAACATTGATCATTTGACATCTTTCCCCAACCAAGGCTGAGGTAGTAAACTAATTCCTCAGCTGTACCTTTTCATGATGCACGTGGGACTCCAGATTATTGAATGCTCTGCTGTATAGAAATTTCCCCCACGTAGAAACATAACATGTTAGGGAGACAGGTTCTAGTTTAGTTTTGTCCCTGACATCGTGTTTTCTTTGTGCGGTTTTTTTTGGCAGGGGAGCAGGATACGGCATTCACTCATGTAGGTCTCTACCTAAAGCTGTACAGACCATTTCTACCATTTAAGTTAAAATTTCTCCACCTATAAAACCCCAAAGATAACTTTCCTTACATTAATATACTATTTGGGGCCGTTCTTTTTCACCATGCAAATAGTAAATTGGGTGTGTATGTTGC
Organism: Podarcis liolepis; assembly: GCF_965112155.1. Taxonomy (NCBI): domain Eukaryota; kingdom Metazoa; phylum Chordata; class Lepidosauria; order Squamata; family Lacertidae; genus Podarcis; species Podarcis liolepis. The sequence goes on from NC_139564.1 coordinate 50,241,818, forward strand.
GTGTTCACTTTCTCCTTTTATCAATGATGGAGTACATTGGTTAAAAATCCAACCAACCACAATATACTGCAAATTATGTTTTAAGCTTTAATTTCAAACTGTTCATCATTCTATAACCAAACTAATTGCCCTGAAACTTATCCAAAGTTGGATTTTATATAAAGATTTTTTTATGCCAATAATTAAAGCACTATCAATACACCTGGTGCTGTTCAAAAAAAGAATTGCATATAACAAATAAGCACATTAATGAACAGAGATTAAAAGTACATATATAAAAAGGCACATATATCTTTTCAAATCTATTATTACCATCATAGTTTAGGTTCAGGGTTGCACAAAAACCTCTTTTAAGTTACATGGCTAGTTCTCAGAAATAGAGAAAAGCTAAATCTAGTTAACAGAGCATTCAGAAGTTTAAAAAAGGCAAATAAAAACCCTTTTCCTGCTCAGTTGACTACTTCCTAGTCGTGAAGCTCTGCAGCACCCCCTAGCCTCCGTATCCAGTGCAGTGGAACCAGTCGCACTGCCCTAAATTTCCCTCTGCTTTGGACCAGGTTACCTGACAATCAACTCCACCACTTGCTTGGGTCCTAAAGTCATCTACATAGAGGTGCTTCTTCAAGTTCCCATGCTAAATGTGATGAGGTAGAGATAGGACTTTTTTGTGGTGGCTCCCTAGTAATTGAATAACCTACCTAAAGGGGCTCACCAGTTTAGTGCCAGGTGAAGACCTTTATGGTTTCCTGGGCTTTTCAGTCTTTAAAAATGTTTAGTGGTTTTAGCTCTTTCACAGTATTGTTATACCATGTTGCTTATTTTATTTTGTGCCTATTCTGTTGCTGTTTTATTTTGTTTTGGATGTTACATTGCTTTAGTTGTATACTTCAGAAATGTCTGTGCTTCAAGATATAATTTGTTCACAACTTGTTTATGTTGGCCTCGGTTGCCTTTTGCAAACAGAAGTACATTAGCACTGTGTTATATTTATGAAATACGAGGCACTACGTTTTGTGAACAGATGCTCAGATATCACCAAGATTGGTAGGTACATTTTAGCACTGCATTTGCAAACACATTAGAGATGCAACTGACTGCCGTGGCGCTTGGGCTCTGTGTGTTAGCAGGCACTAGCACTGCCATCTATATATTCATTTCAGTTCTGAGCACCATAACTCAGATCCTCTGTCATAGATGCAACTAATTAAGCTTCTGGATTGTATCTTTGAGCAACAAATGTATTCTCTAGAGCTACTCATTCCATAGGAGAGAAATGTTTCAGTTGTATAAGGTTTATGGTGTCATGTGCTCTATGTTTTCTGAAAAGTGGCTTTATTTCATAGAAGGATGGTCCAGCATATTCGGTAGTTTTATGTGAAGGTTTGCAATGATTTAAGGTGACTTAAGACAAGAAACTGAACTACTTCTAAAACATGCCATCTGACCTGTTAAATCACATCCAGTAATCACATGCCTTCCAATCAGTAGCATGAACAGTCTCTTCTGTTTATGAATATTATGCATCATGTACTCAAGTGGCCTAGATTACTTGAAATAATATAGTTAGTGACATAGGTGCAATTTGAAAAACATAGGCTGTAGAGTGATCTAATCCAGTGCTGTTGATTTGAAGGTAATACTCAAAATGACGTTTGCACATTTACATAATTAAAAGGAACCAAAACGGTGTTTATTCTATTACCTTTCCGCAAGGTGGAAGAATCCATACATCAACACTCCTCACGTCTTTTAAATATATGTATTTATTTGACTGTTTCTCAATTGCAAAGCAACAATACACTAACCAACTTTTAACTAACCAACATTACACTTAGGTAAATGTAAAGGGACCCCTGACCATTAGATCCAGTAGTGGCCGACTCTGGGGTTGCGGCACTCATCTCGCTTTATTGGCCAAGGGAGCCGGCGTACAGCTTCCGCGTCATGTGGCCAGCATGACTAAGCCGCTTCTGGCAAACCAGAGCAGCGCATGGAAATGCTGTTTACCTTCCCACCGGAGTGGTACCTATTTATCTACTTGCACTTTGACGTGCTTTCGAACTGCTAGGTTGGCAGGAGCTAGGACCGAGCAACGGGAGCTCACCCTGTTGCGGGGATTCAAACTGCCGACCTTCTGATCGGCAAGTCCTAGAATCTGTGGTTTAACCCACAGCACCACCCGCGTCCCTTCATTAAACACTTACTTCAAACAAAACCACTGATTTTCGCTTACACATTCTCTTTTCAGAGTCAGCAGAGTTCACACATAACATACAATGTGTTTAAAACAACAGCAGCACACCAGCACTTTCTGTTCCCCCTCCCACCCTTGAAAATACTTTGCAGAAAGTAAGAAGCAAGCATACCATGTTTTTATTGGGCCTTTTTGATACCATTATGACTAGGGGTGAAGTGAGATGGACACTGCAGTGCAGTAAAAATGGTTTGAACACAGATTTGCTGCATTCAGAGCTGTTGGTCCCCAAGACTAAGAATGTGTGTTAAGATCACTTCCACCACACTCAGCTATGGCTGCCTTCTTCACTCTAACTTTTGAATGGCAACAGGGGTTGCTTCCTTCAATTATTTGCTTTCTAAGTCCAACTGATAGACTGTCTTTTGAAATGTAATAGTGAATATTGCTTACTGTGCTAAAACGTGTTGTTTCCCTTTCTGCAGCAGTAACCCGGCTCATAGATACTACCTTGCAACTGACCCAGTCACAGGAGAATTGTATGTTTCTGACACCAACACACGAAGGATTTACCGTCCAAAGTCACTCACTGGGGCAAAGGACTTGACAAAAAATGCTGAAGTGGTAGCAGGAACTGGGGAGCAGTGCCTTCCATTTGACGAAGCCAGATGTGGTGATGGTGGCAAGGCTGTAGAAGCGACACTCATGAGCCCCAAAGGTGGAGGAAACTGTCAATTTATGAAGAGCAAAACACAGTTCAGTCAGCAAACACAAGAGCATTTCATGCTATCTAGTTATTTATTCAGTGTTTCAAAAAGCTTGTTTTCAGTTTGTGAATGGCAAAGCTATCCAAAAGTATAACTACAAAAAGTGAGGTTTTTAGTTCCCCATCCCCACTGAACATTAGTGATTTATTATAATTCATTATAAATATTTTTTCACATTCTAGTTATGCCACAAAGACTTCATACTGAGCAAATTGCAAAGGGTCCAGTCCAGAAGCAATATTTAAATGAGTCCATTAGGAGCAGTGCTTGTTGGATTTCACCCCCCACATGCAGAATGTTTTCCTTTCATACATGTTGTTCTAATGTACTAGCTATGTTTAATAAAGTACCATACATTAATATCTAAATTTTAACCAGTTAAACCTCATGAGGTTGCATGTGATGTTTAAAACCTGTCATTTTTGTTAATATTTTCAGACAAATTTTCTGGCTTTGTGGGAAAAGATGAACAAACAGAGCAGGAAAACAGGTTGAATAGTTTTGATCAAAAACAAGTAACAAGCTCTTGGTGTTGTGTTGTGTTTCTTTATCCAAGGAGTGGCAGTAGACAAAAATGGATTAATCTACTTTGTTGATGGGACTATGATCAGGAAAGTGGACCAGAATGGAATCATATCAACATTACTTGGCTCAAATGATCTGACTTCAGCTAGACCTTTAACATGTGATACCAGCATGCACATCAGTCAGGTATTTTAAAAAAACAGGTCTATTTGTTGTTTTAGGGGGACCATGATAGAAGTTTATAAAATCATGCATGGCATAGAGAAAGTAGATAGAGGAAAGTTGTTCTCCCTCTCATAATACTAGAACTCATGGATATCCAGTGATGCTGAATGTTGGGAGATACAAGACAGATAAAAAGAAAGTACTTCTAAACGCAGCACACTTCCTCCCACAGGAGGTGGTGACTGCAACCAACCGAGATTGCCTTAACAGAGGACTAAAATTCATGGAGGAGAGAGCTATTGATAGCTATTTGTTAGCCATGATAGCTACCGTATTTTTCGCTCTATAAGGCACACCAGACCATAAGACACCCCTAGTTTTTGGAAGAGGAAAACCGGGGGGGGGGGGATTCTGAATCCCAGAAGCCAGGACAGCAAGCGGGATCGCTGTGCTGCGATCCCGCTAGCTATCCCGGCTTCTGGTTTAGCCGCGTGCAGCCTCTCCCCGGCAATGGGAGCTCTCCTCCTCGGGGAAAAGCCCCCAAGAGCTGCACACACGCTCCACGGGGCTTTTTAAAGGGAGCGCTGACCAGAGCCTCCCATGTGCGTTCGCTCCATAAGAGGCACACACATTTCCCCTTACTTTTTAGGAGGGGAAAAGTGCGTCTTATAGAGCGAAAAATACAGTATGTTCTGCCTCCACGGTTGGAGGCAGCAATACTTCATAATACCAGTTGCTGAACACAGGAGGGGAGAATGTTTGAAATCAGTACCGTTGCAGACCCAGGGGCAGTGGAGCCAAGGCTGAGGGCACACAATAAAAACACAAGGCAGCAGTATTGGGATTTAATCAGGCCACAACTTCTATTGATAACAGATGTCAGCAGCTTCTGGAGTAGGCCTTGGGTATGTAGCCTGAAATCAACCAGTGTTACTGCTGTTTGATCAAGGTTAAGGGTCACCTTGCAATGTGCATCACATATAGGAGACCCCCATGATCACTGTTGGGGGGACATTATGGCCCATCAGCCCCCAAGATGGAAGTCTGGATGTGTAGCACCCCAGGCTCCTTTAAGGAGATACTGCATGACAGCAGAGCAAGGAGGGGCATCCCCTGGCCTCCCAGACTGATCAAACCCAATGCATTATCCACCAGGAAGTTATGTTAATTGCTCTGGCGCAGGCAAATCCCTGCAGACAGGCCTAATTGGTCTGCAGGGAGAATTCTTCGCTGGCCCCAAATATGGTGACCCATGCACTTCCATAGCAAGGTCCAGCAAGGTCATGCTCACTTTCCCTCAGGCAGCCCATTAAGCCACATTAACAAGGGACAGAGGGTCGAGAATCCAATGTTGACTGAGGCCTGAGCTTTTATGACCAGAAAGCTGACCAGGAGGAAGTACTCCCTCTGGTCCACTTGCTTGCAATTGACTGCTGAACCTTGCGAGCATGTCCTAGCAGTCACTGAGGCGAGAGGAGACAGAAGCTTCCCCTCCTGCCATGCTGAAGCTGAGGGGAGGAAGTCGCACCCTGCCATGACCGCACCAGGCCATCATGGCCACTCTCCTCAGTGCTGAGGGGGAACAGGGACTTAATTCTGAGTAAACATTCATAGAAAGCGTCCTTTCAAACAGTTAAGATATCATAAATGGGTTGTTTGTTTATGTATTATGTATTTTTCAGATTTTTCCTGGGAAAGTGTAATTCTGGATTAGATGGGGGAAATACAACTGGCAATTTGAGGACATGCATTGTATATATTGTAGCTCCAATCCTAGAATAAGCAGGTGTCTAGAAGCATCCCGAACTGTTTTTTATACTATATCTTCACAATAAGGAGCTTATTCTAAGAACATAAGTATCAGTATTATACACCTAAAAATGTATCTTTATGTCTACATTTACAATAAATTTTAGGGACAGTAGAGAAGACCATAATTATTTACAAGAGGTACAGTCATAAAATACAAGTGGAGCAGCAAATATATTAGAAAAGTATTGACATGCTGATGTTTCTAATACCAACTTCTACTAATGCCTCTAGTCTGCAGTTTTGAACTCTGTAATATATTTTTTCAACACCAGATAACTTTTTCTATTGATTTCTATGGTTTCCCCCCAAAGAGACTTGCTATTCTGATAGAAAAATAATAGCAAACATCAATCTGTGTCATATTGGAAAAGATCTTACCTTTATTTAGCATTGACATACTTTATATTTAGAAATATATGATTTCTAAGTGCCAGATTCATCCAGAATTATAGTCGTGACTCAGTCCCATTAAAACCAATGGAACAACTTAGCACAATTAACTTGTGCTGCAATCCTAACACTGCCTACCTGGGAGTAAGCCCCACTGAATTCAGTGGGGCTTACTTCTGAGTAGACATGGTTAGGATTCCACCTTTAGACATGACTAACATTAACTGAATCAGGACCGTTACAAACATGTGCTCTTGGACTAAATGAAATGAAAATAAAAATATTGTTTTTAGCGTTCAGTTTTAGTGTTTCCAGCACTCCAGTTTCCCTGGTTCCATTCCCCCCTGCCCTTTATATTCACCCTAGGGGCAATAATTTAAACTACTGCATTTCCTTTTATATATGTAATTCTATGTAACGTCAGAAAAACAGAGAGCTGTTTCAAAAGTGGTATCTCTAGCACTTGTTCAGTTAGAAAACTATGATTGCTAAAGATAATAATTGGCTAATAAAACACTTTTCCTTTTTTTTAAAGGTGCGTCTGGAGTGGCCAACGGATTTGGCCATCAATCCAATGGATAACTCCATATACGTGTTAGATAACAACGTAGTTCTTCAGATTACTGAAAATCGGCAAGTCCGTATTGCTGCTGGGAGGCCAATGCATTGCCAGGTTCCTGGAGTGGAGTACACAGTGGGGAAACATGCTGTACAGACTACTTTAGAATCAGCCACAGCAATTGCTGTATCTTACAGTGGAGTGCTTTACATTACAGAAACCGATGAAAAAAAGATTAACAGAATAAGACAAGTCACAACTGATGGAGAGATCTCATTAGTTGCTGGAATACCCTCCGAGTGTGATTGCAAAAATGATGTTAACTGTGACTGCTACCAAAATGGTGATGGTTATGCTAAAGATGCCAAACTTAATGCCCCATCTTCTTTAGCTGCCTCACCTGATGGAACGCTGTACATTGCTGATCTTGGAAATATTCGGATACGAGCTGTGTCAAAGAACAAACCGTTGCTGACTTCAATGAATTTTTATGAAGTTGCCTCTCCAACCGATCAGGAACTCTACATCTTTGATGTCAACGGCACCCATCAGTACACAATGAGTTTAGTCACAGGAGACTATCTGTACAATTTTAGCTACAGTAACGACAACGACATCACGGCTGTAACTGACAGCAATGGAAATACGCTTCGTATAAGGCGAGATCCCAACCGGATGCCAGTGAGGGTGGTATCTCCTGACAACCAAGTTATCTGGCTAACTATAGGAACCAATGGATGTCTAAAAAGCATGACAGCCCAAGGGCAGGAGCTAGTCTTGTTTACCTATCATGGCAACAGTGGACTCCTAGCAACGAAAAGTGATGAGACTGGATGGACAACTTTTTTCGAGTAAGTAACACAAAATCATATACTGTTTTTAGGAGGCATGCTTGGCTTCGTAGTATTGTGAGGGGAAGAGAGGGGGGATCATTCTGTCTGACAATTAGAAGAGTGCAGCGTTGAAATAGCTATGGGGTCCTCTGCCTTGTCTTGACATTCCCCCTTTGTCATATCTGCATTATTTATTTTTCCAACTCTGTGCTACAAAGCTTGTTTGTAGCTCTTTTTCTCCTTGCCAGCTTGTTGATATTACATCAGGGTCATTAACATGGCACCCAAGGGTGCACCTGCAGAAGCCTTTGCCCACTAGGTCCCTTCCCCACCGAAGGGACCCCAACCGGATGGGGCCTAGCAAAAAACATTCCACTGTAGCCAATAGAGTAGGTTGCAGAGTGTGTAGCGGCCACGTCAGTTTCTTCAGTTTGCAAATGTACCCATGGATTCAAAAGATTTTCTGACCCCTAAACTGTTTAGTAGTGTTCATTGTGATCACTTCTGGCCACTCTCCATCTCATTAGAGGTGCAAGAGTAGCAGAAGCTGTTTAATGGAAATGAATACTGAATTCAAATAAAAGTAGCACCAAGTTGCACAAAACCGCTGGCATACAAAATGTATTTTTATAATGATTTACAAATGAAAGGATTATGATGGTAGGTTTAGTCCCAATGCATTAGTGCACACCTGATGTATTGTACTGCATGTTGTACATCATTGCATATCTTTTTCTTTTTCTGGCCCTGCCAAAAGTACGTAGCAACATAATGATGAGAGATTATTCAGCCTGGGGCAATAAATGTACTTCTTATTCTTCAAGAGTTATAAATGTTTTTTCTGTTGCTGAATGGTAAAATCCCAAGTTAATAGCAAATGGGAATCCTTCTCCAGTGGGAATAAATATATAGCCGTTGGATATGTTAAGGTTATAAAAGATTTCATCAATTTTGTTGGAAGCACCATATTTTTAAGTGTGTGCGTGTGCGTGAGTTTGTGTGTTTGTGTTTGAAAACAACAAACCGTAGCCGTAAGAATTAATGTGGGATTTGAGGTTTACCAAATCTGACATTCCTGCACAATGTTCATTGATTTCAATGTTGTCAAGACTAATTGAAAAAAAGTGGCCACTCTGAGGGCACAGGGCTGTATAAATGTTATGGGTCCATTAGAATGACCAACAATGTTAAAAAAATAGCTCAAAACTAAGGATACTTTTTCATTAGCTTGTGGCTTTTCTGTTTAAATAATTTAAATCTGGTGTGCTTTGTTTATCGCATCCCAGTAAATAAGGTTTAATTGTTTTTATGTACCCAATAACCCTGTCTTCCAGCTTGTGAGTTGGACCAGGTGGGGAATGAAAGAGAGGGAAATGCATTTCCAGAACAAATGTGTCTGCTGAGGACAGCTGGCATCTTTAGCACACTGGCATTCATTCTGCCTGGTAGAGACCCCAGCGTTTTATTTCTAGCAGTAATTTCTCCTCATGTTTCTTGTAGTTATTGTGTAGCTGTTTTAATCCCATTAGGGAAATAGCTGAGGACTTCTGAATGTACTTTAATGGCTTCTATGTGGCCTTTTAAAAGATTTTATTCAGTATCAAGTGGCTTATATGTCTGCCTTTTTTGAATCTTAGGGAGGATTTACAGCAGTGTGCTTCATGAACTGAATAATTACTTTCTGGTTGAAGAGCCATTTCAGTTGCCCAGCTTTGTTAAATATAGAACCTCTGGTCTGTGTGAGAGGGATGTTCAATTGCCTGCTGAAAGGCCCTGTTTGATGCCTTAGACCAGCCTCATAACCAGGCTGGTTCATTTCAGCCCATTAGGGTGATACAAAAATGGTAGCTTGTTAACCAGCCTTTGGTCATGTCCGGCAGTTAATACTGTAAGATGTGCTGGGGCAGATGGCACAAAAAATACACTTTGTTGCCCTGCAGTATGTTAAAAGAAATGTCCCTAATCTTGGTGCTCCTTCATATGCTACTACTGCTTGCACTCTGGTTCTTCTGCCTCGTGAAGGATATGAATATTTCAATTGCTGCTTTTCTCGTCAAGATACATAGAGTCACGGTCTTCGCCTTTCCTTGTATTTTGCTGAGAAAAGCAATTCCCAAGAACATCATGTTCCTTCTAGATGGGGGCTTAATACAGTGGTACCTTGGGTTAAGTACTTAATTCGTTCCGGAGGTCCGTTCTTAACCTGAAACTGTTCTTAACCTGAAGCACCACTTTAGCTAAGGGGGCCTCCTGCTGCTGCTGCTTCGCCGCTGAAGCACGATTTCTGTTCTCATCCTGAAGCAAAGTTCTTAACCTGAGGTACTATTGCTGGGTTAGCGGAGTCTGTAACCTGAAGCATATGTAACCTGAAGCATAAGTAAGCCGAGGCACCACTGTACCTCAAATGGGTCATTCAGCCATCACAAATGTGTTGCTGGAAACAGGGTTTTTTATTTTTTAAAAAATGGATTTTCCATGGAAATGGTAAATCCAAATTAAATTGGAGATGGGGTGAGCTAGGGTGGCATTTTATGCTCACATGTGGATGTGTGGGCATGCAGATTCTGTGAAAACCTTCCAAGTTTGAGCAGCCCCAGCGTCCTGTTGCCAACAGTGGCCAGCCCAATGCCTCCTGGGAAGCCCACGACCCAGACATGAAGACGGTTGCTATCTCCCGCTCTGTGCTTCATAGCAATTGGTATTTAGATATTGGTTGGCATCCGTCTTCCTCAGGAGACAACGTGCACACGTGTTTAAAGTACATGACTTCTCCCAAAGAATTCTGGGAATTGTGGTAACACTCTGAGGGGCAAGTTATAGTTCCCAAGATTCTTTTGCTTTAAATGTGCATTGGATCTGCTTTAAATGTATGGTGTGGATCTGCTAAGAGGCTTACAACTATCAGGTTTTGTAGCAGGCAGACCTGTTTCATTGTTTTATGGCTCGTTTGCCACCCTGGACTTCTTTGGGAGGAAAAGCAGAATGTAAATTTAATAAATAAAGAAAATAATTAAAAAAGACACAAACTGAGTGCACATTGTTTGCACATGCTGTCAGTAACCCACGGATCAATCATAGCTCTGGGCATTTTGTATATGCTGGCTTGGATCCTATTATATGTTAAGGAAGTTTCATGGAGGGAAACTTTTGGCCTGCTGCAGCTCCTGAAAAGCTTCTCTGGAGCAATGTGAGATGAGTTGGATTGCTGGGGGAAGGCAGGGGGAGTATTCCTTCCTTGAAGTTCCATATTAAGTTATTCAAGCCCAGTTTTGGGAGATTCCACCTTCCTCCACATTGATCAGGAAAGCTGTGTACACACCATTAATTTACCTGTCAATGAATCCTGGGAACTGTAGTTTATTAAGAATGCTGGGAATAACCATAGGAATAGCCGGGGGGGGGGGGCCAAAAAAGTTCAACAACTTTGGCCCTAACAAAAATCCTGGCTACGCTCATGGGAATAACTACTGAAGTGTTCCCAGGAAGAGAGAAAGAGATGAGTCTCTAACACAGTTGGAGAAGAGGGAAAGCGAAAATTCATGGTAAATCTGAAAAGGCAGCGGAGGAGGATTTAAAGACAGATAATTAGTACTGATCATTGCTTATGTTCTTCTTATGTTCTGGAGAAGTGGTTGATTATAAGGCAGATACTACCCAGAAGCTTACTAACTTAGGTGAATGGAAGGAGGGACTGCTGGGTAAAAGGAATTGTGGGAGAACGCAGGGGATGGAATTAGGTGGGAAAATCTAATTGTACAAAAAGATGGTTCTGAAAGGGCAATTTCCAGATGTCTGCCCAAAAGAATCTGTTGTTTAACAAATGGGTGTCTAGGAACTCAGCTATACAGCTGCAAAAAAAACAAACAAAAAACATTTTAAATGTGTTGTAAAGTGCAGTATACAAATGTGACACTAGATGTGGTTTTTTTATATGTGTGTAGATTCCACCAAGGTTGTGGTGAGATTTGCAGTACTTGTTGGATGAACCTCCTGAAACCTCTGGTTTCTCATATCTAATTAATAGGTGGAACATTGTGGTTTTGATTTAAGTTAGAACCAGAGGAAGGTTGGGCATTTACATTCTGATGTGATCCCATATGAGCTGAATAGCAGGTTGGAGGCTACACCTTGCTTATGCCAGTAGAGGTTTTTTGGCAAGAAACCTACAACTTAGAACCTTTTTCAGCTGTGGGCCAGTCCACCAACCCTCAGACCATGTGGTGGGCCGGACTATATTGGAGGTGGGGGGCGGGAATGAACGAATTCATGTGCCCCACAAATAATCCAGAGATGCATTTTAAATAAAAGAACACATTCTATTCATGTAAAAACACGCTGATTCCCGGACCATCCGTGGGCCTGATTGAGAAGGCGATTGGGCCGCATCTGGCCCCCAGGCCTTAGGTTGCCTACCCCTGACTTAGAATAATAGAATTTGTTGAGTTGGAGGAGACCATGAGGGTCATCTAGTCCAACTTCCTGCAATGCAGAAAGCTTTTGAGCAATGTGGGGCTCAAACCTACAATCCTGAGGTTAAGAGCCTAATGCTTTACCAACTGAGCTATCTCAGCCTGCCCTGTGCTGCAAGATCCTTAATAGCTCACCTTTTCATGCAAATTGAATCTTTTGCACCCGAACGCACACAGTACAGAATCATGCTCTCCTTGAGCTAAAAAACATGCAAAACAAACACTTCTTTCAGGGGGGGAAATGAAGTGCACTGTTTGGCATTGCTAATGTCGTTAAAGCTGTACTTTTTGGATGATTTCTCCCAGCAGCTGCATATAATCAAAATTATGCCAAAATGCCTGTACCTGTGACCCAGAATGAAAATAAAATACAAACTAAATGTTTGACTCCACATGAAAATTCAGTTTAAATATTTAGTCCACTGTAAGAGTCTTAGGAGACTGCCAACAAAGAAATGATAATTCTACCATCTAAAACACTTCCATGAATTCATAAACATTTCAGCTTTAAAGAGTAATGTAAGCAGCGTAGTCAGCATAGGATTTTTGTAGCCACTTACTGACAACCCTTTCCATGTTTGCTGAGAGGTAAGTCCTGTTGTGGCCAGTGGGGCTTACTTCCTGGTAAATACGTTTCGGATTGCAGCTGTTTTTCAAACAGTACCAAGGTTGATTGTGGCAAAACCTCCTTCATATGTCAGATGCAATCAACCAATTGCAGCATCCCTCCCCCCCTTACCTTTCTCCTTACTTTGCCTTTCAGCCTCTCACTGTGCTGTACTTCTCTTCCCCACACCCTTCAGTTCCAAATATTCTCCAGGCTTTTTATCTCTGGCTGTGATCAGGTGCTTTTTTTCCAGCTATGGCTCACCACAGACAGCTTCCCTTCATTTCACCTAGCTGGATAGCTAGTTAGCCTTGAACAAATACATGAATCAGTTTAGTTCAATCAGCTCTATTCTGCAGCATTATATAACTGAAAACTTTGAAAGAGCATGAAAAAAAGACAACTGAGAAAGTTGTGCTCATTTTGCTGCAAAGGCCACCAAGCTCAGCTTTGGTTACTTCATGCTGCAGATGTTTCTGCTTCTGACTCAAAGCAAATGAAGCATTTGCATTATTATACCTCACCTGTGCAACTTTTTTTCTCTAACACACACGCACAAAAGGAACTTCACATAGGCAAAAATGTGATACATGAAAAATTATGTTTGGTAGAGTAGATGCAATTAAATCTGTGATGGTTCGGTCATAATTCTGCAAAGGAATATAAGCTATACAAGAGTTGTCGGGGACTCTGGTGCTGCACTGAAGGTAGTGTTGCATTGAAACACCACACCCAGTGTAGAAAAAGTTTAGAAATACATCTTGCCTTACACTTTTTTACACATCTTGCCCATAACCAGTTATTTATTTGGAGTGTTTTGACCCCCTCTTCAGCCAAAGCAACTTATGCACACACAATTAAAACAGGGCAAGCTTACCAACTAAAACACACAACACAAAAGGGGGTGGGAAGGTGACCAAAGAGGCTGAGGAGCAGGAGTGCCCAGGGGTGGGAGCCTCGGCAGGGGTCCAGCAATGCTCACCCCTGATGCCAGCCCTGTCAGGGAGACTGGGGCTTCTTCATTTGAATGTGGTATCCTACTCAATCTCTTGGATCTCTACTTGCAAAAGATTGTGATTTACAGTTGCAGCATGAGGAAGATGCCATAAGAAACTACACTTCAGCCACATAACTTTCTTCCCACAGTGAGTGCATGGGAGAGTAATGTGTGACTGCAACTCTAACCAAGTTGAGTCTCCCTCCCACAAAAAAGGTAACATCCAAACTGGTAGGGTTAGCCCTTTTTTGTGATGTCTGAGTTCTCTAGGTATTCCTTTTCTCTGATAAGGAATTTCTTGGCAGTCAGTTGAGGTTCCCCCAAAAGACTCACTATAAGTTAGATCCAAAGAGTTGGTGATAAGTTAAAACACACAATTACTTATTAAATTTTCAGCTAAAGCTTTCAAAGACTAGACACTGACACTGTTGTAACTGCTCTGTGGAGTTCTGCTATGAAATACAATACCCTCCCTTGAACTGTGGGACATCCTGAAACCTTAATAGTTGGTTTTTTAAAAAATCACTGCAACTTTCATCCACAAACTTTTAGCACTTGGCTGCTCTTGAAAGGATCTGAGCACAATTATAAAGCCTCCGTTATAAATGCATAGGACTTGGGTATTTTTCTGGCATGCAGAAATCTCCAGGGTGTCATAATGCCAGAATAGTAACACTGCCAAGGGTATGATCAACAGAATCGTCCCTTTCAATATATCAGAGGAATGTGCCAGAGGGAATTCATCTGAAAAGGCTTCAGGGCTTTGAAATACACTTTTTGCCTCCAGTCTGAAATATTGTGGATTTTTTTCTTTCTTTCCAGGGCACATTTTGAACATTTCATTTGAACCTCACAATTCAGGAATGCTGGGGAAAATGTAGGAGGACCCTTTGTGAGACAGTATTTGTACTTAGGATTCTTGATTAGTCAAGGAATAGGGTATGAGAGATTTGCATTTTATTGGTAATCCTCAATAAAATCACAACCAACGGGCTTGCTGGATCCTAACTTGAAGGCAACAGTTTTGATTTTACAGCTCCAGCGCAATGACTATAGGAATAGGATCACTTGATGCTGCTCTGGGGCAAAACTGGCTCTGTTCGTGACTGCAGGCAAAGGAAGTGGAGGGCAGGTCATCAGAAGTGGCAGAGAAAACTCACTCTCTGGGTGGTGTCTCTTCAGGCACTCAGTCTTGGATAGGAGGTGGAAACTTTCCCTCCTAGTGCTTTCTTATTACATTATTTTACAGTAAGATGGTCATTATGGGATAATTATTTAATAACAAATTGCTATTATTATCCACTTGATTACAAATGCACATTTTTAGTATGTGGCGTGGCGTGGCAAGGTAATATATGTCATTTAGCAGCTCTGATTGATTGTGTCATGTCACATTGTTTTTGTGTGTGTTGACCATACAAGCAAATTAAAAGTGGAAGGGAGGGAAGAGGCTGTCATGTTGAGATAAACGATTATGCAAATAAGCCCTCACACAAGCTTTCCCCCCCAATCTCTTTGTTTTTATTTATTTATAAGGTCCATTTGTATACCGCTCCTAATGTAGAAAATCCCGGAGTGGTTCACAAATCAAACTGCCCAATACATTACAAAACCAAAGACCAAAAACCAAAAACAAAACTGTGAAACATCAGCAATTTATAGCATTATGATAGACTTTTACAGTTACACAGAAACAGGCTCATAATTCACCAAACTACATAGTGGATGGCATTGTGGGGCAGAAGTGATTAACTAATGTTCCAACAGGTGAATCACTGTTGCATGCTGGGAAGGGGAAGGGAGATCAAAATGGTGCAAACGTAGCAGCTGAGCCAATCCAGTAGTCCTGCTGCTACAATGAGCCGCCCTCCCCGCTGCCATGCTCCTCTCCACTGGCTGCAGTGACTAAATTGCCAAGAGGGCAGATCAGTGCCTCTACCCCATGCTGCCATGTGGCTACCAACACAAACATATTTAGGCAGATGAAATAACCCAACAAAAGGGAAGGCATCAGTTCATTTGATGAATTTATTTATTCAAAGCTACATGGGATCATAATGACTGGGAGGCAGTTGGGGGGACATTTTTTCAATAAAGAATTAGCGTTGACCCTGTCAAAATCAGAGACCCTGGCCCAGTTTTCACATGCAACAGAATCGGGTGGTAAGCACTGGACTGCACTTCCACTCCCACTCCAAGGGTGACAGGTGGATGCAAGTTGATTTGAATGCTCTCCCCTCTCCCAAAAGGCTTATTCCATGAAGAAAGCACAGGTATCATAGATATCATTCAGCGTAGACTTTTCCCCATGCTATTTTTATCTGAGCATTGAGCTTTTTAATGGGCAGCATTGAAACACAGAAATTCTGCATCATATCCCAAGAGTGTTGCCAGATCAGACTAGACTGAGGATGTATTCTGTAGCTCCTACACTCAATGTGCATCTAGTTGTTCAATTTTCTTGCTGTGCTACTGACTTCACATCCTCAGCTCTGCCCCAAATTTGCAAATGTGCTCTTCTTCAGTGACTGTATTTGTATTTTCTTTCTGTTTTGGTATTCCCTGTTCTACAAGGCTACGATGAACATCAATTAGATCAGTTATTTTTGTGTGAAGCATTATCATTTTACTCTGGCAGGTTAACATTCTTTCTATTCTTTGCAAAGGTTTTATCACATTGCAGAATGCAATGGCTTGCATGAATCATTCAAGGAAAATTGGACTCTTCTTAATTATGTTTTGGCAGCTGTGTTCATAAGAACAAACTTGAAAATCCCACAGTAAAATGATGTTTGGCCTCACTGTCTCTTATGCTGCCATTTCTTCCCCTTTATAATTTCCATTGCTGTGGTAGCTCTGTCTTCAGGTTAGTTTGGAAGAAGTGAGATATATTCATTGTTTCTAAAATAAAAGGATGTGTGAATATAGTAATTGTGTATGCTAAAAGCAAAACTGTTTCTCTAAGCTTTCCATACAAGGAAAATGCCAGGGCGAGGAGAGATTTACTTTGTGATGGACAAATTTAGCTTGTAATAAGAGCAACTGGTTTTACCAGGGCTCTCCAATCACAGCGCTTTGAGGGAGGGATGTTGTTGAAATAAGTAGCTTTGCTCTCCCATTGTTTCTTGCTGTTTTGCCTCTAAGGAGCAGTACCTGGGAATATTTCTGGTGGTGTGTGACATAGAAGCCTGCCTCTTGTTTAACAGAAGAGCTATTTATCTTCTCACATAAACACGTAATAAGCAGGGGCAGAGAGTAAAAAGCATTTGATGTGAAATCAGACATATTTCATAGTTGTCAAATTAAATCTGAGACATATTTCTCCTGTGGTTTCAGGGTGTTCTGAAAATTATTAGAGTACAATGTGAAAGGAAGGAGTATAGATTAGAAAAACTAACAAACTGGGTGAGAATGTAATTTTAAAAGTAAGGAGGATGGACCTCAGAAGGGAGAATTCCAGTAGTTAAGGGAGTAAAAGATCAAATGTTTGAGATCGTGATCATCATTACCACTGACAAGTTGCCCTTGTACAAAAGTCTTGTAGTTAGCAATCAGAAATGGTTTTAAGAAGAGTAAGAAATCAATCTGTGAATGGTTGCTACCTATAAAATAAAGCTCTCACAGAAAAAATAGAGCAGTAAAGGCATAAAAATGACTACAAGTTTAATAAGGTACAACTGCAATATATTTTAAATATTGTGTGACACAATTAAAAATTGAAAGCCTCTTATGAAATGGGATATGTGATTAATGGCTGTGTAAAGCTTTTAGATAAGCCCTAGATGTGCTGCTTGTGGAAATTGTTTGCCATGGGAAAGATTCATATTTGAATGCTTCAGAATGACTTAGTAAGACCTTGAAAAGTTGGGAGTCGATGCTTTTAACACCGAAATGTATCCCTGGAAGTTACAAAGGAATTGTCACATGACACCCTGCCATTGGCTCAAGAAAAATAGGAATTGTTAGTTTCTACAAGAGCAACTTCATAACAGAGTCTGTTCTGAGATTTGACATTTTAAATATGAAAGAAGTAGCATCACCATTTTTTACTCTCTTTGACTTGTTGAGAAAATCTTACCTAGGTTCTGTGGATTGCTGCTACCCATATTGGGTTCCAAAGAAAAGCTGTCTCATTCTCAAAAAGAAATACGAGGATCCTCACATTCGGTTAAGTGTTTGTTACAAGGCAGGATAATATCTGTAATCTCAAGGGTTGGAAACTGGTGTGAGAGCTGCAGAACGGAATGCAGTGTGTCTGTGGGTGTGCAGTGAATGTCCCAATGCTGGCAAGAACCTGAGACAATGGGACCAAGTAGGAGCAATTCATCTGACAGTTTTCTGTAGGACTAGTTGTAGTATTTAAGGCTAAACTTGAAATATAGGAAATGGCCATGAGAAAAAATGGGAATATAAAAGCTGTACTGGGTTTTATGTAGCAAACCCCAATCATTTGCAGATGAGCTACCAGTCTAACCTTGTAAGTTGAATTTGGAATCATACAGAAGATGAGCACAGACCCTGTGAGACTTGCAGGTGAGATGTGCACTTGAATGAGCACACTGAACACTCCAAGTGATGCTCACATGATCACTATGGGACCTTTAAAGTACTTTAGAGTATGTATCTGCTGCAGGTCCTGCAACCAACAGCAAATGTAGGGAAGAAGATGATTAGAGTAAGGGAACATGGTACTTAAGTGTCCATTACCCTACAGAGAGGGAGAATACAGCCATCTCTCAAGTATGCCCACATTTTTGAAATTCCTTATTTTATTTTTAAATCTAATTACATATGTAAGAGCCCCATTATTGTGTTAACAATGTTGTTAATATTCTGTTTAAGACCAGGGAGTTGATAAAGCTCTGCTAGCAGACATTACACAGCTGCTGCTTTCCCCCCAACACAGATATTTACAATGATTTGAATCCCACAACCACTGAAAGTTGCCCACCTTCAGGGCTCTTAAAAGGGACAGAAGCCCTGTTCTGAAGTGAATTTGGTCTCCATCATCTAAGCCAAGGCCAGTTAGAAATATTGTTTGACACTATTATGTATAACTATATGTTGAACAGATCTATGCAGTTGCAAACAGAAGAAATGTGACTGGTACTACAACATTTTATCTATCTATATTTATACTGATCTCAGGTATTCAAGTGCTTGTAGTTACACCGCCGAAACACACATTCAAGAGTACTCAGGGAAAACCTGAGGTTTACAAAAATACCAGAAAAATATTTGGGGGCTAGGTGAACACCCTCTCCCCAAACATCCCAGTGATGGCTAAGTGCCTACAGAATGCTGACTGGCTGTTGTGAAGGAAGAATAGAATGGAGCATCTTGAAAAGATATAAAAAGTGAACTATCACATTGTCTGTATATGCTCTTTGGAAGCTTACACTGAGAAGTTTACATGCTCTCCAGGAACAGAAGTGAGAGCTGCACCTAGAAACCAATGGAAAAATCCAAAATTTTCATGTAGATTGGATTGGGCATTCCACCCACCACAGCCCAAGGAAGACTGAGCTTACTATTTGGATAGGAAAAGCTGACTGCCGCTGGAATCCTGAACAGAAACACTCCACCCCAAAGCATTGTGGCACCCCAGCTTTAGAATTCCCTCCTCACCGAGATGTGGCTGGTGCCAACTCTTTAAAGTCATTTAATGCTAGCTGAAGAAGGGGTTATTCGTCCAGGCTTTTGGTGGAGTTCAGTGGCGCTACTGATGGCTGTTTTAGCTGGCTGGTTGTAATTGTATAATGCATCTGGAAATGTTTTAATTTCTCCCTGTTCTGGAAATACATTTGCAATGCAGAGCGGCTAAGGAATCTTTTAAATGAATAAATATTGTTGCAAGGTAACCACTTGCTCCTTCTATTTCACAAGTACAGGCAGCCAAAATAGTACTGCTCATATCCAAGAGGAAGGTATCAGAAAGCTTTGGGAGTTGGTGAAATGAAAAGAAAAAGGGGTGTGCCAGTGAGGAAGCTAAGAACAGTGAAATAATTACTGAGCATGTTCAGTGACCACAGAATGCTGACTGTCTATTACAGAGGGTGGGGGGCAAAAAAGGGGGGTTGGAAGGGGAAAATATCAGGGAGAAGGGTAGTTTACAGCTTGCTCCATTTGATTTTCTGCTCCAAGCATGTCAGGGTAGCAGCAGAGAATAATTGTTTCCCAATACAGCTTATCCTTGTAATACAGAGAATGTGATGCAGTGAAGAGCATAAGTGGAGGAGGTCTGCTCTCTTCACAGGACGATAAGGCCCGTGCTAAAAAATCTCAAGAGCCCCTGAGATAACATTCGCATAAGAGTGAACTAAATCTAGCCTGATTATGGGAAGCGAGTTCGGAATGTGAAGCAATTTATCCCCACCAAACATGTTCCCTTTGAAACAGCAAATTAGATGTGCAGCAGGATTTGGTCACACTTCAAAGAATAATATGCAGAACTGGAGATCCATCTGTTTTCTCTTCCACTGAGGCTCCTGTATGTTAAACAGGCTTTCAGTAACTTCAAAGCCTGTTTGAAGTCTTCATTGTGCATAACTCAGGCACAAAAACCAAGGATTCCTTAGCAATATTACCATCTGATATTTTCTGTTAGTTTTAATATGTGAAGAAAAACAATTTGTTCTTGTTTCTTATCATTTCATTTTCTGCTTTTTCTGCTTTAGCTACGACAGTGAGGGGCGATTAACCAATGTCACATTTCCAACTGGAGTGGTCACCAACCTGCATGGGGAGATGGAAAAGGCCATTACAGTCGACATTGAATCTTCTAGCAGAGAGGAAGATGTCAGCATTACTTCAAACCTATCATCAATTGATTCTTTCTATACAATGGTACAAGGTACAGTAACAGGATTTAACAAAAGCCCCTTTTTCTCAGAGGAAGAAATGAAACAAAGCCAGTTATGGTCAGGATATTATAGTTAAGGATTAGCATTGGAGATCTGCAAGGTGAAATATTACATCTCATTCTTAAGCATACAGTTTGAAAGATGGGTTGACTATATTTGGGATGTGTGATTAACCTTTGTTATATAACTAGCCCAAATATTATTATTTGTATCTGAAGCTAACAGCAAATGAAGCATTAAAATTATTCTGTTACCTATTTTTATGTTGGGTTGGAAATTGTTTTTAAATGCTGGTTAATTTGAAGCTACTGCTCGTTAGCTGTTGTTGAAACTGAGTTATGCTATTGAATTGTGGTTGTTTATATAATTTATAAACAAATTATATGAAGCTCCTATGCATGCAGAAATTCCTCTACAGAAGTGAATGCGGGGGAACACAACTGTGCTTTTTGCAATATCCATGGTGATGTGAATCAAGCAGATACATCTGTCAAATAGTGAAGTTAAAATGTTGTATACAAACTAAAGAATTAGAATAAATTTTAACAGGGTGAAAAAATCTACAAGAAGCTGTGGTTTGTTCTCCATTATGGCTCCCTTTAAATGAGAAGTCACAGCTCTGGAAGTATGCTATACTTTTGTTCCATTTCAGATCAGTTAAGAAACAGCTACCAGATTGGCTATGATGGGTCTCTCAGAATTATCTATGCCAGTGGCCTGGATACACACTACCAGACAGAACCACACGTTTTAGCTGGCACAGCCAATCCAACTGTAGCAAAAAGAAATATGACTCTCCCTGGAGAAAATGGACAGAATTTGGTGGAGTGGAGGTTCCGAAAAGAACAAGCCCAAGGCAAAGTCAATGTGTTTGGCCGAAAGCTCAGAGTGAGTAATACCTCTAATGCATTTTTAATTTAAGGTGGTATTGTGGAGGATATGCTACAAAGTTGCAGTGCTTGAAATGTGCATGCTCTCCTTTGTTTTCTGATAACAGTTCAGATAAAAGGAAAGGGCCATTAGTGGTTATAGTTTAGGGACAAATTTTGAGGTGAGAACATTTTGAGGTGGAATATCCTCTGTCAGGGACTGGTAGGACGCTGACAAGTGTGTACCCAGGGGGCTTGAATCTGACTCAGGAGAGGTGGGCAGTGGTCTGTGGGGCCAGGAGGCAAAATCAGAGGGAGGGGAAGCTTCAGAGCTGGAGGAAGAGGCAGAAGAGGCAGGCCAGGCAAGTGAAGGGCCAGGTGCTTCCCCACCTTTCCCTGCACCACTATCTCCCAGAACCAATAGAGAATTAAGGTGGGAAGAGTAGAAGCAGCTTCCGTACAGGTGTTTTTTTCTGGCTGTGTGCGCACAGCCTGTCAGGGGAGTGGTCCCCAGTGTTGGGAGAGGCCTTGTGCCTTTCTCCAATGCAGCGCCGCCTGGGATTCTTCACTCCGGTCTCCCGTCACGCTGTTGCAACCCATATCCTCCTGGGACATGAGCACACGACTAGTAGAGTCCAAAATAGAAGTGTTAGCCTTGAGGTGTAACATCTAATCCTTATTTATTGCAACAAAATCAAACATAACAGTACAAAGTAACCATGGCTCCTCTTTCTCTCTCTTCCTCGGAGAGAACGCTGAAACAAAACATCACTGTGGGAGAACAGTGGGAGGAAGGGAGCAAACAGCGTATCTCCCTTTACGCTTATATAGCTCTAACAATCAGCAGCTGAAATGCATTACATACAGACATGTGATCCAACAATCCTATATCTGCAGTGTAGGGAGGGGTGAAATCCTAACACCCAGTTGCTGAAACTGCTCCACAGAGTGCAGACCTGGGAATACCAGTCTAGATGCTAGGTGGGTGTACTTAGGTATCCAGAGCTGTCAAAGCGACTGTGTTTTCTTTGACAATAAAGAGTTAACTCTCTGCCGTATGCATTTCTTTGAGTGCAGTAAAAACAGGAGTCTTGTGGCATCTTAAAGACTAATGCATTTATTATGGCATAAGCTTTTGTGGACTCAAGTCTAGCATCTGACATGAAAGTCAATGAAAGCTTATATCAGAATGCATTTGTTAGTCTTGAATATGCCACAAGACCTTTTGATTGTTTGTGTTAATATATGTATTTCAAAAACTTATCCATGGGACTTTGTGTCTTCAGTTAGCTTTGCTGACGATGAATCACTATTATACCGGAAACACAAACGTATTCTCTTCTCCACATAGCAATATCTTTAATTGTTTCAACACTGCAGAATTGCACTGATATTTTACATTTGACTTCGCTTTCTTTAAAAAAAAATAGAGTGCTGTGATGCCTAGTTTTAGAAGAAAAGGCTAGAAAGTAGCCTATAGCACTTAACTTCTGAAGGAGTGTTGCATGTAGTACTGCTTCATCAAGTACAACAACCATATATGTCTACAGAAACATACATTTCTAGGCTACCCAAGAACAATGAAAATGTGTAAAACCCTTTTTTTAAGGAAGCAGGATGGATTTAAAAACAACAGACCACTGCTCTAAACAAGACTAATTGCAGGGCTCTGTTTCATTATTCTCTACTCTTCTTTGAAGTACTTTAACCAAAGGATTATGGAAGAGAAGGGCCAGTAAGGAGAGTTAAGCGTAGGATTGAAATTACCTGTTGGCACTCAACGAACAAGAGGATGGAAACCTACCATGCTTGTCAAAAGTGTCTTCTGTTTTAAAGCACCTTGAATAGCTGGAAAACTTTGAGCCCTTTGATAGTTTTGTGTTGCTCAATATAACCAATTCAGAAATGGGATAATACTTTATTTATGGATTATTTCTGCCAAAGGCTTCTGGCTATCTAACAATGTAAATCTCCTGGCTTAAAGATAGTAAAGTCTTCTGATAAATCCCCAAATTGATGAAACAGAAACATCACTAATCCATTTCTCAAAAGAGAATTATATTCCTGTTTTCTCAGTGCTCTATAAAGGGCTTCATTTTCACAGGGTTTTTTCTTGGGGGGGGGGAAGACCAAGCAAAGCTCAAACAGGAGGTAAAATATCTAAGCAAGGATAAAAAAATAAAAATTATGAAAGAGTAAAACAAAAAGCATGCAAGAGCCATCTTCTACCCTTTCATGAAAGGAAGTTATATGAATGCCTCTTCTCTGCATGGTTCCCAATTGACCTTCATATAACTTTCTTTACTGAAACGTAAGAGCCTTGCTGGATCAGACCAAAGGGCTTCTGCAGCCCAGCATCTTGACTTCCACAGGGCCAACCAGATACCTATGGGAAGCCCATAAGCAGGACATGAGCACAAGAGCCTCTCCTGCTGCTATTCTTCCACAATGGGCATTCAGAAGTATATGCCTCCTAAACCTGGCAGTACCATATAGCCATCATGACTGGTAGCTTCTGACAGATTTCTCCTCCATGACCATAGGCCTAGTTGCCAGTGATGATGATTATGTGATTAAGAAGGGTTTTTTAATTTAAAAAAATACCAGGTGTTGTGGGTTAGGGGGTATTGTCAAGATTGCAGTGCATAAGGAGAGGCAGTTTAAGCCTTCCATTCCCAGCCAAAATATTTGTGAAATCCCATGGCGAGGGGTGATACTTCAGTAATTGTGTGCAGAAGGTCCCAGGTCGGACATTTCCAGGTAGGGCTGAGAAAGGTGCCAGTCTGCATAGATAATACTGAGCTAGATGGACCAATTGTCTGATTCAATATAAGGTAGCTTCTTGTTTTCCTGCTACCATATTATTTTAAGGATTTGCAAAAACTGAGACATACTTCACAAACATGTAGTTAAATCTGTTGCCCTCGGCTGTCTTAGAAGGGAGATTCAGAAATGCTCTATACTGCATTCTGAATGGACCTGCCCTTGTGGTCTAAAGGTTGAAGACCTTGTACATATTATTACAGATTGTCCTTTTTATAATACGTTGAGTAGACGAAAACTGGGACAAATTTTAGGGAGAGATGCAGAGAGGTTTGACCATCCGTCTTTAATTTATCTGCTGGGTTGACAACATAAATATACAACCTGCCACCCGGAGTTCCTTTGGGAGGAAGTGTGGATATAAATTGAATAAATAATAATAGTAACTGTGAAGACTGCACATTTTGATGCAAATGTGCAGTTCTTGAGAGAGAGTTCTTCAGGGAGATTCAGAAGCTAAGTTATGTTTTATACTTTTATTTATGTTTTAAATAATTTTGAATAAAGTCATATCATGTCATTTTGATATAACATTTCTTGAAAGAGTGTCAGTATTTATAAAGGGGCATTTGTTACCCATCAGTAAAATTCAGCATTTAAAGTTAATGTTATAGATGGCTTTATTTGAGTCTGAGTTAATATTTATTGATAGTTACTTTTATAATATTTTGTGATGGTGTGATGACTAGATATACAAATAAATAAATCTGATCTGTTCTAGAATATCTGCTGGCAATTAGCATGGGGGCAGGGAAAGATTCCATTGACATCAATGGGAGCTTTTTGCCCAGTGCTGATTGTTAGGCAGGGGGAAGTGAATTTCATGAAAATTGCAGCTGGAGAATGAGGGCTTCGGTCTCACCTCCCCCAGCCCTGCAATCTTACTAACACACACACTTGGTAATAACATGTTTAGTTCAGCCCACAACCTAATCCCCTTAGTAGCTATTGCCACACCTTGTGGTGGTAGCCTTGTAGCACATTTTTTGTTTACAGTTAAAGCATAAGTTTTCACTGTCATTTCTCTTTAATATGTGGAGCTTTTGAGAGAGGGTCAGTGGTCCACTAACAGAAGTTCAGTGGATATAATGCTGTCAATTTCATTATTGATTTAACAGAATTTACTAATCATTAATAAACAGATTGTATGGGGTTTTTGGATGGAGACTGTTGTTTAAGAATGCCACTAACTAGCCTTGTTCTAATGGCAGGTTCATATATGGTTTGAGTCTTTCTGATTGCAAGCATGGCAGTTCTGTCAGCCCACCAGAAATAATTCTTTCAGAATTTACATATGGAGGGCAATCGTGTAATATGTACAATCCTGTGTACATAAATCATGGTTTATGTAATAATTATTAACACTAAAGACGTTTTAATATAAAATAATTTTGGGGCCATGTAAAATAATATTGTGTAGCCCTAACAATTAAATTGAAATATAATTATTTATAGTTCATCAGTATATGAGTTGGCCTTTGTTTTCTTTTTCTGTATTAATTCTACACTGATAATTTTGCTGTATCTCTCCTAATATCCCTCATAAATCTAACTATTATAAAGTATATCAATGTATGTATTGTTTATTATATTAACATTTAACTAAATTCCATGGGAATTAACTGGAAAGGTTTGAATAAATGCCAATACATCTTTATTTAATGAAACCTTTTTAAATGGCAGTTAATCTAATGTTGGGTACTTATACCAAGAAGTTTCTAAATTAATTTACTGACAAAGGAAATCAGTCATTGCAAAGGGTGTTTAAATAATGATGTTCAAATAGCTGTTGCTATGAGGAAGTAAAACAGCCTGTGGTGAAACAACATGATTTATTTTGTCATCTTGTTTGTTTCATAAAAGGTTAATGGTAGGAACCTCCTTTCTGTTGACTTTGATCGGACCTCAAAGACAGAGAAGATCTACGATGACCATCGTAAATTTCTGTTGAGGATTGCCTATGACACATCAGGACATCCAACTCTCTGGCTCCCAAGCAGCAAGCTTATGGCTGTCAATGTTACCTATTCATCTACAGGTCAAATTGGCAGTATCCAGCGAGGAACTACTAGTGAAAAAGTAGATTATGATGGACAGGGAAGAATTGTATCTAGAGTATTTGCTGATGGCAAAACGTGGAGTTACACATATCTTGAAAAGGTAAAGTGCTATCCTATCGTAGGAATGTGTGTGTCTTGCAGTTAAATTAGTGAGTTATTACTGCAGAAAATGGTCACAAGCCATACACTGCAGTTTTAGACTGTGGAGCTACAAATATCCATACCTGAAGAATAAGCATATGGATCTATACAGTTCCTAAAATAAGGTGCACTTCTTACATTTGTTGGTTTGCTGCCAATTGGTGCAATCCAGTGAAAGTTAATGATGCCATCGAAATAGATCAGAATTAAAGATTACTTGAGTGATTGCATCCCAGTGACCTGAAAAAGTTTAATTACAGTTGTTTTTCTCAGAATCATGCCAAATTTTATCCATTTTTAATTTTGAAAAGCAGCTTTCAGCACAGATAAAAACTATTGCTTGTATGGATTTAGTGTTTTCAGCTATTCTCCTACCCTTCTGCAGCCCCCTCCAAAATAAACTCTGGACGGTTAGAAGGAACAGCATGGCAGGTGCTGCATGGGGCTTCCAAGGGGAAGGAGAATCACTAGAGACCACCCCAGTCCCTGTTCTGCTGACAGAAAGCTATGCTGAATGAAAGAGCTTTCTATCAGCGAAAGAAGAGCTATTGGTTACAACCCAATTTAAAATTTGCAACAGTAAGGAAAAAAAGACACAGCAGCAGAGTGACAAGATAAAATCCAATTTGCAAAAGGAAATCTAAAAGGTGTGGAGAGCGTAAAGGTTTTCACCTGGTACCAAAAGGACAGTAGACTTTGTGCCAAGCAAAGCTCTACTGAGAGCTCCAAAGCCAGGTCACCATTGCGGAAAAGACTTTTACCTCTAGTCACTACCTGCCAAATGTCACTGGTAGCCTGATTGCATCCACACTGTAAATTTTACAGATGAACTAGCAAGATAAACTGTACCACATTTTCTTTAAATCCGAACTCTCACACATGTGCTGTGGCTGTGTCTGTGGTATAAGGGCATTTCCCCAGCATTGGTGCAGCAGTGCCAGTAACTTCTGCCGCCTGGCAGAGAGTGCAATTTCCTGTGCCAAAAGAAGGGATAAGGTACTCCTTTATATGTGCACTGGAAACTCAATCCCACACTTTGCTAGCATAGCACAGTACTGAGCAGAGCATGTAAGTGCTTCTAAATATGTTATGTCTTAAAATTGAGGGCTTCATATGTTCAGTCTTATGGAATCAATCAAGAAGTAATGAAAGCATCCAATTGTGTTGCCTTCTATTATCTTTTAAGGTGACATCACTTTCAGGGGGCCAGAGCAGGCTTTGCCTTAGTAAGAAAAGCCAGGGACATATTATGACTGTTTCATACATCTTCATGTGAGTAATGTAAACTAGCAACACCACTGAAGCTTTACCCAAAAAAAAGTCATTTGGTGACTGATTAACTCTACAAAGTTTGATGTAAATAATGAGAATAAATTGCTTTGCCCATCTGACAAATAGATGTGGAAGAGGAGGTTCAGGGATCTTCAGGCTAGTAAACTTCTCGCTAAATTATCTCTAATTACAGGAGTGAAATTGTCTCTTCCATATGTTGTTCCCTTCCTGAGTTATTGGCTTTAAGACAGTTTCACTTTTGCCAGTATTAAACATGACTTATCCAAATCCATTGACAATCTGCTGTTTGGCTGTGAGTGCCTGATAAAAGAATGGCTCAGTCACAACAAGTAGCACATTAAGAGTCTGGAGCTACTAATTACCAAACCCCTTACAATTAAGTATCCAAATGAATTAGGCAGAGAATAATTACCAATATGTAAGGTCAAGGATAACTCAATTTAGAAGATGATGATTTACTCAAACAAAGTGCTGTTATCATACAGTGGTTTTGGCATTGGATTAAACTTCCTTTTCCTTTCGTTTTCAGTCTATGGTCCTCTTGCTGCATAGTCAACGGCAGTACATCTTTGAATATGACTTACTTGATCGGCTTTCTGCAATAACCATGCCTAGTGTTGCTCGCCATACTATGCAGACTATCCGTTCCATTGGCTATTATCGAAACATCTACAATCCCCCTGAAAGCAATGCTTCTGTCATCATGGACTACAATGAGGAAGGGCAGCTGCTACAAACTGCTTTCTTGGGTACAAGTCGAAGAGTCCTTTTCAAATACAGAAGGCAGACCAGGCTCTCTGAAATCCTCTATGATAGCACAAGAGTCAGTTTTACTTATGATGAGACAGCAGGAGTTCTGAAAACAGTAAACCTCCAGAGCGATGGGTTTATCTGCACCATTAGGTACAGGCAAATTGGCCCATTGATTGACAGGCAGATTTTCCGCTTTAGTGAAGATGGAATGGTAAATGCCCGATTTGACTACAGCTATGACAATAGCTTCAGAGTGACTAGCATGCAAGGTGTAATCAATGAAACTCCATTGCCTATTGATCTTTACCAGTTTGATGACATCTCTGGAAAAGTTGAGCAGTTTGGAAAATTTGGGGTTATATATTATGACATTAACCAGATAATTTCCACAGCTGTAATGACTTACACAAAACACTTTGATGCCCACGGCCGCATAAAAGAAATTCAGTATGAAATATTCAGATCCCTTATGTACTGGATTACAATTCAGTATGATAACATGGGACGGGTAACTAAAAGAGAAATTAAAATAGGGCCATTTGCTAACACAACCAAGTATGCGTATGAATATGATGTCGATGGGCAACTACAGACAGTTTACCTGAACGAAAAAATAATGTGGCGATACAACTATGACCTGAACGGCAATCTCCATCTGCTCAATCCAAGTAATAGTGCCCGTTTAACACCACTTCGGTATGACTTGAGAGACAGAATCACCCGGCTAGGTGATGTACAGTACCGCTTAGATGAGGATGGATTCCTGCGGCAGAGGGGTACAGAGATATTTGAATACAGCTCAAAGGGCCTGCTGACCAGAGTTTATAGCAAAGGCAGTGGGTGGACAGTGATATACCGTTATGATGGGCTTGGGAGACGAGTTTCCAGTAAAACCAGTCTGGGACAACACCTCCAGTTTTTTTATGCTGACCTCACATATCCTACAAGGATAACTCATGTATACAACCATTCAAGTTCTGAAATCACCTCTCTCTACTATGACTTGCAAGGACACCTCTTTGCCATGGAGATCAGCAGTGGAGATGAGTTCTACATTGCTTCGGACAACACGGGCACGCCCCTCGCTGTTTTTAGCAGCAATGGTCTGATGTTGAAGCAGATCCAGTACACAGCTTACGGCGAGATCTATTTTGACTCCAATCTTGACTTCCAGTTGGTGATTGGATTCCATGGAGGCCTTTATGACCCTTTGACCAAACTGATTCACTTTGGGCAAAGAGATTATGACATACTGGCAGGCCGTTGGACTACACCCGACATTGAAATCTGGAAAAAAATAGGGAAGGATCCAGCTCCTTTTAATCTATACATGTTCCGAAATAACAACCCAGCCAGCAGAATACATGATGTGAAAGATTATATCACAGGTAAATAAAGGTTTTTTTTTTTTAGTGATTTACACTTAACAGGAATTTCTGTTTGCTCATAATCTACCTGGTTAGCAAATGGCATTGTACGTAACACCTTGGAATTAATTACCAGTGACAGTCAATTTGCACAGGAGTTATGTTCCAGGGATAGCACGTGAAGTCAAAATCGTGTAGAGTCAAAACTCTTGGCATTCAGTAGTAGGTGGTATTGCCAAAGTGTTTTTTTCACTGGCTACTCACACTCTTTCCTCCCCCTTAATTTTTTTTTTTAATTGCCAAGTGCGTAAAGCTGAACGTGCACAAGTTAAATGTGTGTAAATTGCGAGTTACTTGTACGCTATCTAGCTGACAGCAGTGTGTGCTGAATATGATGAAGGATATAGGCCACCAAGGCAAAATAGTTTTTGCCATGCATATTCTAGAATCATAGAATCATAGAGTTGGAAGAGACCACAAGGGCCATCGAGTCCAACCCCCTGCCAAGCAGGAAACACCATCAGAGCACTCCTTGACATATGGTTGTCAAGCCTCTGCTTAAAGACCTCCAAAGAGGTCATTCTAGTTCATTCCATCTCAGTGAGAACAAAAGTAAATAGAGTTGTGTAAAATATATTCCAAAATACATCTGTCAAGGCCATTGCTTCAGTAATAACGATAGACTTTATCTCCTGGGATCATTAACTGGCATTTGGCTAGGAATGGTCAACACTCCTCATAGTGGGCCCTGTCCTTTGTCCTTGCAGAATATTACAGCCCTCTTAAGAGATTCAGAACAAAGGAATTGCAGGAAGGAAAACACAATTTTGATGTTTCTATATGTGACTAGACAGTTCCCACAGCAACCATTTATAAACTAGTAATGCATTGAATATTATAGGTGATATTATGCCAGATGGCAACTTTATCTAGAGTGCCTGGTAGGGATTGTTACTTGCATGATAACACCTCAGATGATCATCTTTGTGAAGGGAATCTTTCCAAGCCATTGTCTACCGGTATGAAAAATAATGTGCTATCACTCCCACTTGCTGTTTGTGGCAGTGTATTCATTTGCATATGAAATGAAAAATAGTGTTTATTATTTCCCACTGTTTTGTCATCTCTTCTGGTAATTTAGGAGTTCTCAGACCAAATGGATTAATGCAGGACCTATGCCTGCTTGCCATGTGCTTTTTACTGCCAACTTTCACTTTTCAAGTTTCACAAAACTAAAACTACTTGTTGTACCCATTTTATGTTGATAACTACTGTATAAATTGTTGTCCACAAATATCTTTTCCCCCTTTCCCACTTTGATGAGTAGATCCAGTGGTCATTCAGCTCAAATGCTTATCCTAGCACTCCCAGCACCCTAAGAACAGTGTTTCAAAAGTACTTGTGGGTATTGTTTGCATAATTTAACTTCTTAGTAGTACATCTACAACTAAGATGTGGTGCAAGAGGAATGGGTGGCAGAATGCCTCTTTCCTCATTATTGTATTATTATCCTTCTGCTCTGCAGCAATGGTGTAGACAGATTCCAATTACACTGCAAGAGTACTAGTTTGGCACTTCCCATAAAAAAAGATCCTTCAACTCCTGACATTATGTACTGAATAAAAGGAGGACTAGATTCATTCCCTGCCTTCTAAAACAGTTATTTTCTGAGTTTTATCTCCAGCAGTCAAAATTATCGTAAAGTCTTGTTCCTAGTAGCTTGTTTTGCCGTAATAGGGGCAGGACAGGTATGGGAACGTTTTCCTGAATTTGCATGGTTCCCAGTCATGTGTAGACCTGAAGCAAGTCAGAATCTTACCATCTTGCACCCATCAGGAACCAACCATGTAAGATATTTAAAGAATAATGGTGTGAGATTTTGACTTTGAATATTTACAAAGTTGTTGGCCTCATCTCACAGCAAAGGGATTTTGTCTAGAAAGGGTGCGTTGCTTATGAAGATTAAGTTGAGAGGAGGAAATAAGTTATTCTGGCTCTAGACCCTAGATCATTTATCATGTCAGCTAACAATCATACCTGCAGATACTGTAAAGGTCCATGCATGCACGTGGCTGTGAGTTTTGACAGTGCAGATTACCTGTTAGATGAATGAGCAAGGAAGGAAATTGGTACTTTGCCCATTGACACTTCTGCTGTAAAAGCCAACAGTGTTGCTTTTCTGTTGAGTCTGCACACCTATCCTCACTTCCGTTTGTCTTGTGATTTTAAGCATTTCCAAGTCATGGGTCTGAGAGAGGTTGTTGGGTTTTTTGTACCACCGCTTTCCCCGGGAAAACCCAGTATTTAGTGCTGAATGGGAGCAAACATCACTCTGGTTTTCTGTAGATTGATGTGTGCTCTGATTAAGCAGTAAGGAGTGGGTATTCCCAGGGAAAATGGGGGAGGAACCCTCTCGAACCCGTGGCTTGAAATCACTTGAGATCATGGGACAAATGAAAGTGTGGTTGGGCCCACAGTCCCAATCCAGCAACACAAGCCATGGAAACAAATCCAGCTGCTTCTTGCAGAGTGTGTGCAGCAGGAGCCACACAGGCAGCTTCCAGTTTGAAAGGGGAGGTGCAGATGACTCTCATGGGCTCAGGATAAGAATGGATTCTGCATCTATATCGCCATTTTCCAAAGAAGAAGAAGAATGTTTAGATGAGCTAAGATAAAACCATACTATGGTTTCCCCCCAAAGTATATTTGTGGCTCAAACCTGAATCCAGGCCAACTGATGTGAACGCCTGTAAAGTTAAATTAAATAATCAGGGATTGAAAATCTGATATCTCTCTCTCTCCACAATTATTTTGTTAGATGTCAACAGCTGGCTGGTGACATTTGGCTTCCACCTGCATAATGCTATCCCAGGATTCCCTGTGCCCAAGTTTGATTTAACAGAGCCCTCCTATGAACTTGTGAAGAGTCAGCAGTGGGATGACGTACCGGTAAGGGGAAAAAAGAAAGTGAATATTAAACTGTGTCAAAATTGAATAAAAGACACCATGCTGTTTGAGCACTATAATCCTCAAAGGCTTACGTGGCATTAAAAAATATTTAAATACACTTTGTAAAGACTATTTTTTATTCACAAGATATCCATAGACTAGATGCTAATTCTGCTCTTGCTTGGGCATTTGCTAAAGATTAGGTCTGAATTTCGACATATCCTAATTGGCTTTTCATAATGCAAACTAAAATAGGAAGAAGGGTAGACCTAATCAATAAATAATAGTATTTTGAAACCCTTTTTTAGAATTGTAACTTTCCCAGTGGAAGCTCTGGAGATTGGATTTATACCGGCACCCTGCCTCAAGGCAGAAAGTGAACACTGTAATAAAAAATAGACTGTGAAATAAACAGAAGAACAGGTGATATAAATTATGCATACCAAGCACCAGTACAATTTTACTTCTCTTTAATATTAACCATGTTTTATATGTGAAGATAAAATATTGAATGTGAAATTACCTCAGGTAAAACCCATTACATTTCATAGAGCCAAAAAAACTCTAGGTGCTTATGAAATTTTTTGATAAAAAAAAATCTCCTGCGGTCCAGAAATATGTAGCCAGTTTAAATGATGGACAAAAATAAATGGAATGTAAAACAGAAAAGCCCTATCTGGTATTTAGGAAAATAGCGATTATAAATCTTAACTGTTCAAAGATGAAAAGGCCGTGCGCCATCAAGTTTTCAGTTACTGGCAAAGAATGAGAAACTTTAGAACAGTTGCTCACTCACGACAATTGTTCTAAAGGATCTTTGTAACTTCTCTGGTTTTTAAATTAAAGAATCAGGATGGTTTCACATGCTATATAGGTCAAGAAGCCACCACCTGCATCAGTTTCCCAAGCTATATTCTCACAACAGAAACCATATTCACACAACCCAGAAGATTGTATCAGCATATACTTCCTTTCCTGTGCACAGGCCCTGAACACAGGAGGAGCAAGTGCATTGGAGAAATGGCTCTAGCTTCTTCCCTCCTCCATTTTCTTGCATTGCAGGTCACGGGAACCTAAGGCCATTTATACCAAATCAGACCACTGACCTAGCTAGCTCAGTACTGGCAACACAGACTGGCAGCGACTCTCAGATGGGCCCTCTCCCACTCCTGCCTGGTGATGCTGTGGATTGAACCTACAACCATTTGCATGCAGAGCATGTGCTCAACCACTGAGCCATGGCTCTTCCCCTTCTGCTCTGTCCTTTCCTGGCTCAATAGCCATCCACCACTTCCACCTGCCTAGTCTAGGAGTCAGGCACTTCAGGCCAAGGTGCCAAAGCCAAGCCTCCTCGGGTCATGCCCCCTCCTCAGCCCACACCCATCACTGATCCTGCACTAAGCCCTCCTCCTGTAGTTTAGTCTGACTGGAATGTGTCTTTGAACTGTAATAACGCCTCTCACTTGCCTGGAGAGATGCATGTGTAGAAACCTCTGGCTTATATGCGGCTGGACTGTATTCTGCTGTACAAAAGAGTCGCTCTCATTGCCCCACCCACCAGAAAACTGCCTAAGAGGGAACACTGCCCATGGCAGAGGAAATGTTCCCTGGCACAGCCTGCTCATCCCTCAATTCACTCAACTTTTGGTACCACTCTGTGTGACCAACATTCAGGGCATTGGGTCTTTGAAAGCTTTGAAATTATTCTCTTTACGTTATGACTAGGTGAATGAGCAAATTAATGCCTTTTAAGTACTTTTAAATATGTACACGCCTCCACACAGGGCAAAGGGAAATGGGCCTTGGTTACTGAATGCCAGTGGAGACATATTATTAAGTGATCCACTCCTCACTTAATAAGTGCCACTTCAACCAATTATGTATGTAACTTTGCTTTATGAGAAGCATTAAATGTTCAAGGTAAATGACAAGAAGCCTACAATAGGTTTATCACCACCTAGCTTATGTTTCCATGTTGGATAATAGGAGAATATAACACTGCAATTATTATGTAAGTGATGTAATGTGCGAGGAAACTCATGACCATGATGTCTTTCAACCTTTCGGCAATAGGAATGATTCGGAGGGAAATTGCTAGAAATGTTTAGATCAATAACAAGTGCAGTAATCCTTTCAAACAATGTTTTTTGTCTGTAAGGTAAGAGCTGCACTGTGAGCTTAGCTAGATGTAAATAAGTTTTTTTCATTTTAACCCTTGCCTAACATTTATTTGCCTCTGTAGCGTTTTGCAAGCTAGTTAGCCTCACTGCCTCCATTTCCCCATCTGGAAAATGTTTACGCTACAGCTTTGTACAACTGGTTTCATGATGGATTAATTAACATACGATATACTTGTGCAAATGCCAAGTATTAAGCATAATAATCCTTTATGTACCACCTTTTAAATTTCTTTGGAGTGATTCAGTGCTAGAGACTCTTTTTTTGGATTCTAAAAGAGACAGACAAAAATGAGGAAAACATCAAACAGTATCAAACAAAATAGCACTTGTAACAGTGGAATTCAGTATGTGGATTCAATTAACTCTTTGGCAGTGTCGGTTGTGGCATATCCTATTGTCAGCTCCAGGCATTGTGCCAATAAATGCATGACTGTTGGAATCTAGGGGCTACAGATGGTTTGTAAAACTTCTGTCTGTTCTTGTTTTCAGCCAATTTCTGGAGTGCAACAACAAGTGGCAAGGCAAGCAAAGGCTTTCCTGTCCCTAGGAAAGATGGCAGAAGTCCAGATCAGCAAGCGCAGACCCGGCGGCGAGAAATCGTGGTTGTGGTTTGCAACTGTGAAGTCTTTGATTGGGAAAGGGGTTATGCTGGCTGTCAATCAAGGCAAAGTGCAGACTAATGTGCTTAACATTGCAAACGAGGATTGTATCAAAGTGGCAGCTGTTCTGAACAATGCATACTACCTAGAAAACCTGCATTTCACCATTGAAGGAAAGGACACACACTATTTCATCAAGACCACCTCGCCAGAGAGTGACCTGGGCACGCTGAGACTGACTAGCGGACGAAAGGCCCTAGAAAATGGTATCAACGTCACTGTTTCCCAGTCTACCACTGTAGTGAACGGCAGGACTCGTAGGTTTGCCGATGTTGAAATGCAGTATGGTGCACTGGCTCTTCATGTCCGCTACGGCATGACACTTGATGAGGAGAAGGCACGGATATTAGAGCAGGCTAGGCAAAGGGCTCTTTCCAATGCCTGGGCCAGAGAACAACAAAGAGTGAGAGATGGAGAGGAAGGTGCCAGGTTATGGACAGAAGGGGAAAAGAGGCAACTGTTGAGTGCTGGAAAAGTCCAAGGATATGATGGGTACTATGTACTCTCCGTGGAGCAATACCCCGAATTAGCAGACAGCGCTAACAATATACAGTTCCTTAGGCAAAGTGAGATTGGAAAGAGGTAACACACTGGTTGAGCCTGGGCTGCCAAAGAGACTGACCCTGTACCAGTGTCTTCTGAGAGGGAGACCAAATTGTTTTGCTGCATTACTACTTGAGCCTAAATGTACACCTTTGCTCAGATTTTTCTGTAGCACAATCCCAATAAGACTCTACAACAAAGAGAGAGCCTTCCAGAAGAATGAGATTGCTAAAAAGAAAAACTGGGAGTTGTTTTTCCCTACTCTGAATGACCTTAAAGGTGATCTGCTTTAAAGAATATGTTTACATATGCATATCGCTGCACTCGAGTTGAACTGAAAGTATTACAAGGAAGACCTAAAGGGTTTGCAACAAGCTGCCTATTCTTTTGAGGCACTGTCTTTTAACTAAGAAACAGATCCATACAGTGTTTCCAAATATTACTAAATTGTTGACCTTTGCTTACAAGAAACTAGTCTCTCTCTCCTCCTCTCTCTCTTGCTCTCTTCCTCTCTCTGCATAGGATGTGGTATATATCTTTGTTCATTTTAAAATGTGGGGCAAAAACTCTTGTTTATGGACACCCCAATGGCTTTAAACTGTGCTTCTTTCTAAAAGGACATTGGCACAAGCAATTTATGCTACAATGGGAATTTAATAATGGATTTTACAATGATAACGTGGTTTGCCTTGGGTGGGGTGGGGGAATGGCAAGTAGAATCCTTGTCACAGAGCAGCAAAGGAAACCTTGATTTTTTTTGTAAATTATGTGAGACAAGTTGTTTATGGATTTTTATATGAATTACAATTTACTGTACATCAAATATTAGTCTCAGAGGAGTTAATTTATGTAAAGTGTTTAAAAAAGGTTTATACTTAAAATAAAATGATAAAAATGTGCAGTGTGTGAATTTTTTTAAAGGAATCGCACCTTTTGTTATGTTATAGCTGTACAGTATAAAGAGTTATATTGTAGAGATATAACAGTGTATACTAATGGACAGAAGTGTTAATATTTTTGTATTAGCTTTAAAAACAGTGCATTTTTCTCTTTCAATGCTTGTGGGAAAGGTTAGTGTGGGGCAGCCTGTGCCCTGCTTGGCCCTCGCCACTCGCTGCTAAGAGGGAGAGCAACTCAATAAAATTTATGTATGACAGTAGAAGACTTTTGTAGGCTGGGCTTGCCTTGTCCTCTTCCAGCCCTAAAGGTGTATTTATTCATTTTGCGGCTCTGTTGTGTATTTTTAAAATGTGGGATGTAAAGCTGTGTTATGTGGTGAAAGGAGCAATCCTATACACAGAGAGGTTAGTCTCATTATGTTCAATGGGGCTCATTCTCTAGTGAGCGAGTTTAGGATTGCAGCCTCAGGTGCTCTGCAAATGTACATGAATGGAAAGTTGGTGCAGTGCTCGCTGCCACAACGACAGGGCTTCTGCCTATGTCTTCTGAAAAGGTTTTCAGTATTTCACTGGAAAAACACATAACATGGGTAGGTGGAAAAGCAAGTTAAACTAATACCCTAGCCTTTAAACCTCTTGCCCACCAAAAAGAGTCTATGAATTGCAAGAAAAAGGAAGATGAGAGTATTGACTTAGTGCCTAATCCACATCATAAAGCTACCATACAGTTTGGCAGAGCTTTTTTCAGCCAGAACCTCACAGGAACTCAGTTCTGGCACCTCTCAGGTGGGTGCCATTGCCATTAGAAGAGAACAAGGCAGGTGTTCATGGTGAGTTCCAGAACCTCTTTTTCTAGGAAAAAATAGCACTACAGTTTGGCATGACCTGCTCATAAGGACAGTCCAATCTAATATGGTTGGACTCAAGACATGCAAACAGCAGAGGTTAACACAGGCCCTTTTGAGGCAGGTTTCAATACTGGGCATCTGCTCTGGAACATCTGAAGTAACAATCAAGGGGAATGCTTCTGATATGAATATGTTCCAAGTGCATCTCTCAACACAGTCTGCTGTCCCTGATCTTAGATTTGGGGGGGGGGGGGGCGACATAAGTCTCATACCAAATGATAGAGCTCTCTGGCAGGTTTGAACCCCAGCACCTAACTTTATAACAAAATCAAATCACTGGGAGACAGTGGCTCTTAGTATGCCTGAGACTGCTTTCAGAGGAATCTAGGTCATGTAATCTCACAATATGCATTCTATTTCAGTAGCACAGAATTCATCACTCTTCCAAAATTCTGAGACTCTCAGCTTCCAGTGTGCTGGGTTGTGTTTTTTTTAAAAAAAACTACCCCTCAGACTTGCAGAGATAACATTTAAAAATAACATTCACGCATGTACTTCCCACTAAGCCTTCCTGTGCTAGAGAATCTGCATTAAAGTGTTCCTTGGTTCCTGGCCTCTGCTCATATGCCGTCCCTTCATCAAATTTTATAACTACACCAGTTCCAAAAAGCTCAGCACTTGTAACTGGACTGAACCATGCCTGATTAAAAATACAGTGTGGGGAGGTTGCATCATTTGTAAGTGGGCAGGGAAAGACAAAGAGGGTCATCTTATTTTTAGGGCTACTGCTTCCCACATTCCTCAGTATTTCTGGATAACATCCCTTGTTCCTGAGTGCTGTTTTCAGCCACAAAATGACTAAAATATTGTGGGGTTTGATTGGTTTTTTTGGGTGGGTGGGGGAGAAAGGTTAATTGTGCTGTACTCAGTATGCAGAAGGGCAACAAATGGCAGGTGAATGTGTCTTAAATACCTGAAGGGGTGAAATAAAAATAGTTTCCTAACTGCTTTCTGCACCGAGATTCTATAGTATTATGTGTGCTCTCAACTGCACAGTAGGAGTCTTGTCAAACAGGCTGTGAGTAGGTCAAGCAAGTTACTGAATCCACACTATCAGTGCTGTTGCTATCCATGTACCCCTTGGGTAGAAGCTACAGAACTGCTGACATTTAGAATAAAAGCTGTTATTTTATTAAAGTGCAAATTAACAGTTAAGTTTGTTTTTATTTTTCAACCTTCAAAGAGCCCAAATTTAGCAACTATGATTCATGAAACCCACAGCTCAGTGCCATTATTTCACATATTATTTTTAATCTGGGAAATGTATGGGGATTGCAGTTCTGTTAACTGGGATTTAACAGCATTGTATTAGAGGTTTGTCAGCTCTAGCTGTGGAATTAGGTTCATGCTCAAAAAATGTAGTGGAATGTTATTGACTTGGAATACTGCAAACATATCCAGTGTGTTACATGTCAGAATAGAATTAAAGCTTCTACTTCCTGTGCCGTTGTTCTTTCTCCCTGGTTTAGGCACTGGTAGCCCCCAAACTATAGTTTCTCTTGATGGTCATCTAGACTTAGATAAAGGCCCAACCAGCAGCCTTTTCCCTAGCTATACACTAAAGAGAAAAACAATCATTCTGAGATGGACATGCTCCTACATGAGACAGAGACTTTGGGGGATTTGTAAACAAGAAAATTTAAAAGAAATGGGGGGAAAATGTATTAAAATAAATACCCTACAAAAAACAAGGAGATTCAGAGTATTTTAGGCAAAATGCTTTCATGCTATTTTGAAATGTAAATTTTGTCTGATTTGTATTGTTCTTTTAATTTGCCTTCTGAACTTTATATGTGTCCTGAATTTTTCCACACCTTGATGACTATAGATTGCATCTAGGCTTTCCAATAAAAGCCAAGCCAATGTGTCTGCGTTTAGATTTGTTTTCTTAACTATGTGTGTCAGACATTATAACTGTGTTATTGCTTTTCTGTTCCTACTTGTAGATGCAAAGTGATCCAGTACTGCTAGTATTGATTCATTTGCTGCCCAGTTGGGAGTTATTTCCTGCCCCCTCTGCCCAGTGGCCCAGACTGCTAGCTCAGCAAGGCAAATTACTCCATGGGATCTCTCTAGCGGCCTACTTTACAGAAGCATTAACTACACCTCACATTGTTAAGCATCATAAAGCTAAGAGAAAATGAAAAATGAAGGCTTATTCCCTTTCATATTAAAAAACACAGCACTTAATTAAAGCAGCTGATTATATATAACCAGTTTGACACTGATAAAGTCATTCAAGGCCTGAAGAGCCTTCAATCCAAATTCACACCATTTGCTGAAAAGTGCTGCCTTCAAAACACTCTGCATGTTTTTA
This sequence comes from Podarcis liolepis, assembly GCF_965112155.1. Classification (NCBI taxonomy): domain Eukaryota; kingdom Metazoa; phylum Chordata; class Lepidosauria; order Squamata; family Lacertidae; genus Podarcis; species Podarcis liolepis. Next base: position 50,281,760 of record NC_139564.1, read on the forward strand.
TGTTAGGTAGAATAGGCAGACTTCATCACATTTGCTTTGTAGTGACAACTGTAGCTTGATAAACATGCTCATCCAGCCCAAATTGGTTATTCTATGTCACCTTTTAAAAAAAATATGCTGATTACAGACTTGGTATTTTCACACAGATGAGAGAAACAGATCTTCCATTTTACAAGGGGAAATAATGTCATCCTGAAAGCATTATTAGCGTTTTTATAGAGTAGTGACTAAATGCAGCAACAACAGTACTACAATACTTCACACGTGTATAACACTTAGGAATGTTCAAAGTGCTTCACACTGTAGCCTATCCTTATAACAGCTGTGTTAAGCCAATCTATAATTATTGCCATATTATAATACTGCCAGAACTCTAATAAACTATTGATATAAAAGGGGGAAATCCTAGCTTGGAGCCAAGTCCAGCTTCAGGACAGCAGCAACATTTTGTTTCAAATACGAGTCATGAGAGTTTACTATCTGAGGATATACTACACTGATTTTACTAAAGGAAACATTAAGCCCAAACAACACATTTTCTGTTAATGGTTGGTCTGCCTCAGCAGTGGACCACTTTTGGGGTGGGGGGGGCGCTAGGTCATATGACCAGACTGGGGTGTGCTGAATGAATCCAGAGCCAGACTAGATTAGATAGAGATGACAAAAAGTTATAGATGCTCTACCAGAAACCCAGATTAAAACTCACGTTTATGTACCACTGTACTGAGAAGCTGTATCTTGGAGGTAGGGCGAACTGTGTGCTTCGTAAACGGTGAAGCAAACATGCCCATCACTGCAGCACCGGTCAAACCTAGCCGACATCCATTTAGTTACAGATAGGTAGCCGTGTTGGTCTGCCATAGTCAAAATAAAAAAATTCCTTCTAGTAGCACCTTAAAGACCAACTAAGTTAGTTCTTGGTAAGTTAGTTCCATACCAAGAACTAACTTAGTTGGTCTTTAAGGTGCTACTAGAAGGAATTTTTTTACATCCATTTAGGTCTGCAGTGGGGAATATGTGGCTCTCTACCTGTTGTTGGACTGTAATTCCCATCATCCCAGACCTCAATCAGATATCTGTTATAAAGACCTGGGTAACAGACCTCTCCACTAAGAGGGGGGGGTACAAAAAAGCAATCTCACCTCTTTGTGCAAAAGAAAAAGATATTTTTAAAAAATTAATTACAAGTACTATTGCAGCCAATAGCATTTTCAAGAGCAAGTAGTTCTGGGGCATGATTTTCATCAGGAAAATGACACAGGTGTGTTTTTTTAATGCCATGCTGTGGTTCTATTATGATTTTGTACTATTATTGCAAATTTCTTATATCCTATGAAACACGTTGAGCACAAATGTATTTGTGGGAAATGTGGTATATAAATAAATAGACTATGGCTTGCCTTTATTACATACACAGCCCAATAAACCCCTTGACAGCATACAAATCAATAGGGCTAATTTAACCCAACAACCCCCACCCCCTCATACAAACAAACAAAACTTACTGCAATCAGCTAAATGCAACCAACCATACTCTGGGCTCTCCAATCTCTTGCACCGCCAACAAAAACAGACAGATAAATAAAGAACTTATCCTCACAACACTGGCACAAAAACTCTGCACATACACTAAGCCAAAGAATGAAAAATCACTACCCCCTTATTTCTCTCTCTCCTCCCCCCACTTCACAATGTCTGTGACAGCTGTGTCTCACACCGAACGTAGCTGACCTGTAGAAAGGACTCTATGAATTGAAAACAGAGACATCTTGTACCCTTGTTAACACTGAAAATCCTTTAAAGAAAACAACTTTAAGAGGTGGAAAGAAAATAAATTGACTATAACTATGATCCAGAGCCAGACCCACTGCAGGTATTCATGCTAAATAAGAAGATGGCCAGTTGCAAACAAGCATGTGTTTGACAAAATGTGTAGATTGGCCCTTCAGTCTGTTTTTAGATTGCAGCCATATGTACCCAGCCCTTTCATTTGACAAGTTACATTGCACCTAGGGTGTCCTGCTCCGAGTTTGGAATTAACAATAATCAACAGTATTAACTGTATTTGGTCTCTGAAGCAATGGCATAGACTCTATGGTTTGTGAACTGCATGGACCACCAGTGTTTTAACAAGTCCCTAAAGTGTGTTAAAAGTTATTTTGGCTTTTAAGTTCTAGAAATTTGATCAGAACCCACAAACTTTTGTCTTGAGGTTTGATGTACTGGCACCCTGACAAATAAACATCACTTGTAAATGTAAAAGTCTAGCCAACAGAAGGAAACTTTTTAAAAAAAAAAGCAAGCCTCTTTTGTACTCTATATTGCTCAAGAATGGAAGACTAGTAGTAGTAGGGGAAGCAGCCTATGATTTTCAAGATGGCCTTTATTGTTGACTTTACAAGTGCTTTAGTGCCAAATTTTTCAAACTACTGAGAAGGAGAAAAATAACTGCTGAAGATTTGCATAACTGTAGATGTAGTGGCATTTGCATTTATGCAAGTATAAACAGGAATATATTTTATAGAGATTTTATAGAGATTTAAAGTTATTATTAAATTACAAAATGTAGAATGGAAAGCACATAACTTCAATGCTCAGGAGTATGCCCTGGTGGCCAGCTTCAAGGTTAGTGATCCCCCATGGCTTGGATGTATGGCTCACATCCACCAGGGGGCATGTGTTTAGTCTGGTGGGTCCAATTTTATGGAAGTCCCTCTTCCAGTTGAGGTCAGATAGGCCTCCTTTCTATAGGGCTTCCACTACCTACTGGAAAACTTTCCCCATTCAAGCAGGCCTTTTAACTGAAGTTTCGTTTTATAGGTAGTTTTGACCTATTTGTATTATAACCTAATAAACCACTTAGGGACTATTGTAGTTAGGGTAATTGTTCATATAAATAAATGTCATGAATAGGGGTGCTGCTACCAAACAGGCAGGTATCACCCCATCTTAAAGGGAACCTGGCTCTCCTGTGTGAGCAGATACTTGGACAATCCCGTAGGGGCTGCTCCACTCATGCCCCATCCAATAAAGGGAATGAGAGAGCTCTCGTCAGAAGTGAGGGCCATATGCACATTTAAATTGGGGCTGCCGTATTTCAAAGGTAAAAACCAGCAGACCCCAAAAGCTGAGCTTTTTTAGGAAGACCCCAAATTTTTTAGGCCAGTATCTAATGTCTTTCTAGTGCTCAGTCACTCTCTCCCCCCCCCCCACTTTTGCATGAGGGTCTCTTCATGTTACTAATAACTTTGAGTAAACTTTTCTATTAAATAACTTGACTTCAAATTATGTCATGGAGGAATAGGAATCCCTGGGGTCCTCCATAAGAGGAAAAATAGATTCAGAATTAACCAATTACCTAATGGTGCATTTTAGAGTCCATGGCTTCTACAAAACAAACTTACTACGTTCGGGAGCAAGATAGGGGAAAATATTATAAAGCTATGATTGAGGCTACTACAGAGGGGGAAGTTGGTTTGGTTCCTTGTGGCTCCTAGGTAACTTCCAAATAACCTGTTTGTTGAGCATTAATCCTGATTTGTTCCTGGAGAGGTTATACAAACATGCACCAAGCAAGTGTTATCCCATGCTTCTCAGTAAATTTCCTCATCACTTTCCCTATCACAAAAAGTCTGGGGGGGGGGTGTAGGAGTGCCAAATCAACTTTAATTGTTTTACCTAATTTTGCTGGCGTGGAACAATGTTTGAAGTGAATCACTGTTCCCTTGTAGCTTAGGGCAGCCATATGTCAACAACTTTCAGGTCTTCCTAAAATAAAGCTCAAGTTTTGAGGAAGCAAAACTCATTCAAATACTGGGACCCTTTACCTTAACATTATTACTGGATACATCCTCTAACTAGCACCGGCAAATTGTTCCAGGGGATGAAATTACAGGATCTAATTAATCTGAGACACTTAGGAACAGAAAACTCACACTTGACCCCCTGGGAATGTGTTGTTTCTATCCCTCATTGAAATTGTACCCATACAATTTAGAAGGCAATGAAAGCAATAGGTTTTTCACAGGAATTACGCTAAAACCTATCAGGTTTAATAGAAAATGGGAGCCTTCCCCTGGGTTGCTTGTTTTAAAGCTACAGCAGAGGCAGAATCTGTCTGTTGCATTTTATAGCTAAAAGATTATTTTCAATCGCATTCTGTATGACAGTTCAAATAATCTTCACAGGACAGGGCGAACTCATGTTGTGCACGTGGAATAGCTCTCATGGAGAGATCGCTTTAAATGGCCCCTTCCTGGCATTCATGTGCAGTTCTTGCCATGAGAATCAGGGTGTTTTCCATGCTACACTTCCAGAAAATCTCTGATGGAGTTATGGGAAAGACAACATAAGCCGGTCCATACAAATGGCTCACTTGTGTTGAGACAGTCACCCAGGAGTAATTTCAAGGGGGCTCCCAGTAGTTTCAGAAGCTCTTGAGATACCTTGTCACCCATCTTCAATTATTCCCACCCATCCACCCAACACAGTGCTCTCCTCTACTGATGAGCCCTTCCCCACTACTGCTTTTCCAGCTGAAACTATTTTAAAGCCATGTGTCTTCTGATGGGTGTATATGACCAGGGAAGGAGTAGCTAGTAAAAAGTAGACTCCATAGGCAGAGCAGACGGTTCCAACTCCTTTCTCCTGCCCCAAGTGCTACACTTTTAAATTGCCTCCCAACCTGCCCCTCGAACGATTCAGTGGCAAAAACTCTTTTTGCACACAGAGCTGCCAGCATCACATCTAGTTTGTTCCAGATTTCACAAAGACCAGAGCGCAAACTGACTCTGTGTAGTGCAAGAACGGTGGATCTCTACCACCGTCAGGGGTACCAACTTGAATAAAATATGGTGGGGGCAGGTAAGCCCCATCCTGCACAATCAGTCGCATGACATGGCACACACCATTTGAACGGCAATGTCCATCAACTTTGGGGGAGGGGCGGACCCCTCAAATATTTTATTGGGGGGGGTGAAGGTACCTCGACCCAATGCTACAATCAGCTCCTGCAAAAGCTGCAATCCTAAACACCCTTATATTTGGAAGTAAATTCCCCTGAATTTATTGCTTCCCAATAAGTTTGTTTATTATTAGGGTACCAGTCAGTGTATCTGTTTTAAGAGATACAGAAGCAACATTCTGTACTTTTTCTGGCTGATCCGTAACTTAAAATTACAAGCTGGCAGTCAAAAACAGCTCCACCACCTCCCACTTCAGCCAAGACCATTTATTCTTCATTTCTGTCATTTAAGCACAGTTTATGAGCCCAGAAGTAATATAAGAATTTGTAAGTCCATTACAAATACACTTTTATAAGTAGAGAGCTTTATAAAAAAATAAAAAAGCAATTTCCTCTGGATTTTGATTACAGGACTTCAGAGAGGTTGATTTTAAAGGGTCCTTGAAAACCAAAATTCCAGCTCAAAGGAAGAACTCTTTCAGGAGCAGCAGGCTTCCTGAAAATGCAAATTCCTTTTGGCAATTCTCCCACCTCTCTCCCTTGTAAACAGAGAGCATGAATGGGAAAAGTCTCGAACTGGTTGGGGAGCAGCCTGCAGTTCACATCTCTACAAGAGAGCAACCAGTGCAACTTGCTTTGATCAAAATACTAAGCACTTGTAGTACTCCTGAAAACAGGATTGGGATTTTCAACCTGAATAATTTGTTGGGATGTCAACAACCTGAATAAGGAGGGACAGGTAAACCTTTAAAAGGAGCCTGTCTTTTAAACATCAGTTAAGCTGCATGTGCTCCCTGTAGGTCGTGCAAATTGCTACACAGTTAATATGTCCCCTGCTCAAATCATAAATGGGGCTTAGACCCATAAAAAGGCCTTATAGGTAACCAGTCATCAGTTCTTCCACATTTGCTCTACCACAAATGTGACGCTAGCACCCCCTAGTGGAGGATAAAAGTTTGGGAGAGACTCCGAAAGTGGTTGGGGGAAGGGGGCAGAGTATGCCTTGTGCCATTTAAGCAGAGTCTGCATTTCTTTTGCTATTGTTTGAAGAATTCTAATTATCCTGCATTTTAACAGCTTAGCACTGCCCACAGAGTTTCACAAATAAAGGCTATTACTGCTGCTTCATGCTTCAGCTCACTGATGCCTGGGCCTTGCAACAACAACAAAACAACAAAATCACTCCCTTAAGATTTCTTTTCACCTCAAGCAGAAGCTTTGTCAAACAAGGTTCCTCTCGCCTGGCAGATCAAAATGGAGCTTGCTGCCAAGAATTGTTTTCTGGTCAGCTGAGTGTGGCAGGCCCCAGCGCCAACACCTCTGACTGCTTCGTGAACTACAGCCGTGGCTCCGATTGAGCTGTTCTGCACGCAGCCCACCAGGCAGCGAAGAGGCCAGAGGAACTCAGAAAAGAACAGATGAAAGTGTAGCTCTGGGAGGAATGGAAGGTGCTGCTAAGTCAGCTCACCAAACTCACCCAGGTGAGCAACCAGCAGCAGGCCTGCTCTGCCTGCCTTGCCTCTTCCAATACTGGAGACTCTGAGCAAAGGAAAATCACCCCTCAGGTGGGTGGGGGTGGCTTGAACATTATCTGATAGCTATGCCTACTTGGATGACCCCTGGCAAATGAACACCAAACAGCTGGGGTCACTCAACTCACAGTTTCGTGGAACTAGGACAACACTCCAGAAACCAACGTTTTGCCTTTGACTTCTGCTGCCTTGAACTATCGCTAACAGCATATTACCACTATTGTGTTGTGGCTTTATTTTTTTATGGCATTTCAACATCTTAATGTGGGAAACAATTTAAAGTCTAAACATACCAGCCTTTCTAGAAGACGGCTGTTAAGCTGCTTCCATCCAAGTGTGCAAACACGCACAGCACTAAAGCTGTTTAATTTGCTTCACGTCAGCTCACCAGCAATTAATATGCCTGCCATAACAAGGCCCATAAAACTCGCTAGCAGTAGGGGAGTGAAATGATTATAACATTTTCTCCCCTTTCAGCAATACCCGTCTACAGTTTGAGCACTGTCAAATCTTTTTAAAAGCAGATAAAGAAGCTGAGCTGCATCTGAACAGCTGTTGTTTACTGAAGCAATAATTAGCAACAGGGATAGTGTTAAAATACCTGCTACCTGATACAAAACCAAAACAGCACACACACATACACACACACACAAACCTGCCCCCTACCTGCTGGTTAGCCAAACAAACAAAAATCAGCAATACAAAGAATAAGCTGCTCTGAGGTTTCTTAATTTGTTTTATTAAACAATCAAAAGCCACCCTCTCTACTGTGCACTGCTCATTTAGGCAAACCTGCTTGGTGCCACGTAATTAAATTCAAGTTGTCCCACTTGACTTTATTATGCATCTCTGGATAATTACTAATCAATATGTGCAAGTCTGGACTTACATGGCTGTTCTAGCGTATCTTCTCCAGGAAACATTTGTACCAGGTAGATAAATCAAACATATACTACAATCTGGGACCAGCATGGTACAAATAAAACCCAATGTTAATAATTAATTTAATCACAGACACACCCATGCAGCAAAAAAACTCCCACCAAGTTGCATGGATCGAGGATTGCAGCCTAAATCAACACTTCTCCAAGCTTATTCTCAAAAACCTCAATCAGATATCTGTTTCAAAGCAACCTCATCCCTTTGTTGAACAACATGAAAAGCTTGTGAGAGTCCGCACTAAAGTTGGCAGACCCAAAAATATACTGACCTTCAACCCAGAGTATGGTCTGAAGGCTCAAGAGGATAGCAGGCCTGCTCTTTTCCAATACTTGAGACTCTGAGCAAAGGGAAGTCATCCCTCAGAGGGGTGGGGGGTGGCTTGAACATTATCTGACATGCACCACACACACTGGCTTGGGTTCCAGGCATGAACTGTGACATAAATTTAACAACATAAATAACATAGGACTCTGAGTAGGACTTAGTTAAATACCACCCATTGGTCACAACCTGGGGCCCTACTAAGCATTTGTTACAGCTGACAGACATTCCTTTGTTAGGCAGATTAGCAATTGCCCAGATTGGTTAGCTGGTTGGTAGTTAATCAGTAGGTTATGAAATAGTCCTCTTGAGAGTCTAAAGACATTGTTTGATTGTTTTAAAGATGAGAGCCATCAAACCTTGAGGAAAGGGGGTTCTCCTTTACTCAGCTAAGAGGAGGCATATGTGTGTGAAGAAACAACAATTTGAGACACATCTGAAACAGACACAGAAAGGAAGGAGTTATCAAAGGAGTGAAGACTCTCTCTCTCTCTCTATTGACTTGATACGGCACAGCAGATCTCCTGCCTCACTGGAGTGTGAATGTTGCTTGTAAATAAAGCAGTATTTTAAGTCTCCAGTGTTCTTTCCACCAAAAGAAATGCAGCCTGGGTAATGCTGCCTCTCTAGAACTTCTTACTGCTCTTGAAGTGAACTGCTGTAACCAATCGTTTTGATTTTTTTTTCAGGACAAGCCAGAAAGTTGCCTGAAGAAAAACAGAATCCTTTTCAGGACTGGAAACATTGTTCTGATTTTGCCAGGAGGAAACAAAGGGGTTGAACTCTTTCAAAGCACACTCAAAGAGAGGCCACCTTTCTGAGCACATTTGGAGTAGGTAGGTAATCTGCCCAGGCTGAGCACACTGATAGCAGCATCTGACCTGACAACCTGCTGACTTCACTCTCTACTGCTGCAGACCTATCCCAGACCGATGCACTTCCCAGCCCTTCATTTAACCCAGGGGTAGGCAACCTAAGGCCCGGGGGCCGGATGCGGCCCAATTGCCTTCTCAATCCAGCCAATGAACTGAAATCAGTTCTGGAATCTGCGTGTTTTTACATGAGTAGAATGTGTCCTTTTATTTAAAATGCATCTCTGGGTTATTTGTGGGGCATATGAATTCGTTCATCCCCCCCCCCCAAAAAATATATATATATATAGTCCAGCCCACCACATGGTCTGAGGGACGGCTGAAAAAGGTTGCTGAAATCTGATTTAACCCTTGACTCTAATTCCTAGGAAGTATTACGCATAAAGGAAAAGACCCTTTCTTGTTAAATTAGAAGGAAATAGTTCACGTGCTCCTGCAAGTTATCTAAGTCCCACCTAGAGCTAAAGATGCTCAATAAGGTAAAAAAGAAAAGAAAAGGTGTGACTATTATCAGGAAGGAAGAACATACCACAAGGTAAAACAGGTGTTGCCTGTGATACCTGGCATGATGTCTGAATTAGCTTTCACAGTGAAGGAGCTCAAAATGATTATCAGGAGCCTGTGCTCTTTTACCATCAAAACCAAGCAAAATAGGTTAAAGTAAACACTCCAGCAGTGACAGCCACTGAGCAACAGAAGGAAATTCCTTGCTGACAGGCTGCAGTTAAGGCAGACTAGCAAGCCTGAAGTGCACAACCCAGACGTAACACACAATCATAACTGTGCACTGAAACCACCAGAATGAGCAGTCATAGCACCGTGAGTAAGCAATAGAGTGGAAGCCTTTCCACTGAAATGCTTCCTGGTGTCTAAACTAGAGTTCAAACTAACATTTCAAATTTCTTTCTCTTGCTCACTCCTGTATATCCTTCTTGAAGATTTTTGTTTTGTTTCTGTAAAAACAAAGAAGTGGGAATCTTTCACCTTTGGCTATGAGATTTAGGACACAACTGGATGTGATGTGGGAGATCTGCAATCAGGATTTCCTGTGTGGTGATTTTTGTTTTTTAAGTGAAAAGCAGCTAAAGGGAAGAGGCATGTGGGGAACAACCCTTTCTCTCCTGTTGTTTTCCTGAAATAAATTATGTCACCCAAGCCGCTCTTTGCCCCATTGGGAAACCATACATGTATGCTCCCTTCCAGCACGAACTCCTCAATCTAACCCCGCCCCCCAAAAAAACTGTTTTTTAAACTTTTTAAAATCACTGGAGATCACACCTAGTCAGGATGCCCAGATGCAAAAGAGGACAGGGCTCCTACAGTGCAAAATTTAATTTATAAGCCAGTGCATCCACCTCACAAGCCCCAGGTTCCCTTGCCTAAAAAAAATCAAGTGCTTTGAGGATGACATGATCAAAATTAGATGCCCTCCAACATTTCTCCAATTAAAACAGGGACGTCCCATTCCATAATAATAATTTTACTATTTATACCCCACACATCTTACTGGGTTGCCCCAGCTACTCTGGGCAGCTTCCAACATATATAAAAAGATAATAAAACATGAAACATTTTTTTTAAAACTTCCCTATACAGGATTGCCTTCAGATGGCTCAGGGGTTGTATAACTCCATACCCTCCAACATTTCCCCAATGAAAATAGGGATGTCCTAAGGAAAAGCAGGACATTCTGAGATCAAATCAGAAACCGGGACGGCTTCTCTAAATCAAGGACATCCCTGGAAAATAGGGACACTTAAAGGGTCTGAAATTGTCCACTGCTGTCTCACTCCCAGCTTTTCTCGTCTAGCAACACCACTTTCTAATGAAGCTTGGACTTCTGGCAGCGGACAGGCTGATTTCATGCCACATCAAACACAGGACAGGAAGGCAAGTGATCAGGCAAAAGTAGGAAATGCAGGCCTGGTAAGTTTTTCTCCCCTTAAAGGTACAGGAAACCCAGCCAGAGATTTGTTTTCTTGACTCTCAGAACTTTAAGGTCCAGAAGGCATTCTGCAACCATGATTTCACCATAATTCAGTGGCTCTTGATACTATTGATCATAGTAGCCTCATGAACTGCTCTGTGGGACAGGAACAATATTCTACCATGGTTCTGCCCCTGCCTACAAAGTTGTGTCCAAAGGACAACATTGGGAGACTGTTTCAGCCCCGTGGTCTTTGCACTGTGGTGCACCACAGGGTAAAACCTTGTCACTTTCTATATGAAGCCATTGGATGTGGTCATTCAGAGTACTGGGGCAAAGTGTCAAAAATACACTGACGATACAGCTCTGTTTCTCCATAACATCAGTGTTAGGAGAGGGTGTGCATGGTCTGGACTGATGTCTGGGTGCAGAGATGAGGTGCAGAGGATGAGAGCCAATAAACCTTGGAAAGATAGAGGCACTGTGGGCTGGTGGGGCCCACGTCCAGGAAATTATCCATTTGCCTGTTCTGGATTGGGCTCCTTCTGAAATAAGAGGATCCATCTTTGTCCTTCGAAGGTCAGTCAGCCTCCATTAGCTATGACTTGTACTCCAGTTATGGCCATTCTTGTATAGGGATAGTCTGGCCAAAGGGATTCAAGGCTCAATTATTGCAACATGACCTATGCAGGGCTACCCCTGAGCCTGGTCCAAGGCTCCAGCTGGTGCAAAACACCACAGCTAGAATGTTGATGGAGACAGACCATCACTCCAGCGGCCAAAAGCTTGCACTGGCTGCCCATATACTGCTGAGCCAGGTTTAAAGTTCTTGTATTATGTTACAAAGCCCTTAAGACCTTGGGTCCAGGAAACCTCAGGGACTGCCTGATCTCTTAATGCCTAATTACTGAGGTCTTGAGGGAAGTCACTGTTAGTGCTTCCCTCCTGTTTCATATCCATGAATCGTATCCACAAGGAGCAGTGTGTTCAGTTTTGTGGGTCCAATTCTGTGGAACTTCCATCCAGTTGAGGTCAGAGAGGCTCCCTCTATCTTGAAGTCACTGAAGACTTTTTATTTCAGCATACTTTTTAATCTGAATTCTGATTTTATATGTTTAACTTGTTTTTAGTCTTATTGTATTGGGGTCCCCTGTGCACTGCTTAGAGGCAGCTGTGATGAAGTGGCACAAAAATTGTTAAACAAATAGGCCATCATCACAGCTCTGCGACACTTGAAAACAACATTTTGCATCCCGAAGCAAGAGCATCTGAAACTTGAGTATTCCGCACACGCCCTTTTTGGCAAATGGCATTCGGACTGAGGCCTGCCTCTTAAGTCTCCTTTCCAGGCTCTGGTTGTTTGATTCCTGCCACTCAGTGGAATCGTGTGTGAAGTTTCTGATTTGTGTTGACTCCTCCAGAGTGGGAGAAAAAGCTGATCTTCAAAGGGGAAAACAGCATCAACCACTGATTAAAGTGCAGCTTTAGCATGCTGCTCAAACGCAACTGGGTGCATCTCACATGGCACATTCTGATTAGGAGCGTGCAGAAAGCTCAAAGGAAGGATTTCTTTTTCTTTTTCCAGCAAGCTGATAGGCAGAATGATGAAAGTTTAAGGGATTTTTTAATAGCTTCGGATTTAAAACACAAAATGCAATTGAACTAAGTGCAGTAAATCCAATTAGTCACCCTGGCTCTGTCCTTTTATTAGTTATTTCATTGAGTTTTAATAGGCTCTTTGGCCCCATCTAGAACAGAGGCAAGAGGGCTTTGACCTGAGGGAGGCCTGCACCAAAAGGTACTCTGTCAAATTAGTGATGCAAGCACAGAGCTTTATCTGCAGTAGAGTGCATGGTCTGTCCACCACTCTGCTACCCTGAACCAGCAGACACTTAGTGCTCCCTCCCCTGGCCACTGACGGATTTGCAGAACTGAAGAATGGGGAGACTGCATAAGCATTTTCTTGGGGCACATTGTTAGGAGATATATTTCAAAGACTTGGTGAACTCAGGCAGCCCTCAGACCCCAGGGGCTTCAGCACATGCAAATTCCAAAAAGGTACACCATCCAAGCTGCAGTTTGGATATGGGTATTAGTGGTACACTGAGGCAATCCCAGTAGCACACTCTACTCCTGTCAGGGACGCGGACTTATAAAAAATATTGGGGGGGCCCGGGAAAGCTCATGAATAATAAATAAGCTCATGAATATGCAAATAAAGTGGCGCCGCCTGCTCGTGAGCGAATAGGGGAGAGTGTGCTGCGCCTATTAATCAGCTCCGAAGGAAATTGGGTGGAGCTTTTGCTCGGGAGGGAGGGCAGGAGGCATGCAGCCCGACCCTGTGCATTTTGGGCTGGGGGAGGGGCGGCGATGGCGCTCTGCTGGAGGGGCACCGGAGATTATTGGGGGGGCAGAGCCCCCCCAAACGAATTTTTGAGGGGGCTCGGGCCCCCTCAAGCCCCATGGAGTCGGCGCCTATGACTCCTGTTCATTGCCAAACAATCTGACTGGCTGGTCCCCATAGTCACAGCTGTAGTACCAGTTAGGATACAGGTTTGTTTATTCCTCCTTTGAAGGACAGGCCAACTAACCAACTGCTGGATGTCCCTCCAATTGGAAGCTTCTCCATTCCACTTTCCTACTTTTCATCTTACACGTGGATATAGTACCTTATCTTAGAGTCACAGAGTAGGAGTTTAGAACTGCATGATCCAAAGATGAGAACTAGAGTCAAGTAGAAGCTCATCTCACACATGGAACATAGGAAGCTGCCTTACACCAAGTCTGGGCATTGGTCTCTCAAACGTAGTATTTACGCTACACTGACTGGCCAGCAGCACTCTAAGATTTCAGGCAGGGTTTACCCAGAAAAGCCAGGGATTGAACCTGAGACCTTCTGCATAGACATGGTGCTGCAGTTTCTGGATTTTACAAGAATCCTCACAACAAGAGTGGTTCTAGACTATGTACTACAGTGATACTTTGGTTTACAACCATAATCCATTCCGGAGGTCTGGTTGGAAACCAAAACAGGTTGTAACCCAAGGTGTGCTTTTGCCGATGGGGCCTCCCCCCAAAAATTGGTTGTAATCCAAAAAAAGGGACAAACACTTCAGGGTTTGCCGTGGTTGTAATCCAAAACGGTTGCAAACCAAGGTATCACTGTATGTGCAATACTTTAGGAAAGTATTGTTGTTTGTGAGCAGACAAGACAAACTCCATTTCCGGATCACTCTTTCATAGCTAACAAATTGAACCAAACCTGGGTTTTGAAGGGCCTCTGCTCCAAGAGTGCTGAGTTATATGCCACATGTCAAAACTAAAATTAAGTGTGAAATTGCAGACACCTAGATTATTGAGTTAACCATCCATGGGAGAGCAGCAGGTCACACTATGGCTCTTCAAATAGGTTTTACTATATAAACATAAAGCAAAGATTGCTAAGTGTATCAACATCCCTATAAGGAGCCGAGTATTCTAGGGCAGCTTATATACAGCAGAACAAGGACAAGCAATTTTTTGGTGACCCAATGTTTACAGCAGAGAAAGGTCTAAGCAAAGGTCAGGCAAAATTGTCCTGGAAATATCATCAGTGTTACATTTAAGTGGTCACTTAAGCTAAAGGTTGCTTATTGCTGGAGTCTGCAAATGTTGTAGCTATTCACTCCCTGATAATCATGTTGTTTTATTTTTTCCATTTATTTATTGAGTAAATCGAACTAATAAAAACACAAACCATGACTGTCATGGGAACACTCCAAGGAGGAGTGATCCAGTGCGGCTGAGGAAAGGAGGGGGGTGCTGGCATCAACTGTATTTTTACTCACAAAGCAATCAATACAGTTTAACACAAATAGTCCTTGAATGTTCCACATTGTGCATTGCTTTCCCGGGGATGGGAGGGGGAAGTGTATTCTCTCTCTCTCTCTCTCTCTCTCTCTCTCTCTCTCGGTTTCATACATGCCTTTTGGACTTATTTTACTTCTCTCTAGATCTTCACATCCCATGAAAGGACCTACATCTAAAGCAGGGCTGGGAAAACTTTGGCCTTCCAGATGTTGTTGAATTCCAATTTCCATCAGCCCAGCCAGAATAGCCAATGGCTAGGCAAGATGGGAGTTGTAGTCAGGTAGCATCTAGAGGGTGAAAGGGTCCTCAGCCCTGATCTAAAGCATGACATAAACTAAAAACAGCTGCAAATAATTTTTAAAACAATTCCAAAAATAACTGAAGATAAATTTTAAAACAATACAAAACAAACATCAGTGGCAGAGAGACCTTTTCATTCAGATGGAAAAGCTTCGTGTGTAACAGTTGTTCTTCTGTCCTACACAGATTGGCGGGGAGGGCAAAGTCTGAAAAACGCCCGTGGTCTACAGGCAAGAGCAGGAACACTTGAGGCTAAAGCTGCCTTTTTACAACCTCTTTATTCAAAGCTAAGGAGACACTGCTCTGTTATGTGGATTAGTTTAATTACATTTCGTTACTCAGCTTCCACATCAAGCAGAATCAGAATAGGGAAACTGTACATGGAGATAAAACTGCTGAAACTCATGACAGACTCGTCTCCTTTTTTTATCATCTCCCAATAAGACCTACAGGGGTCAGGTATAGTAAGATCACTTTTATAGGAAACATGAATTCATTATTTAAAGTCAGGTTACAGAATTTGATCTATCTATGTTTAGTACTGAGGTCAATTGTGTATATATAGTATAAAAATCAAGCAGGCCTAAAAGACACACACTAGTAACACATGTCATGTCTGGTAAGATCAGTCCACATATGCCTCAGCCAATATTTATCCTCTGTGCAAAAATCCTGTAAATTCATTTTTGAAAGCAAAAGTCTGAGAGCCATTATGAGACTAGGCTCATCCTTGATGGCATTTAGACAGGCAGTGAAAGCAGTCCATGTGCCTTTAAATATATGACTGAAGGTTATTTTAACTGTTCCATTTTGGTTCTAATGTTTTAGTTTTAGTTTTTTGTTTGGCTTTATTTTCTTCTTTTATGTAAACCACTTTGCGGACCTTGTTAGGGCAGTGTATTTTTGAAGCAAATAAATGTATGTTCCTATTTCTTTAATTTTTAAAAAATACAGGTTCATAGGTTAGTGAGACATTGCTATGGGCATAAACCCTACTCCTCTTCTCTAATTCTTTGCACAATAATCCATTCCAAATATTCTTTTTATAAAAAACACACCAAACTGCAGGTATGCAGGGGAGTAACCTGTAATATTATGACACAAATATTATTCACATAACAATTACAAAAGCAGCAAATGAGGTATGTGGATGAAGGACTGCACTTTGTGTGCTCAGTGAACAGGATGCCCCCACAATCTTGAGGGAAGCTGTGATGTTATGTTCAGTGAATTTAAAACTACTGGCACCAGTCCTTATCTTTTTAACTGACACGGGCTTTTCCATGCCTTTAACAGCTGTATGACAGGTGGGTCTCAACAGGTAAACCTCTTCCCATCACTATATCACCATGATGCAGAGAAGTCATCTGGTGGTTTCTACCTATTACAGAGTTGTTAAATAGATGCATTCTTTGCCCATTTAGAAAAGTTGCAACCTAGGAGAAAAGGCCACGCAGAGGCTACTTTAAAGTAAACAAGTAGCTGCTCAGGAATACCTTCCAAAATATGTTTCATCATTGGTGATGAATTATTCACAAGTGATGTCTGCTAACAATGACAATATTCTAAATATATAATGCAAACAGGTTTCTTACCTGTTCATTATGTTGTCAAGCTGGCATGCTGCACAATTCGCTTTCATCAAAGGTAAGGTGTATGCTCATTTAACCATTTGAAGATTGTATAGATCAGTTTGCTCCTATGTAGATGAAATAAACAATCAGAAATAATATTGGTCAATAATAAAAATGGCTCAAGAGGTTATCACTTACTTTCTAACATAGCAGCTCATTCAAAGAGTGCTGAAAAAGAGAGAGTTCACAGAAACCACTTGAACAGTATCATATTATAACGAAGTACATGTACAATATATTTGGTGCAATTTCTTTAGATGTCATTTATTATTCCACACAGTACTCAACATCCCTATTCAGAATTTACTATCCATGGATTGTAGCAACATGGTACAGAGTAGACTCATATTTGAAGAGTGAAAGAAGTTACCAGCAGAAATAAAGGCAAATGGAAGCAATTGGGAAAGGGGTCACAGAATTGTGCAGCATCCTCCATATTTCTGAGGCTGTTCTGCCACATTTTATGCCAAGATTAGATACAGAAACTTACATACAAAACATTTAGCAATAGATTATCTTGACCACGCCTGGATTGTGACCTAGAACACTGTTCCACACTTAACACAATAATATTTTATTATGATCTGCTGCTTGCAGACAAGTGAATCCTGCACTCTGCACATAGGCTAACATTTCAGCTAATTTTCAAGAAGAATGGCATTTCCCAGATCTACAGAAATTTCTACATCATGGTAACACTGGCCTTGGGACACTAACCTTCTGTGTCTCGCCCTGCGCATCTCCCTTTCCCTCTGAGATTGCCACAGAGGCTATTTCCTTCCCCCCTATGTCCGTAATTCTCATACCAATGGCTATATTGTGCCCCTTTCCATATTCTGGGACACACACATCAGATTTGTCATTGAAGAATTGATGATTATGCAAGTCAGATCCCTTATAACCCACACTGAAAACAGCCTACTACAGTGGTGCCTCACAAGACGAAAAGAATCCGTTCTGTGATTCTCTTCGTCTAGCGGTTTTTTCGTCTTGCGAAGCAAGCCCATTGACGGATTAGCGGATTAGTGCTATTAGCGGCTTTTAGCGGCTTATCTGCTGATCGGATCAGCTGATTAGCGGCTTTTAGCGGCTTATCTGCTGATCGGATCAGCTGATAAGCGGCTTAGCGGCTTAGAAAAAGGGGGGAGGAAAAAAAACAGCAGGAACTCGCAAGACATTGTCGTCTTGCGAAGCAAGCCCATAGGAAATTCGTTTTGCAAAGCACCTCCAAAACGGAAAACTCTTTCGGCTAGCGAGTTTTCCGTCTTGCGAGGCATTCGTCTTGCGGGGCACCACTGTAGCTGTACATTGTGGCAAATGTACAGTGGTACCTCTGGTTAAGAACTTAATTCGTTCTGGAGGTCCGTTCTTAACCTGAAACTGTTCTTAACCTGAGGTACCACTTTAGCTAATGGGGCCTCCTGCTGCTGCTGCGCCGCTGGAGCATGATTTCTGTTCACATCCTGAAGCAAAGTTCTTAACCTAAGGTACTATTTCTGGGTTAGCGGAGTCTGTAACCTGAAGCGTCTGTAACCCGAGGTACCACTGTCCTACCATATTTTTTAAGTTGCAGGCAGACAGCAAAAATAGAAGGTTCACTGAGCTCCTGCACTGCTGTGCAAGACTTGATGGGACACAACTTGTACAGATCTGAGCACAAGTTGTACAGATCTGAGCACAGAATTTAGTTTCGATTGGAGCAACAGGAAACATTTTCTTAGCACATTCAAACCTAGTTCCCAACATGGGTTAGGGACACTTAATAAAGCATAAGGGTTCAAAACAAAACTTTTAGACCAGACCGTAAACTGAAGCTAAGGAAAGCTGCAGATGTTTTGAGCATTCATTTTCTCTCCCAGCAATTGCTTTAATGGGTTGGAGCTCCTGGGAGACCATTTGACTTTTGCTCATGTCTATGCCATTCCTCCCTGTCATGCTGACTGTGCAAAAGCTTAAAGCTGTCAACAACCTGCATTCGGTATTATTTCAAGTAAAGAAAAATAAAGTGACATCTGATCTGTCAAGAGGAAGGTGGGGATTTTGTTCTGAAAAATAGAAAGCAAAAATGTTCTGTGCAGAATCAATAGTCAAATCAATATTGTGCCCTCCCACCAAAAGCTCAGCTTGGCCTGAACTGCAGTCTTCCTCTCACTGCCCCCATCCCCCCCGGTTACAGCAACCATCCATTAAAGTGAGTGAATGGAACTTACTTTGCCAGGACCACATCTTTGGTAAGTGTTTCTGAAGCAATACAGTAATGATTATTTTGCAGTATTGCATTTTAATAATTAAAATAAAGCACTGAGCATTATGCGCACTACTCTGTGGGAAATACTTCCCAGTAACCAGGGCCCTCAGAAAGCATAATTCACATTAGCAGAGAGATGCTTCCACAGAGCAGAAGCCAATGGCGATAGCATAAAGGTGACCCTGACTCATTCTCTCTCTTTCTAAAACAGAATCAACAACCAAGCTTTCAAAAACATGCTTTTCACCTCACAGAATTGCTTCTTTTTCAGTTCTTCCAATTAGAGAGAGAAGAACCTACTGCTCACAGTTACTGTCCACATCAGAATGGAAAACAATTTGCATAAAACAAGAGTGGGGGGTAAAAGAGGAGAATGAAATAGAAGTCACACAGACTGCAACAGAAAACATGCAGGAGAATGTCACAGCAAAACCAATAACTAACAATCTACACCATACATTTAAAGCACTCTTACACTGCTTTAACAGTCATGGCTTCCCCCAAAAGAATCCTGGGAACTATTGAAGGTCCCCCATCAACATTGTGTCCTCTCTCTGGTGAGGCAAGGTCAAAGGAAGCTTAATCTATTTCACCAGCATGATTTGTTGTTTTTATCCTCTTCAGAAGGGGATTCATGTGGTCAACCACTGGGGCACATAATACTGCTCTAATTTTCAAAATGAACAAGACACCAAATGACAAGAATTTCGCCAGAATCTGGGACGGAGTGTAGGTGAAAGGAAGAAAATCATTAAGTAAAACTGACAGGTCTTTCACCTTATTTTGTCATTTTCATTAGAAACGATGATGATGATGATGATGATGTGACTTCAGTGGGCTTGGTGGGCAAATAATTCAGAAAGAAATCCATTCTCACACTGTCAGTAAGGTCACCATTAGGTCACGATGGAATTGCATCTGAAAAAAGTTACAGGGCAGTACGGGCCAGAACACACTAGCTGGAGGGGTTGTGACATTTAAAGAGGGGGATGCATAACTTGAACAGTGATAAGATGAATTAACTTATGTGGGGAAAGATAATTAAACCACCTGAAATGCATGTGTGATTTCAGCCTTAGATTTGCAAACTGCATCCTGAAGGCACTAACAGCATTTGTAAAAGGTTTAAAACACACATTCTTTCACACCAGCCCTTAAATAAACGCTTTCCACATTGCATCTAGAAAATATTATCCTGACTGAGTATCACTTTGGAAACAACCCACTGCTATCCTGCGAAAGAACTTTCAAATCCAGAGGGGCCTATTTTTTGTTTGCATACACATCAAATGTGGTTTACAGGAGAGAAAAGAATCTTTATTGGACAAACACACAGCCTCTTCAGTTGCGCCTACAGCACTCCAAATAGACGCCAGACCACACCTATAAGGTAAGATTTCCCATTTTTGACCAGCTCTTGTCTTTGAAAAAGTCTTTATGGACAGCCTCCTAGCAGATGAGACAATATTAACTACTATACTTTGCACAATGGTACACATACAAATTTAAAAAGTGAACAAGCACCCCCTCCCAATGTTCCCTGGTTTTGAAATTAACAGGCAAATGCTCCAAAACATACTGTAATTTCTTCAGATGTTGAGAAGTCTAAACGCAAAAGATTTCCCCCCTATGTCTTTTGTCCTTCCCTTAAGTACAAAAAGTCCAATTTTGCACACCCTACATGAGGATTACTTCTGGACTTCACAGAAGTCTATTTCAAATTGCAGCAAGGCCAATCACTTGACTTAAATTGGTACAGGAAAGACGAAGGACATTGCTTTAATCTATGAAGAGACACAGTTAAGCACTTTCCAGGGTTTTATGTGCAGGTTTCATAAAAATCCCAGATAGATAGATAAGATTAGGTAACACATTATCAGAGCCAGACTCACTAATGCCTCAAGAGCAAATGAAAAGAGTCATTGACTGACTATTAAAGTGTAACAAAATTACTGACAAGGAAATGGTTGGATAGCAGAGCTATAATAATTAGCAATACTTTTAATCAAATATTTTATATCTCTCCATCTCAACAGTGGATAAACCAGTTCCCATCTCCTGTTCCCCGCAGTAACAGAGAGATTTTTATCCATGTTGCCAACAGAGACACATCTGCCTGAAGAACATATACAGTGGTACCTCAGGTTACATACACTTCAGGTTACACACTCCGCTAACCCAGAAATAGTGCTTCAGGTTAAGAACTTTGCTTCAGGATAAGAACAGAAATCGGGCTCCGGCGGCGCAGCAGCAGCAGCAGGAGGAGGCTCCATTAGCTAAAGTGGTGCTTCAGGTTAAGAACAGTTTCAGGTTAAGAACAGACCTCCAGAACGAATTAAATACTTAACCTGAGGTACCACTGTACACATTCTTTTTGCCTCCTCCCCCTCCAATATATGTTTTCTAACTTTTTTTATTGTCAAATAGTGTTCAGAATACAAATAGAAAATTAACCTTCCTGTTACTAAGCCCTTTGTCAAAAGTCATTTCTAAAGAAAAGGACCAGCAGAATAAGAGAGAGGGGCTACTATGTTGAAACACAAAGTTTTTTTTAACAGCTTAGAGTGACTGGTTTTGGGGTTTTTTTGGGGGGGGGGGTAAAATGTATTCTTGAAGGAGTCCAAACTGAAGGATGAAAATAAATTCAATTTTCTCACTCGGTGAGAAATTCTGAATTTCTGAATACAACCCTCCCATTTATTGAATGATTTTCATTCTAAGGTTCTTGTTAATGTTTATTTGTAATTCATAGGAACAGAGAAAGCTGCCTTGTATGCCTTGTATTGAATCAGACCACTAAGCCCTCCGGCCATGTATGTACGTGTACATACAGAAAAGCTCAACAACAACTCTGGTGAATCCTCCCCCAAAAAGCTCAACAACTCCGAGAAATCCTCCCCTTCCACCCACTCCACGCACGCTCCTCCTCCCTCCAATGACAATGGGTAGATCCTTGCCAATTTTTTTATACTGGAAGTAGATCACAGTCTCTTGGGAGTTGGACGTGCCTGTTCTACATGAACATGATCTACAGATCAAGCTCAGTCAAATCACTTCTTGGTCAAAGATGCTGAGCTATCCAATCAAGGGAGATTTTTAACAAAGGAAGGTCCAGAAATCTCATGAAAGCTCACACAGCACAGCTCTCAAGTGTCTCAGAAATTAGAATTTTCATTTGCCATAAAATCAAGCAGCAGCCTGGACACTGCAGCACCAGATCAGTTCCCAAAACCACAGAAAAAGTCAACACTGGGAGCTCACAAAGGAGGCATGGAGATAATGGTGTCCCTGTTTGTCTCAAGCAACTGGTAATGAGATACTGTCTCTGCACATGGAGGTTCCACAGCTAATATACTTTGTAAAACCTAAACTTATGAATTTGTCTGACATTAAAAAAAACACCACCTAAGCTAATGGTGTGCATATTATGTTTGTCAAAATGTTGCTAACTACAACATGTACCTCTTTAAATGTAATGTTTAAAGTATATTTGTTTTCCCCCCACTTTGTACACATCATGGAAACAAACCTAGGTAAGGGTCTAATATATCCACCTCAGCTTCCAACACCATTTCCATTATACAGTGGTACCTCAGGTTAAGTACTTAATTCGTTCTGGAGGTCCATTCTTAACTTGAAACTGTTCTTAACTTGAAGCACCACTTAAGCTAATGGGGCCTCCTGCTGCCGCACCGCTGGAGCACGATTTCTGTTCTCATCCTGAAGCAAAGTTCTTAACCTGAAGCACTATTTCTGGGTTAGCGGAGTCTGTAATCTGAAGCGTATATAACCCGAGGTACCACTGTATATACATAAGAATAAAAAGCCACAACCAACCACAATGCATATGAGTTTTGAATGCCAACACCTAGAGAATGCAAATCTATAGCATAGTGTTGCACACCACTCCAATCTTCAAGCAGTCTGAGATTCCAGGGGTCCCACAGCCTTGGATCCCAGCCGAAATCAAACGCTGCTTTGACACTCTTTCCAGCTTGCTGCTTTTTCTTCCAGTTTCTGGCTCACATCACTCAGCTCTCTACTCTGGCCTTTTGTCCTTCCATTTGCCATCTCACACAGATCCACTTCCTTGGTTCCCTTAATGGCCCATCGCCCAGGCGACCACCTCAACAGGAAGCTAGCCTGCCTTAAAATATAACACTTGCTGGATCCAGCGATTAGGAGGGTCTTTGCATACAGCCTACTTTCCCCCACACCAAGCGCATAACAATATATTCCTTGAAACTATAACACATGACAAAACCTTCCATTTTCCAAGGGCCAAATGGGAAAATAAGAATCACAAATTTAATGGAGTTGCTATGAAGATGAGTACTAGGAGGCTTGTAAAATGTGAAGGCCACAATCCAGACATGCCTGATTCCTGCTGATTTTTTTTAACCCCCCCCAAAAAAAATTATTACAAATCAAAACAAATTACTTTAATTTAATACAATTTCTTAAAATCAGGTTTCCTGCTCCTGTTGCACACATATGTCAATCATGTTTGGGAAAGATAGAAATTTTGTTCCTTAGCACTTAGGATTGTTTCACAGGTACACAATTTCTTATCACCACTTGATGATCCCACTGAAAAGTATTATATGGAAGTATTATTTGTGCTACTGTCCAGGGCATGGCCTGAAGCGAAGACAAATGATGTAATAACCTTATGGAAGCTAAGCAGATCTGGGTCTATTAAGTGCAATGCCCAGATGGCTGAAAGGCTGGATATAAACGTAATGAATAAATGTGTGGTGATGACTCGTTCACACGTGGAGGTCATTCCTTGAAATTGCACTCAGTGTGTAACAAACTTTGATGTGTGAATGAGCCTTTAGACTAGGCCATTTCTGTCACTTTATTGCAGAATGGAAATCACTCTGATAGCAGCTGCCTAAAATGGCACTGGCTACTGTTGCTCAGGCTCTGGGGACAGCACTTCCAAACTATTACTCACAGCATGATGACCATTTCAGCAGGTCACAGCAGATATTTTCCTGCTAGATTCTCACTTCCTACCCCTGCATCTTCTATACTAGTTTCCATCTTTAAAACTTTACTGTTTGCAAACTTTTGGAGCTTCCCTTCCCCCCAACCCCTTTCCTTTTTCTTTGCTGGGCAATAAATAGCAACCCAACAAATGCATACAAATAGCTTTCCATTAGAATTTTAATGTACTCTTGGAATGAAAGAAAAGCTTAATATAAATCTTTTTTTTAAAAAAATAAATAAAAAATAACCAGAACATAAATTCAGACTGGGACATTGCCACCTAGGCTGAGCTGGAGAGTTCACTGTCTGCTGTCCCCCTCGTAAATTAACTGAGGTCTCTTGCTGCTGTAAATGAATAGCGCATCTTGGAAAAGATCATATCTGTCAAGATTGCAGATTGGTTTTCTCTCAGAGTTTGCAAAAAGTCACAGCTTTACAATGCCTTCATTATGTCGATGAGAATGGCTTCCCAACTGGAAAGAAATGTGTGTTTTATTCCGTTAGGCCTAAGATTTACAGAAAAAGCAATTTTCCTTCACAGTCAAGATACAACTCCCACCCCCACGAAAAATGTCATTTCACGTCTTTCATTCAGTCACCTTTTTACTGACAAATGTATATTCTTTCAGCTTCATGTGTACTCAAGAATTGTGACATTTAATGGCCAAGTAAGGTTAATCACAGGTGAGTGCATATACCTGATGGATATTGCAGCCAAGGCTGTATTCTCTGCCTTAAGAGAAATTGAATGATCTGAGCATATGATCTGGTGTCTCTCACACTTCTGTAAATGTGGGTAGCTAATATTTCAATTCCATCTGGAGAGCTAGGAAATCCACCTCAAAATGTTACAATACGCTAGGACTGTGACCTAAAAGAAAAAAAGGAGGGTAAAGAGATATATATGTATATATTGTGCCCGCAAGTAGGGCTAGACGCTTCTCTCTTTCTGACTTTGCATGACTGCAGTGCACTTAAAGACAAGTGTAGAACTGTTTCTGGCTCAGCTTTTAATTTACTAGTTTCTGTCACAATCCTGGACATTATGTGCACTGACCTTGTACTTGGCTACATGAATGCAAATAGGCAGTTTTCTCAGGGCAAAGTGCCCTATTAGCATTCATTAATGCTAATGCTAATGTTACTCCTCGGTGCAGCATAAAACTCTTAATGCCAAGTTATTTGCTGAGGAGCAATATAAAAATTGCTACTCCACAGCGAGCCTAAGCCACCTGCTGCTCCAAATCAGCAAGAAGATAATGAAGTGTGTGTCTGCTTGCTTTCGTTACGTAAGTGACTATTTCAAAATGAACAGCAGTTCTAAGGCTGTCTTAAGGGTTTTTTTTTCGAGGTCTGAGACAAATGTGTTAATGAGGTCCCTGCCACCCTTTGTGCAGGCCAGTTTTGTTTGAACTTGCCACAGAGTTTTCACACAAAATGGTTGGTTTCATTTTTCACATACTTCCCTTCTCTTTCTTTCATTAGAAAGCTCCAAAACAACTGCCATTTTAAAACAAACCTGTTGTTCTGTTTCACCGTATCTTTTTACCCAAGCATATTTGCATCCCAGAGAAATGTCCCTTCCCTTGTACAATCATATTGCTGCAATCCAACCTGAAACCTTATGGTGCAGGGCAGTAGGAAATCTCTTAAATAAATTAAATCAAAGCTAGGAAAGCTATAAGTCATCAGTTATTCTAACCCCTTGCTTCCATTCTTAATGTGTGGACTAGGTTAGCATAGCAATATAGCAAAATAAAAGGTACAGGTTTCACTACTAATATAGCTCTCTAGCTCAGCTTACTCTAACAGGTTTACTTTCTGTGTGACTACACTCATCTGTAAAATCCAGAGGTGAAGGAGTAGGAATTAAATCTATGTCTCATTGGTGCTGGTAGATATTATATATCTCAGTCCTCCTCTAAGGAGCTCAGATTGTTCTACATGGGGGTGAGGACTCTTTTTCTGCCCAAAGGCCACATCCCTTCATGAGCACCCTTGAGGACCCAGGTGCAGGGCTTATCAGGGGCAAGGGATGTGAAAGCAGCACTAAAGACATTGCACAACAACTTGGGATCAAAATGGCCACAACTTTATTGATTATAGATGCCAGTAGGCTTTGGCACAGGCATTGGGTATGGATCCTGAACCAACTAACCTGATTGCTGGTTGATTACTCCACCAGGCTTGATCCAGAGATAAAGGATTTCCCCCACGACGCAGGATCAAATAGGCCAAACCCACCAGAACACCATTTGGGGAGTTATATGGCCCATTAGCCCTCATCTAGGCCTTCAGACAAAACTCCGCCTCCCCGGACCCTTTTACCCAGGTACCCTTGCTCCAGTTTAAACTAAGAACCCAACCCAATTCCTTTTTCTGCCATCTGAGTCAGCATCTCCTCGCCGTCTTGCCACCAAACCACTCACATCTACAAGCAATCACACAAGCCCCTGTAGCTATCCCATAGCCAGGCCTCATTGCCCCGAAATGATATATGCATGCCACCAGGCCTGAAAAGCTTTGCATCGCTGAAACAGATGCCAGGGTGCTGAATCACATGGCCTCCCAATTGTTCCACTGTGCTGCACATTGCCCTGTTCACCTTCTTTCAGAAGTTCCAACTTCAGATCCTACTCTCAGCAGAAGGCTGATGTTCCTACACACACACACAATAACGCACGCACAAATCTATCCCCCTGTCCAAGAAAGCAAGAGGCATATCACAGTTCGAAGAAACATGTCAGCCTGGCAAAATCATCCAAGCAGAGCTCAGAGCAGGACAATGGAGAGGTGCAGCCTGGAGAGAATCTAAAGAGAGAGTGCATTTACCCCTGGCTTTCAGAGTCTCCACTGCGCTAAATCACTGCACCTGTTCTCGCCTCAACACACATTAGGCTGTATGTCTGCACATTTAGCTAAAACTCACATCCAATCCATATTTTCATGTAAATCAACTCTATTGATAACTTGAGCAGCAAGCAGCTTCTAAATGCAGGTAATCAAATGGTTAGTTTTAAAAAGGCTTAAATAGATGGTTGAATCTAGCTGAGATGAAAGAGGTGGCAAAAAGTCAATGCAAGGCCAGGCCCTCCAGGTTGCCACTCAGAGTGGCAGAGAAACAATGCCAGTGAGAGGTCTCCAAGATCTGGTCTAAATAGGATTAGATATTCTACATAGGTATAACCAATCAATGCACGATAATAGATGAACAGGCTTGAACAGTTGCTAACAGTTCCCTAAAGGGAACATTTAAAATGTTCAAAATACAGAGAAGGGGGGAGGCATCTAAGAAATAACATAATGCTCAATTGGTGCAGAACACCACCATGCTGGCTCTTTTGTGGAACTAAAAGAGCACCAGAGCTTTTGAAAGGGCGCTTTTGTTCCCATATTTTATTCTGAAAGAATTTGCAGCAATTGCCAAAAGAAGGATACTTTAATGGCTGCTTACCTACAAGTCTGCTTTCTTCACAATGCAGCTGATAATGCAGGCCTCTCCCTGCAGACTTTCTGCAAGTGATGGTTCCTGGTACATTGCTAAAGTTATTTCCATTCACTTTAACAGCTTACTCAAAGAGGAGTGGGGGCAGCAGAAAGGTTTTTTTTATAAAAAAAAAAAAATCTGCATACAAAGAAAGGTTTTATCTATTGCATTCTAACTTTAGAATAGTTTTTCCCCATTCCAAATGTTAGGTTTTATAGAAGGTCTCTCATTTGAAGGGGAACAAGCTCAGTTTTAGGTACAGCATATGCCCACTTTGCAATTTCTTACTCCTTAATGTTAACATGCCATCAGCAGAACAGATGGTGACCATTCAACAATAATAGCGGTTCTCTGACAACTATATTAGAGGGATCAGGCCGCCATAAGGTGCACCTTGTAACAATAGTTTTTACCCTTTCCTTATTTTGCAGTTGTAACTGTTTTATTTAGTTTATAATTGTATATTTTATTGCTGTAATCTGCCCTGGGACCTTATGGTCAGTGGGACTGTATGGTCAACTCCCATTGTTCTAGGTGCATTTTGCGACAGGAAATTTCATTAGCGTGAGCAGTTTCTAAGCACTGGGCGCCTGAGATTTCAGATTAAAACTGCAGAGTAGAAGGAAAGGAGGACCCTTTTCTGCCTCCCCACTTCCAGCCACTCTCTGAAGACAGGAGAAGAGGCCCTCTTAAGAATATTAGGGGGCTGGGCATAGGAAGGACTAGACCATGGGAAAAATGAACATAATATTTGGGCTACAGTTCATTCATTTTCAGCTTTGTATTCTTGTTATAAAAAAGCATGCCTAGACATTCTCTTGTTGCTCCCATAACCTAGGTTTAAGGTGCCATTTAGCTCCTAGCTTTCATATCTCAGTTTCTAACACTGCTTATGGTAAAGGGCAGATAATAAATTGATGGGCCAAATTCCTGCTGGCCCACAATTCCAGCATATCAAAATGGCAGTTCTCAGTCTGCAGCTGCTGCTCCTCTGCAGAATCCAAGAGGAAGGGCACTTTGAACAGTCATGGCTTCTCCCAAAGAATCCTTTGAACTGTAGTTAGTTAAAGGTGCTGGAAGTTGTTAGGAGACCTCTATCCCAGTCTCAGAGCTAAAATTTCCAGAGTTCCCAGTGAAGAGGGGTTGATTGTTAAAGCACTCTGGCAAAGGTTGCTTTGTGAGGGGAAAAACGGTCTCCTAACAACTCTCAGCACCCTTAATAAACCACAGGATTCTTTGTAGGAAGCCATGATTGTTAAAAGTGCTATAATATTCCCTTAAATGTATAGTACAGAAGAGGCCTAGGACTTAGTATGTGGTGATAAGTGTCCCTGCTCTGTGTGCTGCCTTCTCAGTAAAAACACCACACACAAACACATAAAAATAAAAAAGATACATAGCTAAATTCTATGTCGTAAGTGGTTTTTTACAGTTTGGCCCTGTAACAACACTATGTGAGGCATATTTAAAAAGCCACATACCAATATTGTGGGCTGCCCTCTGAGAGGAAGTGTCTCTGTTCTAGCTAGCACAGCCAGTGTTTTCAAGATGGATTCACAACACATACACCACTTCCCAAATTACAATTGCATCTTTTTTATATAACAAATATCGCAACACAATTGTTTCTCATTAAATTGCAACAGTCCCCAACTGGGCTTTACCTCTTCAGGCTCAATTCACATATTAACCATATTCAAATACTAACATTCTCGTCTTAGGAATCAATTTGGTGGTTGTCTTCAGATATAATCATCTTAGGTCAAACCTGAAGCAGCAAAATGGCCTTAGCTCACTCTAGCATTCTGCTCTCTGAGGAGAAATCTTTTGGCTCCGGCTAAAATAATATTATTGCTATTGGTTTTTATTGATTTATTGGTTTGTTTGTTGCTTGTATAGGATATCTTGTTTTTTAATGTTCGATGTTTTGTTGTTTTATATGTTGTAAGCCGCCCAGAGTGGCTGGGGAAACTCAGCCAGATGGGCGGGATATAAATTTATTATTATTATTATTATTATTATTATTATTAGTTGTTGTTGTTGTTGTTGTTGTTGTTGTTGTTCTAAAATAGCCGGAATCTTGAGGAAAGGAAGGGCCTGCTCTTTGAATTGTGCCTTTTCTTCTTTGTACGACAGCTCCATTTAAGTGTATGAGTTCAGAATGACAAATTGCTATAAATTCTGGTATTTTGGTAGGGGGCTACACAGGGGGCAGGGATCTAAAGCCCAGGTTTCATCCTCCATCCTATTTAATTAACTGATTATATAATGGATATTAGCACTGTGTGTCTATAATAATTTGGGATGTGTGTGTGGAAATATTATGCCGCCTGACTCAAACATTATTATTAAGTCAGGACTGACAAGTGTTGATACCTTTTCCTGGCCCGGTTTTTAGCACCTTTAATGGCTGCATGACAATATCTCCCTTCATATCTTGTGCACTTGGAGGACAGTCATGTGTAGAACAAGAAATGGGGTCAGGCCTGCTCCTTGTTCTGCACATCTGCCCTTGATGTGGGTAACTCGTGAAGGCGACTGTATGATGAATAAAGTAGCCATGTCTGCATCACCAAAAAAGGCAGGTGCAATATACTGCTAATTTGCACAAATTTTTCATGTTGTGTATATGTGTGCATATATTAGGAATAATTGCTGTAATTTTAATAGAAATGCACCTCACTATAGCGGGGAAGTCTGTAATAAGGTAAAACCCAGTCTTCTTGAGTTCTTACAACTTATAGGATCCTGAAGAACGGTATAGCTGGATAAGGGTACTCCTGTTTGGGAGTGAGGATGAACTACAATGTTGTATGGCAAGTCTCCTGTGTTTCTTTCTGTTACACGATGGTTAAAAGTAGGGTGGTATGTAAATTCAACAAATAATAATAATAAGTCATAAATAGAAGTACATGAATTGTGTGGGGAAAACAGAGCAAAATTACAGTTGGAAAACAATCCACCATCTGTTGTGAATGGTGACGTACTACAGGCTGGTACAATACTAATATAAGAAAGGCTGCTGTAAGATGTGTTACCACTGGTCACTGTACATTATGGCTTTGGACAGCTTTTAGAGCTGCTGCTGGTATATGCTGTAATATTTTTTGTTTCAGAAATATATATACAGCGGTACCTCGGGTTAAGAACTTAATTCGTGCTGGAGGTCCGTTCTTAACCTGAAACTGTTCTTAACCTGAGGTACCACTTTAGCTAATGGGGCCACTCGCTGCCGCCGCGCAATTTCTGTTCTCATCCTGAAGCAAAGTTCTTAACCCGAGGTACTACTTCTAGGTTAGCGGAGCCTGTAACCTGAAGCGTCTGTAACCTGAAGCATCTGTAACCTGAAGCATCTGTAACCTGAAGCATCTGTAACCCGAGGTACCACTGTAAATGTTTTTTAAACATTTAAACACAAATATGTTGTGTTGCACTCTGATCATGCTAACATTATATACATAAAAACTAAGAATTATTATCACCATTGTGCATTAATGGCTCTGTTGATTCCTGTTTACACCATCCGTCTCCAAGAAACAATGGTGTACAGCAGTTGTCTGATTGAACTGTGATTCCAAGGCTATTGCCAAATATGAATAGAAAATGCTCTAAAACAGTGTGAACAGTACGTTGGAGATAACCATTTTATTAAGACTACTGGTTGTTATTTTAATTGCTTACAAAACACTAACAAGCGCCGATAAGATTCAGCCCCAGCTGTGATGCTTTGCAGCTGCACATCATGATGCGGCATTTTCCCACCATGACTCTGCAGCACCATGTCATGAAAGTAATTACAATACAATTTATTTATTTTATTGCAAGCACTAACATTATTCCCAGTACAATATTTAACAGTTTGAACAGTGCCTGCTTAAAAATAAAAAATAAAAAAAATGATCATGAGTCCAGAGCTCGAGCATCAAATAATCATGATAGTGTGTGTGGTGGTGGGGGGTTCTATTTTATTCAGGAAGGTTTTTGCGCTGCTGAGTTTGAGTCAGGTTTTATTGACTTTGGTTGGATTTATATTTATGCTGCTTTAGTGTTTTATGACTGCTGTTTTAATTTGTTTTATATGTGGGGTTTTTTTTATTCTATTTGTAAGCCACTGTGAGAACCCTCTGGATTAGTCAGCAGGATATTAACTAGTAGAAATAAAAAAATGTAAATAATGTTATACTTGCAGTATGTTTAGCACAGCAGCCAAGCAGCTAGCGAATTTTTCTAAAAGCTGAGAATTAGCAATGACTCCCACAAGTATATCATCTGCAGTCAACTCTCTGTAGATCCATTCCAATCCAGGTCCATGCCTGGGCATGGGAATGAGCCAGTCTTGGTCACCCCAATGGATGACATTTGCAGAGAGTGGGCAGGGGGAGTGTGACCTTACCACTGCTTCCTGATAGTTCATTGCCTTTTGATACCATTGACCATGGTGTCCTCCTGGATCTGATCCAGAAAATGGGAATTGAGGGCAATCTGTTACAGTGGTTCCAATCCTACCATCAGGACAAAGTCCTGAGAGGATCATTGGGAGAATGCTTTTCAGCCGCTTAGCAACTATGTTATGGGATGCCACAAGACAAGCTGTGGCTGTGGCACAGCTACACACACACATCACCTTTTGGGTGGCACAGTATTGCCTGCCTTACTTGAGTCTGGCTACAGCACCCATTACCACAAATGTAAAATTCTGAAATTTTAGAATTTGTGGGGGGAGATATTATGATAGAACAAAATGTGTTCATTTCTAAATCTGCATAGAAACAACCCCACAGTTTCTAGTCTGTAGTGATTTCATGCTTTTAAAAAATTCCGAAGACAGAACAAGTAATCAAATTCCATAGTTCAACATGAACCCCTTGATCCTTTCAATATAAAACAAGTGTAAAATATTGACGAGTATATGATGCTTTAAAGGAGAAGAAAGAAGAAAAATAGAGTAGAATGGAGTACGTGACAAGTCTTTTGGAGTGGTTTTTAAATCTATGAACAACCCACAATATTTCAGTATAGTTTAAACAATGGCTTAATTTGTGTTGTGCTCCTAGGCACCATCTTGCCCTGGTAGATTTAATATTTTCAAATAATATCTAAGTGCCAGCAGATCCCTAAAGACAGCTTCATATAGTAGCAAATGGATACTAGGTTATATCACTGGTCTGTTTGTGGGCCTCAGTGCAATGAACACTCCAAACTGTTGGCTTCATAGTCATCCCCAAAGGACATTTAGATAGCAAGAGTTTTGCTATTGCAGCAACAGACGAGGAATTTGTCACCTGAAAACAAAAGCTGTAACAATGAATGCTTCTGTTATGTGCTACAGTTGTTAGCAATCAACAGCAAGAGGAGGGGCAGGAGACAGAAAAAAACTGGACAGGGAGCACATATGGGAAAACAAATCTTAGAAATCTTGTCTGAGCAGCTATAAACTGAAATATTGTTCAGTAGGAAGTGAGGCTTTAAACATTAAAATGTGCTGGCAGAAGGTTAGAAAGCAAGTATTCTGGCTGGCTATAGCAATTCAGTAACTAAGGAATGAACAACCCCACATGAACAGTAGCTTCACTTGTTAACACAAAGGCTTAATTCTTTTACCCATTAAAATATTTTGCTGAGTTCTTTTGCAGCAGGTTTTGTCTTCTCTTGCTGGTAGGTAATGAGCTCACCTGCATCATCTCTGATGGCTTTGAGTATTTCATCTGATCTAGATGGTTTTGGTCCTTAGAGGATTCAAACAATTCCTAAAATGTTGTATTTTTTAACCTTCCCTAGAACCCGTGGCTTCAAAAGTAACAATAAAAAGAGCACAGGTCTAGTCTTAGCAGACGGGGTGGTAAGTCCTAAAAGACTTTTGTGGGGAACTTTAACAAAATATTGCACAATGTTCACTGTTTCAGTCAGCAAGTCGTTCACCACTAGTCCATTATATTCAGCATTGCGTGGTCACTGAACATGCTCAAGCCTTTTAAGGCAGTTTGCTTGCCCCTCCCCCCCAAAAATATGGAACACTGTGGTTCCCAGTTTGGGAGAATAGGAATTCCTATCTATGAATATTTCAACATCCTTATTGAACAGTAGGACTACCATTCCCTTTATCTTCCTTTTGTATTGAACATACCTAGAAAAGTCCTTTTTGTTGCTCACTGGCCTCATTTGCTACAGCATTTCACTCTCTTGAATGTCTGTGCCAGTGTGCACATTTTTGACATGAAATGCTACCTCCACATTTCTTTCTTTTGCATCTGTTATTTTAGAACAAGTTAGAGCCTTCAGTTCCTAAATTCTAATTATTGAAGTCATCTCACCAAGTCTGTTATGCCTGTCAAGTTGAATGTATCTTCCAATACTAGAAGTTCATTATCTGTACTCCACATTGGGATACATTTAAATCCTTAGATACTCTTTTCTACTGACTCTCCTGTTACTTTAGTATAAGGTTTCCAGGTACCCCCATAGGTCTCCCAGTTTCCTCTATAGCAAATTCCTATTTTTGGTGCTTGCATTACCTTACAGGTAATTTATCCTTACCCCTTTAAAGACCTTTTGATCAAGCACCCCATTTTTTGCCAAACACATTTTCTCCAGCCCTCAGGAAGTAGCCTATAAAGAAAGCTTACACCTTGGGTCCCAGAAACTGAACATCTCAGATCAATATTCATCTGTGTAGCCAGTAATTCACTTTAAGAAGTATACTTTTTTGTACTCCTCTCCTCTTTATGAGAAGAATTAATGTGCTCTTTAGGTAAGAAGGGTGGGATATAAATTTAAAATAGTCAAACATAAAATGTAGTTCTGCCTGGCAAGTAGGGCTGATGAGTGTTCAGTCTTGGGCAACCTGTCTCTCATACCCTGAATCCATGCACTGAGGAGACAATGTACTTCACGAGTTTAACAGACCTGGTCAGCACACAGCCATCTCTTGGTAGGGGATCCCCAATCACCACCACCCTTCACCTTTTTTCTACAGACAGTAGTTGAACTGCCTTAGTCTTTGAAGGGTTGAAAGGCTTCCTTCCTACCTAGCACAACCTGCTGCAGCTGTCCTCTATCAGGATCCTCAGTCACACTCATTAGAAAGATACTAAAAGGTTTTTCTTAGTTCCTATAGATCAGAATGCCTTTGACATCCTGTCTTCCATGCAGTTTTATCTTCCCCATTGCCATTCTCATCATCTTACCTGACAGTCTCTCCCCGCTTTTCCTTGCTGAGCTGCCCTCTTGTCCTCTCCAAGAACTCATCTTCTCTAATGAGGCAAGGTGTGGAAACACAGTCCTTACTTCCTCTTTCAACAGAGCAATCAGCTCACACTTGCTGCAGGTGTAGTCTTGCAACTCCACTGGGTCTCTGCTGTCCACTTTCTTGGCTCTTGTTTACATCTTAAGACTCTTTGCCTGCTGATGAACTGGCTTTTGCTTCTTCCTTAACTTCTTTGTTTAAAATTTGCTTGGATGTCTGCAATATTTTTGCCTGCTGTTGCAGAGAGTGCAGGGTCTCAATAACCCAAACCTCTGATCAGCTCACAGCAATCTTGTGTCTTCATCAGGGACTCCTGGGAGAGTATGCAGACAAGCAGCATACTACATCAGACCATGAGAGAGAACAATAACCTACCGCAGAGAGTTGTTGAATGACTCTGAGAAAGCTATTCTTGATGCTCATTTGATTCACCATACACCCTGTAGTAACCCCTAAACTCCAAAGGCTTAAAATATGGTGCATATATTGTGTATCTATTTATTATCCCTCTTCTGAAATGCTCAGAACTTGTCATATTCCTTCAGACAATTTTGCCTACTAGATCAAGGGCTGACGACCTTTTTGCAGTGTTGTAGCATGCGTTACCAGTGCCTGGGGCCATGCAAGCGGTGGGTGGGAGGGAGCAAAACATACAGAGTACGCATGCACGTTTCAATTGCCTTACAGTGTCCACATCACCCAGGAGATTGCAGCCGCAGACATATGAAAAGAAGAGTCATGCCATTGTCTGGAGAGGTCACTACCTGGTTCACATGAAGAAGCCATTTTCAACAGAACCGAGAAACAGAAGCGCACAGCTATATTGAGGCAGCACTGGATGTTGAAATTTTGCACTCCTAATTTTGTGCCTGGGGCAACCGTTCCTGTGGACCTCACCACGCTACACCACTGCCTTTTTGGACCCAAGGGCACATTTGCAATCAGGAGGAACTGTTGTGGACCCCACTTACACCAGAATCAATTGTTAGTCACTATGGAATGTTCTGTCAAGCCTAATTTCAGCAGAAGGGCCCTTTTGGCACCAGGGCAGGCCACTTAGGGCTACATGTGTGTCTCTGGGCACAAGAGTGGTGAACTCAAAACTAGGCCATATTAATATTGCCTCACATCTCATGCTTTCTCCCCTGGCAGTTACCTGTGGAAAAGAATAGCCTTTGAATAAAGTTGCTAAAGGAGGTTACTGCTTAGTACTTTTAAAGTCTAAAATACATTTTTAATTTACTACCCTTTGAACACTAGGTGTATTTTCTTCTGTATTTATTTATTAAATTTATACCTGACCCTTCCTCCCAAAAGAGCCCAGGGCAAAACTGGTATCCATATTCTGCATTACACGCAGAGAGCATTTGTTTAAAGTCATCTTTGTAACTCACTGTAGCTGCTTGGCAAATGTTCCTTGTGCAAAATCCCCTCCTCCCCCGGCTCCATTCATTTATCAAGTATAGATGTATGTTTTTCTCACATAAAGGAAAGGCTATTTTATAACTATTATGCAGATGCTTTTTAAGGCTAGCCCATTAATCTTAATTTACGGATTTAAACAGCTGTTTAATTTATTTAAAAATGTTCCACTTTGGCTGCAATCCTAAATTTGCTTCTCATGAGTTAATCCCACAGAAATCAATATGAGCGCAGTCATTATGGCCCCAACCCAAGATGGCTAAGCCCATTGAGCACAATGGGCTTAGACCTATTTATCTCT
Organism: Podarcis liolepis; assembly: GCF_965112155.1. Lineage (NCBI taxonomy): Eukaryota > Metazoa > Chordata > Lepidosauria > Squamata > Lacertidae > Podarcis > Podarcis liolepis. The sequence continues at coordinate 50,317,796 of NC_139564.1, forward strand.
GTGTTGGATTGCGGCCTTTGCCTTTAACTACTTAATTATAACGGTCCAAGTCTCGGGAGAGGGGGTAATGAACTCTTTTGTAGCCCCTTCTTTGCCAGAGGGAAGTATAAACACACATTCTTCACTGATTTATTTCAATACTTAAACTAGAAATAAAGAGTAAGGAGCTTTCTACTGGTTGGCCGTAGTACAGATGGAGATGTGGACATATCAGACCTACAACTGCAGTTATTATTAGTATTGTTATGTGACAGTGACATCTGGTCCTTGGTGTGGATGTGTACACAGGTCTAATTGTGTCCAAAATAATCGACATTAAAACTAAGGGCTCATCCACATTTCCTTTTCTGCTGTGTTTCTAGGCGGTTTAAAACTCATTGTCTGAGCGCTTCCACCCTCCTGGTACTTACCCTGCGAAGACCTGCTCTCTACCACTCAACTGGAGCAAACGGAAATCCCCAGAAAACCCAAATCACTGTTTGTTCTGATTCAGGGTTAAAGGGCAGGTTTTCCTAGAGAAAGCGGCAGGGCAAAAAACCCACAACCCACTAGGACACAGAGCTTGAAAGTGCAGAGCTGTGTCTAGAAAATGCAGGGCAAAAGGTAAGCGGAGGTGAGCCTTAAGCTTCTGGGCAGTGGGCAAAAAGGCTGCGTGAAATAGCTATGGATGGACACTATAAATCACTGTGTAGCAGAGCCAGAAGTTACAGCTATAAAGAATGAAGTTGGCAATATAACTGAGAGAGAAAAAGCTGCTCAGACCTGCTGATGCTCTTAACAGCAGCTACGTATATAGAAATCAGCAGGCTGCAGATCACACTGTGTTGCAGGGGTGAATTGAAAAGAAGACAATTTTAGCAGACGTGTGGTAACCTCTGCCCCCATGTCTGGAATTTCTGTGAATTTCAATAGCTACTCTTTTCTATGTAATTCATCTTAACAACAATTAAATCAGTGGGATTGTTGTGCAATTTATTTCTGAGTTTCTTCATATATATATATTTTATAAACCAAAATTGTCCTCAGCATGCTTCTCCTTTCTCTTCTTCGGTAGCTTTTGAAGATTCAAACTTCATTCTGTATGTTAACAGTGCTCCTTCTAGTCCAAGCCTCCTTTCCAGAGACTAGGCTGCAATCGACACACATCCAGTGTCACATTTGTGAATGTTTTATTTGCAGCTGTGTAGCTGAGCCCTAGGAAGATCAGTCCCGCTTTGCTGAACACCGCTGCTGGCTCCTATTCAGATAAAGGCATCAAAGCTTCCAAGCTTCTTCTTCTTCGCCGCCTGTCTGTCTCCTACACTGCGGCGATCAGGAGTTTGCCCCCTAAATTAAAACAGACAACCCATACAGGTAGACATGTTTTTGCAATGCTTACTACTCTGATCTCAACATGTGCAGCCAAGATGCCTGTAGTCCTGGATGGAACAGCCAGAGAATGAAGAAAAAGAAGGTGTCAGCCCGACATGTATACAAGAATACATCTTAGATGAAGCTCATTTCTCTGGAGACAGCAACAGTAACTCAGAGAGGGCTGCAGGAACACTCCTGCTGTTCCTTTCAGAAGTAGGAAAGGAAAATAACATCTCCAAAACGATCTCGCCTTAAGTAACTGAATTATGTTATATGTCAGTGGATCTGAGGATATGATACAGTGCAAAGAACCTAGTGTTCATACAAGAGGATGAGGCCCTTGCACCAGCACTGGAACTCAAGTTCTGGTACATGCATGAGATGTGATGTAGTTTTGCAACTCTCGGCTGATTTCCTACTCCCCCTCTTTTTCTTCTTCTGTCCCCATGCCCTCTTTTAATTATATCACCAACGATAGAACAAGGACTTGAGAAAGGATAACTAAGACAGCAAAGGAAGTTATTTGGAGGTAAAGTAAAGGTAAAGGTACCCCTGACCATTAGGTCCAGTCGTGACCGACTCTGGGGTTGTGGCGCTCATCTTGCTCTATGGGCTGAGGGAGCTGACGTTTGTCCGCAGACAGCTTCCGGGTCATGTGGCCAGCATGACTAAGCCGCTTCTGGTGAACCAGAGCAGCGCATGGAAACGGTGTTTACCTTCCCGCCAGAGCGGTACCTATTTATCTACTTGCACTTTGATGTGCTTTCGAACTGCTAGGTGGGCAGGAGCAGGGACTGAGCAACAGGAGCTCACCCCGTCGCCGGGATGCGAACCGCCGACCTTCTGATCAGCAAGTCCTAGGGTCTGTGGTTTAACCCACAGTGCCACCCGCGTCCCTTTATTTGGAGATCAATTATTACCTTATAAAATTAAAGTTGATACATGGTGCAGCTTTGTCACAGATATTTTATAGAGAGAAGAAACTGGCAGAACTACCACTGGCTGCTTAGGCTGGGTTCTAAATGTGTTGGGAGCTGCCCCGTTTCAAAGCATTGGATGGGGACATGATATGTATTAGACAACCATCACAAACACGATTAAATATACCATTTGGCCTTGCTCTATCGTAAGGGATAAATGGGAATGCAAATGGGAGGGGGAATGTGTTATCAGTAGGGCATTAATATATGCATCATCCTTATGGCTGCAGCAGCAAAATGCCAAATGCATGCAATTATTTTTTATATTATATTTTATAATATTAACTGGTTTTATTTATGTCCACTTCTTGGCCTTTTCACAGCAGATATCCAAGAGCAAATTCTCCCAAGTCATGGTTCTATAACAAGATGGGTTCTAAACAAGTTTGGCATTACTAGAAATGTACCTCCCATGCCCCTTGTTCATTATAAGTATACGAGCAAATGTAGAATACAGTCACTCACCAAAGAAAAGATCTGAGAAACACTGGGTTTCTGACAGCCCAGTACAGGGTCTCTATCACCTTTGCAACTGAAGTAAAACACCTGCAGCTACAGGAACTTGATAGACAACACAGAAAGGTCCCATGAGTAAAAGGCTGCTTTATGGCAGGGTAGATTGCTCTGCACTCCTTGAGTACCGGACAAAACTCCACACATACAAATGTTCCTTTATTGCAAAGGCATATTTCTAGAACCTATCAAAAATGAAAGCTTAAAAGAAGCACCTCAGATTATCAGCCAGATGTGATTTAGGACCCCAGAAGAACAAAGCCATAAACAGTTATTGGATTTATAATAGAAAACTCTCTGTCTATGCCATACTTGCATTCTGGCATTGGCACATGGCCAATACAGTAAAAGCAGCATAAATATAATAATCTCAAAATGGAATGGCTTAAATACAGCTACCCTAAATTTTAAAAAAGGAATATGCTTTGGTTAAGCCCAAAGTCTTCCTGTGGAGCTCTCTGTGGACATTTCATAACTCTTCCAAGGAACCTGTATCAAACGTTATATGCAGGGGAACATTTCATTATTAAGTTTCTTTTTATTCCCTGGGGCCACTTGGCTAATGCAGTGTGAAAGGCACTGTGCAAAGCTCTCTGCAACGGGGACATTCCAGGGCAGCAGTGTTCAAACTGTATTCTGGAGGAATCCTCAAGTTCATTCAGAGATTGAATGAAAAGATCGGTAATGGGAGAAGCTTCCCTGAAGCTTGCTAATCACTACTGATTTTATGCTGCATTGTGCAGCTGTACGTTGATATGTAGACTCCTCTAATATGGCCAATAACCTGTGTGAACACGCTAGAAATTTGCCCCAAGTCCTCCCAAATGAACAAACGGATCCATAGCAGAGGCTTGGCAGTTCTGCAGCCATGTGAAAAGTGTTCCCTCCAGACAGAAATGCTGAAAACCAGTGCCCATCACATTACCCAAAAGAAGCCTGGATAGCACTATGAACCATTCCTACCTCTCATTCAGTAGAAGGAATAGCAGCACTGCCTTCAGGGATTCTTGAGTCTCTTGTGTACATGCACTGTTCAAGTTCTTGTTATGAACAAAAAATAAAAGTAACAATATTATTAATGGGTACTTTTAAATCCAGCAATATCCCAGCTAGAACATAGTACAACGGAGGTAAAAGCCAACCTGTATCCCTGATAAAACTTCTCCATGAAAAGCAAGCATAGGTTTCTCTGTTTATTGACTAGCTAAAATATGCTGCAAAATAACATTCCAAGGCATTAAGTGGTGACTGCATTTCTTTCCTTTGGTGGTGGTGGTCTTTTTGAAACCTTGGACTGCTGTACACATTGACTAAACAAGAAGATACTGTTAAAAAAAAATCACCAGGATTAGAAGACCGTAGTACCAGCATCCAAATGAGTCAATTCTGTTGCTTTTCATAATCTCCTCTTCAGGCATTTGGTACTGCTTAGGATAGTGGGTTTAAAAATAATAATAATTTTGAACATACATAACTGAATGACTTCCTTTAGGCTTGTAAGAGGCCTGCATTTCTACCTCCTTGTGTATGCTGCTGAATATCAACCAGCAGTGACAAAGTAGTCTATCTCTTATTTTCCTGCATGTCTCTCCTTTGAGCGTACCAATTCTACTGAGTACTTTGGGCCCTTTGTGTTACTTATTGGTCATGACAGCCAGCAACACTCCTCTCAGATTTAGTGTTATTATGCCTCAGTTATCAAGGAATTCCTTATAGAATGACTCTTGCCTGTTTGGAATATTTCCTTTTAAATGCAACCATTTCAAAGCACTGCCCTACTAACCGCAACAGGAAAATGTCTCTATACATATCTAGGCAGTACAATTCTGCTCCTTCTTTAGATATACAGTGGTACCTCGGGTTAAGTAATTAATTCGTTCCGAAGGTCCGTTCTTAAGCTGAAATTGTTCTTAACCTGAAGCACCACTTTAGCTAATGGGGCCTCCTGCTGCTGCCGCGCTGCCGGAGCACGATTTCTGTTCTCATCCTGAAGCAAAGTTCTTAACCCAAGGTTCTATTTCTGGGTTAGCGGAGTATGTAACCTGAAGCGCATGTAATCTGCAGCGTATGCAACCCAAGGTACCACTGTACTGCACTAAGAACAAGGGGTTTTGTGAAACCCAAGAACATCACCACATAGGTGAATAACCAGCCACAAAAGCATGTCAGATCGCACTGCAGAGCATCCACACTTGTGCAGTGTTAATGCAATATGTTTCATACCAGATTATCCAGAGATTTGGGGGTGGGGAAGGGAGGAGTATTAAATTGGAAAAATGTTTCAGCTGGCCTTTGGATTAGGACACTGCGTGGACAAGAAAAATATGTGCACTTCAATCCACATGAAACAGCCATGTTAATACACTACCAGAGACTTTTTGTGTGTTTTAGGGGTTTTCCTTTAAATATTCAGAAACACACACAAGAAATAAAATTAAATAAAATGCCATGTATTTTCCAAAAACAATATTCATCTGCATAAATGGTTAGGCTGACCCACAAATTAAGAAAATACTCCTAAAACAATTAAGCCAGATTTCAGATGGAAATTAGGGGAAACTAGAGCGTATTTTTCAATTGGTTGAATATTTAAAAAATATACTTAAAGGTTCACATGTAACCACCACTACAGCATGACTTTTTCAGCAGCTAAGTAATTTTTGATCATTACAATTTCTGTAATGATACAACAAATATACAAAATACACTTTGCATATGATTGCAGAAACAGCAGCTCTCTAGAGCCAAACATATAGTGTAATATAATAATAATGAGTCTACTTCAACAAAGTAGGATTTTAATAAGACTTTAATAATACTGGTGGCAAGCCAAATTACACAATGTCTTAATCTACAGAATGGTTTCAACATAGAAAATAAGAGTCCAGGAAAACATCACAATGTTTAAAAAACATGAATACCTTTGGGGTTGGAAACATTTTCTAAACATGCACAATTAGGCATTCCCTCCCAAAATCAAATAGAAGGGGAGATATTGAAAGCCCTTGATAGTTTTAGCCTGTGTTTCCAGAATTTATGGCACAGGGCCAGTTTTTAACAACTAAAAGCAAGCTAAAACCATAATTATGACATTTGGCATGTTCAACCTCAGTGCGGACTGAATCTCCTCATTTCCCTTAGAGGGAAAGCAGTGATTAAGTTACCTTAGAGGCTGATCCCAGAATTGTAATGTGCTGGATTGTCTAGTAGAGATTTAGACCAATAAATGTGTCTCCTTTTAGACATTAAAATCAGTTCCAAACAGAGTCCCATAGGTGAAAGCCTAATGATTTATGCACTTATCCTCTGCTAAATGGAAGGTATCTTGGGGGGAAAGGAATTAAAGCTACTCTGAAACTACATCCAATACAAAACATTCTTCAAACATAATTGAACACATGCTCACACGCTACACTGCAACAGGAGAAGCAATTAAAGAGATGAACATCTGGTAAAATATCAAGGTGTAATGTACCAGTATGGATTTCACACAACACAATATTTTGACTGTTATAGAGACATCTAGCCATATTGCTTGAAAAATGACATTTTCAGTAGTTTGTGCTTTATGCAGACCTGCTAGGCTGGTAGATGCATCCCTACAGTTACATGTCATCACACAAGCTATCCAGCAGCTTTCTTGATCGAGCTGATATTCATAGGTTATTGCTTGTGACTTTGGTCCTCTTCATTCCGATCAGATGTTTACACAGTGAACACACCTTTCCTATTGTTCATACACAAGTCCAGACCTCACCTATAGGTTCCATTTAGAAAAAATTTGGAAAACTCCAGGAAGTCAAAGCTTAAAACATATGGCAAGGAGGACAAAAATTTTCTGGGCCTGACATATTCCTTAGATGTCTACTTACAACTGTAGTGGGCTATTAAAAAGTTATGCCAAACTTCAAGATGAAAGGCATTAGCAGCTTCTAAGAAAAGGATAATCACAATCTTCTAGAGATTTAATTAGATGTAACTCACAGAGGCTTTTGACACGGTCTGCTGTTAATTGAATCAAAATCAATGACTATCTTACTGCACTTAGGTTTGAATTTCCTGGGGAAGAAATGGAGAGAGAGAGAGAGAGAGAGAGAAGGAGAGAGATGGATATTAGCTAGTGAAGTAGTTAAACATTTTGTTTGCTTAGCCTCCCAACTAAATTTTAAGAAGGGGAAAATATCATTGGATTCACTCTGTGTTTCATCTCTATAGGAGCCAATTATAGTGCACCATACTGAGAGAAACCCGGACAAGAAAGTCTAAGACAAAAAGACACATGGGGTTGCTTAGTTTGTATGTTCTTCAGCTACTGGAGTTCATAAATTAGCCAGGAGTCAAAGGATTTCTAACAACCTAGCTGCAGGAGGTGGCATCATGTAACCAGTCTTTCTGTAACATTTGATATTTTTTCATGCCAATTTTTTCACAGAAAACTTCCAAAGTTTGCTTCAGTAATTTCACTGCAAAGGGGGAAAATATACTGCATTATGCAAGGGATAGAAAATATAAACTAGTGAAACTGGAATAATTTTTAAGTTACAACTATAGAATTGTAAAATTAATATTGCCAACAAAGCTCATCCTTTTACATCATTAGAGCATCTGCTGCAGCAATTAGCAAGAAAGGTATTTGGGGACTGTGTGTATATTTTACAATTTACCAGTAAACAGAGGATTATGCAAATAGTGTGGATTTAGTGTCTCATTAAGCTTGACAATTCAGTTCTAGAGATTCATTAAGCATAACCATATCCTCACAAATCAATACGAAGAGGCAAAAACAGCCAAGAGAATGAAGGACAAGTTTGGGAGGAGGGTGGCACACACACTTTATCCAGCCTATCGCTTGGAAGCGCTGGAGGCACCCTAATCATGGGCAAGCTCTGGAAATATTTCACTTGCAACAGAATGAGTTATGCCTCCACTTCACCTAGTGCCCATGGTAGACATATAATACAAGGAGTAACTTTAGAACAGAATTTCAAATGCTGCATTATTGGCTCATGATTTCTACTTTAGCCCAGGAGCTAGAAGTCAGCTTAACGTTTTCAGTCAGAACTGTTAAAACATGCAAAGCTTCAAGAAGGTTCTACATTAATATTAAGAATTTCAAGTTTTTAAATTCATAATAATTAGCCTTTCACCACGGCATCATAAAGGTGTTAAACCATTAGTTGAACACATTAACCTCCCTTAGTGCCTTATAAAATATACCCTTTTTTCCCTTCAGGCCATATTTCATGAAAAAATTGGCTTGGTTATACCCGAAGGCTGTGTACACAGTCAGCTTTAGTCTGCATAAAGTCCTCTCCCACCATTGGTTTGCGAAGTGGTGTACACACAACATTCACAATCCGTATCTATCATAGATCTATACTGCAATTTCTTCTGGAGTACTGCACTTGGATGGGGAGTTGGGGTGTTAGGGGAGGGCAGTACCTCTGGTGGGGAACACGTTGTGCTCCTTCTGGGGTAGTTTGTCCACACTCAGTTCTCACCTGTGGCTCCTAGAAGCTGCCAGCATGTGACAGCGGCCACACCCCAGGAAACAGGACATCCCAGGAAATGGCTTTGATTGGCCAGCTAAACCAGGTGAGGTGTATAGGATTGCAACCTGATGTTTATCTTTTATGCTCTTACGTGGAAGTAAGGCACTGTTTTCTGAGTGAGGAAGCAGAGGCTTCAGCTTTAAGAAGTAACTTGCTAGGAATAGCCGAAGACAACCTTTGTAACACCTCTACTGCTATATTCTTTAAGCACAGCCAATATGACAACATGCTATACAGCCTATATTTTACGTGAACAATAAATTCTTATTTGGCAGAATACAAACAAGAATAACACTGCAGACAATAAATATATGCATTTTGCAATGTACAAACAGAGGCCATATTTCTTAGGGAAATACTACACAATATAGGAAGAAGGTATAAGATTTTCCATAAAGGTATCTTCCTCATAGATAAATAAATATGACCTGCTTTTCTCTATAGGTTGGGGCAGGAGACTTGTCTGCCATGATTTTCAAAGAATCCAAATATATTTGGTGGCAGCCACTACATCCCTTTTTGCACAAAGGTGGTGAAATAGGTTACAGAAAATGCTTACAGCAGGCAACCACTTCCCTGTATTTGGCCCTGACCCTTTGAGCCCTTAATGATATCACTTCACTTACTTGCATCGTGTAAGGGACGCGGGTGGCGCTGTGGGTAAACCCTCAGTGCCTAGGACTTGCCGATCGCATGGTCGGCAGTTCGAATCCCCGCAGCGGGGTGAGCTCCCGTCTTTCGGTCCCAGCTCCTGCCCACCTAGCAGTTCGAAAGCACTCCTAAGTGCAAGTAGATAAATAGGTACCGCTTTATAGCGGGAAGGTAAACGGCGTTTCCGTGTGCTGCGCTGGTGCTGGCTCGCCAGAGCAGCTTTGTCACGCTGGCCACGTGACCCGGAAGTGTCTCCGGACAGCGCTGGCCCCCGGCTTCTTTAAGTGAGATGGGCGCACAACCCCAGAGTTGGACACGACTGGCCCTGATGGGCAGGGGTACCTTTACCTTTACCTTTACTTGCATCATGAATGGGAGGAGGCCTATAGTTGAATAGGTGTGGGGCTTCAGAACAGCACAGAAGCATATGAAAGGATGGAAGGGACAAAAGATGCAAGAGCCCATGCATTACCTCACCTGTATATAATTCCAGCTAAATCAAACAAGCGCCGTGCAGCTGTCATCTCCACAGTATCGTGATATTTGTCAGACATAAAAATAACTTCTTTTATACCTATGAGCAGACACAACAATGAGAAGCAAAAATGTTTAGATGCATTCAAGGAAAGATAGAGTTAAATTTATATAAAAAAGTAACATCTACATAAAGATATTTTTAAGCAGAAGAAATGTATGCAAATCTTCCAATTACCAAATCAGCTGTGCTCCTAATACAGCAGCCGCTTATGTGCAGCAGGATTTCACACCAGTGTATACAGAAAAGGGAGAAGACAACCCTTTGCTCAGAGAGTTCTGTTGGCTATAGGCAGTAGTAAAAGCTCTGAGGTTCATGGACACTATTTTAATTACAGTCATACCTCGAGTTGAATGTGCTTCAGGTTGAGCGCTTTCGGGTTGCGCTCTGCGGCAACCCGGCAGTAATGGAGCGCGTTACTCCCAGTTTTCGCCACTCGCGCATGTGCTCAAAATGACATCACACGCATGCGTGGAAGCGGCAAAATGTGACCCGCGCATGCGCAGATGCATCTTACGTTCCATTCAGGATGCGAGTGGGGCTCTGGAACAGTTCCCGTTTGCATCCCGAGGTACCACTGTATAGGGTAAAACCCATCAATTGATTTAGGCGTGATTTGACTAATAGGGAGATTTGTCAGCTTTTTAGAAAAATTGAATGAAATATTTGCACATAAATAGTTATGTTCACGCTAGATTGTCTAGAGATCTGGAGAGATGTTAGGATGGGGGATTTTTTTTTTTGAGTCATTATTTGTTTCCTATTCAGAGTGTTCTCTGTTTAACCTGCCTAGTTTTCTTTAAACTAAACCACTTGTTACCAGTTAGTTTAAAGACATGCTGATACTTCATGTTACAAACAAGTTAAAATAGGGCATCCAACATTAGCAACAACTAGAACCAGCATGACAGATCTAGAGCATAGGTATTTTGTCCTATAATGCTGCTATATAAAAATTTTTTAAAAGTAGCTTAATCTGGGAAGAGATGGGATTGTTAAAGAGGCCAAAAACTCTGAAGGTCATGGAACTTCAAAAGTGGAGGAAGACAGATTTAGCCTCAGGATTTTCAGGCCCAGCACTTAAGAGGGTGCAATACCAAAAGTGTTATATATTTCCCCAAGCGGATCTGTAGAGTTATTGGTGGGATATATAAAGAAAGCTAGAGTAGATGGAGCCACACACTGAACTGCAAGTGTGAAATTGCTGCTACCCAATTGTCTTCTGCTTTGCTGGCATTTCTGTTTCCAGGATGCGAAGCTATTACTGTCCATCAGTGTGCACAATGTTTCACACTGAAAGACAGGAGACATTTCTTCTCTGAAGAATTTGTATGTATCGTGAATTCATCCTTAAAAAAACACAATAGGACAGTCTCACGTAATTACTTAAAGCAGATTTTGGACAATTTCAAAGCACTCATATCTCTTGCAATTTCCGTTTCTGCTTCCATGGCTCTTCCCTACCCCCACCGGACTGCAAGCATTAACTGTGACTGTGCTGAGCACAATCCTACAAATTTTCCCATTCTGCCAACATGTCAATATTACATCCTGAACACACAAAGAACAGAAAAAACCAAGAGTGATAACTGACAATGAGTCTGACAGGAGAGAGTTGAAAGAGTGATTGCTTTAAGTGCTTAACTATTTCACTGCTGCATATAAAGCAAATGAATATAATGGCAAATGAGTTTATTAGGCAAAATCGAGATGGACCAAGATTTCTAAAATGCCCCAATATTACATGGTGTCATTTCCATCAAAAATTAAGAAATACATACAATGTGCTGAGGCATTTCCAGGGCCATATCCCATGTAAAATGTGGAAATTAACCTTTGATAACTAAAAATTTAATTATCATTAAATCATACTTGTATTTATGTACCTTACACATACTTTATTTCGCTGAATCTTATTTTACATTTATCAATTGATTTATTTATATCAAATTTATGCCACTTCACATCTCCAAAGGAATCTCTTAAGTGGTTTACAGCCTGTCTTAAACAACCAAATGGAAAATGATCATATATATATATCTCAAACACAATGAATGAGAATCAGATACAAATAAAACCATGATCCACGTTTAAAGTTGCATAATTAACACATAAAAAGAAAATATTCTCTTAAACGTTAAAAAAGAAAATCCACAAAAAAAGTTCATGGTAGCATTGCGTATGATTTAGAAGCAGCTCATTTGCCCCCTTCATCTAACGCAAAACAGTATCATACAAACACCTTTGGGAAGAACGGAATTATATACATTTAATAAATAAATAGACACATCATGCCATCTCCGACTCAGGTAGGGCCTTACTCTGTACTGATTCAGATTCTTCCCCTAAGTGGCATGAAACTCAGTTGGTTAGAGCAGTGTTTCCCAACCGGTGTTCCGCGGCACACTACTGTGCCGTGAGACATCGGCTGGTGTGCCGTGGGAGGGAGGCGGGCGAGAGGCGGCGGCGGCGAGGATCCGGCGGGGGTGGGGGGAGCGGGGGCCGTCGCGCGCAACCGAACTCACTTGGCGCGCTGCCGGCTTGTCCTCCTTCAACCCGGGTCGGGCCAGGCCTGCTCACGTCCCCGGATCCCCTAGCAGCAGCCGCACGCTCTCCAAAAGCGCAACGCTGCGCGCAACCGCTCGGCCAGCTGGTGCTCTGCGACTCCGCCCTTTCCCCTCCCAGCGCCGGAGGGTTCGCGCGACCGCAGCTGTTCCCTTTCGCAGCGCGCGGGAAACAATTCCAGGCCGATTGCCTTGTGCCGAAAAGCACCGCCTCTCCTTCCAGCTCAGGCCCGGGCCGCCGGCTCCCCGAATGACGTCACGGGGGCGGGGCTTTAATGGTGGTGTGCCGCGAGATTTTTTTCCGGTAAACAGGTGTGCCGTTGCCCAAAAACGTTTGGGAAACACTGGGTTAGAGCATGGTTCTGATAATGCCAAGGTTGAAGGTTAAAGTAAAGGGTAAAGGGACCCCTGACCATTAGGTCCAGGCGTGACTGACTCTGGGGTTGCGGCGCTCATCTCGCTTTATTGGCCGAGGGAGCCGGCGTACAGCTTTGTATGTATGTGGCCAGCATGACTAAGCCGCTTCTGGCGAACCAGAGCAGCGTACGGAAACGCCGTTTACCTTCCCGCCGGAGCGGTACCTATTTATCTACTTGCACTTTGACGGGATTCGAACCGCCGACCTTCTGATCAGCAAGTCCTAGGCTCCGTGGTTTAACCCACAGCGCCACCAGGTTAGATCCCCGCAAAAGATAGCTGCATATTCCTGCATTGCGGGGGGCTGGACTAGATGACCCTCGGGGTTTCTTGCAACTCTTCAATTCTATGATTCAAGCAACATTAAAACACTCAGAAACGTTGCAACGCAAACTATCCCTCCGGGTTCCAAAACGCATGCAAAATTCAAGTTGCCATCCCGTAATACGTAACTCACTTTTGTATACCAGATGATTAAATTCAAAAATGCAAAATTAAAGAGAGTGGTACCCTCACTCTCTTGGTGACCCCAATAGGGATAAATCTGTTTGACGTCTCTCCTTGGGGACAGGGGTCAACAACACTGGTGGTCTGCACTGGCACTGCAGTGGTCCTCTTATTTGGTTTGTGGGCAGGAACGCCAGTCAATTAGCTGTAACTGTCTCCACTCTCCTACTCCTGGCTGGCAGGGGAATTGGGAACAAGGTGGGCAGACAGGTGGAACAGTGTCTCCCAGGATCCCTTACTAGCCGCAGGAGTCAGACAAAGCAGGGCAGTGTCTTCTCAGAGGCAAGACTGCATTATATTTATAGTTTATTTTGGCACTTTTATTTTATAATTGCCCTTTACAATAGACTAAGTAATTGTGTCATGGCCGTGGTGTCATTAGGTATAACTTTTCCAAAAAATAGTGCATATCGTTTCCCCCCTCCTTACATTTCAGCCCTGATAAAATGCTTAAAATCTACAAAGGAATACTTGTGAGAAGTTTCTCCATGTTTCTAAAATTTTGGCCTGCCAATCCAGTTGATTAACATTAAAATTCAATCAAAACAGAGCCATTTATATTGCAATTAAAGCTCTTCCACTTGTGGCAGAGGAAATTAGCTGTATAAAAGCCCAGTGCCTGAAACCAAGTGTCACTCTCCCAATTTTCCATCATAGTGAAGTATGGCCAAGAAACAAGACCAGAATGTCCCTAGAGCCAGTGTGGTGTAGTGGTTAGAGCGGTGGACTCATAATCTGGTGAATTGGGTTCGATTCCCCGCTCCTCCACATGCAGCTGCTGGGTGACCTTGGGCCAGTCACACTTCTTTAATAATAATAATAATAATAATAATTTATTATTTATACCCCGCCCATCTGGCTGGGCCTCCCCAGCCACTCTGGGCGGCTTCCATAGAAACCAAAAATACAGTAACATATCACATGTTAAAAACATCCCTGAACAGGGCTGCCTTAAGATGTCTTCTGAATGTCAGGTAGTTGTTTATCGCTTTGACATCTGCTGGAAGGGCGTTCCACAGGGCGGGCGCCACTACCGAGAAGGCCCTCTGCCTGGTTCCCTGTAGCTTTGCTTCTCGCAATGAGGGAACCGCCAGAAGGCCCTCGGCGCTGGACCTCAGCGTCCGGGCAGAATGATGGGGGTGGAGACGCTCCTTCAGGTATACTGGACCGAGGCCGTTTAGGGCTTTAAAGGTCAGCACCAACACTTTGAATTGTGCTCGGAAACGTACTGGGAGCCAATGTAGGTCTTTCAAGACCGGTGTTATATGGTCTCGGCGGCCGCCCCCAGTCACCAATCTAGCTGCCGCATTCTGGATTAGTTGTAGTTTCCGAGTCACCTTCAAAGGTAGCCCCACGTAGAGTAGTCCAAGTGGGAGATAACCAGAGCATGCACCACTCTGGCGAGACAGCCCGCAGGCAGATAGGGTCTCAGCCTACGTACCAGATGGAGCTGGTAAACAGCTGCCCTGGACACAGATTTGACCTGTGCCTCCATGGACAGCTGTGAGTCCAAAATGACTCCCAGGCTGCGCACCTGGTCCTTCAGGGGCACAGTTACCACATTCAGGACCAGGGAATCCTCCACACCTGCCCGCCTCCTGTCCCCCCAAAACAGTACTTCTGTCTTGTCAGGATTCAACCTCAATCTGTTAGCCGCCATCCATCCTCCAACCGCCTCCAGACACTCACACAGGACCTTCACCGCCTTCACTGGTTCTGATTTAAAAGAGAGGTAGAGCTGGGTATCATCCGCATACTGATGAACACCCAGCCCAAACCTCCTGATGATCTCTCCCAGCGGCTGCATGTAAATGTTGAAAAGCATGGGGGAGAGGACAGAACCCTGAGGCACTTATTTTCTCCCAAATAAGTGAGGGTTGCCATTCATCCCTACAGTGAAAGTTCACAGAGAAATGTCAGTCCCCACTGGTCCATTGATTGGCAGTAGCGCGCCAGAATTTCAGACTTAAAGATGCTGAGGATTAAAGTGGGACCTTTTGCAAGAAGAAGAAGAAGAAGAAGAGTTTGGATTTGATATCCCGCCTTTCACTCCCCTTCAGGAGTCTCAAAGCGGCTAACATTCTCCTTTCCCTTCCTCCCCCACAACAAACACTCTGTGAGGTGAGTGGGGCTGAGAGACTTCACAGAAGTGTGACTGGCCCAAGGTCACCCAGCAGCTGCATGTGGAGGAGCGGAGACACGAACCCAGTTTCCCAGATTACGTGACTACCGCTCTTAACCACTACACCACACTGGCTCTGCTAGAATATACTCTAGCACTGTGGTATGGAGATTTCCCAAAGCAATGTGCTTGGAGAAAGTGTGCCTATGAGTGTTAACAGCGGGTGACCCAGGTCTCATTGACAAGAGATCCTGTACAGGTGCACGTTCCCCCTCTCTCAGACCGCAGGGATCTGTGAAATATATAAGCCTTCATTCTGCATCTTGTCATAATAATGGACATTTTACTAGTATCCAATAATCTGAAGAAAGGACTAATGATCAGACTAGCACACCTGCTGCAGTGGTGAAGATTTATAACTATTGTAATGAAAGACATAATTATAAGAGAGATCATAGAAGTCTCTGTGACATTTATGACCAAAGAGATAAAATCTTCAAGTGTCGACCATGTCTGACGCTCAAATTAAAATGTTACATATATATACTCCCAGCAGATCTTGTGACACACACAGTTTATTCTCTCTCCCCCACCCCCACCCCCACCCCCATTTTCTGTTCGCGATGTGTCAGAGAATTGTAAATTGACACTAATTATATGCAATGCCTGCACAGTTCCTTGGCAGCTCTTGGTCGAGGAAGAGGCAAACCTGAATTAAAAACAAGCTAAGAATCACAGAGGATGCAATTAGCACGGGAAAACCTGGCACCACTCAAGTATAGAAAACACAAGGAGTGTCTTAAAGGTTGATAGTGCAATTAATTTAGATCTAAACAGCCGCAATTTGGAAACCAAATACATCTGTGATGAGGTACCCATGAACAGACAGTGCAGCAACACTGACAAATCAAGCTGGCACCTTCCCTTACCTGCCTGGATGATGAGCTTTGCACATTCATTACACGGAAACAAGGCAACATACATGCTGCAGCCTTTCACATCAGCAGAGTTCTTGTTCATTATGGCGTTCAGTTCAGCGTGACACACTGATTAAAGATAAAAAGAACCCAACAAATATTCATATGAGCGTTCATTAAAGTGAGTCATCAATCTGAAACTTAACAAAGTGTTACGCCGCAAATGCCTGCGTCCTTCCAGAAGCAAACAGCCAGCACAATCTGTCACGCCAGAGAGAAATTTAAAGTGGGGAAGGGGAGGGGAAATAATCCAGAAATACCAAGATCAATGAAGGTCAAGCAATCTGGCCAGGCTTGCAGTGAGTAATGAAATCATTAAGCACATTAACATGGCCATTCATGAACACCTACAGGACGAAGCAAAGCCATAGGCTGAAGGCCAAATAGTTTCAGTCACCCTAAGTGTGGCAATATCTCACGGCACCAGTGCTCCCAGAGAGCTCTAATTGCCATTATAAAGGAGCTCATTTGTATGTTTACATGCATGGATAGGAATGTTCTTTTGATTATGCAAGTGCACTCTGTGTTCTTAAGAGCAGAGGGAATTATGAAGTAAAGCCAAGCAGCTCTCACCTCCAGGTAAGATAGCTGGCAATGAAGCTTGAGAAAAAGCGACCAGCACTAAGAATGCAGTTTAGACAATCATTTTGTACTGTTACCATCTTCACTAGCACCTATTAAGACTGTCTTAATTGCTACAAGGTCATCTTGGAACAACCCAAAAGTGAAGAGGTTATTTCTAATTTCCAAGAAGCACCATATTAGGCTCCTGTGAAAGAACAGTAACGCCATAAGGAAAACTCATTTTTGTTGTTGTGGAGAAATCATATTGTTTCCAAGGTTTTATATAAGGGTTAACAGTTATGTAAACTGTCCTGGGTTTTCTTCTAGAGCTGTGGAGATAAAATGTTATCAGCAGGAAGCCAGCAGGTCACCTGAGTGACAGCTTAACTGCTGTTGTTTACACTGCTTCAAAAAGGAGATAACTAACTGAGTGAGATTTCTGTCTTTTTAAACAGGTGCTAAGGCATCAGAAGCTAGTAAATTCTAATTGGTCAGCTGGCGGGTGCTCTGCTTCATTCTTCTGCATAATAGCTATAGGCCAATAAGGGGACACAGTTCTATCCAAATTTAAATGTTTGGCACCAGAGAATTATTATTTAAAGAAATCATTAAAAAGTAAACTATCTAGTTCATGGGTAGGCAAACTAAGGTCTGGGGGCTGGATCCAGCCCAATCACTTCTAAATCATGTTTTTCCTGTTGTTATTCTGTCTCTAACAGCAACAATAAACCTACCATTAAAATTACGGACTGGTCATTCCTTCGTCAGAGGGCAAACGGGCAAATTTAGCAGGGGATCAAATACTCCCCCACCCTCACTGTAAGTGTTCCAGTTTTCGAACGCTTTTAGGAAGCCAAACGTCTGATGCAGCTGTCGGCTATTGTTTCCAGGGCACCTGCACCAATCAGAAGCTGCACCTTGGTTTTCAAACATTTCGGAAGTCAAACAGACTTCCAGAACAGATTAAGTTTGGTGCTTTTGTTCTTGCTATTTATTTTGCATTTTTGTTTTTGAGGCTTTTTAGGTTAATTTGTTTTTGTGACTGTGTGGAACCCAGTTCAGCTACTGATTGATTGATTGTGTGACTGCAGAAATGGATAAAAGCTCCCCATCCAAACAATGACTATCATTAGTGCAGGTAAGAATTATTTTTTAAATTTTTTTAATCATCTATAATACTGTCTTATTGTTACATTATTTATTTATTACGGCCATAGGCCCATACAGATAAAAACAAGACATAAATAACAGCTTGTGAATACTGTCTTATTTATTTTATAGTATAGTACATTGATTATTGCTTTCATTTTATGGATCAATGGTCTTGTTAGATAGTAAAATTCATGTTAAACTGCTGTTTTAGGGGTTGTTTTTAAAAGTCTGGAATGGATTAATCCGTTTTGCATTACTTTCTATGAGAAAGCGCGTCTTGGTTTTGGAACGGACTTCCGGAACGGTTTAAGTTTGAGAACCAAGGTACCACTGTACATTGGACCCTCCGGATACGAATTAAATTCGTTCTGGGGGTCCGTCCGCAACCCGAAAAGTCCGTAGGCAGAGGCACCACTTCTGCGCACACACGCGGCGCACAGAGCGACGTTTGCCACGTTCATAACCCGAAAGTTACATATCCAGGGCGGTACGTAACTAGAGGGTCCACTGTATTTTGTTCTACATTTAACTTAAGCAATTTGTTTGCAAAGGAGGTTGGGGGTGTATTTTGAGATAAAACAGAGGTTGCCAACCTTTTTGGACCACTGGACCCATTTGTAATTTTGGGCACCAGTAACAAAATGGCTGTTGTGAGGTGTGTAGGAGAACAAAAAATGTATGCCACGTTGAAAGAGCAGTAAAAGGCAGGACCACAATATGGTGAAGCTTATCCCACCTCATCTGCCACCCTCATTAATGGTAGGAAAAGGACACTTAAATCAGGCAACACTTCACTCACTGAAAGAAGTTCTTTGCACATCTATGTTCAGGATGGAAAGTGGATGCTCAATCCTAGCATCTAATGAAATGTGGACATGTTTAAGGGGTTTTTGAGTAATCTACATTGGCACTATTGCTTTAAATAAACATGCATTTTAGCGCTCTCTCTCTATATATATACACACAACAAAACTTAACAAACACTACTAATTGCTCATTTCTTAATACTATTCACATATGGCATCGACCTAATTAAAATACTACTACAGTCCAATTTTATTTTGCATTGCCTAGCCTGTGTTGTGACTTGGAATATGCTTTTCCTAAAACACATATTTACAATTAACACTGAAACTCTTGTAAGGTTTGAAGAAATTCTGTTCAACTTCAGTTCTTACAAAGAATAAATACTATATTTGCCTGATTTTGGGTAGATAAACAAACATTTATTCTACTTACACTAGCTGCTAGGCAAGCATTCCTATAGGCTTGTACAAATAAAACAAAAAGCTTAAGACGACATTATGTGAATGCCTAAGTTTTTTTATAGAGGAAAATTTGGTTGTAAAAGCCTCTTTCTTTAATATAAAAGAGAAAAATGTTTTACAAAGAAAAGCAAGGATATTACTTAGTAAGTAAAAACAATAAGCGATCTGGTGTAGATATTGCATTGTATTGCACTATTTTAGTGTTGTTAGCCGCCCTGAGCCCGGCTTCGGCTGGGGAGGGCGGGATATAAATAAAATTTATTATTATTATTATTATTATTATTATTATTATTATTATTATTCCTTACCATATGGATATTTTGTGTCAAGTTTACTATCTGCTGTTCTGGTCCAAGGTAGCAAGTCATCACTGCATCCATTAGGCATGCCGTTGTATCCAATCCCAACAATCTTGTTTTCTGAATTCACAATACATGCACCAACCTGAAATGAAATGAACAACTTTGTTTCTTGTAATAGGTCAGATATTTTGGTGATCCTGTACTCACCTGGTTTCTCTGCCACGGCAGGTGGTACCCACCCTGTTGTAGCTGGAGCTATACTTCCCCATAAAGGAAACCCAAGTGAGCCTGGTCTGACCTTGAGCATCAACACTGAAAATGCTCAAGCACTATGTAAGTACCATTTGAGACCATGCTTCTTCATTCAAACTGCACCATCCTGAAGAGGACAAAAGTTCCCAGCATAACAATTCAAAAACATGCAAGGTACAGAAATGCTTTTTATTGTGATGCTTTGTAGGCTAAGTTGGTCTGTTCCTACTTAGTGACATGCAGGTAAAAATGGAAAAGTCAGAACATCAGTAAAAACATACCATATTACATGGCTAGATCAAACTATAATCTCAAATACACTAGCTTCTTCAATTATTGTCATCAGATGCATTATCTGTAAACTGTAAGTATTTTTACTTCTTATGGGGAAGGGAACCACACAGCTCCTCATCTAGTACTATAAAATAACAATCTTCCCAAGAAAAAACAGCTCAAGTTACCACTTGATAGATAAAATCCTCTTTGCTCTAACTTTGGATATCCTTGTAATTAGATTGTGTTGAATGACTAGAAACATCACCATATGAATTTATGAGAGACAGTGCAACATAAGCTGCCTGGGCACCATCTTCTTACCTGAGAATTTGGATCTTTGCTTCTTTGTGCCGACAAGAAAGCTACAGCCATGAAATATTCAGGCCACTCCAAATAGTCATCACGTTTTTTACAGGGTGTTTCACAGCCATACCTGCAGAAGTCAAATCAAATGAATGACACTAATGGTTACGATTTGCATGAATTGTTTTATTTTTTAAAAATAGTCTATTAGGTATACTTTGACCCCAGTGTTTGAGTCTCTGGAAATAAGTCAATTACCATGATGTAAAATTCCAGAGTGGCATGAGGGTTTAATTAGTACAACTAAGAGAGCAGCATCTGACCATAAAGGTTATAAATTCAGATCAAGAATTTAATAGTGGAGAATATCAGTGTTCCATATCTGCCCAGTGCCATATGAGCAACACTTCTTTTTCAACCAAAAAGGCCAAAAGGAGACTAAATTATCTCATTTAAAGCAGCAATTTGCAGTCTTTAGGCAGCGCAGTGCCAACTATTATCTATCCCTCAATGTTACCTTCTTTAGAGAAATATGCAAAAGGTTACGTTCTTTGCTCCAGCATTACTGACAGTTAAGTTGCTTGAGCAAAGATACCTCTTAGACCAGCTATTCTAATTGCAAGCATATGGTGCGATATCTTTTGTTACAGCTAAAATATAAAAATAGAATATGAGGCACTCTTTGCTGAACATTTCTGGTGGTATCACTGTCTGCTAAGAATGGTTTTCAGTTACACTGCCCATAAATAGTGTTGCCAATGTACATTGTAATGTGAGAAGTCAAGTGCTCTATCTCTGAATCTCTCTGTAGGAGTCTATAGACAGACAGTAATGCCCCTTTTGCCAAATCTCTAGAATTGGGAAGCATGAATAGGCAGGTGGAACAATTAACCCCAAATAGGAGCATTTCAAATCAACTCATTTCTCAAACAAATACATGGTCTAAAAGAGAAAAGCCTATGCGTACGAGTTTCATTCTTTAGATACATAACTAGAATAGAGCAGGAAAAACCTTAAGAGTGTGAAAAGTGGTCTGTGACTTGCAAGAGGTTTTGTTTTCCATGGTGTGTACTGCACACACCAAATATAAAGGTAAAGGGACCCCTGACCATTAAGTCCAGTCGCAGACGACTCTGGGGTTGTGGCGCTCATCTGCTTTAGTGGCCAAGGGAGCTGGCATTTTGTTTGCAGACAGCTTCCGGGTCATGTGGCCAGCATGACTAAGCCGCTTCTGGCGAACCAAAGAAGCACGGAAATGCCGTTTACCTTCCTGCTGGAGCGGTACCTATTTATCTACTTGCACTGCGTGCTTTCAAACTGCTAGGTTGGCAGGAGCAGGGACTGAACAACAGGAGCTCACCCCATCACGGGGATTCGAACCACCGACCTTCCGATCGGCAAGCCCTAGGCTCTGTGGTTTAGACCACAGCGCCACCTGCGTCCCTTACCAAATATATCCACCAAATATATCCACCCCAAATTTTGCCAGGTACACAAAGAAGCAGCCTCCCCCTTTCAGCCTGCCTTCAGCTCCTTGAAAAAACTAACATGTCTCCCAGCCTCACCTTTTGTCACTCAGCCATAGCACCTAAAACTCTAATTTGTAGGTTTTTTATATACCAAGACACCTGTCGTGCCAGCATTTCCTAGGACACCTCAACCGCATCCAGCACCTCAGGAAACAGAAAGTGACAGCTTTGAAATAACTCCTTTAGAAGTCACCAGCAAGAATCATAGAGTGCAGTAGAGTGGCACTCCTTTATTTTATTCCTAATGTACAAAACAAACACTGAATTTTTTTCATGCTTAAATCCTACAGTAAAGGTTAATCCTTCCACCTTTCTGTAATTGATTTTTAGGCACAGAACAACCTAGAAGGCCAAAAAAACAACCAATAGTCTGTTTCATACTGTGGTTGTGATATATTGGAACGGATTATCTTTTGCTCCCATATAAACTATTGCACATTTGAGTCTCACATATACCAGGTAGAAGTGCTTAAAGATGACTAAGAGGGCACATAAAGACGTAACCATCCTGCCCCTTGCCGTTGATACTCAAACACATACAGTCTTTGAAGTGAATGTTGATCTCCTCTTCATCCCTCCTTCAAGGGATAACAACAACAAAAACAACAACTCTCTTATTTATACCATGCCCATCTGGCTGGGCTTCCCCAGCCACTATGGCTGGGATGATTGATTTGCTGTTTGTTTTAGTTTGCTTTCAAGCACTTTGCATACTTAATATTTACATTTTAAGTAAGTTTCAAAACACTTTTTATGCACACTGTTCTTTCCTCTTGAAACACTACTTTTAGAGTGGAGAGGTGTGGACTGACACAATCAGCAGCCAGCCTAGTCCAAGTCATGCACTGTACTAACCAGAGTGGGGACAAGGGCATTAGATTCACCACCATCCCTAGCAATGAGATGGACAGCATCTGTTTGCCGTGAAGTGTCTCCTTTATTCGTGGAAGCTTCCCACACAATGCAGAACTCCGGAAAAATAAGTTGTACATTGTGTGGGAAGGCTATGTGAGTAGAAGCAGGCTCCCCATTGGAGAGAGCCATTCTCCAATGACATGGGACAAGCATGCCCCTCCCAGCTCTCATTTCTATTTCGTTAGTATAATGCCCGAAGAGGGCTTTAGCACTGTGTAAACCCAGCTTCTTCGGTGAATGGACTTCTTCAGAGTTTGATTCAGGTTGGAGACTCAGACTGAAACCCTACTCAGGCAAGCCTACTCACAAGCTGAATCACTGCATGAGCAGGGCTGAACTAACTTTGCACCTGACATCACACATTCCCACTCCCTGGTATTTGCACAAATGCCTTTGTGTGTGCAGCAAATGGGTTACATGTCAGTCTTTGTGTGTACAGCTACATGTGCAAAGACCCTCCCCCTGCAAACGTTCATATCCAGGGCTAATCAAGGCAAGACTGGTTGGTGCATCCCTACTCCCTGCCCACATACTAATTCAACTTGAATAGGGCATATATACCATTATGGGGCAAATGAGCTTCCATGGTGAGCTCATTATGTGTCTTTATACACCCAAATTTTCTTTTTCCTGCTACAACAGAAATAATTTTCTCCTTCATTATGTCACTTCTACACTGCTATCTATGGAAATGTCTAGAGAAAAATTACAAGAACAATCTCTCTTCTCAACATTTTTACTCCTTGGGGAAACCACCTGAAGGACAATCATTACTTTAGTCTAAACTAAGACATAGGAGGTATAAGGTGTATAAATTGGATTTAGCTAAGACGCCAGTCAAGACAAAGGCAATTTGTTCATTACATCATGACAGAGATTCAGTTTAAAGGCACAGGTGAGCTTAGACTTGAAATTAAACTATTTCAGCTCTCGCTGAACAAGGTTTCAGTATGAAAGATAGCATTCTTTCTTGGAAGACAGACACAATGGATGGATTCAGATGACTTATTCCCTCAGGAGAACATAGAACTATCAATTTACAAGAACTAGCATCTTCAGAGGACCAAGCCAATCTGCAAAAGGCTCCAAGGTCACTAAAATTGTGGCTACCGTATTTTTCGCACCATAGGACGCAGTTTTTCAGTCTTAAAAACTAAGGGGGAAAGTCTGTGCGTCCTATGGAGCGAATGCAGGGGGGGAGGCAAGCAGGAAAAGCCCCCAAGAGCCACACACAAGCTTCGCGCGGCTCTTGCGGGCTTTTCCCCAGGAGGGAGAAGGGACTGACGCGGCCAGTCAGTCCCTTCTCCCTCCTCTAGAAAAGCCTTGCGCAATCTCTCCAGCCGCGGGAGGCTGCGCAAGGCTAAAGAGGAAGCCCGGGCAACGAGCGTGATCCATCCCGCTCGCTGCCCGGGCTTCCTCTTTTGCCTAGCACGCCTCTCCAGCCGCGGGAGGCTGCACAAGGCTAAAGAAGCAAAATTTTTAAAAATCTCTCTATCTCTACCTCTTTTTCTTTTTCTTTTTTCGTCCTTTCTCCACCCCCTTATTTTCCTCTGGATCAGTGTTTTTATCTAGATTAACGTTTTAGTTTGGAGGGGGGGAATATTATAAAAAAGGAAACGTTGCAGCTTTTATTTTAGTATACAATAAAAACAGATTAAACAAAACACAAGAGAAGGAACTAGCATAGAAGAAGAAAAAGGGAAAGAGGGAGGATACAAAGCCATTTACCAGAGGTAGATCTTAACCCTTGCCTCACCTGGGAGCTTCTCTGGGCAGGAATTCCCTCGGCTTAAGTGGGGTGAGGGAAGAGTGGCAGGTAGGGGGGTACCTACCTAGACAGTGAAGCCACATGTCTCTCCAATGAAAACTGGGAGTGGGCATTGTGTGAAGTGGCTGTGGATCTCCTGCCGCAGAAGTGTAGGACTGTATAGAGTTGGGAGGGCCACCCGAGGGTCATCTAGCCCAGCCCCCTCACAATGTAGGAATCACAGCTAAAGAGCGCCAGGCAGATGGTCCCCCAACCGCTGCTTAAAAGCCTCCAGAGGTGGAGACCCCCAACAACTTCCGAGGTCACAGAATTGCAGGGTTGGAAGGGAACCCCAGGAGTCATCTAGTCCAGCCCCGGTGGATCCATCCCGTTGTGCAAGGCTAAAGATGCTGCTCAAGGCTAAAGAGGAAGCGCGCAGCCTGTCCGTTGCTCTTTGGGGCTGGGGGGGGGGATAATATTTTTTTCCTTGATTTCCCCCTCTAAAAACTAGGTGCGTCCTGTGGTCCGGTGCGTCCAATAGAGCGAAAAATACGGTAATTAGATTTGCTCCTCCTATACTGAACATAGTGTAAGTCATCCTGATGTGAAATAAGGAATCTTGCAGAAATGAAAATTAAGGCTAAGGTACCAAATAGAATACCTTAAAGTAAAAGGGGGTGGGGGTGGGAATACTGTTGTGAGTTGGGGGGAGGGGGTGTAGGCTGTATGAGATCCTTCAAACCCCTGGATCCAGCATGTTTTTAAACTATAACCCAGACTAGCTTCCTGTGTTGAGGTGGTGGCCTGGGTGATGGGCCATTAAGGAAAACAAAGGAAAAGAGCTTTGAATGAGACAGCAAATGGGTGAGGCCTCTCCCTCAACTCACAAATAGTTAGAACAGGGGTCTGCAACCCGCGGCTCCGGAGCCGCACGCGGCTCTTTTACATCTTTGCTGCGGCTCCGGGGCGAATACTCCCCTCCGAGGGGAGGAGGCGCATTGTGCGCCCCGACACTCCTCACTGTGGCGGGCGCTGTACTGGCTGTGACGTCGCATGGGGGTGGTGCATGCGTTAGTCACGCACCGTCCTGACGTCACCTTCCCACCCGCTGTCAGATTGTGGCTCCGGAGATATATTTGTTTTAAATGTCGCAATGGTTTTGCGGCTCCCAGTTGTTGTTTTTTCTTCGGAAATGGGTCCAAGTGGCTCTTTTTGTCTTAAAGGTTGCAGACCCCTGAGTTAGAAGGACAAAGCCTGAGTTTAGAGTTAAGTTGCAGTGATTTGACTTGGAAGTAAAGCAGCAAGCTGCAGAGAAAGTCAGTTTTGATTTCTGTTTGAATCC
The DNA here is from genome assembly GCF_965112155.1 of Podarcis liolepis. Classification (NCBI taxonomy): domain Eukaryota; kingdom Metazoa; phylum Chordata; class Lepidosauria; order Squamata; family Lacertidae; genus Podarcis; species Podarcis liolepis. The sequence continues at coordinate 50,343,617 of NC_139564.1, forward strand.
AAGGCTTGGGCTATGGGAGAAACAAGATCCTTTCAGAGTGCTAAATCTGTGAACCCTTCCATTGTAGACTCAGGTTATATATGTGTAAATAAACCATGTATCACAAAGAAACCACACTCTCCGCTGTACCTCATCTCCAAAAAGAAACACAAGTCCTAGGTACGTGTCTAGAACATAGCTGTCAATCGTCCCTTATTTGGCGGGAAAGTCCCTTATCCCAGTGCTGTGTCCCGCTGCTGTCCCTTATTGATGATGTCCCTTAAATTTCCCAGGTTTCAAAGGAAGCAGCTCCTCTCCCTCCCTGCCTGCTGGCCAGGGAGGAGGGAGGCTCCAACTGTATTGCTTGGCTGCATTGCTCACCCAATAAGGAGTCTAAGAACGAATGGGGGGTGGAGCTTGCGTGCCTTGTGCCGATCAAATCGGCTACGTTGCCTGGGGACTCGCATTTGCTCAGCGCTTTCCAGCGGAGAGGTGATGGAGGTTTTCCTTGATGCATCCCCTTTGCCGGGTTGCTCGCTGTGGGAACCACCGCTTGAGGCTTCGTTTGGCTGCTGGCTGGGCTTTCTGCCTTTGGCTCGGAGGGGCTCAGAAGTTAAACATACATGTGTTCGGAAAATCCCTTATTTTGGCTGCTGGTCCCTTATTTTCAAATCTGTAAGTTGACAGCTATGGTCTAGAGCCCCTGGAATCTTGCACCACTCAGAAATTTGTGTGGCATACAACAATACTGTACTATCAATAAACTACTCTGTTAGTATATAGATGGGAAGTAAGGAAGCTCTACTATTTTTTTTTATAAAGACTGAGACATCAAAGCTTATCAACAACCTGAACTGCATTCTCCACTATTCTGCTTCTTTGCTGCTAATTTAGATTTATTTGAGTAAGAACAAAGAGCATGGTCGGCTATCTTAGAGAAGAGCTTTATGACTCTTTCTTAGACAAAGCTCTATAAACCAGTGGTAGGCAAAAAAGCTTTTCACACAAATTCAATCCTATGTCTAATCCTTGACCACCTGTAGAATCAGAGAATTGTAGAGTTGGAAGGGGGTCCGAGGGTCATCTAGTCCAACCCACTACAATGTAGGAATTACAGCTAAAGAATCCCTGACACATGGCAATCCAACCTCAGTTTAAAAGCCTCAAATGAAGCAGAGTCAATCTGGTCAAGGAAAAACCTCTTTCCCAAACCTGTTAAGAGACACTGCTCTTAAGGGAAGATAAAAGTTAACTGGATAAAAGTCTGGCTTAAATTTGTACGAAGCCAGCTCATTTAAGAATTACCTTGTTCATAAAACGTGTATGCATTCTGTGACCCATATGTACCTGCCCATAATGCATTACAAACTGTCTGAATTTGCTCATTTCAGACTCATAAACAAAATAATATTAATAACTGTCTCTCGGTAGTATTTTATCATATTACTCAGCTCACGAATTCAGATATAGTAAGGCTTTGGCAATACTCCACCTACCAAAGACCACATTCATCACCTTGGCTGGATTTCTTTGGACATTATTAACCTTCCTTCCTTCCTTCAAGGGCATCAACTGCTTCCTTTCCTTTAGATTTCTCTCCTTTCATTTCACAATCAAAATGAAGCTGAAATGCTTGCATAGAAAGGCCTTTTTTATCTAAATAGTTGTGTATGTTTTTTTAATTGCATGCTACCCCCTGCTCAGAATATTGACTGTAATCAAAACCTTTATAGAAGATAATATTGTTTAGTTTTATGGATTTCCAGGCTTTTGGCAATAATCAGTCCCGCCTGACACCATCAGAACATAATTTTTCTTCCTGAAATGCACTGAGAGTTGCATCCACAACACTGTGCTGTTCATTTAATTATTTTGGTGCTTTTTATGCCTGTGTCTCTGGGAGAACATCACAGCAAAGCTAGCTCAAAGAGCTATTTAGGGAATAGCTAAATGATATATTTTAAGATAATTCTGTATATTAGTAGTGCCCCTAATTTTGCAGCATCACTGTGAAGTACAGTCTCATAAAGTTCCCCTGTAGATTTATTTTATAGCCCAGATATCCTCTATTCTTCTTTATGTTATACATTTTCATTTCCTCAGCTACCCTTCATCTGTACCATCCCTTACTATGCATCCAAGCAAGAAGCCTCAATTATATTTTTGCCATTTGGTAACTTTGCTCATGTACTTCACATATTCTGCCTCTCACACTCACATTCACAGTCAACTTCTTGCATATCTTTTATACACTGTTATTCTAAATGTCTTTCCCTTTTTAACATCCATGATGCCTACTCAGAGTATTTCCTCAGACCAAGAGACAACAACCCCCTGCAACATTTGAAAAGGTGGTTCAGCCTGTGTGGAGCAGGGCATATTGTTTTCAAAAATAAGAATATTAAAAATCCCTTCAGACAACCATTGGCCACTCAACACAAAATTACACACACAGGCATTTTAGAATGCTTCAACACTTCCACCATCACACACACACAAAATCAGTTACATGACAAGCGGGACCAGCAATGAAATGTTGCAACGCAGAGTGCTTCCTGTTCCATCCACCCATCCACCAATACCCTCCTAATGATAGCCCATCCCTTATACCGGGCCGAGACCACTTACCATATAACTTCTGAGGCCCCTAATCATAATAAAATTTAAAAACAATGACACATGAAAACAAAATAAGGTATTTTTAATTCCGTAATATGACAAAATCTCCATCACTTAGCAAAAAGAAATATATGTGTCTTTTACCAAATCACATCTCTTATTTGCTGAAATTTGCAGCTCTCCGCTGAGAGAAGGCATCACATTTTGGGACGGTGCACATAAAAACATATCACAAAATTTACCAATGGGAAAAAAAGAAGTGCTGGCAAGAGCACTTACTGAATTTTGTCCTAGCCACTTTAAGGAATCACTCAGTTGGTACCTCAATCTACTTCCTTTATCTTCATTCTTTTATATCAAGGGAGCAGTGTTAGAAACTGAGATATGAAAGCTAGGAGCTAAATGGAACCTTAAGCCTAGGTTACGGGCGCAACAACGGAATGTCTAGGCACGCTTCTTTTATAACAAGAATACAAAACTGAAAATGTATGAAATGCAGCTAAAATATTATGTTCATTTTTCACATGGTCTCTAGTCCTTCCCCTGCCCACTCCCCTAATATTCTTAAGAGGGTCTCTCCTCCAGTCTTCCGAGTGCGGCTGGAAGTCAGGAGGCAGAAAAGGTCCTCCTTTCCTTCCTCTGCAGTTTTCTAGGCGCAGTACTGCACCCAGAGCTCAGAAACTGCTTGCACTAATGAAATTCCATCGCAAAACACACCTAAGAACAATGGGAGTCTCGAACGCTGCAAGAGAGCCAGCCATCTCTCTTGAACCACACATTGGCCAAAAAAATCCTGCACTGTAGGGGGTTGGATTAGATGTCCCTTGTGACCCCTTCCAACTCTACAAGTCTACGAATCTACCCATCAGCATGGCCTGCAAGAGACTGCCGCTACATATTCCCAACAATCTACTGAGGTTTCATTCACTACGCTGGCTGTGGATACATGAGCGAGGAAGGGAAACCAGACTACAGTGGTGCCGCGCAAGACGAATGCCTCACAAGACAGAAAACCCGCTAGACGAAAGGGTTTTCCTTTTTGGAGGTGCTTCGTAAAACAAATTTCCTATGGGCTTGCTTCGCAAGACAAAAATGTCTTGCGAGTTCCTGCGGTTTTTTCCCCCTTTTTCCCAAGCCGCTAAGCCGCTTATCAGCTGATCCACTAAGCCGCTAATCAGCTGGTCCGCTAAGCCGCTTAACAGCTGATCCGCTAATCCTCTAAACCGCTTATCAGCTGATCCGCTAAGCCGCTAATAGCGCTAATCCGCTAATGGGCTTGCTTCACAAGACGAAAAAAACGCAAGACGAAGAGACTCGCGGAACGGATTCTTTTCGTCTTGCGAGGCACCACTGTATACCAGGCAGGAACATAGGCAAGAGAGTATTGAGAACAAAAGGCAAGGGGTACAGAATTTCTAAACCAGAACCAGTTGGAAAGAATCCTTTAAGTCCCCATTAACTCATCTACAATTATTATTATTATTCAGTGTTATACATTTCAATATTTTTACAATCATTTTAACATTTTTCAAAACTCAGCTTCCTTCCCTCTCTTTCTGTGGTTCTTTAAATTTATTTTTTTAATATTTTCTGTGTCTACAATTGGCATCACCATCAGAACCACTACTTAACTAGAAGCAGCCATTGCTTCTTTCCTGCTCTGCCCCTTTATCTACTTTGACTGCGGATACAAACTGGTTTGCCAAAGTGACTTTATAAAGCGACTTACAGTATATCTGTGTTAAGCAAGGTTGCCTCTGTGCAATAATAAGACATCACCGCATGGGCAGGGAAACCCACGGCAGAGACGGAAGTAAGTTGAATCACCTTCAGAAACAAGTGATTAGAAAAGAAAGAACTTTCTAACCAGAAACATATTTTTTTTAAAAAAACTTCATATTTATATAGCCGATTGAAACCACAGGATAGCCCGTTCAGAGACCCGGCAATCCCATATCCATTTACCTGAACTCTGGGACTTGCACCTAAGCAGGAAAAGAGCTCGTTACATAAATCAAGAAAAGATTCAGACGGAAGTTCAAGGGGTTGGGAAACGAGGGAATAAAAGGAAAGTTTCCAAATTCCACGGAAGGGGATAAATGAGCAGACGTGGGGCGGGGGGGGGGGAATGTTTTTCCAAGTCACTTTCCCCTCCTTGCAAAAAATCCCCAGCAAAGCGAGCGAGAGGAAAGAGATTTTTCTAAGCAAGCCATTTCTTAAGCCTGGAGGGAGAAGCAAGAAAAGTTATGAGGAGGGAGACCCACCACCGTGCGCCTACCCATTCAGGCAGCTCGCCTGCGTCTGACCCCCACCATTCATCTCGCTGCCGTCTGAGGCAGGGACAACGTCACGGCCCCGCGGAAACGCCGGCTCCATGCTGGACACGACCGCTTTACAATTTGGCGCCAAAGCGGCAGCTCGGGGAGGAGGAGGAGGCGGAGGAGGAGGAGACTTGAAACCACGCGCATTGATAACTTTTCCCGAGGCCGCTCCGCGCTTTCTCTGCCCGATTCCTCGAAGGCGCGCGGCGACTCAAGGAGCGGAGGGACAAAAGACGAGGCGCTCCAAAAAGTTAAGTCCGTACTCGAACTACATTTCCCAGGATGCATTGCCCTGGCTCGCCGGAGGGATTGTGAACCACGGAACTCCTGGCATGCTGGACGTTGTAGTCCTCAGAGGGCAGCGGGCACTCAAACTTAGTGAATCAAATCGACTGAAGTGGACGCAGTTTTCCTTTGCAGTTTTCCTTTGTTTCCTTTCCTTTCCTTTCGTTTCAGTGGTGCGCACGCTGCGTTGTTCAGCAAATGCTGGACGTGCCTTGCAATTAGGGGTGTCCTGCCCGTGTATCTTTGTTGTCCCCGTAATGTTCATCTTTCAGAGCATCGCAGCTTAGTAATTTGTTTTCAGAACGAATTCAGAAAATTGTGCTCCTGTGTGTGTTCCTTAAACCCCTCAGCCTGTTGTATAATTCCATCACTGGCTGACATTTAACGTAAGTGTGCAACAGGTTGGCTATGCTTAAAATGAACATGTTTACGTAATAAAGAAGTCACTGTTGGGTTCTTATGAAACAGGAGCTGGCAGCATTTAATGTGCAACATCAATGGAACTGGAATGATTCCTCTTCCCCACCACGCTTTTCCCTCTGAAACGTACGTTCTTAAAATACTTGCCACACACTGACTGTCCCAATGTACAATAGTTTTTCTTACCTTAGTGACTATTATGACAATAAATAAATCAACTGTTATAAATACTGGTCTGAGTATATACTGAGCTGGTCCACCCTATCTATTGATTATTGTACATTTAATGACTAGTAGTGAGTATAGATGTCTGAATCAATCTACCAAGGAACAACTTTTCTCGATACTTATTAATCCATTTTTATATTTCTGTAACCCTAGTGTTATAATTATATTTTATGGGAATATCTGCTGTACTTGAAAGATGTCCAGTGTAATTTCCATTTTTTTATTTCAGGAGCCAAAACACCTCTGAAATGTCTAAGTCTCTAAGATATATAAAAATACATTTAGACGTTTTTAGGAACTTTAAAACAACATTCTATTTGTTTAGATTGCCCTTTCAAAATTACTAACAGCCTTTTACCATCTCACTAACACCAAGCTCATAAATTGGTTTATGATGGCATGACATTAATTCATTGCTAATAAGCTTTGAATTTCTCTTGGATAGTCAAACCTGAACCAGGTTTAATAACTCAGGCTGTGGCTAAGCTCATGCATTCTTGTCCTTGCTTTTGTTTCTGATACAGCTGGAGCCTTCAGGGTTATGTTAGAGTAAACTGTGTTGGCCTCGTATCATATTGTTACAAGTTTGTGGGTGCCCTCACCAGGGCCGTCTTTAGCATATACGCCACCAGGGTGCAAAGACCCACCCAGCATCCCCAAATTTAGCTTAGCCCCCAAATTCACTTTTATTATGCTTATGTCACTATTATCATTTGATAAATAGTGCTCATGCCTGCACACCTCCAAAAGGAGTTTTTTTGTGTTTTTTGTTTAAAACCAGCTTTTCTAAAGAAGACAAAGAACACATTGGGAGTTGGTGCAAAGACTCCACGCATGTGCTTATGGTCGTAGGGAGGTGTCTGAAAGATGAGACGGGCGGGCATTGAGCGCATGCATGGGAGAGCCATCTCAGGCAGCCTTTAATTGTGGGAGCAACCTTATTTCTAGAGGAGCTGGGAGGGCCCTTGCGAGCGTGCATATACGAGTCCTTCTTGGGAAGGTTCCGGAGCCTGTGCACGCTCCCGTCGCTATATACAGTAGGCGCATTCTCTTTCTGTCTGTCTCTCCCTCTTTCCTGTCACCCTCCTCCCAGCTTGGGTGAGCGAGACTTTCCAAACAGGTGCCGCTGACCCCGCTGCTGCGTAGCAGCTCAGTACAATACAGTGGTACCTCGGGTTACATACGCTTCAGGTTACATACGCTTTAGATTACAGACTCCGCTAACCCAGAAATATTACCTCAGGTTAAGAACTTTGCTTCAGGATGAGAACAGAAATCGTGCTCCGGCAGCATGGTGGCAGCAGGAGGCCCCATTAGCTAAAGTGGTGCTTCAGGTTAAGAACAGTTTCAGGTTAAGAACAGACCTCCGGAACGAATTAAGTTCTTAACCTGAGGTACCACTGTACGCTTAGGTGGCTTAAGCAGCGGGCGCCTGGTGCCCCCCTGACGCCCTGCACCCCTTGTACGCCCGGGTAAAGATGGCCCTGGCCCTCAGTCCCTTGGGTTTCTGGGCATCCTGACCTGCTCTAGATGCTCCGGTTTAATCAGTGATTTAACAGTGCAAAAATGCAGCCTACAGTAGTTAAGAAGAACAAAGGTACTGATGACCACTCATCAACACATCAAAGAAACATCTTTGGAGTCTGGGCAAATGGGGATTGGCAGGTTACGGTGGCCATGACACTACATGGGGAGAAATGTGTCCTTTTAAGAAGAAGAGAGTTTGGATTTGATATCCCGCCTTTCACTCCCCTTCAGGAGTCTCAAAGCGGCTAACATTCTCCTTTCCCTTCCTCCCCCACAACAAACACTCTGTGAGGTGAGTGGGGCTGAGAGACTTCAGAGAAGTGTGACTGGCCCAAGGTCACCCAGCAGCTGCATGTGGAGGAGCAGGGAAGCGAACCCGGTTCCCCAGATTACGTGACTACCGCTCTTAACCACCACACCACACAGATGTTTGGAGAAAGGGGGGGGGAGTGGAATTTCTTGGTGGGCTGGCCAAGACAGAAGGGTTGCAGTGGTGTCTTCTGCCCATTTTCCTTTTTCTATCCACGCTGGTCTAATCACAACTTCCTGTTCCAATACAGCTGTCACTTCATTGTAAGTGTGAATAGAAATAGGACAGAAGTCAAATGCCAGTGCTGTGCAAGTGAAATAAAAAGGAATAAGTTTGTGGATCTAAATTTCCCTTTCACATCTACTCTTGTAGGCACTACAGTGTGGAGAATTTCAGTCTGGCTGAAGATGCTTAAGAAAGGGGATTACTGGAATTAGATGAGGTCAAGATCTTGGCTATTGCAAACCTAGCTCCTGTGCTGCTGTATGCCTAATAAACTGAATGAAACAATGGTTCTGCTTGCTGCAAAAGAATATCAAATCCTACTTCCTGAATTGTCTCAAGTCCTTGGGTGATATTTCTAACTTTTAAAAGGGCAGATAATCTCTAGGTACCAGTAAGTACGCATTTGCTCTCTTTCTTTAATCACAATTCACCCTCTGTTGAAGTAGAATTTTGCCCTTAGCCTTTACAGGGGGCATGAAAAAAGGAGGGTGTTTATCACTTACAGGGAATGTCACTAGGACGTAGTCTTTAAAGCTACCTTTAAAAGTACGGTAGATATTATCTCTGAATAACAGGTTATTGCAAAATAATTCTTAATTAAGTTCTTTGCCCTTTTCTTTCCTTTTTTTAAAAAAGTCTTTAATTGTTTTGTTTTTCCTTTGCTCCAAAGAAATAAAAAGTAACTGAGGAAGAACAAAATATTTCAGGATTTTTTTATATAAAGTGAGAAGTCAGGAAGGTTTGCTGCAGTTGTTGTTGTTTTTAAGGAAATTTTACTCATGATGCTGTTTACCACAAGCATATCTAGGATGTTATCAGTAACTACTGTTTCAGGCTTCATGTACACTACATTTTATTCTAGAATCAATGAAGAATGAGTACTTGTTTTTTCTACATACAATCTAGATCTATTGCATATGTTTTTACCCTGAAAAGTGCTTCTTGAAAAACTGGTTTCATTCCAAATATAAAAGTTAATTGCATGTTGATTCCACATTACTCCAGTGTGTCCATTTGAAAACAAAGGTAGGCTCTCGCAGCAATGGAGGCAGTATCCACACCTGCGCAGTGATGTTGTGCGTGGGTGTATACACCAAGATCGCAATCACCGCTTCCTTCTTCGCTCACCTGGGGCATGTGCAAGGAGGAAAAAGCCATAGATAACCTAATAAAGGAGAGGGTTTTCAAATGCATATCAAGAAGCTACACCAGGCTTCCTCAACCTCAGCCTTCCAGATGTTTTGAGACTACAATTCCCATCATCCCTGACCACTGGTCTTCTAGCTAGGGATCATGGGAGTTGTAGGCCAAAAACATCCGGAGGGCCAAGGTTGTGGAAGCCTGAGTGACACCATCCTTGTGGACAGCAGAATCTAGGATAAATCTAGATTGAAAGCAGCATGTTGAGGACGAGCATTAATGATTCCAGATTGAGAAAAACTCTCTGATACCAGTTGGTTAGTGTGTACAGTATTCAGCCTCATACTCACTACAGTGGTACCTCGGGTTACAGACGCTTCAGGTTACAGACTCCACTAACCCAGAAATAGTACCTCAGGTTAAGAACTTTGCTTCAGGATGAGAACAGAAATTGTGCGGCAGCAGCATGGTGGCAGCAGGAGGCCCCATTAGCTAAAGTGGTGCTTCAGGTTAAGAACAGTTTCAAGTTAAGAATGGACCTCCAGAATGAATTAAGTTCTTAACCCGAGGTACCACTGTACTTCCCTGCCAACCTAGCAGTTTGAAAGCACACAAGTGGGCTTAAATAGGTACCACTGCAGTGGGAAGGTAAGTGGCGTTTCCATGTGCTCTGGCTTCCATCACAGTGTCCCTTTGCGCCAGAAGTGGTTTATCCATGCTGGCCACATGACCCGGAAAGCTGTCTGTGGACAAATGCCAGCTCCCTCAGCCTGAAATGAGATGAGCGCTGCAACCCCATAGTCGCCTTTGACTGGACTTAACCATCCAGGGGTCCTTTACCTTTACCTTCTTCCCCCTGCGTGGAAAAAGTTTGATTTGAGCTTTGAATCCATACCAAGTGATCCTGATGGGGAGCTACATAGTGCAGCTGATTCCAGTGGGTCTCCCTGTTAGCTCTGACTCACAGGAAGCACCACATTTTTAGTTGTTACCTGCTTTGGGCTTTTGAATGGATAGAAGCAGAGAGGCCCTTTTCTCGACACCCTTCGTGGAGATCTCTTAGTGACTCCCTTACAGCTCAAAATATCCACTTATAAAGAATCTATAACCCAATATTTGTTAAGGAATGATACTCCCAAAACTAAAAAGATTGTTTCGGGATACTTAGCCAAGATTTTCAAAGCTAAAGCTAAAGTTGTCTGATTTATTCAGCGGTGGTTACCCAGCCTTTTCTATATTGTATGTGTTTGGATTATTAATGTATTTGGATGACTTTGTATGATTTTATTGTTTAAACTTATGTCAATAAAGGTTAAAAAAAAATCAGAGAAGTTGCTTAGGCAGAGGAATCTTACACAAGTGGAGCTCTGATTTTGGCCATTTCTTCCCTCCGCCATTGCAGCATTGTAGACTATGATTATGAAAGTGCCCCAGATCCTTCAGAAAGGCTTGGCGATGCATAAGAAGGAAAGGGCAACCCATGGAAGGCAACTGTTTGAAGCAGGGATATTTTGCATCTGTGAAGCTTTGCAGTGTTTTGGAAACCTGATACCTTCATGGACAGAAACGGATCTCTGTACATTCAGTCACTTTCCATGAGTTGGAAGGCGATTAAAATTATTATTATTCACTTGCTTCTTCTAACAAGTTGCAAGAGAGCACCTGGAAATTATTGATATCTGTGGTTGAGCTTCCACAGATACTAATTTAGTACTAGAAAAGGCCTGTTTTTTATTATTTGGCTTGGGAAAATGGATAGCACTTTGTTTTTTAGAACCTTAAAGGCAAGAGGTCGCATTCCATGCAATTTATACACCATATAGTAGAACAATGGATGTTCTTATTGGCTGCATAGATAATGGATATGCTGGGTGGGTGTGTTATTGATCACAGAGAAAAATATGCTGTCAAATGATGCAAAGAAGTCCAAGCTGATGAATGCATGCAAACCTTGCTTCTCACTTTACAAAAAATAAAATCTGATAAGACAACTGACAGTATTGACAGGAACAAGGAATGGGAGAGGCAGGGGGAGCCTATTTGTCAGAATGACTAATGGCTGACATGGATTTGTTAAGAAGAAACTGTGCTAAACTAACTTGGCTTCCTTTGACAAAGTATCTGGTTTGGTAGACAAGAGAACTACAATTGAATGTTTTAGTTTTACTTTTGATCTAGTTTCACATGAGATCCTCCAAAGAAATCTTGATAAATGTGAACTAGAAAGAACAACTGTAAAATAGATACACCACTGGAAGAAAAAACAATTAATGTAAAAAGGTACCAAGCAAGACTGTGCCAGGGTCACTGTGTTCAATATTACCTGGTCCCTGGTCCCGAGGATCCTGGTCTGAATATATTCCTGTAAGATGTGCCTCTGTTCAGCAGTCTTTCATCTTAGAATATGATACCTGTGGGAAGAAAAGTCAAAACCCTCCCAGCAACACAATAAAGAATTTAACTCAATGTGACAAAACCTTTCCTCTCAGCAAAAAGCCTTCGGGAAAGCACCAACTATATTCACCTAATATATGTACTTATAGCCTGCTCTTCTCCACCAATCTATCACAATATAGGTTGCAGTTTAATGCCTCAAATAAAGCCATGTAAACCTCATCATCAATGAGCCAACATTAAAATACAGTGGTACCTCAGGTTAAGTACTTAATTTGTTCCAGAGGTCTGTACTTAACCTGAAACTGTTCTTAACCTGAAGCACCACTTTAGCTAATGGGGCCTCCTGCTGCTGCCGCGCCGCCGGAACACGATTTCTGTTCTCATCCTGAAGCAAAGTTCTTAACCTGAAGCACTATTTCTGGGTTAGTGGAGTTTGTAACCTGAAGCGTATGTAACCTGAAGCGTATGTAACCCAAGGTACCACTGTAATCTTAAACAGCAATCAAGGCTAACAACAGCACTGTAACAGGAGCCATCCAGATTTTATCCTATAACGCCAAAGCTAATGCCCCATAACTTTAATTTAGGAGTCACATAAGTATTTTGCCCTTTCTCCAAGGGTTTGCCCATTTTTATCCTCACAACATTCCCGTTAAGTAGATTGCAATGAATGATGGTAAAATACCGTCAACTACTGTATTGGCCCGAATATAAGCCACACCTGAATATAAGTCGCACCTTTAAAATTCAAGGGGGGGAAAGAAAAAAAGACCATACCCAAATATAAGCTGCTCCCTTAAAATTCCACAGGCACTCACACCCATTCCATTTTACCATATGTCTGTTTCAGCAGCGATATCGTAAAAGCCAATTTTTGTAAGGTCACGACTTTAAGCCGCACTTTCACTTTTCACAGTCGGAATTTGGGGGGGGAAAGTGAGGCTTATATTCAGGCCAATACGGTATTATTACAGTCAAAGCTTGGTTTTCGACTGCCAATTGCCAAAAACCCCGAAGTGAATGCTTCCATTTTCAAAATGTGCCTCGGATGTCAAACGGCTTTCAAGGTGCGTTTCTCAATTTTCCCCATTGAACTTGCTGACAGCCCTTTGATCCTCCATTTTCAAACGTTTCAGAAGTCGAACGGACTTCCGGAATGGATTACGTTAAAAAACCAAGGTTCCACTGTATGATGAAAACTCAATATGCCTATTCTTACCTGAATTTTTTCCAGCAGCAGAAAGCTGAGGGTTTTTCCTATTTCCTCCTCTGGGCTGTGATCCTACTTCTAGTAACCCCGTTGGACCAAGGAGACAATTTCAAATCCCCATTTAGCTATGAAGCTCGCTGGGTGGCCTTCGGCAAGTTACTATATAGCTCAAAGAACTGTGAGCTGTGTGCCCCAGTAAAGTCCTTGGAGGAAGAGTTATACAAACATGATCAATAAATAAATAACATCTTTTAGCATCGCTCTGAGAAAGGAAGATAGCATACATCACAGGGGTTTATATGCTGAGTTACTACTGCAAACACAAGACAAAAGAGATGAGGTGCTACAGTTTTGTCTTTGCTGGGTGACCTCTAATTGTGAAAGCATAAAACCAAAGCCGGCAGTACTGTCACATCAGCTCCTTCCTGCAAAAATGTAATTCTTCTTTGCATTTTTGGAAATGCCCCTGTTTACACTCTCATATTAAAATTTCCCCATTCTGCAGTACGCAATTTGCTGAGAATACAGATTTATTTTTAATTTACTAGTAAGCCATGAAGTACTTCAGTTCATTTAGTTGGCTCTCTTTCCCTTCCTACAATTCTATGATTCTGTGATTATATCATCATAGGTAGGGAAACATGAGTAAGTGCTACGGGAGAGGACTGCCCAAGGAGAAGGTTTTGGACAGGAGTCTAGCATCTCTATTTTACACCAGGGATGCAGAACCTCCAGCCCTCCAGATGTTGCTGGACTGCCCCTGACATTATCCCTGACAACTGGACATGTTGGCTGGGACTGATGGGAATTGGAGTCCAACAACATCTGGAGGGCCACAGATTCCTCATCCTTGCTCTACATCCATGCTTCAAAACATGTGTGCCCGAAGGACAGAAATAGCACTAAGCAAGTAAATTAGAATGGCGTTTAAAAATTCATGCCCTTACAAAAGCTCAACATATATAGCTCAAAATAAGCCCTTCACCACACTAGATCGGACTGAATCGAATCCGCCAAGCAAACAGGTACGGTAAATCTACTGAACTCTGGGGATAGATGACCTGAACATTCTTAGCTCTCATCTTTCAGGACAGCAGAGACAAGGAGCAGTCTCTAGAATTCCGGTTATCACTAGACATTACCCTTGTTTCTGAAGATTGTTTCAACTAGATGCGAAAAGAAAGCAATCAAAGCAGCAATATAAAATATTAAGCTTTTTTTGTTGATAGCTGGAACAGAGACCAACTGAAATGTTACATTACTTATTTACTGTAAGTCTAACCAGGATGATCCCTATTGCCACAATAAAAACTGTGCTGTCCGCCAGCTGAATCCATACATGAGAGGCATCTGTCTCTGAAGAAGCACATTTTTTTTCCTACTGAAGCTAAACATTTTGTACAAGCTCAGTGAAAAAATAGGCCAGAAAGCATCAAAGCTTTAAAGCCCCTCTCCCGAGATAGAATATTTATTTATTTATTATATGCTATAGTAAAGGTTAATAATGAAGTTCTTACAACACAGCAGAGCAAAAGAAAGAAGTGAAATCATACGCCATGTACTTCGTTTATATAACAATGGGAAGTTAGGCTATACGGGCCCATATTTTTCATTGTATTACTCATTCAAAAAAAAGCATATAAAGGCCACGTTTTGTATACATCTGCCATCTTTTCTAAGTTGAGCATGATTTGCAAGCTTAGACATAACAGCAACATCCTTGAGTATATGTGAAAGGATTACCCCCTCCCAAGGGTATGATGGAGCTGTGTGCAGATGGTCTCTCAAGATTCTCCACCCTGTTTGGGGACAGAGGGACCAAGGCTTCCATTTCAACAAATTTCTTCTCCAGCAGGGGAAAGGAAACTCTCTCCTTCCTCCAGCAGGAGTCACTGCTGGATTGGAGCCCCTTCTGTCACTGGAAAGAATTATTCCATTCACGGAAGGGCATGTCTGGATCCAAGCCATATTTTTCAGATTCACTTCACAATGTTTGCTAATAGCAGAGCTCAACTAAAATATATGAAAAAAGTGTTTGGGTTTCTGTAAACCTTCTTGGGTTTATAGGAGTCAGGCACCACTTATACGTTATGTTAAAATAATTCTCTTTTTAACTTATACTTTATAAATTATTTGGATCTTTTCCTCTGTAGTCTTGAATCTTTACCTTGAATCTGCCTTATATTTTTGACACATTTTGAATTAAAATTAAAATGTTGTTATTAACATTTTCCTCTGTAACGGTGTCCAAGAAATTAAAAACATTTTGAAAATGTACAGGATGAGATGGTATAGCTCCTTGAAACATGGCAAAATGTCCATTTCATGGGATTTTTCTTTGGTGGGAAGGATTTTAAATGTATTTTAAGAGTCTTTTTTCGGTGGATTGTAAGTACTGTTCTTTTAGGAGTAAAGCTTTGAGCATTTAGAAGACCTCGTCACAATCTTAAACACTGTTTTAGCTGAACAGCAGTGTGAGAACCCGAAATTATCTAGTGCACCGGGATCAATATCAAGCAATATTTCTCTTTGAAAGAAATTTAGTCTGACAGAAAGGAGTAAGAGCAATGTAAGGAAACTGAGACCCTAGCTAAAGAGCTGGATATAGAAATTCCCTGTAAAGCAGTACAAATTAGTTGATGTCACTAGAGCAAGAAAACCATAGTGACAGAGTAAAATGTTATCTAGGTTCCAGAATACTTTATTATCACCACCGTAGGTCACTAAGCTTCACAAGCTATATCCATCAAGTTTGATAGCAATTTATAAGCTAACAATGGGAGCTGGAGAGTGCTTTAGTGTGCTAGCCATTTTCGGAGACACCTGGGTTCAAACGTGGCTTAGGACATGAATGAAACAGGATTGCTGATCTCAGCCTGCTCTCTAGTGGACAGTGTTACACAAAACGAGCATGGGAATAAGAAGAATCGCAAGATAGAAATGTGGGAGATTGTGGGGAAAGCAACAGTGATTTGAAAACCATTCCAGTGCGCAGTACAGGTTTTGTTTTAGGTGTTGTTCCATATTAGGCTATATCACAAGGAACGCTTACAGAATTTTCTTTTAGTTGCTGAAATAATGGGTTGTACAGAATACTAAGTAGGAGATTCTGTTACTAAAACAGAGATTCCATAGGGGCAGCAATGTCACTAAAAGAAGATGGTGGGCTGACCTGAGAGCTTCCTTTCCTGCCGCATTAAAAATAGAAGAGTTTCTAAAATTAGATAAGAGAACAGCAACTACACAACCCTGAGAGAGAGAGAACACATGCAGCAAGGTTCGTTTCTGTTCCAAAGCAGAACCTAAAATCACATTTTGGAGCCAAGGAAAACATGAGGCAACACTACTGGAAGAAGACAGCAGCTGCACAGTGGTGTACAAAGCTGCTACACTTTTAAAGGAGGAGAATGTATTACATTTATGCTTATTGCAGCTAGGCTAGAGGTAAACAGACAGTAGAAAGCTGCTACTGACTTTATCTGGATTTGTGGGATCAGCAACTTTGGGATATTGCACTTTTATAGAAACTGAAAGAGCAACATCTCCTGCCTTCAAGAAAGGCAGAGGCGACGTGGCATTGTTTTTAATGTCTGATGTTTTACTGTGCTTTTATAATTTGTTGAAGCCACCCAGAGTGGCTGGGGCAACCCAGTCAGATGGGTGGCATATAAATAATAAATCATAATAATTATTATTATTACTAGGGAAATGGAACATATTTGAAGCCACCAACCACTCATGGACAACAGCGGAAGATACTTTAGATCAGGCTTTGCCAACCTGGTACCCTCCTGATGTTTTAGACTGCAGTTCCCATCAGCCCAACCAAAGAACAGGGGAGCCCCTTGACTGCTCAATCAATTGGAGTGGAAGGGGGCAAGCGGGCGGCCCCAGCTCCAGGAGCTGCTCTTCTACAGCACACAACCATAGGAAACCTCTTAGATAGGGTACCTGCACATTTTGCTTCATAACTTTTCTTCTAGGAGGACTCTTGTTTTAAATGGCCATCACAGGCATCATGGCACCCAGACTGGACTAGAATATAAGCTCATGCATAGTTGTTGTTGTTGTTTAGTCATTTAGTCGTGTCCAACTCTTCGTGACCCCATGGACCAGAGCACGCCAGGCACTCCTGTCTTCCACTGCCTCCCGCAGTTTGGTCAAACTCATGCTGGTAGCTTCGAGAACACTGTCCAACCATCTCGTCCTCTGTTGTCCCCTTCTCCTTGTGCCCTCCATCTTTCCCAACATCAGGGTCTTTTCCAGGGAGTCTTCTCTTCTCATGAGGTGGCCAAAGTATTGGAGCCTCAGCTTCACGTACTGTCATTCCAGTGAGCACTCAGGGTTGATTTCCTTAAGAATGGATCATGCATAGTATTGTGAAGCTAATGGCTAGGATACGAGCTCATGCATTGTAAGGTACACAGGAAGGCTTGATCCACTTCAGAGTTACCTTCTAAAGCTCTCGTAAGAATGAACAAATAAGCACTCGCTGAGTTGTAATCCTGCACCATGTACCAGAACTGCCCATAACAGAAAGTTAGGATTCAATGCCGCACATTAAAAAGTATATTATAGAGCTGGAAATAGAGAAGAAAAAAAGCAACCATAATGATCAAACCAAGTCACTTATTGTAAGGCTTAAACCTTTGGTTCTATTTCATTTAGAAAAAGGTGAGTGAGGGGAGACATGATAGAGGTTATAAGCTGGTGTGTGCTATGGAGAAAGTGGAAAGAGAGATTTCCTCCTCTCATATAATACTAGAACTACGTTACCCAATGAAGCTGAATGCTGGACGATTCAGGACAAACAAAAGAAAAGAATTCATACAATGTATAGTTAAATGTGGAATTTGCAACCACAAGGTGTATGATGGCCATCAAGTTGGATAGCTTTCATAGTGGATTTGACATATTCATGGAGGATAAAGTTATCAATGGCTTCTAATCATGGTAGCTTTTGGATCAGAGGCAGCCAATGGCAGCAGAACAACAGTGGAAGAGTGTTGTTGTGCTCATGTCTTGCTTGTGGGCTTCCTATGGGCATCAGGTAGGGGGAAAGGGTGCTGGACTAGATAGGCCCTGCTTATATTCCGTTGCAGTTTGTTTGTTCTTCAGATATTGCCAGGGAGTGGAGACTCCCTTATCACATGTGCAACAGGTCAGCGTAAAACATGAGATCAATGTGAAAATCATGCACTTTCCATTGCAGAGTCATAGCCTGAAGAGTTCAAGAGACCACAGCCAGATACCCAACTAGGGCACCAGAAACACTATTGGGCAGCAGTGTCACAGACTCGATGCATTACTGTTACATTGGCAAAATGTTCTGGATTAATTTATTCCCATGGTGCACTGCCACAAGTTGTGATATTCTTCCAGTATGGCAATCCAAACCTCCCCTATCACAAATACAGCTTCAAAAGAATGTGAAACATGCATTTAAATTTCAACCTGTGATATTGGCTGAGGCAATTTACCAAGAAAGTATAAGCTTTTGCAGCTTGTCAGTTTCTGACCTGATGATGAAAGATTATATATCTGGAAACGAGATACAGATGATATGAGAACTATGGCTCATGTGAGCTCATGCTTTTAGCCTTGAAGCCTGAAGCTGAAAGGAATATTAATAAAGCCATATGTCTTTTTGCTAATTGTCCAATAAAAAAGATCTGCTAATGTAAGACAATTTTTGATGGATGTCATGTTCTATTGCCAGCTGGCACCAGCCGTAATCCTTTAAAAAATATTTTCTTCCTCTTTTCTTATGAAAATTCCCCGGCAATAATGATCTACAAAAAGAAAGGAGGAAGATGGATGTGCTGCTACAAACTGAAATGAATGGGAGAAGAGAAAAGTGTTTGATGAGGGCCTTGCATTTTTCTAAAATGAGTTTCACATCAGCATTGTTTAAGTTCTTATAAAAGGCAGCATTATGGCAGCATAAAAATATAACAAAATTTAATATTATATATTAATAAAAGATGCTTATGAAGTTTGAGATATGAAAAAAACCAACCTTCCAGCTTTTGACTGGCTATTAGCAATGTGAAATAAAAACACGCTTGTGACATTTTCCATATACTTACAGTGCAGGCAACTTTTGATTTTCCAAAAGAGGTATAAATCAGTTAAGGGAGCTAGTTGTTAAAGTCAGGATTAGCTTTTTAAATGAAGATACTAAAACTGAAAACTTGACTATTCTCTTCAGGAAAATACTTTGATCATGGAGGCCTCAAAGGAATGTTGAATGGTTACAGTTTAACAGCATGATCCTATGCATGCCCTGTTTCCCCGAAAGTAAGACATCCCCCGAAAATAAGACCTACTTCCAGTTTTGCATCTCACTGTAATATAAGGCATTCCCCGAAAATAAGACCTCCCCGATAATAAGGCCTCTCCCGAACATAAGGCCTCCCGTATGTGTACCGTATTCTTCTTCGTGGAAAAATAAGACATCCCCTGAAAATAAAACCTAGCGCATCTTTGGAGCAAAACTTAATATAAGACACTGTCTTATTTTCATGGAAACAGGGTATCTACTCAGAGTGCAAGTCCAACTGTGTTCAATAGGGTTTACTCCCAGGTAAGCACGTATAGGATTGCAGCCTGAGTTGGTATGCACCAACAAATGTAATACTGCCAAGATCAGTATTGAGATCTGCCACTAGCTACTGTGATTAGAGGTGAAAACAGAAAGGAATGGACAGATGCAGAGCACAAACATCAGGGATTTCTGACATACATTCCGTTCTTCTACACTAATTCAAATGTAACATTGTGGGAATTCCATAAAACCATGTAATCCACTTTCATCACCTTAGCTGCTAGCAGGCTGTACAGCAAGGTGAACAGGTTGCTGGTAGCACAAATGAAACATCTGGCCAGCATGAAAAGAGATTAAAGAAACCGAAGACCTGGAAAAGAAACAGGAATTGGGCCGGGGGGAGGGGAGTATTTGTAAATTTTGCTGTAGTAATGATTTTGTGGTATGCCATGCCACCATGGCACCCTTTTTGGAGATGGTGCCAAAGCACTTTCTTGAAATTCAAAATGTGCCTGCTCATTTAATAAGCCTGGTGACCCCTGTGATACAGTTTTGTTTTGTTTTTACTTCAGGCTGCTTGTGGAACCTGGAAGGTCATATACTTTAATAATCATCCCCCCAACAACAAATTAATGCCCATATGAAAGCTGTCAAGTCAGGGTTCTAGCCCACTACCATAGTAATTTTAAAAGCAGAATTTTACAACTGCACTGAAATAAACCTAAAGTATTATAAATCATTTTATCCAGTGTAAGTAATGTACTTCTGATTCTGCAGTTTGGTCTGCTTGAGTCTAGGAAAATTGGTTCTGCTTCAGACTCTTGTAACTACAGTGGGGTTTTGCCAGGCAAGTTTCCTAATCAAGTTGTTGGTTGCAGAATGAGGCACATAGCTGTCAAGTGTCCTTTATTTGAAGGGACAGTCCCTTATTCCAGCGCCATGTCCCGCTGCTGTCCCTTATTGATGGATGTCCCTTAAATGATGTCCCTTAAATTTCAAAGAAAACAGCGCCTCTCCCTCCCTCCCTGCCGGCCAGGGAGGAGGAAGGCTCCAACTGTGTTGCTTGGCTGTGTTGCTCACCCAATAAGAAGTCTAAGAACGGCTGGGGGGTGGAGCTTGCATGCCTTGTGTGTGGCTAGTTAATGCAAGCTGAGGGGGTTTTTGAATGCTGGACGCCATTTTGTTGCACGTGCTGCTGCAAACTTTGCAGTGCAAAGCCAGGCCGGGGAGCCATCTTAAGTTGAGGCTGCATAGGCCTTGTGGTGCATGTGATTCAGATTCTATTCAGTTGAACCTCTGGTTACAAAGTTGGTTGGACAGTGTTCTCGAAGCTACCCAGCATGAGTTTGACCAGACTGCAGGAGGACAGGAAGACTGGAGGGCCTGGAACAGGTGAGGCTGCAGGTCCCTTATTTTGGCTGCTGGTCCCTTATTTTCAAGGCTGCTGGTCCCTTATTTTCAAATCTGTAAGTTGACAGCTATGATGAGGCATAAATACATTATTTCTTGTATCAAATAATTTATCATTTTTGTGGCATTCAGTCTATAACCAACAACCTGGTTAAGTGTCTTAAGAGGGTTTCTCTCAAATGTTGTTCTTGTAGTTACACAAAAACCAATAAAAAATATTTTTTTTGGGGGGGGGTAGGTTTCTCTCCACCAAGTGTACCCAAGTCTAAGCATAAATTTAAACCTAGTTGCCTCATGTCTAAGAGGACCAAACTGCATTTCCAGAAGTTCCTCTTTTGCCTGGACAAGGACAATATAGACTATGCTGTGCATGCCTACTACAAGACCATATATTCCAGTGTTGATACACTAGAAGGCAAAAACAATGGAATACCCATTCAGTGCTGGCACAGCAATGGAGTCACATTCTCACCTCATCTATGTGGCTAAGAAAGGGTGTGAGAAATGGGCAGTTGAAATATCAGTAAATTTGCCATTTAGTCTTCCATTAAAGGTGGAAGTTGGCATTTGCTGAGATCTGAAAGTAGTTTTGCATGTTTGCTAATTTCTCAACTAGTCTACTTCATGCCCTAAAAGCATAATTGAAAGGGAAAAAAAGTTTCAGCTGTGATGTCTGTAATAAAAATGAATACAATTTGAAATAACATCTGACAATATATGTTTTTTTTCTGAATGGGGAAAATCAATAATCTCGAGAGGCAATCAACCATTAAAAAACAAATTGCACATAAAGATACATGCTGTTTCACTTGGCTATAATGGTACGTTGTAATAAGAAAGATCAGAATCTAGTGTAGCTGCCTTAGGCATCCATTGTAGAGACCTAGGGCAAAATTGCAAATCAAATTGTATTATTGTGGTGTTAGAGTGAAAATGTTTAACGTGCTTTATTCTCCTGCTGCTCTTGTTACATTGAACTCTGAGACATTGCTGTTGGTTCAAACTCCCAAATGATATTGCGATGCTTGTCCTAAATCAACCATTTTCAACTTTGTCCTTTCACTGGATAATCCACATTCTGCTTCCTACTGGTCCCTTCCACTGAAATGGAAACTTTATCCTCTCCTGTTTCCAGCAGTCAACAGGACTGAAACAGCATATCACTGTAGAATGGGAGGAAACTGCAAGTGGTGAATCCCATATGGCAAGCTAAATTTGACTTTTGAAGTCCAATTAGCACCACACATGTAAAGCTGCCAATGACTGGCTGTTTGGGTCAAGAAACAGAGCTGCCACACTCTAGGCAGCCTCAACCTTTGCTCTAGGCAGATGGCATTTTGTGTGAGTGCGCATTGCTAAGGACCAAACTAAGCACATAGTTGATTGTGTGGGTGCAATTAACCTGCAGGTCTTTATTACTGTAAATAGAAGCTGTGGGGGAAGCCTGACTATCCCTGGGGCCATGGAATACAAGGGAGTGGAGGAGAGAATTTGGACTCATTTTCTTCCATCCATTTCCCCCACAAAAGCCACTTATCCAAAGCTACTGTTTGCATTTCAAGGGACGATCCAATTGGTGCTAATAGAGGCTTCCCTTGTCATACAGGTGTCTTCCCACTTACGCGTGATCAACTCATGCATGACCGTGTATACATGCAATATCGGGAAATAAATAATTTGAATCATACCAGAAAATGGTAGGAGAGAGCTGGTGAGTCCTCGTGGCTCACAAGGAGACCCTCCATGGGGCCTGAAGAGGATGTCAGTGAGGGCGGAGGATGCTCAGCCTCCCCGCCTAACAGCTGGTGTGTGTGGTAGTGCAGCAGAAGCAGCCACTTTTTTGCACGTCCTCCAACTGGCCCCAGAGCTTCAATTCTTGTGGTGTATATTTTTGGTCTGGATTGGAGAGAGAGCAGCTGAGAGGGTTTTTAAAGGCTGTAAAGAGGGTGCTCTCCACTTATGCCATTTTTGCTTATGTGCACAGGGCCCCAGAATGTAAGTGCACAGGGGCCCCCAAAAGTGGGGGGTGACACACACCTGTACAAATAACAGCTTCGGAGAGGTGATTTTTGTTGGAACCATGGCAGGTTGGCAGAAAGATAAATTCATCTTCCTAGCTCCCATGACCCCTTCATGGATCACTGCCTTGCTGTGGCGAAGGGGCTTGAATAACTCAGAGAAACTGCCTGATCACCTCATCTGTCTCCTGAGAAATCTCCATGTGGGACAAGAAGCTACAGCTAGAACTGGATATGGAACAACTGATTGGTTCAAAATTGGGAAAGGAGTACAACAAGGCTGTATATTGTCTCCCTCCTTATTTACAGGTAACTTATATGCAGAATTCATCATGAGAAAGGCTGGGCTGGATGAATACCTAGCTGGAATTAAGATTGCTGGAAGAAATATCAACAACCTCAGATATGCAGATGACACAACATTGATGTCAGAAAGTGAGGAGGAATTAAAGGACCTTTTAATGAGGGTGAAAGAGGAGCGCACAAAATATGGTTTGAAGCTCAACAAACCATAGGCCACTGGTCCCATCACCTCCTGGCAAATAGAAGGGGAAGAAATGGAGGCAGTGAGAGATTTTACTTTCTTGGGCTCCATGATCACTGCAGATGGTGACAGCAGCCACAAAATTAAAAGACGCCTGCTTCTTGGGAGAAAAGCAATGACAAACCTAGACAGCATCTTAAAAAGCAGGGACATCACCTTGCCAACAAAGGTCCGTATAGTTAAAGCTATGGTTTTCCCAGTAGCGATGTATGGAAGTGAGAGCTGGACCATAAAGGCGGCTGATCGCTGAATTGATGCTTTTGAATTATGGTGCTGGAGGAGACTCTTGAGAGTCCCATGGACGAAGATCAAACCTATCCATTCTTAAGGAAATCAGCCCTGAGTGCTCACTGGAAGGACAGATCCTGAAGCTGAGGCTCCAATACTTTGGCCACCTCATGAGAAGAGAAGACTCCCTGGAAAAGACCCTGATGTTGGGAAAGATGGAGGGCACAAGGAGAAGGGAACGACAGAGGACGAGATGGTTGGACAGTGTTCTCGAAGATACCAGCATGAGTTTGACCAAACTGCGGAAGGCAGTGGAAGACAGGAGTGCCTGGTGTGCTCTGGCCCATGGGGTCACGAAGAGTCAGACACGATTGCCATAAATGGCTAAAAAACAACAACAACAAAAGCTCCCATGAGCCTAAGTCCCAGTCCCTCTTCCCACCTCAGGAGCTATTTACATAAATAAATAATTGTATATGTTAATCTAGTCATCTAATATGGACCTGAGTTTAGGCTTATAGGTGCTTCCATTTGCTCTCCACAAAGATACACGAGAACAGGCATGCAGCTTGTACTACTCTGAATGCCTGTTTTCCAAAGGGGAAAAGGAGAAACAAAAAAAAAAAAGGGAAGGGTGTTAGATGAGGAAGGAACAAGCTTTTGTTCTCACTTCCACAGCTATGGTTTCTTCCTTCCTGCTCATACTATTGCTCTACTTCTCATTGATATTGTACTCATGTCCTGCTTGTGAGCCTCCCATCGGCATCTGGCTGGCCATTGTTACTAGATGAGCCTTTGGTCTGATCCAGCAGGGCTCCACTTATGTTCTTTTTCCTGACTAGAAGTCTTGTTGCAGCATCCTCAGTCCCCTGTTCTTACCGTGCCTTTGACACTTGAGCCGTGTGTTTTCTGGACCCACCCTATTCCTGAGAGTGCAAATTCTGAATTGAAAATTGTTGTAACCAGTCTTGTGATAAACTTAACAACAACAACTCAGATTATAAAGGTCTGCAGAAAAATAGAAGTTGAAATGGTGGGAAATAAGTGCCAAAAATTACAGAATGCCCAGTGTCTGAATTGGCTTGGCATCGGGAGGAGAATTCATTTCAGATTTTCCTTCCTCCCCAACAAATGAGAACTGTGATCATGACCACTGCTACCCTTTCCGTACTATTTCTCACAAAAGAAAAGCTCTCTGATGTCCAGAGAGAACTGGGATACTTCCAGCTTTTGAGGCTGCCAGTCATAATAAAAATGACGACATGTGAAAACAAAATAAGGTGCCAAAAAAAGAGAGCTTTTGTAGCCTTGGCAAATTCTTCAATTTGCACCTCTAAGCGCTCTCTCTCTCTCTCTCTCTCTCTCTCTCTCTCTCTCTCTCTGTGTGTGTGTGTGTGTGTGAGAGAGAGAGAGAGAGAGAGAGAGACATTTTGGTCCAATGCCCACAAAAGCAAGTTGCAAAACTTATCAAATGCCGAAAAATAATAACAAATGTTCAAATTGGAAATATCTTCTGAGCTTGAAGCCCAGTCCTACACCTAGCCCTCTGACTGGTTCTGCTCACATAAAGAAAATGTACTCGTAGGATATTAGATGCTTAGTTCCAGTTACAGGTAGGTAGCCGTGTTGGTCTGGCATAGTCAAAATAAAATTTTTTTCCTTCCAGTAGCACCTTAAAGACCAACTAAGTTAGTTCTTGGTATGAGCTTTCGTGTGCATGCACACTTCTTCAGATACACTGAAACAGAAGTTGCCAGATCCTTCTATATAGTGAGAAGGTGGGGAGGGGTATTTCTCAGAAGGGTGGTGAGAATGGGTGATTGGCAGATAGCTGAGATGAGCCTGTTGACGACTCTTAACGACTGCAATAGGTCTTACAGGAAAAGGCAAGGGGTGAGAAGGTGAGAAATGGCTTAGTCATGTATAATGAGATAAGAATCCAATGTCTTTGTTCAAACCAGGTCTCTCCATGGTTTTAAGTTTGGTAATGAGTTGCAATTCAGCAGCTTCTCTTTCCAGTCTATTTCTGAAATTCCTTTGTAGTAAAACAGCTACTTTGAGATCTTGTATAGAATGTCCTAGGATGCTTAGTGTTAGTGAACCAACATGAGTGCTCAAAGTGCTAATGACTTGGGAGCAGAGTGATGTGCCCTGTGTCTTATGTCTTGACATATGGCATCAGTGTTCCTGAGTATCAAATACCTCTGGCACTGTGTTAGTTGGAGTCCTATTATCCTTTGTGATGATGGACAAGAATGGGGGGAAATAATCCAATATCCCAGCCAATAGGTGTTCAGTCAGGGACATGTTTGTGCTGCAAGATTGATATTTTGCTAGCACCACATTTTATTATTTTTACCCCCTCCCCTTCATTTTTAATTAGTGGAACGTTTACATGAAAACAGGATCTTTGTTTCTTATGAGCTCATCTGCTACTGTTGCTTATATTCCTCACTGAATTTGTTGCTAGCACAATGTTATATTTTCAGGTGAGCAATAAGCAGAAGGAACAGATGCGCTCTGAAGAAATAAAGATCTTTTTTAATGCAAATCTTCTAATAAAAGCAGGTGAAGATAAAAACATAAAATACATGCTATGGGAAGTAATGACAATCTTCCCTCTCTCTCTTTCTCTCTTTCTTTTAAAAAAACAATGGTGTCTCACTAGAGCAATCACAATTCCAAGTGCTAAAATTTAAAACAGAAAATAAAACATAAAAACACAATATAAAGATGAAAGACACACGAGGCTCTGGAGAGAGATGAAGAAGGTAAGATTATGGCTTTTATTGGACCAACTCCCATGGGTGTGGATACTCTTTTTATTTTTTTTTACAAAAGGAAATCCACAAAAACAAAACCTGAAGAAGATCTCTGTGAAGCATAAAGGCTTGTACAGACGCTAGCTCAATAAAATGTATTCTCTAGAGATTGTTAGATTAAAATACACTGTAAAACACACTGAAGCATATTCTGCGTTGCCAAATGCTTCTAATTCTCTAGGATATATTCCTCTGAGGATGATATTGCAGTCCAATGGCATCATTCACAGGAAGAGACATGTGAGAATCTTGGATGAAGACTCAGGAGATGTGGGCTCAAATTCATACCCAGCCATAAAGCTGACTGCGTGCTGGCAGCCTAACCTACTTCACAGGGTTGTTGTGAGGATAAAATGGGAAGGGAGGGGGAAGGGTGATGCACACTGCCTTGACTTTTTTCAGTGAATGGCCGTGTTTAAGCCCATTAGCTAATGCAGCAACAAAACTGTTATGTACTGAAGTTCTCACCCTGGGCCAGCAGGGGGATACTGTAGATAGTTATGCAAATAAGGGATTGAAAGTGACGTTCAGTGATTGGATAGTTTTAGAAAATTGTTACAGTTATGTTGTACTGGAGCTCTATATAAGCAGGCTGCCTGAACCCTTCAGTTCAGTTTTGTTCTGGCCTCTGAATAAACAAGAGCTGTTTGAAGAATCATTGTGTCGTCTGATATGTTCACCCACAACTTAACAAAAACTATACTTAATTCTATACATTAATTATGCTGCTATATAGAGTCACTTCACATATTATGCTTTCCCTACATGTAGAGCCCTTCTTCCTAACTCATATTCAGAGCTTGGAAAGTTCATTTCAAAAAGTAATTAGTTCAGGTTTCGTATGTCCCAAAGGGAACTAATTCAAGTTAATGTTTGTCCCTTTATGCAACAAACTAAACCAGTTCACTATTCAGTCTGGGGGCATCCAAATGTTCCTAGGCTAACAACAACACTCCAGCTTTCAGAATGTTACAAGCTGCTGTGCTGAAGTAAGAATATATTTTAAAAGATTAAGAAAAGGCCTGAAGAGTCTAAGGGGTAAAATAAAAAACACATGTAAGAATACAAAGCTGAAGATGAACTAGAAATCATTCAAACTTCTACTCCAAATTACTCAGTTCACATTCACTTTACCCAACCATTATGGGAACTACTTTTAAGAGATTTTTGAACCATTTCAGTGAGCTTGGTTAAACTAAACTAGTTCACTGAAACCTTTGCTCAGCAGTATCAAGAGATGGAGTAAGCCCAGTCAGACTGCCGTTCAGGCAACTTTGCTAGATCTAAGCAGTTCTGCGGTCTGGTCAGTGTGCTGACTTGCGGTCTGTGATAGAAGAAAGACAGGCAATAAATGTAACAAACCACTAATCAAAAAAATAAGTGATGGAGTAGATGAAACTCATGCTTTCTAGCCTATGATTCTGGATTATAGATGGCAAGGATGGTGTCAGGGCACTGTCAGGGGATCAGGTTCATCAACAGCTCAGAAAGGAGACTCGAAGGAAAGTCAGCTATTTTATTTAGGAAATTAGGATACAACAGAGATCACTCTGGCATGGCTGCCTCTGTGTAGACATTGCCAAGGCTGGCTCTTGGCACCTCTTCTTCCTGCTACCCCTCCTCTTCCGGCCATATTCTAAGCAGACGCAAAATTCTGGGGAGAGGAGACCCCCCCGGCTTTTCTGTTCAGCTACGTGTAAAGCTCTTCATGACCTCGGAGTCGAACGGGGAGGGGAGCTCAAGGCAGAGGGACTGGGCAGCTGCTGTGAAGCTGTTGCAGCATATAGCCCTTCCCTGCCCTGGCCTTCAGATTCTGTTCAATGTGTGTCATCCAGTCCTGACCTCGGAGGGCTCCCTGCCTCTAGCTCTTCTTGTTCACTCAAGTCTCTTGTGTCTTCTGCCCCCAGCTCCTTCCCTCTTCTGATCTGTCTTCTGTGTCCCACCACCACTCCCCTGGATCTGAGCCTTCTTCCTCTGTGGCTTCTCTAGGGAGTTCCTCAGCTGCAGCCTCCCACCATTCTTCTTCTTCTTCTAACAACAACAACAACAACAACAACAAAGATAATATTTATACTCTGCCCATCTGGTTGGGTTTCCCCAGCCACTCTGGGCAGCTCCCAACAGAATATTATTATTATTAATAATAATAATAAAACGATAAGACATCAAACAATAAAAACTTCCCTAAACAGGGCTGCCTTCAGATGTCTTCTAAAAGTCATATAGTTATTTATTTCCTTGACATCTAATGGGAGGGTGTTCCACAGGGCAGACGCCACTACCAAGAAGGCCCTCTGCCTGGTTCCCTGTAGCTTCACTTCTCACAGTGAGGGAACCACCAGAAGGCCCTTGGAGCTGGACCTCAATGTCCGGGCAGAATGATGGGGATGGAGACACTTCTTCAGGTATACTGGGCTGAAGCCTTTTAGGGCTTTAAAGGTCAGTACCAACACTTTGAATTGTGCTCAGAAGCGTACAGGTCTTTCAGGACCTGTGTTATATGGTCTAAGTGGCCACTCCCAGTCACTAGCCCCTGAGAGATGGCTCCACTTGTTATAGAGGGCTCTTGGCAAGTCCCTGCTGATAGAACCCATGAATGTGGTCCACCTGGCAGCAACAGAGCTCTGATGATTAACAGGCAATACTCAGTGAGTATCTGCGAGTGGTCATTTAAATTTTCCCCATTGCCCGCTAAGTAGCATCACTCCAGGACATTATGGGGTTACTAGAACCAGTCACCAGTCATTCACTGGAGTGCTATAAAATACTTTAAGGGGGGAGAGGGTAATTGTTTAAAGAGAAGACATCATTTGTGGATCCTACCAAGGTGCTGAGGCCAAATAGCTGCCTGACAGTCCTATGTGCTAATGCCAAGCCTGTTAGACTGGCAGCACCTCAGCGAGTGGAACCACTGAATAGCAGTCCTAAGAATGCCCACAATCACAGTTTCAATACCCCACTCTCAGCAGGAGAAAGACCTGGGAGGATCAATAATGTGTGGTTTGCACTTACCTGTATATCTGGCAGAGAGAGTTGACCAGCAAGCCTCAGCTTCATTATGGCTACATTGAAAGTTTGCCAGTTATGTAAATGAGTTTGAATCTTGACAACAGTGATTCAGAATAAAACCAGTTGGATCTCAACACTAGTTGTATGTGAACGAGTCCCCCTCCATACTTATTCTATTCACATTTTACACACTGTTGATGTGAAATTCTACCTGGGCTTTACTTTCAATTCACCTGAATGACACAAGAGCAGATTGACTATGTAACTGAAAAAAATGAAATTCTTTCACAACTATTAACAGAAAATATCAACACTAATAAAAATAGGAAACAGAGTCCCATTTGGCATGGCTTTATTCAGTGGAAAAGGCAAACATTTGCACATGGCAAGCCACAAATGGATAAAAGCTCCAATGAGAACTTCATAAGCCATCTGCTAGTTGCCTAATGAGGCCAGTAACTATCATTGTTTACAGTCGAACACTGGGGGTCATGGATTTTTGCTGTAATGAAGGAGTCAATGCATCACTGCGGAAACGAAAAGAGAACTTATTCTTGCAGAAGGCTAATTATAAATACAATAAAAGAACAAATTATCCCCCCCAAAATCTGCTCAGGTCTACAGAGAAATTGAACTTGGAAGGCAAGATGCAAAACCATGAAGCATTGTTTTGTTTTCCATTGGTCTCATGTCTAGTTTTGACACAAAGGAAATTACAGATTTTTTTCCTTATTACTAATGAGCAAGGATTATTTCTTTCTAAGTCTCAGAACCTCTAATCTCATTTAGATGTGTTATGTTTCAAACCTAGGTTGTTGTGGGTTTTTCTGCATGCATCACAGCGCTCCAACCTGGTCATAGCTTCCACATTCAAAACAAAGTCAAGGACAATTCAATTTGTATGGGCTGCCCTGGACTTTGTTTTGAGTGATGATTTGTACTTGCCAGAAGTTCTACATTAGAATACACACAGAGCTCTGGACCAGGCTACAGATTTGTCACCCTTTCATTCTGTTTCTATTGCCTGAATGTTGGTCTACAGACAGAAGAAGCGAGCCACTAGGGATAAGAAGTGAAAAATACATAACGTAGAAACAATTTTAATGGGATTAATACATAAATTTTAATGACCACAAGATAATAAAATTCAGAATCTAAAGACTGATAAAAGAAAGCAAATATCTAAAATGGAAAGTTTGATTGGCTGTCAGTGATCTTGAACCATTTCAAGACATCTTCCTGAAAAGAAAATACGGATTCAGAGCTTCAGCAATCATATTATGCAAGACAAGATTCCTGGTGCTGGGTCACTTTAGTAGCTCCTCAGAGTTTCAAAATACATATTCTGTGATTCAAATGTTTGAAATATTGAAAGTCATGGTGGAAAGATTCCTCAAGGGACACGCTTTACATACAGTACATGTTTTTGTATAGTTGATATTCGAGACCCTCACAGAGTACTCCAGGAAGCAATTCGCAATCTGACTCAATCTGAGATTGTTCATACATTACAATGATATACCGTAGTTTTAAACCAGGTAGGCTGTAATCCAGGGATGGGGACCTGTGACTCTCCAGATGTTGTTGGACTCCAATCCTGTCAGTTCCAGGCAACATGACCAATAGTCAGGGATGCTGGGAGTTGTAGTCTAGCAGCACCTGGAGGGCCAAAGGTGAGCCACTTTTGATGTGGTCATTATCAACATAGTTCTAATGTGACGTCAAGTGAATAGTGTTTCTGTGTTGCAATTACACACCCCATTCAGTGTATTTATATACAGTGGTACCCCGCAAGACGAATGCCTCGCAAGACGGAAAACCCGCAAGACGAAAGGGTTTTCTGTTTTGGAGGCGCTTCGCAAGACGAATTTCCCTATGGGCTTGCATCGCAAGACGAAAGCCCATAGGGAAATGCTGGCGGTCGGGAGCAAAGACTTTCGCCCACAGCCGGCCTTCAGAAGAGGACCTCTTCTGAAGGACGGCGGGGGGCAAAAGTCTTTGCTCCCCCCCGCCTGCCTCCCCCCCGCCTGCCCCGGGTGATCTTAAAATGCTGGCGGGCGGGAGCGAAGCGTTCGCTGCCGACCCCCAGCATTTTAAAATCTCCAAGGGACAGCAGAGAGGTCTCTGTCCCGGGGAGATTTTAAAATGCTGGGGGTCGGGAGCGTTCGCTGCCGACCCCCAGCATTTTAAAACGCTGTTCCGAAGCGGGGGGCGGGAACAGCTGCCCCAGCCGCCCCACTTCGGAACGATGTTCCGAAGGGGGGAGGTGGGTCGGGAACAGCTGCCCCAGCCGCCCCACTTCGGAACGATGTTCCGAAGGGGGGAGGTGGGTCGGGAACAGCTGCCCCATCCGCCCCACTTCGGAACGATGTTCCGAAGGGGGGAGGTGGGTCGGGAACAGCTGCCCCATCCGCCCCACTTCGGAACGATGTTCCGAGGGGGGGAGGGGGGCGGGGACAGCTGCCCCATCCGCCCCACTTCGGAACGATGTTCCGAAGGGGGGAGGTGGGTCGGGAACAGCTGCCCCATCCGCCCCACTTCGGAACGATGTTCCGAAGGGGGGAGGTGGGTCGGGAACAGCTGCCCCATCCGCCCCACTTCGGAACGATGTTCCGAAGGGAGGAGGTGGGTCGGGAACAGCTGCCCCATCCGCCCCACTTCGGAACGATGTTCCGAAGGGGGGAGGTGGGGCGGGAACAGCTGCCGCCGCCGCCCCACTTCGGAAAGCTGTTCCGAAGTGGGGCGGGGGGCGGGGACACCTGCCGCCGCCGCCCCACTTCGGAACAGCTTTCTGAAGTGGGGCGGGGGGGGCGGGGACACCTGTCCCATCCACCCCACTTCGGAAAGCTGTTCCGAAGTGGGGCGGGGGGCGGGAACAGCTGCCCCAGCCGCCCCACTTCGGAACGATGTTCCGAAGGGGGGCGGGAACACCTTCTGAAGGCGGGCAGGGGGCGAAAGTCTTTGTCCCCCCTGCCTGCCTTCCCAGGGGCTTTTAAATCGCCCCGGACAGCGGAGAAGTCCTCCGCTGTCCGGGGCGATTTAAAATGCCGCCCGCCAGCATTTTAAGATAGCCCCGCACAGCGGAGAAGTCCTCCGCTGTCCCAGGGTTTTTTAAAATGCTGGGGGTGGGAAGAAAAGCCCTTGTCCCCCCCCCCCAGCCTTCAGAAGAGGTCCGGGGACAGACTGTCCCCGGACCTGGCCTGAAGGTGGTTTCCCTAGGAACGCATTAATTGATTTTCAATGCATTCCTATGGGAAACCGTGCATCGCAAGACGAAAAACCCGCAAGACGAAGAGAATTGCGGAACGAATTAATTTCGTCTTGCGAGGCACCACTGTATTCAGACCTACCTCAGTGGGGATTCTAAGCATAGCTGTCAACTTTTCCCTTGCGAGGAATCCTATTCGGAATAAGGGAATTTCCCTTAAAAAAAGGGAAACGTTGACAGCTATGATTCTAAGAAGGCATTAGATTTACTCACATGTGCACAATTTGCACTGACTTGCATTGATGAAGAATCACACACACTGTGAAAATTGTGCATTCTACACATAGAACTACTTTTGTCATTATTTAGGCTAGTAGAACAACTACTTTCTGGTTACATGCAGTGACGAAGATGCAAATATGGATCAGAAGCAGCACTAGGGGACAACCGGAATAACATTCATTTTTGTCCATTCAAGATAAATTAACCCTGAATAGCCCCCATCCCCATATTCCATATTTACAATCCACCATACACATCACAATTAACATTTCATAACACCACCATTTTAATTTCATAAACCCCGTGATTGTGTGATCAAAATGTAAGTTAACCATGTTAAGTTATCTTGGGGCGTATTCAACTAAGTTTAACTCTGCATAGTACTGAAATTAATGGGCCTAGCTTTGTTGTGTTTATTAATTTCAATGTGTCTCCTCTGAGCAAATCATAGTTGAGTACACCTATTTATTACGCAGTACCTTGGTTCACGAACTTAATCCATTCTGGGAGTCCATTCGACTCCCGAAACCATTCAAAACCCAAGGCGCTGCTCCCAATTGGCTGCAGGAGCTTCCTGCACTCAAGCAGAAGCCGTGTCGGACGTTCGGCTTCCGAAAAACGTTTGCAAACTGGAACACTTACTTCTGGGTTTCCGGCATTCGGGAGCCAAAACGTATGAGTACCAAGGCATTCGAGAATCAAGTTTCTGTAGTAAGCTGGGGGGGGGGGGTTCCTGCTTTTTTATTTGAAAGTTGGCAAAGGAAAGCCTAGATTTCACATTATAATTTAGAAATATTAAAGTAGAAACTGATCACCACAAATGGATTTCATTTCTTGCTATAGCAGTGTGATGGTTTTTTCCTCCCTCTTTTTCCTGGTGCCTATAAACTGTTTTCTCTGCAAAATGCATGAGACAATGCTTATTTACCTAAATTACAGGGAAATGTGTGAGGATGTACTTACTTACTTAAATTATAGGAGTCACTCAAGGATTAATTAGTTAATTAATGTTTGCAAACTGTTCTACATGGGGAAAATGTAGTCGGTAAGTGTCAATTATTAAATCACAGGTTTATCTGGCTTTACAATTGAACCCCTAATAAAGCAAGTTACATAATAGTTACAGGTTTGAAAAGCCACTCTTACTGTCTAAAAGATATAAAGGTTTTAATTAGCAGAAGCCTGGAAAATGTTTTTCAGGAGAGAGAGAAACACCACTAAATATTATTAAAGGTTTCTTCTAATGAAAATAATAAGAAAATATAAACTCTCAGAATGCAACTATTACTTTGAGATCTATTACCTAAGGGCTTAGCCAGTGGGAATATTAACTGTGTTTGACAAGCTTTTCCTGAAAATAATTATATTTGTCAAATAAATGGTGAAAACCGAAAGCTATTTGTAGTATATATGCCATAATTTTAAGCAATGTTCAGAAGCAGAAGCAGATTAAAGAGCCATTCCTATTCAAGAAAAAATAAGATTTAGTGCCCCTTAAAACATTCTGCATAATGCTACGAAAGGACACTTTAACATATATTATTTAGGCACTATAATGCATAGTAATGCCTGAGTAGTTAAGGCTACAGTGGAACTATAGTGGAAGATAAAAGAGGGCCTGATCCTATCCATTCCAAGTGCAGCATCTACACATAGAGGATTCTAATAGACTCAGTGGAGCCATGTGCATACACCTCTGTGAGCAGGCAGAAGGAAGGACCTGGAGGATGTGCAGATCTTCCACATCCCCATCTAACTTGCTCCCTCTCTCACTTCTGACTTGCTCTGAGCAGAAGGTGAGGCTAGACAGGGTGAAGGGGGATTTGAACATGTCCTCCTATTTACCCTGAGAGCTGCCACTTGAATTGCAAGGACAGCCAGAGGGGAACTGGCCCACTTATCTTTCTTATGATCCCTTCCTTAGCTAAAGTTTTTAGAAGGATGAAGGCTAAAGTTGGAGGGATTAGTGGGGTGGGATTGTGGATCAAGGCCTCATAACCTTCCGCCCCTAATTTGAGCAGTCCTAGTTGTGCCTGCTCATGCACCTGGCCGCGGGCACAGACAGTGGGAAGGTGAGACAAGGTCAGATGAGAATCCTGGTTGTCTGAGTACTGAAACTACACTGCAGAGGGTGTGTGTGGATGAAACTGGGTTCTAGTGAGCCAAAGGGAATCTTCCCCAGTGAAATCTCCTTCTAGAAATTTGCTGTACGTGGACTACATTGTTCCCTTAACACTTCAAAAAACACATGGCCAGTTTTAATGAAATGTTGTAGGTACGTTGTATCACGTACAATCAATATTAGATCTTGGATGCTAGGCATCTGTTTCCCATTCCCTATGCCACCATGACAGCTGATCAGAAGAGGGAGCTGTACTCTTTCTAACCTTAGTCTATTATCCAACTGAAGTGAAGCCTAGGTACATCATGTAATTGCATTGGCTCTCAATCATCAGTGGCTACCTTTGCTCCTCCTGTCTCTTTCCTCTCTTTGCTACCTCCCAGTCCTGCCATATTGAAATTTATATTCGAATATTCTTGAGAACCGACTTTGTTGTTGTTGTTGTTGTTGTTGTTGTTGTTGTTACTATAAGGTAAAGGTAAAGGGGACCCCTGAGCATTAGGTCCAGTCGTGGCCGACTCTGGGGTTGCGGTGCTCATCTTGCTTTACTGGCTGAGGGAGCCGGCGTACAGCTGGTCGTGTGGCCAGCATGACTAAGCCGCTTCTGGCGAACCAGAGCAGCACACAGAAATGCTGTTTACCTTTCCGCCGGAACGGTACCTATTTATCTACTTGCACTTGACGTGCTTTCGAACTGCTAGGTTGGCAGGAGCAGGGACCAAACAACGGGAGCTCACCCTGTCGCTGGGATTCGAACCGCCGACCTTCTGATAGGCAAGTCCTAGGCTCTGTGGTTTAACCCACAGTGCCACCTGCATCCATGTTGTTACTATACTACACTATTAAGCATCATATTGTGATGAGTCCATCTATCTTCAGACAGTTCTGTCTCTACAGTTTGAAAATTGTCTGGCAATGTGCAGTAGCTCCAAAGTTTTATCATGTAATGTCCTTTTAGACCTAGAAAAGTGTGTGTGTGTGTGTGTGTGTGTGTGTGTGTGTGCATGCTGCAGCAGCTCTGCTGTAGAAGCTAACTAAGTCTCTAAGATGCTTTGATCAGTTTTTCACCTGAACCTATATATGTAAGCTGCATATACACAAATCTTCCCTGTTTACCACGGACAGTCCCTTTTTCCTGGTAAAACATTGTTCCTTTTGTTTTTGGGAGATTTTGGGAATGCTGTTTCAAAACGCTAGGTGAGTGCATAAATGTCGGAAAGCATCATTCTAGAGTTGCCATTCCTGTTTCATTCTCTTCATTCTCTAAGACTTGACAGGCAAAATTATTGTGCCTGTCCCCAATGGCACTTTGGACAAATTTCCCAGATGTGTTCTATGCTCCCAGCACCATCTTCTAGTTCCTTGATCCTCATGAATGGATCTTCTGGAAACTGACTCTGGTTTGATCCCTGGCTAAATAGAATGTATGCCTTTGTCCTGTTGACGTTCATGAGCTGATTCCTTTGGCATGGTTTTCTCTTTCCTTTGGTTATACTGGCCATTACCAAGGACTCATTCAGCAACTACGGTGTGTCCTATGATCAGTGAACAAAATATAAACTCAAGCCAATTAATTAATACATGTAGTTCAATTTCTCATATGTTATTGTAGTATTAAAATCAAATTATTTTATTCCAAATTATTTCATGTAATTCCTAACTGAACATGCTGCTTGGTTATACAGCACAACCAATGCTGTATATTATCAATAAAACCATAGCTTTGTTACTGAAACCACCCTTTTCTTTCTGAGCGCTTGTCTCCTTGGTGCCTTCTGCAGAACCCACGGTAGCTACCAGACTGTTGCTACTTTGCAGTGGGACTGAATCGCACGCTGGTAAATTCACATTGTAGAAGTGGATTTGCTGCTCTTGTGCAAGAAACCAGCCTCTTCCCACAAAGAAAATGGACTTTCTGTGCTAAGAAAAGTGCACGAAAAGTACACTAGAAAGTATGGGATAGCAATTGTTTGATGCAATGTTGAAGAACATGCCCACAATTAAATCAGAATGAATGTTATATAAAGAGGTCATCTGGAAGCAACCCAATTCATAGGACAAATGTCCCACATTTCCAATAGATGAGCCAGCCCAACCTACATGGTAATTATCTGAGAGTGCTTTGTAATTGGAA
The DNA here is from genome assembly GCF_965112155.1 of Podarcis liolepis. NCBI lineage: Eukaryota > Metazoa > Chordata > Lepidosauria > Squamata > Lacertidae > Podarcis > Podarcis liolepis. Next base: position 50,380,602 of record NC_139564.1, read on the forward strand.
AGTGGATTTGTCCTATAGTGGGCTCCTTCAGGAGAGAAGAGGCCCTGTTCCATGTGTATGGAAATTAAGTAGTTTGTCCACTGCAAAAATTAAAATAACCAGATAGGAGATTATAAAAGAGACGAAGAAAAGGTGTCTGACGTTTTGTGTGTTTATTTGACTGCTTTCTGTGTGCCTAACAGGAAGGAAAGCAAAAAGTGTAACAGATGGGTCAGTCTCACAGTATGATTCAGCGTAATGCCTGTATATACTTTAATCCAGTCTGTCTGAGACCCTCACACATGTCTATACATTCTTTCACTGGATTTCCAAATATTCAAAGCTAAAGAGGTTAATGCAGTCAAATGGAACAATATTATTAGGGTGGGGGACTATGAATATTGATTGCAGCATAAAAAGATAATACACAGACCGTATAGAAATAAGAATCCACTGTGCTATAAATGTGATAGTTGCTGCATATTTTGTAACACTAAGAACTCTTCCATCAACTCACTGTACAAATTACAGCCCTGTCCCGGCTCCTGTCCAACACACACACACACACACACACACACACACAGAGAGAGAGAGAGAGAGAGAGAGAGAGAGAGATAAGCTCTTACTTGGATGTAGCAAAGACATTTTTATTCAGGCAACTAACAGTACCGGCTCAGCAGCAGGGATAGTGCTCGGGAGTCATGATTCAGGAATTCAGGAGCAGGACTAGAAGTTTAGAAATGGACAGAAGCAATGAAGATGTCCAAACAAGTTCCCCCACTCCTCCCACCAAGATTTCAATGAGAGGGATGGTGCACTCATTTGTGAGACTCTCTTTCCTTGTGGGAATGTCAGGAGTGCAAGCATGCACTCCGTCGTGGCAGGTGGGTCTGCTCCCACCTGGGAAAGCAACATTTGGTTCTAGGTGACAAGACTGTACCCTTGTGTTCAAGCTCCTATTCTGCTTCCTGCCTTGGCTGATCAAAGCCTCCCCCAGCCTCTACTGAGACTCTCTGCTCCTCAGGACAGTCAGAGGGGGAAGCCAGCACCTCTGCTCCCCCTTCCAATGTTTCTGATGTACAAGAAGAAAGGGAAGATTCCCCTCCTCCAACTAAGGTCCCCCCATTTCAGCCCCATCCCCATTTCTTCCTCCTCTATCAAAGTCTGCCAACTCAAGCCTGATCCTAGCAGTGCTGTGGGGTTCATGACAGCCCCCTAATAAATCTGATTACATGATTAAGTGCAAGTTTAAATGTTTTCCTGGGCTGCTGTTTCAAAATACTGTAATAAAACATGAGAACAGGAAAACTCTGTCATTGTCAAATGAGGACTTGTATTTGCATATGCTTCAGTCTTGCATGCAATGCCAAAACATTTTCCTCCTGCTTTACTATTAATGCCAAATAATTTCATCTGTATTAGAAATATTTCAGATTGGTATTTATACTCCCCGACCTGTACTACGGAAATAAGTCTTTTTAACTAGGCACTACTTCCTTATTTGTGTCAAGGACTTTCCTTGTTACTAATCCTTTCTAAAGCTATATCATCCTACTGATGAGGCAAACATTCCCATGGAGAGCAAACTATAGGGCTTGAGCAGCCAGAATCTGCTCTCTGTCTTTATTGTGCATCTGTCTGGATTTTAAAGCACAGTTATCCTATGCCCTAATTGTACACTGGGACAGGAGAGAGATGTCAGTGGAATTGCCACTCTATCCTAAACCTACTCAGTTCAAGAGGGGAGCTGCAAAGCAGATAACCAGAAAACAGTGCAAAAAATGGCAGATAACAACCCCCCAGCATCTTTGAAAACATTAACCAATGCCCACAAAACCAATGACATCTTGTGTCACCCACACACGGAGGGAGCCAATGAACTCAGGGAGGCAGGGGACACATTCAACTAGCCCACCTCCTGGCATCTTAGCACATACAGCAATGCAACGCTGCCTGTTCCCGCTTACACACACAGCAATGCCATCACCCTTGCTTCTGCTTACAAAGTAACTGAAGTCAGGGTAGAAGGGGTGATCCCCTCTCCTCCATCCCACCAGTGGCGAAGGAACCCTCTCCGGCACTCGGGACGGGACGCTGAGGAGCAGGGCAAACCGCCCGGTGACGCATGTGTGGCATCCCGTATGGATGGATCCTGTACGTTCGCTGTGCGAGAGGCAGCCCATATGGACGGTGAGAGCGGGAGCCCGTACAGACGCCCCATGAGTGGCATCCATACTGACTGTGCGCACCCTCAACCACTCTACAGCTGGGGCAGGGGTCATCTTGTCACCACCCCCCGAGTGGCACCCGGGGCGATCCGTCCCCTCCGCCCCCCACTTCGTACGGCCCTGCATCCCACATCCCCCAATTCAGACCCCTCCCTCTGTTTCCTCTTCCACCAGAGCCTGCCAATTGAAACCTGATTTTAACAGTGTTGTGGGGCTCATGACACACACACCCACCCCACTTTAATGGGGTTTGGCTTGCTCTTTTAAAGATTGAATATACTTACACTGGAGAGGTTTCTGCATGATAAACTCCACCCTAAAGGGCTTGAACTTTCTTTTATCAAATACTGTATATACAACACCAAAGTGAACTAAAGAGTCACTGTGGGTCGATAACCTTTACTGAGTGGTTGCCTTTTGTGTGTATTGGTGAGGGGTGGTCCGCCACACATCTGTAGTGCATTTTCCAGACTGCAGTAAACTGAAATTGTAAAATAAACCACTTTCCAAGCCTGAATTAAGTTCTGCCTTGGCACATGCTGGAAAATGATTGTTTGAACTTCCATTGGGTCACAGGTTTCCTTTGGTAATTTCCCAGCCAGGCCTACTTTTCATTACAAATACACCATGTGGTACAAAATATAGTTTTAGTCTCATAAGCTATCTTTCCATCTGTTGCTGTTATACATGGATCATGTTAGTACACCAAATAATGTAAATATGCCCTTACTCAAGTCTGGAAGTTGTTGCATCTCATAGGACACTAGCATAATTAATTGCAGAGAAAGAAGCAAGGTAGATGAGATATCTGTACTAACTCTTTATATAGAATTTGTAGGCCATGTATATAGTTGCAGAGGCTACTTAGACACAAATGTGCATTAGCTGGTGAATAGGCTACTCTCTCCTTATAAGAACTTGCTCTGTTTTCATACTTTGAAGTTCTACTGTGGTGCCAAAATCAATACTTGGCAGCTGGGTTCAAAAGACAGGAATCTTCTCTTCACATTTCTCAATGTACATACTTTTGAATCTTATTAATAAAAGAAAGTGCATTTGATAAAATTAAAACCAGTTGGTCTGGTTGGGCACGTGTGTATTTTTTGCTGCAGAAAAGCTCATGCCTACATTTAAAAGTATGAAGGAAAGTTGGTGTTCTGTTAGTGCTGGTATTGCTGTTTAATTAAAACGGGTTTTTTTGAGGGGGGATTCAAGTAAATATTAATTAAATAACTAGTTGTCAATTACAATTGAATCTAGTGATAATGCTTTTGGGAAACTCAAACATCAGGTTCAGAGCAATGAAGATTTTGGTTATTCATATGCCGATAGCTGCCTGCATAAAGATCACAAGGCCATGGAAATGGATAGAATACCCTTAATAGGCTAATGGAAGAAAAACATCAGAACTTGATAGTATTGAATAAAATAATGTAATATAAACAATTATACAATGAATGAATCAACTCAATAGAAATATTTCAGGAAAAAATACTTCTTTTATTCTTTACTGGAATCAGCATTGTACAAGGAATATTCTAAGCATGAATATTGAAACATGGTAATTAAGGGATATGAAACTTCCGTTCAGAATATAAATTGTTACTGTTATTTTGCTAATATGTACAGGGATTGTTTTATATTTTGCACATTTCTCTTATTTTTATTTATAATGACAAATTATGAATAGAAAAGGTGAATATTTTAACACACCACATACTGTATGTGTCCTAGTCACTTTCTTCTTCCTTTTCCTATCTTTGATTAGCTTTTTCTGTTACTTCATCATACATATATCTGATTTGTCAGTGAGTGGTTATTATTTGTGTTATGACAGGAGAAAATGAGTGTGTCAGAAAAAGAGTAAGGAAAGACAGGAGATTATTATTATTATTATTATTAATCTTATTAGTCACTTTTGTGTCACAGGCAACTCAAAATGACAAAAAACTAAATAAAATACATACGTACAGTGCTTTTTTTCTTAAAAATGTTTAGGGGTACTCTTATTTTGACTCAAGAAAACCCTCATTTTATAGTTCAAAAAGGGAAAAATAAATACAGTAAATGAACAAAAGTACAAAGATTCACAAAATATTTAGGGGTATGCATAACCCTGCCCTCCCCAAAGCACTGCATACATATTAAAACAAGGTGGCGAGGGGGAAGAAAACATTAAAACATCCCACCTACTCTAAAAGGCCTTACTTAGATTGTTAAAAGCCAAAGGCCTCCATCTGGCCTGGTTAATTGTTCGATTTGGATAAGGTTAAAAACATAGGGTGCTATCCAACATTAAGGTACCCCTGACCGTTAGGTCCAGTTGTGGACGACTCTGGGGTTGCGGCACTCATCTCGCTCTATAGGCCAAGGGAGCCGGCATTTGTCCGCAGACAGCTTCTGGGTCATGACTAAGCCGCTTCTGGTGAACCAGAGCAGCGCACAGAAATGCCGTTTACCTTCACGCCAGAGCGGTACCTATTTATCTACTTGCACTTCACGTGCTTTTGAATTGCTAGGTGGGCAGGAGCTGGGACAGAGCAATGGGAGCTCACCCCGTCACAGGGATTCAAACAGCTGACCTTCCGATCAGCAATCCCTAGGTTCAGTGGTTTAGACCACAGCGCCACCTTCATCCACTCATACTCAAAGTAGACCCATTAAAATCAATGGACTTAGGTCTACTCTGAGTATGACCAACATAGGCTATCACCCATACAAATGGTTAAATAAACTAGCTTTCTTTTTCTGTATTAAGTAATAGGTTGATAGCTCCCAACTAGATTGTGATTCCAAGAATGACCAGATTATGTAAATTTGGGAAGCAAAGCACAGAGTGCTGCTGCTGCTGCAGCAGCTAGTGAGTCATCAGGTGGAGGTGTGGCCTGGCGAGACTTAGCAGATGCAACCTGTCATGTAATCGGCATGGTTCAAAGCTTTGGTAGACCCTTATCATCTGTGGGAACAGGTAAGATTGTTGTAAGCAGTGCTTTTTTCTTAAAAAATGTTTAGGGGTACTCTCATTTTCCTACTCATATTGAAATACTGCCCCTCCATGAGGACAAACTTAGATTCACAAAATGTTTAGGGGTATGCGTACCCCTGCCTACCCCCAGAAAAAAAACACTGGTTGTGAGACCACCTGTGGCCTACACAGATTGTGGAGAAATCTTAATTATAAGGCACCTTCAGATGAGGGTTATGCAAAAATTGCTGTGGCTTAAAAAGTGATTTATAAAGAAGTTAAACTAAAGCAGCCCCTAAAACAGTCTTAGTAAACTCTGCTGTGTATGTTGCTCTTTGTGAAATCTGTCCATTATAATTCTCCCAAATGATGACCTTCAATGGTCCCATGCCTGTAATAAAACAGATATCCCAAAATAAGGTAGGAGCCTAGGTTTCTGCAAACTTCTAGGACTCACCATGTACGAATAAGTATACAGTATTAGTTTGTAAATGAAAAGAAATAAGAATAATATAAAATTTTAAAATTAGACTGACTAGGAACTATGGAATGTTGCAGAGTTGGGCCATTGAATGTTCCCTTTCAGCTAATCCTGCAATAGTTGGGAAATTTCTCTTTTGAAATTAAATGTGACGGTTGGACTTTCTGGGCAATTTCCACTCATATATGCAGTGAATACGATAGTTAAAGCTTTCACAATGCTTATGCGCTGGACATCATTATGTTTAAATATTTCTCTCTCCATTCCACTAAATTCCAGCTGTTTGTCCACAGGACCATAACTGACTTTGTCTTCACATTATAAGCATTCCCATTATAGGTATTGATACCTGTGCTGAGAAAAACTACAGTAATACCTAAAGCAGGTAGTTCCTGCTTTATTTTTTCACTGGATTGCATCTGCAAGGCACCCCCTGATTTAAAACAAGATAAATGTGAGGAAAAGGTTGTCTTTGTCATTTCAGGCTCAGGAACGCTCTGTGGCCATTCCAAGACTCCCAGTGGCATCTTGAGGGACAAAATGAAGCCTTCTGGAACATGAACACAATGTTCTTAGTTGCTGAAGTGACTCCTGAGAGTACTTGCCCTACTTATAAAAAGTGTGATGTAGAAAGCAGCCTTTGCTGGGCCAGAAAACAATCCGGCTGCAGGTCACAACAGCAGACCCATTGAGGTCATACCTAACTACTTTGGGGAGCTGACTTGGTGGGACTGATGGACTTTCAAAGTTTGCATTTTGGGAGTTGTAGCAGTGAACTTTTAACGCCCCACCCCCACCCCCATACAGTTCATAGAGGGTTTATTATTATAATAAAAAAATACTTTTGTGATCACCTTTGTCTCTGCTTCTCTTTCCTCGCCTCTTCCTCCCCCATCACCCGCTTTTTCTGACTACCCGCCCCCCCCAGCACATTCACATATGATGACGGCCTTTCTGCCTGCCTGTCTTTCATTCTCCCTTCCTTTCTTCCTTTGGCACTGGCAGGGTTAACGCTCAGGAATGCCCCAGCGAGGAATGTGCATGCAGATGAGATGGATGCTAATCTCATGCTAATGAGCGGCTGCTTCTGCTACCGCCGCCGCCGCTCCGGGGGCTGAGCCGGGCTCCCCCCCCCCCCAACTCGACCCTCCGCGTCCGCCCCGGATCGGAACCCAGTCGCCGCCTCGGCTCAGCCTGGACCCCCCCTGACCCGCTGCTGCTACGGAATGGGGGCAGGAAGCGGAGACTCCCGTTCAGACATGGTGGACTGAAACTCCGCCGAGTTTCCTGGCCGATTTGCAAAGGCTCTGCCTGCCTCCCTCCACCCGCCCAGGGTTCCCGGGGAGAAGTAAGAGGGGGTGGGGGGGAAGAGAGAGAGAAGTAGGGTCGTCCTCCTTTTTCCCGCTTCCCTCCTTCCTTCCTTCCTTTCTTGTTTTCTGGTCCCTATGGAGCAGCAGCAGCAGCTGCTACCCCCCGCCCTCGGCCATGCCTAGGAAAGTGGGGAATGGGCAGCTGCCCTTACCCGACGGCTGGGAGGAGGCGAGGGATTTCGATGGGAAAGTCTTCTACATCGACCACAACACCAAGCAGACCAGCTGGATCGACCCCAGAGACAGGTGGGTGTAGATTGGGGGGGGGGGGGGAGGGCAGCACAAGAGGCGGGGGCTGAAGCATGCGGGGGGGGGAGCACTTGGCACCAGCCTCGCTTGTCCTAACTTTAGAGAGTTTCTTTCCGCCTCTCCTCTCCTCCCCACCTCCTCCTCCTCCTCCTCCTCCTCCCGTGTAAGGGAGGGTCTCGTACAGTTATATAAGAATCTGCAAAGAGTAAAAATAAAAAAGGGGAGTGGGTTCCTCTCCAGTATTATTTTGGGAGGAGATGAGGGGTGTGTGTGTTTGTGTGTTTTTCTGGCATGCGTTGTCCTGCGAGGGGTGTGTGTGTTTGTGTGCAGTTGGAGACAAGAGAGTGAAAGTGACTCTTGCAAGGCTGGGAAATAAAAAGGAGAGTTTGCGAAGAGGAAGGAAAGAACTCTGGGAATGTCTTCAGGCTCTCGTGACCCGCCACAGAATCCCCACCCATTCCTTCTCCCCAATTTATTTATTTTTTAAAAAATGCAAATTCCTTCTACCGTAAACTTTATTGCCTTTAGAACTAAAGTCGTTTGAGGCGCTCTCTTCCTTTTTATAACAACAACAACTTTGCACATGTTTTAAAGATTTATTTTTTAAGAAATCAGCATTCTAATTAGAATAGATTTGTCAGTCTTTTAAAGAATTCCGCCAAGTTGTTTTTACACTGCCTTTTTCTCTCTCTTCCAAAATCTACACAGTCAAGATCTTGGGACTGTGTGCAAAAAAATAAAAAAATGTGATAAGACTGTATTTGACTTCGTTCTCTTTAGTACAAAACTTTTTTGAACAGCCTTTCTGAGGAGTAAGTGCTGCTGCTGGTGGGGAAGTGTAGGCAGTTTGCTCAGTCTGTTTTTGGAACTGCAAGTTTGGCATGTAACAGGTTTGAACTTCCATTACTTCTGAAATCCTGGATATATATATATATATATATATATATATTTGTTTTCGTAGATTTTCACGGGTACAGGAATGCAGGTTTTGGTGTCCTCGGGTGTCTTCCCGTGTAAAAGTTGGGGTGTCTAGGCGACGTTTCGACGAGGTCTCACTCGTCATCTTCAGGTTGGTGCTTTCGGCTTCTTGTTACTGGAACAGAGCGGGATCTCAGTGTTTGAGTTCCTATAAATACTGTAGAGGGGTGTGGTGTATTGCCTCAAAAGTTCTGGGCAGAGGGGAAGTTCCCAGGCTAGTGTTCTTTTATTCTTTTGTTCCTTAATTACTTGAGGGATATCTTGAGTGATTTCTTGAGTGATATTCTGAGTACCACTTAGGTGGGTCATTAGGTGTGGATTAGTTGCTAAAGCCTTCGTGTCTTGACCTCTTGAATTTGTGAAGAGTTTTTCTGGGAAGATGGCTGTACTGCACTTAGTTGTGCTTTGGCTTGGCTTCGTGTATAGGGGCGAGCTGTGGTTTTGTGCCCTGTGCCAGCCAGATCTGTGTAGGGATTGCAGGGGGGTGCAGCATCCGGAGTTGCCACTATGGTTTGGTTACTGGATGGTGTCTGTAATTTATCTGTGGAGAGGGTCTGGGTTTGGGTCTGGTGTGGTTGATTGGTGGTGGCGTTCTGTGTGCCTCTGGATCTGGTGTCGGTTTTTGTGGGGAGGGCTAATTTCCAGATGTCTGGCAGGCGGGACGTGTCGTCACGCTTGTTCATGTTGTGAGGGTGTTTCTCTATCTCGATGGCTTCCATGATTATTCTCTTGTGGTGATGTTCCATGTTAAAGAGCAATTTGGAATCTGCAAAATTAATTTCGTGTCCTGTTTCTTTCATGTGTTGGAAAAGAGAGGAAGATTTTTCTTCTTTTTTGACGGCATTCTTGTGTTCTGCGATACGTGCATTTATTCGTCTGTTTGTTTGTCCAATGTACGTGGCTGGGCAGACTTTGCAGGGTATTTCATAGACCCCTTGGTTTTCCAACTGGATTTTATCTTTGGGGTTTCTGAGGATATTGGCTATTTTTTGGTTGGTGCAAAAGGCTGTTTTGATATTGTGTTTATGGAGGATTTTGCTAATTTTATCTGTAGTGCCCTTGATATAAGGAAGGAGGGCCATGCCATTGTTTTCTTCCGTGTCTTGGTTTTTGGGGGGTGTTTCTTTTTGGATTAGCTTCTTAACCCTGTTTTGCTGGTATCCGTTGGCGATTAACACATTTGAGAGATTCTGTAACTCAGTTGTCAAGTGGTCTTTGTCAACCAAACGCCTGGCTGACAAAGACCACTTGACAACTGAGTTACAGAATCTCTCAAATGTGTTAATCGCCAACGGATACCAGCAAAACAGGGTTAAGAAGCTAATCCAAAAAGAAACACCCCCCAAAAACCAAGACACGGAAGAAAACAATGGCATGGCCCTCCTTCCTTATATCAAGGGCACTACAGATAAAATTAGCAAAATCCTCCATAAACACAATATCAAAACAGCCTTTTGCACCAACCAAAAAATAGCCAATATCCTCAGAAACCCCAAAGATAAAATCCAGTTGGAAAACCAAGGGGTCTATGAAATACCCTGCAAAGTCTGCCCAGCCACGTACATTGGACAAACAAACAGACGAATAAATGCACGTATCGCAGAACACAAGAATGCCGTCAAAAAAGAAGAAAAATCTTCCTCTCTTTTCCAACACATGAAAGAAACAGGACACGAAATTAATTTTGCAGATTCCAAATTGCTCTTTAACATGGAACATCACCACAAGAGAATAATCATGGAAGCCATCGAGATAGAGAAACACCCTCACAACATGAACAAGCGTGACGACACGTCCCGCCTGCCAGACATCTGGAAATTAGCCCTCCCCACAAAAACCGACACCAGATCCAGAGGCACACAGAACGCCACCACCAATCAACCACACCAGACCCAAACCCAGACCCTCTCCACAGATAAATTACAGACACCATCCAGTAACCAAACCATAGTGGCAACTCCGGATGCTGCACCCCCCTGCAATCCCTACACAGATCTGGCTGGCACAGGGCACAAAACCACAGCTCGCCCCTATACACGAAGCCAAGCCAAAGCACAACTAAGTGCAGTACAGCCATCTTCCCAGAAAAACTCTTCACAAATTCAAGAGGTCAAGACACGAAGGCTTTAGCAACTAATCCACACCTAATGACCCACCTAAGTGGTACTCAGAATATCACTCAAGAAATCACTCAAGATATCCCTCAAGTAATTAAGGAACAAAAGAATAAAAGAACACTAGCCTGGGAACTTCCCCTCTGCCCAGAACTTTTGAGGCAATACACCACACCCCTCTACAGTATTTATAGGAACTCAAACACTGAGATCCCGCTCTGTTCCAGTAACAAGAAGCCGAAAGCACCAGCCTGAAGATGACGAGTGAGACCTCGTCGAAACGTCGCCTAGACACCCCAACTTTTACACGGGAAGACACCCGAGGACACCAAAACCTGCATATATATATATATATATATATGCCTTGTATGTTGTCTTGATCTCAACCCTAGATGTGTATCCCTTGTTCCACCCCACATCTCTCCAAAGTGAGTTCTTGTGGAGAATCTGAGGGAAGTCTTCACAGGCCTCATGCCTGAACCACAAAACTAGGCCTCAACTGACTGCTTTTATTCCCCCCCCCCCTTACAGATTATAGGATGCTCCTTGCCTTTCCTAGTCTTCAAACTTGACGTTTTGAATGTAAACAAGGGGATAAAATTCATGATGAGATATCCTATAACTAATTATTTACTTTATAAATATTAGTTTCTATTTAATCCGTTGCAAGAATAATACTAGTGATCTAAAATGGCCTGTTTTTGGTTAAGGAACAGTTTCTCCAGTATATAATTTTCTTAAAACATATCTAGTGGCCATTTGTTCACATTTGGAACTAGTGTTGGACTTTATTAAGCCCAATGAAATCCAGTTATCTCCCAACTAATAAGGGGCATTATAAATTTATGGCACAAACGGTGCTGAATTATTCATGAAGGTCTTGGCTTATATTTCCTGGCTGAAATAAGAAAGAGTAGCTGCAGTGACTCCATGGTGCTTGCACACTGAAAAGTTTGACATGCCTCGTGCAAAATGTTGTAGCAGCTGCAACAATAAACACGTTACTGGAATGAAACTGTTTTCAAACTGCTGATCTAACATTCTTGTTTGACGTTCTTTGTACTTCAAAAAAATCTCTGAAACAGAATGTAAATGTTGATAAAGCGGTGGGTTTTGCAGGTTGTGGTAATTGTACTGAGTTCTGCATATATTTGGCAACTTATAATGATAAAGTTTTGAAAACGTCTTACCTGTTTTCTGTTGATTTTACATTTAAATGTTTGTTTATGAATAGATTACAGAAAAAAATGCAATGCTTGAATGAAGGATATTGTGCTACTGTCTATCAAGAGTGCTGTAGACTCAAATTAAATATTGTTTTTGCTGTGCGTTGTTAACTAAATTTTGAGTTGTTGTGACACCTTGAACATGTGGATAGTATTGATCAGATATCTGGTTTTTCTGTTCTGCTAACCAGACTTGCAACTATAACTTTATAATTACATTTCCCCCTGCTATATTAAGAAAATGAAGTGCAATTTGCCTCTTGTATCACATGAGATTTGAGTTGACTACTGTCTTTCACTTTTCATTAATTTCCTAACTTCTGAAGTGAGAGAAGACTTGGGGCACTTTCAGCCCAGAGCTTGACTGTATTTTCTTTCACAAGAGCTAATGAAGTGAAGTCCTTGTTAAACAGTGTAGGAGACAGTGTTTGGGGTAACTCTATTAATGCTTGTCAATCTCATTACTCACTGTTACAGAACAAACAGAAAGAGGTATGTTGCACTTCGTACTTAAGATAATCCATAACTAATGTATGGGTCTCGGCTGTGAGACACAAATATGGGAACAAAGGGGGAAAGGCAGGTAATGTATACCCTGTTATTTGAGTTCAGTATACAGTGCATGATCCGCCTTGTAAAAGGTGAACATCTCATATTGAATCTATCCAGAGTTATAGCCCAGCTACATACGGAAATATATGACTTACTCCCAAGAAAGTGTGCATAGTATTGCAGCAGCATCCTATGCATATTTACTCAGAAGTAAGAACTACTATCTTCAGTGGGTCTTATTTTCAGGCAAATGTGTGTCAGATTGTAGCCTAGCCCTAATTATTTCAGTTGATTTTCTTTCCTAGTACAGTGGTACCTCGGGTTACATACGCTTCAGGTAACATACGCTTCAGGTTACAGACTCCGCTAACCCAGAAATAGTACCTCAGGTTAAGAACTTTGCTTCAGGATGAGAACAGAAATCGTGCTCCGGCAGCACAGCGGCAGCAGGAGGCCCCATTAGCTAAAGTGGTGCTTCAGGTTAACAACAGTTTCAGGTTAAGAACGGACCTCTGGAATGAATTAAGTACTTAACCCGAGGTACCACTGTAAATGTGTTTCAGAGTGAGGGCTGACCTTAAGAACTGTTGTGCTGGCACAGTGACTTGTAGAATCGGGTGTAAGGGTCTCAGAATGGCAGCTCAAGGGTGGGCCATATCTCAATGCATGCTCTCAGTGCAGAAGGCCTTAGATTTACTGTCTGACAGCTCTACCTTTAAAAGACACTGAGTAGCAGAGCAGAGAAAAACCTCTCTGACAGTCAGTCTTGGTCTTACCAGAGACATTTATAGTTAAAACCCCATATTGGGGATGAATTGCAGAGTAGTCACAGGGCATAAGCATTGCATGTGAAAGTTACCAGGTTCAGTCCTTGGCATCTCCAGGTAGGGCCCATTATGAAATGATAGAAATTTGCTGCCACCTAGTATAGACAATAGTGAGTCTGATGGACCCAATGGTCTGTCTTTGTACAAGCAAACTTCTGTGTTCCAGGTTTGCAATGGGGAAGGCTGCAGAAAGTTGAGTTGGGGTAGGTGCTTAACCATTTCTCTGCAAATACCCCAGAAATCTTTTCAAAACCTTTAGTTAAAACCCTAGATTCACTTGAAATAGAGCCCAGCTGAAAGAAAATGTGTGGGATGCCTTCCACATAAGTAATCCCTCCCCCACATTCTTCCATCCTTGAGAAAATCTGGGGTTGGGACCATAAACTGGCTGAGATAAAGTCTACCAGTCAATAGTAGACCATACTAAGCTACCTTAGATGGACCAGTGATCTGAATTTTAGATAAAGTAGTATCATATCTAATATATTGTATCTTCCTAACGTTAGGACAGTATTCAGTGTCCATCACCTGTTCAGTAGCTACCAGGTGCAAAGTCGATGCCCTTTGTACTTTTATAACATTGTTCTTTGTTGTTATTTTTAAGGGCACAGGGTTTTAAGGCATATTCAATGCAATCCTACACAGGTTTACTTGGAAGTAATCCCTGTTGTGTCCAATGGATTTCAGCCTTAGTTTTAAATGGAAAGCAAGAGGAATGTCATGGCCTGGCAGAGGATGCTGTTTTAGCCACTGATAGCTGGTGGCCGTTGAGACTGGTAAGATGGAGGGTAGAAAGTTTCTGGAGACAGTCAATGACAGACCGAGCTGACTAATTATAGTTTCATCACCATCCTCCTCCATGCTGGGCCCTACAAGGATAGCTGAGTCTAAGGCTGGGAAAGGTGAAAGACAGTGCTGCCACCCCCTGGACTGTTGCAAGTAAGAAGGCAAGCTGGTGGGGACTGGCTGAGGGCAGACGGGTTGGGGCAATGCCCCATTTGCCCAATAGACCAGTCTCCATTGGTTTTAACTCTTGCATCAGCAGCAGCATCCTCTGCCTGTGTCACTGCAGGGAAAGCAATCTGTTATGGTTGAGCTGTCTGGAGTATGCAGTCCCCCAGTGGCGGACCTTGGCGCCTCAAATTTCAGTGGCGGCCTGTGCAACACCAAAATCCAGTGGCCCCTCACCTCTTGCCTTCTGTTGGATGTTATTGTTGTGGTGGTGCTACCACACTCGTTGCGCTCCCCTAGATCTGCCTTTGGGCCCCCCCCCCATTGAACCTACTTATATTTCACATAAATTGCTATAAATAACAATAAATACACAATTGGATGATGGGGGAAAGGTAATCTGATCACTTCTGCTGTAACGATTCAGTGCTCATCTCTTTCTACCCTTAATCACCTTCCTTTCCTTCCTTAGACCTAGAATACAATTTTTAGAGTGTATTCGAGACCTCACAAGCAGTGTTTGGCTTGAATCCTACAGTTATTCCAGCTGAGTTGGAGATCTGGCATGATGGCATACTGTCACACTTCCCCAAAGTAGAGAAGTGGTTTGCTGGAAGTAAATGTTATGTAAGCATATAAGGTCAACAATAGGTGGTTCGTGTGCTGCCACTGGGATGCATATCCAGGATTAACTGTTTACTACACGCCTGCCAATTACATATTTGAAATAGATTAACTGTCTAGCTCGGCTGCCAGAACATTGTTTTGAAGTTTGACAAAAAGAAAGTGGGTAGTTTTGAAGGAGTGATTTAAATAGCTTTTTAAAAAAGCAAATATGGTTAGTGACAGTCAAAATGTCAGTTACTGACAAAGGTTGCAGAGGTGAGAGTAGATAGACAGGTTTCAAATGCCAATATCAAGGGGATGTTTGCATAGCCATAAGATTTGAATCACTGAGGACAGGGTGACTTTGCAATAGATTTATTTCTCCCCACTGATCATAATAGAGTCTCTGTATTTGTTATGGAATTGTGTAACAATTCCACCGTGCACAGCTACAAACACCTAAGAATGAAGAGTACAGTACAGTATAATACATCCATTGGAATGTGTCTGTATGGAAAGAGTTATTAACATCACTCTGCATGGCATAATATTAAACAGCATTGTATCACCTTCTCTGAGTATTCAGGTTCTATCTGGTAGCTGCTAACACTCCTACCTGTATATTTTAGCGCTAGAAACACCCCCTATATTCTTTTTCCTCTCTGTATGGTAATGTGAGGGCACTTACTATAACCCACAATGAATAGAGCTACTTGTTTTACTCCTTCAGAAAACTTTTTTTAATGGAATGAAAGTACACAGTTATAATTGCAGGGTTAAGTGCTAATGCTCTACGATAGCAGTAGGTAACGTTATTATTAAAATAATAATAGCTGCTCTGCAATGAGCTTTCCTCTTGGGTGTAGTAATGGGTGACACCTTTTATAGTCATAATGGGACAAGATTCAACCAATGTTAAGGACTTTGAAGCCCATTTATTTCAATCGGAAAGTTAAGTACATGCTTCAATATCTCCCATTGAAATCAGTTAAATTTCAAAGTGCTTAATGTTGGACAGGTTGTCTTCTTTAATGCAAATTGCTTCGCTTTGCATATTTGGAATAGTGGTGGTATACTTCCCCCTTGGTTTAGCCCCTTCATTGAAACAGTTGCCAGACCAATGACACAATATGCTGAACAGAGAGGAAGAAAAAAAAGTTGAAGGAGAGTTGAGACAGTGTTGGAGAAGACCTGAGAAAAAGACTCCATTGGAGAAAAAAGTTGAAGAAGGCAGGGCAATGGCAGCTTTGAAAGCAAGAAAATTAATTGATCAGTGGAAGAGAGCAATTTAGAATGTGCTGCAGACATGACTGAATGAAATGAAAGGCATTTGTTGTTGTTGAATGCAAGATCTTTATCTTTGACAGTCAGAAAAAACTCACTTGGAGAAGGCTTCAATGGTGTCACTATGCTATTTGAGGAGTTGAGAGAAATTTTGGTAAATTGTTGGCATTTGCTTCGAAGCACCCACAAATCCATTTATCAGCAAATGCCACCACCCTTCTGATCCCATCCACGGATCCTTGCCCTGGAGGTCCTTGCCTTTATTTCCACTGCAGTTTTTGAGCATATAATAAATAGCAGGAGTCTTTCGGAGCAGCAGGCAAGACTTTTCTCGTTTCTTACCCCACACAAATGAGAAATTGCTCTGGATCTCTGTCAAGCCCCCTTGCACACCAGAAGACACAGGAGAAGGGATTAGGAGTGACCACAAATAATGGCAGGCTAGGAAGCAAAGCCAGTGTTCGAAGACGATATTGTTTGGTTAATTACAGCACCATGGAATACCTTTAAGTTGTTTTACATAGGTACAGATATTAGAATAGTGCTAGTAAAGCAGAATGTTTGGGGCACCTCACTTGAGGTGTCATATTTGTGTTCTCAGGGTAGATATAATGCATTATATTTTGCATGTTTCTTTGAAAATGGATGTGATGCATCAAGCTAGTAATTGAACTCAAAATGTAGAATTGTGCCCTGAACATATGCATTAAATTTCACTCTGATACTTGAGTGCTCATCAGAGTGTTACTGCATTACAAGCAGACATATGGAATACTGAATGGACTTGCTGAACCGAAGGTCTTGTTTCTCTCAGCTAATTTGTTTGATTTGTTGTGTTTATAATTTAATAATTTGAATAATAATTTGAATAGCTTAATGTTAATTTTTGATATAGTGGTACTCTTGCCTTTCTGCACATCCTTAACAAATCAGTATATGTGTGCATTACTATACGGTCGTATTGATCACTGTCAGTCTTTAAGGCTATATTGATCTGTTTGGGGAGAAGTGGAAATGCTCTTATCCTCTTCCTGTTGTGCTCAATATACACATTTATTTGTTGTTGCTGCTGAATTTCCACTACTGACAAAAAGATTGCTCAGAGTTTTCATACCACCTCTGGAGGTGCATGCCAAACTATCAAAGATCTTTGTACTATTCCCTTAAGTTCAGCTAGAGGCATGTACACTTTGTTGTGTGATGGTCACTGACACCAACTGGGTACTGCACTCATATGACACTATTATCACTTCCCAGGGTTGAAACTCTGGCCATGTCTCTCTCGCTTTTATTTTGTGGGACTTAGTTGTTACCCACTTTACCACATGCATTTTTATATCGGCTTTTAGTAGGAGAAAAATATTATATTCTTTTCCCTCTAGCAACGCAGGAGATTTCCCTTTTTTAAATATCCCAAGTTGAGTTCTTATGATTTCTCCTAAAGGAATCTTTACGGGAACAAACAGCCACAGTGGGTTCATTGAAGTGCATTATCTAAAAGATCTGCATCTCCTTCATCTTTGGAGGGGTCCATTGGAAGTTTCCCTTTAGACTCAATCCGCTCCAAGGAGTCCTGGGCAGAAGATTTTGGCTCAAAGTATTTGTCAAAGGAGCCAGTCCTTTAAAATTGCTTACAACAATTATGAGATTAAAATTAAAATGCAAGAGAGAACTTTCGTGTTTGTGTGTACCTGCAGTCCATATACATTTGCTGGGTAATAAATTCTTTAAAGCTAAATGGGACTTTAATTTTGAATAAACAACATAAGATTGGATTACAGAGCTGCATTAGGTGTGTTCTTTTTTAACCTGTGGGTAGATTATTGAGAGCTAGAAGCTTTAATACATTAAAGTTCTCCGGTTTCTGAGTCTATACAAAACCTCATGGAGACAACTGGGTAGAGTGTTTTTCGTCACACTGAGTTGTCAGCTTGACCCCTGTTCCGTGAAAATATTTCCCCCTCCCCCAAACAGGGGACCGTTAACATGCAATAAATGGTGTGGGCGAATAACTTCTAACAATACATAGTGCTATGTGTCTTTGACTGGCATTGAATAAAGAGTGGAATAGTTTTATAACTAGTTGTAACTATAGAACACAGTCTTGAAGAGGGAGTGTGCTGTATTTTTCACTTGAGATACGTATGGTATGAAACTTCCTTGTTGAAAGCAAACATGCCATTTAGTACAGTGATTTACGGTCATCCGTCTTTATTAAAGGGAAAATCCATAATTCTGTTGTAGAGTGTGCATTATTCATTAGGGTTTGATTAGCTCACATTAAAGAGATTTTACCCTCTTGCATGATTAAAAACCTCCAGTATCCATACAGTGTAATTCAACTCGCTTTGATAAAAAGCCAATGTGTGCTTCTGATATTTCTAGCCCTTAATGCTGTAAAAATGAGCTAAAAAGTGTGCTGGCCAGCACCTAGTTAAAATCTCAGAAGGTGCAAGGTGGGACTGGGTTGGAATTTCTAGTGCTCAGGGAGTGGGGTTGCAGTAATCCTTACAGTTATTTAGCCTTCTCAATAATGAGCAAGATAACTTAAGCAAAATAAGAAAATACAGTGGTGCCTCGCAAGACGAAATTAATCCGTTCCGTGAGTCTCTTCGTCTTGCGGTTTTTTCGTCTTGCGAAGCACGGCTATTAGCGGCTTAGTGGCTATTAACGGCTTAGCGGCTATTAACGGCTTAGCGGCTTTGAGAAAAAGGAATCAAACTCGCAAGAACTCACAAGACGTTTCGTCTTGCGAAGCAAGCCCATAGGGAAATTCGTCTTGCGGAACGACTCAAAAAACGGAAAACTCTTTCGTCTTGCACGTTTTTCGTCTTGCGAGGCATTCGTCTTGCGGGGTACCACTGTAAATCAAACTTTGAAGAAAAAACCACATGATTTATTTGACTGCCTGTGGGACAACTTGCTATTAATTCATGGTTTGTTAGGTGATGATTTAGCCAGGCCACCATTTCTTAGCTTACTCTACCTCAGACGGCTATTGTGAGGATAAAGCAGGAAGAGGAAAACAATGTTCACCACCCTGAGCTCCTTGAAGATATCAAACAATAAATATAATAGTACACATCCCAAGAAAAAACAGCCCCAATTACTGTGATAATAATAAATTTTTAAAGGCTTCTATTTACTGTGTGAACCAAAAGTATTGCATCAATGGTAAGCACAGTATAGCACAGAACACTAACTGGAAAGGCTTCTCTTCTCTTTTTTGTGCCCCATAAAGTCTCTAATCATCATTTTAGGAATGTTTTACAAAACATGTCAGATGATTATTAATCTCCATAGCATTCCTTTGTTCATCTAACAACCATGACTGTATTAACTGTTTATTTTGTACACAGCAGCGATCTCTAAGCATAAGGAAAAATAGGTTTTACATGGTGTTTTGGTCTACTCTACAAAGCAAACCAATAATTATCTCAGTAATGTAGCTGCCCAGTTTTTCTCAATATACTACCAGTAAAAGGTAATTGCACTAGAGAGATTGAAACTAGCCATTTAAGTACGTTATCAACCATGAACCAGTTACATGATTAGGAATATCAGAGGTTAATTCACAGTTCTTAAATGCGTAGGTTCACTTCAAGTTTATTTATGTTGGGAGGAAATACAACAATGTTTTGAACAGGTATATTTGCTCATTGTATCGAATCTTCTCAAGTAACTGCATGCTATCTGTGAATTGTCAAATTTTCCCAATAGCACATATCAGAGGCAAAAATCCTGTTATCATCAGGTTGCCCGAAACTTAATTGAGACCACAAAAGAGCCCATATTTATCTCAGGTCTCTTTTACTCAAGTGAACTCTCTTCAGTCTCTCATTAACTGCTTGATCATTGAAATGAATTAAGGCATACACACAATTTGGGAATTCTTATCCCAGCACAAGTGATCATGTAATCAGATCTAAAGGTAGAATGAAGTATAATGAAAAAAAGCACAACAGCACACACATCCTTAAAAAGGGGCAGCTTAGGACAAGCACATCAAATGTTCATGGACAGAAATCAAGTGTGAACAAAAGGGCTATAACGTTTCGAAAGAAAGCTGGGGGGGATTTTCTCAAGTGAAGATATTTCTGAAAGGCATATCTTCATAACATGACAAAACCAGAGTTATTTGTACACCATACTCTGGAGGTTCTAACATAAACACATAATCTGAGCCACTGAAAGCAGAATTTTATTATTTGCTTAAATTATGCAAATTTGTGTTTACGTAATTGCAGAATGTGTGTGGGCCACTAAGATACTGACTTCAATTTATTGTAAATCAGTTATTGTGAGAGACAGTACATGAATTAACGCTGATATTGTGAAAATTGGATTACCTTTTAATATGTAAGCTTTTCTGGCAGTATAGATTCAAAGGGCCCTAGGGAAGCCAGACTCTCCTCCACTAGGGCCAGGGCTTTTTCAGTGATGGCTTTGACCTGGTGGAATGCTCTGTCCCACGAGACTAGGGCCGTGCAGGACTTGATCCCCTTCCGCAGGGCCTGTAAAACAGAGCTACTCCACTTGGCCTTCAATTTGAATTAGCCTGATCCTCTATTCCCTTTTCCCTTTCCTCTTCTATGAAGAAACCCTTTCTGGGACCCCACATTTAAATTCTTCCCTGGTCTCCTTGCTGGCCCTAGTAGGACCAACTTGACCAGTTGCCCTGGTGATCATTTGATGTCTACTGACTGGGCCCCCCCCCAAAAAAATGACCCCTGAATTTTTGAATGTTATTGATATTGCTGCATTTTATGTTGTGTTTTATGCTGTTTTTAAGTCACATTTTAATCAATGTTTTATATTTGCTGTTAGCTGCCCTGAGCCTGGTTTTTAAACCAGGAAGGGCGGGGTATAAATAGAAATGTATTATTATTATAAAGTTGGTGGTTGTTCCTTATTTTAGGAGAGCATCCCTTATTTGCCAATGTCAGAGGATTCTAGAGGATATAGCATGATCCTTAATTTTCCTGCAGCTTAATACTACTCCTTGATCATACATTGTAGTCTATTTTTTAAAGCATTCACATTTGTTTATTATTCAAGCCCTTGTGTTATCTGTGGTCTTCTTTCAAATCAACAACTTCATTCTTGAAGGCAGAAAAATGAAAGTGTTTCACTGTAAATCTAACATTGAATTAATCTCTCGTTAGCCCAGACTAAAAGCTGCACACCTAGTTTAATATTGTAAATTTATACAAAGCCTCCCCTAGGAATATAGGAAGTTGCTTGTTCTGTGTCTACTGGGATAATTTGTAGATCTCTATAACATTCTTCCAATATAGTTTTTATTTCATTTATCTATTTACCGTATTTATAATCTGCCCTTTGCAAGAAGCTCTTAGGGTAGCAGTACACAGCAAAAATAAAACATTGTTTAATAAAACCAAAACATTATTAAATTCCAGAATTCAATAAAGTAGATCATGGTAGCAAGCTATTAAAGCAACAATAAATGAACATACCTGAGTGGATTGAAACCTTATCCCACACCAAAGGCCTGTATAAAGAGGTTCCTTTTCAGCTGCTAACAGAAATTAAATAGTGTCACTGCTAGACCCACCTCAGAAGGAAGGTCATTCCAGAGTTGCGGAGCCACCACAGAGTTGGGGAGCCATCCCCTGCAGATCTTAATTCACAGGCAGCTTGATTGGAAGAAGGTGCACCTTCATATATTTGGACCTTGCATTGTTGCAGGCTTCCTCAACCTCCGCCCTCCAGATGTTTTTGGCCTACAACTCCAACTCCCATGATCCTTAGCTAGCAGGACCAGTGGTCAGGGATGATGGGAACTGTAGTCTTAAAGCATCTGGAGGGCTGAGGTTGAGGAAGCCTGGCTTGCATTGGGACCTTGAATTGGGCTTGGAATTGGATTGTTGCTTTAGCCCTGGTGTTAACAAGTCTGGCCAGTCAGCATTGTGGCCACTGCATTCTACCTTGTTGTGCTATATTTTTGGATTCATCGTGTGGCTCATGAGCAGGGACAGAGGCAGAGGCGTCCTGGTGAGGCGGTTGTGAGATTGCGGAGCCCTGAGGTGGCGGTCTTAGAGATTCCTTGCCCCATCCCCATTCCAATGAGCACAGCCAGGAGGATGCCATTGCCTCTGTTTCAAAGGTTTTCTAGGTTCAAGGAAGGTACTCTCAGGCCAATCAGCACAAGCACCATTAATTCAGCCTTTGATGGGAAAGTGCCAGCTAAATTTGTTAAATGCTGGGCTGCAAGTCCAGTTGAGTGCAAAGGTTTTCTTTCCTTTTTAGCCCGTAGAGTTCTAACTAGTTTTACCTGTCTTGACTAGTGCATTTCTTCTGATCTTTGGACTGCAGATCTGTGCATTGCAAATTTGCTAACTTTAGTAGTCTGTCTTGGTTCCCCCACCCCTGAAAGAATAGAAATGTTTCTTTAATGTGATTATTCAAAAGATCACTGATCTAAAGGGGATTTTCTTTCTCTGACAGAGGCTTTTAATATATTTTCTCATGAGTCTTGTAACACTTTCTATAGGAAAAAGATTGATTCAAGTTTTTTGAAACTCAATACTTCTAAAAACATGTATAAAAGACTTCAGTAGTTATGATATGAAGAAATAGTTCTGTGACATTCATTTGTATCTCCTGAGTTTGTATGATAAATTACGAGTTCAGCATAAATTGACTTCCACAGACAGAATATTGCATGCTTCATTTGTATGGAACCCTTCTTGAAAATAGAATGCCTTTCAGCTGTCAACGTCAAGTGGAGGTTTAATATACGGCACCCTTTTACCATTAAGAAAGATGGAGGTTTAGGCTGCAATCCCATACACACTTATCTCAGGATAAACACAATTGAATTCAGTGGTGCTTACTTCTGAGTAAACATACCTGGGATTGTATTGTAAATGTTAAACCTAAATTAGTGGACTGCACTACCGTTCCAGATACAATTCTACTGCTATTTTAAAATTACAATGTGGAATAGAATTTTACCTTGTGCTCTTACATATATAGATATAATTGTTTATATAGTATACAGTGGTACCTCGGTTTAAGAACAGCCCTGTTTACGAATGATTTGGTTTATGAACTCCGCAAAACCAGAAGTAGTGTCCTGGTTTGCGAACTTTACCTCGGTCTAAGAACGGAAGCCGAACGGTGGAAGGGCACCAGCGGCGGGAGGCCTCATTAGGGAAAGTACGCCTCGGTTTAAGAACGAACTTCTGGAACTGATTAAGTTCGTAAACCGAGGTGTTACTGTATTAAGATAATATTTGCTGTGCAAAGGCAGACTTTATTAATACCTAAGGAGCAGTAGCGATCGTTGGAATATTAGTCATGTAATGATTTCTGTGAATGATTGATTTTTTAAAAAATAGGGTTTTTTTTGTTGCATTAAGGGAATGAGACATGGACAAAAGGGAACCATTCTACCATTCTGTATTTTGGGCAGCCTTTCCCAGCTTTGAATCCCTGATCAGAGACTATGGAAGTTGTAGTCCAACAATATTTAGGGGAGGCTGTTCCAGAGTAGATGAGTCAACTTCCAGGTAAGAACAACACCAGGACATCTCTTGTTAGTCTTCTTTTCCTTTCTGTGTTCTCCTTCTCATCACCAGCAATGCACAATCTTTTATTTATTACCCCATAAAATGTTGTTTTACCAATCCAACAAAACAGGGAGGCAGTAGCAGCAATACCGGTTTATGACTGAGATTTGAATTTTGGAGCAAAGTTTTAAGCTGAACGTGTCTAATTACAAAAGAGAGCAGACACACTTAGACTATAGCATATATCAAATTATCTACCCAGACAACGTAAATGAAGCAAGTTAGGTTCCTTAAAGGAAACACAGACATTAAGTTTTCTTGTATTTTTAAATTGGAAATGAAGATATACCTGTATATGTAAACGTGGAGTTAAAAAGGGCAGGATCCAGAACAACCAACCAACTACTACCATGTACTCAAGAGGGCTTTGGGTTTGTCTTCAACTGGCCCAATGCCACACAGCAAAAGATTGCTTTTGAAACTGGAGGGTCTGACTGCTTTTTAAATAAACCAAGTCAACTATTATTCGTAAAGTAGTTCTTTGGATCATAGTCACTTAACTACAGCTAAATCAAAGGCCTTCTAAACTCAGACCAGCAGTTACCCAGCCTCCAGGGACTACATTCTTCTCCTTTTTTTCTCTGCCTTCTGGTGTGTATTTTTTGTTTTTCCTTATTTGTCCTTCAAAACTGAATGTGAGTATAATGTAAGATATGGAATTTAGGCATTTGAAAGTAAACAGGCTTCCACCTTCTAGATGCATGAAGTCCAGCGTGATCTCTGGCCATGCAAACTATGCTAAGAGGCCCTCTTATTTGACCCAGAGCTTGCCTTATGGCTTTGGTGACACAAGATGAAGCAATGCATCATCTGAAGTAAGGCATCTCAAATAACTGTGCTTAAATGCTAAATAGTTTGAGCATGGAGAGATTGGAATAAAAATTGGTACATGGGTTCAGGGTAACATTTCAAGTGCAAATATCAGTTTTACATGTGCACAGATTTTAAAGTCAGGGAGTAAAATGCAAAAGACAGTGCAGTGTGATAGCTCCCTTAAAAGATAAAGATATAGGAATAAAGGTTAATGTGGTTACTTTAGGTACCATTCTGTGTTTCAGGTTCAAAGCAGCATCTCAGCTCCTGCACCTATTTTCAAGGGGTCATGAAAAGAGTGGTATATGATTTGATGGTTGATAAACCATAATTAAACAAGTTTTTGGTATAGCTTTCACTTTGAACTTCAAAGCCTGCTAAGTCCCCACCCTTATTTTAAAAATAGGGTGGGGATGGGAAATGAAAATGTAAAACGTATTGTCATGCAGTGTTTGCCTTGGAGATCAGAGAAGTTGATGTCCATATTCAGGACACTATTTTAAATGTCAGCTTTATACCTAATAGAGCTCATTTTCCACAACTGTTTTCAAGAGAGCTCGGAGTGAATGAGACTTCTTGAGCACTGTGCTTTTTCTAGGCAAATAGGTGAACTCAAGTGGTTTCAGTTCTGCAGGCTTTTCTTGTGTAGAGGTTTTGACTCTCCGTAGATATTGCCCCATAGCTGTGTAAAATGCATCGAAAAACTAAATTATAGAATGGAATTTAATGGACATTGACTGGACAATCAGGGTGACGTGAGGGTCTCCTAAAATGGGTTGTCTGATGTGAGAGAAGCAAATACATCTAAAGCTGTTCAGAATCTTGTTCTGGTGGCAGTTGGAAGAAGAATTGCTAGTTGCTGGCAGCAAGGGAAGGTCCTACCCCCTGCCATTTCTGCCATTTCAATGCTTAATCGGCACTGGCAGGCAGAGTTTACCAAGATCACCCTCCTGCAGAGCATTTATGAGAAAAATGCCAGCATTTTGAACTTTTATTGGGCTCAATTAATTTGCCTGTCAAAATGCCAGCTCTGGGAAAGGACTGCTTTACAGTCTGTGGGGAGGGGTTATTTCCCCTTCTGTTTTGCTCCCCTGTCTGAGATAATCTACTGCTTGATCCTTGATAACTGCTTCTGGGACCAATAAAACAAAAGGTGAGTGCCTGTGCTGAATGTGCTCCCCTAGTCAAGTTAAAGCCCTGCCTCTTCGCAGGGTAAAACAGAGCATCCCTTAGGTATACCCAAAAAGTTTCTTTGAACTTTTCTTTCTACGGGAAGGCAAGGTGGCAAGAAAGGGAGGAAAGTGATTAAGATCTGTAGTGTGGTGTCCATTGTGGTAAAGGGCATAACAAACATCCTAGAAGCACAGGTAATTGATTAAAAGAAGAAGATGTATTGGAATGTAGGCCTGTAACACAGACTTCTCTCTTCTGGACAGACCTCTTAAGACAGGTTGTATGAGGTGCTCTTAAAGCAATGATAACCTGGTTTGGACATCGTTTAGCGTTACGCGTCACAAGTGTTCTCCTCTCTCCTTGCATTGCTGTGATGAGGATATTGGAAGCAGATGACAAATTGTGGTTAGTTTAAAATGGAAGCAGATGCTTTCAGTCGCCTTGGTTTTGGCCCAACTGGAGTAGGAGAGGACAAGCAAAAAGTTCATGCACTTGAGTCTATGGTTTAATGTAATGTCTAAATCTTCCCAGCGCTTCACATTGCTTTAGAACTATAAAACTCATTTCAACATCGCCAGCACACACAACAAATTGTATAGTATTTGGCATTGTTCTACTTACTAACTTGTAGACTTCCTTTATTTAAAGGGTTAAGCAGTCTCAAATGTATCTTTTGGCATGTTAAGAGTTCACTCACAGGCACAGGTTGTATTGCTTCCTGATTAGTGCTTTGTCTCTTGTTCCTCTGAGTCCATTTTATTATACAGTACTTAATTCGTTCCAGAGGTCCGTTCTTAACCAGAAACTGTTCTTAACCTGAAGCACCACTTTAGCTAATGGGGCCTCCTGCTGCTGCCGCGCCGCCAGAGCACGATTTCTGTTCTCATCCTGAAGCAAAGTTGTTAACCTGAAGCACTATTTCTGGGTTAGCGGAGTCTGTAACCTGAAGCGTATGTAACCAGAGGTACCACTGTATCTAGTACTGCTAATCTTGTAGTATTCAGGGAATCCTTTGTTATCAGTGGCTTGGGTGCACCAATGGGTCAAAGACTGAAGAAGTTTCAGTCTAAATTATGTGTGCATCAGAAGGTGGTGAAGAAAGGTTTTTGGACGCAGCTGCATCACTACAATTAATCCCCTATAGTAGTGCATGTCATCTTGGTTCTTTAGTAGTGTGTACTGCTATTATGTTCTTTGAAATCAAAGAGCAAAAATATGTTTTGTTGTTACCTTAGCAAATTGGAGGCATGTGTCTCACCTAGCAAGTAACTCAGGCTAGGAGAAAAAGAGATGAGGAGAAGTAGTTTCAGAGGCAAATGTGATGGTGGAGAGAGGGATCAGACTCACATCTACCCATGCTGTGACTAATATCCCCCAGCTTCACATAATGTACCTGAACTTTGCACAATTCAAATTGAGTTGCACTGCTTATAATGTCTTGTTCACTCCTCTACTTTAAAATTCTTAAGGATGAAAATATCCTTTCATTTGACTGTCGCTTTCCCCTTTAAAAGAGCTTTTAAAAAGCTGTTAAAATGCACATTGATCTAAATTATGGTTCTTTGCTGTTTGATCATGGCGATCAAATTGAGACCTAGCTTTTCAAGACATCTCCTTTCGCATTTAATTTTCTTTACTTTTTGTTGTACCAAAACTTCCAGCCTTTTCTGAGAAGTTTTTGATAATGACAGAAAGATTTTTACCGACTGGCAAACCTAAACAAAAAACCTTTCAGAAAACAAATCTTGTCAGGATCAGGGGACTCAGCTAGACTGGTAACGGAAAAAGGGATTTATGTGTGTTCTATGTGCGATATAACATTGTGCTACCAGATGGAGATGTGGAGTCCTGTTTTTCTCTACCTGTTTTCCCTGTTTAAATTTACAACGCTTTAAACTGAAATGCTTCTTTGATGTGTCTAGATTCAGCCAAGAAGTGCTCTGATGATAGAACACAAAATTCCAGAAATATGGACACAGAAGGTCCAAGCAGCTGAAGAGAAAAGAATCCAGTCTCATTCTCCATTTCTCCATCAGTAATAGAAGTTGGATCAATATCATCCTGTTGTGAATCTAACAGCTTAGTAAGACACATGGCTGGACACGTGGCTCTTCTCAGGCCTCAGAACAGGGGTGAGAGCGTATCCAGAGTATAAACATTGACAATGACATGGAAGTGGCCTTTGATTTTATTGCAAAAGAGCATATCTGCGCCCTGCCCTGCAATGCAGATTCTATCCTGACAGGAGCAAAAATGGAATCCATGTGACCCACTTAACTGCTGAGCTGAGGAAGTGACATTTAATTCACTTTAGAGTTATTGCTCCAAGCAAATACTAATAACTGGGCCATACTTTGGTTAGTCACCAGTTGTTACAATGCTAGCTTTGTTTTATTTGTTGAAGTTTTTGACGCGTTTTTGAGGGTGTGAAGGAAGGAAATGGCCACAGAACATTTAGATGTTTCCTGTTACATAAATGTTACATGCTTCTTAATCTTTAAGCCTCATTATGAGTGAGGAATGAATTAATATTGAAGCTCAATTCCCAGGCTGCTCTATAATTAACGATCAGAAACAAAAATCATATGGTGCTGCATAAAAATAAGGATATTCAGTTTATTTTTCTTCTTCAGGTAGTTTAAACATTCTGTTTTTCAACGAATCATTCTGTCTTCTTTCCAGTTCAAGGCTTTGTGTGCTTATACAAATGTAGCTGGACCCACAAACCACCTATGTACAAAAGGGAGGTATCAGTAGACTTTGTGTAAGCTTAAAGTTTGAGGGGGAACCACAGAAACCTCAGTAAGAACTCAGTGGCCATGGAATGCTGACTGACTGGGCTGGGGCAAACTAAGTGGCTGGAAAAGGAGGATGAAGGAAAAGACTCAGGTATAAAAGGGTAGAAAGAACCATCTCATCACCCAGATATGCATTTTTCTGGTTCACACTGATAAACTATTTTTAAAATGCCCCCAGTCGCAGAAGTGAGAGCTGCCAATAGAAATCAGTGGAACAATCCAATATTTTAAAGCACCTGGGAATGTGAACACACGTGTCACTCACACCTCTGTAAACAAACTAACAAAAACAAAGGGAGGGATTGCTCCCTCAACAGCCCAATGTGGTGCAATGTTAGTAAGGGGGGAAAGGAAAATGTGTGTATGTGTGGTGGGGGGAATAAAGTGTCTGGAACGCTGCAATGAAGCGCCTTGTTCTTTCATATTATCGTACTTGATCTCCCTAGAGTATAGGATGTCCAGTGTAGGGTACATGTTGCAGAATTTCTCTGTAGGCTGGCCATCTTAGATCAGAAAGATGGTAAATGCTGTCAGTTGCTAATACTTTTATATTGCACTGTATCAGTGAAAGTGATGGTTGAGGCTATTATGTAATTATAGGAATTAGCAACAAATTTTATTCTTTAGAGAATTGTCCTGTTTTCCCTCACCTTAGGGTACTGGAGAAGTTGACGCTTATGCACTCTCTAATAGCATGCAGACTGCACCCAACAGAGCAGGGTCTTGGTCAGTTACCGTAAGTCCAGTAGTTCAGTCAGGGTAGATGCCACCAGAACTCAGCTAGGACAAGGGAAAGCAAAAGACAAATTCTCAGCACCCTGGAGAGCTCACATCAACCATTGCTGACTATGACTCACTCAAGAGACAGTTGTTGCCTCAGCAGCATGCCGAAGCCTTATGAACGCTGGCTGGCTTGAACCTCCTTTCCGCCTTCCCTCTGAGGAGCTGTCTTAAGAGCCATTGCCTTATTCTGTAACTGCTGGTTCCTACAATATGGAGGCAGTTAGGAATGAATTAGAGGGGTGTCCTGAGCTGGAGAAAAAGGTAATGCCACACCCTCTGGCCTGGGATGATCTGGGAACAATGGGTTCCTGAGTGATAAAAAAATAGTCTTAAGAAGAGAAGTGCACTTGAAGAAGCAATTTGCACAGTAAGACAGTGGTCCTAACCATGGGTAAATGTCTTATTTAAATCTGTGGGACTGACAGCTGCATAACTCTGCATGGGATTAGGGTCCACTAGCTTTATATTCCTTTTATTTTCACAGATTCCCTCCTCCCACTTTCTTTTACCATCACAAGTAGTGTGAAAGTGCATGTTAAATATCTTGGAATAGCTCCCAACATAATGGCCTCTTTATAATTCTGCTGCTTCAGAGTTTCCTCTGGAAAGCTCAAAGGTCACATCATTTGGTTTATAGTGCTGGAATGATCCCTGCGCAGGGTATGGCTATCAGAAATTCCTAGCATTCCATTTGTCTAATATTTAGACCTTATATGCTCAAGCAGAGCAGAGTGCTTTATCAAAGAATCAGGCAGTAAAACTGTCATGGCAAGAGCTAAAAGAAAGAAAGAAAGAAAGAAATGATGCTTAGCAAAATATTTTCCCCACTTTGAAGCAAGTGCTGTAGTTTAACATTAATCTTCTTTTGCGGTTTTGTAGCCTTAAAATGTTAGTTTGACTTTTGTGTGTCTGTATCTAATTAACTTTCAGCTATGCCAACTGGCTGAAATGTGTAGCAG
The DNA here is from genome assembly GCF_965112155.1 of Podarcis liolepis. NCBI lineage: Eukaryota > Metazoa > Chordata > Lepidosauria > Squamata > Lacertidae > Podarcis > Podarcis liolepis. Next base: position 50,410,533 of record NC_139564.1, read on the forward strand.
AAAGTTATTGTAAAATTCAGGAAGGTGTTTTCTCAAGGGAAGATGATTATAGACAGAAGTTGAAATCTTTGAGACTCCTGTTTTCTTCTGAAAGCATCCTTGCTTTCAGTAGCCAATATTTAACTCAGCTTGGCACCTACATAAGAGTCAAGGTCGAAAGATCATTAGTGGCCTCCCTCTTTAAAATATATATTATTGAAATACAGTAGCATTGCTTAGTATTTTGAATCAGCTTCAGAGGATAAAGGAATCAATCCTTTTTTAAATTATACCATGATTATGGGAAGTTTCCAACAAATGGGACCAGTTGTGAAGACTGTTGGGTCATTTAAAATAATGCATTTTGCCAGGTTTTCCTTAATTCTCAGAGATGCAAGTTGTATGATGTCACCATAATTTATTTGGTATCCAGTATACATGTTATGTATACAGTAAACAGGTTATTTTAAGGGACGTGGGTGGCGCTGTGGGTTAAACCACAGAGCCTAGGACTTGCCGATCAGAAGGTCGGCGGTTCGAATCCCCGTGATGGAGTGAGCTCCCGTTGCTTGGTCTCTGCTCCTGCCAACCTAGCAGTTCGAAAGCACGTCAGAGTGCAAGTAGATAAATAGGTACTGCTCCAGTGGGAAGGTAAACAGCGTTTCCATGCGCTGCTCTGGTTCTCCAGAAGCAGCTTAGTCATGCTGGCCACATGACCCGGAAGTTGTACGCCGGCTCCCTTGGCCAATAAAACGAGATGAGTGCCGTAACCCCAGAGTCGGTCACGACTGGACCTAATGGTCAGGGGTCCCTTTACCTTTATACAGGTTATTTACACACAGTGAGACATAAACCATTTCTAGGTGTTTGACACCTATGCTGGGGTATTGCGGAAGAAGAGTATGTTCTACACACACCATATATTTAAAGCACCCCCCCAAAAGAACAATGGGAGCTGTAGTTTACACATCACAGGGCTATAGTTTTCAGTGCCCTTAACCCACTGCAGTTCCAAGGATGCTGTGGGGGGTTGCTTTTAAAAGTGTTTTAAATATGTGCTGAATTCATAGCCATCAGCACAATTCTTTCCTGCAAACTGGAATTTTTGGAATGTGGACTTTTCATCTGGATGGGGATCTTAAAAATGTGTTAGTCCCATCTGTAATGGGACAGTTGTAGGGTGAGTAAGTAAGTATACGTTGGATTGCAGCGTGTTTCAGATTCTTGGTGTAATTTCGGCATCTATCATAATTATCATAGCTTCCAACCCTGTGTGTACATCTGAATCTGTTCCACTGAAATCAATGGGAAGTATTTCTGAGCTGTAACTGCATGAATATATTAAAAAAGTTGTGTTGTGATTGCAGACTTGTTTCTGATCCAGGATGAGAGTGCAAAAAGGATAGTGGTATCCTTATAATAGAATTTGTACTGTGCTAAAAGTAATTATTTTCTTTCTTTCTTTCTTTCTTTCTTTCTTTCTTTCTTTCTTTCTTTCTTTTTTTGCCTTTTCATTTTCAGTAAGATTTGCTTTACTTCCATCTTGTGAGTCACGAATTCTTTCTTTAATATTTGTCGGGAAAGTATCCCCTCCTTATGTTTATGTTCACCAATCAAAGGGGGTGGTGGTAAATGCTTTATTGTGTGCTAGCGGAAGCCATACATGGAGTTATTTCCCTGCAGGGGTGGGGTAAAGCAATATGATGTGTAAACTATTGTTGTTTTTAAGGAATAACCTTCTTTTCCCATGTGAAAGGCTTTGTTTGAAATACCTTGTTCCATAATGAATTATTATATTTACTTAGTAGCCAATTCTATAAGGTTGGGGAAAGGCATTAATGATACCCCCATCCTGACATGCATAGTTAACCTTAAAATCAAATTATAGAGTTCCTTCCCCCCCCCTTTTCTTTTTTTACTGGCAAAGGATGATTTCTGAAATTAAGCAAGAATAGTAGCAAAGAATATTTTCATTAATGAGGTTGAAATACTTTGTCTTGACTGAGTGTCCTCCTTGTAAATTGGTCCATTGGGGCCAATTTGCTGCAAAATGTTTTGATCAATTGGGTCACATTTTTCTTACTAGGTCTTAAACATTATTCTGATGTTAATCAGAACTGTCCTCCATGGTTTATAAACTGTGAATAGGGATCTCATGCCCCACGTCTCTTTGCCTTCTTACCTGACCCCTGCAATTCCAGCCAGGCACCTATTAATTTGCTTGCCTTCTTGTTCTCTGTCCCCAACTGCATGTTACTTGACAATCTTAGCTGGGTATGTGGTTAAGGAAGAATTTCAGTAGGAGGTAAAAGCAGAACTGCAAAATAAGACACGTCTCATTTTTTTCCTGTCCCTCATATCAAGCCTCCCTTTATGAATTGATTTTGTGAAGGTTCCAAACAAGTTTGCACTGATGCAAAAGTTGAGAAAGGAGCACATATCCATGAACAAGCACATGGCAGTATTATTAAACATTTATTTATTACCAGTTATTAGTGATATGCTTACTGCCTAGAGAACAGATAGTGTACAAGAGATGTACAAAGACATTAATATTCTTTATGGAACTCGGGGGAAGTGTACATTTATTTTAATTCAGAAGAATTGATAAACCGTTTAATTGAAGAATTTCTAAGTGATTTAAAAAATATATCAATATATACTGTGCACTGTGCCCAGGGAATCCTGTTATCGCTGCTGCTGTGAAGAGTCATTCTGAATGTATATAAGCTCTGCTTGAATAGTCTGCATTCCATTGCCATTTAATTCTAACCTTTGCATCCCCTCCTTTACACCCACTTGTATATATACCTGAGAATCACACTCACTGCTTCTGATGAGGTATGATCTCATCCAAAACTCCATATTAAAGTGCCTTGCCCTTAGTCTTTAAGGTGATCCCACCCACAACCTGAAAGTAGCTAGGCTCTCCTGTGCTCTTGGCAAGGAGCTATATTGCCGCCTCTGAAACTGGGACTAGAAACTCAAAAAGTTTGCCTTTTGTCACCTTTTGCAATCTGCCATTGATTTTCTCCACTGCTGTTGGGGTCAGGTCTGTTCTGCTGTACCTTCCCTGTCCTCCATCTGTCTGCTTCTTTTCCCACCTTCCCTTTCCTTTCCTTTCCTTCCCTTTTCCTCCTCCTGCCACTATCACCTGCTTTTTCCACCTTTCTCCCCTCCAAGCCCTGCTGGGTGCTCTGCTCACACTTCTGATAGTGCCATTGGCCGTCCGGGGAGGGGCTCCCACAGGGCTGCTGCAACAACCCATGCCCGCAACCGGATTCCTCCTCTGGGGTGCCCAGAGGACCCTGTGTGTCTCCCATGGTTCCCAGAGTAACTGAGGAGCAGCCCAAGGAGTGCGCAGGTGGGCAGGCAGCTCCTAGCCACTCTGAGCCAGAGTGGAGAGGCATGATTTTTGCACCTGCTTGTGCCCTTGGGGGCAACCTAACCAACCCCTAGGAACGCCCATGTCCCCAATGTCCCCAGGTATGCCAACTCTACCCCCACATTCCCATGTTTAGCAGGGTCTGAAAGGGGATTTGAAGCATATTTGGATGAATGCCCTTACAGGTCTCTTCATGAGCAAGACACATACACACACATGCACGCGCCCCCCCACCCCCACCATATGTGGAGGCTTCTAAGCACACCCAGCCAAATACCTTTGTGTTCAGACTCAGTGCCTGAAGAGGATTACCTAGTTAGCACAGGTGGTATGCTAGGCAAGAACACAGTATTGCGAAATATGAAATTCTTATCCCCTTTATGAATAATTCTTTCTGCTGCCTGGCATTGTAATTCTGTTCAATCTCCCATCATCGCTGATCCTTTGTCATGCTGGTTGGGAGCTCAGAGGAGTTACAGCAATACCCGGTGGGCCGCAAGTTGGCCACACCTGAATTCTGCATTTTGCTAAATATTGACCAGTTAGGATACCTCTGTGAGACAGTGCATTCAGGTGATGCCTAATCCTTGCTTGTCTCCATATACTTGTCCTACGTACAAGGAGTTTTGATTTCTTCTGTCATAGCTGATTACCATTAATACGCACAGGTCGTCTTCTTTTTGGAAGTCATTTAAATTAGTGGCTATCGTTGCATCTTGTGGCAGTGAATCCCGTAAGATAATTATATATTATGTGATGACTTGTCAGTCCTGAACCGAATCAGTTTCATTGGGCGATCTGCTAGGTTAGTGATATATAAAAAGAGTGGAAAGCAAGAGCTGCCAGCCCCTGCACCTTGCATCCTGACACAGGTACTGGAAAGTTGTAACCCCATAATTTCCACTTAAAATGTCCTGAAACTCTTGTTTCGCTGGATGTTCTTTAGGAGGAAAAATTTCCCTAATGATTTCTTTCCTTTTTTGAGCACTTGAACCCAGCTGTTCTGTAGCACCCATTCTGTTGTAGAGTGGTACCTTGGTTGTCGAACGTAATCCATTCTGGAAGACCGTTCGACTTCCGAAACATTCGACAACTGAGGCACAATGGGCAGGCGGCAAATTCCATACAGAAAAATGGAGAAGCACGCCTCGGAAGCCGTTTGACTTCCGAGGCGCGTTCGAAAATTGAAGTATTCACGTCCAGGTTTTCGGCGTTTGGCTTCTGAATCATTCGGCCTCCGAGGTGCTCGAAAACCGAGGTTCCACTGTATCTTGCTCTGATGATGATGTCTTAAGAAAATAACTTTGTTTCATAAAAGAGACAGCTATACCAGAGCTGATCTAAAATTTCATATTTAGAAGCATATACCGAAATGAGTGCTGCAACCCCAGAGTCGTCTAACGGTCAGGGGTCCCTTTACCTTTACTTTTACTGGACTCTTGCTTGACTCACCAGCCTATGTTTTCATGTTTGTTTTTATTTTTACATTGCAGCCTGTTCAAACCCACGTGGGTTTTGTGATCGGAGGGCAACTGGGCATTAGATGATTGTTAATTTCACATTCTTCCTCATTTGTTCTTCCCAATTAATGGGGCCAGACCTCAACCAAATAGACTTTTATCCTGCTTGGGCTATTAGCCATGCTGTTCTCTGACCTGTTTGGACTATCAGGCATGCTGTTCTTTGACCTCCTAACTGCAGTAATAATTGGGAACAAAGGAAGGATTTAACATTTTAGAGCTCCCTTGTGCAAAACAAGGTGAGGAAATGGCTGAAGCTGATCATACGTTCCTTCTCGGAGTGTTCATCCTAATTAAAGTTGCTTCACACTGTTACAGGGAACCCTAGGAGGTAAAACAAAACTGCATTACCACCACTTGCTTTCATTCGGAAGACTTTTGAATGTCAGAGAAGCTGCTCCGCAATCTTATTACACAATCTTTATCTAGCCGCCTCCATAAAGGAGAATATGCTGAAATGAATTAAATGCCAGTTAGGTGGTCTTGAGCTCATATTTTTTGTCACTGGCTATTTTCCTGAGATAATGAGTTCATTATTTATTTGCTCAATTTATTTCATTCCCATAGCCCCTCCATGTTGCCACCTTATTCGTTCTTAATCCCATCAGTTAACACAACACAGAATAACATGGACAAAAAGGCAGGGACTTGCAATTTGTGTTTCAGCAGTGGGGAGTCAGAGGAACAGAACATAGGCCCAGGAAGCTAGCATAGGCCCAATATAGATGACCAGCAGTGGCAGACCTTGGTCTTTCACATTTAAGCAGCGCCCTGTATGAAGCCGAAATTCAGAGCCAGCCCCCCCCCAGCCTTCCATTCTGTGCATATGCTACATCATAGTTACGACGCCCTGCAGTGCCTGCCACCTAGGCTTGGCGCCCAGTGCAGGAGAACTAGTCATCTGCCCTAAATTGACTGTGACCAGCATACCAAATGGTAAGGTTTTCTGCCACAAATTTTGTTGTGTGGTAAAGGTTGGGGGCCTTAAGTGGTAAGACTCCACATTAGTCACTTTATAAGTTGATGGTCTGTATACTAATTTTGTGGCAAGTAGAAAAGGGTATTTATCTGAGCTGGAGAACCTCACAGCTAGAGTTGTCTTTTAATGAAAACCTTGTCTCCCCTGATTTCCCTTTATGTTTTGTAGATTTTAAGTTTTTAAGATTTCTATTCCAAGTGTTCATGTATTTTTAAAAGGTCTAAATATTTGTAGTTATCAGGAGAACTTAATGTTGGTGTGTTTGACAAGGAGCAGGATTTAAGTAGCAGGGGTGGGTTGGGCAAGAGTTGGGCTCAAGCTGTTTCACAGATTGGCACTTGCCCAAGCCATCTAGTTCATAGGTGACGAAGGATTTTCCAGATTCATGTTGAGCATGCTTTTCATTGCTCCTGTAAATCTAAGTGGAGTTGGCCTATTAATGTTTATCCTTCTCTGTTGCTATGGAGTGAAATAAATGGGACATGGGAAAGTGCTGTGAGCCTCTGAGAAACATGAGGCACTGCTTTGGTTTTTGGAAGGATAGGCACGAAGGCTAGTGATATGTAAGGAATAAGAAGCTTGAGTTTGCCATTAAGAAAGGCAAGAGAACCATTCAGATAGGTTCTTGAGACAGCTCCCAGAGTTGGAGGGGCCAATGATTCCCTGTGCTGCTGCTGCTTACAGTGACCCAGATTCATTAATGGTTAGGTTTGTTTCTCCTAGACTAATCCTAGGAGCAAACTAGCCCCTGTATATTTTATTATCCTTCTCCATGCCCTTTCAACCAAATGGTGAGTGGGAGTCTCTCTTGGAGATGAGCACCAGTTTCCCCCCTCTTGGGTGTACCAGCTACAGTGGTGCCTCTGGTTAAGAACTTAATTCATTCTGGAGGTCCATTCTTAACCTGAAACTGTTCTTAACCTGAGGTACCACTTTAGCTAATGGGGTCTCCCACTGCCGCTGCGCCGCTGCTGCACGATTTCTGTTCTCATCCTGAAGCAAAGTTCTTAACTGAAGGTACTATTTCTGGGTTAGCAAAGTCTGTAACCTGAAGCGTCTGTAACCTGAAGCGCCTGTAACCCGAGGTACCACTGTACTTGCCTTCCTTCTTCAGAGCACATATCTTTGTCAGGCTAGTTATTGTAATTGTCTCATGCATTCAGTGCCAAGATTAGAATTAACATCTAAGAGCTGTAAAGATCAGGAAACCAAAGTTGTTTGGAGACTTCTCACCTTTCTCTCCCAGCAGGCGTTTTCTCTAATAGCCATCAACACAAAGTGGATTTGGGTTGAACATTACGATTATGAGAAATAATCCTTATGGTGAGAGCCATTTGACAACAGAACCAGTTACTGGTGTGGGTGTACCCTTGCTTGGAAGTTGTTAAGTAGAGGTTTTAGAGCAATCTGAGGATGCTTTAGCTCTGGATTTCCTGTAGCAAGTAGAGGGTTGAACTAGAAAATTTGAGGATGCTTTCCAGCTTTTTAAGTGACTCCAAACAGAATATATTCATGGGCTAGCATTACATAGGCAAAGAAAAACAGCTTGGGTTATTTGAGTGTTCAGCCGACAGTATAGAAGTCCTACTATTAGATTTTAAAGGTTCACAGCTCGTGGTACACTCGTGTGGTGGATGAACACACAATAAAAGTAAACCGCATTTTTAATTTTTCCTTAATCTGTGTTTTGGGCTTTTTCACAGCCTGGAGTTGTAGGAGATAAGTGATTCTGGCAAGGGGCCTTAAGAGCTTAATTTGCGTATGGGAGGGTGATGAGGAATAAAAGAGAAAGACAAGATTTACTAGAAAATAAGTTTATTATCTTACTTGTAATTCCCAGACCATGCAGATTTCCACATGAGAGGCTATTTTAAGCAGGGGCTTTTAGGGCAATATGCGAATAATTGGGTTGCTGTTTCCCTTTGGACCTTCATGTTTTCTGAGAAGAAATCTCAAGCTGGAGAGACAGGCATACTTTCTCCCTCGTTCCCCTTCTACACAGGAAAAGTATCAAACAAGCTGAACTGTAGTGCATGCGTTTGAACATGGGATCTTTCTGTCTGTGTAGTCTATCCCCAGCTGAAAAGGGAGATGGATTGTGTGGTCAGAGGGGTCTGCATCCAAATCAATGTGATGCACTATGGTTCACTTGTTTCCGCCCTGCATGGTGAAGGGGCAGGAGAGGGAGATTGAGACTCTTAACTGGGTTGAGATTTCTCCCTGGAAAGTAACACATGAACAGGAAATTTCGTCTGTTTTTGTTACATTTCCCTTTTATGACTTGCCTCTAGTTACCTTATCTCTCTGATGTCAAAAAACAGATAACCATTGAAATAATAAATTGTGCCCAAAGGCAATTTACACTCAATATTTTCTGGATGCTTAAACTCTACTTCCTACACAGAGCAAAACAAAATTGAAATTCCAATAGTACGCTGTGGCCTGTGGATAGAATACTTGAACTTTTGCTTCTTGTCTCCATAATGTGCAATCTTTCATATCACTTGACAGTGTGCTTTTGTAACTAAAATTCCTCCACCATTAGCAAAAACACCTTCTAAAGGCAATTACTTAGACTATCTGCCACCCTTGCATCCTTTTTGTAGCAGAGCAATATACAGGACTGCATATACTCTGCACCTGTCAAAAATTCTGCACCATTGTAGCTCAAGAGAAACTGTTACACAACCACAACACAGCAGCAGTTCATTCACTGCTAATATGTAAATTTTGTCATATATCTTGGGTGGTGCTTGCTTGAGGCTCCTACGCTATGTAGGTAGTAATTAAATAAGCACTATAAACTTTGCAGAAGCAGAAAATCTAAATAAATAAGATCTGCTTGCAAGAGTTTAGACTTTTTTCAAGATAAGTAGAATAAACATTGCAGACTGTAAGTTTCAGGTAAGTTCACAGCTGAGGTTCTAAAATGCAGTAATGGAAATTCTTTTAAATGTATTTGGGAAAGTTGTCTGATTTAACACAGATATAAGTGGGGCGCTGGTGTGCATGTGTTACCTGAGCCCAGTGCTGGAGTGTGTTCTGCTGGTGCCCAGGACATGCATGCATGTGCCAGGGGTGGGTGGGAGAGCATGGAGGATGAACGGAGACTGCTGTGCCAGCCCAGTTGGCACTGCTGATGTGATGCCAGCCCCAAGCAGCTTCGAGAGGCTGGGATGATCCCAGACTCGCAAAGTGGTTGGGGAGGGGAGTGTGAGAAAGACGCAACAGCCATACAGTGGTACCTCGGGTTAAGTACTTAATTCGTTCCGGAGGTCCGTTCTTAACCTGAAACTTTTCTTAACCTGAAGCACCACTTTAGCTAATGGGGTCTCCCACTGCTGCCGCGCCGCCGGAGCTCGATTTCTGTTCTCATCCTGAAGCAAAGTTCTTAACCCGAGGTACTATTTCTGGGTTAGCGAAGTCTGTAACCTGAAGCGTCTATAACCTGAAGCATATGTAACCCGAGGTACCACTGTATTTCGAACCCATCCTCACAAAGTTGCACAGGGCTAGCCAGGTAGCATGAGGAGGACCCTCCATAAAAATGTTCCTGGGGTCATCACCCCAGCAGCTCCCCCCCCCCCTACAGAACAGGGGGTTCCTGTCTTTGATAGTGATTTATGACTTACTTTATGTGGAAAGTGTGTGTGTTTGTTTTTGAACATTTAAAAGTGCAATGTCAGGACTGGTTCAGATGCAGGTTAGCACTCAGGATGCAGAGACAAGCAGAAAAGTTAGCTCTTTATTCAAGAAAACATCATACCAGGTAGCAATGCCGACAAACAGGACTGGCCCCCATGAAACAGTTGCCAGGTCTGAAGGTCTTTGCCTTCTACTTCCCACTAAGTCCTCCTCCCCAGCCAGATGTCTCCCAAGCAGCCTTAAACTACTTTGGGCCGGGGCCACTTACGGTTTTTGTTCTGCTACAAGCAAAGCTTTCTGTGACCTTGGAGACAAGGAGGGAGGGGCGCTTACCGCAGTAGGAAAGGCAAGCTCCATGCATGCTTCTGCAGCCTTTGGCTCCTCCTTCTCTGCTGCATGTCCTGAGTCTGCATTGCTTTCTGCATCTCTCTCACTCAGGCCTGTTGCTTCTTTAGCCTCCAACCATTCTGCCTCCCCTTCATCCTCTGACTTGTCCTCAGTATCCCACCACCACTCTCCAGGCTCTGAGTTTTCCTCCTCTGAGGCTTCCCTAGGGTGTTTCCCAGCTGGTGCCTTCCACTTCTCCTCTTCGTCCACCCAGTCCCTGATATGCAACCAGACTTGCTGCAGAACAACGGACGCCAAGGTTTCTGCATGTAGCAGTGCATAGTTTGGTCTGGCAACAGGACTGAGGTTGCAGTTTGAGAAGACTGACCTTTCTTGCAACCTGAAAGGTATGGGGGATTTTTGACCCAGAATCCCAACCAGCCTCTGTCCTGCAATATAAACAGTTAACTACATTGCAGGATTGAACTGTACTGCAGGTTTGTTGTATATTACTCTCTTAGCCCAATCTGCAGCATGAAGACAAAGGCAATGGATAATATTGCATTGTTGGGGGGGGGGCCTTAATAATTTCCATCAAAATTGTAGGAAAGGTTTAAAACTTACCTCTCACTGTAATCCCCCTTGTGCTGCTCAGCTGACTGGGGAATAGCTGAGAGTATTGAAAAGAGGGTTGGACTGCAGAAAAAGTTAATCTTTATCTGGAGTCCTCCGTTCTTCCTGCTGCTTGGCTGATCAGTTGGAGGGAATGTTGGAGGCCATGTCGGATTAGGCAGTGGGCCAGAAGCCACCTGAAGAGCACAGATTGCACCCTTCTGAACAAGAAACTGAAAACAAAAATGTTTCTTGGCGTTTATACATAGTGACAAGAGAATATACAGTTTGCCCAGAGAATGTACAAGATTCAGCAAATATATAGTATTTGTATCCCCCAAAGTGCTGAGTATTCTGCATAATTGCTGAAGAATGTATAAAATTCATTCAATATATGCCCATTTCCCAAGGCTTGTTGAAGATTATGTGTATTGACCAGGAAATGTGCAATACCCTCTTTATGGAATAATTATGTGCACAGTCTCGATGAGACCTTGCAAAAGTGCATAGTGTCTAGTTGTTCAGCATATCAACCACTCAGTTTACATTCCGTGTGTGTGTGTGTGTGTGTGTGTGTGTGTGTGTGTGTGAATGATAAAGAGGTATAAGGGAAGGGAAGAATCTTGGATTTATCCATTTATTTCAAGAGGCAAATCTTGCTTCTGTCTCAAAAATAGCTTCTTGATCTGAACCAGACAATGAGATGGCTCTCTCAACCTTTTGTATATCTGTGTCTCCCTTCATCCAGCCTCCTTTCCAGGATGCTTCCTCCATTCCATCACCACCACCGTCCCAACAAGTCAGCATCCTGTGCCCCCTGAGCACGCTCTGTCCTCATTTAACATTTGGGGGGATTCTTCCCCTTCAGGGGTTTTTTTCCTTTTAAAAAATTGCAGTTCTGTATACCTTGGGTTTACTCATGGACCACTATGCATTGATGGTGCTGTTTTGGCTGCACAAACATGAGTTGAAGGGGGAAATATTAAATTAACAACTGACCTTGATTTTATTGGCTTTGCTTTCAACTTTAGGCATGATATACTAGGATTTATAGGAGCCTAAATATGCATCCTAGATTTGCTTACTCCAAAACATCCTGCAACTCCCAGTGGGACTTATTCCCAGGTAAATATGCATAGAAGTGCAACCTACATCTGCACTCCTATACCTAATTACTGCACTTGGAAGTATGATCCACTGAATTTACTTCTGAATTGGTATTATGAAGAATTCCTCTTCTGAATAAGAACAAATTCAGTTTATTCCAGAATGCCTCTGGCAGCTTCCTAGCAGAATATGAAACTGCTGCTTTCCCCTGGTACCTGGGACTTAAATCCTAAAGGTTTCTTTTAACTACTATGTATAATCACACCATTGGTAGAGCTATCCTATTTATAGCTGAATTCCATAAGTCTTGCTTTTGTCATGTTGCAATACTAAGGTTTGGATTTCAAAAACTGGAATTTAATTTTGTTTTTTGTAAGAGATGGCAACCCACAACTTGACATAATTCTAGCAGTTTGTAATATTCCTTAAACATCTGAGACATAAAGAATGTTCCTTAGGTATTTAGAACCAAGCATGTTTGTAAGAAGCTTTGCAGAATCAGAACTACTGTTTTTGCTAGCATACGTTAAAAAATGCTTCTGAGATCATTTGAATTTATTTATATGGATACTAAACTTCATAGTGGTCTTTTAGGATTAGGCTCAGGCTTGCTCATGAATCTCAAGTATGCAATCCAACTTCTGTTTCTGTCCCAACCTTCATACAGTGATTGATCCAAAACAAGCATGTTACTTATTAATTGGGACTGCTAAATTAGTTCCCTTCTGCAAGATCTGATAATGAGCACTACCCAAGTGTATAAAAAATAGAGCTGGGACAGATTGCATGTTGAATACTTCATAAAGTTGGTCAAAAGACATGAATTCTTTTACAGCTTCTCTGTCAAGAATTGGTTATATATTAAGTTGTGATGTAGCTCTCTCTTCAGAGGATATGTGCATATAGCCTCTGGTTAATGATTTCTTACATTGGAAATACTTATTTTTTTCCTTGGCAATTGAACATTATCGATTGACTTCCCCACTTTTGGCTTTCTTAATCAGCTCTGCACTATTTTTTTTAATCTAAAAGCCACTTCATACAGCATAAAGTGGAAAGCACTTATATTTAGAAATTAAGAGACTCTTGCATCTGTGTAGATTGTAATATGTGATGGTCCCACATTTATACATATTGGACGCTGGCTGCCAGAGGGGGCTGGTGCACTAGGGCTACTGCGGCACGGTGCACTAGGGCTACTGCGGCACATCCTTCCTAGGGAGAATGGTCAATAATTTTTTTTAAAATCCCTCCAAAGCCACAGATTTTTAAAAATACTTCTATTAGAACTCACAGAAGCTCCACAAACATTTCTGCCAATCAGATCTCTGCAGCATTCAACCAATCCTAATAAAAATGTATAGCTGTCGATCACCTGACATCACCATGATGTCAGATGACCATTTTCCCTCTCTTTTTTTGGAATAATATTTATTAAGTTTTCCATTTTAACAATCCAATAAAAACCACATTAAAAACATTCCACGTGATGACCATTTTTTCCCTTTGCAGTGTGGATTGTACTTGAAAGAAAGATTCCAGTAGGGCTTAAAGCCACTGTCAATCTCTTTTCAGCGAAGATTGGCTTCACTATGAAGATTCAGCTGGACAAGTCTGGTTGCCCAAGAACAACCTGGAGCTTATTTTAAGGCTTGTGCCTTTGCAACTGCAGCTTTACCTCCATACACCTGTAAGAGAAAATTTGGCTCATGATCTGGAGGTTCCCCATGACTGGTTAAACTGAGATTAGCAAGCTCAAACCAGGTTGATATCATGGTATCAAATTATGGTTTGTTCTCACTCCATGAAGTGAGACATCACATAGAACTGTGGTATCTTCAGAACTAAAAGTAGCTCTTGGAGAAGGAGAGAAAGAAGGAGCACATGAGCTCAAGACATACTGTGTCTCTTGCTCATGATGGGAAATCAAGGTGCATTTCTAGACCTATAAAGTGGCCTTTTATTAAACAACACACTGTAGCCACAATGATGAGGAATCCCATGCAGGTGAGTGAATGGCTTAGCAATGGAGGTGATGGCTATCTCCATCCCTTGTCCACCATAGTGCTCCACCAAGTTGAGAAGAATGGGAAGGCTGTCTTTCAGCTCCACCCCTTCTTTCCACCTGTGTTGATAGAATACAAGGAGGTTTTACAAGCCTGCTAAGAGGCTAGTATCCTCAATATCCGTATTGGAGATTGAGGAGGTAGTTCTGTGGTAATGCAGAATAGTACTCTCTTAACTAGTAATGTTATACATATATTTGCAGGCTATGAACTTTTGTGGGCTTATTTACAAGGACGTTATGTACATTGCTGAAACTGAGACTAGATATGTAGAAGCAACTCCTTGAAATAAAATCAGTTTGGTGGTCAGTATCTAGTGTTTGCATTCAGGTTTGTCCATGTTCAGTGCTTCAGAGTCACAAAGATGCTCTCCCTTGGAAAGCTGTCCTTCTGACTCTCTGGAACCCTAATGCCGCCCTTTGAACATGCACACTGAGTTTCATGCTCCTGCACTGGCACAGCAGTCAGTGCTCTGTTTCTGGGGTTTCTGAACATGGCCTTGACCCCTTTCTACTGTCTCTCTTGGTTGGAGCCAGAGGCAGCGTATCAACTCACTGGCTGCCCTATCCTAATCTGTGCCTCTCCCTTTGTGATTTATTGTTAGTGCTGGACTATCAGTAAGGCAGCTCTCTCCCTCTCTTCCTCCTTTTTTTCCTGGAGTTCCTCTCATAAGGACTTTAAAGTGCGCTGTAAGCCAGCATGACTCTTCTTCCCTCTTTCTCTCTTTGCTTGCTCACAGGCTGAGGGCAAGAACTGCCTGGTGGAAACATCTGTATTTATACTGATTAGTATCACCAATCTGCTGCTTTAAAAAGGCGTGTCTATTTAACATACATTTAAGTGCTAATTATCACTGACTGTAATTGCTGCATCTCATTGCCCCACCTTACAGTTTTCTCCTTTATATACCTGCCAACTGATGTTTCACTTCATGCATTTGACAAAGCGAGTCCACGAAAACTTAGGCCACAGTACATTTGTTAGTTTTTAAGGCATCACAAGGCTCTTGGCTGTTTATAGTGGGAAGGCTGAAATCCTGAACCTGTTTACCTGGGGCTCAGCCCATTGAATTCAATAGGTTTTTTAAGAGACCTGTTGTATTGTATTGCCTGTTAGTTACACATGGGATGCCGAGATGTTGTTGTCTGTTGTGAGTTATTTGCCATACATTTGATCTGAATAGATACAATAGTTTCCATTCCTGCTACAGGTGTTAATTAACTTTACATTGTCAATTTGATTGTTTTATCACCTACTACTGCTGTTATAAAGGCCTACTGTGTTTATTTTGCACACACTCAAGCAGTAATTGAATTATCGCTGTCTGTACTACTTTCATTTCATTTCTCTTTGATCTCGCTGCTTACAACTCCTCTTACAACCATGTGAATGTTTATCTGCATCTGAGGATTGCATCTGATGAAGTCAACTCTAGTCCACACAAGTTTATACCATAATAAAATTTGTTAATCTTTAGGGTGTCACCAGAGTTTTTGATATTATTGTTATTTTTGAAGCACTTACTTGCAGATGCTGCAAGTTTTAGCCTTGGTTATGCAGCTATCCTAGATGGGACAGAGACTCCTCATTTTCTTCCATGAAGAAGCACATTGATTGGACCATGGGTGACCAAACTGAATGAATTGGCAGAGGCAGTGGGGATTTGTGACACATTTGTGGCAAGCCTAACTATGGCACTTGGTTGGGCCAGCACTCCTGCCTGTTTTTCCAGCTTTGCACTGCTTGCTGCTGCTTCCCAGATCAGTGGACAGACAACACAAATGTATTGTGGTGGCCTGTAAATAGAACCATTCATTTTCAAGCATTGTAAAGAAATGACAGATCTCTGCCCCAGAGAACTTGCAGTCTAAAAAATAGGAGCAAAGAAGGCGAGAGTGAGTTTACACATAGTCTGTGTAAACACTCCAATTTTGTCTACATTCAGTGAGCTCCCATCGCTGGTTTGGGAAGTGGTATACACACAACGTTAGCCACAATCCATATCTATCCTGTTGTTTCTTATGAAATATTGTGTTTTGTTGTGCTTTCCCCTAAACCAGCTACATGAAAAATTTCATGCTTAAATATTAACTGGAATTGCATAAAGACCACCTTCTAAAGGAAGAAGGTTCAGCAGATAGTGAACTGTTTCAAGTGCTAGTGAGAGAGGAAGACTTTTGATTTCCTCCCATCTTCGCACACTGGTTCATAACTGCATCAACCTTTCTCTCTTTTCTGCCTCCCATCCCATTGTATTTTCATCTTAACTAAGTGACCCAACCCTATTTAGGTTTTTTTTATTTGTTTGTTTATTTTATTGCCACTTAATCATCCCTGTCCCACAAGCTTGTAGTTCTTTTCCCACCCACTTTATTCTCAGAACAACCTTGTGAGATGGAGAGTTAGAAACCTGCCCAAGATTACCCAGTGAGCCTCATGACTGAGTTGAAATTTCACTCAAGGCCTGCCAGCTTCTAGTCAAGCACTTTAATAGCTGCACCACTCTGGCTGGCCCTACCTTTTGCCTTTCTCCTGAGAGAAAATCAGGAGATTTTTATTTGTACCCTGTAAGGCTCTATGATATCCACTCTAAGTTAGGGAAAGCAGAAACAACATACTTAGTATTCTAAATGTGAGTTTGCTATAGATTTATATAACAATATTATGATACTTGCTGTTTCATTTTCAATTTATTTCCTGTGAATTCCCATCACTGAATTTTCCTTCTCACTTCCCCAGCACACAGAGCCAATGTCTTCAGCGATCTATTTGCTATCATACCACCCCCCAGGTTTTTTCTTGGGTACTTACAGCCCATAGACCTGATCAGCATATCATGCTGTTGCATTTTACTGTATAAATTGCCTTTCAGTATTATTTTTATTAAGCCAGATCCTTGGCTTCCTTGTCAGTCTTCTATATTCCTCTGAAGTTCCTAACTTTGGTCAGAAATTGAATGCAAGGTTAGAGTGGTGGAAAGGGCTTCACTCTTTTTTGATATCCCTCAGACTCCAGTTTCTAGAGATATTATAGCCCCTTTGCTCATGACAGTTTGTGGCATTTGCTGATAGATCCTGCTCTAGCAAGAAGCATGCTGTTTCCCTCCCAAGACATCTTTCTGCAATTATTTATTAGATGTTTGGGTTAGGCAGGAGGGCTAGCAGGGTGCTTTGCCCTGCATGAAGCCACCAGAGAGGCGCCATTGAGACTGCCAGCCTCTGTGTGTGTGTGTGTGTGTGTGTGTGTGTGTGTATGCAAATGTGCATGGGGTGAGTGCCAAACTGGGTCTTTGACTCGGGTGAAATAAAGCCTAGTTTCCCTCCTGGGTTAGGATACTACAACAGAGTCTCTTAACAAGAGTCCTTAACAAGGTTGATAAAAGGGCAATCAACCTTGTGTATGTATTATTTACGGTATGTATGCTACTATACTGCGGCCCATGTTTTGTTAGCCCAAAAATAGAAAACGAGCGAGGTCCCAACCAAAGAAGAACAGCAACTTAAGTTGATAGAATTGGCACAACTTGCAGACTTAACATATCGAAGAAGAGAAGAAGAACATATGTTTAAAGAAGATTGGAAAACGTTTATTGAATATATGGGAAATAATTGTGTACAGCTGAAAACGCTGGCAGCATTAAGATAAATTCAACAGTGTAAATAAGTTTTGATGGATGGAATACTGATTGGTATAGTTTTTGTAAAATATGCAGGGATTTACGATATGTAAAATGAACCAGGGAAAGAGAAGAAGGGAAGTCATTGATACCTTAAGGATGTAAAATGAGTATTTTAAATTGTAAAACAGAAAATTTAATAAAAATTATATATATAAGAAAGGTTGCAGGGTTTGGGACTTTCTACTGTATAGAAAAGGCAAGTAGGAGGCATGGAGAAAGTGGATGGAGAAAAGTTTTTCTCCCTCTCATGACACTTGAACCCATGGACATCTGGAGAAGCTGAATGTTGGAAGATTGATAAACAAAAGGACTTCTTCATGCAGTGCATAGTTAAACTGTGGAACTCAATCTCACAGGAGGCAATGATGGCCACCAACCTAGACTGCTTTAAAAGAGGATTAGACACATTCATGGAGAAGGGTATTTATGGCTACCAGGCATGATGGCTATCCTCTGAATTCCAAAGGAATTCCTGCTTGTTGGCTTTTTGTTTCATTTTTATTTATAAAATTTCTCTTCTGTCCTTCATCTGAGGATCACGGGGGTTTACAATACAAGAACACAAATATACATAACATAGTAACCAAACACAGGCAAAAACCCCACCATAGATTGTTTTAATTAGCCAAAGGCCTGGGAGAAGAGGCATGTATTTCCTGGCACCTAAAGATATGTAACAAGAGTGCCGGGTGGCGAGCCTTTCTAACAGGCACCCGGTTGGCCACTGTGAGAACAGGATGAAGGACTAGATGGACCATTGGCCTGATCCAGCAAGCTCTTATGTTTTTAACCCTAAATTAGGCAAATCTTCAAATTTGTCTTCTGGGTTTATATGGGATGATGTCCGTCTAGTTTAATTCGGCTCTGCCCCATCGAGGAGGGGCTCCGATTTTTAGAGCAAAGAGGGAACATCATAGCTCTGGAAAATGGGTGTTCCAGAATGGCATCCTGTTTGGCCTTGAAAAAAGGAATATATTGAAGATTTCCTTGATTCTGCTTAGACATCTCAGACATTGGTTTTTTAGCCTCTTACCCTTGTCAGTTCATCCTAAACAAGCCTTTCTCTCTTCCTCGTTTGAAAGTGGAGATATTGAACAGTATAGTGCCTGAAGTGACACTTCTGAATTACTTTGCCTAATTTTCTGCATGTGTATGTCTAGGAAAAATTCCATAATCTTAATTCAATTACTTTCTGGTTTTGTTTTTAGGTTAACAAAGCCATTATCCTTTGCAGACTGTGTTGGAGATGAGCTACCATGGGGATGGGAAGCCGCATACGATCCTCAGATTGGTGTCTACTATATCGACCACATAAACCGTAAGTGTTTTCTCTAAGTGCTTTATTGATTATATAAGAAGGCTTAGCCAGATTAGACTCTGTTGTTAGACTCTTAACAAGAACTTGAAGAGGAGAGATTTCTTATGAGACAGTCAAAACTCCCCATAGCAATTCTTTTAGTGCTTTTCCTAAGAAAATAAATGAATGTCTACCGCTGCTACTCCCCCCCCCCCACTTCCTTCCTTCCTTTTAAAAAAACTGCTCTTACATCCTTCTGTCTGTCAAGGACACTTAAAACAGGTTCTCAAAATGGAGATCAGAACTGCACAGGATTAACTGTTAACCTTAAAACCTCTGTGCCACTAATTAAAACATTCTGTTTTTCTGTTTATACAAACATAAGGAATAACTCCCCATCTTTGCCAAAACTTAACATTCTAATTGGTCTCTCTGTAAGCCAGAAACACAAAATCCAGAAGATGCTGGAACAATATTCAGTAAATATATTCATAGGAAACTGCATTAAATCCAAATATAACCATATATTCATAATTGCTTTTGTGCTGTGGTTTTCAAACCGAGGGATCCTCAAAGTGAAGGTGAGTCATGGCAGGCAGGCTTCCATGAAAGCCAGCTTGCTCACAGATGTCAGTCTTTCCCTGCATTGTGCAACCACAGGGGAATGCTGGGTGTTTTCTGGGATGCATTCTCATTCGGCTCAGTAGACCTGACTAGCGCCCCATGTAAGCTGTATGTCTGCCCCAGAACTTGCCCCAGAATTCTTTGCCATTGGTAGAAGTTTCTCAGTTAATAAGTTAATGTCCCTCATCCAGACATTAGAAACTGAATTTTGCTACAGTGGTACCTCTAGTTATGAACTTAATTCGTTCCGGAGATCTGTTCTTAACATGAAACTGTTCTTAACTAGAGGCGTGCTTTTGCTAATGGGGCCTCTTGCTGCCGCTGCACCGCCAGCACACGATTTCCGTGCTCATCCTGGGGCAAAGTTCTCAACTCGAGGTAACTCTTCCAGGTTAGCGGAGTTTGTAACCTGAAGTGTTTGTAACCTGAGGCATTTGTAACTCGAGGTACCACTGTACTTCTGACAGTATGGGTGATGTAAAAACCTCAGAAGTAGCTGATCTAATGACACACAAATGGTCCCAAAATTATTAGTTGGGAGTTGCATGTGGGCTGTACAGAGTGACGTTCCATTGCACAAGCAGAACTTCACAAACATAGCATTGGATACAACCCATTGCAATTGCTTACTACTTTTCATTTAAGAATTTCTGTCATCTGTGCTGCTGAGATGTTACTTGTTAAAAAGCAGTGAAGAGCTTAATCTTCTTGGAACTGTCTGAGCTTTGTGTAGCTTGAGATTTAAAAAATTGTTTTTAATAACAATAAAACCAATTTTGGAAGAATAGCCATAGCACAAAAAGGAAAGGAAAAGCCTGAGTACTTCATGTACTACATTGGTGTACTCTCAGCCTTGCCACAGAGAGAACAAAGTAACATCCTTCATGTTTGTATACCGTAACCTGTGAAAGAGCTTGTGCATGTATGCTAATAGGGTTTCCCCATGTTATGATGATCACATGTTGCAGGAACATGTGGAGTCTACTGGCATTATCCCTATTCTCCACCCATATACATATTTACTCTAAACCAATGTAGTGTGTATAGCATTGTAGTGACATTTTATCACAATAGTAGGGTCTTGCTAACGAATATTCATATCAAAATAAAACCAGGCTCCAAGGGACTGCAGCAATTCTTGTCTCTTTAAAACAGAGCACCAGCAGAAAAGGGGTTATCACTTGGGTAAGATACGATTAAAACATTTCTATTCTAATTGACCCTGATAAATATTAAAAGGTGGCTTACTGAAGTCATAATGGTCCATCTAAAGAGCATGCTGTGAAGAAAGGAGAGCCATGGACCAGCTATTGGTTATTATTATCCTAGATTATAACTGGACATGGCTTGTCTGAGAAATAAGATTAAAACTGCATTAAAATCAGAGGCCATAAAGTACTATGTTTTGTAGTGTGCTAAAAATCTTTACAGGGCTAAGATCCATACTTGAGGCTTCAAGGATGAAGAAACAAACAAGATATGAACTATGCCTATAGCAAACCTGAGACAGCTTGTTTGGAATTTGTTTACACGGCGGGTTTTTACTGGGCATGCAGCACTGGAATGCAACAAAATACACATATTTGTAATGAAATGCCCCTTCTCCTGCTGTGGGCTTTAAAATGTGTGTAGGGGTGAGGTTTTTGAGGGGGTGTTTTTGTAAATGTGTTTTATGGAAGGTGGTGGAATGGGTGTACTTTTGTTTTGCTGAACTGGTTTTACCTCATTGTTTGAGACTGAGGTTTCAGGTACTTAATGCTCTC
This sequence comes from Podarcis liolepis, assembly GCF_965112155.1. Lineage (NCBI taxonomy): Eukaryota > Metazoa > Chordata > Lepidosauria > Squamata > Lacertidae > Podarcis > Podarcis liolepis. The sequence goes on from NC_139564.1 coordinate 50,431,516, forward strand.
TTAGTGGTATATTAATCCATGTTGACGGAGCAATTTTGGTGAAACTTTTCTGGAGCGCAGTAGACATCAGGTATGTGGGGTATTGGAGTGGGTGTTCTGAAGAGAGCATTCTTTGTTTGAGTTACTGGATGGTAAACTGCCTGTGATAAGGGTCAGAGGCAGGTCATTTGTCTTACATGCTAAAGTTGAGATTATAGCTTTAATTCTCCTGCCTGGAATGCAACGGTCTGATAATTGCTAACTGCAGCACACAGGAGTTTACCAAAAGTTTCATTAACTTTTAGCTGTAGAAATGGCAGTTTGGGGAGGCATTTGTATACATTATCAGTTGTGCAGAAATGTAGATGATGTATTAACAGCTGCACCACTTGCGTTACTGTTAGTCTTTGTACCGTTGGAAGCAACATATCTCCCCTTTTTCCGCCCCTGAGCATTTTGCTTTTTAAAAGAAATGGATGCCAAACTATGCTGGCTATTTATTGTAGGTAGGAGGATAATGTTGCATCCCAAGCCTTTTCATGTAGCCTGAATTCTTTTGAAACAGCTGGCATGGTGTAGTGGCCAAGACTGAGAGCTGTCAACCATGGTGTTCCTGGTTCTAGGATTGTCCTTTCCAAGAATTCATGAGGAGGCCTTAGTTAAGGCACTGCTTTCTCAGCCTCTGTTCTCTTCAGAAAGATGAGGATGATAATAGTCACTTACCTTACATGGTGGTGGATTATGGGATGAATGTTCAAATATGCCAACCAAAGCCCCACATAAATGTTAAGTATTATTGTTGAAACCGTAAGAATCCCCAGCAGTGATTTCCATCCCTTAGCCATTCTGAAGAATTGACTTTCAGTATGTGATGACTGTTGGGCTTGATTTACTACCTCCTTTTTTTCATTTTGGTATGGTTTCAGTGTTGCAGTTCAATAAATCAAAGTTGCATATCAGCAGCACTGCTTGGATAAGTTCCCAATTTGTATTGTAGGCTCAGGATCAGAAAGCAAAAACAGTTAAGAAGAATCCCTTGTTTAGTTTAGTCTTTAGCTTGCTCAAAATATATTTAAGTTCACCTAACTCATGTATGCAATTTTCTTTTTGAAAGGGTACCTCAGGGCTTTTCACATAATTTCAGAATTACAACACTAGTACAAAATAAGGGCAGCATGTCTACCAATAGTAGCTTTATGTAGGCTATTGACAGAGAAATCGTGGGTATATGTGTAAGGTAAATATATATATTCAGAAACTTGTGAGAGAGGTGGCACAGTCACTGTCACAACCCACTATTGATTAGTTATTGTTTGTGCACAACTTCTGGTTCTATAGTTGAGTTACTATATACAAGAGGGGCTTTGGTAAGCTGTCTGCACAATCAGAACTTACGTGGCCTGTTCTAGCCAGGCAAGGAGATTGTACTGGAAAAATATGGAGCAAGGAAATGCAAGACTAAGGAAGGGCTACCTCCTGGAGTTGTCGCTCTGTTGCATCAATGCTCAGCAGCCAAAGACTCAGGGCTTTCCCACCCCCAACCAGAATTCGCCAAAACTCAGTTCCAGCACCTCTCAGGTGGGCACCATTGCCATTATAAGAGAACAAGGGTGCTAGAGGGCTCTCTGGGACCATGTTCCTCCTCCTCTGTACAGGAGATCTCATTGGGGCTCAGTTCTGAGTCTGGATTCTGATGCTTAAGCAGGAGAAGAGAAAACAGAATCTAATGCTACAGTCACACACACACAAAAACGAGTTGAACCAAACCTCAATATATATCTAAGCAAACTAGTACTGTTGCCCATATAACATCTGTACAGTTTCCCCCTCAAAAGACTAACACTAGGTTTGATTGCTGAAAGAACAAGTAATCCTCTTTTTTCTGCACAGGACAGGTACAATTACAACTAGAAAAAACACAGCATTATCCTCAAATGTCTTGGGAAAAGACACCTTCTTATAACAGCTTGACTTGTAAGTTGCTAGAAATCCTCTCCACTTCTCACAAGCCACAGTGTTGGAATTAATGTTTAACCAAGTCAAAATATTTTGCAGGAGCCTGAAGCTGCTAACCGATGTAAGCATCTCACCCATCATGATCTGAAAAGAGTTGTGTAATATGATGTATCATTTGTGGCCATTTCAGCAACATGTTCACATGTTTTATCCTCCCCCACCCCCCGTGTTGCTACTTTTATGTTTCTGGCAGGATTTCCATCCTGTGCCAAATGCATGGAGGCAGATGATGGATTTAAATAGCGCGCGCACACACACACACCCCCCCCTCGGCTTGAGATTTCAACATATAAATGGTTATTTTTCTAAAACATCTACTAACTTCAAATGAAAATTCTGATGTCTGATGACTCTCACTATGATGCAGACTTCATGACCCTTTATCACAATATGGCAATTTGTATGTTGTTTTTTTGTAAAGCGTTTGTGTCCATTGTTGTTGTTGACTTCCTGCTGCTTATGAATGGTTCCCCTGTAAGGTTCTCAAAGGTTATAGACCGAACAAATGTCTTGTGTCTTGCTCTGAATCAACGGCACAAACTGTCCTTTAGTACCCAGAGAAGTACCTGGTGAAGTATACTGGCAAGTGAGAGGATTATTTGCTCCTGGGCCCTTTTCTGTACAAGTCCTGGCAGGATTGGGATTGGAGATCCCAGTAAGTAGCACTGGAACAGGAAGTGTTTGCCTGGAAGCATTTATGTCAGGCAATGCCCGTTCCCACCAACTTTGAGTGCCAGAAGAGGCGCTGGGATGGATCCTTAGCCGACATGGCCAGGGGGTGCTCCCCACTGCTCTGTAGTCATGTATCCCCTTAAGGGAGGCTACGGGGTGCCTCATGTCCAGATACCCAGCTCAGGGGACCATTGCACCCCTGTTATGGTGATCTTGGTGGGTCACCCAGATGTGATGCGTGTTGCAGGGTGACCCTTTACCTTGGTCAACTCTGTTTAAACATCAACCTGCACACGGGCTTGTTGATTTCAGGATACATACCCAATGCCTACATCAAACCATCTAACATCTGCAATGAATGAAAGTTACGGACTTATTTCATTCCAACACTGTTGTCCTGTGCCTTTTGTTGTATGGTTGTATGTCCTTTGCACCTGGGACTGCAATGGGGAATCAACGCACTGCCTGAGATGGAAGGGAAGATGCAGTCATGGTGAAGTCAAGAAGGATAATACTATTACTTTCCCTTCTACTTTTTGAAGCTTTAAGAAGCACCAGTGTGCTCACCAGCTAGCTTCTGATTGAAGTTTTGGCAGATTGCCTCTTTGTTTCACGGTTTGACATATGGACCTTGGATAATTTAATGCTTTAGTATGGAAATGTCTGAGCTCCAAAAGTGACCTGCTTTCTCTTAGCTTCTTCCGTGTTGTCATTCAGCTGTAGGTTAATGACTCCTTTATATAGGGTGCAGATACACTCGCCCCATTGGAATTGATTGGGATCAATCAGTTTGTGGGAAGGACACCTGTATACACCTAGCTTTCAAGAGATGCCACCTTCACCACTCAGCTAACCAGTAGAGCAGAAATGACATATCTGCAGGAATTCAGTGGGTAAGGCTTGGTGAAGTCTTGACCCCCCCCCCCCATGGTAACATTTTTAGTTAAACAAGTTACCTTCCATGGATCTCACCTAGCAATGCCAACACTAGAATACAGCAGGAAGCTTGATAAATTTAGAAATTCTAGTTTTGCATGCTATTGTTGGTAAAGAAGGTAAGTAACAGATTGTTAGCCAGTTTCATGGCTGGGTGTTTAATTATGTTGACCTAGTCTTCGCAGTGTGAATTGTGCACTAATGACTTGCAGTCAAAAAACATGTTGTAGAAAAGATGCATGGCTCCAATTTTTAGGGTTGATGGAAGCATGCCATACTTTATGAAGTGTTGATTAGGTGGTTAATCACGCTAGCAATTAATGCATTAAATCTACGTTGATTGGACTGGGGTTCAGTCCCCCTTTTTGCTTTTTAGGTTTTGTTTTACATTTGACATTTCAATTCTATGATGGTAATACACTTTAAGTAGGGAGAAACATAAGTAAAGCTTCTTCAGTAGATGTTTTGAAAGGAAACCCATGAAAAATAAAAGTACCTGGTGTTTTACGGACTATTTAATTTTACATTAAATGTATGGCAGTTGGGTTTGATTTCATTTTTCTTAAAGAACAGCTTCAAACGGGGGGGGGCTGGGGCTGGGTTATGTTAGCACTAAAATACTGTTTTTTTCAAACGCAGCATGCTCTTTCTGCAAATCTGCACACTCTGCCTTGGGAATAAGCCCCATTAATTACAATGTCCCTTCTGTAGGATTCTGCTCTGTCCCTTTAACCCTTTCCTTTTCCAAATAGCATTGCCTTTACAGTGGAACCTCTACTCAAGACCACAATCCATTCCGGAGGCCCGTCCTTATGGCGAAACAGGTTGCTGGTAGAAGTGCCATTGTGCGCAGGCGCATTTGGCGGCAGCCCGCTTCTGCACAGGCGCATTGGGCAGCAGCCCACTTCTGTGCATGTGCAGACGGCGGCGGCCGCTTCTGCACATGGGCGAATCGCGGCAAACCCAGTGTTTACTTCTGGGTTTCCCATGGCCGTGACTTGGAACGGGCCTAAGTAGAGTGGGATGTAAGTAGAGGTTCTACTGTAGCTTGATTTGTTTTCCCTCCCTAAGTTATAGCTGGGGTAGGGGGATCAGGATTGGGACTTCAGCAAGGAGGGAGGGGATATTTAATGCTTTCCTCTCCCACCATGGTTCTGATGACCATTCCTTTCCCGACATTTGGGGCTGTTGAAAAGGGACTGTCCACCTGGCTACAGAATGTCGTTTTGGATTTCACAGGTCTGGTAGCAGAGTTGCTTTTCCATTTGCAGCTTGAAGCTGAACAGTGACAGTTGGGTGCTTTTAAATTCCTCATTTCTTCAAGCATCCCAAGGATTTAAACGTGATTCACTGTATTTCAGTTTCTTTTCTGATAGTCTCAGGAACTGTAAGGCAGAGGACCTAATTTTCCAACAAAGTCATACCGACAAAAGGTACATATGACAATGTGTGACAACAGAGGTACAGTCTCTTATATTACAGTGTTGTGCTTGTCTCAAGAAAGATGGGAAACTGTGTTGTCTACAAGCTATTTAGTCAGAGGAAGAGAAAACTCTGGTCCCTCACTGCTTTCTTTAAGTGCATAAAATTTTTATTTGAGCCAGCAGCTTAGAAGAGCAAATGGGTCCAAAGATTTGAGTTCTTTTTTTCCTCCCTCAGCACAAGAAATTGACAACCTAGCCTGAAATTACTTGCTGTTCTCCACTATGGAAGAACAAGAATACAAATGTTCATGATCCCCAGAAACACCATATGCCTTACACAAAAGGACAGTTAACTCAAAGAATAGAGATCAATTCCATGGTATGACATTTCAATCAAGCCTGACAGAGTCAAGAGAAATGCTCTTTTGTTATGGAATTACAATTGCACTGAAATTTATACAGGTAGATTGCAGCGCAGACCAGAGCTTCATATCTGCATGCAGAATGCTCTCTGAGTAAATATGTTTTTATTGGGAATAAATGGTGTTTATGAATCAAATTTATGGGCTCATATTTAACTGGTGCTCTGAACATTATTTTTACGGCAAAATATGCTATTTTGCTGTCATCATTTGTCCCAGTATGTTCCAAGTAACAGCAGTTCTGAAACAGCATATGCGTACTGCTCCCTTCTGCTCTGCTACCAAAGGCAAGCTTGAATTATGTCTGACTTATTCCAATTGCTCTTATTTGAGGGAAGCAAGGTTGCAGCAAATATTCTGCAGATGCTTGCTGTGTGGTGTATCCAGCTTTGGCTTTGCTACCTTGAAGGGGAAAGGTAACCTTTTTCTTTAATGCAAGCAGGACTGGCTTTCGTCCCGCTGCTTCGTGGATGTAAAAGTACACTGCCCTGCTGTTAGGAATAGATGGCCTGTGAAACCTCCAGTAGGCTGAAATTCACCCACGTAGCCTTAATTTATATACCCGTTTGCCACTTGTCAGACAGTGAACCTTTTCATGCTATTTCTTGTAACAGCCATAGAGTGGAAGCCATCTTTAGAAAACTTAGGGTTTGGAAATCATTATTCGAAAGGATCTTAATTTTTCCTAAACCTGGAACGTTTCAGAAACAATATCACCAGCTTTTCAGGACTGAGACGATCACAACTGATTTTGTTTTCATATTCAGAAACAAAAATTGTGGCCACATGAGGTTTCATAAAGGCGAAAATAAATAAAATTGCTTGATTTGTGAGACTGTAAGTGCTAAAAAACGCACACCCTGCATTGAAACAGCTTTGTCCTTGTCCTACAGTCACAAGGACAGCATTGCTGTGGGCCACATTTTAGGACTCTGCAGGCTACTCCTTTAGTTTGGGCCACACATTGAGCAATCCTGACTTAAACCTACTGAGCAATTACCTGAAATGTGTTCGCAGATATGGCTTTTCTCTCTTGTGAGATTATTTTCCATTACGACTAGTGCTGCTCTCTTAAAGTACAACCGCAATCATTACATTCATCCCCCAAAGCCCAACAGAACTGCCTTTATCCTGTTTGATTGTAGAATCATTATGAAATCCCATTTGATGCTTTGGGTTTGCTTTCATGATCACTTCCCCTTAACCACCCCAATAATTGTTATTTTTGCATAGGTTAGTGTGTATGCCAAAAAAAAAAAAAGGCACACACAAAAGCAGTAGGAAAAAAGGCTCTTTCTGTCTCAACTAGAATTTCTCCAGAGTTTTTTCTGCCTCATGATGCCCAAGGGAAAGACTTGCTCCTGGCTCCTGGCTCTGAGATTTAAGGATGTATGCTGGTGCCCATAGGGATGATCTCCCCCTTTCTCTGTGAAAGGAGGAAAAAAGGTGCATTTTGAAGACAAGGGCAATGGAGGGAACATCTCCTGTGCTCTGTCTTTGCTTGGGAAACACCTCTTTATTTCTGCTTGCCTTGACTGCATGTGGCTTTTGCCAGCTTCTCTGCTTTATATAAAAAATATTTGTATGGGGTGTTAGGGGAGGGGTCGTGCCTCTGGTGGGAGACACATTGTGCTCCTTCTGGGGTAGTTTGTCCCCACCCTGCACTGAGCTTTCACCTGTGGCTCCTAAAAGCTGTCAGCATGTGACAATGGCCACACCCCAGTGAACAGCTTTGACTACCCAGCTAAACCAGGTGACAGTATACAATGGATCTCAAACCCTCAATGAATTAGGGACTTTCCCTGCACGTGAAGACAGGCTGCACCGGATTGAGTGGATGAGACAAGTAGTGGGTCAAATGGTCAAGAAGGCAATTTCTGCGTTTGCTGTAGAGGGAAGTGAGGGTCAGATGGGGCTCATCAACCTGGGGAGGTAGCCCATCTAGAAGGAAAACTCTGATCCTAAACCTCCATTGCCTTGCGAGAGATCTTTGGGAGAAGAGAAGGCAAAGGAGTAAACCCTACAGAAACCCAGAGTGGAATCCCTGAGATGGTTGGATGGTGCCTTGTACAACTTCTTTCAGCAATTCCTGCAGCCAGGTTGGTGCCAAATGTATTGCTCTGGTTTCCTTTGGAGCAGATCAGCAAGGCTGAGAGGGAGGTCATCACCTGAGCAGCCCAGGACCTCCATGCACACAGCCCAGGGAGGTCACTTGGATGCTGCTAACAACAGCAGTTTGACTTCACCCCTGGAGGCTCACATCACTGTCCCTTGAGACCAACAGATGCCAAAAAATTATTTGGATGGGGAGAAGCATCCTATTAAGCGTATGAGAAATCAGCGGTATATAAAGTTGTCACCTCTTATTTTCCTTCCATATGCTTGTGTAAAAACAAATACTATCTATCTCTAGTCTTGTTTTGAGTATATTTGGCAAAACTTTCCATAGAAATGTACCTACATAAACTGTATTTGAGTTTAAGGGGGCGCATGGGAAGCATTCTGATTCCTTTTTTTTTTTTTTAAAGAGCTACTTCCTCATTTACTTGCCTCTTGAATTCACATCAAAGTGTAGCAGTAGGAAGATTAAATGTGTAGGACTATTGAGCATTATTGGCAATTGAGACCACCAGGGACCTTCTTCTGCTGCAGCAGAAGCTAACCAAACATATGTTTAAAGTCTATTGTGGTGCATTGGAGTTCCTGTTTGCACTGGATAATTTAAGTAGGCAAAAGTAGAGAAAGTGTCTTAGAGAAGTATATGTAACTAACGTTAGAGCTAGGAGAAGCACTTGAACCTAAATCAGTATCTTGGATTAATGTTTTCCTAGAGAGCTTTGAAGATGTAAAGTACTGTTTAAGACTATAGCATCTTTCATCAACATAAATTGAACTCATTGACCTGAGATCTTCTTAAAACCTGAATCTTTATCTTTAGCCTTAAAGGTTTAAACATTCTTTTCTGCCTTTTATATAGGAGAACAGCAGGCTGAAAGTAGTAAAGAACATAGAGCATAACATACATGTTGCATGTAAAAATTGCTTTTTCTCTTAAACTTCTTCAGTCCTAAGATACTTTGGAAGTAATCTCAGTTCTTAACATGTTTTATACCCAAATATCTGTGGGACAAAAATGTTATTAGATCCATCAGTTGTATTCAGTGTTAGTCCTTCTCAGGGTAGAGCTATCAAAATTAACTGACTTTCATTATTTTCTTTGGGTCTACTCTGACCCATTGTATTGCTTGAGTATGTATGTCTTGCTTGGGTCTGGTGAAAAATGGGTAGATAATGCAGAGGTTCAAAATGTGATTCAGTAAAGATGTCACTTAAAACTAGCAAGGTAGTAGAACAAAGCTTTTTAAACAAGTCCTTTGGACATCACTAATTTGAATGTGGCTAAGATTGACCAGTTTTATTTTACTAAATAAAAGCTTTTACAACTGCATTTCTCCAGAAACCACACAGATAGAAGATCCAAGAAAACAATGGAGGCAAGAACAAGAGAAAATGCTGAAAGATTATCTTACAGTAGCACAAGATGCACTCAGCACTCAGAAAGAACTGTACCATGTGAAAGAACAGAGACTAGCACTTGCTTTGGATGAATATGTGAGGCTGAATGATGCTTACAAGGAGAAATCAAGTTCTCATACAAGCTGTACGTATCTTAGAAATACGGTATTTGTATTCATTCATTCATTTGTTGCTGTAATAGTAGTAGTAGTAGTAGTAGTAGTAAATTTGTACCCCGCCCATCTGACTGGGTTGCCCCAGCCACTCTGGGTGGCTTCCAGCATATATGAAAACATAGTAAAACATTGAACTTTAAAAAGCTTCCCTGTACAGGGCTGCCTTCAGCTGTCTTCTAAAAGTTCCTTGACATCTGATGGGAGGGCATTCCACAGGGCCACTACCGAGAAGGCCCTCTGCCTGGTTCCCTGTAGCTTTACCTCTCGCAGTGTGGGAACCACCAGAAGGCCCTTTGTGCTGTATCTCAATGTCCGTGCTGAACGATGGGGTTTGAGATGCTTCTTCAGGTATACAGGGCTAAGATCATTCAGGGCAGGGGTGTCAAACTCAAATTCATCGGGGGCCGCATCAGCAGTTTGATCACCCTCAAAGGGCTGATTGTATCTGTAGGACTTACAGTACAGGAGAGAAGGGTTCAGGCAGCCGTTGGATCTGTCACATCACACGATTGCATGCGCTCAATATAAAAACAAGTGGAGGCTTCCTGATTGCATGTAAAGTGGAGGTTTCCTGTGTAGAACGTCCGGCGCCGCTAGAGGGCAGACGTTCTCTGGCTTGTAGGCTGCCGCGCATGCACTGAAGAGGCGGCTTTCTTGTGTAAAAAAAAAAGCGAGAATAAAAGGTGAAGGCTGGCGGCTGGCGGCAGCTACACGGGCCACATGACGAGGTCTGGCGGGCCGGATTCGGCCCGCGGGCCTTGTGTTTGACACCCGTGATTTAGGGCTTTAAAGATCAGCACCAGCACTTTGAATTGTGCTCGGAAACGTACTGGGAGCCAATGTTGGTCTTTCAGGACCCATGTTATATGGTCTTGGCAGTTCCTCCCACTCGCCAATCTAGCTGCCACATTCTGGATTAGTTGTAGTTTCTGAGTCACCTTCAAAGGTAGCCCCACATAGAGCGCATTGCAGTAGTCCAAGCGGGAGATAACCAGCGCATGTACCACTCTGGTGAGACAGTACGCAGACAGGTAGGGTCTCAGCTGCGTACCAAATGGAGCCGGTAGACAGCTGCGCTAGATACAGAATTAACTTGTGACTCCATGGACAGCTGTGAGTCCAAAATGACTCCCAGGTTGGGTAGCTGTTCCTTCAGGGGCTCAGTTACCCCATTCAGGACTAGGGAGTTCCCCATACCTGCCCGTCCTCTGTCCCACAGAAACAATACTTCTGTCTTGTTGGGATTCAACCACAATCTGTTAGCTGCCATCCATCCTCCAACCACCTCCAAACTAGTGATGGATGAAACTGTCAGTTTTGATTCCTCTCAGTTCCTTATTTTCCCAGCCATTTTCACATCAGTTTGCTATATATATAAAAAGTCACTACAAAAATTATATGTATATGTACATTTTCGTGCACTTTTCTCCTAGCATACACATTTTTGAATGAAATTCTGTTTGATGTGCCATTTGCAAGCAATTTCCCTTAATATCGTACATTTTTGTACACATATTTTGAGTGGCAAACTACATTGCAAGATTCAGACAGGTGCAAATTCTGAAGGATAGTTCCGTTTTATTTTGCATCCTGGTTCAGGAAGTGCAAATTAGGTAGTTTCCTGTTAAAATGCAATGTGAATGAATTTTTCCTCCATCCCTATTATGGTTGTGTCAAAATGAATTTTAATCTTGAGCCAGTTTTAAACACCCCCAAAAAGGCCAGTTGCTTGTTCATTTGTGTAACCTTCACTCGTGTATCATCTTCTAATAATTTTATGGTGCTCTTCAGTTGATAGAAAGAAAATGTATTTGAATATTTGTTGTTCTCGTGCTGAAGCTTTGGCTGTAATGCAGCAATGTGATGCAATTAAACAATGAGCCATTTCTTAGCTGGTTAAATATATTTTCCATTTTCTTTAAATTTTCCTAATAAGTATTTTCAAGCTCCTCTTCCAGCACTAAGTATGACCCTGATATTCTGAAGGCGGAAATCTCCACTACAAGATTAAGGGTAAGAATGCTTAATTTGAGATCTATGGGGAAATGTGTGTCATCTGTGGTGTTTCTTGTTAGACATTTGCCATCCAGGCACTGAAATCCCCAAGTATCCAAATGAAATGTTTGCTGGGTTTTTTGTGGCATGCACATACGAACACATATTTGGGGGGGGGGGACATTGGCAGTTCTATTAATACGAATACCACTTGGCAGTTCCAATAATATGAATTGTACTTGGTTTAGGGTATGTTCATGCTTGTTGGTGGTTTATAGAGGTGTGTTGTAACAGAAAATAAAGTTGTTGTTGTTTTTAAATGCAGTACATATTGTAGCATGTGTAGATTGACTTCCAGATGGAAACTTCTTGGTTTCTGAGTTAGTGTAGTGTAGACACACACACACACACACACACACACACACACACACACACAAAGTGGCCTTTGGGGATCCTCTCCCGCTTGCATGTTTACTCTCTGTTTCATTCTCTCTCTCCAAGCTATGTCAGTAGGTGCTATGTTTCTTGAATGAGAACAGGTGGCATGCGCACACATCCAGTGACAAATTAACTTAAGCAAGTAAATGTTAAATTCAACTTTAATTACTATAATGAGGCTATCCAAATAAAGAGGTGTCTTAATCTGGCATGTCTCTTGCATTAGTTGCTTGTTCAGGAACATCAAGAGGAAGATAGAATTCCTTTGTGTTCAACAAATACTAACAAGGGCTTATTTATATGTGATAGGCAAGGCTGGTAGTGTTGAAACCAGCTATGTCTGCTAGCAGGGTATCTTGAACACTGACACACATGCTGCACTCTTTTTCAGAGCAGTTAGTCCTTTTGTGAACAGTTTTTTCACACCATATTAGTAAGCATTAGCATATCCAAGAGTGGAAATTGCCTGTTACTCCTGTAGAAGCTAACGGATTTATATAGTGTGCCAAAACTAATAAGGGCTAACAAGTCTAGAGATAGGACACAACATTCAAGCATTACACACATGTGAGGCAACCCCCAGAGGTATTGTGTCATGTGGTTGTAACGTCCAGTCCCTCAACTAACCAAGAATGAATGCCTGGGGGGACACCAATTGCTGATCCAAACCATGTGTTCCATTGTCTTAAACAAATGGCTCACTAATTTGTTTTTCATCCAAGGTTAAAAAGCTGAAGAGGGAACTCTTGCAGATGAAGCAAGAATTACTGTATAAGGAGCAAGGCTATGAAACATTGCAACAGTGAGTATGAAATGATTGAAATTGACTTAAATAATTCAGTCCGCTGGTTAGGACCAAATCAAATAGAATCATTGCATCCGTTTACTGAGAGAAGCTTTGGAATAAGAAAACAGCTGAGATAAATCTATTGCCTACCGGCAATGGGAGAACCTAGCCACTGTTTTAAAATGTTTTTGTTTTGAAAAATTAACTTCAAAAAAGTCAGGGGGAGTGCAAAGCTGATTCAAGGCTTTAAAAAGCATCACTGAATGATTCCATCTGCCACTTGCGGGATGCAGAAGAGCAAAGAATCAGCTGGAAAAGAGAGAGGAGAGCAGCAGTGTTTCATTTTCCTGCCTCATCAGCCACTAAAGTGGGATTAGGCTTTTACTGCATCCTTACCTGTCATGGAGAAAGACATGCTGTAGTGAAGAGGTTGAAGCACAAGAAAGCTGCTGTAGCTTGAAATGCCGCAAGCTGGAAAGATCTCAGGACCTTTTTCTTTTGCATTTCTTTTGCATTTCCAAATGCAAATTCTCCCCATGCTGTGTAAAGTGTTGATGGGCATAATACAAGTATCTACAGTGATACCATGGTTCTCAAGCGTAATCCGTTCCGGAAGTCCGTTCGACTTCCGAAACGTTCGAAAACCAAGGCGCGGCTTCTGATTGGCGCAGGTGCCCCAGAAACAATAGCCAACAACCGCATCGGACATTCAGCTTCTGAAAAACATTTGAAAACTGGAACACTTACTTCCTGGTTTTTGGCATTTGGGAGCCAATTTGTTCGTCAACTAAGCCGTTCGAGAACCTAGGTACCACTGTACTTGAAGACCACCGCTCCTCTGGAAAGGAAAAGGCAGCAGTCTAAATAGGCTGCGGGGCAAAATAAAATTAATAATGATAAATAATGATAATTATAATAGGTACTAAATTTATAGGAACATAAGAAGCTGCCTTATGCTGAGTCAGACCGTTGGTCCATCTAGCTCAATATTATGGATGCTGACTAGCAGTGGTTCTTCAGGATTCGAGATGGGAAACATTCCCAGTCCAACTTGAAAATGCCAGGGATTGAAGCTGAGGCCTTCTGCACGCAAAGCAGATGTTCTACCACTGAGCTATAGACCTTCTTCAAGGAACTTAGGGTTAGAATTTACAACACACCCTTAAATGTGTTTACTTGGAATTAAGTTGAACCACTTTCTAGTAGGTATGTTTGGGATTGCAACCAATGAGCCAGGGAATTCCTAGTCTGTCTGTTGCTGAGCTTTTGATTAAACTTTACAACTGGTTGAGACTTTAGATATCTTTGTGTTGTGGTAGTTAAGGTGCTAGAAAGACATACCACATTTCACCCATATGTTGGAAGACTGAATAGAATAGAAGAAAAGTTTGCACGCAATTTACAGTAGTAATAATTTTGAATACAAGTAAAAGATGTTGGGAGGGAATGAAGAGGTACATATTTAACCATAATTTAGCTATCCCTTAAAACATAGGGGTTGTTTTTTTTGCGGTCGGGGGCCTATATCCAAAGCTTGGAAACTTCTGCTACTATCCCAAGATTAAAGCTTAGCCAAACATGCTGGTTTTATTACATTACTGTAACAATGAAGTATTGTTTTAAAGCAACTTGCTTGCAAGCAATTTTGATAGGAATCTAAAACATGTTTGGGAAACTTTCAGCAGCATACCACAAGCAAACAATGGACATTTGTTGGAAAAATTCAGACAGCCACTTTGGGAGGTCAGAATATCTTGTGTGCTGGAGAGCCATTTTATTCATTTTTGCCATATATGTGATGATATGGCAGCTCCAGCTTAAAATGTGAGACACCACACTCCATAGCAGCAGACATTCAGCATGCAACAAAACCACAGTCAGTTTCACTTGTTTTGGGGTTTCTTTACCATAGCTGGGTAAAGATAGTAAAATCAAACAAGATTAGGGACTATATGTTCACTATCCATGGCAGTTATGCATGTTTAAATTGGATCCTGATGTGGTCTTTGGCTGAACTAATTGTTTAGCATTGCAAGTCTTGGGCTTGAGTGCCTTTCCTTCTGAGTGGCCACAAGGAAGGCATGGGAAGATTTCAATTCCATTTTCAACAAGCCACAGTGTGTTGGGTCTGAACTCAGAACTATGGTTAATCTAAACTGTGGTTTAGGACAGGGCTGGGAAACCTGTGGCCTTCCAGATGTTGGAACCCAACTACTACCAACCCCAGACAGCATGGAGAAGGGTCCAGGGAAGATGAGAGCTGTAATCCAGCAACATCTGGAGCAGAGGCAGTTTTGTTGTTGTTTAGTCGTGTCTGACTCTTCGTGACCCCATGGACCAGAGCACGCCAGGCACTCCTGTCTTCCACTGCCTCCCGCAGTTTGGTCAGACTCATGTTTGTAGCTTCGAGAACACTGTCCAACCATCTCGTCCTCTGTCATCCCCTTCTCCTTGTGCCCTCAATCTTTCCCAACATCAGGGTCTTTTCCAGGGAGTCTTCTCTTCTCATGAGGTGGCCAAAGTATTGGAGCCTCAACTTCACAATTTGTCCTTCCAGCGATCACTCAGGGCTAATTTCCTTAAGAATGGATGCATTTGATCTTCATGCAGTCCATGTGACTCTCAAGAGTCTCCTCCAGCACCATAATTCAAAAGCATCAATTCTTTGGCGATCAGCCTTCTTGATGGTCCAGCTCTCACTTCCATACATCACTACCGGGAAAACCATGGCTTTAACTATACGGACCTTTGTTGCTAAGGTGATGTCTCTGCTTTTTAAGATACTGGAGGCAGTTTTAGAGTGGTGCAACTGGTGTGGCAGCACTGGGTGCTGTGCTGCAGGGGACGCCACAACAAGGCTGTAGAACAGAGTGCGAGAGGCAAGGGGTACCAAATTTTTGTGTCACACAGGGCACTGCTGAACTATGAGATCCCAAAGTCCACCACAGACTGGAGAATCACAGGTTCCCCATC
Organism: Podarcis liolepis; assembly: GCF_965112155.1. Taxonomy (NCBI): domain Eukaryota; kingdom Metazoa; phylum Chordata; class Lepidosauria; order Squamata; family Lacertidae; genus Podarcis; species Podarcis liolepis. The sequence goes on from NC_139564.1 coordinate 50,446,850, forward strand.
CCAACTTGATTGAAGTTGGCTTGCTTCCCATAGTTAAAACCATCCACAGTTTCGGTTTGGACTAGCTAGGAACCCCTGTGAACAGCAGAAATAAGATGTGTGTCATCTGCATATCCAACCAGAGGAAGTTATAGACTCCTCTGTCTGAGATAAATGTGTTTTTTTCTGGTTTTCTTGCTATACTTACACATATCCGGAGAGAGCGTGATTCAGCTTGCAAGAATGCACCTATGTCTTGACAACAATAACCCAAGAAGCAGCCAGTCATTATTTTGCTCTGTTTGCAGAGAGCAAATGGCTTTACCCGCAAAGTAACAATTGCTCTCCATATTGCAGTGTGGTGATAAAAGCCTCCTGTAATGATTGTCTCAGTCAAAAGAGCCTCTGGCCTTGATTGGCTAAGTGCTCTTATCCTACCTGCTAGCAAGGTAGAAGATCATGGGGGGTGAGGGCTAAAAGAATCCATAACCATGGAAGAGGCACTGACCGCTGCAGGAGAATGCAAGAAGTCAAGCAAACGTCTTGGAGGAAGAGGAGAACTGGCAGAGAGGAAAAGTTCATGTGGCCAAGAGCCACAGAGGCGCGCGAGAGCCTGAGTTTGCATAGTTTGCTATATCTTTGGCTGCAAGCCTCTAGTGCATTTTAATGTGCTACCATGGTTGCATCTTGGCCACAATGGTTCTCATTCAAATCAATTGGAGCTTTGCCATGGATTTCTATAGGAGCCAATTGTCACTCACAGTTTGTGAACTTGTGTTCACCTTTTGGAAAACTTAGCTTCCTATAACAGATAATGTTTAATTTCCTGTGCATGTATCAAGTAGCCATCTGCCTGTCTACCTGTGTTACTAGGTCGGAGGCACTTTTCTTCCATGAATTCTAAAGCATAGCAAACTATGTGTGCAATTTTAAACTCTCTTTAACACTGGGAGCTTAATGTCAGGGTTAAGGAAACATTGCATTTTCAATGCATGCATTCTGTGTAAGATAGTGTATGTGTACTTGAAGCTGAAGACTACTTCTTATCTTTGAAGTGTTGGTGCATCCTTCTGTTGGAAAACATAAATTTATGACTGAAGTGGATAGATGAAGAAGCACGGGCAAGGGGGAAGGAACCAAGGATTTTAAAAAATGCTGCTGCTTCTTTCTAGTTTGCTGCATCACTTCCTTTTTGTTGCTTCTGTAAGGCTGCTGTTTTCTTGGGTTTGTTGATAATGGCTTTTAAATGGTGGTTTTAATATATTTTCCGTTAGATATTTTTATTGTGTTTACCTTTTTAAGCAAACCACTTTGAGAATATTCTTGATGAATGATGGGGAGATAGATATTGTAAATCAATAACAATCTTTTTTAAAACTCATATGGTTATATTAAATTGTTCCTCTGGAAAGTATCCAGTCTGGCTAGAAATGAATATTTAAAAATGTTTGCCTAGCACTGGGTCACCAACCTTTTTGGACAAATGGGCTCATTTTGTACTTTGAGAAAGTGCTGTGGGTGCCAGAAATCGGGTTGGCAAAAATGGAACTCCACAGCGCCACCTGGTGTCACAGTCTTAGAAAGCATAAACAACTCATATAACAATCTTTTTCTTTGCAAATGTAGCTGGGTCCTTACTATGCTATGGGAAACAATATCTTTAGAACTACCTATTCTTTCCCCTAATTTGGAGAACAATATTTGTTTCTCTACAGTTACCCCCAGTGTCTCTGTTTTACAGAATTGACCAAAAAATGTCTGGAGGCCAGAGTGGGTATGAACTAAGTGAAGCCAAAGCCATTGTAAATGAATTAAAGTCTATCCGAAAGGCTATAAGCTCTGGTGAGAAGGAGAAGCAAGATTTAATGCAGGTATTTTTGAATTTCTATCCTACAACTGTAGTGGTAAATGTTCTTGCATTTTTGTTTTTTTGTTTTGACTACTCATGGTTTTTTGTTTCCCTCTTGAAGTAGTAGCTTATTTTTGTGATATGCGTATAATGCTTTTATTCATGCAAATATGATCAACCTTCAGTTGAGTTGATTCCCTAAGTGGATATGTTTAACTGTTGAGGGAGCTCTTTATACTGTTTCTCCTTTTATGGTTTGTCTTTTCCCTGCTCCCCCATCCAATGTATTTTTGCTGTGTGTCGATCTTTTACAATAAATGAAGCATGAAAGTGCATCATTATTTGTGTTTCCTTTCAGAGTCTTGCAAAGCTGAGAGAGAGGTTCCTCCTCAATCAAAATTTTGGCAGATCAGAACCAGATTTGAGGTGCAGTCCAGCACACTCTCAGCTCTCTCTCTCAAGGCAGACTTTGGATGCAGGGTCTCAGACAGACATTTCTGGTGATGTAAGTTTTTCATGCCATTCAAAGGTGGGGAAGAGAGAAAATAGCTGCAGAACATTCTTGAGGGGATTTGAGTCAAATGCTTGGCTTCTGCTATATCTAATCAAGATGGCTAATATATTTCCCACTAAAATATTTTTTTCTGATAGTGAAACCAAGTATTGCCAGAAAGAGGCTTTTCTGTGGTACATTTAGAATTCTGAAGGCTGGGTTTCAAAAGAATATTGTTAAAGTGATAGAAACAGGGTTTTGTCTTCCAATTTTGTTGCTGGCTTCTGAGAAGCTGCAGGTGGGTGAAAGCATAAGAAAATATGATAAGCTAAATACTCCTGTGTATGCTTTGCAGTATTTTGTGGGGGAGTAAAATTTTCTAGCTAAATATTTAGAATATAGCACGTCTTGTATCAAAAGAGTACCATCATCCATTTGGAGGAAATATATTTCAAATTCCTTTAGTAAAAGTAATATTTTTTTCTGACATTGAAACTGGTTTCTTATGCAAGCCATTTCAAAAGTAAAAAGCATGGGAATTAGCTGGTTTACACATCACATTAAGCCATAGGTAAGATAAACTGGTTTAATGTGGATGAGCAGCATGCTGGGCTGCTGCTGCCCCATTTCTGCTGCTCCCAGGGTACAAGCCATGGGCTGCTTCGTTCTAGCTTCCAGATCTGATGGTAAGCCAAGGTTTGTTTGAGAAAGAAACCACCAGCCTGGGTTCAGATGAGAAAAACCAGACCATGGTTTGTTTCCCAGCAGTGTGGCAGCAACAGAAGTGAGGAAGGGGTGAAGTACAGTGGTACCTTGGTTCCCGAAGGGCTTAGTTGTTGAACAAATCGGTTCCTGAACGCTGCAAACCCGGAAGTAAATGTTCCGGTTTGTGAACGTTTTTCGGAAGCTGAGCGGCTGACGCAGCTTCCAATTGAGTGCAGGAAGCTCCTGTTGCCAATCAGAAGCTGCACCTTGGTTTGTGAACATTTTTCGGAAGCCGAATGTCCAATGCAGATTCCACTTGACTGCAGGAAGTTCCTGTAGCCAATCGAAAACTGCACCTTGGTTCTCAAACAGTTTCAGGAGTTGAATGGACTCCTGGAACAGATTAAGTTCGAGAACCAAGGTACTATTGTACCCATAATTTCATCAGCTTGCAGTAGCATACTGTCCATTCACATTAAACCATTGTTTATCTAGACATATGAACCCAGCCAGTAAGCAGTCATTTGTAATCTGTACCTTTCAAAATAAAAAATATAACTTAAATTATCCCATATTTCTTTAATTTAAGTGGTCCGTATTAGTTTTTCTCAAAAAGAAAATAAGTATATAAGTAAATAAATATAAGTAGGTGATAAAATAAAGTTGACACCTTTCTAGTTTCAAAAACTGGTGAGCAAAGATCTCTTCCAATCTCTGTTTTTGTACATCTAAAAGTGACTGATGGAATTACCACTTTAGTGACTTAAAAATCTTTGGCATCTCATTGACCCATATGTCAGCCATAGGTTTACATCCACAAATGTTTTCCAAATGCTGGCATATTTCTTTAAGGTAGCATGATGAAAGGCTGTGAAAGTGATTGTACTAAGATTTTCTGAGAAGAAGCCCAAACTTGAATGTGGTTTTTAGTAATCTTGATTTCATTGAAGTCCTACTTTGAACTTCATTGATCTCCACCAAAGTTCTGAGTTCAAAGTAGCAAGTAACAACTTGGGATGTATTAAACGTTACTTCAAAGTAGGCCTTAAACAGAATTGTACTGACTTGTACTAAATTCTGTCCAGAAATGATTTAGCAATTGAGAATGTAAATTCCTTAGAAAAACATTGAGTAATTATGAGTGTTTGTGCTGAAAAATCAATGGTTACTATTTTGAAATGTGTTTCTACTTATATTTCATTAAATTGCTTTCTCTCTTCATTTAAAAATGATCCACGCAATAAGCTTGCTGGTTCTTTCAACAGGTTGGTGTCAGGACTATGTCCAATTTAGCTGAAAAGGTCAGACTAAGTCTTAAGTACGAAGAAGCCAAAAGAAGGTAATGACTGGATTCTTTTCTTTTTAAAAATGTGAATTTGTATCAGAGTTCATGAACCTTGTAGCCAATCTAATGCTTGCAGTGACATCTACTGGATGCATCTTCATGAAACATTGCTTATCAGCATCATTTATTTCTATTCTTTCTAGGCTGATTGTACCTTATGTATTGGGCTATTAGTAGATTCTGTGATGTACGCTTACACAGATTTATGAAATATGAAAGTACCAGAAACAAAATAATTCTTCTGCTGCTTATAAGCAGCAGAAATTGGACCTAATTGAAGTGCATGTTCAGGAGAAGAGGACGTTTATTGCAAGTTCTGTTCCACTTCCTGGCTTGTATACTCGTATTATACTTCATTAATGACTGTAAGGATTGGAGATTTTCATGCACAAAAAACATAATTTGTATAATTAGTGCCCATGAGATCAGAGCCTTGATGGCTGTGCTTTGGGACTTTCTCAGACCGATCCACATATTTTAAATGAAGATTAAATTATTTCAAAAATATGTGTACTGAAATACCTTGATGGAAGGTACAAAGTGGGTCCACATACGTGTAGAACAGGAGGATCAATTCAAAGGTAGCTGGAGAATGAATGGAGAATTAGGTATCCATGTCTAGTGAGCATTTGACTTCTTTTTGTGGTTGGAGGGGGAAGCAGGGATTAATTATCAACAACTTCCCAAACTACAAAAGAAGTATTCAGTTTAAGCTAGGGTGTCTGGAAACTGCCATTTAAATGAAAAGATAGCAAAGGCCTTACTGAACACATCATAACACTTCAGTGTATTTGAAGGACTTCTCAGTATTGATAGCCTATATGGAGACAATCCAATTTCATGTTTCTTTAACAGAGCCAGCCCTACTAATATGCAGAGTGAGGCAATCACATCAGGCGGCAAACGCTTAGGGTAGCAATGGCTGCCGTACGCTATTCCCTACTATTGGAGATCAGAGCTATATGTTATCCCTAAATTAACCTGCTGCCCATTGAAGGGTGCTGTTCCATTTCCAGTGTCAAACTAAGATTTAGTTGCCAGTCCAGTCAGCTTCTGTACATGAAATGGAGGGAGGCACCATCTTGCCCTTTGATTCAGGTCTCAAAATGTCTTTGGCTGGCCCTGTTGTTCGATACCAGTCATTTGATAGCTATGCAGCATAGTAAAGGACATTCTTCCTGCCCACACCATAAGTGACAAGAGATCCAATCAAGCACATCTTCCTCACTGAGTTGAAAGCCACAGATAGCTGCTCCCTGTTGCTCTAATTGATGGTGGGTGCATGGCTAAGTTAAAATCTGTGGCACAGAACAAAAATGTTTTGTACGTGCTTCCAGATCAAAAGCAGCTTAAGTATGAGTAAGGCAGAGAAAACAAAAGGCATGGGAAAGAGAACTGTATTTGATAAGGGTTAAGGTCAGGGAAGGAATACAAGTTTAAAGAATGAGCAGAAAAAATCAGGTTGTGTTGGTCCAAGAAAGTATTCACAGGTGGAATTTGGTGAGAGATTTGGAGGTAGTGTTGATGCCAGGGCCCATTTATAGTGTGCAGTATTGTAGATGGTGTGTTTTCAATTAGCCATCCTCCTCCCTCATCATTTTAACAAGTTTGAAGAATAGTTCCTGAAACTCTTTGAGGGGCCTCAAACAAACTCTTCAACATATACAAGGGAAATGGTATTGGATTGATTTAAAACATAAAACCTGCCTTAAAAATGAAACTTGGTATTGACAAACAGTGCCAGTCAAGAGGCCAGAGACATCTTCAGAGAGCAAGTACAGTATTAGATGGGGATATTGCAGTGTGTATAAATTGACTTTGCACTGTTAAAAAGATGTTCGCTCAAAGGTTGAAAGGGCATTTTAGTGTTCATGTCCTTGTTATCCTGGGCCCCTTTTATGAGACAGCTAACAAGGGTGCCAATTACAATAGCGGATAACTGTCAGCATTGCAGTGAAGAAAAAAGCCCCTGTGAGACTGCCACCTCATCTTGTAAGTCATTGAACAGCTGTCAAAAGCAGCTACTTTAAGATAATACGAAGGTTGGCTAGATTTGAACCAGTGACCCAGAGAATAAAGCTGCTGCATTCCATTATCAGTCTTGGGCTGTCAGGCAGGCTTCTCTTCAAAATGTCCCATATACATATTCCATGTGGATTTCTTAAACAAAATAATTATCATCCACCTGAATAATCTTCTGAATCAAATTATCATCTTCCAAAATCAAAATAATTTTTGGAGGAAAATGAATTTAATCACTGACTTCATACTCCAAATGATGATCTACTAATTTAAAAAAAGAAATTAAAATACAAATGATTATAACCTGAATTCTATACAGTTTTTAAAGCTGAAGTTTAGATAAAGTGCACGAAATCTCCACAATCTTAAGGCTAATCAAAGATATTTATAAAGCAGTTTCCTGCTCGGTTTGTGTTTGTGGCCCAAGAGAAGGAGGCTTGTATCATGTCTGTTCTAGCTTGTATTTTCTCTGGTTAATCAAACTAATGCTATGTCCATTAAAATGGTTGCTAGTTTTTTTAGTGTGTTGCGGAAATGGTTTATAAACCTGTAATGTTTGTTGTCGGAGCTTAAAAACAGAGGTTTTGTATTTGCTGGCTAATGTATGATTTCTGGAGACTGCTGAGATGCCTCTCTATTAATTTTACCCAAGGTAGAGTAAGGCATAAAATAAATAATTATAAAATTTTACAAAACAAAAATAAAATAATTGCTTAGTACAAATCTCTCATAATAGCTGCTTAAAATCAGTATAATTAAAACAAAATCTAGCAGTATTCCTGTATGCAGTCTATGTACATGAAAGAACAGGGAAAGACTTTAAGTAAAGGGAGATTGTTACCTGCTGGAGAGAGCTGGTGAGGGTAGATCTATTTTGAGAGCAAATTTCATGAATTGAGTGCTACAGCTGAAATATTTGCAAGCTGCAGCTTTTACATTGCAATAATGGGAAGAGAGTTCCTTCTCAAAATTAGCTGTTTCTAAAAAAAATTAAAATTGATTTGACTCACTGTGTGATAAACCCAACTATCAGATGACTAATGGGACAGGCAGTCTAAAACTACCACTAGGATGAGAAATGCCAGTACTTAAGATACCATATGCTGACTGTTTAAGCCAGCGTTTTATTACACATCAAGTTTTACACATTATTAAGCACAAAGCAAACATTGTCTGTCTGTCCTTTTGTGTGGTGGCATTGCAAGATAACGCCATTTCCCTCCTCCCAGCTATTGACTGGGATGACAGAGGGCCAAATGGGATCAAACGGATCCACTTGGTCTCCTACATAGCATGGGGAGCAATGGGAGTTCTATAAGCAAGCTTTGCCTCCCTAGCCACTCATATGTCTGCCCTCCCTCTGACACAACTAGCCATTCATTCACATGAGGGCATAACATTTGATCAGGGTCTATGTCCATAGACTTGCTCATATTGCACGGCCGCCTTTCCAAATGAAACTTAGGATTTTAACAGTGCTTTTTTCTGGGGGTACTCAGGGGGTACTCATACCCCTAAATACTTTGTGAATCGATGTTTGGTCTCATTGAGGAGCAGTATTTCAACATGAGTAGGGAAATGAGAGTACCCCCAACATATTTTTTAAGGAAAAAAGGCACTGGATTTTAACATAGATTTTGTTAGATTTTACATGAGTCGTTCCTGCTCTAATATTAGGTCCCAGTCTGGGCAGCTAATAGCATTGGCTGTTTGCTTCTGCTCTCCACCACACATAAATCTGTTTCATACAATCTAGCCCAAGATCATCCTCCTCTAAAAAGCATCATGGCATACATTTGCTGCTAAGGCTTCTTAGTTCAGTAGGTTTGATTATTCTGCCCTGATAGTTGCATCCCATTGACTTGTCAAGTCTAAATATGTTCCTGTTCTACCAGGTGTTGTTTTTCACTCTTAGGGGCCTGTTGCTCATCTGCACTTTCTTCTTCTTTCCTTAATGTGTGTGTGTGTGTGTGTGTGTGTGTGTGTGTGTGTTGTTTTATGCATATATGATTAGAATGGCAAACTTAAAGATTGAACTGTCCAAGTTAGAAAGTGAAGCTTGGCCTGGGGCACTGGATATTGAGAAAGAAAAGCTGATGCTGATTAATGAAAAGGAAGAGCTTCTGAAAGAACTTCAGTTTGTCACCCCATGTAAACGCACTCAAGATGAATTGGAGCATCTGGAAACAGAAAGGAAAAGGCTGGAAGAGGAGCTGTCTGTGAAAAGCGCACCTAGTGATGAACTTACAGAGAGGTAAGATTTCCCTCTTTTCATCCCCCCCTCCCTCCCTCCTTCCTCCTAACATTAAGTTCCGCTTTCTTCAGTTTAACCTTTATACTCATTTTAGAGTCAGAGCTGCGTCCTGATGGGCCATTTTCCTTCAGTAGCTGTTCTGTGTAGATTTTAATTAAATTTATTATTAGTCCACCAGGCAGTAACACAAGGAGACCTTCAAACCGTGATAGAACTCACGGAGTTCCTATTATTCCACGCTCTATGTTTTGCATTTGTGACCAGCATGAGAAAACCTAGACCTGATGTTAAATAGTTGAAGGAAGTCAGCAGAGCACAATTCATCATTGGCAGGTTTTGTGATAATAGCCACGACCTGTGTGAACTCCTCACAGCAAATGTTGTCCCAATTGCTTCAGCACTGGAACCTCTTACGCTTGATAGAGATACTAATTCACACATGTGCTTGCATGAGAAAATGAATGAATAAATGCCTTGCTTTAAGTTCAAAAGGGGAGACATACAACTGCCGGGGTCTGTTCGTTTCCACTGCAAGCCATGCCATGGCTTATCAGCTTTCTGAACTTTGCAAGCACTTAATGAATGATGGGGGGAATACCGTAATAGTTTCTGCCAATAGGATTTATATGAGAATTTCAGTCTAATTTTATTTGTGATGTCTAGCAAAGAAGTTTAAGTATACAGGGTACTGGTAGATAGAATCATAGAATTGTAGGGTTGGAAGGGACCGCGAGGGTCATCTAGTCCAACCCTCCTGCAAAGCAGGAATGTTTTGATGTTAGGTGTGTACAAAATGTCTCTCCTTAGCTGCTGTCACTCTTCACCCAGTGATAAATATAATAAGGGACCTTTCTTCCCAGCAATCAGTGCTATTGTCATACAAGTAAAAGTCTAGGGATTTTGACCCTCTCTGGTTTAATGGAGTCCGGAGTCTGGGTTCATCCACACTTCTGTTAGGTCTGCAATTTCTTTCGTTTGTCCTGTGACTTCTAGGCACTGGTCTGAGAGGTTTTCCTTGGTCCCACTGGTTTCCATGGGAAAACCTGTGGTTTAGCACTGAATCGAAGCAAACATCCATTCACCCGATTGACATTTGTTGCAGTTCAGTGTTAAAATGTGAGTTTTCCCAGGGTAGGCTGCGGGAGAAAGGAAAAACCTACTGGACCCATGCCTCGAAGTCAAAGGACAAACAGAATAAATCACAGACCCTACAGATGTGTAGATGAGCCCTTAGTGGAAGGGCTATTGGAGATTTTGTTGTTGTTGATTCCTTCATTCCTTGCTTAAGAGGGTTAGAGAAACCCTTTGGAACAGTGTGGTAGGTGACTGGAAAATATGGGTGAAGAAGGGAATAACCTCTTCTCCCCTTACAGAAGCCTCCACTGGATCCAAGAGCCTTCCGTCAACAGAAGGACACAATTGGGAACAACCCTGTGTCCAGTTGTGGGTGGCAGAGTAGGATGGGGCAGATTTGCTTCCCTGACTTCCCAATGCAAAAGCCATTGCTGGTAACCGAGACTGATCTGCACAGCATCTGGGTTTGAGGAATTGTTTGTTGTGTTGTATCAGAGAGATAGAAAAGGGATGTTGCTACTGCACTGTTCATCCTGCTGTTCTGCAACCTGCCTGACCAAGCTGGTGTCTTGGATGTGGTGTTGGAGAACCCTCACTCAGTGGTCTTGGGGGGACTTCAGTATCCATGCTGAGGCTGCCTCAAATGGGCTGGCTTAAGACTTCATGACCTCCATGACAACCATGGGGATGTCTCAGTACAGTACATCAATGGTCCAGTACATGTAGCAGGGCATACCTTTCACCTGGTGTTCAATTGTCTAGCTTAGCTTTTGTCCGTCACTGAATTTAAGAGTATTAATTAATAAGCTAGCTTGGATTTGCCAGGGAAAAGCTACTATGAGTCTCCTTTATAGGACTCTGCTGCCAAGGATGCAACCATTAAAAATGTTCAGAAAAATCCTTGTTAACCTCAAAGGAAAGAGGATTGAGTGAGCCCTCAATCATTGTTGAAAACCAAGGGGAGAAAAACAGCAATTCTGTTTTTCACCAGACTTAAGCAAAGGATCTTTTGTACCTTTTTTGCTAGAGCTTTTTGATTTTTTATGCCTAAAGGTTCTGGTATATTCAAGCATCTACAGATACAAATGAACATACAGTATTCTTTCCCTTACGAAAAGATATTTTAATAGGTGTGTGACTTTCTGCCCCCAAGTGTGTGTATCTACATTTATGGGGATGTTTTAATTTAATGCTTTTCAAATCCAAGCCCTTTGTCTGCTTGGCGTAGTTCTGCCTTTGGCAAGGTATTATCCTAGCCACAGAGGAACAGAAAGCCAAGTAAATACTATTAGGTTTTCTACAAGTTTTCTCTGCATTTTGAGAGGTCTTGATGAGGTGTCCGATGCACCATCTTGTCTAATTCGGGGGATCAGTTTCAGCATTTGAGGTCCAAGGATGTGAACAAAGTGTTTGTAGCTGTTCCGCTGAGCTTTTGACTCTGGCATGACATGCCTAATTCAAGCTATCCAGTAGGCGCTGATGAGGCGGTCCAAGGTGTGGTGAGCTTATTGTGGGAGGAGGTGCTGTCTGACACCTTGAAAGAGATGGTGATGCATTCCCACTCTGGATCTTGAGGTATTAGAAACCTACTGCGTGATCACAAATAGCCCTTTCCTGAACTAGGTGCTGGAGAGAGTAGTGGCAGCCTAGTTCCAAGCATACTTGGAGAAAAGTGATTATCTAGACCCACTTCAGTCTGAGTTCATTCGTGGGTTTAGAACTTAATCATCCTTGGTTGCCCTAACGGTTTTGCTATATCTCTGAGCAGCGTTTGATAACATTAGGTAAAGGTAAAGGGACCCCTGACCATTAGGTCCAGTCGTGACAGACTCTGGGGTTGCGGCGCTCATCTCGCTTTATTGGCCAAGGGAGCCGGCGTACAGCTTCCGGTTCATGTGGCCAGCATGACAAAGCCGCTTCTGGAGAACCAGAGCAGCGCACGGAAACGCCGTTTACCTTCCCGCCAAAGTGGTACCTATTTATCTACTTGCACTTTGACGTGCTTTCGAACTCTAAGTTGGCAGGAGCAGGGACCGAGCAACGGGAGCTCACCCTGTCGTGGAGATTCGAAACGCTGACCTTCTGATCAGCAAGCCCTAGGCTCTGTGGTTTAACCCACAGCGCCACTGTGGGTTATCCCATTGATAACAATGGGGAGATTTTAAAATGCTGGGGGTCGGCAGCGAACGCTTCGCTCCCGACCCCCAGCATTTTAAAACGCTGTTCCAAAGCGGGGGGGGCGGGGACACCTGCCCCAGCCGCCGGGCTTCGTAGCGCTGCTGCGAAGCCGGGCGGGGGGCGGGAACACCTGCCCCAGCCACCCCGCTTCGGAACGCTGCTCCGAAGCGGGGTGGGGGGGGCGGGAACACCTGCCCCAGCCGCCGGGCTTCGTAGCGCTGCTCCGAAGCGGGGTGGGGGGGCGGGAACACCTGCCCCAGCCGCCGGGCTTCGTAGCGCTGCTGCGAAGCCGGGCGGGGGGCGGGAACACCTGCCCCAGCCACCCCGCTTCAGAACGCTGCTCCGAAGCGGGGTGGGCGGGCGGGAACACCTTCTGAAGGCGGGCGGGGGGCGAAAGTCTTTGTCCCCCCTGCCTGCCTTCCCAGGGGCTTTTAAATCGCCCCGGACAGCGGAGAAGTCCTCCGCTGTCCCGGGGCGATTTTAAAATGCCGCCCGCCAGCATTTTAAGATCGCCCGGACAGCGGAGAAGTCCTCCGCTGTCCCAGGGTTTTTTAAAATGCTGGGGGTGAGAAGAAAAGCCCTTGTCCCCCCCCCCCCAGCCTTCAGAAGAGGTCCGGGGACAGACTGTCCCCGGACCTGGTCTGAAGGCGGTTTCCCTAGGAACGCATTAATTGATTTTCAATGCATTCCTATGGGAAACCGTGCATCGCAAGACGAAAAAACCGCAAGACGAAGAGACTTGCGGAACGAATTAATTTCGTCTTGCGAGGCACCACTGTAACTTCATGATTGGACAGCCATAATGCACTACCCTTAAGCCAAGTCGAGAAGCTGTGGCTAGTGCAAAATGCAGCAGGGATAGTTTTCAAAAATATTTCATAATTCCACTAAACTAGTTTAAAGTATCTGAGACCTGTGAAGTATTTCCTCTGCTTGCTTTCCCTTCAACCCAAAGCAAATCTGAAGATGCCCAGTTCTCATGCCCTGATAAATTTCTTCTACCACCTCTGCCACAAGTCTTGAAAGAGAGCCAAACTCCAGACTTCTGAGATGAAGTTATGCATATACTAGACCTTGCTTGCCAGCAGTGTGTGTTTGGTTTTTCTAAATTTCCTGAAATAGCTTCTCTATTAACTGGCCAGTAATTTAAACACAGTTCCAAAAATATTTGAATTGGATACTTTACATTTAGTGCAATGTGTTTGAGCGGGCCAACCTATTAAAAAGAAAATTTTAAATCAAGGTATTAATATATGAATGAGTGTTAACCCACTCTCAGGAACACGAATGTTCTTTCAGCCTATAAAATGAAGAATTCATCCTTTCAGACATAGAAAGTGTTATGAGCAGAATGGAGGAAGCAATCGCTTATTTTTATTTGCTTGCAGCTTCCGAAGAAATGTTAGCTGCCTTGTTAAAACCATTACAATTATAAAGCAGGTGTCTCCAGACAAATAAAGAAAGCAGCATCCAGCTCTGACTGCCCTTAAAATCTATTTATTCAAGGAATTGAGGAGGGCCGTATCCAAATGGCAGAGCAGGAACTTCCAAGCTAACAAGCCCCTCTAACTTCTGGTGTTTTTTCTAAGTTTATTATATTTAACAAAATAATTCCTGTTCCTCTTGATTGTAATAAAACTTCTGAGTGGTTTACAAGAAAGTTAAGGCTGTTTTAAATGGTCTTATTTCTTCAAGGGCTTGGGTGCACCAAATTTAAAAGGCAAAGCAGAAAACTCATAATTAGTAAAATGCAGCCGAACAACTCTTTTCTATGCTGTAGGGATTCATACCACCAGAACCCTTGTCAAAAACAGACTGCATATGCAAACTGGAACTTCCAAACCACCAAACACTCTGTTTAAGTCTCCCCGAGGACAATTGCTCTTGTTCAAAGATCATTTATATGGTTTTTTATATTGTAGAATAAGAAGCAAACCTTTAATCTATTAAACATTGCTTGATATAAGGGCCAAAGACACTGAGAGGTCTGCGGTTTGATCCCTGTTTCTTTCTCCTTAATACAACTTTGAAGAAGGGAGGACCAGTAATTGGATCAGGAAAGTGATGGGGATGGGGAGGCGGGTTTGACACTTTCCATCTGTACTGATTTCCCCTCCAGGCACTAGGGGAGGGAGGTGCCTAAAATGTCCCCCTATGGATCAAATAGCACCTGGAGGATGTATTTTATATTGGGGAAATAGTCCAACAAAACTGATTAAGCGTCTCCACCCACCGCTCTACTTGTCTGATCAAATTAGGGCAGCCCCTTCCTCCAAAGATGTCATGTGCATTTTGCCCAATAAGACATTGCGGGTATACTATAGTGCCTACCTGGATGATATTCATGTTTGCAGCAGAAAATGGACATTATCCAGAGGACAGAAGCAAGGAAACACATAAACCTAGTATTTTGATCAATTTTCAAAGCTATCCACTGAAACATTCCCTTTTGTCATTTGTCGGCCTCCTCTAATGGACCATTTAGAGCATTATGCTGAACAGAAATAGACTTCAACCTGTATTTAAATGCTGCACTTAAAAAGAGGGCCTCCCTTAAGATGTCTGCATCACAAAGAAAAACCCTAGTGCTAAGCTTCCCCCCACCCTTGTATGTATTTTGCATGCAGAGCAGTATCTTTGATGGGGGTCTATGCATCTGAAACCTTGTCTTCTACCTGACATTTCAGAGAGGAGACTCCCAAAGGAAAGGTTTCTAAAACAAGTTTAAAACTTTTCAGGTGAAAGGGGAATAGTGTAATTTTTATTCAGAATATCTTAATATTCCAAGGCAAAGGAGCAGCTAAAAAAAGAATAGAGTGGTTTGGATAAATTTGGAAACTGTTAAACAGCACTGGGGAAAAAGAAATAATTTAATATGACATGTGGAATTTATATAAGAACACCATTAAAAACAGGGCTGTGAAACCTTTAGCCTAGATTTCATCAGGCTTCAAAAACATGGATGCTAAGTGATAGGATTCCTTTAGAAGTACATTTGGCAAAAATACTGCAGCAATCCTACGTTGATAAATAAACATCTTACCCCATATTTAACATTTATATGAATCTTTTAGATATGCATGGGAATGTTTGGATAACAAACTGAATGTGCAGTGAATCAGAATTTGGATCATGGTTTTGGCAGCAAGTATCATCTGAATCTTTATGAGGCAGCATAAGGTCCAAAGCATTTTCTTAAACATCAATGAATGTTATTTGAATGTTTGTGCTTTTTACAGTCTCCGCAGTTCTTGTACTCTTCAAAGTAGTGAAAATGTATGGCAGTTGTTTTCTTCATTCGTTGTTGGTTTTATGTTTCAGAGCAACAAAATGCTCAAGAAACAGTATAAAAGCCAAAATAGATGCATTTCATTTGGTCTTTATTTTCTCTTCATGCCTTTCTTCCACAACCATTTTCTTTGTTCAGGTCTCTTTCGCTATTGGTATAATCTTTTTTTCTGAACCAGTGAGGGCAGGATGGGAGGTAAACTGACTCTTTTGGTAGGAAAGCGCTGTAGTTCAGCCTTATGTTAAAACAACGGAACTGCACAGAGATTCTGTGACATATATTCTGTAATTGGAATGATTTACACATGTTTAAACAACTTTACATTAATTTTACTTAATCTAGACTTACACATTGCACATGATTCTGTTGGATCATTTTTGAAAAAAAGCATTTCTGAAGAACAACCGTGCGGGAGGCTGAAAATTGCCCTGAAACTCCTTGTAGCAGGGGCAGCCGATCTCTTCTGCCAGGGGCAGCCAACTCTATAAATACACCTTTGGGCTGGAACATTGGGTGCTGCTTCCAGGGGGTGTGTAAAAGCATGCGCTTCCTTCCACACAGCCTTTCCCTTGGGGCCATCCAGCAGGGACAGAGGCAAAGAAGCCCAGTCTGTCTGTGCTGCTCCTGGTCAGCTCAAGGTTGGAGAGGGGTGGCAAAGGTACTTCCTTTGGTCTTTAATTTCATGCTGCGTTTCAAAGGTGCAGCATGAGGTCAAGGAAGAGACCGCACACTTGGAGCAGGACACACCATGTCCTGGTGACCACAAACAAGAGAGAGAGGGGAGGGCAGGGGAGGCTCTAATCCATGTGTAACTCCAGCCCCAATTAACTTTTCCCGTGGGTCAGTGGCCCTCCGTTAAAAAAGCTTCCATATGCATCAGTTTCAGTTTACTAACTACCCTGGGGGTCCCACAACCCTGGAGGCCCCAACACATTAAAACAGTCATCAGATGCTGAAGAAGAAGCCATTGTGGAATGTGCTTAGTTGCTCAGTGGAACATATGGAGCCACAATTGCCTAATATGTATAGCGTGTATTAATGGCTATTAATAAAATTTTACATCATGAAATACTGCATTCAAAATATTTTTTTGTTACGTCAGTATTCCATATACTTAAATTCCCCTGGACCCAGGTTATCAGTTTTGTTCCTGCCTATTTTTAATGTTCATTTTTGAAAATGGTTTTGAGTTTCCTTTTCTGAAAAAAGTGGCTAATAAATATAAATATTAAATAATATTGAACACTACTCTCTGTCCACCTCTGGCTATTCAGGCTGCAGTGCAACACAAAAAATGAAGTCAGTGGGATTTGAGCAGCTTAACGGAACAAGATTATAGCCTTTATCAGGGGCATATCACAATTATTTGGGCCAGAAACATTTTTTAAAAAATGAAACCAGTTGCTTTAAGGTACTGTGTAATATACACAGGAAATAGAAAATAGAAAAGGCATGGGCCATAGATCCTCATTAGTGCAAGATTGCTATTAAACAAATGTTCAACAGCTGGCCATAAGAATGACATTGCTATGGAAACTTTAAAAAAAATTCTAATTAACAGATACTACTCAATCAGTTATTATTTGTGCACACATTATCTGCCAATGCAAAGCTGTTTTACAGTTCCTTCAGTTGCTGTCACTTTGACCAGCAAAGAGAAGATTGGGGTTCTATGGGAACTTTGTCTGCTGTTTAAACTACAGTGGTACCTCGGGTTGGATATGCTTCAGGTTACATACGCTTCAGGTTTCAGACTCCGCTAACCCAGAAATAGTACCTCGGGTTAATAACTTTGCTTCAGGATGAGAACAGAAATTGCGTGGCGGCGGCATGGCGGCAGCAGGAGGCCCCATTAGCTAAAGTGGTACCTCAGGTTAAGAACAGTTTCAGGTTAAGAACGGACCTCCAGAACAAATTAAGTACTTAACCCAAGATACCACTTTATTTAAATACAAGGTGGCAGTGAAGCGAGAGTTTTTAGGATTGTATTTTATGTGCTTGAATAATGAAGTCGAAAGAGTTTTTAAGTATAATTATGGTTCTTGTATCTTCTAGGTTAAAACTGGAAGAACGAAGGAATAAATTAGTAAAAAAACTTGAAGAAACTAGTCAACTAACTACTAACTTGCATTTGCAACTTAAAAGGTAAGGTTGCTTTGTTTACACTGTTGTTATTGACAAGAGAAAAACAGAGGTTTGTCCAACAGAGCTCAGAAAATGTCTACTTTGAAATAGTACAGTGGTGCCTCGCAAGACGAAATTAATCCGTTCCGCGAGTCTCTTCGTCTAGCGGTTTTTTCGTCTTGCGAAGCAACCCTATTAGCGGCTTAGCGGATTAGCGCTATTAGCAGTTTAGCGGCTATTAAAGGCTTAGCGGCTATTAAAGGCTTAGCGGATTAGCGGCTAAAAGGCTATTAGCGGCTTAGTGGCTTAGAAAAAGGGGGGGAAGTGAAAAAAAATCGGAACACTCGCAAGACGTTTTCGTCTTGCAAAGAAAGCCCATAGGGAAAATCGTCTTGCGAAGCAGCTCAAAAATGGAAAACCCTTTCGTCTAGCGGGTTTTCCGTCTTGTGGGGCACCACTGTACTAGTTTGTTTTGGGTGGAATTTTGTTAACTTGGAAACTACTTTTATGCCCCACAAAAATTTAATGTACCTCCTAATAAATATTTGGCTCCCCACAGCCTGTGTCCCAGACCACAGACTCCGCAGAGCAGAAGCAACTTCTATATGAAACAGCTGTTACAGCTGTCAACACACGTCTTCTCCAAGGCATTGCAGCTGCATGAGAGTGGGCAGAGGGAAAGGAGAAAACAGATTAGCAGACACATTTTAGCTGAACAAGGTCTTGTGCATGCAGAGGTGATCACAGTGGAAATTTAAAAAAGGTCCTGATAATTTCTGTTATGTGTACATGTTCCATGTCACCCACCTACCTACCAAGGGGGAACAACGGAGTGTCCCAAATAGTGAAAAAAGAACTGATAAGGGAAGCTGTCACATAAATTGTGAACAAATTGATATCCTGTGAAAGTATGACCATTCTTGGACACAAAACCTCAAAAAATGAGCTTAAATACTAAAATTACGCTATAATTGGTACATCCTCATATTGTTACCAATATGATGTATAGTTAATTAACTGTCCTCCAAAAACTGTTATCAGACTAATAGGCTCTACCCCCCAAAATTGTAACATTTGTCCTTTTTTCAGATGTCGTTGCACTTGACACCTTTACGACCTGACTGGACTATATATTCATACTTTATCCTTTATTGTGGGCTGAGACTAATTGGACACATTGTAGTTTCAAATGAATGCTCAATCTTTTTCTTCCTTTTTTGCAGTCTTTCAGCCAGTACGTTATCTATGTCTTCAGGGAGCAGCCTGGGGTCCCTGGCATCCAGTCGTGGGTCTCTGAATACGTCCAGCAGGGGGTCGCTGAATTCCCTTAGCTCTACAGATCTGTATTATAACCAAGGTGAACAACCTACAGATTTAGACTATCAGTATAAACTGGACTTCATATTGCAAGAGAAATGTGGTTACATTCCTTCGGGCCCTATTACCACAATTCATGAAAATGAGGTGGTCAATTCCCATGGGAGAATGGACTACAGCGATTCTTCCAGCTCTCTGGCAGCAAGCCATGCACCAAAATTAACTGAACCTCCAAAATCGGTGACATCGCTGTCTTCAAGATCTTCCCTTTCCTCTTTGTCCCCTCCTGGATCACCTTTGGTTTTAGAAGGTGCATTCCCAGTGCCTCCTCAAGACTCTCCATTGCACCATCTCACCACGGACTTTGAGGACTGTGATTTACCCAGTGACTTTGCAGGCATTAGCCTCTGTGGGAACCAAATGTTGTTGAACTCTGAAGCCAGAGCATCTTCTCAGTCATCAGTGGATGATAAAGACCTCCATGAAAGTGTTAGGCAAACCATGTCGCCTTCAAGAAATACAGGTAAAAAAGAAGGGTCAGGCCTACCTGTAACATATGGGTATATCTTTCTATTTGTACTCACAAATGTCCATTCTTCCCCCCCCCTCTGGATAATTTTTAGTACTTAAATCCTGGAAATGAAACACACACACACACACACACACACACACACCTTCAGAGCAACAAGCTGTCTTTTAACTCGGGGTGTCACACTTAGCATGGGACTGTAGGCAGCTGAGCATAGACAGGAATTATGAGTTCTGGCAAGATGTGAGGTAGAGTTGGAATGCAATGCTGGGGCAGATCCCATAAGGGCAACCGGGCAGAATGTGAGAAGTAGGGATGCATAATAAAGCTCAAGAAAATGGATGGCAGGGTATATCGTAGGCCAGGAAAAAGCTAGAACAAGAGTGCAGGGTAGAAGTAAATTGAGAGACAACCAGATAGATGGGCAGTGGGTGACTGGAAAAGTAGCAGGCAGAAAAGGAGACCACAGGACAGGCTGACTACCAGAATAATCTATAAAGAAGTACACAACTAATTACTTGGAGTTGCAGGTGAGCAGTGAGGTAGCCACCTTTGCTATTGACAAGAAGTTGTTCAGGGTGGTAAGAACAAAAAGGGATTGCATGGAGCTCCAAAAGGATCTCTCTAAACTTAATGAAGGGGCATTAAGATGGAAACAAGTCTAAAGTAATGCACACTGGGGCAAAAAATCCTCACTTCACATATACACTCTGAACCAGTGGTGATTGACCAGCAAAGAAATGCTTGTGGGAGATTGCTCAATAAAAATGACCCAGTGTGAAATGACTGTGAAAAAGGCAAATTCCATATTAGGGATCATTAGGAAAGCAACTGAAAATAAATCTGCCAATACCATCATGCCATTATGCAAATCTATGGTGTGATGGCACTTGCAGTATTGTGTACTATTCTGGTCGTTGCCCCTTCAAAAAAGGATATTGCAGAACTGGGAAATTAATAAATGGCAACCAAAACGATATTGAGGCTAGAGCGACTCCTCATTAAGAAAGTTTGCAATATAGCTTTTTTAGTGTAGGAAAAAGAAGGCAAGTAAAGGATGATGGGATAAAGGTATAGAATTACGCACGAGGTGGGGAAGTGGATAAAGAGTTTTTCTGCCTTAATACTAGACCTGGTGTCATCCAAGGAAGGTGAATGTTGGAAGACTTGGAACAGTTAAATGATTGAATATTGCTACCACAGTATGCCGTGAGGGTGACCAACCTGGTGGATAGGGATTGATAAATAAGATAAGGCTCTCAATGGTGACTGTCCATGGTGGCTTTGTTACTAGGAGTGCAAGGGAGGAGAGTGCTATTGTATTTATGTCCTGCTTGGGGGGCTCCCATTGGCATCTGGTTGGCCCCCGTGAGAACAGGTTGCTGACCTGCATTGGCCCAAGGTCTCGGCCCAGCAGGGCTGCACTTACAGCTGAAGGCCCTGACAAGGATCTAGACCTGAAGTGTTTGTATTTACACTATGCCAGGAAGATCACTGGGCTGCCATTTTTCCAGAACAGGACTGTCCTGGAACCTGAGTTGTCAATATAGAATATGTCCGCCGTTCTGAGGCCTTAAGCAACTCACCCACAGAGTGCAGATTGTTGTTTTGTTGTTTAGTCGTGTCTGACTCTTCGTGACCCCATGGACCACTGCCTCCCGCAGTTTGGTCAAACTCATGCTGGTAGCTTCGAGAACACTGTGCAACCATCTTGTCCTCTGTCGTCCCCTTCTCCTTGTGCCCTCAATCTTTCCCAACATCAGGGTCTTTTCCAGGGAGTCTTCTCTTTTCATGAGGTGGCCAAAGTATTGGAGCCTCAGCTTCACAATCTGTCTTTCTAGTGAGCACTCAGGGCTGATTTCCTTAAGAATGGATAGGTTTGATCTTCTTGCAGTCCGTGGGACTCTCCAGAGCACCATAATTCAAAAGCATCAGCCTTTTTTATGGTCCAACTCTCACTTCCATACATCACTACTGGGAAAACCATAGCTTTCACTATACGGACCTTTGTTGGCAAGGTGATGTCTCTGCTTTTTAAGATGCTTTTTAAGAGTGCAGATAGAGAGACTCATAATCTAGGTTGAGCTTGACCATCAAAAGTGGGTGGTACCCTTACTCTTCTGAAATATTCTGTCCTCTAGCATAGGACTCTAGCTTTGGGTTAAGGCAATTTCTGGCAGTGCCTTGACAGTTCTCCCCTGGTGCATGCCAAGTCATTCGAGACAATGAGTTAAAACTGTTTTAAGAGCAGTCCGTGGTGTGCTGTTGTTTTCTTTAGCTAACTGACCAAACCATCTACAGTTTTCCAGCAGCTGACTGTTGGGAACTTAGCAAACATCTTGTGAGTTTGTTGTGAATGGATTTGTTCTCTGGCATCAAGAGCTTTATTTGTGTTTCCAAGACCAAAATGATTTGTGGCTTTTAGATCCAGAGAGATAAGGTTTCCTTTCAAAGTTCTGTCTTGGAAGGATAAAGAAACAGAAAGAGAGGCATGTGTGTGTGAATACACACATACAGAGAGAGATGCTGTGTCTCAGCTCCTGCTGATACCTTTCTTGTGCTTCACTTGCGGTCTTTCCTTGATTCCTTCAGCTGAAGCTACACGTTCAAAACCTGTCCTCCTCTCCTCTCCCACCTCCCCATGTTCTTACATACAGTATTGCTGCCACCTTCTGGTTCATGTATTCAACTTCACAAGCATTTTGACCTGGTTATAGAGAATTTTGTTAGTATTTATTCATCCATCCATCCATCTATCCCTTCCTTCTTTTATAATACCTTCAATGAAGGAATTTCCCAGAGTATTCCTCAACACAACAGAATAATGATCAAATCAGTCACAAAGCAAAAAGAATAAGCACCAGCGATTTTTAAAAGCAGATTAAAATAGTTAGAACTTAATTGAAAGAATAATAGTATGTTACCTGCTGCTGAAAAGACAGCAAAGGAGGCGCCAAGTGAGCCTTTTTGGAGATGCACTTCCATAAATAGGCAACTACCATCAAGAAAGCTCTCTCTCCTGTTGCTCCTGGACTTACCTCAAATGACAGTAGCCTCTATAGCAAAGCTCTGCTCTGCAATCTTGGGCACATTGATGTGGGACTAGGCATTCTTTCGTAGATATTGACATCTCCTGCTATATAGTGCTTTGATGCCAATGCTTTGAACGAGTCTTTTTCAACCTGGTGCCCTCCAGGTATTTTGGATTACAGTTCTTATCATTGACCATGCTAGCTGGGGCTAATGGGAATTGGAGTCCAACAACATTTGGCGGGCACATGGTTGGGGAAGGCTGAATTGTGCTCTGAAGCAGGCATGTTCAAGAAGAGAAGAGTTGCTGGCACTGTTAGTTGCTTTGGATAGCTGTAGCAAGTTATTTTTATTTATTAAATTCATATAACACCTGTTCTCCCAAGTAGCTCAAAGTGGTACACGTGGTTCTCCTCCTCGTTTTGGGATTTGAAACCTGGTCTCCCAGGTCCTAGTCCAGCACTCTAACCATTGCACCACACTGGCTGTCAAGTTGATTTGGTCAAGTATTGGATTAATGTGGTAACTGAAGCTCTTTTCATGGCATAGACCATTGTAGCAAAGAATGCTGGTTGCAGCCCAAGTGGATTCATGACATACAATATCGATAGCCAGCTGTTATTGCCCAAGCTGGGCTCCCAGAGCTGACTGTCTGCCATCTGCTCAGTTGCCTGAGTAAAGAAAGAAAAATCTATTTGTAATATGAATGACAGTATTTCAGTGCTTAACTCAAGCTTAACACACTTGGCTGAGCTTACTTGATATGAAATAGTACATTCTCTAGCTTATCGCAAACTTGCCAAAAGTGTAAGGACTGCAGATGGCTAAAAGCAGGGTCGGGGTTTTGGGTTGTTTTTTTTTAAGATAGCAAGAGGCTTTTCTTCTTGCTCAGCTTGTGGAGGGGGCGGCTGTATGCGTCTGTTTTGTGCAAGGTGAGACTTTTATTGGCAAGCTGTAATCTTCTCTAGTTCTCTCCCAGTGCTATAGCTATCAAATTCTAATGCACGACACCATACATGTATGCTCAGGAAAACTGGACATCTGTACACCTTCAATTCTGCCTCACTGTGGTTATCTGATGCATCTGTCAGAACCTGGAATAAGTTGTGTTTTATATCTCAAACTTTGTGGAGGTTTCAACTGCTCATTAGTAATGGAAGAAATGGTTTAAAAATAAAGGCGTTTATTGGCAATACCGTGGAAGTTTTTTGTAACCTGGCTGAGGCTACATGTGGCCTGAGAGGGATTGTCTGCAGTTTACATACTCTCTCCTATTCTTGTCACTTGGACTTAGTTTCTGACCCAGCATGTACCTATAGCTCCCAGTATTCAAAAATCCATTTATTCTGCTTTCCTTTCCCTATTGCCAGACAAATGGGAAAATATATCCTAGTTCTGTGCAAAGATGCAGACAAAATGAAGTTGATAAAGGATGTGTTGTAGAAATTTCCTTTTAACGGGATAGGGAATCCTTTTCAGACCATGGGTTGTGTTCCTTCATGGACAACCTTTCAGAGGCTGGGGGACAGGTAACACATCGATTACATGATGTGGTGCACATACACACTATTTGAATGGGAATTCCACTCAACTTTGCAGGGTGGCCCCCTCAAATATTTTATTGGGGGGCCGAAGGGACCTCAGTCCCCAGGAGTTGGTTTCTGTGATACACTATGTTACATCCTAGCTTACGAAAGGCTAGAACGGATTGTTTGTTTGTTTGTTTGGGGGAGGTTTTACATGCACACATCCACCTGTTAAGATCAGCAGGAAGGGTGTCTCTTCGTATTTCTGCCACCCTCAGAAGTTTGGGAACAATAAGCAGCCCTGGAGAGGACATTCTCTGTGGCAGTCCCTAAATTGTAAAATTCAGTCCCCACAGTGGTACCTCTGGTACTTCCAATATACAGCTTTCAGGGAATAGTGAAAACGTACCTCTTTACCTGGCATTTGACACATGAGAGATGTATTTTCAGGATAGATTCTTAATGGCCAGACAGAGACGGACCTAGAGAACCACTTTTGTCCGCAGACCTGAGGTTCCCCATCCCTGTTACATATGATAAAGAGTGAGAAACAATTATCCCCTTATTCAGTCTGAGCCTGTATCTTGTGGAAGATAGGTGTACCATAACTCTGAATGTTTTTTTGCCCTCCCAAATTCAGTCATACCTTGGATCCCGAACACCTTGCGAGTCGAACATTTTGGCTCCCAAACGCTGCAAACCTGGAAGTGAGTGTTCCGGTTTGCGAACATTCTTTGGAACCCAAATGTCTGATGCAGCTTCCGCGGCTTCTGATTGGCTGCAGGAGTTTCCTACAGCCAATCAGAAGTTGTGCCTTGGTTTCCAAACGTTTTGGAAGTTGAACGGACTTCCGGTACAGATTTCATTCGACTTCCAAGGTACGACTGTACTGGAAAGATTTGAGGGCCTGTGTATACTTTGTATTACTTGCATTGATAGAATTTAGCATTCCCAGTTGGCAGAATTTTTATTCTAACAAATGTTGTCATATGTACGCTGTGTGGTCCCTAAATGTACGTTTCTTGTGGCAGCTTGAATGGTCCTTTATCTCTAAAGCATTCAAGGGCTATAAGAATTTGACAGGATTTACTTTCCTTAAAAAATAACTCTTCTTTCATTTGCAAAATGGGATATCTGTAATCCTAACTTTGAGTTTAAATTGGGAGCAGGGGAGAGGTTTACTGGTGGTACTCAATCTGCCATTTAACAGAGCAGTTCTATGCAGAGTAACTCAGTAAGTTCTACTAAGTTTAAATGGGTAAGTGTTCATAGAATTGCAGCTTTCACCTGCTTTTTACAACTATAGTACCAATGTATTTGGTAAGCTTAATCATTCTCTTGATACTAAGCATATTTTACTACTTGAATGTGAATTGGGTAGGTTATAAAGAAGCTACTCTGTAACTTGCATCCTTCTATGTATAATCTACAATCTCCATTATATCAGCTTTGTTTATCTGCAACTGCTAGTTATCTGAATTCACTGCGTGTCCTTTAAGTAGCACATAGGAAAGGCAATCCCTAAGTGCATACTGTACCTTTTGATCATTCATTTGCATTGAACTTATTCCTGAAATTCCGGTATATATCTAGTTTCATTGTTAGCTGCTTTTAGTTCTGTTGATTTCACTGAGAAATTTAAGCATGTGCTTCGTTCTCTCTCTCCCCTCATTGAAATCATCTCTCCCCCCCCCCCATTGACTTTGACTTTTTTATTTTTGCAACATCCATGCCTGCTGTCTCTTGCATCTTTATATGGTGCGGGGGCTTTGTCCTCAAACATAGGTTTTCCCATGCCAAATATCTTTGGGAGTAACAGAGTTAGAATAACCATGAAGTTCTTCCACAGACAGTCTCTGTCATTGTCAAAGTCGATTTCAGACTGCTGCGGTTATTCCTGGGGGTAATCAATAAATCATGTCATCACCTTCACCCCTCTCAAAGTGGTGGAAGAAAAAGCACTTCATCATCAAGGAAAAAGCATCCCCACTGCTACAAATGAAAGGAGAAATGCAGCAATCAATCCTCTAATCTGAAGCCTTAAAATTTAAACATCTTAACAAGATGTAAAGTCATGACTCAGGAGGGGGGCGTAATGCATACCAATACACTTGGCTCCTTGGCAGATGAAAGGACTCCTCAGCCTTGCAACTTATTATATTACAGGATGCTGCTTACAGTGAATGTTTCTTGCTCTCTGCAGGAAACTCTAGCTCATGAATGTGAGCTGAAGATTGAAATTAAGAGGTGGTTGGCCCTAAAGATTCTCCTTAAGTTTTGATAGTAGAATCATATCACATTCGGCAGAACATATCACTGCTGAAACGAAGGCAGAATTAGAATTAATTTCTTACAGGGATTTTGGTAGGAAGAATTCTATAGAGAGCCAGTGTGGTGTAGTGGTTAAGAGCGGTAGTCTCGTAATCTGGGGAACCAGGTTCGCGTCTCCGCTCCTCCACATGCAGCTGCTGGGTGACCTTGGGCCAGTCACACTTCTTTGAAGTCTCTCAGCCCCACTCACCTCACAGAGTGTTTGTTGTGGGGGAGGAAGGGAAAGGAGAATGTTAGCCGCTTTGAGACTCCTTAAAGGGAGTGAAAGGCGGGATATCAAATCCAAACTCTTCTTCTTCTTCTTCTGTATGATATTTTAATTCAAGTGTGGCCAGCCAACAAATGTCATCTGACCTGAAGCACTTGGGCAGCTTTCTTCCTAAGGAGAGATGCCTTTTCAAACATGAATTGCCCATCTGTCATCCATTTCATGTGGGAGAGGAGCAACACCTTTGAAAGTGTACATCATCCAGGTGTGACCTGTCCAATCGGCACTTTCAGAGCTTCCTCTTCTCAGGTGTAACCTTGTCCAGTGCTGGGCAGTCCCCTATCTGTGTCGAGTTTTGGAGATTCAGACTGAGGTATCTGACATCCAACCCAATCTGCACTTTCAGAGGCAACTCTTGGGCCACTGAGCCACATAAAAAACCAGTCCCCCAGTTGATTCGTCCTGGCTGTGGTTTAGTAACCTTTGATAGGGCAAAGGATAGGTTCCCCAATCCTGTCCTAATTGCTAGGTGTGGGGACTGATTCACTTGTTGGCCAAGTTGAAGAATGGGGCCTTTGCTCTGACTTGGCCCTTAGATGTTCCATTTGAAAGGCTCGTCAAGCACACTGCTTTATAGTATTTCTCAAATAGAATGTGGTGGCAAGCTTGAAAGGTGGGGAATATTCATTTGTAGCTAAGGACTTGGAATAATGCTGATGGGAAACTGTTATGGGCAAGTTAATAACGGTGCTAGGCTATGAAGCTGATTAGTTTTGCACAAAAGCCCTAATGAAAGTATGCAATACATTGGTTGTCCACTAGTATGTTGGAACCTACAAGTGGATCATTCCCAGACCTGAGATTGGTCACATCAATGGCACCAGCATTCCCATTTTCTTTGTTTGGTGGGAGTATTGTTTTTTGGGGGGAAGAAGTAGGGAGATTGTGATAAGATGCAAAGCAAGATAGTCCTCCTTTACCTTTAATGGTTGTACAAAAGAGAATTGTAGTGGCAGTAGCTTTTTTCAGCCCTAAACAGCAAGATGCACTTAACACATTCTCTCTTCTATGTAATTGTAGGTTGGGGTTAAAGGGGAGTCCTGGATCTAAAAAGGTGTGGTGCTATTTCAGTAAATAACAATAAATGACTTGTGATGAAACGAATTACTATCCTTGTTGCCCAAGATGCTTTTCAACTTGACTGTGACTTTAGAGCTTTGTGTATATGCTTTTTAGATTGATAGAACCTAAAACAAAGCTTTTCTTCCTTCTTGCCTACTTAGGTGTTGACTTACCAAGAAGAACAGTAAGTCACCACCTTGAGGAGAAGGCAGGGTGTGTATCTGCTGCAGTATCTGACGAGTCCATGGCCGGAGACAGTGGTGTATACGAAGCTTCTGTAAAACAGTAGGTTTAAGGCAGAATTCCATTTATCCAAAACTAAAATATGAGCATCTGGCTCTGTCATGTCCAGGCATTTTGCAACAATTTGAAAAATAATATGTGGAGCTGAGTCGAAACAATTTATCTCGTTTTGTATTGGTTCCCCACTCCCTTTGCTCATTTGGGTAATTGTAAACACCTTCTCCCTATTTTGATGATGAGCTTCCCCTGCTGTTTCATTGCCCACACAATCCTCAGCCTCATTTGCCCACACTTACCGGCTATTGAAACTTATGTCATTTTGTCAATAGCATCACAATGATGCATCTGACATGATGGTGTCACACAGATGCCACTTACCAAAATAATGTGAGTTGCCACAACCAATCATATTAAAATGCAGTGTGGATGAACCAAGACTGTGGATTGAAAGGACAAAGAATTTTTAAAACTGCACAGAAACAAACATCAACCAGGGGACCAAAGGAGTACTGTATAAGAAACAAGTATAGCTAGGGGTTGCAGATGTCCCTAATTTAAATTTAATAGTGTACTGTTGAAACATCTGAGAATTCAAAGGCAGGATTAAAATATTAGTATTAATAGTAATTAACCTACATGCAGACCAATCTGAATCTCTTTTCTTCACTGGAGTATCTGCAAGGGCCCCCGGTGTGCTCACCAAATGCATAAGGTAACATCACCGGGAGCAGAAGAGGGGACAGAGCTGGATCAGCTAAGGATCCACTGGAATGTAATTAAGGTGGTCTAGTTACTGGCAATGGGCCTGATCTGAGCTTTTCTGCTGGGCTAGCTATAGTTTTGTTGCCTCATTCTGCCTTGCTTCTGAGAGTTAAAATTGCTCCCATAGTTGGCCTTTCATTCATTCATTCATGTTAGCACAGAAAGAGGAGAAAGAAGATACTACTTGTAGAGACTGAAAAAAATAATCTAACATCCCAATGCAATGCTTTCAAGAACAGAGGACTTTTCATTTGTTTTTTTTTAAAAGCTCTTTTTTGTTTCAAAGCACAATTCTTTATAATAATCAGAATAAATGACCTAATAAACACTGAAGGGTAAAACACAATTTTATACAATTTGAGGCCAATTGCAAGCATGCATGAATGGGGGAGTTTCTAGTCCTTGTATTGATTTGTTCTCTCTTTGCGCATGCAAGCAATTATAAACGATGATGACCCTTCAAGGGAGGATCCTCAAATAATTAGCCATTAGTGAGATCTACCTTAACAATGCTTCCTTCCTAGATCCACAAGGAAGTAGCTGTTTTCTGTCATCACTTTTTGACATTACATATGAAACAGAAAAATCCTAAGCATTGACTTGAGCAGTGCATTTGGAACAATCTTACAGTTTTGGTATAGAATAAATAAAGTATATTACTGCTCAAAGGTATAAATGTTGGTCTGCTGTGGCTATTCAACCTCTTTTCCTCTCTCCTCTAGACCAAACGATAGTGAAGAAGTTGCATATAGTGAAGATGATACAACCGTTCTGGAGGCACCTCAAGTGCAAATAGGACTCCGGTAAGTCGGCGCATGTGAAAAGTCAGGCTATTCCTTGACACCTGCAAATGCACTACAAGTGCCTGATGCCAGGTTTTGTTTTGTTTTTGTCTCTTCTTAACAGATACGATACAAACAGCTCAAGTTTTGTGGTCATTGTGGGGCAGTTACAAAATCTTCATGCCCTTTCTGTATCCCCTGGCTCCAAAGTGTAAGTAAAGTAATCCCCAGATTACGGTTTATCACATTTTTTTGGATCCATGGGCGTATTTGGAATTGGGAGAAAGTGCTGTGGGAACCCCCTTTTCTGGTTGCTTATCTTTCACCACCTCCCCACAAACATACTCCCCACAGACATACCAAAAGTCAATGATCTTTGCTTTTCTGAGGAAGCTGGGTTAAAGTTGGATCCAGTAGAATTATTTAAGGGGTTTTTTTTATTCTGTAAAGGTTGATGTCTTATTTCTGGACTGGATAAATACTCACATAGTCTTTAAGAAGATGGCGGTGGTGGAGGAGGAAGGAACCGTACGGATGCAAGATTACACTTTCCCCTTCACACCACCAAAGCCCTGCCATGTGACCCTGTCCTTATTTTTCCATTACATTTCACCTTAGAAAGTTGTGTGCTCCTTCTCTGCGTCACAGAAGCACCCATCTTCTTTCTTTGCCAAGCAACAAACAGTGCCCTGCCCCACAAATAAACAGGAATATAGGAAGATATTTTTAATACCTGTGAGGTTTCAAACTGTGCCTATACACAACATTTTCAAAAGGTGGTCTCAGAGCTATAGGTGAACCCAGCTAAGGTGTCCTTTTAAGTTCCTGTTGCTTTTTGGCCTTACTTAAAAAGGACACAAGTTTCTATAGTTTAGCAATGCCCCATGCATGATATATGCCTGGATTTTTCTAACTATCAATTTGACAGGCAAGCAGAAAGTCTTCTCCAGAAGGAGCTGACCTTAAACTGACTATACCTTTTGAGTTGTATCTGAGATTCGTATGCTACCTGGAGACCATTTTAAACATTCATTGTATGTGTGTAATGCATTTGCATTTCAAAGGGAATGGAGTTTCACTTTCTCACTTGATAAGCAGACCAGCACCTTTTTGCGAAAGCATGAAATGCCTCTTTTACTGGGAGCACTTGTTTCCGTCAAGGTAGCTTAATTTGTGGGAATATTTATGTACTAAAAGGCTGCTTTCTACATCGCAATATGGTCTGGGAGCGCTCCCACAAGACTTAAGCTGTGTACACATTACCGCTTACTCGTGCTCCAGCTCATTCCCACCACTGGGAAACCGAGTAAGCGTAACAATAAGCCACAGTCCATAGGTATCTTGTAGCTTCTTGAGAAATATTCCCAGCCTGATGCACTTTCCCTCAAACCAGCTTTCATCCAGTTAGAAAATGGAAGCTGCGGTTAAGCGGAGGTATGTACAGTTCTAGATGCCATTGCATGTGCACAGGTAACAGCTTTGGTGAATTGGGAGTTCACCGTGGGGAAACAAACCAGGTAATAGGCATCAAGTGACGACATCCCTTCGCCCTATCTGGTTTGTATAGAAAAGTGAGAACAGGACTTGAAACACAGCGGGGAGAAACAACCTCACTGTGTTTCAAGCGACTAATGCAGTGTTTCCCAAACTTGGATCGCCAGCTGGTTTTTTTGGACTACAACTCCCATCATCCCTAGCTATTGAGGGCAGTGGTCAGGGATGATGGGAATCGTAGTCTGAAAAACGGGGAGATCCAAGTTGGTGAAACTTCACTCATGTGCACATGGCCTTAGGAAACACAATGTAGAACAGAGAGCGGGAGAGTGCTCCAGCTTGGTTTCTATTTTATCCCTCCCTCCTTTGTTTTCAAGCACGCAGTGTTGTGCAAGGAGCACTCCCAAGTTGCTGAGCTGTATTGTGGGATGAAGCAATATTACGAGCATTCCTTTAAGCTTTAATTGTGTGCTTGTGGCAAATAAACAAAAGCAGCTGTTTGGGGATAGCAGGACTAGCTATTTTCCGAACTGTAGATGTGGATGGGGTTGATAACTGTAAAAAAAACTGGACCATAAAAAGATTGGTTGACATGATTATATGAGTTGAAGATACCTGAGGGAAAGTCTTGGGATTTTTTAAATTTTATTTTAAATAATTTCTTTGCCTCTTTTCATTTAAAAATAAATCCCAGGGCAGTTTACCACAAAATAATAGTAATGAGACAATAGAAATGAAATAGTGAAACTCCACAGTTACAGTCCCATGGTTGCTAAAAGGTGGCATCAGGAAATGCTTGTGCAAAAAGATGGGTTTTTGGTTTCACATAAGATAAATAAGTGTCTGTGAGAAAGGCAGCATTTGTAAATAACTTATTTTGTAGCATGATCAACAGAATTGTTCCAGAGGTCTGCATTAAAAAGTAATAATAATCCAAGAGCAATATGAAGAGAAAGTGGCCTTTGAAGTAGATTACTGACCTCACGATTTCAACTGGTCATTGGGGTACAGGAACAATAACAGAAATATTAGTGGGAATTGGACAACTTTATATGAAGGACTGAAGATTGTGGAAACTCCTGCTGGCTGCTGGGGATTGTATTCACATGCAGCTGGATTTACACTGACATTTCGTCACCTGTCACTGGAAACGGTCAAAACGAATTGTGTGGAGGGAGAAATGACAATTTGTATGTGTGAACCAGCACTCAGAACCTGCTAAATGCTCTTAATATTTCTCTCTTCTCCTCCATTTTCTGCCACTTATTCTCCTTTACTTCTGTATTTTAATCTATGTGTCAGTATTCTGTTTACAATTCACAACGTTTCATTTCACTATTTCTTATTTCATTTCAAACTCTCAAATTTCTCTGCTTTATTTTTCCTAGCCCTTTTTGCATCTTTAAAAGACTTTTCCAACTTTCTAGCATATCATCAGGATAGTATTTAGCAGCCTAACACATCCCCTGCTATTTCCAGTAGGATAACGGACTCTACAAATTCCATCTGTGATTTGTGAGCTCTTCTTAACTCCCACCCACTCTTGAGTTTCAGCATTTCCATTTCTATTTCCACTTTTCTTTCTTTTCCCCCTATTTTTCCCAATGGCCGGGTTAGGTGGCACACCTTTACTATTGACACCTACAGTATAAGGCAGTGGGCACCGAAGTCTCTGCAGTTGAACAAAAGACTTTTCCAGGAATAAGACATTTCTTTTACAAGTGTTTTGCACAGGGGCTTTCGGATACTTGTTTGAATCATCTTCCGCATATTTTTCCTTCCCACCTCCTAGGTATTTGAGAGTTGCAGTTCTTCCCTCTTCCGCTGACATCAGCTGTCTTTTCCGCACGAAAGTCCACTCTGCTGCTGAAACTCTTTTATTTAGTGAGATGTTCAGAGTAGCCATTTCCCAGGCATCTTTGCAGCAGAAGACTTTGAGAGTGGATGTCTGCTCTGTCAGTAAAACTCGCTGGGAAGAATGCCTAGTAAGTATTCTTTATTATTGGCTTTGTTTGATGTTCTTTTGTTTTTTCTCATGCTGATAGATAGGAGGCTTCTGAGGCATGCATTAGCAACCTCCGCAGGACTTAATATATTCATCTCTGATATGGGATGATTGTGGAATTTAGATTCCCTTTTGATCACAGTATTACAGAGGTAGACAATTTGTTCAGTGCTGAGGGCTTCATTGAAAATGCATCATAAGCCTGAGGGCTGCAGCTAATATACATATTTTAGACACATGTAATAAGCATAATTTGCATATGGTTTTAATCGATGTAGTCAACGGCAAGCTACAATGAGCTTTGCAACAAAATAGTGTGCTCCAAGCATGGCAGCCTTTGGTTCAGCCTCTCAACTCAATTTTTTACATTTCAGCTTAGAAGCCGAAAACAGTAAGAATTTTTTTTGGGGGGGGGGGGGGGATTTGCTACTATTTGCATTTTTTCATCAGATTCTTCTACATCTCTCTCCAGCTGTGAAAACTAGGAGATTTAATGAAAACCGAAAATCTTTTGTTTCTAGCAGATATGCAACCCACATGGAGTAGTTATCCCTTTGGCCCTAAAAAAATTGTGTAACTTTAGGTTGCAGGTAGATGGACAGGGTTCAGTTTTGTTGCTTTTATTTTGACTTCCTGTCACATTCACAGGGTGGGAGGGGATGATGGAAGATTGGACTTGAACCTACTAAAAACTTAAATGCCAAACAGTTGGTGCAATTGTTGTGCTTGCAGGAAGCAAACTTTTGTCTACCGGACAATGTTTTTGTTCTTTGGCTATGGAGAGAGGGAAATGCCCCTCCGCAACACAAGCACACAGGTTTATTTATTTTGAGAGGGTAGAAGCACTGGAATGTATTTTACGTTTGTGACACCTGTTTTCACTCCATGGCTGACGCGATTCTGTCTTACTGTGGCTCTCAAAAGCCCTATTGACATGAACAAGAAACACACGAGTTAAATACTTAAAATACAGTTTTGGCGCTGATGCAATTTCCTGGCCTACCTTTTATGTTGATATCTGACAGCATTGACCCACAACACACATCAATACAGAAATGATGTGCAGCCTAGAAAACTGCAGAGCTAGTAGGTTTCTTCCATTTGCCTTTGGAAGATGGTCTACTAAAGTGCCTTATACCAAATTGCTCCATGGAGCCCAATATTGCCTACAGACAATCTTTTTCCAAGACAGAATTTCCCATGCCAGGGAATTGAGCCTGGGAACTTGTGCAAGCAAAGCATGGGTTCTGTCACTGAGCTCTGGCTCCTCCCCTACCTCAGTGGCAAAGGTGCATCAAGCAAAA
Organism: Podarcis liolepis; assembly: GCF_965112155.1. Taxonomy (NCBI): domain Eukaryota; kingdom Metazoa; phylum Chordata; class Lepidosauria; order Squamata; family Lacertidae; genus Podarcis; species Podarcis liolepis. The sequence continues at coordinate 50,480,815 of NC_139564.1, forward strand.
TGGTCACATCCCCCCTGGTAAGAAGCTGATTGCTCTGATTTTCTTTGTGTTTCTCACGCTATCATTGCCTCAGTAACCATTCAGTGGATAATAATATAATGGAAGCATATTGATTAATAACCATGGACACTGCTAGAGTTTAAAATGATGGCGCCTGAGGCATGTTGCGCAATAGGGCTCTTCAAGCTTCCGAATAGGAGCCTGAATTTTCTTTTCTTGCATATAAAACCACATTCTTTCCTCATGATGGACTGATGCCAGGGGGTTTTTTTGCCTCAGGCACCAACTTAGTACTGTTTCTTGTATGGATCTGTTATATTTGATTAGATTTACAGAATTTAAACTACTATATATATTTATCCTTGTGAGTATGCATTGTCTGGTCCTTAATATTTCTAGATTACAACACACACACACACACACACACACACACACACACACACACGTGTCCCCTTTAAATCAGGTTGTCCCCACATTGAGGGAAAACACAACAGCAGCAAAAGACTGGCTGTTACCAACCAGTGAAGAAGATCTGGGTCCCAGGGCTTAGTTGGGACTCCTTTTGTAGAGTCCTTCTGAATCCCAGTTGCTTGTGGGTTTCCCACAGGTAGTAGTTGCTGTGAGAACAGGATTCTGGGCTACTGTCGATGGGCCATTGTCCTGTTATTATGTAAGAGGTACAGGAAGTTAGAGGTATTTGAGGATAATAATAATAATAAATTTTATTTATATCCAGCCCTCCCCAGCCAAAGCCGGGCTCAGGGCGGCTAACAACAATCAAATAATCAAACAATCAAATAATTCAATATTCTAAAAACATTTCATTTTTAAAATTAATTAAAATCAAATTGATGGCAACCGTTAAGCAAAATTCTGTGCAGGTTGCCAGAGGAGGGAGTCAGGCTGCGCCCTGACCAAAGGCCTGGTGGAACAACTCTGTCTTGCAGGCCCTGCGGAAAGATGTCAGGTCCCGCAGGGCTCTAGTCTCTTGTGACAGAGCGTTCCACCAGATTGGAGCCGCAGCCGAGAAAGCCCTGGCTCTAGTTGAGGCCAGCCAGTGTAAAACTATGTTGACATATTTGCATTGTTTCATCAGGGAAGGGGTGGTTGTATCTATTACTGTTATTTTTTATTGATTTGATTTTCTAAATAACCAATGAATTATCATTTCACATTTCTGTGCAGGCTGGAACTCAAATAAGTCTGGCAGACTTGCCATGTTCGGATGAGACTTCTACTCTCTGGTATAACTTGCTGGCTTACAAGCAGATTCCTAGGAAAAAGAATAAGGAACTAAAGGAGGATCCTGTATTTGTACCAAACAATCAGTCGCCTGGCTCCTTGGACCTGGTGAGCAATGTGTGATGACTTCTGAACAGGAGACTAGAAAAATAGAAGCGGCAACGGTGAAGCAATTGTACTGTCTAATTATTTGCTCCCTCCTGCTGCTTTTGTTAGCTGACTGCCATATGGCCTGAGTGGAGGTGTGTAATTTGGCTTCTAAGAACCAAATCTACCTTGTAAGGGGGGGGGACACCTGCAAGCCGCATGTTACCACATTAAAAATTCCCTGTGCATAAAAAACACAACACTAGCTCATCATGGAGAAAGCTTAGGCTACTTTCCACAGTGTTATTTGTTTTGTTTATTTAACAAAATTTGTATTGTATTGTGTTCTTTTTTTATTAAAAAAACCACTTGTAAGCAGTTTGCAACAATATAAAATAAACATTAAAAATGGTTGAAGGAAAACAGTTAAAAACAGGCATTAAGATATTCAAAAGATAATTAAAATCAACAGAAGCCAAAGAAAAGCTCAAAACATATTTAACCTCTATGTGTCTGGATAGGCTTGCCTAAACAAAAATATTTTAAGCAGGTTTTGAAAAGAGCACAGTGATGGTGCCTGTGGAATGTCAATAGGCAGGGACTTCCAAAATGTAGGCCTTGCCCACACTAGAAGCTGGACGTCTTGCAAGGCCAGAATGAGAATTAAGGGGCACCTATAACAGTGCCAGTTCCACAGGTCGAAGCAGTAGAGTGTGTGCATATGGCATGAGGTGTTCCTGTAAGTAAACTTGAGGACTTTATATACTAATAGTAACACCTTGAACTGGTAGCAGTGCTGTAGTTTTTACATGGAGTTCAGTTATTCAACACAGACACACACACACACACACACACACACCTTCTGCCTGTACTTGGACACCTGTTCTCAGCTACAAAGTGTGCAATTATACTGGGCCTGCTTGGATTATCTTCTTTCCTTGATCTGCTATTCTATGTGTGATGAAAAGTAAGAGCATATCCTGCCTACCTGGCTTGCGTAGCCCTCCTGAAACATGTATAACAATCTTAAAGGCACATAAAATCCATCACACACAGGCCCGATCACATGATTGCTTCCTAGATTTTACCTGGAATGACAGCTTACAAGATCCGGGCCTTCCTGCATTGGATTTAATGAACGTGTTGTCTTTTATGAACATTATGTTCATGTACGATTGTCCCGCTTCAGCGACGTGGGAAGGGAATGAGCATTCCTGTTCGCTACTACAAGTCGGGGAACAGAGCCAGAAAAAGTTGTAATCTTACCTGGCTGGTTGTCATTTATGAATGTCAGATACTTCTGTAAAGTTTGCTTTTGCCAACTATTAATAAATGGCAGCAAGTTTTTTGCAGCATACAATTAATACGTAATTTTGAACCATTTCCTTTACTATATCCTTTCTGAGACAGTACATTTTGGTAGGGGGTATAATTTTCACAAGGGATGCATGAATTCTGAAGTCACATGGAAACATGGTGTCACATGAACAACCAAATATGCTCGGCCCTGAGTTTCTCATGATGTTGCCCTGCTTATGTCCATGTGTTCCTGCAGATGTTTTTCTGATCAATACATTTAATCAACACCTTTTCTGAAAGGTAGATTCCGGTAGAGTGTAATTGGCAGTGCCAGTGTAATTGACAAAGGCATTGTCTGTTCACAACTATTAATAGGGCAGATTTTATAAGTGACATCGCTCAGTATGTCTTCTAATGTAGATCTGCTTCCAATGTCTCTGGTAGGATGCTGTGTCAGCATTACTGGAAAGGACATCAGCAGAGCTGCAGGCAGTAGAACAAGAGTTGGCAGAGGAGGAAGATGAAGATGAGGAAGAAGAGGAGGAGGAGGAGGAGGAAGAAGAAGAAGAGAAGGGTGTACAGGAGCCACAACATGTTGAAGAAGACTGGTAGATTGATTTTTTAAAAAAATAAAAATAATGTTATTTATAAAGCAACATCAAAAACAAGGCTGATTGCTGAAAGAAACTTCTGCTCACCATCTGCTCCTCGTGCATGTAAAATTAACTTCTTACCCTTTTAGACCCCTTGGTGGAGAACTGCACGTTTCACTTGCTGTTTTCCCTACACCGGTTTTCCCAGTGCTGAAGAGAGAAGCTGTTTTTATTTGTTTGTTTTAAATTGAAGTTGTATTTTGTGTCTTGAGTGGGAAGTGCAGTAGGAATTATGAATGGCATATCCGCCACACACGCTTCCACCATTGAGTCTGCACACAATTAAGATTTCCAGGAGAACCCCACCCCTTGAAATCCCCACCCCCATTTCCCCTGCCAGCCCTGGCACCACACTGTCTGCATATGAGAGGGGAAGCCTGGTGGACATGCATTGGCTCTCCCCATGAGATTGTGGGTGGACAGCGATGCAGCCGGAAGGCAAAGGCCTGCTCTCTCTCTCTCCTTAATAGCACAGAAGCTAATGACTTAAGGGACTACAGCCCACTCCCCATGCGTAAGAACCTGTGAGACCTGTTGGATCAGACCAAAGGTCCGTTTGGTCCAACATCCTGTTTCCCAGACAGATGCCTCCAAGAAGCCTATAAGCAGGTTGTGAAGGCACTAGCTCCTCCCTTTTGTTTTATGCTATTTAGTGACATAAAACAATGAAGATGGGTATTATCTCTTCTTTGAAGCCAGCCTTGCATTGTCCACAATAAATGTCGAGTTTGGGTGATTCATCTTTCAGTAGAGATGTTATTAAATGTGGCTTAATTGCCTTGTGTTAAGATCTCACGTAAAAAAATATTAATGCAGGTAGAGTACCCCCCCCTTCATGTTAATATAATCTTGATATCTGTAGAGAATGTGAAAAGAATTAGTCTGTATTTGCTAGTTCTACATTTGCTGCTTAATAATCATGAGAAAGGTATCTTGCATCTCTCCATTAGAACCATCTGTGGATGTCAAACGTACTGCGCTTTTGTCAGAATGTTCTAAGGGAACCGATTTGCAACAGACCTTTCTGTTTTTCTTGGAGCGGATGACTAATATAATGCATTCACATGTCGGATCATGAAAGCATTGTACTGAAATTCTAATCTACTTCTGGCTGAGATAATGTGTCGATAATAATATATCTTTTGTACAGGGTTCAGATCCCAGTCATGCCAGTATTTTTTCTTTTTCTTTCCTCTTTGCGGGCCTTGTCAGTTTTCAAGGGTAAACTTGGGTTACTTTGTTCTCACAGGCTAGGAATGCTGGCAGAGGCATCCAGTGAGATTGTGACAGAAGAAGAGGACAATGTTAAAGGGGCAGAGGGAAGCAGATACTCAGATGACAACAGATTCTGCCTTAAACTGGTAGAGAAAGGTGAAACCAAGCACAGGGAAGACAGAAAACATGCACACGCGTGTCACAATGAGCAAGCAACGGCACCACCCATACTGGTGAATATTTTAGATTGTTTCTCTAATGCACCACAAAGAAGACACTGACATCCTGTGGCTGTGCTTGGTCGAGCAAGGTGGTGTGTTTAAAGGCAACAGTGTTTGTCATAAGGAATCTGTTTATTGTTTTCAGCCCTATGTTAATAAATGAAGGCCTGGTTTGCATGTAACATTAAACCATAATTCAAAGCAAACCATAGTTTATGAGCACATAGCTCCACTGGAAAACAAACACAAGCTGTAGTCTGGCTTATTGTGGTGCCTGGACCCTGTCACGTGGTTTCTTAAATTCCAAACAACGTACAATCAAAAGCCAAGGTTTGTGCTCATGGTTTGGGGCAGTGCACCAGGAGTGGGAGGGGTCTGCATGCGGTGAGCACCAGCACACTGCTTCTTCATGTTATATTTTTATGCACGAACCTGGCCAAAGTCAGCGCAGCGTTTTAACTCTACACTGATTTCTAACAGGTTCTGTCCCCTCTGGCAAAGTGATCCTTTTTTTGTTTTGATATACAGCAAAGGGGAAAAGCAGAAAAGAGATTCTTAAGTCCTCAAGAAAAGCATTCAGCTTGCTAGTTAACATTTAATGTTTATTTGGGAGATTATTCATGTTTAATAATGAATGTATTAAATATTTAATAGGCTATTTTAATGTTTAAGCTATACTTGCATACACGGATGGTTTAATATTTTTGTTTTTGCATTTGTTATGAAGTTTTAATAATAAGGGCTCAGCGCTTCAGAGCAGTGCAGGAGAATTGTGTGTTGTGTGTTTAGGTTGCAAGCTTTAGTCAAAGAATTGGTGGAATTAAACAATGAAAAAGCACTTTTGATCAGCTAAAAAGGTGTCTCCCAGTTAAGGAGGCAGCACCTATGGGGTGGGATCCAGACCTGATCTTCTGTGAGCAGAAGGACTCCTCCTATGGAGGTCAAATGGACCTAGTGGAGACTCCCACTGTGTGAAGTGGATTCTGCTGTGGGCAGAAGGAGTGGGAGAGTGATTTTCACCAATTCCCCTTTCCCCTGCAGTTCTGAATGTTCCTCCAACCCTCTGGATCAGGGTTTTGTTTTTTGTTGTTGTTTTTTTGCGAGGGGAGAGAGATTGGAAGGGAAGAGAAAATATCACCCCAAATCAGCTCTGCCTCTTCCGCTAGTTTTCAGAGTTCCACTTTATGCAACTCAGGATCCGATGCACTAAAAACAATTACTTTAATTACAAAAATTGTGGGTGGCAGGCAGCATCTTCAAAGAGGCACTCCTCTTCCTTTTGCATGAAGGGATGGCTTTGGAAGCATGTGAGTACAGTATCTGTACTTTGATAAAGCATCTTCTTGCTCTGATCTTGAACTGCAGCCTGATTTTTATGAATGGCTCTGCCTGCTCTCCTTCCTCTTATTTTTTTATTATTTTACTTTCCATATAAACAAAGTGATCTCCAAGTACCAGATAATAGTTCCTTCTTAGCACCACAGCTGCTCCTTTGGAAAAACCAAACAGAAATAGAAGATACTGATAAGACCTCCTGGTTGCAATGTCTCAGAATATGTTCATTGGCTAGAATCTGTTTGATACCCCTTACCACTGATGGTAGGAGGCTAGGTTTCCTACATTTTTTATCATTCTGCAAAAATAACATACGCATTTAACAGAAAGGATTGGTCCACGTTCTTGTAGTACCCCACTGAGAATTTTAGCATAATTCACAACAGTAGCCAGTTCTGGTTACTTCCATCAGTTCATCAAAGACTTGGAATTTAAGTAAAGGGAGGAGTTGTTGTTTTAGAATAGGGAATATGTTTTTTCTCCAGTATTTTTTCACCACCTCTAGAGAGGACAACAGCATTCCTGCAGTTAGCAAACGGTAGGCCTCGATATAAGTGTTAGTTTTAAACAGACAATATCACTTCATTTACTTAAAATGGTCTCCAGCTTTCATTCTCCCGCAAGGTTTTTGTTTCCATTAGTAAAATCAGAAACTTCTAACCTGAGGTCAGCCTTTTGTCCCTTGTTTGAGCCTGAGTCACAAGCCTTTAATATCAAGTACAATATGCGTAGGGGAAATCATTGTTAATTAAGATTCACATACCATTCAGGCAGGTGAGTGTGTGATGCTTTGTGCAGTAAGATTCACACGTGTCCCACATTGAAATAGTACCTTCTGCCTATTATTGCTGAGTGGTGCATTGGATTCTTTGTCTTTATCTTAACTAATTTGTGCCAGAATGGGAGGGAAAGCAAGCTTCGTGGGGAGGTTTTGGTTTTAAGGCTTGACAACAATGCACAATATCCTCAACAGGTTGATAAGGAAACGAACACAGAAGACAGACGTGAGGGTGTGGCTGTACGACCCAAGGACAGAGCCGGCCTCAAGTCTCAGCAGCATCCCTTTGTCAGGAACAGCATGATAGTGCGCTCACAAACTTTCTCTCCAGGCGAGCGGAACCAGTACATCTGCAGGGTAAGACAAAGAGTGTTCTCCGCGAGGTCCCATTAACTAAAAGACTCATTTAACTTCTTTGGCAGTAGCACGCTACTGGCAATGAGCCATATACTGACAACCCGGCATCCATCTCTCAGCTGCTAAGCTATAGCAAGCTTGTCACTCTTGCCTGTGGAACTTTAGAATTTGCTGCTTGCCATGAGCGAGCCTGGAGCTTGTTGCTGCTGTTGACATCCCCCTCACCCCACCCCACTGGCATAAACACATTCACACTTTGCTATATAAACAGTACAGTGGTACCTCGGGTTACATACGCTTCAGGTTACAGACTCCGCTAACCCAGAAATAGTACCTCAGGTTAAGAACTTTGCTTCAGGATGAGAACAGAAATTGTGCAGCAGCGGCACGGCAGCAGCGGGAGGCCCCATTAGCTAAAGTGGTGCTTCAGGTTAAGAACAGTTTCAGGTTAAGAACGGACCTCTGGAACAAATTAAGTACTTAACCCAAGGTACCACTGTACACACTTACTTAGGAGACAGGCTGCACCCAGGTATTTAAAGCACAAGGCTTCTGCCAAAGAATCATTGGCACTGTAGTTTACCCCTCACAGAGCTACAATTTCCAGCACCCTTAACAAACTACAGCTCCCAGGATGCTTTGGGGGAAGTCATGTGATTTAAATATACGAGGGTGCACACAGGCCTCAGCCTGAAGTCAGTAAGGCTTGCTTCCAAGTGTGTAGGATTGCACTGTAATTCCATATGCCAGGAGTGGGGGGCCTTTTTCAGTCTGAGGTATGCGTGCTCTCCTGGTCAGTCTTCTGGTGTCTGTGTGCCAATGGTTGGTGGTGGTGGGAGGCCCAAAAAATGAATGCAGGCTAACACACCTAACTTCACATGTGTACTACTGGAGTGTGAACTGGTGGTGACTGATCTGGAAAAAGATATTGAGGCTGTAGCAGATGACTCAGTGAAAATTTCAACCCATTATTCAGCAGCTGTGAAAAAAGTGGATTCCATGCTAGGGACCATTAAGAAAGGGACTAGAAATATAACTGCCATTATCATAATGCCATTAAACAAAGCTACAGTGCAACCGCACTAGGAATACTCTTCCAGCATCATAGAGTTGGGAATAAGGGCAACCAAAATGATAATAGGGCTGGAGCAACTCCCCTGTGATGGAAGGCTACAGCACCGGGCTGAATGTTGGAATACTCATGGCAGACAAGAAGTACTCTTCACATGGCACAGATCAGCTAAGGAATTTAGCGCCACAGTATATGTTCATGGCCACCTGCATGGATGACTTTAAGACAAATTAGTGGAGGATAAGGCCATTGAAAGATGCTAGCCACAATGATTATGTGCTGCCTCCAGTATCAGAGGCAGTGTGGTAGGATCCAGCAGGGCTGCTGCTATGTCCTTAAGTTAGCGGACCAGTGGGTGCAGTTCTTACCTCTGCAAAGCAGGCGACATTCCAACCACACAAAAGCAAAGGTTTCTACACCACAACCACCCCACATGCACACACCTGCCCGTCCAGGCAGGCAGGCAAAAGGCATTATCACAACATAAGGACACTTCCCAGTCAGGCAAAAGCTTTTGAGGAGGGCCAAGATTGTGTGCGATGGAGATGGGGAAGGGCTTGGGAAGAGTCCTAGTGGCTGGACAGAGATGCCTAGATGGCTGCATTGGCCTCCCCTCAAGCCTAAGATAATCTTGTCTCTCTTTCCTGTGGTGACCTCTGCTAATGCAATTGTTTATATGCAACATGCTGCTTCTGTGAGATATCTAGGAGCATATAATTTTGAAATTAATATATGCAATGTGGAAATGGCACTTCCTCTGACGGTGCTGTTTCAGAAATACCTTTTCTGGAAGAAGCTGTACCGACACAGTTTCCATGGAGCTCCTTTAGTTCCAAAGCAACTGTTTACACATTATCATAGTAGTGCTTTCAGACAAACTGCTCATGTGAAAACTGAGACGGTAGAGTTACATGAGAGACTTGCAAACAATCAGTGACTGAATGTATGAATATTCAGTTCGGCTTCCATTACTCTGAAACTCGCTCCTTATCCTCCCTTCCAGTTGCAGAGGGTTGAACAATTTCTGTCTGGTTCTGAAATGCTAAATATCTAAAAACTGGATGCTAAACAAAGCCTTGTTCTTCACACTTCATATAATACCATCTTTTTAGCTGTTCTTTAAATCTTTCCTAAATTGAACTGGGTCTTCATTTGGGGTGTGGAGGAAAGCTATTGTAATGTATAAATCAAGACCCCTACATTTGAGGTGCTAGTAACTTTCCATCATGGATACGACAATTTCAAAATGGCAGCCATCTTTGTGCTGAGGCATTGTATGGTCAAATTGTGGTTAACTTTTTGTTCAAACTGTCCCTCCCTCTGTCTGTGATGACTAACTGGACTGGCTTTTCTCAAATAAAACTCTGAAGGCTTGAGTCCCCTCAGTCTCAAATCCAAAGGAGGGACTAGGAGAAAGGTGGCAATGTGGTTAAAGTAGCATAGCATGCAGCCATACCTAAGAAGTGGGCACAAACACTTTCACACACAAAATGGTGAATCCTTGAGACAACCCAATTGGAGGCCCAATGTGAATGAACAAGAGGTAGCAAAAGGCCTGTAAAACTCTACATTGCCTTGCCAAAAAGGGACACATGACATATATATGCCGATAAACACTTGATCTATCTTGGTTGCCTTTACACAATCCCACTAGCTATCTCATTCAGACTATTAGCCTTTACACACACACACACACACACACACACACACACACACACACACAGTGTGTGTGTGTGTGTGTGTGTCCATCCATGTGTGTCCCAATCTTATGCATTCCTTTAGAGGTTTCTCCCAGATTGAACATATATCTAGCACTTTGGGAACTAGGTCAAAAGTCTCTACTAAAAAGTTTATTTTACCAAGCTGGGAAATGCAATTCATCTACCATGATTAATTCCTAACAAATCTATGTTGGCTGCTACTGATCGCACCATTTACCATTAGATAATTGCAGGTTGTTTTAATATATTTTTTACTATTTATTATCCATCTTTCTTTAAAAGTAATAATTCTGCAAATCGTATAATGGGAAACTGAGGTTTTGATTCTGTTTGTACCTCTCCATATGCATAAGTGACATTTAAGCACTAATGTATGGCATTATCATCCATGGTCGCTTAACAGCGTACTTCCTAGAGTAGGAAAACTAATGTCTCTTTGGGGAGAGAGAAACCTAGACCACAAAGCTATTTTTCAAATGCTAGCTACATCAGCGTATTTTAAGACTCAGAACTTGTTAATTATTGAAAATTCTGTGGTATAATTCTTGTAAATAATGTTGTTTAATATGCCTTCTAGAAGAACTGAAATGTATATCTTGCATGTAGTTTCTTTTCATTTAAAGTTTAATATGACATTTTTGTTTATACAATACAAAATCATTCCCTCGTCGTTACACTGTCTTGGAATGCAGCCCTTTGAGGATATACAGCAAGAAAAATGAGATTATTTGAAGGGGGTGGGGGTTAAAAGTGAGACAATCCGCAATTAGTTAACAAAACTGGAGTTACAGTTCAAAGGCATCCAGAAAGTTGTTTGTTGCTCTTGCACTGTGATATCATTCTACGTGGTGTTTCATGGAATAGCATCGGAAACAAAGACAGGATCCTTCTCAGAAGGACCTTTCAATATAAGACAGAAATGTGAAGAAACAAACAATTCTACGTTTTAAATTGGTTGTAGTCTTAGGTCTGAGGAAAATACTCACTGCAGTCAACTGTAATAATACTAAATCATGGTTTAGCGTTCTCTTAAATGCAAGCAGCTTTGAGTCTTGGGCTTACATATGCTCCCTTTCCCCTCCATGGGGAGAGAAGGATATTGGAAGCTCCCATTCCTTGTTTGCAGGAAACCACAGTTGGCTGTTTTGTCCAAACGCAGCAAATTCCAGCCTTTGGGTTGCTACTAAATTAGAGCAGAAGCATTCAGTTACTGTTCCCAAGGGCGTGAGGAAGGAGTGCTTGAGCCCAAAGCTTGGACCTGTAATGCTACACCAGTGTTCTGTATAAACAGTAGTTGACCAAGCAAAGGTCCCAGTTTGGTGCAGAGGGGAAAGTCCAACATTATGTGCGCCTATGTAAGCTTATAAAAATAAATCAGTTTTCAATACATAGCTTCTTAATCCATCATGCACTTTCCTGCTTAGAGCTCTGTTGCAATCTGTAGAACCTTAAAAGCACAGTGAATGAAGCTTCCTCACATTAACCAATATAAAGAGTTTCTTGGTGATCCACTGACCAAACAAAGTTTCCTTTGAAACTTTCAGACAATTTTCTGCCTTAGACGCTTGAGTTTTGAAACTTGAGGGCAGCAGAGCAGTTGGTGATGGTTTCTATGTAAACATTGTTTAATGTAATGGAATCGTGGCACTTTTCCGGTTTAATGAATTATTGATAATCAAACCGTGGCTTTTTAGCAATTCTGCATTTATTACTAATAAGACTAATGGTGAGAGTGTAGGCACCTCCATTAGTACATGCGGTAGTTACTCTTGGCAGTTTTAACACTCGGAGCTGTTCCATTTCAAACCCAATCACTTTATGTCATAACTCTCTTGTCTGTTCCTTGTTTTGGCAGTTGAATCGAAGTGATAGCGACAGCTCAACCTTGGCCAAAAAATCCCTTTTTGTGAGAAATGCCACCGAACGGCGGAGCTTGAGAGTTAAAAGGGTATGTGCTGTCTGACCATTTGCTGCTCACTTTTCCATTTCGCTGCAAACACTTTGCTAGATTAAAGAGGTTCTTCCACAAACTGAAGTTGCTTGCTGTGGTTTATTCTCATTCCAGGAAGCCCTAGATTCCCATTAATATTTGAATGAAGCCCAAAGGAAGTTGTGGCGCTGACCCTTTTTTTTTTTTTTTAGCCCAGTTGTGCTTTCGTTGTGCTCAGATTGGGGAAACAGTGAATTGAGCTAGAGAACAACCTGAGTCAGAAAATCATGGCTGCTGCCAACAAGCTTTCAAGTGGTTGAGAAGAGGGTACCATTTGCTGTGGGTAGTGCCTGGGGCAGTGGGGACTAAATTCCTATTTAATTATTTCTGGGTCAGCCACTTTTTGCCTACAACTTACCCTCCACCTCGTACCACTATGAGTAAAACTCCAGGCAATTGCATTTCAGTGCCTAGTAGAGTCGGTCGGCATCTTGGATTTGCCACCAGTGTTCTGCTCACTGCTGAGCACTTGGTGGGGCGATGGTCACTGCCACAAATTCCAGGGATGTGCTTCATGGTGTAGTACAATTTAAAAGGAGGGGGGGGGAGTTGAGCAAGGCAGTTGTTGGGGGTCTCATGAAATGGCACTTTGCCATAGACCTCCTCAACCTGCCCCTTTCCCTGCATCTACTGCTTTTCCCTTCAAGGTGGTAAATACTGTCTGGGAATCCCAGATGGAGGTGGAGGCTGCAGGTACAGTAGTGGATGAGAAAGGAGTTTAGGGCCTTCCCTGTTGCGAAATTTGTTCCTAACATGTAATGGTCTTTGCCTGGAATCATAGAGTTGGAAGGGACCCTGAGGATCATCTAGTCCAACCCCCTGGAATGCCGGAATATGCAGCTGCCCCATATCAGGACCAAACCCGCATCCTTGGCATTCTCAGCAGCCTCTCGAACCAACTGAGGAAAATCTTCTTAATTTTCAGGACAACTGAAGGATAATGGAACTGTAGCATTTAGTCTGACCACAGCTTTGTGTGTGTAAATCTGTACACAAAGTATGTACATAGGTTTAATATTATTTATTGAACTTTGTGTTTTTAATGAGATGTAAACTCAAAATGACTTACAATATAATATAAAAATAAAAACCAATATAAAGCTAAAGCAAAGTAAAAACTGAAAACACTGCTATATGGGGAAAAGCTGTCTAGTACAGAAAGATAAATAAACCTGGCATGCTTTATGTAGGTATGCTGACATCACCTTGAGAGGTTTTCATTCCTGGTTTTAAATTCATTCTTATGTTTTTGGGATTCCTGAAAACTGTAGCCTGCCTGCCAGCCTAACATGCGAAGAGCAACGCAAGAGTGCCCTGTTCGCACCTCTCTGGATTTGGAGCTGGACCTCCAGGCTTCTCGCACCCGGCAGAGTCGCCTGAATGACGAACTGCAGATGCTGCGTGACCTGAAGCAGAAGCTGGAGGAGATGAAAGCGAGAGGAGAGACAGAACTTCCTCCACGGGTGTTGGAGGATGAAAGGTTCCAGAAGCTGTTGAAACAAGCTGAAAAACAGGTAGAGACATCAAATGGCTCATCTCTAAATGAAAGAGAAGCATGCACATGAAGGTACAATGGGATGTAGCCAGTGCTGTTTTTCCTAAAAAAAAATGTTTAGGGGTACTCTCATTTTGGCTGCCCCCCTCCCCCCAACCCCCGGACGAGGGACTCAAGGCGGAGGCGGCGCTGAGAAGATGGTAAGACTCCCAGTGACAATGGTGGCGGGGTCGGCTTGAGCGAGGAGGGGCGAGCGCTCGCCAGCTGACTCTAGCCCAGCAAGAGGAGAAGGAGGAGCACGCAGCTGCCCCAGGCTCCCCTCCCTGGACACCGGTGGGGAGAATGACGGCGCTCCAGTCTGCACTGCTACTGCAGAGACAGCTGGCATGTCAATCTGTCCGTCAATGGTCGGGGCAACACAAAATATTTAGGGGTACATATCCCCCTAGAAAAAAGCACTGGATATAGCCAATGATGTTGCTTAGCTGATGGTAAGGCTTCCTCAACGAAATGGGAAGGGAAGCAATTCCCAGCAATTGCCCTGAGACCCCTGTGCCTCTCCCTTAAATCTGCAAGTGGAAGTCGCTAATGAAAGAGGAACACTGAATGCAGTCCAATGGGCTTAAGCATACCTAATTCTGTTAGGTGTGGGCTATTATCTCCCATACATAAGAAAAATGTTCCAGTTGGTATTTTGTCCCCTCACCCCCACCCTTCAACTTATTTTAAATACAGTGGTATCTTGGAAGTCGAACGGAATACATTCTGGAAGTCCATTTGACTTCCAAAATGTTCAGAAACCAAGGTGTGGCTTCCGATTAGCTGCAAGAAGCTCCTGCAGCCAATCAGAAGCCGCGTCGGACGTTCGGGTTCCAAATAACGTTCGCAAACTGAACACTTGTTTGCGGGTTTGCGGTGTTCGGGAGCGAAAACGTTCGACTTGCAAGGTGTTCAGGAACCAAGGTACGACTGTATCTAAGTTCTGAAGTTGATTTTTTTTCTTAATTCTGAGTGCATTATTATTATTTTTTGAAGAGCTAGAAATGAGAACCTATTCTGAAGTCTATAAAATTCATTTCTTACTGTTCAAGTCTATGTACTTCTATAGATCTTCAAAAGCTTGCTTGGATCATCTTCTGCAGTTTTGCAATGTTTACTCCAGAAGGCAAAGCTGTGCTTACTGTAGAAATGCGGTGTCCATTAAAATGCAAAAGTCAATAGGCACTTTAGGGCTTTTAGTGTACTAAAGTAAAAAGTTGAGACAGGCAGTAAGATACCAAATACTTTATTAACACAGCAGGGGGGCATTTAATAAAACTAATCAACATCACAGGAAGTAAATAAATGAAAGATGGTTTGGGGTATTTGAGATATTAGACACTCTTAATTGCCACAAGGGTTTTCAAAACACTTGGCTGAAGAACATTGCCTGATTATAAAATCCAGACCATACCTGCTTCTTAGTTCATCCTAAGGACTGATTTTAAATGAGATACTGGGTGTGCAAAAACAGGCTTTGCGTGGCTTGGCATCTCATTTAAAAAGCTTTCCATCCATCTGCCAGCCTCTGCGACACAGAGCTTGCATGCCAATAGAGCTGCCTTCTGGGCCATAAGCTTCAGATGCACCAGCACATGGATTAAAAGCCCTTTAAAGGACATGCCAGGAAGTGTGGAGTCCTTTTCATGCATCTTGTTTAAAAATTGGCCCCAAGTCATTTTAGCTGCGGTGCCAATATGTCTTATTTTGTAAAATGAACAATGCACAACTTCCAGCTGCAGTATGCACACCTCTCCTCTGCTTGCAAGTCCACCCTGTGTCCCATGAGCATGTTGTGTTGAAGACATTTTGTGAGGTGCGCTCTCTCTCTCTCTCACTCTCTCTCTCTGGCTTCTTAAATCCTGTCATATTGTCATTTGGTACCTGTTAGCTGTAATTTTGTTCCCTCACCAGGCTGAACAATCAAAGGAGGAAAAAAAACAGGGTTTAAGTGCTGAAAAATTGATGAGGAAAGCGTCGAAGGATGTTTGCCGGTTGCGAGAACAAAGCCAGAAGGTTCCGCTACAGGTGCAGTCATTCAGGTAAGGAGACCCCTGATTCCTTGGAGCTGGAGAAAAATCTGCGACAGTTTCTCAGTTGCCCTTCCCATCTTATATATGCACCTTTCTAGAATTAGTTGATGCCATGGGATTAACTATTCAATAAATGCAATTCAGATATGCAATAAGATGTCTTCAGGGCATGCTTTGTGATGTGGTTTCTGAGCATCAGGAAGAAGGTGCAATGATTGGAAGTGGAATCTGCAGCTCCGAGTGCTGGAGCTAAAGGCATTAATGGTTTCATCAGTAAATCCTCACCCCAGTTTCATCCATTTATGAGCCAAATGACTTCAAATAATCCAGAGGAAACAGCCAACCAAATAGACATTGCTCTGTGATTCCCCGTGGCAGAATGCAAATACAGTAGAACCTCTACTCACGACCACAATCTGTTCCAGAGGCCCGTCCTTATGGCGAAATGGGTCGCTGGTGGAAGCGCCGTTGTGCGCAGGGACATTCGGTGGCAGCCCGCTTCTGCGCAGGTGCAGACAGCAGCAGCCGCTTCTGCACGTGCACAAATTGTGGGAAACCCAGTGTTTACTTCTGGGTTTGCCATGGTCGCGACTTGGAGCAGGATGTAAGTAGAGGGTCTACTGTAGAGGTGTAGTAGAACTGATTTTATTTTCCCCAACTCCAGCAAGAAAACAGATGTTTTTCTGTCCAGAGAGCATGCTTGCTGTTTTTCTACTGGCTGTAAAGTTCCCTCAGCTCATGTACCGTATTTTTCGCTCTATAAGACGCACCTAGCTTTTAGAGGAGGGAAACAAGAAACAAGAAAGCAAGCAAACCCTCTTGAGCGAAGCGGGAGGAGCACTCTGGCTGCGCTCAAGAGGTTTGCGTGGCTATCCCTGAAGCCAGAAGAGCAAGAGGGATAAGTGTGCACCGATCCCTCTTGCTCTTCTGGCTTCAGCGATAGCTGCGCAGCCTGCATTCGCTCCATAAGACGCACACACATTTCCCCTTACTTTTTAGGAGGGGGAAAGTGCGTCTTATAGAGCAAAAAATACGGTAATCTCCAGCAGATAGAATTATTGGTTTGTGGCAAGAGACTCAGGTGGTCAACATGCATACCAAATGCATGGGGAACGACAGGCAGGCAGGCACAGGCATTCAGTTGGCTAAAGAGAGATTTGTCCTGAGAACAAAACCTAAGTGGATTGACAGCCTGAATAAATACAGCAATGCAAAGTTAGATACCAGACTACCTTCCTTAGTAAGGCATGTAGCCCCAGATGAACAGAATACCATGGGGCCCTTGATAGAGGGAGGGAAGTCAAAGATTCACCCAGGTAGCCTTATTCAACAGTAGCTAAGGGGGCCAGTGCAAAAGGTCGAGGGAGGGCTGAGGCCTCTGTAATTTGAGCCCTGCTCCAGTAGTACAGTTTAATTAATAATATTTTTTTAAAAAAAATTATACCGCCCCCCAATCTGACTGGGTTGCCTCAGCCATTCTGGGCGGCTTCCATCACATACAAAAACATAATAAAAGATCAAACATTAATAATAACAATCTGATCCAATATAAAAAGTCGCAGTAACTTTAAAATACAAATTTTACCTCGGGTTACATACGCTTCAGGTTACAAACGCTTCAGGTTACAGACTCCACTAACCCAGAAATATTACCTCGGGTTAAGAACTTTGTTTCAGGATGAGAACAGAAATCGTGCTCCGGCGGCGCAGCAGCAGTGAGAGGCCCCATTAGCTAAATTGGTGCTTCAGGTTAAGAACAGTTTCAGGTTAAGAACGGACCTCCGGAACGAATTAAATACTTAACCCGAGGTACCACTGTAATCAGTTTATTCCAAAGGATTGAATTATACAGAGATTTGCTTGGATGGGTGGAAAATTGTTACTCAGTTCATACATTGCTTTTACTTTGCATGTTGGAGTTCACTGTGATTTTCTTTTTTCTTTTTTTTTAACCACTTAAAATGTATTTCCTCTTCCTTCTTTTTTAAAGGGAGAAGATTGCATACTTCACAAGAGCAAAGATCAGCATACCATCTCTGCCAGCTGATGATGTCTAACTATGCTTCTCTCCACAACCTGTTTTTCTACTCGTTCGTCTTTTTTATTTTAAGATGACAGGTTTTTGTAGTATAGTCCCATGATTAAAAAAGCCTACTGTTTTACATCCAAGCCTAGATACTGTTTGTAAAAAAAATAATACAGTACATTATGTGGTGGTATATATTATGTGCTGGTAGATTTTATATATGCATATACATATAAATATATATCTATATAAAGGCAAGAGAAAGCCTCCTCTCTCTTCCCCTGCCTAAATCTTCCACACCAGAAAACCAAAGTAGAATATTTCTGGTACATGATGCTAATTTTGTACAGTTTGTATGTATTACAGATACGCTACTTTTTTGTAAAGATGGATCAAGGAACAAAGGCTGTACCAAGTGTGTATATCCTGTTGAACTGCACTGTGTTGAGAAATATTGTGTTCAACAGGCGGTTTCGTTTCACTGTTTTTTTCACAAGAGCAGACTGTGAAGATGGCTGTTAGGCCATGCAATATTTTTGTACAAAGTGTGATTTTTTTTGTAGCTAGCAGCAAGCACGAGCCTCTTCCAAAACAGCAAGACTGCCTCATGCAAACAGGTGCTGTTTATATTTGTGTCACTCACATTGGAACTTTCAATGTTGAACCCAGTTCTTTTCCTTTCTGTCTTGGTATGAAGGAAGCGGCATGGGCTACTGAGTTGCAGGAGTATTATTTTGTGAATGTACTGGAGTTTGGGCTATATTGGGGGTTTTCCTAATGTTTTCTGCATCTATCTATAACCTGGGAGAAGTAATATGGGGCAAGTCTGTAACCCTGAAATGTGTCTATAAACTGAAACTACCCAAAGGGCAGCTGTTTTCTGAAATGGGACTCAGGTTCACGCACAAGGTATTTAAACCTGAGCTGAAAGATAAACTGAAATATAAAACTAACCCTTGAATATAAAATAGTTTGTTTAGTATTGCAGCCAGTAGCATGTAGGAAAAGTCAAGTTGATAAAGCCCAAACAGACCCATGCAATTTTCAAAGGAATGGTTCTTAGGAAATTCATTGCTCTTAAGTACCGTGTGTGTGTGTGTGTGTGTGTGTGTGTGTGTGTGTGTTTCTTCTAAGAAAACTCATGATATGAAGCACTTAAAATGATGTGCTTAATTATGGCACAATAAGCATGATCAAGGTATCTATGGAATTGGAACCTTAACTTGTTTAAACAGGAATTTGTATTGATAAAAGGTAAAAGACGATATGAATGTGCTTGTCAGAATTCAAACTGGTAACAATCTGGTTACTTTTAAAAGAGGCATATATCTGCAGATGTGTCATGTGTATATTAGCACTACCAGTGATGGGCTCTGAATGTCACCGGGAAGCACATTGCTGATCTAGTCTGAGGTCGTCACAGTGGGGCTTGGCAAAGCTCTATCTACTTTCAGCTGTGACGAGCAGCCCAGAGGAGAGCACTTGAGAGAACAAGCAGCAGTGAGCTACTTTTGCTGAATCAGGCCTGAAATCCTATGCACACTTAGTAGAGTGCAAACTCCACGGAACTCAATAGGACTTTTGTGTAGGCATTTATAGGATCAAACTGTAAGCCTCATAACTATTGCTTACAAAAGATGGGCTTTCAGACACCATTTTGCAAGTTGGCTGAACTGTTTGGAAGCATTTTGATGAGCACAAATAAATGGCTGGTTATGTACATGAATCATAAGTGCACACACTATATATGAAATCAAGCAAGGAAACAAAAGGGCTAGACTATTAGAATACTGACCATTTTGCAACATTATTATAAATTATGTCATATTTTATTTTTTCCAGAATGTAATTGTCTCATTGAAAGATTAGGGGAACATAACTAAAATATGTTTGTTGCCATCTTTGGAAATCCTGATGGGGGGAAAACTTGTGCCTTAATTTATTTTTGTAAATCTCCCCAAGTGTTCTCTTATTATGCAGAAGTCTGTGTAATTATTCAGATTCTTAAAATATTACTTCAAACCTGGAGGTAGTCAGTAAACTAACTGTGCCCCTTTTTCTTTACCTCTCTTTTTAGGCCTAATCTAAGCACCATGTATTCTGATGCCATGTATTCTGATGAGGTCAATCTCTAAAAGCTAAAGTTTCAAATTGTTTAATATAGAAATGAAGTTTGACTGTTTCAGCTTCTCAGTTTGACAATATAAATGTTTGTAGAAATTATGTATAGAGCTGTATCTTGTGATTTATTTATTTTCAGTCTTATTTATGTACTGCTTAATATAGTTCAGTTCTGGCCATTTAAAATTTACGGGTTAAAAAAAAAAGCTACTGTGAGAAATGTATACAGCTTTCTGGTTTCTTAGTGGAGAAGCTGTTCATACATACACACAGAGAGAGAGAATTTCAGAGGGAACCAAAAAGGATTCTCTGATAAATCATGAATATTGGCAGAAATAATATTGTTGGCAGTTCTGCAAAATTTGCTCATTTACAAAATGAGAGCAATTGTCACTGCAATAATACATCTTCTGACTTCGTCAAACTACAGTAATATCAACTCATTTTTAGGAATAAATTTTGAACTGTTCTGGGTTTGTTGGTTTGTGTTTTGAACTCAGTTTATATACAGTAATGAAATAACATTGGTGAGACACTGATAAAAAAAAATACCAGCCACATTTCATGTTATACAGATACTGCTTTTATTGTAAGATTTACCCTTCATAGGATATAAGAAACATAATAATCCTCATGTTCCCGTTATCAGTATGTTAGTACAGTTCTATATATCAAATTTTAAGTATTACAGGTACAAGGCAATATTATTTTTTTAGCCAACTGAACAAAGTATATAGCAAATCATTTATAGAATGAAAATCAAATTTCAACTTTTTGCCTTCTTGTTACATTTAAGTAAAAAAATGCTCAGGACTGAACTAAATATTTAATCAGGTTATATCACGAATGTCTTTCTGTGCTAATGTTGTCTGTAAACGTGCATATGTACATCACCTAGATTAACTTTCATCTCTGCACTTTCCATGTGTTTCAGTGATTTGGAAAAAAATACAGTTTTTTAACAAAGCTTTTGTGCTCATTTGTGTTCTTTTGTTTTTGTTTTTGTTTTTTACAAAAACAGCCCAGAAGTTTTGATTTTTGCATACAAAAGACTCCTTGGTGTTTTTATAAGATCTGGACCATGTAATATTGGTGGTAAAGTGATCAATATTATCAATAACAGTTTGAATTGTATTTTGATACTTATCAGCATACCCCCATGTAAAATGCATGGGCTGGCAGTAATAGGTGACAATGTCTGCATGATTCTGTTCTGACAGCCACAACTGAAAAATGGGATGTTATATGAAGACAGTGACCTGACTCTAAAATCCAGAGTCATACTTATGTCCTTTTTCTTAGGATATAATTGAACAAAGTTTCTTCTTTTTATGGGGGCCAAAGAAATCACTGCCATTTTGCAGAATGGAAAATTCTTTTCAGTCAGTATCATTTTTTTACTGTTCTTTTGAATGCTGGTAACTTTTAGGAATAGATTGGGCAAATAGGAACTGTTTAGTTTATAATCTTAAACTCCTGACAGTTTTTCCACGATTCCAGCAGAAACAGGAATTCATTATGTGACAAATAATTTGATGTTATGCAATATCTCAAGTTATGTGATAGGCAGCTAGTTTTGCAAATCGAATTATCATGGAAACATAGATACCCCAATACACAAACATAGAATCACTTTAGTTTTGGGAATTTTCACTCAAAATCTGAACATTTTCTATCAGGCAGAAGCTTTTTCCTTTTAAAAGAAAAAGTTAAAGGAAGCATGCTTTTCTAAAGTACTTGTTTATCAACATCCCTCAGTCATCCTTAAGATATTAGTTTACCCATGACTGTATTGTCTATTTCAATGTTCTGATGATATCTTGAATTTCTGCCATGACCTAATGGATTGCAGAATTATGATGAATGAATCTCTGGTGAAAGATGGGCAGAGAAACAGGAATCTACTAAAGTAACAAATAAACACTATACCCATCTGGTGGCAACCTTTTGGATAAGTGTCCTACCAAATTTCTGCAATATG
Organism: Podarcis liolepis; assembly: GCF_965112155.1. Lineage (NCBI taxonomy): Eukaryota > Metazoa > Chordata > Lepidosauria > Squamata > Lacertidae > Podarcis > Podarcis liolepis. Next base: position 50,502,480 of record NC_139564.1, read on the forward strand.
GGTACACTAAGTAAACTGGAACAAGACAAACCTTGGAATCAGTCACAATGGCACTTGTGTTGTTGTTTTTTTGTCCCTCTGGTGTCCTTTCTTCAAGCAATTATCCATTCATCACAGATGCTAAAATTCTCTAAATTTTGACTTCTTCAGGCAAAGCTAAAGGAAAAATATTAACATTTTTTACATAATTCTTCTTACATAGTTCCTTCTTGGAATATTCACATGGTACTGTTGGCACCTTGCTTCAAATCATATAAAACCCAAAGCTATTCCAGCCTTGCAAGTTATTAAACACCCTAGCTATCATTTCCTATTAAATACTGTAAAGTTTTCATAAATTGCATAGTTGGAGTTGTAAAAGCTGTGGCGTTAATTTCTGAACTTGCTGCAGTTACATCTTTTGGAAGTTATGTTAATACTGGCTATAAACAGATGTTCATATTCTCACACTGAAATTCTACTTGGTTAGCTAAAGAACATGAAGCCATATTTCATATTTGCTGACATAGAAATACTTTGCACATAAAGAAACAGTGCCAAGCCATTGTTTCAAAGAAAGAAAGCCCATTCTCCACTGAAACTGAATAACGAACTATGGTTGTTGTTTTTTGGTTTCTATTCAAATAACAATAGTCAATCCCTTTCTAGAATAGCTTTTCAGTGTCTGGTGGCGTTAATAAATTAAACAACGTAATACAAAACTACTTAATAAAAGTTAATTTAGATTGCATGGGACACGAATGAAGCAATCCCGTTCCTTCAAGCTGTAAACTAAAGACGACACTGCCCTCAAGTAGTAAAATAAATGTAGAATTTATCAGATTTTAGGAAACATATTGTGATTATGCATGCTTAAAACTCAACTATTTACATAGAGAAGAACAGCATTGATTATTTACAAGAGCAACATTTAACACATTATCTCACAGGTTGTTTTCTGTTTGCTACTAACTTACATATATAGATATATAAAAATAGGTAGACACTAGAGCATTCAGATTAGGGAGTGAGGGGGACTTTGCATTTCCCATGTGTTAAGATGAGTCACTCGTTATTCCATAGATGCTATCACTGAAATCCTTTAAACATTTTGCCAGTGTTGCAGGGCAATTTGTAACTCATATTAAAAGTCTTTTTGCATGAATTAGATTTGTTTCTTGCAGCAGAAACCTACAGGCAGGTTAGTTCCTTGTACTTTTTGACATGAAGAAATTCAGTGGGCCATAGAAATAAATTACTAGCTTTAGTAGTATGAAGCTGCGTAATAAGAGATATCATATTACATTTTTTTTCTGTCTTAACTTGAACTTGGTATGCTTTTTGTTTTTACATTTTAAACGAATCAGATAAAATCTACACAGTGGTGATTTTTTACACAGTCATTTTAATCTCATCCTGTTGGTGAAGTCAACATTCTCAGTTTTGTAATGAGGAGGGTAAAACACAGCTCTTGGAAGAAAAAGCGCAGGAAGAAAATTTAGACGCCCAAGTGTAATGAATCTGCTAAGGAACAAAGAGTCCTTTGAATCTTAATTGGAACAAGGTTCTGGCTCGTGTGTTTTAAGTGTCTGAAAATGAAAGAAGAATCCTCCTTTCTGTCTCTCTCAAACTCTTAGGCTTTTGGGTCTGTTGTTACTTTCCAGGTACTGACAGTTATCTTGCTCTTCTGCCACTGTATAATGGACCGAGGATGACTGGGCATCAGCAGAACAGACAGTGCAATTTAGCATTGAGCCTCCTAAGATGAGACAGAATCCAGCAAACCAGCCTACAAACAGTGCTTCCCCAAAGTCCCACCTGGGAACGATGTCTGGAATATTCTCATCCCAGAATTCCTGCACAGTGGTGTGAGCAACCCAGGAGACTGGGACTATGGCTGTGACTCCTGATATCCAGAAGAGTATTCCTCCCAACAGCAGTAACCTCCTCTTTAGGTCCAGTTGTTGTTCACCAATCTTCAAGCAGTCCAGTCCGAAACCTGAGAGCAAGAGGCCTGAAAGTCCTAATCCATTAGACACAAACATCAGAATCCTAGAAATTTTGAGCTCTGGAGGTAAAGCCAAAAAAGAATCGAATTCCTTGCACTGCATTCCCCCTTCTTCTTGAACTACACAGGCTTGCCAGAGTCCCATTGTCCAGATCTCCAATTCATTCAATTCCAAGTTGAGATTTTTCCACTGAGGTAAATAGGTAGTGAGGCAGGATAACACCCATCCCAACAAACAAAATAAAATCCCAGCTAACTGCATCATGGTTCGGTACACTAAAGCCATTCTAAAGGCAGAAAACGCACGGCCGGAAAATCTTGGCCAACTCTATAAGACTTGCTACTTTATATGGCGGCTGCAGCTCTGATGATCTTTAGCTCTTTCATGCCCTGAATATAAACTTTTGCATATTAACCCTTTCCAAGCTCTGAAATGTGTTTTTGTTCTTCCTGAATATAATGTTTCTTGTAAAGGACGAAGGACTCTGCTTAACCATGAGTTAGGTTTTGTGATAAGGATTTGATCTGTTACCTTCCAATTTGCTTGGTAAAATTATATCCCAATGCCTGGTGATTACAAGTCTGAGGATGAACAAAGAACGCTCTATGACCCCTAACCTCAAAAAAACAACAGAAATCTTTGTGCTTCAATACGGATTAATTAGATTTTAAGTGGTGATAAAAAACCAGCTCTGTCTGCAACAGGACTTCATTGTAATGGCTAAATCTGAGATTTCAGGGTTGCAAATCAAGGCCTTGTAAAGAAAGGTATACTGTTTTCCTATAATCTGTATTATTAGACTTCCTCAATATATGTATATATACACCCAAAGGCTTTCCTTCATTCTTCTTTTCTTTCACCACCACAGAGAAGATTGCAAAAGATCTTTTTCATGTGCTTTATATAAAATTAAATTTAAATAGGCTTTGTTATATATCTGACCCTTTTAGAGCACAGTGAAGAAGCAGCAATACATAAAGTAGGCTACAGGATCATTGTAGCTACCGTACATTCCTGAAATATCCATTGTCAATGACGGAACATTCCTCATTTGTTTTAAAAAGTCAATTTTGGTTATCTTATTTTGTTTAGTAGTAGAGCATACCTTGCTTATCCCATATATAAATTTTATTTCTAAAAATATTTATATACTGCTGTACCATTAAAAAAATATATCAAAGACCTTTACAGCAATAAAACATAAAGCCATACAATAAACACAAAGAAAAAAGAAGTTAAAACCAGACATCAATTAACTGTTGTGGTAGAATGTATTCCTAATTGCCAGCAAAGGCCTGGCAGAACAGTAACATTTCCAGCAGGTGTTTAAAATTTGTGACTATTTTGTGACCAGTTTCCATAGACAAAGCCCATGATCCATAGCGTTGAATGCACAAGACAGTCAACTTCTTGTGCTTCTCTGTGCATGGCACTTGTACAAGAACAAGAGTGTACACAAAGACTTAGATGTGCAAACTGGTTTGCACATGTGGAACAAATCACCCAGATACAGTTCTTTAAAAAGCTGCAAGCGCGCAATGAAAGCAGTTCCTCTGAATTTAGGGGATCTGTTTCCAATCCAGAGAATATTATTTGTATTATGTTGCTCAGTCTATCTGCTTCCAAATAGGGTCTAGAAAACATTTTGACCTAAGGCTATTGATTTATACCATACATTTAACTGTGCTACACAAGAATTCGCACAAAAGCAAATGGCATCAGAAGACTGCATTATAGCATTGTTATTGAATTCATACAAAAAGCTTTACAAATATTATTCAAGGTGCAAGGCTCTGATGGGGGGGGGCAGATACCACCAGGAAAAAAGCATTGAGTTCATTGATTTTAGTCCCAAAGGCAGGCATCTAAGAATTAAAACACATCAGAAGTTTCAAGTTCAGGGGAATGTTTGTCTAAACTGGTGTGTCTTCAAGAGCCGGTGGAATGCCAATATTGATGGGGGTTGGCATTTCATAACACAGGTGCCATGTTATCACAAGCCAATAATCAGGACATAGCAAATTAACTGGGTTCAATTTTTTGGTCTTCATGTCCTTACTGAGCATTAGAGAGGGGAACAGTTTTTTAGGTTATTTACGAGTGTGTGTGTGTGTGTGTGTGTGTGTGTGTGTGTAAGTGTAAGTAGCAGAACATTAAAACTGACAGATCCTTTAGCACTGCTGGGATATGTACCCAATAAAGAGCACCACTCACCACCCAGGCTGTGATATTCTATGCCAGCTGTAGCCTCCAGACCAGCTGCAAGGGAAGCTCCACATGGGATGCTTTACACCAGTAATGTCTTGTTTGGACTATTGTTTGTCCAAATAATTCCTGTGCAAGAAAGGATGCAGTTGGCAAAAGCAGCTGAAGCTGATGTTAGGTGCTCTTTGCCACAGAGGCCACATGGGCCTCAATGGACAACGATGAATCCAATAAAAGCCCCAAGCTGCATACCTGCTCCATCAGATACAGTGCAATCCCACCTAGAAAGGCAAACTCCCCAATTCTCAGGCCTGGGGACCCAATTCTCTTACCCACCATGTCTTTGACTTGGCAGGGTTTGGCTTCAACCTATTGGCCCTCATCCACCCCCTCACTGCATCCTGCCACTGGCTCAGCTTTCACTGGGCCTCTTCTGACTCAGATTTAATGTGGAAATAGACCTGGGCATCATCAGCATACAGTGTGCCCCAAACATTTTGAGGATTGCTCCCAATGGCTTCATATACATGCTAGATAACATTGGGGGCAAAATAGTGCCTTGCAGCACCCTGCCAATACAGCTCCCAATATGTAGTTATAGAGTGCCCTAAGTACTGTTCTTTGAGACTTAGCCATGCAAGTAGGAGCAGAACCACCGGAAAACATTGCCTCCAACTTCCAACCCACAAGAAGGTAGTCCAGGAGGATACCCCACAACTTTGGGCATCAAAGGCATCAATGGCTACTGAGAGATCCTACAGCAGACTTGAGGAATGAGGTTATCACCCCTCTTTTATTGTCCATTCTGGGTCGCCCAACCACTGCCACAGTGTCCTTTCTCTTGGCAGATCAAGATGAGCAGGTGACAGCAAAGGTTGCAAGGTTTTTAGCTGGGTCAATTAGAATAAGATCCACTATTTGACTATTGATTCAAAACCCTAAAATATAATTGACTTTTTATTTCTATTATTGTATTTCTATTATTTCTATTATTGTATAACGTATTGTTGTTTTATTGTTATGGCCGATGGCTGACGCAAACAAAGATTCATTCAGATCCTACAGCAGCAAAAGCATCACACTCACACTTTCTCCAGGGAGGTCATCCATCAGGGCAAAGTGAAATGAATACATAATATGTTTCTATAGGCTGAATTAGTTCATTTTTTAAAAAAAGTTGGTGGTTAGAACACTATTCTGAAAGCGGGGATTTGAACTCCCCTTCTGGGAAGCCTATGGGTTCTTCAGAGATATCTCTTACTCCCCAGGCCACATAGCTGATTGGGTGCTCCAGTTGAATAGCATTTCTTCCTTTCCCGCCTGGCTCTATCTTTGCTGGCCAATGGTGATGATTTTCAGGCTGCCTATGTTTCATCTTGGAGTGTGTCAAAGCCCTGGAATGTGTGGCCACTGCAGTCCAGTTGCTGCCCTCTTGTCCTCTACTCCATGGTAATCCGCACTAAGGAAGTGGTCTCTTTGTAGCTTTGTGGTTGTTCATTGTATTGGTTGCATATGTACAGGATTGCATATGATGCAGCATATGTTGATGTCATAAGGGAAGCTGACTCACCCAACTGTTCTCACACATCAGTTGGTGCGTCCCACGCCTGGTACAGTAATAAGGGAGACTTGCTGGTGTGCAACATCATGACCAGTGGGTAGCAAGGGATATCCTAGGGGTGCCTGTGGGTATTGCTACATTGGCAGAAATTGTGTTGCTTTAGGTCATTGGTAGGCAAACTAAGGCCCGGGGGCCGGATCCAGCCCAATCGCCTTCTAGATCCGGCCCGCGGATGGCCCAGGAATCAGCGTGTTTTTACATGGGTAGAATGTGTCCTTTTATTTAAAATGCATCTCTGGGTTATTTGTGGGGCATAGAAATTTGTTCATTTCCCCCCCCCAAAAAAAATACATTCCAGCCCCCCACAAGGTCTGAGGGACAGTGGGGCAGCCCCCTGCTGAAAAGGTTTGCTGACCCCTGGGTGCTGTTTCAGCATAGGATTGCAACTATATTCACACTGGTGTGAACCCTGGGATAGTGGCTAGCATCTTAGTTGGACCACTGCTTCGCCTGCCTTTAAACAAAGGCCATTCAAAAAGAAAATATTTAACAGCAAGGTAAAAGAAAGCATGGTGGTGCTTTACAGTATATTATGCACCCCCTAAATCCTGTAACAAAACCCAGCAGAATCTTATAAGGAACAAAAGACACAGGAAAGTAAAGATTAAGGCATATGTGAAGTGATGAAAGGTTAGAGTTAAAGCTCTAATCATTTTAGGAATGTTGGTTGTACTTTGCATTAACTTTTTAGTATAGATTCATCAGGTTTCCCCTTCAAAAGTAGGCCACGACATGCTGGAAGTTGCTTCCTCACAAATATCCCATTATACAAATATAAAATGCTATGTCGCTTAAGAGGGCTACCAATCTAGGAATATACAGCTCAGTGATCACTCTGAAATCCTGAGTGAATAGTACATTCCTGTCATGGAAGTTAATTTAAGCACTTGGACTCGTATCAGTATTTATGGCGTGTATAAAATGTTGCCCAAGAGTACGTTCAAGTTAATGCCTTCAACAATACAACCTGTATTTTGGAGGTTTGTAACAAGACACAATTTACCTGGTGAGTAAGGAAGGGTTCTTAAGGCAAATTTCATTCTGTTTACAGAGGGAGCCATGGGTCTGTGGGATCTCTGCATGGCTTTGGGTGTTTTTTTTTGGGGGGGGGTGTCTAACTCTGAGGTCCTGGTTAGCCTGTCCCCTGCAGCAGTGCAGCTGCGATTCCTGGTGGTAGGTATTTGTGTCTGGAGTCCTGAGGCAGGACTTTCTGCAGGGTCCTTAGAAGAAAAGTTTCAGCAATACGCATATCCCACTTGGGCATGATCCTTAGCTGTTTGAGCACATTGCCCTTTCACTCACATTTAGGATTTTACCTGTCTGGTATTGTACAAGGATTTGCTGCAGACCCCTAAGACCTTTACAGCTAAGGGGGCAGAAGGGTAGTATTGGGTGGCACCAGGCGTGGCCCGTCCCTTTTCGCCACCTGAGGCAAAACAAGAACGTTTCACCCAGCACACGCACAATGCCCACCGCCTCACTTAATGGGGTTGCTCAGCTGCAGCTTCCAGGTTCTGGTGAAATCTCACAAGAGCTGAAGAGATTTCACAGGACTCTCGCCGGAACCCAGAAGCCACTGCAGCTGTTTCTCTGGTGGGGGCACCAGTGAAGGTGACCCTTGGATTCTGCCACCTGAGGCGGCTTTCTCAGTCTACCTTATGGCTGGCCTTGGCCTTGTGTGGCATTCATGAGTGTCTGCAGGGAAGAAGGGTCTGAGTGCTTGCCAGCTCATCCACAAGAGGTTTAGAGTGATCTCTGAAACCACTCCTTTTGTGGCTGCCAGTCTCAGACTCACTGCACTTTTCTGAAGGAGAGCTTTCCTGGACCAACAGGTAGCTCATATGAATGCTGCTCATTCTGATCCAATGATGCTACTTTTCCAGATATTACAAGATTTGGAAAGCTTAGAAAGACAATGATAATGTAAACAAAGGAGTGGTGATGCCTTTTTTAGATCAGGTATGGAGCCTGGGTGTGCTGCTACACCAGGCCCTGCTTTTTGAGGGGCAGATGGGACCAGTGGCCAAGACTAGAAACCAAAAGTAACCCAGCAGAATAGAAATCACTCTCCAGGACAGTCCTGGATTTACAGAAGCTGTCTGTGTTTCTGATTTGATCCCAGAATGTCTTGCTTTTCCTTAGGACATCCCTATTTTCATCGGAGAACTGTTGGAGGTTATGGAGTTCTGAGAACCCCCGAGCTAAGAAGATAAGTGACTATACAAGCTTTAGAAGGTAGCCCTGTATAGGGAAGTTTTTTTAATGTTTAATATTTTATTATGTGTCAGGGGTTCAGAGACAGAGGCACAGGTGGGGGGGGAGACGGAGAGCGATGAGGAAGAATCCCAGGACAGTGAGGAAGAGGATGACAGTGACTCGAGGTCTTCCATGAGTCTCTCAAGTGAATCGGAGGATTCTCAGGAGGGGGCGCCTCTAGTCAGGACAAGGGGGGTCACAGGGGGGACCTGCCAGGAGCAGGGAAGCAGCAGGGAAACCCCGAGTGGGAGTGGGAGATCGGGGCCGGCTTCCCAGCAGGAACGAAATGAAGAGAGGGGAGTTCCCAGTGTGACACACGGAGCGGAGCAGGAAAGAGACAGGGGGAGGAGATCGGGGCAGGACGTCCTGCCGGAAGAGGCGGAGAGTAGTACAGGGAGTAGTGTAAGTGTCAAGAGGAAGGTCAGGGGTAGCGAACGCGCGCCAAGTTCAAATGTGGAGGCGCGCGGAAATGGAGAAAGCCCGGAGGAGGAGCCTAGCCCCAAAGCACGAAGGAGGGGGGAACAGGCATCTGAGGAATCCGCTTCAGGAGAGAGCAGGAGGGAAGGAACCCAGGGGGGCAGAAAGACCCTGCGGAAAAGGAAGGACAGGAAGAGGTGGACTAGCACAAGCCTCTTAAGCTGGTGTAGAGGCGGGACCGACTCAGAGGGGACTTCAAATGTCTAGAGTTAAGAGACGCGGGGCTGCGCGCCTCGGTTGTGGAACCGTTAATGAACTGCAATAAACATCCTTGTATATAAGAAGAGCTTGGCGTTGGTCTTTTGTGAGCTGAGACCTGAGGCAGCCCCTGACATTATGTTTTTAGATATGTTGGAAGTTGCTCAGAGAGGCTGGGGCAACCCAGTCAGATGGACAAGGTATAAATAATAAATGGTTGTTGTTGAATAGGATGTCCCTATTTTCATCAGAGGGTATGCTGATATAGGTAGTGTAAGTCCTTTTATGATAAAGTTATACATCCACAGTCAGTATGCTTCTCAATACCAGATGCTGGGATTCACAGGTGAGGAGAGTGCCGCTTGCCAACTTCCCATGGGCATCTGGTTGGCCATTGTGAGAACAAAATGCTGGACTAGACAGGCTTTTGCCCCACTCCAGCAGGCTCTGCTTAAGTCCTTATGATTGCTTCATTTACTTTTGAAATTAATTAAATGTGCAAATGCCAAAACCCATAATACTGCATATCAGCAAAACTACTCAGTCTAGTTTAAATATAATAGATGAGTTGGGGGGGGAGATATTTAATATGGTTTTCTTTATAACCATAAAAAATGTATCTTGAAAAATTAACCATTTTTTTCCACCATCCAGCAATGTTTTGATCACTTTTTGATGGAGAGGTGGGTAAGAGGAATAAAAAATAACACATTGCATTATGAACCAACAGAAGGAGAAAGAAGTGTTGCTTCACTGGACTGGCAAAAAAAGGAAGAGGAAATAAATATCAGAGCAAGCCAATATACAATAGGCAAAATGGAGGCTTGTGATTGATGTACTGTGATTATGGTCTCCACAGATCTTTCAAATACAGTGGTACCTCTGGTTACGAACTTAATTCATTCCGGAGGTCCGTTCTTAACCTGAAACCGTTCTTAACCTGAGGTACCACTTTAGCTAATGGGGCCTGCTGCCGTGCCACCGGTGTGCGATTTCTGTTCTCATCCTGAGGTAAAGTTATTAACCAGAGGTACTAATTCTGGGTTAGCAGAGTCTGTAACCCAAAGTGTTTGTAACCTGAGGTGTTTGTAACCCTAGGTAGCACTGTACAGTTCAGCCTGCAGCCACTGGGTGGAAATAGGCATGCTTGCAACACTCAGGCTGCCAGAAACAAAATGGTTGTTTTCAGGGGAGGAGCAAACAGGTATACAAAGTGTGACAATCAATACCACCTGCAAAACCTCCCTCGAGCGTCTAACCACCCACCTCAAAATATAGGGGTTTGGTGCTAATAATCTCCCACACCAACCCTGTGTAAAATTTGCATTACACAAACTGCTGAGCTTGTATAACAACACACACACACACACACACACACACACACACACACACACTGGAAGCTCAAAGTCTTTTGTAGTCAGTGCAGCAGCAAACAGAACTTCAGTATCAACAGGCTGACAGGGCCCTTAAAGAGGCTTAGCCTTCAACTCCTCCGTGTGTTTTGCTGCCTAAAGAAGATGAGTTTGGAGACTCTCTGTGGCATAGGACTCTGTAGACACTGCAGAGGGAGTAGGTGGGAGTTTGAGGTGATGTCAAGTAATATTGAATTTCTGTCAGTTTCATTTGATCTTTGACAGATAGTTCATAAGTAGAAGGCATCACCCAACGGCACCATCATGCCTGCGCAAAATCCCCCCTTGTAATAGAACAAATATGTTCTGTTGCGTTAGTAAAATGCAAGGGCAAGGGTGGTCAAAAATGAATTTCTCCTTTTATTGTTTACAAGGGACACACAATCTGTTGTGTTAGTTTGGCTATACCCCACAGAAGCATGAATGGAAAAGCAAAGTTCACTGGGGGAGAAGTCCTCAAGGGTAGAAAAAGGCAGAACGTGGTAGCATTTGAAGGCTGATGAAAGGAAAACATGAAAGGCTCAGTGGCAGGATTGACGCTGTTAAGAACTTTGTTGTAACTAGGATTATTTGAAGAACTCAAAAGACTGAAGCCAATTGAAATATTCACTAAGGGGGTGGGGAGGCAGCCATGTTGGGATGGAGCAAGACGCTACCTTTCAGATTTCTGCCACAGGTCAGTGAAAGAATGTTAGGGCTTAAAAGATAAAGCCAAACGAGATATTCTCAAAGTCCAGAAGCGGCAATAAATAAAGCAAGCTCACATGATGATCTGCTGGGCAAACGAAAGAATAGGGTGATTTCTTTGAGGAAGCACCTTGCAGAAATGTTGCAAATTGAAACACAAAAAAGATCCTTTGAAATACCAGATACAGTATGTATTAGATAATTAATATTGTATCCTTGAGATACTGTATGGCCGTGGGCATCGGGTAATAGAAAATGTCTAATTTATAAGGACAGTGAGAAAATCTTTAAGGAAAAAAGGAAAAAAGAGAATATCTGATCACAAAGGAAAGATGAACTCTATTGTTTTAAGACTTTACATAAGCGGCACCACAGGAGCATTATGGGAATAAAAGTTTGACTTCCCAGTATTTCTGATCACACCTTGATCTTCTGAGTGTTGGCTTCTTACAGGAGCTTTTTCTTGTCCTTATCTCCTTTGGCAGTACAAGACTGCAGTGATGCTACTGAAATGTATGTTGAACAAGCCTCTTAGGTAACTTTCTTTACATCGTTCAATAGACAAGCGTGTTTTATGTGAACTGTTTAGAAAAACGTTGGCTCTTGCATTACTCTTGAGCCTTAAAAGGAAACTCTTGTTTCAGGCCAAATTGCTGATCCTTGTGACATGACAGCCTGATTCATTCCAACATGTACACTGTAATTAAAAGGTAATAACATAAAATTAACAAGGCCATCTCATAGATATACATTTCCATGTGCCCAGGAACACTGTAGACTGGAAGCATAGAAAATGATAGCTCCCACCACAAAACTATCTACAATATATTGTGACTCAAGAAAGAACAGGATTGAGAAAGCTTTTTAAGAAAACCACCCTCATAATGAGAATGTTCCACAACGATAAGCTCCACTGTTACTTAAGATATCTTAGGATTTTAAATTGTGTATACTAGGAACTGCTGCTTTATTTGGATCACTCAGTTTTGGTGATGTTTAGAATAGGGGTGTTTAGACATGCATGATGGGAAAACAGGATTTTGCCTGCTTTGCCTCTGCTCCTAACAATGCACATTTTGTCATAATGGTTTGGGGGAGGGGCTATATGTCCTCTTATGTACAACTCCTCTAAGTAAGTGGGAAGCCCTGGCCAAGCTCACCTAGATGAGTCCTACCTGCAAACATCTTCAGGAGCCCATATGTTTCCTCATTTGCACTAAGCTATGGTTTAGCTTTGAATATTGTGTGTGGCCAGTAGGAACATAATTCTACTCCTTCCCTTATGCATTTACTGAACATAGAGATGGGTGTTGTTTAAACATCCTTTATTATATGCTATGTGTAGCAAAAGGTGTTAATAGGATCTAATAGCACAGAATAGAAATCCTGTTAGTGCTCACTTAGCCTATAGGTGGCCAACCTAGTCTGGTATTGGCAGTGACAGTTTGTGGCATTCTTGAACAAGGACAGACGGACACACAGGCTTCGTCATGGCAGAGAGTGTGGCCAGCCGGCCTCTCCATGGTGTGCCGCTACCTCCACCTGACCTAAAGACAAAGCCATCACAATGCATATTTATTGTGGCACTCTCTAATGCTTTGAACTTGATGTACAGGACAGCTGCCAGAGGTCTACTATCACCGAGCCAACGAACAGTGACTCCCAGTATCTTTGCTTTGTCCCGGTTACAAAAGGTTTTCATAAAATGGCCGAACTGTATCAATAAACGTGATTTGCATGATATTTATGTTTTAATGCAGAGCTGTAGCTGGGGGGGGGGAGGGAGCTAGCCAGGTTTTTTTGCCTGGGGTGAATCCTCCAGAGGGGTGCCCTTGAGGCTCCCAGCCTGTGTGTGTGTGTGTGTGTGTGTGTGTGTGTGTATGCAAATAGCCATGAGTGGGTGGGTGCCAAACTGGGTCTTTGACCTGGGTGAAATAAAGCCCAGTTTTGCCCCTGATCAATGGTAACTTTTGCCAGAGCCGTGGGCAATTATCACACATGGGACAACTGCACAGGCCACAGCAGTGACCAGAGGTGAAAATACTGCTGAGAGGAGTTCAGCAAGAAGAAACACCATGGTGCACCTGCAACACACAACTGGGCGCCTTCATCTGCTCCACCTACAATAAAACATGTCTCTCCCATGTCGGTTTCTACAGTGACAGCAGGCGCCGTAACTCGCTAATGGTTTGACTTTACCCCCGAAGGCATACTCTTGCATCCCCCCACCCCCCAGACAGATAGATGCTAGCAATAAGAATTGTGACTCGCACTGAATCCTAGGGATGAGATGAAAAATAACAGTGCTGACCCCAGGCAGAGAACACAGTTGACACGTTGATAATTAATTTCAAGGCATCACCAGTTAGTATCCGAATCCAGTCTAGGGGTGTTAAGGGTTCATGTGTCCCCAAAACGAGTCCTCTGTGTAGAAATTCTGATCCAAATGTATCTAAACATGCTGGAATAGAAAAGCTGTTTACATGGACAGCCACAGCACTCTTCCTAATCCCTTTCTTTGAGTACTTCAAACACTGCATCTCTTTTCCTCCCCCACCCCTTTTAATAAGTGGGCTCAATTTCTTTAAGCATTTCAAGGACATCATAATAACCAGACCTTCTGTGTTCAGTAACAGGTCCACTGGAGTCGCACTTGTTCTGTGAACTGCTTTGCCTCCTGTGGTGCTGCATAATAAATTGCTTTGACAAACTGGGCATTTTTCCATCTGAACATTAATGTTGGTTTTAATGAATCCTTTATTAGTGGAACAAGTTTTTTTTTTTTAATTTCATCTGAAAACAGCCATAAAATTACAAACAAAGGCTGGCGTTTTTGTTTAGAATCAACTTGAGTGGAAGAGATGAATACACGAAGACCTTAACATTGATTTAAAAGTGGGGGGGTGAGGGACAGAGCACGTTTCATTTGACAACAGTACATTTTACATTTCTCTCATTTCAAGTGCATAACATTATGTTTGCCTTTTAAAAAACAACAACGGTATATCTCTTGCCTAATGCAGCCAGGGTTCTATGAGAACAAGTGAAACAATGTCTTGAGTGGCGCACAAAGCAGTCCATCTGGAATTGGAATCCAGTTTTGTTGGCAATTGATTGCCCTTGCAGGATACAATATGCTCCACTTATTCTGTAGCCATTAACGCAAACGAGTTTTGTGCAATATAAGGACATATCAAGGTGGCAGCTGATTGTATTCCCAGTGAACTGAGGCTGCACAAAGCTGAATATGCAGGCAACATCCTTGTACAGGGAGACAAGAAAAGGACCATAGCAAAATAGCACCCCAACTTTAATATTTCTGTGCCTGCTATTTAAAATGCACACACATTTAAAGGTGTGGTTGCTAATGACACATACAGTATAGTGTCACATCTGGGTCTTCATCGGGGCCCCTTCTTTGTGTGCCCCACCTGAGGAAAATGCACAAGGTGATCATATGATAAAAGGTGTTCTCAGTTGTGGGCTCCTGTCTGTGGGATGCTCTCCCCTGGGAGATGCTCCTAGCACCCCATCCACCCCACGACATTAGAACTGCCTATCCCACAAACAAGAACCGTGTGTCTATCTTCTGGGAAAGTTAGCCAATATATAGGGATGTGTAGTATCCGTGCTAACATTTTCCTCTGGTCAATTGCCATTTGGATAAATTATCTCATCAGGGCAGGGGTGTTAGAACCAGACATCTGACCCCAGATGGACAACAAACAGCAAAATACATCCTCCCTGTGAAAAAATAGCACACATCTGCCTCAGACTGTGTAGAGGAGCCCCCACCTAGTGGCGGGCGGGGCGAGCTCCCCACGGGGGTGGGGCGATCTGCCCAGGGGAGCGATCGGTGCAGCGGCGATCTGCCTTAGGGGGGGATCGCGCTGTGACGATCCACCCGGGGGGGATTTTGTCACTCCCCCTCTTGGATGACACCCAGGGCAGACCGCCCCCTGCCCCCGCCCCCCTTCCTATGCCCATGCCCCACCCTCCAGCTTTGCCGAACTGCCCTTGGTTACATTAGCTAAAATGGTGGAGCCACTTGCCCAGGTGGGGCCTGTGATTCTGTTCCCAGGGACCCAGGCTCCAACCCGTCACATGCCTTGTCCCCTTGATACCTCTGCAGATGGTCTTTGTGAAAGATTTTAGACCTGTGCCTGGGACCCAACTAGATTTGGTATACCACCTCTCACTTCCCTCTACAGTACTTGTAGAAACCACCTTCTTGACTTTCAGTCTCATCCGCTCAATCTGGACAGTCGAAGCCATTCCCGGGGTGTGGCGACTGCCACATGCTGACAGCTTCTGGGAGGCATAAGTGACAGCTGAGTGCAGGGTGGGGACCAAAGTTGGACAGACGACCCCAGAAGAAGCACAATGTGTCTCTTACCAGAGGTACTACCCCCTTCGTTAACACCCATAAGTATACACACACACACAAGTACAGTCAGAGACCATTTTGTGTGGGCAGGGGTGCCAACTTGAATAAAATATGGGGGGGCAGGTAACCCCTGCCCTGCATATGGTGTGGCACGCGTACCATTTGAATGAGAATTCCCCTCAACTTTGCGGGGGCCCAGCCCCCTCAAATATTTTATTGGCGGGGCAAAGGGACCAGGAGTTGGCTCCTATGTGTGCAGGGGTTCTGTTCCTGGCCCTGTGTGCATTGGCAGAACATGCATAAGCCCACCCCGTCCCATTACACCCTGACCTATCCTCATTTGCCCCTTTCCACCCTCTTCTGGGTCCAAAAGGACCTGCATGTCAGTGGTCATGTGTTAATTATATATATCTGTTTAAAGCTGCACTCTACATTGTATGCAATAAAATATACAGTGAAATCACATCAGTTAAAATTAACCTTAACATTAAAAAAAAATCACTTTAAATTGTCTTCACTCAGGCTCATTCCTGAGATGGCTCTCAGTTATATAAAAAGGGCATATACTTCACCACAGCACTACAATGGAAAAGCTCAATTATTCTCTCCTCTGTCATGTCTCTGGGAGCTGAGGATGGAAGGTCCAGCTTGATCTGAACAACTTTTTGGATGTAGGTTTCCAAACATTAGTCATCTTCAGAGAAGACCCACTGAAATGGATAGAAGTGATTAACTGAGAGCCACTAAGCTAAGTGGGTCTGCTCAGTGGAGGACTAGCATTGGCCACAATTCTATATTTGCAGACTTAACTTGTGCATGTTATAAAAGGGTGCAATTAATATGTTGCTTCCGAATGTAAGAGAAATGTAAATTAGATGTTGGGGAAAGACCTTACACACAATTCCCCCACCCCCACCCTTGAAAAACAATTTAGTTTTTTAATATTTATAAGAACACTTGTTTTACTTTGAAAGGAAAAAAAGAACTGGGTACTTTTTCTGTAAAGTGTGTTTAGAAATAATGAATCTGGCAAAGTTAGTATTCTGGCAGGGAATAGAGTCCTGAGGGTTGATATATCCCATGACTCTGGGAGAACTGATAGCAGAAAAATATCCTTTGATGTTTTATTTAAAAATGTTGTTCAATAATTCAATAAAGAGATCCATTATAATCATGAAACAGTAAAAATGTGCCATGAATACAATGTAAGAGTGAAATGAACTGGTATACACTTAACCAATGTTTACAGTTCACGAACCATTTTCTGCACTCTTATACAATGAGCAGAACCCAGCTTACATTGGCTGTTTTGTGGGAGGTGTAAGTATTTGGTCGTTTCTTATATCTAGAGCAAAATAAGGATGAAAAGCAGGGCTTTTTTCCCAGCCATAACTTGCCAGAACTTGAAGCATTCATGGTGAATTCCAGCACCCCTTTTTCTAGAAAAACAGCATGGGGGAAAAGGAAACATGACAGTGTGTTTATATTAATAGAAATGAGATCTTGCTGTTAGCAATGGCAAAGCAAATATTTTACAAATATGCATTCCAATCTACCTAAGGAGGTAGGTGTATGATGAAGGTGGCATAGCCCATCTGGAAAGGTTGAAATATACAAGCAGAGGGGTTGACTCTCCCCATCTAGTTGTTGGGTGCATATAGGCAAAAGTTGACAATTTCATCACACAGGGGGAATGGCAGGGGGTTGTATGCAGTTCCCCCACTTTGCTGCCCACTGATCCACACACTGGCTATTTTTGACTGGGCTACATACTGCCCTAGCAGATGTTCTACTACACAAAGACTTCTGGATTGGGGCCAGAGAGTTTTGCATACCATATTTTTCCTTCCAATTAAACCCAACCAGTCCAGGCTCCCCTGGGAAGAATCGGGTTGCTATTTTGAGTCCCAGGCAAATGAAAATGTTTTTAAGCTATTTAAATTAAATGGCTTTCCACTGACATTGGTGAAGAAGAAAACAGTCAGCTCTGATTCATCCGTGCAAAAGTGCCACCCAAAACATGAAGGATAGGACTGTCACTCAGTGAAACAAATCAATTTATCAGCATAGAATTCGCATAGAATAAAAGCCCATTTCAAATTTGCATAGAATAAAACAACAATGTTTTTGGAGAAAAAACATTGCTTTCCGGGGGGGGGGGTGCGGGGGAGGACCCTAGATTAGAAGTAGATGGCAGGCTTTTTCATACAGAAAGTCCCATCTCTGCTAATCTCCAGTCAGAAACCTTAGTAAGTGATGGGGGAAACTGCTGCTGCTTTTTCTCAGGAGTAGTCTATAGGTCCCACCTGCTTATTGAAAGTGGGGGTGAAGCCAGCAATAGATGGAACCAGGGCAAAAGTGGTCCATACTGACCCCCCACCCCACCCAGCCTGGCTTCTTCCCTCTGTCCAGAATGCAGCTGAGGAAGGAGCAGTTTGCTTTTGCAACAGGCCTGAACTGATTGCTTGCAGAGGGCTTTTGAAATTAAGCTGATGGCCGTGTGAAATTAGGCCACAGGCCATATGTGTCCCTCAGGTCACAGGTTGCCCACTCTTGCCATAGAAAGCCATTGTCAGGCTGGGTATACAGTCGTGGG
This sequence comes from Podarcis liolepis, assembly GCF_965112155.1. Lineage (NCBI taxonomy): Eukaryota > Metazoa > Chordata > Lepidosauria > Squamata > Lacertidae > Podarcis > Podarcis liolepis. The sequence continues at coordinate 50,520,307 of NC_139564.1, forward strand.
CTCAATGGTTGAATGGGCTGACTCAATATAGTGACAGGCTGTGTGGCAGCATCATTATTTCTTAGATGATATATATATATGTATGTGCCATCATCTACACATCCAAATGTACCTTATACTGGAAGCATTAACATTCTTAAAACTATGTTGCCTGGTTAATTGGCTGCGCCATTTTTATGGATCAAAAGGGTTTTAGTCATTTAACTGATTGAGAGAAATCCTATGGTCCCATGGGGGGTGTCCCAGTTGCCATAGCAGATAATCTCCCTCCCCAACCACAGAGAGCAAGATCTTGCAAGCCCCCCTGTTGAGGAAGCAGAAACCTCACTCCTCTAACAGGGCTCAGCTGGTGGTAACAACCAAAAAGGGGGCATGGCAGGCATATATATAGATCAGGAAAAGCTTTGATCATCTGGATTCAAAGCCCTCTCATTCTTCCAATAAGCTCCCACAATGGTGGGAGGGTGACCAATGGGAGGGAAATATGATGGGGTTGAACCACTGACCCAGAAAGTAAGTGGGAAGTCCGAAAAAATACCACCACTCAGGCTTCTGCCTTGCTGGTGTTTGGGGACAGAAGACTGTTGATTGCAATTCTCTCAGTTTCTCGGTTTTTTTAATTTTAAATTCCCTTCTCCACATTTCTTCAACAAATTGTGAATTTCCTTTTTTAAAATCCTCCTTAAAGTCCTTCAGTGTTCTAGCGTGACTATCTCTGAATAAACACATTTTTACTATTGTACACGTTTCTGCAAGTAATTTGTCATAAACATACAGTTTCCCAAGCTCTGTGACTGCTTCCTGTTCAGTGGCCAAAAAGGCTGTTTTGGGGCAATTTCAGGTACTGCTTTTTGAAGTGCGCTTTTACTGCTGTTCTTTATTCTGTTTTGAACTGTACTGTCATTTTTTTATTGCGATGTTGATTGTGTTGCTTTTAATTTTTTATAATTGTTAGATTCACTGAGTATTTATTGACAAAAACGGGGATCTGGAAAATGCAAGTAAAATCAAAGAGAAAAGTATCTCAATGCTTGAAGTTGCATGTAAATTAATTCCCACCCATTCTCTGTTTTTACTTAATAATGTTGGAGGAAAGACCTGATGGAAATGTGTTTTGTAGCCAAAATAAGTCATTTTGCCTAGAGCACTGGCTGCATCCCCAACATCTGGTGCTTTAAATATTCAGAGTAATAAAATACTGTAATGATAATGGAAATATTCTAAAAGAAATGGTGCACATAACCCATCACCTATGTAGAGAAAAGAAATGGGCTTGTCACAGTCTTACAGCTGTGGCAACCACAGGTATAAGGTGGGGGCATAATAAAAATTCCAAAATCAGTATTTGGGATTTATTACCTTTAATAGGCCAACTAAAATATCACCCAGAGTGCACAAACTTTCAAGTTCTCCCTAATTTTTCATCAGCCTAGATAGTAAACAGAGTAGGTGAGTTGGAGTGTCATGGAGTTTGCATGTGATCTATCAAGACGGAATGTGGGATGAGATAGCAGACCACCAAGATGTTGGGTGCTATGGAGGTTTCAGGGTGCACCAAAGGCTGAGAAGAAGGAATATAGTGTTGCACGCACCCACATTTCCAAGTAGTGAGAGACTTCATGGATGCCGGTGCTTATATCTACATATCTGCATCATGAGCTTGAGGTGGAAGGGCTTACAACATTGACACTCCAACAGAACTTCCTTTGGTGTCTTCCCAGCTCCAGGTGAGACTAGCCCTTGGCCTATTGTTCTCCTACCCCTAGGATGATGTGACCTCCAGCGAGGTGAGAGGGAGGGAAGATGCCTGCCCCCCCAGTTCTGAAAGTATTGCTAGCTAGGTGTTTATATGGCAACACACCAGTACTTGACCAACCCTTTAGACATGTAAATAGCATGCTTTGTTAGAGCCGTTAACAAGGAGACTGGTTTGAGCACTTCAGCAGTCCTTTCTACTGTAGACTCCCATCTTACAGATATAAAATGACAGACTTGAAGGGGTTCCAAAGACAGCAGGATGTTTTGGGTTTCCCTGTCTGCTCAACATCCCCACCCCCTGGAGCTCCTACTCATGAAATTGTCATCTGAGCATGCGTGCTCATTTGCACATGCATGATGGCCGCTGTCTTAAATGATCACATTGCCACTTATCCTGCATCCAGTTTCCTAGTTGGATTGATGCTCTTTTGAGGGCAGGGGAATGCATCAAACAGTATTTGTCAAGAAGCTACAGTACTGTAAGGGATGCGGGTGGCGCTGTGGGTTAAACCACAGAGCCTAGGACTTGCCGATCAGAAGGTTGGCAGTTCGAATCCCTGCGACAGGGTGAGCTCCCATTGCTCGGTCCCTGCTCCTGCCAACCTAGCAGTTCGAAAGCACATCAAAGTGCAAGTAGATAAATAGGTACTGCTCCGGCGGGAAGGTAAATGGCGTTTCCGTGCGCTGCTCTGGTTCGCCAGAAGCAGCTTAGTCATGCTGGCCACATGACCCGGAAGCTGTACGCCAGCTCCCTTGGCCAATAAAGTGAGATGAGCGCCGCAACCCCAGAGTCAGTCACGACTGGACCTAAGGGTCAGGGGTCCCTTTACCTTTACCATACAGTACTGTATGGGTTGTGCCTAACATTGTGCGAATGTGGCTTCGAAAACTAGCCGTGGGAGCGCACCAGATGTGGAGTAAGGAGTGTGAACACACCCTAATTCTGATGAGCTTCATGCGAGAAACACATCTGTCTTCCAGAATGATGCTGCTTTCACAATGTATCACTATATTTCTCACCGTGGTCCTTTCCTGAGGCAGGTTTTTCTCTCTCCACTCCACCCCCAGCTACCATCATATGACTTGCACAGCTGCTTCTAAGAAAGTAGCAGTATTGAGTCATTAGAAAGCACAGCTGGGCATTACACCAAGGCCATTTACATGAAAAGAGGATCTTACTTTAATTAATCTCCTGCTGCTCTACCCGCCTGATCTGAAGTCAAGTGCCAGTGGGCGGATGGGTCACGGGTGCAAATTTATGCTTTCAGTTGCAGAATAAAAAGCCCTTATTTCATTATTATCCTAACAGAGCTGTGAGAAATCAATCATGTTCTATTAAAAAAAATCATTTTTACAGAAAGAAAATGTTAACTATGAACAGGATCTGAGAATTACACACAATTGCCTTTTATAGTCTGAATTCGGGCAGAACAACTGATAAATGACAAGAACCTGGGCAATGAGGCAGCCCACCTCTGTTCCAAATGTTATTTTTTTTTCAGGGGGGAAAATATAGGAATGGAAAACTTGTCAAAAGAAATGCAGGAGGTTCCAGCAAGTTCTCTGAAAACAAGACCTCTTTCCCTAGGGCTTCCCTTTGTCTCGTTGCTCACATTTCAAAAAGGGTGGTAGAGCACCGTCCCTTTACTGATTCCTGCAAAAGGTCATCAATATTCAAATGTTTCAAAAGCTGGTCTATTTTTAAAAAGAAAAAGAAAAAAAATGGAACTGGAGTATCCTGCTGTTTATAGACACATTGACAGCAGACAAGAAAGGAATTTGCTCACTGTTGACATTACTGATCTGGTGACTGAAATGATAGATCTGGAAATAACAAGTACAGCAATGCTAGATGACATTCAGCCATGGAAATATTTTATACAATTGGTTACGTGTAAGTGTTTATCATATGTTCACGCAAAAGAATCCCCCCCCCCATGAGAAACACACACTGGTAGCAGAAATACTGTAGATGTTGGTGCTTCTTGAAAATTAAAATGCAGCAATTTACTGATAAATACATGCTCAAATTATTGTTTATGCTCCCCTTAATTATATTTTAAAGTTCTGTTGCCCATCAGGTCCCTGGATCCAGATCCAGAATGGGCCTATTATTTATTTACTTATTAACTACAATTTTATCCCACCCTCCCTCTGAGGACCACACAGTGGCTACTTCATTCCTCCACACCGTTTCATCCTCACAATAATCTTGGGAGGCAGGCTAGGACTGTGGGATACTGCAGTCAAACATGACTATGCATGAGTGCTAGTTATGGCATGATGGGATTAAGACCACATAGTTCTGTTCCTAGCCTCAGCTAGGTCACACCCACTCTCCTCTGCAAAGAAGGAAGTGAAGCTTCTATTTCCTTTCCTCACTCTCTGTTTTCACCATGTAATCCACTAGGATGGATGTGTCTGAACTTAATCCAAGTTCAGGCCACATGTTTGAAACTATATGCTGTATTTTGCACCCAATAATAACCTACCTGTGTTCTCTTTGCTGCTGCATGGAATAACTCATGAACCAGACCTTGGATTATAAGTAAAGCTTTTAAACTTATTCAACAATGTGTAGTCTGTTCATTGAAAGAGGGTGAGAGAGGGGAGGCAAGAGCTGTAAGCAGACTAAATGGGATATGCAAAAAGGTTTAACAGCCTGTATTCCATGCTATGCTGCTGGCTAACTCTGAGAGTGTTTTTAACTCTGTTGGGGGCTCTCTCCCGCTGAAGAATGTACAAAGCCCTGCATTTTGAATCTAGGTGCCCAGCCAAATCTTTTTTTAATTACCCAAATGTGGGTCAGATCTAGTTTCTACCTCCATAAGGATGAGAATGGGGGGGGGCACAAAGGATTGCTCATTGAGCATCCTGGTTGAGTGGGGGTTTGAACATAGGTATCCCAATTCATCCTAGTCCAACCAGGAACCACTTAACCACACCATTCCATGTTAACTCCATGAACTTAAGGTGGTATCCATATGGCTCTCTAGCGGCTTTTATCAACATACTGAACCTGCTTCAGCAATGTTACTGCATCATGTTACTTCAGAGCATGTTCCGGTGTGAAAGAGTTGAACAGAATTGATAATATCATCAGGTGTGGCTTTTCCAATCATAGGGCACTTCCAGACTTGCTGTTTTGGGGGACTCAGCCATATGCTGGCAACTTCAGGTTGCACAATTTTAGCTGACTGGGAAGTCTTGCAAAACAAACCAGCTTCTCTAAATACTGGACTTCTTGCAATAAGGGAAATGAGGGGGAAATGTGTTGGGAAGTGTGGAATAACATTTGCTTTTTAAACATTTACCAACAGTTTTATTACTGCTGATCATTAAACTGCAAAAAGAAAGGCATTATACATTGATAAATGGGAGAGAGAGAAATCAAGTACAGAATCTGAATAAGATTAACAAATAAGATGGTGTCTATTTATTTTTAATTGAAAACACTTATATGGTTTATATATATATATTTATTACAGAAATCATCAGGGTGGTTTGCAATAAAAACAGCAACACATAGTCATACAAATACAAAAACCTGGCTGAGTTGGTGTGCTTTCTTTTCCCATGTCTAAATGAGAATTTCTTTTCCTCCCCTCCCCTGTCCCATTTCTGTCAGCAGTGCCAAAGGGTGGGGGAGGATGGCGAGTTAAGATGAAGTGGCTGGTTGCATGTGAGAGGGAATGAGTTAGGATGCCATTCTTGGATATCATGTTAAATCAGTGGGTGTGCAATTTAAGATGCATTAGAAGCTGGCTGTGTCAAGAGAATAAAGTCTCCTTGCTGATTACAGAAATGGAAGTGTCTCACCACATGGGGTTACCACAGTTGATATTAGATCAAGCAGTGTTCAAAGTGAATAAAACAGTTAAGTCTAAGTATATATTGAGGAATACAGTCACGCAGGGCTTTGAAGTGTGCTATCATCAAAAAGTACAGTTCTCTGTTACTTCTTTTGCTAGTTCTCTTGCTTCTACATGCAGACAACAACTCATTTGTAAACTGTGCCCAGATTCACCAAACACAAGTACCACATGCTGAATTCAGTCTCGAACCTGGCTGAACAGAATACCGCGTTGGCCTGGGGCTTCCCAGGTGGCTCATCAATCCAAGATCTGGCCGGCCAAGCAAGCAAGCAAGCAAGGACTGCTTCAGTTTCTAATACAGGGAAGAAAAGCAACCTGGTTCGCAGAACAGATTTCTGTGTATCTCGCTATTAAACAGCCTGATTTTTTTTATTTGTTGTTATAAATTATGTCAGATATTTTGTTGTGTAAATTATGTTGGAAATCAATAAAAGTATTATTTTTAAAAATGAAACTTTGTAGTCAAATATTATATTGCCTACTTCATACTCATCAACATTTCTCTAATGAAAATGGAGAAATCCTACCATACCCTCCAGCATTTCTCAAAATTAAAAGACGCCTGCTTCTTGGGAGAAAAGCAATGACAAACCTAGACAGCATCTTAAAAAGCAGAGACATCACCTTGCCAACAAAGGTCCGTATAGTTAAAGCTATGGTTTTCCCAATAGTGATGTATGGAAGTGAGTGCTGGACCATAAAGAAGGCTGATCGCTGAAGAATTAATGCTTTTGAATTATGGTGCTGGAGGAGACTCTTGAGAGTCCCATGGACTGCAAGAAGATCAAACCTATCCATTCTTAAGGAAATCAGCCCTGAGTGCTCACTGGAATGACAGGTCATGAAGCTGAGGCTCCAATACTTTGGCCACCTCATGAGAAGAGAAGACTCCCTGGAAAAGACCCTGGTGTTGGGAAAGATGGAGGGCACAAGGAGAAGGGGGCGACAGAGGACGAAATGGTTGGATAGTGTTCTCGAAGCTACCAGCATGAGTTTGACCAAACTGCAGGAGGCAGTGGAAGACAGGAGTGCCTGGCATGCTGTGGTCCATGGGGTCACGAAGGGTTGGACACGACTAAATGACTAAACAACAACAAAGAAAAACTACTTTTTATGCCTTTTAAGAACAGATGTGTTGAGATGTGTGTGAAGAAGGATTGTGCTACTAGCCCAACCACCAATGCCATGTGCCTCCTGGATGTTCATGCATTGAGTATGGATGCCTGATTAAGGGGAGCCTTTGTACATACAGCTCTACCCATGTAGGCTTCCAATTTATCTGAATGCCTGATTGTGCAATGTTCCAGATTCCCTTCCTCAGACTTCAGGTGGCCAGCAAAGAGGCATGAAACATCAAGATCAAGGACAGCTGGGCAGCCCCACGCCCCCTTTCTACTTTTGGAGCACTCTTTCAGTGCTTTTTCTCTAGAGAAAAAGGTTCTGGAACTCACCATGAATACCTCCCTTGTTCTCTTATAATGGCAATGGCACCCATCTGTTCTAACCAACAGTCAAGACAAAAAGTTGCTAGGAACTGGGGTTCAAATTCTCACTCTAAACTCAACTGCGGAGTCAGTGCTCCATGCAAAAATAATATGATTTGCTGGTATAACGTCACAGGTTTAATCTCAGCCATATCTATCTAAATATTCTCTGGTAATTAGGTTAGGGAACCAAATGCGTTAAGACCTGTGCGTGTGCTACTATCCCAATCGCCTTGGAGGATGGATGGGATTCAAGTGTGGTATGTATATATACAGACATATATCTGTTTATATATAATACCCAAGATATATAATACAAGTAATCAGTGGTTAGCTTTTCTGTGGGAGTAACAAAGTAGTATTAATCAGATGTTTCATGTCACGCTAAGGGGGGGGGGGCGGGGAGCTAAGCTAGATACTATCACTGGCTCACAGCCTTGAAATCATTCATGGTTATTTAGTTCAGTATGTTTTTTATTTCAAGTCAAAGGTGCCATACATTGTACCATTTACCCTGGGTTCTGTAATGTTGTTTTGTGCTAGTTTTATGAGAACGGCATTACCTATTCATTCCTATCCATGCTTTTTTAGAACAGCCTTTTTGTGGGGGGAGGGGCACGGACGGACGGGGGACTGATAACAAATAGTGTGGGAAATGTTTTAATTGCTTTGTGTCTGAAAAAGCCTTACTTATAGGAAGGGGGGGCAAAATACTTCCTTGAAATATAATAAACTGGAAAGCATGATAGCACACATGCTTAGAGATAACCCTCAGAAAAACCTTCTTATAAACACAGCTCTCTTATTGTTAGAGAAGATTTTTTTTTTTTTTGAAGGGGAAGTAATGGAGCACTAGGCATCAACTTGTATGAATTCCAAAATCCATGACCAAGAAGGAAAGCTGATATATACTGCCTATCTATAGGAAAGGTAATCCCTTCCTCTAAACAAAAAAAACCAAAAACCCACCCAGCCCTTGTTAATTGCTCTCAGAAGAGAGAACAGCCTTTTCTCTTTAATGCTCTTCTTGGCGGGGTGGGCATGTGTACATAGTAGTCCTTTCTGAATCATTAGAGATTAGATCAGCAAGATGAAACTCAGCCACGTGTCCCTCTCTAGCTCACATCCACACCACACGTTAAAACATGTTTAAAGCACATGGCTTCCTTCAAAGAGTTGTGGGAATTGTAGTTTACCCATTAAAGCGCTAAAATCCCCAGCACTGTTAACGAACTACAGTTCCTTCACTTGCCGAGTCCACTTCCACACTGACACACATAATGTAAAAGCGTGAACATTAATTCCTGCTCTTAGTTGTTGAAAAATAAATACCATTTTAGGAACAAAAATATGACCATCAAATACATGGCCTGATTTTTCTTTATAATTAATAAATGACTTCATGCAATTCGCCACGCCATATCAGTAACAATAGCCCCTTCCTGCCGGAAGTGACATTACATGAAACCTATATTCACTTGATTTCAGAGCTCTGGACTGTCACTTCCGTACTTCATGTGTCATCATGACCATTGGCCACGCTGGCTTGGGCTGATGGAAGTTGTAGTCCCAAACTTCCAGAGAGCATCATCAAGTTGGAAAAGGCTATTCTAGACCACTGACCAGCAAAATCTCAGGAGAGAAAGGTGACTCTCCCGAACTGTCATTGATTATAGTCTAGGGAGAAGCAATGGGTTGTCATTAGTACAGTGTTGTTGCATTGTATTGAGGGTTTTCCTGTACGGTTGCTTGAGGATTTATTTGGGCATGTTGTTGTAAATTAAGACATTGCACAGTGAATTTGGAAATTTCACTGCGTCTGTCAAAGTTAAGCTTCTTTTAATGTTGCAATTCAATATTTTAGCACTGTTGGTGTCTTGCTGCTTGCCTAGCAGATACGACCCAAGACATTTTGGATCCTGAGAGAGAAGGTCAAAATTATGTCCCCAATAGTGTAAAAAAGATAGCAAAATAAAAGTAAGTCATAATTTTTCTCCCCAATTAATAGCACCCCAAAAACTTGCCAGCTGACACTATCTACCTCACTGTGCCTAACTATAGAGCTGGCCCTGTAGGTGATTACAGGATAATGAGCAGCTTGGAATCATATGAGGAAGGCCATAGTGTCAGCCATTTTAACTGGACAAGAGGAACAGACTGTGAGGAGCCAACTTTGAAAAAACATTGTTGTGTATCTAGTATTAGAATGCAGCAAACACTGAAGGAGACAAGGGAATTAATTTGTGTGTTTGTATGTGTGTGAACAGACACACAATTTTCCCAAACATTATTATTATCCTCTGAAAACCCAGGCAGTAGTTAAGGTAAAGCTAGGGTTTTTGTTCAAGAACACTGCTCTACCATAAATATTTTGTTTCACGCTACATCATATAAAAAGAGCTCTTGTCCAAGCTGTCTAGATAGCCAGGCATACACAATTAATAATCCAAACACAGAAAAGCCTTATCTGACTGTAAAACAGACAACTTTATTTGCCTTTCATTGAAGACTCACAGGGACTACAATTTATAAGGCCACAAATTTACTACAAGACAGCCCTAATTGCTTGGTACATGTGGGAGAAGATCATACACTATGAAAAGGACTTTGCATAAAATCTGTTTTATTGTCATCAATCAGAACTTTTCATTTTCTTGAAAGTCTCTTTTTGGTCAGTGAACAGAGCTGGGATAGAATCCCTCTTTCTTCTGACTTTATTAAACTTGGGGCCCACAGTTGACAACCATAAATTACCCAGCCATGGTTTGTTCTATACAACAAAATTGAATGAATTCAACTTAGGCCATTTTCTTGCTTATAATCAACTGACCATTCCTTAATTAACGAAGGAAAATAGTTCCCATTGTGCATTAATATTGTTGTTGCTGTTAATGAAAAGTCTGCTATCTACGTTTTTTAGACATGTTTGTTCGATTAGTGTTATCAGTAATATCATAGATTTAAAACAGAAGCTGCCACTGTGAGAGCGTTTGAAGGATAGAATACTGGCTTTATAGACTTCATAGAGTGATTGTATATCCTTTGATATCCTTCCTGTCTGCGGTGGCTCCAGCACATCACCAACAGATGTTCTTTCTTCTCAGTTATCCTTATCTGACTTTGTCCTTTGAACTGCTGTGGAGCAGGACATACTGTTAAAGACGGATTGGCTGCATTCTGCCCATGCTAGAGATGCTTGCCTTCTAGAAGCAAGCTATCGCAACCAAGTGTCATGTGAAGGTGCCCTAACTGCTTTGAAGAGAGTCATCTGCTTGCATAAGTATACTAAGACCACACGATTTGAGGATTCCACCCAGACAGATTCTGGCCCCTCCAGAATGTTCTGGCGCACACCAAAACATACAGGGGTGTGCTTGATATGTAGTCATTGATACATGCTTGATTGAAGATGAAGTCACAGAGCTATTATTTATGACTGTGCACGCACTATACATTTAAAGAACATTTAAAAGCACCCCCCCCCCAAAAAAAATAACCTGGGAACTAAAGTTTGTTAAGAGTGCTGGGAACTGTAGCTCTGTGGAGGATAAACTACAGTTCCCAAGATTCTCAAGGGTAGGGTGTGTGCTTTAAATGTATTCTATGCACACAGCCCGTGATTTCACTCAGAGGTATTAAGAGACAAACTGAAACTACCTTGTGAAAAGTTATGAAATCTAAGATGGTGGTACAAGAGTTTGGTGCAAATATTGTTTTTGACACAGAAACCAAAATTCCATTTTAAGGTAAAGGTACCCCTGACCGTTAGGCCCAGTTGCGGACGACTCTGGGGTTGTGCTCTCATCTCGCTCTATAGGCCGAGGGAGCCAGCATTTGTCCACAGACAGCTTCTGGATCATGTGGCCAGCATGACTACGTCACTTCTGGTGAACCAGAGCAGTGCACGGAGACGACGTTTACCTTCCTGCCAGAGTGGTACCTACTTATCTACTTGCACTTGACATGCTTTCAAACTGCTAGGTGGGCAGGAGCAAGGACTGAGCAAAGGGAGCTCACCCCGTGGTGGGGATTCGAACTGCCAACCTTCTGATCAGCAAGCCTTAGGCTCGGTGGTTTAACCCACAGCGCCACCCGTGTCCCAATTCCATTTTACAAAGGCATAAATATATTCCATCAGGAGTGGGGTAGGGAAAGGTGTTGATCTTTGTTGAAAACAGGGTTTGCACGCCTTTGTTTGTGCAGTTTGATTTCTCAAACCGTGCAGGCAAAGAAAAACCGGTCACCTGATGTCATTGCGATAAGTGGCTGGCGCATGGTGACACCCACCTATGAAAGTTGGCCTGTGCTTTCATGAGGTAAGGATTCAGCCTCTTGGCTGGATCCAACTGCCCACAGCTGTTACTGGAACCCCCCCCCCCCCTTTTGCCATGTGTCGTTCCAGTAAAGGATGCTAATGAGCCTAGGTAGAGCTTGCCTACATGTTGTAATTTCCTTTTTTCAAATTGCAAAACTTCTTTTGCTCCTTTGTCTCACCCTTCCCATGTTTGTCATAGTGACTCATGTGGGTCCCCACTTGCCCTGAGAAAAAGAAAAAAGGGCTTCTGAAATGCCATGGTTAATTTCCTGGTAACAGACATTCCACTCACTAATCACATCAATTTTTTTTTAGAGTCACAGAATTGCCCTAGGTTGATCTACAAGCAGGTACTCAAATTTCTTTATTGGGATTTGTCTTGAATTGGGTATTGAATATACAGTCCAGCTTTATAACAACCTGCAGTTTGGAGCACATGGAGGAAAAAGAATGGCTGCTGGTTCACAAAGCAATAGCAATTTTAAATTAATAAACCATAGTAGGCATGTGGAGAATCTTCTCTGCAGCAAAATAACAGTCTTTATAATTCTTTTCACAGTGCTGTTTATGTGGTGCCAATGACATTAAAGTTTGCCTTTTCTATGTTTTTATTATACAAATGCAGAAAACCAAATGTACCCTTTAAGCCTTGGGATGCTATTCCATTTTTGCAGCAATGTTGTACTTTGGGTTCATAGCTGAAGTAATTAATTATTTCCTGGCTTCCAGGCCTTTCCTGTATTGCTATTTTCTAAACAACAACCTCCCATTTTTGTATCCTTGTTGATTATTATTTTTTCCCAGGTGTATTACCTTACATTTATCTATATTAAATCTTATTTCATTTACTTCCATCCATCTCGCTCAAAGTTTGCCCTTAGCACTATTCTTCAGACAGAAGAGATGGTTTAGACAGAACTGGTTTGCTTTTGGGATATGTTGCTAGAAGGAGAGTTAACAGCTAAATTAATTGTTTTGCTCTTTAATTTTTTTTCTTTTATAAAGATTAACATGTAGGCTCTACTGCGTATGCATTTCAGCTTGTCATTGCCTTTGCTGAGCATGTAAATAAAGGCATTTCCAGAGCTTCCCATATTCTGCCCACCGCTGTTGTTCCACAGATTTCACCTGAACCATTGTTTGGATTAAATGTCACATTCTTCTCTCAACACAGGTGGAAGGTGTAGATAAGGGAATAAGCTGTGTCTTATAACACCCCAAACTTGCAAAAGGGCATAATTCCACATCAGGATTTCCAACTTGTTCCACTTGGATCTATTTCATTTTGAGTCAGACCAAATCTTTTGTTTAAATGCGTTGTTGCATTCATTGGCACATCGTTCAGTACTGCACAACATCAATTTTACATACTGATCTCTCTAATCAAGTAGGATAGGACACTGTTTCTTCCTTTGTTGTTGTTAGCAAAAATAAAGAAGCAGCAGTTTATATTTTGGATTTTGGAAAATGTGCAGAAAAGGTTTTGCTATTCTGGGATTTGCTTGAAATCCTGCTATTGGCAGTCAGTGCATGAGACATTGCAATATGAAAAATCCTTGGTTTCTTTGGAGAAAGATACTTTAACCATAGCATTTTCTCTCCACGGCAATGTTGAATCACAGATTTGCCTGTGTATACCACTAAGGCTTTATGCACAACCACACCAATGGCTAACTCCTTACATCCAAACTGGCACAAATCCCAAGTCAAGACCAAAAGCCTGGCCAAATAGATTATTAAGCGAAATCACTAGCCATGGAGACAGAGGGAAAGCTATGTAATTAATCTGAAAATAGCGAAGCATTGGGTTGTAGCAAATGATCAATTTTCAAGAGATCAGCAGAACTGTGTTGACTGGAGATTTGACAAAAGAAAAAGATCAACGGGTGTTGATGAAATCTAAAAATCAGTTTCTACCTGCCTACCCTCGGAGGATCTGGAAGGGGTACAAAGTATCCTAAACCCCATCAACAAAACAATTTTGAAACAAACTCATTTTAAAATATTATACTTAGAAAATGCAACATTAAAATCCTTTCCACATGCATACCCTACATTATCCATTTAGGCTGTTTTCACATCAGTTTGTGCTCAACAGCACAGAAAATGCCTCTCAGTCTTTCTGTGTGCGATTAATGCAGAACACAATGCAGAAATGAAATCGAACGCCCATTTTGGGCAAGGCAGATCTTACATTCATATTAAAGACCATTTTAAGCAGAAATCAGTGTCATCTTCATAGGTAAAAATATACTTCAGCCTAGCTGCCAAATGCCAAGCCGAATAAAAAACTATTCTAACTTCCAGTATAAATTGAATCCTTTGTAGGCTGAAGGAGCACCACAACCGTAGAGCACCAACCCCAAACTCCTCTTTTTTGGTATGGAGGTTGGTGCACAGATGGGCAATGATTTAGCAGATCAGAATAAAAGCATAAGAGCTACTGCATTACTTCATGCTGCCTGGGCCCTCCAGACATTGTTGGACTACAACTCCCATCATCCCTGGCCATGCTGACTGAGGCTGATGGGAGTTGAAGTCCAGCAACACTTGCAGGTCTACAGGTTCCCCATTCTTGTTTTAAGCAAATGCAGTTTTGAAACCATCAATGCAAAATAACTGCAGTAGGTGGGATACCGTTAACTATTTTGTACCACTACAGATACCACGACCTAGATATCCTTAAACTAAGTGAATAGACACAGCTAGGATATAAACTGAGCTGTGACGACTCAGAACCCCTAAAAAGCAGATAAAGAGATCCCACACTGCTGTATTTTAAATTCAAATATACATTTTAATTCAAATATAAATTTGAAAACCCAAAGGCAAGTGATAATTGTCAGGATGTTGGAGGTGGTACGGAACAAGCCTTCGCTGCTTCTGATGGAACTGATTCCAGCTCACTTTCAAATGCCAAAACAAGCAGGCACCATGTATAAAAAGGTGTTTTAAAATCAATCCTAACTGTGTCTCCTGAAAGTTTCTAACACATTAACTTTAAGTAGAAGTAAGGCACATAAACAACATGCTTATAGGTTGCATTTAAAATTTCTCTTGTAATAGCCAGGCATGAATTTTCCTGGCAGATGCAATGGAAAATAACTAGCTGAAGATACTATCAACAAGGACCAAAGGAAAGAGATGCAAAATATCAAACTTCAATTTCTTTGCTGAGCAGTTGTGGCTTTAAAAAAACAAAACAAAACCTTCTGTTGTGTATTGTTTTTGACATACACCAAGTAGACAATTTACAGAAAAAGAGGAACAGCCATCGTAATACCAGGAAGCTATTAATTTTCATTATTTTCATAATTTCACAGGTGTCAAGCCTTAATCTGCTATGCCCAGGCATATTACATTGCACAGTTCTTTGCTGACTTGCCACAAGCTAATTATTGATGGTTCACTTCATTCTAATAAAATCTCTATCTCATCTGCCTATCAAACGGAAGTGAAGGGTTGGAGAGGAGCTGCCAGAAGGGCTACTTGAGTTCCTTTCAAAAATAATAAAGAAGAGGAAACCTTGTTGTCGTCCCTCACCCCTCCAATACAGTTTGTGCCGTCAGTACATTTCTTTTCCCTTTGTTCCTCTGTTTACTAATGTGCAGACTATTCCCTGAAGGAATTACAAATTCTACATAAATGCCACACTGATTATAAAGGCTATAGCTATGGTGGGGAGGGGATTTCATTTATTTTATTTAAAACATGTATGTACTGCCTTTCATCAGTTATTTCAAGGCAGTTTATCAAAATTAAAACGGCGATGAATACGTAGGACTGGAGCCAGAAAGTGTCAGTGGAAGAGGTTTGACAGAAGGTGACTTTAGTTCCACCAGTGAAAAAAGATCAGTAGAAGCCTTCTTCATGCTAGAAGCACAAAGTCAGGGTGTGTGTGGTTGCAGGCATGGAAGAAAAGCCCCAGTGTGGACCACAGTATAATTTTAGAAATGTAGAAAATGTCATCTTAAAGATAAAACAGACACTTCTATTTCGGTGCTTGTGAAATTATATGTATGGGGCTGGATCACTATGTTGGGCAGGGTGGGAGAGGTATGTTACAAGTTTGCACTGGACCCAAAAATGGTGCTTGGGCCCTGATTCTATTCTGTGTCTTTGGAAGACTTGGGGCACATCTACCCTCGTGGTTTATAACATTAAAATTGTGTTATTAAAATGTGACACCAGAGGGTGCTACAGAGCAGCGACCCACCAGCGAAGGGAAACTGCCATTATAAATGTTATAGAACGTTATTTTTTAATACCATTTAGAAGATCAATGTAGATCCAGTCATAGACAGTCACTGGAATAAGTCCTAACCTAAGGCTACTCCTGTTTCAAGTAATCCAGTTTCACAAAATGTCTGTGTGTGTGATAGTCAGACAGACACACATGTGTTTATCTCAGTTTTCTCCTTCCTTGGATGCTTTGCTCCTGTGTCCCTGCTTTTGCATTTGGAGTTTGAGAAAGTTGTGGGAGGATCACACTGCAGCAGAACCTCTCTTCATACCTGTATTAGGGTTCAGTCTGAGCTAAGGCTCCAATGTATCTAAGAGAAGTAGAGCTTGTTTCATTGGGAATTCTGCCTCCTACTATTATGGTTGAGAAAGCTAAATGGGCAACACAGGAAGAATAAGAAGAGACGTGAGGCTGTAAGATACGCGCATGATTGGCCCACAGAGGCCTTTCCTAGGGCAGTGGAACACCACCATCAAAGTGCTGAGTTCTTGGCTGCTTCTGTATTTCCAGACTCATGCTGCTTCTGCTGCAGAGGCAATCTGCAACAGTGAATTTATTGACAATTTAGCCATAGGCCATTTCACAGTGAGAAGAAAAGGAAAGCAATTCATGAGAGGAAGTGAATATGAGAGGGATTTCTTTTCCCCAAGTAGTCCCCGGCAGGATCTCGGCACACAAAGCAATTGAAGATGTGGTGGATACTTTCCTTCATAATAGCATCCCATTATATTAGAAATAAACTTCCAGGGTATCAAACAATTGTTCCTCAAAAATGCAGGTGAAAGCTTGGTTTGTATCAACATTTGCCCCAGAGGCATTTGCCCCAAAGAGGCAAAAAGTTACAAAGCAACAAGCTTTTAAAGTTAAGGATTGTTTGTCATTGCCAAAGGAAGAGTTTTTTTAAAAAGTTTACTGACATTCCAATCAACTGTGAAAGGTTGTATGACTGTGATGCTGTCATAACAAGTGCTGCAGTGCGAATACAATACGATGTCTTTCAATGTTGCACTGGCTGGGGGTAGCTTTTGATGCATCCCATCTTATGCATCCCATCTTATGACTGTTTACTCTGGCTCTAGCACGCTCTCACTCCTGATGTTTGAAGCTGTGCACATGTGTTATTAGACACAGTCCATCCCATGGCTTATTGAGAAATACGCCTGTTTGATGGACTTTTGCTCAAACCAGCTGCCATCCAATTAGAAAACAGAAGCTGGGGTTAAGCTGAGATGTGAACACTGGCAACAGCTGTTGCACATGCGCAGATGACAACTTCAGTGGAGTTTCAGCATGAGAAATAAATCCGGTAATGCACATCAAGCAATCACATCCCTCAGATGCTGATACAGTAGGTGGCAGACCTGAAAGCTATGGCTATCTTGGTTGATGACAACTGAAACAGTGGAAATGCACAAATGTATGATGTGGTACCAAAAAAGTGGCCTAAGCTCCGTCCCGTGCTTCGTTGTTTGGCACCGTGAACTTTAAACAGCTGCAAAAGTCGCTCTGTCCCAGTAAATCAGGAGTCCCCAAACTAAGGTCTGTGGGCTGGATAAGGCCCGAGGGACTCATTTATCCGGCCCGCAGTGACCCCCGCCACCACCCACTCTTATCGGCACTGCGCTACACAGCTGCTCACTTCCAGGTCAGAGGAGCACCGGAAATAGCTTGTGTGCATGCAAGTTATTTGCGCATGTGCGTTATTTCCGGTGCACATCCGGGTCGGGGGAGGGCCGTGCACATGCACACAAGCTATTTCCGGTGCTCCTCCGACCCAGAAGTGTGCCGGAAATAGCGTGTGTGCACGCATATGGGCACACCCTCCCCCGCCCTCTGCGTGATCGGTGCTGGAGACACCGGCCCGAGGCGCAGTAAGTTTGCTGATCCCTGCAGTAAATAAACTGTTGTCACCACTTTTCCTCTCAACCTGGGAAGAAGAGCGGTCTGTCAAACTGCAGATGACTCAGTAAAGAACCTAGTTTCCTAATGTGATGTGTGAGTAATAAAAGTCTCATTGGGTGCTTCTATCTGCCACAGCAGTGAGTGTGGTGGATCAAAAAGTGTGGTGGGTTTTGCCTATATGTCTTATGAGTACACACACACACAGAGTGAAATGCTAATTGTGCTGCTGACAGAAATTCCTTGCCTTAGCGACAACATCATTCACACTTAACCTTTCCCAATTGCTTTTCAAAAGCCCTTCCCTTTATAGTTCAATGACTTTTCAGCTATTCTTTGGTTCTGAAGCCATTGATGCTCTTTCCTAACAGCTGAGCTCTCTGTACCAAGGTGGGACTCAAATCTCTGAAAACCTTCAGTTTCCCCTTTTATCCTAATATCAAGGAGTTGGACTCTCGGATTTTATAAATGCACTCACAGAATGAGCCCTCCCTGCTCCTGCTAACAGAAAAGGGAGGCAACTTGAGTTAATCACCATTTCCTCTGCTGCAGTCCTCCCAAATCTGCTCCAGGGGGTTGGGGGACCCTCCACAGAAGGTGACATTGGGAGACACAGAGGGAAAGTGAATCGGCTAAATCTCTTCCCTCTGCTTCGATTCCCAAGAAGTGTCACATAGGGCATTTCCAAATGACCTGTTTACTGAGCATCATCCTGTTTTGTTTGCGGGAAGATTAGACGATGTTGATTATCTATTAAATGCAGTTACCTTCCTTGTCGCAAAAAAAGTCTGACCTTTGGGAGAAATGGGGGTTTTTTTGCACCAGATCTCCCAATCAACTATAATTGTACAATGTGAATTTGCTGGTGTGTCGTTGAACCAAGAGTCTGCAAGGTCTCACAAGCTACCAGGAGTTGGCAGAATCTAAGCAACCTATGTTACTTCTGAAACCTTTTTCAATGGCTTGAGATAAAGGAATTTATTGGGATCATGTCAGTTTGGGATACCTAGCATCCCAGCTTTGTCAGGCGATGCAAAAAGATGTTTACCAAGGAATCTTGCTTGTATTTATTTACTTATTACATTTGTATACTGCCTTTCATCCAAAGATCCCATGGTGGTTCACAGCATAAAAATACAAAATTTTGTATGCATTGTTCCAGCTTTACAAGTATTTCCTGCAAACACACACTCACCAATATGGTAACATTGTCCGTGACTCTCCTACTGGCCTGCTTCTGCTAACTGCTACGATTATGCTATTAAATATGACAACACAATGATTGGGACTTTGGGTGGAGGGTGGAGAAAAATAAGGCATCTCTGACAGCAGGGTCAGTTTTCGAAGTGAAAGCAGAGACACGCATCTTTTTGTAAGTGTTGGACCTTTGGGGTGGTAGGGGAGGCAGTCTGGAGCATGGTGAAAAGCTGCAGATGTTTCTGTGATGCATGGAGAGTATTTCTAGAAGTTCTAAGAGGAAGAGAGAGAATTCATTACAGGGGTGTCGTTTTTCTGCAGCATCCCATGGGCAGGCTAGGCATAATGTATAGGCTGGCGCTGAGGAATGGACTCTAAAGTTTCTGACAGATATTTGAGCTTTCAATGCAGCATGGAATTACTACACAATATTAGGCAATGCTCTACTAATCTTTAAACATGAATCTAGGCATTCTGCCAAAACTAAATCCCAAAACTCGGCACTACACATACTTTGATATACTGGAGGCACACAGTCACATAATGCTCCATAATACTGCTTCAGTTATGTTTATGATTACAAATCTAACAGAATTACAAATCACGTAGCATTTGCCTGATATTTGAGCAGTGATGCAAATCAAGTATAACCCCTGAATTCACTTTCAAAATTATGTTGGGCTTGTAGAGCTATTTACATGTGATCTAGCCTCCTTCGGTGCCATCCAGTGGAATTAATGTGAATATCACAGCTATACAAGGGGAAGTTATAAATTATGTAGCATACAAAGCATCTTTTTATTTTCAGGATGCCAAAGTAAATAAAGGTTGTCAGGGTGACAGCTAAAACAACACTCAAAACCAGTAATTTTTTTTATAGCAATGCATTCAAATTAATGCTTGCCTGGGGTACCAACCAAAATACACACACACACACACATATATATATGCATACACAGAAAGAGAGAGATATCTAAGAAATATGTAGCTCTCACTTCTGCAGGGTGATGACAAAAATTCAATGCCATTAATTTGTGTAAAGCAGCTATTACCAATCAATGGCAATGTATTTCCTTCAAAAATCTGGCTAAAATAATCCCTAAGATGATCCAGGACAATAAGGGAATGTTTTCACATTACCTTAGCAGACCAATGGTTGTTCCCCATAGTAACCTATGCTATGGGGAGATCATGTGAAAGCAGTGCATGACTTAGTTACCCGCATCAGATAATTCTGCCCTTTTCTGGGGGCTGATAGCACTCGTGTAGGGAGGAAGTTACTTCAGAGGTGTCATTAGACCATTGTATTGTGGGACTAACATTGCACCCATACTTTCTCCAACACAGTGTGAGTATGCTAGTCCTTAGGTATAAAACAGCTGCGCCTATGAGAAATGGAGGGATGAGCTATGCAGTGGTACCTCGGGTTACATACGCTTCAGGTTACATACGCTTCAGGTTACGGACTCTGCTAACCCAGAAATAGTACCTCAGGTTAAGAACTTTGCTTCAGGATGAGAACAGAAATCGTGCTCTGGTGGCACGGCGGCAGCGGGAGGCCCCATTAGCTAAAGTGGTGCTTCAGGTTAAGAACAGTTTCAGGTTAAGAACGGACCTCCGGAAAGAATTACCGGTAAGTACTTAACCCGAGGTACCACTGTATTATAATACAGTCAGTGGGACTTAAGTTGTATGTGACTAAAGTTCAGTTCATTTAAATGGGTATGGGAACCAAGCAAGTAATTGGCAGCCAATGCAGTTAGGCCAGGATTGGTGTAATATGCTCAAACCGTATTTCACCAGTGAGAAAACTGGCCGCTGAATTCTGCACCAGCTGAAATTTCCAAATTGTTTTCAGTGGAAGACCCACTGCAGTAATCTGACACAGAGGTTACCAGAGCATAGGTGACAGGAGTTAGGCTATCCCCATCCAGATAGGGGCACAGCTGGGTCACCAGCTGAAGCTGATGGAAGGCACTCTGCACCACTGAGACCACCTCAAGTGACAGATAAGGTAAAGGATCCCTGGACGGTTAAATCCACTCCAACGCAACTGGGGAATCGCGCTCATCTTGCTTTTCAGGCCGAGGGAGCCAGTGTTTGGCCACAGACAGCTTTCTGGGTCATGATTAAACCGCTACTGGTGCAACGGGACACCGTGCCAAGTGCCAGAGCACACGGAAACGCCATTTACCTTCCTGCTGGAGTGGTACCTATTTATCTACTTGCACTGGTATGCTTTTGAACTGCTAGGTTGGCAGCAGCAGGGACCGAGCAACAGGAGCTCACTCCGTCGTGCAGATTCAAACCGCCGACCTTCCAATCGGCAAGCCCAAGAGGCTCAGTGGTTTAGATCACAGCGCCACAAGTGATAGCAAAGGATTCAGAAGCACCCCCAAGCAATGCAGCAGCTCCTTCAGAGGGAATGTAACCCCATCAAGAGCAGGAAACCTCCCATCTATCTAGTTTAGGTTACCAAGTCCAGACAACGGTACAGCACATCCACCACCACACCTGCAGATGTGAAGAAGTAGAGGTGTGTGCCATCACTGTGTTCTAAAACTGAAGAAGTGTGCATGCACACGAAAGCTCATACCAAGAACTAACTTAGTTGGTCTTTAAGGTGCTACTGGAAGGAATTTTTTATTCTAAAACTATGGATGACACCACTCAGTGGTTTCATGTAGATGTTAAACAGCATGGGGGGTAAAATTATACGTATTTTATGTTGCCAGCAGTCCTGAGATCTACTGATGAAGGGCAGTATACAAATTTTAAAATAATAATTATCTCAGTATTTCTTACAACAGTGCTCAAAGGTAAACCTTTACATTATTATCCTAAGGTTACAAATGGGAGGAACGTCCTGCTAATCCATGATTGACAGCTTACGCTGTTTCGCAGTGTGCTGCTAGCCCCAACTCCAGCCTATCGAAGAACCCGTGTTCCCAGGAGACTCTCAAGTAACGTTAGGATTGGCCACATCTTCCTAGCGCAGGACCAGGATGGCTGCCGCAACTGAGGCTGGCTATGCTGCTGCAGCAGCGCTTTAGCGCTAAACAAAAAGCTTAGCGCCGGTCAAGCGGCTGCGCTTGGGATTTCAGTCTGAAGGCGGCGGGTGCCGCCGCCACCGCGCGCCCGCTGGCTCCGTCGCTGCTGGGCTCCCGTGTTCCATTCGCTCGAGACAGCAACGAGAGCGAAGAGCCTCCTCATTGGTGAGAAAATGGTCCAATGATATCTCGTGCCGGAATTCCGGAGGGCGAGAAGGGCAATGACGAACCAATCGCCGAGTCAAGGGGCGGGGCAGGCAGCCATGAAAGTATAGAGGCACGGTTCTCAGTTGAATGCGACACCTACGTGACACTCAGCGCCTTTCTCTATCTCTGCGTGTGTGAGGAGCGCGTTGATACAAAAAAGAAAAGAAAAGACACCCTAGAGACTTGGTAACGTGAGACAGCCGTGTTTGTCACTTTAAGGCAGTGATGGCGAAACATGGCCCTCCAGCTCTTTTTTGGGACTACAACTCCCATCATCTCTAGCTAACAGGACCAGTGGTCAGGGATGATGGGAATTGTAGTCCCAAAACAGCTGGAGGGCCAAGTTTGGCCATTACTGCTTTAAAGGGATAAAGGAGCCCTTCCCAGTTTGTATTACGCTCCTGCCTTGCACGCAAGAGGTATCCGTATGAAAGCCGGTAGTGGCGATAACACCCTTGCCTTCCCCACCCTCTTGGATCAGCAAAGGGCTGTGGGAAAGAAACGCAGCCTTTTGTCATCATCCTCAGGGGCCGGCGGTCGGAGCGGGAAGTGAAGTCATAATCGTTCGCCGGAACTGGGTCTTGTGGGCATGGCCTCTTCTGATACGATCATCTCCGGTGAGGGGATTTTGAGTGTCCGCCACAGGCGCCGCAAGCCAGTTCGGGCGGAAGCTGGGGCCTCGCCCAGCGCTGCTTCCCGGGCCTGCCGTGAACAGTTCCCTGTCGCGGAGAGCGAGCAGCGGCAGGAGGCGACTTCCCGCCGAGCACCATGGCCGGCGGGGAGGCCGCCCCAGCGGCGGGGCCCGACTCCGAGCCCTGCCGAGGGGGTGAAGAAGCCGGCGACGCCGGGACGGGCTGGGTGGAGAAGCTGCGCGCGGAGTGCGAGCCCGAGGGGCACTGGCAGCACCGCCGGGAGTTCTTGATTCGCAACGCGGAAGGCCTGCCCTTGTCGCCGGGCGGGGAAGACGGCGGTGCGGGGGACGGAGACAGCCTAGAATTACGGCGACTGACCTCTCTGTCTATGGTGTGGGCCAACCATGTCTTCCTGGGATGCAGGTGAGTCGCTGCCGGGAGAAGTGAAACTTAAAAGCGTTTCGTTTTCGTGAGATACGTACGTTACTTTAAGGGTAGTTAATTTCACAAGGAGGAGGAGGAGCTCCTTAAGATGTCATAAACCTAAGAAGGAAAATAAGGCATTCTCCGAATGTTGTTATAAATCTTTGTTTTTTCTTTAGAAGCCAATGCACATATTTTTGCAGCTGGCTTATGTGCAAAAATAACATTAACCCCCCATTTTTGAGCAAAAACTGCAAGATCATTTTCTGCCTAATCATATTAACTGTTTTATCATATTCATATCCCATGTTTCTTCTATCATGAAGCTCAGGCTGACATACATGGGATTCCCGGGTGATTTCCATTGAGGCACTGACCAGGACCAGACTTGTATACCTTTAGCAAGGTAGTTGCCTGGTGTACCTGTAAGTTGCTGTAGTCCCTCAACACCCTCGTTATGTTGATCAGGTCCTGATTGTACAATATAGGCCAATTGTGCTAAAGCCTGTAATTACTTTAATTTTGCTACCTGTTGTTCTTCAGAACTGTGGTGCTTATAAGGCTTTTTAACAGCCAGCTAAACCAAACAAATGTATCTTCTATTTTGACTGTGTGTCCCCCCCTTTTTGTTAATCTAGATTCTAAGATGAGAGGCAAGCTTGTTACTCTAAATACACATTCTGTGACTATACAGTGCTAAGACTCTAATAACCTTAGAGCATTGAATTCCTCTTGTCTAGGTCTCATTGTTCTGTCTTTCCACAAGTCACCCTGAATGGCAGATAAATTGCTCTTTGCTTCTTGAAACATTTTTTGAGCAGAACATAAGACGTCTCCAGTTTTACACAATCAACTGGATCCAGGTGGAGCTAGTCACATTTAGTTGACACTGAAATCAATAAGATTTAAGTTGAGTCATTATCTTTTCACATTGGGCTTAATGAGGCCTAATTAGAAGTAATTTTGTATTGATCTGAGCCATTCTTCTATCAGTGCATTGAAAAATGGAATTACTATTCCACAATGCAGATATCTGGGGTTTGGAGAGTGCCTCAAACTCTGAAGCATCTAAAGTTTATTTAAAGTATTTTAATTGCTTTTTAGAGCCAAGCACCCATGCATCCAGATGTCTGAAAACATTCTGACCCTGAAGATAGCTGCCCCCTTTTTCTTTTTCTCTTGAGTTCTGCTTGGGGTGTGTGGAAGTGGAATTGACAATATCTACAATCCAAATAACATGTATGTGTTGGTAGCTGTCTTGAGGATCAGTGAATGCGAACTAAATTTTTCCTCAAAATGCTAATTGCAGTTGCCTTTTCCCTTCAGGTATCCTCTGCAAGTGATGGAAAAGGTGATGGACATGGCTGCAGGCATCACAGTGACCAATGCTCCAACCCACACTCTGAGAGATGAACTGGTTGCCAAGGTGAAACGAGGCATATCCAGTAGCAATGGTTAGCAGATAATAGCTGTGCAAATACACATAGGAGCATAATAAATGAATACATGTTATCCTCTCAAAAATGTCAGCCAACATTCTTTAAATTGTCGGGTTATGTTGATAATATTAATATTTGATCTAACTCATTTTGCTTTGGTAAATCTTACAATCAAATAAGTGTAAGGTGAATTTGATTTAATTCATGCAGAAGTGTTAACTGTCAATTTGCCTTCCTAGTAGTTTTATGGCAGTAGTGAGCAGGGAACTTTAATCTAAACTACATACAGTAGGGTATGATGCTTTAAATGTACCTCTTCAGAGCAGACAGTTATTAATTATATGCCTATAAAATTCCTGCAGAGGCCATTAATTGTAAAACTTTAAGGTAACTCAGTTTCCTTGACTCTGTTTTTAAAGTGTGTGTTTGATTGTGATAAGGACAGTTACACTTACTCTGAATTACAGACATAATTTGTTTTTAACTTCTTTTTAGAAGGGCCAGAAGAGCCCAGCAAGAAGCGTGCTGTTGGCACAGAAAAAGCTTCTGAAATTACTGGCAGTGATGCAGAGTCTGCAAAGCCAGAAGAGCCTATGGAAACAGATACTAATCCTGTGAAGAACCCAGGAAAAGAGGCAGCAAAAAATGCAGAGAAGCCACTGTCTTCGACTGCAGCCCAAAAGGTAGCTCCTGCAGCATCTTCAGCTGTGGCCGAAAAGGAAGCACCTGCAGCAGCATCAGAAGTGGTTCAGAAGGTAACGCCTACAGCTCCAGTCTCTACAGCTCAGAAGGTGGCACCTGTAGCCTCTTCGACTGCGCCTCAGATAGTAGCACCCACAGCATCCTCAACTGCAGCCCAGAAGGTAGCACCTGCAGCGCCAGTCTCCGCAGCCCAGAAGGCAGCACCTGCTGCATCATCAACTGTAACAAGAGTAGAAGCCAGAGTTGCTAATTATGAATCTACAGCAACCACCAGGCACAAATCAGCTGTGGCTTCTTCTTTGCCTGGCCCGGAATCAAAGTTGAATTACTCTTTAAATAAACCTTCGGAATCCAAATCTGAAAACACATTAGCATCTGAAAAGAAAGGCACATTGGAAGATACAGCAGTGTTAGCTTCAAAAAGCAGCTCGCACACAAGTGTGGTTCCTGCCAAAGTGCCATGCAAATTATTAACAAGCGAAGACGCAAAAGAGAGGCAACCATTTTTCAATAGACTGTACAAAGCTGTTGCTTGGAAGTTGGTTGCTGTTGGAGGGTTTAGTCCCAATGTCAATCATGTTGAACTCTTAAACTCATCCATTCAGTCTGTAAAGGCAACATTAGATGTTGACTTTGTCCCACTGAAAGAGCTGGCGGATTTACCTCAGAATAAAAGCTCTCAGGAAAATGTGGTGTGTGAACTGAGATGTAAATCGGTGTATTTGGGTACTGGCTGTGGAAAAAGTAAGGAAAATGCCAAAGCAGTTGCTTCAAGGGAGGCACTGAAACTGTTTCTCAAGAAAAAGGTGATTGTGAAATTATGTAAAAGGAAGTACAAAGGAAGGGAGATTGAAGATTTGGTGCTTCTTGATGAAGAATCAAAACCTTTAAATTTACCTCCAGCTTTAAGAAATCCTCAAGAAATATTATAAAACAGTGAAACAGTCACTGTTTATACTAGCAAATAATGTTCTATGACAAATAACTCAATTACTTTTTGTACACTATATTAGACTCCCATATATTTTGTATTTTTCAGTTTTGAGGAATTCTTGTTCTTTTCACTCAGTAGCAAATGTAAATAATTTGTTATAGATGTAAAGCGTGCTGAGGTATGCCTTAACATATATAGCACATTAGTGTGCTGTTTTATTTGCTAAATAGTATACCAGGTCTTCTATTTTTTAAGGAACAATTAAGGTACAGTTTGCTGTTCAGTCTAATTTTCTAAATCCTACAATTTAGTATCAGTAATGCTCACTTCAGAACTCATCCTTTTTAGCTGCGAACAGATTTGTAGACAAGAACCATTGTATCTGGATTGTAGAAGGTTGTCTAAAAGTTTCAATCAAACCTTTAATCACCTGCTTCATGTGTTGCTCAGAATGTTCATATGCCTGTTTTAAGAAAAGAAGATAGTTGATTTCACTCAAGATAGTTGATTTAAGTTTTTTAATGAAGTAGTAATATTTTAAATTTTAACTAAAATGATATGCTGGTCCTATTTAATATCATACTTGCAAATTGTCAGTCAATAATTACCAAATTACTTCTATCACTAAACACTTCTCTAAGCAGCTTTGACTTATATTTTGTGAGAAATACCATCTTTGCTTTTTTTCTAATAAATGCAGCTTTCTATATTCAGCAATTATTTATGTCTGTGTAATTTGGATTTTTAAAAAGATTTTATGAAATATTCTGCTTCCATTTCATTTAACTAACGATATATGCTTATAACTTAGATATTTGCTCAGTCTTAAACATGCTAGTATTAATTTGCAAGTTCAACCACTCAAATTAAGTGCTAATTTTATTAAAACCTGCACTGCATTATGACTTGGGGTTGTCAACAAGTATTAACTAAAAGGTGTTGCATTCACACACTGAATCTCATCTAAAGTTCTGCACTGCTGTGATGTCTGCACATAGGTCTACATGTCCAGGCATCGTTCTGTTACCTCCATGTTAGTAAATGTTCTCTGAACAGTGAAATGTTCTCACAGCACTGATGGAGCATTTCCCATTGTCTCTTAATTTTCTTCACACAGCACTGCTTTGAGTGTTGCTGTGCCATTTAATAAATAGCCCAAGGCAACAACTAGCTATGCTAATTCCAGGATCTGGACCAAAGCTGTAAGATGGGAAGCAAGACAGCATTTCTTTCAGCTGAATGAAATACAAGTAGTGAATTACAACAGAGCCCTTCCTGAAGTTGCTTAAATAATTCCGCTCACCTCAGCAACAGAACATGCAATGGCTTAGTCTTAAGGAAACTTAAAGGAGATTTATGGAAGGAACATTTCTGTTCCTGCGGCCACCTGCCTCACTAAGTCTCTGGAGAGTTGGAGAGCCCACCCTGAACTGTGAGATGGGATACCAAGGAATGATAGAGGGAGGAAGAAAGGAAACACTCCTTTCACGAACTTCCTTACGTTGATTTAGGATCCAACTCATTATTCAAATTTTTGCAAATTGATTTCAAATGCATTTTAATAGAATATTGTGTAGTAGGGGTTGCTGACATCTTAGGGCCCATAAGCATATTTGCAAACCTGAGCAATGAATGTGGGTTCTGTTGAAGGGAAGGCTTTGTTGAGCACATCTGCACCTGCAGGTGCCATGTTGGTGACCCCTGTTCCCAAGCAAAAGTGGGTAAAAATGAATATGTGGCAGCTGATTGTTTGTTAAAGAAAGGTAGACTCCTTTGTAATAAAAAAATATACTCATTCAAATAAAGATATTTTCAGTTGTTTGGCTCCTGTTCAAACTTAATGGGTTAAACTTCTTTCCAAAAACTATTGGGAAAACAATTTTGATTTCAGGTTTTTTTTGTACAGCATGGTAGATTGCACAATCCACAACACTTATGAGAAGAGAAGAATGGCAGAAAAAGTAGCATCAAATGTGTATTTCTTTGTGCTTCTTTAATTTGGCCTTGTACAGTAATATGTGCTTGTTAAACAAAAAGCACATCTGCAGCCAGCATTTTGCTACGGAGGTGAATAACCTTTTTCAGGTCACATCCCCTTGTGGCTACCATTCCTATCCAAGGTCATAAGTGCCTGCTGGATTAGGCCACTGACCCCTCCAATCCAGCAGCCTGTCCTTACAACAGCCAACCAGATGCTTGTAGGAACCCTGCAAGCAGGACATGAGCAACAACACACAGCTCATCTGCAATTCCCAGCAGCTAGTATTCAGAAGCATACTGCCTCTTGTGAGTGGAAGTAAAACAGTGATTGTGGCTAGTAGCCATTGACAGCCTTACATTGCCAGCAGCAGGCAGAGTCACCCTACACACTTCCTTACACACCCTTCTATTCTCTGACCAGGCATTCACTCTCACTTGCATATGATCTAGCAGTTTCCACTTTTTAAAAAAAAACAAAAAAAGTTGTCATTGGTGAAAACTGCAGCATCAACTTCAGGTAAAGCTTTGGCTACTTGCATCATTCTGCCCATAGAGATAGCAGTTTTAGACTAACACATTCCTTGACTTCCTATTTACCGTATTTTTTGCACCATAACACTCACTTTTTTCCTCCTAGAAAGTAAGGGGAAATGTCTGTGCGTGTTATGGAGGAAATTCCTACGGGTGGCATGCCTACGGATTTTCCTCCTCTAAAAACTCCGTGTTATGGTCGGGTGCGTGTTATAGAGCGAAAAATACGGTAATTTGGGGTCTCTGTTTTACACTGTTACAGAAAAGTGTAATGCATCTGTATGGAAGTGAGTGGAGCACAACCATGTCCTCTGGCGGACTGAAGTAGCCAAGGTAGTTGGCAGTTTTAATTAAACTTATTGCTACAACCTGAGGTACTTTTTGTTCTGAATTGATTTTGCTGGAAATGCATAACCACCTTCAGCCAAGCAGAAGTAGTGAGGATGCATAATACCCACTACAGTGGTACCTCTGGTTACATACTTAATTCATTCTGGAGGTCCGTTCTTAACCTGAAACTGTTCTTAACCTGAAGCACCACTTTAGCTAATGGGGCCTCCCGCCGCCACACAATTTCTGTTCTCATCCTGAAGCAAAGTTCTTAACCTGAGGTACTATTTCTGGGTTAGCGGAGTCTGTAACCTGAAGTGTATGTAACCTGAAGCGTATGTAACCCGGGGTACGACTGTATACATTTTTTAAAGTACTTACTAGTTAACAATTCTGGTGGTTGTCCAACAAGGGTGGTTATACTGTGTTAAGAGCTACAGAATTATTGTAGCTCTTACTAGACTCATGAGGTCTGCCCCCACATCCAGGGAGGGTGATACCCTTTTTAGCTTTTTGGGCATTTCCATTTTCATATGTGCTGGACTAAAAAAGCAGTGCAAGGGCATCGCTAGCGGATGGTGTATGATGTACAGGCAAACTACCTTTTGGCCTTAAAGCTGGTGTTTGGTTCTGTGAGAAGTCAAACAATACAAGACGCAGATGGCTCCAGTGTTTGCTACATGGGACATCTTCTGGGCTCCAGTGTCTGCTTCTGCTACCACATTTCAAGGAGAAGGCTAGGAAATAACTTACAATCACTCTTCACACTCAAGCAATTTATGTTTAAGGGCAAGCATCTGCTCAACAGGTTAAGGAGAGGGATTCACCTGGCAGGACAACATACACATACATCCTAGCTGTGCTGCCTCCCGGCCTTCCCTGAGTGCTACCACTGGGTGAGTGCTAGCAAGAGAAGGCAGCGGCTCCTCTTTGGTGCACTCTTGCCTGCACTCTCCCTTTGCTCACCCGAAACCCACTCCTGCCCAATGCTGCTCAGTGGGTGGGCAACAAAAGTGACTGCTCCTTGCTGCTGCTCCACCAAAAGTTGTAAGGTAAGACTGCTGTTCTACTGCTGTTGCTTCAGATGGTTATCTAATACATTAAAGGTTAAGGGAACCCCTGAGCATTAGGTCCAGTCGTGACAGACTCTGGGGTTGAGGTGCTCATCTCGCTTTATTGACCGAGGGAGCCGGCGTACAGCTTCTGGGTCATGTGGCCAGCATGACTAAGCCGCTTCTGGCGAACCAGAGCAGTGCATGGAAACTGGAAACGCCGTTTACCTTCCCACTGGAGCGGTACCTATTTATTTGCACTTTGACGTGCTTTCAAACTGCTAGGTTGGCAGTAGCAGGGGCAGAGCAATGGGCACTCACCCCGTCGCAGGGATTTGAACCGCCGACCTTCTGATCTGCAGGTCCTAGGCTCAGTGGTTTAACCCACAGCACCACCCACCTCCCTTATCTAGTACAGTGGTACCTTGGGTTAAGTACTTAATTCATTCCGGAGGTCCGTTCTTAACCTGAAGCACCACTTTAGCTAATGGGGCCTCCTGCTGCTGCCACGCCTCTGGAGCACAATTTCTGTTCTCATCCTGAAGCAAAGTTCTTAACCTGAAGCACTATTTCCGGGTTAGCGGAGTCTGTAACCTGAAGCGAATGTAACCTGAGATACCACTGTACATTGGAACAGTGGTAAATGGAATGTTCCATTTACAAACAAGCGAGGGGTCCTCAAGCTTTTCTAGCACTCATGCTTTCTGAGTTCCCCTCCCTTTCCAGTAGTTTTGGGAGGTGACAATTATTTAATGAAGCATGAATGGCACTTTGCACATGCTCAGAGATTTTCTTTCTAATTTCCACAGCGATAATTGGTGTAAATCATAAATTTTTATCTGCAAAATAAGCAACAACACCAGGATCTCGAACGATATAACCTTGTGAGAATGGATTCAAATAAGCCCTGCAATGGGGCAGCAGCAGGACCAGCCCAATAAATTTTGGCACCGGATTGGCGCCCTCCAACCCGCCCCTGCCAGGGAAA
The DNA here is from genome assembly GCF_965112155.1 of Podarcis liolepis. Taxonomy (NCBI): domain Eukaryota; kingdom Metazoa; phylum Chordata; class Lepidosauria; order Squamata; family Lacertidae; genus Podarcis; species Podarcis liolepis. Next base: position 50,551,346 of record NC_139564.1, read on the forward strand.
ATGGGGTGAGGGAAGATGTGCATCAAGAACATCAGGAGCAGCGGGGTGGTATCTGACACCCCGTGGATCCTGCAGCGAGCTCAACTCCTCAGTCTATACAGCCACAACCTAGAAGTTTTAAGCTGGCGGAATTCACCCTCCGCTTCTTAAATTCGTTAGTAATGGGCGGGGCGATGCGTTATATTTGCATACTATCTGCATGCACGTTTAGCATACGCAGCCAGACCTTCTGTAGTAAAGAACTGCCGCCCCCCACAAAAAAACAGAAAGAGAAAGAGAAAGAGAGAGAACCTCCAAACTACGATTTTATATAAAATAGAAAAGGTTTTGCATTTCATGCTGCTCGCCATGACCTGAAAAAAGGCGCTTCTTCAAGGCTATATATAGCCGCTGTCCGCGTCGTTTTTTGTAGGGTGTTCTAAAGACCTGCTCTCTAGGCTACGCGCGGAGAACGCTTGTTTCTCTTGGGCCCCTGGGCCCGCCTAGGGGAAAGTCCCCGGACCCTGGGCAGAGAGTGCCGCGTGCTTTGCAGCGCGCAACAACCCGTCTCGCGAGCCCACGCTTTACTCCGCCAAGAAGCCCTCAGGGCCGAGCGGGTGGGCGCGGGAGGGGCCTCTCGTCACCTCCATAGTCACGCAGGTAGTGCGCATGTGCATCTTTCACAGAGATCGCCGCACCAACAGAACGGGGCTCATTCTCAGAACGCCTTTTTTTAAAAACAAATGCACCAGTAGATTTGGGTCATCTAGTTCAACGTATGGGGATCGAACCCGTGAACTTGGCGTTATCAGCATATAACAAAGAAAAAAGCCTTACTGAGTTTCGTAGGACTGACCGCCTGAGCCTCCCAACCATCAGCAGTAATTTGTCTCAATTCCTGCTCGAGCTGCAGCTCGGCTGATTTGATTTTTTTTTTTTAGTGTGTTGTACTTTACTTGTTTGGTTTGATGTGTTGTTTCGTGCAGTTTACTCCATAGTCGGTTCACTCGAGTTTACTATGTGTACCTGGACTTGCAGCTGGAAACTTCCAATCCCACTCATTTCAGGTGCGGGATAATTTCTAAAGCCACCGTAGCTCACGTAGCAAGGCGAGCAGCACACTATGACCAAGTTACTTTTCTCTCTGCATAAATCTGTCTGGAGAGCATAGAAGTGGAGAAGCAGGAGGAGTCCAGAGACCCTCGAAGCAAGGGCGATCGACAAATAGAAGGGGAAGAAATGGAGGCAGTGAGAGATTTTACTTTCTTGGGCTCCATGATCACTGCAGATGGTGACAGCAGCCACGAAATTAAAAGACGCCTGCTTCTTGGGAGAAAAGCAATGGCAAACCTAGACAGCATCTTAAAAAGCAGAGACATCATTTTGCCAACAAAGGTCTGTATAGTTAAAGCTATGGTTTTCCCAGTAGTGATGTATGGAAGTGAGAGCTGGACCATAAAGAAGGCTGATCGCCGAAGAATTAATGCTTTTGAATTATGGTGCTGGAGCAGACTCTTGAGAATCCCATGGACTGCAATAAGATCAAACCTATCAATTCTGAAGGAAATCAGCCCTGAGTGCTCACTGGAAGGACAGATCGTGAAGCTGACACTCCAATACTTTGGCCACCTCATGAGAAGAGAAGACTCCCTGGAAAAGACCCTGATGTTGGGAAAGATGGAGGGCACAAGGAGAAGAGAACAGAGGACGAGATGGTTGGACAGTGTTCTCGAAGCTACAAACATGAGTCTGACCAAACTGCAGGAGGCAGTGGAAGACAGGAGTGCCTGGCGTGCTCTGTCCATGGGGTCACAAAGAGTCGGACACGACTAAGCAACAACAACGTTTGGGAGCTATTGGCAAAGTGGTCCTGAAGCAGAACATTCTGTCCCACCCCCAAGCCCCACGTGGGCGCTCCAGTGTCACTTTCCCTCCTCTCCTCCCCCGCGCCAACTCTCTTTTGTTCCCCCAGCCCTTCTCTCCTCCCTTCCACGCGCCGCTGTCAACAGATTCAGACACAAGTGAAATGGGGAGGTGGGGGGGGTGGGAGCGTTCAGTTTCTCCGGCTTCATTTCCGTCCCTCTCGGCAGCAGATTGGCTGGAAGAAAAAAAGTAGGCGGGTTCTGATAAAAAGTGTGTGTGAGAGAGAGGGAGAGACTGATCGTTCCGTTGAGACCAGGCACCGGCAGGAAGGGAAGGAGGGGAAAGCGTAATTTGCATGGAGCGGTGTCTCTTTAAGTTGAGACCCCGCCCTTCGTTTTCCGCGTTGGCCTCCTTGACGTTCCATCCGTCCGGACCAATCGCGTCGGGTGTGAGGGAAGGCGGGAGAATGCGAACCGGCCGCTCCTTATAAGGACAAGGCCTCGCGCATGCGTGCTCCGCGGTACAAAAAAAAAAAAAAGCGAGGAGGAGAGGGGGGGCGCGGAAGGGAAAAAGAGGCGGGGAGTTCCAAGTGAGGGAGGAGGTTTTCTTTCGCCTCGGCTGCCCGCGCCGATTAACAGAAGCGGCCGGAGGGGCTTCCTTCCCCTCCCCTTCCCCATCGCTCGAGGGCCCCTGGTCCGCCGAGGGGGAAGCGGGGTCGCTGTCACGTCGCGTAATGATGTTGGGGTCGCCGGGGCAACAGCCTGGGGGGGCGGGGTCTGGGGCGGCGGCGGCTGCCGGTTCTGCCGCCACTGCAGCCGGCGGGGCCGGCGGCGGAGTGTCCGGTTTCCCGTGCAGCGGCGGCGGCGGCGTGTCGGAGAGGATCCTGGCGCGCTACGTGCAGGACTACCTGGAGTGCGTCGAGTCGCTGCCGCTGGACATGCAGAGGCTGGCCTCGCTCCTGCGCGAGATGGACACGCGCTGCCGGGGTGAGCGGGGGGGGGGGGGAGAAAGAGCGGGGAGGAGGGGGCGATGGCGGCGGAGGCAACGGCGCTGCTCCCACCCCCCACCCCTCCAGTCCAACCGCCCTTGCTTTGAAAGGAGGAGGGGCGTCCACGCCTCACCAGGCGCCCGCAGGGGGAGGAAAATGGCCCCGCTCCGCCAGCCCCCCCCCCGCCTTGGCCCTCGAGACGAACTTGAGGGGGTGGGTACTGAGGGATGACCCCGGCACTGGACCACCCACCGCCGCCCTCATTTCGGTCCGCGCACACCCTGTGACGCGAGCTGGGAGGGGGCGGCGGACGACTGGGCATGCCCTCGGTCACCTTTTTTCTTTTTTTAAGTCCAAGTTCACGAGGGAAGGAGGTTCAGTAGCAGGACCCGTGTGACGCCTCCGTGGTGGTGGTGGTGGTGGGGGTCTCCGGTGGGATGCATCGCCCGAAAAGTTCCGAGATGCGAACTTCGAAATTGTTTTCGTTTTTCGCTTGGTTGCACAGGGAGACGTCTCTGCAAAGTTGAGTTGTTGTTGTTTCAAATGCAGTGCAGTGATCACCCACGCATGCACGCACCTGCACAGTTGCACCCCACCCGGTTCCCAGGTAGGGCTGACAGGGCTAGATTTAACAAGGTTTGGGGGCTATCATTGGTATCCACAGACTATACGTGTGGTAGGTAAAGTGCTTTTTTCTTTTTAGTGTTAGTGGTAAATGGGTGAAGAGCATATATTCAAGGCCATTTACTACTATTTGTTCCACTTGCAACCAAGGGATCCCCCCACCATCTTTTTACATGGTTTTAGTCTGCTTTTATGACCAAAATACAAATTGAGCGGGTAGTAACAGCTCCAGGCAAGTGAAGCAAACAAGATTTCTGCACTGCAGGGGGTTGGACTAGGTGATACTCTTGGTCCCTTCGAACTCTACAATTCTAAGATGTTGTGGTCTCTTGTGTATGATGTTAGAATGCGGATGGAGGTGTTTGGGGGAATGGTGTATTTTCCTCAATATAATTTTTTCTCCACCTTCCCTGCAAAACAGAGCTGGGAAACCTGTTTTGTTGTGTTTTTTTTAGCCTGAGGGTCACATTCTTTTGTAGGTAACCTTCCAGGGGGCACACAGTGGGTAGGGCCAGAGGCACAAGTAGGTAAAGCAGTGGGCATGACTCTTGCCTTTGCACAGCAGGCTACATTCTAGCCTTACAGAATCTGTATGTTTTACACAAGCATTTCTCTATTCGCCATCCATGCAAGCAAAGAGGCATTGCCATAGTTCTAGAATGCATTCCCACTAGGCAAAAGCAGAGCAAGGCTGATGAAGAGTGTGGCCTGGGGAGAGGTTTGAAGGGCCACATTTGGGCTTTAGACCTGAGATTCCCCACCTCTTGTAAATTGACAGAAATAGTAATTTTCAGTACTTAACATGTGAAAAAATGCACCTTGCCATTTCAAGGTAGGATGTTGGGAGAGGAAAGAACTAGAAAAAACAAACCTGCTTCCCCCCCTCCCCTATGAAACACCAGATTTAATTATGTCACTTTATAATGCTGACATGCTAAATGACACATTGGCCTCTAGATGCTTTTTAAAAACTTCCTTGTATTTTGGAAGAGGCCTTGGACAGATTTGTTTTTGCATCTTAATGTGTTACTATCCTTTGAAAAGGGACGCAGGTGGCGCTGTGGGTAAAACCTCAGCGCCTAGGATTTGCCGATCGTCAGGTCGGCGGTTCGAATCCCTGCGGTGGGGTGCACTCCCGTTGCTCGGTCCCAGCGCCTGCCAACCTAGCAGTTCGAAAGCACCCCCGGGTGCAAGTAGATAAATAGGGACCGCTTACTAGCGGGAAGGTAAACGGCGTTTCCGTGTGCTGCGCTGGCTCGCCAGATGCAGCTTGTCACGCTGGCCACATGACCCGGAAGTGTCTGCGGACAGCACTGGCCCCCGGCCTCTTAAGTGAGATGGGCGCACAACCCTAGAGTCGGACACGACTGGCCCGTACGGGCAGGGGTACCTTTACCTTATCCTTTGAAAGTATATGCTTTATTACATAGCCTCAGATATGTACTATTCACATTTTTAGTAAAAGATTAGCATTTGTCAACTTGAAAGGAGTGACTTGAAGGATTCTAGTTCATAATACACTTATTCTGACTTCTTTTTAACAGAAGCGTTAAAAGAAATCGACGAAGTCTATGAAAAATACAAGAGTGAAGATGATCCTGCTCAGAAAAAGCGTTTGCAGCAGCATCTTCAGCGAGCCCTGATCAACAGTCAAGAGCTTGGTGATGAGAAAATCCAAATAGTCACTCAGATGCTTGAGTTGGTAGAGAACAGAGCCCGGCAAATAGAGTCCCAGTCTCAGTGTTTCCAAGATCTGTCAGATACAGAGAAGCCCACCGAAAAGTCAAAAGTGGACCCTTGCCTACCAGAAAGATCTTCACGAAGACCACGTCGACAGCGCACCAGCGAAAGCCGTGATATATGCCATATAGCAAATGGAATTGATGAATATGATGACCAGCCCCCTAAAGAAAAGAGATCCAAATCTGCTAAGAAAAAGAAACGCTCTAAAGCTAAACAAGAAAGGGAAGCTTCACCAGTAGATTTTGCAGTAGACCCTAATGAACCAACTTACTGTCTCTGTGACCAAGTGTCTTACGGGGAAATGATAGGGTGTGACAATGAACTATGTCCCATTGAATGGTTTCATTTTTCATGTGTTGGACTCACTTACAAACCGAAGGGAAAATGGTATTGCCCTAAGTGCAGAGGAGACAATGAGAAGACTATGGATAAATGTACAGACAAATCCAAAAAAGATAGAAGATCGAGGTAGTCGATGCTCTGAATACATTGAGAGCTGCGTAGTTTTTATTAAAAACTGTTTAATAGGCAGACCCATATTTTAGAATAATGCATAAAACTATGCAATATTTTTTACAGTCTGTAGTACTAATGGAGTATTAATAGATGTTAGTACTTTTGTGCTTTTGAATATTCTGCACTAAAAAAACCAAATTCTTCGAACAGGGTCACATGGGAGTAGCACAAAGGGGATTCAAAGAGTTCTTGGTCCCTCACTCTTTTTAATTGCAGAATTATGGTGATGCCTGATGAGGACGGACTGGAGGGATAATCATGTTAAGACTGGTATTTTAACATCTGTTGCAGTTGTAACTTTAGTCCATTATAGCTCATTCTGCTGAGAACACTTTCGTTCTATGACGCTTTTAGACTTCAGAGTCTTAAAAGATCATATTTAATTGGGGTTAATCTAGTGTTACATTTTACGTCTTTCGGGGTGAAAAGCCAACATTCTTCTTTATTGCTTTCCTTGTAATTTCTGTATATGTCACTATGTTAATCTTGTGGTGATGAGGTTAGAAGCCTTTTTAGGGACGGTATATTAAACAATAAAATACGATGGCTAGAAGAGTTCTACTCAGCATTACAAAGACAGTCCTTAACTGAGGCTATTTGATTTTCCCATTCTGTTCCTTTCCATCTTTTAACTCATGTTGTGCCATCTTGCCACTGACTTCTTGGATGATGGCAGGAACATACAATCATGTTGAAAAGTTTACAGGTACAATGGATGCGTAAGTACTATAATATCTATAAGTCTTTGGACAAGTTATAAGAGTTTGCCTGGACTAATATGTTAAATGGCTTTCTAGGCTCTTGGAGCTGAGGAAAGTTCAGTAGTAGTAAAAAGCAACTGCCCTCCTATAGAAGAGGGATACAATAGATGTAGATGTAGACAAAAGGAACCGTGTTCCTCAAAAGCGTAGTGCTTTTTGTAAAACCTTATACATAAGGAACCAGGACTTATTTTCGGAGCAGACAGTAATTGAAGGTGTTCCAAAACTAGATATTATTTCTTTAATCGAGTTCTACATGCCAAATTTGATGACAAACAGCTGTAACCTCTGTCTAGCTGTCTAACATACTACTATCGGTTTTTCTAAACAAGGCTTTTTTCCCTCTAGCATTTGAGAGGGATCTTTTTGCATTTCACAGAGGTTATAACGTGCATGTGTGGCAATAGCAATGTGAATGAAATGGAATAAACAGCCCAATAATAAATTCACATATCTTCAAACTCTTGTTTCCGCAACAACAAACAAACATTTCTGTGGCAGTTAAAGTTTTTGTGGTTTAACTGATCTTTGAAAAAGTTCTGGATACTTTCACACACAAAAAAAAGTTATCACGAGCTCTGACCAGATACTTCACTTAAGGTGGACATTTTTCGTTTTGTAAGGGTGAGTAGCGGCATCTCTGGGACCTTATATATTACCTAGTTTAACTGGGAACTGCTGTTATTGCTAGGTGTCGGGTTTTATCAGCTGAATCGTTACTTCTGTATTCCACAGAGGAATGGGACACTTGTTTCAACTGATTCTGAAACACTGTCTCACAATTTCATGGGGCAACATTGATTGTGAACTATCTCCCAGGGGAAGAGAAAGTCTTCTTCCATAAATAATATGTCTTCTGTTCAGGGTTTTTGGGAAAAACAAAATGCAAGTTCAGATATATGTATTTATTTTGGATGTCTAGTTGCTTCTCCCCAGTGTCCTGAACAAAATAATGCAACGAGTAGGAAAATTTAAGTCCCAAGGTACTAGCATGTTGTTGAAAATCTAAGAAAGAGGACATATTTTGAACAGTGACTTGATCCCAGCTGATTGAAGGAGACTGGGAACTGGTTTTGGATTTATTCGCTCCTGTGTGCTTAACACCATATTCAACACCTTCCACTGATTGTAAAACTACTTGTGCATTTCAGATCTGTTTCTAGGCATGATAATTCTGCAACCAGGTAATGGTGTGCATTAAATATCTGCACTATTCCTAAACAGGGAATGCCCAGACTAGCGTCTGCAATTCCTGTGTCTCCTCTGCTTCCAATTGACAACCTGACTCTTAGCCCTATCTTAGCAAAATGATAATGTTTCCCATTTTTAAGAAACTGTCATTGCTATGAACTTCTAATGATTTTAAAATAAGTTTGCTTGCTGTGGTTTGACAATCTCCCTCTTGGTTCTAAATTTTGTAAGCCTGGGCACATGCAAATAAGAACTGTGCCACTGAAGTGTATCAATTACTTGGATCTAATATTTTGCATGCTATGTTTTATGAATAAAAACCATTTTGGTTGTAAAAATGGAACAGAACATTTTTATATTGCCCCCTTTTTCAGTAATGCACACAGAGGCTGGGATCCAAAGAAACATATACGTGTATAATAAATGTTTTTGTGCATGTGGAAAGAAGTCCGTTTTCCCTTTCACACTGCATTCTCCATTTGCCTCACAAAATGTCACTCCAGGGGTACCTTGACATAGGGTGGAGTGAGAATGAAAGTCCCCAGTACATGTCTGGAACACCCCACATAGCTCTTTAGCTCCTAGGTTTTGTAATATTCTTTTATTTAAAACAAAAAAAATTCCTTCCAGTAGCACCTTAAAGACCAACTAAGTCAGTTCTTGGTATGAGCTTTCGTGTGCAAGCACACTTCTTCAGATACACTCAAATAGAATTCTTTTATTTGTAGCTGACAAATGGTATTGAAATAAAGCTATAAAAGTAATAGAGCTCTGATGAAAACCATCATAATAGGTATGAATGCTGAGATTCCTTCTGACTTGCTTGGCTTCTATGCTTGAGTGAGACAAGTAGTATTCTTCCCTTTGAGTGTCCCTAAATTTAGCAGCATATAATGACAGGAAAGAGGGAAGTGGGAACAGTAAGCAATAAACGTAATTTCATAATTGAAGGCATTCGATGCTGTATCATGTTGCACTTACCTCTTAAAACTGCATCTCAGAATAAATAGGGCATTGATGAAACAGGACATCTGAATGAATTCCTAAACAGGATGATTTTTTTCATCTCTGCCGGCTTGATGTTAAACTTCAAGTCAAGCCAATGTAGCATGTTCAGAAAGGTGGGATCCCCACTCCTCTCTGCTACATCACAACAAAATGAAGTTGATCGGCTGATTCAAAATGAGCTGGTAGCATATGCTATCAGAAATTGTTGTACCAATGCTTCCTTATAAGCTGATGTTCTTCCACACAAAGCTGACCTAAGTACAGTATGTGCCAAAGAGAGATGGTTGAGGCTAGTGTTTGTCAATGCCTATATGTAAGGAATAAGCTGTGCCAACCCAATCACACAAAAGCCAAGCAGGGATGAGAACAAACACAGCCCTGTTTAAAACCATACTTTGAGATATTCAGATGGAGCAAAATCAGCTGGACCCAACTAAATTAGTTAACAGAATTCCTCATTGTTAGTAGCACTAAGACAAATGTATTACTCTAGCTTATTTTAGCTTTAGATTAGTATGATATCAAATGCATATTCATAATGCAATAGCCATTACCCAGTATCATCCAAATGTTTGCTATCATTTTAATTTACCAGTAAATTTCACAATAGTATATCAATATTTCAATTGAAACATTCTGATTATATCTTTTACAAAATTGCTGGAATCCATTATCACTGTCATAACTATTCTTAAAGTTGATAGATAACCCCTTTCCTACCTTTATGAAACCTAATCAAACACATGAGCTTCACCATGTGTGTAGTGTATATGTATCCCAATTACTTTTTCCTGCTCCTAAAAAAACGGAGACCCCCTTCCTTCTACGTATTCTGTTAAAAATTTCTGACATTTAGGGCACAAAATATCTTCTATATCGGTCTTGAGACCACATATATTGTTGGGCTGCAACTCTCACCAAACCTCAGCCAGCTTAGCCAATGGTCAGGGATGATGTGAGTTTTGGTCCAGCAACATTGGGAGCTCAAGGCTAAATAAAGCTGCTCTATATAACCCAACACAAATGGAACTAGTGACTTGGGTGTTTTATCCCTGATAATCTCTGTTTGGATCCTTAGACAATGCAAACAATATAAGTTCTCACTGATGCAGAAGGCCAAGAAGCATCTGCCAGTAGCAAACTAAAAGTAGGTATTTTTGTTTGGGCAAGATTATAAACAAAGTTACAGAGTAAAGTAAAAGGTAAAGGACCCTGGGGTAAAAGGTAAAGGCGACTATGGGGTGCGGCACTCATCTCGCTTAGAGTAGACCCATTAAAATCAACACAAGCTCATTGATTTCCTTGGGTCTACTCTGGGTGATGATCCAACATTACAGAAACTCAAAAGTATTTTGTACCAGTTCTCTCAAATCAATGGATATCTTGTAATATACTCTCTTTAAAAAAAATACAATTGTGAATGCTAGCTTCTTACTTGGTTAAAATTTTGGCTTTTAAATAACTTCAGGTTCTTCTTCACTGCTTGAGGAATCCTCTCCAAACAAATCTTTTCCTGTTGAACTTGCAGCTGTGTTGGTGCTCAGCATTTTCAAAGTAATGAGAGTAGAGTTGTCACTCAAACCTAAAAGAACTGTGTTTCTATCAAACGCAACTGTCATGCAGGAGATTTTGCTGTCTGGTGTAAAGACTGATATAACTGTGCCACTTTCCAAATCCCAGATACTGACTTCACCTAGTGGGAAAAAATACGCATAACATCACATTATGTCCTGCTAAGGCACAGCATTGTGAATTCTCCCTCCTTTTCCATCAATCATAATAGCAACCCATTCATGTTGGTTAAATCTATGGATGCAGAATAGAAATCAATATTTCTTTCTGGTTTCCCCCTTGTTCAAAGGGTTAGGGTAGCTGAAAAGTTAAAAATCATGCCAACATTGAAAGGATTTCCCCTTTTTCATTTATAAAGTACCCGTTTCAGAGACGTCTTTTACCTTTGCTTTGCCATTAAATGTTTAAACTAACCATTGTAAGCAAATAAAGCAAACCGTGGGAGAAAATTGCATTGAGTTGATTCCCAGCTTAATGTAACAAAAATATTCTAGCCCTCCTACTGCCTCCAACAGCCTCCACAAAATAAATCTGTCACAAACCTGCAAGCAGAACAGCCTTTGCTCCATCTAATATGTGTAGTTTGCTGCACACAGTTAGATGAAGACCTTCGTAACCTTGAATTAGCTTGTGCTTATGTTTAAACGGATCCCAGATCTTTATCCTAGAAATCACAAAAAAGAGATCAGTTCTGTAGAACGGAGAGTGACAGACAGGGCAGTAAATATTTGTATGTAAATGGTGAGCAAATGTTGGTGTTTTTTTAAAAAAGTGTTGAGTTCACATTTTCTTCGGCTTGCCCTACAGTTTATTGAATGTTTGTAAATTGGGACATTTTGAATACTGGACAACATATTCTAATATGTGGGACATAATGTTCAACAGTCCAGATGCAGATTAGATATTCTTTCACTAAAGACTAGAGTGGTACCTCGGGTTAAGTACGGTACTTAATTCATTCCAGAGGTCTGTTCTTAACCTGAAACTATTCTTAACCTAAAGCACCACTTTAGCTAATGGGGCCTCCCGCTGCCGCCGCACCGCCGGAGCACAATTTCTGTTCTCATCCTGAAGCAAAGTTCTTAACCCGAGATACTATTTCTGGGTTAGCGGAGTCTGTAACCTGAAGCGTTTGTAATCCGAAGTACCACTGTACTGTACTTAAAAGGTACCTGCCCAAAGTAGTTCCAACCCTTACAGAAGGGATGAGGGACCGTGGGCTGAATAAATGTTTCCAATCCATTACATATAGCTGTGGATCACTTCTTCATGGCCTCTTTGCTTCTTTCATTGCACCATTTTAAATTTTTGTACAAAAGTATTTGGAACCTAAGCATCTCTGCTCCAGGAAAAGCACCAGGCAGTGGAAGCTTGGTTCCAGAACGCCTTTGATGTTGTAGGTTTTGGCTCTCGAACACCGAAAACACGGAAGCAAATGTTTCTGTTTTTGAACATTTTTCAGAACCCAAACATGTGATGTGGTTTCTCTGAGTGCAAGAAGCTCTTGCAACCAATGGGAAGCCACACCTCGGTTTTTGAACGTTTTGGAAGCCGAACAGGCCTTGGGAACGGATTTCATTTGAGAATTGAGGTACCACTGCATAGGTGTTACAATGTCATCTCACTATTTAGTTACCCAAACTTACACAAAGTCATGCCAAGTAATGAAACCTGGCAAACGATTGTCCGGAGGTTTAGCTAGTTAACAGCTGTGCACTGAATGCTGGACAGTCAAGCCTTTCTTGAGCATGTAAATTAAATATATCTAGTCTCTAATACAATTTCTGATGAGATGTAGATACAAAGGATATATTAAAATTTTAGAAAACAAATAGGATTGGAACCAGGGTTAGTCATGCTTGGAACAGTAGAACCACTGGTATTTCTTCTCAAAATGAATAGTGGTCTATAAATTATTTTAATAATATTTTCCCAGTGGTACACACTTAAACTTTGGTGATAAGGGCTGTATGTGACAGGCCCTGTATGTTCACAGGGAAGCTCCGCCTTGTGTTCAGACAACAAGTGGAAAGCAGGAGAATTTCAATAGTCTGTGAAGCACAACGGGCCTATCTAGGAGGAAGACAACTTGAATTGGGAAGTTGTAATCCTTTGTACCTGCCCAAAGTCGTTTCCAATCTTTATGAAAAAATTCCTGTGTTACTAAATCAAGCCTAGTGTCTCAGTAGATACAGTGGTACCTCAGGTTACATATGCTTTGGGTTACAGACTCCGCTAACACAGAAATAGTGCTTCAGGTTAAGAACTTTGCTTCAGGATGAGAACAGAAATCGGGCTCTGGCGGCGCGGCGGCAGCAGGAGGCTCCATTAGCTAAAGTGGTGTTTCAGGTTAAGAACAGTTTCAGGTTATGAACGGACCTCTGGAACAAAGTAAGTACTTAACCCGATGTACCACTGTACTAGTAATTATATGGAATAATAGAATTGTAGAGTTGGAATGGACCCCAAGGGTCATCTGGTCAATATACTATTGATGTCTGAAGAAGGGCTATGTGGTACTTGCAATCTCTTCCACCAGGAGGGAGAGAGGTGAATCCAATGAAAAATAGGCCTCTGTGTGCTTAAAGTTTGCTTCATGTAAAAAGGCTTGTCTGTGTGGGCCATGAGGTTTTGCTTCCAAAAGCCTGAAATCAAAACCTGTTACAGTTGTGCCCAGTTGTGACACTCTTGCCAAACTGTTCCAGAAAACAATTAAGAACTGAGTGATTTAAGGGGGGGGGGACCTATTGTAGGAAAAAAACTACTAAACTTTGGCATTTTGCTTACCTGTTTTCCACCATCACTCCAAAAATTATCCTACTAGCATCAGCAGCAATGGCTGTACAGCAGACATTTGGCTCATTTTTTAGTCTTTTCCTAACCTGCATTTTTAGGGGAGAGATAATCCATTTTAAATACATTGGTTATGTACTTACTTAGCACTTCCTAATGTGTAGCACTGCCCTTTCTCCCTTTAGGTGGCAGGCTGGAGTGGTGTTCCAGTACATTGATGATGTTCTACTCTACAGCTTTGGAAGAATGAGGTGTGAAGATATAATGAAGAGCCAGCTGCATCAGTAAACAGAGAGCAGGACTTGCAGGTCTAGCTTTGGGACAGGAGGGAAGGCAAACCAAGAGGACATCAAGCTCAGAAATTTTAGAACTGGGAATGTTTTCTATCATTAATTTTAAACTGCTATAAGGAGAGCAAAAATCCCTTTAGTTTGCACACCATTTGTGAGGAAGCTGTGGCTGTTCATTGACCTCTTTTGGGGGGGTACATACTCCACAACTGCAAAGCTGGTTCTCTGCCACCTCAAAAGAATTTCAGAAAACATACCTTCCCCGTGGCTAAATTCCATAGTGTTACATAGCTGACTTTCTCCTTCTCGCTGTAATTGGAGAGCACCAGATAATGGCCGTTATAGGTCAAGGCGGCATTGTGTAAGAAAAGCATGGATTCTCTGCTCTCAAGGGTGTGGAGATGGGACATGCTTTCCAGGCTGAACACTGACAGGTGATGTGCATAGTAGGAACACACAGCAACCTAAGAGAAGATAATGGGATGTGTGGATTAATTTTTAGATATTGGGCCATAAATACTTGCGTGAAATAAAATGTTGGTGCATCTATCCTCTCTTGCAACTAGCAGTCGTATGAAAGGCCTTTGGTATAAGACAGCTGTGCTTATGAGGAATGGAGGGATGAGTTATACAGAGGTACCTCGGGTTACAAACACCTCAGGTTACAAACACTTCAGGTTACAGACTCCGCTAACCTGGAACTAGTACTTTGGGTTAAGAACTTTACCTCAGGATGAGAACAGAAATTGCGCGGCGGTGGCGTGGTGGCAGTGGGAGGCCCCATTAGCTAAAGCGGTGTCTCAGGTTAAGAACAGTTTAATGTTAAGAACGGACCTCCAGAACGAATTAAGCACATCCCTCCCCTCCCACCTCTGAATCTTATGAAGTATAGTTTGTGTCCCGTCTCCCCCCCCCCCCCCGAGCTACAATTCCCTGGACTCTTAAACTACAATCCCCAGGATTCTTAGTGATTTAAATATACGGCATGCAGGCAGCCAGAGTGCACCCACAGTGGACTCTTGCTGCAGTGCAAGCTTCTTAAAGGCATTCTTTTGCAGGATGGTGAACAAGCCTACAGTGTCTGTTTGCTTTTTGTTCTTCCATTTAATCCACTGCTATTTCCTGTACATGCATAATTGGAGATGCAAGGGAGGTCCATGCATTCACTCAAAGGGATGTGCATGTTACACACACGCATTGTTCAAGCTATAATATCAATGTGAAAGCAATCATTTAAGCACCTAAAAGGTGGTATACATCATAAAACAAAATTAACAACAAAAATCCTGGGTTGTATCCAATTAAGTCCTACACAGAGCAGTTCTGCTGAAATTAATGGGCCTAAGTTAGTTGAAGCCATTCCTTTCAAGGGTCTTCTCTGAGGAGGATTAATAGTATATTCAGTTATGTACAAAAAAGTACAGAATTAGCCGGGCACAAGCAGAAATCCCTCCAGGAAATGTTTAATAAATAAAGTTCATAAGTTATGATGGAATTAAACAATCTCTAGGCTAAAGGACACAGCATCTTAATTCTAACTCATATATTTTTGAGAAACCATAAAATGGCACAAGTTCATTTCTCAAGAAAGTTTACAATCTGGTATGGGTTACAAAAAACAGGATTGTAAGGCACTAAAATAAATGCAAACTATTAGCACATTGGCACGAGATAAACATATGGCGCTTAGGACACATTGCCTCTCACCTTCTCATCTCCACTCAGGAGGAACTGGTCAATGGCATTGCTCTTTTCATTAGCAAGTTGCTGCAGCATTTCCGTCTCCATTTTCGCTGCCTTTTCCTTCCTCCGTCTCTTTCCAGTCATTGTTTCATTTCGCCTTTCCCATGGAAGCTGTAACACTGCCATATAATGCAATGGTGTTGCAAATAACTTTTAAAATTGCGATTTTTAACATATGCGTGGGTGGATTTCAACTGCTGTAAGCCACTTTGTGTGTTCTAGTGATACAAGATCAGGCCACGATCCAAAACACTCCTTCAAGGTCCCCCTAATGGCTGACCGATGCTCTGCTGAATTTTTCATTTTGAGCCAAAGGTCCTTAATGGCTGGCAGGCAGGCAGGCAGGCAAGCAAGCAAAGAAACAAATAAATAAATATAAAAAGCAATTTGCTCTGCAGCCATATGTATGTGTGGTGCTTCATGAGGAGCAGCAAATGTAAACACCTCTTGGCTATGCTAAACTTGATAATTTGGAACCTGGCTGTTTTTTTGGTCCTGCCTCACTGCAATAATTATCTAACACAACTGAGAACAAAACCTCTGATAAAAGGTTTTTGAGGCAACTGGGGTGTGGTGGTGGTTGAACAATATATCCACTGTAAGTTTTAATATTTTGTGTAAACTGCAAAGGGAATGAATTAGAATGAAAAGTTTGAAACCTGTTGTTCTGTTAGGCAAGACTCCTTTGCATCGTTTCATGTTTTCCCTGGACAAGGAACGGTTAGGCTTCGCAGCTTGCGATGAAAATTTGTCCTTGTATTCTGGCCTTAATCGATCCTTAATAAATCCAGTTTCCAAGTTCCAGGTAATAAAATGGTCTCTGAAAACAGGAACCAGAAAAGCAAACAGAACTTATGTTATAATAACTTTCTAGAACTTCAAGGTGACCAGTTGATGTAAGATGGGCACAGAAATTGAGTAAAATCTCTGATTCAGTAACAGAGCAATTCAGGAGATAAAGGGTGGGGGGTGAGAATCAAAGACAGACAAACCACCTTTTACTATGTATGTGCTGCTAAGCTCACTCTCTGCTCATCCATCTCATGTCGGAAGCTTGTAAAGAGAGCTAGACTTCAGAAATGAAGCAATTCAGACTGCACTTTATACATGAGCAGGACATTCTATCCCTTCCTGGTTCCATACTGTCATAGATCTAGGGTAGAGTCTGCTAGTGAATGGTAGAAATTTTTAGATAATAGTTGGGATAATACAAGCTGCAGAATTGTGCCAGACAAAAAAATCCTGGGTGAGTTTATGCAAATCTTTCTGGCCCTAAGTGCAGAGCCATTGATAAACAATGGGGAGCCAGATACTGGGCCATTAAGGGCCATTGGCAATGCAAAAAGCTATGTTTCCCCCTTTCTCTGAGCAGGAGCCATGACTGACAGCTGCTTTGGACCCAAGTTTGCTGAAGCTATGAGCCGGCCAATGAGTATACTCTTGGGGTATACTGTTCTGCATCCTCTCCATTGAAGACTTTAGTTATAAATATGCGTAAAATAAACCATATTTCTTAAAGATATTAGCCTCCACTGTGCCTTGATTTTCCCAACAGAAAAATAACCCTGGAACCTCCTGGAATCTTTTGCTTTTTAATCTCAGTGTGTAGCTATAAGCATGACTTGGTTGAGTTTGGAAACTTATGAGATAGCCTTGTCCAGTGGTTCCCAATTAAGAGTACACAGACCCCTGGGGTCTGCAGGACACATCCAGGGGGTCCGCGACCCCATCCCTTGCCTCCCCTCCCAACTATTCTTTTGTCATTTTTGCATGTTAATGTCACAAATCTTATGGTTTGTTTTAGCGCTGTGTGATTTTTCAATATATTGGGCAAATCAGTTTTGAAACCACACTGCGGTAACGAATTTTGACCCAGCAATATGCAGCAATATATTGCTCCTCGCAGGAGGGAAAGCAGGGCAGCGGATTTCAAGGCACTGCTGATATTGCACAGTGATCTCAGCTGTTAACGCTGCTGATCTGAGCTGCCTTCCCTCACTTTGAGGGAGACCAGGGCAGCCGATTGCAAGGCACTGCCTTCTCCTCACCTAATGGGGAACAGGGCAGCTGATCACCCTCACTTCAAGGGACCGTGGCACTACTTTCCCTGGCACTGAGGCATAGCAGCTTTTTTCAGTCAGCAGGAAAGCAGTAGCAGCAGCCACAGCGGACTGCATCTTCGCTGGCTGCCACCGCTGGCTGCCCAAATGACAGCAGCTTGATGTATCTCCCATCCCCATCCCATCCCACTCAAACCATGCAGTGAAGGTGACTCTGCTTCCTCTCCTCCCCCCAACCATCTGATCTCCACAGCTGCTCCTTCTTTCATCCCCACACCTGATCTGCACACGACCCACCCACCTGATTTCCAATTTCAGACATCATGATATATCAGAATATCCCCATGTTTAGCTGCTGATATATCATGATTTTGAAGACTAGATATCGCTCCACCCTAGTCTGTTTTTTTCGCATACCTAAAATCATTTACTTATTTGGGGCTTATTTTGTTCAAAAAAATTGCTTTTCAGAGGTAGGGTAAATTATAAATTATAAAATTTTTAAAAAGCAGGGAGTCCGTGGCTTGGCTTTTGAAAAATAGGGGGTCCTCAGTAATTAGCTAATTGGGAACCACTGGTCTAGTCAATTCATGTCATACCGATATTAATAGCTGATGGTGACTATTCTGTTCAATGTGGCAAAAAGAAAACAGCCATATTATCTTCAATAGCTGTAAAGACATTACCTGTTCTCTGAAAGTCCAAGTAGAAGGCCTCCTTCAAGGATCTTATACTCATTATTTGGGCAGGGAATGATGTAAAGGCCAGTCTGCTTCCTTATGTACTTCTTTTTCAGGAGGTCATAAACTAAAAGAGTCTGGAATGGCATAAAAACATTTTTCGGTAAGGAAATATACGTGCAAATCATTTTCTTAACCATCTCAGCTTTTTCTTACAAGGTTCTTTCTGAACAGCCTCAGCTTTAAATGCCAATCACTAAAAAACAAACAACCAGTATTTACAGGACAGAGGTGCCTTCAATACCTGGAAAATGGGTCTCGGAGGATCTGCAAAAGAGGCCATCCCTTTGTCTGTAAGGACATAAAGTTTCATGTCTCTGACCAGAACTATATCCGTATTCTCTAGCAATCCCCTCTCCACTCTCACAGCATTGTGTTTACACTTTGATTTCATGATGTTCCACACTGTTATGACCCCTGGACTTGTGTTTCTGCATATGGCATACCTTGGGAAATATTGAAATGAATAGTCTTGTTATTGATATACAGCAAAGGTTGTGTAATGTTGTTATTTCTGCACTGGTAAACAGTGTGGAAAGAAATGAAAAGAAGGGTCTCCCTAGAGAAAGGAATTTTCATATCCTCCATGGTACGGAACTTTTCTCTGCTCTTGGTCAGCAGTGCAAAAGAAACCGATATATACAAATTCTCTTTGTTTTGCCCATGTCGTCATGTCTCCCCCACCCCCGCAGCCACTTTTTAGCATACAACAGCCCTGCTGATAGTAATGCACATATTTTGGAAGCTGTTCAGGGATCAAGTACCTTAGATGTCTGCTATCACTGAAACACAACAACTCTGTCTTTTGCATTTAAATCTCTGCATTCTCCCGACTACATTTGAAAAACTGGCTACTTTCAAAACCTACTTTTGAAAAGTGCATAGCCAGAATTTTTAAAAAATGATGTTTGTCAAGTACAATATTTAAAACAGCAACTAACACATTCTTAGGAGAGTCGTGGGTCTTTCTTACCTAGGATAGTTCTCCATTGTTAGAATATCACGAATACCATTTGCTTTCTTGGCTTTACTTGCAGTGACTGTCAATGACTGGTCATTGATCTTGGAAGCCAAATTCCAAGATTGAAGATAATTGTCTCCATCACAGAATGTTAAACAGTACCGAAGGTCAGAGCATACACCTACATATTTATCATAATTTAAAAGAACCATTAGTCATAAAATCTCAACATTGCATAATAAAACTCTAATCATGTTACTAGAAAAACATGGGTTGTCTAGACCTATGAAACTCACAGCTGTTTCACTGAGCCACATGCTGTAGGTTCCCCACTCGTGGCATATATACTGGCTTCAATATACAGATACACTCTGTATTTAGATTTCCTGATAACCTTATTTGGAGTTATGTGCTGGTGCATGTCCTCACTGAGAATTCCTATAATTTTATATTTTTCCCTTGTTTTCATTGTACAAAAGTGTATGTTTCTCTTGCGGCTTTTTCTATAGAGGTTTTGAACTTCCTATAAAAGTTACTCACCACCAGCTGGGACTGAAGGAAACTTCACCAAGTGCTTGTGGTCTTCAGATTCCAGGTTCCACGACACTATTTCAGTGGTATTGGTGTTTGGGATGGGGCTGAACGCCAGCAGGTGAGAGCCCAGATGATTCACAGCAAAAATGTGAATATAATCATTGCAGCATCCCTTCAGATTGTGAGCATAGGCAAAAGTGTGGACGTTGTAGAGCTCTATATGCACAATCTCACGCTGTTTCATGAAGGGACACCTGTAATGAAAAAGCTAATATGGGTGGGTTGTGTGACATAAGTATTGTGATTTCTGGCTGTCTAAAAAGCAGTAATGAATGAAGAGTGAAGGAAAACTTATGTTCAAGGACAGTAGTGATGTGAAAAGTATGTTAATGTATCTATGATAAACAGAGAATCCAGGATGGCATTAAGCAAATTATGGTACTTACTTCTCTCACTTCATGTAAAATAGAACCAACAGTTACCTACTCCAAAGGGTCAATAAACTGTATCTTCAATGTTATAAATTAGAAGTGAGAATTAGTAGTGGTAGTACTAATAAAAAAAGTGAATTTTGCAAAGAGGTTGCAATGTGGCAGGTTTCAAACAGAGGTTTTCAAGTTTTGTCCTAATAAGCCTCCTAAAGTTATAAATAAATTCAAGGCTTTGCAAGATTAAGTTAAGAAAGAACTCTGTGATATTCACATTCATTTCAGGTATAAGGGGGGGTAAAGGGGACTCCTGACCATTAGGTCCAGTTGTGGCCAACTCTGGGGTTGCAGCGCTCATCTCGCTTTATTGACCAAGGGAGCCGGCGTACAGCTTCCGGGTCATGTGGCCAGCATGACTAAGCTGCTTCTGGCGAACCAGAGCAGCGCACGGAAACACTGTTTACCTTCCCGCTGGAGCGGTACCAATTTATCTACTTGCACTTTGATGTGCTTTCGAACTGCTAGGTTGGCAGGAGCAGGGACCGAGCAATGGGAGCTCACCCCGTTGTGGGGATTCGAACCGCCAACCTTCTGATCATATAATCAAAGGTAAATATTTTAAAAGGAGAGGCATCATAGGTTCACAAAGGAAATTAGACAGGGTGAGGCTACCCTCACCCTATCACTTTTTTTGGTCAATTGCCCCTGCTTTCTTCATCCTGAGGCTGAAATCCTATACTAATTTGGGAGCAAATCCCATTTAATTCAACAGGGCTTACCTGTGTAGACATATAAAATTTTGATGTGCGAATGTGAGTGATTTTATACCATATTACCGGAATGGTCAACTGATAGTTGAAAGAGGGTAGAAAAAGTTGTTCTTTCCAAGTATTACCTGAAGATTACTAGGAAGTATTCCTTAGTTACAGCAACATCCTCAGCAGCTGCCACTGGTTCTTGGCTTTTCAGCTTAGCAACTACTTTCCCCTTTTTGCCACTAAAGACCATGGCTTCACTTCCACTCCTGCAAAAGAGAGGAGAGAGATTTACGGAAGCCACAATGTTACAGAATCAAGACCACATAGGCAATGATCATCCTCAAAGTCACAATTTGTTTACAATAATGACCATGTGAATCTCTAAAAGTGGCAATGTTGATTTACATCCAAATCCACCAAGAAGAAAAGATACAAATAAAACCCTAGTTTCTGAGGCATGCTGCTGTTCTCCTTTTCAGAAATTATTGAAGCCAGGAAACATTAATTTTCTAAAGACATACCTGTTTATCTTTCTCAAGTCTGATTGGGCCTAAAACCAGTGGGTTGTATCCAATGGATGTTCCATTCACGCAAGATCTCCCCCTTGTGCAATGCAACTTCCCCTCCCCTGCACCATTTGTCTCCCCCCCAAAAAAACCTTGTTCTGCAACCCTCTGGATTTGGGAGGCACATGAAGTGGGAAGAGGGGGGCAGTTCCACCACAAAAGGGATGACTTTGCACAAAAGGGATGACTTTGTCAGCTACAACCCAGTTTCTCTACTAATGCATTCACAGGAAAATATTTCCCTACAACAGAGATATTCCTTGTAATAGCCACATATCTATGGCAAAGCATAAGAACTTTAAAAGAGCTTGTTGGATCAGGCCAATAGCCTACCTAGTCCAACATCCTGTTTTCACAGTGGCCAACCAGATGCCTGTGAGAAATTGTATAGCTTAATTGCATAGGAAGATGCACCAGCTTGTGAATATTCTTGCCCCAACTTCTGGGGACATGTTAATTTCTCTTTAGCCCCTGTTTCAGACCATTTAAAAACTACATTCCCCTGTTAAGTAATTAGGAATGTGGAGGGAGACATGTAGTTTGAGACTGAAACCTTAAGGCAGCCGTTCCCAGATGTTTAGGCCACAAACTCAGTCAGCATGTCCAATGGTCAGGAATTATAGGAGTTGTAGTCCAAAACTAGATGTGAGGGGTACCAGGTGGAAAGATTGCATGAAGGCATTGTGGTACTGATGGGGAGAAATAGCAAGAATACTATTGTGTTGTAGAATATAGGGCTGGATTCCACGAAGCTGGGGGACTAGCAGAAGCCAGTGCAAGGACTTTGGATAGCGCAATTGAGCTTTCACTCTGCTTTCTTCCCCTAAATTCCCCCCATGCCTTTCCCAAATCCACTCTGGAGAGTTTGGAGAATCTGCTGAACAGTGTGTGAAGAAGGAGAGGGGAGGTTGTTCCATTTAGCAAACAGAAATGCCTTTGTTGCCTGAATTATCGTATTTGTGCGATGTTTAGTTCCACCCATATAGAATACATCAAAGTAGTGACTAAACAGTTTTGTAGTTGATCTACAAGGCTTTTCTTTATGAAAGATTTCTCAAATGCATAGGGTCTTTCTATAGAGAGGAGTTTACTATTTATTTTAATACAATAAATTACATTCTACTAACCTAAAGGCACAGAGAACATAATCTTTTACTGAATTTTTGGATACCAAAATGGAATTGGTCTTGCAGGTAGGCTCTTCCTCTGTAGAAAGGTATACCTCATGGAGCAACTGACAGGAATGAGCAAGATCAAAAACCTGAAATATAATATAGTATGGAAATGAATTGGTTTGAGATGGCTGCTGACCACTTCGTATCTATGTAAAGCTATGCTGCGTGCCTTTCCTGCTCTCAGTACTGAGCCCAAATTGTAAAATCACCAAGAAAAGTAACTGTAAAAAGTGGTTATGTAAGGCCACTTGGAATACAGTTAAAGGCTTGAATCCTGTATCTCTTTCTTCTGATCCCAGCATCAGTATCAAAATATCTGTTAATGTCTGCTGATCTACATAAGACCTGATTCAAAGGTTAGTAATCCTTAAGTCTTGTTTGCTTTATTATCGATTACATTTATAGTTTCCCCATATCCAAGATTCACGGGGTGACTAACAGTTCCAAACAACTTAAAGACTTAAATTCAATACAATACCAATGAAATAACAGCACAAAAATCTAGCAAAACACAACCAACCACGTTAGTGCACAGAACATAATTTTACCCACTGTCATAGATGTGATTTTTTAAAAAACAACACCTCACCTTAACCATGTGGCTGCCATTAAAAAACACCAGTAAGAGGTGCCCATTCATTGCAGATGTTAGTATTGGAGTACCAACAAATTCGCCAGTTGCATATACCACTTTTTCCAGGGAAAGATCCCAGATTTTAATGGTGCTTTTGTCAGACACAGCCACCAGTCTGTTCTCCAGACACACTGCAATTGCACTGATATTATTCCCAACTCCATGCAGAGTGAAGACAGCTCTGCCGACCCTCAAATCCCAGAATTTCAGAGTGCCATCACTGGAGACTGTTGCAACAGTGAGTTCTTCCTGGGTTTCTCCAATTGCTACAATTCTGTCCAAGTGACCTATGGATCCATGGGAGTAAAATGTTAGAATTCACTCTGGGGAAAAGCAGCTTCAGTAAAATCAATTAGAATTGTTTACCTTCCTCTGAAACTCAGATAAACGGGTAGCTGTTCATCATCATTTATTAATTTATACAACTTACTTGTCAAAATGGTTTCTTAGCGGTTTAGAAAACTGATTATAAGAAGTTTTTTAAGGCAGAGGCTGGATGGTCAGCTGTCATAGATGCTTTAGTTGAGATTCCTGCATTTCAGGGGGTTGGGCTAGATGACCCTTGGGATCCCTTCCAACTCTATAATTCTATGATTCCATGTTAATTAAAATACACACTAAAACAATTCCATCAAACCATTAAAATAAACATCCAGTTAATACAATAAAGAAACCCATTAAAACAATATAATAATTTAAAAGAGAACATAAACTATATTTAGGAATAATTACCATAGTACGGTAATTTAAATGTAAGTACATATCACCATGATGGTGGGGGCTGGGGAAGACAGGGCCTAGGTTGATCATCATGCTTGCTTGCTCAGCCTACAGGCCAGGTCCTAACTGTTGATGGGCAATTTCAAGGGCTCTGTTTTCCCTTCTTTTAGATCTCTATTTTTAAATCTGACTTGGACTGGACAGACCTTCAAATAGGAGACATCCTTCAAACAGAGGACTGCCCTCTGTAGAATAGGACACATGACCACCCTACCCATTATCAAGCCCATAATCACTTAGCCCAGAATATGTCTCATGCCACCTGAGCACAATATCATGAAACTTTCTAAATCTTTCTAAATGGGGGTCACTTTCTAAATGGGGATGGGCACCATCTTATATTTTGCCTCAGGCAGCAAAATGTCAGCAATCAGGCAGAGCAGCCAAAACAGAAGTTATAAGAAACAATGTGATTATTTTCTCTCTCTATCCAAACCATAAAGAAAGGTCTGATTGCTTTTCTAGTGGTGCGGAAGGGACTGAATGGTAAGAATTATAGATGCAACGCTAAAATGATATACATAGGGAATAGACATCAAGCAAAACTTGCTAGAAACTTCGTAACTTCCGGTCTTTAACAAAATCTTGCAAAGGGCTTAGAGGGCTTAGAACTTCGGCACTGATTTGCCATTAAAAGGTTTCTAAAAGATTAATATTATTCTCCCTTACCTCTCAAAAGGTCGCAGAGAAGTCTACCAGGTTCTATAAGGCAGGCTGTTGAAGGTAGAAGAACAGGAATAGAAGATTTCTGACACTGGGACAAAAGAGCTGGCAGATAGGGATATTTTTTGGGATCACCTGAACCAACACAAAATAATATATGTTAGTCATTCAATGAGCTGGTTTTAAAACTGTAATAAATATGACATGGACTTTTTTTTTACCCTGAATTCTGCATTATTTCAAATGTTTTAAAATGCATGTTTCCATCCCTACGGGTGGAGAACCTCAGGCCAAGGGGCTGAATAGGGGGCCATCCAGGTCTCTTTCTCTCTGACCCTCAGAAGTCTCCTCAGGCCGCAATCCTCACTGTGTGTGTTTCACACCTCTAATGTTTTTTGCCTGACTGGAATGTGTCCTTGAACTCTGAAAATGAGTTAGTCCTCCCTGGATGGAGTATAGAGAGGAGTGTGTGTCTGTATGTGTGTGTGTGTGTGGAAATTAGACTACAAAGGTAAAATTTACATTTGTTGTTCTGCCCACTTTTGCCTCTGGCCCCATCACTGGGCCCATTCCTCAGAAGGGAATGCAGTCCTTAGACTGAAAAAGGCCTACAAGCCCTCAATTACGGTACATTCTTACATTTGCCTCCAGTATACCTTTCTGCCGCCTGTCAAGACTAATCCTCTGGGAAACATGTAAGTATAGTTTGGGTCTGCCAGGGCCATCACGTCCTGTTTCGCTGCCTGAGGCAAAACAGGAAGTGCCACCCTGTCCTGTGGAGAAGTGGCGCATGGAATCAGTGATGATTTTGGGTGAGATCTCATGTGCCCCGAAAGATGCTAGTGCAAATTTGGCTCCAGTGGCAGAGAGGGTGGGACATTTGCAGAGGCACCACTTTAGGGGTTTCCACTGCCTAAGGCAGTGGCCTCACTCTGCCAAATGGCTGGGCTGGCTCTGGGTTCTGTCTTGGATGCTTAAGTCCCAGTAGTGACAAATAATGGTTGGAGCTCAAAACAAAATATCAAAAATATAGAAAAC
This sequence comes from Podarcis liolepis, assembly GCF_965112155.1. Taxonomy (NCBI): domain Eukaryota; kingdom Metazoa; phylum Chordata; class Lepidosauria; order Squamata; family Lacertidae; genus Podarcis; species Podarcis liolepis. The sequence continues at coordinate 50,576,754 of NC_139564.1, forward strand.
GCAAAATACTTGCTTAAAAATCTACATCTCATAATTTTCAGTACCTGGGGCCACTGGTTTATCTGCTGCAACGATACGATGAAGGCGGCCTATAAGCTGTGAAGCCATCTGACATGGGTCTTGTAGTAAAACTTTCTTGGATAACTTGAGCGCTTCACTTAATAAAGTTAAGTCACGTATAGTCCTGTGGAGGAGGCAAGGGGGCAGGAATCACATCACATTAGAGTTCCCTTGCTCTAATATCCATAAAACACTAGAGGGGTTTTTCCAGAGAAGTGCTTTTCTCAAAGAGAAACATTGTGGGACTCAACTATTTATTGTTAAGAAATGAAAGGCCAGCTGAGGGGCAGGATGGAAACTAAACTCATAATAACTTGATTAGCATGTAACTAGAATCTTTATTTGAATGTAGCTTTGATTGTTAAAGAAAATGGATTGCTGAAGAGTGCTATAAACAATGGAAGTGGTTTGGAAGATAGAGCAATATGTGTCCACCTTTCAGCTAGCCTGCTGCCCATAGGTGGGGTGAAGATCAATTTACCTGCGTTAAAGAAAGGCCCCATCTGCACAACACATTGAAAGCGGGATCATATCACTTTAAGCAGTCCTGGCTTCACTTAAAGAATACTGAGAACTAGTTTTTAAAGTGCTGAGAGTTGTTAGGAGGCCCCTATTTTCCTGTCCAAGTTACAGTTCCCACAGTTCAATGGGAAGAGGGATTGGCTGTAAACCATCCTGAAAATTATAGTTTTGTGAGGGGAAGAAGGGTCTCTTAACAACTCTCAGCACTCTTAACAAACTGTAGTTCTCAGAATTCTTTGTAGTTACCAGAATTATTTGGGATAAGCTGTGACTGGTGGAATCTACATACATATTTTTTTTAAAAAACCTGTGATAATCCCTTCTTTAAAAAGTTTTGAAAAATACATTGAATTTGGCATAGCTCACTGTTGCCATCTAGTGTCACATTTGTATATTGTACTTTACAACACATTTAAAGCATTTTATTTGCAGCTGTATAGCTGGGTCCACTGTTAAGAATGGTATCAAACTGCTCTAAATGTATAGTGCAGATGAGGCCTAAGAGTCAATGACCACCACATAGAAAAATGGAGTGCACCATTTTGTCTTTCACCTGAGGCAGCCAAATCTCTTGGGCAGGCCCTACTATCATACCAGCTTAGTTGATGACAGGCTGTAAGTATGAGGGTTTGTGATTAAGTAAAACAAGCCCTAGACATTCACAGTTGTGTTCTACTGCTGTAAGCCTACCTGTCTGCATCGACAGCTGCTCTTAGATCCGCTTCAATGCTGATAACTGATGAAGCCCAGGCTTTGTATAAGAGAAACTCATAATTAAAGAGACATTCTTTGCTTAAGGCAGTAATATTCTTAGATTTGATGAGGTGATACGGAGCCCCAAGGAGCTTACGAATGTTAAAGGTGTAGCTGATCTTGGACTCTTTTTCTAAAGTCCAGGCCAAAGGTTGAAATGCAGACATTTCAATGAGTTTATGTGGAATTCTACTCAGGTAATAATCTGCAAAGGTGGCATGCAGCGATGCCTGGGAATCCTGTGTTCTGAGATATCTGTCCATGCAGACATGTCTCAGAGATGTATGAGCCCAATTAAAAACATAAGTGTGGTCAGTTCTTTGCTCTTTCAGGTGGTCTCCAAAATCATCCAAAAGTTTCAACCACAGCACTAGCGGGAATGCTGAAATTGAGACTTTTTGGAATTTAGCTACTTCCTTAATAACCACATCATCCGTTGACATAAGGTGGAGTAGCTCTTCCTGAGTAATGCCATTTCTTGAAAGTGTGGTATAAGCTGCCATCTTTTTTACAACTTGCTCTCCGTGGGATTTTTCCATTCTGCTCAGTGTCCATGAATACAGTTCAGGTATATTTTGAGGAAGACACACCTCTGCCTCTGGGGTGAAAGATGTCCATAAACAGGACTCTTTATAGGCACAGTATACAAAGAGTGGTACTGGGCAGGCTGTGCATGCTTCCATTAGGCGATCATGCTGTTGCTGGGAAAGTCTTCGGGAATCCTTTTCTAACCAGGAGCTGATCATCTCATTTATTTCTCCAAAAGTCAAAGGAGGCATTTGTAAAATATTCTCTTTTGCTGTTATTTTCTGAGGAAAAGAAGCATATCTCAGTTATCATATCAGAGGCAGATTTAGAGCACTTGCAGCATTGAAGCTATGATGTAGTGCATGCGCAGAATGGTAGGCAAAAGATGGGGGAGAACCAAATTTTGGCCTCGCACAGGGTGCCTCTGAAATTTGAAAGACCAAAGTCTGCCCCTGATCACATTGTCTCCAGGCCTGATCAGTGCTAATCGAGTTGGTGTCACTTTGCCAGCCTAATACAAGACAGCCTATTTACTGTAAAATATAAGAACCGAAAAAGGATTTAATATCACCGGATTTCAGCACTTCTTCATCCAATAACCAGATTTGTGGGGCAGATAACGATACCTATAAATCTCTGCCAGGATTCTACAGGTTGGATCTTCAAGTTTTGAATCAAGACTCAGGGTTAATACTAAACACCTGTGTGGCAGTTTGACTATAAAAGATAGGTGGCATGTTCTCTTTTAGACTAGACAGATCAGAGAGGCACTGGAGCAAAATCTGACACTCTCCTGTGTCTTACCTTTCTTGACTCACATCTGATGTTGGGAAAGGGCTGGGGTACAAAACACAGACGTAACTGACCTTGGAATTATGGCATAGATGTAGAATGAAATGGCTGCCTTAAATGCAGGGATTTATGATCCTAGTCTTTTTTGGACTTTCCAAGGATAGGGGGAAAAACACTGCATTTAAAGGGGGAAAGGTACAGGATGACACTGGCATAGGGGAAATGTCATGTAGATGCCCCTCTGTTAATGTAGAGACAGGCTAGTGCGAATCCACATTTTGCTCCAGTGTGGAAAAACCCATAGAGGAAAAAGTGTATACACACCAAGAAAGCCAAACAGAACAGTTTGTATATGGCCAAAGAAAGAAAGCTTTTATAACCTAAAGTCTCTTCAGGGTCCGCTGTTGCTTTGGGGTGAATGTTGTTGTAAATCTAACACTCTCTTACCTATACCTTCCTATTTGCCCTGGGCTCCTTTGAGAGGAAAGGTAGAATATAAATTCAGTAAATAAAGTACTCAAGCTTTAAATAAACAGATACCACAAATCACCATGGGCTTGATCCAATGGGTCAATGTGGGTACAGCAATGCCCACATTTAGAAAGAGTCAGGATCCACTCTGAGGCCTAAGCCCACGAGCACTCAATATGCTAGTCTATTATTACATGGAATGGGAGGTCTGGGTACAAGTTTCATATCCCCAGCCAACTTACCTCTTCCACTTCCTCAAGGAAAGCAAGATTAGAGCACGACTCTCACTTTTCCCTAAGGATATGGGGTGGGTCACGAAGTTCTAAGCCCTATGTGGGAATCCATGAACATTTGTGCTCATGGTGGACTGGTTCAAGGCCCTTAAGGTCGCAATCCTGTACACACCTATGTGGGACTTAGACCCATTGATTCCAACAGGACTTTCTTTCAAGGATAGGATTGTGCTGAAAGTGTCCAGTACTGACCCTACCAAACTGCCCTGGAATTTCCCACTGTTTGAGAAAGTGTGGAATGAAAAAAACACAACTGAATAAGGTATTACTTTACCTCCAGTTTTTTGAAGCATGAAAAACTTGATTCGGTGCACGTGGAAACAATAAAATACACATTCTTTGGTAATTCAGGAGGTATCCAAGGAAAATCTGCGACATATTCCTCTGATAATTCATCTATGCCATCCAGACATATTAGAAGTGGTTTGTCTTGTGTGGCAGACTCCAGTAAAGAGATAAACTCTTCCACCAATCCTTCAAAATCCTTTTTGAGAAAGATAGCAAACATTTTAGCCAGTCCCAAGTAGCTAGGGATACTGTGTTGGGTCACAGGAACAGAGATGCCTTAAAATTCCGTTCAACGTTTTTCAGGTAATCAACTTAATTTGCATTCATTGTTATCCTTTAGCTGATATATCCCAGAAGGTTGCTACCTTTTCCAGATAAACCTTTTTCTTCAATAAATGTTGCAGAAGTTCTTTGCAGAGGAAAAGATGCTTCAAAATTACATGTTCCAGAGAGCCCTGTGATATGTTTCCACAAAAGTTCATAGTCCTTATTCATTTTTGCTGCTATATCCAAATCAAGTGCATCTTCAAATTTTTGCAACACTGTTTTCAGCTAAAAGCTATGTATAAAAATGTGTATTTTAGGGTATATTTTTGAAAACATATGTGTGGAAACAATTTGAACTTTCATGCATTTAATAAAATTCACAGGTTGATGTGGAAATGTGACAAAACAGACTTACGAATGAACACATAAGAAACTGATATGGCGTGGAAATAAACCAATCTATTAATTCCTAGGTAAGAATGATTATTATTATTAAAGACTATGATTGAGTAAAGAGCGGAAATGAAATGTCAGCTCAGCAAAAATAATGGATACCAAGGGATTCCTAATGGCTTGCAGAATATTAAAAAGGTGTTGGCAATAGAAATTGTGGGAAATCTGTCTTAACTTTGGAGATGTTCTCTGACATGAGTTGGCTGTAGACATGTAACACATTACGGTGTTTGATGATGCAGTGATGGAGATGTGCCTCAGGAACCGCTTTGGTTCCCCATGTTGAACTGATATGAGCACTGTCAGCTGTAATAGTACTGGTCATTTGCTGAAAAGTGTTTCTTGGGTTCTGACCTTTCATTATCTGAGCAGCACTGTCAGCATGATGCTTGAGCTATTTTGTCATTTTCCATTCCTAACTTTTATTTCTTGCTGAATCATGTGGAGGGGGAAGTGTGTGCATGTAGGTGCTGCTGCCGTAAAAATGCAACAGTATAATTTTTTCTTTGAGCCTTAAAAAGAAGGAAAATTTAATTCATTACCTTGGATAAATTAACCGAGACCTTGTAGATAGAAGCTATCTGGTAGCAAAGACTGAAAAGAGTCAGTCGGATATTTCTGCTTTCACCAGTAACACCAATAAATCGAATTACAACTCTGAGGTTCCTGAATGAAAATTGGGAGAAAGCAAATAAACTAAAATAGTTTTCTTTTTAATACATGTGTTTAGCTGTTAAATCAATGTATGTGTGCCATTACTATATCATCTAGTTGAAGGTGGACTTAACGTTGTGTACAGTGAATGTTGGGTTCAGAGTAAAATATGCAAATATAAAGGTATTAGTTTAGTTTATATATTGTTATCAATATGGAATAATTTTACATTTCACAGAACTCACAGCACTCTGTGATACCAGCTAAGACAAATCAAAGGGAGCAAATATGGTAGCTAGTAAGCAGCAGTTGGGAGCTGGATATGGGTAACACTGGGTTTATCTCTATTATCTTTACTCAAGAACTTTTATCTATGTTCCAAATATGTGTGAGGCTGCGAGAGGCCCTTACCCAGATATCCAGCTAGGAGCCAAAGAAGCGGCTTTTGCTATGACGGCAGTTTTCCCGCATCCAGCCTCTCCACAAATTACAACTAGCCTTCTGTTCGAGGATGCAAGACGATTCTTCAGTTTGCACAAAAACATTTCTCTTCCTACTAGACATTTAACCCTGTTTTGAGAGGGAAAAACAAAACACTATTTGTGTTCAGTCACCACTGTGTACTGGCTGATGCTGTGCACACACCATACCTTTAAAACACATTTAAAGCCCACAAAGAATCCTGGGAACTGCAGTTTCTTGAGGAAGCTGAGAATTGTAGCTCTGGGAGGGGCAAACTGCATTTAATATGATTCTCAGGTGCGAATGGGCAGGGCAATGTGCTTTGGATGTGCTTTAAAGGTGTGGTGTGTATTGTCATAAGAGAATATTTATTTCAGTATGCAGCCTAAAATCCTATATCAACGTACCTGAGAGCTACAAGTAAGTGGCCCAGCACTCCTAGGAGGTGCTTGGAGGATGACTTATTTTTATTCCTCCAGCAAGGGGCAGAAAGTGGATTAGGGTTACCCATTTGTAGCAAATAAATAAATAAATGTAGTTTTTCTCAGTCTAGAATCATTCATGCTCTTCCACAACATGCTACTTTCAATCTAGATTTAGTATCCAGATAGATCCATCCTGCCATCCACAAAGGAGGGTATAGTTACTTGATAACATGTTTGACAACTCTCTCCTTTGTTAGGTTATCAGTGCCTTTTCCTTCCCTACATGTCCCAGGTGAATGAATAAGGAAGTGGGTGAACAGGTTTCTCAAGAAAGACAAGAGCTGAGCAGTAAGCTCTTGCAGTACTCTGAGATGCTGGTTGGGATAGTGATGCATGTGGTGGGGCTCAGCAACCCCTGCTGACATCAAAGCCACAACAGCTTACCTGGACAGGGATGGGGCAGGATGGGACTGAGTTCAGGGCCAGAGGGATGCACCAGCAGGAGAGCTGAACTGCTGCCAACCCCACAGGTGCACCCATGCAGACCTGACCTCCCTGCTGCCTGTTTGATGTTTTAATTAGCTGGAAGCCGCTTAGAGTGGCTGGGGCAACCTAGTCAGATGGATGGCATATAAATAAATTATTTGATGATGACGATGATGATTGAAGAAAATCCAAATGGTGCCCTTTTTGGTGGTAAAATTTCAATAGTAGAACTGACTATTTGATAATATGCTGTCCATTAATGGTACTTTTAAATCCACCTTCCCCAGAGTGGATTGTCTCACCTTGCCTAATGAGCCGGCCCTTCAAGGGCACTGGAAAACCTTATATTAGGTATCATCTAATGTCCAGAAAGCATTTGGGTGGCAAGTTGGTAGCAGAGAAGAAGTGATTTACAAGAGTACAACTTTTATTTCTCAAACATGTCTATGTTCTGGTAAGAGGCAGGGTGTGGGTGTGAGTAGGAATTGGTATCATTTAATTTTCCTTCATATATGCTCTTGTTGAATGACTAGAATGCTGCCCAAATGAATGGGTAGGTCAGATTTTCACTTCAATAGAGGCTGCTAATAAGATTGTTCTTAAATCACAACTATCATATCAACTCTTCAACTGTTCTCCATCATGAAGCCTGGCTAAAGTAAATTAAGCAACCAAACACCACCAAACTCACAAGGCCTGACAGTGCCAGATATGTTCCAGAACCTCGTCGTCATTATGAGTTTCAAATACTTGCTTTCTTCGCACAGGTAGCATTTCTTGAATCTCCTTCAAATGGATTGTTCTGGTCAAATGAAAACATGGAGGGGAAAAGTTTTAAACCACATTTCAACATTGTGTATAGGTTACAGTGACTTTTGGACAGTGTTATTTATTTTCTTCCATTCATATCCCAGCTAGATGTCACCACACATGTAGTTGTTGACAACCACGTGAGGATGTTGAAAAACCTAGTTCCTTTTATGAATGTCCAAATACGAGGATATACACGGGAGAATGCTGGTGATTATTTAATCACGATTTCCATCATTCAGAAGTGACAAACAAGGGAAAAGACTATCCTTGTAAAGAAATGCACAAAATGTGTTTGTGGTGTCAACATTCTCATATGATTGTTGGCAACCACATGGCAAGGGTTAGCCAATGTGGTGTACAACTCCCATCAGCTGCAACTAGTTTGGACTGATGGCATTTATAACCCCCAGCCTCTGGAGGATGCCTTATTAGCGACCCCACAGCATGGGATCTATAAGTGCTCATATTGGAATCATTTTATTAATGCTATTAATCACAATATTCAAAAATCGTATGGCTTTTTAGCACCACCACAAGTGACTAAAACAGCTTTATTTTCTCAGCAGTACCAAGAACTACCTCCTCCTGATTCAGACACACACACTTCACACAGTATTAAGTGCCACTGAGTACCCATCTTCAAGCCCTTATGCCCACTTGCTAGAAATGGCATTTTGGAAAGACTTCACCTGAAGTCTAAAATGCAACTTTGGACCACTGGATCCTGCTCCCTAACCATTTCCACTGACCCTCCTAGCATTGTGCCTGCATGGGGGGCAATTCTTAGGGAAGGTCTGTCTGCACTGTTTTTTGGCAAGGAAGCCAAACCATACTATAGTTCTTTAATTTGCTCCACAAAATATGTGAAAGTACAAGAGGATTGGGTTTTTTGTGGTTTTGGCTTTCTTAAATCAGGCACATCCTGCCTCTACTAGAAACCAATCAGACAATTTTGGTAAGTTATAAGCACTGTATGATGCAGAGAGTTACCCCCTGTAACTACAGGTCCTCCCAGGTATATTATCTCTGAAAATGAAGTTCTATTCTTAGCTATAATGTCTAATAGCCATGCAGACCTATCCTCATGAATCTGTCAAATCCTCTTTGAAGTCACCTAAGTTACTGTCCATCTCCTCCTCCTGTGGTAATTACTTCCGTAATTAACGTGAGGAAGTGAAACAGAGCAAACAATACATCAGAAATTTTCAACTGTCATATTTTTTAGGCTTTGATTATTTAAGGTGCCATGGGAAAACTACTTCTATACTGAAGTATAATGGAACGAACCTTCACTATTAAGTCATGTATACATTATGAACTGTTTCACCAAAGAAGCAGTTATGTGGCTGACCTGTTGAAATGATTGATGACAATTTTCTGAAAGTCATTGCAAAGGCACTCAAGGTAGTAAGCATGGGATCTGTTGGTGGTGGGGCTGATGCCATCTCTTCCCCAGTTAATGCTCTTTCTGTAGATATTTGTGTGACGAAGCTGTAAAGACAAGCCTATAATGTTGGCATCATCCACCACCCAAACAAGGAAACAGCTGACTGAACAATACTGAAGAGAATAACTGTTTGAATCAGAGAAGTTTTGAATGTTAAACTGAGTGTTTGTGCCAGAGTAAGATCAACTTGTGGGTGGCGCTGTGGGTTAAACCACAGAGCCTAGGACTTGCGGATCAGAAGGTTGGCAGTTCGAATCCCCGCAACAGGGTGAGCTCCTGTTGCTCGGTCCCTGCTCCTGCCAACCTAGCAGTTCGAAAGCACGTCAAAGTGCAAGTAGATAAATAGGTACCACACTGGCGGGAAGGTAAACGGCGTTTCCATGCACTGCTCTGGTTCACCAGAAGCGGCTTAGTCATCCCGGAAGCTGTACGCCAGCTCCCTCGGCCAATAAAGTGAGATGAGCGCCGCAACCCCAGAGTTGGCCATGACTGGACCTAATGGCCAGGGGTCCCTTTACCTTTAAGATCAACTTAAACCTGCTTAATCTTTTTGTAGTGTAAGTTCTTCATACTTATAGCTCAGACCCTCCAAATGTCCCTATTTTCCAGGGAAGTCCCTGATTTAGAGAAGCTGTCTTGGTTTCTGATTTGATCCCAGAATGTCCCACATTTCCTTAGGATGTTCCCATTTTCATTGGAGATATGGTGGAGGGTTTGGAATTATCTGACCCCCGAGCCGTCTGAAAGGAATCCTGTACGGGTTTTTTTTTAAATGTTTCATGTTTTATTATGTTTTTATATATGTTGGAAGCTGCCTAGAGTGGCTGGGGCAACCCAGTAAGATGTGTGGGGTATAAATAGTAAAATTATCATTATGGAATGGGACGTCCCTATTTTCATTGGAGAAATGTTGCAGGGTATGTTAGGTTATGTCCCCGGGCGTATTTTATAGGAATAAGTTTCATTTAAACAGTACCGTTTCATTAGGAACATGGCCATCCAGTGTTTAGAATGCAGTATGAGATTTTGAGTACCACAGACCTAACTGACACTATTTCTTTAAGGATAAATTGTATGCAAAATAATAATACAAATGTTTCATTGACTATAGTTTATTTCAGCCTAGCAAATGAAGATGTTTCTTTCAAGCTTTATTATGTTGTAACAGTGCCACATTCTGGTCTGAGATTGCACAGAGACATGCTGGGAAAGGAATCAATGAAGACCTTTCCTTTGAAAATAGTAAGCCATTTCTGTCAATACAGTGGCGTAGTGTGGGTTGTCAGCACCCGGGGCAAGGCAAGTAATTTGCGCCCCCTAACCCGTGGATTTTAGCAGGGGGCAGAGAGCTGGGAGTGCGAGCGCCCCCCCAGATGTTGCGCCCGGTGCGGCCGGCCCCCCCTGCACCCCCCACGCTACGCCACTGTGTCAATAGCATAGTTTGAAGCTCAAGCTGAGAAATGCAAATAAATGAAAAAGGTGCTTCCTATTTGATTCCTTCTAGTGTGTTTGGGGTTAGAGTGTAGGTTTATATATAGAAGATGAAGCAATGATATTTATTTTGTCAGGTTTTACCTGTTCATTAAAGGCTCTACTTTGCTTCCATCATTTTCAGGTCTAGAGCATGGCTTAAGAAAGACAGTGACTAATGACAAGCAGAGGTGGCAATAAAGATAGGAAGAGGAACAAAGCTTTAAAAAGTGCATATTGTGGGATAACTGAGAAAGATTACAAATTCAGATAACAGGATTAAAATAAATTAAAATCAAGGCTGCCAAAAGTGTCTGGTGGGGGGCAGGGTGAGGTGGTGAAAATGTATATAATAGTACTTAGAAATGGTTTCTGAAAAAGGTCTGAATTGGTTTACTGAAAGCAGACAGAGTATACACTTGCAGATCATTATGTAGAATGCAGTGGTAGACAGAGTGGGAAATGTTTTCTTCATTTCCTCATGGATATTGTGGACAGCTTAAGAAAAAAATATTTCTTAAGTGGTGTTCAATACATTTTGCCCGAAGCAACTGCACTGCACAGTTCAAAATAGATACCCCAGGATTCCCTTTGCTATGTTGTAGAGCAGGGTGGGTAATCTCAGGCTCGGGGGCCAAATACAGCCCTCCAGGCCTATTGATCTGGCCCTAAGAAATTTCCCCAGGCCACACTCACTGGTTCTACTGCACCCCCCACCCCCAAGTGTTTTGCCTGGCTGGAATGTGCCTTTGCACTCTGGTGATTCCTCTTGTATGTCTGGATGGAGGATAGAGAGAGATGTGTGTAGAAATTTGCCTACTGTACAAAGGTAAAACTTACATCTGTCGCCCTGGTGCCACCCACCACTGGCCTATGTCCCTAGAAGGGAATATAGCCCTTGCACTGGAAAGGACTTTCCACCCTTGTTAACGAGGATGATGTGGTACAAATCTCATATCCCATGATATGTCATCAGGGCATCTTGAGATATTTTCAACCAGAATATCCACTGAGATGCTTCTATAGGTAGCCCTATGTGGCTGACAACTACCAATGATGTTCTGATCAACCTACCCTAGAGTGAATGCTTTTCACAAAGTTCTGATGTGCTTCATACGTTGTTTTGTTGATCACTGGTCTTAGTGGGTGAACGTCAATATATTTTGGTGCATGGGGACTTGACAGACTGGACTGCAGATCTGTGATGTCTCTTTTGAAGCAGTGACAGTGATCCTCACACTTTCCCTGGACCTGGAATCCTTGATCCACTTCTTGTTGCAAAACTTGCAAAACAGAAATAATTCTATTTAAACTACTCAAATAAGCCACCACCCATATAATAAAGCAAAACAGCATCCTGGTCATATATTGGATGCCCTCCTCACCTGTTCTGAGCAGTGTGGTGGCAGCTTCATGTCCAAGAGCAACTGCAGCATATTCTTGAAATATCTTATGTAGTTTCTGAAAAGACGCCATCCATTTGTTCTTCGCTTGTTGCCTGCGAGTAGGATCATTGCTGAGGATATCTTGGTACACTGTGCTGTGCAGACAACATGAAATGCATGAACTGTGAGAAACAGGCTAAAAACAAAGAAATGTACAATTGCCCTTGCACTGGATCTACAAATGTACATCTTCAAAATGTACAATCTGCCAGCTCCATGAAATGCTGAAGAGTAGCCCCACAGGCATGTTCCATTCACAAGTGAGTTTTGGATGGTTGAAAGGAAGATGGGAGCACAAGTCAACAGATCAACGATACACAAATGCCCATGATACACAGAGCATAGTGATTCATAGCACAGGACAGTGTCTCCATTTTATGGGAAGAAAGTTAGGAGAATCCGCAAATAAACACACAATCCAAAGCCTAATTTCACCTCATTTTAGCCATATATTATGGTCTCCATAAGCTTCCAAAAACAAATGGGGGAAAACAATGTGATTTTTCTAGAAAAAGAGGTGTTGGAACTTACCACGAGCACCTCCTTTGTTCTCTTATAATGGCAATGGCGCCCACCTAAGAGGTGCAGGAACTGAGTTCCAGCAAGTTCCGGCTGAGAAAAAGCCCCGGGGAGCAGTAGCCAGCACAATTAAGAAAAGATATCTCTGTCCCTCCATGATTCCCTCCTATGATTCAAGCACTGGCTTTTAGCAGATGAAACAGCAGATATTTCTGGCATAGAACGACTGTCTCTGAATGTAATATTCAAGGAAGAAAGTGACGAGAATACATATTTGCATGAGGAACTGTTTTGGTTCATTTTAATCTCAGACCAAACTGCAGTAGGCATAGCCAGCACATGCTTGTTCATGGACTGGAGCTCAATAAAGGCTCATCCGTACTTTCCGTTAAATCCAGACCTAGCTCCATTTTCAATTTGGTCTCGTGCTGGAGGTTCCCTTGAATTGTTGCCTGGGATTTTACTCCAGGACAGGTTTCTTTTTTCACGTTAAACTCCTTTTGCTGGCCGGCAATAGCCAATTGAAGTAAATGGCGTGCAAACCTCTGTCGCAGTACTGGAAAGGGAATTTGTTTACAAACAGAGCAAAATGGACACCAAATGCCAGGAAAAGTACACACCGGTTGTCCCAACACCTGTGCGTTTTTGCCAAGCTTCTGTAATTTAATAATAACAACAATAATGACAATAACTAACCAAATAGGTTGAAGTCTGTAAACTGCAGGGATGTAGTTTTCATCCAACCTGTACCAGCAATCCAGAAGTTGAAATTCTCTCTCATATTCAGCTACAGTCTTTTGGGTGAGGAGAGAAGCATTAGAAAACTCCTGCCCATTTGAATTAATCATTTCATATTCCTTCTTGCTGTTTGTCCCAGCTTCAGGTTCTTCTGTTGAGACACTGGGGCTCAGGGCATATTGATCACTATCACCTTGGATTTCATTCTTTTTATCTATTAGAGTTTCTTCCCTCAAACCACTAGCCAAACTATGCTTTGACTTTTTGGTACTCAGCTTCATTTGTTCAATTGTGGCTTTGATTGCCTCTAAATCTTCCTTGGCTATTACTGCTGGGAGAGAGGGGTCGTCATGCTTTTGCCCAATAAAAACCTGAAACAGAAAACCAAAGAAGAGAAAATTGGCTTACAATGGAACCAATAAAGCCTTGGTGCATTTAATGTTTTGTGAAACCAGTGGCATTCCATACTGAGGCTGCATACACATTCAAAGCACATCTCTTATCCCTTACAGAGTTAGAATACCCAAAAAATGAGAGTGCCCAGAATTCTCTGAGGGTAAAAACATGCTTCAAATGTGCTGTAAAGATATACAGTGGTACCTCTGGATGTGAATGGGATCCGTTCCGGAGCCCCGTTCGCATCCTGAAGCGAGCGTCTGTGCAATGCGCGAGCGGTGAAACCCGGAAGTAACGCACTCTGTTACGTCCAGGTCACTGCGGAGCGCAACCCAAAAATATTCATCCCAAAGCTACTTCAACCCGAGGTATGACTGTAGTGCATAAGAATAACCTAATGAACTGAGGCAGCAGAACAGTAGCCTAATGAACTGACTGCTACTAGGGGTGATCCAGATACAGAGGCGTAGCTAGCTGCTCTGGCAACCGGAGCGGTGGAGGCGGGACAAACTGTCCACGGAGTCCGCCTGGCAGACGCAAGCCCCACACTGCCGTTTCGAGCGGCACAGGGCCCTGAGCCACCGCATCACTCCCAGAAGAGACGCGTGGCTTGGGTGCGCTGCAGGCCGGGCCCTGCAATAAGTGCCACCCCCCACGGTGTGCCATTTTGTCACCCCCTCGGGGATGACACCCGGGGTGAACTGCACCCCACATACCCCTTATACGTCCCTGTCCAGATATATCCATTTTTGTTTTGATATGGACTCCCCTCTTTCTTCCATCCAATGACTTACGAAATGGAAAAACCAGGCCCTAAAATGGCATTTAAAAAACCCTCTGTGTGCTTAAAGTATCGCAAATTCCATCTGAACTTACAACAAAGGTTTGGAATCCCAACTGCTGGCATTTCCTTAATGTCTTCATATGGAGGGAAGCCATGTTGTGATTGTTAGTGATGCCATCTTTTATCCCCCACCTCAGGTCCACCATCCGGAAGTCGTAGCCTCTCTCTTTACAGTATTTGTACAGCCAAGGAAAGGACTTTTCCATTAATGCATTTCGTTCTACTTCTGAATCTGATTAAGATAATAAAGCAAGCATATTACCTAAATCAATTTGTTGATTAAAAGCAACATTTTTATAGCCCGTGGAGATATAGAAGCAACTGGCAGACTTTCAGTATATGATTTATAGGCTCACTGCAATGTAAAAATAAGGTGCTTATTTGAATGGAAAGGGGACTGGGTTCTGGACTCTAGCACCACTAGTTATCATGACTTTTAGGAGCGTAATTTATTTCACAGGCAATTGTAAATTCTCAGCACACACTTTTCAAATTAACTTGCTATGCAATATCTGGTGTATTTTTTTTGTTTTTTGATCACTTACATTTGCAAAAAAGCAGAAAACTGCACAAGCAAACTACATTTTCTATAATATGATTTGCTTGTGTTGTTTTCTGGTTTTGTGCAAATCTGAGGGGTGAAACAAACAAACAATAAAAATAATAGTTCAAGAGCACTCCAGAAATAGTTAGCGGCATGGCTGGAAAAGGAATGAAAACACTGAAGAGATAGTAGGTGAGGAAAGTGACAATTTACCTATCCACCCCAAAACACCAGCTTATACCACAATAAATCTGTTAGTCTTAAGATTTTTAACACAAAATTCTGGTGCTCTTGGTTGTACCTTGATAGCCTCCACAGATATAGATCATGAAGATTTTCCTTTTGGATAAACACGGAGAATTGATTTGTCCTCTAATGGCAGCTCTGTTTGTATCGCCATCTGAAGACTTGCATGGATAGCATCTGATTTCATTACTTATTCCCTGGTCTTGAAGCAAATGAGCACTAAAGGTTTTTACTTTTTCATTCTGGGTTTTCAGGTGAGGTAGACTGGATGATGAGGATCCACAGACAGCAGCTCTGTCTGCTTTATCTTCTGAACTATTTACATCTGATAACATTAGAGAACCCGATAACACACTTCTCGATAAATCCATTATCCTTCTGTTAATTTTCTTTTCATCAGTTGCCTTGGTGTTTTCTGAATGGTGGATTTCTTCACTTGTTTGCCTTTGGAGGAGCCATTTGTTTGTATACATTGATTTCTGGGTTTCTGTTTCTTTGTGTCTAGAAACTACAACTTTTTCAATCAATTCAGTAGTTTTATCCCCATCCGGTGAGTCATTTGAACAAACACTAAAACTTGAATAGTGGCATTTCATCTGATTTATGTTTGCCTCCGGCTAAAAACAAATAAATGAACAAGCCCACAATTAATTAGATAGCCTTTATAAACTGCCATTTTAATTGCATATATACTGTTGAGCATGCATTTCTCTTTATCTCATATACACACAAAATGCCCGTTGACTTCTGCAGTAGTAGTACATATAAGAGATGCAAGATTGGAAAAGGAGGCTTAAATCATGCTTTGTTGATTTTTAAACTACCTAAATTTGAAATGCTTCACATTACACCAGGGTTAGCAGACATGAAGCCCTTCAGATGTTTGACTCCAGCTCCCATCCGCCCCAGCCAGCATGAATAATGACCATGGATGGTGAGAGTTGTAGTCCAACAACATTGTCCTCTGCAAGGATCTTGATCATACATGGACAGCAATGCATAGGGAGAGGAGAGACCAATACAATATCTGTTATTGGAATCACCTGGCACTGCAGAATAATATAATGATAGAAACATCCTAGTGGAAGGCTGCAACAACCTATGCAGTGTTGGGGATGCTGCACAGGCCAGCACAACCTCACACCAGGCTGTGCCGGTCCCTGCAGCATCTCCTGACACCGCACAGGAATGCCCTCCCATCAGATGTCAAACAACTATTTGACTTTTGGAAGATGCCTTAAACAGTGGCCCTGTTCAGGGAAGTTTTATTGTGTTTTTAATATTTTGTTGGGAGCAGATCAGACAGACTGGGGCAACCCAGTCAGATGGGCAGCATATAAATAACAAAATCCTTATCCGTATAATTATCATCATCTGGTGATTTGTGTCTTACCCTTAGAATAAACATCTCTGGGTTTCTCACGTGTGATTGACTTTTATCCTCTGATGTGTGTCTCAGGCTTTTAGCAAAATGGAAAGACGTGCAGTGCTAGTGACAAACAAAGCAAATGTTAGGGACATTTTGTTTTCCACCCCTCTCAAAAAATTTAAAGGCAAGTAATTACCTACCTTTAAGTGTTTCCTCACTTGCATGTCTGTTTCTTCAGTTATTTTCATATACGGTACATGCCAATGACATTTTTGTTTCTAGAAGTAATTTAATAATATAATATAAAAATGGTAAATGGGGGGATTTACTGATGGTGAGTTATTACTTTTAATGACCGCTCTTCCCTTTACAGAGCTAATTTCTAGTGTAGTTTAACAATCAATGCCAATTCCCAAGGTACTTGGGGAATTGTAACTCTGTAAGGAGTTGGGGTTTCATAAAACTCTCAGTACCCTTAACAAACTACACTTCCTAGAATCCTTTTGGGAAAGACATGGCTGCTTGAAGAGGTATGATACTGCTTTAAATGTGCAGTACAGATGTGGCCAGAGAGATGTAAATGGGCCAAAATCTGTGAATCTTTCAAGAATGTTTTGACCCTACAAAAGTTTCTTTTTAATGCCCCAAGGGTCCACACGAGAACATTGCTGATGAATATATACATCATGTGAAATTTTACTTGTAGTATCACAGACTTGTAGAGTTGGAAGGGACCACAAGGGCCAACTAGTCTACACCCTCCAACATTTCTCTGATGAAAATAGGGACGTCCCATTCCATAATGATAATTTCACTGTTTATACCCCACACATCTTACTGGGCTGCCCAGCCACTCTAGGCAGCTTCCAACATATATAAAAACATAATAAAACACTAAACATTAAAAAACCAAATACCTTCCCTATACAGTGGTACCTCGGGTTAAGTACTTAATTCATTCCAGAGGTCCGTTCTTAACCTGAAACTGTTCTTAACCTGAAGCACCACTTTAGCTAATGGGGCCTCCTGCTGCTGCCACGCCTCTGGAGCACAATTTCTGTTCTCATCCTGAAGCAAAGTTCTTAACCTGAAGCACTATTTCCGGGTTAGCGGAGTCTGTAACCTGAAGCGTATGTAACCTGAAGCGTATGTAACCCGAGGTACCACTGTACAAGTTTGTCTTCAGACGGCTTGGGGGTTTGATAACTCCATACCCTCCAACATTTCTCCAATGAAAACAGGGACATCCTAGGGAAAATGGGACATTCCAGGATCAAATCAGAAACCGGGATGGCTTCTCTAAATCAGGGGTGTCCCTGGGAAATTGGGACACTTGGAGGGTCTGCTAGTCCAACCCCCTGCTATGCAGGAATCTTTTTGTCCTACCCTGGGCTCAAACCCATTAAGAGTCTCATGCTCTAGCGACTGAACTATAGTGATGGTTCTGTTCACATAAATGGGAAGAAATATATTTTCTAACAGTGTTTCATAGCTTCCCTGGGATTAATGATACTCATGCTGAAACCAGAGTTCCTAATAATTAATAGTACTTCTATTTAAAAAGCAGGAAAGTTATTGGTTCTCCTTTGATTTCAACTTCCTTTAAACATATGTTTGTATCAGTGTATGACAACAAGGCTTTTTTTTTTTTTGCATTTCCTAGGATTAAGCTATTACTATACTTAGGTTGTTAAACCATTCATGCTTTGGGAATACACAGCACCTCATTAACCTCACCATCAACCCAGAACAGTAACTCACCCCAGTCCATTTTGAGCAAATATCTTTGCACACATATTTCTGCAAATGTGACATCTGTGGGGAGAAGAACAATTCTTGGAGGCTTTTAGAGTGTCCTCGGCTATGCAAATTACCGGAAGGCTAAAAAGAAAAATAAATGCATGTGGCAGGTTTGGTATAATCCCTTTCATTTCATTAATTTATTTATTACATTTCTATACATCACTTCATCCAAAGATCTCAGGGCAGTTCCCAACATAAAAATACAAAAATACAAAATAAAAACAAAATTACAAATTAAATAATTAAATTAAATTAAATTAAATTAAATTAAAGCAGTACCGTATGTACTTTATTTGATTACCCAGCTATTCTTAATATTCCACAAGCTAACTGATGGTATCTTCAGACTGACACTTTATTGTGGGAAGGGTCAGTCGTATACTGGATGTTAGGTTTGTACAATTAAAGTGGATTTAAATGCTCTGTTGCCCTAGCACAACAAATCCACTTAAAAAGAAACCCAGATATTTTGCAGTATGGGAAATGATGAGGAAATGTATTTAAAAATTTGGGATGTATGAAGGATAAATGGAAATATGTGTAAAGATCCTACAAAACAAATCAGGAAGAATGCTCATAACTACCCCCACATAAACAAATCAAGAGGAATGCTTAATTAGATTGGGAAAAGTTTAACGACCACATATGCTTTGTGCAAGCAAGTCTGGATGAATGCTGAATAAATAGGTTGTCTGGAGGAGCATCAAGTTACATGCTAATCAACAGTGATAGAAATTTAGGTTGTGATTCCTAAAGAAACTTGATTAGGGAGTAAACCGCACTGACCACAGTGTAATTTACTTTCAAGTAAGCAGGGCTAGAACTCCACCACGCATAATGAAAAGTGCATTATTGTTAAAATACTTACAGTCACAATATTATCCAATTGTCTCTTATGAATTGAAGGTAAAACAATTGTTTCTTTTTCACCCTGTAGGAAATACAGCATAAAATTTTGCTGTGCCTCAATTTTGCAGACTATGCATTCAGCCAAAGCCAGATAAAAATAATGTCTGTTGTTACAAGACTAGAAAAGTCTACACAGGCTCTGGAAATGGTGTGTACCAATTTTATAAAAATGAATCTGTATCTGTATACAAAATACATAACAAAGAATTTTTTTATATAATTCTACGTAAAGTGTTTGGACCCCACCCCACCCCTGGAATCCAAAAGAAAGTGTTCAGAAACTTTAGCTGGCTCAGAATGCTGCAACCAGATTATTGAGTGGAGCAGGTTACAGGGAGAATTTTACTCTTTTGTTAAAACACCTTTGCAGGCTACTCGTCCATTTCCGACCACAATTGAAAGTGCTGGTTATGACCTACAAAGCCCTATGTGGTTTGGGCCCAGGCCTTCTGAAAGATTGTATCTCCCTATAAAAGCTTACGCAGATGCCAAGATCCTCAGGTGAGCATCTTCTCTTGATCCCATCAACATAGGACCCATGGTTGGTGGTGACGCAAGAGAGAGCTTTTTCCATTGTCGCTTCCATATTGTGGAATTCCCTCCCAAGAGAAGTTAGACTTGCTCCCCTCTTTGTTACCCTTCCCCCTGCAGACTAAGATCTCCTTATTCAGGCAGGCCTTTGAAAATTAAGGTGCAGATGAGATCATTGGGCTGCTGGCAGGGCAAACTGATACCACCAGATAAGTGAGAAGTGGCTGTGGTGCACAGAGGCTGCCGCATGATCTCACAGGATCTTGCTGAAATCCAGAAGTTGCAGCCGTGCAACTGGTTAGCAAGGCCGGAGGCAAGGCCGTGTGTGTGGTACATGTGTCGGGCAGCCGCTTGCTATTTCACCTCAGGCGGCAAAATAGGCTGAGCCTGCTTCTGTGTCTGCATGGGCCTAGGGCACATGTACATTTTATGCTGGCTTCTAATTGTTTATGTTGACTGTATTGATATGTTCTTAATTGGTCCTGATGCTATTTGATGGTGATTCTGTATTTATTGATTCATAACTTTTGTAAACACCAAGATGACTTTGTTGATAAGCAGCATAAAATAGTTGTAAATAAGTAAATATGATATATTACTTCTATTCTCCCTTTCTTAATCTCTGAGAATTTAACAGAAAGATTGGGCACTTTTAAACTGAAATGAAGTTACAGAGGAGGATATGGCCTCTAACAATATAAAAACTAGCATAAAAATTCAACATCAGCTTTATTTTGAAGCAACGGTTTAAATAAGTAGATCATAACCTTTCACTATTCATAATGTGTTGAAATCTGCTGACAGTTTTGAGTTGAAAATAACACAAGGGTTAGGTATCTTTCATCTATGCTTTTTAACACTGGGGTCTTACACAGCCCAGATACCCCCTCCAAAAATGTGAGGGTGAAATACAAAGTTTTACAACAGAAACCAACATAGGAAAACTAGTTTGTAATTTAAAACTAGTTTTAATAAAAGATTTAAGATTTACTCAAAAGGTACTTACTGTATGTAGAGGCTTCTGAGACAAATTTCCTTTTGTGTAAGCTGCCCACATGGTTTCTGCACAGATGTTTAAAGTCAGAAAATGTAGAAAGTCAGCTTAGAGGAAAGTTTTATTTCATTGCCTCTTGGGTATTGGCGGATTGTTTTAGCTCTCTCCTGAGCTAAGAATCAGTTAGTTGTACTCCAAAACATATAACCGAACATCTTCTTATGCTTCCTTCCAAAGTTATAATTTTAGTAAGAAGAGAACAGATTTAGTAAGAAGACAGCAGGGCACAAATCTAATTACAGGTACTGCTGCGTAACTGAAAGTATTATCAGCCAATTGCAAACATCATTTCACATTTCCTTCATTTGCCTTTGAGAAGTATAACACGTATTTACAAAATACCCATGACGTAGTAGGATTTTCTCTCCCACAGATGCTTCCAAATAGCAAACAAAAACCCCATCTCTCTTCCCAGCACTATTTTTCTTCTCTGCCTCTTGGCGTAATGAAGTGAGTAAGTTTACTGATTCCCAGGCAGCGCTAACCCATAGCAACATACAGTGGCAAAACCTGTTTGACTTGCCATTCAGATTTTAGCCTCCTTTTAAGAGCTGTTGGCTAGAACAGTCAGCGCCAAAGCCAAATAAAAAAGAGGAAAGAGGAAAAACAAGCCACATAGCTGAACATTATTGTGCTCATAAGAATGTGTTCAGCACTCGATATGAATCTCTACCTTTATTTATTATCTCACTTTATTACAATAACAATCAGCTTAAAACAGATTCCTATACAAATTGTTGAGAAAAATAATTAAGCCAGTGTTGTCTGGAGTTTGTTAGGTGGCTGTTTTTTGCCGGTAGGTAACAATGAACAAATTTATTAATTATACAAAATCAATCGTGCTAGGTTGAGCAGCAACAATTGTTTCCCAATCAGTAGAGTTGAAATGGCTCGTCAGGATAGTTGACCCCAGACCACAGCCTGCCTATCACACATGGTACAGCTTCATAGAAGACAATGATGCAACATGGGACCAACCACGCAGAACCACTGTGGAATTATTTCAGTTGGTCTCAAGTTTGAGCAGTTTGGTGAGGATTGTTAACAGTTGCCTTACTGGACGAAATAACTAACTCTGTTGAAACCACAACACAGGGCAAATTCAGATAATTGTGTTAGAAGTTATAATTGGAAGCCACTTCTGCCTGCACATTTTTTAAGCGAAAGAACACAGCTGGAAGAGAGGTGGTTTTGCTGCAATATATTCTTAAGCAGCCTCCTGATATTTTGGACTATAAGTCCGCTTACCTTAAATGATACAGTACCTCTTACCTCCACAGTCCGGCAAGGGAAAGGGTAGGCTGGTGCAACCCCAAAATTGGTCCTCGCACCGTCCTGGGAAGTGGGACTACAACTCCCATTAGCCCCAGCCCGGATGGGGTGGGCTATTTTAAGATATTTTAATTACAAGGAAAGTGCAGAAGCAGAGTGTGCCCTACAATGCAACATGCAACTAAAGATCAACCAGTGTGTCTGAAGTATTCAGATATCCTACCTTTCAAGGTTTTCCTTCAAGAGCCTACCAATTCCGACTTCATGTCAAGTGGCAGCAGAAAGGAGACAAGCAATTCCGGTTTGTTTGTTTCCCCCCCAACTGGTCTATTCAGATAAATTGTCATGGTAACTAAATTTCTACTCTGCATAAACTGAGTTTCCTCTCCATTGGGGAGCTATTGAACAAAAGCACTCTATTTTCCATAGCTGGCAGTCTCAAATGAGTCCCGTCCCCCCATCAGCAGAAATACAGGTGCTCAGTACAAAGATGTTAGATGTTTAATATCTGGATTCCTTTCATAGAAATTGTGTGTGAAAGGCGCAATAATTTATGTAGGTATTCACTGCACTAAAAATTACATAGCCGAGTGGCTACATATCCTGTTCATTTTTGTGATGGCTCTAATTAAATTTCAAAGAAGCACAGATATAACATCTATTTGTAGAACGGCGGGAGTTGTCAAAAAATAACTTGGCCTGTGATCCAGTCTGTTGATCATGCTATTTAATTTACTTATTTGGGAGGATATGTAGGTTTGGATCCTATATTGATTCCCCAGTAGCAGGGGGTGGGGGAGAACACATGGAGCAGGCTAAACTGTTTCTGGAGCAGTCTTTCTCTGCTAAAATTATCCCGCTCTCATCAGTTTTCCTTTTTTGAAATGGTTCTTTACAGCAGAAACATTCCACCAGTTTGCTCACATCCTCAACACTAGGACAGCCCATGCATTTCTTTTCTTCTGTGTGCTACATGCCAAGTCACCCACTGTTGCTCTATCTCCCCTTCCCCCTTCCATGACGGCTATGTTCTACCCACATTGTTCGAGGCAGCATGTTACTGGGAATCACAGGTTGGGGGAGCTTTGTTTCCAGTCTTATTTTTCTAGAAAAAGAGGCGCTTACCATGAACGCCTCCCTTGTTCTCTTATAGTGGCAATGGCGCCCACCAGAGAGGTGCTGGAACTGAGTTCTGGTGAGTTCCATCTGGGAAAAAAACACCCACACCCAATCCTGTACTCATGTCCTGCTTGCAGCCTTCCAGTTGGTCACTGTGAGAATGGGTAAAGGTACCCCTGCCCGTACGGGCCAGTTGTGTCCGACTCTAGGGTTGCACACTCATCTCGCTCAAGAGGCCGGGAGCCAGCGCTGTCCGGAGACACTTCCGGGTCACGTGGCCAGCGTGACTAAGCGGCATCTGGCGAGCCAGCACCAGCGCCACACACGGAAACGCCGTTTACCTTCCTGCTATAAAGCGGTACCTATTTATCTACTTGCACTTAGGGGTGCTTTCGAACTGCTAGGTGGGCAGGAGCTGGGACCGAATGGCGGGAGCTCACCCCGCCGCGGGGATTCGAACTGCCGACCTTGCGATCAGCAAGTTGTAGGTACTGAGGTTTTACCCACAGCGCCACCAGCGTCCCTACAGTGCCACCCGCGTCCCTGCGAGAATGGGATGCTGTGCTAAATAGGCCTTTGGCCTGCTGCAACAGGGCTCTTCATGCGTCTTGTAGCATATTGTTACAGAGACACATAATGCTGCCCAGCCAAATTGAAGCAGGTTGAAGTCACAAAGATTTTGATAGCAGATTGAAATATGTGCTGAACTCTACAGTTGAAGTTTCTGCTTAACTTTGGCCCAGCGTATGCACAGGGCCTAAATGCAAATAAACACACAACACAGCAGATAAATATATATTTATTTAAACCCCTCCCTTCCCACAATAAAAATTAGATGGCATTAAGGCATCTTATGCTCTATTACTATTTAAACAGTAAAGAGAACTTTTAGATACAAAACGGCACATCTATGCAAAATTCCGTTTTATCTACCCATTTGGTAGTTATATCGATCTCTTTATTCATTAACATATACAAGAAAACATGACAACTCCTATTTTTCCAAAGGAAGAAAATAACGAACAGAAATAAATGGCGCCCAGCATTTAGGGCGGGTACTGTGCTACCTTTTGAGAGGAAAAATACAAACTACCATAAATGCATTTCCAACAGAGAAAATGTACTGGTGGGTTAGTACTAGTTATTTTTTCATCACAGTTTTTCATACAGTGGAATTCTATGCAGGTTTACTCAGAAGTTCTGAGTTCAATGAAGTGTACTCCCCAGTGTGTTTTGGACTGCAGTCCTATCAGAATTCTAATTACCCATTTAAAAAATAATTATCAGAAGTGAAATTATATTTAGCCCATCAACTTTGTGGATGAGTGAGGAACAGTAACTTCATAGATAAAAGGTAAGATTCATTGCTGTCAAATAACAGTGGCTCTGGATTGAATAGGATAGTTTCATTTGTATTGGGAAACAGCTTGGGATGTGTATCTTTCGCTATGCTTATAAAAGAGGTGGGATGATTTGGCTGAAACTGGAGGGACTCAGCAAGTAAGCCTTGTGGATTTCAATATTCCCCCATAATTAATGACCTGACGAGGTCTGTGGCCACTGGAGCATTAGCTAGAGTAACAAAGTGTATCCCAACAATTCACTAGCTTTCTATGCTGCTGCTGCTGCTGTAGTTGTAGTAGTAGTAGTGGTATTTATTGAATTTATATACCACCCACTTACCCTGGTTATGTACTGATGTAATAATAAATCAAGTAGTAGAAGGGTGTGTACAAGTGGGGCATTGCCTCTACAGTGGCTACCGGCAATCAACCAAAGGTTTCTGGGGAAAGGTTCATGGCTGGGATGAAAGGAGCTGGGAGAAATGATGGCATTCTGGGGCTTAAATTTATTTTATTTATTCAACCAAATTTGAAAACTGCTTGACTGTAGTAAAACCTCTAAGCAGTTCACCAGAACTATTAAAATTATCAACAAAAACAGTTAAAGTCATTAAACACATTTAAAGTTAATTAAAATCAACTGTAAAAAAGATTAAAACACCTCTACTTCTATGCAAGGCAAGCAAATATTTAAATGGGGCTATTGGCTCATGAACCGTTGACTCCCATTGGCTATAGTGCTGCCCTGCCTCAAGTATGTCTATATATGCCGCTCTTTTCCAGCCTCTTCTGCTAGGATATTTCATCCAGGGATTGAACTTGCAACCCAATGTCTATGGAGCTTCTGCTATCCCATTCCACCGAGTTGCAGCTCCTAATGCACCTAGTGCATCTAAACATGGTTTGGGGCAGTGTTGGCCAAACTTGGCCCTCCACCTGTTTTTGGACTGCAACTCCCATCATCCCTAGCTAACAGGACCAGTGGTCAGGGATGATGGGAACTGTAGTCCCAAAACAGCTGGAGGGCCAAGTTTGGCCATCACCGGTTGGGGGAAAGGGTGTGTGTCATAGCAAAAGGTTGTTGGGTAATTACAAAAGCCACATTGTGGGTCTGACTTGTGCTAATTCCTGTGGCAGGCGGTGACTTCATTCTCTTCTGTCTCACGTTACAGCACTCCATCCTAACAAACTACCAGATAACTCCTGGTGCTTTCTGCTGTGAACTCCCTACCATACTGTTCCTCCTTTCTTGCCTCTGACTTCTCCATTAGCAAAATATCTTTTCTCTCCATGGAAGACACCAACATATAAGCTATGTGGAGTGTTCCGACAGTTGTTAGTGTATGATCACTGATCCCAGAGCAAATCTCAAATCTCATTCAAGGGCCCACAATTCTCAGAGCCCAGAGATCACTAGGATATTGGGTTGCCAATGGAATGGTTCTTCCCTTCTTGTTTGCCTGGCAAAAATATTATTGTTGTAGGCTGTGGATTGGCAGAAGATTTAATCCCTGTCTGAAGGGAGGCCTGATGCTTGTAGTTTCTGCCTACTGCTACCTCCCTACAACATGGAGAGGTGGAGCCATCTCTCTCTAGTTGTGCATGGGACACCATATGTACTGGCTCAATCATATAATGAGTGCATTTGTTCTTTGCCATGGGCTGATAACTGATGCAGGGACTGTACCAATGCAAGGGCATCATTAGTGGCTGGTAGGCAACTGCAGATGTGCCGTGGGAATAAAAGTTGATACCTTATATTTTGTACCTCATGATCCTGTTTTGCTTTCTAGGACTATGACTATATTACACTGGGAAGCTGTGCTAGAGGGAGACCATGGAAT
The DNA here is from genome assembly GCF_965112155.1 of Podarcis liolepis. Classification (NCBI taxonomy): domain Eukaryota; kingdom Metazoa; phylum Chordata; class Lepidosauria; order Squamata; family Lacertidae; genus Podarcis; species Podarcis liolepis. The sequence continues at coordinate 50,602,914 of NC_139564.1, forward strand.
TGGGTTGAAAAATGCATTTAAAGAATACCACGGTTCAGGAAGATCCAAAATTTAGCCTGTCATTGTAGATTTCATCTGAAAAGCTGGATCAGTAATGAATAGTATTTGAAATAACACTGAAGAAGCTATGCAAGAAAGAAATATAAAATAAGACTAGCAGCTAGAGCATTAGATGATTCACTTTCAGTTTTGCATGATTTAGTACAGGGTCAAACAGTATAAAAGCAAATTACATATTTTTATATTCAGAGGCCTGATAGTTGACATCGAAATAGAAGGAGACAATCTTCAACCAAATTTCTTTAAAGGCAAACATGTGATATGAAGAAAGTGATTATGGATACCAAAAACATTTCCCTCTAGGTAAGCACACCTTTTCAGATTACAATGTGCGAGGAACTGTCATTTTATAAAATGTAAATGAAAAAAGAGAGAATATGGCAGTTGGTTCCAAACAGTGTTGTAGTAAAAGCTGATGTTTTCCTATATCAGTGTCCTCCTATTCATCATCCTTGCAGCCAGTTTTGCTTAGCTGAAAAAAAGATTAAAATATTCAGTAGCTACCATTTTTCTTGGCCTCAATCTGCAGATTTTCTGTTAACTTTTTTCTTTCTTAAAGGCAGGTATCTGAGACTGGTACTGCTAGTATCTAGAATGTCACAAAATTCAGTAACAGGTGTAAAAACCGATTTACTGCCAAAACGAAGAGAGCTGCTTATACAAAAAGTTGCTGAAAGGGTTGGGGAGACATAGAGTAAAAAAAGAAACCCTGAGAGTACGGACCTGGGACTATAGCACTGATCAGAATCTCAGTGCATGGAAACAAAGTATGTCTTGGCCTGAGGCAGTTCATCAGATGCTTTGTGGCAACCTTAATGAAACTCAGTAGACATGTTTTACCACTTTATTAGACGGCCTGCCTGGACAGCCCCTTAAAGTATTGTTTTTTTAATTAACATTAGATTACTAAAAAGTTTGATTTGTTGTGATTCTTCTGTGATCATTCCTTCACACATGCAAACCATCACTTTGCACTATAGTCAATGGCCTTGTTTGCATATCACTTTATACCATGGTGAGCTTAGCTGTAGTTTAAAAGTGAATATGAAGTGTGATGAAGTACAGGGGGGAAATTAGGCATTGGTTTAAGGTGATATGTGAAGCAGGCTAGTGTACAACATAATTACAACGACGGAGGAATGCAAGCATGCAGGGAGATGGCAATTACACATGTGGGCATTGAACTTATTTGTAAACAGTTAACCTGTATTAATCACACATTTACAAGCACTGGGAACATCACACAACATTTTGATTTCCACTTTCTTGCATATTCAATACAGTGGTACCTCGGGTTAAGTACTTAATTTGTTCTGGAGGTCTGTTCTTAACCTGAAACTGTTCTTAACCTGAAGCACCACTTTAGCTAATGGGGCCTCCTGCTGCTGCCGCGCTGCCAGAGCATGATTTCTGTTCTTATCAGGAAGCAAAGTTCTTAACCTGAAGCACTATTTCTGGGTTAGCGGAGTGTGTAGCCTGAAGCGTATGTAACCTGAAGCGTATGTAACCTGGGGTACCACTGTATTATATATCAGATTTGGTTGAAAAGTTCTAACAATTACTATTCTTTTCACAAAGTGGTAGGCTGGTTAGCCAATACTTCTGAATTTGTTAAAAAAAATACGTGGACACAATTCAATAGGATTTCTTTTCATGTTTAGGGTAAGTGCCCTAAAAACTTATCAAAAGGAGAAAGTATCCCAAATAACCTTGGAATTAAAGTATCTCAAAACTAGTACAACAATTCAGGAAGACTGAAATACTTACATGCTACATAAGGACAAGAAGAGAATCCAAATGCCATCCATGTCCAAAATGGTTAACAAAAAGAAGAGAAAGGGAGAGAAACAGATTAAACACTGCTGAAGTCTCTTAAATATATATGTATTAAATAATTTTCAACTGTGATGTATGTTACCTTTATTACATCAACCCAATTCCATCCTCGAGGAAGCTCTCCTTTGTGATCTATTCAAAACACCACAAACAAGCCGTTAATTTTCAAATTTCAGATTTTAATTAATCGCTTCCTGGTTTGCAGCAAACCACATCTTGCTGCGAGATTCAAAATGCAAACTATTATTTGCAGCCACACACTAAATAATTAAATGGGGTTCATAAAGGGAGTGGGAAGGAAGGACAACGTGAAGACAGGGTTCATTCTCATAGTGCAGGGGTCAGCAACCTTTTCCAGCTGTGGGCTGGTCCACTGTCCCTCAGACCATGTCGTGGGCCAGACTATATTTTTTGGGGGGGAAGTGAACGAATTCCTATGCCCCACAAATAACCCAGAGATGCATTTTAAATAAAAGGACACATTCTACTCGTGTAAAAACACGCTGATTCCCGGACCATCCATGGGCCGGATTGAGGAGGCGATTGGGCCACATCTGGCCCCTGGGCCTTAGGTTGCCTACCCCTGTCATAGTACCAAACCATGGTTTGATCTTTTTATGGGAGCCAACTCAATAACTACTGAAAGATTAACTGTATTCTCTCTCTCTCTCTCACACACACACACACACAGCTTTAATAAACATTTTATTATTAAAGCACCCAAAAAAGCAAAAAATCCTGCACAAAAATATAAACATAATATACAAACATTGGTAAAATCCTGTACTTTGACAAACATTTGTTAAATCTCCTAATTCATACAATAACAAGATGCATGTTTTAAAAAAATCTAAAAGAAACATATGAACTACACCATACACACCTGTTTTATCTGCTAACTTTCGTTTTTGTGTTTTGGTCAATTGTTCCTTTTTCTCTTTTTTCTTACTAGTTTGTGCTGCATCTGGATGTCCTGTTGAGATGCAGTTGTTCAAAGCTGTCTAAAAAATGTAATTTGTTAATAAGATATTTCTGTAATTTATTGGCACTTTCTCTCATCCTTGGGTTCCCATCTAGTAAAGATCCAACAGCTTCAGATTTTCATCTATACTTTTCTACACTGGAAACTTAGCATTTACTGGCTATGAAAGCTCATTATGAGATAAGTATATTTGTGTTGTGACTTATGATAATCCTTGTTGACAATACATGGAGTTTTATATATTGTAGCCAGTGAACAATATACAATTCTAGGTATGATAATCAGCCATTTTTACTAACAACATCCAGAATACTGATTTGTACCTGAGGCAAACAGTTACTTGTTTACTATAGGAAAGTGAAACTTTTCTAGAAATGTGAACTTATTCTTGCAGTGGCAGTTTGGCATTGACTTCTTAATATTTGGGGGAAAACACTAGTATTTTGAGATATATAGACAAGTTATCAGCTTACCGCAATATTAATGGGTTGGTTTTCCATAAACAGCTCTTTATTATCTTTGGCATATTCAAAAATTGTGTATGTCATAGAGGTACCAAGGTTGACTTCAACTTCTTCCATTAATTTGTTCAATATACTTTGCTTTATGGTGGAGGCTCTAGGAGAAATAATAGAACTTCCTTTTAGGGATAGATGCAAAAGAAGGCTATTCCAGAAGGAATGCCACTTCTTATAATCTGGACTACTTACATAGAGTTATTGAAGAATGCATCCATAGAGATGACTGGAGCAGTTTGAGGGTATGTTTCTGGCCATGATATTTCTATCAGGAAAGCTTTAGGGTCTCCATTTTCACCTATCTGGAAAATATTTATAAAGCATGGCAGTGTAAGAAGAATCCAGACCCCCCCCCCCGATTTTTAAACCAAAGAAGAAATACTGAAATATATTTGTTTTATAACAAGGATCCTTCACTGTTCATTTTTATTATTATCATCATCCATAGAATTGAGTCTTCAGATAAGACGACTGCAACACTAATTGATACAAATGTAAAATATTATTTCACAGGAATCAATGCAGCTGCCATTATAAAACAATAATAAAAAAGATATTTGCTCCATAGGTAACTTTCCTCATTCTGACTAAACGCAGTATCATCACTGTTTAATTATTAATTCACGTTATTCTTAATTCAAATAATTATCGCTTAATTCAAATGAGATTGCTGGATAACAGCATGAATCTGAGCTCGACTTCACAAATTGCATGCTGTCAATCCTATGAAAATGAATGTGGCTATTGAAGCTTAAAGTTAAATAATATTCCTTCATTCACATTAGACAAGTGGTGTACTTTTTTCTTAATACGTTTGTTGCCCACTTTTCCTATAAAATAATCCCAAAGCAGAGTACAGTAGCTAAATCACAGTAAATGCATGCAATTAATCAATAAATCAATAAAAAAACAGTAAAAACTGTGAGCTACCTCAGATACACGCATATGTCTTGGAAGAATTGAGACTCAGTTCAAGTCAACACAGTTTACTTTTCTGCAATAAAACCTCACACAAACTCACCCTATATTGAAAGGAAATAGGGCTAAGTTCCCTAAAACACTCATCACTTTCATAAATAGAACGTAATGCTTCTAGCTCCATCTGAAGGAAAGAACAAGAAAACTATTAATATTTTTAAAACCTAAAGAGAACATTTGCACAAATCTTTAAAACACAAAATAGTCCTACAGGAAAGGGCCAGAGATACTTAGCAGTAGTGGTCTTGGTGAACTCCTATTTGCTTCTTTAAATTGTGTACAATCTGTTTAAGTATTAATATTTGATATTAATTTCATCACCTTCAACCTTAGTTCAAAATATTTTTTAAAAAGAGAACATTAAATAAAAAAGGGTTTAATACTACTACTACTGATGCACCGTGGGTTAAATCACAGAGCCTAGGGCTTGCTGATCAGAAGGTTGGTGGTTCAAATCCCCACGATGGGGTAAGCTCCCATTGCTCGGTCCCTGCTCCTGCCAACCTAGCAGTTCGAAAGCGCACAGTGCAAGTAGATAAAAGAGGATGTTCCCTTTGGGCTCTGGGGAGGGTCTCCTCATGAGCCGGAGGCGCAGCAGGGCTTTATTGAGGCACTTCAGGTCTTTCCTCCTAATTCTGGTTTCCAGTGGCATGCATATGCGCGGTCACACATCACTTGAATACACATAACTGGGGTGGGGTGGGGTGCCTGTACTTTTTAAAGTAGTCTGGACAGAACCAAAAGCCCTATTTTATTTTGCATGTGCTTTTTTTTTTTTTTTTTTAAAAAGCAGTTATGATTAATTTTCACTGTTTTGTACAAGACCTTAAAATGCATATACACATGTAGAAAGATTGTAGGAGTATTCTGTGCATGGTACTCCCTATACAGTGGTACCTCGGTTTACAAACTTAATCTGTTCCGGAAGTCCGTTCTTAAACCAAAACCATTCTTAAACTGAGGCATGCTTTCCCTAATGAGGGCTCCCGCCGCCGGTGCCCTTCCACTGTTCAGATTCCATTCTTAAACCGAGGTAAAGTTCCCAAACCGGGACACTACTTCCGGTTTTGCGGAGTTCGTATATCAAATAGTTTGTAAACACAGCTGTTCTTAAACTGAGGTACCACTGTAACTTTTTGATCCCCCCACTTATGGACAATAGTGCCTTGTGTCATATTTCAAGCTACAGTACTTTGAAAGTCTCCCCTGTGTCCCTTGCTTCACAACCCATTTACTATGTGGCCTGGGAGACTGCTGTTTTGAGAAACAGAAGCCCAAAGTTCCATTAGGCATATGCTCTCTAATGCAGTTCTTTAAATCCAAGGCAAAGTTAAGAAAAGAAAACATGAAAATACATATTCTATACAACAGATAAATTTGGATATTTGTATTTATCTATAGAATTGATAGAATTATTCGATATGAAGAATACAACAAAAATTATGATCCAAATCCAATGTTTACATCTTGTTGGAACGGAATATGTAATGAACACATAACTATCGGGTTTTCTACTGTGTAGCAAAAGTAAAGATGGTAGGTTGTCTTTGTGAATGTAGATGCGGGGTCTGTGTGTCTGGTCTGTGTGTGCGTACTCTACCACCAAGCTATGGTCCCACCAAGCTATGCTCCCTTCCGGCTTTCAATCAGTGCAGAGGTTTTCAACCTTTTTGAGTCCACAGCTCCCTTGAGCAACTACATTCTTTCAGCGGTACCCCTGTGGGGCTCAGAAGCCCAGTTATGTCACCCCTTGCCCGCAGAGCAGGCAGACTCTCACCTTTTTGAACATCCTCCTTTGTGGGGTGTCCCCTCAGCCTCCTTTCCCCTCTCCTTGGGAGTCCTCTGGGCAGCCAATACTGCCGCCCCTGGTCTCTGAGCTGCCCCTCCCCCGCCCCAAAGAGAGGTGCATCCACACACTGCCCCATAGGGGCCTGGGACTTGTCTGTCCATTCCCAACAGCAAGGGCTGGTGGACTGGCTGGCTGGTCTCCCTCACCCGCTTGCTTGCTTACTCTGAGGCTGCTTCAGCTCCTGGCAACCAGCACCCCCTGACCAGCCCCAGAGGCAGCATTCGCCTGTGGAGCTTGTAGCCAGGTCTGCCCCAACTAACAGCTGTGCTTTGGGAGGCTGAGATGCAAGAGGGCATCTGAGGATGAGGGAAGGAAAGAGGAACAGATGACAGTGTTGCACCCATGACCATCATACAAGGCACCCCAGGGTGCCATGCCACACTGGTTGAAAAACCACTGAATCAGGGTATTGCCTACTTGGTGTTGACAACTATAGTGAGTAAATTACCAAAATTATCCTGAGGTTTTTAAGCATGCTAACTTCTGTAATGTAGGGGTGGGCCTATGGGATTCAGTTTGTTTTTTTCACTAAGACTCAGAACCACCAAACAGAAGGAGGTGCAAAACAGTGGTTTAGCAAGGCAAGTCTGCTTAGAATTAAGGAACAGGATGTCTCTGCACATAAGCTCTGCTCTAGCGCTTGAGATCTGGATTTGAACCAAGCTTGCAAGCCCCTTCTGCAAAGATGCCCACTCTTGCAACCCATCTCCCCCCCCCCCGCAGCCTAATTCTTGCTATTGTCAGGACACTTCAGAGTCAGGAAACCTTCCGGATATTCTGCAAATCACCTAGATATCCAGCAGCGGGTGCTAGCCTAAATTCTGCCCACCTCTGCTCTGTTCATAGAATTGGAGAGTTAGAAGGGACCACAAGGATCATCTAGTGCAACCCTTAGGAAGGAAAATGCAACTGGCTCATATGGGGATCGAAATTGCAGCCTCTGCATTATCGGCACCGTTGCTCTAAGCAACTGAGCTATGCCCCATGTTGCCTGTACAAGCTTTTGGCTGCGGCAGGCAGAAGCTCAACAGGTGCAGCGCCTGCCCCGAGAGGCAGAGCGGGGGGTGGGGGGGGAGAGAACTTCGCCTGTTGATTCTCTACTTGTGCAGCGGATGAAACTCTGCCCTTCTCCCCATCATCACCAAAACCTTTCAATCCTCACTCACCTCCTGGTCTTCGTTCGCCGTCATGGCGCGACACCGGAGGAAACAGGAGCCCCCCCCCCAACCCCTTTCACTGCCCACCGTCCCTCCTCCCAGGTGATCGCGACGCCCTCCTCTCCGCCAGGGCGAGATCCACGCAGCCCCGACTGATCCCGACAGCCGCCTACCCGTGCGCGTGCGCCGAAAATGACAAGGGGAGGCGGGGTCACGGCACCCGCGTCCTCACCGGCCTTCCTATTGGACGCTGGGGTCCACCCTTCCGCGTCTTGTTCCCGGCTGGCTATTGGCCACAGGCTCTTTCAGACGCGCCCTCTGGCTCGCTTCGGTTCCCTTACGCCAGTCCGGCCTCTTTCCGGGTCCTCATTGGCTCTTCGTCGAACTCTAACGCCACCCGCGCTCCAATGGTTTCGTCCCTTGATGAATCTTGGCGCTCATTGGCCAGCTGGAGACGTCGCTCTCAGCTGGTTTCGCACCCCCCCTCCCAACCCCCGGCTTGTTTGCTGGGCTCCTCAGTCAGGCCTTGGGCTGCTGCCGCTGCTGCTTGTGGACCTTTTTACCTACTCTCCTCCGTGGTTCGGTCGGGCCTTTCCCATGGACTGCGCCGGTGGAAGTTGAGCGGGGCCGCCTGTGGCGCTGAGGGGGAGCTGCTTCTTCCTCACCGTGCAGCGGCGCAGGTGCGGGTGGAGCGGGGCCGCGCGGGGCGTGGTGGGCTGCGAGGGGAAGGGGACGCGGGAGGGTCAGGCGCTGTCAGCTGTAGGGAGCGCCATGACTGGCTCCGGGAGGGGCCGCGGGCGAACAGGGACACTGCCGAGAAGCTCGGGGAAAGTTGGGAGAAACCTTCTAGGAAGCCGCTTGGTCATTCATGGCTAAGCCACAAATTTATTTCAGGCTGCGGAGTTTGCAAAGCTAAGCAGGGTCCGGTATGGTTTCAGATTGGATGGGGAACCGCGTGTTGAGGTTCCTGGGTTGGACTGGATGACCCTTGGAGTTTTTTCCAACTCTACAATTCTATGATTCCATATACTGCTATTAAGGTGGTGGAAGCTGTGCCTCTTTCAATCCTAAGATTTTATTTACTATTGCATGTCGTATCAGCTTGCATTTGGGAAGAATTTAGTCAGAGGTATTTTTATTTTTTTTAGCATAGGTTTTTCTTGCTTTTCACTATTGGTGTCCCAGAATAATGATAAATGTATCTGAGTAACAGACCAGTTCATTGAAAATGTATACTTACTGTTTCAGATTTCCCTGCGAACCAACCATAACGATGAGCCCTTCGCAATGGGACTTTCCTGTGGAACTATGCTGCCGTCCTATGGCCTTCGTTACACTCACGGGTTTGGATGTAGTGTATAATGCTGTTCATCGGGCAGTTTGGGACGCCTTTTGTGCAAACAGGAGAGCGGACAGAGTACCAATTTCTTTCAAAGTACTCCCTGGGGATCATGAATATCCTAAATGTAGGACAAAGGTATTGCTTTTCATTTTATGTTTGGAAGTAAAGGATTATGTCTTGATTGTAAAATATATTTAATATAAATTACCGTATTTTTTGCTCTATAGGACGCACTTTTTCCCCTCCAAAAATGAAGGGGAAATGTGTGTGCGTCCTATGGAGCGAATGCAGGCTCCTCGGCTTTGCGGCGAGGCGCGTGTCATGTGAAGCCGGAGGAGGAACAGAAGGGACTGTGAAGGAGAGGAGCTGTGTGGAGAGAGAGAAGGCACAGCGCCCCTTCTGCGACACGCCTGTCATGCGAAGCCGGAGGAGCAGCAGAAGGGTCTCCTTCTGTTCCTTCTCCAGCTTCGCTGAAGGGCGCTGCGCCTTCTCCCTCTCTGCGCGGCACCTCTCCTGTGAAGGAGAGGCGCTGCGCAGAGAGAGAGAAGGCGCAGCGCCCCTTGAGTGGCGCGCCTGTCCAGCGAAGCCCGAGGAGGCACAGAAGGGTCTCCTTCTGTTCCTTCTCCTGCTTCGCAGCGACGCACCTGTCCAGCGAAGCCGGAGGAGGAACAGAAGGGTCTCCTTCTGTTCCTTCTCCAGCTTCGCTGAAGGGCACTGCGCCTTCTCCCTCTCTGCGCAGAGAAGGCGCAGCGCCCCTTCAGCGACGCGCCTGTCCTGGCTTCTGCTTTAGCCCTGCGCAGCCTCTTCGGGCAGGGGGAGCCTTCATCCCGCTGCCCTGAAGAGGCTTGGCGCGGTTATCCCAGAAGCCAGAACAGCCACACGGTATCCCAGAAGCCAGATCCCTCTTGCTGTTCTGGCTTCTGGGGTTCAGAATAAGTTTTTCTTGTTTTCCGCCTCCCAAAACTAGGTGCGCCCTATGGTCCGGTGCGCCCTATGGAGCGAAAAATACGGTACTTGCTACTTGCAGTGATTCTTGTAATTCTTTGAATAATCAGTTTTCCACTTGAAGGTTAACTGAATGCTGGAATCAGCTAAAGGGATACTTTCAAAAGGAAGCATATAATTGTAGCTTAAATCTAAAAACTGAGTTATTATATAGGCTAGAACCCTTATTCTGTATGTGACACAAGCCAAAGCATGCTTTGCAACTCTACTTGAGACTATTTTAGGAATAAATTGACAGTTCTCACAATGGAGGGATTTAGAAAGTGGAGTCACCCAAGAATCCATATTGAGACTTCTGTTTTTAACCTGTCCATTCATAGTCTGAGTTAGGGGTGAACAGTGGGGGGGGGGGGGAATTGTGACGCGTTCCAAAATATTATTTCCAGACTGGGTGAATGGGCAATAAAATGGCAAAAGCAATTCACTGTAAGTGAGTATAAAGTGATATACACTGAGGGACGGGAAGTCCTGATTTCTTATATATGCTAGTTGGGTCTTACCTGACTGACCTGGAGCAAAGTCTTGGGGTTTTAGTGGATAGCTCTATGAAGATGTTGTTTCATTGTGCAGTAGCTGTTAAAACGGGAATATCACGTTAGGAATCCTTAGGAAACAGATTGGAAAATAAACCAATATTATAATGCCATTGTACAAATCTTTATTGAGGCCACACTTGGAACGCTATCTACAGTTCTGGTCCCCTCACCTCAAGAAGGAAATTGTAGAGTTGCAAAACAATTTGGGAAAGTGCTACCAAAATGATCAAGGGGTTTGAGCAATTCCCCTGTGAGGAAAAGTTACAACAATTGTGCCTTTCTAATTTAGGGGGGGGAAATGGGAATGATAGAGGTGTATAAGATTATGCATGGAGCAGAGAACGTGGATTGGGAGAATCTCCCTCCTTTATGATACTAGAATCCAGGACCTTGGAAGATTCAGAATGGGCAAAAGAAAGTGCTTCACTCAAATGCATAGGAATATGTTCCCCCAAGATGTGATGGGCACCAATTTTAAAGAGAGATTAGGCAAATTCATGGAGGATAGGACTATCATCATCTTCTGGCCATAATGCCTATTCTCTGCCACCAAAGTCGGAATCTTTTAATATCAGTTGCTGGGAGGTGCAAGTGGGTAGAACACAGTTGTGTTCATGTCCTGTTTGCAAGGCTTCCCATAGGCATCTGGTTGGCCATTGTGAGAACAAGATGCTAAAGTAGATTGTGATTCTTGCTTTCTTACAATGAAGCATGTTTACGTAGAAAGTCCTCCTAAGTATAATGAAACTTTCCCCCAAGTGTATTCTGCTCTAGGCAGTAAGGTTGGTGATTAGTGTAGAGAAGAGAAAGGTTTGATCCTTTATTGTACTTCTGGTGGCCGTGATTGAGAAGGACATGGGATAAAGCAGAATGTTTAAGTCCTGGCATAAATATATCAGTCACCCAAACTTGTGTAAGAACAGAGAGAGCAGCTCACCTTGTTTGTCAATGCTTGCAGAGAACAACGTATGAATGGTACATTCCAAAAGGAATCTTGAAGACTGGTTGGATGAACAAACATCTGAACTTGGTGCCTGCACTTGTTGTGGTGTTTTATGAACTGGACTGGGATGAGCCACAGTGGAAAGAAAAACAGTCAGAGTGTGCTACTAGAGTTGAAATTGTCAGGTATAATTTCAAAAGATTTATTAGGTATTAGCTTAAGACAGATAAGCCGGGTGAAGTCATTGGGGCTTACTTCTGAGTGTAGAATTGCACTGTAACTTACATATGTAAGGATGCTTTTACAACAGAAATGTAACCATAGGCTGGATTTAACTTACCGTATTTTTCGCACCATAGGACGCAGTTTTTCCGTCTTAAAAACTAAGGGGAAAAGTCTGTGCGTCCTATGGAGCGAATGCAGGGGGGGGAGGTAAGCAGGAAAAGCCCCCAAGAGCCACACACAAGCTTCGCGCGGCTCTTGCGGGCTTTTCCCCAGGAGGGAGAAGGGGCTGACGCGGCCAGTCAGTCCCTTCTCCCTCCTCTAGAAAAGCCTTGCGCAATCTCTCCAGTCATGGGAGGCTGCGCAAGGCTAAAAAGGACGCCCGGGCAGCGAGCGCGATCCATCCCGCTCGCTGCCCGGGCTTCCTCTTTTGCCTAGCATGCCTCTCCAGCCGCGGGAGGCTGCACAGGGCTAAAGAAGCCAACTTTTAAAAAATCTCTCTATCTCTACCTCTTTTTCTTTTTTCGTCCTTTCTCCACCCCCTTATTTTCCTCTGGATCAGTGTTTTTATCTAGATTAACGTTTTAGTTTGGGGGGGGGGAATATTATAAAAAAGGAAACTTTGCAGCTTTTATTTTAGTATACAATAAAAACAGATTAAACAAAACACAAGAGAAGGAACTAACATAGAAGAAGAGAAAAGGGAAAGAGGGAGGATACAAAGCCATTTACCAGAGGTAGATCTTAACCCTTGCCTCACCTGGGAGCTTCTCTGGGCAGGAATTCCCTCGGCTTAAGTGGGGTGAGGGAAGAGTGGCAGGTAGGGGGGTACCTACCTAGACAGTGAAGCCACATGTCTCTCCAATGAAAATTGGGAGTGGGCATTGTGTGAAGTGGCTGTGGCTCTCTTGCCGCAGAAGTGTAGGACTGTATAGAGTTGGGAGGGCCACCCGAGGGTCATCTAGCCCAGCCCCCTCACAATGTAGGAATCACTGCTAAAGAACGCCAGGCAGATGGTCCCCCAACCGCTGTTTAAAAGCCTCCAGTGGTGGAGACCCCCAACAACTTCCGAGGTCACAGAATTGCAGGGTTGGAAGGGAACCCCAGGAGTCATCTAGTCCAGCCCCGGTGGACAGCGGGCACGATCCATCCCGTTGTGCAAGGCTAAAGATGCTGCTCAAGGCTAAAGAGGAAGCGCACAGCCTGTCCGTTGCTCTTTGGGGCTGGGGGGGAATAATATTTTTCCCCTGGATTTCCCCCTCTAAAAACTAGGTGCGTCCAATAGAGCGAAAAATACGGTAATGAGTTCCACTAGTGCAGTGGTTCCCAAACTGTGCTCCGTGGAGCACTTGGTCTCCCCGAAGCATCTCCAAGTGCTTAGCAAATAAATAAACACACGCCTTTGGCATAAAGGCAACAGTAGTACTCCATGACGAATTTCTCTCCTGAAAAGTGCTCTGCAACTGAAAAAGTTTGGGAACTAGTGGAAGCCAGTTCAAGGACCTCTGCAAGGACAACAGGGTTTTCTCTTTCTCTACCCCCTGCCTCCCCCCACCCAGCTGGAGAGATGAAAGGGGTCATCATTCTGACTGGCAAGCTGAAATGCTTGTGCTGACAGAATGATTGCTGTTGTACTATGTTGAATTCATCCCCATGTTTGAAATGCTACTTTTTAAAAAAGCACACATACCATCTTAGTTTACACCTTTGGGAAACCTAACATGAGTGGAAAGAGAGAAAGCCTGCTGCTGAGCTCTATTGCTTTCTTTAAAACAAAAACAGAAAGCCTCCTTTTAGTTAAGATTGTACTAAATGTTTGGTTTGACTTCACCCCCAGAGGCACACTCTGTTGTCTCTTGAGACAGGCAACATTTATTACTAAACGTATTTTGCAGTATGTATGGTCTAAAGGCTTGCATGCTTACCACCCTCAGATTGATGTTATTTATTGTTCTTACAGGCAGAGTTTGCAGGGAAGAAACACAAAAGTTGCTGTGGTTTTGATTCAGAAGAAAACACCGTTACCTCCAGGTGAAGTACAATTGAAAGCTAAAATGATCAGATTTGAAATAAATGAACACAGTAATCTGAAGTTGTGAAATACACCTGTTTTTCAGTAGAAGGCAGAAATGTGTGCCATAAAAGGGGGGCGGGGGCGGCTTGGTATTACTGTAGGTTGAATGTTTTTCAGTAGCAGTTATTTTATTTATTTATAAACATTTTCATATACCACTGTATCATAGAAATATATCACAGCGTATTACAACAATATCAAAACACACAATTTAAAAAAAACAGGTTAAAAGCAAAATAATTAAAAGTATACAGTATATCTGTCTTAACCCTTGGCTGGAGACAGATGACAGAGCTGAGACTGCTTTGAAAGCCTTTTATGGAGTGTATAGTCATATCTCACTTTTCTCTCTGGTAATCAGGTTTTCTAGGTTCCTTTTTATTTGTGTTAAAAGCCTTTCACGCTGTCCTTGACGTTCTTTTAGGAATCTAGTGCACCACGGGTTTGGATATATTGTAATCAACTGCAATAGCAGTGTTGTTCCTGTAGGTCTCGCGGTCTTAGTTGTTTTTCTGAGCTGGAAGAAAAGACAAACTCCACACTTGCTTGAAAAGGGAACCATTCATCTTATATGTTGTAGCGCACAATGAACTCATTTGCATGTCATGTAAACTATGGTTAATAGTGTACCGTGAATGTGACAATCTGTCGCCCTTTGACAGATTTTCAGAAAGTAGATGGTTCAGCATTTTTAAAATTTTATTTTAGGAGAAGACGTTATTGCTTCTGAAAGGGCAGCGGCTTTATGCAATGCTTGTGACCTCTCTGGAAAGTCACTGTTCGTTTTGCCACATACTGATCACCTTGTAGGTTATATTATAAGGTAAGTAAATTATGTGAGAGGCGGGCTTTTCTTTAGTTTTTTTTTATCATCCTTGTGCTTGTTTGAGAGTCACATTGCACTCAGTGGAACTTGCTTCTGAGCAGTGATGACTGGTACCTATTGAGACAGATGGGGAAGAAGGCAGGGAACCCAACAGTAGATGGAGCCAGAGGCAATGAAACGCAGAGCAAATGCATTTTAGTTTTGTCCCCATCCTCCCTGCTGAGTTCTGCAAGGGCAACACTGAGACTAAGGAGGAAGAAACTGTCAAGCAATGCTACCATGTGGACTGGTTGCAGTTGAAAAGACAGGCAAGTGCAGCTGGCTGAGAGCAGACTGAGTTTGGTAAGGTAGTGCCCAGTTTGCCCTAATAGAACAGCCTCTGCTGCTTCTGAGCAGTTATAAGGTCAGGCTGTGCATATGGCTAGTTTTTAGAAAATAAGCATTTTTAAAACCTCTCCACAATTTAACACATTTTCTTTCATGTGTATTAAATCTTCACCAAGTGTGTTTACATCGACATTTTATGGAACTCTTGAATACACCCATTACCTACATGTTATGTATTTCTGTTGAAACGTAATGAATCCACCACCATTTTATTTCTGGAAAAGCTGTGTGCTCCTGTTCCATGCTGCTGATATACATAAGATTTATGGGAGAGAAATGAGGGTGAACATATTTGAAGCAAGGCAGCTAGCTATTGATACAGTGAAGTATTAAGACTCTTACTTCATTTTTAAGCAGTTGACCTTTTCTTTTATAGGTTAGAGAATGCCTTCTATGAACATGCACAGACATACTACTATACAGAAATCCGCAGGGTGAAATCTCATAAAGAATACCTGAACAAAACAACACATCAGGTATAACTAGCAACTTTATTAAACTAGTTGGGCTATCAGTGCTGAAGAACTTAGAAGCACCATTGCTGCAAATCCTGTTTTTATTGGTAGTTTTCAGAATATTTTATTTATAAATATTTTATTTATAAACTTATTTATAAATAAGTTTATTTTAGAAATATTGTTATTTATTTATTTCTTACTCTTCTACTAAAAGTATGCAGTGGCATATACCATGATGTTACAATCATATGTTCTATAAGAATACAGACCATTTCTAAAATCATACCAGAATGCAAAACAAATAAAAATGCAACTTTAGCAGTAGCAAGAATAAAGCAAGTTATATGTTAAAACCAGCATTAATAACACTAGGTGTTACACATTTAAAAGCAAGCCAAATCAGTATCCTTAATTTATGATGGAATAAATTGATTTGGTATTCTTAGAGTTTGGTATTAATCTGCATTAGTGTTGCCTAAAGCGTCATGATGATGGCTTTAAAACTAATTAATACCACCTTTTAAAAATATTGTACATTGGTTGTGTTGCAGCTTCTGTTTGTTAGACACCAGTTCAAAATAGGATTCTTCAGTGAATTGAAGCAAGACACACAGAATGCTCTAAAGTAAGTACTTGTATGCAGAGGCTAGAATCATGGGACCCTCCCACCTCCCCCAGTCTTAAAAGAGAGGCATATCTTCCAATTGTGGGTGGGATGAGAGACAAAGGAGTGGAGAGCACCTTTCTACTGCCATTCTTAAAACGATTAATTGCCATTCTCCATGAGTATATATGCACTGCAGCATTTTATGAAGAATATTTAATATATTTCAAGTAACTTTACTCAAGAGGAGAGGCAACAGTAAACCCCTTTAATTCCAAAAGGACTCTGGGCCTCGCTGTTGTGGTCCAAAGAAAAGAAAAGCAATACGTTTGGGGCTCACTAATTTATTTATTCTACAACAAGTGAACAACTTCTAACTTTAACATTTCTTACTTAGAAATTACAGAACTGCATATAATCTTGTACATGAACTGAGAGCTCATGAAACAAACATATTGGAAATCAAGACTATGGCAGGATTTATAAACTACAAGGTAATGACTATTGATTTAACTTGGCCCGTCTTAGGACATTTTGTAGCAGAAGTTCCTGTTCTGAGTGATTTAAGGACAAGGAACACTTCTTAGGTGAATATCCTGAATGGATGTGAGGAGGCAGTATAGGAAGAATGAGTAAGGTAAAGCTATGTTCCTACACACCTTAATGACCTTTCTTCATGCTCTTTGTATAAAGTATAGAGGCATAGTGTAATTGGTCCTCAATATAGTCATAAAAAGTTATATCTAGTAAATGGACAGAGGACGGGTATGTTGGGTCAGGAAGGATGGCACTGAAATTGCAGAGGGTACAGTTTGTGCAATGATGAGTAAGTAACAAGACCAGAAATCATAATCCTTTCTTAAATTAGTGCCCATGGTTTTGTGTTATCCTGGAGGCTAGAAACACTAAAAATAGTGAAATCTTGCATTTATTTATTTGATTTTATTATATTGAATTCTTCTATACTGAATCACGTGAAGTATATGGATTAAAACATCTTTCTACATTTAACTTTTAAGTTCCATCCCCCCATTCAATTTATTCTTCTTTCAGATTCAAGTAATTGAAAAGTTTTGGTAGAGAGTATTCATCCTAAGTTTTCATGTTAACATGGGAAAGCACCCGTGAGAACGGCATTCTCCTATAAATGCAGATAAATTTCTCATCAAATTCTTTCTGAGGGGGAGTCTGTTGCCCATTGCTGTCCTTGACATCTTTGCGATGATTTGAGGTTACTTCCTATGAATACCGTACTTTTCTCTCTATAACACGCAGATTTTTTCTCCTAAAAAGTAAGGGGAAATGTCTGTGCGTGTTATTGAGCGAATGTGTGGTCCCTGGAGTTGACCCTCCTGAGCACAGGGGCAAAAATCAGGCAAAAATCCAATCACGTGCGTCAGGGAGAAGGGAGCTCCGTAAGAGAGGAAGCTGTTGCTTTCCCGCATTCTGCCTCAGGGTCTTACTGCCCACCCGCTTCTGTTTCGGTTGCTGTTTGCTCAAACGGAACAAAGAGCAGGCAAATCCCCTCCCCTCCAGGCAAGCAGAGGGGAAAGGAAAGGATCTCCATGCTCCGGTGCTGCTTCGTCCAGGGAAGCATTTTAGGGACTCGCAAGCAGCCGGAAAACATGCAGGTGGGGGGGGGGGCTGGCTTGGGTGTGTGTGTGGGGAAAAAACTTTTGCCTTCCTTTCCGCCCTCCCATTAAACCCCTCTCCTGCATTCTTAGCCAGCTGCTTCTCTGCACCCCCCTCTCGTGCTCCTTGTCCCTTCTGTGTTTTTCCTTCCCTCCCCACTTAAAACGTGGTTACAAAGCACGGATCCACATGGATCCTCAGGATCTTTGCATTGGGTCACCCCAAATTCACCATCAGATCACATTACATGTCCATGGCTACAGCCTGCACCAAAAAAATCACGCACCCACTGTTGCCTGGGGCTGCAATGGTGCAAAAACGTGGTTACAAAGCATGGATCCACATGGATCGTCAGGATCTTTGCATTGGGTCACCCCAAATTCACCATCATATCACATAGCATGTCCATGGCTACAGCCTGCACCAAAAAAATCACGCACCCACTGTTGCCTGGGGCCACAATGGTGCAAAAACGTGGTTACAAAGCACAGATCCACAGGGATTCTCAGGATTTTTGCATTGGGCTACCCCAAACTCACCATCAGATCACATGTCTGTGGCCACAGCATGAGGCACAAAAATGATACATCCACTGTTTCATTCAGAATTTCCCCCCCTTGTTTTCCTCCTCTAAAGACGATGTGCGTGTTATGGTCAGGTGCGTGTTATAGAGCGAAAAATACGGTAACTGGAATTTGTGCTTCTATTACATTTTGACTGTCTATGGAAAAAAATGCAATAGTCTGAAAGGGCAGAGAGGAACATAGTTAATATAAAACTAATGTGTGTTGTACTGTTACTGTTCACCTACAACAACTGTATTCTGTTGTAGTTGTCAATCTGGTATACCATTGAAAAATATTTTAATCAAAGTGTTCTAATTTCAATTCTTTTCAGATTTGTCGCCTTTGTTTTCAACATAATACACCGCTGGATGCAATTGCACAGTTCAGAAAACACATAGATTTGTGCAAGAAAAAAATAGGGAGTGCTGAATTGGCTTTTGAGCATGCTGCCTGGATGTCAAAACAGTATGTTTTTACTTAGTAATTTTACCACTGTGATTAGTGAATAGGTGAGCTTATTCAAGCTGCACAGTGTTGCTTTTGGTTTGCAAGTTATTACATAAACCTTATGACATTCCACATCAGATATAGCTTTAGCTCTAGGAGGAAGGTTGCCATTATACCCATTATACAAATGAAGAACCTGAGGCTTAAATGACTTGCCTAAAGCTACTGGGATGTGAACCAAAGTGACTGGTGCAAGCCTCAAATTCTTTTGTGCTCGTTACCTAGATTTCAGTGTTTTTCTGTTCCAGACATGTTTCAGAGAAGAAATGGGGAACATGTTCAGGGCTACACTAGAAATAAATATATAATGAGCTAATATATAGTGAGCCAGAGAATGTCCGCCAACTTGCATATTCTGTTAACAAGTAACCATCTGCACGCACCTATTGTACATGTAGTAGATAGGAAGCATTGCAGATGTTAATCACATGCATAATTCTGATTTTATTTTTTGGCCCAGTGGGATCATTAGAAAGTTTGAAACAAATATAGAAATCAGGAGAGTTGAGACATGTAGTGATATATTTGGTGGGTTCCTTTATTTTAAAATTATTTTGGTTTGAAGCAAAGGATGCCCTGAGTTTTCAGACTTTCTATTTCTCACGGCTATATAGGAAAGTTTTGGATTCTTTCCTTAAATTAAGATTATTGGGGTCCTGGAAAGAGGTCAGGATTTTGTGTGGCCCATGAGTTAGTTGCCTGTTACTACTCTGCTTAATCCTTCTGAAAAATCTGAAGTGTCTGGTTCTTCAGATGTGTGTGTGATTTCCCCCCCTTTTTGTTTTAAACAGATTCCAAGCTTTTGGAGATTTGTTCGATGAAGCTATTAAACTAGGACTGACAGCTATTCAAACTCAGAATCCTGGTTTCTATTACCAACAGGCAGCATACTATGCACAAGAACGAAAGCAATTGGCCAATAGTCTCTGTAATCATGAGGTGAGTCATAGGCTGCCTTACATTTGTTTACGCTCCTTTGTTAGACCTTATTCTTACAAGGTTTTCTGCAAGAAGTGACTATAGCTTTTAGGGTTTTTTTAAAAAAAATACTGACTTCTAGATAGCTGTGCTGACTCATTTGTGTGAATGGTGTTACAGTGGTGTGCAAAAAGCTGATTCCTGTTCATTCCTGTGTGTGATTCCAGTGCAGCAAAGAATCCACATGGGCTGCTATAAAACCATACCTGCGGCACGTAGGTTATAAAAATTAACCAAAAGTAAGGCTGAAAACAGAACTTATTTTGATTTCTCAGTGAATTTCAGGTAAAGGTAACATGGATAATAAGATTTTTAGGTTAGCAAGTTGGTATTTTTAAACTAACGAGTCCACACTCAGAGTCATAAACTTGTAGAATTGGATCACTAGGATCATCTAGTCCAACCCCCTGTAATTCAGGAATCTTTTGCCCAACGTGGGGCTCAAGAGTCTTATGCTCTACTGACTGAGGTATCTCAGGTCCTGTAATCTCTTCTGTAAGCTTACTTTTATAAGCCCATAACTTTTGGTCAAGAGATTTATATATTTACTTATATACATATATACACACAGTGATTAAAAAAACTTGGTTTGTGTATGGCAAATGCTTGTGTTGTATAGTCTAAATAATGTACACCTTTTAGAATCCTAGTGTATGTCGGCACTCTTACTCAGTTATAGGTTTCTAAGCAACTTTATTTGGGCACACACTCTAATGATAGGTCATGCTACATTAGAATGCTAGAATGCCCATAAAACTAGAATGCCCATAAAAGCCCATATCTAAAAATATGTGGGGGGGGGGGGAAATAATAAAAAAAGAACTTTAAATAGCAGTTCTGTAGTCTTCAAACATAATCCAGAACTCTGGAGGAGTTCTGGTCTCCCTCTATTAGTTAGATCATGCAAAACATAAACATTTTTACTCCTCTAATAGTTAGCTCTACAGAAGCCATAGTTAAGTGTGTGCGCACACACAGGCCTGCATCCAAATATATGTGCATGAATTTCATTGAATTCAAGAGTCTTAAGCAGGTATACGTAGGTTCAGTGTAGTACCTTTATGTACCAACAAGCATTTTTCTGTTTCCATCCTCTGTGCCAATACAGGTTTGGATGTGGTTTTGCTTCTTCTATAATCACATACATTTTGGAAGTCTTTCCCTCTCCACCCCCAGCATTCGGTTGTGTATTTTATTATCACACTGTGTCATAACCTTTAACAATATAGTTAAGGCTCTCTTTGCTTAATTTGCAGTCTTCCGTAATATATCCCAATCCAGATCCACTGGAAACTCAAACTGGAATGCTTGACTTCTACGGACAAAGACCATGGAGGCAGGGAATACTAAGTAAATATATTTTTCAGTTTCTTGCCTACAGAACATAAATGAAAAGCAATCTTAGTTAACAAACATTTATCTTAATGTGTGTATATTTCAAATTGTGTTCCCGAGAGCCTTATATATCCTGCCAAGCATAGTGGGGAAACTTCTATGACAGGAGTAAGGAACCTGTTACTCTCCAGGTGATGTTGGTTCATTCACCATTCTGGCTACTACTGCTGGAAATCGTTGTCACTGGAGGGTGACAGGTTTCTATCTCTGCACTATGAGAAGACTGGTAATGCTAGCTGAGCTCCTCTGACTGACAGCTTCCCTGCTGCTACTGATGCTATCCTTCAGTGCCCAGGTGTGTATTTGCAGCTCATCCAGGGCAGTGATAAAGCCCAACAGACTTAGCCTATGTCTCAAGTGAATCAAATATGGCCTAAGACATATCCTATATACTGCAATACATGATAGACATGAAGTTCATCAAGAGGCATATCAGTTCAGGAATGGTTCCACAGAGTAGTAACGTGTTCCGTGGAAGCTTGTACTGTAATAAATTGGTTAATCTTTAAACTGGCACAAGACTAGAGGAAACAGATGGGCTTGTATATTTCTGTTCATGTGGAGATCTACTACCTCTGTTGAAATGAATGAGGCAGCCTATGCTTGGAAAAGCAACTTCTCTTAGAGCCCATACAGAGATTTGGAACAGGATGACAGTGAACTAAGCCTGTGGTTTTAAACATTCCATTCAGAGGCTTAGAATGAGTTTACCAGATAAATGCAAACCCTCCCATTGTGAGATATAAGGCTTGTGTCATTATTAATAGCCTCTATAATAGCAAAAATTAAATAAGTGTTGCCTTTCTGGAATCATTCCTGTTATGGGCTGTTGCCAAGAAACCACAGATTGTGAGGTTTTGGCTTTGTTGCTCAGAGCAGTAATTTTCCTAGTAGGCTGACTTAGACCATAGCACTTAAAGGTGCTTTAGTTTTTAGTATGTTTAATTATTTCAGCCTATCTTTTAGAACAGTCTACTTAAAAGAACAAAGAATACACCTGAGTTCTAAAACATTCCTTCTCCTAAGATACAGAGCAGTGTTTAGGATCTGAACATTCTTGAACTAGAACTAGGCTTGTAACAAAAGAATGTACAGTAGTTCATTAAGATGGATTTTTCATTGTCATATGCAGGCTTTGATCTCAATGATCCCGAAAAGGAGAAAGTGGGAATTTTGGCTCTGCAACTGAAAGAGAGGAAGGTTCTTCACTCTGTAAGTCACATTTCAATAGTATTTGTAGTTTGTCATTGTAAGGGCAAATATAACTTTAACAATACTTTTTATTAGGAGCTAATAATCACCTTGCTGAGTAATGCGGTTGCCCAATTCAAGAAGTACAAATGTCCAAGAATGAAAAGTCACTTGAGTAAGTATAATATTCCTAACTAATGTTTAATAAAACACATTTTACAGTTTTTAATACTGTAAATAATATAATGTTCTTTTCAGTGGTTCAGATGGGTGAAGAGTATTACGATACTAAAGATTACACCAAAGCTTTGAAGTAAGTATGATTTTTATAAATGCCACTGCATGATTTTAGGTATTTATTTTTAATTTTTGTTTAGTAATTTAAGTGAAAATTGGAAAACTTTTTTCAGCAGTGTATAGAAGAGGGTTGTGAACAGGTCAATTTGAAAGTTATTGAGCGAGAATCTGTCATAAATTGTAACAGGACAGGTTATCCTGGCATAGCTTCAGTGAGTTCATATATTGCAAGTGGTATGCAACTAGACAGTTCCACTAGCACAAGGACTTTTGGCTGTGCAGCAGAACTTTCTCTGTCCTCTGTGTGCCTCTTAAATCTATTTGGGGGGTTTCTCAAACTCTCTGTAGATTTAGGGGGCATGTGGGGAGAGGAGAGGGAGGGAAAGTTCTGTTGCACAGTCAAAAGTCCTTCTGCTAGTAAACTGTTTATCTGGATACCACCCTGTGGCTATAATTCAATATGCAGAAATGTAATAGCTGATAAATTCTGTATTTTTTATAACTGTTTCTAGAGGAAATAACTTGGAAATCTGAAGGTATAGGGGAAATACTCAGTTTCTAAAAATGCATTAACGTAATGACAGTACGAACCAAATTTGCTATTTTCATAGTGGTTTTCCCTAGGACACGTGTTTTTATTGCCTTAAATCAGTAGAGTACTACTGAGTTGCAAATATTTTGTGATTGATATTTCAGTAACAATATTTGTCAAGTAAATTACTGAATTTCTTTTTGAGTACAGCATTTAAGCCTTGTTGAAGGTGAAATCCTAGGGTGGAATGTTTTAGAATTCAGCAACAGCCCTCTTTTATCAGCATCTCTTGAGATACACCAGCAGGAAGTCAGAAATATATCAATAGAATGGCCTACTGATGTATCATACCTAACTGCCAGAAAACACTGTTAGAGCAGGAGGAAAAATAGAGCATTGCTAGGGGAGAAATAGACTGATGCCATAGTCTGCACCCTCTCAGATACTGCTCCTAGACATTGCACTGCCATGATGGGTTTATTTCCCCTATGCAGGGCTCACGTGTCTTTGACATGCTCCCCTATGGTTAGTGTGTGCCGGCAGTTTTTCCATGGAGGAGTAACCAATGGGATTTCTCCATTCTGTGCTCAGCTTAATATTTCAGTTCAGCTATTAGAACAAACCTCCAAGTTACTTTGGCGGCATGTAAAATTAACCTTATGTACTACTTTAGTTTTGTTTGCTAAGCGGAAGTCAAAGATGTGAAATCAGATCCCAGTTGTCATAGGGAACTGAAAATGTTCAGATTAATTCCCCCCCCCCCAGGAAACTCACATCACAAAGCTTATTTGATCAAGTGCATCGTCTATTTGGCTTCTGTGTTATTTTTATATGAACTGTCAGATTTGTTTGCTTAGTTAAATTCTCTTTTAACCCTTTTACAGGCTGCTAGATTATGTTTTATGTGACTATCGTAGTGAAGGATGGTGGACTCTTCTTACTTCTATACTGACCACAGCTCTTAAATGTTCCTATCTCATGGCGCAAATAAAAGATTACCTTACATACTCATTGGAGCTGCTGGGAAGGGGTAAGGAAGTGCACTTCATTTCTGCCTTCTTCTTTTTAACTATTTTGATTTGAATGTTTATTAGTGCAAACATGGGCAGATGAAAGGCATTTGTGGTGTATGGAACAGCCCTACCTAAAAGGGTTGTTGTATCTTTAAGAGACCCCTTCTTTGTGGTTTTGCTTCAAATGTGGTTAGACAATCTAGGGCCAAGGA
Source organism: Podarcis liolepis (assembly GCF_965112155.1). Lineage (NCBI taxonomy): Eukaryota > Metazoa > Chordata > Lepidosauria > Squamata > Lacertidae > Podarcis > Podarcis liolepis. Next base: position 50,627,014 of record NC_139564.1, read on the forward strand.
GTTCTATGTTCCAATCCAGACTACATTAAGAAATTCCCTGCGTTACCTTGGACTGTTCAATAACTCTCAGCCTAATATGTGTGTGTGTGTGTGTGTGTGTGTGTGTGTGTGTGTGTGGAAGGTGGGCACTCATCTTGCTCTGAGAGCTTTGTTGGATTGGGATAGAAATGCAACAAATATGTTGAACCTTCTTTGGAGCTGGTTGCAAGAAGTAGACCTTGATTTTGAGTATGAAGATGGATGGGGAATGTTAAAGCATTTGCAGGTATTTCAGGCAGTAACTCTTCATTATAAATTGAAGGTGGGATATAATAATAATAATAATAATAATAATAATAATAATAATAATAATAATAATAATAATAATAATTAATAAACAATAATTCCTTTTTTCCTAATTCTTTTTTGTATTTTCCATCAGCGTCTACTTTGAAAGAAGATCAAAAATCTCGGATAGAAAAGAATCTGATCAAAGTTCTCATGGTCAGTAGGTAGAATCCAACTTCTCTGAGAAAGTCTCCAAAAATGTAAATGTTTTACATATAGAACTGATATTCTTGTTTTGGATTCAGAATGAGAATCCAGATCCAGAACCTGAATGTGATACTGCTTCTGTGAAAGCTGCCCAGAAGTTGTGGACTGACCGAGTTTCTCTGGCAGGAAGTAATATCTTTACAATAGAAGTGCAAGACTTTATTCCATTTGGTATGTATTAAAGCTATTGAAAATAAAAAAGTAACGTTTTGTGCACCTGTTGGAAAAATGAAAGTGCACACTTCAGTTCTGTAAACATCCATATTTCATTTCTGAAAGTTATATTTTTGATAGTTTACAGATTTTGCTATATTTGGAAGTAGGGACTTGATACAGTACATTGATATATTTATGCAGAAATCTGCACTAAAAAGTTGAGCATATACACTTTAGATCTCAGGGAAAAATTTCAACTGAAAAATGTTTGTGTGGTTGTATGTCACGTTCATTCCAGTTGCCACAGGGAACTGTATCAAATCGTTTTTTAAAATCACACAGACGCATAGCACACACAAAAAACTTGCACCTTGTCATAAATTTTGCAGGCTTCATCTCATCAGAATGATTACTATGCCTGTAAATTTAATCCAATACTGCCAAAAAGAAACTTGAGTTAAAGGCATTTTTCTATTGTAGTCAAGGAAGAATCTATCCAATGCTTTGGGAAATATGGCGATGTGAACCTCCACTTTGAATTCATGGTGAAACATGATGTTGGGCTGAGCTGAGGCATACTCTATTTTTTCTGTGCACACCCTAATATATAATGGATATATTATGATACATCTTGTTTGTACTTGATTGAAGATAAGTGAAGGCAGTAGAAAATCAGAAGAAGCTCTGCCTACAGCTAGGGCAAGAAAGAAAATAAGACCCCACTTAACTGAACTACCATTGGTCTTCTGTGAAATATGACAGTCATACTTAATGCTGTGTTTCTTGTCTTTTTCTTTTTTTTGCTCCAAACTCTAGTGCAGTGCAAAGCCAAGTTTCTTGCTCCAAGTTTTCACGTTGATACACCAGTTCAGTTTGACATATGCTTGAAAGCTGATTGTCCACATCCTATCCGGTTTTCTAAGCTGTGTGTTAGCTTCAATAATCAGGTAATTAAAACAACAACAAAACTTGCTTTGCTTTTGAGGAAGGTTAATACCTTCTTGATAGGCAGTGGATAAGATTTGCCTTCTGCTAACCATTTTAATACTACAATATGTCAGTACTTCCTTTACCACTTATTTTTTTTCTTTTTTAGAATCTGCATCTTTATTTCTGTATAGGTAGTGATCCCTGTAAGTACAGAACTGATTTAATGGTGGTTCCAACAATATCAGGAAGGCACCGTGTTGGCTATCCCAAGTAACCAGTTAAACTACTTGCGGTGCAACCCTGTTTCTCTGTACTTGGAAGTTCACTGGGATGTACCCTCTAGTACCCAGGATTGCTGTATAAATTACAAATCTTTCCTTGAACTTTTTTCATCCAGTGCTTTGGGAAATATGGTGGTATGAACCTCCACTTTGAATTCAGCTTCAAAATGCTATTGATAGTTCTTTTTCAACATACAGTCGTACCTTGGTTTTTGAGCAGCTTAGTTCTCAAACGTTTTGGCTCCCGAACACTGCAAACCTGGAAGTGAGTGTTCTGGTTTGTGAACTATTTTTAGAAGCCAAACATCCAACGCAGCTTCCACGGTTTCCAGTTAGCTGCAGGAACTTCCTACAGCCAATCAGAAGCTGTGCTTTGGTTTTCAAACATTTTGAAAGTTGAACATACTTCCAGAATGGACTCCATTCAACTTCCAAGGTATGACTGTATACATTTATCTGTGAGTATTTTCTGTTGCTGCTTTGACATGAAGTAACTTTTATTTAGCTCTAAAAGGGTTGGGGGGCAAAACAGTAATCCCAGCAAATGAGATTTGGTATAATATTCTACTCTTGTAGTGATGCTATTTTTGAAAACCTGCCCACTTTTTTCTTTGGCTATAGGAATACAACCAATATTGTGTGGTGGAAGAAGCCTATCAAAAAAGTGACATGGAACCACCCAGCCAGGGGACATTGTGTCTTATCCCTGGTAAGACAAAGAAGTTCACTTTCAAATTTGTGGCAAAGACTGAAGATGTGGGAAAGAAGATTGAGGTAAGCCCTTAACTAATATTCAAAACAATACATTAAAAAGCTCGGTGACAGGTTGATTATAGTTCAGGAGTTTGTTAACACTAACAGACTAATCCAAGGGAGTACTGTTTTAACAAACAGGAGATAGAATTAGATGCCCAAGGCCTTTGCACTAGTAGAACATTTTGAGCTGTGCTGCAGCACTGCACCAGATGGGACTCTGCAGGGCATTGCATTATTCAGAAGGCCAAAATTGCAGCATTGGTAGAAAGGGGACATGGCAGACTTGAAGTATTTTCTAGAAAACCTAGGAATCCTAAGATCACAATCCTGTGCACGTATAGATTGTAGTGGGACAAGTCCTTTTGAATTGACTTCTGAACAAAGTTTCCAGTAAAGGTGGCATATATTGAAAATAGATCCACACATAATTGCAAAATTCTGATGCTGGAGATTTTTATGTCCAAAGGGGCAGACTGATTTATGCACAGACAGTTCAGAATATTGATTTGCCCCAGCATAATTTCATAGAGAAGGAGGTGGCACTGGTAATGTGAATTTTATATTAGTATGGTTCTGGGTGAATATTGTATGTGTCATGGCATATGTTACATGGACTGGAGTGGAAAAGTCCCAGTGGTATTTGTCTCTCTTCCAGATCACATCAGTGGATTTGATTCTGGGTGGTGAGAACGGTCGGTGTTTGATTTTGAACTGGCATGGAGGAGGGGGAGATGCTGCTTCTTCTCAAGAAGCATTGCTTGCAGCTCGTTCCTTCAAAAGGCGACCTAAACTTCCAGATAATGAGGTTCATTGGGATAGCCTTGCAGTTCAGACGAGCACCATGTAAGTGGGAATCGGCATGTGCAATGTCAAGTGTTTAATGGATACATAGAATGGTCTGGTGTCTTAGAGGGAGTGTGTGTGTGTGTGTGTGTGTGTGTGTGTGTATAAGGTAAAGGTAAAGGGACCCCTGACCATTAGGTCCAGTTGTGGCCGACTCTGGGATTGCGGCGCTCATCTCACTTTACTGTCCAAGGGATCTGGCGTACAGCTTCCGGGTCATGTGGCCAGCATGACTAAGCCACTTCTGGCGAACCAGAGCAGCGCATGGAAACGCTGTTTACCTTCCCACTGGAGTGGTACCTATTTATCTACTTGTACTTTGACGTGCTTTCGAACTGCTAGGTGGGCAGGAGCAGGGACTGAGCAATGGGAGCTCACCCTGTTGCAGGGATTCGAACCGCCGACCTTCTGATCAGCAAGTCCTAGGTTCTGTGGTTTAACCCACAGCACCACCCACATTCCGTGTGTGTGTGTGTGTGTGTGTGTGTATAAACTAGAAAAATGTCGAGTTTCCCTCTCTTGTTCCCATTTGTAAAATGGAAATGGTGGTAATGAAAATAGTATAGAGAAGTGCCTGAGTATGTGTTGTGCTGGGCAGCTAATAGTAGTGCATTAGTGCACATTTGTGACATTGCAGAAGTATGTGGCGAGAAGAGAGGATATGAGGGGATTTGAAAGGCATGTGGAACAAAACTCAACTGTTTGCCTTGCATAGAATGCTGCTGCTGTGGTGCAAGCAGAGGCTTGTGCTGTGGCAGCTAGAGGAGCGGATAAGAACAGGACATAAGAATGTTGAGAGGTAGCAGGCAGTTGATCTTTCTCTTGTTTTTATTAAAGGGTCATTTCCAGAGTGCCAAATATTTCTGTACAGCTAAGTCACGAACCTCCTGCCCTGACAAACGAAATGTACTGTTTGGTTGTGACAATTCAGTCACACGAGAAGACTGTTGCCAAAGATGTAAAGCTCACAGCAGGCTTAAAACCAGGTATTTGTTACGTGCCGTGGTACTTGCTCACATTTCCTATAGAGAGTGATGGACTTATTATGGAAAGGATTAAATCACTCCCTTCTCCTGTACTGTTATGACAAATAAATAGCTATAGACAATTTAGATTGGTGCTGGAAGACAACCAAACACAGGTCTTTTTCAGCAAGCTGACTTCAAAGTGTAACTTAAGAAGCTTTCAGCAAACAATTGTTAATCTTAACCACAGTTTAGGATTCAGATGTAATGCTAAAATAGGATTAATCTAAAATGGAAGCAGAAGTTTCCATCCTCCTTGTAGTCTTGCTGGGTTTGCGACAGGATGTTCAAGCTCAAGGTTCACAACTCAGCTCCACGACAATCTTTTATGTGAACTGGGCCAATGTGGTTCTGAAGAACTTAACTTTGCATAAGATCAGTGCTGCGTAAAGTTCATATTGACTGCAATTTCGTAAAACAAATAACTTAAAATCTTTCCTAGTTGTTGCTATTGTAAACCTAAGAAATATGACAATCTACTACCCCCTTATTTTAGGCCAAGATGCAAACCTGACTCAAAAAACTCATGTGACTCTAAATGGAACAGAAATGTGTGATGATTCCTATCCTGCTTTACTTACTGATATCCCTGTAGGAGACTTGCAACCAGGTGAAAAGGTAAATATGTCAGTGTAACAAGTATTATAAGTATTAAAAAGCAGTGATGGAATTATGTTGCACATGAGTACCTCTGAAATATAGGCCCCAATCCAAAGAAGATTGATTACAGTTCAGTTCCCTTTTCACTCCAATAGAAGTTCAGGATTATTATATTTCTTTGGATCTGTGCCACGATACATATGGGACAGTAAGGTGGGATACGCTTTCAGAATTCAGAATTTGCTCAAGAATTATATTTGCACACAGTACAAACCACAACCACTTGTTTTTCCAAAGTAAAACACGAAGCAACCTAGGAACACAAAATGTTTTTCTTGGTTTCATATGCACACATAATTGAGATAGTCCTAGAAATGTTTTTGAATGTGATGATGCTTTAAAATAAGACTTCTGCATATTGTACTTAGAGGTCTTCGGTATTTGTTTTGTCTAATCACTTTTTCTCCCTCCCTCCCTCTTTCTCCCCCTGATTGTTGTAAAGCTGGAGAAGACCTTATATATTCACTGTGGAACAGTTGGTGCTAGGATGTTTCTTGTATATGTTTCCTACCTAGTGAGTGCGACCATTGAGGGAAAAGAGATTATCTGCAAATGTCACAGGGTATGTTGGACTGGTTGGCAGTTGGTTTTTTCTTAGATTCTCCAAGTGTATCCTTGTGCGCATGACTAGCTAAAGTCTAGGGTTTCCTAAGCATGCAGACTACATGCATAAGTTCTATTGGAATCCATTATGCATGGATGGTTTGACAAATGTAATCTTTTTAATTCTTATTTTTTTGTTTCTGTTGTTTTTATTACAGCATCAATAAATTGAAATGAAGTAGGACATTATAAATGTATAAACAGTATCATGAAATGGAATATGTTTATAATAAATAAAGATAAATTGGCTTTTTTATAATGTGGTCAACCAGAAATGCATATTAAGAGAGACGTTTCTTCATTATCCACTGTGATAAGCTTGGCTATCAGTGATAAAAGTAGTCATTCCTCTGACAAGATGGTCAGAGGAAGAATGGGTGTACCATTCTATAACTGAAAGAAGGCAAACTTAAGAGGTGTCAGGAAATAGCTAGGATGGTGAACACCCAGGTCCTCAACATGCAACTGTCTCCTTCAACTCAAGAGAATGTTTATATCCATCTAGCGCTAGTCTGCACACCTTGTAACCAACTAAGCTGAATGTAGCCGCATGTGTCCCTCAACTTTTGCATTCTGGCAGGCAGCGAAACCAGGAAGTGTATTGAGCCGCTAATCAGCTGCTGTGCATGAGTTCAGCTTAGTGAGTGATGACTTGTGCAGACCTGAGCATAATTGGGAGGGAGGGCCCAAGGTGCCAAATGAGTCTGGTGCTGAAATAATAGGACCAGTGGGATGAAAGACTATAATTGGTTTTAATAATGTGTGTTTTAAGAATGCAACTAATTTGAGACAGTAGTTACTAGTATTGACCATGCCTCTTTTTGGGGTAAAAAGTAAGATGCTGGCACTCGTTATCTTGATAAATGTGTCATTGGTGCTAGCACATGATGGCTTCCAGGGTTAACGAAAAAAGAGGTGGTGGTGCTGTGTACTGGTCAGTACCATTTTACACACACACACACACACACACACACACACTGAGTATGGATAAGATCAAACTATATTTGGAATTTTTTCCTTCTCTGATATAGGAGGAGGTTTTTTTAGAGTACATATAGATGGAGGAGTTACTGTTTGCATGAGTTGCAGAGGAATGATAAAGCTTTTGCTACTTTTTGGATGTTGGGCTATGAAAATCGAAACTGGAGGATGATTTAGGGTTTCTCTTTTATGCAGGATGAAACAGTTACTGTGGAGACGGTATTTCCATTTGAGGTAGCTGTTAAGTTTGTCTCAGCTAAGGTACGTTACTAAAACCTGATTGAAAACATTGCCTGGACAGACAGTATGAACAATAAAATGACCCACCTTTTGTTTCTCTTCCTGCCAGTTTGAGCATTTAGATAAAGTATTTTTGGACATCCCATTTTTGTTGATGACAGACATCCTCAGTGCTTCTCCTTGGGCTCTCACTATTGTAACCAGCCAGCTGCAGCTTTCTCCTTCCATGATGCCTGTGGATCATCTAGAATCTTATGTGGAGAATGGTGAGAACCTTCCTGTGTATTCTTAAGCACCCTTCTGGGATGTTGTTTGGGAAGAAACCCATTGATTGTTACTGCATTACGCCAGGCATACAGTATGTGTTTTTATTTTATTTAAATAGGATTATTTTGACTTATATTGCATAGAGTTAGTAAGCTTTTCTCAAAAAGCAAAACCTGGAGATTAATTTGACTCCCTTGCAAATGTACTCTTTCTGCATTTCCTCCACCACAATCAACATTTTGTCATAGTTGCTGCACAGTGAAATGTCTGCACTTTTACAATAAAGTAACTTTGCAGAGATGATGAAGGCCCACCAAGTCCTGTTTGACTCTGGAGATATTTGATTAAATATAAGCCTATCTTTTGTCATTAAATGACTGCTCCTTCTGTCTTTATGTGATTTGGTTCCTCTGCTTTTTGCTGGGGAACAGGAAAAAGTGAAAGTGTTCTGTGCATATGCTTGTGTTCTTTATAGTCTTCATATATTAATGTTTGCTACACTTACTTGTATGTAAATATAGAGTATGGTCATATAAAACATACATAATGATTTCTGTATCTGAGAAACTTTAGACTGAACCTGACTTTTCTGATAGTTGTTTTACAGACAGGTGAAAGTGCTAGTGAATGTTTTTGCCTTCGTTGTCCATCACTTCCTACTGGTCAAAGTGGAGTGGCTACTGGAAGTTATGTAATTTCCTGGAAAAGGTAAATATTCCCATCTACCTCTTCAAATATCCCATAGGTTAGTCTTGTACAGTGATACCTTGGGTTAAGTACTTAATTCATTCCGGAGGTCTGTTCTTAACCTGAAACTGTTCTTAACCTGAAGCATCACTTTAGCTAATGGGGCCTCCCACTGCTGCCGTGCCGTTGGAGCATAATTTCTGTTCTCATCCTGAAGCAAAGTTCTTAACCTGAGGTATTATTTCTGGGTTAGCGTAGTCTGTAACCTGAAGTGTATGTAACCTGAAGCGTATGTAACCTGAGGTACCACTGTATATTTCTTCCTTATTGATGAATATCAATAAGCATTATCACAGTTCAAGCTTTCTGGCATACAATTTGGGCATAACCGAGAGAAGCCTTGGCTATCTAATATTGTATCTTTTAGCCAGATCCAACAGTAGTCCTTTAAAATAGCGGGGGTGAAATAGACTGTGGAAAAACATTCACACAGATACCCCAGGCAGAGGGCTGCTGAAGAAACCCATTCACACAAATTTTGAACACATGAATCTAGAGAGTTCAGATAAGGCAGATCAGCATTTCTCTGACTATTCAAGGCACACTCCCAGCCGAGGAGCTTGTTTTTTCATTATCAGCTCCTTAGTGAAACAAACAAAGCATTCAGGGAACCAGTTCTGTAGCAGAATGCAGTAGGAACAACTTTCATAATATATTGCTGAAAAGAAGAGCTTGGAGTGAATGTTGCCCAAGGCAGAATTTTGTCTGGAGTCTTAAGTTTACATTGTGGACTCTACTTTGTAATTTACCTGGGATGGGGGCTTGGAAAACTCTTCATCAGGTTTTGCTAGGCTTCTGAGGACCCAACCCACCTGGTGCCTTGAGGCCTCTGCAAAGGCTTTGGCCTGCCTGCCATGAATGGGGCTCTTCTCATTGCCCAGCCTGTGTAGTCCTGTGTGTGAGTAACTAACAGCATGCAGACCAAAGCCTGCCTATAAGCCTCATATGCTTATGTGCTGAATCTGTGCCCATAACGCCAGGTGGCCATGAATGCTTCTGCTAGTGTGGTGAAGAGCCCACGGTGCAAACCTTCAGACCCAACACTTTAGAGGCTTCATGTAGCAGAGGTGGGGTTGTGGATTCTAGCTAGGCTGTAGTTTTAGGCAGAATCCAAATACTGGTTCTCAAACGGCTTAGTTGTCGAACAAATCAGCTCCCGAACTCCGCAAACCCGGAAGTAAGTGTTGCGGTTTGCAAACGTTTTTGGGAAGCCGGATGTCCGATGCGGCTACCACTTGAGTGCAGGAAGCTCCTGCAGCCAATCGGAAGCCGCGCCTTGGTTTTTGAATGGTTTCGGGAGTCAGAACAGATTTAAGTTTGAGAACCAAGGTACCACTGTAGTATTTTATCAAATCCAGGAACATAGATCTTTCTGCAAAATTTATTTTATGTATTTCACTCATCCCTAAAATTTATGGCCATTGTATATTCTAAGTTCATATCTAGGTATTGCAACAACATAATAAAACCTAAAGCAAACAAAAATAATCTGCATTGAGTAGAAAGTGCTGTTGGCAAAATGAAAAGCTGAAAAACAAGGTCCCTATGCTTTTCTGTTCCCATAACCAACTGCCCTTATTGTATTTTGGTGTTCATGTTTTATAACCTTTATAATTCTTCACAATACTTATCTTGACTTATTATGCAAAGCACTGAATTGTGCAAATCTGTTTTTGTCACCTAGATCCTATATCCCTTTTTATCCCATGCCTCTAATAATTTGATTTTCTTGTAACTCTTTCCTCTTATCTTTTAAACTGAAAATTAAGAAGTCGTTTACTGCTGATTTTTTTGTAGTGTTAAAATATTTATCTCTGTTTTCTTTTAAAGGCGCACAGCTGAGAAGAGCATACCTGTTGTTAATACTGTGATCACACTCCCCCACGTTATTGCAGAAAGTATCCCACTCCATGTTAACGCAGGTAATGTAAATTTATGCATAAAGTCATACTCGACCTCAGATGCTCTCAAACTCTTACCGCAGTGCAAAATTAGATTCTGGTGTGTTGCAAAAGTGTTGCTTACTAACGTAGTTTGTGGACAAAGTCATTTCTCCATTAAATGTTAAGGACTGGGTTGGGTCCACTTTGTCATATTTGAATTAGATCCACTAAAATCAATGCAATTTAAGTTAGTCATAAGTCCTATTGATTTCAGTAGGTCTGCTCTAAGTATGACTAAGTTTAGATCCAACCCTTTGTGCTGCCACAACTCGCTCCAGTTTCTAAAATATAAGAGGCAAAAAAAATCACAGTTCACACAATTGATAGATGCAAATTCTGTTTGTCACCTGTTTCCATCTTAAGAAAACTTCCATGAGAAGACACACCATTTCTTGAACATCACTTCTTTCCCCAGAAACATACTAAAGCAGACCGACTCCCAAACCTGTCCAATGAGTGTGACAGGCTGAACATCCTGGGTTCAAATCTTTGCTAGGCCATGAAGCTGCTGGTGATATGGCACATCATTTTGCATGTTTTGTATGTTCCATCATTTTGTATGTTTCTGGGGAAAGAAGTGATGCTCCATTCGTTTGTTACAAATGTGAATTTTCATAAAAGCAAAAGACTGAAATAGGTTACTCTAGTTCCATTTTTTAAAAATCCAGACTGTAATGCACAACCTTCCCTTTTCACTTACTGCTGACAGATGGAATTTGCCTTGCAGCACTTCAGCAACTTAACAGTGTCTAAAAAGAGACTGGTATTTTCGTCAGTCCTACGTGAAGCTACAATGTTTTCATGGTTACTCCTGTGTTTAGTACATTTTTAATCTTCTTGGTTTCTGAGGTATATAACCCTAAATAGTGTTAATATATGCTTGCAAAGTTGAGAAAGCAACAATAAATGCTGTTTTTGCTGAAATACATGTAACTTCTGTTACACTTCCTTTCCAAAGATTTGCCCTCGTTTGGTCGAGTCAGAGAATCCTTACCTGTAAAATATCACCTGCAAAATAAGACCAATATTGTTCAAGATGTGGAAGTGTTAGTGGAACCCAGTGAAGCCTTCATGTTTTCTGGCCTTAAACAGGTATGGCTTAGACTCCAAACTTAAAAGAAGTATTTTGTTACAGTTGTGGGATATTGGAAAAAACCTCTTGCATACCTTCAAACTATTATCTGACTCACACATAGGATAACTTGATTGTCCTAAACATGTCCAATAGTGTTCTGAATATTGTGTCCATTTGCAAAACTTAGAGGTGGAGAAATTGGGGAATAAAAACCACAAGATATCCTTGTTTGAGGGAAGAATGACTTTTTACATAAATCTGAAATATTAAATTTGTATATACAGATATCTAGGTACCTGGGGGAACTTTGCATTTATCTATAATTGAGAGAGAAACTAGAGTAGAGAGAGGGTAGGGAAAGAAAAGAATGATGGTGGTAGGAAATTGTATGGTTTATTACCTTAAACTGTATGCTCCCATTCATTACATGGGCTTGCCAATCGGAAGGTCAGCAGTTCGAATCTGTGTGACAGGTTCCTCTGTCCCAGTTTCTGTCAACCTAGGAGTTTGAAAGCATCCCAGTGCAAGTAGATAATAGGTACTTTTGCGGCAGGAAGGTACAGTGTTTTGTGTGCTATGGCAATCGTCATGGTGTTCCATTGCAACAGAAGCGGTTTAGTCATGCTGGCCACATGACCTGGAAAGCTGACACTGGATAAACACTGGCTCCCTTGGCCCATAGCCACCTTTGACTAGACTTAACCATCCAGGGGTCCTTTACCTTTTCCATGGGGAACTCTGATACGGTTGTGACTTCAGCAGCTGCCATTTAAGAAACAGACAACTTGTAACAGCCACAAGATATACTTGAGCCTTTGCAAGTGCCGGTCAGGAGGGTTGAAATTACAAGGTTAAAGTTGAAAGAGCGAGGAGGTTGAGAAATTGAGTGGGAATAAAAAGAACATACTAATGATTCACTGCTTCAGACAAACGTTTAAATAGCCTAGATTGAGATTGTAATCCAAAAAAAGGACTGATTACGGACTTTGAACTGTATTTTTAGATAAGATTGCGAATCCTTCCTGGTACCGAACAGGAAATGTTATACAACTTCTATCCTCTCATGGCTGGATATCAACAGCTGCCATCACTTAATATCAATCTCCTACGGTTTCCAAATTTCACCAACCAGCTGCTTAGAAGATTTATACCAACACACATATTTGTAAAGGTAAGGTATAATAATGACATCTGTGCTGTTTAGAGCTATTTCAGTACATGTGTCTTGCTTAAAGACAGTTGAGTATTAGGCTAGACTTTTCAAGCTGGCATAGCATCTACCCAGAAATTGCAAAATGCAAGAAGCAAATCTATAATTTGGAGTATAGTCAATTAGAAGGCTCTTGTTGACTGCATTTTGCAATAATTTAATTGGGATTCTGAGGAAATACTTCCTGTTAAGACTAGCTTACATCATTTTATGAGAGAACCAGAGTATCTATTCAGTCTGTAAAATGTGCTAAAGCTTCTGCCTGTAGTCTGTGATCCAAATTAAAATTAGGCAAACAATAGCTGCTATTTCATATTATATTTCAAATATACAAATATAATTTGTAAGATGCTTAGTTGAAATAGTTTCAAGATAGAGTAAATATCTCTTTGGGTTATGAATTACCATGATGCTAAATCAAACCTGGAAATAACTGGAATTGAAAAGAGTCTAATATGAACACAAAGCACCAATGGCTTCTTTGGCATTTGTTAAAAGTATTCATATGATAGTGGAATTATTAGGCACTATGAAGTTGATTAATGAGTCTTTTCTCCCAAGCCCTTTTTTTCATAGCAAGAATTGGTCTACGTTAATTGAAATATTCATACTCATTATGTTACTGTTACGCTAGTGGCTAGGAAGAGACATGTCCAGGCAGTGTTAGTGAAATAGTTGAAAAAATGTGATGTGCCTTTTGTGAACTACATTTTTTAAAAAACAACCTAATCCCCTCCCCTGTCATAGCTCTTCATTCTACTTGATTTGCATTACATCCAAAAAGGATGGGTGTTTCCCATACATTCTGACAATCAATATACTATTGAGATGAACCACCTACACTTTTTGCCAGCTAGAGACATAAGCCTGCTGCCTTTGGGAAAGAAGCTTAGTCTAAGCATGTGTAGCATCTTGAGCTGTACTTCCTTCTTGCCCATACTCTCATACATGGCAATATTAGTTTCTCTTCCTAAAAGAGGGTGGGGGGCTTCCTTAAGGGATACATTTCATTCCCTTTCTGCTCTAAAGGGAAAAAAAGTTGAATAAACTGAGTCCCGGATTGTGTTAGACTTAATAATCCCTCAGCACTGAAATAATGTTAAAGATGCTTGCCATTATAAGTATTGTAGTTGCTCAGATGTAATAAAATTGTGGTCTTAAATGCTAAAGAATTGTCATTTTGCAAGTTATACTTTTGTGCATTGTATCTATAGAGACTATTGGAGCTAGTGACATCAGTTCAAAATTCATTCTAAGCTATTGCTACTAATGTTTTTGAAAACAAGGTGGAATTTTACAAATCTGGAAGAATGATAGGAGTCATCTTGCTCATGCTGTAAAGTTTCTAATTAAGTGGCATGTATTTATCTTCTTTAAGAGTAACAAAATGCAGTATTGTTAGTCCCACAGAATGAGAGACATTAGATAAACATTTTTTTAATAGTGGAGCAGCTTGCTGATGGAAATCCGAAAAAAGAGAAGGATGCTCAAAGTACAGTTGGCATCTAATTATTGCCGCCTTCTGCCTGTGACTCTGCTGTAACTAACACATGTCCAAACTCCTTTTTGTTTGGATTAGAAGTGATCCAAGAAAATATGAAAAATCACTCTTACATTATTTCTACCAGTGAATGAATGTAATGCTCTTCACCATTATAGCCTGAACTTCATTGCTTCCTTGTAGCCAACGCCTAACAGTGTTTGTTTTAACAATCCTTCAGCGCTCACTAATCTCAATGGGACGTGCCTCCAATTAAATATTTTTAGGACTAGAACCCTAGGCAACTTTCTCTACAGTAAATATGCAGAGTTTCTAAGCAGCAGTTGCACGTGAAGAGGCCTGGGGGTACCAGGTTTGTTAGGATGAGGATGGGGCAAGGAGGCGGTGAGGTCAGCGAAGCTCTGGTTTGGTGGTGAAGAATGCCACCACTGCAGGTCCAGAGCTCCTGAACCTCGCCACTGGCTTGTTCCAACCCCACCCCAATGAATCCCAACGTAGCTGCTAGGAGGAGGATGCTACTCTAGCTGCAGCTGCTTCTAAGTAATATTAGTCTGTGCCATGAATTGCAGTACAGTGGATTTACAGTTTGGGGCTGAGTGAATTCTAAAAGGCAAGAAACCAATATTGGTATGTAGATTTGTACTGTACTGCTGTATACTTGTAGATTAAACTTAAATATTAAATCTGTTCTCTCTTCCTTCTAAAGCCACAGGGCCGTCAACCAGATGATGCTTCTATCGCTGCTGCGTAACTGTGGATTCATGCACTTAAGGGGGAGAGTTTTGCACATACTTTATAGAACTCTGCTTTTTCCAAACTAATTTTGCTCAGTCTACAAATGAAAAACTTAGGAGCCAAAACAACTGCTTAAAGTCTTAATTGAGTCTCTTTATGGACTTGATTCGAACAAATAATATATGGGGGAAAGTCAGTGTTCTAACTATGCGTGTGCGGGTTTTTCTAAGTGTGCGGGTTTTTTCTTGGACTTCACTGAAACGGAAGTGCTATTTATTATGTATATGGAATATTTTGGCAATATGAATGACGTTAACTTGGCTAAAAAGAAGAAGAAAATTTATTCTGCCTTCAGTAGCCAGTCTTTGAGGTGCAACGCCTGTGGTGTTTGCTACAATAACTGATTCCACCACTGGCCCTCAATTTCTAAGTCTCACTTGCTTTTAGAACCTCCTTTTTGTGCCCTTCTATGTTTCGAGTAAAGAACAGGATTCACTTCATATGCTTATTGTCTTCTTAGGCACTAGCTACTTGATGCATGATTGATAATTTGAAGCATTCCATGAATAAGTGTCATTTTGTGCTTGCATCTGGTGATAATTGAGAGTTGCTGGCTATTAGTAGTGCTGTGCAAACCACTGGGAAGCTGTTTTGGGGGCCTTTCTCATGAGGAGGCAATGATAGCAGTATTGAGAAGCTGATAGTTCCTAATGGCAACTTTGCCACTGAACAACCCTTGGCTTTTTCAAGCAGCTCTTCAGCATCCTTTGACAGTCATTTAGTATAGGAGAAGAGAAACCCTAAATACCACAATACTACAAAATGATATGGCTGGATTTTGTTATCAAGTAGCCAAATGCATCTTAAATGCTTGGCCACCCTTGCAAAACTATCCTATTGCTATGGTAGGCCTTTTGGGAGAAGCTGAAACATTTGGCTCATGTGTGAAGCCATATGCTTAATTTTAGCAGTTCACAGCCAGGTCTGCTACCATGGACTGGCTTAAAAATGCTTTCTACTGTAAACTCTAGTTGCTAACTGGAAGCCATTTTGTGGAAAAAGGCCATTACACTGCAGCAATATCATCCAGTCTTCAGACTTTTATCCAGTCAATCTCTATCAGGGTTAACTCTCCATGCAGAATGTCAATTAGTTAACAGAAATTCATCCTATCAATGTTCATGTGAGCCGGTCACAGTAAATCATGTAAATAAAAGTGTTTCGTGATTTTTTTCATTGTTCAATAAATTAATTTAAGCTTTGGCTTTTGGATCTCATAGTGTGTCTCCTTTTGGATCTAAAGGAAGATCAGAGCCCAGGGTACAATGTGAGCTAACAATGTGAGCTGGGAAATTTCCTTGTTCAAATATCTCCTCAGCCATGAACTTGCTAGGCCTTAAGCAAGTTGCCTTTTTCTCAGCTTCACTCCCTTCATCTGCAATATGAGGATAACAACTGGCTTAATTTCCAGGTCTGTTGACAATTGCTGGCATAACATAGGCAATGCACTTCGGAATGCTTGAAGTGCAATCTAAGCACCAAGGAGTGCTATCCTGAATTTTTACAGCAATTTATGAGATGAATAGTGTCTTTATAGTATGATACAGGTTTAGGAGATAATATTTTTAAATGGCATAAATGTCATCCGAAGCAGGTTTACACCTGTAACCTGAAGGAGGTTTCCAAAGTAGCATTTGGCATTATCGTAGCTGGCTTTGTACTAATAAAAGGGTCACCCATGTGGTAGTATTGATGACCAACCCAATGTCAAAAAGTATACTTCCTCACCTTCAAACACCTAGTGGAGGTGGATATGTCTTCATCTTCCTCCTAAAGGAATCTAACAGCATGGCAAGATCTGCCTCAGTGCTACGATTGTGGCCAGCTGACTGGGTAAGCAGCTATCTGGAAATGAACCAAATGTCTTTTTAAAAAATAAATAAATAATGACACAACTATACTGAGGGACAAGGGAGAAGAGAAAATATGTGACTAACTTCCTCTAGCCTCATGAATGCAGTGAACCTCATTTTGATGAAAAAATGAATAAATCAAGTTGCTTTAAACCAGAAAATAACAAATTGTAGAAATAAAATAATAATTGTAACAAAGCAGTGTTGATCCTGAAGAAGTATGTTGTGCAACTGAGATGGGATATACAAGCTTTAGAAGTAAACTGACCAGTTATTGCTGCAAGATCAGTCTAGCTTGATCTTAAAGCTGCTCTTGAAATCTTATGCTTACTAACCATTGCATAAGTTGAGCTGCAACATCCCAGACATAACAATGCTGAGTTGAGGCTGAATTTTATTTGCTTTTTTTTTTTGCTGCTTTGAAATTTTAAATTTAAGACTTTCACAAGCACATTTATTTTCTTCAAAATTCTGATGTTTGGTTAAAATACAAGCTGATTATTTGTGGTCTATCACTGGGTGAGCATCTTTAAGCCATTCCTAAGAGGGGCAGCCTTTCTAGTCCACCAATCCAACATTGATTTTCTTCACATAGTATTAGCAGCATTATAAATGCCATCTCTTGAGCCCTTAAAAAGCTGGCTTGCCTTTCATAAGGTCTAAAGGAAGGAAAAAATCTGCCCACAGACGCTGTATAAAGTGCACTCTGGTGGACTTTACAACCAATGTGAGTAAAAATAGACCATAAGGGTAGAAGATGCATTAAGTCCTCCTGATTTTTCATTTGCATTAACAGTATAAGATCCCCTTTTTGCCACCAACATGAAGCCTGTACGTGACCCTGTCAAAGAGTCATGGAACTTGACAAGAAAAAAATGGTTATCTACTTGTTCAAGAACCCCCAGTCTCTTCTATTGTTTGAAGGCTTTCAGTATGTTTGATTGCATAAACAACAAAGGAAATACCTCGGCATGTTTTCTGGCTATGGAAAATAAATACCTGAGCATATTTTCTGGCTTTATACTTGAACTACAACCAGGAGACGGGAACAAGGTGTGTGCTTGGTAGCCCACAAGCAGAGAAATAACATACCTAACGAATACCAGAGAATGTTGATAATGATCTTTCTGAATGCTTTGAAAACAGTCAATTATCTGTGAAATAAGTTTCCCCAGTTGGGATGCTTGGAAGCAGCATTTTCCTGACCACAAATCCTTTTTTTAAAAAGCATATTTAAAATCTCTCTAAAATGGCTGCCTTTCAAAGAAAGGAATATAAGTAAATTCATCTTACGTTTAATGCATGCACTCTTAAGTGATTACTGAACAGCACTGGCTGAGACCGAAGGGAAACTTAGTCCAAAACAGCTGGAGGATGCCAGGTTGCTCATCCTAGATTACTGCTGTCTCAATTTTCTCCAGCTCCTCTCCAATCCTTACAATCTGAATTCTACCTTTTGTACTCCAGTTAACTTGTACTCTTCAAAAGAACTCTCTCCCCATTTCAGATCTTTTGTCCTCATCTATTACCTCACTCATGCCGCTGAGTATATCTGCTGTTTGCTTATGTGTGTTAGGTTTCTCCCTCTCTGTCCTCTGTTAGTTTTCCCCCTACTTGCCTAATCCCTCATTCAAAATTTCCACAGGAAATTTGCTGGTGTCTCTCAGGAATTTGTATTTGGTCATCTGTTACTCCATTTATGTACCCGAGTGACTTCATCAAATCTTGTGGCTTTCAGTGAGATCATCCATCTCTACTTCTTTATTCCACAACTGCATCCAACCCCACCAACTTTCTGTCTGATATTTCAGCTTAGATGTTTCATTCATCGCCATTACAAACTTGGTTTGTACCTTGGGCAACTCTCCTTCTGGGCCTTTTTTCCTTCTTTGCCACCATCCACCCTGTTGACTAGGCATGTAACCATGGCTTTATCTTGGATCTCCTTTGCTTTCCTTATTTAGAGCATCACCAGGTCATGTTGCTTCTCTCCAGTGAACTCATCTTTACCTTCAAAGCATTCTTATCCCTTCACCATCTCCCATCTGTGACCTTTGTTCCTTCAGCTTCACCACCCTCGGCTATCTACAGGTCTCCTGTTTCATTAAACTGCCCTTCTTTCTACCCATATGCAGTAATGGATGGCACGCTGGAGTGGCCTGGCCACCTACCAGCTGAGGGTCTGCTATTTACTGGGAAGGAGGAGGGAAGGGGAGCCTATCTAGTGCTCCTGCCAGTGCATTTGCACCACACCAACCTCACTGCTGCCTCACCCTCTCTCCCTCCCATTGAGTGGCACTGATTCCACTGTCAGGTCATGGGAGTGTTGCTGCACCACCATGCCACCCTTTACTGCCCCATCTCTGGAACACCATTTCAGAGCACATTGCATTGCATTAATTCTGTCCTCCTTCTAAAGCCACCTTTTTAGTTAAACCTTTGGCACAACCCCTTAATCTTCAACCCTTATTGAAGCTAAGTTTATGTGGAACCAAACTGAACACACATTCTTGCCCTGCTTTATCCTTCCGTCCATTTCCCTTCCCTGTGTTGGAATTTTTTTATTGGTCTCTCCTCCAAGAAGTTTACAATCTCTTTTGTTACTTGTGTTTCTTGTTTCTTAATGAACAATTCATGCAAAAACTCAAAGCAGGTTTGGGAAATAAAGAACTGGGGTGTTCTTCAGTATTTAAAAGGCCAGGATCACAGGCCCATGACATAAATGTGTCTGGGCAAATTAAAATGTTGGATGGCTATGGTCTCATTGGCACTGCACAGCAGGGTGTGCTAGGTCACCCTGTAAGCAAGGGGGGGAGAGTTTTTTTTATAGTTATTTTGCAAAAGGAAGAGAAAGATCTGACATGAAATGCTTGTCCCTTAACAACATTCCTGATACATTAAAAAAAAAGCAACAGCAACTGGGGGGGGGGGGGATCTGGAATCTTTACTAGAAGAATTTCCAAACATCTAGTGGGGGGATTAAAGACTTTTCATGCTGGTAGTCACTAAGGAATTATGGCCTTCAGAAACCTTAAGCATGAACAATCTTGTGGCAAATAGTTTAAAATCCATACATAGACCTAAAATAATAGCTATTGAAGAAGAGAATGAAAAAATACATTGTGCTGATGGCATATCTTTTTAATATAGGTTAGTGGTTTCCTTTCCATTTTAAGTCAAGGTTATAGCACTTTTCTTTATTGATTTTGTCATTGTGATGGCAGAGTGTTGTAGGGTGTGTCCAGACCCGTAGGCTATTGTACAACGGAGCCGTCTGTCTTCTCTTACTAAAAGGTTATTATATAAACACAAGTGAAGACCCGCCAAAAAGAAAACAACCACCACCACCCGCTGGTAGTGTATTTCGGTTTTACTTGTTTCTACATTCCATCCCTTTGTAAACTATGTGTTAAGCGCAACATTTTTTTAATTTGTAACTTTGCACATTACATCTTAAATGTTTACTCTGTGCAAAAAAAAAAAGGATTTATATAAATCCTTTTTATTTCTGTTAGATGTACATATGCCCCACCACAAATCACTGGTACATTTTGTCATTGCAATATTAAAAACTGTTTTGCTCTTTCTATTTTCATTTGTTTCTAATGATTCAATATAACATAAGTAGCAAGCCATTAAAAGGATCAAAATCTACAGCAGTGGTTCCTAATTAGCTAAGCACTGCAGGCACCCTGTTTTTCAAAAGCCAAGTGGACCCCCTACTTTTGAAATTTGTTATAAGTCTATAGTAGTTTTTGTTACGTGAATGGTGCCATGGGTGCATTATGCAGATACCCCGAGTTCCATGGACCAACAATTGGGAACCACTGATCTAGAGTATAAGGTTTTTCTCAGTGCTGTGTCTCTATGGCTTGCTCAGCAATTGGACATAATTGCTGAGTTACAGGGGAGAGAGAAAGCACTAGGACCAGTTACACTTCAATCAATGGGCCAAAAGAGCCCCTATACCTTCTTTGCCACCAGCAAAGGTATGTCCCCACTTGTGCAAGCCCAAAATTATCAGTGTCAGCTGATATTTACAGCAAAGTAAAAGCTGGCGGTTATTTCCCACTTCAGAATGAATCGAAACCAAGTAACCCCGGAAGCTTCATACACTTCCATGTCTTGGAAAAATAACTCGGCCCTCAAAATCAAAAAACATTCTTTGATTTATTTATTTTTTAAAGGGGAGTAGCTGCAGTGCTGAACAAGTTTATTTAGATGTGACCCAATAAGGATGAGGTGGGGAACTGCATCTGGGTGGTGGGCTGCATCTCACTCACAGGCCATGTTTGACAGGTTAGCCAGGCCATCCACCTATTATTCACCTGTCATAATTACGCCAGGTGACCCATTTTTCGTACCTCTGAGCATGGGAGCCCCGGCAATCAGCTTTGCACTGGGGCTTGCAAAGCACCATGCACTGTGCTTTGCAAGCCCCGATGATCAGCTGGTTATTAGCACTTGCAAGCCACTGAACAGACATTCCCCACTGCTGCAATAGGGGTTTACTACAGCACCAGGTGATTCCGGTCAGGTTACGGATCTGGCAAGCAAACTCTATAAATAGATGGCTAGCAGTTGCTTATTATCCATCTTACTCTTTCATTCAGCTGGCAAAAGATTTGGATCCTGATGTTTATTTTCATACCAGTACCCAAATTCTGAAAGTGCTGGCAACCCTTATGGACTACAGAGGCGCAAAACACTTTATTTAAGCTTACACCTACCTCAGTAAGTGTTTACATTTGCATTTTTAAAATGAAGAAAACAATGAGAAGGAAATAGACTACTGCTGCAGTTGTCTTTTTGTTTGAGTGTAAAAAAAAAGAGTAATTATATATGTGTGTGGGGAAAGGAGGTATTTTGGCTGCCGTTATAATCCTAATTCTTGGGAGCCACCCAATCTATAGGAAAATCACACTGGAATAGCTTCAGTCAGTGCTGAGTTGTGATGTCAGCTAATTATCCTTGTAACAGTACAAATGAGGAATCTAATCCTCAGTAATAATATAATTTTGTGTGTCTGTGTGGAATCATTTTGTTAATTTTAGCTGTGTCTTATTGATACACCATTTTGAGACTTGCAATTAAGTGGTTTGTTAACCTAAAGAAATACATGTACATAAAAATTAATATTGTGGTGGCATGACGTCAGGGATATGTTTCATTTAGCAGGAAACTTTATTTTTCCTTTATGTCTCCCACTTACTTTGCACGGTGGTAGCAGTTAAAAGAATAAATTAAAGACAGTTGGGTATTGTTTGGGCTTGGCCTACTATCTGTTTAGAAGCTGCAGGAAAAACAAAACAACCCAGAAGTGCTACTTGTTCCGGCTAATTCATGGGCAGTTATTTTCAGTGTATGGCACAATATATTGTCAACTAAAAAAGATTTATACGTACTGCCTTGATCAGGTTCTGTTCTAAGAGTATGCCTCGCTGCCCACGTGCGCGTGAAATACTATCCCCAGCCAGAAAACCTTTAGACAAATTACCTACAATTATCTCTTCATTTGCCTTGTTCTCAACATTTTCCTTCCCACATACATGCTTAAATTAATTTAGACTAGTTTCAACAAGTAAGAGTAGTCATCAAGGTTATTTTGTTTATCTGTTGCTAGATCCAGTCGAATACAGGGAATGGCACAAAGCAGAGAAGGAAGAAGTGATATATGATTGCAGCTTTCATGGCGGTGTTATTAATGTGGAACATGGCCACAATCCAGAGAATTCTGTGATACCCTGAAATTATAGCTGCAGTTAATACCTGCAGCTGGAAGAGATTACAAGACAACATGGACTCCCTAACAAGTCCATTCTAGGGAAGCACTGAAGAAAGGACACTAGAGTATAATTTACAATATACTTTTTAAAGTTTTTGTTAAAACAGTTATCATGGTGCCTAAGGCCTCTATCAACCATAGCCTGGTGCTATCAAGGGCATTAATGTTAACTGTAACTTTACTTTTGGTAGTACAGTTATTACTTTCCTTTCGAGTTTTGTCTCCTACATTCCTATTTAACCACAAATGAGTCAGTCAGTATTTAGAATTTTGTTTTACAGATAGTAGTTTTCCCTGAAGTCCACTGGGAAGAATGGACTCTTATGCACATCAGATCTGTAACAGATAATAGAAAGTAAAACACAACCTTATAACAGAAACAAAATGCTTTCACCATGCCATTATTTTGCATTTTTAAAAATAAATCTAGGATGAAGTGTTGTGCACTGGGCACAGTATTGGGATACTGTTCCTTTTTAACCCCTTTTCTCTGCTTTGGTTTGGTGAACACTATTTGGGTGTTTAGATTTACTGGGCTTTTTGTATTTTAAACATTTTAAGCTGCTATGTGTTTTAAAAACCCACCCAACCCTTAAAGTTTGTACCTTTCAGAACCTAAAGTTTGAGATAGGTAACATGTTTCTAAAGTGATAAAAATTTAAATTTCATGAATCAGCAAAATTAAAACACTTCATCTTATTTAGATAGCAACAATTAAATTCAATATATACTGGCTCTCCAATGTAATCAATGATGCTTGAAGATAATACTGCATTGCTTAAATTATGCCCATGGTGAGATATATAATAATTAAAATAATCCCTCAGTATTTAAATAGCTGTCAATTCAGAATTTTTTAAATACTATCTCTCGTCACAAGATGACCAGTAATAATAGTTGAGGAGCTGTTGCCAAGTTTGCTATTCAGGTAGTAAGAAAAGAATGTTTTTTAAAAAAATGTGTGTGATATATATGTGTGTGTGTATGCATATTACATATCTTAGTGCACCAATTATACAGTTGTCATCGTTTGTCTTACACTCTTTGTAAGAGAATGTTATGTAAGAATTAAAAACAGAAAAGGTACACAACCATCATCTTGTAGGGTATCTTGCTTATTTCAAGTGACATGTAAATTGCGAGTAGGTTCTATAGGTTTGATTACATCCTTTGAAGTTTTAAAGGAATTTACAATGGCCCAGGTGACTTGTTGAACTTGGGTGCGACCGGGAGGAGGGAGAGAACGCTTCCACTCTCTCGCTCTCTGGCAGTGGATCAGGGCTGCCAATTCCTCACAGCGCCCGCGCGCGCGCTTTTCAAAAGCTGCATGACAGGACTGAACAGTCCCCAAGTTCCAGGCGGTAAATTAAGTTCCCTTTCCCAACCTTCCAGTAGCTAAAATACACAGCGGGGCCCTGTGGGTGGCAACCCTGAACTGGAGGCGGGCGAAAGTAGTTTAATAATTTCCTCGAGTGTTGTATGATGCTGTGTGCCGCCCTTAAAACTTTTCTTTTGCTTTGAAAAGAGCGGCTTTATAACCTGAAGCAAACGCGGCAAAGGAGCCGGTCTGCGAGGGAGCCCGCGGCGCAGGGAGAGGGCGGCGCCGCTGAGGGTCGCCCGGGAGGCGGGCCAGGCGTCCACGTGCAGCGAGCGGGGAGAAGGCGGGGAGACGCGGAACCTGCCGCTGGGCCGGCGGGGGCGGTCCGTCCTGGCGAAGCTGGGAACCGCGCCAGGCTGCCAGCGCCGCGCGCAGTGCCGTGCCGTGCCCGGCGCTCCTGGCCAGGCAGCGGCTGCTTCCACTGCTGCTTTGGCGCTCCGACGCCGCGATGCCTCGCCGGATGGAGAAGTTCTTGCAAATCGCCCCGCACTCCTTGGCCATCGTCCTGAGCCCCTGCGGCGGGGAAGAGGCTGCCTCGCGGCCGGCCAGGCACCGAGAGGAGCTGCAGGAGGACGGCGGCGGAGAGGCGGAGGACGACGACGACGGGGAAGGTGAGGGCAAGCGGCGGCGGCGGCGGCTGCAGCAGCAGCAGCAGCAAGGGGAAGGAGCGCCTCCGCCGCCGGGCAGCGACTCTCTGGGTCGCCACCACATCGGCTACGAGATCTTCGCCGACTTCAAGCAGGAGAACATGCAGC
Organism: Podarcis liolepis; assembly: GCF_965112155.1. Taxonomy (NCBI): domain Eukaryota; kingdom Metazoa; phylum Chordata; class Lepidosauria; order Squamata; family Lacertidae; genus Podarcis; species Podarcis liolepis. The sequence goes on from NC_139564.1 coordinate 50,651,332, forward strand.
ATTTCTGGAACAAGAAGGTGACGGCGGCGGTGGCCGAGACTTTCTTCCTGGGCTGGATCGACGAGCAGGTGCTGCTGATCCAGGGCAAGGAGGAGCACCTGGAGGCGCTGCGCGAGGGCTGGATGCGCAGGTCCCTCAAGCCCCCCGCGGGCTTCCGAATCAAGTGCCTGGGTAAGCGCACGCCCGGGGCGCGGGGCCGAGCGCGCGGGGCAAGCCGAGGCAGGACGAGGGAGGCAGCCGCGTCCCCCAGTGGACGGGAGCAGGAGGTGCGGGGTGCGCCTGCGCGGGGCCGACGGATGTCAACACCCCCCCCCCCAGCTCCGCCTGGCAACTTGGAAAGGCTCTGAGGGAGCCCAGGTTACGTTTTTTGTTCCCTCTGCCCCAAAGGGAGGAAGGCCACCTGGGCATCTTCCTGGGAAAGCGCGCACTTTCCTGCTCCCCACTCAGTCCTTTACCCCTTCAGCGACCTCCTAATGATTTCTGCCCAACTGAACTCTTGTCAAATGCGTTTTCCTCCTGGTAGAGGAGGGGAGGGTGTGTGTAAGTATAGTATACTGTATTTTTTGCTCTATAAGACTCACTTTTTCCCTCCTAAAAAGTAAGGGGAAATGTGTGTGCATCTTATGGAGCGAATGCAGGCTGCGCAGCTATCCCAGAAGCCAGAACAGCAAGAGGGATTGCTGCTTTCACTGCGCAGCGATCCCTCTTGCTGTTCTGGCTTCTGAGATTCAGAATATTTTTTTTCTTGTTTTCCTCCTCCAAAAACAGTCATGTGGTCTGGTGCGTCTTATAGAGCGAAAAATACGGTGATACACGATGCAACCATCGTGTGATTTGAAGAAGAAGAAAAGCGGTGATTGATTCCTGAAAAGTGGTGGGGGTTTTCATTGCGCCCATCCAGAAGCGGCCTATTATCTTGGGGGGGGGGGGAATATTGCCTCCTTTTCACCCCCTCTGGTGTGTCAGGAATTGAATACAGGTTTGACAGGTAAACTGCTAAGAAAAGTTCCATTTCCTTAGCATTTTACCTGTCAGTACTGTCTCTTGTTTTTTCTGTCTTTTTGATAGGCAGTTCATGTAGATTAACTAGTGAGTGTTGTAGGAAAAGTGAGAAAAATATCTCCACCCTCCTACCCCAGCTCAATTGGTCACTGTCTCTCCTTTCTCCAATTTTTTAACCTCCCCATCACATATGGTGCTCAAAATAAGCTAAGTGCACATGCCTAACATAATCGCAAACTCTCCCATCGGTTGTTTAACTTAGCTTAGGAACCGTGCCCAACTAACTGTTTTGAAGCAAATTCCCTTAAAAATAGCTCCAAAACTTCATTGGCCAAAAGTTCAACAACTAAAAAAAGCCCAACAACTTTGCCAAGGAAAGCTCATCAACTTGTGTCTGAATCTGTATCTGGGGCCTTGTGCATGAAAATCAGATGCTTTACCACTCAGCTGTGGCTCAGTAGCTGATCCGCTGAAGTCTCCAGGTTTGATTTTTACACTGCCTTATACAGTATTCGTTTATCCTTTGGTACATCAGACATAGGTAGATATGTATATGAGGAAATACTAGGAATTTGAAGATGAAATGTAATGGCTTCTTATAGTAGGCCGACCTTGGAAAAGTTTTTGCTTTTGTTGGATTTCCTCCAGGATTTTGTAGTGTCTGTCCAAAAGTCTCCTGTACCTGGGATGTTTCTCAAGACTTATTTGTTGTTGTTTTAGTGTGGACTTGCCTCAGAGTCTGTGTCCTGTATCTTAGACATTTGGGAATTTTATTTATGGGACAGTAATGGTCACTCCCTGCAGTAATTCATGTTTACAATGGCAGGTGCATTTGTGTGAGCTCTGTGAATCATGTTTTTGTAGATCATGCCAGAAAATGGTACCTCTTCACAGCACTGGCAGAAAGAAGCAATACTATTTAATTTGTGTTGTGGTGTCTTGTTCACATAAACATTCCTGCTTTTGTTTCTGTGGATGAACTGAAATAAGCTGCAGATTCTAATCAACATGATTTAAAGGTGCAGAGTCCCATTGAATTCGCTGAAACTTATTTCAATGTAGACTTGAATAGGATTGAACTGTGAGTGGAGCAAAAGGCTAAAATTCTGGTTTGTGGCACTAAATTATACAGTAATTGACATGGGAATAACTTTCTGGATTCTGTTTTTAACTGCTTACAACATTGATCCAAGTTCCTTATGCCTGTATTGTTAACAGCATGTTGTATTTTGTATTTCCATAATCACCGAGAGCATTACGTTAAATTAGTTATGGTGGGCTGGTCACAGTCTTTCCTTTTGAGATGTGGGGGTCAACAGTTCAAGTAATATTTTAGATATTCCCCCAGCTCTTCTAATTTTAATTTGGATTTATTGGAAGGGTTACCCTAAAGGGCAGTCAGTTGTCAGTTGTTTAGTTTGTTGTCTTTGGGTTTCTTTCACCACCTTGAATGCATCATATTGTTTTTGTGCCTTGGGCAGCAAACTATATTGGGGTGAACCCAGATTGTCCTGCATTTCACTCTTTTCTTTTGAAAAGTTTTTATACTTACTTTTCTGCAAGCTTCACAGTGAGATGAATGTCAAATGTTACACCTTTTAAAAGTTTGCCACAATATTCTATCTTGATATTTAAAAGAGATAGTGGGTGCTATTTATTTGCTTGTCACATTTGCATTTAACTGCCTTACTAGAAACAAGCAGAGCTCACCTTCCTCATTTTCTGCTCCACAGTAAGTAAAGTGTGTACCTAGCTGGGGACTTTATAGAGGAGGAACAATGAGAAGTGTGGGTCTTGGTTGTAGCCTTCCACCCATTTCATTGATACTGCATTTCAAGATTAGATGCAGTGTTGTATTTATATCAAATGCTCCACCTTCCTGTGCTATTGTTTTTAAAAAGAACAAACATTGCTACACCTGCATATGCTTTCCTTGCTCTTTACAAATATCAGTTTTCTGGTTGCCCCTGCTATCCTGGCATCTGGGCCTGTGGATTCCCAAGCATTTATACAAAATGGAGCTTGTTCACACCATGGCTTTCTACACCCCCCCCTCTGCCTTATACTATGTCATCTACCCCGGAATTTTCTCTTGTTGGCAGTGGCTCTTGGAGGTCTCAGAGCGGTTCTTCCCTTCACCTGCTGTGTGATCCTTTTAACTGGAGTAGCCCAGGATTGAACTTGGGGCCTTCTGTGTATTTATCACGTGCTCTGCCACTGAGGTATTGCCATTATTAGATGCAAAATGCCACATTTATAATAGGGTGTACTTGATACCTTGAATTTGTATGTACTGCAAATAAGGATATGAAGGCTAAAGTGTTGGAACTCTAAACACTGTAAGGAATGGTTTACACAGTAATTGTTGAGTCAATCATGTTTCTGTGAGTGAAAGATATGAGTAATTGTGCAGTGCCCGAAGGCGAAATCTTTCTGCAGCTGTGAACTATCTTTGCTTTTAATCTTAGAATTAGTGTATCTTTTCATATTTGTAAACCATGTGTAAAAGAGAGAGAGAGAGAGAGCTTTGCTTACTTGGATATATAGCAGAAACATAGTATATTTGTTTCATTGTGACCTACTACACTGGGGCTCTTATTGTAAATCTAGTTGGAGAACATTAAGGTGTCCATGAACTGAACCTGGTCAATTAGTTGCTGCTGACAGCCCATCAGTGACCGAAAGTTTAGTGCAGGGCAAATAAGGCTGACAGGGCTTTTGAAACTCACGGAATGTGACATTATTGCTCTTCTCAGCCCTGTGTAACCCCTCTTAATATGAGTGGTAATGGGATTCTGTGATGTACTTTTTCTAGTTGCTTCTTATGCTATACTCAAAATAGTCTCTTAAGAGTTTATTTAGTACCAAAGTTGCTCAAGTGTTAGAAAATTGGAGGGTGTGTCTATACTTCAATGCTGGCTGGAGATAAAGCTTTGCATGGAATTTTGCACAGAAGTCAGCATTCAAAGGACGAGACTTAATGAGAATGGCATTTTTAAAAATGTTCTCCATCAGAGGAAACTAGTAAAGAGTTATAGATGATCACTACTCTAATCTGTGGTTGATAACTTCGCCTCTCAACCATCACGTGTGATATACTTATCTGGAGCTCTTAGGCAGGAGAATTTCAAGTTAATTCTACAGCAAACAACAAGAAGGCACTTCTTTCCCCAACTTTTATTCTTTTTTATTGACAAACTTGTCAGCTATGGATTTTCTCTGTGTCCGTCTGCAGCCAGTTGTTGCTGTTTGCTTTATTGTACAATGCTAATACTGCTTTAGTTGGTGGGCTTCAAATTTGCCCTATCCAACAGTTGCAGCTCTTGTTACAATCTTCACTTGCTGAATTAATGCTAAGCAAAGAGATTTGTTTGAAAAATGTCAGCATTATACAGCCAGGAAGGGCTTGACATTTGGCTGGAACAGGTCCACAGATTTTATAAGTGATTGGTATAGTTCAGAAGCCAGCTTCCTTAGTTGGAAGGTGACTTCACCAGTATGTACAATAATTAAACAAAATATATCAGCAACAGTCTAGCAAGGGGAATTCAACAGGAATATTGTTCCTTTGTTTAGATGCTGCCATGCATAACAGTAGAGGGGCTATATGCTGTTCTCTTGAGTTGAAGCTGAGTGTGCACATTCTTCCTTTCCCCGCACCTCCCTCTCTCTTTTTCTTTTTCTTGAAATGAAATTAAGCCCCTGCTAATTTTTGCTCCCAGGAGTGGTGCTTTGTTGTAATTTTCTGGTCATTAGTAGATAACTGTAGAAACGTACAGCAGATATAGCACATGAAATGCTGTTAATTTGTTGATGGGTAACAAAGTACAGTAGGTATTGTCATATTCAAAATATCCCTTTTTTACCATGAAAACTTCCTTTCACTGAAAAGTTGTTTTGGTTTCACAGTAATAGTTACTCATCTGTAGTAATACCTCCCCTAGAGGAGTAAGGTTTATTCATATGTAACAATTCTGTGTCTTTTAGAACAGTTCTGGAAGTTACCTTCATATCGTCCATAGAGTTGATGCTCATTTGTTAAAGCATTTTCAGACATAATTTATTGAGGTATAGCTTCTATTGAGATGGGATGCTTCCCAGCATTAGCACAGAAATATTTGGCTGCAGCGGAAGTGGTGATTTTCTCCCCAGCTTATTATTGAGATAATAAGTACAGTGTGAAGTGTACATGTCTCATCATAGACACTGGCTAGATCGTTTTGTCAAGATACCAGTGGCAAGCAACACTATTTCCTCCTGTGTCTATATCAATTTGGTGAGTGCTTTAAAAATATTGTGGTGGTTTACACCATTCAAAAAAAATATTTTAGAATGTGTTTCAGCCCAATTTTCTGGAGGCTGGATTCCAGTGCTGGGCAGGGGACAAAGTGGGCAGGGCAAAACAAAACAATAGTCCCAAGAAAAAGAAAAACTGCACGTTCTTCTATCCACCACAATGTTGTCACAAACATAAGTTCACCTGGCACATAGCACTCATCGTCTACCTTCCAGGACCAGACAGCTGGTGCCTCCTGCAACAAAGCCAGGCTCCAGGCCTGATGACATGCAGCCTAATCCCAGAAATATTTACTCAGAAGTAAGTCCCATTTAGTTAGACATTCCCAGTTAAGCATGCATAGGATTGCACCTTAATAATGGTTTATAAAGAAAAAAGTGTTTTTATAATGACTCTGGTGTGGCTGGAATGAAGCACCCAAGGGCGTCTGCCCAATTGCAAGAATGTTTTACATCTTTTTACTAACTTTAGCTCTCTTCTCCCCAACTCCCGAGTTAAACTGGGACAGTCAATGGCTGGGCAGGAAAAAACTTGTGATCTCCATATTGCCTGTTTGTGATATTATTTAAGAAGTGTAAAAATAAGCTGTCTGCCCCAAAACTTTTGCAGGCACAAACAGTATTAAAAATGGGATTGTGTATAACTGCCCTGACACCATTGTGAACACAAACAATCATGAATGCAAAATAAAAGGGACCTCTGGAGGGCCCCCAAAGTTTTATTGTGAATATCTTCAGTCACACATCGGTTTCCTACATTAAAGCTTAGTTTTTAATTGCTTTTTAAGAGTATCATTAGGCTACCAAAAGAAACGAAACTGTTTCTTTGTCTTATAGGTTTGCATGTATTATCCTGCTATTGGGTAACACAGATAATAACTGTGTAGTAACTTTGTAGTTTGGAATGGATATTTTATGCATCACAAGTTTTTGGATGCAATTTACCCTTTTTCAGCAGAAAAACAACCACACCGTTTAATTGGTGCCTCTTTTTACAAAGAGTTCATATTAGGTGACTCATCCTTAATGTCATACTAACCAGCCAGAAGTATCAGTATCAGATGATGAGATCTCTAAAGCAATGCAGTAGCTGCTTACAGTAAATTTATCTTGAACACTGAATAAAGCAATTTGGATAGCCTTAGGTCTTGTTGTTACTGAACATTGCTTATGTTTTCCAAAACCTTGGTTTCATTGTCTCCACTGAAATAACTTTAAGTGAGGAGAAGAAGAGAAAAGTATATTTGAGAACTGAATATGCACCACTGTTGTACAGTGGTACCTCGGATTACATACGCTTCATGTTACATACGCTTCAGGTTACAGACTTCGCTAACCCAGAAATAGTGCTTCAGGTTAAGGACTTTGCTTCAGGATAAGAACAGAAATCATGCTCTGGCGGTGCAGCAGCAGCAGGAGGCCCCATTAGCTAAAGTGGTGCTTCAGGTTAAGAACAGTTTCAGGTTAAGAACAGACCTCTGGAATGAATTAAGTACTTAACCCGAGGTACCACTGTATCTACTTGTTGTTACACAATTTTGTCATTTCTGCAGAACTTGGTGTTTGCCACTGTTCTGTTCTTTGAATTAGTGTGTTTCATAACTTTAAGTTAACATATTGAATCCTGGATGCTTTGGGGGGAATAAAGAAAGTCTCTACATTTTAAAATAAACAAACATGAAAAAGTTACAGATAGGTAGCCGTGTTGGTCTGCCATAGTCAAAATAAAAAAATTCCTTCCAGTAGCACCTTAAAGACCAACTAAGTTAAGAATCACAAAACAGAGAAACCAGTAGGAGAACACTTCAATCTCCCAGGACATTCTATACAAGATCTCAAAGTAGCTGTTTTACTACAAAGGAATTTCAGAAATAGACTGGAAAGAGAAGCTGCTGAATTGCAACTCATTACCAAACTTAAAACCACGGAGAGACCTGGTCTGAACAAAGACATTGGATTCTTATCTCATTATACATGACCAGCCATTTTTCACCTTCTCCCCCCCTGCCTTTTCCTGTAAGACCTATTGCAGTCGTTAAGAGTCGTCAACAGGCTCATCTGTAATACCCCTCCCCACCTTCTCACTATATAGAAGGATCTGGCAACTTCTGTTTCAGTGTATCTGAAGAAGTGTGCATGCAAACGAAAGCTCATACCAAGAACTAACTTAGTTGGTCTTTAAGGTGCTACTGGAAGGAATTTTTTTATTTTAAACATGAAAAAGGTATTGATGTTCTGCTGTGGTTAGGGTAACCTGCATGAACTTTTATCTCAAAGCATTAAATATTAGTTTATTGTGTGGATTGGAACCAGGCTTATCATCATCAGGCCTTTAAGCAATAAGTACTGTATACCTTCAATAAATAGGTAAACAAGGAGATATGGGTATTTGACATGTTTTATTTATTTGAGGTATTTTCTTAGGACCAAGCAGTCCCAAGGTAGCTTCCAGCAAATAAAAATACAAAATATATTAGCCAAATAAACAAACAAACAAACTATAGTAAAACTCCCCATTGAAAATAGCAGTAGGGCTCCACAACCATAAAACAGCCATAAGAGCAGCAGTCAACCCAGCATAATAAAACCAAATTTTCTCATTCAGTAACTTTAAAAAAATTGCATAGCACAGTTAATCAGCAAACCAATTCATTTGCTCCTTCTCACAAAACAAATATTAAATGCACAAATCTTGCATTGTGTGTGACCTTGTACTTGGCAAATTATTAACAAGAAAGAAAATTTGTTATGAAAAGTTTACTCTCTTCCTGTATATAGCCCCACACTTGCTGTGCTTGATGTGTGAGTTTACAGCACCTACAAAGTACTATGTACTATTTTCTGTGGTAAGGCTGTTCTTTTCGAAGTTAGCTAGCAGACATTCTAAAAATGTGCTGTTTATCCATTTACTTAACTTCAAGGAAAAGTGTTGACTCTGTGTTACTTCTCAAAAATGGCTTCTGCTAACTAATTTTTCAATGTGGTTTTTTTTTGAGGGGGGTGTTGCTCTTTGTAGTATTTCCTGTTCCAGAGCTTGTTTGGTCCTGGGCAGCTGAGGCATTTCAGTCAACCTCCAGAAACCCAGCAGCCATAGCGCTTGTACTTGTCTTCTCAGTCTTGGGAGTTGAGTTGGGGAGAGGATCACCACAAAACCTCCAGGACGATTCCCACCCACCTCTGCAGGCTTTAAAGCAGGCATCCCCAAACCTGGCCCTCCAGATGTTTTGGGACATTAAATTTCCCATCATCCCTGACCACTGGTCCTGTTAGCTAGGGATGATGGGTGTTGTAGTCCCAAAACACTGGAGGGCCGAGTTTGGGGATGCCTGCTTTAAAGCTTGGAAGGAGGACTGTTCATCGTGGTGCAGAAACTCACTTACCATGGGGAATGACAAGCCGGAAGGAAGCCTGCTCTCAGCTCTAACCCCCTGCCATAACTCCTGGTCTGAGCTCTCTTTTCTGGCAGCTGTCTACAGCTTACCCCTAACAACAACAACAACAACAATAATAATTTATTATTTATACCCCGCCCATCTGGCTGGGTTTCCCCAGCCACTCTGGGCAGCTTCCAACAAACACTAAAATACAATAATCTATTAAACATTAAAAGCTTCCCTAAACAGGGTTGCCTTTAGATGTCTTCTAAAAGTTTGGTACGGTAGTTATTTTTCTCTTTGGCATCTGGTGGGAGGGCGTTCCACAGGGTGGGTGCCACTACCGAGAAGGCCCTCTGCCTGGTTCCCTGTAACTTGGCTTCTTGCAGCGAGGGAACCGCCAGAAGGCCCTCGGCGCTGGACCTCAGTGTCTGGGCAGAACGATGGAGGTGGAGACGCTTCTTCAGGTATACTGGACCGAGGCCGTTTAGGGCTTTAAAGGTCAGCACCAACACTTTGAATTGTGCTTGGAAACGTACTGGGAGCTAGTGTAGGTCTTTCAAGACCGGTGCTATATGGTCTCGGTGGCCGCTCCCAGTCACCAGTCTAACTGCTGCATTTTGGAAGATTTGAGACTGGGCGATAGTTAGCCATATTGGCAGATAAATGCACATGTTAAACTTGCTCATTTCAGTGGTGGTCAGTTTTTTGGGTGAAGTGTGCCACAAGTCAAGTCCAGAGTATATGATAGTGCCACAATAAACTACCAGTACCTTGGAGTAGGTTTGCCACTAATCTGCTGCATTCGAGAGCAGGCAAAAGCACATTGTTCTGGAGGAGGCAGGAAAGAGCCGCTATGCCATAGTCATTGCTGTCATGCTCTATCCAGGCCTATGGGTCCATGTGCTTCTATGAAAGTATGTCTCAAACCTCCATGATCCATGCTATGTGTGATATTTGTGCTGCAGGTTAGCCACCCATGTTTTCTCTGCATTTATAGTGCTGTTCCTTCACCACCTGTGGTGGAGGAGGGACTGTAGATCCTGGTTAGAGCACATGTGTTGGTTACGTATCTCCAATACAGTGCTGGTCTTGAATGGCCAATGGTTCAGTTGTTTAAAGCAGCAAGGTATGTCCCAGTGTGCATACCCCATCACAGTGCATCTTTGTTATTTTCTGGAGCTGTTTAACTTGAAATAATTATAGCAAATGATGCATTACTTTTAGGATAAATGGTCATTTGGTTGCTGTTAAGCTTGTTTTGCCTTTTGTCAAATTCTAGTTAATGGTGTAAGACATGTGTTGGCAAAAGCCTTGGGGGGAAAACCTTACTTCCTACTTCATCTTAAACGTTTTTTTTCTATGCGCTTAATTACAGGGTTTTACCTTTCTTCTGTAATTAACCTTTCAGTTAATTCTGTTTTGTTTTTTTGCTTTTAAAAGCCTGTGATTTCTTGTAACAACTCATCTTCTCACTGACACATAACTGTAGACTGAGGACATGTTAGACAGTGCTTGCCTCCTCTAGAATATGAGCATCATTCAGTCTCTGCTTTCTGCATTCTTTTTTTTAATATATATATATATATGCACTAATATAGTAGTAGATAGCTTCTTGAGAAGTATGCCGAATAAAAGGTATGTTATCTGTTTGCTTTTGGTAATTATGTCTAATAACTCTGCCCTAATTAGAGATAACACTAGGGGCCTTTGAGGCAACCTAGACAACCACCTGGGTTGCCCAAATTTCAGGTATCTCAGCCCTGCATATGCCAGGAGTTGGTGAGAGCTGAGCAGTGTAGAGGTTGTCAATGCAAACCCCACCCCCTGCTGCATAGCTCAGTTGTGGATTGTGTCCCTAATCTTGAACTACATCACTAGCTTGCACTTTGTCACTGCTCTCTAATTCTAACTAATTTGATACTTGTAGCATTGTTCCTTCGTTCCATTATAACTGTGTATTAGTTACAACACTTAGCATTCTTATGAAGGTACTTATTAATCCTTACTCTTTGTATTATTATTATTAGCATATTGGTATCATTTGTGGCCCTAACAACTAACAGGAGTTTTGTAGCTCTTTGGGTGTCACTTGTGTTAATTTCACTTTCTCTCCATCTCCCGCAAAACACAACAATAAGAGGGAAGCAACGGTGCCTGCTTGTGCATTCCTTTCTTCTTGCTTTGCTATAAATACTTGCAAATACAGTAAGCTACCTATGAATAGTTCACTGTAAAATGCACATAATGGTGTCTGCAATATTCTTGGGTGATGTTGTCAAATCCAGGCATTGGAACAGTAGAAGATGGCTTGGAGACGTCCATTGCTTCTTCCAATATGTGGACTTCCTTCCTGACATTTCAATTGTTTCTTGCATCTTTCTTCTTTGAGCGGTGCTAGCTTTTCAGAACTGTCTATATTGAAACTGTCACGATGCAGTAAATATTGCAATGAACACCTTGCTGCAGCTCTCCTCTTTGCTGTTACTGCACAGTTCACTTGGCACTATTCAAAGTAGCCTTGCACCCAATGCCTGCAAACAGAAAATAAAACTTGGTAGTCGTTTGTTTACTTTTGAAGTTTATACCTTGTCCTTCAATGGTCAAATGGCATTCCAAGAACAGCCTTTAAAGGAGTTAAAAAATGCAGATATGATAAAAGAAGAAACCAGGCAAAGGGCCTTTTCAGCAGTGTCACCCACCCTGTGGAATTCCCTCCCATCAGATGTCAAGGAGCTGAGTAATTATATAACCTTAGAAGACATCTGAAGGCAGCCCTATATAGGGAAGCCTTTTAATGTGTAATGTTTTAGGATGTTTTTTTGTATGTTGGAAGCCGCACAGAGTGGCTGGGGTAACCTAGTCAGGTGGGTGGGGTACAATTTACTTACTTATTTACAAAATGTTTCCATTTAAATTGTGGGATGATCAAAATGCAACACTGTGGTTCATATCAACTGTTTCACAGGAAATTCATTATGCCACAGTGTTTTTCCCCAGTTGAGGAAACATTGCTGATGCTGATGTACTCTATGTATTTTGTATCTCTTTTTGCAAACTAAGGCAGAAATCCTGTGTTAGCCATTGGAGTCTCTCTCTCTCTCTCTCTCTCTCTCTCTCTCTCTCTCTCTCTCTCTCTCTCTCTGGGCCTTAAAGCAGTCAGAGGTTGTACTGTCCAATGGCAGCTGCCATCAAGAGAAAGAGGATATTACATGTCTATAGAACAGAGGAGGCTGTGGTTGCTATCCCTTGTAAATGTACTTCCAAGGTTACTTTGAACTACCTCTGCTCAAGTGCGAGCCTTGTAGCATTAGGCCAGTGATACAGCAACAGGCCAGTGATAAGCACAACTGCACTTTAAGGTCCAGTTCAGATGTTTACCTCTACAACATGGCTGCTGCTGACAGTCACTTCTGCACATGGTTGAGCTGGAATGCACAGCAAGTACCCATGCCGGCACTGCCAGCCTGTCAGATGTGTGAGGCTCTCTCACTTACTCACAGTGCAATTTGGCTGATCCACATGGAAAAGCAGACTCAAACTTTGCAGCTGGTGTATGGAGGAGCCCCAGCCACACGAAAGCAATTTTCAAGAGCAACCACAAACCCATAATTTTGTGAATATAAAGCAAATGTTTTTAGTGTGGAGCTCAGCATAATATTTAATAAAGGCATAGTTTGTCAAATGCTGTAGGATTTTCTGAGACCGCTACTATCTGTAGGTCCTTCTTGTCATTTGTGGGAGTAGATGCACTTACATTTCTGTCAGTTTCTTTGTATTCTATTTCTGAGCAGTAAAAAAACCACAGAGATAGGCTGAGGATTTCCCCCCCAGCTTTTGACAAAACCTGCCTCAATGCCAGATGAACAAAGAGCTAAAGGTGAAAATGTTCACAAATCCTAATGTTTCTTTGGCCACAGATGCTGTGGGAAGTATCCATGTAGATACTTGACAATATCTGCAAGCCCAGACAGTGAGTCTAAGACTCTCTAAACCCAGGATCAACAGCTGTCTCTCTAATACTCTGGTAGGGGCAAATCTAATTTCATTAAGCAAGGCATATTCCCTTTGATCCCGTCACTTGAAGCTATCTTTTTCTTAGCCAACAATGTCTGGACAAGTTAATGCATTGTTAGCTGTGAGCTACTTTCAGAAGGGACATTTTTGTGCCTTGCTGTGAAATCATTGTGACATACCTCTGTTCTGAAATATTTGTCAGGATCTTCACAGTCACTAATGGGTGTTGGAGGTGGGGGAGAAAAGAGGAGGAACAAAGTAGCTTAAAGCAACATTACCTAGCCAGACCATTAAATATGTTTTCACATATTGCTTTCTCTTGGGCAAAGGTAAAATCGACTTTCCTCTTCTCTCCCACGTTTGTTTGTTTGCATTCTAAGAAGGTTCTATTTTATTGCGGTTTAGTAGTCTTGAAGAATTGTTTACTATTGCTACTAATAATACGAATTAATGAAACATTCATTAAATGTGTTTTATGAATGCATAATAATATTAAAAGGCACCATTATTCATGACTAAGTAATGTTTCTGCAACAACCCTGCAAACTAGGTCAGAATTATTATTATTCCCGGTCTGCATGCTAAGTGAATAGTGACGTCTAATGCGTACATGGCTGAGGTGAAGTTTTGAATATGGCTCTCTCACTCTTAGCGACTATGATTTGGCAGCCTATAAATCGTTAACACCTGAAGAGCACTAGCAAAATTCAGTAACAGTCATTGCTTGAATGAATGCTGAACTTACCTAGGGCGTTAGCTGGCGATAAATGCCTGACATTTCTTTACTGCACCTACATACTCTATTTATTTCTTACTCTCTCCTAGATACAAAATTGCTAAAGGTAAGAATAGGTAATAACATCCCTACAGGCTGCATCCTGCTTTCCAGGGCTCCTCCCTAGACCACACGCCCCGTGTGTGATGACTCATTTGCTGGCTGGTCCTTTTCCGAAGAATAAAGGGAGAAAAACTTTGATGGTGGAACACCCTCAGCAATCTTAAGATGTGTCTTGCAAACTTCATTGATTTCCCCTGGCTGAGCAGTCTCAACACTACTCACCTGTGCTGTCTTTATTGCTGGGAAGTTCATAACAACATGCATCAACGTCTTTTTCTTAACTGTCACACTGAACAGATTTCCTGTTGTTGTGCATAGTTTCTGTGGGATCTAGAAGATTGTTTTGCGTGGTGGTGGTTGTGTGTGGAAATCGCTTGCACTTTAATCAGCAGCCCTAAATTGCAGGCTTGATCATTATGTTTTTGTTGACCCATATACATATTAATGAAGGTGAATTGCTCTTTTGTGTTGGGAGCTTCACTGACAGACTTTAAAATTTGTTTGATAAGGGTGGACCCATTTTCTTCGAGGCTGTCCTGGCTGGCTGCCTGGCTGACTGAATGTGCCCCTAATTGTACCGAGTTACCGTATCCAAGTCCTATGTCATTGATCACCATTGGCAGAAGCAAGAAAACTTGTTTTGATTTTTTGTCATAGCAGCGGTTTATTAATTATCCATAACAATACATAATAAATAGACATGAAAGAGAACAATAAGTAAAGGGTTTTTTGGGGGGGGAATAGAAGTTTGAAAAACAAATATGTCTTCTTTTTGAGTGGATAAACTTCTAAATAAATGAAATAATGCCCTTGTTACAATATCGGACTTACAGAAAATATACTGAATTGATGTAGCAAACTACATTCAACCATGATGGCTGGGGGTGGGAAACTGCTGAGAGATGAGATAATTTTATACATGTGTGAACTTATGGGATCAAATAAAATTCTAATTGAAGTAAATGGTTTCCTATGTTAAACCCTAGGGAAGGGCAAGTCTATATCCTAACAATAATTATGTTTTATGTCCGGTTGCTTACAAGTAAGAGAAACTTGAGTATATACGTTGTGTGGTAGATCTGTTAGGAGAAGCCGAGGAAAACTTTGTGTGAGGCATTGTATATTGATATGACACAGGTAAGCAGATTACCCTGGAGCTAGTCAGCTATTAAAACTGCTCTCGACTGTTTAACTTCTGTGGGGAGGATAGGAGCGGGGTTGGTGTAAATATTTGCACTCTAATCTTTCTAAAAGATCTGGAGAATGTTGATGTGCTAGTTCAGATGTGCTGCAGCTTAATTTCTGTATAGTCCGGTTTCATGGGGTCAGTGCACTGGTATGCCAGCCAGAGCATTGTTTTGTATCGCTTTCTGTCTCTTTTTTACAGGCACAGCTACTCCCAGTTATGCTGTTGTTTCAAAAAGAAGTGAGTGAACCTATTGAGTTGTGCAACTGTTGTATAAAGAAAAACAAACTCACCTATGAGGAGTTATCTCATTACAAAGCTCTTGGTAAAGCTGCAACTTACTAATCAAGAAGCTACTTGATGAAATATGTAATTTTAGAAATGCATTCCTTTTTACCTGAGCACAGGGGTAGGCAACCTAAGGCCCGGGGGCCAGATGTGGCCCAATCACCTTCTCAATCCGGCCTGTGAATGTTCTGGGAATCAGCATGTTTTTACATGAGTAGAATGTGTCCTTTTATTTAAAATGCATCTCGGAGTTATTTGTGGGGCATAGGAATTCGTTCATTCTCCCCCTCCCCCCCCCCAAATAGTCCAGCCCACCACATGGTCTGAGGGACAGTGAACCGGCCCATGGTTGAAAAAGGTTGCTGACCCCTGTGAGTTACATCCACAGTGTGTAAAAGCACCAGGTTTATTTATCAGAAAGTTATACATACAAAAACTTCAAGATGTAAAAAATATGTTTGGTTCAAGTTCCACAGCTGTTGCAAACTCTCTAGAAGGATGGCTTTATGCAAACCACTATATCTTGGCTAATAATATTGGCCTATCTAACAGGGTTCATATAATGATTACAGAGATACTGTGTGTGGAACTCTGTGTTACTGATGAAACTATCAAATTTTGTGTCACCTTAAAAAAAACCAACACCTTTTGGGTGTGGAAAGTTCTGCTTCTGAATGTTGCTATGGAAACTGTAAGAGGACCATCTTAAAATCCAGATCACTATTGTGGACAGTGTTGGTTGCTTATTCAAAGGCCACATTCAGACTATCATTTGGCTCTATAAATAATAGTTTATGAAGTTATGTATGAGTGCCGTGGCCATTATTATTTTATTATTTATTAAATTTCTATACAGCCCTTCACCCAAGGATCACAGGGCAATTGACAATATAAAAACACAAAAATACACAACATGGTAACAAACAAAACACCCCGCCATAGATTTTTTAAATTAAGCCATATGTTTCTCCTTTGCCTCCTTCCATCTTGTGGGCTTCATTGCAGAGACCTTGAATTATGCCAGAATTTGGGAACCTTTGCCTTAATAATGTCTGTTAATAAACCAGAGGCAGGATTAGATTGAAGTGAGAAGAGAGGAGTAGTCTCTTGGGCCATCACCACCCTGAACTTCTGAGTTCAGTGAAACTACCAAGAGAACTCCTTCTGCTGATCCTGAGAGGTTCTGTAGGGGGAAAGGTGGTCTCTTAATCCTATTTGGGGCCTATCAATTAGGCCTTTTAAGCAATGGGCTGAGCAATTTAATTGGGCCAAGAAACAAACTGGCAACCACACCTCTGTGTTTTATTAGCAATGGTGGAAAAAAACCCCAGCTGGTTTGGGTCCAAGCCATACATTTGAGTATATCTAAAAATAAATCACCCCTTGACACACAATTGTACATGACAATTATGAGATGATAATTTTTGTGAAGAATGAAGTGTCATAAATATGCCACTTAAATAGGGTTGAATATTTGGTCATGGCTGACAGGAAAATGAGTTAGAAAATAACAGAGACGTTTTAAAGAAATCTCCAGGCTTTTTGTGCTGTACTTTTTGCATAGATTCTAGAGGTTATCTCTGAAAATGATCTTTGTTCAGTATGTGAGAAAGCTCCGAGGTATGCAGCTACAATGAATGTTAGACTTGGAGAGCAGCACAGTGAGGAGTTTCAGCTGCTACTGCTTCCCTTCAGTTGAGCTGGTTGCAGGTGTTTGCATTACTGTACAGTGGTACCTCGGGTTAAGTACTTAATTCGTTCCAGAGGCCCGTTCTTAACCTGAAACTGTACTTAACCTGAAGCACCACTTTAGCTAATGGGGCCTCCCGCTGCCGCTGCGCCCCCAGAGCACGATTTCTGTTCTCATCCTGAAGCAAAGTTCTTAACCCGAGGTACTATTTCTGGGTTAGCGGAGTCTGTAACCTGAAGTGTATGTAACCTGAGGCGTATGTAACCCTTTTTAGTCCACGGTCAACTTCCATTTTGCCATCATTTACTGCACTTATTTCTACTACCAAGTGCAAAAAAAACCCGTTTGTTTAATTTTAAAAAGGTGTTGCATTCTTTGCCTGTAGAATAGTACAGTGGTACCTTGGGTTACAGACACTTCAGGTTACAGACTTCGCTAACCCAGAAATAGTACCTCGGGTTAAGAACTTTGCTTCAGGATGAGAACAGAAATCGTGTGGTGGCGGCACGAGGCCCCATTAGCTAAAGTGGTGCTTCAGGTTAAGAACAGTTTCAGGTTAAGAAAGGACCTCCAGAATGAATTAAGTCCTTAACCCGAGGTACCACTGTATCTGAAGTGCTTTAGAATTGTTACAAAAGCCATAATATTAGCAGCAATAAAAACAATTATTACGAGCATGAAAATCATGATAAAACTAAGCTCAAACCATGGTATTTGTGCTGTGGCTAAAGTTACTTCACACATCACGGGACAAATCTGGTAGAAGCCGTTTGGGTACATAGGTGATCATCCCCCTTTTTTCCTTTTAGAAATAATCTCATTAGCCTAGCCTAGCAGTGCCATTTTGAAATGAGCATGTTTTTCCCTGAAAAATTGGGTTCATGGACCAGGATAGTTTGAAAAAGATTTATGGAGTATTAGAAAGCTTCTCAGAACTATGTGATATTTTAGTTGGTTCTAATAAAGGTATTGCTTTTTATCTGGAAATGATTGGTAACAGAAATCTGGTCATCTTACTGGATTTTTTTTTTGGGGGGGGGTGGGTTGTCTCCTAAAGTTACATGGGCAGAATGGCAAATTTTAAATACCGCTCCTGTGTTTGCTAATTGAGTTGTTTGAGGTTGTAGTGCTCAATATGTCTTGCCTCTTTCACTTATATTCTAATTTAATTCACCATGGTTTCATTCTTTCATTCCTAGAGACTGTTGCTTACAAACCTCACAGGCAGATTTTTCTGGTTAAAAACCAGTGGTTTCCTGTCATTCATTGTTTGCAAGTCACAGTGAGATCTTTAGGTGCAAAGCAGTATAGATATGCAAAGTGGGATTTAGACAAGAGTTGCTAAGACCAGCCTTGTCCTGATTAGCAGCTTAAAAGTAATGGAAAACATGGATGAGAGTATTCATTCAAAAGATTATTAGCAGGGCCAGTGGGGGTGGGGTAGGAGAGCCATTTTGTCCCAGGGTCTCAGGATAAAAGGGGTCTTCAAATTTATTTTTTCAGCACTTGATAAGTTTTGCAACTTCTTTTTTATGCACATACGACCCAAATGTTTGCTACAAAAGCATTTATTAAATAAGAAAATGTATATTCAGATTATTTCTCAATCTATTTTTGGTGCCTTATGTTGTTTTTAGGTCTTGTCATTTCAATTTTTATTATGGCTAGGGAGTTTCAAAAGCTAGATGTGACCTGGGCCTTCCTGGGCCTCTTAGGGGGCCTGATTATTAGGCAAAAGTTTTAGTATCCTTAAGTTATCAAGAAGTCATGTGTGTTTACTGAGAGAAAATGAAAAATAGATTGTCTGTGCCCAAGGATCACAACACTGGCTTTCTGCCAATTTTGAGTAAGGCTGTAATAATGAAGAAGTCCAAAGATTGATTTGGAATGAGGTCATATTTATGTAAATATGCAAAGCAGGGCCACATTCTAGGAGACTAAAGCTTTTGTAATTATTTGAACAGAGGCCTGGGGCTCTTTTCATCTACTCAGCCGGAGTTAGACAATATATTACTTGGCTTGATGTGTGTCAGATTCTCTCTATGCATAAGGCATAATATAGTATCTTTCACAGGTTATTTCATATAGTTAGGGCCACTTTGAATGTGGTAACAGTTCTATGGTCTTGCTAAATGTTAGTTTTTTCATTGAGAGCAGGGAATAATTAAAAAGCCTTTGCCTGTGAGACAGATTTCATGGAAAACTTGGGGTTTTCAGTGCAAGTAAAAACTAGAAACTACCCCTGTCTGGTTTGTGTGTGTAAATCACAGGAAGGAAACTAGTCTTGGCTGCAGAAAAAAAATATGTTCCCAAGGAAAGGAAAGGGTGTAACTTGTCCTAATTAAGAGGAAAGGGTGTGGATTTGATAATAATTTCAGGAAGCAATAAATAATTCAATTCTTGTCCAACCATCCATCCAACAGCAAACACTGATATTTGTTTGCTATTTGGTTTTTCAAGTTCTTTAGGCTTGTGATACAAAGTAAATGAAGATCGCCCATCTTCTTTTTTGGGACATGCAAAGTGAGTTCATGTAAATGTAAAGGATTCTGACATGAAAATCGTATTTTCGTGCAAAGCTCCTCTGACACAAATTGCTATGGGTAGGTGCCCCCTCAATATATTAGTTTTTTGAGTAAGGGGAAAGTTATCCATTAAATAGAACACAATATGCTAGCAACACAATACAGTCGTACCTTGGATCCCGAACGCCTTGGAACTCGGATGTTTTGGCTCCCGAACACCGTGATTCTTCTGGTTTGCAAACGTTGTTTTGGAACCCGAATGTCCGGTGGGGCTTCTGCAGCTTCCAGTTGACTGCAGGAGCTTCCTGGAGCCAATCGGAAGCTGTTCTTTGGTTTCTGAACGTTTTGGAAGTCAGACTTCTGGAATGGATTCCATTCAACTTCCAAGGTACAACTGTATATAGCAGGCTGTAAAAATGTGTGCTTTCCTTTTCTGGTCCATAACAACTGTATGAGCCTGTCTAATGAAGAACCATCCTTTGTGTGGAAGATCCTACCCTATATTACTTAGCCAAGATCAGTTTCAAGAAGACCTGAACCGTTCGGTGAAGGAGGGGGGCAGTGTACCGTGATCTGAAAATACAAACACTTATCCCTTTCCCTGGGCTAGACCTAGGGGGATGTGGAGCCAGGACAAATCACACTGTGTTCCCCACACCTTTCCTTCATCCACTCCTGCTCCTGGTGGTGGCATGCTCCTCCTTATTTTCCTGTTGCTTTAGCAATGGCAGTGCCAGCAAGGTCTTCTGGCACCTGCCTCCCTGCTCTAGGCATTGAGGAGGTGAAAAACCTCACTGGGTGGGTGGAAGACAGCTGGGCACCAAGCACCCCCCTCCCAAAAGTAGTTGGGCTGGGGTCATCACCCATTCATTCCCCACACACCCAGGGATAGCCCTAGTCCCCCCAGCCAGGTGCCATTGTAATTGGGACAAAACCTCTGTTCCTGTGTTACTCACATGTAGGGCATATTTATTTTGGAGCAGGGCCACACTTTTAACATTGCCCCTGATGTTGTGTCCTCTTCCTCAGTGTGGCACTTTGTTGACTGTAAAGAAACCCCAGTGCATGAGCTGTGCAGAGGCTCCACATGATCAGGAAAGGGAATACTGGGGACTGGCATTTTCTGTACCCTCCGGGTCCAGGGAGGGCCTGTTAAGAAAAGGCCACGCCACTGTGTCTTTCAAGATGGTAGCTATAAGTCCCTCGCATAGTGAAGCATTAGCCATCCAATCAATATCTTCCTTCTAGATTTTGCCAACTGTAATTGGTAAGGGACCAAGAGGGTGTGTAGTTGGCCTCACAAGTCCATGTCTTCAGGCCACAACAGCTTAAACATATCCCATAGATTGTAAGAAGACAGTGTTCCATGTGAGTGTGGCTTCAGGGAGCCCACCGTAGCTCAAATGCTGAGGCTAGCAGTGGTCTCACCATTGGTGACACATCCTCCCAAGGTGTTGAGATATTAGCAACTCTTTATGGTACCTAAATTAAGTGTGGGCTGTAGTGGCAAGCGTATTGTTCTCTCAGCTTGATATGAGAGAATCTGCCCTAGGGGATAGTACTGGTCTGTTTTCCGTGACTGCCTTAAGGATTGCTGAGCTAAGGTATACAAGGTGCTTTTTATGCTTTTAAGCATGACGTATAAACACTAATTATTACTTTGCAGTATGCCAGACTAGTTAATAGCTACTTGCCTGGTTGCCTGTATTTAAAGGTTCTGGAATTGCTTACAGTATCAAACAAACTTTCTAAACCCAACCTAAAAGTATTATTTAAGTAACGGTTTCACAGCTCTCAGTAGCTTCCCTCTCCTCAGGCCAGAGGAAAATGAATATTGCCCCTACCTCTTCCTAGTTCCTCTCAGGAAGCACAACACATGCAAGCTGTATCTAGTGGATCTGTCATACCGTTGCACCTAGTGTGTGTGTGTGTGGGGGGGGATATTCCAAAAAACTGTGCAGAGAAACTTTTTAGAAGCAGGCTCCTTTTTCATTCTGTTATTAGGGCAAAAATGACTGATAGAGGGTTTGTGTATGCCATAAAATGTTTTGCGCAGTAAAAAGCTATTGAATTAAATGGGTTTTGCTTCAGCTGAATGTATTTAGTATGAGGATGTTCGCTCCCTTTTATTTCTTACAATGTGTTTGTTTTAATCCACCTTTTCCCTCATGGAAAGAGGAAATAACTGTCATTCTTTTAGAAGGGAAATGAACTGCTAAAGTTGTTTCCTACTGTTGCCCATCTTTTGACCCTTCGTCTTCCTCTTGTGAAACACTCCTGTGCCCTGACCCCCTGTGACCAAAGCTGTGGCAAATTTTGGAATGGAAGAATGGACTATGTTTCAGTGTGCTGTACTTGAAAGCAGTTAAAGTGCAAGGACTTCATTTTTATTTTGGTACCCTCTGTACATACATTAAATTAGTCAGTGGCACTCTGCTCATCTGTAAGCTGAACCCCACATGGGAAATTTACTAGTGATTTTACTCCTGTTGTTCCATTGCTGTCATTCCACCAATACCGAATTACACCCAGTTGTCTCGTTCACATTTTTAATAGGATATGTATTGGATGGAGGACGAGGAGAGAGGATTGAGGTTGAAGAAAGAGTTGTGATTGGAGGGGCACCCTTTTCCCATTCTTTGGACCCCCGGGAAGCTCAACAAACCTTCTGCACCTGGAACTGGGTGTGGAGACAGCTGTGGGCAGGCTGAGGAAGTACCCCTCGCCTTGGGCCTGCCCATGAAAAGCAAGTCTAGAGTGAGAGACTAGACTAGAGTTCCAGGAACTCTTCTTCTTGTGATACTTTTGTGGGTGAGGTGAGAGTTTGTTTGGACCCTGGGTGAGAACCTGGAGGCTGAGAGGGAGTGTGCATCAGAAGAAGAATGAATTTATATTGATTTATATATATTAGTATCTTGTATTAATGTAACATTTTTATATGTAATTGTGTATTTTTGTAATATTTTGTTTAAGTTGTCTGTTGTTGCTTCAGTTTTCTGTGCACAGTTTAAAGATATTTTTTAGTATATTAAGAGGTATATAAATTTTAAAAAATCAAATCAAATAGGAAGGGCATTTAACATGTAGGAGCCGGAGTTTCAGCCAAATATTTCTGCAAACATTTCCACATTATCTAATAACTCCCGGACATTTCTAATTACATGTTTATAATGGCACATTTTAATTACAAGCTTAATGTGTGAAAACAGAATTTACCTGTCTATTAATGAACAGTAAGGTATTAATTCATAACCCAGTGGGGGATTCTGAGTATTATCTGTGTCAATATGCTTTGTCCTTCATAGGGTGTGACCTCCTTGGCCAACGTGAACAGCTGAAGGACTCATTGGTTTGGTTATGGCAATTTCTTCAATATTGCATTTCACCTCTGGGACATATAAAATTATTGTATACTACTTTATACCACTAGAGGTCAGTATAAACAAAGAAATAACGGTTGTATGAAACATTTTGTAAAGGAAACCCTGATTTCTGCAAAATAAAATAACATACAGTATTAAAAAGCTAAATAATATATATCTCAAAGCCAGCCTGTATTTCTTCTTCTGTAATAAATACTGGCTTAGGCAAACCTGTGATTAACCAAGGTTACCCATCTTATCCACTCTTTTAGATAAGGCTGACCAGTAGGTGATTATTTTGCTAATTATTGTGAAAATATATCTACTGTTACTAAGTAAGTGGCTCTTGTGGTGTTCTTGAGTGGGTTTCTGGTTATAACGTTAAAAGAGAATTTTAACATTTCTTTCTAAAATTATGTTCAGAGCAATCCTAACTGTGTAATACTGTAACGTGCCCTGGCAGTCGGGACTTTACAGTGAAGGGCAGGCGAGCAAGTCATACATATACATACACTTGCTTGCAGGATCATCGCCTTGTCGTGGTGAGTGGGCTTGCACGTTCCTATGACCCTTGTGAGCAAAGCCGCCTGGAGTCTCGTACTCCCAGCAGGGTCACCCAAGGCGGTACGGTCAAAGGGGAGGAGCTAGACAAAGAATGATCCAAGAAGTCCTCAACGACAGAACAGGCAGAAAATAACAAGCAGTATATTACACTGGCTGTGACGGCAGATGAAGGCTGCAGCAGATAAGAATCTACCAGTCGTTGTGATACTCATGCCATCGGAATAGAGTCTAACTGTGAAGACTGTGCATTGGTCAGCGTGCACTGATCTACACACACAAAACAAATTCATGCACAGGCGTCTTCCAAAAATCCACCCCAAACCCAAAAAAGTCCCATGGCGATCGGCAAATGGTAACAGGGGCAAGACCATGGAATCTGGAAGCCCCTAGTAGTGAACCAGCCTGTGGGCGGTGGATACAGATTCACTCGTTCTGACTCAAGGAATGAGGCAGTTGTGTAGCTCGGCAGCTGAGCAGTCCTATTAAGGATACACTCTGCTCACCATGAAAGGGGTGGGGTAGAAAAGTTCCCCTAAACATAGTCTGCCTCCCTTTTTCCCTGACTGGATTACTGCGGCACCCAGCAGTTGTAAAAGACAATTGAACTTTGGAACAAGGAATATACGGACTTTGTTGGATAACACATATATTGAGTGTTCCGAGCTCAGGATCGCCATCATTGCAAGAGAGTTGCAACGAATAAAAAGGAGGCTACACATTCTTCTGGAAAGGTCTACCTGAACAAGAACATCAAATACATGGAGTAGGTTTTGCTATCAAAAATGATCTTGTGAAGCTCTCGTCAGGAGTCCCTACTGGCATTTCAACCCTTCGAATAAAACTCACCAAAAACCAACAGGCTGCTATTCTAAGCGCTCATGCACAAACACTGGATGTCAATGAAGACAGTAAAGAAAAAAATTAGTCTCAGCTGGATGCCATCCTATCAGATAAAATTATCCTCCTGGGTGATTTTAATGCAAGAGTTGGGCAAGATTTTGATCTAAGGCCTGGGACTATTGGGAAAGAAGGAATTGGCAACAGTAACCAGAATGGAATCTTACTTTTGACAATATGTGCAGCGCATAACCTCATTATTACCAACACACACTTTCAACAAAAATAAATTTAAAACATCATAGAGGCACCCTTGGTCACACCACTGGCACCTCTTAGACTATGTAATTGTTCAAGCTGAAAATCTCTGTGATGTGCTCCTTGCCAGAGCTATGACGAGTGCTGATGACACTGAAAGGCCACTGCCAGTCAAGAGTAGATAATTATGGGATGGAAGGTACTGTAACTTACTGGCCAAAATATGCTTTGCAACTGGAGCAGATGGAAAAATGGTCTGACTTGTGTTTGGCTGTTTTCATTTCCCTATTCATGAGCTAAGAATGGAACTCAATATCTAGTACAGCTGTAATCTTAAAGGGCAGCATAAGGATCTAATCAAAATCTAAATATTTAAATCTAAAATTCAATCATTCAAACACTGTTTCTTTTAAAGTAAAATTTATTTAGCAAATTTTCAGGCTGCCCTTAAATTGAGTTAGGACCGGAGTGCTGGGACATCTGGCTCATTCATCAAAGGATGCTCAGCTTTTTCTTGCAATGCTTGTCTACAGAACTCATCATTTTCTTGTCTTTTCCTTTTCCTATTTAGCTTAGAGTTCAGATATTTCTGTACAAAGTATATATTTTAATTCAGAATAGATTCTCTGAAGATGCGGTGAAGTCTTAAAAGCCAAAAATTGGCAAGAAGTCTGGAAAAATGAGGGTTGCGGCAGTAAACTTGAGATGTATAATTTTACCAATCTAATGATATTTGACAGTTTCCCCTTTTCAAGAACTTTCCTATGTAAACATTGCCGAACTGGAGTATTGTAAAAGCCACTTACAAAAACATTCTTTACTGGCTGGATTTAAAGCTTTTGTTTGGCCATGTTTTCTTTTTGGCATATATTACATCCTCTTTCCCTCTTCTGTCTGTTTTAGTTTCAGGTTTGTATAGTGGTTTCCTTTTGCCGTTCGTCTTCTTAGATTCTCTGAGGTCAAGTGGTTACTAGTGAAAGCTGAAATATGAGCAGAGTAGTGTTTTATATACTCCCCACCCCTCACTAATGAGTTCTGTTAGAATTTTCCAAGGCGTTTACAGTCATGGACCAAAACTATACTGTGGGTTGACAAGAGACAGAGCTACAGTAATATGTAATTATATGTATATCTTTATGTTTTATCTCAAGTATGGATCAGAGTTGAATACAGGATTAGGAATTGGTCAGGATAGGACAATATCTAAAGGCAAAAGCAGTGGGTTGTATTGTGAGGAGTGATTTGTTGCAAGGTCCAAATGGCATCAGATTTGGGGCAGAGTTCATGCATGTTGAGAGAATGCAGGGCTGCTGTTAGGTTAGAGCTGGGCTCAAGAACAATCTGACTGACACGTTTTGTACCAGCTGAAATTTTCAAGTACCATAGTCTTCAAAGGCAGCCCCATATACAGTGCATTAGGGCTGGGTGGTATAGCAATATATAGTCCAAAACTGGTTTGAAGTCCATATCGGAATATCGGTTTCATAGTTTTTGACCTGGCAATATATCGCGAATCATGATGTGTGTTAGGGCTAGGCGATATATCGTCCAAAACTAGTTTCAAGTCCATATCATTGTATTGGTTTCATCATTTTTGACCTGGAAATATATTGCAAATCATGATGTGTGTGTGCTATGTCAAAATCCCAATGTGGGGGGAAATGTGAAGCTAGCCAAAGGCTCTACATATCTCCATCCTTATTTTAGACATCGTGATATATCAATATATCACGATGTTTAGCTGGTGATGTATCATGATGTTGAAAACCAGATAGTGCCCAGTCCTACAGTGCATTGGAACAGCCATATTGGATCAGACTGAAGGCCTTTAAGATCCAGTAACCTTTTTCCTACACTGCCCAACTATATGCCTATAGGAATGTTCTAACAAGCAGGATCATGACTGCAGTAGCCTTCTCCAACTTTTCTCCAGTAACTTGAGACAGTATGTAGCTAACAAGGAGTGCTTGAATGCCGTGTCTTCCATGCTACCAGAACATCTTGGTATAGAGAAGAACCAGAAGAATATATTTAGGCTGGTTAACCTAACTACCTTCCCTCTGCAATTCTCTGAGCTCACCACGTTCTCCAGAGGAATGGGCAGCCTTTGGAAGAGTGTGACTGCTGAGGAAAGGGAGAATTTTAAAAACTCCTCTACCCCCCCCCTTTCAGTCACAGAAGACTCAACTGCAGTAAGAAGTACACAATTAGATATGTTCTATTGTTTTTCTTCAAATATTCACATTTCCAGGAAGTGGGTTTTTAAATAAATAAATAAATAAATAAATAAATTATGAGATAACTTCAACAAACCCCTTCTATTAAGCTTTAACTTTTTAGTACCTCTTCAAACATTTCATTAAAAAAAATAAAAGATCAAACAAAATCTGATTTTGCTCGTGACATTAGAATTAGGGTTAAAAAGAAGAGAGGCCTTTTTGCAAGTTGGGGGCAATTTTAGTGAGTGATACAGAGCCCAAAATGGCTCAGGATTTTTCATACATTTATCAAATGTGTGAGAATTCAAGATGTGGTCTAAAGAAAGCAGTTTCCAAATGTATTAAAACTTGAAAAAAGGACCAGGATTGTTACTTGTAATTCGATAGCAGCAGGCTGTGAAAAACCAGAAAGTTGCCAAAAGATGACAAAGAAGTTTCTCAACAAATTTGTGGAGTGAGGTTTTTTAAAAAATAAGTTTAATACAGTGAGATCTATAAAAATTGTGCTGGGGGTTTGTTACTTCCAGTACATTGCAACAACTAATGGATGTCAGGCCCCTGTTGCTAATTAACCCATAATGCACCTTGAAGACCTCTTTAGTTCAGCTTTCTGATAAATTAACACCTAGCCCTGTTTTGACATGGAATTTTGGCTACAAGTAACACAGGCAGCAGTTTGTATGCAGTTTGATTCCAGTTGCCATTTAAAGTCCTCAAATCAAACACAACAGTTCTTGGGCTGCTCACTTTGGTGGCCCTCAGGAAGGTGGCTTAGCTGCCTCTAGTTTCAGCGGTGTTTTCCCACACTGCAGTTGGGTCTGGGCCCGTCTGCAAGGAACCGCTTGCACCTTTGTCACAAGCTCCCTATGGACTGTATGTTTGCAGTGGCTCTTAGAATTGGGCCACTGCTTTCTTTCGATGTTACTGTGACTAACTTGGCTTTAAATGTTGATGTGCTTTTTTAGGGGGGTGGCAACAGCCAGAGTTTAGAAAGAGTCTAATGTACAGAATAATGTATACATACTTACACTGATTGAGTTAGATGCTAGGATAAGCTAATGCAACCCTTAAATCCTAGTCTAGACAAAGCCCTTGTGGCAATGTGAAGGATGCTGTGGAGAGCCAGGGGCACGCCTAATGTTTTTGTAAATTAATGGATTTTCTGGCCCAAACCTCAGTATGGAGGATGTGGAGTGGGATGTAGCTGATACTCTGTGGCAGTCTGGCTGCGTGCCTGTCTCTGTTCTCACACTGGTTTGGAAAGGCCTCTTTGAGGCAACAAGTTTCATTTATTCAAGCATTTGGTTGTTTAGCATATTGAGTGCTTCTGTCTTTATTTTCTGTCAATTCAGTTTAGGATTGCTTCACCATTGAGCTAAGAGTTCTTTTTATTTGCTAATTTAAAGTCTCAGAATGTAAATTTATCTCTTTCTTTAATATATACACACACAAAATATATAATTCCTAATCTATAGTTCAACCCGATTTAAATATTCTGCATACGCATTGTATCCCAGACTAGATTCAGAATAAGTACAGCCTAAATGCATATGAAGTTAGAATACATGAATACTGCTCTGTTCTAAGCTATTAAGATACATATTTCCTCAACATGCTTGCCTCTTTGTCTGTATTAGCACAATTGCTTTTGAGTAAAATTGTATTTTACAGACTTGCAGGTCCTATAGCTTAAAAAAAAAAAGCGCTTCCACTTTGTTAGGCAGTCAGAATTCATAGTCTGCAGCAAGAGAATATATGTTAATCTTCTTAAAGGCAGCAGATAAGATTTCAGAATCAGATTAAATATTTGTGTTCCAATGTTAGCAGACCTCCCTGGATCTGTCTGACAATCAATAAATCCTCTTCAGATTCTTTGTTCCTTCTGTCTGCCTTTCACTCTTTTTCAAGTTGTGAGCATTTAAATCAACAACAAAATTTTTGCCATTTTAAAATGTTAAATTTTAAAACAAGACAGGTTAATGTTTTATTTGGTGCTAACTTGGATTTGCATCTCAAGTCTTTGACTGCAATAACTTTAGGGTGCCTCATCTATGTTTAGAGGAGGATTGTTTAGGACAATGTGGGCAGATTAATTCATGCACTTCCTTTTGAGCAATAAAGGGTGTCTTGTGACTAAATCTTTATCATTACTCTCATTGGTATTTAACATAAGAAAAGACTCACTGGTGGATGAATGGTTCAGCTAGGCTTTTTCTGCTGTATAATATACTTTTTATTTCAGAGTTCCAAACTCTCTGTCAATAATACTACAATGCTACTCCTTAGGTGTGTTTTGGTGTTTTTATTTTGTATATTTGCGATCAACAAAAATGTAGTTGCTACCAGAAAGAATAAACTGTACTAGTTCGGAGGAGAAAATGTTAGTTAGCTTACTTTCTTAGCCAATGTTGTACAGTTCGTACATTCAATTAGCCTAATCACTGAAAAGTATAAACTAGGCACAGTGACTGTTACCACTGATTGAAAAGATATTTAATGTTATTGCCCTTGCTGGGCACTGCTGCTCATTAGTTGTGCAGTAGAGGGCACTGTTTTTATGTCAAAACATGAGCCAAACATTTGGTTTGGTACATTAGATGAATGCTTTTTAAGTTGCCACTTTGAATTGCTTTCTAAACTGTTGTTTCTGTCTTACTTTTTCTAGCAAAATTCTGGTTTCCAAGAAGATTGACTATGGGAAATGACTGTGAAATAACATCCCCCACTGCCAGTGATACACATGCACATTGCTTTTTATGGGGTCCTTAAAATATTATTTATGCTCACTTTTTTCACCAACAACTTACAGGCTTTGTTGAAGTGATATACAGTATTCTTAATGCTTACATATATGGTGTAGATTTAATTGAACAGTGCAAACAGAACTGTCATCTGATAAAAGAATTCCAAAGACTTGCATAGGTGAAAATCTCTGCCCATTAGATGTCATGTTACAGTGTTGTTTCTTGCTGTTCAATCATGTTATGATATTATTAAGCTGCGAACTCAACATGAGCTTTCTTATGATAGTCTTGCATAGCCTCCACTTTGGTTTGAGAAGTGTCCCACCTCCCCCCACCTTTTATTTTGTAAGGAGGCACAGCTGGGCCAACCTATTCCTCAGAGCAGGTATGGAGTGGTGATCAGGCAGAATAGTATGGCAAAGGCCTATTTGTTTACATGGTTAGTGAGTTGTTGTTATATCCTGCTTGCTTTTCTTTAAAACAGGGATGAGGAGCCTGGGGCCCTTGAAATCATGTTGGAGTATAACTTCCATCACCCCTAATCACTGGTCATTCTAGCCGGGACTGATGCAAGTTGGGGTCCAGGAACATCTGAAGGGCTACAGCTTCTCCCCTCCTGCTTTAAAACAATCCATTGAAGTCAGCAAAATATTACAGCAAATCAAAATACAATGCAAGCTGTATCAGCCAAAACAAAGCACCCAAAAATAAAAGTGGGCAAGAGGCACATTTTATCATCTTACCCAAGCCCTTGCCCAATGCTATATGAAAATGCCTGTTCTCAGAACATGGTGGACCAACTAGTCACCAGCTAGGGGGCCAGGTAGTCCTTCTTCAAGAAGGAATGTGGTGCTGCAGTTGAAAAGTTTCTCCCCTCCCCCAGTGTACCTACCTGCCATATGGTGAGGAAATTCTGAGAAAGCCTCTGGTGTCAATTGAAGTATGAACAGGTTGTACTATAGGCTAAGCACAATGTTATGGATGTATTGAACTTTTCTCTAAGCTTTTAAAATTTATGTTGTTGGTGATTTATATGAAAACCAAAATATTTGCAGAATAGTAACACTTGTACACTTCTCTTGATACAGCAACATAGTCTTAAGTGTCTGTAGCATGCTGTATCAATCCATTTTATGAACTCTGCTAGGATTGCCTACTCTTCTGTCCCTCTGTACAAATAATGAATTTGCAATAGTATATAGTTAAGAAAGTGTTTCAATGTGTGTGTGTGGGGGGGGGGCTATTCATTCATTAGAAAGACTTTTTTGTGATCTTGTCATGCACTTTCTGTATTTTGCATTCAGTTTCAATGTAGTACTAAATAGAACCTCCTGAATTGCTTTGGTTTCATTGTTTTTATTCTTGAACAGCAAAGAACCTGGTAACTTGCTTTAGCTGAGTTATTGGAGTCTTAATTATGCAAAACAAAGTCAATGGCTTTTCCCCCTTTTTGCATCAACAATGCTTGCGGGCATATATGACATAGTGTATATGTATGCATTTATAAGTAACATATAAATATGTAATGAGTTATTGTAGCAGAAATGCATATAGATTATGGAGTTTCAAGAAGACATTCCAGTTCCTAATTTAGAGTCATTGAAAGATACCAGACTTAATGTGGTTGAAACCTAAAAAGGCGCCCTATTATTTCCAGGCAAGTTTGGCAGTGGTTCAATGAAAAGAGAAGAAGTTGAATTGTACTTATGAAGTTGGTTCTATGTGTAGCCCTCCCAGCACATTGGTAGTGGGTGACAGACAATGTGGCCTGGATCTGGAGAGCATAAAACACAGCCCAAACAAGTCAAACTGGCTTTAGCTTCCATACATTGTATGGAATGTATAACATACATTTTCTCTGTATGTTATACTGCTCATTTATTTAATTATTCTGGTAAAAACCTGTATTTGAAAGAAAAGGCAAACGGTGTTCATAAATATTGCTTAGTATGTAACCTTTCTTATATTATACAGTAGTGATTTGTTCTCTTTTTTTCCTAAGAGAGTATCAATAAAAGTCTTTTTTGGAGGGAAAGAATGAGTGTCACATGTCATAGGCCCACCTTTATTCTGAAAATCCATTACAGTTATATTTCTGGATTAGGTCACTAAGGATTGTTTTGTACATGCAAACCTTTTGTTGACAGTGTAATCAGTCTCAGATTCTTGCTTTCAACAATGTGGATGTAAGAATATGTGAATTAAAAGCACACCTCTATATGGGATTGCAGTGCACCTTCTGATCACTGTGGAATTTTTAGGAACTGTGAAGATATCTGGAAATGCTGCAATCCTATGTAAACATGGACACTTCTTCATATGGGACTATCTCGAAAGAGCTGTGGGCATTTGTGAGCCATGATTATGCAAAGAGAATCTGTTGCCTTGTCACATTTGGTAACCAAGCTCTTAGCCTGCCATCCAAGGAGGGAATATATATGCAAATAGGGGAGCCCACGTCCTCCTGGAAGATTTATTCGATTCACAACAACAGTTCCATGTCCACAGGGGCTGTACTCTTTTAAAACGCTGGTAACAAACTTGCTGTTAGACCTAGATTTTCATTTTTAAAAAAGTTTAAATAACCTTTCATATTATTTTCCATATTGTATTTCTTTCAGTGTGTTGCTGTTTAGCCACCATGGGCTTCAGTTTGAGAGAGAAACAGGGTACATAATTAATAGGAAATGAAATCAAGGAAGCACCAGTCATATGAACAATTCTTCATGTTCACAAGCAAGAAACTGCAGTTTTGAACTGTTTGGGATCCATGTAATGGCGAATGTTGGCTTGCCGCTAAACCAAAAGTGAGGCGAAGTCACAATATGTGAGGGGAGGAAAGAGGGCAGGCAGAGCACAAACACGGGGTTCATTCACATACCCTTTATTTATTTTAGATACAAAGAGTATACAGAACAAGAACAGTAAACTTGAAAACATGAAAAGGCTCCCTATTTCACCCATTTCCATTTACAAGTTGGTAGGTGGTTGAAATGGCAATGCGGGTAGAGTGAGCGAGCATGCTCTTCCCTACTGCCACCCTCATCTGTTAACTTGCTGAATTCTTTTTTTTATATATAAGATATTTATTAAAGTTTCCCATTTTATACAAACAAAAAAGAAAAAACAGACATAAAAATATTAAAAACACATAAATTTCACAACTTATTTTCTTGTAGCTTATTTCCCCGACCTCCTCATACCTCCCCTTCTTGTATACCCAGTTTAAACTATTTATACAGCAAATCCTTATCTCAACATCTTAAATTATTATATCTTTAAATTCTTACTTACAAAAAGAAAATCATTTTATCATAGTTACAGCTTGAAACCGCTTAATTTCAATCCAGCATCATTCAACATTCCTTAATTTTACAATATTTTTGAAGATAGTCCTTAAATTTTTTCCAGTCTTCTTCTGCCGACTCTTCTCCCTGGTCACGGATTCTGCAAGTCATTTCTGCCAGCCCCATACAGTCAATCAGTTTCATCTGCCATTCTTCCAAAGTGGGTAGGTCTTGTGTCTTCCAATACTTTGCGATCAGTATTCTTGCTGCTGTTGTATGACTTGCTGAATTCTTAATGGCAGGAGAAGGTTAATGGAATAAAAGAAAGGAGCTCGTGAATCCAAAGTTTGTCCATGAAGGGGTCTCGACCATGTTCTCTAGTAACCTCCAGGATGGACTACTGTAATGCACCTTAAATGGGTCTGCCCTTGAAATTAATCCAAAAGTTGCAACTAGTGTGGAATGCAGTTGGTGTCAATGGCAGTGGGCCAGTCGACCACAACTCCTGTTACTAAACATCTGTACTAGTTGTCAGTTACCTTCTAGGCCCAGCTCAGGGTGCTTATGTTGAATGGCCTGGATCCAAATGTATGAGATAATGCTTTCTTCTGTACCACCCTACCTGTGTTGGTTGATCAGTGGGAGAGGCTTTCATGGTGGTTGCTGTGTTAAAGGAGGTGTATAGTCCAGGGACCTGCGGAAGAGCATTTTTGGTGTTGGATCTGTGACACTGGAATGGCACCCCCATTGACGTGCATCTTGCCCCGACTCTGTATTCTTTCAGATATTGGGTAAAAAGCACACCATTTTTGCCAGCTTTTAGTGATAACAGTTAAGTCATTTTTGGGGGTGTTTTTGATTATGCTATTTATATAAATTCTGAGAATTATTTTAACGCTTTCATTTAATATGTTTTATATTACTTTTTTTGGTAAATTGCTTCTGACCTTTTTTGTTGAAGGGTGGTATAGAAATCTCTTAATAAATAATGTTAAACTGTTGTTTGATGCTATGTGTGAAGAAGTAACTGGCCGCGTTTGCACACAACACTAAGCCATGGTTTATTTTAATCATGATCTATTGAACAAAAGAGGATCAACCTTGCAGGTGAGCAATGTAACCGCAAGTTGTTTTTTTAATACAGTGGTGCCTCGGGTTAAGAACTTAATTCGTTCCGGAGGTGTGTTCTTAACCTGAAACTGTTCTTAACCTGAAGCACCACTTTAGCTAATGGGGCCTCCTGCTGCCGCCGCGCTGCCGGAGCATGATTTCGGTTCTCATCCTGAAGCAAAGTTCTTAACCTGAGGTACTATTTCTGGGTTAGCGAAGTCTGTAACCTGAAGTGTATGTAACCCGAGGTACCACTGTATTGGTTTTGTTTTCTTACATTTTGTGACTCATCCAGGTACAGCCAGTGAGCATTTGAACTGGGACACTGAAACAAATTAGAGTACCATTTCAGACCTAAAAAGGAACCATGATTAAGACAAGCTCAGATTTGTAAGCCAACTTCAAGCCATGGTTTGTTGGTCATATTCAAAACTGTATTTTGCGAGCTTGGTTTGGACATATAAATAATCGCAGTGAAGCTAAACAAACCACGACTTAGCATCCTGTGTGAACAAACCTTCCCCAGAAACTTCTAGTGAAAATAAAAATGTGGCAACTCTTATGTATGCCGACCTGAGCTCCTTTAATAAATTTTCTTTCTCCCCGGTTTGGCATCTAACATGGCTTTCTTCTACCCTCAAGTCCACCATGTGATAACTGCTGTGAGATTTGTCAATAGCAAAATTAATAGAATCTTCTTTATGTGGGCTTCATCTATATACAATTCTTCTGTGGTCCTTCTTTCTAACTTCCCATTCTTGCGAAATATTTTCAATGCTACTAACCTGGAAAAACAGTTGCTGAATCTTGAAATATGTCTTGATCTCTCCTTTCAGTGCTTTTCTGTCAGTAAGAAAAGTTACACTAATTACTCTTAATCTTCTAGTTCTTTTTGTGAAGAATATTTGACTGCCAGAAAAATAATACGAAATTACTTGGGGGATGGGAAGCGCTATTAAATCATCAGCGCTATAGTAATTGTAATAAGAATAATAGCAAATAGCAAAAGAGTCAAGGCTATGCATTTATGTATAATATAGTTTGCCATAAGTGGTGTTAAAAGGAAAATATTTTTCTTTTGAAATTTGATGTATGAATGTGTATGTCTGTTTTACATCAGTTTACTTTCAGAAATGCAAGCTTCAGTTTAACTACTATAGATTTGTTCAGATACAACATTCACAAACTCTTAACCAAGGTTAAGAGATTGGGATCAGGCAATGGGGTTGCATGCATTATTATCTTTTCTTCCCATATCTTCTTTCCCATGACACAATTTTACATCTGGAGCAAGCCTGCCCATGATTGCAAATCAGCTTTGGACTGTATGCTACAGTATGACGCTTTCGTTGGTACACTACAGAATCTACCACATATGGGAAATATAAGTTGCATGTGCAAAATCTCTGCTGAAATACAATATCCTCTTACCCAATGGAATCTCTGCTTGAGAGTTTTAGTTTCCTTTCAGAAGCAACTGCCTGTATCCCTTCCATTTTTCTTTATCTTTGAGGGCTAGAAACTTGATTTATTTGTTTTTTTTAAGATGACATTCAAGATCCTGCACTGCATGGTGAGCTTGCAGGTGTGGATGATCTGCATGATCCTGTTTGTAACTTGGAGGTGAGTGGGAATTCTTAGCATTTCACATTTTTGAAGGATGCAAGTAACCAAGGATTTAAACCACCACCACTGAAGCTTGAAACTGCAGGCAGTTTTTATCTTGGCAGTTTTAATCCCACCCTTTTATGTTCAGATTAGGTACATGTGGGGATGTGCTGAAAGGGTGTTAGCAGGAGGTTCTTTATGGACAGCTCAATAATAGCATCAATCTGCCCCTTCCACCACCCCCTCCTCCTCCTCCTCTTAAAGGGCTGTACATTGAATAGAAATCTAAAAAGTTTAAAAATGCTACTATTTGTTGATATAGATGTGCAGCTTGTTACACAATTTAAATATTTTCTTGGCAAAAAATGTTATCCAAAAACAAGATAACACTGCCTTCATTGCCTACCCAAGCGTTTTTGGTTCTTTTCTTTGAAAGGCGTGCATTTCATGTAGGTTTTTAAACACACACACCATTTTCAAAGGTTTGCTTTCTGTCATAGCATGGCTTGTCCCCCCAATGCCTAGTTGGTGAGTAGGTAGGAAATGAAAATAACAATGTGAGTTTGCAGTCATACCCGATGCAGAGACCAAAAGCGACCAATATTTGAAATACATGTTGGAAATATTACATGGTTTGCTTTTACCAAATTCCAGCCTGTTCTCGAGTGAAGCACTTACGTTTGGAGGGAAAACATACGAAAATGTGCCCTCTTACGCACATAAAAGTTGTGCTTTGACACCCTTTGGGCAACCCATGTGCTTCATTGTACAGTCAGCACACGGTAAGTCACTGGGTGTATGCGTGTGGGTGGGTGAATAATATAATTATTACAGCACTGAATTGAATCCAAGTATCAAATAGCATTATTGCAGAGCATGCAAAGCTGGGTATGGAACATAATTAAAACTTAATACAGGCCTGGCCCACAGGTTTATAATCTAAAAAAGGCAAAATAGAAAAAAGTGGGGTACTGGAGGGAAAAGCTCATGCAAAGGAGAAAGAGAAGTGACGCAGTTTCAGTCCAAATGGCCACTCCCCTAGCAAGTTATTTCTATGTTCAAGCCTCATGGACTCAGGCTACAGTTTTGGCTACAGTTCTTGGGGGCAAGGATTACTCTTGAGCAAGTGTCTAAATAATAATGTCTGCCTCCTTTCTTTTGCCTTCTCTGGGCTTTAGGTGTGAGCCTGTTTTCTCAGCCAAATAATCAGTACTTTCTCTTTGAGGAATGCTTCTGTTTTATGGTGATACACATTACGTGTACAATGAATGCTTCAGGTGGTGGCCAACCCTTCATGTGCCCCTGACTTCTGTGTTATTCTTGCTAGGAGGTTTGAAAAGGACTTGTTAATACAGCCACTGGGTGAGAGTCAGCGTCGCACTCTTTTAATCATTCCATCTGCACAAGCATTTCAGTTTTGCCAGATGGAACTATCCCTCCCTCTTCCCGCTGCACACTGTTCTGGAGGTTCTCCCAAGCCTTCCAGAGCCCATTTTGATGGGGAAGGGAGAGGGGGAGCAACCCATTGCACATGTGGAAGTCCTTGCACAGGGCTTCTTCCGCTGACGGGTCTGGTTAGGTAAAACCCGCCCACTGTACAAGACAAACACAGGGTGTTGGGTGGCATGGTTGCAAGCCCCCACTACACACATGTACGTGCTCTCTCTCTTCTTCCTTACCCCTTTGCCACTAGATATACAATGGCCTGGTTCACCTAAAATGATAAGACAAAGTGTGGCTTAACAGGACTGCACAGATGTGTAGCCTCCCAGGAAGAATCCTGCGGCTGCTATGCTCCTCCCTGCTCTCTCTTTTTTTTTTTTTACTATTGCAGCAACACTAATTTGAACTAATGTATGGGTAGGCAGCCTAAGGCCCGGGGGCTGAATCCAGCCCAATCGCCTTCTAAATCCGGCCTGTGGACTGTCCGGGAATCAGCGTGTTTTTACATGAGTAGAATGTTTCCTTTTATTTAAAATGCATCTCTGGGTTATTTGTGGGGCATAGGAATTTGTTCATTCTCCCCCCCCTTCAAAACATAGTCCGGCCCCCTTCTGAAAAAGTTTGCTGACCCCTGAACTAATGTATCATCTGAATCGAGCTCATGACTAAATTCTCTTCTTGCCAACTATGAGCTGTAGCCAAGAATAAACCATTTAAACCTAGTTTGGCTTACTGTGTTGTATGAACCAACTAAATGTATTTCCAAGCAAAACAAGTTCCTCATATGCCTTTTCAGCTAAAGTGCATGTGTAATAGCATCTCAAACGATGACTCTCATGGATCGTTTTACTCCTGCAGTAATAAGAATATTTATTGTAGACGTGGCATTTGACCACCAACCATATGACAATCCATTAACTTTCTATGTAAAATAAAACGTGGTAATAAAAATAAGTTACACAAACAAACCTATGGACAATTAAATAGTATTTTGGGCTGGGATAAATGCTGGCCTCAACTTTTGTTTTCCACAGTTTTAAATATCTATAGCACAAAGGCCACAAGTTGACATATAGAAGCCAGCTGTACTGCATATTATTTTAAATGACAGCATGCTATAAGGGAAGAAGATAATAAATTTCCTCTAGCAAATGCCATTACACGGTTTATCAGCTGTCCAAATATAACAGTAGGCACCTGTTTGTCTCTTCCCCCATCTTCATCAAAGAGCTCACTGGCAAGCAGGGCAAGTTACCCTGTGGCTTTTTAAAGCTGCTGTCTGTACAATCTTGCCTGTAACAAGAGAGCAGCTGTTGAATGTTTCAGCATTTAACACCATGCCTTAGCATGGTTAATGTTTTAGTTGAGAAACTGAAGGGAAATAATATAAAGCAAAGGGTGCTCAACAGGTGGCCCACAGGCCACATAAGACCATAATGCTATTCTCTCTGCTGCTTCAGCTGATTGGACCCTTCTGAGTTGTTGTCTGTCTCAACATACATCACTATAGTGATGGTTACCTCTGCTGTTGCTTTGCTGTCCCTTCCAAGCGACTGATAGGTAAACTCCTGTGAAATGTATGGCTCACATGAATCTTGGCAGTACCAGTGCAGAGCAGTTACAATGTGGATGTTTTCAAGTCCCCAAAATGAGAAGCACCCGTATCCTCTACATGCCAGTATGGTACTGTCTGACACACAAAGGTTGGAGGAAAGTACAGTAAAACAGGATCCAGGCTTAAGTACAAGTTTGAGAGGACATCATTCCTGCCCATTGGCCATGCTGGCTGATGGGAGCTGGGGGGTTGAACAGCGTCTGGAGGGCCACAGGTTCTGTACCCCTGCTCTAAGGATCATGCCAAAATTAGCGCACTGTATAACCACAGAACCTAGGACTTGCTGATCAGAAGGTCGGCGGTTCGAATCCCCGCAACGGGATGAGCTCCCATTGCTCGGTCCCTGCTCCTGCCAACCTAGCAGTTCGAAAGCACGTCAAAGTGCAAGTAGATAAATAGGTACCACTCCGGCGGGAAGGTAAATGGTGTTTCCGTGCGCTGCTCTGGTTCGCCAGAAGCGGCTTAGTCATGCTGGCCACATGACCCGGAAGCTGTACGCCGGCTCCCTCGGCCAATAAAGTGAGATGAGTGCCACAACCCCAGAGTCGGTCATGACTGGAACTAATGGTCAGGGGTCCCTTTACCTTTACTTATTGGTAGCACATTTCTGCTAAATATGTCTATTTATTCTTACAAATTTCAAATCAATTTCAAAATCAAACAGCAAGACTGAATATTGGGCAGAATCTTCACAGCAGTTTTCATGTTCTCATGCAGCAGTACCTCTCTTTTCTGAACAGCAAGCTCTTCCTCCCTATCACAAGCTACTTTTTTTTTTTCAAAGTTGAAAAAGTTTGAAAAGGACCTTGTAGTGCTATGTGGAGATGCGCTGCTACCTGAGAAAAAGAAAATGGTCTTTGCCTTTGAGATCCTCCAGATTTCAGCCCTTGACTTGTGTACAGCCATAGAACATGGTTATGCAAAATGCACGAGAAATGTACTAAACCCTTTCCCCCTCTGCTTAAGCTCTGTATAATGTTGTACATATTATGAGAGCTGTGAAACTTGTAAAATCTTAAATCAACCAGGTGAAACTTGAGGATATTTATAATACCTGGGGTTCCCCCCCCTGAAAACACATGCTCTGTGCTTTTTTTCAGTAGTGAGGCCCTCAGTCCATCAGAGAGCCATGATGTGTTTTGGAGACGACATTAGTCAGCACAGCACAGCCCCTTGGTTTCAATAAGACTTACCGTATTTTTCGCTCTATAAGACGCACCAGACCACAAGACACACCTAGTTTTTGGAGGAGGAAAACAAGGAAAAAAAATCTGAATCTCAGAAGCCAGAACAGCAACAGGGATCGCTGCACAGTGAAAGCAGCAATCCCTCTTGCTGTTTTGGCTTCTGGGATAGCTGCGCAGCCTGCATTCACTCCATAAGACGCACACACATTTCCCCTTACTTTTTAGGAGGGAAAAAGTGAGTCTTATGGAGCAAAAAATATGGTACTCCCTGGTAAATTGCATTGGGTTTCAGCCTTAATCGCTTTCCTTGCTCTGGCTGTGTTTGCAACATGCCAATCTGCTTTTTGCTCTCCACACCTTCTCTGCATCTACTTCCCATAACTGTGCCATCCCAGTTATCACCCCCCTCTCCACTACTTACCCTCATTTGTTATTTGACTCATTCTCCAGAACTGCTGTTTTGTGGTTCATCATATTTTAACCCAACAGTGTACTTTACTGGTCAGAAAGAAATTTTAATCCAGAACTGAGAAACGCCTGGCAGGGGCAGCAACATTTGCTTTCCCATTGGCTCATTCTCATTCAAGCCAATATTCAGGGTAAATCCAACAGGATTTGCCAAAGCCTTTCCTTTAGGTGCCTTAGCTGCTCCTGTTTGCTAGTATGTAGAAACTTGTATGCTGTGAACTGCTCTGAGATCTTTGAATGAAGGGCAGTATACAGATTTAAGGTAGGTAGGTAGGTAGGTAGGTAGGTAGGTAGGTAGGTAAGTTAAGTAAGTAAGTAAGTAAGTAAGTAAGTAAGTAAGTGAGTGAGTGAGTGAATGAATGAATGAAGATGCATAATAAGTGGCCTAAGAGGAAGAATTTTGTAATGACTCTGAGCAAAAGGGAATTTTCATCATGAGAGAAAGTGGCTGAGGTGCTTGTGGGGAGAAGGTTTTTGGGATCAAAGGCTCTGTTGGGAACTGAATGAGAAGCCTTATTCATTTTCTACTGAATCTGAATATGGGGGCCTGGGGGCCAAATGCAGACCTCCAGGCTGCTCTCTGTCTTGGAACTCTCCCTAGGCCACACCTTTCACTGGCTCTGCTATACACTCCAAACAGTTTTGTCTAGTTTGGAATGTGTCCTTGAATTCTGATAATACATCTTGCTTCTCTGAGAGATCACTGTTGGGACGGGTGCATGAGTGTCTATAGAAACTAGTGCAAACTACATTTCCCCATTACGTGCGCATGTGGGAGACAGGGAAGAAAGGTTAAATTTACATCCATTGCCTTTGTCCTTGCATGTGGCCCTTGAAAGGTTGCCTGGGAGAGAATGCATCCCTTGAACTGAAGAAGGTCCTCCTAGCTCCGTCTTGGTGTGTTCAGCAGCATCCTAAGAACAGGTTGTGTGACCTTATTCAGGTCACATTTGCTTGGAAAGCTTCTCTGGTTATGTCCGTGTGAATGGCAGTGACTGTGGGCCCCTCTCTAAGGACTCTGTATTCAGTCTTCCTTCTCACTGTCCCCTTGCCTGACATAGAGGACGGAGTATGAGCTGAAGAGGATTAGGATTTATTAAACTGAAGTAACTGTTCATGCAAGCATGGCTGCAGGTATTTCGAACTGAGGTGGTTTCCTGCTTTACTTTCAACTCTTTAAAAAATGCAGGGTAAGAAGTATGAGCCTTGAGTCATAGGTTGCCACCTATGAAATGTGTACCTGTGAGCACAAGCCTTTGGATTAAAAAGCGGAATAGGATATAAGTCAGCAAAACCTTTCTTCTCTCGATGGGACATTTAGAGAATGGGGAATCTAACCGGACTAAAAGTAATTGTTTGTTAAAATAAACACATTGTAGAACAAAGGAAAAGAAAAGCTGATAGAAGAGAAGCACTGCATTCCTGTTATTGTGCATCCCAGAACCACAAGAAGGGAGAGAAATATGATCTGAAATAAGCTTAAGAGGTTCTGTAATTAAGCCTGGATTAGTACAATAGCATAATATACCTACTGCCCTTCTGCAGGTAAGTGGCAGACTAGCCTGAGGATGTCTGAATGGCTCCTGCTTTTATATTTGGAAGATCCTGCTCTTACATCAGCAGCCTGGGAATCGCTTTGCTGTCTCTCTCTGTATCTCTCAAGTTTTCAAAAGACAAAATTTGTTCAAACATTGCATCTAAGAAGATAGACCCTGAAATGTGTCACACTGGCAACTGTGGTGCTAATTCAATTCCATCAGTGGAAACAATCTTATACGTACTTAGGATGGAGACAGCCAAAAGATTGTGATTCTTGCCAACTGTTCCTTTTTGTGGCGCCCTTTGTATATCTGATTTGGATGATGATGAGCATTTTCTGAAAGGGAACAAATTAAATCAGTGGCAGACATCCTAAGAGAGATGCTGTACTGTGTCCTTTCTTCATGTTACTTTGCTTAGTGAACCTCAGTATCAGTGTGGGAAAGACGAAACCTGGGACTTCCTGTAACCCAGTATTGGGCCACTCATAAAAGTCATTTCTTTTGAAAGTGACCTGAAAAAGGATAGAGAGGAAGCACTGCAGCATTTGTAATTGCCAACTCATGTGTATAATAAATCCCAGTTCCTTTTCTCCGTTTAAGAAATTCCAGCCTCTTTTCCCCAGCTCTTAAGATTCAGGACTCTTACCAAGTGTTACATTAGTTGAAGCTCTGTGCCTGCACTCTCTGTGTATAACATCCACACTCGTTGGGGCATTTCTGTTATATCCAGCGTAGAACTTTAACCAATATATATTTTATTCACTAAGTAGCCATTGCCCCTGAACTCCTAAACTTGTTGGTTTTGTTGTTGCTTACTCCATGTGGAAGAGATGGATGGATGCAGAGCTCTGTTTTCATGTTTGAGCTTTCCAAACAAAACTTTTCACCATCTCAGCCTCCCCCCTTTGAACCTTTGAACGCTTTAAGGTTTCAATTAACATTAGCAGTTGAAGGCTGAAATGCGTACATCTTCTGGTGCTTTTTGCTTGTTAATCAAGAGGCGGCCTTGACCCCAGACCAAACTTTCCACATTTAAAGGCTAGAGAAACTGCTGGTGTCCCAGTAGTGCCAATCTAACACCAGCTTTCAGACTAAAGCTCGCAAGAACTGATCCAGTGTCCCAGGGATGGGCATTGGCAAAGCAAATTGACAATATCATCCCCCTGCTTTTTGCTTCTAGTATGTCATAGACAGAAAGAAGCACTTGAGCATGGGAAATACATCTTCACCTGTCATGGCTAAATTCTATTGAAATGTACCCTCCACTAACTTGTTTAATCTATTTGAAGCCATTTGCCTTTTTTGTTTCAACACACTGGGTTCAACACACAATTCCTGGTGGACTTTCTATTATGATCAGTTTATTAGGTAGCTGCAGCCAACCTATGAATGTGCATTGTGTAGTTATGATTGTTTGTCCCTAGCGTGCATTACTTTGCTCTTACTAGCAGTGAATTTTATTTGCTAGTATATTTGTTTATCCAGTCAGTGTGGAGAGATCCCCTTCTGTCTTTTTTTCATGACTGTTTTGAGCTTTGTTATTCTGTTTACTTTGGTGTTGCCGGTAAACTAAACTAGAAGCTTATTCAGTCTTATCTCCAGATAAGTA
Source organism: Podarcis liolepis (assembly GCF_965112155.1). Taxonomy (NCBI): domain Eukaryota; kingdom Metazoa; phylum Chordata; class Lepidosauria; order Squamata; family Lacertidae; genus Podarcis; species Podarcis liolepis. The sequence continues at coordinate 50,694,400 of NC_139564.1, forward strand.
GTGCAATCCATATAGAACTTCCAATATTTATTACTTTCTTTTATAAGAAGCATCCACTTACTCATGCCTAATTACTTTTGAAGTTGCACCTTTCAAATCCATGACCTTTTAAAAATGTGAAATATTTTGGCAATAATGGATATAGGGTTTTTATGTATTCATTGCTACGTTACAGATATGCCTATTTATATTTATATGTAGTGAGAACCTTTCGTTGTTTAATATGGCTTTCAATGGGGAAACTGTTGCAGTGTTTCACAGATGGTTAGCAGTGTGTATATATAGCGTGGAAGTGCTTGTGGAAATGGTAGTTGTGTTCTTCTTTGTGTTGTAGTGGAAGAAAAGTGGGGAACATTAAGATAGTGATGTCTTGAGTGGCAGAAGTTTGGCAGCTTGACCTGGAAACCTCACTGACTTGAATTTATTCCTGCTGACTTGTTTGGAGCAATGACACTGTGGTCCATTGAAAATGGTCTCCCATGGCGTTCCCATGTGATTTTTTTGTTTAAATGAACCCCTGCCACGTTTAGCCTTAGCGATATTCTCCAAGAGATGGCTGTGTAATGGATGGTGCAATGACTTTTCTGCAGAAAGATTGCATCCACCACTTTTTCTCCTTTTAAGTCAAAGAGAACCATATGGTGGTTGTCATTGGTAAATTAAACTTGTGCTAATGAGCAAAGCTACTTCTTGGTCTCTGTGATGAATTAATAGTAATCTGTAAAACCAATGAAGGCAAAGCACCTCTTTACACAATCTGTTACCTTGGCCCAGGGTTAATGTTTTGAACTCACTTCAACCTCTGACTTGTTTACAAATCCATGGCCGAATTAGAAGTTGAAAGGAGGTGAAAGGAGGTCCACAACCCCAACCATATCTATGGTCCTTAATTCACCTTTCATTCATTACTGTAATGATCAGCTGAACAGCAGCAAAATTACCTATGGAAGGTGATATTTAAAATCCCCTAGAGAAACATGGTGACCTTGAAGTTGGTTTAAGATTCTGACTTGCTCTCAACCCAGTAACCGCAGTTTCTCCGTTTGGATGAAATGGGAACTACCATTTATATATTTTAAGCTGTTGAGAATTGCAGCATGGCAAGAAAAAAGGAGGGAAGAATGTTTAGCAGCAAAGTACCGTATTTTTTGCACCATAACACTCACTTTTTTCCTCCTAGAAAGTAAGGGGAAATGTCTGTGCATGTTATGGAGGAAATGCCTATGGGTGGCATGCCTACGGATTTTCCTCCTCTAAAAACTACGTGCATGTTATGGTCGGGTGCGTGTTATAGAGCGAAAAATACGGTAATTTTCAGGTGGGGACCCGGGTGGCGCTGTGGGTTAAACCACAGAGCCTAGGGCTTGCCGATCAGAAGGTCGCGGTTCGAATCCCTGCAACGGGGTGAGTTCCCGTTGCTCGGTCCCTGCTCCTGCCAACCTAGCAGTTTGAAAGCACGTCAAAGTGCAAGTAGATAAATAAGTACTGCTCCGGCGGGAAGGTAAACGGCGTTTCCATGCGCTGCTCTGGTTCGCCAGAAGCGGCTTAGTCGTGCTGGCCACATGACCCGGAAGCTGTACGCCGGCTCCCTCGGCCAGTAAAGCGAGATGAACGCTGCAGCCCCAGAGTTGGTCACGACTGGACCTAATGGTCAGGAGTCCCTTTACCTTTAATTTTCAGGTGGCAACTTGGGTGACTAATCTCATGTATGTAACACTGGATATCCCTGGGCAGCTTTGAAGTATTGATGACATCTCTATGAAAATAAGTGGCAGGAAATGTGTTCTCAGGGACTAGGAAAGGAAAAAGTTCTTCTTAAAACATTTCTAGTCCTAGTGTGGCCTTCATTGACTCTGGGGAGCAAAAGCTTTGTAGTGACTAGTGAGCCCAGCAAGGAAGAGAGAAAAATGTCGCGGGCTCTTAATCTGTTACTTTGCATATGAGAAGTTAACCCTTTCAAGTCCACACTGAAAACTATTGTTGGAAGTTCAATTTCACTACTCTCATCCATTTCTTCAGAGTATTGTTTACATAGCATAAAAGGACTTTTTTAAAAAAGTGAACAGGTGAATGGCTAATGAAAACATAGAAATGTGTGTGTGCTGGAAGGGTAGTAGCCTCCAAAGAGGCTCTTTATGTCCTGACTGTGACAGAGACATGATAAATAGGGACTAGAGAGAAAATCTTCTCTCTGGTCACACCTAAATTTTGGGACTCTGTGTCCTTGGAGATTTTATTGGCCACCTCTTTTATGGTGTTTCGCCATGAGGCAAAACCTTTCCTGTTTTAGGCAGGTGTGTGTTTTATTCGGAAAGTTTTTTTTACCTGGAGTTGTGTTTTTTATCTGACGCCTTACTTTATCTGCTGTTCTAGTCTATTTGTGTTATATTGTACCTTATAAATTTTTATTGTACTTTTTGGTTGCTTTTGATTGCTTTCAGCTGCCCAGAGTGGAATGTAGGCACCAGATAAAAATGTTCCTATAGATAAACAAGGCCTCTGAATTGTTTGATAGTAAATAATGTTATTCCGAATGAAAATTATTGGCCTTAAGAGCTCTTGCGGTTAAAAACAAGCATAGTTAAAATTCCTTTTGGTGGAGAGGTAAAAGGGGTGGAGGGGGTGGGGGTGTGTGTATCCCTCCAAGTCTCCAGATAGAACAGAATCCTACAGCCTTCCCACAGTCATTCTCTGGCTGCTTGGGTGCTCTCCAGCTCACAGACATCCCAAACAGAACTGGACCTCTCTCCTTTTAGTACCCTGCATGCATTGTTGTCTCACAATGATTGGCTATTGGACTAGAAACAGCTGTACCAAGCCTTTGGTTTGCAAAAGAGATTACAGGCCTTTCTCATAGAGTCTGATTGGTTGGCAGTGTGTGCTGAGAGAGAGAGAGAGAGAGAGAAGGGCCAAAGAAGTAGTAGTAGTACTAGCTGCTTCTAGCAGTTTGATTACCGGTACTTTTGTCCTAGAGTTCCTCTCCAGCTGTCAAATGAATGGGTTGCCTCCACCAATCTCCCTCCCCACCCACCCTTTCCAACATCAGTGATTGTTTGGACAGGCTAAGAAATCTAGCAGGCAGGTCTGGTTTCAAAAAACAAAACAAAACAAAAAAAGGCGTTTCTGTTTTTTCTTTGTAAGAAAAGAGAGGAGGTAGAGGCTGGATTGTTATTTTGAAAATTAAAAAAACCCCACAACTTTGTATGTAAATACTCACAAGCTGATTATAGGCTGGGGCACAAGCGAAGGTTTGGGTGAGCCCAGGGCTATTTTACATGAGAATGTGCTGCCCGACTGGCTGAGCGCGTCTAACTTAAGGCAGCTCCTTGATTAGCATAAGACTGGGTGGCTGCCTTGTTTCCTGCCTTCAATAGCTATTCACTGTAGTCGAGGCGGAGAAGAGCAGGGAGGCAAGGCAAACGCACCGGATTTGCAGAAAAGCAAAGCGCGTTTGGCTTAATCTCGCGGTCCGGCTGCCCCCCAAGGCTGGAGGAGCTGGCACGGCTCGACGGGCGCAGACGTAGGCAAACACAGGCGGTGATGGGAAAAGAGGAATAAGCGTGCATGCGAGAAGGAAGGAAGGAAGGACGGCCGGCTGCAGGAGCCTGGAAGAGACGGGACTCGGGAGCCCTCGGCCATGATGACCATCTGCATCGAGCACCATCGCTGCTGCTTGTAGGTTTATGTACACCTTGAATGGGCGCGCGAGCGAGGGATCCTTGCTCTGCCAGTGCGGCAGGAGGAGCTGCGAGAGCTGCTAACGGGGAGAATGGTCGCTGCTGCTGCTGCAGCCATGATTTTTCGGCTGCTCCATTGATGTTTTGCTCGGATTCTGATAGGTTGGAGGAGGGCGGGGGAAGCCAGCCTTTGGCCGCTACCAGCACTTCCCCGCGATTCCTATGGCATTGCAGACCCGATGCTGCTTTGCTTTGCTCCCTGCCGTCTTTCGGGTCAAGCCCAAAGGCAGCCTGCTTTGCCTAATTCGCCCGGGCCTTTTGTGTTGCAGATCACAGTTGGCCGAGCCTTTCTGTGCTGAATCGACCTATTGTTTTGGGACCCCAGAGCTTCCACGCTGCAGATCGCTTCTCTTCTCCCCCCTCCCCCCTTTTTTTCGGTCGCTCTCCTCCTCCACCGCCACTACTCCCCCCCCCCCGCCTTAGAAGCCACATAATTTGCCTCTCCTGCACATGACTCTGGAAGCTACAAGCCGGGTTTGAGCGCCAATGAAGTGTAATGCATTGTGGGACGTGTGTAAAAGAATTGGATCTTTCCAAGGGGGGAAAGGAAAGGACCTGCGGTCTGCTTGATGGACAAGGTAGTGGCAAAATGTTGCTTGCAGAGCCGACCCGAGCGGTGCCTGTAAAGAGACGGGTGTAAAACGAGTGCAGCGAGCAAGCCGTGAGGCCTCCTGGCTCATGCCGCTCCTGCTGCTGCTGTTGCTGCTGCTCGTGGTGGATTAGACTGCAGGTAGCCTCAAAATGAAGAAGACGCGAAGTACAACCTTGCGGCGAGCCTGGCCTAGCTCTGATTTTTCTGACCGGGCCTCTGATCGCATGAGGTCCCGCAGTGAAAAGGACTACCGCCTGCACAAACATTTCCCCCCAGCTTTCCTTTCCCAGGCTTCACGGGGCTACATGACATCTGGTCAGTAACTGGCTGTGTGTGTTTGTGTGTGTGTGTGTGTGTAGATCTGTATGTTTGTTTCAAGGCATGGGCTCGCATGTTTGTTTATCTCCCCTGTGCTGTGTAAAAAAAAAAAAGGGTTATCTTGTGACTGATTAACATAGGTTGTAATGAATAATGCAATTTCTTTTAAAGCTCACATCCACCATTTTGTACCTCAGGAAGATTCACAGCAGGGCCTGCTCAATATGGTGTTTAAAGCCTTCCAGCCCCCCCCCCCGCTTCCCCCTAAAATAAATGGAGAGAAAAATGGTCAGATCAGTATTTTCAACGAATCAAAATGCCTAGTAGATGTGATCCCAGAAGTCTCTCCCCCCCCTCCCAAATCTGCATCCCTGGTCTCCTTCTGCTAAATCATGATTACCAAATCAGATATTGTCTCTTAATCCAGCTAAATGCAATTATCTCAATAGGCATTTCTGCGTTTCATTTTCTAAACAACAACAAAAAGTGTCACTGCTGTTGGGGGTTCTGTGAATAGAGCCTTCGTGTCCCAGTTGACTGTTTTTGTCTAGGGAAGTTCTTTTTGGTTATACAAAAATAAGTATAAATATAAACATTTGTGTGTTAGGAGGACAGGGTGTCTGTGGATATGTATCACATGTGTATGTTCATCTATTCAATTGCTTCAGTGGAAGCTCTTTAGAAATAATGGACACTGCACCAACATGCTTGTGCATGCATGGCAGGATAAGAGCACAAACAATAAAGCTGTGGAAGATTATAACAAGGGGAAACAGTCATCTTTTAATAAAAATTATGAAAGGAAATGCCTCATCCCTCCCTTTTAATGATGCCTTTATATTCCATTCATTCTATGATTCCCTTTTGAGATGTTCAGGAGGGAACAGGAAATAATCTTTAAGAGAATGTTGACGAGAAGGACAAAATATCTTGGAAGCCTCCTTTGTTGTTTGAGTGCTTCGTTAGTGTGACAATCCGACATAATGTTTCATGACCATGATGCCAAATACCCCATTTATCATCAAGGCATATTTTTCCCTGTGAGACTCACTTTAGCTTAGAGAAATGAAGATTTCTTATACGTATCTAGAAAAGGTTTTCCATCTCCTTCCTGTATCCCATCCCCAGATTCAAGTCAAACTTAGTGGTTATCAGCAATTTACATACCTAACTTATTCCTTTGCATTCTAATAAATATGTCACTTTAAACAGTACTGGAGCAGATTCTTATGCTTTAAGAATCTCTTGTGAACATTCTTTTGTCAGCAACCATAAACATAAAAAATAAATCTTTTATGGAAATATTACTTGACTAAGTTTTGGTGAACAAGCTTATCTGTTTTGCTCAGAAGGTATGCATTAAATGAAATGACAAGTGTAATTTATGCTTTAAGGAGCTGAAAGGCAACTATATTGTTTATAGTTTGGTTGCTGCAGTACATATAGCAACACACCTATGAGAAATCTGGCCTCACTGTATACACCTAGAATCTGAGCTGGTGTTCATTATCACAGTGCAGTTTTTCCCCCCTCCCAAAAAAGAGAGAGATTTGGAACATTTTAGATCAGAATGATTAGATAATGCCCAACAGAATAGACAATTAGTTTTCTGCAACTGTATTAAGACTATGGAGGGGGGGGGAAACAGGTTTCTTTGTTTTTCTTGAAAGCAGTGTTGTTGAAAGAGTTGTCCTTTTAACAGATGTATTTCTCCTAAGAGTTTTATAGGTGACAATTAGCATGAATTAAATGCAAAGTATGTGTGTATTCATAAAAACAAACTCTGGAGAGTGGTTGCATGGTCCAGTTTGATTATCAATACCGAGTTGTCTGATTCCAGAGGTGTGTGTATGTGTGTAAGTAATATAGACACATATATGAGTCTGTACTTGTTTGGGGGATGGGAAGGTAATGCCTATTGTGTCTGGACATTCTAAAACAGAATGTTACATCTTTGAATATCCCAGAGGCAATAATCTGCAGTGCTACAATGCAAGAACGTATGGTGTGGGGGGTGGGAGAAGAGGGAGCAGGTGACACATCCACTATGAGTAATACACTATAATTGTTAGGAGTATAGCACAAGTGGCAGTTGAAACAAGAATGATGTAAAGCAAATCTAGCATGTGATACTGTAGCTGGAAAAGTAATTTTGGCCTCTTTGTGGGTTGACTCTCTCTCTCCCTTTTTTTTAATGAACTCTGTCCTTTGCCTTTCCAAATATTGGTTTTGGGAGGAATGGGTACTGTATCTAAACACTTTGGCTATTTTAAAAGGAAGCTCTCTTCCTGACAGGAAATCTATAGGAAGTCGTCTTGCATAAAAGTAGCAGTGACTGTGAATACAAATGCTTTCTTTGTCACCCAAACTGTTTTACAGGAGAGAGGGCCTTGAAACACATGGGCTTTTCAAGAGGGCTGCATTCTGTTTATCCAGTCATTTAGCCTAATTACTATTAGTATTGTTGTGGTCCCTTTTAAATAAGTGCTGTATTGTTTGGGAGATAGGAGACAATGTTGCTTACTTGGGCTTGATTGTTTGAGCCCAAGGACATTGAGGGATGCAAGCAAGTAGATTGTTTTCTTCTCCCTCCCACACTCAAAAAACTGTAAACTCATTAGTATGCACTTTGAGTCTTCGGGATTGGGCATGGGTTTATTAAGCAAGATCTAATTTAAAATTCTTTTTTAAACGATTCTCTCTAACCCCTCCCCCACCAATACATGTACACAAGATCTTCATGACTGTATCAGACCAAAGGCTACTGTAATCCAATATCCCAGTTCCTACAGTGACCAATCGGATGTCTTGTGAGAGGCCCGTAGGCAGGACTTGAGCACAATGCCCCTCTCATGCTGTGGTTCACCAGAGACATGCTGTTTCTGATCCTGGAGGTGTTATACAGCCTTTGTGACCAGTAGCCATCACTAGCCACATCCTACAGGAATCCCCTTTTTTTGAGCCACCTGAGTTGGCGGCCATCATTTGGTGGTAGAGAATTCCATACTTTTAAACATGCGCTATATGAAGAGAAGTACTTTCTGTTGCCTGTCCTGAATCTCCAACCATTCAGCAGCATTGGATGACCCTGAGTTCTGGCGTTGTGACAAAAGGAGGAAAAAATATACCTACCCACGTTCTCCGCACATGGGTAATTTTATGCAGCACTATCATGTCCCCTTTACTCAGCTCTTTTCTTTTTTTTATAAAAACCCCAAACAGTGTAACCATTCCATATAGGGGAGTTGCTCCAACCCTGATAATTTTGGAACCGAAGGTCAGTTTTCCTGTAAATGGCTGTAAGAGTTTTGAGTGTTGTTTAATTATTTTATTTCATACAATTTGCATACCACTCGATTGTAAAAGACCTCAAAGTGGTCTTAACACAGTTACCAAGAATTGTAATCTGACAGGGTATGTGCTTTTCAATAACAAAATGGTCCAAATAATTACTGTAGAAGTGCAACTGTCTACAAAGTTGAATGGGAGAGGGCTTCTTTTTAAAAAATTGCATTTACTTTATGAATTAGTAATATTATGAATTTATAATAAAAAACACCAGTACGTAATGTTAGCATTTTGAATACTATTTTGAGTGGGCTACTAATAAACAGTGAAATGTTTTGAAAAAGCTGATAGACAACCCATGAAGAAACTGTTAGGTAAAGTAGTGATATTTTCACGGTGAGATTCTGTGCCTTTTGCTGATGAATAATTGTCTATTGAATGGCCTCTGCTGAAGTTCAGAGTTTCTTTAGGCTTCTGAGCAAGCATAGGGTTCAGAGGCCATGCAGAGAGTTCATTGTTCATGCTGAAAATATACATATCTCATAAGAAAGCATGCTGACTTTTATGCCTTTGAAATAAGTAGAAACTGCAACAATAAACATGTTTGACCTTGTATCTAGAGAGAGATTTTGACTACTGGTAGGTCTATCCTAATAATTTTTATAACTTGAAAATGAGAGTAACAGTAGATACTATAATAGTGATGAATTATAACCAATAGGAAACAGTCATGCTAAATAACAACAACAACAACTGCTAGTATGCTGTTTATACTTACTGAGAGTTTAGAAAGCAAAGTGTTAGTGCATTTTGCTATTGGCCTGGGTCCAACTGCAACTACGTGGAGATTTCTGGACACCACGTTGGCGACCACAGTTTAAAAGCCTCTGCCTTAGTCCATGGTTAATACCATTTCCATTATAACTCTTTGTGTTTCTCCTTCTTGCATACTGGGACAAGTGAATTGTAAGAGCAAGCTACAGTCAATCAGTATAGTTGAAATCATAGAATCATAGAATAGTAGCATTGTAAAGGACCCCAAGGGTCATGTAGTCCACCTCCCTGGCAAATAGACATTCCATTGTGACAACTGTATCTTAGCTTTAAGGTGCCATTTGGCACCTAACTAATATATCTGAACTTCTAACACTGCCTCTCACTGCCTATCATTTATTTGCACTTAACTATGTATTGAAAGCCCATTACTTAAATTCATTGCAAGAAGATGAGTTGTAATTAAGATAGCCCATGCATGTTTTTGTTTGTTTAGTAGATTTATATTCCACTTTTCCAGCAGTCCTCAAAGTGGCCAGTAATCCTTCTGAAACACAACAGATATATCAAGAACCACATCCTCAAAAAAAGAAAACAGTTCTGGTGGGGTGGGAGCTGACATCAGATGTTCCATCTCACAAGTCAGTTGCTATGTTAGCTCTGTGGGGATCGGGGAGGGGACAGTCCAACTGGAACAGGTCCTGATGTTGCCTTTATCTGCCTGCCTGCCTCTTTTCTTCCTTTCCACAGGGCAGCTGGTGCCAGTTGGCCCTGTGGGGGTGATTGGGGAGAGGACAGGGTTGCCATATGTCCAGAATTTCCTGGACACAGCCAGAATACTGCGGGCGGAAATTTGCTAAAATGTCTGGGAAAATGTGGACTTATGGCAATCCATGTCAGCAGTGTCATTTTCCATAAAAATAGCTCAAAAACTTTTTTTGCGATTTTGCCAAAGAAGCTCAACAACTTTGGGCAACACTAAACAAACAAACAAAAAACCCCAGGGTGAAAAAAGCTAATCAACTTTGTGTCCGTATTCTCACTTTTTGAAACATGGCAACCCTAAGTATGATACACATACAATATTTGTTCCATCAGAATCTGATTAAGCAAGATGAGTGTGATTGAGCTACTTTCTGCACTGTCTGCTGCTAGCAGCGGTGGTATATAAGGTCTAAGGTATATAAAGTTTTGAACAGTCTGCATGAATGTCGTTAACTCAAAATATATTAGTAGTGGCTAAATGGCAGAGACAGGCTGGACGCTGAGGACTGGTGAGTGGATACCGATGAGTGGGCACTGGGAGAAGCAGGGTTAGAAACTGACTTGGAAGAAGGGATCGGTGAATTGGGGTAACATATAACAGCCAGGAAACAAGAGTCAGAGGCAGGAGAAACTGCAAGATTGGAGAGTGGAAAATAGGTGTGGGAAGGGGAAGAGATAGGTCAGACTGGTGTAGATGCAAGGGTTTCTACACCACCACCTCCTGCCCCCACCTCTCCTGCTCCACTCTCACCCAGGACCAGGAGAGGATTGAAGGAGGAGCAGAAAGTCACATGTAGACAGCCTTTGCCTGCTTGCGTGCATCTCTGATAGGGGAGAGATATAAGCTGAGGTTGGGGTGGGAACTCTATGTTGCGGCAACTGCCTCATTGGGTGCACACTTAGGAGTAGCTGACAGACATAGGACGGATGGACATGCCTTTCCCTAACTTGTAGGTGTGTTTTTGACAATAAAATTTATTTTCCCCCTATTGCTACACCAATATATTTGTTTGGAATAGTGAGGATGTATTGAGGATACTTAAATCTAGTAAACTCCAGTTTGGGGCTGCTCCTGAGTTTGGCTCAAAAGCTGCTGCTGCTGCTGAAAAATACTGTGACTGGGCTTGCTCACTGAGGCAGAATATCAGCAATATATTGTGTCACTGGTTAAAGAATTGTACTGGCTGGCAGTTAGCTACTGGGCTAAATTCAAGATGCTGGGACTGGTGTACAAAGTCCTGTACAGCTTGGGACTAGGATACCTGAAAGATTGCCTCATTCCTTCTGTATCTAACCAGCTATTGTGCTCCGCAAGAGAAGGCCACCTGCAGATGCCATATCATGTGTAGGTCCATTCCTTCAAATGTAGGAATTGGACCTTTGGTGTGGTGGCACATAGCCTTTGCAACTCCCTCATGTGATGCATCGGATAGACACCCTCTCTACCATCTTTTTGACACCTATTTATTGAAGACCTTCCTTTTCCAACAAGCATTTTAGGTTGAGAATTTTATCCCGGTTCGCATCTGTATTGTCAAAGTTTTTGTTGTTAAATCACTTCAGTATGTTTAGTGGGAAGTGGCTCATGTATTAAAAAGGAACCAAATGCAAGTCTTGCCACCAAGCAGAAGCTTAAGCACTAATTTTGTTAATGGAGGAGTAACCTACTTGTTCATGTTACTTGATGAAATGCATTGAAAAAGCCATTTAAAAAAGAGATTTTTGGGGAAAATCTCAAAAAGAGATTTTTGGGGAAAACCTCAAAAGAGAAACTTATATTGAGCTTCTTAATACAATTTCAAATAAAGGTTGGTTGGTGCTCAGATAAATGAACAAAGTGACTAAAATACGCATAGGGTCACTTGTGCTTCTGAAATTTGGGCTGCTTATTTGAAGAATGGAAACATGTTGGCTTGAAAGACACTGTACTGTGATTAATTTAGCAACCCTGTCATGTTACTTCAACTCAAGTTTTCCTTCAACTCAATATTAAGAGTTTGTTTCCACTTCTGATGCAATACATAAAATTATTGAAAAACCTGCCAGTGGTCTTTTAGATATTGTTGGACTCCAAACTCTGTTCAGTCCAAGCCAGCATCACCCGTGTTTGGGGATGAGGGGAGTTGTGTTAGTCCAACAATGTTTGCAGTGCCACATATTCCTTGCCCATGTGCTCTGTAATAGAGGCTTGCCATTACATAGGGTGTGTAAGAACCTAGTGCAACATAGATATAAAGGCAAAGGGGCCCCTGACCACTAGGTCCAGTCGTGATCGACTCTGGGGTTGCGGTGCTCATCTCGCTTTATTGGCCGAGGGAGCCGGCGTACAGCTTCCAGGTCATGTGGCCAGCATGACTAAGCCGCTTCTGGCGAACCAGAGCAACGCACGGAAACGGCGGTTGCCTTCCCACCGGAGCGGTACCTATTTATCTACTTGCACTTTGACATGCTTTCGAACTGCTAGGTTGGCAGGAGGCAACATAGATATACTTGGCTAGAATTCTGTTCCCAAGTCTGAGGAGCAATATAGTATTTCAGCCTGAGTTTCTGACTAAGACCAGGCAGACCCCGGCTCAAATTCCTACTCAGCCCTGAGACATATTAGGTTAACTTGGACCAATCACATGCACTAGTTCTAGCCTACCTCACAGACTGTTGTGAGAATAATAATAAAAAAGTGAGCATGAGGAAGTAATATATTTTTTGCCTCTCTTGGATGAAGGAGAGATAAAAATTAGACAAGGCACAGTGGTTCTGCTCTTCCTTTTGCACCTTGCCTGTTGTCTAATTTTGTATATTTTCTCCATGACAAGGTTTGTTAAACCTCACCATGTAATTTGCAAAGTGTTGGTCCAGCTATGCTAAGTTGCAACTGCCCTGGACGAGCATCCAACTGTGAATTTGCTATGGCGAGATGCACATACATCATGTTTCTTTTTATAAAAAGATTATTCAAAACATTTGCGCTGCATCTTTCCACTAGAAGGCCCTCAAGGTGATCTACAATCCAAAATAAAACTATGGCAAAAGTAACCCACTTAAAATAATCAACAAACACACAATTGTAGCAGCTGCAGATAAATTGGAAGACAACAAATGATACAAATATAGTTTTGTTTACTAACACTTGAGAGAATAAAATGTTTTAACAATACTTTAAGAGGGTAGGAACAAAATGAGATCTCTGGAAAGATCTCCTCATTAGCCACCCACCAGAGGCAAGATCTTGAATGATGACCTCAGTGATGAACAAGGAAAGGCGTTTATATCCCCTGACAACTGCTTGAAGTAGTCTCCTACTCTTTCCTGTCTTAAATGTATCGAAGAGATATCATTTTATATTTATAAAGCAGCTTAGACCAATCCTGTACATGTTCTTTCAGCTGTCCTACAATATATAGAGCGTCTTCATTTTAGGTAAATGTATGTAGGATTGAAGCCTTAAGTTTGTGGTGTTTTTTGTTTATTTAATTGTTTGGGTAATGGCATTGTTCTAACTGGGCAGACATTGCTTGAGGACTATTTAGGTAAGTGAAGGATAAAATGGGCTGACTTCTTAGGTTAGGGCAAAAGCAAAGAGACATTGCCTCTTGCTACCATTTTAAATATGGCTGGCGTACACATGTGGTCATTGTAGAATGATTGTCCTAGAACCACAACTCTTCAATAAAATCATGAAATGTCGTTAGGGGAACCTGGCTTTTATAAGAATATTCCAGAATTCATATTCTTTTAATGCTGCTGAGACCATTGATTGACCTGTAATCAAATTTGATTGGTTCTACTTAGCGCTAAGCAATGGTTTAGCACCATGTGGATAAGTATTGGCAAGTATGAGCTCTTACGCTTCCTGTCTCTTCCTTCCATGCACCCAGGAGGAGGATCGCTGCTGAGTTTACTTTTAATTTCAAAAACTAAACTCTAGCAGTATGTGTGAACCAAGAATTCTGGTTTACAACCAACAATGGTTAGTTGTTAAACAAGCCAGCTACAAACCATGAAGTTGGCGTGTTTAGCATCTAACCATTGTTGGTTGCAAACTAGAATTCCTGGTTCACGGTTCACACATACTGCTGAGTCAGGGGTGTCCAGATGTTCTTGGACTCCAACTTCCATCAGCCCAGCCAGCACAGTCCAGTGGCCATGGATGATAGGGACTGTAGTTAAAAAGCATCTGGACGGCCATGGCTCCCATTCCTGCACTAAGTCACAAATTGAAAGTAAACATAGTAGAAATCCTCTTTGTTGTGTAAGAGGAGAGGAGACAAAGAGGAGTATGTGAGCTTTGCACAGACCTGCTGAGATTTATCGATATACTGTAGTGCTGGATCATGGTACTAGATGTGAACTAACCAAGAGTGTTTTTATTGTGTTTGAAGTGCAGGAAAGTTTTTATCTCCCTTTGTTATCAACTAACTTGTGGATAGGCTTAGATAAGCCTAAACATAATTTATCAGCTTTCCATTTTTGAAACATATATTTAGCAATCCTGGCATTGGATAGTGTACTGAATTATTTTTTTTAAAAAAAAAACTTGAAATTTTGTGAAATTCTAATGTGTTTTTGGTAACATCATGATCTGTTAGAAATCTAAAATACAATGCTTCATTGTCGGTTCAGCTCACTGACCAACAGCTTGAACTGCCATAACATGCAAATTTTCTTTTTCTTCCTACCTGATGACTGTATAAGGATCCTTCCCTTTTCATAATACTAGCAGGAGATGATTTGGAATTACTGTTATTAAGTGGTGGTATCACTTTTACCATGTCAACCAATTGCTTACCAACCAAAAATAACACTTTGTTTTCATCACATTGTAGAAAATGTGATTCCTGTTATTTGAAAAGAATAAGGAGGGGTTCCTATTCAGCTCAGCATAAATGCCGTCTGCTAAGAAAAGCTGCAGCCTCTTAATAGAAAATTCAGGCAGAAGTTTGTTCATTTTATAATATATACCCCATGTTGCCAGGAACACTAAGATGACAGTTTTGTCTTGAACATCAAACAGATATTGGTAGTTCTAGCACTGAATAGGGTGTGAGTAGAAGACCGAAGAGAAAAGAAATATTCAAATATTTTTTGCTTAAATTCTTTAAATTTTTGAACTGCCATGCTAAAATGGGTATAAATACCACAAATGATTTGTGAATACATTATGTATTGGCCATATTTGTTTACATAGTTAAATTGTAATAATATGGATATGGATCAGATTAAGAACAGCCCTGATGGGTCAGGCAAAAAAACTGTGTCCAATCCAGCATCCTACTCCTATACTGACCAACCAGATGCCTACATCAGGGATGGAGAACCTCTTGGCCTCCAGATTTTATTGGAGCCCAAATCCCATCTCATGTATTATGTCAATTGTGTCCACCAGAGAGTTCTTAAATAACAACGTGATTTAAATTCTCCCTAAGAATGGTGTCTTAGAACTGGAAGGTGACATTTAAAAGGAAATCCAGAGGGACTCATTCAGAAAATTATTAATTTTTTAAAGTTGCACCCTGCTTTTCAGCATATCTGGGCCTCAAGTGGCTTACAAAAACAAACAAAAACCATAGAATATACAAAATTTGAGGCATAAAATTAAAATGATCAAGCATCTTGCTAAAGAAGAATCAATGTAATTTCTGGAAAGGTACCCAAGTCCTGTCTTACAAAGCTTTTAGAGTTATTTGAGCGTATCAGAAAGCATGTGGATAGGAGAAATCTGGCAGACACTGTATAACAGGATTTTCAAACAGCTTTTGACAATGTCCCTTACCAAAAGCTCCTGGGCAAACTTAGCAGTCATGGGATAAGAAGATAGATAAAGAACAGGAAGCATAGAATAGAAATAAAAGAGCTGTTTTCACAATGAGAGGGTGTAAGGTGTGGTCCCCAAGGATCTGATTTGGGACCTGTGCCTTTTAATTATTTACTGCTCACCCCTAAAGCCAGATCATTAACGTAGCCAAGTTTGTGAATGATACCAACTTATTGGTTATAGGGGCAAAAATGGGATTATGAAGAGCTCCCAAAGGATCTCATGTCATGAAGTCTTCAGAACTAGTGTTACTGAATCTGTATTTAAATGAGAACCAGGACTTGGTAGATAAACTAGTAATTGGATTTCTCTTAGTGGCTGCACATATGATTATAGCCATATTCTGGAAGGATTTAAAAGGTGTAAAACCGGAATGCCTGGTTCAAGAGAGAATGGTGCATTGCCCTTGCAGAAAAATTGACTTACAAATTAAGAGGAACAAAGCCCAAAAAGACCCTTTGCAGGAGAATGATGGAGCTTCATTTCATTTACAAATTCCCTAGGAAACCAAAGACCAGTTCCAAAAGTTTATAGTAACTTGCGGATCACTTATTAAAAACATGTTTTACAGATGCAGAAAAAGGACAAAATCTGTGGTGTGACCACACTTGAAATACTTTGTGCAGTACCCATGGCCAAAATGAACATTGGGCTGGAGTAATTTTCCTGTGAGAAAGGGTTTAGGTTTTAGGGGGAAAGTGTGTAAGGGAAGACATGAAAGATGCATATGAAATAATGCGTGGAGAAAGTAGATAGAGAGAGGTTTTTCTAACTCATAATACTAGAACCTGGGGGTCTTCCAGTGAAGCTGAATGGTGTGGAGTTTCAAGAGAAACTTCTTCACATAGCTTCCTCAAAATGTGCAGATGACTACCAACTTGGATGTTTTTAAAAGGGAATTAGCCGTATCCTCCATGATTTGCCTATCAGTGGTTACTAGCCATGATGGTGGTTACTAGCCATGATGGTTGATACAGTCTCCTGTATCAAAGGCAGCATGCTTCTAAATACTTGTTGCTGGGGAACAGAAGTGGAAAAGGGCTGTTATGCTCACATCCGGCTTGTGGGAGTCCTGTAGGGAGTACAGCTCCCGTCTTTCCTATATATTAGCCATGCTGGCCAAGACTGATGGGTTTCGGGCTCCAACAGTCTGGAGGCCAACAAATCCTCCCTGCCTGATGTAGGCCCTGTGGTCACTATAGGAGCAGATTGCTGTATCAGGTACACTTTTTGCCTGATGCAATTGGGGTGATCTTAATATATTGATGGATTCCAATAGCTGCTTGAGGCTGGCATAAAAGAAAAGAGACCCCTAACCCCCTGCCCTGTCCTACCCCGTCCTGTCCCTCAGCACTTCAGAGGAAGTGAGGCAGTGCCTGAGTGAGGAAGGTGACTCTGAACCAGGCCTGGTCTGACGACAGAGGGAACAAAACACAGAAAAAAATGGAAAAGGAACTGCAGTTTCTGGGGGGGGGGGGGAGAGGTTGAGCCTGAAACAAAGGGTCCAAATTCTGTAGAGCCCACAAAATGACTTGCTGCTCCTTTAGGCAGTGGTACAACCATTCCTTTCCCTTCTGCATGAAAGAGCAGAGATGGGAAGCCCAAAGTCATAGAGCCCAAAAGACTACTGCAGGGGTCAGCAACCTTTTTCAGCCGTGGGCGGTCCACCATCCCTCAGACTATGTGGTAGGCCGGACTATATTTTTTTTGGGGGGGGGGAATGAACAAATTCCTATGCCCTACAAATAACCCAGAGATGCATTTTAAATAAAAGGACACATTTACTTATGTAGAAACACGCTGATTCCTGGACCGCCTGCGGGTCGGCTTGAGAAGGTGATTGGGCCGCATCCGGCCCCCGGGACTTAGGTTGCCTACCCCTGGACTACTGCATCAGGCAGCAGTTCAGCATCTCTTTCCTCCATGATACCATCACTAACCACTGGTCAGGAGTTCTGCTTCTCCACTTGGAATACGTTATTCACAAAGTTTTTACTTCCCACACCAATCCTGTCCGTGTCCCTTCTTTTCTCTGTTGACTACAGTTACATGAAGTGGCAGGAGAGATGTGTAAGAGAAGGGGAGACTTTGTGATAGAGACAGAAACACTTGGTTTGTTACTATCCCAAAAGAGACCCCCCCCTTTCCCCATTTCCTGCTGCACCAATAATTCAAAACGGAAGCACCCAGTTTTTTCCAGATTGCAGGTTTCAGCCCTGTGCTTACTTACTTGGAAGCAAATCCCATTTCTATGTGATAGAATTACTTGTGGATAAAGTGCATAGGGTTAGGATGCTGAACCTAACCAAGGAACAAAATCCTTCTAAAAAAGGACAGCTATTGGTTTGCATAGAAACCAGTGGTCGGTGCCACATACTCCATTCAAGAATGTTGGAAGGAGCAGGTATGCATTTTCTCCTGCCTCCCTTTCCAGGAATATTTATAGTATTGTATCAGTTAGTTCATGGGTAGGCAAACTAAGGCCCGGGGGCCGTATCCGGCCCAATCGCCTGTTAAATCTGGTCCGCAGACAGTCCAGTAATCAACGTGTTTTTACATGAGTAGAATGTGTCCTTTTTTTAAAAAATGCATTTCTGGGTTATTTGTGGGGCCTGCCTGGTGATTTTACATGAGTAGAGTGTGTGCTTTTATTTAAAATGCATCTCTGGGTTATTTGTGGGGCATTCCCCCCCCCAAAAAAAATATAGTCCGGCCCCTCACAAAGTCTGAGGGAAAGTGGACCAGCCCCCTGTTGAAAAGGTTTGCTGAGGTAGTCCGTTGTTCCCCTCAGCTTAGGTAGCCACATCCCAGCACTATCTTCCTAGATTTAAATATTTTTTATTATTTTTAATACATTTAAGAACCTATGCTACAATTAATCATGCTTATGACACCTATTTTTCCCCCTGCAGGTCACTTGTGCTTGATAGAAAACTGTTTTCCCACCCCTGCTTTTAAAAATTCAAGCACAATAAAAAAAATAAAAAATCCTACACTCCTGTGGTTCTATAAAAACTATGCCATTTAAAACTAGGGCAGATATCCACTTATTTGTTTGAAACACTCCTCTATGATAGATACGGTAAATAGTTCTTGATCCCTTCTGATGTAAGACTGGGGGGTGAAACTTCCTACTTTTCTTCCTGATGTGTCTAAAGGAAATAAATTGATTGATGCCTGAGAAGCTAAAGTTCTGTATGTAAAATTTCAGTCATAAGGACACATTTCTTAAATAGTAGTTTTGTTCTCTCTAGGCTATTTCGGTACCTGCCTGCGACTTTTTCGCCTTTCCGTCTTTTCCAGTATCCCACTGATTTTCATGTATGTTTATATTCTGGGATAAGCTGTGGTTTTTCTTGCTGTGTATGTTGCGCCTCACCACATACCATGATTTAAAATAATAAATAGTTTTAGCTTTCTGTTATATTTGTCAGCCCCGACAGTCTTGCAAATATAGCTAACTGGGAGGTCAGTTTGTGGCAAGCAGGGATAGAATCATAGAACTGCAGTTGAAAGGGACCCCAGGGTCATCTAGTCGAACCCCCTGCAATGTAGGAAGTGGAGGGGAAACTGTGCTGTTGCCTATGTGGGTGTGCTGGGAGGGCTGCCCATAATGACTTCTTTTCCTTTTCCCAACAGATAGCTGCTATGCATTGGAATGGGAAAGGAGGAGGGCAAGTTAGGTAGAAGGAGGGGGTGTCTGTGAGGAACCAATAGTCAGTGCCTGTCAAGGTAGTGGCAACATTCCGTGGACTATTTTTGATGTTCACGCTGCAACTTGTTCAAAAACTGGTGACATTTTAGCTGACACATTTCCCCCTATTGATGCAGCTCTGTAGACCTCCTCTTTCTTGATTTCCTGCTTGAATATCTACATATGTAAGATGTGTTTAGTCATCATGAAGGCTGTATATTTTCTGTGGCTCTAGGTTAGAAATGAGTACATTTGGCAGGAATTCTTTGTGATTGGTTCTCTTCATGGTAATTAGTGTCTGAAAGATGGAAGGCATCACATTGAGATTACTTGATTTTTTATTTTTTGTCAATAAGGCTAAGGTCGCTGTTCCACACCTCAAGTGAGAGTAAGCTCCACAGAACTTGCATAGGAGTTCTGTGCTAAACTTTATGTATGATTGGGTCATGATGCTAAGTCAGCATAAAATCAAAAACCCTTGATTTAATTTATTTGTGTAGCTGGCTGTTGGCATTTGAAACACTCCGTCAAACTTGAAGGTTGCCAGATTAGCAACCAACTCTACTTTAAAGTATGTGAAATTCCCATCAAGTGATTTTACCCTTATATTTAAGTCCAGGTCTTTGTTTATACAGAGTTCACTGTTCTGAACTTAGTCTCAATTCTGGATGATGCTGTTGGCCTACAAACTTTATTTAGGTTCCTGAGTTCTATTGGATTGCTGTCCTCTGTTTAATATTGTTTGAACTATTGGGACCAAATGTCTGATGAAAGAATTTTCTGATATTTGCAACAAAATGTGTGTGTGGCGCAATATACCCTAGTTCAGTGGTTCTAAACTTCCCACCTTCATGGACCATCTTTGGCCTTTGGTCTAGGTCAGGGGTCTGCAACCTTTAAGAGAAAAAGAGCCACTTGGACCCGTTTCCAAAGGAAAAAAAACTGGGAGCCGCAAAACTCATCATTATAAAAATAACTTATTTGTCACTTTTTAAAAATTATTTCTTTGTTTGACCCCTCAGAATTACTCCTCATAGAAATAAACGTTAAATTAACAAGTTACCTTTTTTTGTTTGTGTGTTCTTCACTCCCCTTCAAAACAGTGACCAGCGTACATGCCCCCTTTCAATGCAGTGACCAGCGTACATGCCCCTTACAATGTAGCGGGCGGGCGGGCAGGAAGGTGACGTCGGGACGGTGCGTGACTAACGCACGCACCGCCCCCATGCGACCTCACAGCCAGTACAGCACCCGCCACAGTGGGGAGTGTCGGGGTGCACAATGCGCCTCCTCCCCTCACTAGTATCCGCCCCGGAGCCGCAGCAAAGGTGTAAAAGAGCCACATGTGGCTCTGGAGCCGCGGGTTGCAGACCCCTGGTCTAGGTGGACCACTTCATGCTTTTCTGCCTGTAGCAGAAATTCCAATGCATTGTGCTAGATGCTGTATGATTGTAATTGAATTTTGATTCAATTTTTATTGCTTCTTTTTTTTACACTGTATTTTATTGTATTACAATTTGCATTCCATAAAATTGCAATAAAAGACAGTATAAGAAATAAAATAAACCATAAAAATATAATTTAATGTGGACATGCCGCAGACCAACTGAATGAAGCTTGCAGTTTGGGAAACTTTGTCCTGGTTGCTTTGCTAGCTCAGTTTCACATCCAACAATATCTATAGGGCCAATAATCCTTGCAAGATGGGTAAACATGAGTAACTGTACCAAATGCACCTCTGATTTCCTTCCAATACCAGGTTATGAGGCATATTGCCTAAGTCTTGTCAGTTATATAAACTGACCATAGGGCTTGACTTAAACCAGTGGTTCCCAACTTTTTTGGCCATGCCCCACCTAAGCATCTCTAAAATCCTGATGCCTCCCCCCCCCCATGACTTATAATTCTTATTTTTCAAAAAACAAACTCCTATTCACGTGAAGGAAGCCTGAAAGGCCATTAACATGGTCTAAACAGGCATCCAAATTGCCCTCTTGTGGGGTGTGTGCCCTGCGTTGGGAACCACAGACTTAAACAATTAGAGAAATAGTATGATAATCAGAGCCCACAAAGTGTTGATGTTCTTTATTCTATTAGCTGGCTGACACTGGAATACTGTGTCCAGTTCTGGGTGCCACAGTTTAAGGATATTGGCAAGCTGGAACGTGTACAAATGAGGGCAACAAAGATTATCAAGGGTCTGGAAACCAAGCCATATGAGGAACAGTTGAGGGAGATGGGTATGTTTAGTTTGGAAATGAGGAGACGGAGGAGATATGGTAGCCATCTTTAAATTTATAATGGGCTGTCGCATGGAAGACGGAGCAAGCTTGTTTTCTGCTAGTCTGGAGGGTAGGACCTGAACCAGTGGATTCAAGCTACAAGAAAGGAGATTCCAACTAAATACGGATGCTTTAGTTGAGATTCCCGCATTACAGGGGGCTGGGCTAGATGACCCCTGAGGTCGCTTACAATTGTACAATTCTGCATTTCTATTATTTCCAATCCAAAAACTAGGAGATGGGGGGTACTGAGCAGAGGAAGCTATTGCTGTTCTCAAGAATAATCAAGAAACAATTTGTCCAAGGAAGAAGAGCTGAAATTGAAATGAAGTATCTTGAGTCTAGCGCATAATCTGCTTTGGTGTTGTGCAATTCATAGGTGAAAGATAGTTGCTTTCTATACTCACGTTGTTCCTATTGGATTTAGAGAAAAATTGTAACACAAGGGACATCTTCCCAACCTTGATGCATGTATTTGAGTCCCATTAGTTTTAATCACTAGTTATGTGTGAATACTGAGTTTACCAGTAGATTAACATTAGTCACAGTCAAAGCTGAATATTAATGTGGTTTAACAGGCCAAAGAGAACTTGGCCTACTGAATACTTTCTGAGAATTGCCTTGCTAATGCCCATGAC
Source organism: Podarcis liolepis (assembly GCF_965112155.1). Lineage (NCBI taxonomy): Eukaryota > Metazoa > Chordata > Lepidosauria > Squamata > Lacertidae > Podarcis > Podarcis liolepis. The sequence goes on from NC_139564.1 coordinate 50,716,300, forward strand.
TGGTGAAAATATAAGTACAGAACAGTCCTAAAACAAGACTTTACCAGTTCTTCCCATATGAATTTTCTGGTAAGGCTGGACTGTCAGTTTTTGTAATCCTTGACATACTATAGATGCACCAGAATACAGTGCTAGAGTTATGACATGGGTGGATTGTGGACAGATAGTTGACAGCTCCCCTATATGTGAAACTCCCTGCAAGCACAAGAATGACACAGAGAAATGACTAGTCTAAAACCTTTCTTCCTGTTGTACTATTAAAAAGAAATAAATAGAGGGCACGATTAATGTGAGGTAGGATTTTAAAATGACATCTCCCACCTGCATTCTGAAATAGTATGGTTCACTCTACCGCCTTGGGATAGAATTCTGTCATCTCATTCTGCAACATGTGTTCAGGGTTAACATACTTACCCTGAACTTCCAGTTGCCTCCTTTTTCCTTTGTGACTTCAGCTGAGAGGAGTCCCTCAGAAAGTGGAGATTAGGCACTAGCAGTTATAAGAAAGGAAATTAACTTGGGCGAGAGAAGAAAAATGATTTTTCAACACCTAAGGTTCTCTGTTTCCAGAGTGCACTCTTCCTCCTCCCTTTTCAGAGTTTGTCTCCTGTTTTCTAAGTCCAAGCTTATTCTTTTGTGTTGGCCGTGTCTAGCCAACACTGGGAATCCTATACAGCCAGTCTGTCAAATTTTATTTGCTAAAAAACATTGGTCTCGCATCATATTCAGAACTTATCCAGAAGTAGGGTTTCTTTTTAGGGCAGGGAGCAGGGTCAGGGTCTATAGACTGAAGGGGAGGGGAAGAAAATAAATATCTCTTGCACTTGCTGCACAACCAATCAGTATCCTTTCAAACTGAGAAAGTTCTCTTATGCCTTGTTTTTCCAGAAGTGGTAATATTCCTTTTATTTTTCATTTGGAGTGACAATGGTGGTAGTCTATAACATTTCTCCTGAATTATTTTTCTGAGGAGAAGCTATTTGACACAATGCATGCAGGCCTGCTTTCTCTGTATGGGAGGTGTTTTGGCCAAAGTTTCTAGGTGTTGCCCAGAGACTTGTTAATGTAATCCTCTAGTCAACGTAATTCATGATGCACTGTACCCACTTGCTCATATTATTTTAGTTTGATTTCATCTGGTGCAAAAGTGCAGCAGAAGTCAAAATCATTTCAATTTTCTCTCCAGAGAACACTCTAAGATTTTAAATACTTTTTTGTATCTTTTCAGGATGTTTGCACAGCAGTATAAGTGAAGAAATTCTGTTCTGGGGGAAAAAGCACCACTACTAACCATTTGTCTTTAATTTTTTTTGCTCCTTACCTTTGTTGTTAAATCTGCAGAGCACAGATAGCCCTGGGGCTGCCATACATCCGGGTTTCCCCACATACATGTGGGATTCCAATGCTGGAAATGGCGCCTGGGTGGAATTTCCGGAAATTGCTAAAATGTCAGGGAAAACCCAGATGTATGGCAATGTGGCCAGTTTTCTGGTGAAAATCCTTTAAAAAGCTTCAAAACTCATTTTTTAATGGAGCTTTTCTCAAAAAAACCCCTCAGCAACGGCTACCTGGCCTCAGAGCTGCCCAACATCTGCAAGCTTGAGAACTCCCAACGACCTGAGCACCTACATCAACCATTTACTTTTGTGCCTTAGACAGGGAAGCCCCCCTCCCAAACTTTTGGATTTTCACTTTTTTAAATACAGCAACCCTAGATAGCCCACAACTATGTTCTGGCTAGCAACTTTTATCTGAGGAATTGCATTCTACTGACTTAATTGTGATACTGCGGCACTTCAGCGTTTAACCTCAGATCCCATAATCAGTTCTTGTCCTTCCCAAAAACTATAACGCGAAGCCTTCCAACTGACCATAATCATACATATTTATAGAATTCAGATAATCATACATTCCCTTCTAAATTAGTTCACGCAGATTCCAAAAGAACTCTTCTTCTGTGTCATGCAATTTTATTTCCATCACTCCCTTCAAGCTGCTTAGTTTAGCAGTACTAAGATTTGCTGTGAAAATATATGTAGTTTTCTGGGGTTAACACTATGGACATTTTCATATTACATACTGTTAATTGTAATAATAATACCTGTTATTTCACTTGTGAGGGTTTAGCATTTTTAATATTTCTGCTGTGTAAACCTGTGCAGTTATTTCTGCTTAAACAGCTGATGGTATTTCCCTGACATTATGTGAATTAATATACCTACTTGTATAATGGTGATAGGAACTATAGTTTATTTGCCACTGGTAACAGTTTTGCTCCTTAAGTCACTATTGGTAGTAACTAATTTGATCCTTTTTTTTGTGACTAGCCACTCGAAAATAACAGCAATGGCCAGGTGTGAGGTAGGCATTTGTACTCTGTTTGTGCGCTTTTGTAGCTCTCTACCTAGTCCTATCCTGCAGGTACTCTAGAAAGCTGCCTGTAGAAATGGCCTGTTTTGAAAGCATTGTTGAAAGGCTATAAAATCCTGCAACCATCCATATCAACTGAATGCTGCTGTTTATTTTCAGGCAGAGATAAAAGTGGTGAGAGAATTTATAGAAATGGGTTGCCAATCCATTCTAAATGTTAGTAGGTGTCACTGTGTGCTTTCTTTACCCTGGAATATTGTAAAATTTATTAGCTTTCTGAAGCGCATCCGTGGAACTGGTAAGTGTAAAACAAACAAACCAAAAAACCCCGACCTATGTCTTTACACTCACTAAAAACTCATTCTAAAAACTTGGTTGTGGGTGGGTCACCAAACCAGAACCTCATCGTTTTCCTTTTGAAGAGTTACCTGGTTCACATGATTAAATCATACACATGAGCTCCGTTCACTCATAGGCAGCACTTTCATTCCCACTTTTCTACACTCTATAAGAAAAGTTAACTTTTCCCAAAGATGTTTTGTTCAGATGACCCTACCACATTACATTTCTGATTTTCTCAAACCTAAGAACAGTGGTTATAAAACATTGACTCTCCAGCTCCCTCCTGCAATTTCCTGGTTTGAATCAATTTATTTATTTCCTGGCGCCGTGTGGACATGTAGTTGTGCGTGAGTCGATCGTGCGTAATTGGGGGCACCTGTGCAGTGAAGATTGTAGACACATTTCTGTGGAGAGGGAATTCCATAGAGAAAGCCATCTCCCAGAAAGTTCGCTCTGCAGATCTTAACACCTGAAAGGGTTGGTGGGGATAGCTACAATCTTTCAGATATTTGGGGCCTACCGGTAAGTCTTTTAAGGCTTGTGCGCACCTTGAATGGGCCTGCAAACAAAATGGCAACCACATTATGTGGAAAGAGGAGGGTCTTAGTGGAAGGGGTGCACAATCTCGTAGAAAAATCCAGTTCCTTAGATCGGCCCTTCCCATTCTGGTGCCTCCCAGATGTTTTGGACTACAGATCCCTAAGACTGCCTCAGATAATGCCAAAGCCAGCTTTAGTTTTGCACCAGCTCTGGAAGTATGCAGAAGTGAACGACATGTAGACCTTAAATTTATTATTTCTTTCTCTTTTCTAATATTTGATAATACTGTTGTTTTATCTTTCTGTGTGCTGTTTTTGTCGGTTTATGTTTTCTTATTGCATTGTACAGGTTCTTAATTTCACCAATTTTTAGGGCTTCACCTCTGATTCAGTATAATAATCTTTTTTTCTTAGTGTCAAGCACATACACTTTTGAATGTACAACTCATTGAAATACATTGAGGCTACTTCTATGTAAACATGGGTGAGATCATGTTGTTAAATTTGAACTAAAGGGATATTTGCAAGTAGACATATCTAAAATAGTCTACTATTTTAAAACAAAAGCCTCCCAACACAAAGAGGAAATTTAACTCTTGTGTGTACTGCTTCAGCTTGCTGGTCCCATCACTCAAATAACTGAGACTCACAGATCAGTATAGCACTTGTTATATTATGGATTTTATGTAGTAGGAATCTCTGCATGCCAAGTGAACCAGTAATAGTTCCTGAATAAAGAATTTAACTGGCCCAAAGTAGTATTGAGTTCTGTGAGGTGTCTACTGCATTTATTCACCTAATCTGAGTGAAGCATGAAAATCTTAGGAAATAGGTTGGTTTGTTGGTCTGTTTAAGTATTTTTCATGTTCAGTAATTAAATCAGCTTAAAATTGTTGTTGTTGTTGTTTAGTCGTTTAGTCATGTCCGACTCTTCGTGACCCCATGGACCAGAGCACGCCAGGCACTTCTGTCTTCCACTGCCTCCTGCAGTTTGGTCAAACTCATGCTGGTAGTTTCGAGAACACTATCCAACCATCTTGTCCTCTGTCGCCCCCTTCTCCTTGTGCCCTCAATCTTTCCCAACATCAGGGTCTTTTCCAGGGAGTCTTCTCTTCTCATGAGGTGGCCAAAGTATTGGAGCCTCAGCTTCAGGATCTGTCCTTCCAGTGAGCACTCAGGGCTGATTTCCTTAAGAATGGAGAGGTTTGATCTTCTTGCAGTCCATGGGACTCTCAAGAGCTTAAAATAGCCTTTCTGTAATAATGCAGTGTTATATATATATATATATATATATATATATATATATATGCAGGTTTTGGTGTCTTCGGGTGTCTTCCCGTGTAAGAGTTGGGGTGTCTAGGCGACGTTTCGACGAGGTCTCACTCGTCATCTTCAGGCTGGTGCTTTCGGCTTCTTGTTACTGGAACAGAGCAGGATCTCAGTGTTTGAGTTCCTATAAATACTGTTGAGGGGGTGTGGTGTATAGCCTCCAACGTTCTGGGCAGAGAGGAAGTTCCCAGGTTAGTGTGCCTTTTCTTCTTTTGTTCCTTAATTACTTGAGGGATATCTTGAGTGATTTCTTGAGTGATATTCTGGTACTCAGAAAAACTCTTCACAAATTCAAGAGGTCAAGACACGAAGGCTTTAGCAACTAATCCACACCCAATGACCCACCTAAGTGGTACTCAGAATATCACTCAAGTAATCACTCAAGATATCCCTCAAGTAATTAAGGAACAAAAGAAGAAAAGAACACTAGCCTGGGAACTTCCCCTCTGCCCAGAACTTTTGAGGCAATACACCACACCCCTCTACAGTATTTATAGGAACTCAAACACTGAGATCCCGCTCTGTTCCAGTAACAAGAAGCCGAAAGCACCAGCCTGAAGATGACGAGTGAGACCTCGTCGAAACGTCGCCTAGACACCCCAACTTTTACACGGGAAGACACCCGAGGACACCAAAACCTGCATATATATATATATATATATATATAGTCTCAATAGAAATTATACTGCACATGGGAATTTCCCCCTTGGTCCCTAGGAGAATGACCCATAGCAGCCCACTAGTTTGACCTCTACTGTCAAAGGCAACTAACTGCCTAGTTGATTCTTGAAATGGAAATCTGTTTATTTTTGGCTATCAATAGTGCTCAAGATGTAGATAAACCACAGAAGAATGTAACCATGTAAAAAGCAATTATTTACTGCAAATATCCAGAAGAATTCACTCAGTTTTAAATTCGCATTTGTTTGTGTTGTTAGGAAGTTCTGTGCCTAAAGTGTTTTTTTAAAAAGGTATTATGGTGAAAAAAGTATACTTCTAATCACATATGCTTGTCTCCTGCTAAAGCTCAGTGGCTTAGAGGTTTAAATTGCTCTACATTTTTGGAAGTTAGTGTTGTAATGAGATATGCCACGCAGATGGCTTTTCTGTATTAGGCATGCAGAACTGTCAGCTCTTAATTGCAGGAATTCTCATTTTCTCTCCCCACCCCCCTTTGTGGTTCTGATGATTTTACCTTTAAAGGCACAGCAGAAAATAATCTAATACTGTACTGTTTTTGTACAATTTGCTGCTGATAGTTGTGCAAGGTATTGCACATTGTAATGCATACTTAGCGATCTGTTCCGTTTAGTGCTTCACTTTCAGTTTTGTTACATGCAAGTTTGTATCACACAAAACAGGTACAGACTTTTCCTTCAACTAGTTTGGACAGAAATCTTGCTTTCCATAATCTTGGCCATTTATCATGCATATTCTCCATTGTTGGAATCTTTTCTTTAAACAAGTCTTCTTTCTATGTCGTTACAAGCACAACTGTGCAACCATTTGTTTTTAGTGGGGAGGTGAAAACCCTGAGTCTGCATCGTGATGTACATACTCTCAAGGCAACGTGGGACACAAACAGGCATTTATCAACACCTCTTGTGCTGGGAGAGCCTAAAGCAGGCTTCCTCAACCCAGTTGTTTTGAGACTACAATTCCCCGCATCCCTGACCACTGGTCCTGCTAGCTAGGGATCATGGGAGTTGTAGGCCAAAAACATCTGGAAGGCCAAGGTTGAAGAAGCCTGGTCTAAAGCTTCCTCTATGTGTGGCATTTGTATTCGTTGACTTGGAGGAACTCACAGTGGCCTCCTCTGTACTCTCCCCCTCCCTTGTTTTATTGTCCCAGAAACCCTGTGAGGTAGGTTGGATTGAGAAATTGCAACTGGCTCAAGGTCACCCCCTGAGCTTTCATGGCTGAGGGGGAATTTGAACTCTGGTCTTCCAGGTCCTAGTCCAACCACTACATCACACTGCCCCCATAAGGATAAGAATATAAGAAGAGCCTTTCTGCATAAGTAAGGTCCATCTAACACAGGAATCTGTTTCTAACAGTGGCCACAAGTGTCACAGTTGTGAAAAATGGTAATAACTTGAAACGTGGCTGCACAAAATTTTGAATGTGATTGGGAGGAAGCTTCAAAGTTCTCTCTGCTCAAACAGGAGGCTGCCCAAAGTGAGGGCGAGAGAGCAAGTGAACAAGGAGGGTACCTTTGTATCTCTTTTTCTCTGTCCTCATTTCCCATTTCCTCATTGGTTTGAGACTGATGGTATGACCCGCTTGTGTGTGGCTGTTCTGGCTGCATAAGCAACAGCACCAGAGAATTAGAATGTAGGATGTGGCTTTGGCTTATCTTCTCAAAAGGCAATATGCAAACTACTATGCTTATTTGCAACCAAGATATACAGGCAACGAACATTTTGCACGCATTCTAAGCATGCGCCACCATGCATGCAGAGGTGGTTTTTGGACCTGGAAGAGGGTGGGCTTATGCACTCCACCGATGCATGCGATGATCAAGTATACAACCCCAGTGCAAATTGGGGGTTGCCTGCGTGTAAAGGAGTGATGGCTTGTGATATGTTGCCAGCACTGCACTTGGAGCTGAAAAAGTTGCACCAGTGTAAGGGAGATAATGGTCAATCAATTGTCATGCTGGCAAAGTATTTCCTGTAGAATCTGATGAATCCTGTTTATTGCAAGGGCCTAAAGTAATCTTAGGGACGCGGGTGGCGCTGTGGGTAAAACCTCAGTGCCTAGGACTTGCCAATCGCATGGTCGGCGGTTCGAATCCCCGCGGCGGGGTGAGCTCCCGTCGTTCGGTCCCAGTTCCTGCCCACCTAGCAGTTCGAAAGCACTCTTAAGTGCAAGTAGATAAATAGGTACCGCTTTATAGCGGGAAGGTAAACGGCGTTTCCGTGTGCTGCTCTGGTGCCGGTTCGCCGGAGCAGCTTCGTCACGCTGGCCACGTGACCCGGAAGTGTCTGCGGACAGCGCTGGCTCCCGGCCTCTAGAGTGAGATGAGCGCACAACCCTAGAGTCTGTCAAGACTGGCCTTTTCACATGACCGAAGGCTACAGGGGATTTCCATTCCACCTAGTAAGTTTTTAAGTACCGGTAGTTGCCATAATGTCTGAATGCATTATTCCAGTGGTTAGGAACTGGGACCAAAAAATGCTTCATCTAGAATAAATGTGAATAGTAGCTAAAAAATATTTTTATAGAGCCTTAGACACAGTCTGTTTCGTTCTAGTGTTTAACATGTCAGATGTGATGCTAGAGTCATGCTTTTACATCTGTGTCTCATTAGACCCCATAATTATTTATCAGCCTTCCAAGCTGTAAAATGGGCTTAGTTACTTAGTTACTGATAATGTAAAAAGTTCCCTAATCTCTATAAATTGTTTAAATAAACAGAACAATTATATTTTGTTGCAGATCTTGGGATGCCATCACACACATCCAGTCATCAAAACTACTGTCTTGTATTTCCACTTCATTGGTTGCACCACTTTCAGTTTCTCAGGTAGATGAAAAGATTTCCTAACCAGGCGTAAAATTCCCACGGTGTCGTCCCCCGCCCCCCCCCTTCCATGGTCTGCATTGCATGAGTTGCTCTGCTGGAGAGTGATTAATCACTGGCTACAAGATGGAACAGAGATGGCTGGCATAACTTACAGAAGCAGTGTTATCTGCTGGCTCCCTTGCTGCAGGAGTGATGGTGTCTGTCTATTTTGTGTGTGTGTGTGTGTGTGTGTGTGTGTGTGTGTGTCTCAGTGTTGTTTTGTGCTGCCATGTCAACTTCTAATGGATTGTTATTCAGGTCAGTAGAGATACTGCATCTACCCTTTTCAGTCATCCTAATGTATTTTTCCTTTGCCACTGAAAGGGAACAAACAGTAGCAGTTACTGGTCAATACACAGCTTATTTTGGACTTGCCATTGGTGTCACGTTTGCAGCTTCAGTGGCTGCTAAGGGTTACAGACGTCCTAACTTGAATCCCTGCAATTTTACACAGAGTGGTTTCCACACTTGAAGGATTACTTATGAAAGAAAAGGGAAGGAGGTTAGTTATTAGTAGCATGGCAACAGAATTTTATATATGTATGATGCAGAATTGTGTTTTTGTATCCAAAATGAAACTTCTTAGTGAATGGGATTTTGTTTTATAAGAACAACTAATTCTCTGCTATTGCTTTGGAATGTAAAAGCAATAATTTTGTCCACTTTGTCTTCAACGTCAAATAAGTAATATTTAATATAATGAGGAAAAGTTCTGTGGGCCTGAGTTTTTGTTGTGTGTGTGATGGTTTGGTTTTATTCCATTATCATTTCCATACAGTTGGCTGGGGGCGGGTGAAACCCTGGTCAGATAGTTGCCCAAGCACTTAAAATTCTGACAGTGTTTCTTGTCAGTTTTGACAGTCCTTTCCCCATCCCTTGCCCAATGCTCTGTAGAGCTGACGTCTAAAAAACCTGATTTCCCCCCCAGTTTTGAATGCAGTAGTTTGAATAGCAATAGGGTGCTAAGCAAAAATCTAGAGTTCTTTCACTTTTCACAATAGTACATTAATTTTTGCAAGAATAAGGTTTCCATGTATGTGGGCTGCTAGGGAATACTGGTGCTCTCAAGGCCTGATTAGCCAGGTCAGAGGTGATGTAGTTCCATGGTTGCATGGTGACCCTGACATGCAGCCCACGCTCCCCATATAGTCTGAAGGGAACAAATGGGATGAGGGAGTTTCACAACACTGGGAAGAATACCTGGATCAACACACTATAGCAGACATGTCCAACCGTTCGACCGCGATCTACAGGTAGATCTTGGTGTTCTTTGTCGATTGTGGTCAATTGTGAGATCCTTATCTTTAAAAAAAATGACTTTAAAAAAATGGGAATGGATGTCTCTGCCCTCCGCCCTCTTGCTCCTTTTTGTCAGTTTGGCACTCGTTTGGCGTTAGCTGTTGGTGAGTGATTTAAAGGAAACTAAGAAGCTCAACAACGCTGGTGTCCCCCTCCCAAAAAACTCTGGTCCATCCTCCCTCCACTGACAATGAATAGACTACTGCCAGTCTTTTTTATAATGGGAGCAGATCGCAGTCTCTGGAGAGTTGGATGTGCCTGCATAGGATAAGTCAGTGGTGTCCAATTTTTTTCCAAAAAGGGCCAGATTTGAGGAATTGAAGGGCCGTGAGGGCCAGCCAAAGTTGTAAGTTGTTGAGCTTTTTTTTTTAGGATTGAAGGTGTCCTGAAACGGAGTTTGGATATGCCTGGGATAAGTTATCTATATGCTTCTGGCCTTGTTCTCAAAAATAATTTTCAGGGTAAACCATGCAAATTTTCTGTTGTATGTGTTGCCTTTTTTAATTTATTTTTTGGCAAATTATCAAAACCTCAGAAGTAGTCATTCTCATAAATGAGTTGATTTCTTATACATGTATCATTTCTATGTTGGGAGTTTAAGGAAATATATATCATTTAATGTAATTTTTACAGAATTTAATTTAATTTATATCATCATAAACTTTTTGTGTTTATTTATACAATTGTGGCTCCCCTTCTAAACAGATCTACCTTCAAGGAGTGTTGGATTATTAATCTCCTTTTGTGTGTTTTTGTTAAAAACACACACTCTTAATTATGGTTCTTTTAAAAAACAACAACACACGAATATGTTTGAGGGAATTCAGTGGTCTGGGATACTTGAGGTGGGATCCAGTGCCCTTGTTCATAAGGATTTACTTTAAACTGGGATAGGGGAGGGACTGTTGCCAATAAATACCAGGTCAACACTGCCTCTGTGCCAGATCAACCATTTGAATTTAGTATTAAGAAAGTTGTTCGTATTTGTTTTTCAGTTTTTGTGGTGAATTGCATCAAATAGGTACCTTGGTTTGCAACCATTTTGGATTACAACCACGTCAAACCCGGAAGTGCGTGTCCCTTTTTTTGGATTACAACCCATTATTTTTTGAGGTCCGCCTTGGGTTACAACCTGTTTTGGTTTACAACCGGACCTCCGGAACAGATTATGGTTGTAAACCAAGGTATCACTGTACTGGATCTAATACTGGGTGGAAAACTTCATTGTTGAAAGATACAATCCACACTGGGAGGGTTAGGAAGGACTGCTGTCGGAAACAGTGGCATTTGGATGACATTACTGCCAGTCAATACTAAGCAACTTGAGATGCTTTTGTACAGTATAAGGCAACTTCCTCTCTCACCATCCTAGAGGTGCTCACTGAAAAGCATTTTGCTACTTTTTCTAGCTCTGGAGTGTCGTTAATTACAAAACCTGATTTGTGAATCTTGTTTCTAATGTATAACTCATCTAAAAACCAATTGTTATGCTGTACAAAATAAAATAATACAAATGCCAATCCAACTGGTTGTTTCCTCCTGCTCTGGAGACTAGGCTCTGGACCAGTGGATTCAAGTTACAGTATAAGAAAGGAGATTCTGACCAGATATCAGGAAGAACTTTCCAACGGTAAGAACTGTTTGACAGTGGAAGATACTCCCAGCAGAGGTGGGGTACTCACCTTCCTTGTAGGTTTTAAAGCAGAGGCTGGATGGCCATCTGGCATGGATTTTTCGTTGAGGTTCCTGCATTGCAGGGGGTTGGAATAGATAACCCTTGGGACCCCTTCAAACATTTCTATGATTCTATGAAAGGTGAGGTGCAGCAAAAACATTGTGGAGGAAAATCAGTTGCAGTAAGGCAAAATGAGAAGTTTAGTTGTCAGCAGCCATTTAAATAAAGTACATGATGAGGTTAGTTGCTTGTCACCTGGAAAGCAGATCTGGTGACCAGGAGCAGAAATGGAACAGAGTAGTATTTAACTTAAAATGAACAGCAATAGTAAAAACCCATTAGTACAAACTAACTAAAAATTCCAAGCTCCGATAGGGCACTTTCTTTTTTCTTAATGTTATTGTGGTTGCTTTCCTTAAATGATATTCTCCCATATATTCCCTACTGTACACTGTGATATCCAGACCCCAGAAGCCTGCCATCTGAGATCTAGTGTGTCCCTTACCTTGTGTAGCAGCATTATGTCTAGGTCAGTGTTAATGGTATAGACAAGTTACAAATCTGCATAGGCAGTAGAAGGGAGGAAGAGAGAAAGCGCAAGCTGAGAACACAACCCTACTTTTCAAACCATAGTTAGGCGGTCAGAAATGTTATGCCTGCACAGGATCAAACTCCTGGTGGCATATGTGGAATGCATATGGGAGTTTGAATTAAGCAGAGTTTGCAAACCTACTTTTAATTCCGCTTGCAAAAACTAACCATAGTTACAGTAGCATTATTGAAGATTTCACTCTGCACCATGCTTAGCTCCAAAAAGGGAAAGCATAGGAGGATTCATCAAGAAGCATGAAGATAGTGGGAGGGAGCATGTGAGTTGAAGCATGCAATTAATCTCCTAGCCATAGTTAGGAAATCAGAAATGTTACATCTTCACCAAACCTGAGGAAAGGGGTTTTGGTTTTTTCAAATGGTGCATGTAGTGATTTGTTATTGCACCTGAATGCAGTCCTCATGCAAGCACCTATTGTTCTATATGAACTGGAAGACTCTAATAAAAGAAATGAAAGGGAACATTATCTATTATAATTGTATAAAATGTATTACAACAAAGAAACAAAATAAAACTCCTTTTCAATTGCACAACTGTCTGGGCTGCTATGGCTGTGCTAGAACGGGAATGCAAGATCGTTTCGGGCATAATCTGTTTCATGTAGGTTTGTCGAAATGCCAAGCAGTGCTGATACATTTTACATTCACCTCCTAGCCAGGTGTGATGAAGTGCAATAATTGAGTGCTATTAAAAGAGAAAAAGAATTGCCAGCACTCAAGGGCATCATAAAAAATGAATGGCAAATAAACAATCAAGGAGGTTACTATGGAAATTGCACATGTCTCAGTTAACCCTGTAGACGATATCATGGCTTTGTTAAAACCAATAAGACTTATGTTACATCTTTAAATGCAGCCAGGAATTTACACTAGTCACAGGGTCTGTCTAAAGCAAAGGATTTTAAAACAAACGTACAGTTAAAGATATATTTGTATTCTCTAAAAAGCAGGATGTATGTGGGAATTTTCTCACTATTTTAATTTCCTTTTTGCAGACATTAATCAGTTCTGCTCAGTGGCACACATCCTAAACATATGATGCCATTTAGTAAGACTGTGATTGTTTTCAGAAACATGATTTGAAAAACACACCTTCTCCACAGAAGCTGATTTGTCTGTTTTTGCCATTACCATCTTCATGCTGTTAATTCAAGAAGGAAACTTTAAAAATCTTTCCTCGTAAACTTTAATAAATGTATTGTGTATCAGTAGGGGGCTAAAACACTGGCAGATGTTCAATGCAAGCCATATGAGATGAAATTGGACATCTTTTGGACACTTGATTCCTTTCTAACACACACCATGGAGGAGCTAACATGAAGAATGCTACAGTGACAGTGGCCAGACGATATTTTCCATTTCTGTGTCCTAATGTGCCCTTGCTATGGCATGTCCCCCAATCATCTGAGTTCTGAGTCATATAGCATATGTTGTTGTTTTTCTCATTAATCATCTTCACTTTTTGAATCATCCAATAAACAACCTCCAACAGGAAAACTAAGTTCAACTTGGTTGCCACTTGCTGGAAAAATGTATATGATCCAAACCTGCATTTCTGCGACTGCAAGTCTCAATCTGTATTTCATCTATTGCCTTAATAGATGCCTTGATGCCTCAGTTCTTAACAGAGCTGAAATGAATTTGGTCCTGGAAGTTTTCCTTGGAACATGTGCTTTGTGACTTTGGGTATTGTTCTGTGGGTGTGCGCTAAATATTCATACCTGATACGTAGTAGCATATTATGGTAGTTGTCAACCTTTCCGTATTTAAAGAGCACTTTTCATTTTGGCTCCCATGTATTTCTGAGGATTCCAGGGTACAATTATAGGATGTATACCCAGTCCATGCAAGTTATTGTTGAGCCTCTCCATTGCCCATCATTACATGAGTGTTTTCACTAGAACACACCCAAGATTTCCTTGAAGATAATCAGTAGCGGTGGGAAAGTTGTCTCAGGGTAAGTATGTCTGCCTTAACTATTTCTTTCATTGCAAAAAACCTGATGATAAAGGTTCTGTAGAACCAAGGATTCCCAGGGATTTACCACTGGCATATAATGTTTTACAATGTTTATTAGTTGCCATGTGGTGGTACTTTAGTATCTGGCGTTATCTGGGAGCGCCCCTCCGCTACTTATTTGTTTGTTATTGAGCAGCATCTTGCACATTCGTTTTTTTCCTTAGCTATTACCTATTTTCCTTCCTTCCTTCCTTCCTTCCTTCCTTCCTTCCTTCCTTCTTTCTTTTATTTCTTTGCAAGGTTTTATTATTAATTCATGTTTTAATGTCATAAAACGGAAAGAACCATTACAACAAAACACAAATTAAAAGTTGAAAAACAAAACTATAAAATAGGCACATAGAATAGGTAGTTGCACAGGAATTAAAATAACAAAGTCCAAGTAAAGACTTTCAACTTTATCAGATCATCAAGTATAGTTCCTGTTTTGCCAGACTTATGATGAGGGTTGTCTTGGAAAAGATGGTTCTGCTGCATTACTTACAATTTATAACCTTTTGTTACCATTGCTACTAAATATCTCAATACTACTAATTTTCTCTCGGTGAACGCTCCAGTAACTATGGATAAGCATGGGACAAAACAACACAGAGATTCAAATATTAAAGAAAAAGCAAAGTAAATTATATTTTATTTTATTTTATTTACAGTGGTTATTAATATAGACAGATGCTGATGTTTGTATAGGGTAACATGCACACTATTCTTTATTACTGTTGCTTTAAATAAATGTATTTACACTATATGGTTGCAATCACTTTGAATAATATAGCAAATATGGTTTAGGGTTCCTGTCACCTAAAGCCAATTTCCCCATACCATTCCTCACTAGGTAACACTTAACTAGGTGCTGAAGATTTGCAGTCTTCAACCAGGTCTGTGGCCTCTTCTCTCTTGAATCTCTTGAGTTTCTTTCAGGACTTATGCTACAGTCTTCACTCTAGTCCAACCATCAGTGTTGCTCAAGGTTCTCAGCAACTCTGCTGACTTTTGGCTGTATAACTTTCTTGAAGGCTGCCTTATTAGTCACAAGCTCTTCCCCACACACCTTGATTTCAGCTCCTGGCTTTTCTCAGGCCTCCTAAGTCCCACAATGACCATTGCCAGACTCAAAACTCCAGCTCTTCCTTCTCTCTCACACTACTCTCTTAGAAGCTGTCTCTATCTCTGTTCTTCTCCTTGGCTAGAGCCTATCCTTCCTTCTCTCTATAGTGCACTCCATTTCAATTTGGGTAGAAATCTGTATGTTCACTGTGTTCTGTTTTGATCAAATACAATGGTACCTGTGGTTACGAACGCTTCAGGTTATGAGCTCCGCTAACCCGGAAGTAGCTGTTCCTGGCTGCGAACTTTGCCCCAGGATGTGAACTGAAACCGCAAGCCGGAGGCCCCATTAGCAAAAGCGCACCTAACTATAAGAACGGTTTCAGCTTAAGAACGGACCTCCGGAACGAATTAAGTTCATAACCAGGGGTACCACTGTACTGCACTTACCTGTTGAGTAAAGGAAGTTTGTTATGACAGTATATTTTTTTGCTCCATGTTGCATTTGGAAGGGAAGATGCTTCGTTGCCCGGGTATTTGGATGCTGTGCTTATTTTAGACTGCTTAAGAAAGAGGAAGGGAAGGTTGTTCAGGAGTGATCCCCTTGTTCTTCTTGCTTCTGCTGCCTGCTTTGGCCCTGGAGCCCTAGTTGCAGCATTAAACTTGAAAGTCCCAGGGGTTGTTTAAAAAAACAAAACAAAACAAAACAAAAAACTCTGGCATCCTGAAGCAGCATATATGTGCCCTACAGACATTTTGCTCTGCAACTCGCACCATCTCCAGCCAGTACCATTGTGATGAGAGTTGATGCCATAAGAGTAATGCATCTTCTTTCTCAACTTTATTGTTGGCCTTGGCCATTTTTGCATAAGCAGTAGTGCCACTTCACCATGGATCCTGGCAGAGCCATAGCTATGTGGTAGGTGGGGCTAGCCGCGTGAAACCTCCAGAGGGGCGCCATTGAGGCTCCCAGTCTGTGTGTGTACGCAAATGTGCAGGGGTGTGTGTAATGCCAAACTGGGTCTTTGACCTGGGTGAAAGTAAGTCTAGGCACAGGGTGCTCTCTTACGTGCTGATTATTTTGACAAGTGAGTAGAGTACAGTTGTTCTGTGATGCGAATAAGTTCAGTTCCCTTTATAGGTCTTCTCGATTCTTGGTGCTGTGCTTCACGGTAGTCAGAAGTGGTTTGAAACCTGTTTTCTACTGTGACTTTGGGGGAAAGTCATCTGGATCTCTGGACTGAGTCCACTGGGCATGCTTTTCCTTACACCACTTGTTTGCAGGGCTTTTTTCCAGGGGGAACTCACAGGAGCTCAGTTCTGGCACCTCTGACGTGGGTTCTGGCACCTCTCTCAAGTGGGTGCCATTGCCGTTCTAAGAGAATGAGGGAGGCATTCGTGGTGAGTTCCAGCACCTCTTTTTCTAGAAAAATGGCACTGCTTATTTGATAGATAATAACTATGCCACCATTGGGAGCAGAAGCAACCTCTGAGCAAGCAGAGGGTTCTGAGTATCCTTGGTTCTCCCTGACCATGCACCTACTCCATCCATTTCAGCATTTTTTAGGTTTGTCAGCTCACACCCAGCAGTGCAGCAATATCATTGTTTCCCCTCACCCCACCCCCAAATTCTGTCTGCGCAAGGGGATTTAGTAGTGATCTTATCCTCCATATTATCATGCACATGTGTGTATGGCATAAAGATTAAACTGAATTCATAAATGAGTGTGGAAGGTGAGCCAAGTAGTGTTAATTGATTTACCACAGGCACCAGTACACAAGTATAGATTTCATCTGGGGAGAATGGTGTGAATTTCATTTCTTCAGTTGCTTGTGCTAGTTCCTGAAAATATTTGGCATGCATCCTCAACTGACTTTTCAATGCATGCTGTAGCCTGCTATTTCATCTTGGGTGAAGACAATAGAGACACACAGAAAAGCTTTATATCTTTACAGTCTGATAAAGACTTCAGATTTCACTCTGAACTCGTGTAGTGACTGGCTTAATTTCATTAAGCTGAAAATTAAGGTGAAAAATCTGGACAAAAGCTTAGCCTAACGCTAAAAATTAAAGTTCTGAATGGGGCTGAAAGAGAAATACTGCCCGTTAAGCTCCCCTCTCCTTTCTGTGTTTAGTTTAATTAACTGAAGGCAGCTTTGCACGACCCAGTTATGTCTTTGATGGATAGTGGCATCATTTCCCCCAACCTTGTGGATGCTCAGGCGTGTTGAGATTATGACCTGGTTCCATCCACTTCTGGAAATTTTCCAAGGTGTGATAAATTTATATGGTAGAACATCCCTAAGACTCACTTAATACCCCCAAATCATTTATAAGTGGCTGCAAAAAATGTTGGTGTGAAGATGCTGTTACGTCCCAAAAACATAAATTAGAAATCTCCTTTTGAACATAGCCTTTAAGCTGCAAATGTTCCTCCACATAATATAGACCTAGTTAGTTCTCAGCAATGGGAAATGGGATAGATAAAGCAACACACTTAGCCCACTTGCCTATTTCCAAGAATTGCCAGTTCTGTAAGTTCTTCAAAAGATTTATTTTGGACACTACAGTCACTAAATTATGCTCTTTGGGTTGCTTTACCATTTTAGGAATATTGCAGACTATTAACGACAATCCATGAATTCTTTAGACCTTATTAAAAAATTAACCATGGCTATTTCCGTATCACACTTTTATAAATAGGCACTCAACTGTAGCGAGTAAAGCTCTGTACCCATTGCCAGCTTTAAATGTAGCTAGATTGTTCTTTTTCTCAAATTGGATTGAACCTGGTTTGGGGATAAATGCATCAAAACACAGTGTATCACACGGAATGACATGATAGTTGCAGGATTGACTCCAGATTGAGTAAATGAGCCGTAAAATGGCAAATGAAGTTCAATGTAAACAAGTGTAAAGTGATAAATATTGGGGTAAGAAAGTCTTAGTTTCACATATATCCTCATGGGGTCTGAACTGCCTGTGACTGACCAGGAATGAGACCTTGGGGTCGTAGTGGATACCTCATTGAAGTTGTTGAGAGTGTAAAAGTGTGAAATCCATGCTAGGGGTCAATAGGAAAGGAATTAAAAATACAACTGATGTTATCGTAATGCTGTTATACAGATCTGTGGCACAACTGTATTTGGAATGCTGTGTACAGTTCTGGTTGCCTTGGCTCAAAAAGGATATTGTACAGTTGGAAGAGGTTCAGTAAACTGTGACCGCAATGATCAAGAGAATGGAGCACCTCCTCTAGGGAAAAGTTGCAGCATGTGGAACTTGTTAGCTGAGACAAAAGACAAGTAAGAGGTGACAGGATAGAAGTATTTAAAATTATGCATGACCTTAGAGAAAAAGGGGATAGGGAAAGGTGATCATATCCTGCAAGGGTACTGTGCAAAGTCAAAAGAAGGCGACACCACCCTACAGAAGATGCATATAATTGAAACTGCAGCAAAACTTAACAGGAGTGGCATCACATCTCAGTCATCAAGTTTTAAATACAGTGGTACCTCAGGTTAAGAACTTAATTTGTTCTGGAGGTCCGTTCTTAACCTGAAACTGTTCTTAACCTGAAGCACCACTTTAGCTAATGGGGCTTCCCGCTGCCACCGGAGCACGATTTCTGTTCTCATCCTGAAGCAAAGTTCTTAACCTGAGGTACTATTTCTGGGTTAGCGGAGTCTGTAACCTGAAGCGTCTGTAACCTGAAGCGTATGTAACTCGAGGTACCACTGTATGTGTACCCCCGTCTAAACAATTTACTGAGGAACAAGTGCTTGAGTACCGGTATTTCCACAGAGTCAGAATCTGTTTATGAAGTTTATGTGTCAACAAAGGTTGGGCCACTTGGACAAAGCATGACACAAGCTGTGGGGCCACAAACTAGCAAACTACAACTCAGTTTAGCTACAGATCAGTACACATTCAGCTTCATTGGCTATTCACAGGTTTTAGAGTCATGAGAGGGAGGTAAAGCATATTTCTCTGTGTCACCTTATCAGCTTTACCACGTTCACCAATACTGTTCCCACAGTGTTCTAAGCTTGTGTTTGATGTGTCTGCTATCGTATGCTTGTGAATTTTGCTGAGTTTTGCAATACTCCGCTATTCTTCATTAGTTGCTTCTAAACAGCTAAAATGATTCATTCTGCTGTTCTTCACTTGGGTGTCCCACATTTCATTCTTTGGCCAGATGTTCATTACTTGGATACTGCTGTGGGAAGTTTTCCCCACTGTGGAGATTTGTGCTATAGTCTTGATGATATACACAGTCTGCAGCACGAAGTCGTCTTCTTACTATGAATGAGCACTCATCGCAATGTCTCTTACATGTAGTTTTAATGGTTTCAATAAACAGGCCTTATGTTTACATGTTCTGCTTTTGGCTTGTGCTCTGATGAAAAATCAACATGAGTATCGCAAAATAAACACTCCGATTGACTGTTAAATGACCTTTGACTTAAACAAATATTTCATTTGAGATACTGTTCACATGACAACCTTTTTAAAAAAGCATGTCTTTTAAGTTGGTAAATAACTCCCAGCATGCACACACGTGCGCGTGCGCGCATACACACACATACACACACACAAATATGATTGCTTATATGAGAGATTCAACACTACTGAAATATTAACCAGATTTATAGCATTTGACAGCAACTCAGTGAAGATACATGCAGGTATCTCTCCCCCCCCCCCCCCGCTCACCTTCACAGGTGAAGTTCAGACATTACCTCATTATTTTTGGGGACTGAAAAATCCTTAGTTTCCCCATAAATAATTTTTAAAAATGTGAACTTTATGAGGTATCAACCATACTCAGTTCATTATACTTACCTGCAAATGAGACACAATTTTGACATGTACATTTGAGGGTGTTCCCAAGCTTTGGTTAGGTCATATTTTTGATTTGTTATTTCCAGTCATTTCTGACTGGAAAATTATTATGTTACAATCCGTTTTCAGAGTCAGTACCTTTCTTCCATATTTTACCTAGGCTGCATGGCAAAAAGGCTTCTTCATAGTTAGGCTATCACTTAAGCTGCCAGAAGCTAGGAGTGGACAGGAAGATGGAGATTCAAAGATTTTGCCAAAATTGCTTCATTTATTTTGTCCTGGTCAAAAACATTACTAAAGCTTACAGTGTTACCTTGGTTTACAAACTTAATCCGTTCCAGAAGTCAGTTCTTAAACCAAGGTGTGCTTTCCCATAGCAGTGGGGGACTCAGTTTACAAATGGAACACACTCAACATGTTCTGCTTCCAAGGCAAAGTTCACAGACCAAAACACCTACTTCTGGGTTTGCAGCATTCTTAATCCAAGGTACCACTGTATTTGTATACCAAAGGAGCCCAATTAAATGTTTACATAAAAATAGATTTCACAATGTCTAGGGCAGGGGGGGCTAATCTCTGCACCATTGGCCACATTCAGCCCTGCAAGAGGTTTTTGTGTGAAACTCAAATCCCCCTACCCAAAGTGTCATTTAAAATAATAACAAATAAAACTTTTTTTTTTTTACTGCTCCTCTGGGTTCTTTGCTGTGGTACCGTAATGCCAAAGCTTCCCTCACCTTTTTTCCACATTCAATTAAAGAAGAACACACTTTTGAAATCGTTATGATGTTTGTACTCCCTGCTCC
This sequence comes from Podarcis liolepis, assembly GCF_965112155.1. Lineage (NCBI taxonomy): Eukaryota > Metazoa > Chordata > Lepidosauria > Squamata > Lacertidae > Podarcis > Podarcis liolepis. The sequence continues at coordinate 50,736,746 of NC_139564.1, forward strand.
CTTAGATACTCCACTGGAATGTATTCTCCAATTTTGTCCATTTTTATTTTTCTTACTTACCACTCCAGTGGGTCCCATGATGCAATTTTGTGATGCCAAACTGTTTTTGTGGACACCCCTCCAATTTACCCTATTTTAAAAACAATTGTCCATGCCCATTTTTGCACATGAGCTGTACCTCAGTTGACAAGCCTCTTCCTACCTCCAACAGTTGACGATGAATGAAAAAGGTTTGCCACCCCTTGACTCTAGGGGATGTGGGGACTTTCAGTCTCCTGAGCACATGATGATGTCATCACTTCCTCCAATATTGAATTCAGATGCTGTCAACAGAATTGTAGCCAAATGGTGCCACTAGAAAATGAGAGAGGTGTCTGCATGCTTGGGAGAGCCCCAAAGTTTGAAGTAGAAGAAAACCGAAGGAGGCAACCCCACCAATATTATTATTTATTAAATTTATATACCATCCTATACCTGGAGGTCTCAGGGCGGTTCACAGTATAAAACCACAAAATACATAATCAAACTAAAAATATAGCCCAATAAACACTGAGCCACATAATTCTTAATTGGTTGGAGGAAGGGGGTTGGAATGGAGTATCCTGGAAGATGTCATGAGTAATCCACACTAATGTTTTGTTGTTGTTGTTGTTTAGTCGTTTAGTCGTGTCCGACTCTTCGTGACCCCATGGACCAGAGCATGCCAGTCACTCCTGTCTTCCACTGCCTCCTGCAGTTTGGTCAAACTCATGCTGCTAGCTTTGAGAACACTATCCAACCATCTCGTCCTCTGTCGTCCCCTTCTTCTTGTGCCCTCCATCTTTCCCAACATCAGGGTCTTTTCCACGGAGTCTTCTCTTCTCATGAGGTGGCCAAAGTATTGGAGCCTCAGCTTCAGGATCTGTCCTTCCAGTGAGCACTCAGGGCTGATTTCCTTCAGAATGGATAGGTTTGATCTTCTTGCAGTTCATGGGACTCTCAAGAGTCTCCTCCAGCACCATAATTCAAAAGCATCAATCCTTTGGCGATCAGCCTTCTTTATGGTCCAGTCTCACTTCCATACATCACTACTGGGAAAACCATAGCTTTGACTATACGGACCTTTGTTGGCAAAGTGATGTCTCTGCTTTCTAAGATGCTGTCTAGGTTTGCCATCGCCTTTCTCCCAAGGAGCAGGCATCTTTTAATTTCGTGGCTGCTGTCACCATCTGCAGTGATCATGGAGCCCAAGAAAGTAAAATCTCTCACTGGTGTAGGTCCCACTTATTTCCTCTAGTCGGATTGTCTAGCAGTTTCTATGTTTTGTGTGAATGTAGTCACTGTGTAGTTTGATCACTTTTTTAAAAAAATATATTCTTACTAAAGATTTCTTGGTTTACAAAAGCATGTGCAGTGTCTCTTTTTTCAAGTTACACTTTCTACAGATCAGTTTCATTACTTGAGACGTTAGTGTCACATTAGGAAGAAAAGGGAGAAAGAGGTGGAGGGGGGAATGGTGAGTGGGTTGGGGTTGGGTGGCAGTGCTTCTCTTCAACTTAGTGTACGCTTCGGATTTTCTGTCAGCGTGTGGGTTTTCTTTACTATTTGCTTGTATTCCTTTGGTGGTGAGAGAGGTTGGGGTTGGCCTAGGGTGTGGCTGGTTGTCTTTGATGGGCTGTAGTGAAATTTGTTTTCATGTGTGAGGGGGGTGGGTGGGTGTTTTTTGGAGCAGGTTAGCCAGATTGATTCAAATGCTGTTGGCGGGTTCTTCTTGTTGTCCTGTTGGGCTGTGGTTTGACCACATGTTGAACTTTAAGATGACAAAGAAACAGGTGAAAGGATGGAACCATAAGTGATGGGCTAAAACAGAAGACACTGCTATCCTGAACAGAGTTGAGATGAGGCAAGACTTTCCATGAACTCAGTTTGCTGCCAGAGATATCTGCTGTGCACAGAACTTCCTTCCTCCTCTTCCTTCTTGTATTGATGCGTATTTTAACTCACTGAACATGCTTTTTAAAATAATGTTTATTGCCCCCTTTTTTATTTGAAAAGATCCTTGCTCTCCTTTTTCACATCTGAGGATCTTCCACTGTTGTATCCTGTATCCTTTCTAACGGCATGTATTCTCGATCTACTCAAGAGTAAGTCCCATTTTGTTCATTGAGACTCACTCCCAGGTTAATGTGCCTGTGGTTGCATGTTGGAAGTTTCACCTTGTCCCATCTCCTGCTTTTGTCTCCCAGCCCATTGCTTCACTTACTATATTGACGGCTTAACTAGGTTCTTATCCCACACAATGCCTGATTATCCTGTGGGCAATTTGTGATTTTATTGGTCCTGTGTTGACACAGAGGACTCTCCGCAATCTCTTTGAGCAGAAATGGTATCTTTAGAGAGAGAGAGAGAAAGCAAAACAAATGTATTTCATGGAGGTCTGCAAGGTTTGAATCTGGGTGGAGTATCTTTAGGTCTGCGCGTGTTTGCTACAAAAACAAAGAGGAGCTTTAGTGACAAGTTCCATCTGTCCAGGTCTGTACAGCTGCCCACTGATTGGCTGCCGCAAGACTTTCTGTTTGCTTTAAATGTGTGTTTTTAGCTCTTTCGCAGCGAGAGTGTGTGTTTTGTTTCTGTTTCCTTCCGACATGCAAAACATAGGCCTAAATTTTTAATTAGCAAAAGTGAGTGGTGAAAAAGGGAGGAGGGGGCTGAGTAATGTAACAAGCCTCAGTGGAGAGCAGCTGGGATGTGTTGCCATGACGACAGGTTCAGCAGGCTGCCAGCTAGCATGTCAATGGGCAGTGTAGGGAGGGAGCTTTCAAACAGCGCCTGCTAGCCACAATGTGATTGGTCACACCTCTGTTGTCTTTGTGTGGACCAGGGAATGCTGGGTAGGACCCGGAGTGAATGCTCAGTTTGTCTCAAAGCGACGGTGAGGTAATGCTTTTGAATCTTTTGGGATTACGAACTCGGATCTTTTGAAAGGCTGCAGTGTAGATTATTTTCATTCCCGTTTGAACTGAAACCCCCCCTCCCCAGTACTCTTTATATGGTTTCTATGTATATTTATGTAGTGGGATGTGGGAATTTAGGAGAGCAATTTAAGATTTATCTGTGGGCAGATTGATTGGCAGTGTTTGGGATGAGCTGCTTTCAGCATAGCTACGTAGTGCTGGCATAATTGAAGATGCGCTGACAACTCCTTTGGCAAAGCGTGATAAAAGGGATTGATGTGGGAGAGAAGAAAGTTTGGAGTTACTTTCTGGTCACCTTTGGAAGAAGAGACCCATGTTATGCCGCTATTTGAATGATAGGATTTGGGTGGTTCAGTTATGTGCAGGATGAATTTATTATTTAACACAGATGTAAAATTGTCAATATGTAATCCCAGTGTGCAGTGAGAAACCCATCTGTGTAATTCTAGGAATTTGATAGTTTGGAGAAATGTTTAAGATGTAGGATGCTAATGGTTGTTTGTGATGATTTTTAAAACTAATCATCATTGTTTCAAAGGCTGAGAAGCATTGGAAATACTGTCATACTGTGCTTGTAAAAAAACTTGCCCACAGTAGCTAAGACTTGATTGAATATCAGATGGTCCCCTTTTTGGCAGAAGGTGGGGGGAGAGAATTGTATAATGTATATGTTGTTAGCCAGTAAGATTTGGTGAAATAATTGCTTGCTTTCCATTTCAGTTGCATTTATACTTTGAGATAAATAACGTTAAGGCATTGTTTCCTTGCGTGTCTGTTTGCCCATGGCATCTACCTTGAGCACTTGCATAACCAAATCAAAGCAACTTGCTGCATAACGATCATATTTGTATGTGCTAATAGAAATCCACATGTTGCCCTCATTTGGGTATGTAGCTTTAATATGTGCAGGAGGTGAGGCCAAAGGAGGGCTAGCAAGTTCCAAGAAATGAAGAGGAGTAGAAAGAAGCTGTTCTTATATGACAGGATACTTAAAACAAGCAAAAACCATCTGACTCCACAGCTTAGCATTTTAATGTGGCACTCGCTAGCTTCAGCAGCTTTTGAAACAAACAAATTCTTTCCGGTAGCACCTTAGAGACCAACTAAGTTTGTTATTGGTATGAGCTTTTGTGTGCATGCACACTTGTGTATATGAAGAAGTGCGCATGCACACGAAAGTGCATACCAATAACAAACTTAGTTGGTCTCTAAGGTGCTACTGGAAGGATTTTTTTATTTTTTTGTTTCGACTACAGCAGACCAACACGGCTACCTACCTATAACTTCAGCAGCTTTGCCATTGTACTTTGGGCATGCTCGGTAGTTCATTTTGCCCTCTGTTAAGCTTATATACATGCATGTTCCCAGGTAGTGAAAGAAGCAGCAGCTAGGGCAAAAATAGATCTACGGGCAAGACATTCGAAATTGTACCAGGGAGGAATTTCTGGTGTTTTATGATGATGGTAAGATGCACTGTACTGTAGGTACCCACGATCCAAGTAGAACAGCCTTCCTCACAGTAAAGGTTGTGGAAACAGCCTAGCGGACTGGAGCCAAGAATTAGGGGTTTAACAGTAACTTTGGCTGGCAGTCTGAATGAATGTTGGGACAACTCCAGTTTACCCACAACGGGAGTGCTTGCTGGGACAATGCTGTCTAGCTGGTTCAGCTTAGGAACAATAATATATTGACACAACTCCTCCTTCCTGCAGTACACTGTCATCTGTCTCTGGAAGTGCAGTTCATGCCTTGCTACGCTTTCCTGACAAATAATTTGGCATGTGGCTACATTGATGCAAGAAAGCAGCTGAGTTACTCCTCTTTTTTCCTTATTTAGGAGAAGGAATGTGTGACTTATCAGGAAGCGTGGCGAACGATCAGGAAAAGAGAGTGCAGCACAGTCAAGAGTGGAAAATATAATGCATTTGTTGGTCGTCGTCCCCACTGGTTGGGGTGGGCATATGTGGTGTAGATACTGTGAAGTCCAGGAGGTTCTTAGTCTGTTTTAGACATTGGGAGCGATAAATATGTCACGACTTCCCCCTTGATTTTGATTGCAAGGCTGTGGTTATTATTGTATAGTGTCTTAATACCTTTAGGCACTTTAAAAGTAAAGTATGACAAATACAACTTTTAACTGCTGTGGTTACTATTATGCATTATGAAACAGCTAAAATTTTAAGTGTTGTGCAAAGATGTGAAAAAAGCAGAATCTCTGCCTGCAGGCTTCTGATCTAATATATGTGATATAAAAGTAACAGAAAAAGAACATGAAAACAAGCAGATTTGGGCACTAATTCTTCATAAGTTAACTTTTTAAAATAATTCTGATTTGGATATTGCCCTAACATGGATTTTTGTTGTTGTTGTTGTTGCTGCTGCTGCTGCTGCTGCAGGCCAGCACAGCTACCTCTTTCTCTTTTTTGAGTGATTTGGAAAACACCAACTTTAGCTGTTCAATGTCAGGATGCTAAACTGGGTAGGCTGCCCTAATCTGGTGTTACCTGTGTGATTAAAAACCTACAGACAGTCACTGAGGTTTACACACATGCAGTGTTGTGTGGGATTGTCATCTGCATGTTTCAGGATTCCAAGGTCCTCTAACACATGGGTAGGTAAACTAAAGCCTGGGGGCCAAATCCGGCCCAATCGCCTTCTAATCTGGCCCACGGACAGTCTGGGAATCAGCATGTTTTTACATGGGAAGAATGTACCCTTTTATTTAAAATGCAGCTCTGGGTTATTTGTGGGGCCTGCCTGGTGTTTTTACATGAGTGGAATGTGTGCTTTTATTTAAAATGCATCTCTGGGTTATTTGTGGGGCATAGGAATTTGTCCACCCCCCCAAAAAAAAAATATAGTCCAGCCCACCACAAGGTCTGAGGGACAGTGGATTGGCCCCCTGCTGAAAAAGTTTGCTAACCCCCTGCTCTAACACGTAAGGCTTAATTTTTTATCTTTTTTTAAGAAATAGCTTGGATATGCGTTTTTGTGTGTCCATGTAACAGCAGTATCATAGCTATTTTTAAATAGCAGGCTTTGTGTTTAGTATGCTAGTGAAGAACAGTAACAGGGCCACATTTTGCTAATGGGTTATACATAGGGTTCTTCAAATTCCCATTTAAATGTGAGAATAATATACAAAATCATGATTTCTTTATCACAGAAAGATGGTTGTATACTAGTTTTTTTTCTCTGATTGTTATAACAATATACATATAACCACCGAAATGCAAAAAGGGGTGTTCTGACTACCACTCAGAACAACCTTGAATATTGAGCAGAGATTTTCATTTCATTAATTAAACTAAAATGCCTTTGCCTTTGGTTTAGGCCAGGGGTGAGGCATGCTTGTGATTGTTCATTGGCTGTGGGGCTTTTAAACTGATGCTGAATGCAAGCCTCACCGAGATTGGCTCCGCTTGGTAGTTCCAGGGTGGAGTTGACGCCTGCCAAAAGTGGACACGATTCTACCTGACCTCACAAGATACACTCACCTGTCAAAAGTGTTTCACAGAAGAGTGGCCAGCTTTGAAGCTGAAAGCGGTTCTCAGAAATTTCCACCGATAAACAAATATTCTTAAAAAATATGTATTTAAGGGTGTTGATTCTTTGTGCTATCAAGTGAATATGCCATATGCTTTGATTCTGAATATCTTGCATTATGGTGCCTCTTTCTCTGCTTTCTTTAGAAAAACCTTCCTGAACTAGTCTGGGTTTTGAACTGTCAAGCATTAGAAAACACTCTTGCGCAAGCAAATATGCTCTTTATGCTCTTTGCCCATCTCAAAAATCTGTGAGAACTTGCAAGTCAGCACATAATTAAATACTTCCTAGGAACAGCAGCTGTGTAATGTATTTCTATTGGCAGGTTTTTGGCCACAAGGAATACTCCCTCTAGTGGTTTATCAGCACACCAATTGCAGATCTGTGGCAGGTTTATTCTGGCACATTTTAAATCAGAGACTTTAAATGAGACCTGCAGCACAATCATATGCATGTTTAGGTAAATCCTACTGTAAGTAAAAAGCACACTGTAAGTTTATTTAGGATTGCTGGTCTGTGCTGCATCATTAATAATACTGAGGTGCAGCCATGGGCTGATTAAGGGCAAAGGTTAGTCAAATGCAAAAGAGCAAACAAAAAAATAAACAATGCAAAACTCATTATGTTGTGCTTCCTTTTCATTGTTTCTTGAAAGCGACTTATTTTCTCAAATTCTTCTGTGCTGTCTGAACCGTTTTCATTTTGTGCTTTCCCCCACATCCTAAATAATGTGCACTGCAGTTTGATCACTAGGGACAGTTTCTGATTTGTATGTATTTTGGTAAACAAACCATGGCTTAGTGTGCTGTGCAAACCAGACCAGTATTTCCTAAAGTTTATGAGCTGCTGCATTTAGATCAGCTAGGCCCTTTTCAAGAGGTTGCTTTGATACAGATTATGGTGCACCATTTGCCAAGTCCTCAAGTTGGCCTAAGGCAAAAAACTTCCAAGGTTATCCTAGCTCAATAATGTGGCTTTTTCAGATACCACTGAGGTCATCTTCTAATTTACATAGACCAGCCACCTACGTACTGGTAAGCAGAGGGAAAATTTGGGCTATTGCAATTAAGAATTAGGGTTGGGGGCATGATACAAAGGCTGTGCTTCCACAATATTTCTGTAGGGGACCAGCAGTTTTTCTCGGACTACTGGACACAATGGTGAAACACAATGGAGGATGTTACTATCATTCTCTAGGTAGACATAACTTTTTGATACAGAATACAAATCCCCTCAGCTGCAAAAATATTTGCTTTTTTTGTTGTAATTCTCAGACGTGGACATTTGCATGCTTTTGACTTGTTTTCTCCAACAATCCTACCTAATTTGAAGATCGAGATAATAAGTCAGTTTCTCAGGTTATTATGTGGCCAATATAAAACATGTATTATTTGTAAAACATTTTAGTATCAAATCTCTTTTTTTCTTTGGCCTCTCTTCTGTTGCTTATTTCTAGGGATACACATAGCAATGTTCCTTTTAATACTGCAGATAGTTTGCTAATACTGACTACTGTTCTGTTGGCATCATAGCATGTTACTTGGTTAAGGATTTAAAAACTTAAAAGCATTTTAATGGGCTGTTACCTGTTATACTTGTTAGGAAGAATGGAATGGTCTGCAGTTATAGAAGCTTTTGTATCTAATTTCTGTATCCGAATATTCTCAATCTCTGCAAACAGTGAATTGAAAAGAATTGCCCTTTTGTGATGACAGGACATATCAGATGAGTTAAAGGGGGGAGACACTCATTCAGGGGAAGATGGAGAGCTAACAAATTCTTATGGGTGAGGTAGACATCCTGATTACTGGCTTTAAGTCAAGAATTCTAACCAGGGGTGGTGAGCAGCTGGTATAGTCATACCTTGGGTTACAGATGCTTTGGGTTGCGTGATTTCGGGTTGTGTACCATGCCGAACCCGGAAGTACCGGAACGGGTTACTTCCGGGTTTTGGCGCATGTGCAGAAGTGCTAAATCATGCTTTGCGCAGAAGCGCCGAATTGCAACTCGCACGTGTGCAGACGTGCGGGTCGCAGGTTGCAGAAGTTACAGGGTAGCAGGCTGACAAAAAGAGAAGTAGGAGGAGGAGACCTTGGTATGGTAGAGCCATTGAAAATATGATAAGCCAATTTGAAGTGTTAATAGGACTGATGGCTGACTAACACATTTGCAGGGTTCTTCTCATTACCTTTTGTCTATCATTATAGTCATGAGACACTGGTTCAGGATTGACTTCCTCTAGATGACACAGAAGCTTGGCTTTGGAGCTCAGTAGGTATGTGTACGGTACCTTCCAGTGGTTTTTTGCATGGCAGATGAGCTATTGTGCCGCAGGCCAATAAAACAGCTACCATCTCATCACAGAGAAGGCCTGAGAAGAACGAAACTAACCATATTTCAAACTCTTAACCTTTTAGCACAATTGTTTACTAGCCCAGAAAAGTTTTGTTTTTTTTTTTTTATAAAATTTTTATTTGGTTTTCTGCTTTTATAAAGACAAAACATACACAAAGAAAAAACAAAAGACAAAAACATGTATAGAATCAGCAAATCCCCATTTCATGACCTTGTTCCCTGACTTCCCCCCACCCCCCCTCATGCATCCCAGTTTCAAGATTATGTCAGCAAGTTGATATTTCTCCTCTTAACAGTCTTGTTCATCTTATTTCCTTTTTATAATTAAAAATTAATTTTCATAAGTTGGACTTAAGTTCTCTTCCATCGATTTTCATTTTATCTTAATTAAGAGTCATCTTAACCAAACCTAAAAGTCTTGAGAGTTTTTAAGAGTCTCTTCTTCCCTCCCTCCCATCCCCGGTTTTTGTCCCTTCCCAATAAAAATCCAAATTCGAAGTTCTCAGCCTGGGTTCCTCACGTCCGAGGCTTTCAAATCTATTTCCGTTCCTCTCCGCCTGTCCTGTTGGTAGTCCTTTATAGCAGTCGTCAAATCTGGGAAAAGTTCTTTCACCATCAAAGTATGTCCTCTTCCAACAAGAAGGTTCAAAGGTAGCTGCTGAAGTGTTTCCACAAAGTCTGTCTCTTCCAAGTCAAAGTCCAAACGGAGGCCCCAATCATATTTCTTTATTTTAAATTCCTGTACTCCATTTTGTCTTGGGGCCTCCTCCTTCTTCTTCTGTATCTCTCGCAGACTTGTGGTGGATATGCTCCCAGCGTCTCCTTGCTTGTATTCCACAGATGTCAGCTTTTGGTTGTTGCTTCCCAGGATTACTTCTTCTTTTTCTTGTTGTTTAGTCTCTTCCAGCTCTGTAGATATTGTTTCCCAATCAGCTGTGGATTCTTTCTCATTAAGGTCTTCAATACAAAGAGCAGAGTTGCCTGTTCCCAAGGTCATAGTCTCAAGTTGTTTGTTCATGGCCAAGCTCTGCTCCTGTAAGATTCCCACCAATTGAAACATCCTTTCGATTTCCACTAGTAACTTTCCTTCCACAGCCATTGTATCCATTGTAGTTTCACAGAGTTCCCCCTAGGGGGAATCTGGTTACTTATTTGCCTTTTCACCAACAATCCTTTAACTGATTATTATTACTTTGTTTCCAACAGTTTCAGCTCAATTATAACTCGTCTTAGTCCATAGGAATCTTAAATGACAGTTTCTCACTTTAAACCACCCGTTTGGCAGCTTTGACAGCTGTCAAACTCCGCAGCTCTAACGCAGGCACAAAGGCAGGACGTTCCCGAGCCCGGGAGGGGGGTTGTTTAAAACAAAAGGAAGGTTTTCAAAACTCCACTCTCCTGCACAAAGTTTCCTTTAGTAAAATCTTGGAAGTTAGTGTCCTTTTTGACTCACCCCACCAAGGGTAGGCTCTCCAGCTTATCTCTTGTGTCGTTGCTTAGATGGTCTGCAAGGGGGGGGGGTGCGGACTTCCTTTTAGCACACCCCCCGGTCGTCTCCAATTGAAGGTAAAATTTTTATAAAGTCCCAATCCGTCTTACTCACGGGTGATTCTTTCAGTCCAAATTTTCAAGGAAGGAAGTTAGCGCTCTCTGGTCATGGCTCGCGGCTTCGCTCCACCGAGGTAGCGATCGACTCTCAGTGCCACGCCACCCCCGTATCCCCTCCGCAGCCTTTAAAAAGGCTCTTTGCGAATCAGGGGGGGCGCTTAAGGCACCCGCCGAGTCTTCAGTCCGCAGGCTTCCGCGCCTGCGGTTTTTAAGGGTCCCCGCGTCGCCGGCGCGGCAAAGACCCATCCTCAGTGGAGCCGATTCCCTCCGGAGCTCGGAGGGAATCCGCCATTTCCAGATCGCGTCAACCCGGAAGTCCCAGCCCAGAAAAGTTTTGAAAGCTGAGTTCCATTTAGAATGATATGGTCAAACTCTCTAGATTAGGTATCAAAATAGAACACAAGCTGCTATGGGCAGATCCTCTTGATAATATTGTGTGTGTGTGTGCGCGTGCGTGTGCGTACACACACACACACACACAACTAATGACTGGTGCAAGCTATATCATTTCCCCTTCCCTCCATCAATGTCAAATTCCTGTTTCTTGCATGTGATAGGTGCTACACTCACCATTCCCCTAACTCAAACACATGGGATACAAAATACATTTTCATCGCTGCAATCCAACCTCTTATAAGCCCAGACATGCCTTGAGTTCTTTTTTCTCAGATAGAATGTTACAGACTCTAGCGAAGGAAATACAAATCACATGCTGAGAGCAACCTCACACAGTGACCTCATTCTGAATGTTACCTTCTTTGTCAGGAGCAAGAGAAGCAGCCGTTTTACTGGCTTTCTGTCTCTGGAGCTGTTTGACATTTAATTGCCAACTTACTGGCGTGGTTTCAAGGCTTCCTCTTTGGTGCATGCATAAAAAAGTGAATAGGATGATGAGAGGCAAGCCTGCAAGGACTTGTTCACCAGTTTGAATTATTGGCAAACAGCCCTTAGCAGTGAATTTAACACAGAGAATTATTGTAAAAATAAAATAAAATTAATAATGTTTTTTCCACAATTTTCCAGAACACAACATGAATAATAAATAATAATCAATCACAACGGTATTCATCCACAACAGGTGAGTTAGGAATGTTACAATAACAGGAAAGTAAAACTTTACTCTTTTGTGTGGACACATCCACACCATAATGTTGCATGTGTGGCTGGAGGATAAATAACATTTTTGCAAGCGTTGATGAAACAAAGAAACAGGAACCATGTTGCATCAAATTGATTGGACATTCCCTTGACTACCCTGTGAGGTTGTGTTAAATGTTATGAGAGGGTCTGATTTTAAGCTGGTGATTGCTAGAACCATACAAATTCAGTATTTATGTATTGTTTTCGGAATTTTATTATTCTGTATGTAAAATAACGCAAGGTCTAAACAAAAAAAATGTTTCATGATCTTGGCACATCCTCAAAGACCTGCCACCAAAAAGTCTGAAGTATTTCACAATTCCACATGTGCAGTAGCAACCGCATCCCCCATGTTCTTGTCAGCACAGAGTTGAGACTCCCTTAATCATAAAGCGCCACCTTAAAAGTAGTTTAATTGTGGTTTCTTGTATTTTAGCTAAGTTTGTTTGGGGGGGGGGAGGTGTTGTTGTCTATATTCTGTCCCACTGCTCATCCTCGATTAGTGTTTCCAGGTCACCTTTCGACATGCTCTGAAATCTTACAGTTCATTTAATACCTTGTACAATTCAGAAGTCGTGCTTTTGCAATACAAACTTGTTGCCACGCAATGATGCTCAACCAAGGTGAGAGAGCGAAGACCCTTGTCCCTTCTGGTTAGAGAACTAGACTGAACCACCCTGTGATCTTCAGATGATTGGTGGATACAAATTTTAATAATAAAGCAATTAGTTGTGCTATTTGAAACCAGCTATGTTTCACTCTTGTAATTTATCTTGCAAAGAATGCTGTGTCATCAGGTAGCCCCTAATAATTCTTTATTTTACTTTGATTATCCCTTTAACTCCCCCTCACTTCAATTTATCATACTTGTCTGGGCAGCAAAACGTCAAGTAGTCCAATATTGGAATAATGGTAGGCTGCATTTGAGCTAAAAAGGAGTTCCAGCATTTCCAGACCTGCAGAGATGTCCATAAAAAGGGATTGCTAATCTTATGTATTATTGCTCATGATGGGTTGAAAAGCAGAAAAGATGATACAGTAGGTATTGAAAGATACATCTCAAGTTGCACCTATTGTATTCCCTGGGATCCCCATATAATATGAATAAGATGCTTCAGCAGGAAGGTATCATAATACAGCTTTAGATTAGGCATTCCCAGAACCCCTGTCACGTGGTCTGTACAATGTGGCATTACTCAAGCTGCTCCTCTTGTCTCTTGTTGTGAAGCTATTCAGAAGCCACTGCTACTTTGAGAACCAATTATTTGGAATAGTGACAGGGAGGGTCTGGAAAAAGAAGTAGTGCTTTGGCAGTATAGCCATTTTAATGCCTGCTGTCCTCCCAAACCATGACAAGTTCCGGGTATGCCAGTTTTTCATCTCCCTTCTAATCTGCCCATACAATTTCCCACAAGTGTGTTTCTCAACTTGGCCTTGTTACCCCGAAGTACCTAAACCCACTAAAATCAGCAGCAGCAGCATTTTATTTGTATGCCACCGTTCCATAGTTAAAACAATGCTCAAGGCAGCTTACAACATGACAAGATTTACATTATTACCAATGGAACAAAAGTCATAAGCAATAAATAAAACACATCAAAAGTACACAACCAAATGGAAAAGAATTTCCACATAAATCATAAAATCTAAAACTGGGAATACAGTGCTACCTCGGGTTAAGAACTTAATTCGTTCTGGAGGTCTGTTCTTAACCTGAGGTACCAGTTTAGCTAATGGGGCCTTCCGCTACCGCTACACGATTTCCCACCCTGAAGCAAAGTTCTTAACCCGAGGTACTATTTCTGGGTTAGTGGAGTCTGTAACCTGAAGCATCTGTAACCCGAGGTACCACTGTACAGCATTAATATCAATTACAACTTAAAATGACATAGATAAAAAAATAAAAGCAATTTAAAAAACAAAAATGGAACCCTCTCTGCCCAGATGGAAGGAGGCAGGCAAGGCCCTTCAGGCCCTCAGCAGCAGGTGAGTCCGGCAAAGTGAAGCCTGAGGACAGTTCTTCTCTGCTTGTGACATATTTAGTGGTATTATATAGACTTGGAGTAGTTTATTTCCAGTCTGGCTACCCCATTGAAAAGTTGTAGTTCTATCTTTAGGGCAGGAGTGGGGGACCTTTGGCTTTCCATATGTTGCTGAGCTGCAGCTCCCATCAGCTCTGGCAAGCACAGCCAATGGATCCCCCACCTCCATTTTTAAAATGTCTACCTTTGCCTGATTGTCCAGGTTCATAGTCATAGTTTCATTTGCAGTATTATTTAACTCCACAATTTGCAAGAAGAGATCCTATAACTTGGCCTTGATCGACTTGAGCAGCTAATGTTCATCTAACCTTTGCAGTGAATTCATCGGTTTCACCCTTGTCCTTGGCCACATTTGTCAGTTTCACACTTCTTGTTGTTTTGCTGTTGCCATGCACCATGCTAGTTATGGCCTCCGTGTTTGACAGCTCAGACATGCTCTCATCAGTTACCTCTTCCCTGCTCAACTTGGCCATCTTTGGTTTCCTCCCAAGGGTTCCCCACTGCATAACAGATTTGCTGTTGTCTAGTTCTCAATACAGCCATTGCCTGAAGCAATATAAGCTCAGTGGCGGTGGGAGACTTGATACTAAGCCACCATTAAGCTCAAAAGCGAGCCACGCCTCCCCCAATTCTGCACTGCTCAAGTGGACTGCAGTTTCTTTTTCTATGGTCGAAAGAGGGCCGTTCAGGAATCTGTGGTTGTATTATAAAAGCTGGTAAGTGAACCAGCCATCTAATTTATTATTTTAGAAGCTGATGCATATTTGAATTATTAACACTTGACAAGTTTTAGATCTTAATACAGTATCCACTCCTTCAAAAACTCTAGGAGTTAAAATGGTAACTAATTAGTGATTACTTGGTTATTTTGGCCACAGTTTTAGCTGTTTTGTTTCTGTTATACAGTGCACCTAGGCAGTTTTCCAAAAGCTTCTCTGGAAAACCTGGAACACTGTGCGATAGCATTTTCCCAGAGCAATTACTCATTTCAGCTTACAAAGGATTCTGGGTATGGTGGTGAAGAGTGAGGTTGGCCAATGCTTTCATATGACTTCACTTTGCAGAGATCCAGGCGGAAGGTGACACGGCAGAATCCTGAGGCATTGCAGCGCAGTGTTACTTCCCCCATCATTGTGAGTGCCTCCATTCCAGAAAGTAGAAGTAGAACTGGTCTAGAAATGCTGAGTTGCACTAGATACTGTAAAGCAAATTAATGAATGAGGAGCCACATTCCTAAAGTCCTTTCCAGCTAACTTAATTTTGCTTGTGTGCTCTGCGGTCTGATAAGTTGACATCTACTCTTAATTGTCCAGGCACTGCTGAATTATTTAACTGTGACCAATTTATAGGTAATGTGTTCTTGATCATAGCCTGATTTTAAAGGTAAGGTGTATTTGTCATCTTTCAGGTCCAGTGCAGTCTTTCAGAGAGTCCTGTGAACTCTGGTCTTCATCTATACTATGAAATAGATGTTTTCATAATAATATTGTATCTTTTTTTTGTCTGCATCTGGTGTGGTTGTCCATGCAGATGAAGGAAGCATATCTGCAAGGGGATAAAGACTGCTCCATTTTAGCATGTTGTGTGGTTTTACTAACACATAGCTTTTAAAATATTGGAAAAGTATGATTTTAGCCTTTTTAAACTTTTTTTGCTTTCGTTTAGGTTTTGTGAAGAACATGTTCTGTATTTTATATAGACTTTTTTAAAAAAAATGTGCTTAGAAGATGTGAATTTATGGCATTGGAGTTTTGCCTAGCCGTTGAACGTGAGGGAAAATATATTAAAATATGGTTTTTTATCATTTTGGATATTTATTTCTGGCAAAAAAGGATGTTGAGGGCGTGACTTTTCCCTTCCATTGAACTTTAGCCATTGTTCTGTACATCTGTTCACTCTACCTGAAACAGCGCATGTTGAGAATACTTCGGTTCTTGTTGAAAACAAAACCCAAATAGGAAATGCTGTAATTTTCTAATCTAATATTTTTAATCCAATGATGGCCTTTGTTTATCTTGTACCTAGATAGTCAGCATATTCTATCAAGCTATATTAAGATAAGCATGTATGAAGGAATGTTAGCATAAATAGAAATTTCAGAAGTTTGTTTTGGACAGGTCAAACTATACTACTAGCTTTAAATGTAAGCTTGATTGATTGTTAAATGCACTCCCAGCTCCCTTTTGCAGTGGTTCAGTTAGGTAATTTTGCACTCTGGAATAAATGGTCTTAGCTTCTTTAGATGGTAAGGTGTATTACTTCAAAATGTGGTATGCCAACACTGCTTCACTGAGTGTGAACTGGGGCCCCTGCCCCAAAGTCTTATCCTGATGGTATCACTACCCTTTTTGAAAATAATTTTGACTATAACTTGCAAATTTGAAATTTGTAATGCAAATGCTTATTGTCTTAATCTTCCACTGACCTAGTTTGTACTTACGCTAAGCCAAACCATGTCTTAGTGCAAGCAGATGGATGGGATATAAATTTAATAAATAGATACTAAACAATGGCTGGGTGCCACTTAACCAGCAGTAGAAGTTCTCCACACAGCATAGAAACTTTCAATATTCTGTTGTCACCAGAGGCCAACTGACAGCAGCATTGTTCGTGACATGAAGAGCAGAGCGTTAGTGTTCAGTGGAAATTATTGTGCATAACTGCTATTTTTATTTTTTTTTAGTAAAGTTGAAGTGTGTCTTCAAACAGGTTTTTCAGGTCTCATGTGTGCATATTTATCTGAGTTTGCTTTTGATTGGCTTATAGAGCAGGGGTCACCACTCTTTTTGGACCAGTGGGCACATCTCAAATTTTGAGAGAGTGCTGTGGGCGCCACTCACAAAATGACTGCCACAGGGCTTGGCATGATACAAAATTGGTGAGTGTATAATCATTGATGCTTCTCCATAGCTATATCCCCCTGTGCCTGATTGCGAAGATACACCTGTTTAAGACCTTGGTTTCCCCATTCCCGCTCCTAAACCAGAGTCTAGGCTGCCATTCAGTAATGCAAGAATAAGCCCCATTAAACTCAAAGGGACTCATTTATGAGGTTGGCATATATACCATTACCTCTTTAGGTCATTTGAGCAAGGGAAGCTTTTCATGGACTGGAAATTAAAAGTTTCCTTGCTCAAAGGACCTAAAGAGGTGATACACAGATGTAAAGGGTAGCATATACTTAAAGGTAAATGTAGTACAGTGGTGCCCCAGAAGACGAATGCCTCGCAAGACGAAAAACTCGCTAGACGAAAGGGTTTTGCGGTTCTTGAGCTGCTTCGCAAGACAAATTTCCCTATGGGCTTGCTTCGCAAGACGAAAACGTCTTGCGTTTTTTGCAAGTTTGTTTCCTTTTTCTTAACACCGTTAATACAATTGCGACTTGACTTCGAGGAGCAACTCATAGAACGCGGTGTGGTAGCCTTTTTTGAGGTTTTTGGCGATTTTTGAAGCTTTTCCAAAACTTTTCCGACACCGTGCTTCGCAAGACGAAAAATTTGCTAGACGAAAAGACTCGCGGAACGAATTAATTTCGTCTTGCGAGGCACCACTGTATATGGGTGCTCTGGAACATAGACGTTACAATGTTGTGGGTGTTTTGACAGCTCCTGCTCTCCCTAAGCTCTCAGGTATGCCTGGTAATGGCTCTTTCTTTCAATGACTTGGGTGGAAGAAGAACCCTGTCTTCTGGTACTTCCTTGGGAGAAGGCTTCCACTGTTTCGCTGTAAGATTGCAAGAGGCAGCTGTACACTCTGCTGTGAAACAGAAGTATTGCATGGGAGAAAGCATTTGATACTTAGAGTGTCTGCTGGAGCATGCCAAAACTTGCTGGGCTCTCAAGAGTGGCCTGTAGTGGCTCATCCCTCCCAGGACTTGGGAGGAAGAAAAACCCAATATCCAGGTCTCGCCAATCAGCATGTAAACATCTGCTTCTCCACTATAAAGTTGCAGGTTGCCCAAGGCTAGGACTTTGAACAATCTAATAAGATAATGAAAGAGTTGACTTAGAGTGATGCAGTTCAAAAAGTAGAGCTAGAAACATGTAAGGCAAACTAGGAGAGAAATGCAGAATTAAAGTCTCAGGCATAACTTATATTTTGAGGTGTTCTAGAACACTTTGGTAAGTTTCTTTGACCAAATATTATTTGGATATTGAAAGCAGGGCTGCAGTAGGAATTGAGATAGCATTTTGAAGAGGATCTTGCATGTTTCAGTTCTTAGAAAGCAGCAGTTATAGGGCATTAAAGTGACTTCCCAAATAGTTTTAGTTTTAAACCGCAAGCAAAGCAAATGGACTGTGTTCCAAATATATGATATGTGTGGGTTTGTGCTTCTGTTTGTTTTTTTGTGGTGGCTTGTTTTGTGTTTTTCTTTTCTCTTTTTTGTTGTTGACATATGTATAGGGACAGTGGGAGGGAAGGGCGGAGTGGAATGTCAGTGACATTTGGGTGGGAAGAGAAAGGAAAACGGAGACTATTTCTAAGTGTATGAATTTTTAGAAAACTGACAAAGTGTTACTAAAACAGAGCAAAAGGTAGCATTATATAAGAAATAATTTATTTCCATAAAAATGGAAGAAATCTGAAATTTAATCTGAAGTCAGGATACCATTTTAACTTATCAGCCAAAATATTATAAAATAGTATGGCACTATAGCTAATGCAGGATATGCCTCAGTTATGAGAGCTTGGGCTCTTTCTGGAATGACTACTCATCTTAAAAAAAAGAGGAAAATTTTAATTTGCTTTAGAATGAAGAAGGTAATGTTATTAATAGGAATCTAGAAGATGCATACTTTCAGTTTAATATCACATGAAAATGCATTTATCATATTTTTTATTTTTTAAAAAATAGCTATGGACTATTTAAAAATACTGCACTGGTCCATCCTGCTCACAATTTTGTGCTCTGACTGCTAATGGTTCTCCTGGGTTTCAGACAGGAATCTTTCCCAGCTATACCTGGACATGCTAATGATCGAACCTAGAACTTTTTGTACCCAAAATATGTGTTTTACAGTACCAAACTACCAAAGGCTTTTCACCAGAGCCAGACTAAATGTCTTTCCCTCTGCAGTGTTGGATGGCAGGTTGAGAGGAGTTCCCTACCAGGACAGACTTTGCTCGTGTGCTCAAGATATCGATTCCATAAAACATATTTTGTTGCATTGTGCAAAATATGAGCAGGTCAGGGCTGAACTGATACTACCCTTGCTGGTACCTTTCCCGGGAAAATCAGAGGCTCACTATGTCAGGTTCCTACTGGAAGACCGGACAAATGTTAGAATGTTAGCAGTGGCAAAGTTTTTATCGGTGGTTGCAAGAACAAATGAGCCCTATAGTCTAAACAAAATGCTTGTTTAACCTGGAATTGTGTATTGATTTGTAATGATTTGTTGGACCATAATAAAGATTGATTGATGGATGGATGGATGGATGGATGGATTGTTTTACCACTGACTTTTCCATTTCACGAGAGAGAGAGAGAGAGAGAGAGAGAGAGAGAGAGCGCGCGAGCAAGCAAGCAAGTTGCTGTTTAGTATTGAGTTGTCCTATGAAATGAAAACTTTCCCACCAAATCAAATTTTTTTTTCATAGAGTGGGCACATCTGATGTATTTCATACTATCACTAAACAATTGACTAATGGACACTTATAAGATAGTTTGGTTATCCAAAGGAGCTCATAGAGAAGTCCTCCATCACCCCTTATCTCTTCGGTTTCCACAAAGTCCTGCCAGTAGCAAGAAAGGATAAGATAAATGGGATGGGACATGAATGAAACACTTGCTGTTGTGACAAACAGAACTGTGTGCCTGATAGTAGCACCCAAATTACTCTGCATGCAATCATTCTATATTATAAACAAATTTATTGGGGGTGGAAATGATGCATAATTGGGTTGTATTCTGTGAACTATATTCTGTGGTTAAATTTGTTCTGAACAGGACCCTTCCTTGAGGGAAGACATAGGAGACACTTGAAGTCTTTTTCAAACTTATGTCTGTTTGTTGGACTACAATTCCCATCATCCACTGACCACTGGTCCTGCTAGTTAGGGATGATGGGAGTTGTAGTTCAAGTTTGAGAAATACTGTTAGAGGAAATGGGTTGAAAGTATATGCTGAGAATCTAACTGGATATTTCTAATAACATTCTCCTTAAGAACCCATTCATTATTATCCATTTTTTATCACTTAGAAAACTTTCTTATTAAATTAATTTTTTTGTTTTTTGCAGTTTTTTATGTAGCCATCTGCAAGAAGCATCTTCTCTACTCAAGCAAATTCTGTTTGGTAGCCATTTTCAGGTTGTTTTCTTAGTATGATAAGAAAGTACAGTGGTGCCTCGCGAGATGAAATTAATTCGTTCCGCGAATTTTTTCGTCTAGCGAATTTTTTGTCTTGCGAAGCACGGTTTCCCATAGGAATGCATTGAAAATCAATTAATGTGTTCCTAAGGTCAAAAAAAGTCCAAACAAAGCCAAATTTGGTACAAGAGTTTATTAAGTGCTCTTTAAAGTCACACATACTGTAAAGAGCATTTCAAAATTCAAACCCAGAATTTTTTTAAAAAAACAGCAGAGTGGCCCAATGGTCACAGAAAAATCATAAAAATGTGGGGGGGGGGGAAACAAGCTTCCAGATTCTTGCAAACCCCTCCCCAACTGTTCCCCCAGCCACCCAGCACACAGAAATTCAAATCCAGATTTTTTTTAAAAAAACAGCAGTGTGGCCCAGTGGTCACAGAAAATCATAAAAATGCAGGAAAAAAACCACACAAGCTTCTAGATTCTTGCAAACCCCTTCCCAACACCAAGTCCTTGAATTCCAAACACCCCAACCCAAAATCCAACCCCCCCAAAAAAAGTTTTAAAAGCTTAACTTACCAAATGGCTGCAAAAGAAGTTTTCGAAAAGCTTCAAAAATCACCAAAGTCTTTAAAAACCTCAAAAAAGGCTACTATGTACACTGCGTTCTATGAGTTACTCCTCGAAGTCAAGTCGCAACTGTATTAATGGTGTTAAGAAAAAGGAAACAAACTTGCAAGACGTTTTCGTCTTGCGAAGCAAGCCCATAGGGAAATTCGTCTTGCAAAGCAGCTCAAAAACGGAAAACCCTTTCGTCTAGCGAGTTTTCCGTCTTGCGAGGCATTCGTCTTGCGGGGCACCACTGTAACAGGGAACAGCTTTGCTTTTTTCTGTTGACTGTTGTTCCTTTCAGTTAATAGTAGTGGTGATAAAACCAATTGTTGGGCATTTAAACAAACTGGGCAGTCAAATTGCAAAAGCACTCCCCCCACCCACAGCTTGCCCTTTAATTTGGAGCATAAACATTGGAAAGTTGAGTGTGGTAATTTAATTTTGAAGGAGAGCTGCTTTAAGCGAGCATCAGCCCAAGTTAATGGGAGCCATATGGTTGATTCCCCCTGCCTCCATGCTCCGTAAGAGTTGTGGTATTCAGAAGAAATAAGCTACCCAACTTTTTATTAAGAAGAAAAATGCACTTTAAAATTGATCTGAAATAATGTAGAAGATAAGTGTTAGCAAATATTATTTTTAAGAGTATGATAAAACATGGCAAATTAGTACCTCTGAAGGTGAGATGAAGAGGAGCTGTCACTGGTTCTCTGTAAGCTCTACAAAATATTTGAGGAGCCACAAAATGTCTCATAGACATCTGTAGAGTGCCTATTGTATTAACTGTGTCAGCAGTGAAAATAAATGAGAATTCCCCTGTCACGATAAACAAGAACTAAAAATTATTTTAAGAATTAAAAAGGAGTGGCTTATGCTTTTAAAAGGCAGTCAGCACATGCAAATCTTTATTCATTGTTTAGTTTGACTTTATAATAAGTTGTGTAGAGTCGAAACATTAGTAGAGTTTTCAGGTATGCAGAAGCATTCAGAAGCAATTTGTTTAGTAATAGTAAATGATTTAAATAGAAAATAATAGCTGCATCCTAAGTCATACCACTGAATGCAGTGGCCACAATCCAGTGCAGTGGTGTGTTGGCAGCTGTTTTGTGTATTTAACATGCCCAAGACCCTGTGTTGTGTTGCTGCAACTATTTAACACAAAATCTAGTAAAGTTAGACACCTTTAAACAACCTGAAATCATTGGGCTTAAGTGCATTTAGAGCAGTATTTGATTTTGTCCCATGCACTTATAATAATAAGCACAGCTTCAGTCCAGCAGAGAGCATGTAGACCAGCTGGGCCTCCACATGGGAGCCTGTGTTGAAGGTGAAATTCTTGATAACCAGATGTTTTTCCAAAAAGGGACAATAAGGGAGGCTGAGTCCATCCCCCTGCTCTCCAACTAAAACAGCTGATGGGAGGGTTTCATTTTTTAAAAAATGGGTTCCACATGTGCAATTTCAGGCAGGGGAATTGCATACGCTTCACTGCATGGGACTTCTCCTTCAGCTAGAGATATGGAAGTGTAGATAAATGAAACAAAGATAATCATTTGCCTCAATCTAAAATCCTTTCTCATAAGAACCAACTTTAATATTGCTTTTAAGTAAACAAGAAAGCACCCTGCACTTACAATCAATGCAATAACGTGTGTAAAACAAATTCTCTTATTAGCCTTTGTATTTTTGTAAATTTGAAGCCTCTCATTACTTGAAAGATGTACTCATGGTTTACCATTCCTCCTCCCTTCATTCCTTCCCCCATCTCAAATTAAATTGTTGCCTTTATGAACCCCTGCTAGTGATGCTGATGCAAATTCACCACCTCAATGAGAATTAGGCTTGAAATAGTAGATAGAGTTCAGACTTTGAAACGTCATGCATATGGGATTTTTGTCCTTTATAATCGCTTATCACAGGGAACGGTTCCATATTTTTTCAATGCGGTATTTATATTGCTCTTTAAAAAATTCACTGATTTTACACAGATTTTTAAAGAAGATGACGAAGGGGTAAAAATTGGGGAAACAACCTAATAAGGTCAAATACAGATGCCAAAAACTTCCATCAGATTTCTCTGTCAGCTTCTTCATTCTTGATTGACAGGCCTCTCAATACTTGTGGTTTCATTCTAGTAAAATGAGTAATTAATGTTAGCCCTCTGCTAGAATTTTTTTTATAGAATTGTCGAGCAATCTGCTTAAAGATAGAGAGCAGGGGTTTTTTTATATTTAAAAAAATGGAGGCTGCCTGTTCCTAAAGATTTTTTATTTTTTTTGGTAGCCTTTCATGTCACCATACTCCTGAAGACTTGTACATTTTAACCCCCTCATCACCACCCCTATTAAACCAGACTTTTGGGATTGATATGTTTTAATAATGTTAGTTCTGTTGTGAAAATAGTCTAGGGTTGTTGTTGTTTTAATGTTCTCTATTCTTCTATTGTCCAGGTTTTATTCCAAAACTACGTTGGAAACATCTGTGTCTATATAGTCAGCTTGCTTTGAGGATACTTACGCAAAATATTTTCTCTCTGCAGGTGATGTATCGCCCATCAGTATGTCTCCCATCAGTCAATCACAGTTTATCCCACTTGGGGAAATCCTTTGCTTGGCCATTTCTGCAATGAACTCAGCACGAAAACAAGTCACGCAAGAAGCGCTAATGGAACACCTAACAACCTGTTTCCCAGGTAAAATACATGCTAATGTATCTGTGCTCACATTGACCCAGATTTTCTTTTCCTTATTTTTAAACAAAGCATTTCAAATGACCTGTAAAAGTTTTACAAGCTTGCTGTTTTGAAATGATGTATATTCAGGTTATTTCACTTGCTTTTCTTGTTATATTGAATCAGGGCTTGTCTGTCACCTCATTCTCAATTATATGTGCATGGAAAGGATTTTCTTTCTAAATAGATGTGAGTGTGGATTTTAAAGTACGTTTCAAATACTTCCTTCATCTTTTCTAAAAAGAGTTCAAAATATTAGAGAATTAAAAATGCTTGGGGTTTTTTGGGGTTGTTTTTTTAGGGGTGGGAGTTGGGAAGTTACCATACAGCCTAATCCTGTTTTTGCAGAAGTAAATCCTACTTAGTTCAGTGGGGTTTACTCTGAAGTAACTTTGCATAGGATTGTAGCTGCATTCTGTAGCAGAGTTCTTTTATTACTCTTCACGTGTGGCTTTATTTATAAGGTGAGTTGCCAGTGTTCTCAGAAGACTGTGAAATTAATGATCCATGTTGGAGGTGGAAAGGTGGTGGAGAGGGCACATAAAGTTCACGTTACTTTCTAGCACAGTATATCTCAATGTTTTCTGCATGACAACTTGGTGTGCTACAGTAAGGGCCAAAAGAATGAAATCCCAAAAAAAAAGAACACTTCCACTAGACAGTTGAGATTAAAAATATTTCAGATGGCTAATTTGGATTTATACACCAGTACCGTACTTTGCTTATCAGCCGAAAATATACTCCAGAAGAGATTTCTCAACCCATTAGCATATACTGTAGGCTGCACTTGCAATGGACTTTAAGACAAATTAACAACAGTCCCTTATGCTACAATCCTATACGCCTTTACCTGGGAGAAAGCCCAGTTGAACTCAGCATGACTTGCTTCTGAGCAGACATTATTATTATTATTATCGTCATTATTAAAGATTCCTTTTGGGGATTAACCCTCCTGAGGTAATGCCAAAGGATCTCACTTTTTTAATCAAAATTTGGGTATTTTTATTGATTTTACAAAGAAAGTGTTTGCAAAAGTTTTACTCCCCTGAAAGGGAAATTAAAATTGTCCAATTTTCTCTTGCCCTATAATATTATTGGAGGGGTATGTTCTCCACTTTTGTGGAATGATTTGATTTCCAAAACATTGATTTCTTTAGTATTTTCCTGTAAAGCATAATCCTCTGTGAACAGTAACTGCTCATTTAAATTCTCTGTCTGTCCTTCAGTTCATCTTTGCTTTTCAAATCTTCCTCCTCACCCCACCATCGTTTTCTTTTCCATATTTAATAGTTGAGCTTCCACAACTAGGTGGGCAGAGCTTGCTGATACAGCTTTTTAAGAGCAGATCTGGACATAGTCAGAAATGCAATAGTGCTTCTGATTCTTTTCTTCTCTGATCTCACCCACACAAAAGACTGTGAATAGAGATCTTATAGAATAGGTGGAATAACCAGGAGTGCCAATTCATGCAGGTTGCAAACCACCTACTTAACCCAACTAATAAATAATTTCTTCCAACTGTTGGCTCTTTCCTTGGTTTTTGTTCCTAGCACATGGGAGCTCATGCACAGCAGCCAGCTTGTCTGTATGTATATAAAAGTTAAAAGTATGCTCATTTTGTAATCCACAATCCTCTCCAATGACTAAATTTCTCTACTCCGTTTCAAGTAAGACAATTTCAGCATGTGATATTTAAGTTAATATATCATCAACATGAAAAGCAATCCCATGGATTACCGCTTCCAGTTCAGCGAGAGGATATAGATATAAAAATAAAATAAAAAAGAGCAAGAAAATATATATCTGTAGGATTTATACCAGCTAGAGCTAGACAATGTAGTTTCATGCCAACAGCTGACAGAATGAACACACGTAAGAGATTTGGGTTGGACATTTTCTAAAAATCTGAATTTTGTAGGATTGACAGAAGATGCCGAATTCTTTTGAAGACATGGACCAGTCAGTATTACCTAAGTTGGCAAAAAGACAGGGCTTGTAAAAAGCCAATCAAGGAAAATTATATTAATGAGAAATTTCCATCACGCTGATACAAACTAAGTTGGGCAACTAATTTCTGCCTAATAAGAAATGGAGAAAACCTGGGGGACAGGCAGACCACGTCCAAACACTTCTCAGAATGGCTTGTTATAAGAAAAATGTGTTTCTGGCCCTCCCTGCAAATATAGCAAGAGTAAGAAAAATAGCAATAATGTTAACAGAGATAGTGTTAAAGAATAATACTTTGGAATCAATAATTAAAATGATGCTGTACAATGATAATAGATCAAGCAAACATATCATTCCATAGTGTCCTGTGAGAAGCTGGTGGACAGATGGTTTTTGTGGCTACCGGACCCTTTATTCTTAGAACTGTTTCATATTATAGGCCTTTGGTGTGTGTGGTGGTTACATAAACATTTTCATACCAACGCTGTTTTGTTTCCATCACAGATTGCAGATGTTATTACTGGTGATAACTGAGTCCTTTCATATTATTTTTATTTTTGTTGTGTCCCCCCCCCCCCCGCTTTTATGTAAACCACCCACAGAATCTTTACTGAAGGATGGTATTCAAAATACTTGAAAGTAAGAATAGATCACCCCTATAGTCATCAGAATTGCTAATAACTGCTCTGGCATTTGCTTGTGAAAACCGGTACCAACCCACAGCCCATCTGGTTCAAAAACTGGTTGCCCATCTAAAGCTGCACTTATCAAACGGCTTCTGCTACTTTGCTGCTTTTTACACAACTCTTTAAGGTTGAGTAATTTCAAAGCCACAGCCTTAGAAGAAAAATGTGCTTCCTCAATGCAGGTTTTTACATTGCAACATAGCCCCCTAGTTTGCTGAGCAACAGAGCAGGTACAAATCTGGGTCATGGCTATATCAGAAATAAGGTATACTAATTATTTATAACCTCACATTGCAAGCAGTGTACATCTTAAACTAGTATATCATGAGCAAAGGATGGCTTTTTTTTCTACCCCTTGTTAAGCCACAGTGACAGTTCGGGGGGGGGGTCATTTTAGAAGCTTTAGTACAGTATTTGGAATTTGCTTTTCGTAAATCTGTATTCATAGTGAATAAACACCATTTCTAGTAGAACATGCCTCCTTTATTCTTATACCTTAGGGTTAGCTTTATTTAAAAGGAAGGGAGAGGGAGCAGGCTGCTACTTCATTAACTAAAGCATTTAAGTGGTTGTTGTTATTATAATTATTATTATTATTACTACTACTACAAAATACTGTCTATTTACTGAAAGATAAGATTGTGAGCTTATGGGCATGCACCATCTAACAGACATGATACAAAAGGAAAACAAGATGGGAAGGCAAGAAAACATTTGAGTATTCTGCATCTTCACCAGCGAGTGGATGGGGCCAAGCTGTTCTCTTCCTTGCTGTGATGTTCTTCCTATGAGGCAAGGCATGCAGCCTCCCAGTAACCTTAGGAGAACATCCCTTCAGCTCTGCACTCCCAGCTGGAGCAGTGTTCTTCTGTGCAGGAAGTGAAGAAGCAATGACACTGCAACTGTTCCTTTTCTGGCTGTTGGATAGGGCCAGGTTGGTCTCCACTTGTCATGCTTATCCTCATATATAGAGGAGAGAGAGATTCCACAAATCTCTTGGCAGAGTTTGACTATAATGATGAACATAAAACAATTCTTCCTAATAGGCAAACACGGTGAATGCCTATTATCTTATTAAAATAAATCATTTTATGTAAAGTTATGTTCAATATTTGTTGGAAGGCAGGTTGAATAATGCTCCCTGAGCCCAAGCTAGGGAAGGCAAATGGAATAGGTGCCAGTCATTAGAATGCAGCAACAAAAGGGAAGACGTTTTGGCCGTTTTCACTGTCAAGGTAGCTACAAAATTAGCATAATGTATGGGACTATCTAGGCACGGTAAACTGAAATGCAATATAACTATTAATGCTGCTGTTACCTTGAGAAGTGAGGAAGTCATTTTCTGACAGCTGCCATGCTTCATTGTGGCCTCTTTCTAAAACTAGGATTCCTATACATTTCCTTTCTAAATTGCATCCAATTTACACACAGCAGCTTGAAATGTGTCTTACATTTAACTGGGTTCACCTTAGGTCAGCCTTCTTTTGTGGCCAGCAAACAAGACATAATCTTCTGTCTGGAAGCTCAGTGGAGGGCACAGCACACTTTCTTGAGATGTGGAGAATGTACATGTCTGATGATTCAGTGTCCAGACAGATTTTGCTTTTGAATTATTAAAGCACTACATAATCTTAAATAACACTACTGCTGTCAGGCAGTATTTTAAATTCCAGTTTCGCTGTGTTTTATTTATTTTTTATCATTGAAAGAATTTACTGGTGAAGTGTAGGAATGAGGTAGCTTTTGAAGATGAACTAGGCATACAAATATATTTTAATATAAGTTTATCTAATCTGATTGCTAGTCGTGGTAGCAACATGAATTTTGTGTGATCTTTGGGGTGCATTTAACCTATAAAGTTTTCTCTAACTTTAAAATGGGTATAATATAAGGCAATGGTTATAGGGTTCATTTGAATTAATTATTTTGCCAGTATTGAAGAGATATACCTTCAGGT
Source organism: Podarcis liolepis (assembly GCF_965112155.1). Lineage (NCBI taxonomy): Eukaryota > Metazoa > Chordata > Lepidosauria > Squamata > Lacertidae > Podarcis > Podarcis liolepis. Next base: position 50,764,630 of record NC_139564.1, read on the forward strand.
TGCAGGACCCTCTAAAATAGGGGTTTTGATTAATTGCAACCCTCAGATTCCCAGCTTCTTCTTTTTTAAAGAGCACATTTCTAACATTTTTAGAGTGTGAGATGTGAGGCAAAATGTACAGGCAGCTTCTCATTTTGTGCGAGAAATTAGCCTGCTCCTGACTGTCAGTATTTTACTTTGAACCCACCCACCTGTGGGGGCGGGGGAGAGAATGGGGTAGCCCTGGAAATTCTCCTCCTACCAAAAAAATCATTTGGATACCTAGGCATGTGAGGGAGAAGTGCCCTTGGAGGAGAGAGACAGAGAGAGAAGTGTATGAGTTCTCTGTGGGGGGACAGACGGACCTATGCATATACAGTATGTGTGGTCAGTGAAGCGGAGATATGTTATTATTAAAGGTAGGTAGGTATGAATATGTGGTCTGCATTTATGTGTGGTTTGTGGGAGACACAGAGAGATGTTTATGTGGGGTGTGAGAGAGAGAGAGAGAGAGAGAGAGAGAGAGAGAGAGAGAGAGATGCACGTATGTCTGTGGGTGAGTAAGAGAACTAACGTCGCTGCCTTGTATATTTTTCCTGAAGTGGTGGGGGAGAAACAATTTTGTGTGATCTCCACAATCGGTACCAACAGGACATAGCTGACTTCCCATGGTAAGCCTGAGGTTTCTGGAGTGGGAGGAGTAATCAGCAATGACTCTGCTCTCTCTAATGTTTCGTTACGATAGGCCCCTTGTGGCTGCTGTTTTGTGACCGCTGCCTGCAGCTCTTTCTCAAAATTCAAGGTACTTATGCTGGTCCGAAAAGGTTTGCAACCCCTCCTCTAAAACACAGTGGAAGGTAGCACATTGGGCAAGAGGGTGCAGAGAGAGGGGGAGAATTGGCAGGCCACTGCACTAAAATGGATTGTGCATTTGTAATAAATTGTGAGGCTCAGTTAAATTATGCTACTTAATTCGTGTTGTACAGTGGTGCCTCGCAAGACGAAATTAATTCGTTCTGCGAGTTTTTTCGTCTTGCGAATTTTTCGTCTTGCGAAGCACGGTTTCCCATAGGAATGCATTGAAACGGTTTCCCATAGGAAAAAGGAAACAAACTTGCAAGACGTTTTCGTCTTGCGAAGCAAGCCCATAGGGAAATTCGTCTTGCGAAGCAACTCAAAAAACGAAAAACTCTTTCGTCTTGCGAGTTTTTCGTCTTGCAAGTTTTTCGTCTTGCGAGGCATTCGTCTTGCGAGGTACCACTGTACTGTTAGGCATTTTGAAGATGTTTCTGCAGGGTACAGAAATGTTGCTTTGAAATGGTATCCTAACATATTTGAGCCACTATGATATAGCGCGATGGTGGTGAACTCCAGCCTATAAGCCTCCTCCCCATTTGACCTAAACCTTGCCTACATGTTCACCACATGACTTCAGGCATGCTAAATTCAAAAGGGGAAATCGGGAGCATGCCCTAAGTGCCCTCCCAGTTCTTTCTTTCCAGCCAGTGCTTAAATCCAGCTCTTTTTAAAAATTTGTCACCTTTTCCACTCGCCCTCCAGTGACTGAAAAAGGTGACAAATTCAAAAAGTGCCAAGTTTAAATTAAATCTAGAAAGGAATAATGAGTAATGCACTTAGAGTGTGCCTCCACAGCTTGAATTCCCCCCCCCCCCCAAAAAAAAGTATGAAAGCTTTTTCTTTCTCTTTTCAAATAACTGGATTTCTTCTCATGATTGTATGATGACGTTAAGATGGTGTTAAAAATTCTCGCACAGCCTAACACATTTTATAGCAAATTTTCTCACACTGTCACTTTTTCTTGTACTTTTTTCAGACATAAGCAGGAAAGTGATCTAAAAGCCTTCATTATGCATGGGATGGCTGCAGCACATGCCTTAGGATGGGTGGTGAAACAAGCTTGATTTGTTGTTGTAAGATTATTTTGGAATCTTTGTTTTGGTTGGCGTCGCCCCCCCCCCCATTACTTTCCAAATCAATAGTGTATTCTATATCCATTATGTCTTCTTTGGTAACTAATGGTTTCTTCATGCCTTGTAAGCTTGCTTTAAAAAGTTAACATGTGCCTTTAATAGCATAGAAATTTATTGTATTTACTCAAATGTAATGCACACCTTTTTTGGCCAACTTATGTTGCGAAAATTAGGGTGCGCATTAGATTTGATGGCACATTTACATTCGCCAGCAAAAACTTTTCTGTTTTCAGGTTTTTGAAATTTGAGGTGTGCATTAGATTTGATAGCGCATTAGATTCATGTAAATACAGTAATTTGGGTAGCATCTTATGTTGCAGCAGCACAGTTTCTTTGGTTGCATATTTAGCCATATGGGATGGAAAAGAACAATCTCTTTAAGATACTTTGTTTGTCATCTTCATACTGAATATTCACTGTGAAGCTATTTTATTTGTCTAGCTTTTGCATAAAGCCTCCACGGTTTCTCTAGTCAACCTGTTGCATTTCTGAATTGGTCTTACAGTTAGCTTTACCTCAAGTTCAAAATCTAATGCTATCTGTGTATTGTGTGAAAAATTTGACATAATCTGACTTTCTCCTGATATTGACTTTCTTTTAGATTGAATTCTGCACCTTCAGTTTTCTTAAGATAATAGTTTGTGATATAATCAGGGAAATGTTGATCTGCTTCTTTAAGGTGTATTTCCCTCCCCATGGACATTTGTTATTAATTTTCTGATATGATTTCTTTATTTAAATACATGTGCAGATACCAAAAACAGCATATTTATTCTTGCCTTGTTTTGTGTTATATGCAATAACTTGGCTAATTAGGATTTAAATATTTATCAAGGTAAGTGGTGTGTGAGAGAAGAATCCACAATGTTTAATAAAGATTTTTAGTTTGGGGCTTGGTATGGAGGTGTAACTTTGAACCTTAAGGTTCGCCAGCCCTTTGAAAATAAATAAGGGGATTTTTTCACATTCTGCTAGTGCTTTCCCTTTTTAGTTAATAATTTAGAGACCTCAAGTGCAAGAGATAGGTTAAAAGCAAACATGCTGGAGGATGCTTGACCAAGTTTTGCTTGCTCAGCAGAAACTATCTTTGAGATCATGTCAAGGATCTGCATACTTTGGGAAGGGTTAAAAGGAACTCATAAATACATTTTGCTGTTGTTTTCAGGTGTTCCAACGCCAAGTCCAGAAATCCTTCGTCATACCTTAAACATGCTGGTACGGGAGAGGAAAATATACCCAACACCAGATGGCTACTTCATTGTGACCCCACAGACTTATTTTATAACACCATCCCTTATTAGAACTAACAGTAAATGGTACCATCTGGATGAGAGGATACCTGACAGGTCTCAGTGTACCTCTCCACAGCAAGGAACTATAACGCCTTCCACCTCGGGCTGTGTCAGAGACCGGACATTACCCAAAAACCACTGCGACTCCTGCCATTGTTGTAGAGAAGACATGCACAGCATGCATGCCTCCACTCTACAGAGGAAATCGGCAAAAGACTGCAAGGACTCCTACTGCCCCCCTTCCATGTGCCAGGTGCCACCCACTGAAAAAAGTAAAAGTACTGTAAATTTTTCGTATAAAACAGAGACACTTACAAAGCCTAAGGATGGAGAAAAGCAGTCTAAGAAATTTGGGCTAAAATTGTTTCGACTAAGCTTCAAAAAGGACAAGACAAAACAGCTGGCCAACTTTTCTGCCCAGTTTCCTCCAGAAGAATGGCCTTTGAGGGATGAAGATACCCCTACCACTATACCTAGGGAGGTAGAGATGGAGATTATTAGGCGTATTAACCCAGATCTAACTGTGGAAAATGTCATGAGGCACACTGCACTAATGAAGAAACTTGAAGAAGAAAAAGCTCAACGAAGCAAAGCTGGATCTTCAGCTCACCATAGTGGGAGAAGCAAAAAGAGTAGAAGTCATAGGAAGTCTCATGGGAAATCTCGGTCACATAGCAAAACTCGGGTCTCTAAAGGGGATCCTTCAGAGGGCTCCCATTTGGACGTTCCGGGTGAAAGAGAGTTTGATTTCTATGATCCCCTCACAAGGTCCCCACGCGAAGGCTGTTTCATAATAGAACACAAGAGGGACAATTTCATTATGCACAGCAGCCCTAACGTTCTTGAATCTCACTTTCCTATGACACCTGAATGGGATGTATCTGGTGAACTAGCCAAAAGGAGAACTGAAATGCCTTTTCCTGAACCTTCAAGGGGAAGCTCCCATTCTAAGGTCCATCGAAGCCACAGCCATACGCAGGACCGAAGATCAAGGAATGAGAGGTCTAATAAAGCCAAGGAGCGGTCTCGATCAATGGATAACTCCAAAGGACCTCTGGGTGCTCCTTCTTTAGGTACACCTGAAGACATAGCTGAAGCTTGCAGTCAAGATGACCAAACAACCAGCCAAACGTACATTGACGATAGCACCTTAAGGCCTTCTCAATCACTCAGTCATCAAAGGGCTCTTATGTCATCTGCAAACTACAAAGAAGTTAAACCTGAAAAGACTGGTGGCAATGCAGAAACTCCCATTTCCTGTAGCCTCTTGGAACAAAGCAAGCCAGCCGAGAATTTGCCCCCGTATAATGAGCTCAACTCCTGTACAACGAAATCAGCAATTGATGATTATTTTCAGTGTAACACTTCTAGTGAAACTGTACTTACTGCTCCTTCACCTTTGGGGAAAAATAAAGAAGACCACGACACAGTGATTTTGACAGAGAGCGTTAAAAAAGTGTCTCCCTCAGAAAGGCAGTCTCAGCACATAGCCAGAGAGCCTGGGGTGCACAAAGAGGAGTCACCTAAAGGGCCAAACAGCAGTGGTGGACCAGTTGCAACTAGCCAAACCCCCGAAGTGATTGCAAATGGCCGACTGGTTCAACACCACAACACGGAATCTAGTAGCCTTGATAAGAGGAAAGAAATATTTAGTAAAGACACACTTTTTAAGCCTCTCCACAGTACTCTCTCTGTGAACAGTTTTCACAAGCCTAGTGTGCCACTACTAAAACCTCATCAAAAGACACCTTCTGATGCATTGCCAGGCAGATGCGACAAACTCGAGCAAGCTATGGTGACCTCAGTAACACAAGTCATACCTGTTTCACAGAGACAGCAAGAAACAGCCGGGAACCAAGAGGCATCCTTTGACTATTACAACGTATCGGATGATGACGATTCTGACGAAGGGACCAACAAGAACGCTGAAGAAGAAAAGAACCGGGATGATGTGGGCACTATGCAGTGGCTTCTTGAGCGGGAAAAAGAAAGAGACCTGCAAAGGAAGTTTGAGAAGAATCTGACTCTCCTTGCTCCAAAGGAAACGGAAAACAGCAACAACCAGAGGGCCACACATTCAGCAAGACTGGACAGCATGGACAGCAGCAGCATCACCGTCGACAGTGGGTTCAATTCACCACGGTAAGATCTTAACACTCATTTACCAAAACCTGTAATATTTTAATCTTAAATTATCGTGTCCTACATACGCATTAAGTATTACGAAGCTGGGCTGTTATTCGATGATAGCATTTTATAGCAGGTTTTCTCTGCTAACTTTATGCTGGCTGGTTGGTTACTCTTGCCAAGTCAGGCAGCCACCAGACATTTGTGAGGTTGTTTACACAACTGGGGATAATTGTGATTATTTCAGAGGATGACTAGGTCAGTATTATTCTGCTAAATAATCAACCTTTAAGCTCACAAAGTTAACCAAACTCTTTCTGAATGAGCTCTGTCACCGTACCGTCAAGTGGTAAAGGAAGCTTTTATCAGCCGAAAAGGGAGAGCATGAACCCAACAGAGCCAAGCTCTGCTTATACTTTTCCTTAAGCTTTGGCAAAAATGGATGTGATACAGATACTCAAACATGGTGCAGCTGTGTGGTGAAATTCTTGCCTATATGGATTATCTGCCTAGGTTTATACACTCGAGCATAGAAGGGATCCTATAGGATTGCAGAGTCAAGTCATTCTTTGTTTTATTGCAATGAATAGTGAACCCTACCAATCTCTGCACACTTCTGGTAATGATTGCAATAGTCTTTATATTATCAGTTATCCTGAAATGAAGACCAAAGTAGTGAGCGACCAATGTTGGAAGGACAACTCATTGGGAAGAATGCCTGTGGAGCCCACAGTTGCTTCCTCTAGCAGTGCTAGACTAGACTTGTGTCCTCTGAGGCCAGAGAGCAGGAGGAAAAGAGAGCATGATCTCAACAAGATCAGGTTCCTCCCACACTGTTTCTTAATCTAAGGCAAGAAGTTGTACAGATAGTCAGATCTGGTGATCAGACTGTAGGCTGTGACATTTTTCCTACGCGGAAATGATCTTCTGTCGGAAATTTGTCATGCATGAAATAGCGCTGTTAGCTTGATCTTGGTGCTCTTTGGCTCTGGAAAGAGAGCTTGCTTTCCTCACAGCTGCTTCTTGCTGTTAACTCAGGGAGCCTGTGCCTAGAAGGTTCGATTCCTGTGCCGGAGGCTCTAATTACGGGTTTCTCTGAGCTTCTGTAGACCTTGCTGTTGTCTTTGTTTTCTGGTCAGCTCCCACAGAGCTCTGTTGTTGTTTCTCAAATTGGCCTATTTTCTACTGGGTTTGTAGCTCTTGGAGACCAGACAAAGACGAGGATAGTATTATTGCACGTGTTTTGTTAAAAGTAATTTGCTTCTATCAAACTACCTGCATCTTATACTGTTGCATGAGGCCTGAGGAAAAGAAGCAAAGCTTTCTGTGTGGTGATGGCTGCCTTTTCCAGGGTGTGTGTGGAGGTGCAATTTTATTTGACTATTTCAACCAAGGCTTTTTTAAAAAATGTCAGTTTTATGGACATGCTATCCATATCATTATGAATGTAAAAGGCAGGCTTTTGTTTCTATCCTGCAGGTTCTGTAATCTAATCTCTCTGCCTCTGTATAGCTCAGAGGGAGAGCATTTGCCTTGCAGGCAGAAGATCTTAGGTTCAGTCCTTAGCATCTCCAGGTTGAGCTGGGAACACACCTCCTGTCTGAAACCCTGGATAGCCACTGCCAGTCAGTGTCAGCAAAACTGTCACAGATGGTTCAGTATTCCAACTCAATATTAGGCAGCTTCCTGTATTGCTTCTCTCATAGACAGAAGCTTCTCACCCCTTCTTTTTATTTTCTTTATTCTTCACTGGCTCAGGGAAGAACTTAGTGAGTGTTTTCCAAATCTCTGTGCATTACTACCCTGCAAAATGCCACTCAACAGGATTTTCAAAGTAACGGTTTGGGTGGAATTATTTGCACTTTCCCTCTGTATGTGTGGGACAGGGGTTTTAGTCTGTTAATGACTGAGGTTCTCTTCAGATTATTTTCCATGGATTAGACTGAGTGCATTCCTTGCTCTTAGATATAATCCTTAATTTACTGTAACAACAAAACCAGCAAACTATGGTTAGTAATTGCTCTCGAAACCAGGATCGGAAACCATGGCTTGAGGTGGATTTCTGATGCTGGATTGGAGAACAGGCCTATCTTGCCAGTTCACAAGTCACACAGCAAAGCAAATTAGGATTCATGCTAAGCAGGTAACGGAAAGAGAAGCCTCAGAGGAAACAAACCAGGATTTGGAGAAACACCTGAATTGAGCCAGTTCAGAATAATAGCTCTGGAAGAACTACATACATGGATTTAAATTTCTTCCGCAGTTTCCTACATTTCCCTCCATATAGCACTGTAGTCAACTATCCATTTGTATAGTTTCATACACATTTTATGAGCAATTAGCACAAGTTACAATCTAATTTTGGTGCAGACGAAAACCAGAAAATACAGTGGTACCTTGGTTTTCGAGCGCCTTGGAAGCCGGACATTCTGATTTTCGAACACCGAAAACCTGGAAGTAATTGCTTCCGTTTTCGAATGCACTTTGGGTGTCAAATGGCTTCCACTGCGTTTTTCCCCTCCAATTTTCTCCATTGACTTGGCAGCCAGCCCTTTGTGCCTAGTTGTCGAACATTTCGGAAGTCGAACAGTCTTCCAGAACGGATTACGTTCAACAACTGAGGTACCACTGTAGATACACTATTGGTGCATATATTGGTGCATATATACACTATTGGTGCCTGAAGATGACGAGTGAGACCTCGTCGAAACGTCGCCTAGACACCCCAACTTTTACACGGGAAGACACCCGAGGACACCAAAACCTGCATATATATATATATATATATATATACACACACACACACACACACACACACACACAAATTTTTTATTTGTTACGTAAGCAGTTTCTTCATATAAAGAGCTATATTGCATTCACTCAAAAGTAAACATAATTTGTTCCTATTTTGAGAGAATGGACAGTTGGCCCAGGACATGAACCCATCTGTCCATCTAGAACATCTATGCTAATCTTGTCAAGGAACTGGGATGGAGGGTAAGAATAAGCATGCTTTCTCTACTTCCTTCCAATCTTCCAGGTTGCTACCACATGTTTTTTTAGATTTTTATATTGCTGAAGCTCCCTTTCAGTGAGTGATTCTTACATTGGCTGCCATACTCCTAGAATGGAAGGTAATATAAGAAGGTAATTCACAGGAAACAACCCAGCTGGGTGTTACAGCCTTTTGTGACCCTTATAACATGCTGTGTGTTTTAACTTTGAGAGAAAGAAGTGGAAAGGATCAAAACAGCTGGTGTGGAAGATATCTGAGTAGAAGATAGCAAATTCCTTTAATTTAATTTGTAATTTTAATGTATTGGGTTAAAAATATATATAAGCTTTTGTGTTTGAGAAATTTTATATGAAAATTGTTAAGGCCAATGGCAAAAACAATAACATTGCTGCTGATAAGTGCTCTATGTGCGGTTGGTTACCCTTGAAAAGTGTTCTGAAACTGCAACTTCTGCAAAATGCTGTAGCCAGGTTGCTGACAGGTGCTCGATATTTTGATTCTGTCATGCCAGTTTTGTGTGATCTGTACACTGTTTACTGGTATGTTTCTGGCCCCAATTCAAGGTGCTGGTGTTGACCTTTTGGGCACTGATTACCTTGAGAACTGCCTTTTTCTGCACATTTCTCCCGACATTGCCAGTCATTTATGTGAAGCCCTACTCTACATCCTTCAATCCCAGGAAGCAGGACTCACAGTAACTACGATTTGGGCCTTTTCCCTCCTGTGCAACACATGTAGAATGCCAGCTTAGATGTGTTAGGTCCACACTATATTGTATTTGTGGCTGGTAAAAATATTAATTAATTTAAAAGATTGTTCTCTCTTTGCTGGTTTATCTTTGTCTTGATTTTAGTGGGATTTTAATTCTTGTTATTCTTTTTATTTATTTTTACATTACACCAATATTTATTTTACTGGGGATTTTATATATTTTGTTCTTTGAGTTTATTTGGAAATTAAGTGTGGTATATATATTTTTTAGAGTTACACAATCTGCAACTCTGTTCAGCAACATTTGTTGGTGATGGTGCTGTGAGCTCCTACCAATAGTCCATAATGCCATATCTCCCCTATATATTCAGTGAGAAGTGTGCCTTGGGTGTTCATTCTTACTGTTTTATTACTGATGTGATATTTCCACCATGATCACTCTCTAGTTGAAATGCCACTGCAGAATGATGGCATTTCAGGAATTGGCTGGCTATAACATTCTATTTGTGGCAGAGCAATTGGGTTATCTGGGAAAGATTTACCACCGGCTGAACAATATGGCTTCATATGAGATATTAATGGCCTAAAAATGAACTTGGAATTGAGGTAGGAATTGATTAGTTTGATTATTTAATTTCTATGCCGCTTAATATACTAAAAATATCTCTTAGGTGGCATACAGAAAACTGAAGCAACAACAGACGACTTAAAATATTTCAAAAATACACAGTTGCGTACAAAAATGTTACATTAATACAAATATATATACAGTGGAACCTTGGTTCTCGAACTTAATCCGTTCCGGAAGTCCGTTTGACTTACGAAATGTTTGGAAACCAAGACATGGCTTCCGATTGGCACAGGCACCCTGGAAACAATAGCCGACAGCTGCATTGGACACTTGGCTTACAAAAAATGTTCAGAAAACGGAACACTCACTTCCGGGTTTTCAGTGTTCAGGAGCCAATTTCTTTGTCATCTAAGTCATTTGAGAACCAAGATTCCACTGTATATAAATCAATATCAGTTCATTTGCCTTTTAACTCACCCTTCCTCTCAGCGTCTGGGTTCTCACCAAAGTCTAAACAAACACTCAATTCACCCACAACAAGAAGAGCTCATGGAAATAGTGGACATCACCCTAATCTTTCACTCTAGACTTGTTTTTATGGCAGACCCAAGGTGGATGGCACTTCCTCAGGCTGCACACAGCGGTGTCCCATTGAGCTGCACTCTCTACACCAATTTCTAGGTACAGCAGGTTTTTTGGGTTCCCCAGGGGGGTCTAGAGGATGGGAAGAGGGAGCCCCTCCACTCACAGCTCTTTCTTCACACTATGAAAAATAAAAGAGCCACTGCTATTCTTAACATAAAACATGAATGATACTTAACTATAACAGACAAAAGTGAATGTTGCTTTACACAGAAGGAAAAAAGGAGGGTAACAGAAGGGGAAAGTAAAGAAATTCAGAAGCAAACATTACAGTTGTCTTGTAGGTTCATGCATGCACATCATTTCTCTTTGACCCTGCCCTGGGAGTGCCAAGCATCACTTGCTATACCTGTAGTTACTACCTGCCGTCTACTACGGATGATGTTTTTGATACCCAAAGGAATATTGGTAACATGCCTAGGCCCACACATATTTTAGGCAGGGATAAGGTCAGTCTTTTGTCATGGTTGCATGATAAAATTATGGAAAAGGTGTCATGCTGACAGCATGATATATATTAGAAATTATTTTTAAAGGCTTTTCAGATTTATCCTGAAATGTTCTGTATGCTACATAAGGAGCAGTAAGTGCCTGTGCTCAGTGGAGCCTGTGATACAGCAGTAATTCTTATATCTTAGTTCAGTCATGCAGCCACACGTCTGGTCCAGGGCAACCCTGTTCTTGAGTGCACCAGCCTGGAATGGAAAGGTGCTACATTTCACCTGCAATAAGGATATATTGTTTGCCTCACTTGAACAACAATTGACAATATCTGCACCTTGACATGGGCTCAGTATTAAGGACTTCTTAAATCTTGCGTAAAGTATTGAAATTATTAATTATAACATATATTAATATTCAGTGTTGAAGAATTTTGATCATGAGTTCAGATGACATGCAAAGCCATAACATGGCTTGGCTTAGCACATCACAAGAGTTAAAAAGACAGAGGATGTGAAAAGCAACTGTGAGCTCTTCTCCAGGAGTCTGCATGTTTACACAGCTCTGATAAGCTATAATTTTACTTTCTGTAATGTGGAAGCACCTGAACCCAGAATTTTGGTTTGTCAGTCAACAACAAACTTGGCTTAAGTCTGGCTAGAGATCCTGGTTTTTAAAGAAGGAAACAAACCATAATCGGACATCACACTAAGCTGTTTTTTTTACCCACTGATGTCAGGGCAAGAGGGAAGTAGGAGCGATTGGGCTTGTGCACAGTATGGTTTATTAAACTAGGGTCCTTGGCTTACTGTTAAAATGCAAAAGTAGGAATTCCTTTATATAACCTTCTGTGTTACCTTTTCTTGCAGGCTAGTAGATAGATATATGCACAACTGTTATATGTGTGTTTGTTTCCCCTCCTTCTCTCTCTAGTACTCGTGAGAGCTTAGCTTCCAACACGTCAAGCATTGTTGAAAGCAACAGGCGCCAGAACCCAGCTCTCAGTCCTGCACATGGTGGTGCAGGTCCAGTGTTCAGCTTCCGTGCAACTGCTGACCCGCCAACAAGCGAAACTGAAAAACTGCAGAAACCTGCTAATTGCCTGCAAGCTTCTGTTACAAGTGTTTGATAGTGCTTCTGCCTCAGATCTTCTGTCTCATCCTATACAGCAAAGTTTACGACGCTGGGACTGATGTTTACGTCTTTTGGAGGGGGGGAAAACCAGGCATCTCAACCGCACAGTTTTTGTGTCTACCTAAACTGTGTTGCTACATAGGCTAGGGACAACAAAGAAATCTTTATTTCAAGGTATTGCTTTTCACATTTTGCGGCTCTGTAGCAAGAGAATAGCAGTAGGGATAATATGTACACTTTTGCTTCACTTAATTGTAACTGAGCACATATATGAAAGTCTAGACACTGTAAGTGTAATCTGCATTTTCAATGTCATGCAGTTGCCAACTTCATTTTAAAATGCCACAGATATGTGATGCCCCCTACCACTGGTTAAACTATTTGCCACAGAGATGGTTCTTTTCCTTTATAAACTGAGCCTTTGTTGAAAGTAAACAGCTAAGGGTCACCTTGAGGGAAAACAATGCGAAATGAGTCTAGGAAAGACCTCAGCTCTACCTGTGAATTATTTATACATCTGTCATTTTCACTGTGAGTCTTCATGACATGATTTTGCAAGAATCCATAGCAAAAGTAAGTCAAAAGAGGTCGTGTTTTTGGGAAGAGGTGAGGAATAATGGAGATGTTATCTATTTTTACTTTGATTTTTTTAAAGTATGAGATGTTTACCTAAAACTTATTTCTTAATTTCCCCTAGTTGAAAGCAGGGATATAAGACTTTGAATTGAAGGTGAGGAAGGAGAAACCTAACTTTGATTGAGGCACATCACTAAGTGATAGAAGAGGTAACAGGTGTTTTTTGTTTTTAAAAATATAAAAGGCAAGTAAAGTGATCACTTTTTAATGTGTCACTCCAGTTGTTACCCCAAATTATTAATATTATTATTATTATCAAAGTAATTTGGAAGAACAAGAAGAAAAGAAGAAGAAGAGGAAGAAGAAGAAGAAGAAAGCTCTTTGTGATACAAATGATGAATTATGGCCTGAAGGGTTGATTTCTTTCTATGGAAGGACATATTATATTTTTATTTTATGTAGCTTTTAGAGTGCCTAAATTAGGCTATTGAAACTAGCATACACTGTAGAGAAAAGATTTAGAGACTAATAAACTTCAGGCCTTTTATTGAATTACATTTCTTTGTGAGTAAACATTGTATGGAAATACTTAGTTTAAAAATAATCATGAGTTTTAAATGTGTCCAGGTGGATCGCTGATGAAGAGAGATTATTTGTTTGATCTGAGAAAATGAGATATTCATTGATGTACTCAAAAGCTTGCTAAGTTTTTCATCAACAAAGGTTAGTTCAATAAAAGACATCGCGTTACCTCTTTTGTGAGTCTCACAAAGTTGATAGCAGAAGTTCTGTATCCACAGGTTTATTATATCTAATGTGTATGTCCTGAAATTGCTAATCCAAAGTAATCTATTTTTTAAGAAAAGTATTCTAGATTAATGTTTAGAGAGATCTGCAATTTCAAGAGTAAACTTGAAAAGCATAAAGGGCCAAATTCTGCTGTCTGTTATTTATGCAACCCAGTACTGCATAAATTTTGTTTTCAAACAATCATAATGGTGGTACAAGTAGAATAATAAAATACAATAAGAAAGATCAGAAGCAGTGTAAATTGTTGTATGGATTAACATTTACACTTATCTGTCTTTTGTTGATACCCAGGTGATATAACCAAGCATACCATTAAAGACGGTATTTTCATCAGGTACTGGTGATGATTTGTATAACCTGTTCAAGCTTCACTTGTGTTCTGTGTTGTCTTCTGAAAGTGCACTCTTACCTTAAACAGTTTTAAACAGCTTTCAGGTGCTTATTAAATAGCTTTACAAACACTGGGCACAATTGGTTTCAGTTTACACCAGGGTAAATCAGTCCATTGCAAGTCCAGGGCACTCTGGTACATATGCAGGGACTCAGATGTGTGTTTAGTACTGAACAAACTGGAGCTCTTCCTTTAACTTTAGTGTTAGGAAATGCTCCATACATGAAATCCCATTGTGCACACTGAGCCTTCTGGGTCCTGTGAAGCTTTGAGTTGTAGCCCTGCTATCTGGAACAACCAGTGAAGGATCAGGCCTAGATACTTGCTTTATTATCATGTATACATTCTATTTGCTACAAGTAGTGAGATGGCTCAGTGCATATAATGGAGATTATTATGCTGCTTGGTTGGTTAGTTACTTGGCCTCCTGCCTTATAAATACCTTTGAAGCTATGGTATAATAACCTAGAAATGCATTGCCTGACAAATCTCATTCCTTACATAGGTAACTCTGGGAATATTTAATACACGCAGATTCCAGAGTTATTAGGTTTTGGGGAGGAAATTGCTATAACACTATACAGTAGCAATGTGTGGGGTGTTTTTTTGGAGATATGCTCTGATATTTATAGTATGCATCAATTCACTACAATTGCTGGAATGATATCAGAATTCATAACTGAAAGTAAAAATTAAAATGTCGTATAAAAATGTGAATGAGGAAGATATTACCATGTATGGGAAATATGCTTCCATTAGTTAAGATTATTGAAATGGATACATTAAGCAGTTCTACAAAAGACATCATTCCAGTTTTTTAACAATAAATTCTCCCTTGGTTGACATTTAAAGGTCCCCAAAGACGAGCTTTTAAAAGGTCCTGTTAATATTGGCATGGCTATTGGCCAATAATATGTTTGTGGCATTTTATTAGCATTAATTTTACTCTCGGAACATGTTATATAAATGAAACTTACATAAAGAAACATTCTTAATGTGCATTCTTTTCAAAAATAAATATAAAGAAAGTCCATTTTGAGATTATAGACTTATACTCACAGGAGTGGAGCTTGAGTGTTTTTGTCACTGTTATCCTGTGATGAAATCATGATGACCTTATATTGCATGGTTGATCATCTATCATCCTTCTAATGTATCAACTTAAAAGGTTTACAGAACCAGAATGCGTTGAATCTCTATGTTGTGTTCAACTTTAAAGGGTCAACACAAATCTGTCGGCATTTTGCACACTTGATATGTATTATTATAATACAACATGTTACTTTTATGGTAAAATTCTTTTTTACACATATAACTACCTCCATGAATTTGATGAAATGCAGCAACATGTCTTTTTTTAAAAAGGGTATTGTTAAGAGCGACGTTTAAAACTTTATGAAGAAATAGGCCATGACGTTCTCTTGTGTGTCGGTGCTTGCATATGAAGTCATTTTTCATTGCCATGATTTCCTGTTACTGTATTCAATTGGCTTTTGGCTTTAGTAGTACGAGATTTTATACAAGGGTCATAGAATCTTTTAGATAAACAAAGGGGGGGCTCAAATTTGTCCTTTGTCTTTCCATTTCTGCTGAAGTTTCTACCTGGTAGAAAGTCTAGTGTTGCTTGTACTTTAGAAGCCTGTTAAATATATACAGTATATGGAATATGATTGGCAGTCTGGGGCTTAGCAGAAGACACACCGGGTATTTTACTGCCTCCGTTTAAACTCTTTGGGCCCTATTCTGCCTTCATTTATGGCAACATATCATGCCAGAGTTTAGCTTAAATCTTTGCATTATCTGCCTCCCAAGTGGGCCACTGGCGTAATACGCTCTCAGTTTTCTCAATCATGCGCATCTTGGGGGTTGAATACTATAGAGCCCAATATTTTTCACAATGAGATAAATAGTCTGAGATCCTGATATTAGTGTTAATAATAACAGAACCACCAAATAAGCCGTAGGAGTGTTTTTCCTTTAAACATACAGTAAAAAGAACGAGGAACAGTTAAGAAAGTATCTTCAGAAGCATCCTTTGCGAGGGTGGGGGTGACAGAAATAAGCGCATTGAATGGCAGCTGCCCATCAAGGCTATGATTTCTCTATAAATGTGCTAGGTATATTTTTAGGGGGTTGTTCAGCTAAATCCATGCCATTATCACTCACACAAAACAAGATTGGAGGAGCGTATTGTTAGAACCTTTTAACTAGTTAAAATAATACTGGCTTTATTGTAGTCAGGGCTGTGAATGTTCTGTACCTGAAAAAAAAAAATCCCAATTCTACAGCAAAGTAATCCAGATTCTGTACCAAGAAGAGCCATCTCCTGAGAAATAAATGTATTTTCCCTGCATCAGCTACCTATAGAAGGAGGAGAGGGAGGGAGACACACATAGGATTGAAGCCACACACATCCCAACCACTGGTAGTCGTGTGCAGAGCCATTTAAAACATTTTAGATTTCCCCTTGTGTATTTTTGAGCCTCTGTTTGCAGAGATTCATGAGATGATTCCAGTCCACACATGTGCGGTACTGTCATGGACACACAGAATAAATATAGTCCTGATTGTAATAGGCAGATTAGCATAAATAGCTGTGTGGTTTAAAAGCATTATTTGCCTTCAGTAAATCACCAGCCATATCTGTCAATTGGAGGAAGTAGCAATTATTTCCCTCACCGCTTTCGGGGGGGGGGGGCATGGAGACGACAAAGTTTTGCTATAAAGAGCAGTTCATGAAAGATTTTCAATGCACTGATACTGTACTTTCCCCTGAAAATCTCAAGCATTTTGCAAACTTAACTAGTAGAAATAAACTCCATTGCAGTCAAATGACTTCTTTCCAAGTCAATGTAGCCAGGTTCCAAACCCTCTCATATACAGGGTTTCCCTCATTCTACTTGTTTGACTGCCTAGTAACAATGAACATTTGTTTAATATTTAAAATAAGTTCAGCGTTAACATTACGAAGTTAGTTTTTAAGCTGTCTAAGAAAAGAAACCGTTTTGGAGCCTTGAAGTGGCCCTTACTACAGTGCCAAAATATTTTAACTTCCAGCAACATAGCCATTCTCACTAGTGAAAAAGAACTAAAATTACTACACACAAGAGAAATACTAAAATACATATTTTGAACAAGCCTTTTCCAAATGTGAAATTGCTGAGTTCAGTAAATTAGAGGCTACTGTAGTTTATATTCCTCTCTGCTCCTCCATAGAATATTTCCAACTAATTTCATTAACTTAAATAAATCACTTTTAAGTTATAATCTTACAGATAATCATCCCAATCTAGTTCATTTGATTTATACCCCTCTGCTTCCAAAATGTAATACTTCTCTTTACCCATTAGACAATCAAGGCATACTTTCCTTTGCCTAACAGGTGACCATCGCAGCATCACTTTGAGAGAGCGCATACACAGAAACCAGTTGCTAAGTGCTGGTTTCTCCTCTTTTGAGCTTGCTCTGCTGGGTTTGGGCAATGGGATGAAATAAAAGTATAATGAGATGTCACAGCCATGCTAGTCTTTTGCAGCATAAGTGAAGAGTGTTCTGGTACCTTAAAAACTAATAAATGTATTGTGGCATCAGCTTTCGTGGCCCACAGTCCACTTCCTGCACATTCCACAGAGCAGCTGTTAGTCTTTAAGGAGCCACAACACTGTTTTTTTCATTCTAGTTCCACCTTCGCTTTCATTCATGTGAAATTACTAGAAAATACTTAAGCCTCTGTGTTTTAAATTTGTTTCAATATTTCAGTTTTAAGAACATGTCGTGAAAATGGTCCCAGCCCAGCCCAACGGGGTGTGTGCATAGAGGTGTTTTGTGACTTGTATTCACAAAATATAGCATGAGAGGGATTGATTATCTCTTAAACTAAATATGTTGTACAGCAGGCCTGTCGCTCACAATATTACAGTCTGCCTTGGATCTGCAAGGACATGGGGCTCAAATCTAAAGTGCCTGATAGGCTCAATACATGACTGCTGGTCCATCATTGTTCTATTGGGGGTGAGTTAGATGGCTTGTTCTATAGTATGACCACAGCCTAAGTGGGACTATGATGGAAGCATTTGTAAGTATCCCATAGTTCATAGAAAATACGGTGACAGTTCCAGTATCATATGACTGAGAGGCAGAGGCCATGTTAACCACTTTAGAAAAGTTTAAAATAACAGTAGCCTATGCAGCATATACAGTTAGTGGACAAGAATAGTTAATGATATGAGATAAGTTGTTTTGGTCCATCTAACAGTGGCAGAAGCAAAGTACTTCTGTTGGGAGATGGTTCCCAGGTCACAGTTTATCATAGAGCCATTGTGTATCATATTCTGCAACTGCCAGACTCCTATCATGCCAAGTATATGATGCACAAACACAAACTCACCAGAGTGCCTCCACTTTGAGTTGTTCTGCATCATAAAAGTACCCTAAGAAACATTAAGCAAACTGTTCTTTTCTCATTGACAAACTCTCTCACACACACCCCTTGATGCTATTCCATAATGATTCACAACAATACTGTGATTAGAGGTTATAGACAGTTTAAAATGCATCAGACACCCACCTGTGAGCATGAAAGATAGGGCCCGTTGAATAATTGGCACAGATGTTAACTTCTGTATGAACAGGAGACTTAGATTTAAAGGGATCATAATTCTGCAGGTAACCTGTGAGTGACTGAATGTGGTTGTTGCTTTAGGTTTAAATGAGTTAATAAATGCAAGTGGGACTTACTGTATGCTAGAAGGGAGTTTTGCAACCAAGACTGCCTTGTATAAATGTGTTTGCACTGAAAAAAAAATTAAAATTACTTGGTCTCTGGTTGCTGTAAAGGTCATCCGAACTGGATGTTCTGTTTATATTGTATAGTATTTCATATGAAATAATACAGTTCATGAAATGTCTTCCCTTAACGTTACTGATTTATAACAGCACATTTGTGACATGGTTTTTATTGTGTCAGTGTACCATATTGTAAATGATGATAACTTGTCATGCTTAGTATAATAACTTAAAAGAAAAAAAAGGACAGGGATTTTTGTAAGTCTATATTTGAAAGTCCCTCCATATGGTAATATTGTGTTCATGTTGTTTATGTAGTGTTGTGTGAAATATCCATTTTGGATTGTGTTACTTTTTAAAATATTAAATAACATTTGGTTATATGTTACGTTTTCAAGTCTTTTTTATTTTATTTTGCAAATGCCACTGATGTGAGGAAAACGTGTATGCTAGTTGCGTTTTGTGTTTTCAGTCCATTTTATCATGTTCATGTTATACTTTTTCTGTGTTAGAAACTAAAATGATTTTTGAGCATATGAAGCTGCCTTATAACATCCAATCACTGAGCCATCCAAACATCCACAAGTATGCTGGGGGATAGTTGAGGCTTGTGGAGGAAGATCACCTCCATAGAGTTTCGTTTTTACTTCTGCAAACCTTGGTGTCCCGTCCCCCCCACCATGCTGATACCTCACTTTTGTTTCTTCTTGGACCCATTTTGACTCCCATGTAGCTAGTACTCATCAAGAGAGTTCATCATTAGAAGGAGTGATCAGTTAAATTTTGCTTACTACCACACATCCTGAGAAGGCTAATCAAATCATAGAGTTGGATTATACCTCAAAGGTCAGTTAGTCCAATCTCCTGCTGAGGGAATAAATAAAACATTCATAATAGGTGGCCATTTAGCCTCTGCTGAGGTACCTCAAACAATAATATATTCAGTGAATTTCCTTCGGGGAGGGGGAGGGATACAAATAAATATTTTGAAAATGTTTGGTTTAAGAGAAGAGGTAAATTTACGAATGAACTTGTGCACGAGAAGCTTGGAAAGTGGTTATAGGCTTAACTAACAACCAGTACACAAATGCTGTTTATTTACATCTTGTCTTTAAAGATGCAATTTCTAACCAAGGTGGCTTACAAAATGAAAGCAACAATAATAAATTCACAAGACAATATTGTTGCATACATCAGGACTGTTCCCACACGGCAGTTGGTGACATGAAATTGGGTACCTTGAACTGACTCTGAGGGTTTTTGTTTTTGTTTATATATTCTGCAGGCACACATATTACGCTTGATTCCAACTTAGCCTCCATAACCCCACAGTTTCCCTAGGCCTTCTAACCCATATCCTATGTGGGCTGAGGAAACATTGAAATTTGGATCAATGCTCTATAATAGGGCATGTGCTTTTTATATTTTGAAATCTTAATTTGATAACAAACCTCTATCATAGCTTATCTTAAGCTGCAGAGCACATCATCTGGGATGGATGTAAAAAAGATTTGAAATTACTGTTATTCTAGAATACCGACTGAGAGCTTAAACTCAATGATGTGTTCGTTTGTTTTTCTGTCTCCCTTTGGAGATATTCTGTTCTGTTCCCTTTTTCTTTTGTGTTGACTTCTTAACAGGCTGCTTCCAGTAATGAAAAAATATTGGACTGGGATGGAATGTGATCTGGCAGCTGATGCTGTCATTCATTTGAACCCAGTCTTTGTCAGTAAGTAAAGTCTAGCAATGTGCTTGGATGGATGGATGACTTAGTATCGAAGTGGACCCTGCTGTTGTAGGTACTGGGTGCACTTGACACAACTTTCTGTATTTACAGGAATTAACCTTTGTGACCTATAACTTTAGAACAAAAACAGTGACACTCTTTTCACTGTGTACAGACACCATATTGTGATGGACTTTGTTTATCTTCAGAGATTTGCAGGTAAGGAATCCCTTTCCCTCAAGTATGTGATATCTTTATGATACTACAAAATATATATATAAAAAAATCCTGTTTGTCGTTAATAACAACATGTTTTAGCTTTGGGTTTTATAAAATATCATTATAGAGCAGAATGTTTCCCCGAACTTGTTTATTTCCCTTATGGGTGACTTATCTCGTTAGCTTTAGTTGAGTCATGTATTTTTTCCTCTCATATTTCATGCCATGAAGATGTGGCTTCTGTTAAATCACTTCATTGAGTTATTCTAGCTTTGTGTTGCCTAAACACATTATCTATTCAATGAGAGACAACTAATACCCTTGTCAGCGCAAGTTTTGTTATGACTCCTTTTGTAAACTCTCTGGGGTCCCATATGGATGTAGGCTAGGAGCCATTTTGGAGAGCTACCACCATGCAGCTCTTAGGGCTGCCCTTCAGCCTGCCTCTACTAACTGCCACCACATAGAACAGTCTTGCCCTGAGGGAAACAGGAAAGAAGTAGATAAGCACTTTCAAAACAAAAACAGTTG
Source organism: Podarcis liolepis (assembly GCF_965112155.1). Taxonomy (NCBI): domain Eukaryota; kingdom Metazoa; phylum Chordata; class Lepidosauria; order Squamata; family Lacertidae; genus Podarcis; species Podarcis liolepis. The sequence continues at coordinate 50,785,572 of NC_139564.1, forward strand.
CCTTTTTTGTTTGATTGATGCTTACTGTTTTTTATAATTTTATGTAAACTTCTTTGTGAGGTGGACCTGAAAAGTGCTTTAAGGGAGGAGGGCAGCAGGGAGGGGCAACAGGAACTCAGCAGTATGAAGAAAAATTATGGTTTTTAGCTATCATTGGAAATGATCTCGCAATGAGGGAAGCTGAGGAGAATGCATTCAAAGTGAGCAGTTCATTCACCGCCATTCAACGCTGGGTAGCAGGAGGACAGTTGAGAATAACAGAAAAACTGGGGGGGGGGGGGAACCTTACCTAAAACAGACTGAATTGCAAACCAGTATGCTGGATGGAGGGGAACATGTTCCAAAGGGATACACAGCAGACCATGGTCCATAAAAGGACAAAAAAGTTAAGTTAAAAGAGCAACAGTTTAAAGTTTGAATAAATGTGGGAACTTAACCAAGAAGGGATGACAGATGTGTGTGTAAGTGGAAAAATTACGTAAGTGAAAGTGTATTGAAGTGTATTGAGAGCAGTGTGTCTATTAAAGAAAAGGAAGAGCTAGTAATTTAGAAAGTTAGAAGAATAAACTCAGTGAAAGAACACATTCTGCAGTTCCATAGTTCTGTGTATTGAAAGTATGTTCACATATTTCCTTCACAAAGGCCCTCCCACATTTCCAATAGCATTTGAGTACCATATGTATACTCATACATGAGTGTATCCTCCGTATACTCATGTTTATACCAGGTCCAGTAAACATTATGCATCCATTTCTTATTAACAGTGAATAGATGCCTTAGTTGAGCCTAGACATGTAGGCCCCATTTTCACATTCAAGAGGAGATTGCTTAAGCCCAAGGCTCACTCATATGCTCTGCAATTTGTGCAGGCTAACATGTTGAGGCAATGTGTGAACCAGCCTCAAATCCATCTCAATATGTATTAAATATAAAGAATTGGAAGACATAACTTGGATGAGTGATGTTATCACTGGCTTCACTCCATTGCTCTTAATGCCTCTTTTCCAAACTTCGAATAGTCTGGCTTTCCCCCTTCATGTATAATCACTGCTTTCCAACCAAGTTGAAACTCCCCCCCACCCCCCACCCCCCGTTTTAAGTATGCCTGGTTTTCTGCATGTTAGAAAGTAAATTATGGTTCCGCTTGCCCGTGACCAAATATTACCATGCCTGATACTCTTGGTTCTTCATAGAATATACTGATGCCCAAATTTCCCTAGGAAGTCTGAAAATGAGTTGACTACTTTTGTGTCCTTCTTGTTCATGGAGCTAATACAATACCCAGGATATGAAAGTGTGTGTCTCTAGTTCAGGCTTCCTCAACCTCAGCCCTCCAGATGTTTTGAGACTACAATTCCCATCATCCCTGACCACTGGTCCTGCTAGCTAGGGATCCTGGGAGTTGTAGGCCAAAAACACCTGGAGAGCCGAGGTTAAGGAAGCCTGCCCTAGTTCCTTAAAAATAAACTGCTGAAACCAGACAGTGGTCATTCTTGAACTGTTATAAGCAGCCAGTCAGAGTCCGCTTCCCTGTTACATCTCATATTGGCAGTGCTTCCAGTCTCTTCATGTTGTTATCCTCTCCCCCTCTCTGAAAGCATGTTGGTGCCATTAGAATAATAACTACAGTACTTTAGAGTATTGCTTTTCAGACTGCTTTTATCAAAGAGAGAAACCTTTCTTTGTGTGTTAACTTTAAATGTATTTGAATTTTTAATATAGAAGGGTAGGCCTAAGTAAGGCCAGAAGAGGGAGCTCTGAGTTAGGTAAAAAAAATGGTAGAAAAGTAGAGCTATATAATAAGCAAGGAAATTCTCGTCTCGTCTCTGAGCATTAGCCTGACATACATACATAGATACATACATGTAAGCAATATATTTAATTATACACAGTTGTTTTCATGTCCTAATGCAGTTTTCATTACCAAAAGCAGGGTGGCCTCAAGCATCCCCCTTGTGTTTACCAATGTCCCCCCCTCCTTTTTTTTTAAAATAAGGTGGGGTTTGAAGGTTTCTTCTGATTCTTTGATGGGGAGGAGAGTTACACACACAAACCTACCATTCAGCGTTATTGTGAGGGGGGGGGGACTGGATAACAATGTTCACTACCCTGTTTTTTACAATTGGGGATGTGCAGATATACTTTTAGAATTTGATTATAAAATGAGCACAGTGTCTACAATTCTATTTAAAACAGAGCAAAGCCTTTACTGCTACCCCAACCCCCCACAAGCATTTTCAACTTGTTCATTTCATATAGCTGTAGAGCTCATACATGCCATGGAAAGGAAATGGCAAAAGATTCAAAATTTAATTGTACTGTAAAGACTTAGGTTATCTTTAGTTATTTCTCATTTTCCACCTTTATGTCCTTGTTTGACAAACAAAAAAACCAACAGCTATCATTCATTAAGCTGATGAATAATCAGAATAACCCTCCAACACTGTTGACAATTTCTTTTCTATTAAGCAGGGTAGCCAACCAGAAAGAAAGAAAGAAACCAAAGGGGGGGGTCAGCATTTGATCTCTGGACAAGGTGCCAGAATTATTTGTGTAGATGCTGCAAATATTGGCAGATCACCTGCAAAAAATAGAAGAAAAGTTGCAGAGGGATCTTTACATTATTAGTGTGCATGCTTCACCTACACGCATACTAAGCTAGATGAACAGCAAGCTGTTTTACATGCCAGCTCATGCAAGACTGCAGCAGGGGACATGTGTGGTTCTTCTGTGGTTACACTTCATAGGCTATATTATACTGAGAGAGGTTGGGAATCGGAAGCAGGTGACAGAGAAACACAGTAGCATGGAAGTGGCAATTGCTCTGACACCCACTTTTCTGGATATGCTCAGACAAGCTAAGCCTACCATGACTGCCAACACCAGAATTAACAGACAGCTTTTGCCACTCCTTCTACCTCTTTGTACAGTATTCTGAAATTTGCCACACTCTGCCTCTAAACTTGCCCTAAACTCTGGCTCCTGGCCACACCCATGTACCAGAAAGTTTTAAATCAAAACTTGGTTACCAATTTTAAATATTTCTTGTAAACCACTTACAGGTTTTAGAACAATCAAGCAGTGTATAAATTATAAAGGGGAAGGAAAAACCCTACCACTGAGGGTCAAAGTAGAAGTGATGCTAGATGTATCTTTACACTTCAGATGTCTGGTTTTTTAATAATTCAAATAGCAGCTCAGATTTTTTTTGGGGGGGGTCTCATCATCATCGTTATCATAGCAAGGAGGAGGAGATTTTCCTCCCCTGCAGTGATTCGGATGAAAATCACTTTATTTTTCATGGGAGGACCCTTCCTCCCCCTATTAGCCTAATGGAAGATTCGTTTCTGGTACAAATAGTAGCTTCAGAGGAAGTAATTTTATTTCATCAGGAGTGCAGCAGGGAAGGAAAGTGTTAAACCCCACACACCTGCTGTGATTATGATACTGTTATTTTTTTATTTTAAAAATGTATGTTAAATGTTTTTCTTGGCCCAGATAAGTGGGCCAAGCTGGTTGCCTTGATTTCACAATTAGACCAAGCTGTTTAGTGCTTTTTTGTAAACATATTGTATTTGCAATAATGCGTAATACTGTAGATATCAAGATCTTGCTGGGTTTTTTTATATTAGTCTATTGTTTACCAGTATTCCAAACATCACACATTGTTTCTTTAAACCCTACCCCCATCTATATGTTAAAAACACATATCCATTTGTGCTACATACACATTAGAATGCTGCAGTGCAAATCTCTGACTTAAAAAAAACCAGGTATAACATCAATCAGTACAAAAGACACAAAAATACTGAGTGGTTAAATCATTCCTCGTAAGGTCATTCAACATTAAGAATAGCTACTTCTCTGTTTCCATTATGAATGACTGATATCTTTGGGGTGCATGTTAGTGAGGTATCATGCTGTATCTATTTGCACAACCCCCCACCCATTAAACTGGGAACATATTGAAAACTCTGTCCCACCACAATTACTGTGGAGGAAGCTCAGCATCAGTCAATAAAGGCACTTCTTTTCTATACAGATACAATAATGGTTCAGTTCAAAACTCTATCCCTTCTGGTGCAAACCAGGATAATTCAGCTGTTATGAATGGAGTGTTATGCTAAATTCGCATTGTATATATACAAAACAAAAAGTGCCATTCTGTGCTCTCACTTACTTGGGTGTAAGCCCTGTGGAACTTAGAGGCTTTCTCCTGAGTAAACATATATAGGATGGCACAAATGTATTCAAGTTTGAAGAAGATGAAAGGCAAAGCATACCAAAAAAAATGTTCACAAGAACACAAAGGACTTCTGTACTGTTTGCATATCCTAGTGCTTCCTGTTTGGGTATCTTCTTGAAAAATTGACTTGCAATTCAGTAATTTTTGTGATGGCTTTGAAATATTATTATTATTATTAGTGGTGAGGCATGGAGAGTGCTCCAAAGAATTCAAAGTGCCTGGTCTATTAATGAATGACACAGACTTTTAAACAATAGATGCTTGTTCCCCAGCTACTGCAAATGCTTAGAAAGAACTATATTGCCTTGTATACTCAATAGCTTGGTAACAAAAGACTGTTTTTCTTTTATTTATTTTTCCTTCGAATGGATTTGATGGTTCACTTGAACTTTAAAAAATTGCATAAAGGTTTACCAGTTACTGCAGAACTCTTCTGTCAGGATTAATATCTGTGTCTATGTGACAGAGACATGCAGAGGCTCGTGCATAGTTGTAATCCTTGATACATCTTCTGTTTAAAGAAGCCAAAGCTATGAAGAATTTTGAATATTTAATCTTTCAAAATTTAATTTTACATAGAATTTTTCAAAAGTTGCTTTTAACATTCACACTGGTGTTTCAAGCTGTTAAGGGAATTTTTTCTCTTGCAATTATGGTGAGCGAATGCACTCTTATCTCTTTAAAAGAGAGGAAGGGCTTGGCATCTCTCCCTTTTCTAGACAGTAAAACCTCAATTATCTGAATGACCTTAATGCAAGGAAATCCTAATCACACATGGTTGCTCTGGCATTAGGTTAAGTTGGAAACACATTTTAAATTTGGTTACCTGACTTCCAAAGAGTAGGGACTCTTTATTTTATTTTCCACTGGAAATATTTTAAAGAAAGCTAAAGCTAAATAAAATCATACCGATCTACAGCATTAGCACAGAACAGGAATGAAGAAGTGACTTGTGACATTTGTGAGGTAACTTCCATGCCAGGATAGAAAACTAGCACCTGGATCTTTTATCGGAAGCTGAGTGGCATTGCCATTAAGTTCTGGTAAAACCAAGGAGACTTTGTCTCATCTAAATATTTACCATTTCAGTGCCAAATGCCAAAGTCTTCAGCTTAAAGCAGAAATACAGGGAAGGCCATAGACAAGTAAAACATCATTGGTTTAGGAACAAATGCCTGGTGCATATAGAGAAGGGCTTATGGCTCAAGTGGTAATCTCTGGATAATTTGAGGTACATCAGCAAAGCTTTCTTGTTCCCAGCTGATCAATAATAACAAAAATTAAGCATTAAATGGGGTGGGGTAGGAGACCCACTGGGGAGGGTAGTAGTAAACCATGGATCTATTTTGTGGAAGGACTCTAAGGTCAGTTCAGTTCTGGTACTACACTGAGCTCAGAGTCTTTTGTACCAGGCTCAGGTTGATGGATCTTGATTTAAAGGTGGGGGACACAAGTGAAGTAGATCCTTCAAGCCTTAATTCTGCCCACACCTGGCTTAAGGGATAGCCTAAGTGGGGGTGGCTGTCTAATCAGCAAATGGAGCTTTCCATATACCTTCTACATGTAGATAAATGCAAAGCCAGGAAGACTTCTAGGACCAGAATTTCTAGATTTCGTGTAGACCTTTTAGTCTTAAGCATGTGCTTGTTTCACCTAGAGGCTGGTTAGGGACCTGGAGATGAATACCATGGAAAATGTTCCTTCTTCCCCTTATTGGTAGTGCATGCCCCAGAACTAGGAGCTTACATAATGTTTCTTAGTGCCTATAAACACGTGAATCTGGGTTTGATGCTTTAGAAATGCATATGTATAATCTTCCCCAGACAGCATTTTGTTAATACTGCTATTCAAATGACGAATGAAAAAAAAAGACTGGACACACTGACTGACATTGTATTGGGACCGGAGTAACAAGATCTGTTATACAAACAATACAAACAGAAGTAGTGCCAGCACAGAGCTGCTCCGCTGGAATGATGGTGCCAAACTGGCATTATTTTTTAACATACACTGCACTCTCGACCAGGACCCATTGTTTGGCAATGGTTGTATTCCTGCAACCTTGCACATGACATTATAAACATCAACTGATCTGATTGGCGCGGCTCTGAAGTTAGACTTGAAATCTGAAACAAAATGACAATGAGGCATTTTAAATCAGTAGCGCACTTTGCAATACTGCAAGCTAAATTTATATCACCTGAAATTTAACGTTTGCCTCGCTTTTGCATGAGGTCAGAAAGCCTTTAGTAACACAAACAAAAGTTAGCAAGCATGGCCCACATTTAAATGTTCATTTCCCCCCATAGTACTCTCATGAAAGCTTACTATAGCAGTTAGTCAGCCTCAATGTGAAGTTGCTTTCAGTCACTACTGCACAGTTATTAGTGCATGTTGTGAATCGGCCCTCTGATCCAATATCAGAGGATCTGAGAGAACATGGAAGAACCTCCTAACCTAATGACTGGATCTTGCTGACCATGAGCAGGTGTGGGTATTTCCAAAAGTATTGTTTAAGCAACATTATGTTGTTGGTTTGGTATCCTGTATTCTGTGTTTGGCGTTGTCTAGTATCCACTGTTCTTTTGCCTTTAATCACATCCCTGGATCTTGACTTCAGGTTATGCCGCAGTCTACTTTTCCCACTAGCAGAAGGATCCAATTTGGATGAATTTCACAGTAACAACTCTGCTGCAGTCCTTGCCATCCTGGATCAGTTTGGGACGGAATCCAGCTAAGGCTTATTTCTGCAAAGTAATTTTGACTGTATGTTCCATTTCTCCATATATGGCCGTCGTGCCACATTAGCTCTGTTCATATCCTTGATAACCTTAACATTTTCTTTTGAGATATTTGCTCCATTATGTTTTACTTTCTTTTCCCACTCATAGTATGCCCAGGTATGGGAAACAGTTACAGCTCAGTTGTTAAGCATCTATTTTGCAGTTTCAATTCCGAGCATCACCAGGCAGGCCCTGGGAAGGCCAACTGCCTAAGATCCTGAAGAACTGCTGCCAGCCAGTATAGATAATAATATGATTAAGATACTTTCCCTTCACCATGATTTAGGTAAAACAAATGACAATCAAGAGAATATAGTGGGTCCTAAAGTATATCTCTCAGGTGTCACAGGCCTAGGTAAAGAGTTGCATTTTCAGCTTACAACAAGGTAAGGTTAAGGTAGGTAAAGAACCCCTGGATGGTTCAGTCCAGTCCAAGGCGACTGGGGTTGTGGTGCTCATCTTGCTTTCAGGCCAACGGAACCGGTGTTTGTCCACAGGCAGCTTTCGGGTCATGTGGCCAGCATGACTAAACCACTTCTGGCACAATGGGAACCGGGGAGGAAGCCAGAGCGCACAGAAATGCTGTTTACCTTCCCACCGCAGTGGTACCTATTTATCTACTTGCACTGGCATGCTTTCGAACTGCTAGGTTGGCAGGAACTTCCAATCTTAACACCTCAGAGAGGGTCTGTTGACCTAGATGCACCAATGGTCTGAATCAATATAAGGCATTATGCTCCAATGTAAGACACTGAGATAACATAGCAAGAATATATATAAATGCATGCTGACATGTTTTTTACCATTTTGTGTTTGGGTCCTACTTGATAATAAAGAACCAACTCAGTCCTCCCAATTATAATTATAGAATGTGGTTTTTCACAGTGGTTAAATCAAAGGCAGTTGAATATGTTGCTGGTGATATAGCCTTTTTTTATACCAGTTGAGGAAATAATGAACCTTATCCACCCCATTCTGTGAGGGGGAGATGACTTTGGATGTACTTTGGACTGAATATGCTTAACAGACAAAGAATAGACCGTGAGACTTCATCTTAGCCTTGAATAATTTTGAATTGCTCTGGTTCCAGGAAATGAAAAAGTACTGCTTGGAATACTTTTGTTGAGTTCAGTAGAAAGAACTTATTTCTCCAACAAAAGCTGGTTTTCAATGCTTTCACAAATAAAGATACTCCTCTGATAACAGACAAGTAACATGAATAGTTTAAGGATTGGATCAAGGTGAAATGTTTGAAAAATTGCTCCTTGTTTACTGTGAGTGGAGAGAGATAATTTCTCCGTAAGGTTTGAATGATGGATTATTATTCTTTTAACACAATAAAAAGTACACAGAGCCTTGACTGTAGGCAGAGGGGTCCAAAATTTGCAACTCCAAGAACAAAAACAGTTCACGACAAACTAGACTTTTGATAAACACAGGGGGGCACAGCTAAATGTTTCCTTCTGCCAATATTACTCAAGAACATCCAATGTAGCTGATGAAATCTCAGACTACTGGCAACCTCTCAACCCAGCACAATTATCATAGCTTTCAAAAGAAAATTGCCTTTAACTATAATATATATCCTTGAGTGGCGGCTTACACAGACCTACCGTACTTAACAGGTTTACTTTTAACTGGAATGTCTGTGTATTGTAATATTAAACAAAATAAATATTGCCCTATTTTGGAGGGCGGGGAAAGGAAATAATTTTACAGCATTGAGAAACAGCCTTTAGTGTCATCAGCCCAGTCTTGTGGAAGACCCTGCCAATAGAGATTCAGCAGGCACCTTTTGTGCCAACTTTTAAACCTTTCTATTCCACCAGGCCTTTGCAGGCAATAAAGAGTACACCCCCCACAATGGTATAGTGATGCTTGTTTTTAATTCTTTTGGTTTTTAACTTGCTTTTAACTTTTTAGGATTTCATATTGTTGGAAACCACTGTGGTTTATTTTTTTATAAATATTTTTATAAAAAAATACTGCGTATGTTGCTCTGGCTCGTGACAGATTTAGGATTAGGATTTAAATAAGATTCCATATTATGCAAGATTTACACTTTCTCATTCTGTGCTCTCTAAACAGAAAGACGTTTTATTAGTTGTGCTCCCTTATGTCGTTCATAATGGCTAGGACAATATATTTTAACAAAGTCTCTGGAAATATGCTGGTAAGGCAAGTTATATGCTATTTCCCCAAGCAGTTTAAAACAAGGCATAGAAGTTGGAAGTAGAGTAACTCTTGTTTCTGCTTCATTTGCACAGCGTGAGGAACCTTAGGCCCTCTAGACACTGCTAAACTGCAACTCCCATGGTCTTTGGCCATTGACCATGCTTGCTGAGGTTCATGGGAGTTGGAGTCCAACAACATCTGGAGGGCCACAAGTTCTCCACACTTGTAGCAGAAAGACTGAATCTGCACAATTGACTCATGTCCACATACAACCAACAGACAGCACCAAAAACTGCATCTGTTGCAAGCAAGGAAGGAATAGGGTGATTATCTACTTCTCCAGTTGACCTACCTGGCCCATATGCAAGGAAGAATCCTTTCATATCCATCAGTTCATTATCATAGCCATGCCATCCATTCTGCCAGGCATCTCTTTTTCCCGTTCCATTCTCCCAGAATGGAAGCTTTTCTTTGCTCTGTAGGGGAAAGAAATTCTGTTTAACGTGAGTGTGTTACACATCTTGGGCTTCAGTCCTGAACATAGTTATTGAGAAGAGGTTCCACTGTGAATTAATTAAACTTCCTCCCAAGTAAAGGTGATCATCCAGATGAATGGATCTAAAGAATGGAATCATTAAATTAAGTAATTGCATTTAATTGCTTTGACAAAAGGTCATACAGCGCTACAAATACAGAACCTACTCCTTAAATGACTGAAGCACAATCCTGTGCATGCCCACTCAGAAGTAAGTCCCACGTTCAGTGAGACTTGCCCTAGATAAGTGTGCATACTGTATAGGATTGCCATGCTAGTTTTAATTTTGCACTGCAGTTTAGTCTTCCATAGACATAGGGTTGGTAAAATCAAAAATATGAAGGGCATCCTAGATGAGAGCCCTGTGTAAATGGGTCTAACTGGTTATTTAGTTGATATAGATTAAATACCATTACACAGTATTATAGTAACACAAACAGGTCAGTAGTGTTTCATGAAATGACTGCCCTCATCTTTTCAAAGAGCAGGAAGAAAACTCAGACATCCTTCCAAGCTACATCCATGATTGCGAAAACAATTCAGGATGACTCGTCTATCAAGGAGATATATGTGAGTAAGCATCAAGGAAATTTAAGAAAAGGACTTGGTATCTCTTCCAGCTACCCCATAAACCCTCATACTATAGAGTTCTGTTCTGTATTCTGCATCTTTTAAACCACAATTAAGCCATTGTTTGTCTCCCACCAAACAAAACACTACTGTACCAGTAAGCCAAGAACAAACTTTGATTATAACTTATGGTGTGTTTTTTGAGAGATACAACCTATGAGCCCAAGTTTGGACATAATGCTAAGCCAAATACTGGAGCAGAAATGGGAAAGAGAAAAGTGGCCCAATTTTAGCCCTGTGCACCAGCACACTGCACATTCACCTTTAAACAATAAACTCTGGTTTATCACTTCAGCCACAACAGCTGCAGCAAGCAATGGTTTTGAGAAGAGCTGACTTTGATCCTTCTTTTACAGGAATGTATGCATCACTAACACAGTCCCCATTTTCCAATGTCATTCTGATAACTCTGGCCCTGTTTTTTGACTTCCACCTCAGCTGAATTACTGTGGTGACATATCGGTTTAATAAGAAAACCTATAATACATTTGAATGTATTATCCCGTACATTCAATATGTTTGATTTTATGTACGGAAAGTTGCTGTGCTTTTGGACTTCATTCTCAACAGGCACTGATAGGCATTTTCTTCATACGTGGACCTGAGCAGAGGGCACTTTTGATTTATTAGTTTTGATGCGCTGCTAGATGAGCCAACAGCAACATCTAGCAAATTCTGAAAGGTTTAACAAGTTATGTCATGCTGGCATACGACTATTTTACAAATTAGGTAAGACTTGGCAGGCCATAGGTTAATGCTCGCAAACGTGGTAGACATTGTGCAGACCACTGACAGCCTGGAAATGAATTAAACAGAGCAGCGGTGTAAAGGGGCTCTGGAGTTAGAAGGGGGAGCCAATTTTTCCCCCTTTGCTCACCCTGAGTGCTGTCAGTAAAAATAGATAGAGAAAAGGAAACAGATTTAATTTGTCAGCTAGAATTGTTCAATTATCTAGTACATCTGCTGACTATTAAATACAGAGAAATGTATGGATACTCAAGGGGCTCCTGAGTTTTTAAAGGTTTTTATTTTTTTAATGACTACAGTGCTGACAGGCAAGGATTCTCATCATAAATAGAAGCAGATAAAAATCAAAAGGGATTCCAGCATCAGTTTATTGTGTTACTAGCTCAAATTCACTGAAGCTATAAATTGGAAGGGCATCATTCTTTGGATCGAGCCATTGCTCACTTTTGTTGGCATCACTCATACGGGAAGGGGAATTTGAACACCCCATCACTGGAGGCAGTGGCAGATTTTATGCTGCAACTGTGTGTAGCAGAAATCATGCATCTCTCCACTGTATAAGCCTAAAATCCAACACAAGTGATAATGTGTCGTGCCAATGACATTCAAGTTTTGCATATTTGTCACTGGCAGAACCCAAACCCAAGGTAACTGTACTTATATTTTGCTGAGCAGTAATAAAAAATAACAAATCATAATTCAGTTCTAACAGCTAACCAGATGTGTGTAAGGCCATTGTTTTAATGGCAGCCCCTACTACTTTTTGGAAGGAATATGACATGGTGAGCAAGAAAGGGGACACCTACCAAATCAGCTATGTTTCTGAATTGAAGATGGTGATCTATGGAGTCCTCTAACAGGACAATCATAATAAGAACTACAGCAACCAAGGTTAAAATAGTATTGAGTTGGAAATTCAGCTTTATTTATTTATGAAGACTTCTAGGCCTGACTGCTCTCCTGGTGTCAACCAGCTTCTAATGAACTCTGTTTTGGGCAGTTGGCTTCCGAGACAAAAGAGACAGTAATGGGTGATACAGACAAACTGGAACAAGATAGCTGGCTGAGGTGATCTACCAACTTCCCCCTACAGCTGGTGTCCCTGGCCCACGTAAACTATGTTTTATTTTAATCTTTTGTAATTTTTAAATGTGTGTGTGTGTGTGTGTGTGTGTGTGTGTGTGTGTGTGTCTAAAATGGCGGATGATATGCTGATAATCTGTTAAAGTAGGCACACGCATCATCACACACTTTTACTAAAAAGATTTAAAATTTTACTTTCATTTTGCACACTATTGTTCCTCCTGTGAGCTGCAAAATTGCATTCAACTATACCATGTTTCCCACATTTGGAAGACTGTCAGTCCCTCTGTTATGGGCCAGGAGTCAGCTTTGCCTGCTGAACAGCAGCCTGAAGGTGGAGAGACTCCACCTGCAGCTGATCAGCCTTCAACGACACAGAAGAGAAGACACTGATGAGAAGCAGCTGGTGTTAGCTTTCTTAATCAAAGCTTCCAGCAGCAGTCAGGTGCTGGTAACAACACTTGTAGTTCCTGGCCCAACCTTGCTGCTTCCTGCTTGTCTTGAACCCCTGACCATCAGATTCCCTGACCCCTTGACTGTCTGGTCACACGGATTGCTGTTTGCTTGACCCTAGGACTGGACCTGACTTTGGATGCTGACTCTCCTTCCAGGCAAGTACACCTCAGAGACTCTTCTGGTTGGCTGTCTTCCCACTCCACTGAGCTCTGCACAGAGTTGCTCAGCAACAAGACTACGACACCCTCTCCCCACCCCAAGAAATCTTCCACCACTATGTGCTATCCACAGTTTGAGTGTTACCCAAGAAATCAAAGTGAATTTAACCACTGGGCTATAATTTAGGACCAGATGTAGAATTGAAGGTTTTCTCAAGCCAAGAAAATCATTACACCTGTAGGTGTTATATATGGTAGGAAGCTTAAAAATGAGATCTGATTGTATGCAAAATGGTGCAGATGAATAACATGACAAAGACATTTCTGACATCTGTGTTCTGCTTATGCCTTTTCAAAATGATGTGAGATGGAGCAGTTAAGAAGAAGAAGGAAACATTTTGAGTTGCTGAGACATTTTCAACAATAACACCTTAAAAATATATTGAATATAATATTTGATAGGTTTGGCAGCCATTTTACAGTCCCTTTGATAGGGAGGAAATTAAAAATCAATTATTCGCTATATAATAAAAAGCCATTTTTGAAATTCTGTTCTGTTAATAATGAAAGTGGTTCAGGAACAACTGGTATAGTGGAAAGCTATTCTCAAAAGCTAGAAACAATAAAAAATTAAGAGTAGGAAGAGACATACTTACTCCAGTATCAGCAAAGTTTCTAACATTTAGAGAGAGAAAATATTTAATGTAAAATGCTAATCCACCCTGAACTAGATATTGTGAAAATAATTTTAGAATTTTGTTGTTTAGTCGTTTAGTCGTGTCCGACTCTTCATGACCCCATGAATTTTAGAATAAACCAGTTAATTAAAATAGATGTAAATATCTCCTTATATTCCTGAAATGAAAATGTGATTTCAGCTTTTCAAACAGTATATGTTAACTTTAATTTTCTTCCAGATACGGTTATATTGAAAAACAGCCTTAGTTTAAAACGACTCATACAAACTGTCAGTACAACCTATGACCCAACAAGCGAAATAGAGCATATGAGCCATGTATGGTGGCCCACAAGGGACTTATTAAACTTCCTGGCTTTGCTATAGAGCAAAAAACAAAGACAAAAAACAGAGGACTTATGAAGCATCAGACAGGCCACTATTCATGCCTGTCTTCTGTTTGATGGGTCACAACTTGTGTAGCCCTGACACAGATGATTTACCTCCACTATGAACCATCCTTCTTCAGCGACAAGTGTCAAAGGAGAGACAAATTTCCCTTCTTTATAATAAAATCGAGCAGGGATATCCTCTTTCCTGTAAACTGTCATATGTGGCACATTTTTCAGTTTGTTGTATACCTGCAAAGAAAGAAAAGCTATGAAGCCTCAATGCACATCATAATTGCTGGCATGGATGATCACACTGCCCTAAGATATATGGTCTTTTAAAAACAACTATTATGGGAACACTGTGGGCTTACTAACTTGTGCAGAAAATCCCATGAAAAATATTCCTTTTAAAATATCGAGGTTGGATATAATTAAAGGAGGGAAAATTGGACTTCTGCACCCCATCTTGCTGAGAAGTAAATAATGTATTTGCATTCCTAGCTCAGCCAGTCACAAAGCTAGGTAGTAATATTTTGAAACGCATTAAGGTTGCAGTCCTGTGCACATTTACTTGGAAGTGGTGACTGGTGAACTTGGTTTCTCAAGTTCTAATTTTTCTTCAGTTCTCCACATTCCCACATCAATTTACTACTACAAACAATTATCAGTGAATTTTGCCTAATACCGCACACATAATTTTGCAAATCCTATTTCCCTAATGTAATGCATTTTTGTATGTTATTTTCATGAATATATGGGGTTTTGTGCACACTTTACTATAGTGTGTGCATTTTTGTACACGTTACTTGGCCAAACTATGGCTTGGCTGGTAGCATTATGGCAGCAGAAGGCACAGGAAGGAGCCAAGTGGCCACTTTTTGTTCCATGCACCAGCCTTTATGCCATAGTTAAGCTCAATTGTAGTTTAAAGTGACATATAGACCCTGCTGATAAAATCTGACCTATTGATGGGAAGGTGATTCAGAGGTCATGATGACGCATAAAGGATGGACCAATCTCTTAGGCTGAGCCCAGTTTGTTAAGGGCACTACAGCAGCATTGCCTTAGGGCAGGCTTCCTCAACCTCGGCCCTCCAGATGTTTTGAGACTACAATTCCCAGCATCCCTGACCACTGGTCCTGCTAGCTAGGGATCATGGGAGTTGTAGACCAAAAACATCTGGAGGGCCGAGGTTGGGGAAGCCTGCCTTAAGGCTACGATGCATGACTGTAGGACGCTAGCAGACGACATGTAATTCTTCCTAGTCTAGGTTCTTCACCTTCAGTAGACCTTCAGGGGGTTATTGGGCTGTTTTTGTTTTGTTCTTTTGTTTGTTTTATTTATTTGATTATTTATTTTGGGTTTTTATTTTGTGATTTTTATCTTGTGAGCGGCCCTGAGACCTAGGGGTATAGGGCGGTATGCAGATTTAATAAATAAAATAAATTAATAATACAGTCGTACCTCTGAAGTCGAACGGAATCCGTTCAATTTCCGAAACATTTGGAAACCAAAGCGCGGCTTCTGATTGGCTGCAGGAAGCTCCTTCAGCCAATCAGAAGCTGTGGAAGAGCCATCTGATGTTCGGCTTTCAAAAGAAAGTTTGAAAACCAGAACACTCACTTCCGGTTTTCAATCATTCAGGAGGCGGAACGTTTGACTTCCAAGGTGTTCGGGAGCCGAGGTACGACAGCAGTAGTAGTAGTAGTAGTAGTAGTAGTAGTAGTAGTAGTAGTAGTAATGGACCAGGTTCTTTCCTGTGAATGCTCAAGTAACGCCAGAGTGTGGAGGCCAAGCAGTAGAACTGGGTGTTAAGTGGTACAGGAAAGCAGGGGGAAACCCCTGATTGGCACACAGTGGGTAAAGAAAGAGAAAAGGTCCCTTGCCTCGGACTGCTTCTCCTTGGCTGGCCACAGGCTTACAACAGGACCTCGGTCCTTTACTTGTATAACATCGCTCATGTTGATACAATTTCTCAGCTCGATCACTTTTTCCATCCAGTAAATGTCAGTCATCCCATGATCCGAGAAAAGAATGACATTCAGGTCATTCTGCAGGCCCTTGTCCTGTCAAGATAGTAAAGACTGTGATTGCAGCTTGGGAAAAATACACAATGAACTTCCCATTTTCAGTTCGGTAAGCAAATTCACCATTCCTGCCATGCCATCATTGATAGAAGAAAATGTACCATGGGGGAATAATCTCTTCACCATTCCAAGCTTAAAAGGGACTGATATCAAATAATATTCTAGTCTTGATTCAGAGAAAATTGCACTTAAGTTGAAATAAATGGGTCTAGTTAGAGATGGAATATACACGCTATACACTGTGATGAGGATGCAACCATTGATTGTAAGGGCCCTTCCAGATGTGCTGTTTTTGGGTGGGATTCATTCCTATACTGGCAAATTCAAGTTGCGCAGTTAAAGTTGGTGTGGCAGTCTTGCACAGTCAACTCACTTCCCACAAAAAGCTTGGGCTTTGGGGGATAAGGAAAATGATGGAGAAATGGACTGAATTGTTTGATACAGCATCATACAGCCTCCCTGCAAACAATTCAGAATTCAATAAATAGCCAACACTGTCTAGCCTCCCTGAAAACTTTCCACAAACAAATCAAGGTGAAAGTATAATAAACAGATAATGTGGAAATGACCTAAGTCTCTGCACGCCCAGCCCTCATTCTTGGTGCCAATGGCTGGAAGCGGTAGAGATTTACAATTTGATGTTCCAAACCATCATCATCATCATTAATTCAATTTATATACTGCCCTTTATCAAAAGATCCCAGGGTAGTGTACATAATTAAGAACATATTTTACAGAGCATCAATAATAAAAACATAATAAAAAGCATAACAGGCAGCATAATAATAAAATGATCATAATAGCAGTCATCCCCTCACCCAGCTTTAACAGGCCATAGATTATGGCTAAAGGCTTGCGTAAAGAGGAATGCTTTTGTCTGGTACTTAAAGACATGTGATGATGGCGCAAGGCACGCCTCTCTGAGTGAATACTTCTGCAACTACACATTCCTACTAGAGCAGGGATCATTTGCCAGAGGGAGGCTGGTTTTGGTGGGTTCCCTGTGGCTGCACAATAAATATTCCCTCAGAAGTAGCACAATGAGAGATTAACATCTGCTTCTGCTGTTAGTCACAACTAAGTTACTACCCTCTTGGTTTGCAGACTAACTTTCTCTGATTCTTTATAGTTTCTTTAAAATATAACCATGTCTTGCCAAGCTAAATCGAGTAGTCTATGGACTAGCATAAAATGAGGAGTAGCAGGAACAACACCATAAAACCCTTTTGCTACTTGCACTCATTCTAACCTCTTGAGCACTATTTTATATGTGTAGGTCTTGAAATATTGGAGTGCTGGTGGTTTTAATGTTCAGATGGATACTCTGTGTGTAGTTGCAAGCTATGAAAGGCTTTTAAAGATCAAGAGAATAACCTTGCAGTTATTGCAGAATCAATTAAATTTGCTTCCACCTTCCCACACTTATGAGCAGGCAGGCTGCAGTTTTATCTTACTAGCTCATGCTTATTGTATGCTGTAATCTGGATGACGTGAATCAATCTGTTATGTGTGCTAAATGCATCTACTACATTTATTAAGGTAAAGGTAAAGGGACCCCTGACCATTAGGTCCAGTCGTGGCCGACTCTGGGGTTGTGGCGCTCATCTTGCTTTATTGGCCGAGGGAGCCGGTGTACAGCTTCTGGGTCATGTGGCCAGCATGACTAAGCCACTTCTGGCGAACCAGAGCAGCACACGGAAATGCCGTTTACCTTCCCGCCGGAGCGGTACCTATTTATCTACTTGCACTTTGACGTGCTTTCAAACTGCTAGGTTGGCAGGAGACTACATTTATTACATAGCTGCAAAATGTCAGTGGATGCCAAGAAAGCGAAAAAGAGCAATCCTTGCCCACTGATTTTCTATTTTAATATGGTAGATTTAATCATTCTTTGAGGGAACATGCGAATCTATGTACCCAGTCACCCCAATGTTTCACATTCAAGACTTCAGACAGAGGCTTCTCCCAGTTCTGCTCAGTGCTCAAATGGCAGGGGAGTGGGCAAATAGATTCTTCCCCCTTTCCTTTTTATGATGACTCCTTTAGTGGCTAGTTGGAAAGCACGATTTGGCTTAAATGGGGTTGGTGGCTGAGGAAGTGTTGTAGATGTTACAATTGAAGGTGCCTGATACTGAGCCTGGGGACTTGGGTAATTTAAGGGCCCTGAAGACAGGCACTTAGTTGTCCCTTTTAACTTGGAAGAGGTGAGCATACAAACTGACAATCCTCTCACTTTCTCACCAAATTTATTGGGTACTCCGTGCATACATTGGCATTCTGACTTTGCTGTGGTGGTGGTGGGCCCTCAGCTTACCTTGGAGCTCTGACGAAACTGGTTTTCTTCACTATCTGGAGCCAGCCATTTGGGAACCATTGCAAGCACAGCATATACTATTCCCTTTATTTCCTTATATGTAAGCAGTAGCAGTGTTTATGCATTTTATGACATCACGTCCAGCAATGGCCACTTCACTTGCTAAGAGTACAGCAAGTGTACTCTGTTGCATCTGAAGCAGTTATGTGCATTTATTTGATCACAAGTACCTATGACTCACAGGGACACGGGTGGCACTGTGGGTTAAACCACAGAGCCTAGGACTTGTCGATCAGAAGGTCAGCGGTTCAAATCCCCGTAATGGAGCGAGCTCGCATTGCTCGGTCCCTGCTCCTGCCAACCTAGCAGTTCGAAAGCACGTCAAAGTGCAAGTAGATAAATAGGTACCTCTCTGGTGGGAAGGTAAACGGCGTTTCCGTGCGATGCTCTGGTTCACCAGAAGTGGCTTAGTCATGCTGGCCACATGACCCGGAAGCTGTACGCCGGCTCCCTCAGCTAATAAAGTGAGATGAACACCACAACCCCAGAGTCGCTCATGGGGTCCCTTTACCTTTACCTATGACTCACATCTGGAACATGTACAATGTGTGTTACCATTTCAAACGATGTGTAGATGTATATACAAGGTGTGATGAAACCTTTGATGCATAGTTACAAAGAATGTTTAACAAAGATAAGGAAAGGACTGTGGGGCAATTAACGGACCCTGTAGCCTCTAAGTAACACTAACCTTGATAAGCTTTGTCATATTTTGCAATACGTTATCCACTGCTTTTAAGGCATTCTTCCTCTGAATAGATGAGGGACCGTAGTGATGACCTTCTACATCAATCCGTTCATAATACACTGCTGCCATATCCGCTCTGCCCCTTCTAGAGTGGCAACACCACAAAAGAGTTCGGTGTGAAACAAGTATAGTATGCTACTATTTTGAAGCATCTTTCAGAATCAACACTAAGACTTGGAGTTTTTCATGCCATGTGCAGCTAAGTGTTGCAGACAGAAAAGGCGCAGGCCATGCTTTTTAATTCCTCTACATTCCTGAATTTGCTAATTTGCCTCTTCCTCCCCCCATTGGACCATTGTTTCTTATATTGTAAGCCATTTTTTTAATACCCTAAATGTTTTGTCCAAAAGACAGTTTATAGATATAGTCAACGAGTAAACAGGCCGTTCAAAGTGGAGCAGCTTCGGAACTAATGGTAAAGTTCACACAACCAGTTGTTATGGTCAAATGCCAGTTTGTGTTGATGCTTTCAGTGGCTTTTAGCATGCCGAACTAATCTTCAGAATACTGTACATTGGGAAGGCAGTTGTATAAATAAGTACAAATCTTCATTTGGAAAGTGCTACATTCATAACCATTATTGACTTCTTTCTCTTTCCCCATCTTTGTGTGTCTGTGTGTCAAATTTAACTGGAGATGAAAACAAAGAGGGAACTGAGGGAAACGTTGTTGGTCTTTGCCATATCCCCCCCCCCTCATCTGCCACCCCCTCCCTGCATTATCTCAATTAAGGGTCCTTTCTCGCATCTCCCATAATGCAGAAAACCAAAATGAATTACCTTTGTTATCATATCATGCTGCTACTCTTATGGGGAGGATGGTTTTACTCCTCAGATTAGAGAAATAAATAAAACATTTGATTACTTTACCTCAGAAGCTCAATAGCACTATATACAGCATTGGAGAAATTGCCATCTGTTGGAACACTATAATATGGTAGGCAGTAGGTAGGTCGAGTTCCAAGGATTTCAACTTCACACCCTAAAGCAAAGTGTTTAATTAGTTTAATTCAGCTTCTGAATTTTGAATTACGAATTTAAATAATGTCATCAATATTTAGATAGGAATGGATATATTGAAAGGAACTCTTAACTCGAGATATACAAGCCTGCACCAGTAAAGTTCTGCTTTTGCACCAGGACTTTCTCTTTCTCTCCTCCCCCTGCACTCCCCTAAAATATCCAGGGCACCCCGTAAACATCCGTCTTGAAACCCAAAATCTGAAAATAAAAAATGTTGACCTTAGACATGAATTCTGTATATTCCTGGTATGTTCCCAAAAGAAAAGGGCTAATTTTGAACATTCAGAACTGGAATCTGAAGGATTTGCAGCCATTTTGGTTAGCTGCTTGTTAGAATTAAACTATTTTAAAATTCAACCAATTTTTTTTCAAATAAAAATGCTTAATTTTATTCAAAAATCAGTTTTGTTTGTATAGGACTAATCAGTTACACTGCTCCATATTACAATAAATTAAGAACAGCAATAGTCTAGATTTCAAAAATACTTTTACCAAATATTTTGTATTTAGATGTGCAAAACCTCTTTCTGGAACTGAAATGTTGAATCTCTTTCCCCACAGGATCTTATGAAAGCATTTTACACCAATTAACTTTCCGTCACCTCAAACCTTTCCCAGAAAAAATGCACTGTTTTGAGTCCTAGAAGCTTGTGGCAACTTTTAAAGGGGGGAACATGAGCTCTGAACACAGGAGAACCGTGTTTTAGTATTAATATTTATAGCTGCTCTGCTTAGCAACAAAAAACACAAGCAATTTAGTTTTTCATAACCCAGACACCCTGAAATCATAGTTCTGTAACATGTATTTCCTTGAATAGTCCCAGGAGAGTCAAACAAAAGGAGGAATGAGGGGAAATGGTGGTGGCATTGGAGAAAACAAATAATGTGGGAAGTCTTACACTGAGGAATCTGAAGAAGTGTGCATGCACACGAAAGCTCATACCAATGATAAACTTAGTTGGTCTCTAAGGTGCTCCTGGAAGGAATTTTTTTAATTTTATTTTTATTTTGTTTTGACTATGGCAGACCAACACGGCTACCTACCTGTAACTAGAACTGAGGAATGTCAGATGCCCTCTATATAAGTAATGAATTACCGTATTTTTTGCTCTATAAGACTCACTTTTTCCCTCTTAAAAATTAAGGGGAAATGTGTGTGCGTCTTATGGAGCGAATGCAGGCTGTACAGCTATCACAGAAGCCAGAATAGCAAGAGGGATTGCTGCTTTCACTGCGCAGCAATCCCTCTTGCTGTTCTGGCTTCTGAGATTCAGAATATTTTTTTTTTTGTTTTCCTCCTCCAAAAGCTAGGTGCGTCTTGTGGTCTGGTGTGTCTTATAGAGCAAAAAATACGGTACATGCTTTCAAAAATTATGTGTTATCTAGTAACTACTAGTTCTCCGCAGCTGCCCTAAGAGGCCAGGTGTTGATGGTCCTCGTAGCATTTTCTGCTCCTCGTAGCATTTGTGCTCTTGGGTTTCTATTATTGTTCTTTTTCCACTTTCAGGTCCCCCCCCTTTTTTGCTGCATTTTCCTATGTCCGTCTGACCTATAGAGAGCTTCATAAAGCACATTTTCCTAAACGTTAAGGCCCACCTGAACATGGGCCTTCTTTCTATGGCATTGTGTATTTCCTCCATGCCAGCAGGTAGAAACGGTGAGCAAAAACATGATTTTGTAAAGCATAGCTTGGTGGGCTCTAAGGCTGAAGACCATTTTTTCAAAATCATAGTACAGGTACACAGTCATTATTCTCCATTGAGCATGCACACATTTTTGTCCCACCATCATCATCTCCAATCAGGCAGGCTCTGCAGCTTCTGAAACTGTACAAAAATCTCCAAAACCAGTCAACAGAGGGGATGAAAGCCTACACAAAGGGCTATTCCCTTCGCTTAGTACAACTAACTGCAAAGGCTTTTGTCTGTCTGCAGCCTGTCTGATTGCTCTGCCTATATCTCTTTTGGTATTTAGACCATTTAACTACCCCAGTTGCACTATTTTGTATTATAGTAGTAGTAGTAGTAGTAGTAGTAGTAGTAGGTATCATATTATATAGTAAGGTCCTGTTTAAGCCTTAAAAAACTTCTATTTCATTTCACTTTCTTATGTATAGTACTGTATTCTGCATCTTTATATGTTTGACACAGAGACTTGAACCTCTATCGTTTTCCAATTGTATATCTAAACATTGGTTTAGCAGTTGTATGCCGAATGTCATAACACAACTCTTTTAAAGGTTTCCAGATTGCTGCAAATGGTCTGGGAAATGTCTTGATCAGAAGGGGGGGGGGGTAAAAGGAATGGAATTTGTGGTTTTGTACTTTAGATTTTTAAAATTCACTAGTGACATGGTCATTCAACTTTAGTTGAAGTAAACACGTCCATATTCTTATAAACAAACTGAGCAGCTGCATAGTCACTTCAAAATGTTATTTGACATGACCTTAAATCAAGTTTTGAAAAAGATGAGAGGATTGTAACATTTTATCAATAATAATCGGGTGCTCAAAAGCAGTCAATTTATTTGCATGGTTCTTTCACAACAGTATCAATGATCCACAAAAGTGTTGATGCACAGATGTTAGTTATGTCACGTATTCTGAAATACCATGTGCTCTGAGGCATATAGTTGTTCAAGTTTAACAAATATTCTGTCTAGACTGTATGACTTTAGACTGCAGGTGAGGGGTTCCAATGGTTCAGAACCATGATGTACACCTGGCACAATACAGTCTTCTCCCCAACTCCTGCTGTGCTCATCCATGGTCCATTCTGGGCCAAGCATGGGCAAGGAAGTGTTCCCAGGTTGTAGCATTAGTTCCATGGAACTGTCATCTTTAAGAGCAAACGATAGTATTTTCTTGTGTACGTTGCAAAGTCAGGTACAGATATGTTCTAAGTGGCTCCACTGTAACTGTGGAGTTTCCTTCCTCTTGAGACTCAACCATTTTTGAGTTTTTAGCATTTTTAGATGCCTTAGATATTTATGCCTTGTTTTGGGTGGCTTTCAAATACAGGAGATTTTAATTAAGCATTCTGTAGTATTTAAAATGTTAATGCTTATTTTGTCCTAATTGTTTTAATCAGGGAATAATTTAAAATGTTGCTGCCTAACTTGAGGATGTCTAACCATTGGAAAAAGACACATTAATTGAGTGCAATTTAACTTTTGAAGACAAAATCCTCCAGTAATTAATAGTTTCTACAGTTTTAAAACTTAGTTGAGAATCTGTTTTCTGATTATGAAATGATTCATGTTTTAAAATTTATCGAATGACTTTAATTCTTTATTATGCTGTACAAGTATTTATAAAAACTGGACAGGCTGACATTGTCAAACAATCATTTGGGAATTATCATAAGATGAGATTCCATTTGGATGGATTTGAAGAACATCTGACAGCAATAGCAATTTTTGTGCAAGGCTTAACGGGCTGTGATAGTTTAGCTGTTCATCAGGTTTCCTATTTAAGAAAGGAAGAATGGCTTGGCTTGTTTCTCTGCCTGTCAGAATTGAGCAAATGCCAACTTGTATTGTCATTATTACTATTATTATTATTGTATCTGTCTGTTGCTGAGACACTGCCCTCTCTGTTGAATGGTCTTATGCAGTATTGTATGAGGGGAGACGTGACTAAGTGCATACGTGGTAAGATGAGATGAATTAGCATAGAACATGAATGAGTAGTTCAGCTGCCTCGTTGGCATTCTCTGTGCATAAACATAGTCCTGCACATATATCAAAGTGTGCACACACATAAGGAGCAACAGTAAACTATTGCCATTACAAAAGCAATATTAACGTGGGACTCCATTTTTAGAAATAAAGCATAATATCCAGTGACTATATCTCAAGAGTTTTGTCAATAGTTCCACATTCAATGTTACCTCCAAAGCGAAAGTGGTTTGTGGGTTTAGCAAAACTAGTGACTGACTAGGAAATACACCAGTATATCCTGGGGTGCCCATGAACCTCTGGGTTATGGATGCCAATTTTTAATGGAAAAAGGGAATTGTTGAACTTTGCATATATTTGCATGTTGGCATTCCAGATACATAAGAGGCATGGCCTGATACATTGACAATGTTGATCAAAATACTGCTCTTATTGGAAAACGTATTAGAAAATATTCATTGAAATAAATGTGCTTTTTGCCTAATGAACCGAATTAACCGAATACTATTTTGGTGAGATTAATATCAAAAGTTTGCAGCTCAAATGTTAGGATCCATTTAATATGATAGAACATCTGTTGGTGACTGTAGATAAGTGCTAACATGGTTCTCAAGGCAGCTACACTAAGCAGCTGACATATGCAGGTCTTTTTTTCAGAGGGAACTCACAGGAGTTCAGTTCTGGCATCTCTCGGGCGGACGCCATTGCTATTCTAAGAGAACAAGGGAGGTGTTAGTTGGTGAGTTCTGGCACCTCTTTTTCTGGAAAAAAATAGCACAAATGTATTTTCTAGATTAAACGATTTGCAAACTGCAGTCAAAGTGAAGATACTCCTGTGCATCTTTCTCATGTGACATCCAATACCCCACAGTATTGGTGTCCTGGTTGTGGTAGCACCTCTCCAATCCCTGCACAGTTGTGCACAGGATTCCAGGTGTCTTGGCCCTCAACCAGGGTCTGTGCTGCTTTGGGGAATTGAAGACGTGGCGGAGGCTGTTGTAACTTTAAGAAATACTATTTATTCACATATTTACACCTGAATTTAGATGGTGGGAGTCCAGATATTGCAGCATGGTCGTCTCAAGAGGGGCTCGCTCCCCAATACAGTGCAGTCTAATTCATATCTTCCAGCTTGCCTGCAGCCAGCCAGCCAGGATCATTCTGCCTTTTCTCAGCTATCCCAAACCTTGAGCCAAAGGCCCAAAATATTCCTGTGCCATCATCCCCAGTTACCCTGGTAGCCTCAGGGCAGGTGGGAAGGGCAGTTCCTTGCATTGCCAATGGCCCTCAGTGACCCTGTATTGTTTCTTAATGGCCCTAGCTAGGCCAGATTGTTTTCTGTCTAGGCTAGCCCAGGAATTCATCCACAGCTGTTGTTTTCCCTTCATATCCCAAATCAAAATCCTACCATTTATTAATTTCTAGCTGCCCCCCACCAGCCTATAACAATATATAGATAGCTAAGAATAGGTGTTGCCATCCACTTAAAGGCTTCCTTGTGTGCAGAACCCTGCAGTATACTAACCCCAGAATCGGAGGCACTTTGCCTCTGAGTACCGGTTACCGTGGAACAACAGTGAGAGATGGCTGTGGGCCATTTGCCCCGCTTGGTTCCCTTAGGCTGACAATGTACGATATAGGATACTGGTTTAGATGGGGTTTTGGACTAATTCAGAAGGGTTCTTATTCCATTCTTAGTCTTACTATGCTAGAAGAGAAAGCAATAAGTGGACCAGTTGCAGTTCCCATCTGCTTGACTTTCCTTGCTGGTTGATGGTATTTAAGCTTTTTAAACAGAGTCTTCTGGTTGCTGTGCATTGGATCAGAGCCAGAGCGATCGATCTCGAGGTTGCATTTAGAGCAGTTAAAAAGTAGAACATGTAATGTTAGTCAGCAATTTTAAGAAATGCAGAATTCAGCAACACTCACCAGGCCAGTAGTACATGAAGACTTTCCTCTTGGCTTTCATCATAGTGACCCACAAGGGCTCTGATCCATTCCACCAAAGAGGCAGCAGGCTCTCTTGATTCACGCCGATATCAAAAGACATATTTGTACTTGCATCCCACATGTAGTTCCCAGTCATTTGATGGACATTGCAGTGGCGACCTAGAAGGTGAGAGGATTGCTTTATATCCTCACTTCTCAGTTACGTTTAGCAGTCATAACACCCCCATACCCATTTCAAGGCCCTGTGGAAGCAGAATAAAGTCTCACTTCTCTCTCTTAGACTTAGAGGGCACTAGATAAGGAATTACTCCAGCTCAAATCTTGCAAATAAGTAATGAATGTAAAGATGCTGTTTTGAAGAAAAGTATATATTTTTGCGCACCCCCAGAAGAGCTGCAGAACTCATGCTCCCTCCCAGTGGCGTAGCGTGGGTTGTCAGCACCTGGGGCAAGGCAAGTAATTTGCGCCCCCTAACCTGTGGATTTGTGCCCCCTAACCCGTGGATTTGCGCCCCCTAACCCGTGGATTTGCCTAACCCCCCGATGTTGCGCCCGGTGCGGCCGGCCCCCCCTGCACCCCCTACACTACGCCACTGCTCCCTCCCTAGTATGGATGAATGAAATTACTGGTAAAACGTCATCAAATTCTATTGTCATAAACCACCTAGATTGGCATTTGATATAATGCAAAATAGGGAGAGGAAAGTTAAAGTTGTATTGACTTAGTATGAAGAAGAAGATGCAAAGAGAAATTTCATGAGTTCTTCGCTTGCAGATTGTGGGGCAGATGTACATGTCAGTGTGCTCAAACGGAACGAGCTGTCAGTCTTGCCCCTCCCCTAATGATGTAGATGGGCTGCCCACCTTTTACTGTTTTTATTTTAAGGGTCACCTAAGCAAGCACCTGTTCTCTACTGCTCCTTCTTGTTCAATGGAAACATTATAAGAATAATGGCAAACTTATTCAAGGAATGAGTGTGTGACATGCAGATTAAAAATAATAATAATGGCACTGAACCCTATTTAGAAAAAGTAAATTGGATTGAAACCAATGCCAATGCTTTTCTTCCCATGTATGAGCAATCCTTCGACATTTAAGACCTCAGATCTTTTGGCTGCTACAGAGCACCTATGGAAATGTAAATTATTTTAAAAATCATACCGCAGAATGAAACTAAAATCCAAGCAGTAAAATGTAAATATAAAACCCAATTATGATTTGGGCAGGGGGAGTAGTAGCAGGCATCACATATTTCTCCCAAACATGATGGAATGGAACAGGAATATTTTCAATAATTTTGTTCCATTTAACAAAGATATTACATAGCTGAATGTTCTACATCTACGTGGAGAAGTCATTACTCCATAAGCCTCACCTCTATCTCGACAAATTTCTGTCAGCTGCAAAGCAGGGATGATTCATCTGTTGTGGGGCTTTACATGTGGCATAGTGTTTGTCACCTGATTGTTTAAGCCTTTATAGGGAAGCTCTAACAGCTTTCTAAATAAATACCAGCACCTTCTGCCAAGCTTGGGTGCAAACTGGCAAATGCTGGAAAGGAAGGAAAGATTATGCAAGGTTGACCCAAGACAGTTTGCTGTCTGAAATACTGGAGGTGATCACAAACAAGTTGAGATGCACAGCATTCAAAGACTTATAAAATAATTTCCCCACCTAAGGCAAAAAAGCAAAAAACAAAAAAAAAATCCCATAAGTGCTTCTACCTGTCCCCAGAAGTAATATAAAAAATAAATAACTATTTTCTGCCCTTCAGGATACCCAAAATCAACTGCCTGAAGTGGCTTCCTCACTCATCCTAATGGTAGGGCTGAATCTGCCAGAAAGCTGTAATATCTGAACAGTTTTCAAGGCCAGTCCCATGTAATAGATTTGTCACCAGATAGCGAACAAATTATCATATTCTCTCCCCCCCCCCCCCCGTTTCTTTCATAATTAAGTATTAACTGGACTCTTTTTAGGTCGTAACAGATGTATTCTTGAAGATTTAGGTAGGCAAAAATTACTGCGCAATAAATTGCTATGCAAAACATTGTTAACAGTAATAACTGGCTATTCATAACCTCTCTTGCTGTATTTAACTACCCATTGTTGTGGATCACTGTTTTCGTAGACACAGAGGAGGCATTGTAGCTGATTAAAACCATATAATAACAATACTTGATATTTTTCTTTTCTTTTCAGAGCATTTCACATCCCTGTAAGACGGGTCACTATCACTATCCTTATAATAAATGCAGTATTTTATTGCAGGTGATAATAAAAAATGTTTTAAACAAGCAAACACAGTTGGAGGGCTGAGACGATAAGAATTTCCCTAAGCCTTCCCCATCTCTCTATGAAAATTTTTGTGTTTTCAGGAGTACTTGTGAGGTTCATGGAAGTGATCACAGAAGCTAGCTGTGTGATTTGTAGCATAGTAAGTACAGTATGTTGAAATAAGTGGTGTAATCACCACTCAGTTCTGGATTATCCCTTTTACTTTTACTTTTTAGCATTTGTTATTGTTATGTACTGAAGCTCTCACCCTGGGCCAGCAGGGGGATACTGTAGATAGTTTTCACTCAGGTCCACATATGCAAATAAGGGATCGAAAGTGACGTTCAGTGATTGGATAGTTATGGAAAATGGTTACTGTTGCGTTCTAGTGGAGCTCTATATAAGCAGGCTGGCTGAACCCTTCAGTTCAGTTCTGTTCTGGCCTGCGAATAAACAAGAGCTGTTTG
This sequence comes from Podarcis liolepis, assembly GCF_965112155.1. Lineage (NCBI taxonomy): Eukaryota > Metazoa > Chordata > Lepidosauria > Squamata > Lacertidae > Podarcis > Podarcis liolepis. The sequence goes on from NC_139564.1 coordinate 50,814,057, forward strand.
AAGAATCGCTGTGTCGTCTGATATGTTCACCCACAACTTAACAGTTATCATACTTTGTTATGTTCTATATGGGAATAAGACCTCAAATATGTAGGAATCAGCTTGCTGCAATTGATCTGACCTTCTGTCAACAGTTGCCATGTCTTTCTACAATTGACCAAAAATTTCACAACAACTTTCTAAACCAGGGGTAGGCAACCTAATGGCTGGATGTGGCCCAATTGCCTTCTCAATCCGGCCCATGGAGGGTCTAGGAATCAGTGTGTTTTTACATGAGTAGAATGTGTGCTTTTATTTATAATGCATCTCTGGGTTATTTGTGGGGCATAGGAATTCATTCATATATATTTTTCAAAATATAGTCTGGCCCCCCACATGGTCTGAGGGACGGTGGACCGGCCCACGGCTGAAAAAGGTTGCTGACCCCTGTTCTAAACCATCGGGGGGGGGGGGAGAATCCCACTGGAGCATCCCATCACCACATTCCCTATCTAACTTCAGCACCAACAGTCTCTCCTTGCTCTTAGAAAAGTACTTTTTCACGCATCTTCCTGCTGCTGTAACCTTCCTGATTACACTTCATTGCCTCTGACAAGCTTCACATGCCAGGGAGTTCCCGTCTTCTAGCATCAGTCAGCCCAGATGTAATGCAGCGTAGGTTAAAGAGCTATTGACCCCCTTATAGAAAACAGGGGAAAGTACTTCCATATTACTTTCTGTATAGCACATCGGGTCTCTGGATGCTTGCCCCGCTCAAAACTGTTCATTTGCTGCTCCCTTACTGGAGATGATAATCATCTCTGGCAGTGCAGTGGGGTGGGGGGAATTTTAACAGCAATGGACTGTAAAGGTAGAGGGCTGGAATATAGAATTAAGAAATGTTTCTATATTTGCAAATTATGTTTGCACACCTGTGAATATTTATGATTCAGGGAACCTGCATCCCTATTTGTTTGTTTACAGACTGCCCGATAACACAGTAGGCAACTTACTTTTTATTTACTCTTGTTTTTATATTGTATTACAAGTGCAAGAAAAATCCAAAAAAACCCACAGCAAACAGAACAAGCCTATGCTGATGTGATAACCCTTGATGGCTGGGGTTAATGAGAACTGTAGTCCAAAGTAGCTAGAGTGCTTGAAGAAGGCTGAACTACACAATTTTAAAAACTAAACAGTAGACGTATACAACTCCATAGCATTAACAAATTAAAAACACATAGCAGAAGAATAAAAATGCACAGAGCTAAAGCAGTACTTAACTACCACAAAAATTAACAGGTCTGGGACAAGCAGGAGTCTTTGCCTGGCATTTACCGGAGTGTTTCACTAATGAGTACAGACTTGGGGCTATAATCAAAACAAACATGTAACAGTTGTGGCTTTCCTGAAAGATCCTTCTTCATACAGAATCTGGGTGGCCGACAATTAAGGCAAGAGTGGACCTTTCTCAGTTAAAATATATTAAAAGAATTGCCACTGTGCCTACTGAGTGTTTTCCTGCAATTGGGTGATAACCAACTCTGGAAAGCAGTGTGTCAAACTGTTTTAGACTATTACCATAATTGTTTTCCAAAACTGAGCTCTGCTTTGACCTTGAGTAAGTGTGTCAACTAAGGGATTGGCTCTTCTGGATAACTAGGAACACCAAAATTTCACCTTGGCACCCACTCCTGATAAAAGCATTTTAGTGTTAGTTATGCCTTTATTGAGCTACATTTCCAGACTTAGCTAGGTCACTCCCCATCACCTTTTCTACATGCAATCCTTGTCTTCAGGTACCTAATAATTTTGGAATTTTCACCATTTTGGAATTAACCTAAGTTTTGTTGCCTGTGTTTCCTGAATGCTGCATGGAAAAGCACATGAATCTGACCTTGGAAAAGTTTGTAAGTAAACTGTTTTTAACTTACCAAACATTTGGTCTTTTTCTGTGCTAGGGGAAGTGGGAAACTCTGGAAGAAACTTAGAGGGTGTCTTTTAAATGTCTAACAGCCTATATTTCCATGTTTTACTTTGCTGCATATTTTGTGATTTTTAAAATCTCTGCTGGGGTTCTTTCACCAAAGAGTACCTACCCCAGATCTGGATCCTGGCATCTAGGAAATTCTCTTTTTATGTACCTATTTTCCCTTGCCAACCAACAGCCATGTGGTGTGCCATCTTGCTGGAGCACTCACAGGAGCGACACCAGAACCAGTATCCTCTTTGCAAAAATTATTTATTGAAGAAATGCAGCCTAGGTGTGCTTATTTTGATTTTCCTGCCCAATCAAAATCCTCTAGTATGGTAAGTAGTGCACTGTGAGAATCATAGCCCTTGTTCTTCAAGTATGGCACAAGGAAGTTTACTGCATTTTTGTAGTGTGACAGTAACTAAATAAATAAGGAGTGTCTGTTGGTTCACTCTCATCTAGCAGCCACTCCTGTGTAGTGATTGGTTCATTCCCAGGTCCTACTCCTAGAGTAACCTGATAAACCAGATGTGACTGGGTAGAAAAGATGACCATTCCAATTGGTAATATGGAGCAAGGTGTGTAAGCAGTATGCTGATGACACTCCGCCCTCCTTCTCTACTCCTCACATCTCTGAGGTGATAACAAGTCCAATTTGACCAATATCTGGAATTATTAAGGGGTTGGAAAAAGGCCAGTCAACTGAAGCTGAATCCTGGTAAGACAGAATCCCTGTGGGCAAGTTGCTCCCAAGTTTGGGGAACTGGCAAGTTGCCTGTTCTTGATCAAGTTGCCCTCTCCCTGAAGGAGCAGGTATATAGTTTGAGAGTACTCCTAGATCTATCACTGTCTCTGGAAGAACAGGTGTCCTCAGTGGCTAAGAGTGCTTTCTTCCAGCTGCCCAACCTCCCAGCACCTTCTTCCCATCCTTGCATGGCAGGGGTGATTTGCACTGGAAACTGCCTTATTCTGAGTCTGGCCCACTGGTCCATCTCACCCTGTTTTGCCTACACTGACTGGCAGCAGCTGTCCAGGGTTTCAGCCCTATCTGGAGATGCCAGGGATTGAAAGCAGATGTTCTACTGCTGAGCTCTGGACGCTTCTCAACATGCAGAGCAGGCCTATGCAGGTTTACACAGAAGTGTGTTCAAGATTACAGCCTTAGTTATCCAGGGGGTTCAGAGTGCTGTATGTATTTGAATAACACTTAAACTGTTGCAGATCCTCTCTTTAATTCAAGTGCAGTGCTTTGATCATACAAAGCTTGTGCTTTGCTTTTTTAATTCCAGGATCCTTGCACGGTTTTTGGACCAGCTGCCCCTTGTTTATATTCTTTTTCTTTCTCACACATTCCTGCTGCGTAACCGGAATGGGAAGCAAAGTGAACTTTGGAAACACCGCAGAAGTTCCAGTCCACAACCTTCTGCTTCTGAGGGGGTCCTATGGAAGTGAGTGGGGCTTCTTCGGAGTAAGACATTTCAGTGGCTAGCCGGGTAAGTAGTTATCTGCTGATCACAGAGCTAATTGTAACGCAGGAAACAATGTACCTACCGCAGCACAAGCACGAAGTCACAAACCATGACATTATGCCGGTTTTACTCACAAGGGTTTTTATTATGCCAGGGTCACGTGTGTTGACGCTGGCAGAAGTGCTCAGAATGGGAAATATTAGAAGTACTCTAGAGAAGCAAATAAACTGCAGTTTATCTAGGATGAAAAGAAAGCTTTATTGCAAAATATGAAAACTTGGAGAGCACCTTAGATGCTCTCCAAGTTTACATACCTGACATTATTTACTATATAAACCTGCTGTGGAAGCATCTACATTCTCAACTGTGACAAGCAATGAACAAAAATAGAAAGAAAATACTGTAATGATGGGGACAACAACCCCGTCCTGTCCTGCCACAATATTTTCAGTTTTAGTTAGAATTGATGCAAATTTTGCTTAATAAAGTGAAATGATCCATAAAATGATTAAATGTGTTTACACGCCCTCAAATAAATGAATGTCTGTTTTCAGTAATTGTTAAATTATATCTTAACCAGTTATTCAGAAATGTGGGGGAGAAAACTCAGCACAATCTAATACTGTATTCCAGTGAGGGAAGATGCACCAGCTGAGAATAGTATTCTGTATCCTAGAATCATTTAATACTTTTGCTAATGCCTGATATTCCCTGAGGCGAGAAGTTAAGTGGTTTACTGTCGAGTCATCACAACTACAGTTAATAGTCAAAATTTATTTTTATTTTTTATAAAAAATCTGATTGTACTGTTTGCTTTTCAGATGAGCCAACAAGGTCTAACTGTTTGACAAGATTATATTTGTGGGGGGAAAGTTTCTTTCTTGAGAATAAAGTGGAACAAAAACTTGACAAATTAATTGTTTTTATATATATAGTTCAGACTGACCTGCAGTCATTCCAGTCATTCCTTTTAATCTTCAGCAAGGATGAATCCTCATTTAAAAATTTAGTCCGTATTCGTCCCCGCAGTGTTACAAAAACTACTGACTTTATGCAATCTGCAACAATTAAGGCTGCCTGCTGTTAAGAGCCCTGTAGTGAGAAAGTCAAAGAATGTACTCACCAGTCATCAGTGTGTAATAGTTTGGATAGGAAAGACTGGGGAAGTCTGGTGTCAGGTAATCCACTTTCACCCCCCTGTTCACAATCTCTCTGAAGCCAGGCAAGGATTCCAGCGCTTCATCGCTGATATAATCGTGGCGAAGCCCATCAATCAAGAACAGCAGGAGCTTTTTTCGACTTGCAAGGGATGAGCTTGCCAGGGTGAGGACAAGCAGGAGAAAGGGGGCCATGTGCTTTGCCATGTTGCTGGGTGGAGAGGAGCTTTGGCAGAGCCCTGTCAGCACTGCCTGTCCCTGTGCAATAACTCTCAATGAGGCATCTGAAGCTGCTCTGAAGGGCTGGACCTCACACTGCTTGCTCTCATTTTGCTGGTTTGATTCCAGAGTTTAAAGGTACAGCAGCAGTAACTGGAATTGCCAGACTTAAAAAGTTACAGGATAACTGCTATAACACGGTGGACTTTGCATTCGGATGTAGCGTAGCAGGATGCTGTGGGCTGCATTCTGGTACCGTGCTCTGACTATAGAAATAAATGTTGCATTGAAGCAACAAAAACCTTGTTCTCAGTGTTAGCTCTAGTGGCGCTTCCAAGACACTCAAAAGGTTAACACAGGAACAATGCAACTTCTCAGTTCCCACATGTCAGGCTTTTCAGGGCACTCAAAACAAACTGGATGAATTTGAGAACAAAAACATAATGAATTTTTCAGATCTTAAACCTTTTCTTTAAAGCCAGTGAGTTGATATAATTTTAAAGTATGAGGAGTGCACTTTTTATTTCTGTTTTTGACTCCTACATTAGCTTCACCAGATTTTGGCACAGTATTGGATATTTGCAAATTTACAGGGGCATTTGACATCCAGGCTTGAAATTTTTCACGTATGTTAGTGACTTCCTATATTTATAGTCTATTTATATTTATATTATAGTCTAGGTAAGTTCGTCCCTTACCTTTCCCACCCCGATCTGGCGACAGTGATCCATGCAACGGTCACCTCCAGGCTTGACTACTGTAATTCACTCTGTGTGGGGCTGCCCTTGAAACTGTCCCAGAAACTCCAGAGGGTGCAGAATGCTGCAGCGAGGCTCCTCACGGGGTCCCTGCCATGGGAGCATATTCACCCTGTGCTTTATCAGTTGCACTGGCTCCCGGTGGAGTACAGGGTCAGATTCAAGGTGCTGGTTTTGACCTTTAAAGCCCTTTGTGGCTTAGGGACCTTGTATTTATGGGACCGCCTCTCCTGGTATGCCCTGCAGAGGACCTTAAGGTCCATGAATAACCATAGTTTAGAGGTCCCAGGCCCTAAGGAAGTCAGACTATCCTCCACCAGGGCCAGGACCTTTTCAGTGATGGCTCTGACCTGGTGGAATGCTCTGTCCCATGAGACTTGGGCTCTACAGGATTTAACCTCCTTTAGCCGGGCCAGTAAGACAGAGCTATTCTGCCTGGCCTTTAATTTGAATTCAGCCTGATCTTTTATTTCCCTTCTCTTCCTCCCCCCTTCCCTTTTATGAAGATTACCCGCTCTGAGACCCCACAGCTAATTCCCCCCTGGCCTCCTCGCTGGCCCAAGTAGGACTAATTCAGCCAGCTAGCCCCAGTGACTATCTAATGTTTATTAGATGGATTTTCCTCAGATTGATTTCTGAACTTTGAATTTTATTGTTATTCATGTTTTTATACTGTATTTTATGCTGCGTCTACAATTAAGTATTTTAAATTTGTTGTTAGCCACCCTGAGCCCGGTTTTCTGAACCGGGAAGGGCGGGGTATAAATAAATTATTATTACAGTGGTACCTCAGGTTAAGTACTTAATTCGTTCCGGAGGTCCGTATTTAACCTGAAACTGTTCTTAACCTGAAGCACCACTTTAGCTACTGGAGCCTCCTGCTGCTGCTGCTGCCGCGCCGCTGGAGCACGATTTTTGTTCTCATGCTGAAGCAAAGTTCTTAACCTGAAGCACGATTTCTGGGTTAGCGGAGTGTGTAACCTGAAGTACCACTGTAGTATTATGTGAGGAAAGTCGGTGCCAGACTTCTGACATACCTCTTTGCATTTTACTGTTCTCTTCCTGCTGTGCTGTCACGCACATACACATCAATTATAAGTTAAAAGTAAACAGAAAGGCAACTTGTGTGAAGGAATGTAGGCGACAGTTCAAGGGAGCAACAGGGCACTGATCATCTAGGATGTGATGCTTGTTTTGACTCCTTTTCTTTGGTTGAGTATTTACTGTATGACCCTGTAACTAAAGAAGTGTGCGGATGTCACACATTTTATAATCCTTTGCTGATTGGGAAGAGAGACGTTTTCTATCAAGTTGTGCCTTTGTTGTTACAGAAAAAAACTATTTTACAAGCATGCAAGCCACAGATTGTGTCCCCTGGCGAAACTCAATTTCCCCTCTGCATTAGTGCTGACACAACACAGTGTGTAATTGTACTAATGAATAATGCCTGTAACATCAGTGTTGAATAACTTGTACCACTCTTTGACTAGCAAGCTTTGAAACTGTTCTCTGTTTTTAAAATCATGTTAAGACATAGAGTTGGACTTGCCTAGGTTCCAATAGCTGCAAGACGGGGGGGGGGGGTTAGCCTGTGCATTTTTCCTTGGCACTGCAGCACTCTGATGGAAGAAGTTGTGCCTGCTCGGTTTCTGTATAGCTATTAAAGGCACGCGATCTTTCTTTGAAAAGGAGCTGGCATCCTTATGGATGGGTTTGCACAACTTTCTTTCTTTTACAGTCAGATGACTTTGAAAGTCACCTCTGTTTGATTTATAGTGCTAAGCTCCGTGTCACTCTCCCATCCGCTTGATAAAAAACATGTCACCTCAGAAAGCCACCCTGTTGCAGATGTTGATAATGCAATAGACTCTAGAGATCCAGAGGGCAACAACATGAGAACAGGCCTTTTCTGTGGTGGCTCTCCATTTGTGAAACGCTCTCCCCAGGGAGGCTTGCCTGGTTCCTTCATTACATATCCTTAGGTGCCAGGCAGAAGCATAGATCTGTAACAAGGCCTTTGGCTTATTGAGCATTCTGTGGCCTTTTAAATGTGTTTGTGGGACAGGGGTTATTGGTATGCTTTGGTTCTTGTTTTATTAAGTAATTTGTGTTCTGTTTTTTATTTTTGTGTTTGTGTGAACCGCCCTGTGATCTTCAGATGAAGGGTGGTATAGAAAAAATAATAATAATTAATAATAATTTATTGTGTCATGAAATAAATAATGTATGTGAAACACTTTGAGCACTTGAGAAAAAGAGCTATACAAGTAGCATGCATATTATTATTATTATTATTATTATTATTATTATTATTATTATTCTGATTTTGTTTCAGTCTGGCTGAGTTAAGAAATCCTCCCGGTAAAAAGCAGCTCTTTATTTCTTGAACGGTCTTTGAGCCAAGTGAAAGGCCAGAACATATTGAATGTGGTTGGAGGCTGGCCAATGCAAAGTCCCAGAATCCAGAAAAGAGAGAATCTTGCAGCCAAGAACTTAGATTTGGCAGAAATAAAGTTTGGGAAAATAAAAGTGTCGAAGCCAGCACAGCAAATAGCAGACTGGTGGGGTCAGAGCTGCACCACCATTAAAGTGTGGGGTTAGGGCAACTTGTAATGAAAAACAAGAGCAAGGTCAGGTGCCAGAATGGCTGATTTCCTGGGATGCTCATGTGTTTTATTGGCAGCGTCCTGCTTTCTCAAATGCTTAAAACAGCATTCCTGGGCTGATGAAGGCAGTCCAAGCCTTCTGCAGCCACCTGCAGTCTCCAATCACCACACAGATTCAGTGAGTGGCACCTGCAAGCTGTGCTCAGACTTTTGTTTTTGTGGAGTGATGCAAGTGATTCTCCCCATTGCAACAGCACCGATACAACCTGGATAGCTTGATAATGGTGCAAGGAGAATGGAGAAGGGGTGCGTGTCCATCACTATGTGTGAGGGCGGGGAGAAGCCTGATCATACACAGTGCCCCAAATTCCAAATGGCAGCCACTCCTATGATGAAGCCCATGGAATTCAAATTGAAAATGGCACTAGGTCTAACAGGAATAAATGGCTTGCCTGAGGAAATTTTTCAAGAGAGCTTTGTGTCCATTCCTTCCATTTAAAAGCAATGACATGTAAAAAAGCACTGTGTGAACCTTTCTGGTTTTTGCCAGTCTGTACAAATTGCACCCCTCTGTGCCATTCCCAACTCTCAGGAGCAAGAGGATAAATGCACATGAGATGGTCTGAACTGTTTGAGCATAAAGCTTTTCAGCTAAGTCTGGTACCCCAAATGGAGCACCCATGGGTGCAGTGGCACCCATGAAAGTCTCCCTTGGCACTTGAGAATCATCCTTGTGCTCTTTCTTCTGTTCTGTCCCTTTGCCTCACAAGTAAGTGTTTCATTTTTTTATCAGGGTGAGAACCTTCCTCAGCCATGCCAAACAATTTTAAGTTTCTGTATTACCTGATGCGCTGGTGCCACCAGTCTAGTACTCAAAGCAAGTGTCTGCATCAGTTTCACCTTCACAATGTTCACTTTCAAAGCCGTAACTTTTATTTGTTAGTAGAACTATGCAAAGGCAAAACTTTGCTAATTGTTGAAGGAGCTGAATCAAGCTAACACCCAACCACAGACACCCCTCCCCTGGAAAAAATGAAACAAACTTCACCTCTCTCTCTCTCTCTCTCTCTCACTCACACACACACACACACACACGAAATAAACAGATCCCAAGGCAGGATAGATAAACACAAACTCCCGGGCCGGGGGGACTAAGCCAAACACTTACGTCAGAGAGTAGAAGTAAAAACTAAACCCATCTTTTCCTCTTTTTTTACTCCAAAAGTTTTTCAAAATGCTTTCTTTCCCTCCCTCCTAATATCCTATCTGCTCAGTCTGGAAAACCAGGGAATTGAAGGAGGAAGTGGAAATGAGTGAAACTCTTACCACTTCCTCTCTCAATTTGCTTTAGCTTTCCAGGTTGAGGTTGTTCTTTTCCCATTTCTAAGGAAAGCCCCTAAACTGCCAAAATGTCCAGTTTCACTCTTCCCATCGCTGACCTTTTGTTTCTTTATTAATTGCATGGTTTGCACATGATTTTAATTGCTGGATAATTAGAAAAACGCTGACTGAGAGCCAACAAACTAACTGCCATGCCAAATCAGTTAAAACAGTAGGCTGAACATTTTGACCTAAAGGAAAACTGAAGCCGTTTGGAAGTTTCTTCCAGCACAGAAATTATAGAAAAAATGATAGCAAAGAACAGTCTACTTACCGTACATTTCAAATCCTCGTTGTTCAGAGTGTTGAATAACAAAATATTGCTTTGGATTAGCCTGTGTAATAGCACTGTTTAATCTATGCCATTTGGGTGCAAGCTAAGTAAGTAAGTAAAAAAGTAAGTAAATAGTTATTCCAAAAATCCAAAGGAATAAATTCCCAAAGTTTGATTGTTTCCTTACAGAATGCCTTTCCTGCTATAAGCCTGTCCATGCCCTGTGATCATCATCAGATATCCTTCTCCAGCAGCCGTCCAGAGGGCCATGTGGGAACAGGCCTTTTCAGCAGTGGCACCCTGACATGGAATGCTCTGCCTGGTGCAGACATTGCTATCTTTTTGGCACAAGGCAAAGATGTTTCTTTTCTCAAAGGTATTTTGGTGTTTTTTCTTTGCAGCAGTTGATTGTGCAGTCATACCTCGGGTTGAATGCGCTTCGGGTTGAGCGCATTCGAGTTGCGCTCCGTGGCAACCCGGAAGTAACGGAAAGCGTTACTTCCGGGTTTTGCCGCTTGCACATGCACAGACACTCAAAATGACGTCACGCGCATGCGCAGAAGCGGCGAAAAGCGACACACACGTGCGCAGACATGCTGGTGCTAGTTACTTTTGCTTCTAGATGCGAACGGGGCTCTGGAACGGATCCTGTTCATATCCAGAGGTACCACTGTATTCTTATTTTATTTTAGAGGGTGTCTGTGGTATTTTGGCCTGTGTTTGAGGATGGAGGGATTGTTTTTACACTTTGATTACCTCGCATTGCACTTCATTTTAGTTGTTTTGTTTTTCGTGTTTTGATTTTACTATTACTTGCAAGTCCCATTAAGATGCTTCTGTAAAACAGCCAATAAGCTTAATAAGTCACTGGGCTGGCCTGCCCATGAGGCTTCGTGAGGCAGTCACCTTGGGCAGCTGGCTAATTTGACAGCAGGGAAGGGTAGCAGATCTGGATCCCAGCTGGGGCTGCCTTTTGCTGCCTCAGCTGACAGAACAGCAGGAAGGGGCTTTGGCAGGGGGCAGGAAGAGGAGGAGGAGGAGGGGTGGGCACCATTTTCTGTTTTGCCTCAAGCGGCAACATGTCCCAGACCAGCCCTGATAAATCGTGGTGGTGGTGATGATAATATGCTAATGTTAACAACCATGAACTATTACTGTGATACAGAGCTTAGCCAGACAATCACAGACAGTATATTTGTGTGTTGGGGTATAGCCCCGCAAAGTAGTGAAAAATTGTAATTTATCTTACTCATATAGAATGAATGTCGAGGTGGTAGCCTTGCCAAGAAGTGTTAGCATTTGCCCTTTGGGGCGCGAGTGGAATTGAGAGGCAGTGAGATTCAACCCTGAATAAGGGAGTAAGGAAATTTTAAAGAGAAAGAAAGAAAAAGAAAAAACAGATAAGGGTTTACTGAATTCACTCCCCAGGAAATCAGTGGGTGTCTGGAATGGATAAACCTAAATAAGATATCCGTCAGTTTGTGGTTATGTACAGTATCTGCAGTCTAGTTTATTGTTAGGTCCAGATATGTTGGAGGAACTGGACCATGGAGGAAGGGGTTACTTTCCTTCTTGAGCACAAATTGCCCCATGGAGGAACGAATCGCAGGCGCAAGGGCACTGCAAGCCAGTTGCCCTGGTCATGGCTAGGACAGGGAAAAGGAAGGAAAACCCAACTTGTAAATAGGGAGTCGTGTCAGTAAAAAAAAGGGGGGAGCTACAAATATACTAATACAGTGGTACCTCAGGTTACAGACACTTCAGGTTACAGACTCCGCTAACCCAGAAATAGTACCTCGGGTTAAGAACTTTGCTTCAGGATGAGAACAGAAATCGTGCTCCGGCGGCACGGCAGCAGTGGGAGGCCCCATTAGCTAAAGTGGTGCTTCAGGTTAAGAACAGTTTCAGGTTAAGAATGGATCTCCAGAACGAATTACCGTAAGTTCTTAACCCGAGGTACCACTGTAAATGAATGAAAATCTGTTTTCTTAAATAAAATAAAGCTGACAGAACCTCTGTGTTCAAGATGCAGGCCAATGAAAAGGTCATCATCTTTATTTTGTGCTCCTTCTCCCTGGCTGGCTCTTGTTGGAAACCAGAGTACTTAGACTTTCTGCTGATCCAGCAAGGCACTTCTTGAAATTGACTGAGTTGTGAGTGACCACTAGGTGTCAGCATTGTTTAAACCTAAGTTCAAAAAAGGACACTTGTCCGCATATCCATTGATAAATTGATCAGCCCCCATGCTCCCTCCTCCGTGTTTTGCTATCTTGATCTTAAAAGAGAAGCGATAGCCTAGCCAAATCTTTAATGTTGTGAAACTAGGCAAGAAATTAAACAAACAAACCTTCTCCAACCACACCTTTTTTGTGAAATTGCTTTCATTCTAAGCTACTTCGTTTGATTTATATCCCAATGACAGAAGAACTGGTACTTTCAGAATGTAAAGAAATAAATGTCTGTGCATGCATGACTAATTATTTAAAAATATATAATTTATATATTTAAAATAAATAATATATGATAAATGTAATAATATATTTAAAATAAAGCCCAGCCATAACAACCAACTCACTCAGACCAGAATAGTAATGTCTGTTTAAAACCAGCTAAAACCTTATAGATACCACACAGCCAGTTGAAACCTTGGAGGGCCAAAGCATCTTTTCCCAAAGGCCATCTGAAACACATGATCTCTCTCTCTCTCTCTCTCTCTCTCTCTCTCTCTGTGTGTGTGTGTGTGTGTGTGTGAGAGAGAGAGAGAGAGAGAGAGAGAGAGAAAGCCTTGCAAAGAATAATGGATGGCATATGTGCCACAAGTAGTTATTTTGCCTGCCCCCCACCCCACTTTTGACAACCCTGTGGATTAGGTTAGACTGGGCAACAGTGGTCAATTACACCCAGTGAGCTTCACACTGGTTTTCTTTTTCCTTTAAAAATTAGGTGAAATTTCATTTTAAAGAACACTTGTGAGATTACTGGATATTTTAAATTTAGGTCTTTCTTGTATTTAAATGAAATATTATTGGTATTCTCTCTGTTCCCTCCCTTCCAAGTGGCATCCTAGCAACTGTTTTTACGTGAATGACTGTTGTCATGGCTGCTGCAGGGGAAGCAGGAAATAACCCTCAGGGCAGTGTTTACAATGAGCAGGGTTCTCGTCCTTAAATTTCAGGAGACTCCCTCCTCCGTCAACAGCTCTTGTGCATTCAGATGCAAAACAATTGTGTCCTAGACTAGAAGATAAGCAGACCTGGGAAGTAAAACACACACAAAAACTCCCGTGAACTCCTTAAAATCTTTATACATAATTGAATTTATCCTGATTATATATGAGGTTCTGCTTGCTTGTTTTTGAAGGAAGGTACTTGATTTGACGCGGGTGGCGCTGTGGGTTAAACTACAAAGCCTAGGACTATAAGACGCACCAGACCACAAGACGCACCTAGTTTTTGGAGGAGGAAAACAAGAAAAAAAAATTCTGAATCCCAGAAGCCAGAACAGCAACAGGGATCGCTGCGCAGTGAAAGCAGCGATCCCTTTTGCTGTTCTGGCTTCTGGGATAGCTGCGCAGCCTGCATTCGCTCCATAAGACGCACACACATTTCCCCTTACTTTTTAGGAGGGAAAGGTGAGTCTTATAGAGCAAAAAATACGGTAAACGGCGTTTCCGTGTGCTGTTCTGGTTCGCCAGAAGCAGCTTAGTCATGCTGGCCACATGACCCGGAAGCTCCCTTGGCCAACAAAGCAAGATGAGCCCCGCAACCCCAGTCAGTCACGACTGGAGCTAATGGTCAGGGGTCCCTTTACCTTTTACCTGATTCTTCAAAAGTACTCATGGATTATGCACAGTGGGAATAGTTTGAGCATTGCTGTGGATTATTCCTTCCAAATGACATATTGCAGTGTAGGAGATGGTCAGTGGAATGGAATGTGTTAGGGCTATCAACAAGTCTGCTGCCTAAATTTTAATTAATTTGTCAAAATGAAAATCTGTATATTGAAAAAGCTCAACATAAATCATATTACAAAAGTAATCAATATAGGGGACTATTAGAACCAGATATCCCTACTCAAGGTGGTGGGTGGGGGAGGGGGGACAGGTATTACCTGGGTGTCGGTTTTAAGGAATTTTCCTTTCTGCTAAGTGGAACAGGACCTTGTTCCATATTCTGTTCTATTTAGCAGAATTGTTAGTGGAATCTAAGTCATGTACCTATGTTACTTTGAGGCTATCTAGTGCACTTGTCCTAAAATAAATAAATTCTAGAGCTATCATCCGTCTGTCTGTCTAATAACAAAACCAAACAATTGAAAATGCTATGTAATAATTGGGTGGACAAATGGTATCAACAAATCTGCTTTAATGGAAAAGCTGCCTAAGAAGTTGGAGCAAGAAGTAATCTAATTCTGATGAAAGGCACTTTTTTATGAAAGTTGGTTCAATTGCTTATATTGCACATCAGGAACATGACTGGCAGCCTCTGTTGACACACAGAGTGCTTTGTTGTGTGTTGTTGTTTTATTTATTTTATTAAAAAGAAATGATACAACATAGCAAAATACACAGGTAGCATTCACTTTGCCAAAAAGAAAACAAACGCTTTCTCGATACAACCTGAAACATTTTGAAAGGATAATAATGATAATCAGAAATAGCATGCAATCAAAATTTTGTTGTGCTTTATAATGCAGTGAACTGTATTTTGCTGGTCATGAAATGGTTTTGCTTGTTTTGTTTTTCATTTTGCTTGATAACTGTTATTATCTAAAAATAAATTATAGTAAGATATGTTTTTTAAAAGCTCAATATGTGCCTTTTTGAGGACACTGAAGAAATCCTGAAAGAGGTTCCATGGCCTTTCCTTAATATGTTCTTCTTTCTCAGTTACAGTAACACACAGGAGCCAAAATGGCTTTAGTAATTAAACGTACCCCCACAGATTAAAATTTCATCTCACCAATTACCCAATTAAAAGTTCTGTCAAGTGAGGCCTGTATGTAGAATTCATGGAATGCATGAATCAGCCCAAATAGCAAAAATTACCGTAAATACTGATTTGCCCATTCCATTTAACAGAGCTCTTTAACCAGCAATAACTTCCAATAAAAACACATATCTAATTATATGGAAGCAAGAGTCAGCTTTAAAACTGTCAGAAGCTCCTGCGCCTTCCATAATTCTTTTGCACAGATATTTCCCATGACTTGGCCTCCTTCTCTTTCTATTTTTGGTTCTGTCTGTTTATAAACAGTGCAAGTGAAAGTGAGAATAAAATTGTATTTACAACTGAAATGATTCTTAGGATCAAATGCTGAAAATAATAATAAATAAAATAGACAGACAGACGTACTGTGCTGGCATGACAGCTACCCTGAGTGATATGTTAGATTTGGCCAGTCCTGGGGATGGAGAGCAGAAGTGATACAGGATTGTGTTTCTTGAAATAATATGAAAATTGAAACCTGAAAACTGCATCACCATGTATGTGGTCAGTCATGTCCTCTCAGAAACACTCTGAGGTACATTAGCCGAGAGAATTATACATTTAAAGCACATGACTTACCCCCAAAGAATTCTGGGAACTGTAGTTTACGCCTCACAGAGCTACAATTCCCCACACTACAGTTCCCATGATTCTTTGGAGAGCGCCATGTGCTTTAAACGTATGGTGTGTATGCAGCCTCAAGTGTTCAAGGCTAGTCAGCACAGGGATTTGAGTCCTTGTCTCTGTTGAACAATACCTAATGCTCTTTTCCCATTACCACAGACAGAGATAAATCAGGTTGGTTTGGTTTGCTTCGGAGTCAGCATTATAATAAAAAGGAAATCTGTTACAATGGATAATGTCGCCTTAGCATGCTAATGCAGTTGCCACCTTTTACCAGCAGGGCTCCTGATCTCTTACATTCAACACATCAAGGCAGGAAGGGCACAACTGCAACCTTCCCTTTCACAGTGATGTAATGATTGATGGGGAAAGGTACAGAACACTTGTTGATGTTTTTGACAAAGACACGGCTTTTAAGAACAAAGGAGCCCAGCCCAGGAAACAAAAGGGAGAAACCTCTTTGCATCAAACTCTTTTAAGTACATGTAGATCAAAAAGATTATCACTGACTTGGTGGTTGATTTCATTCCTTTGTTTCCTGAAGACGGCGAGTGCTCTAACATTAGTTATAGCTGGGTGTGCATGAAACAATCTGCTGTAACCTTTGAACTGATTTAGTGCAAGTATTTTGTGTGTGTTTCTTTATATAAAATTTGGCATATTTCCATAATGCAATGTTTGATGAAGTTGCATCATAGTTGCTATTTGTTTGCTCAAAGGGCCAGAGTTATAAAAAGGAAAGAGGTAAATAGTACTGGAAGTCTGGGTTTGTTAATTTGTCACTATAAAGAATGCTGCAATCTCTGGCTAGCATTGATAAACCCTTTTTGATTTTACTACTACCCAAGAGCCTCGGTAACTCCTAGCAATGAAGGCGGGAGGAAGATAGTTAACCAATTGCACTAATATAAGGAAACTTTATTATTTCGTTATCTCTAAACTGTTGCATAACTGTCACATCATGCGATGCTCATATAGCAGTTCAATGTGTACATATTCTGGTAATGACTTCAAGCCTGGAGCCAGTGGCTGGGTTCAGATGTAACATGAAACCATGGTTTGTTTAACTAAACCATTTTTGTAACACCCCTTTTAATACGTTCGGTGCCTCTGTGTAGAAAACTTTCTGCAACATCCAGCAGCAAAAGGGCACTTATTGAAACGACAAGAAGCAGGAACAGTGGTCCCTAACCTTTTTGAACCTGTAGGCACATTTCCTCTATCACTTGTTCTTTTTGCCTTTCCCTTGTGTGTGTGGCACTCCCTACTTCCATTTAAGTGAATGGAGAATCTGACATGAGTACCCGCAAGAAATTGCTGCAGGGGTACATATAAGTATACAACGTCCATACGTGAAACAGTTGTCTACCTTTTCTTGTTCTGTAGCTCAAAGGTCATTCAGGTACTAGGAAATAATATGCAGTTTCCATGGCAAGGCAGCCAAGTGAATGGTTACTATGGGAACTTGGAGCAGCAACTAGCCGAGCAGGTTGTTGTGTAAACTGAAAGTGCAAACACATTGTCAAAGTCAGTTATTGAGGAGCTGGAGTTTTGATTATAAAAACATAGCTCTGTTTGAATGAGTTTTGAAATGTATTTAATTAGTCATTCTTGGGCCGCTGTTTCATTTTAGCGGCTTAGCACTTTTTAAAAAAACCAACACAGCTTTAAGAATATAGGCTAGAAATGGTTTGCACTGTATGTACTGTATTTTCAAAAGGTTTGCCTTGAAATCTGTCAAATCCTTGTAACAACGTGTACATTTTAAACTAGGGTTGTCACTCTTTTTAACTAGGGTTGTCACACGTCCAAAATTTCCCTGGAATACTGCTGTCGGAAGTAGTGTCTGGGCAGAAATCACAAAAATGTCTGGGAAAACCCGGACGCATGGCAACCCATCTCGGCAGTGCTCAACAACTTTGGTTAAAACTAAAAGCAGCTCCACACCTTTGGCCAAAACAACCACCACCACTTTTCTGTCTGGATTTTTACTGTTTCAATTATGGCAACTCTGTTTTAACTAATCCTGCTCTTGTGACTTTCCCTATCACTTCTTAGTTATCTAATCACCATGCCCCGTGGTTGGACTTTTGGAAAGTTGTTCTACCTGCTGCACTTTATCTCAAGGCCTTTGAGGTCATCCTTCCCACCTTTGGGTTTCCAGCCTCAGTAGCAGTGGTGAGATCTTTGGAACAGAGGAGGTAAGTGGAAAGGAAGCCTGTGGTGTGCTATCGGGGCTTAACAAAGCTAAAAGACCCTACCATGAAGTGTGGCAGTGCTGGCAGAACAATGTTCTAAGGCCACTCTAACCAATGCACTCTGAGGTTTAGCTTTTGGAAAGACACAGAGCACAGACAGAGTAGGACCAGTGAAGGATCAGGGCCTGGGTGGAGCTGTCCAGTGGGCTGGAGGTTCCCAACCCCCATCACGTCAGTTTCAGGAAAAGCTTCCGCTGATGAATTTCTGTCTCAACAGAACAGGGCTGCTTGAAGGATGGAGTCAGTGCGTGGGGTTTGGCAGTCCCAATTATTTAAAATTAAGGCCTATTTAAGTACAACTCAGAGTACTCTCAGAATTATCATATACCTGAAATTAATACCTAAGTACTTAAATTCACAGCATAAATAATGAATGTGCCTAATAGCCACTGGTGTGTCAAAAATATTGGGCCTGAGTGTTGGCACGAAGGTTGCTGCAAAAGTAATGAACTCATTCTCTGCTCCTATCCAACTACTATAAAATTTCACTGGCTCCTAAATTTTTGTATTTTTTTTTTTAATAAAAAAATATGATTACATGACTGTTAATAATTATTTGAATTTGCATAGAATCCTATCGGGAAAAGAGCATGGCTCAGAATATATTCTTTGCAAATAAGAAGTTTTTGGTTTCAGTACTCGTAATCTCCAGCTTTAAAAACTTGGAGAACAGAGCCATCAAATGTCCATCCATCTGTGGTCATGAGATCCTACAGAAGTGCTGCTGGCAACTAATATTATCCAGTTGTTGGGGTAGGTAGACTATTGCTTTGATTCAGGGCAAGACTCTTCATTCACATATGCTGGGATTTGCTACAAAGCTAGAGCTTCCAGAGCTTATCAGTATTGCTGTGTCAGGGCAGCAAGGTCATAGTACAGAACCTATCGCTGCACATGGCCCCCTTCACCCCCTCTGCAAGCCTGGCCAACCCAGGGACCACCCACCTTGCCCTGGGTCCAGCCAACAATTTGGGGTGGGGTGGTGCTTAAACCACAGAGCCTAGGACTTGCTGATCAGAAGGTCTGTGGTTCAAATCCCCGCGACGGGGTGAGCTCCCATTGCTCAGTTCCTGCTCCTGCCAACCTAGCAGTTCGAAAGCACGTCAAAGTGCAAGTAGATAAATAGGTACTGCTCTGGCAGGAAGGTAATTGGCGTTTCTGTGCACTGCACTGGTTTGCCAGAAGCGGTTTAGTCCTGCTGGCCACATGACCCGGAAGCTGTACACCGGCTCCCTCGGCCAGTAAAGCGATTTGAGCGCTGCAACCCCAGAGTCTGCCACAACTGGACCTAATGGTCAGGGGTCCCTTTACCTTTAATGTTTAATTAGGGTTCTGACAACTGCAACTGAGATACGGTCAGGGGGAAGAAACGCTGCATCTCCTCTCCCAGCCAAGAGCAAGAGGGTTCAGTCCTGCTAGGTGCTACTTCGCAAGCTTCAAAAAAGCATCCTGCAGCCCACAGGATTGAATCCTGATGAGCGGAGGATTCCATCCTGCTAAGGTTTGCTTCCCCAGCACATTCTCTGTGGGGAATATGCTGGCAAAGCAGACTACTGTAGCCTTTCCACCCAATGCCCTGTCCCTGATGGCTGCACATCACCCCAGATGGCCCAGCCTGATCCAGGGCTGCCCCAACCCAACTCAGCCAAAGTCCAGATCCCCTCTAATCAGCCCAATTTAGCCTGCAATTTGGCTGAATCTGGTGCTCAGCCACAACAGAAACCCTAAGGGGTTTTCTAACTATGTTTTGGAGTTGGGGAATCCCTGATGTATAAAGCAAGACTAAACCATATCCTTTTGTTCTAGGAGCACACACACTCCCTGTGAGACCTGGGATAGGTCTGTGTACAGAACTCTAATAAAAGAATCTCCAAATACAGTTGTATCCTGAACCAAAAGAGCAATTGCAGCCGTGCCAAAGAAGGAGCTGTATCAACTTTCTGAAAGTACAATCATTCGGACCTGTTATTGTAAGTAAGTGATTGGAACTACCGGTAGTTAAAATGCTGCACTGCAATGACGTTACAGCTAAAACATGAACAAAAGAGCACAATACTTGGGAAACTTCATTATCAGTAGCAGCCGTGAGCTGTGAGGCTTGTGTGCACTTTACTTGTGGTTTCCTAGTTGCACTGTGAAACTTCACTGTGTGCTAAATTACCAACATTTAAGTTCGTTTCAAAATGACAGGATAAATGTGTGCTACTTGAACACTTTCTCAAGGCCCTTTTTTGTGTGTGCATAAACTAGTACTGAAGCAGTAGAGCCATGGCTGGTGTGTGTGTGTGTATACATGCACTTTTAACAAATAAAAATACATTATAGAAGCAAAATATATATTTTCTACCCATACTGACATAGTTCAACTAAAGAGAATTCTCTGTAATATAATTACAGTACATACATTTTACAATTTCAATTTAGATTTGTATCCAAGCAGAAAAAGTACAGTGGTGCCTCGCAAGACGAAATTAATTCGTTCCGCAAGTCTCTTCGTCTTGCGGTTTTTTCGTCTTGCGATGCACGGTTTCCCATAGGAATGCATTGAAAATCAATTAATGCGTTCCTAGGGAAACCGCCTTCAGACCAGGTCCGGGGACAGTCTGTCCCCGGACCTCTTCTGAAGGCTGGGGGGACGACGACGACAAGGGCTTTTCTTCCCACCCCCAGCATTTTAAAAAACCCCGGGACAGCGGAGGACTTCTCCGCTGTCCGGGCGATCTTAAAATGCTGGCGGGCGGCATTTTAAAATCGCCCCGGGACAGCGGAGGACTTCTCCGCTGTCCGGGGCGATTTAAAAGCCCCTGGGAAGGCAGGCAGGGGGGACAAAGACTTTTGCCCCCCGCCAGCCTTCAGAAGAGGTCCTGGACCTCTTCTGAAGGCGGGCGGGGGGCGAAAGTCTTTGCTCCCCCCGCCTGCCTTCAAAAGCCCTCCGGGACAGGCAGGTAGGGGGGTGCAAAGACTTTCGCCCCCCGCCTGCCTTCAGAAGGTGTTCCCTCCCCCCCCCCGCCCAGCTTCGGAGCACCGGGAGAAGCGATCTCCCCGCAGCCCCTTGCTTCAAAAGAGGTCCGGGGGCAGCGGGGAAGAAGCGCTGCGCTTCCCGCTGTCCCCGGACCTGGGGCTGCGGGGAGAAGATCGCTTCTCCCCGCCGCCCCTTGCTTCAAAAGAGAAGACCCGCTGTCCCCGGGGCAAGCTTCGTTTTGCGAAGCAAGCCCATAGGGAAATTCGTCTTGCGAGGCAACTCGAAAACGAAAAAACCTTTCGTTTTGCGAGTTTTTCGTCTTGCGGGGTACCACTGTAAAGATGGAATTCGCCCTAAGGCTCTGAAGCTCAATGAATAGCCTTGGGCTATCAGCCTAATGTACCTTGCTGCTCTGTCCTCATTTGGGTTGGGCAGAAATGTAACAAGCACATAGATTGATTTAGGCATAATTTGGCTGTGTTGCTAAGAAATTATCTGGGCCAAGTGGCTGATCTCACAATCTTTGTTGTTTTGCTTATGCCACAACCAGCATCGCAGCTGCAACAGGTCCAGTGCAAAGATTGAACAAATGATATCGCAAGCAAATAAGCATTCTGATTGATGATAGGTTTTATTTTTGGAGGGTAGGGGGAACATCATGTAGCACAAAAATGCTTTCCGCTTCGTGTGAAAACTTTGGGTTATGTCGCAGATTAATATATACCTCAAGCAGCTGACATTTTAGGGGATGCTTCATTTATTATATAAACCATAAATTAATGTGGGTCTAACCTGTCCCTGTGCTGAATGCCTTTAAGTAACGTGGCTGCTTCATCATGTGTGAGAACTGCAGCCACATTCATAATAATTTATGTATTGGTTTCATGGTTAAAGGTAAAGGTAAAGGTAAAGGTACCCCTGACCATTAGGGTCCAGTTGTGACCGACTCTGGGGTTGTGCACTCATCTCACTCTATAGGCCGAGGGAGCCGGCATTTGTCCGCAGACAGCTTCCGGGTCATGTGGCCAGCATGACTAAGCCGCTTCTGGCGAACCAGAGCAGCGCATGGAAATGCCATTTACCTTCCCGCCGGAGCGGTACCTATTTATCTACTTGTACTTTGACGTGCTTTCGAACTGCTAGGCTGGTAGGAGCAGGGACCGAGCAACGCGAGCTCGCCCCGTGGCGGGGATTCAAACCGCCGACCTTCTGATCGGCAAGTCCTAGGCTCTGTGGTTTAACCCACAGTGCCACCCGCGTCCCGGTTTCATGGTTACTGATGATCAATTGTCATAAGCCACCTTGAGAATTGCCTGAGAGTCAGATTCTGTACTTGAGTATAAATACGTTTTACAAATATAGGACAAGCCTTGACTCACTGCCTAGAATCTCTTCATTGATATTATCCACAGTTAACACTAACTGGGATTCTCTGTTCCAGGGCTTTTCTTTCGGTGGGAACCTACCAGACCTCAGTCCCAGCACCTCTCAGGTAGGCACCATTGCTGTTCTAAGAGAATGAAGGAGGCATTCATGGTGAGTTCCATCACCTTTTCTTCTTGAAAAATAGCACTGCTGTGTTCACCCATATTTCTAAAGTGGTTAAGAAAGCCAGATTTAGAAGTATCCCAGTTATGGGAAAGCAAAACAGAAAGCCCAAGCAGTAGGATTTCCAGCAGAAATTATTACAGTTTTTATTATTGCCTCACTGCAAAATTAAACTACAATGCTGGCTTTTGGAGACAAGAGCTACCCGTCTCCTTATAGATGTGCACCTTATAGCTCTTTAGCATTCAATTTGTTCTAACTGTATGTCTCAAGCAAATCTTCTGTCTCAAATTAGTAAAACTGGTCTGTGTGCAGGATTTCTTTGTAAGCATTCTGTGCACTGTAAATAACTTTTGACACTGAATGTACCTGAAGCACTAAGAAATTCCACTTAACCTAATCTAAAAAACAACAGCTATAATCCAGCAAAAGTTATCATTTATTCCTCCTGCCTCTTGCTATAGCCTGGAACGTGCCCCAAAGCGCCTCTCAATTAATGGAACACACATATGTTTTGGCATCTTTTGTTTTCAGAACATGAAAGTAATTGCCCCCTTAACTTTTTTACATGATCCCTTTGTAAGTGTTTTATCTTATATATATATATATATATATATATATATATATATATATTAAATCCCACACACCAAAGAAAACGTGTTTATTTAAAAACTTATTTATATATAATATTTATTATCAATCCACAGGATAGTTTGATTGCTACATAAAATTCATTAAAAGCTATTTCACCTTTACAAATTGTAAAAAAGAAAAGAAAAAAGAAATAAAAAGAAAAAAAGAAAATGTGCCACAAAGATGCAATGGTTGCTGACAACCAAGTCACTGAATTGTAAAATTATAAATTTGCTGTAGAAAAGATAAAAAAAGTAAAACAATTAATATTCACTTTAGAATTTTACTTTGAATAAAATATCCCACTGTATAAAAAAATAAAAAAGCTTACTCTGGTTAGACTTAGAGTATTTCTCTCTCTCTCTTTAAAACCTGGGAATTTGCATAATATATCTGTAATAGATTTTCTTCTATTGTACCACACAGCTTTCAAGCATAGCAGATTAGACAAGTATAAGGTAAGCACTCTTAAAAACAACCTGCGAAATGTACAGGAGGAGGTTTTACTTTCCTATTTGATTCTTTTTCCAAACTCCAAGGCGACAGTAGCCAGAAGAGCCCTGGGAAGGAGCGAAGTTGAGGGTGGGGAAGAAGGGGCTTTAAGTGTGCCATTAATAAGAGCAAGATCATGAAAGGCCTTTTTTGCAAGTGCTTTTTCTTTTTTTCAATAAGGTGCGAAAGCAGTCTGCAGTATTGCTAGTACAGCACTGCATTATGTACATATTCACAACTGATTCTGGGGAAAAACAAAAATCAAGCAAGTTCACATTTTTCTTTCCATTCCGAGGTTTCCAGTTCCATTGTGGCCTGAACTGCAAGAAATGGAGGAACTTCATTTGGGGAGGGGCTCTTGGTCCTCTTGTTTCCGGCCCCTGGGCTGTAACCTTGGACCTCTGTCCAGCTTCACGTCTACATTCTGTTGGTTGGAGTCCTGAGTTTAAAATGCTCCAGTGCTGGAGTTGGACACGGTCGCGTGCCGCACTGTCAAGGCTCTTCTCTCTTCGGTTTGCTGAATGTACATTAGATGTGCTCCTCAAAGCCACAACAGAGAATCCGCCAAGAACGTGCCAGTTTATGTGGCTTAGCTGCTCTTTACTCTTGACTGAGTAATGTCTGACGTTTTCTTGATGACGCTGGCCCGGTTCTCGTGATCCGGTGGCCTGTTGCTGTAGCTGGTGGAAGCCGAGCACACGATTTGTTGCAGAGGGAGCTCTGGGAAAGGCCACGAGCTGTTGTAAGGCAAGGGACAGACTTCTTCCTTAATGGTGACCTGGAGGTCAGGCTTGTTGGAAGTCACAAAAGTAGCCATCCCAGGAAGCGGGTAAGGGGAGTTCCTGGTCCCCAAGTTGCTGTAGTATTGTTTGCCGCCAACGTTTTCTTTTTGCCAGTGAAGATGACCCTGCAGAGAAGAGACAAGAGGGTTTTATTCATCCCACATACAGCATAATCAGGACACCTCTTGCAATTGGAAAAGTCATTTGTTGTAGAGGAGGCAATAACCACACTTGTAGGATGATTGTTGTCATAGTGTTGAGGGTACAGAAAGGGTCTCTTCACCACAGGCGGATCTAGAATGCAAGGCAGTTTCCCTTCTCCCTCAACTGTGCTCCATATACCTGTTTGTTTTGGTCCAGGGATAGTAGGCCTTACTGACTCCCTTCCTTGCACAATTGGCCCTAGGCTCCTTTGCTTGGCCATGCCAAGTGAGGTGCGATAAAAGGGCCCCCAGCTCAGCATGTGGCAGAAGTGCTCCTACGCTGACACATGCACTGTCTTATCATCCTGGGGAAAGTCTGGGTGTGTGTTTGTAGCTTCTTTATGCCAACTGGGAAGCCCCAATTGCCCAGGGTTCCTGATTGCCTAGGCACCTCATTCAAACCTGTCACTGACTACACAGCGGTCAGGGAGCTGGTGCACATGCCAATATCAGGGGTTGTGCAATGGTAAACTCCCTCTCCTTGTCCATCCAGCGTCTGTGTGGTGAAGGAGGAAAGTCTACAGAGTTTCACTGACGCAGTACACATTGTAAGCATACATAAACATACACACTTACGACTTAACCTGCCCTGTTGCAGGGTTGACAACAAAAATCAGCTACAGAAGCTATAGTGAAGAATGCTTTTTCTCTCATACAAGAAGTGACTGTGAGGCTGGACAGAAATACTTTTGGTATTTGCAGGTACCACATGTGTAAGAAAGCTTTCCATCATGGCTAGGAGAACTTCCTGCCATTGTGTTCAACCACATGTGAGCTCAGGAAATCCAAAAGTGGCAGCTTGCAACCAAGATATGACAAACAAGCAAGCTGCAACTAGCTTTTATAGTTGGAAAATGTTATGCACAGTTGCTTGTTTGTAGCAGTACCCAACTGAAAGACTTCACTGCTCATTTTGAAGGAGAAAAAAGTGTCCTATTACAGATTGCTGCAGCACTGCATTAACTTGCAAACACCATGACTCCTGAAGTGTGAAGGTAAGCAAACAGACATGCAGTTTTCCATGATAATTAGCTATGCCTGGTGCAGATACACACCAGCCCCAATGGCTGTTCTGGGTCAAAAAAAGCACCCCAGAACATTACGTAAGGAAGCTTTGGCCTCTTCCAGCCTCTGCTGACATGGCACAGCACAACAGTGTTGTGTGCGTGCTAGAGAGGAGGCCCCTATCCAGCAATGCTGGCACCCAGAGCTTAATGCAAGGGCTCGCTCTTTGCATTGATACCAGGGCACCTTGAACTTCTATCACAACTTGGCCAAACTTGCAAGCCCAGCTGAGCTAGAATGCTTGAAAAATGCTGCCTTTGGAGTAATTCTAAAGTTTCTGCAGCAACAGGGTTGCTACTGAGAACTGCTTGTGGGCAGCTGGCACTCCAGAGGAGTTGTGCTAACTTTGAGATTCCACTTCCCTCATGGAGAAGGAGCAGCTGCAAAGCAAAGTCCCCCAGGGACTTTGCGTGTAGAAATACCGTCTGCTGTGCTAGGGCCGAAATATGAAAACGCCTCATCATGGCTGTATTTTTAGTACTGCTTCGGTGGTTCAGCATTGTAAGCTGAAGCAAAGTGGTTATAGCCATTGGCTGAAACAGAGCCTTTATTTATTTACCACGTGGGTGAGCAACATGGCATGGTTGCCTCTGCTAGCAGCATACATCCCTGGGGGCTTTTGAGTAGAAAGCGAATGGCTCTTAAGTTAAAATCCTTAAATTTTACACCCCAAAACCATCTCAGTTATTTCAGTGGCCCTGCTCTGAAGTAGGTTCTGGGATAGCAGTCTGTGGAACTCCCTCCCCCTTAAGAGGCCTAGTTGGCTCCCACCATTTCAGTCTTTAGGTGAATGCTGAATACTTTTATTTTTATTTTTGGCCAGGCATTTGGATTATTTTAATGGTTGGGTTTCTCTCTGCTATGCTAATGCCACAGCAGTGTTTTAATCTTATGGATATGGCTTTAATTTTATTGTATCTTTTTATTCTGTTGTGGGCTGCCTCCAGGGCCTTTGTAGATGGAAGGAGGGGCAGAAATTCCTAAACCAGCAAACGAACACCTCTACCTTGCTACCATTCAATTCACAGAAGAAATGGACTGAAGCATATTAGGGAAGGGGGCGGGAAAAGGAATAAAAGACTTAGGAAATATATTCTATTCCTTTGCTTACCTGTGCACTTTCTTCGTCACTCGGTATGCTGTCTGTTGTCTCACTTTCTGTGGATAAAAATATGCATACTGAAAACATGTGACATATTGATTGTCAATAAACCATGTAACAGGATGTTTCCTCTTATTCAATCA
The DNA here is from genome assembly GCF_965112155.1 of Podarcis liolepis. Classification (NCBI taxonomy): domain Eukaryota; kingdom Metazoa; phylum Chordata; class Lepidosauria; order Squamata; family Lacertidae; genus Podarcis; species Podarcis liolepis. Next base: position 50,840,674 of record NC_139564.1, read on the forward strand.
TGGATTCCATGCCAGCATTATGAGGTTTCTCCAGAACCAGCGACTCCATGTGGGGAAGGGCTGGGAGCATCAGATGCCCCAATGTTCAACCCCTTGTATCTCCAGTTTGGGCAGGGAGAGGACCCCCCCCCCCCAGATACCCTGGACACTTGCAGCCAATTAGATTGGCTAATACTGAGGTTGATGGTCTGACTCAGTGTGAGGCAGCTATACCACTGAAATGCCACAACAGTGCCAGACAAAAAAAGTCACTTTACTAGGACAAGATTATACTAGAATCAGAAGTTGGTAAAGAGGATGCAAAACTTTCTATTTGAGGGTCAAAAGGGGGACACTGCTAGAACCCGGCCTGCTGCATGGTCAACAGCCCCTTCTCAACCACCTCTGGAGCTACAGACATAAACATACATCAGTCTTTGCACATTCTTCTGGCTGACCTCCAAGCAGCGCTATCGGCACCCACACCCAAGAAGCAACGAAACTTCTTTCACTTGATAATATTTATCTAGAACATGCAGCCTCAAGGCCTTTTTAAAATACACACAAACTGGTAGTGTATTAGGTTTCCTGCTCCATTGTGCCCCCAGAACCAAGCCTTTGTCTGTGGTATAGCTTACACATTCCACAATTTCCTCTGTCACATAACAGGATTTCATGTACAAGTACATGTGTATCAGCCTTTAATTCCTAGATGCAGCAGCACAGAGACAATTCAGGCAAACAATGGTCTCTTGAACCCTGTGTAAGAAAGCCTCTTGCCCTTCGGTTCCCCTTCCTCACATCTCAAGTAATTTTATTTAGACACGCATACATACTGAAATGTATACTCCACTTTTCTAAGTGAAAGCCAAAATGGAGCTTTTCCTAAGAAGCCACATTTGCAATCATCTTGGTTGTGACACCATGCACACTTGTGTATTATTATTATATACTTGTTTATACCCTGCCTTTCCCCATGAAAGGGACTCAAGATGGCTTACAGATAAAACCAGAAACCGCTAAAAACATTTTTTGCACACTGAGTGAGGTTTACTGAACATATATGTAAAGGATAATTTTAATAAGTATTCCGTTTCTGTGTTTTACAGCAGGTTTAGGTCTTTTGTTTCTCAGAAGAAATAATACCTGTGTTTAGCAGAACCCAAGCACAAAAAGAATCTGACAACTATTCTAAAATAGAAAAGAAAAGCACCTACCTACCAAAAGTTAAAACATGGCACTGACTGAAACCAAGACCCAAAGTTCTTTTGCGAGTGCAATGTTTCTTACCTGCACAGGAGGAGACTGGGGAGATCTGTAGTGGATACAACTGACTCACACTGCTGGGTTGGTCATCACATTCTGTTGTCACTTCCACTACTTGGCAAACATCAGGTGGATTGGGAACTATCATATGATCCTCCGAACCACACTCAAAATGCGAATCTCCTACAACTTTGCATGATAACAAGAAAGAATTGTGATGATTACCCGTGCCTGCATTAATAAAGAGCATACATTACAGTCAAGCAAAAAGCACTGTTATGGACTGTAACTTCACAATGGCTGGAGATCTAGCCCTAAGATTGGTACACTATGTAGAGTCTTAAACTTGTCCCATCTCAACCAACATCTGAAACCAGGGTTTGAAGACATGGTTAAGAGGGGACTTGGTTAGGAATCAGATGGAAGGTTTGACTATGAGGAAGAGAGGGGAGCAAATTCCTGATTTGCAAACCTTGGTTTGCTGGGGCCAGCATAATGTATATACCAGAACATTCAAATAAGTGCATCAGTTTTAATTAGCCTTCCCTTGATATGAAATATACTATAATTAAAATGACCTTTCATTCATGATGAAAAGTATTTCCTGTTTCTTAGTTTAACATGGAAAATGACGGTCTAGCCACAAAAATTCTTCTATTTCATCTCCTTCCCCGTCACCTTGTTAGGGTGTTACGGTGCTGGATTCCTACTTTAGCTGAAAAGTGCTGTCAAAGTTCCTGTAGTGTTTTTTCACTGGTGAGAAGGATTACTACTGAGACCCACTCGAGCGAAATAAACCATTAAATTTCATGTCCACATTTGTTCTTAAGCATTGTCAACTAAAGCAAAATATTATTAGGCCACATCAAAATACGAACTCCTGTTGCTGTAATTCCGCCGTGTTACCAACCATATAGTGAAACTGAACTATAAAAGGCCACAGTTACTGCAGTAAGAGTTTACCAGATACGAAAAGGAGTGTGCTGGGGCGACTTACCTACAATGTTTATTGTGCTGTCGACTTCAGCTTTTATTGCTGGAGATAAGCAGTAATCAGAAAACCCCTGGCATGTTCCATTACTCAGTTCATACGACGATTCCTCTGGTTCTTGCTGAAAAAATAAAATGAAAAAATGGAAGTGTGTTACGATTGTTGAGTATACAGAAGAGCGATCTCCTGACTATCCTTCGTTAACCTTTCCCTACCCTTTGTCCCTGACACACCCTTCTCAGCCATGATGGTAGGCCTAAATGAAAGCCGAATGGCTGTTTAAGCTTCCCAAGATCAGACTGAAACAGCAACCTTTCCCAGTCCTTTTCATACATAAAAGCAAAGTGTGAAATTCACAAGGTGCCTTCCAAGAAATGTTAATGCATGGTTTGTAATGAAAAATTAAACATTACAGAGTTGCAAGGGTGAGGCGCTGCCTGAAACATTTATTCCTATAATTTGTCTATGAAATGATGAGATATTTACCTTAATTTGTTTCATTTTGTCTTCCTTGGGTTTCTTTCCTGTAGAAATGTAAGGATTCATTTATTGTTTTACAATCATTTCCTGGTAAGACTGGACAATTCTGCCTAGCCCCAACGTACTCCAACTTGGGGAGTCACTGGACTCAATGTTGATCATAATTATAATTTACGTGGTACTTTAAATGGCCTAGACTACCTATTCGAACCGTAATGAAATTAAGGAAACTTGGACAGCAGTACTGCCTGCAGCTTACCCTGCAAAACCATCAACTGGGGTGAGAAGCAAGATGCCCCACTAAATTTGGAATTCAAGGAAAAACTAGTTGCTCCTAAAACAATGGAGCTACTGCTACATCTTTTGTCTTCTCATCCCTGTATCTTACCTGACCTGACATATGACAGGCAGATATACACAGTCTTGTGCCAACCAGGTAATCTTGCCCAGTGTGTATTTATTTTGTATATATATTTCTCTTGTATTAAGAAGCGTTTTTATTTGTTAACGTTTTGCTCTTTTTGTGAGGCACAGAAGTGAGGACGTTGCACAATTTATTATTATTAGCGAGGATGTTAAAGACCAAGTGTGCCTGCTATAAAGGAGACAATCTGACTAATGTACGAAGCAGCCCACTATCAGCATGGCTCTCTCGATCTCCAGAATATCCGCAATGTTCCTCTCATTTACCTTTCTTTGAAGGCCTCTCAGATAATGGCAGCATCCGGTATACCCGGAAGGCATTATTTCCTTTCTTTATGCTTTTGTCCTTGACTTCTTCAATATCAGGTAAGGAGTTCATAGCACATCGAAAGTTTGCCTTCCATGTCTTTGGGTCTGGTTTATCAACTCCTGGCTGGAACTTCCCTAACAAAGAAAGAAAAACGGGATTCGTGGTATGACACACCTTATGCTAATAAATACAGTGGTACCTCGGGTTAAGTACTTAATACGTTCCGGAGGTCCGTTCTTAACCTGAAACTGTTCTTAACCTGAAGCACCACTTTAGCTAATGGGGCCTCCTGCTGCTGTCGCACCGCCAGAGCACGATTTCTGTTCTCATCCTGAAGCAAAGTTCTTAACCTGAAGCACTATTTCTGGGATAGTGGAGTCTGTAATCTGAAGCGTATGTAACCTGAAGCATATGTAACCCGAGGTACCACTGTAATAATAATGTTGATGATTATAATAATAATATTAATAATAATATTAATAATAATATTATTTATACCCCGCTTGCTCAAGTACACTCCAAACCTCTCTGCATTTGGCCCATCAAATCAGCAATGAGCTGCCAGGCACAGAGGCCTCTGATAGACATTATGACGCTGCCACATATACAGGAATGGAGGGGGCAGCTTCGAAGAGGCAAAAGGATGCATGTGTGGATCTGCTTCCCCCAGATGATTAAATAGCTGCAGCTATATCCTCCTAGCTGCAAGAGCCCCACCTGCTCACTGCACTACAGCTGGGACACTGGGGAAAGGTGAAAATGTGGAAAAGCAAAATGGAACACTACAACGCTGAAAGAAGAGATAAAACCTCCGCAATAAACCTGCCCCAATAAACCTGAGCTCCTCTTACCTGTGTGAATAGCCCAGTTCCTAAATAAAGGAGCATCTTTTTCAACATCCCACCCATGGCGTGCTGCGTGCATCCAGGGAATCTGAAAAATCATTTTTTCCTGGAACAGAAAAAAGGAGGAAACAACCACAATTATCAACTTGCAGATATAGAAGTCTTAAACATTCTTACTTTATAAAACAGGTAGCATTTGTACAACCGGCACCTATTTTCCACTGCTTTCTCATTTTCTGGCTCAATAATGTTCTGCATGGAATGAAAGTCAAAGTTGTTGATTTTACTGAGATTAAGCAAAATTACTAACTGCTGCAAAATATTCAGGTGCCTCCTTGTGACTTAAAGCTGTGAACTAATTGAGGTACTATTGGATGTGCATTACTGTGATTTCAGGCAAACATTTCTAATTTCACTGGGCTCTTATCCTAAGCTTTTTGATTACCGTATTTTTCGCCCTATAGGAGGCACTTTTTCCCCTCCAACATGAAGGGGAAATCTGGGTGCGTCCTATGGGGCGAATGCAGCCTTTTGCTGAAGCTTGGAGAGCGAGAGGGGTCGGTGCGCACCGACCCCTCTCGCTCTCCAGGCTTCAGGAACACATCCGCAGCCTAGGCAGCCCTACGGGAGGTCCGGCAGGGATGTCTAGGCTGCGGATAGCAGCCTGCTGCCCAGCGCGAGGGGCGCTCTGAAGCAGAGCGCCCCCCGCACCAGGCAGACATCCGCAGCGTGGGGAGCCTTGCAGGAGTTCCCCGCAAGGCTCCCCACGCTGCGGATAGCAGCCTGCCGCCCAGCGGGCAGGGCGCCCTGAAGCAGAGCGCCCCCCGCGCAGGGCAGACATCTGCAGTGTGGGGAGCCTTGCAGGAGTTCCCCACAAGGCTCCCCACGCTGCGGATAGCAGCCTGCTGCCCGGCGCGAGGGGCGCCCTGAAGCAGAGCGCCCCCCGCGCCAGGCAGACATCCGCAGCGTGGGGAGCCTTGCAGGAGTTCCCCACAAGGCTCCCCACGCTGCGGATAGCAGCCTGCGCCCCTCGCACGGGGCAGACATCGGCCAGCCCCACAAGCTAGGGGGACAGCAGGGAGGCGCAGCACTGCCATCCCGCTGTTCCTCGACCTGGTTCTGTTTCCCCGATCTGCTTTTGGGGGGGAAATAAAGGGAAATTTTTTCCCCTTTATTTCCCCCCCAAAAAACTAGGTGCGTCCTATGGGACGGAGCGTCCTATGGGACGAAAAATACGGTACCTGAATTACACAGCGCCACCCACATCCCTAATTGTTTTAGTTAAATACAGTAAGTTGTTTAAATTGTTACTTATGATTAATTTTCTCCTTCCAATAAAGTACAGCAGAAAAGTTGTCCAAATATAATGAGTTAACTTATTAAACCTCACAATAATTTCATAATTATCTGTCCATGTCAGTAATTTTTGATAACTGTAAAAACTGCTCTGAAAATTTATGCAAGAATGGGTCTTTCTGTAAAAAAAATAATGGTTTAAATCAAGTCTTGCTGACTAGTGATTTAAATTGATTCAATTTAAATCAAATCCACCCTGCAGCAAACCACAGTTTTTGGTTACACTCATTCCAATTTTGGTTATACTCAAATTAGAGTTTGATGAATGCTAATGCTGGACTAATTCCCCTAGCATCAAATCATTCTGTGGCATTATGAATGTACCATGTATCAACTGTCTACTTTATTGATCAGGTTGGTTCTCCCTTTGCTTAGATTCATGCAGGCTATAAAAATGTTTTATTTCACCTGGCTTTTGATGGGTTTTTAATTCCATTCCTTAGTTTTGTTTAAACAATGGTTTTGCTTTAACTGGTGCTTTCCTTTGCATTCTTGTTTTCGTATCACCTCATGGGCCCATAAGAATGTTTAAAAACGCAGGCATGCCTTACCTCGTTTAGCCATTTCAAACCCGGTATTTTGTTTGAATTTATTTGTTCCTCCAGCCACGGCCGCATTCGCATTCTTTCCACTGGCATTGTTACCTTTGCAAGAAGAGAAAGCACAGCTCAATTATTTGACAAGCCAGGTGTGCTTCCTTTACATCAGCAGCAGGGGAACTCTGGTGCATGGACCTTATTAGGTCTCACGGGTTGGGCTGCCATGTTGTTTTCAGCAAGACACACACACCCTCCTTTTTCCTATGTCATATATGAAAAGTTCAAGCTGCACTTTGAACGTCAAGACGTACTTAAAGGGAAGAATTAGGAGCAAACTTAAGAGTGAACTCCCAATTTCTTCCTTTGCAGTTGAGTCACATTGTATTAGTATTATTCTTATTATCCAACAGAATTAATGATGATGGTGATAATAATAATAATAATAATAATAATAATAATAATAATAATAATAATAATAAAGCGATAGAACATCAGGCATTAAAAACTTCCCTAAACAGGGCTGCCTTCAGAGCTCAGGATCCAGCCCACTCACCAGATCTTGATTCCCACCACTATTTTACATTATACACAGAAGTGAAATTAACTATAATGCTAATGTAAAAAATATCTATCTATAAACTTTACGGTAATATTCAACATGAAACTTGGGAACAAAGGCTCTGCCTACAGCGCAGGCCCAAGATGGTCAGCAATGCATGACTTCCCACTTTGCTGACCTCAAGAGAACCAATCTCTAGGACTGCCTTGGAAGGCTTTAATCACACTTTACTTCTTTGGAGGGCATTCTTGATAAGACCTTTCTGACAATTTATCTTACAAGCAATTGTTCTACGCTATATTGTATTTCATAACAGTTCATTGGAGATGATTTTCACTGCAACACCATGTACCTACGCTGAAGTTTAAAAATGAAGTACAGTGGTACCTCAGGTTACAGATTCTGCTAACCCAGAAATAATACCTTGGGTTAAGAACTTTGCTTCAGGATAAGAACAGAAACTGTGCAGTGGCAGCAGTGGGAAGCCCCATTAGCTCAAGTGGTACCTCGGGTTAAGAACAGTTTCAGGTTAAAAATGGACCTCCGGAACGAATTAAGTTCTTAACCCAAGGTACCACTGTACCTCTTGAGTCTCACAAGTTTTACTGAAAGATTTAAGCATCTGCTAAACTTTTCCCAAGAGAAGTTGATGACACTTTGCCTGTAATCCTCTGCATGTCTACTCAAAACAAAGCCCGTCATATTCAATGGCCACATGTATAGGATTGGGGCATTCCATTACCTGGGCGTAATGAGTCTTCTGAGTAAACATGTCTTGGATCGTGCTGTGAGTCGCTTTAAATTCAGGGGGATTTCTGAGCAAGCATGTAATCCTATGCACTCTTAATTTGAGAACTCTGCATGAGTCAATGGGACTCACTTCTCAGTAAACATGGAGTATCAGGTTGTTGTGCACTTTACACTTTGGATGAAATACACTCATCTATTTTTATTTGCTTTATGGAAGGCTGCAATCATAGATTCAATATCATATTCTGTAACAGTGACTGATGAGCAAGTAATACCACAGAATAAATGATGAACCTGCAATGTAATATGTCAGTAAAATGAAGCCAATGTAATTTTAGACATCATATATTTCATGAATTAGGAATGTGTTCTGCCTCTAAATGGGTAGTAAGTCATACTGTAAGAAAGCAGGATGGTATGCTGTACTGGAGAGATCATGGCTAAATATAGAAGTGAATTCAGGCCTGATCAACAAATACAGGTGGGATTCAGGCAGGTAGGATTGCAAGAGCCAGAAAAGCCTTGAGAGAAGAAATCAAATGTGCTTTCTATGCTTACTCAAAGATGGAACTTAAGCAATTATTAAAACATTTCCCTATATATAGATATAACTGTTCTCTATGACCAAATCCTGATGGCTTCTGGAGGGGCTTGATTTCCACAAGAAATTAGTACCACAGCTGCTACAAAAAAATCCATCAAACATCATTTGAAATTGTGGGGAGGAAAATAACAAAGAGGGGAAAGATCATTTTGCAGGTACGGGACACTGAGAAATTAACTGCTTCATTTGCCTAAGGGAAGGAAGATCTTTCTCTCTGACAGAATACTCTTAAACTTTTTTCAGTAGACATTTATTTTGATTATAGAGTATGCAAATCATACATCAGGAATTAAAACCCAATCAATATAATTGTTGCATCAACAATGGAAAGTGGAGGTACAGTGGTACCTCGGGTTAAGAACTTAATTTGTTCTGGAGGTCCATTCTTAACCTGAAACTGTTCTTAACCTGAGGTACCACTTTAGCTAATAGGGCCTCCTGCTGCCGCCGCACCGCCAAAGTACAATTTCTGTTCTCACCCTGAAGCAAAGTTCTTAACTCAAGGTACCATTTGTAACCTGAAGCGTCTGTAACATGAAGTGTCTGTAACCCGAGGTACCACTGTACTCAGAAAGTGGGATCTACTGGTAGAGATCTGCATGAAGTACCGGTAGATCAGCAAGAATTTCTGACTCTTGATTATGGCAACAACAAAGAAAGTCCCCACTCCCAAATTAGACTGCTGAAAATGAAAGATACCTGGGATTGAGGGAGGAGAGTTAACCAGGAGTGGTTTTGTGAGGACAAACAGTGAGCTCAGTTGAAGTTTGGCTAATTAAAACTAATTCCTGGGCTCAGCATTCTTTAATTACAAGTGTATGTCTTTTGCACCTGGCTCTGGTTGGTAGATCTCAGGGTGCTGGTAAAAAACAAACAAACAGCAGAACCTACAAGTCTGAAGCATGTCCTCTCTTGACGTAAATGACTATGTTATTGCCTAGGCCTTCGCAGTTTCATTCACCAGCAGCCTCCAACAAACTCTTTGCACTGCAGTCGAAGGCAACAAGAAGCCAGAGCTTCACCTGCACTTACTTCCAGCCTCCAAACTTTACCACAAGCCATCGTGTTTCCAGCATTTACTACCAACCCCTTCCTCTAATACTCTGGCATTTTCTCCCATTTGTGCTGCCATGCAGAAGGCAAGGTGGTGCGGAGAGATAATTTTCTGTCTCCACAAATCAAACGAAGACACAGATCAGAATTGTCATTCAGAATCTCACTCACAACATTAATTATATGAATGGGTTAACTACCAACCACCTATCAACATATAAATGCAAGGTGGCAAGCCTTGCAGCAGGTCCTTCCTGCTCATGTTTGACCAGTTTAGGGTTACAGTGGTACCTCAGGTTACACACGCTTCAGGTTACATACGCCTCAGGTTACAGACTCCGCTAACCTAGAAATAGTGCTTCAGGATAAGAACAGAAATCATGCTCCAGCGGCGCGGCGGCAGCAGGAGGCCCCATTAGCTAAAGTGGTGCTTCAGGTTAAGAACAGTTTCAGGTTAAGAATGGACCTCCGAAACAAATTAAGTACTTAACCCGAGGTACCACTGTACATGCAACCTCAGCAACTGTGGCTTGTGTACAAACACAAAAGAAGAAGAAAGAGCAGGACTCCAAAAGTTCAACAGCACGCTATGATGTGTGTGGAAAGGTGCCCTACACTGGGAAGAAATAGGATTGCCCATTTTAACTGGCAACAGGGATGGTCACCACAACGTGTTAGCCTCCTATACCGTAGCAAGATTTGTTAGTATTATTGAGCCAATCAAGAACCACCTGACTACAATCTTTGAGCAGCATACCTCATACTAGGCTGGGCGATATCTGGTTTTCAACATCACGATATATCATCAGCCAAACATCACAATATACCAATACAGTGGTACCTCGGGTTAAGTACCGTATTTTTCGCCCTATAGGACACACTTTTTCCCCTCCAAAAATGAAGGGGAAATCTGGGTGCGTCCTATGGGGCGAATGCAGGCTTTTGCTGAAGCTTGGAGAGTGAGAGGGGTCGGTGCGCACCGACCCCTCTCGCTCTCCAGGCTTCAGGAAGACATCCGCAGCGTGGGGAGCCTTGCAGGAGTTCCCCGCAAGGCTCCCCACGCTGCGGATAGCAGCCTGCTGTCCAGCGCGAGGGGCGCCCTGAAGCAGAGCGCCCCCCGCGCCCGGCAGACATCCGCAGCGTGGGGAGCCTTACAGGAGTTCTCCGCAGGGCTCCCCACGCTGCGGATAGCAGCCTGCCGCCCAGCACGAGGGGCGCCCTGAAGCAGAGCGCCCCCCGCGCCCGGCAGACATCCGCAGCGTGGGGACCCTTGCAGGAGTTCCCCGCAGGGCTCCCCACGCTGCGGATAGCAGCCTGCCACCCAGCGGGCGGGGCGCCCTGATGCAGAGCGCCCCTCGTGCCGGGCAGACATGGGCCAGCCCCACAAGCTCGGGGACAGCAGGGAGGTGCAGCGCCGCCATCCCGCTGTTCCTCGACCTGGTTCGGTTTCCCCGACCTGCTTTTGGGGGGGAAATAAAGGAAAAAAATGTTTTCCTTTATTTCCCCCCCAAAAAAACTAGGTGCGTCCTATGGGACGAAAAATACGGTACTTAATTCGTTCCGGAGGTCCATTCTTAACCTGAAACTGTTCTTAACCTGAAGCACCACTTTAGCTAATGGGCCCTCCTGCTGCCGCTGCGCGGCTGGAGCACGTTTTCTGTTCTCATCCTGAAGCAAAGTTCTTAACCCGAGATAATATTTCTGGGTTAGCGAAGTCTGTAACCTGAAGCGGATGTAACCCAAGGTACCACTGTATATCATGATGTCTGAAATAAGGATGGAACTATGTAGAGGCACTGGCTGGCTTCACAGTTTTTTCTGCATCATAATCTGCACCTGCTCTTTTGATTTGCTGCCCTCTGCATGAAGCAGGGGAGAGCTGAGCTGGCAGAGTGAACAGGGGCTGCAGGAAACGAGAGACGCATTGACTGGCTTCACTGTTTCCCCTACATTGTGATTTTGGCATAGCGCACGCACGGACAATGATTTGCACTACAGTGGTACCCCGCTAGACGAATGCCCCGCTAAACGAAAAACGCGCAAGACGAAAGGGCTTTCCGACATTTTTCTGCTTCGCAAGACGTTTTTTTCTATGGGGCTTACTCGCAAAACGAATTTTTTTCCGTGGTCTCCCCTTTTTTTTTTTTTGCCTTTTCTGAAAGGCGCTAAGCTCCTTATCTCTAAATTGCCGCTTATCCGTTAATCCCCTAAGCGCTAAAAGCCGCTAAAAGCCCTAAAAGCCGCTTATCAGCTGTTTTACCGCTTATCAGCTGATCGGCTGATAGCGGAGCTCCGCAAGACGAAAATCCCTGCAAGACGAAGGCTCCCGCAGAACGGATTATTTTCGTCTTGCGGGGCACCACTGTATATTGCCAGGTCAAAAATTATGAAACCAATCTCACTTCAGACAGATTTTGGACGATATATCGATATATTGCCCAGCCCTACGTCATACAGAGGAACTGCTCGATGGGAAGAAGCCATACTGGAATTTAGAGGCTCTACAATTTGAGACGGGTCCTTTATACTCAAGCATCCATTGCTTTTTCGAGCACCTTTAGGACAGTATACCTGTAACTTGAGAAACAGCCCGCATACATGCAAATATATTAGCAAGAGGATTAAGTGAGTTGGGTAAAGAAAGAAATAGATGCAATCGTTATCCTCTACAGCCAGGAGCCATTCAGTTTCTTCCTGTTGAATGAAGGAAGCAACGTGGAATTATATACAAAAGCCTTTTGGCACCTTCATGGCAGAATTCTTGTCACAAAATAAACAACGTGCTGACGTAAGTGAACAAAACAGACTAGCCTTCTATGAGCAGGTGCTTTCAAGTAAGCCAGGGATCATCAACATTTTTAGGACTCTGGGTACATCTGGATTTTTGAACAAGTGTTGTGGGTGCTCAACCCCCTCCTCCCCTGGATCAGCCCCACACAACAGAAAGACACACACAGAGAGAAAGTGTGTGCAAGCAAATGTTGCTTTCCCAAGTGATCCGAGTTTGTTTTTTTTAAAAGTCAGATCCTTTAGAATTAATCTGAGCTTTGAAAAACACATAGGGCAAAAAGAGGAAGCGGGAAAGACCATCCGTCTTCTAAACCCCTCCTTCAGCTCTATATACTTTTCAAGGGAGAAAATGGCTACCATCCTTATGACCAAGGGACCAGTGGGTGGGTGGGTTCAGAGGCCACCAAGGAAAGACCTCAAGGGTGCCAAGTGTAAACCCATGTGCTGCACTGGCACCCCCCAAAAGGAGAGAAAGCCCTTATGCTAGACACTGTACCCTCCTCCAAATTCCAGGATCCTGCAGCCACCGGATCTGTCTCCCTCTGCAGGAGCCTATCAGCTGTGGCACAACACTGCGGCCACCACCTTCTCTATGCTTTGGCAAGATTCCTTCCATTATCATGGCACACACCTGACGATGTGCGAGGATCTCTGCACATTCACCCCCAGAACAGATGGTGTGGTGGGCAGAAGATATAGTTAGGTTCAGGGAGGGAGGTAGAGCTCAAAAGGTCTGTGTTGGGCATATAGATATCCTCTCAAACCCTGGCCAAACAAACAAAACAAAGGCAAAGGTGAGAATTTCAAACAACTAGCTCTGATTTAGTCACCTTGCAAGCAATTACAAGTTAGTGGGTGTGGCATAAATGCAACTGAGGTGCTATCAGGCTACAGCTTAGTCCCACACAGTTGTTTTTTTAAACAAAAGGATGCCCATGTATCCAGCTGGCCGAGAGCAGCACACACTGCCTGGTACACCTCTTCAAGGAGCATGGAGACGGAGACAAGGACAAGCTGGTGCCTCACCTGCAGCTGCCGCCCCATGCAGGTGTTTCCGCCCCTTTGCCCTCCTGCTCCTCGGAGGTGAAGGTCGCCACCTGGGCTACTTCACTGCCGGCCTCATCGCCCTCCACCATCACGTCGGCCGCCAATGGGAGTGCAGCGGTGGTGGCCCCGCCAAGCCCTAGCCTGGGCCAGCTGTCCTCCTCCAGGAATGCCACTGCCGCCCCCCTCATGGGGATGCAGAGTGGCAGCAGCCACAGGAGCACCAGGGCGGCGGCGGCTCTGCCAATCAAACACCGCGTCTGGTTTACCTTAGTGTGGCACGGTCTCTGCCAATCAGCCTCTTCCTCCCATCACCATTGCCAGGAGTCTCAGCTTTGCAGTGGGTTCTTAAATGGCTGGGTTCGGCTGGATTTAGAACCCTGGTGGGCCTGATCCGGCCCGGGGCCCGTAGTTTGCCGACCCCTAGATTACCGTATTTTTCGCTCTATAACACGCACCAGACCATAACACGCACATAGTTTTTAGAGGAGGAAAACAAGAAAAAAATATTCTACAATAGTGGATATATTATTTTTGTGGTTCATGCTGTGGCCACAGACATGTGATCTGACAGTGAGTTTGGAGTAGCCCAATGCAAAAATCCTGAGGATCCATGTGGATCCATGCTTTGTAACCACGGAGGAGGGAAGGAAGGGGAACCATGGATCCTCTGCTCACGACTGCAGCAGATCCCCCCGCCACCCGCAGGCATTCACTCCATAACACGCACAGACATTTCCCCTTACTTTCTAGGAGGAAAAAAGTGAGTGTTATGGTGCAAAAAATACGGTAGATTCTTTTTGCCCACATGGATCTCCCAACTGTTTCCCCTACAGGTCCCAAAGCACTCAGATGTCTTCTGCTCCATAGTGAGGCTGGTGCCTGGTTCCTCAAGTGTCACACATGTATATGTACCACATTTTTCCATGTGTAACATGCCCCCTCTTTTTGGAGACTCAAAAATGAGAAAATGGGGGGAGATTGCACAGAGTTGTTGAGCTTTTAGGGGGGGATTGCCCACAGTTGCTGAGCTTTTTCGGGGGGGGGTGTTACCCAGACTTCTTGGGCTTTTGGGGGGGAGGAATTGCAAGACCGCAAGACCACCACAGCCAATCGCACGCACATCGACGAAGCCACCAATTGTCTGCACGCTCAATGAATGTAAGTGCCAATAGCTCGCCCAATTATTGCATCAGTCAATTGCCAGCAGACCTTGACGCACCCACCATCACCCGCTAAAACACCGCTGACAATCACACGCCACACCCTAGAGAATACAGTATGAAAACAGACCTCCATTAACTTACATATCTCGTCCAATCTGTAGTTTACACAGGAGCCTTTCCTCCAATGACTTAGCAAACAAACTTCACCAAACAAACAAAAGCACATGAATGAAACAACAGAGGACACATATATAAGCACATAAGGGAGTGTGGCTTTGAAATAAATTGTTCACAATTGTACAGTCTGAGATAGTGCTTCTCCTAAATAGAGCATATCTATATGGCAAAACCTAAGTATCATGTTTATTTCTTCTAATCTCTATGAAGCAACACCCACACATTTTGTTTATTCTTGTACCTCTCCACAGGATTAAACAGTCCATGCTTCAGAAAGTCTGGCTCTAGCATAAAGATTATTTGTACAAATCAGCAGAATCAAATGGCAAGAGGATAGCTGCATTGCAGCATAAAGTCATGCTGGAGTACCTTAAAAACTGGAAGCTTTTCTGGACCTGAGCATACTTTGCCAGACAGAATAAGTGCTATGCTCTTTTAACAAACGTATATTAGGGGTGTGCACTGGCTTGGGTCGAGGCCTAAGCCGAAGTGGGCATATTTGGAGGGTCTTGGACAGGTTGGGTACACACCAGGGCTGGGCAATATCTGGTTTTCAACATTGTGATATAGCAGCAGCTAAATGCCATGATATGATGATATATCACAATGTCTGGAATGTATCTCGGCTGCTTCTTTCTCCCCTTAGCTGAGTGGAGCCGCTCCGGCTCAGGTGAGCTGGAGCTGGAGGGTCAGGGGGCTTCCTCAAAGGCGCAGGCAGGCTCCATCTGCTTGCCTGCCTCCACCTCTGCTGTCTGCAGGCAATTTGAACTGGGAATACATCATGGCTCCCTGGCCACCACAATGTATTGCCAGCTCAAAATGTCTGAAACCGGTATTGTGATCTGAATGCCATACAGCAGGAGTCAGCAAACTTTTTCAGCAGCCCATTGTCCCTCAGACATTGTGGGGGGCCGGACTATATTTTGAAGGGGGGGGAATGAATGAATTCCTATGCCCCACAAATAATCCAGAGATGCATTTTAAATAAAATCACACATTCTACTCATGTAAAGGGACGCGGGTGGCGCTGTGGGTTAAACCACAGAGCCTAGGGCTTGCCGATCAGAAGGTTGGCGGTTCGAATCCCCGCGACGGGGTGAGCTCCCGTTGCTCAGTCCCTGCTCCTGCCAACCTAGCAGTTCGAAAGCATGTCAAAGTGCAAGTAGATAAACAGGTACCGCTCCGGCGGGAAGGTAAACGGTGTTTCCATGTGCTGCTCTAGTTCGCCACGAGTGGCTTAGTCATGCTAGCCACAAGACCCAGAAGCTGTATGCCAGCTCCCTCGGCCAATAAAACAAGATGAGCGCCGCAACCCCAGAGTTGGCTACAATTGGACCTAATGGTCTGGGGTCCCTTTACCTTTACCTTACTCATGTAAAAACACCAGGCAGGCCCCACAAATAACCCAAAGATGCATTTTAAATAAAATGACACATTCTACTCATGTAAAAACATGTTGATTCCCAGAGCGTCAGCGGGCCAGATTTAGAAGGCGACTGGGCCAGATCCAGCCCTCGGGCCTTAGTTTGCCTACCCATGCCATACAGGTTTCAGACAATTTACTGATATATCGCCAGGCTATAGTACCCAGACACATTATCACTGGAAGTCAAATTGGATCGGCCTTGAGCAACAGGAGGCTGCTAGGGAGTCCGGCATTGGGCAGGAAGGAGGAGGAGCAAGCAATGTGTGAAAAAGGCCAAGTCTTACCAGACAGGCACTAGCATCTTTCTGGCAGAAGGCAGGCCCAAGACACGACTCTCCTCCCTGACAGATGCCCTGCCCCACAGGATCCTTGTCCCCACTCAACAGTGGAAGGATCAGTCTTGCAGGGTGCTGCTGCTTCACAAACCACTTTCCTGCAGGAGAGCATTTGATGTTGGATAGATAATAATAATAATTTATTATTTGTACCCCGCCCATCTGGCTGGGTTTCCCCAGCCACTCTGGGTGGCTTCCATAGAAACAAAAAATACAGTAAAATATCAGATTAAAAACTTCCCTGAACAGGGCTGCCTTAAGATGTCTTCTAAATGTCAGATAGTTATTTATCGCTTTGACATCTGATGGGAGGGCGTTCCACAGGGCGGGCGCCACTACCGAGAAGGCCCTCTGCCTGGTTCCCTGTAGCTTTGCTTCTCGCAGTGAGGGAACCGCCAGAAGGCCCTCGGCGCTGGACCTCAGCGTCCGGGCAGAACGATGGGGGTGGAGACGCTCCTTCAGGTATACTGGGCCGAGGCCGTTTAGGGCTTTAAAGGTCAACACCAGCACTTTAATTTGTGCTCGGAAACGTACTGGGAGCCAATGTAGGTCTTTCAAGACCGGTGTTATGTGGTCTCGGCGGCCGCCCCCAGTCACCAGTCTAGCTGCTGCATTCTGGATTAGTTAAGGTTTCCAAGTCACCTTCAAAGGTAGCCCCACGTAGAGCGCATTGCAGTAGTCCAAGCGGGAGATAACTAGAGCATGCACCACTCTGGTGAGACAGTCCGCGGGCAGGTAGGGTCTCAGCCTGCGTACCAGGTGGAGTTGGTAGACAGCTGCCCTGGATACAGAATTGACCTGCGCCTCCATGGACAGCTGTGAGTCCAAAATGACTCCCAGGCTGCGCACCTGGTCCTTCAGGGCACAGTTACCCTATTCAGGACCAGGGAGACCTCCACACCAGCCCGCCCCCTGTCCCCCAAAAACAGTACTTCTGTCTTGTCAGGATTCAACTTCAATCCATTAGCCGCCATCCATCCTCCAACCGCCTCCAGGCACTCACACAGGACCTTCACCGCCTTCACTGGTTCTGATTTGAAAGAGAGGTAGAGCTGGGTATCATCTGCATATTGATGGACACCCAGTCCAAACCCCCTGATGATCTCTCCCAGCGGCTTCATATAGATGTTAAATAGCATGGGGGAGAGGACGGAACCCTGAGGCACCCCACAAGTGAGGGCCCAGGGGTCTGAACACTCATCCCCCACCACCACTTTCTGAACACGGCCCAGGAGGAAGGAGCGAAACCACTGTATGACAGTGCCCCCAGATATTATAAGTTGGAGAAAGGATATTACCTTCTAGGAGATCTGCGCCCATTCATGCGCTATAAAAGACTGTAAAATCAGTTGGGACTGATTTTATATCTGGAATTGCTCTATCCCTGTGGCATCCACAAAGTTTTCATCAAACTGCTCTGAACAATTCAAGTAAACCTTAAAGTCAACTTTGCTGGCTAGCAACTCTTATGGCATACAGAAAGTGCAACTTCTGGGGCTGAACATGTTGTCAGAAATGGAAACAACACAGAAATTGAAACTGGTGTAGAGAAGAAATTAGAAATGAAACTAGACCTGGTATTTCGCTTATGTTAGTTTCAATTTCTGTCAGCAGCTGGAAAAATGTTATAAGTAGAAACACTGCAGTAACGACATCTATCTATATCCACCCTCCATGATAACGTAGTAAGTTTTGCCATCTTACGAGCTAGCCTCTAAGTTTTGTAGCCATTTTCACGCCATATGCCCTTACCTTAAAGTACCTGATATCTTCAGGTAGATGGGCAAACTGTAAAACTATGCTAGTGTGTAAGAGTCACAACTGGTAAAAGATATACAGTGGTGCCTCGCAAGACGAAATTAATCCGTTCCGCGAGTCTCTTCGTCTAGCGGTTTTTTCGTCTTGCGAAGCAACCCTATTAGCGGATTAGTGCTATTAGCGGTTTAGCAGCTATTAAAGGCTTAGCGGCTATTAAAGGCTTAGTGGATTAGCGGCTAAAAGGCTATTAGCGGCTTAGAAAAAGGGGGGGGGAGCGAAAAAAAATCGGAACACTTGCAAGACGTTTTCGTCTTGCAAAGCACGCCCATAGGGAAAATCGTCTTGCGAAGCAGCTCAAAAACGGAAAACCCTTTCGTCTTGCGGGGCACCACTGTACTAGGCCAGATCAGGCCCTTTAAAGCAAGGATTTGTGGGACTGGCACCACACTTTAAGCCAGTGGTGATGGCCAAACCTGGCCCTCCAGCAGTTTTGGGACTACAATTCCCATCACCCCTGACCACTGGTCCTGTTAGCTAGGGATGATGGGAGCTGTAGTCCCAAAACAGCTGGAGGGCCAAGTTTGGCCATCACTGCTTTCAGCTAATTGGCGCAGCATACTAGCACATACTTATATCAGGTTCTTGCATTGCAAAAGGGTTCCAAGCCACATGCCCCTATTGCCCCTGTGAACACATTGCCATGGAAAGCAGTGTGCAATGAAAGCCCTCTGTAGCTTCCTGGTAAGAACTCACACCCATGACTGTGGCAGCAAATTCTTCACCATCCCAGTAACAGGAATCGCTGTCAGGGCAGAAGCAGCAGCTTATTCAAAGAAGGATCAGTTTGCACAATGCAGTGTTTCTGTATTAACCTGTAGTATCCTCTCTCCCTGAACAGGCAGGTGCTGTTTACAGAAGAGCTCTGCCGCACAAGAGTTTCCTTCACAGGAATCAAATGAAGCAGATAAGCTCTCTGTTCCTCAACCCCAAGCAGGGAAAACCCCACTTCCTCCTGGAGAAGACTTCCATAAGCTACTTTTAAGTGGGCCCCAATGAGCCTTACCAGACTACAGGGCCGGCCCAGTTTCCTCTGGCTTTGCCTGCGATCATGCTGGATTCGTGAAACCTAATCTGCCCTGCAGTATACGAACAGAAATTCAGCAGCCAGCAAGCCTTTTACCAGTTCTTCTCTTGGGTTCCGTTTCAAGGTTAGAGCTGTTATATCACAAGATCCCCACCCATCCACTTGCTCCTGCTTAATGTTCCCCATTGGATTTTGCCTGGCCAATATCCTAGTTTAGACAGCTGACTCTAGTTGACATGACGAAGGGGCAGGTGCTGGGCCAAAGACCACAGGTGTTGCCAGAAGTCAGGTGAAATAGGAGCTCATAAGCCTCAGTTTCCACTGCTTTCCCTCCACATCTGTGGTACAACTTTCTGATTAACAGAAAACACTAAATCTACAGCTGTGAAATGTGATTTTCAAAATTAAGCAGCAGCGACAAACCCAGCCTTCCTCTCCAGATTCACAATCATTTCATAAGTCTGGATATTATCTTGTGTGACCAGATAGAATTGCTCAGATGAATCTGTGCTCTAATTATAGGATTCGGGGAACCTGGATCTGTTCAGAAGCTGGAGCTATTCCAGGATGTAAAGCAGCACCAGCCCTATTTTAAGGAACACCAAATACAAGGAAGATCTGGCCGTTGGATGTACGCTTGACCACAACTCTCCATTACATCCAGAATAAAGCGCACAGTTAAAATATATTGTATGGAAATTTCCAATATTTATCCTAATTGCACACTAAAGAGTAAGGGGTTTCCAGGCTGAGGAAAGTTATGCCAAGATCTGGATATATGCCTTATGAAGCATATTTCCCGCACAATGAGCCACTTGCCTAGGCCCCAGAGCAGGAGAGGGGAACCTTTGACCCTCCAGGTGTCACTGAACTACAACTCCCATCAGCCTTAGCAAGCATGGTCAATGGTGCCCATGGTGGGGCTGTAATTCAGCAACATCTACAGGGCCAATGGTTCCCCACACCTACCCTAGGGCAAGACGCTTCTGGGATCCTCAGATGGTGGTCAGCGTGGCCAAAAGTGCCTCATACCTACTTAGGGTGGTACTTTAGTTATGGTCACTCCTAGAATATGATGATCCGGGCACTATTGTAAATTCTATGGTAACCACTAGGTTACCAAAACTGTGCAGAAATGTTAAGTATGTAGTTCAAAATGCAGCCAGTTGTTTAATTATGCAAGTGAGCTGGAGGGGGGGGGTCATACCATCCCTTGCTAAGATGTGTGCTCTGGATCCCAACTCATTTCCTGGTGCAGTTGTTTCATTAACACTGTGATCTTGCAAGCTGTCCTAGCAGCCTAGTCTGTTCAGATTACAGATACAGCAAAGCTGAGCTCTGCACTTACCTGTCTGTCTCCTGCTTTTGTCCTATCTATGTGATACGTCTCACAGGCCATTTAAGGCTAGAAGGGAGAGATGGAGAAAGAAGCATCTGGGGAGACAACAGAAGTTGGATTATGGTCCACCCCATCCCACTTACATGAGAGTGACCAGTGACAAATGTCAGGCCACCCCCCTGAACACTTATTTTAGCTGCTAGACTACATTTCTCACCACTTAAAAACTTAGCTAGCAGAGGCATTTAAGCATACTGAGATAACACCCTTGAAGCCTTCATTGTCTTAAGACTTGGAAAAACTGCCTATAAATCTTCTGAGTATATTTTATGGCTGGCTGGATGCATGCTTCTGAGCTCAGTTGTTCCACACATGGAAAATGCCCCAGTCAGCTACTCTGAAGCACATTTTGACATTTCCCCCAATGTGGCCTTCATCTAACTTGACGCAGCTGGTGAAGATTGGGGGTGGTGGGAGGAACGGCAACACCCAAGGAAGAGGTCAAAGTGTGCAGAGAGATAAAATATACAACATTTCATATGTTTTCCTAATTCAGACAAGCCTCCAGAGCGCAATTTCCTCATTAAAAGTGGATCGCTTTTCTTGTTCTGGCACTCGCATTAGTACTACAGAGAAGCTAGGCAGCTGAACGGTACTGTGTTCCTTCATGCGCATGCTCTTGGCACATGAAATAAATTCTAAGTCAGTGCCTGTGTGCATTGTCAAGGAAAGAGAGACTACATGCACTCATTGATTCCAGGTCTTTCTCCAACCCTTCCTTTCTCATTTGAACAAAAATGAAGAACAGCCTTCTACCACAAACAAAAGAAGACTTCCATCCCACCAAAAAACCTAGCAGATAATAAAGAAGAATTCTACATATGTGAAGACCCCCCCAAGCTTCTTCTCATCAAATACTTCTCAAGAATTTCAGAGCTTTGCATGTATGCAATCTTTTCCACCAATGCTAATCCACAATCCTGCAGTGCAGTCACCCCAACTAGCCAGGATCTGCTTAGGTTCAGCGGTGACCAGATCAAAGTTGGAACATGGAATAAAAGTTAGCTGATCTGTTCTAGGCAGATGTGATGTTAAAAGGTAGGCGATATCCCCAGTTATGCTCTGAAATAAGAGATGACCCTTAAAAATCTAGCTCATCTTCAAGATATGGATACACATACACATCCACCTTAGCTTAACCATGTATATTTTGTGATTGTAAATCACCTGTATACTTAAGACATGTTCAATATACAGGGAACTCCTGATTTGCGCAGGGGTTGTGTTCTGGGTCATCACAAATGGCAGCACAGCACGCATAAGCCCACCGTGTTATGCCCCCTCCCCCTTTTCCAGCCACTTCGAGGTCGCCAAGAGGCACACATGCGTGGTCACGCGTAAACTGGACATGCATTTATCGGCCACTGCTTGTATTATAAAAGAAAGGTATGAACTTTAACCCAACTTCCTTAGTAAATTATATGGCTATCATCTGGCGCTTCCTGAATGTGCATTTAAGAAGGCATGGGAGGAAAAAATTAAGACTGGGTGGATGGTTTTAATTTAATTTGAGCCATAGAACCAAGAAAGAAAAACACAATCTTTTTGCCTTCGAAGCCTTCGCAAAAGCGACTCATCATTACTGACTCTGCATAGTGCAACCCTAATTTTCCCAGGAAATGTAGCTCCTCAGTTATTTCGATGCTTGTACAGGTTCTACCCAAAAGTTACATGAGAAAAAACTTTGCTATTGGAGAGCCAAGGTAAAACAGTCCAGCCATCGCTGGGCCCAGTGCTTTTTTGTTTTCAGGGGGTACTCAAGGGTACACAGTACTGGCACCTCTCTTTTGTTGTTGTTTAAAAGTGTGGCACTCAGTGCTTTTTTCTGGGGGGACGCAGGGGTACACATACCCCTAAACATTTTGTGAATCTAAGTTTGGCCTCATTGAGGGGCAGTATTTCAATATGAGTAGGAAAATGAGAGTACCCCTAAACATTTTTTTAAGAAAAAAAAGCACTGGTGGCACTTACTGTAACAACTTCACGGGCCCCTGACCGATGAACTTTGTGCCTTCAAAGTGACATGTAAGAAGGATGGGCTAGTCCATAATAAACCACATCTCTTGTGCATTATTGCCTGACCAGTACAGTCTATGAGGGAGGAGACTAAAAGCAACAGAATGCAAACCAGCAGTTGCCTATCTATCACCTAGACACTGCAGTGAGGAATCTGTGGTCCTCAGATAGTGTTAGACTGAGCCTCAGTCAGGACGGTGAATGGTAAGGGATGATAAGAGCTGTAGTCAGGCAACATCTGGAGGGCCACACGTTCCGCTCCCTCATCTAACCCCTTTCTTATTGCTTCCAAAGGAATTTGTACTTGGAAGACATAAATGAACGCACCAAGAATACATCTAACGATGACTGAGAAAGTAGACAATAAGGTCATAGGCAGTTACTAGGAAACTTTAGCTAATCCTTCTCGTGAATGGCAGGCCATATTTCACATTAATTCTGTGACAAGATGCATGAAAGAAATGAGAGCTCCCTAAACCAAACAAATTACATTGCACCTATTACTGCATTTGTTAACTAGGGGCTGTGTCCCTGCTCCCTCTGCTCACCAACCACTCAGCCATTCCCTCATTAACCCCTATGAACTTCCCTTCCCACCTCATGTGACTACAGTGGTACCTCGGGTTACATACGCTTCAGGTTATGGACGATTCAGGTTACAGACTCTACTAACCCAGAAATAGTACCTCGGGTTAAGAACTTTGCTTCAGGATGAGAACAGAAAACGTGCTCCGGCGGCGCAGCAGCAGTGAGAGGCCCCATTAGCTAAAGTGGTGCTTCAAGAACAGTTTCAGGTTAAGAACGGACCTCCGGAACGAATTAAGTTCTTAACCCAAGGTACCACTGTACTAAGATGACTTTTCACCTTCCTAAGCCCATTTCTGAAGCCATGTTTCTCTTTTCTGCAGCCCCACTTGCACCCAAACCAACTCACAGTAACCTTCTGCATCTTCCTCCTCCCACAAACTGCAACTTCTAAGCACCCTGTGTCTCTACATCCTTGCTTTATTCAAACCTCAGCTGTTGTTTAAAACTGCCTCTGTGTTCCTCCATCCCTGGTGCCGCTGTTCTAAAGCACCACTTCCCCCCTCTCAGTGTCTCCCCTTTCTCACTCCCATGCCAAGACCCTGTTGTTGTGCACCCTGCCTTCTCTTCTGCTCACTTCCCCAGCCCTGACTTCATGCAAATCCAGGATTGTGATGAGGCACTACAAATCCTTCAATGAAAAGAACTGTGTGATAACAGCCTTATGTTTATATGTATATAGGAGATAAGAGTGTTCCTTTCTTTTATGAACTCCTGGAAGGCCCTGGGGTATTGGGGAAATTTGGAAGCCAAAACTGCACAGAGGAAAAATTGCTGCTTACACTTACAACAGAATTAAATATTAATTCTTGTATTAGAAGTTTATATCACAAAGGATAGCTTTAATAGGTATCACTTAAATTATGTGTACTGAAAGCAGGAAGAATTAAAATAAATGGGCCCAATCTGTAAAAGCACATGATGGTTTTCAGAGATTTATCTGGTAGCATATTCATTTTTTTCAGGAGACTATCATACGGACTCTCTCACCTTCAACAAACAAAAGCAGTATTCAAGCCAGTCCAAAATTCAAAGCAAAGCATTTGAATTTTGCAATTTGCAGTCATGGCAAAAGAGAAAACAAAACATTGATACTTTTATTGTTTATGGGCTCTTTTCTGATAGCTGCATGTTACAAAACGATTTGTACTTGGGTTACAGAATGCACTCATATGTCAATTAGGAAAAGTATGCTAATATTTCAAGCACAGCTTCTCCCTTTAGAATACACAGAAGTTGAGGCTAAGAACAAATCGGTTCTTAAAAGACCATTTCATTAACCTCCTTTTAAGTGGTATTATAAAAGGACAGGGAGTATGTTTTCATTTCTGAGTAGAAATCAGAAAAAAGACACCAAATGTTTTAGTGTGGAACGTGCCTGAGCACAAGATTTCAAGTATCTGAGGTACAAGCGTCACAATCACAAGGTGTACTTGCTATTCATAGTAATCTTTGTTTTTGTAAAACTGTTCTTTGTAATCATGAGCAACGTCTATTTGCTCAGTGCAATAAAGGTATGTGATATTTGATTAAAGAGTTTGTTTTATTACCTGGGCGGGGTTGTTCTAGCTGTTAATAAAAAACCTCTCCTATTTTGTAACCCTCCAGTTCTCAGCATGATTAACCCATGGCTTTGGGGTGCAGACATTCCCACCTACAGATCACCTGTGCCTAGACAGACAACTGGAAATAAAGATGATCTCTTTAGAAAGTGAAGTTCCCCACCCCTATCCCTCTCTTCACCTTTAAGGACTTGGAAATCTCCCAAGCACAAGACTTTCCAAATTGGGCATTTTGACATTTGCTTGTACTTGCTCATTTGTGCTTTGTTTCTGTCACTCAAGCCCTGCTGTAATGTTGAGTTGCAAAGGTGAACACTCTGAACCACATCCCAAAGGATAATGAAAACATTTTTTTGCAAGTGCAAATAATAACAACAACAATAACATAATTAGCAGGAGATTACCATTACTTGGCTATTGCAAAAGCAGTGCCTGCCACTGTAGCACTGAACCCCTGGCTGTTTGTACAAACTTTCTTATGGGTTTTATTTTCTGTTTCCCATGTGTGAATTACTTTTTTGTTGCTGGTTTTAGCTTTACATAAATGAAGCAGTAATACTCGGTCACATGTGCCAGGGGATATGTATGATATTCAGTGCCTTTAACTATTACAGAATGAGGCTATTCCCCCCCCCTTAAAGATGCTCAAAAATTTACACAGCACGCCACAAACCAGCTATGGGGAACCTTTTGTCCTCCAGATGTTGAACTACTATCCCCACCTGCCCCAGCAAGCAAGGCCAAGGATTATGGAAATTGCAGTTTAGGAACATCAGGAAGGCCAAAGGTTTCCCGCAACTCCTATAAATGATTTAGTTTGGAGTTCTTGCACACATATATAACTTATAGTCAATGTGCAATGTATTAATGTACCGGAGAGCTATGGCTTAATTTCTGTTGGAGCATGATTATACAGCTTCATCTACCAGTGCATCTGCCTGTAACACCAGGGTAATAGCCCCACAGTGTTTATACTAGTTACACATCATGATAACATAAGAACGT
This sequence comes from Podarcis liolepis, assembly GCF_965112155.1. Taxonomy (NCBI): domain Eukaryota; kingdom Metazoa; phylum Chordata; class Lepidosauria; order Squamata; family Lacertidae; genus Podarcis; species Podarcis liolepis. Next base: position 50,866,176 of record NC_139564.1, read on the forward strand.
AAGAGGCTGCTGGATCAGAGCAATGGCCCATCTTACAGTGTTCGAAATTAGTCGGGCGCCAGGTGCCTTCTGCAACAGACAACTAGCCTTTTGCAAGGAAGCCTAGCCTCTCCATCTGGCTGGCAGGCATGGCTGCGATGCCTCACCAAGTCAGCTGGCACATGGAGTTATAATAGAGTAGGCTGCTTGTGATTACAGACTGGTGATTTTGATTTTAATTTTAAGTATTACAATGGAGAACTTAACTGCGCAACTGTCACACATATGGCAAAGGGAAAAGTTCAGTCTCATACATTACAAAATTAATCCTTTTTGCATCCTGCCAAGGGGGATTTTGCCTGACAAGATGTGCTGGACTTCCCCATGACTAAGCAGCTTGTCTATGAATGCAGCTTGTTCTACTGTTACAAACATTTGATGTTTGGGTTTCATCAGTGGAGATTTCTGCATGGGCTGACTGTGGGAATCAGGAGCTATGCTACAGTGTCACTTGGTGTTGAGTAGGCGTGTGACTGGTAGCTCTTTGAGATCTGTTGCCCTTAGACGTAATACCCACCCTTCTGAGTACTGTTAATCACAAATGTAGCATTCTGAGAAGGCAGAATGCCTTGCAATCTTCATTTCTTTAAAATGCCAGTTCAACTTTATGAGACAGACCAGTCATAATACCAACCCGATGGGTGAGAAAACAAAACAAAAGGAACTACTTGCTCCCCATTGTGATCTTAGAACCATACAAACATGTGAGTAAAACAATTTTTTAAACTAGGGGTGGCAAGTCCTGGAAAAGCTTCCCCGTGCAATTCTTTCTGCCCCACCAGGAAGCCACCAATTTTACAACTGGCAGTAGAAAAAAGTAAAGTACAGCAGACATAGTGCAGGGTCTTTTTCTATCCCCCCCCCCATTTATTTATTAAACTTGTATACCGCCCTTCACCTGTAGATTTCAGGGCAGTTCTTTACCTAGCTCAGCACTCTGATGAGGATGCCAATTGCTCCCGTATTTGATGCACAGATATTTGTGGAGGGGCTCTGTGTCCTATGTATGTGTAGACATGTCATAAATTTGGAAGTATAATAAACTAACAGTGTTTCTCAAAATCCCTGCCGCCGCCTCCACCTTCAAATATCACTTGAAAAATTACTGGGGTCTCAGTGGACCACTTAGTAAACTTTTTTCCCTTCTAAAAATCAAAGCACATGCCTAATTTATGTTTTAGTAACCACACCCTTACCTTTCTTATGCGATGGATGTGTCTGCTTTTGTGAGCAAAGCTCTGTGAAGTCACTCAGTCATCTCACTTTCAAGTTTGGTCACTGGAGTCATCGCTGTCACTGTCTTCATTATCTTTAGTACTGTTTATTTTAAGAGTTTTATGGGTTGGACATTTGATTTTTTTAAAAAAAAACATTTGCTGTTTATTTATATTATCAATATATGTGTATTGAGTTGTTTTGTTTTGGGGCCCTTGGCTCTTTGTTGATTTAAGAATCTTTGGCTCCTTATTTTTATAAACCACTTTTGGATATTTTATATAAAGTGGTCCATACATGATTAAATAAACTTCTTGGATTTCTTTCAACATTCTGTTTTCAACCACCAATCAATTATTTATGGTCGTTGACTATCCTGCCTACTGCTCTGACAACTAGGCCTCACCTGCACTACATGTTTAAGGCGGTCATTGGAATCTCTCTGTCTCGAGAGACAATGGAGTGTGCCTCTGAGGGTGAAGTCAAACTGCTGCACTGGCAGCACCCAAATGACATTCCTGGGGCGCAAGCCTGGGCAGTGTGTATGGAGGTCCTGGGCTACCCAGACAAGAAGACCTCCTCTCGGCCTCAGAGCAATACATTAGACACCAGCTTAGCTGCAGGAGTTTCCTCATCTGCACTATATGTTTAAGATGACATCATACCACTTTTAACAGTCATGGCTTTCCCCAAAGAACTGCAATTTGTTAAGGTTGCTGAGAGTTGTTAGGAGCCCCCTATTCCTGTCACAGAGCTACAATTATCAGAGCTCCCTGGGAAGAGAGACTGACTCCTAACCACATTGGGTTTACTTCCGTGAGGGGAATAGGGGTCTCGTCATAACTCTCAGCACTCTTAATAAAGATTTTTTAGGGTGGAAGCTATGACTATTTAAAGTGGTATCATACAGCTTTAAATATATGGTGCAGATGGGACCCTAATCTAGACCACTATTTCAGAAATTACTTAGAGGGAAATTAGTAGACTGCACCAGCATCTTAATATGAAAATCACAGCTCCTAGGCCAGAATCTTGTTAGCCTATTTGATAATCTAGCCTTGGTTCAAAAGGCCTTGATCTCCATTAGCATAAAAAATAAAACATAGGCACAGCCAAGAACAGATATTCTTGACTGTACAACCTTTTCGCAGACCACAGAACAGAGTTCACAGACCACAGTTTGAGCATCTATCTCTGTACCTTTTTTTTTTTACTTCATAATCTGAGATATCTTTGCAAAGAAAAAGGTCAGTATGCAAATAATTGTACAAATAGTATTCTATAGTCTGGCTGGGGACAGGCTTTGAACTTGCAGACTTCTTTTACATAAGTGGCGCATTTCATATGGCTACTCTTAAAATGTAGGAGGGAGGGACTTTCCAAAGTAGTTTTTTTTGACATGGCATGGAAATCTAACGTTGATACAAAAACACAAGTTTGTTTTTCTAAACCCACTGGCCACGTACAAAACCCTGGACACGCCACAAGTATCTTTTCAGCTGCCCAGCCTATTGGTTTCCCCTTTGCACAGAGATCACACATTCAGAATTGTATTGGCAGCCCTGCTTCATAAGCAGCATGGCAAAAGTGCCCTTAAACAGAAAACAAAACTCATAAGCAGCATTCAGCATTACAGCAGTAGGCAGTGTTTTAACAAATCACTGATGCTAAGAGTACCTTACTGTAAAGAACATCATGTTGAGAGCACATTTTGTTCTTGTTTAACACTGGAAGAATGACTCATGCTTATGAAGTAGCAAACTCCGGCTGTGCTCCGAAAGGCACTTGTGCCAGTAAAGCAGAGCAAGCATCAGTGCAGTTTGGAAGCTGCAAGAGTTTCTAAAACTGCAGCCCAGCAGGCTAATAATGCACAATATGCCCCAACAAGAGAAGTCTTTCTGGATGGAATGAGGCTTCTGCAGCTGGAGACTTTTGAGAATCAGTGCCCTTCTGGGTAAACCCATTGTGACTAGAATCAAGATCCTCTGTGGGCGGCAATCTTATGCACATCTACTTGAGAGTAAATGCTGCTAAATTAAACAAAAGTCACTTCTCTGTCTACGCCATGGGTAGGCAAACTAAGGGCCGGGGGCCGGATCCGGCTCAATCGCCTTCTAAATCCAGCCCGCGGATGGTCCGGGAATCAGCGTGCTTTTACATGAATAGAATGTGTCCTTTTATTTAGAATGAATCTCTGGGTTGTTTGTGGGGCATAGGAATTCGTTCACCCCCCCCATATAGTCTGGCCCCCCACAAGGTCTGAGGGACAGTGGACTGGCCCCCTGCTGAAAAAGTTTGCTGACCCCTGGTCTACATGCAAGTAACACAAACCCGTTTCTAAAATCTGACCATAGTTCTACATGCAAGTGGAAACAACAGCCATAGTTTTTAATCTATATTCAACTCCACGCTACTTTGTGGCACAAACAATCCAAGTTTTCGAAGGGTGTCTCGCAACACCCTTAACGTCCTAAAGGGAACTCTCAATTTGGTGTGACTTTCAGATGCAGGTGTATCCTTCTGATTCACCCTCACCGTAAAGCAGGGGTAACTAACCTGTGGCTCTCCAGATGTTGTTCTCCAGGCTATAACTCTCATCACCCCTGACCATTAATGGGCCATGCTGGGTGGGGCTGGTGGGAATTGGTTGAGAGTCCAACAACATCTGGAGGGCTGCAGGTTCCCCAGTACTGCTTCTGAAAGTAGCAAATTACCTGAGATGTGACTATATGATCTATCTCCAGGAAGGAAGGGGTTTTTAACCAGGCGGCCAGAGAGATTGCATGTTAAAATAACATGCTTCTTTCTCCCCACAGAGAAGTCTGGAGACACCTGATAAGGGTTCCACACATTTTTGCTGGCTTTGGTAGCTGCCTGCCAACTGTACTGTTTTTAATGGTGTTTTGTGTTTTATTGTACTGTACACCACACTGATATTTTACGAGATGGCAGCTAGAGCTGAGCAATGTCTGGTTTTCAACAAATTAATCAGGACTATTATTAAATTGAGATAGGAAGGGGAGACACAATACATCCCTAAGTTATGCTCTTGAACATAGCCCATGGCGTTATTTTAAAATGGCCATTCTTCAGTACAAGCACAATTTCTGCCCCAAGAAATCTTGCGCCATTACTGGCGTCAGTGCTACAATATAGGAAGCGTAATTAACTGAAACTTGTCCCAGTGTCCACATTAATTTTGAGAATGTGGGAAAAGCCATCAGGCCCAGCATTCTCTTCCCCCGGTGGCCAACCAGACACCTACAAGAAAGCCGCAGAAGAACAGTGCAATAACAGAACCTGGAGCATCCTGACTGATACTGGTGGTAATATATAGTAATCATGACTGGGAGCCATCAATATGCCTTATCTTCCATGAATTTGCCCGATCCCGCTTTAAAGCTATCTATGGTCGCAGTCACCACGATAGCTTGTGGTAGCGAATGTTTGCCTTGAATCTCCCACCATTCAGCATCACTGTGTTTTTAGAGGAGAAAATGCTCTCCACGTTGCATATTTTATAAGTCTCTATCATGTCCCATTACTCATCTTTTTTCAAAACTAGAAAGACCCAAGTATTGTAAGCTTTCCTTAGAGGGGAGTTCTGCTCTGCTTCCATGGTTGGAGGCAGTATGCTTCTGAATACCATTTGCTGGAAAATACAGGAGAGGAGAGTGCTCCTGGGCTCAGGTTTTGCTTGCGGGATTCCTATAGCCAACTTGTTGGCCATAGTGAGAACAGGATGCTAGCCTAGATGTTCTTAGGAGTTGCTCCAGCCCCTTGATCGTTTTTGACTGCCCTTTTCTAGCTCAATATTGTGAGGTGAGATCAGAACTGTGGACAGTATGCTAAGTTTGGTCACACCAAAAGTCTGTAAATAGGCACTCTAATATTGACAGTTCTATTTTCAAACAATTTCCAAAAAAGGAATTTGCCTTCTCCTCCAAAGCTGCAACACACGGCATCAACATTTTCACCAACCTATGCACCACTGCTAGTTCACATTCCATCAGTGTATATGTGAAGTTTTTTTTTACTCCAGTAAATTATCACTTCATACTAAACTGCATTTGCCATTTTGGAGAGATCCTTTCTGGGTTCCTCACAATTGCTTTTTGTCTTTTAATCCCCTGAATAATTTGAAGTCTTTAGCAAACCTCACTACTCACCCTACCTCTAGATAATTTGTGTACAAGTTAAAAAGTACTTGTCCCAAGACTTTGGCTATGTTTATATTTGCATACTAACTGAGCTGGTATGAATATCTGAATCTTAAGAGTTAATGATAGGCCCTTTTCCTATGCAATCTCTGGGATCCAAGAGAACCAGATTGAGATTTTCAAAAATGGTAGTATTTCCTCAAATTAGGAATTCTAGATTGCCCAACGCAAAGGATGCCGCTCTTTTGAAGGGAATTTGCTACAATTTAGGGATAGGGAAAATCAAACCTAGACCAAACAAAGACTTAGAACACCAAAAATCCCCTTGTTCGAAATAACTTTTAGACCAGGACTTCCTTACACTCAGTAAAAGTCAGTTGCACTTAAGTCCATTTGAAATTAATGGGGCTTAAGTTTGCTGTTTAAAAACTTGTTTCATTGATTTCAATGAGTGACTCTCACTGGAATTGAGTTGTTGTGTTTCTCATAATAATAATAATAATTTATTATTTCTACCCCGCCCATTTGACTGCATTGCCCCAACCACTTTGGGTGGTTTCCAGCATATATAAAAACATAATAAAACATTAAGCCTTAAAAAGCTTCTCTATACAGGGCTGCCTTCAGATGTCTTCAAAAGGTTATATAGTTACTCATCTCCTTGACATCTGATGGGAGGGCATTCCAAAGGTGGGTGGGTGCCACTAGAGAAGCCCCCCTTACTTCTTACATAGTCTAATCTTCACGCTGTGCAATTTTTCAGACAAAGTACATTTTGATATTACAGGGCACACAACATTGCAACATTCATAGCCAATAAACTTTTATGCCCCTCACTTGAACGGCTCTTTTGTATTCAGTGAAAAGTGGAAATGCAGGTTTACAGACTATCAAATTTTAATTCATGTAAAATTCTAATGGCTTCCTGAAGTGTGGCAACCACTGCTGACTTCTAGCTGTCTCCTTAGAGACAGTCACATACAAGACATGCACAGAACTCTGTGCACACTGGGTTTTCACAATAGACCTGCTCTGCACTGTGTATGCCTGCTGCTTCTGCACATGACATTTACGGCTAAATCCCAGTGAGAAAAGGGGCTGCCATGCCACAATCTAAGGTTGTTAGAACAAATCCTTTAAAAGTGGCAAAGCATAAACTGGGGTGGTAATGATTTTAGATTAATTAAACCAGAGTAAATCAACCATGTGGCACCATGAATTTGCTAACTAGAGCTTCTGATCTAAGGTACACTTTCCTAAGTAAGGTAAGGGTAAAGGGACCCGTGACCATTAGGTCTAGTCGTGACCAACTGGGATTGCGGCGCTCATCTCGCTTTATTGGCCGAGGGAGCCGGCGTACAGCTTCCGGGTCATGTGGCCAGCATGACTAAGCCACTTCTGGCGAACCAGAGCAGTGCATGGAAATGCCGTTTACCTTCCCTGTCCTTGTGCTGAATGCCTTTAAGTAAGGTGGCTGCTTTGTCATGTGTGAGAACTGCAGCCACATTCACAATAATTTATGTATTGGTTTCATGGTTAAAGGTAAAGGTAAAGGTACCCCTGACCATTAGGGTCCAGTTGTGACCGACTCTGGGGTTGTGCACTCATCTCACTCTATAGGCCGAGGGAGCTGGCATTTGTCCGCAGACAGCTTCCGGGTCATGTGGCCAGCATGACTAAGCCACTTCTGGCGAACCAGAGCAGCGCATGGAAATGCCGTTTACCTTCCCGCTGGAGCGGTTCCTATTTATCTACTTGCACTTTGACGTGCTTTCGAACTGCTAGGTTGGCAGGAGCAGGGACCGAGCAACGGGAGCTCAACCCGTCACGGGGATTCAAACCGCCTACCTTCCAATCGGCAAGCCCTACACTCTGTGGTTTAACCCACAGCGCCACCCGCCTCCCCAAGTGCATGTACCTAAACACAATGACCAACAAAGGCGGCCATCATAGGCAGCTGTGACACTCTAGAACAGCTTTCCTCAACCTTGTGTCGTCAGATATTCCTGAACTCCAGCTCCCATCATCCCTGACCATTGCCCATGCTGGCTGGGGCTGATGGCAGTTGCAGTTCAGCAGCACCTAGAAGGCCCACAGGTTCTCCAAACTCTGCCCTAGAATAACCACCATCCCTTGGCAGAAACAAAAAACGTCGGGTTCCAACCTATTCGGCTTGACTTCAAGCAAAAACGGGTAAGGCTAGCGCGCCAAAGGGGGTATATCTGCTAGCCCTTGCACCAGATAAGCCGAGCTTCCTGGAACAAAATGCACCTAGTCTCGCCTTTCTCCTCCCACGCCTCGAGCCGCAGAAGTATCCAGTGCCGCGTTCTACTGCCTCGAAGCCGGCTCCCCATTGGCCAAGCGGAGCAAACACGTCACGGCTTGACCCGGCCGCTGAGGCGGAGGAGAAAAGGAAGTGGCCGAGCCAGGCTTGTGTAACCAACAACCTACTTCGCAGGGGGGGGGGTGTCACGCTTGTATTTGTATTTGGGGGAGGCGGGGGCTCCCCCCCCCGCCGCCTCGGGCAGAGTGGCACCTCCAGGTGTGTCTCCCCCCCCCGCACAAGCGCCAGTTGCTAGTTAAGGGCGGGAAGTGGCCATTTCCTCCCTTTCTCTCCGGCTCCAGCCCAAGGCCGCCTCCCTGCCTGGTTCTTCCTCTTACATACAGCCTCTCGGGGAGGGGCAGGGGAGAGCGGAGATGGCAGCCGCAAGGCCTCTGCGGGGAAAAGCAAAAAAAGAGCACACGGCGCCCTTCGGTACCAAGCACACGTTACGAAACCACCCAGCCCAATTCCCCCCTCCCCGACCTCATTTCACAGCACCGAGTGGGAAAGGAAAAGCATATAGGAAGCGGCAGCCGCAGGGCCCCGGGAGCCGCCCGGTTCTCCTCTCTCGGCAAAGCGACTTCTACCGGAACGGGCCTTGCCCCGCCATGGCTGGGTTCAAAGTCCCCGAGGTGGGAAGAGAAATCCTTCCCCCGCCCGCCCCCCCCCCCGGTTTTATGCACAGCTCCCCTTCGTGCATTGCAGGGTTGGGGGCCCTCGCTCGCTCACCTAGCTTCCACGCCCGCGAAGAGGCTGGTCAGCTGCCAGAAATAATATCCGCATGGCCAACGTATCCCGGGATCGAAAACAACAAGTGTCCACCAGCTCAGCAGCTCCATTAGCTTCTCTCGTCAACCTCCGCGGGAGTGAAAATAAAAGTTGCTTCCTCCGCGTCCCCCAAGCAAGGTGCTCCTGGGCTCGGTTCAAATTCTGTGCTCCTAAATCCAGATTATTTTCTCCCTTCCGCCCCGTCGCAATCGCTCCTCGCCTTTGTTTCAGCTGCTGCTATTTCTCGCCATCCGGCAACCCCCTAAGCAAACCGCCTGTTTCAGAGCCCCACAACCAGCGAGAGAAACGCGTCCTTCCAGCCGATCCCTTCCCAGCCTCTGCAAATCCAAAAGTGAAATTAAAAGCCCTGCATTCTCTTACCAGTAGCTGCACCTAAAATCATATGACCCGCAACGGCGCTGGCCTTTTATTTTTGTTTTCAATCAAGATCAATAGCAACATTTCTGGAAGCAAACGTCTCAAGCATGTGGGGGGCGGGGAGAGAAACGCCTAATCTGCAAAGGATTAATATTTGGGTTTTGGTTTTTGTTTAGAAAAAAATGCCTTACCAATAAGTTTGTTTCGCGTTATTTATGGCAGTTCCCTTCAAGGTTATCGCGGTTGCCAAGAGACGCAAAATGGAAAGGAAAACAGGCGGCTGCATAAATCGCGGGAGCAAAACTAAAAGTTATTCCCTCCTCCTCTGCTTTTGGCGGAGATCAGCCCAGATCGAAAGCAAAACAAGGGGAGGAAGCCGCGAGGAGCTGAGTCTTGGAAATCCCCCCCTCCCTTCCTCCTCCTCCTGCTCCTCTTCCAGGCCTGTTTGTGCAGAGAGCGAGAGAAGGGGAGGTGGGGGCTGGAAGGAGAGAAAGGGGTGCGGAAGTTTGCCGCAGCCGTTCATTGGCAGGCTCCGCTGCTTTCATCAGTTCTCAGAAAAGTCGATTTCATTTTCACTTCCCTCCAGCAACAGCGACATCAGCCCACGGCGAGCGGGTGGAAAGTGGCTGGTGGGGGAGGCGGAAATAGAGGTTTCGGTTCCTCGGTAAGGGAAACCAGGGCTTACAAGCAGCCACTGCTTCCCCCCTCCTCCTCGTCGTCTTCGCCTCCTTTTTCTGTGGTCGGATGCTGTATCCTGGGGACGGAATGGCGCCCGAGCATCTTCCAGAGCCTTGTGCGAAGAGACCCAGGGGGACGGAGAGATGCTGGATCCGACCTTGGGCGTTGCACGCCGTGTGTGTACGTGTGTGTGTGTGCGCGCGCGCGCGCGCTGTGGAACCGGCGGCCTCTGGCAGAACCGGGAGATTCGGCTTGTTTTGTTGCTAAAAAAAGAGAGCCAAGTTTCTAGTCATTGTGAAACAAACAATAACAGCCTAAGAGGCAGTGGCTGCTTATCTAAGCGAGGATTTGAGAAGTCAGGGCATACAGTGCCGTGCCACATGTATAATTTTCTTTCTTCTGAATTTTTATTTATAATGAGGTTGGGGAAATAACCAGTGGGATTGTCTTTTTAAGCAGCCAACCACTGTGAAACTCCTCCCTTTTCGAAAAGTCACTTCCTGTATAGCATGTGCTGTTGTTGAAAAAACCACAGGTCCAAATCCTTCTCTTGGGTGTAGAATTAGCTGCATGGTCCTTTGGTTCCAAGCCCATGCCTTGTGTTTCTTTTGGTGGTGGCATCCTGCCTATGGAATGCAATACCCAGGGAGGCTTGCCTAGTATCTACTCTCTCGTCATTTTGATTCCCGGCAAAGATCCATCTATTTTCCATGGCTTTTTAACATTTATTGAGTCTTTAATCCTCTTTCATTGATTATTGAGGGCTTTATTGTTTTTACTATTTCATTGCTATCATATTCCTTTTCATGGTTACTTATTAATACATAAATTCATAAATAACAATAATAACCTGCCCTGAAAATCTTTATTGAAAGCCTGGGGAAGAAAGTGAAACAAACATGTCTCAAGATGGCTTAAAAGAATTAGAGAAATTATCTAGCCAACTTAATTATTAAATTAGTCTTCCTTGCCTACAAAACTTAAAACGTGTCTTTCAAAAGACTGGCGTCAGTCATAGAATAAAGCAGATACATCTCCCAAGTCAGCAGAACTTCCTGGCTGATGGTTTTTTGTTTGTTTTGTAGCCCACTCCTTTTCTGAGATGATTCAATGACATGGTGTATGATTTCTGGCAAAGATGAACTGGAATTCAGACATTAATGACTCATTGTGCTTATTGCCTCTGTCTTCGCTTCTTCTTTTTCAGATGCCACTTGTAACTTCCACCTTTTAATCTTTGTTCAAAACGCATACCAAAAGCAAAACTTTGTCTCACACACCAGAGAAAATAAAATTATTGGCAACCAGCACTGCAGCCTTTAAAGGTGGGGGGATATTGCTGGACAAATACCAAAGTTAATTCCAGTCCACCTGTTGCCAGAATTCCCTTTTACATATACACATTGACACATATATTCCACTTTCAATTTATCGAGTTAGCCGAATTTAATGGAGGTGTTTGGAGTCATAGCTCAGTGGTGGAGCATCTCTAGGTATAGCTGGAAAATATCCTGTCTGAAACCCAGGAGAGGTGCTGCTGGTCAGTATTGCTAAATAGTACTGAGCTAGAAGGACCAATGGGCCTGACTCATCATAAGACATCTTCCTGTGTTCCTAAATAAAGGGAAATTAGGGAATTAACCAGCTTTGGTTCATTTAGGGTGCCAGCTGAAGACACCTTTTCTGCCAGGCCCAATAGATGCTTGGCTATGTACTGAGTGATATACTAAATAGATGGAGATGGGTATATTTCAAATAATGTTATAGTTCTTATTCTTTATTGGGTTTTACATTACTGTGTCATGCCCCCTGGTCATGTGTGATGAAGCAAGAGGGAATGCAAAATCTGTAAGTTAGAAATACACATTCAAAACAAACAACAAAACATGCAACTCACAGTTCAAAAACAACCTCTCCTGGATCTGAAGGTAAGAAGTAAAGCTGTGTGGTACCAGCATACTGATGAACACTGCAGCCCAAACCTCCAACTTCTGCCAGGGGCTTCATGTAGCTGTTAAAGAGCATAAGGGACAGTATTGAACCCTGGGATACACCAGACAGCAATAGCCATGAAGTGAAACAATCGTCTCCCAGTATCACCTTCTGGAAAGGCTTCTCTAGAACATAAGGAACCACTACAGGACCAGGTCTTGTAAAAACAACCCAGATAAGCAGTCCAGAAGGACACCATGGCCAATGAAAGGTCCAGGAGAACTAAGAACATGGCACTTCTTCAATCAATTCTCTGGCATAAATCTTCCATTGGGGGCTCAGGCTGTTCCTGTGCCAAAAGCTGGATTGGAACAGATCCAAATAATTTATCATCCAAGACCATCTGGAGCTGAGAGGTCCTACCACCTGGCCCATTCACCTTGCAGTTAAGCTTATTTTGGAAGCTTACAAAACCACCACAGTTAACATCAGTGTCCTTTATTGGTAATGTCAGCATGTCCTGGCACTTCTCTCAGGCCTCTAAAATCTTAACAGATAATTTTTTACCATTCATCAAGTGTCTCATACTTACCATAACAATATTTTTTAACTCAGTCTAGCACCTTTCATGTGTCTTCCTCTGTCTTAGTTCACATAAATACTAACGTACATAATTACAGTGGTACCTCGGGTTACATACGCTTCAGGTTACATACTTAACCTGAGGTACCACTGTACCGGGGAATCCCTTTGTAGGTTACATATATTCTGCAAGCTTCTATTTCAAAGACTGCTTCACATCAGAAAATAATGTGCTGTGGCTTTGAGGAAGCTGCCAGAAAAAGTGGTTCTTCAAAACAGGAACCTATAAATTTGCCCTCTAGGCAAATTAAAACAAAACAAAACAAAACACGCACAGCAGGAATGGGGAACTTGTGGGCCTCCAGATTGGCAGTGCAGGGATGGGAGAAATTGTTAATAAATTCCGTTCTGACACAAATATATCTATATTTTAAAACCCTGATAATTTCAAGAATAATGGCAGTATCCTGGTGCCATCTTCAAAACCTGGAAACAAGAAAATATGCAGGCCATGCCTTTAACAACAGATCACATGTACAGATCCTGAAAACAAACAATGCAGTGGTACCTCAGGTTACATACGCTTCAGGCTACATACGCTTCAGGCTACAGACTCCGCTAACCCAGAAATAGTGCTTCAGGTTAAAAACTTTGCTTCAGGATGAGAACAGAAATCGGGCTCCGGCGGCACAGCGGCAGCAGGAGGCCCCATTAGCTAAAGTTTTACCTCAGATTAAGTACAGTTTCAGGTTAGGAACGGACCTCCGGAACAAATTAAGTACTTAACCTGAGGTACCACTCTAGGTATTTTGATGCCTAAATGTAGTAAATGGAGGCAGCAGTAGATTTCATTATATTTTTCCTCATAACCAGGGGACCACTTTATTGGGTAAGGAATTAAGAAGCGGTACTCATTTGTGATACAAATATGCTACATTAAGGTATTTAACTTTGGTATAAATGACAGGCCATTAGGAACTTAACAATTGAGTGCTAAGTATGTTTCCTTGGGAGCAATTCAGACTGTGTTCAGCGGGACTTACCTCATGGCAGAAAAAGAGTGAGGCCTCTGAGGAGAAGCTGTGGGCCCAGGAGGTCTATGCCGATTCATAGATGTCTGCTCCCCACTTCCATGGGATCCTACTGTTTTAGCTTGTCTGTGTTGTAAGCCCTAAAAAGCCTGAAACAGCTCTTGTCAGTCTCATAGATTTCCCCCCCACTTGACAAACAGTGACATGGATCAGTACATAGAATACCACTCCAGCATTTGTCAGATGAAACTAAGAATACCTCTTTTATTAGATGAGGACGTCCCACGAAAAAAAGGTATAAGTTAGGTTGGTGTAATGGTTACAGTGATGGGCTGGGACTTGGGAGGCCGAGGTTCAAACTGACTGTTAGGCATGAAACAACTTGGATGATTGTGACTAAATACAGTGGTACCTCAGGTTACATACGCTTCATGTTACATACGCTTCAGGTTACAGACTCTGCTAACACAGAAATAGTGCTTCAGGTTAAGAACTTTGCTTCAGGATGAGAACAGAAATCGTGCTCCGGTGGCACGGCGGCAGCAGGAGGCCCCATTAGCTAAAGTGGTGCTTCAGGTTAAGAACAGACCTCTGGAATGAATTAAATACTTAACCTGAGATACCGCTGTATTAACAACAGATGAGAAGAATTGAGTCTATTGGGGAAATGTAAAATAGATGGAAGCAGTATAGAAACAATATATTTAAAAGTTATGAAGACTACTGAAATAAGGAGAAAAAATATTTAAGAAAAAAGAAAACACAGATTGATTGAATCATGTTAAGCTTGAGGAAATAAAAGAGACTTGGAAAATGATAGAACTCCCATATGACTGGTGGCTTTTGATCTGGTCTGTGATTGGTTCGGTTTGTGGGTGAAAGGCCTGATTGGACACTGAGTGAGGTTCTTAAATCAATTTGGCAGTTAGAAGCAATCTAAGTGGCTCTATAAATCAAACTGTACCCCAGCAAAATTGCTGCCAAGAATATTGGAGTTCTATAGTAGCCTGAACCAATAAGAATGGAATGTTTTCAATTTCTGCTCCCTCCTGCTTGATTTTATCTAATCTGTATTTTCTTTACATGAATTTTAATATTGATTATTTAATTATCTAAATACATATTTTTATTCTGTTTTTCAGCCAAAAGAGGCTTCCACAGCAACTAATAGATCAATACAAACAAGACAGTACCTGCCTTCAGTCTTAGAACCTGGAGAAACACAGCACAGACGGATAATGGATCTAATGTTTGTCTGGGGATGAAGAAAATTTTTGATTCAGCTTTCATTTAAAGGTCACACCTAAGTCACACTTCGCAAAATAATATGCAAACCAAAACACAAGTATCCTTCAATATTCACACCTCTCTGAATTTTGCAGTGTAGTTTTCTAGTCAAGTAATATGTTAAAAAAAATGTGTATACATCAGATAAAAATGAGAGGAAGGAGAAGGGATGGGGAAGAAATTAATTTCAGGTTGCATTTAAAGACAAACCTGCCAAATCTATGTTTTCTGAAACAAATATGCAAACGAAAATGCAAAAATCCTTTGAAATTCACACCTCTCTGAATTTTGCAATGCAGTTCTCTAGCCAAGCAGTGTGTACAAAAATAAATGTGATGCATAAATTAGTGAATATAGCACAGATAAATCCATTAGATTATGGAAAACTGTTCTCCAAAACTGTGTACATTAGAAGAAACCCACACTAAAATGCAGATAAATTTTCATGAGGAATAGTTTTTTTGAAAATTGCCAGCTGATGTGGAAATATAGAGAACTGAACTTAAGAATGAGAAACTGAGAGGAACCAAAACTGACAAGATTTGTCTACCCCTAGGAGGGACAACTATGTATGATGATTAATATAATGCAATATAATAACATAGAATTTATAAGAAAAACAACATCCTGCCTGCGGTCTAAATAAACATACCTCTTTAACCTCTCCTTTTCTTCCTTTGTAAGGGAATACAATGGAGTAAGAGAGACTGAATTAAATTACTTCATTTGGAAAAGATATGTGAAAATAAATATGTCAAGGCCCTTCTTAAATAGTACGAAGGACTGGATTGCAGAAATACCTGCAGGCGGTGACTTACAAAGATAAAAGTATTACCAAATAAAGAAAATGGAAATGTAAGAACAAGAAGCACTCAGGGGTCTAGAAAGAATGTACAGGGGAAACTAATAATCTGGAGCAACAGAATGCAAACATTTAAAAGTTAGGTTTTAAAATCAATGCAATGAATAGAGGAAGCCAATGTAAAGAGGTTTTAAAAAAGCAATATGAGAACGAGCCTTTTCAGTGGTGGTCCCCATTTGTTGCTCTCCCTGGGGAGACTCACCCGGCTCCATTGTTACATATCTTCAGGCACCAGGGCAAAAACATTGTTTGCTAGTCAGGCCACCCACACCATACATTTTAAATGAATTTAAAGCAGTTGGCTTCACCCAAAGAATCCTGGGAACTGTAGTTTATCTCTCACAGAGCTACTATCTGTCTTGAGAGACAATGGAGTGCACCTCCAGGGGTGAATGCAAACTGCTGTGTCGTCAGCACCAAAGGGAACTCCCCAGAGGTCCTGGGCTGCCCAGACAACAATGCCACACACAAAAAATTGCAAGTATTTAAGCACTATGCTTTCTTTGCTGCAATTAAGTAAATTTGTATAAATCCTGAAAAGACACTGGACCAGGAAACATTTCCAAACTAACTTTCACTCTGTAGCACCATAGTGGAAATATTAACTCTATGTGGGAGACAAGGCTATAACTCCTGATTTCTCTGAAGATGTATACCAACCCATGCAAGTGTGGGTAGGAATTATAAGCAGTTCAACCATCTATTTATTAAATGTGAATTTGCAATATTGAACAGTTTTAGATTATTTACCTAGCTATTAAGGCTACATACACACCATGCATTTACTGCGAACTTTAGTTTACTCCTCACACAGCTACAATTTATGACTCTCTCAACATTCTAAGTTCCCAGGATTCTTTGAGAGAAACATGTTTATAATGTATGGTGTGTACACAGATTGCAGCACAGTCCTTTGTATGTTTATTCAGAAATAAATCCCTCTGTGGGACTTATTCCCAAGCAAATATATATATTCTAGATGATACTTCAATCAGGATTTGTTGGGTTCTTCTGGTTTTACATCAGATACTCCTGAGCAGCTTTCAGCCTTGGCAAATTATTTCATTATCTCTAGTGACACCCTGTGGCAATGATCTGATGCCCACATAGCACATTATAATACAGTGGTACCTCCGTTTGTGGATGGGATCCGTTCCGGAGCTCCGGTCGGATCCTGAGATTTCCACAACCAGAGGAACCACTTCTGTGCATGTGCGCGGCATGGTAGAGCGCTTCTGCGCATGAGTGTGCAGCGAAACCCGCATACGTATCCCGAAGGAAACGTAACTGGAGGTGAATGTAAGTAGAGGTACCACTGTAGTCTGGATTGAGATGATACAGTACTGTACAGTGAAATTCCTTTGGACTATTGCTGGTGTTATTTCTATAAAACCATCAGTCTATAGGGAGTTTTACAGCATAACCCAGGAAAGAAGAGACCCCTGTCCCAGGTATACATAATATTTTTATCAAAGCCATGGAAATTCCAGTCGTTGGACTGGCAAACGTAAATGAAAGTATTTTAGTTGGGTTTCCCCTCACTTCCAAGTACATCTGGATTCCAGGATTAAGTCACACATCAAGTAAATAAATGCATCTGGTGGGCCCTATAACCAACCCTCCTGCAGCCTTGAGGCATGTACCATTAATATGGGCAGTATTATGTGAAATCAGCTTTCATACGCAATTCTAGCCTGCAGTCCTCAGCACACATACTGGCAGGGAATAAACATCCAACATGGTGGGACTTCAGAGTAAGTATTCATAGGATTGCACTGCAAAGAGACCAGATTAAGAAGAAAAATCAAAGTTGCCATTATACTTAAAATGGATAGTGTGTAAAATCTTGGTTGATTCTTCAGGACATAAGGACACTTAGAAGACTCCTTGGAGAAGTCAATTGGAGATCTGGACTGAAGGGAGGTTGAGGAACTCCTTAATTGGTGTCTGGAGGCAATTTGGGATGGATGAGGTAGACTTTGCCTTTGATACTTGAGAACTATATTTTAGGACCCACTCTGCTATTGTGACTACTATTTGTTTTGAGCAGTTTTTTTATATTAATTGCCTTCAACATAGTGCTAAAGTGAACATTCCATCAATGGATGGGTGGCGCGGTGGGTAAAACCAGAGAGCCTAGGACATGCAGATCAGAAGGTTGGCGGTTCGAATCCCCGCAACGAAGTGAGCTCCCGTTGCTCGGTCCCTGCTCCTGCCAACCTAGCAGTTCGAAAGCACATCAAAGTACAAGTAGATAAATAGGTACTGCTTCGACGGGAAGGTAAACGGTGTTTCCGTGTGCTGCTCTGGTTCGCCAGAAGCGGCTTAGTCTTGCTGGCCACATGACCCGGAAGCTGTACGCCAGCTCCCTCGGCCAATAAAATGAGATGAGTGCCGCAACCCCAGAGTCAGCCACAACTGGACCTAATGGTCAGGGGTCCCTAATGGAACATTCTCCCCCTCTGTACACTCCCTGTATCCATGGGGGGGGGGGTTTCTCCCAACTTTCCAGGAGCAGATAGGGGGATGGCACAGGATGCATGTGAGGAGAGAAGGGGGGGTCCTGTTTCTTGCACAAGCACTAATCCTTGAGTTAGTGCAAATATTTTGTTGAGTTCCGCTCGTTGGTCCTGTCATGGCCACAAGTGGGGAAGAAGCAAAGTTGAGAATTTACTGCATGCTGCCTGTTTGTCTTAACCACTGTTTAAGCCAGTGTTTCCCAAACGTTTTTGGGCAACGGCACACCTGTTAGCCGGAAAAAAATCTCGCGGCACACCACCATTAAAGCCCCGCCCCGTGACGTCAGCGCGCAGCGTCACGCCGGGAGGGACGCACAAAAGCGAAAGTTTTTTCCCTCCCCCTTGCCGGGGTGGGAGGAGGCAGCAGAGCGAGGGCAGCTGAGGCGGCGGCGGCGATAGCGGGCGGAGGAGGGGGCGGCGGCGGGAGTTGCTGCTGCTGTTGTTGCTGCTGCTGCCCGGACATGCCGGCCTCCTCCTCCTCCGCTGTCTCGCGCTCCTCCCTTTTGCGCGCGCTGCCCCGCCGCTCGGCACCAGCACCGCGGAGCCGCCCCCGGCTCGACGCGGATCCTCGCCGCCGCCGCCGCCTCTCACCGCCCGACTCGCCCGCCTTCCTCCCACGGCACACCAGCCGGTGTCTCACGGCACACTAGTGTGCCGCGGAACACCGGTTGGGAAACACTGGTTTAAGCTATAGTTTAACATGACACGTGAACAATGTCTCTTTTGCCACACTAAATTATAGGCAGAGTGACATTAAAGAGGAACAATACTTTTGAGGCCAACTCATTGCCTGAAATGGAGGTTGCATTGCTGTTAATAGTTCACATCTGTATTTGGCAAGTGTTCTTTAAACTTTACCTGTAGAATAATTTTTTTCTATGTGGGTTAATATGATTATCTATACACTTTAAACAGGACCGAGAAACTGGAACTTGTGAGACGTTCTAAATGTCTAGGTTTTTTTAAATAAAAAAGTAACCAAAGCTAGTTAAACAATGCACATGGTTTATTAGGTTTTCATACAGGAGTTAAGATAATCACAGTCACACGCATAAATTAATCATATCTAATAATTTAAACCTTTGCCAAAAATCTTGTTTGCAATGATGGGTAGTTTCAGATATTGCTCTGTATTATTCTTTTTAAAAGATTCATGCCTCTAAGCAAGAGACATAGTCAACTCTTCTGAATAAATTAACTGATTTATTTAGCTGACGATAAGTTCAAATGTATAGAAACTATTGCATATTATGCCATTTGAAGCACACTGCTGTGCTTGCTTCTCAAAGTTCGGAGTTATTTAGCAGGTGATGAGTAGGTGGGTGGATCAAATCCAGGAGCCCCCATGGCTGAATAAGGACACCAAAACTTCAAGAAACATTGAAGTGTGGATCTGCGACTCTATTCCAAAGAGCCATGATATGCACATACACCAGTGAATGCTGTATTCTGTCCCACTTGCTCCCATTTCCTATTTTGCTGTTGGCAAATCTTACATGCATGCAGAACCTATTTCTGCACATTATCTCCCATCTGGATCAAGATGAAAGGTCTCAACCCGAAACATGCACAGCTATCTCAGTTACACTCACAATAATTTCTCCGAGTATTGCAAGCATCACAAGTTCACTAACACAAGCTTTTATCCATGCCTGAAGACATTCACTATCATGTTAATATTGAGCACAACATGCACAGGCACAGCAAGCCTTGGCTCATATGCTCCCTGTATGGCAGAGGAGCTCAGATGCTTTTTCTTCCACTTTTAGTTAGCTGCAGTTTGCTGTGCCATCTAGACCCTGAATTGTGTTTGACATGAACTACGAATAGTTTAATGCAAGCTAGCTTAGTAACCCATGGTTTGAAAGTTGGCATAACTAACATTAGCTACAGGTTGCCAATTCAGTGATGCAACAAACCCATTAACCGAAAATGGAAGCAAAAGCTTCTAAACTCTTCCTCCTGACCATGTGTGAAGAGGGCAAAGGGAGTGCTTGCAAAAACAAGGCTCACTGAACCTGCTTGTGCGTGTTGTGCAAAACCATGGTTTAGCATAAATTATTAACTACCATGTTGCCTGTACTTACTTATTTGTAAGCCTACTTGAAATCTACAGAAGTTCATATTGAGTGAAGGAGGGTGAATAGCTTTACCTATCAAATGTGCACACCTAGAAAGTAATCCCAGATAATGATCATGATAGTCCCTGTGGGAAGCCCTGGGTAAAAATAAGAGAAGCAAAACATCATGGTTGGAGTATACTACAGACTGCAATACCAAGGAAGATTGGGGAAACAGGTCCTGAAACAAATTACAGATGTTTCAAAGAAGCAATAACGCTTCAAATGCCCTGGTATCTGTGGGAATACAAACTCTGCTAAGCACAGATCATGCAACAAATTTCTGACATGCCTTGCTGAAAACCATCTGTTTCACAATGTGGGGGAAGCAGCGAGGGGTTGGCTATTCTTGAAAAGATCTTAACCAGCAGGGAAGTGGTGAGAACTTCAGGGGGGAAAGTAACTAATGTACGTAATGATGACATTACATAGGGAAAGGTGGAAGAAAGTGTAGCAAAACTTGAACCTTTCATTTCAGGAAAGATGTTTTTCATGGTATCAGAGAAATACTAGGTGGGATTCCATAGCTAGATATAGTACTGGGGGAAAGAGCCCCAGACAGGCACAAGTTGAGTTGTTAGTTTTTTTTAAAAAAGGAGTTACTAAGGACACAATCACTAACGATTCCAGATGAGAAAGAAAAATTGCAGATGTCTTAAAAAAATAATAAAGACAATGTAGCTGCACAAAAAGCTGAGTAATAAGCTGAAAATAGAAGCAACCTTCAAAAAAAAGGGGGAAGGAAGGACAGGTCACCAGGGACACGTAGCCCAGACTTGTAAGAGCCATGTCAAGAAAGTGAAGAATGAGCCAATGCGGGCAGGACACAAAGTTGTATGAAGAAAGTAGTTAAGAATCTGCATGCTAGAAAGGGCCGAAGAAATATTTTACTTCGAGCTGAAGATGAACTTCTATTTTACATACTTGCTTCTAAGTCTTAGTATTTTAAAACATGCTGCTTTTTAAAAAAGGAATCAGAATCAGGATTGGGAAATGGGACATGCATTTTTCATATACTTCTTATCATCAAATAGAATATATAAATAAAACTAAGAACCACAAAAATGTGTTTAGGAGCAGGCTGAATTTATACTCTTCACAAACTACCACTTGCACAACACTCCTGCCTAAACTGAAATGTGAATGTAAGCATGCAAAACTGCTTTAAGGCCTGGATCCAGTAAGGATCAGCGTTCCAAGAACCATTTGCCATCTATTAGAAAAGAAGCACCTCTTTTTTAAAAATAAAACCTTAAGGTATTCTATAGTGGTCAAAAAGCTTTGAAAAGGCTCAAAAAGCATTTCATATAGCCATTTCTAAAAGGCTGAAGAACTATCTCACAAGATTGATTGTGCTACATGATTGTATATGAAAGATAATAGTTTAGCCCTTACGCCATATTGAAAAACTGCACTCTTGTGTCATGACATTAATTTCTCCAATTCTAATGGTATTGACTTGGGGGGGGGGATACCATTTCTATCAACAGTTTGCTTTCAGGTAAATAACCCCAGGATTGGGCTGCAACAGTTACCAAAGTTAACTAAAAGTAACCTTTTACTGCTCTTCAGTCTGCGGTAACTGATACTTTATTTTGACAGTAATAGTTGATCTCTTCCTTCAATCTATTTTAGCAATGAGGTTAGAGCATAACTGCAAATCTACATATATTTTCATTTTCCAAACTAGAATTTCTGAACTAGCAAGTGATCCCACTATTCTAGTGATTGTAGTAATCCACTCCATAGGTCATAACATTTCAATACAACCTATGTATTAGAGACTGGACATCGGGTCAAGAGTTAAAAATGATATAAAACGCTAGTGCTCTTCTGCTAGCTTTCACATCACAGTGTAGGAAGCTAGTGAGGAAAATAAAAATCTTTTGTGAGCATAGACACAATACAAGGGATCTGCTTCTTTCCGTGGAAGTCTGGTCTGTTTGAATAAGAACTGAATTCTGCAACCTTGCGATTTACACGTGTCAGAATCTGCATAAGTTCAAGTTTTGTAGCATGCTGTTTCAGCATCCCGCACAGTGACTGTATAAACCAGGAGCCATCTGATGAGTTCCTCCAAGAGTAGTAGCCTATAAGAAAAAAAATGAATTGAATAAAATATAATGTTCTTCAAAATGAGACTACAAAAGCTAATCATGTTTGAGAATCAGAATTGGGAGGGACCCCAGGGTCATCTAGTCCATGCAATGCAGGAATCTTACTTTTATTAAACTGATTAAGGTCACAATCACCCCACCACAACTAGATAACTTTGCCCCAGAACAAGGGTGTTCATTCAGTTTAGTAAAGGGCTTCACATTAATCTCATTTAACTTTTATTTGTCCTGCTGTTAAGCCTACCACCCCTTAGTCTCAAATATTCCCCAAGAGAAGTGTTGAGATTAAAAAACCATCTTCATACATGGCCATGTTGATTTGGAGATATTTTCCACTTAGGCTATCTAGCTAGTGCATGCAGGTTGATGGGCCAGTAACATTTTTGTACATGAAATGGTTTTACAAAAGGAGGGAGAAGTATCCAGGCACCTTTGTTGGACTAGGACATGGGTCGACAAACTAAGGCCCGTGGGCCGGATCAGGCCCCATTGCCTTCTGGATCCAGCCCGCGGAGGGTCCGGGAATCGCCGTGTGGATCGCCAGTGCGTGTGTTCTTTCCCTCTCCCTTACACGGTGCTGCCGCCGCCGCCTCCTCCCTCCCTCCCTCCTGGCTTCTCCCCACCCTGCCTAGAGGAGGAAGGGGGCTGGGCTTTATTGATGCCAGCAGCAGCAGTGCTCAAGCGGCCCGCCATTTTAAGCAGCCCCTCTCCGGAGCCCTTTTGTGCACCGCTCATCATCCCTCCACCGCCGCCAGCCCCTGCTGCTCGCAAGACACAGGTAAGCAGCCACCGGGGCTTATCCAATGCTGTGGAGAAGGGAGGGGAGAGTCATGCGGGGGGGGCCTTATAGTCCGGCCCCCCACAAGGTCTGAGGGACAGTGGACCGGCCCCCTGATGAAAACATTTGCTGATTCCTGGACTAGGATATGCATGAAATAAAAAGTTATAAAGTCATCTATGTATTTTGAGCAAAAGGTTGCATCTTTTATTCATTTATCTTACCGGGAGCAGTTGAATAGGCATATAGGAAGTCGGCTTCTACAGGTATTTTCTGACATGTGCTTTCATCCGTGCCACTGTCTGTTTCAATACCAGAGTCAAGGTCTGTTCCTCTACAAGCCTACGCAAAGGAAGACAGAAGAGTAAAAGGAAGACAGAAGAGTAAAAGGAAGACAGAAGAGTAAAAGGAAGACAGAAGAGTAAAAGGAAGACAGAAGAGTAAAAGGAAGACAGAAAGTAAATATTACCACTATTGGCTCGCTGAAAATGGCAACAGTCGGATACAAATGAACACAAACAAGGAATAAGAGAACTCATTTATGCACATCTTGAAAGGGGAGGCATGCTAATCTTGATGAGGTATGAGTTTCAAATTGAACTTTGCAGTTTTGTGACATGGAAAAGCCGTTCTGAGTCAGAGAAGAAGTTCACAGCACTTTTAAAGCACTCTGCTAAAACTGTGGTCACAGGTGAGAGAACCACCAACCTAAACTGAAACAGTAAGAAATGCTTTTCTGAACTGGTAGTAGATAGGTAGCCGTGTTGGTCTGCCATAGTCAAAATAAAAAAATTCCTTCCAATAGCACCTTAAAGACCAACTAAGTTAGTTCTTGGTATGAGCTTTCGTGTGCATGCACACTTCTTCAGATACACAGAAGAAGTGTGCATGCACACGAAAGCTCATACCAAGAACTAACTTAGTTGGTCTTTAAGGTGCTATTGGAAGGAATTTTTTTATTTTTTCTGAACTGGTTATGGTTTAGAGGCATTGGTCAAATGCTTAGGTTTGGCCATTTTAGTTTCTCAGTGAAAGCCCTGGCTAATGTTTCCGAAGGTTGTCCAAGTAAACAAGCTTTTACTAATTAGTATAAAGAAGGCTTCCTCAACCTCGGCCCTCCAGATGTTTTTGGCCTACAACTCCCATGATCCCTAGCTAGCAGGACCAGTGGTCAGGGATGATGGGAATTGTAGTCTCAAAACATCTGGAGGGCTGAGGTTGAGGAAGCCTGGCACAAAGTAATGTGTTCTCATTATTAATGCATTACACCGTCTTATTCTATAGGAGACCTAAAATTAAATGACAAATACAAAATCATCATACTGATCTCATTTCCTAATGAAAATGAACAGGGATCATGGCGTTTGGGGCAGTTCTCTTGTTTTCCATCTGTTTACCATATTCAAAAAAAGCAAGGCAACTTAGAGAATAATTCTTAGCAGCTGCCCCACAACTATGATCCTAGTTGCATTTTCTAAAATCACTGTTAAGATTTTCCTTTTCGTTTTCAATGGCCAGTTTTAAGGAAGAAAAGGTATCTAATTCCATTTTTAGTTTGTTTTTTTAGATTGCTGCTATCCTCTCTAAGCAGTAGGAATTGTATGGAAACTGAAATATTAACACTGCTAGAAAGCAAAAAATTAACACTACCAGAAACTGGATATATTTTATATTCCCAGAAATGTAACCATGGATCTTATGCTTATAGTATAATGCAGACATAACATTTTCTTATCTTATCTTTGGGACACATTTTTTTGTTTTTTAAAATAAAAGTCTTCACAGTATTGTCATCTGCTGAATTTTGCACAATTACCTGAATAAAGAAGAGCTTTGGCTTTCCTGCCAAGGACTTGCATCTGTCTCCTCTGAAGAGACTTGTTAACATTTTTAGCTCCAGAGGACCATCTGTACCATAGATGAGTCCATCCTCTCCATGGCTTAACAAGACACAAACAAAACTGCTTCTCTTGTTGTGATCATCCCTGGCAGCTTCAAAAAACCCAGGTGGAGGGAAAACATTGTTTAAGTATTCAGAAATTCCAAATACTCATTTGACATTTTTTCAACAAGCAACTTTTAGGCAATAGCAAACCTTCAAGCACAATAATGCTTCCCTCAAACAAACAAATAGACAAAGTGAGCTTCTTTGGGATAAGCAGCATAGGAACAGGATAATTTAACATTCTTATGAATTTGTGGCAACTGTAAGGCTACCTTAGGCTTGAATGCAGTTAAATTCTCCCCAATGTTGCCCTGCTCTTGCCATACTAACATGGCATAAATCCATACTAATATGGATAAATCCTGCTGATATGCCATATAATCCTTTTTATAGGTAGGAGGCAGTGACAGCAGTTATTAGCAGGCTTATTATATAAATGAATATTGAAAAGAATCTTACTAAAGCAAATAGTAGTGGGGGAGAGCTTTATAAGTGGAAATGTTTAAAGAAAGTTGGGTCTGACAAATGAAAGGGTAACAAAATCAGGATTGAAAGTGACTTCTATTCTAGAATGAGCTTAGTGTCTAGACAAATATTTTCCTGAGTGAGGAATATATATCTTGATGACATTTCTAATCAGGAAGGAATATTTTTGGTTGCCAATTCAGGCTCTGAAGTTATCCAGGTTAGAAATACCAATTACACTGCTTAAGGCTTAAGCAAAATTAAAATATAAAATCTTAACCTAAGGAGAGTTCATGAAAGCAGACATGGAGGTGGGATTGTATTCAGTACCTGGGGCACAACTTCCAAACCTTGTTGCTGGGCCTGCAAACACATTGTTCCATGATGGACCGGGTCCACATATGCATTCCCTCAAGGTGGTCAATTCTGATCTCCAGCTGTTGAGGGGACTGTATCCAGACTTGCCCATTTCCAACAGATGACTTAAGACTGTCAGAGCATACTTTTTTTGATGGTAGTCTCTGCTTTCAGATCCTCCTACTCAGTGGTGCGCATGCAGCCTGCTGCTACACAAAGGGACCCTTAACCCTTCTGCCACACCAGGTGTTCTACTTATTATTTAATATCAAAGTTCCTCATTGCTAAGAAGAGCGGACAACACAAAAACCCAAGAGTTTATATTTTATATTTTGGCACAACAGGCAATACATCATCCGCCAAATCACTACTTACCATTATGCAAAACTTCAATAATCTGCTTACATGTAAGATCATTATAAGGCTTGACTGTGTACCCCAAGGTCCTGAACGTGTCTACAACATGTGCAGCATCTGCATCTGTACCAGATCGATATGCCATCCCTTTAGATAAAAAAGAAAAGAAAAGAAGTTGCGTTGACTTAATTTTTGAAAACAGTGTATGCCACAGGCAAATTCTGCTCAGTTATATGAAAATAAAATATGGGAAAGCACAGCTGGAGCCTGAAGACTTGTTCCTATATGAAATATATCAGGATTTATGGAAGACATTCCACCCTGTAAACACAGAAAGAATGGAAACAATGGGTGCACTGGTTTTATTGCAGATGAACAATTGAACTTGGCATCATCCGCTGATCAATGGAAGGACCGACTTTGTATATAAATAAAACATGTATAGAAAAATCCTTGTACAGTCGTACCTCGGAAGCTGAACGGAATCCCTTCTGGAAGTCCGTTCGACTTTCAAAACGTTCGGAAACCAAAGCATGGCTTCTGATTGGCTCCAGGAAGCTCCTGCAGCCAATCAGAAGCCATGGAAGCCCCATCAGATATTCGGGTTCCAAAGAACGTTCGCAAACTGGAACACTTACTTCCGGGTTTGCGGCGTTTGGGAGCCAAAACATTAGACCCGCAGGGCGTTTGGGATCTAAGGTACGATTGTATCTAGCTTGGAAGGAAAAGGAACAATATTGTCAGGCTTCATTTAGGTGTAATGAAGTCACCTAACTGCTTAAAGCACAGCGTTGCTATTTAAAAGGTGTGTTGGAAATCTGTGGCCCTCCACATGTTTTGAGACTAGAACTCCCATCGTCTCTGACAAATGGTCATGCTGCCTGGGGCTGATGGAAGTTGGGAGGCCAACATCTGGGAGGCCAACATCTGGGAGGCCACAAGTTCCTCTCTCCTGATATTAAGACCAACAGCTCTCTCCTATGCAGGTTTAGGCATGTTTGAACTTACGGACTTCCTTAAGCATACAACAGCCAACTTTGAAAAAGACTAAGCAGTAGATATATTTCACTTTTGACAGTTTAAAGCAGGTTACAGGGAGGAAAGCCTTACCGGCAGGCGGAGAAAGTTTAAAAAAAAAAAAATTACCAGTAGCTGGATGGAAGTTTTTATTGTTGACTAAAAGACACATTCCCATTTCAGGGTGATCCATTCTGTAACTCTCATCTGCCGGTATCACAGAGTCCACAGATTTGCTAATAGGTATGCTCTTCCTAAGGAAAAAATAAAACACAATGTAAGACTAAACTCTCTCTCTCAAATTTTCAATTTTCTGATCCTGAATTTAAAAAGCAGACTGAGGCTACAATCCTACACACATTTGCCTACAAATAACTTCAAAAGAATTCAAAAGGACTTCTGAGTTTGCATGTATACAATTATACTGCAAATTTGATATCTTTTGGATTTTGCACAAGTTCAGAACAGCATGAATGTTAATGCGGAATGAGAAATTGCTAGCAAAACAACAACAACCTAGTTTTAAAGAGTTCCCTCAAATATCCACTATTAAATAAATACAATGGAACAAAGAAAATATTTCATGTTTTTATTACAGTGGTACCTCGGGTTACATACGCTTCAGGTTACATACGCTTCAGGTTACACACTCCGCTAACCCAGAAATAGTGCTTCAGGTTAAGAACTTTGCTTCAGGATAAGAACAGAGATCATGCTCTGGCGGCGTGGCGGCAGCAGGAGGCCCCATTAGCTAAAGTGGTCTTCAGGTTAAGAACAGACCTCCGGAACGAATTAAGTACTTAACCCGAGGTACCACTGTACCATTAGATAGACTGGATAATTGAGAACAGATCTGATCCTTTGAGAACATGAAATAGATTAATGAGATGTAAACTCTCCCCTGCACTGCTGAGCTGCATTCAAGATGTTTGGGATGAAATAAATATGACAGAACCATAGTAGGAAGAATGAGAGAAATGTGCAAAGATTTTTCACACAAGAAGCTCAAAAGAGGTTTTATGACTGAAAGATCTCCATTGAGCATTTTGTATTCACCTTCTATACCAGGGGTCTGCAACCTTTAAGACAAAAAGAGCCACTTGGACCCGTTTCCGAAGGAAAAAAATCCTGGGAGCCGCAAAACCATTGCGACATTTAAAACAAATATATCTCCAGAGCTGCGATCCGACAGCGGGTGGGAAGGTGACGTTGGGACTAACGCACGCACCGCCCCCATGCGACGTCACAGCCAGTACAGCGCCCGCCACAGTGGGGAGTGTCGGGGCACACAACGCGCCTCCTCCCCTCGCTAGTATCCGCCCCGGAGCTGCAGCAAAGGTGTAAAAGAGCCACATGCGGCTCCGGAGCCGCAGGTTGCAGACCCCTGTTCTATACAATACTGCTATTATCATTATTAGTTAATGTGTTAACTGCCCTTCAACAACATATCCCTGGGCAGGTTACAGCAATTTAAGATTCAGAATTAAAACAGATTATAGTCACAGGAATAGGGTCTAACATCATAGCTATGCAATATAAACCACGTAGGAGGGGATCAAACTGGCTCTAGTCGTTTTTGTATTAAATCTGAGAGGAACAACAGTAGTCCTTGAAAAGTACAAGTGAATTTTAAAAATACGCTTTTGAGTGCTTTTTAAAAGTGGGATGGTGAAGAAACCAGTATACACCAAGTGAGGATCCTATGAACAGATCTCAAAATGACTAAAGTTACAAGAGTTTTCAGCCTTAATTCTGTGAATTTATTTGCATAGTCTCTCTTACAGACCTCATTATGCATGGATTTTACAATCAAAAATGAAGCACAACAATACAAAAGGGCAGGCAAGGTCTCTGAAAACAAGTTGTTTTGGCACATAGCTGATTATAGTCGTACCTTGGTTGTCAAACACCTTGGTACTCGGACGTTTTGGCTCCCGAACGCCACAAACCCAGACGTGAGTGTTCTGGTTTGCGAACGATTTTCTGAAGCCAAATGTCCAACACAGCTTCTAATTGAGTGCAAGAAGGTCCTGCAGCCAATCAGAAGCCATGCCTTGGTTTTCAAGCAGTTTCAGGAGCCGAATGGACTCCGTGAACAGATTAAGTTTGTCAACCAAGGTACAACTGTACATGAGCACATCTCCTGTGTATGCTTTTTCTTTGGAGCAATCTTCTAGTTACAAGAGCAACTAATAGTCCTAACACCAAAACATACTGGGACATATTCAGCTAATAAGCTGTGATTCCTGAATTGCAAAGGTTTGAACTAGATTACCCTTGGGGTCCCTTCCGATTCTACAATTCTATGATGCTATGACATGGCTGTGCAAGCAGAAGCCAACACAACAGGACTTCCCCTTCTCCTTCTGCAAATATGCTCTGAGATAGGGGACAACCTCCAGAACAGCATGTGTGGGAGATGAGGGGAGAATGTGATGTAGGAGAAGAGGAACTGGAATGGTCTCATTAGTGCTACACTGAATAAAATCCACTGATTATTTGCGATTACAGTGGTACCTCGGGTTAAGTACTTAATTTGTTCCGGAGGTCTGTACTTTACCTGAAACTGTTCTTAACCTGAAGCACCACTTTAGCTAATGGGGCCTCCTGCTGCTGCCATGCCACCGGAGCACGATTTCTGTTCTCATCCTGAAGCAAAGTTCTTAACCTGAAGCACTATTTCTAGGTTAGCGGAGTCTGTAACCTGAAGTGTATGTAACCCGAGGTACCACTGTAATTGAGAGCTCATCTGCATTTCCCTCAATGATTACTCCATCAATGCATTATGAATTAAAAATCGGAGTCCTAGTTGTTTAATACACTTGTTTTCTTGATTACTTGCCTTTCTCAACTTATTCAAGTGGCATTCCTAAGATTGGTACCCTTCTTGTATTTTCCTCTCATTTTTACATAAGATTAAGTCCAGGGAGTTGCTGCATTTTCACTGCTGTTTGCTTGCCTTGTCTTTCCATGTAGGATAATGGCTAATGGCAAGGAGGAGTCACAACTCACCATCAGTTGGTGCCAGGCCCATGGGAGGAATGGGTACATTATGGGGTGGACACTCCATATATTTTGAGGGAGATCTAAACTAAAGCCGAAGCCTACAGTGGCTAGAAGAGAAGAAAAAGACCACCACAAAGAACCAACCAATACCAATAGCCAAAACCCCCACTTACCCTTCAGAACCAGGGATTTTTTTTGCATCTGTCACCGTTTGTGAGGATTTCATAATATGGTTTATGTCTGCCATAGTTGTTTCTGTAAACAAAGGATAAAGTGTTATCATCAGAATTTTTTAATGCCAATCAATGCAAGGAGAAAGCAAAGCTTCTGGGGAAAAAAATTGTGGCCTCCCATGTATCAAGAGAACAGATAAAGAAAAATTAAAAATGAGCTGCCCCCAACTTCCCTCAGACAAGGAGAATACAACCCTGAGGCATAATTATTCTGAAGGAGCATAAATTTAGCTGAAAGCTAGGCATTTTTAATAAACCCACTAAGGGGAAATGCAAACGGGTAGTTTATAGCAATTTACAACACTTGGCTACCTGTTCAGGTTTAAAGTCAAATACAGGGTAAAAAAAATACTGCTTCAAAAATAACTTTATACAGTGGTACCTCGGGTTACATACGCTTCATGTTACGTATGCTTCATGTTACAAATAGTACCTTGAGTTAAGAACTTTGCTTCAGGATAAGAACAGAAATTGGGCTCCGGCGGCACGGCAGCAGCAGGAGGCCCCATTTAGCTAAAGTGGTGCTTCAGGTTAAGAACAGTTTCAGGTTAACTACGGACCTCCGGAACAAATTAAGTACTTAACCCAAGGTACCACCATACCTGAAAATCTACAGTCTGTTAAAATTAAGCAACTTGGCCACAAAAAGACCCATCCACCAGCAGACATCTGTTTTGATTTTGTGCAGTCAGACATATGCTCTGTCACTGACGGTTTGTTTCTTTTCCACAACACCAATGCTAACGTACTGAAGCATCAAAGCTCTTGGGAGAACAGCACAGTTACTAGCTAGCTTCACCGGAGTACTAAAGCATTACCTCATCTTGGTTAGCTAATGCATTGATGTCATATTCTGTCAAGCAGAATATACATCTCTCTGGGGAGGATGATCTCATTCTAGAAAGGATGAAAGAAAGGCTTCTAGGAAAGTTAACAGATATTCTGCTTTGAAGTTCCTCCTCCCTTAGGTAAGAAACATTTTAAAGGGCACATAAAGTTATGAGGCTTCTAGGAAAAGTCAGTAACAATACAGCTGACATGATTGGTCTTTTTACCCATTACATGTGGGATCATTATAGAATCATGGAATTCTACAGTTGGAAGGGACCAGGAGGAATATCTAGTCCAGCTGCCTGCAATGCAGGAATCTTTCGTCCAATGTGGGGCTCAAACCCAGCCTATAGGTGTGTGTATACACACCTTTCTGACTTTAATGTGGCTGGAATGAAGCCAACCGTGCAAAGATAAGAGTCACTTTCATTGCTCCATCTATTTTTTGCCTCTGGTCCTGCTCACCACTGACATGGTAGGCTCACAAGACATTCCCATAATCAGAAGTTGTTGCAATGGGATCTGCTCAAAATGTGTTGCTGTGAAAGCCTATGATAAAAGTGGCTACTATGCATCACATAAAAGCCCTTTCACTAGTTGTTGGCTATGGTGCCTTTTCTACCATTTGCTACAGTGGTGCCTCGCAAGACGAAAAGAATTCGTTCCGCGAGTCTTTTCGTCTTGCGATGTTTTTCGTCTTGCGAAGCACGGTCCGTCGCAACTGCGCCTCTTCAAGCGGCTTTTTAAAAAAAGCGCAAGACGTTTTCGTCTTGCGAAGCAAGCCCATAGGGAAATTCGTCTAGCGAAGCAACACAAAAACGGAAAACCCTTTCGTCTAGCGAGTTTTTCGTCTTGCGAGGCATTCGTCTTGCGGGGCACCACTGTACTTGATGCAATAATCACAAAAGGAAACTGCCATCTAGATGCAACCTAAATTGATCTGCACGTTTTCACATGTCAATTGCTCCTAACGAGCTTTATTTCTACATATATCTGTTTATGTTGACTTAGCCACAAACATTATAAATATGGAAAATGTTTTCTGGAGCTCTTGACACTAGTGACAAATTTCATAGACTTGACTGAGAACACAGATAAGCAAAACTAGCTAGCCTATTATTGTGAAAACTGTACTTCTCTTTAACCTTGTTTATCGATCCATACACTCTTATTTTCACTTTTAACAGGAAGATACAATGAATTGCACAAGGCTGAAAAGATCTAGGCGCCTATCTGCAACTGTCAGTATAACATCATAGTGTGTCATTCCTCCTTGGAAAACTGACAAGGTTAATTCCGAATAAAGTTTAGTTTCTAGTACAGAGCCAAAATCATATTGATTTTGGTAGTTCTTCCTTGGGTAATAATTAATCACCAGATTTTGTTCAAAATGAAATTCAAAAATTCCTCCTCAGGCAAAACACCAATTTCAAGGGAAATCTAAAGCATTCCTGCAAGACTGGCAACATTTTCCAGATACTGTTGTAGTAATTTTTTGTTAAGACTGACAACATAATTTCATATATTAATCTAAGCCATTTGAGTGAGGACTAGTTCATGGGCAAAGCTGCCATGAAGTCTTTGGTGGAAGGGTGATAAATTACTATGTTCCCATCTTGGTCTCCAAGCAAAACCTATGACAGGAAAAACTCAGGTTTTAAAACTGGCAAGATTGCTAACTACAGAAACAGACAAGATGGCATTATTAAGCAACCCTTTCGATATGCCAAGTACTCCCATTGGGCTATTGATCAATTCAAGTGCAGCATACACAATTATCACAAATTTTAATTGCGATTCAGATTAAACCAAAGTAGTTTAGCTACCATCCCCTGCTTTGGTACTCACAAACAAGATTATATTCCTTCCCTTCTGCAGAAACTAGCATACTAATGGGTGTTTGGGGAGTGGTGTTTTTTTTTTTTTAAGCACTACTTCACTAATTCTTTCATATCCAGTCACAGAAGGATGCCACATGTCTGATGAGCTGAAAGAATATTAGAACAAAAACGACAGACAGTGAAGGGGAGATTTCTCAACTCTACCACCAAGCCACATGTGTGGGGGGTGGGTTCAGAGAAAACTTGCTGCATGCTGCTGAAGTAAGATCTCTCGGTCTGCTTCCGCTCTGTAAAGAAAAGAAAGCGGGTCCCCTCTTGTTTACAGCTCAGCGAACACTGGGCTGGATTCAGACCTGCCAGCTCCTCGCCTGGTTCCTAATAAAAGGCTCGAGGGCATCCGTGATCCGCGCCTCAGATGCGCTGGGACGAAAAGAAGTAGGAACAATAAGCAACTATGGCGCCGAGCAGCTGCAACAGCAGCAGGGGCTGCCGGAGGAAGGGGAAAAGCCGAGCAGGAGAGAGGCTGGGGGGAGGGCGTGGGAAGGCGGGCGGGGACCGGGCTTCCCACGCGGGTGGGGCTCGGCTGGGGAAGCAACAGTTTCCCGCAGAGAAACTTTTCTTTGTTTTACCTTTGCCGTCTGCTTTCCCCGCGCGCTTCCTGCTATCAAAACAAGGAGCGCCACGCCGGGCGGGGAGGGCGCCTGCAGGCAGGCTGGCTAGCTTCCCTGAGGGGGGAGAAAAAGCAGCCTGGGCGATCCGCGGGCTACTGACCTCGGACGCCTCCTCCTCCGCCTCCTTCGGTGCTGCTGCGGTTGCCCGCTTCCCTCTTTGGACCCAAGTGCCTGGCGGAGCGCGCTCCCTCTTTCCTCCGCACTTTGCTCCTTCGCTCCGTCTCCCACCCCTCAGCCCCGCCCCAAGAGGAGGAGGAGGAGGAGGAAAGGAAGAAGGAGAGGAAGCTGCCCTAGCAACGGCGACGGCCCCAGCAACAAGGAAGTTTGTCCAATGGAAAGCGCGGGAAACCGCCCGTCTGCTCCCTCTTTTGCGCGCGCAAAGCCACTCCTCTTCGGAAGCGGCTGCGGGGCTGCAGCTGCTCTTCTCCCCACGCTCTCTTCTTAGAGGTAGGTAGGGGGGCAGCTGCGATGCGCTTCACCCCACACCAGTGGCGGATTGCCGTATAAGCTAAACAAGCTATAGTTTAGGGCCCCACTCTCTTGCCCCTCCCCAATTTCACTATTAATATACTTCTTTGTTGTATTTCAGTTGAACAATTGCTTTGATATAATACATATTTTGTTATGTGCAAATGGATTTAGATACATATTAGTTCCATAAATTGCCATTTAGCGTATATTCGACACAAAAAACAGCGACAATTGACAAAGGCCAGCTGGACATATAAAGGGCCCCATAACCTTCAGTAGTTTAGGGCCTCATCAAACCTGAATCCAGCCCTTGTGTGGACCAGGATGAAATCGAAACAGTACCAAAGTTTTCCTGTGTAGCTATTGCTATAATGCCATGTTTTTATTTGATTTTTAAATTGGACTGGTATTGGGAGATACGTGTATATATAGACACTGAAACATACACTGTTTTGAATTTGAGCTCACCCGTTGCTATTACTTAAGCCGATTTCTACTGGTGGAGTAGAGTTAAATCTGTGGGTTGTGCCTAGACGCCAGAGCCTCCTTCCGCACTGAAATGTATTGTACAGTGGTACCAGGGGTTACATATGCTTCAGGTTACAGACTCCGCTAACCCAGAAATAGTGCTTCGGGTTAAGAACTTTGCTTCAGGATGAGAACAGAAATAGTGCTCCAGCGGCAGGGCAGCAGCAGGAGGCCCCATTAGCTAAAGTAGTGCTTCAGGTTAAGAACAGTTTCAGGTTAAGAACGGACCCCCGGAACGAATTAAGTACTTAACCCGAGGTACCACTGTACAGCAATCCTGACGTTTGGGAAGCCTTGGATGAATGGGTGTCCATAGTTCAGGCTGCTTATAGCAGAGCTTTCCAAACTCTTACGTCACAACACATTAGTGCAGGGGTCAGCAAACTTTTTCAGCAGGGGGCCGGTCCACTGTCCCTCAGACCTTGGGGGGGGGGCGGACTATATTTTTTGGGGGGAAACCTGAATGAATTCATGTGCCCCAGAAATAACCCAGAGATGCATTTTAAATAAAAACACACATTCTACTCATGTAAAAACATGCTGATTCCCGGACCGTCCGTGGGCCAGATTTAGAAGGCGATTGGTCCGGATCCGGCCCCCAGGCCTTAGGTTGCCTAACCATGCATTAGTGTGTCGGCTGCAGTGTGTCGTGCGAACGCTCCACACGCTCCTCCCAGGGCTGGAATGGGGTTAGTTTAACTTCCGTTTTGCTAGTAAAACTGAATTACTGTGTCGCGAAATGATGCAAAACTCAACTACTGTGTCACGAAATGATGCATGTCTAAACAGTGTCACCAACATGAAAAGTTTGGAAAGATCTGGCTTATAGGAACCGGCAACCCTTTGTGTGTGTGTGTGTGTGCGCGCGCGGGCAGGCCTATTTGCATTTCCTTTGCATATGGTCTGGGTGCCAAGTGAATTTTGGGCCCCAGTACACAGTGGATGTGTACTGTGTACTATATGTGCACTATATACAAATGTGTACTATACAAATACAAAGTATCTCCATTGCTCTAAATAAGTCCAGCAATTCAGAATGTAGCACTGGACAACTAACAGACTCTACTACTGAGCAGACATGTGTTAATCACAGATATAGTTGGAACACTGGGTCTTTACCATAGCAACTGGCTTGGCTGTTTTGCAGCTGCAATCAACCACGGGGTGATTTACACTTATGAAGGAATTTAACCACTTCTCATAATCAACATATCAATAGTCTATGTTTTTACAGGTATTTTCCCCTCACTGTGTTTGCTGTCTCAAAGTAGGATAAAGACTGATTGCTTCTTTGCAAGAAAGCTATCATGAGCACCAGTAAGTCCACTATTCCAAGTTCTGAAAATATTTACATTAAACTTTGCAGTATTAAGCATGATTAAAACTTATTGCAGATTAAATCACTGCTGATGCAGAATAATTTATTTGATTCAGTTGACACTAGTGGTTCGTTCCTGAATTCTGTGATGATACATCGCATGGAATTAGGTAGTCTTGGTGCCTCATTTTTCCTGTGCCCCTTAAAAATCTGCTTCAGAGGGTTGGAGGACTTTCTGGGACAGGATGTTAGGGCTGCAAGTAGAGGAAATCAGCAAAAGTCACTTCTGTTTGTGGAAGAGCTGCTGGGTCCAAATTCTTTGGATCCAACCCAATAAAAATATGTGCATATTCTGAAATATAGGGTGGGAAATGCAGATTGAGAATATAGGATACTGGACTGAATATATGCTGAGAATGGCATGATCCATATATGTACACAGACATAGTTGCTTGCATCATTGGACTAATGTCCTGTTTCATGATCACGTGTATTAATACTTCCACTTTTAGTACTGATTTTCTGGTGGAACATGACATGCTTGCTGAAGGATGTAATGGCTTGACATGAAAATATGTACTTTGAACAATTTAGTGTTAAGAGTGGTGTGTCAAGTGCAGCCCTATTTTAAAAAAGTGCTTGTTTATATACACCAGCTTTCTGTCTTATTACATGAGCAGCAACCAGCAAAGGACTGAATCCCTGTTTAATGTATATTTTAAAGTAGAAATTGTGGTCTATGTGCACCTTTCCCAATATGTTTGAGCTTTCTAATACAGTGGTACCTCGGGTTACATACGCTTCAGCTTACAGACTCCGCTAATCCAGAAATAGTACCTTGGGTTAAGAACTTTGCTTCAGGATGAGAACAGAAATCGTGCTCTGGCGGTGCGGCAGCAGCAGGAGGCCCCATTAGCTAAAGTGGTGCTTCAGGTTAAGAACAGTTTCAGGTTAAGAACGGACCTCCGGAACGAATTAAGTACTTAACCCAAGGTACCACTGTAATATCAATACCCAGTTGCTAAATAAATTGTAAGAAGTGGGTTGTGTCCTCTGTTGAATGTACTCCTGATGCTAGACATATCGTTTGCATGTCCACCAACCCAGTTAGCCTGTGAAATATCTATGCACTTCCCAAGTGTCTCTTAAGATACAGGATAAGCTGAAGCTTCAAAAGAAGCAAGTACCTTGTCTTACTGGTCAATGGTTTCAATTGATTCTGGAAGTAGTTAAGTCTGTACTTGCGTGCTTCTTTGCACCACCCATTTACCAATGCCACAATTTCATCTCTGGGCTATGTTGTATAATAACTATCTGAAAATGATCATGAGCTTCGCTTGTTATTTATTGGAACTCTTGGTTGAATACAAACTTGATATTTTGATTGCTTTAGAACAGACAAAGAGAAAATGGGAAGAAAGGCTAAAGGATATTGAGGAGCTAGCATCTTCGTATAAACGACGGCCCATCTGTCCACGTTACAAACCACAGTTGTCCAAACCATGGCAAGCAACCCCAGTTTGGAAGCTATTTCATCGGCAAACTCAGGCATTTAACTTTGCCAAAACTTGTAAACAGGTATGATGGTTAATGATTAGAATGTGGCTTTGCCAGCAATATGCCTTGCACATGTTAAGTTTTCGTTATAGCACATTTATAATTGAGAAATGACTTGGCTTTGGGTACTTTGATTTGTTGATTGAGGATTTTTTTTTTAATTTTTAAAGGATGTTCATGTATTTGCTTTGGAAAAGAATGCAGAAAACAAACAAAGGATTTATCTTGTGACAACATACACAGAGCTTTGGTTTTATTATAGGCAAGTATCTGAAAAACAAATACTGTACGCAGAATGATTTATGTTCATATATTGATGTAACCCAAACCTTTGTGTGTTTACTTTGAATAAGTTCCTCTGTGTTAAATGGCACTTACCTCCATGTAGATGTGTGTAAGGTTGCAGCCATTGCAATTTAGAAGTTGAATCCAGACTTTGCCTTTGGGATATGGAAGGGCTCCTACCTTATACCTTTGATCCAGCAGTGGGATCACACTGAGAGAAGACAAGGTGAGGGGGAGCTTTTGCTGAGTTCCCCAGAAGCCCCTATCATCACTTTTCACAGTGTTCCAGTAGGTCCCTCAATCATGTGAAGCAGATTTTTGGAGAGCACTAAGGATTGGAAGGGAAATGGGATTCTGTAATAGTCTGCTTTCCTTCCTTTGCTGACTAGAGCACCTCCTGAGTGGAATTCTGCTTGGGATGTTCCTGGAACCAAGCCTATGCAGTGGAACCTTGGTTCTTGAATGCCTTGGTACTTGAACATTTCGGCACCTGGAAGTCCGGTTTTCAAACGTTTTTTTGGAAGCCAAACGTCCGATGCAGTTGTCGGCTATTGTTTCTGGGGTGCCTGGCCAATCGGAAGCCACACCTTGTTTTTTTAATGTTTTGGAAGTCGAACGAACTTCTGGAATGAATTATGTTCAAGAACCAAGGTACCACTGTATATTCATTTGTGTCCCCCCCCCCCGGTGTGACAGAACATTCAACTTTCCATTAGATTTTTATTAGATTGAGGGTATATTTTCTTTTTCTTCCAAAAAGGAATCAATCAATCAATCAATCAATCAATCAATCAATCACTATCTATGTGGGTGCATCTTTTGCACCTTTGACCTCACTCAACAACATGAGTTCTGGTGTAGCACCAGACATCTGTTGCCACATTAGTTCACTTCTGGTATTAGCTCGTTGCAACAGTTATGCAGCTTTACTTAGATAGGCTCACTCAGCCAGCACATCTTTGTGCTTTTGTGTTCTTCAACAGTGTAGTGGCTTTCTATAAAACCATACGCATAAAGAACTGGGACATATTTTTGGAGCAGGCAATAACTCAAAGTGTTCCCAAACTATATATTTCTTTATAGTTTAGAGTTACTCATTCCAAATTTGATGATAAATAGCTGTGTTCATCAATAGGATGCTATGGGTTTTTCCAGACAATAAGGGTTCTTTTCTGTTTGGCCTCTCAGAAGGTTCCATTTGCATTTCACAGAGGTCATCACCTGCATGCAAAGCAATAGCAACGTAAAGTAACTAGGATTTTATTTTAAATAATTTGGAATATTTGCTGTAATCTGATAATTGTAATTGCAATGGATATAAATTATTGTGATTCTCCCTTTAATCTAGAACATATAATGAAACAAGCCTTATGCATTGTTATGAGGTTATTCCAGAAGAAGCTGTTTGCAAACTTTACTTTGATTTGGAATTCTACATACCAGCTAATCAAGAAGCTGATGGGAAACAGATGGTAGCAGACTTGATAGAGGTAATATTAAAGTAATAAGGAATATAGATTTAGGCGAAACATTAGGGGAAATATGCTCGGTATAATGGAATTTTAACAATGATATAAGCCACCAAGGGAGGCAGTAGAATCTTGTTCTTTGGTGATTCAAACAAATGCTATACCATCATCTGTTAGTTTAGAATCTAATCCTGCAAGGTATTGGGCAAGACATGCCATGACCTTTATATCTAATCTTAAGCACTTGAAGAAGTAGCAGTATCAATTGTGAGGGAATATAGTGTGAGAAGACTTTGATGTTGGTACCTCGAAATTTCAAGTAACACATAATACTTTTATTTTACCAAAGAAGTGTGCCTAGTCTTAAAGTTTCAAAAAAAAGAAGTTTAGTGGATGGTATGAAAGTTGGAACACACTGGGGAAAATAGCAGCTGTCTCTGTTTCAGTATGTAGTCATAAGATGTGCCCTTTTGACAGAAGTGGAAACTCTGAGTCTTTCTGATGCTGGGTGAAGAGGGACAGTGTGGTTGATTTCCCATGTGCTGTGTAAAAGAGGAAGGACCGGGGATGAGGCCTAAAACCTTTGAAGTGTTGCTTGACCAAAAAGGCTTTTTTTTTTTGCCCCAGTATAAGGGGCTATCAGTCCATCTGAAATGGACTGGCCAACAATCAAAGGGCTATGTGTAACGTACTACATACGCCCAGGACCTTTTCGGCTCCCACTCACCTGCTTGCTGTACCCCTTGCAAACTCGCTCCCAAAGCCCAGGGCATTCTCCTGAGCAGCATTCCATGAAACAGAAAGGGCTGCGGCTTAAAGGGAAAACTGACCACTGTCTCTCTCCCCATGACCAACACATAAGTAAGTACCCCTGAGCTGGAGGAGAGCTTTTTCTACCAGATGTCTTGGATGGGACTATTTATTTGGCTTTTCCTCAACTATGTAATCAATGAAAACATAAAATAACTATATTTTTAAATACTGTTACTGCAATAGGATACTGTTACAGAGTACCGTCGTACCTTGGTTTTCGAACAGCTTAGTTCTCAAACGTTTTGGCTCCCGAACGCCACAAACACAGAAGTGAGTGTTCCGGTCTGCAAAATATTTTTGGAAGCCAAACGTCTGACCGGCCTTACTGCAGAAGCACAAAGTATTGTGACTTAAGAATGCCCAATTTCAGTGGAGTCAATGAGCTTAAAGTCATATACCAAGTTAAATCTTGAATATATTATTATTATTATTATTATTATTATTATTATTATTATTAAATCTTAGTCATAAGGATACTTACTTGTATTTTGCTGTATCTGAAATTTTCTGTGTTAGTTTTTCTAAAAGCTTTGAAATGAAGCCATTTTTTGTGCCAGTTAATTTGCATATCAGGTATTTTAAATATGTTTATATTATCTTATGTTTTTACTTATGGCAATGTTTAAAATATGTTGTAAGTAGTGTGGATACTTATTGGGTAATAAGCCATTAACAAGTTTAACAATTAATAGGGGACAAAACGATAAAGGGAGAATTTCACTGTGTCTTTCAGTTCATTTGTAAAAAAATTGATGAACACTATGGAATAAAATGTTCTGTTGAAGATGTTTTGAATCTGGATTCCAGCACCAAAGATAAATTTAGTTGCCACTTAATATTTTTGCTCCACAATGCTGCATTTAAGAATAATATTCATATAGGTAAGCACAATTTATTTCAAATGCATGCAAAATTGATTTGCAACCATTTTAAAGTAGTGGATATGAATATATATTATCATCATTTTTTTATATATCTAACAAGTTGGGCTGTATAAATGAAGGGAGGGTTTAGCCCTGTCACAATATAGATTGCAATATAGATTGCCGGAGCAGCTTTGGCTTTAGATTCCAATATAGATTGCTTAAACAGGTTGGGCTTGTGACACTGGTCAAGTAGATAATAGGAGAAGACATGTAGGCACAAGGAAAAGGCTTACCAAATAAGACAAGGAAATAGGTGAGGAACTTGCTTAACGTGATTATCCTCTTAAGGTAAAAAGCTTGGTTGGCGATTGGTGATTGGTGAAGGGAAAGGTGTACCTTCAGTATAAGAATGCCTGCCAAATGCCATGTATTGCGGCCAGTCTTTGGAAGTGATTCCATTGGCAGCCTCTGCGCAGATCTCTATAAACTCTTTTCTCTGAAGAGGAAGTTGCTTCTTTGGTGCTTTTGTGCTCTCCTCGGTCCTGGGCAAGCAGGCAAATGAATCCCCCCCTAAACGAAGGCTTCACTTACAGTCAGTTGGCAAGTGCGGCTCACATGCTTCATTGGTTAAAGTGTCTGACTAGGAGCAGGAAGACAGATTCAAATCCTCACTCAGCCATGAAGTTGACTGAGCTTGGGCCAGACTATCTCTGTCTAACCAACCTCAAGGGATCGTTAAGAGGATAAAATGTTCTGGAAGAACCAACTTGAGCTCCTTGGACAAAGAGTGTAAATAATAGTAACACACAGACTCAGTACTTCCAGCTTACAGAGGTTCATTATGCAAGTTATTCCAGTCTGCACTGGTGCCCTTGCCCTCAAGGATGGTTTGGTGTGGGTTGTGTATTGCTAGCCTCCTGCAGCATGTCAGCTAATGTCATAGGGTTCTTTCTATGCTTTTGTTTGTATTCTAACCACCAGATCAGGAGCATGAGAAGCTAACTGGATAAGCTGTTAGTAAAATCTTGGAAAAAAGAATTCGTACAGCGTCTGCTGTTTTGGCTCCCCCTCCCCCCCAATTTATAAAGATTCATTATTTCCTATTAGGCAAGCAATTGCATATTGATTCTTAGACTGTTTAACTTTCATATTGTTGATCTCTCAAATTTCCCCATTCTGTTTCTTAGGTAACTTTTTAAGAAAATTTTTGCAACCTGCTGTTCTTTTAACTAGGAAAACAGATGCAACAGTTCCAGTGGTTGTCTCTCGTTCTCAGAGTTGCAAAGCTGCCACTGATTTGCCCAGCTCTGTTGAAAACCAGACTGTCACCAAGGATGTGTCTCATAGTAGGCAACTTAGTGCAAACAATTCTTTGGGAAATAGTGCATCTCAATGGAAAGAAAATCCAGATCTTTCTTTTCTAATAGTGAATGGTAAACACGGAGAAAAGCAGTTGTTCGTAGATCTTGGTAAATATAAATGCACATTTAATACACAACTCTGTGGTAATATTTTTGCATATGTGAAGAACCTGGGAACATTTTATTTCTGCCTTAACAAGAGATCTGGCAGGTATATCTGAAAATCTGCTGTAGCTGGGGGGTCCTTTAGGTATTGTCAGGCTACAACTTCCAGGAGCCCCAGCCAGTATAGCTAGTGGATGGGGATGATAGATGCTGTACTCAGGCAATGAAAGGATGGCGCCATGTTGACCCCTGCTGTAGCCCTTGTATGTATTTCAAGGTTGACAGCATAGGGTAGATGGGTAATGCTTTAAGAAGCTTTTTGCCACTAGGTTATTTCAGTACGGAGATAATTTCAAAATTACTCATTGTGAATTTGTCCAGTGTGTGCTGATTAACACTGATACTAAAAATGGTGGGCCTGATCTGGTCCTGTCGTATGTATGACTTTGGGTATGCGCAATTCTCCGCCCATGTGAAGAGTGCCAAAAGGGAAGATGAGGAACAGCTGTCAGGGACTTGGCATATGAGGAGGGAGGATGCAATAAGAACACAGTCATTCTTTATTTATACATGTGAAATTCAGGGACATGGGCCAACATTTGCTGCATAAAGTCTACCTTCTCTTGGGTGTTTTCTGGCTCAGGGTGTTTGTGTATTTTCAAGCATACTTCATCTGACACCACAAACAAGTATTGTCAGGACTCTACATTCTAATCCCCTCATATGTTGGAAATCTTATTTGAGATACAAAAACATCCCAAAAAAACCCCTGTTAGTGAGATCCCATCTGTTGTTAAAAAGGTATTCAGCGATAAATTAAGAGCTGCATTCCAAGAGAGTTTATGGATTAAAATTGGTGGCCTTAAACACATTTAAACGTTGAATTGCTTTGTTGATTCCAAAAAGCATAAGCAATTGTAGATACAGCCAATAACCTTTTTTCTCTAGGAGTATATACAAAGAACAGAAACTTCCGATTATACAAGTCATCAAAAGCAGGAAACTCTGTTGTTTTGGACATAGCTGAAGATAACAGATTTGTTCCTGAACCAGTAAAGAATTCTTGTATAGAAGAGCAGTATTTCCTTTCCTCTTTGATCTGTAATGTAAGGTAACAATATCACTATTGAAATGCTAATTTCCCTAGTACTTTTTAGTGATTATTGAGGATATTCATTATTTTACTTGCAGTAGCAATGACTGATTATTATGTATGCTAGTCCCCCTCTGCTTGGAATCCTGGAGGATTTGGAGCAACGTTGCCTTGTAGAGTCATAATAGATTGGGCTGTGTTTAAGTCTCTTGGCTTGAGGAGCTCTCCTCTCATCTGGCTATAAATCTTGGAAGGTGGTTGGTATAAAGCAGAATTTTTGCTGTTGTCCTGTTTCTTTTTTCTATGTATGTCATTTTATCCATGATTTGTGATTGCTTCTCCAAGCACTGATATAGCCAAGTACCGTATTTTTCGCTCTATAACACGCACCCGACCATAACACGCACATAGTTTTTAGAGGAGGAAAATCCGTAGGCATGCCACCCGTAGGCATTCCCTCCATAACACGCACAGACATTTCCCCTTACTTTCTAGGAGGAAAAAAGTGAGTGTTATGGTGCAAAAAATACGGTAAGTGAAAATAATGAGCTTTTTTTTTTTAACATGGTTTAAAGTGTGGCTATAGATGTGTGGCTGTGGAAAATATGCTTGTATCCTGCAAGTATTAAGATTCTTCCTCCTGTGTTTCTTCTCAGATATTCAGACAGTTTAAAAATTTTGTCCTGTGACAACCCAAAGGAGGCAAAAGAAAAATCTACGGATTTAGACGGCAGTGTTTCTAATGGCTGTCTGGGTAATTGTGTTAAAATAAATTTTAATTCATGTTATGGAAATGATGCTATGGCATTTAAAATTTCAAAATGTTTTTATTTCATCATGTGGCTGTGAAAATGAGTATGTCTGAATTGTGAAATTTATGTCTAGCTGTGCTCCTGAAGAAGTTTATCCTGAAACATTATTATGCATAGTAAATACTTCAAATATCTACAAAAAATTTGTAAGCTGCTGACAAGTATTTGATTAAACCGCTCTTTGTCAGTGGTCATTGCAGTGTATTACACACAAAAAACAAAAGGTAATCCAAAAATTTTCAGAAGTGCTACGTTATTAGAAATTTTAAAAATGGAGGAATGTGAAGCAGGATTAATTTGTACTGCTGCTGATGACTAGGCTAGATATGAAAAGCATGTTAGATTTTATTACTTTCTCAGTGCAGACTTGAGGAAAGGAGACTCTGAATTCAGCTTTCTTAGGTGAAGTTCATACCATTTCAGGCTCCATTCCTCTAATATGCAAAGCTGGCGGCTGCATTATTCCATCCGGCCCAGAGCAGCTCCACTGGACTCAGCTGGTGGAGTGATGCTAGCATTATTCCAGCCTCTGGCAGTAGCCTGCTGAAAGCCCAAACCAGGGGTGGGTGGCCATTGCTATGCCAACGCTAGAATGCTGTAGCCTCGAACAGGTTTTTGCCTGCTGCCTCAACTGACATAAGCAACGTGGATGCAACAGTGGCTATGTTTCTGTTATGCC
The DNA here is from genome assembly GCF_965112155.1 of Podarcis liolepis. Lineage (NCBI taxonomy): Eukaryota > Metazoa > Chordata > Lepidosauria > Squamata > Lacertidae > Podarcis > Podarcis liolepis. Next base: position 50,911,045 of record NC_139564.1, read on the forward strand.
CTGCTCCTGCCTGGCCAAGTTTTAGCATCATCTGTCAATGATTGCTTGTGTACTATGTCAGGCAAGCTAGAAATGGATTTGGTATGGAGCTTTTTGCTTTTTTTCACCATGGCAATGAGGTCCTAATTCTGTTCCTACAGTGTTCATATTTTATTTCTTAGTATGTGCTATGGAAGAATAAGTAATGAACATTTGTAATTTTTTTTATAGACCCCATAGGAGGATATCAGTGCTCACCTTATCCAGAAATTGATAACTTCGTTCTCTCTTTGGTCAATAAAGATAATGTTCAAGGAGGTAAGGAATATTTTTGGGCCAAGCAGAGGTGGTATTTCTAAAGATAATGAAGTTGTTTACAAAGTGGAACATCTCTTTTTTTCAGGGATAAGAAGATGGAACTATTTTTCTCTTGAGCAACTTCTTGTATATGACATCTCCAAGTATCGCTGGTGCATGAATATTGGCAGAGCTCACAAAAGTAACAATATAATGTATGTATACTTTGGTATTTTCCTTAAAATAATTTGTTCAATAGGTTAATAAAACTAGGATTACCTTTTCTGCAAAGCATTTATCTGTAGCAAGGCTATAAAATAAAGCAATTAAGATCACTCTCATTGACTGAAACTTACATAAACTATTAAATCTATTATTTCAAGGATTGTAATAGATTTGAAAAGTGAGAATTGGTATCAAAAATGCCATGACCCTGTTTGCAGAGCAGAAAACTTCAAGTCAGAATGTGAGTACTTTTTTGTATTACCTACAATATTACAGCTTCTAATGTTAAATGGTTATAATTCAATATAAACTCTCTTTGTATTTAACAGGTTTTCCACTACCAGCTGAGGTATGCCTCCCATTTCTTTTCAAAGAGGTATGCTTTTCTCACAGTGCAATATTGAAATGTTTTGGTTATATCCTGGCAAGACCTATTTCTGTAGCAAACAGTTTAGAAAATGAGTTGCGTAGATGAAAAATGAGCAAACGTTAGAGGGGGAAAAATTCCATGCCTACTTTTTAAAATAAAACCAATATTTCATTAGCACAGTCTTGATGTTGTCATAGGCTTGCATTATTAAAGTTGTGCAAGTGCATAACTCCTCTCAATTTGTGTACAATATGCCCATAGAATTGAAAATTACTCATTGTGAGGGGGTTGTGAATACTGTAGTACTGCCTGTGTTTCTCTCATTAAAGTCATGCAAGCCCATCCCTGATCTGTGAATTCCTTTAGTCTGCACAGTTGTGCAACTGCTAGGAACCACATCCCACTGAACCCTGAACTTCGTAATAAGACCTTCTCCATGTGTTATTTTGGCAGAAGTATTGTTAATGAAAATGCAAGTAGAATGCTCCTGCTCTATCATGAGCTAGGTTAGAAAGTACAGTGGTACCTTGGTTTACGAACTTAATCCGTTCCGGAAGTCAGTTCTTAAACCAAAGCATTCTTAAACAAAGGTGTGCTTTCCCATAGCAGCGGGGGACTCAATTTACAAATGGAACACACTCAACAGGAAGCGGAACATGTTCTGCTTCCAAGGCAAAGTTCACAAACCAAAACACCTACTTCCGGGTTTGCAGCATTCTTAATCCAAGTTGTTAAAAAACCAAGCTGCTCTTAAACAAAGGTACCACTGTATGGTGCAAAAATATTGTTGTCTAATTAGTAAAGTCTGAGCAGAGTTGTGTGTCTTAACTTTTTTCTTACCAGCAATAACAGATGACTAAATGTGCAATATAGGGTCATGTTGCTGGGACAGAAATCGCAAGAGTGCCCTCTATTAACCTCCTAATAAAGGAATTCCTAGCTTTTCATCTACCACTTTGAAAATATATCTGAGCTACACTACAGCTCTTTGACCATGTGGAATAGCACCCTTTCCACTTGAATTGGTGGCTTTTTTCTAAAAAAATGTTTAGGGGTACTTTCATTTTCCTACTCATATTGAAATACTGCCCCTCCATGAGGCCAAACTTAGATTCACAAAATGTTTAGGGGTATGCATACACCTGCGTCCCCCCAGAAAAAAGCACTGGTGGCAACCACCTCTTCATGACAACTTTTGAACATATAGATTAACTATCTTAACAAAAAGTAGGCCTCTGAGCTGCTGCACATATGTGACATCATTTAATCTGTGAACACTCAAGTTGAATGTGAAACATCTCAAGTGAAAAATAGTGATGATGTTAGATGATGCGAAATTTCTATCTGGTAACTAATTTGCAAGTGAACTTACATGTGTGGCCTCTTAGCTTTGTGCATTCAGGATCTTTAAAAGACCAACTTGTTAGAAAGTCTCCCACTGAGGCTTAGCTCTTTCCTACTGAAGGAAAGCGTCTTCAACAGCCATGATATATTATGTTGGGCAGCTGCAGACAGTTATTGGCTTATGCCTCTAAACACCAAAGCCAGGCAGTAGTTTAAGAGTGTTTGCAGCTACTGTATATGAATACTCATTGGAGCACATGGTGCTCTACTGAATTTATAAAAATCACCAACTTTGATTGGTGCATGACTTAAGGCCCTATAACAGCTCAGGACCAGGTTACTTGTGAGACTGCCCTGTCCCTTAGATTCACCCAGTAGATTGCTGCCATCTGAGGGAGAGTTTTTCCTGCAAGTTTCAGAGATCTCAGAAGCCCATTCCACAATAATTCGGAGCAGAGTTGTTAGTGGGGCCCTGTTCTTTGGAATAACATTTCTTTCACAATACAACAGGCACCCACTGTCTGCACTTTCTGAAAACAATGTTTTAAATTCATTTTTTGTTTTTCATGCTTAACTGTTTTTAATTATTTGTAAACTGCCTTAAGACAATGGTTTAGAAGGCAAGTAATCAATAAAAAACTTGTATCTGGTTGTATGAAATATATAAATATTTTAAAACCTGGTTAAAAGTTATAATCCTCAAATAACTATTTCTTTTGAAATCACTTGTTTACTTTAAAAGGATGAAGAATATGTGTATATAATGGATGAAAATGGAAATATTGAGGAAAAAGCAAACACATACCACAACCTTACAGAAAGAAAATCTTTAACGACAACACATGAAAATAGAGAGCTGAACACCAAGAAAAGCTCAAGTATCACAGGAGATAATGAAAATGACATCTGCTTTTTGGAAGCTGCTGAGGATATAGAACTAGCTGAAGCTGCTGAAACATTTCAGCCTTGGAGTACAGATGAAATACCTGATGAACTCCTAATAGAGGTTTCAAGAAAACACAAAGGAGATGAAACAAAAAAGTAACTCTACTTTAATAAATTAGGTATGGCTGAATAAAAAGCATTCACTAGGGTAGTTATGTTGGCAATAGCCAGACAAGCTAGCCAGCAATGTGCTTTTACTTGAGAAATCATGGTTTCAGCTAGCTAGTCCCAAGAGTTCAAACACCAAAAAACATTAGTACCCCTTACAGGGCTGAAACAACTTAGAACCACCAAGATGCCAGTTACTGAAATATGCTCTCTCTTAATTCTAGAAATGGATTAGTACAGCTAAATAGTCAAATTAATAAAATTATAGTGTAGAAAGTGATTTGTGTAATTCACATACATGTCCAACTACACATATATTAACTGTTTCGCACAGAGTGTGAGATTGGCAGAAGAGGGGACAAGCCACCTGCTTCATTTTAGAATGTTTTTCTTTGGTATGTTTTAATTATGTTAGTGATAGAAAACAAAGTAGCTTAATGTAAATTATACTACCCCGTGGGCCACAGGTAGCCAACATGCTGCTGTTCAGATGTTCTTAGGGCTTGACAGCAAGCAGTGAGGTCACTTTGCCATAAAAAACTATCAAGGTTTATCTTGTTTATATTCAGTTTTCTGTCCTATTCCACTACTTCCTATTTGCCTCCAACTTAACTGGCAATTTAAAAAAGCATTTATTGCTTTTTATGCTGAGTTCAGATAGCAACACTAAAAGTATGAATAGTTCAGCCACTTGAGAAAAATCTCTTCAAAAAAGGATTAATCTTCCAATTTCCTGCTTCAACTACAGTTCTATTAGAAGTGTCAGTGGGGTGGCATTCAACTGTGTTTTACTCCAATTAGGCGTAGTGAAATTAATTGACATAACTTAGTAATGTTCATTAATTTCAATGGGTCTCTGCTGTGTAGTTGTATTTAAAATATGGCAGGGTATTCGTTAGGCAGTAAAGTGTAAATTATATGTATATATGTCTAGTCCTCCGTTTGTGAATCTAAAACCTGTTGTAATTTTGAGTTGATACGGCGAACGTGGCTTTCGGCTCCTAAAATTCTTCGTGATTCCACCAGGAGTGCAGGAAGGCTGGAGGCACCATACTATGAAAGAAGAAAACAGGGGGGGGGGGACACACAATGTTTCTAAGAAAGGCAGTATTAAAACACTTTGTGAAATAATCCAGTCACAGCCCCACTCACCCATGCAGTTGTACCCAGATCAACACTAACCACTCACTGTAGTTTGGGGACTATTCAGAAGCAGGTTTGTCAAATCAGGTGGTAGCCTGGCAGGGCATTCCAGGGGCCATAGGATATACTGGATCTCCCTCTAGGTGGGCACTGTCACTTTTGTAGGCCCAAAAAGTAATAGCACCAAGGGTGGATCAGGTGCCTTTGGATCTGCTGGATCCAAACCCCTTCTTTCCCTCGGCATGCCACTGGGACTGCTGAGAGATGATTGAATACACTACCCCTGGAGCTGGTATACCAAATTTTCCCTCCCACTGGATGGGAGGGAACTACAAAAGAAAAGGCTGGAGCAGCACAGAATTTGGGGCAGGGGGGAGGTTAAATGTTACCACCACAATAAGCCCTTTCAGAATGAGCACAACAGGGTTTGGGTGGTTTCTCTGCCATGGGTTATCCCACCCACCCAGCTGCCCAAAACAACAGCAGCAACAATTAAGATTGCTCTACCTAAGTAATGAAATACTGCACATGGCATCAAACTATTAAACATATACTTACTACTGTTTTTTCTTGTGGGTTTTCCTTTCTGACATTGACATATTTTTGTTTAAGATCCTTTAAATCAGTCACCAACTGAACTGCATTCCTGAGAGTGGATAGTTCTCCCTTTAGTTCAGCATATTCTCTTTCCAGTTTCTTTAGCTGTGGTTCAGTTCTGCAAAACACAAATGTGTAAGCGTTGTGCCTTGATGAGCTACTTGGTTCTGCTAAAAAATAGTTAACTGTAGCTAACATTCAAGTGATCTTCTGCTCAGTCACACATGGGTTCTTCACTTCCACAGAACAATGTTTTAAAGAAGCTCCTGAGCCAAAGATTACTGATTGATAGAACTTCTAAACAGCCCTTCTGCTGAGGCTACCTTAGTGCCTTAAACAGAAAGTAATAAATACAATAGAATGGGAGCTGGAACTTGTCCTTCCCTTCAAAGGTGCAGAGCCCACTCTATTTGCGTGCGTCAGTGCTTTTCCATCTAGCTCAAGATGAGCTTTTAAGAGCCTACAGCAAGAAAGAGATGTGTGACTGTACAGAAGACCACTCAAAGAACATCAGTTTAAAGTAAGCAACCTGACTTCCTTCATGCTATGTGTGTACATGCAGAAATGGAAGTTTACCAAGCTGGCCTCCCTGGAGGACACAGTCCTGCAGGATTGTTCCCGCAAAGATTTCCTGGCTCTAAGATCTAAAGCATAGTGACTAATGATGGCACAGCATAGGCTAGTTGGTTACCTAGCAGAAGTCTGTTAGCAACACACCTTGAAACAGTTCAAATCCATGAGGGCCTCAGTGACAAATTATCAGCAACAATGGACTAACATATGTGTAAGTTGTAACTACTAAGACAACAAACTTCTAGCAAAAAGCTAAGGAAAAAGGTTTAGAGTTGACTGAATAACATGTATCCAACACTGCTGCTTAGCTGTCAGTTGAAAAAGATCTGGGCAGGAAGGCACTTGCTTCCACTCATTTGAGAGGAGGCTCTAGAACTTTCCAAAACGTTGCTTTGCACAAAACCCACATGTGACTCCACAGAGACCATAAGAATCATCTTTTTAAAAAAAACACCTTGAAAACAGGTTGTCACAAATTGTGTTTATGAAGCTTCTCGGTGTTTAGAAATGCATGTTAACAAAGAAGAGAACAGTGCTCTAACAATAAAATTATTCTCTGTCAACATTGATAATTGCAAAAAACAAGTGGAATTTATGATTCATGATAAAACAAAATACTACAGAATATAAAAAGCATACACAAATGAGCTTATGAGAGGTATATCATAAGAAAGCATTTAAGACTTTAATAATATAAGAAGAGTTCTGGACTATGTCTAAAACTTAAATCTAAAATGTATTTCAAGTTATTTCATGAAACATTTTAACTGATGAGAACATACTTAAGTAGTTCTCCTTTGACCTCTGTCAAACGCTGCCTTTTCTTATTTGTTGCTCTCACCATCTGTAATGACAATAAATATATTTTAAGACTGAAAAGCCAAACATACAAAGGGTGATATCCAGCTAAGTCATACTTTGAGCAGACCCACTGAAATCAATGAACTTAACTAACATGCCCATTGATTTCAGTGGACCTACTCAGCATATAACATTGGATATCACTTCAGTCAGTCCTTAATCATTTGTACACCTGCACTCTACAAAGTATAAAGTGACAGAATAAATGAGTGACAGAATAAATAAATACAATTAATGTACAGGGGGACAAGTGATGTTTACTGAAAGGAAATCCAATTGATTAATTGGTATAAGAAGACAGAACATTCATTGTATAAAATCAATACCTGCCAATATGAATACAATGCCAGTGGTTTTATTTTTAAAAAATTGTCCACCAAAACTAATGTCTGCTTTTAGAAAAGCTATAGCAAGAGAACAAAACAATTGTAATAAATTCATTTTCTCATATAAGGCATACCAATCTATTTGGGTTCTTTATCACATAAAATAGTGAATATAATGCTCCTGAACATCCAAAATGGCAGGAAGAGAGCCAGGAGTTGTATGAAAGCTATGCATTTTGTTCTAAGACACACACGCCTTTCACAAACTGGCTCCAGCAATGAGTACTGAATGCAGATTTGCTTCTTATCCTGGGGAATGTCCAGTTGCAGATGGTAGTACACAAGCACTACACCTGATCCGGTGTCAATACAATTAGCCACAGAGACAACATGCCCTCTGGTGTCCTGTCTCATGATTCCAACTATTCTCCCTCTAACAGCCACCTCGGAAGCAGAAATCTAGCCTTCCCACTCCAAAGCAATCATGGGTGAAAAACGTGGGCTTCAAAGCAGCACACCTCTAAAACTAGCATGTCTCAGGGCCAAAATCAAGACGAGGACATAAATTCTTGCCACAGCAGTTGGATTTAATCATCATTGGAAGGAGAGCTTCTCCCTCTGGTGAAATTCACAGGGCACACTGCGAACTCCAGCTCTTAATTCACTGAAATGTCCTAATCCAACATGCATACTCACTTCTGTAGTTAGACAGAACCCATACAATTAATGAAGATTCATGAAATTGTTTACCTTTGCATTTTTCAATTTTGTTGTTCTAAGTTCCTCAGCACCTGCAACCTAATGAAAATGTGCAGGTTTTAGTAATACAGCATAGCTTCTTAATTTACTCTTTTATTCAGTTGTTTTATTATGACACAGCTTTTATGTGTCACTGTAAGGGTTGCAATTCATTGGTTTCACATTTTCTAGCCACGGGGTTTCTGGAAGTAGATATCCAATTACAAGTAAGCTGATAGGTTTTTTTTAAAGTTGAGGTCTCTGACATCACCATGTCAGCAAAGGTCTGTATACCGTAAATTTCGCTCCATAACACGCAGATTTTTCCTCCTAGAAAGTAAGGGGAAATGTCTGTGCGTGTTATGGAGCGAATGCCTACAGATGGCGGGGGAATCTGCTGCAGTCGTGAGCAGTCCGTGGCTCGCTTTGAAACAGCAAAGCGGGTGTAAGCGGCTCCTGTCAGCTAGCGGAGCCGGGAAGGAGGGAGAGAAGCAGAGCGGGAGTTGGCTGCTTTAAAACAACCCCTGCTCTCTGTCCCTGCCTGCAGTTTTTTGCTGTCCGATTTTGGATTAGCCACTGTAGGGGCTGTGTGTGTGTGTGCTTGAGCTATCGTTCTCCTCCTGCTGCTTCCCCTTCACTCTCCCAGCGCCCCTGCGACTTTAGAATCCACACTCTGTGTGTCTGTGTGTGTGTGAGGGCTCCTTCTCCCCTTGCTTCCCCTTCACTCTCCCTCCGATATTAGAAGCCACACTCTGTGTGTCTGTGTGTGTGTGAGGGCTCCTTTTCCTCTTGCTTCCCCTTCACTCTCCCTCCGACGTTAGAATCCACACTCTGTGTGTCTGTGTGTGTGTGAGGGCTCCTTTTCCTCTTGCTTCCCCTTCACTCTCCCTCCGACGTTAGAATCCACACTCTGTGTGTCTGTGTGTGTGAGGGCTCCTTTTCCTCTTGCTTCCCATTCACTCTCCCAGCGCCCCTGCGACTTTAGAATTGACACTCTGTGTGTGTGTCTGTGTGTGTGTGAGGGATCTTCTCCTTCTCTTGCTTCCCATTCACTCCCCCAGCGCCCCTGCGACTTCCAGCGCCCTGCAACTTTAGGGCCAGTTCTCTCTCTCTCTCTCTGCGTGTGTGTTTTGACCTCACTGTGCTTGTTGGGGGAGAGTGTTGGTCACACTTTTTATTGATTTGTCTCAGAGTGGTTACTATCGTGGTTTCCTTGCTGGGGAGGAGGGAGAGACGCAGAGCCTGCTTGTTCTAAAGGAGCAAAGCCGGAGAGGAGCCTCTCCTGCATTATTAGCAGCATCCTTCTCCACCCACCCCACGCGTGCTCCTTGTCCCTTGAGTGCTTTTCCTTCCCTCCCCACTTAAAACGTGGTTACAAAGCACGGATCCACATGGATCCTCAGGATTTTTGCACTGGGTCACCCAAAATTCACCATCAGATCACATAGCATGTCCATGGCTACAGCCTGCACAAAAAACACACACGCACCCACTGTTTCATGGGGCCGCAATGGCGCAAAAACGTGGTTACAAAGCATGGACCCACATGGATCCTCAGGATTTTTGCATTGGGCTACCCCAAACTCACCGTCAGATCACATGTCTGTGGCCACAGCATGAACCACAAAAATCATACATCCACTGTTTTGTTTAGAATATTTTTTTCTTGTTTTCCTCCTCTAAAAACTACGTGCGTGTTATGGTCAGGTGCGTGTTATAGAGCGAAAAATACGGTAGTTAAAGCTATGGTTTTCCCAGTAGTGGTGTATGGAAGTGAGAGCTGGACCATAAAGAAGGCTTTATGGACCATCGCCAAAGAATTGATGCTTTTGAATTATGGTGCTGGAAGAGACTCTTGAGAGTCCCATGGACTGCAAGAAGATCAAACCTATCCATTCTTAAGGAAATCAGCCCTGAGTGCTCACTGGAAGGACAGATCCTGAAACTGAGGCTCCAATACTTTGGCCACCTTATGAGAAGAGAAGACTCCCTGGAAAAGACCCTGATGTTGGGAAAGATTGAGGGCACAAGGAGAAGGGGACGACAGAGGACGAGATGGCTGGACAGTGTTCTCGAAGCTACCAGCATGAGTTTGACCAAACTGCGGGAGGCAGTGGAAGACAGGAGTGCCTAGCGTGCTCTGTTCCATGGGGTCACAAAGAGTCGGACACGATTAAACAACTAAACAACAACAACAACAACTTTTTTAGAGTTCTGTGATTTCCAGATTTCTCCCTTTAGCATATGTCTGTTGCAGCTTTGGGATCAAGATGGCTGGCTAGAAGGCAGGAGCTGGCTAACTATAACATAGAGTCAACAAGGGAAGCTCAAAAGGCGTGGTTACTCATATGAGAGACAACCAAAACTGTGATCATTACTTTTTGATTCCTTCTCCTTTTTCTGCTCTTTCCAAGGCTCTAGCTACACTATCCTGCTGTAGCCAACTAGGATGCAGCTCCTACAACTTGTAAGTCCATGAGTAAGTCCATGCCAGAATCCCAGGTGAATGCCAACTGTTTGGGACACTGTCTTGGCTCAGTCCAACATTAGGGCCTAAGCAGGTAAGTTACAAAGATTCCGTAATTTGTGGAAAGTTACTTAGTTTTCATAGTTCTGAATTTGTATTTATTATCCTAAGCCAAGAATCTTAAAGGATCAGTGCTCAACTGGGGAAAATATGATTCAATGTTTTATTTAAAAGATTTATCCCACCCTTCACCTTTCCTTCCTGGTTGTTTTACAATACGTCTTCGATTTGAGAAACATGGCTGGAGTCCTTTAAAAATGTTAAATCATTAATTGCCACAAACATTTTTCATAATAAGTATTATTTTAATTTTGCTGTGGGCACTTTGTTAATGCTATCATTTCCAAGTTTGAGAATTAAATAATACAACAGGTTTCAGTTCAGTTTTCAAATGTTCTCTGTGAAGTACATATGTCATTTGAAAAGCAAGTTTTAAAGTCTGCAGTTGGGAAAACAGCAGAGGAAAAATCATGTCAGATAATACAAAGCCTTTGTATGTGTAACAGTAGAAGGGAACCTTTTTTTGATGAGGGTCACATTCTCTCAGGTGCAATTTGTTCAGAACCACATGGTGAACCATCCCCTTATCCTCCTTGTGAAGAACAGATCACTCTTGCTACAGGTCTGAACAGATAATTTGCAGAGGGCTTTCCCCCTTCCACCACCCCATCCATTTGAGCCCCTCATTTCTCTCACCGGTCTAACAAATGCAAGTCTGTTTGCATTTTGGCAGCGCTGCACCTTCATTTCCATTTGTCAGCCTTATTCATGCAGAGCATTTCATTAGCTGGCATGCCACAGCCAATAAGCAAATTTTATCATTGGCGGGCTGTTTTCGGGCTTTCCCTTTCCGAGGGTTCCCCCCTATTTTTGTAATGCTTCTGCAAACTCCAGTACCTCCCTCTTGTGCCTGGATGGTGACGTTTTGGCAACATGAGCAATGGCACTTACATCTGAACAGCAGAAATAAGGGAACAAATGTACTTACATTATTGGTGAGTTGCTCTCTGAATGCAATAGAAAAGCTATCAATAGCTTTCCTACATATTTTCAGCTCCACTCCTTGTCTGAATAGGGAAGAATGCATACAAATCAGTATATTAAACAAACCTAAAGAAAAATGCTGAACTGATCAGTATATTGAAAAACATATTCTAGGTATTGAACTTGATACGAGTGGACAAAAATTGGATAATGCTATCAACTATCTAAATTTCTCCTACTGAATAACATGTGAAATTATAACTTGAAACACTGAAAGCTTAATTTAGTTGCATTACATTTACAGTGGTACCTCAGGTTACATATGCTTCAGGTTACATACACTTCAGGTTACAGACTCCGCTAACCCAGAAATATTACCTCAGGTTAAGAACTTTGCTTCAGGATGAGAACAGAAATCGTGCTCCGGTGGTGCGGCAGCAGCGGGAGGCCCCATTAGCTAAAGCGGTGCTTCAGGTTAAGAACAGTTTCAGGTTAAGAACGGACCTCCAGAATGAATTAAGTACTTAACCTGAGGTACCACTGTAGTTAGTTCATCCTCATTATGGTTTAAACTTGAGGGCTGGGAATTGTTTTAGATAAGCACCCATTTGTTTTGTTCTAGTATTCTTTCTTCCTATATACATAAAAATGTAAGGTTGCCATTGCACAGCGCCCATTGGAGGACTTGTAGTGCGTCATCACAATACTGGATTTGCATGAAGTCAGGATGGGGCAGAGGAACAGAAGAGAAGGCGGGCTGCACAACAGCAGCAGTCATGACATGGGAGTGAGCACAGAGGGACACTGAGGGAAACTGCTGCTTTAAACAACATCAGAGGATGCAAAGCCCTCAGATATTCCACAGCATCTTCCCACAATCATGTATTTCATTCATGGTACCATGTGTTGTCTTTGACAAAATGTCTCAGATTGAATGTAGTACTTTATAAGATGTATTTTATTAACAAGCAACTACTCATTTGTACAACATTCATCAACTGAACTTAAACTGACAAATTTGCGCTTAAGATTCTACTGCTCTTAATCTGCTGTAAGGTTACTGTATCTCTTCAGATTCTACTAATCTTAAGAGATATACAGTAACATATCAGCATGGGGTGTTTGTGCAAAGAAGGCTGCAGAGGAAGAAACACGACTATGGGGGTTGCCCTAGGGTAGTAATGTGGGGGGAGGGGAATGGCAAGGGCTTGGCGAGTTGAGTGAGCAGGGGCAGAGTTCCTAGGAAGTAGTATCAGGGAAAAATAATTTCATAACAGAGTAAATATGGCTTGGCCTTTTGGTTACAATCATATGACAACATTCACTATGTTTAAACAGCACAGCTGCAGCAAACCAATCTGTAACAGAGAGAGCACAAAGTATTGTGGCTTAAGAATGCCCAATTTCAGTGTAGTCAATGAGCTTAAAGTCATATACCAAGTTAAATCTTAGTCATAAAGATACTTACTTGTATTTTGCTGTTATTTTCTCAAATGCATCCAGAATAACATCAGTTTCTTTGACACGGCTGGCAGCCTTTTTCATGTCTTTGGAACCCCAAACCTTTATCAAATCTGGCTCAGCATCTGAATCTAAATAAATGGTGTTTTTGAAGCAGCTTTTGAGATTATAGGTCTCAGCCAACCCTCAAAATTTATGATTTAAAATGCCTCAGAATTGCACCAACTTTTAATAGAAGAAATAAAATCCATAAACGATGGCATTATAAAACATTGTCTTTCAGTTGTGAAATTGAAGACAGAACTGCACGGTAGCACTAACAAACAATGCTAACACTTAATGTTTCATATATTGGCAGGCAAAATAGTGACCATTAGGCCTTCTAATAGGCAATGGTCTGATAATATGATGAGCCAGTGTGGCATAGCAGTTAGAGCGTCTGTAGTAGTTAGGAATTCAATCCCAACACGCTGCCACCATGTAGTAATGTTAAGGGGCACAGCATCCTGCCACTACCCCTTGTAGTAATGTTACGGACACATGCCCCTTCCTCACCTGTCCTACAATCCAGAGGGACCAGGCTAAGAGAGGGAAGGTGGTGCCGCAATATATACTTTTTACAGGACCAAACACATTAAAAGGGTAGATGCAGCCACCACTCCCTTGTAACCTGGGATAGCCATGAAAATTAACCCAAGAGAGAAGGTTGCTCTTCCTAGTTACCGGCTGCCCCACCCTGCAAATTGCTTCCACAAAATACAGGCAGCAATTCGACAGGTTCTGCAATTACAGGCAGAAATTCACTGGTACAGTAGGGGCTAAATGGTCAGGCTCTGGATTCAGACTTCCCCAGAATGGCACACAGAACAACAAGGAAATCCTCTTTTCTTTAAAATTTATTTAAAAAACAAGGTTGAACATACTTAAAAGTAGGCATATCTCTCACAACGTTTTAGACAGAAAAACAACAACATTGTAAAGCATCGCTAGCTAAATGTGGTTACAAAATGAAAACATAAGAAAGGTTAGAGCAGTTCACAAAGTCCTCGGTTGAATCCGCATCTCAAGAAAACAATAGGAATCTTCATCACAAAGAACACATATACGAATGTAGCTAGTTGACTGTCAGCATGATGGTATCTGACAGAAGGGCGGATGAGGTGCGGCACAAAACCCCTTTCCTAGGATTTTTTTCCTGTAAAACCCCACGTGGAATAGGACCTCAAAACCAATCAGAACTCTTGATTAATTAATTAATTAATGGTCAGCTAATTGGATAATAACTCAGCTTGTGACAGCTGAGGCTTGTTGGTTCTCAAGACCTTGGATCAAAAGTTTCCTCCCCAAATTTGTCAGACACACCAGGTCCTCATTCTCCTGTTATGAGGCTTGATAACCCATGTTCACACGGGACTACACTTAGTAACCAGGTGCTAAATCACTACTAATCAAGTAGAGGTTTTTCCTTCCTGCAGATGGCTGAGATAAGCATTCACACTCCCAGAGACAGCTAGTCTGCAGCTTAAGGTAACAAGGACACATTTCCCATAAATCCTTTGCCCTTTGGTCTTCCCACAGTGCTTTTCTTCAGCTTGACCAAAGTTTGTCTATTGAAATTTCCTAACTTCACTACACCCTGCCCTCTAAAATGAAATTACAGGGTTAAGTCCCTAAATTTCACCAAAACAAAATATTTACACAGTTTGGAAATACTCGAGTGGAATATCATTCACACGTCAACAATTCATTTTACAGACTGGTACATACGTGACAGAGTATCAGCAACCACATTCTCCTTTCCAGGAATGTGAGTGATCTTAAATTGATAATCCTGTAAGGTTAAGCTTCACCTGAGCAGTTTTTGGTTAGAGTTTTTTACTCTTTCCACCCAGGAAAGGGGGAGGAGTGATCGGTCTGGACTTCAAAGGTGTTACCCCACAGATAGGGACGGAGTTTAGTTAGAGCCCAGACCAGAGCAAGACACTCCTTTTTGACAGTAGAATAATTTTGCTCCTGGGGTAGCAATTTCTTGCTCAGATACACCACCGGTCGCCAACTCCCCTCATTGTCTTGTTGGAGCAAAACCCCTCCCAATCCTGTTTGACTGGCATCGGTTTGCACCACAAAGGGACGCCACTTATCAGCGGGTAGCATCACCTGCGAACTCACAAGAGCCTGTTTTAACAACTCAAAGGCTCGCTGACAATCATCAGTCCAATCCACTTTGATTGGCAGAGCTTTCTTACACAGGTTGGTCAAGGGAGTAGCTAGAGTAGCAAAATGATTAACAAACCTCTGATAATAATTTACCAATCCTAGAAAAGATTGTACACCCTTCTTGGTTTGTGGTTGGGGCCATTCCTGCACACACTGGATTTTGGCTTCCAGGGATTTGATGTTTCCCGACCCCACTGTAAATCCCAAGTAAATCACTTCTCCTTGAGCAAACTTACATTTAGACACTTCAACCGTCAGGTTTGCATCTCGCAATCGTGCCAAAACTCTCTGCACATGCTTAAGGCGTTCTGGCCACGAATTGAGAAAAATTAACTCAATCTCCTCCCATCTCCCTCTGAGCATGGACAAAGGATTATCTAGGAGCTTGGCAAAACCTGACTGGTTTGACACAAACTCTGAGCTCCTTTGGTAAACCTCAACCAAAGTTTTCAGCAGATTTTGAACAAAGGAGTTGGGCAGGCTGATGATCCCACCAGACCTGAAAACAATTTTACTCATAGCACAACCATGCTGTTTCCCAGGACTAAAATTTTGTAAAGGATCCACCAATTTCATTCTCTTTTTAACGAAACCACTTACATTACAAAACATATTTTGAAAAACATTAAACATATCAACTGGGTCTTTAAAGTCCTTGAGCTGTGGATAGAAAAATTCTTTTTTAGACACAAAAAAGACAGACTCAGTCTCGCAAGGAGGGCTTTCCGCAGCTTCTAGGCAACCTAGGAGAAACTGACAAATCTCTGCTTTACTTCAAACAACAGAGAACCCCCGTCATGGCAAGAGTCTCAGAACTCTCCACAAGGGTTTGGCTAGGGGAGGTGGCCCCCCTTCCTCTTCTTGACTCTCAGCTATCAGCTGACAGGACACGCTTGCATCTTTCTCATTCTGCGTTCCAAGCCAAGGGGGCTTGCTGCAAGCTGCTGGAAAGGAACTGTAGATTTCAAAACACTTTCCCCCAAAGTAGGGTTTGCACAAACTTGGGGTTCAGGGACTGGAACAAAATGATCCCCCTTAAAATCCTGGCTGCAGATTGGAAGATTAATTTTCCACCACGAGAATTACTTTTCCGAAAATTGGACTGAATCAGCTGGGACAAAAACTAAGTCATTTGGTACAGTCACAGTATCAGAGTTTTTGCCTCGAAAGGAAGGCACAGCAATTTGATGAATGTGAACACTGGGGGGTGCGTTAGACGCTGAGTTGGACCAATGAATGCAAGGAGTGGCGGTACTTATTAAGCCAACTCTCTTCCCCAACTGGGTTCTCAGGAGCAGCAGTCTTAGCAGTCCCCGTGGTTGCGGGAATTGTAGCACCAGGCGCCAAACCTCCACCCATCCCAAGGCTTC
This sequence comes from Podarcis liolepis, assembly GCF_965112155.1. NCBI lineage: Eukaryota > Metazoa > Chordata > Lepidosauria > Squamata > Lacertidae > Podarcis > Podarcis liolepis. The sequence continues at coordinate 50,927,110 of NC_139564.1, forward strand.
CCTCAGCCCTCAAACCTTGAGGTGTCATTCCCCAGTTTTCCATCACCTGTGCCTGGGTGGGTAAGACCTTAATTGACAAAGAGTTCACTGATATTTGCTGTGGGTGAACCTTAAATCCCAAATCATTTCCCACCAGAACAGGGCTTTTACACACTTCAGGATCATGAACTATAACAAGTTGATTTCCAGTGTAGCCTTTATAGGACACCGGAACAATGGCGGTAGGTTGGAAAATCTCATCTACGCCATACGGGCTGATCTTCAAGGGGTCAGGCTGCATCTGTATGGGCAAAACCAGATCTCTAGACACGCTGGTGATATCAGAGCCCGTGTCTCGGAAAGAGTTCACAGCAATTCCGTTGATCTCAATGGGTGCTGTAAATTTTAAATTAGCCCAGTTAACATGTGGCACCCTCGGTCCTGCCCCTGTACTCACTGGCCCCACTGTAACAGCATTAGAAGTGATTCCAGCAGTCTTAGCATCAGACACTGCCCCACCCCTCCCATCCAGGACCAGGTTTTCTCCAGCTCCTGAACTTTGCTGCTCAGCCTCCCAGTCCTCCGCCGGTCGCTGAATCATACGCACTGCAGGAGTCAATGTCCAGGCTGGGGGCTTTTTACCATTCAATTGAGGGCATGCTGCCTTCACATGGCCAGGCTTTTTACAATGAAAGCACAGCCCCGAGCTAGGAGCAAGTTTCGAACGGTCACCCCCCGCTATGGAAGAGTCTTTTGTAGGCATGGAGGTGGCTTTACTTTGTTCCTTAGCTGGGGGAGCAGATTTCCCGGCTGGAGCCGACGCCGCTGGTCTGTTCCCTCCCGGCTGTCCCCTTTTCGCCAGATGGGACCGCTTCAATTTAAACGATTCTGCGAGCTGGGTCGCTTGCTCCAAAGTAGCTGGATGCTGATTGGAAACTAGGCTTGCAATCTCAGGGGGCAATTGTTGCATAAATTGTTCTTTTAACAGCAATTGCCTTAGTCCTTCAAAAGTATCAACGCCTTCAGCCAAAAGCCATAATTCAAAATTTTTAGCCATTTTCAAAGAATACACAGAAATACTGTCTGAGGGGCTGCATTTATCCACCTTCCGGAAGGCTCGTCTATAATTTTCAGCATGAAACCCAGGCCTCTGCATCACCAGCCTTTTAAAACGCTCATAGTCATTTGCCTGGGACAAAGGGAGTTGGGCCATCAGCTCAACTAGCTCCCCACAAATTAAGGAGCGCAAAATAGGCATGTACATTCTCAAGGGCACCCCCAAATCCTGACAGATCACTTCAAAGAAAGTTAAATAACGAAAAATGTCTGTGGGGGGCTGGTATGTAGGAAACAAACGCAAGTCAAAGTTGCTCAAAGGAAACCCTTGAGGAGCCTGTCTTGGAATTGCTCCCCGCGGTTCTGGGCTACAGTCATACCTTGAGGCATAACGATAACGGGGCACCTGTCCATCCGGACGCTGAAGTCCCTCCTCTGTGTATCCACGCGAGGGTTGGGGGTGAGGTTCGACCTCCTCCTTGTACCGTCGCGCTGCCCCACGGGTTTCCCAAGCTCTTACTGGCAAGTAGACCCGGACTGGACTAGGCAAACAACGTCCCACTGGTCTGCGACTTTCACGGGACGGACGCTCCAGGTTGTCGTCCTCCACAGATGCTTCCCGCATTTGTCGTGGCAAGTCTCGGTACTCATACGCCTTCCGGCTGGTTCTTGGGTCAGTAATGATGGACTGGCCCACTCTGGGAAATTTTTCCCGGCACCGAAATCCTCCCTGTACGGGATCTGGCACCCGTTCGACAGCTTTGCCGGCTGAAAACTCCATTTCCCTCGGCTCTGCATAAACAAGATAGCTTCCTCTAGGACGTGTAGAGGCAATCACAGCTTTCACGATAGCTGTTGGTTAAACGACGTGCCAACTGCGCTCTGAGAGTTGCACGACTCTCTCCCGCCCCTCAGAGAAGTTCTTAATTGGTTGGCATTCTCTTCTCCCTCGGAATGCTCCGAGAACAAGGGGGAGGAGTCTGCTTTAGAAATTGGTTGTTGGGGGAGTTCTGCCGCAGTAGGAAGGGAGCTACTCTCTCCACCAAGCCCCCATTCATTCACTGTTCGCATTGTATTCTCATGGGGAACTCCGCCTTCCATGATTCCTAACTATCTATCAGAAAAAAATAAAACGCCTGCAACTTATAAGAGATACGTGCTCAAAGTGCCTTTCTGTAGGGAAGTTCAATCCCACCCAACTGCCAACCATGTAGTAATGTTAGGGTCACACGCCCCTTCCTCACCTGTCCTACAATCCAGTGGGACCAGGCTAAAAGAGGGAAGGTGGTGCCACAACATATACTTTTTACAGGACAAAACACACCAAAAGAGTAAATGCTGCCACCACTCCCTTGTATCCGGGGATAGCCAGAAGATTACCCAAGGGAGAAGGTTACTCTTCCCAGTTACTGGCTGCCCCACCCTGCAATTGTTTTCCACAAAATGCAGGCAGAAATTCAACAGGTTCCGCAAATTACAGGCAGGAATTCACAGGTTCAGTAGAAGGCTAAATGGTCAGGCTTGGATTCAGACTTCCCCAGAAAGGCACACAGAACAACAAGGAAATCCTCTTTTTAAAATTTATTTAAAAAACAAAATTAAACATACTTAAAAGTAGGCACATCTCTTATAGCGTTTCAGACAGAAAAACAACAACATTGTAAAGCATCGCTAGCTAAATGTACTTACAAAAACGAGAACATAAGAAAGGTTAGAGCAGTTCGAAAAGTCCTTGGTTGAATCTGCATCTCAAGAAGACAATAGGAATCTTCATCACAAAGGCACGCATACAAATATAGCAAGTCAACTGTCAGCATGATGGCACCTGACAGAAGGGTGGATAGCTGCACCCACAAACTCCTTTCCTAAGATTTTTATTCTGTGGAATATTATCCACGTGGAATCAGACCTCAAGACTAATCAGAATTCTTGTTTTATTTTAAATTTACCAACGGTCAGCTAGTTGGATCAGTTGGATCAATGGTCAGTTGTGACAGCTGAGGTTTGTTTGTTCTCAAGACCTTGGGATCAAAAGTTTCCTCCCCAAATTTCTCAGACACACACCAGATCCTCCTCCTCCTGTAATGAGGCTTGATAACCCTTATTTACACAGGGAAGACACTTAGTAACCAGGGGCTAAATCACCACTAATCAACTAAAGGTTTTTCCTTCCTGCAGATGGCTGAGATAAGCATTCACACTCCCAGAGACAGCTAGTCTGCAGCTTAAAGTAACAAGGACACATTTCCCATAAATCCTTTGGCCTTTGGTCTTCCCACAGTGCTTTTCTTCAGCTTGACCAAAGTTTGTCTATTGAAATTTCCTAACTTCACTACAGCGTCAGACTAGGATCTCAGTGACTCACAGCCAAACCCACCTCACAAGGTTGTTGTGGGGATGAAATTACGAGTTGGTGGGGAACCATGAATACCACCTTGAGCTACCACTATCAGGCTAAGTGCCCTAATTTGAAAATTCCTGTACAGTGGAGTGAGTGACAAGCTATCCATGGATCCCCTCCACTGTAAGCAAAACAACACCACACAACCTCTTTCTCACCTGAGTAATCTGTCTCCATCTGTGGTGAACAAGCCTCTTTCTGCTTCTTGTGGCATTCAGCACTCCTAATAGGCATCTGTCAAATAAAAATGCATACATTTAAATGCTTTTATTTTGAAATTTATGATCACATTAGGCAGGAGCAGCAGCTATGAAGTTTGTCTGAACTCACACTCTTTCAACTAGTATTTCTGGCTAGTTCTGACAAAGGCATGTTGAAGAAATACAAGGAAATGGTGCCAAGAGGACACTTGCCCATTTGCAACAGCCCCTAACTAATTTACACACACATAAACTGCACCAGTGAAAGCACCACCGTGAAAAAAATACTGGAAACTAAAATATAGGAAGCACTGTATTTCTTCACTAATATTTTCTGAACACATTTTTAAAAAGAACAAGACCCAGATATGTGCTAAAAGGCATCAGTCTTAGGACAAAGCTTCTCACAGCTATGGTGCATAGCAAAGTTTATAGTTAACCTTATCAGTATTCAAGTCCTCCACAAGATCTGGAATGTTATCTGATATTCTGCATTCTGAAGAGCTGCATCTTACTGGCAGCGGAGATGTTAATCTATAGTCCTCTGTGCTGGATGTAGACTCTGTGGCTCTCTAAATGAAAAGTCAAGTGATTATTCTCAGATTAAAGAGAATACAAATGCAGTGCCTTTTATTTTATAGGAACGGATGCAAACTTTCCCTCCAGTATAAAAACAGCTTTACATATTATGGAAACATCAGTTATAAATCTTTATGTAACATGCATCTGCAATGTTTTCTGCAGTCTGTGAGAAACATATGAATACTTGCTGCAGGGAGCCACAATTTACCTTGCTTTCCCACAGCAAACATAATTAAAAACTAAATGAAAGTAGGTTACATCCAATAAAGGTACCACGAAAATTTTGTAAAACAGGTAGCCATGAGGCACTTGCAGCCTCAATAAAACAGCCTCAAGTTGTTACCATATATGACAACTGTGATCACAACTGGACCAATATAAGCAGCTGTTTATAGTGAGCACATGGGAAGCAGCTGAGCTGTACTGTAGAAATATTAGACTAAGAGCACCACTATTTAAAAGCCTAAGTGTCAACTTCCATTAAAATAAGTTTCTAACATTCATAATTTCTGTGGTCTGAAGACATGCAGACAATTACCTCAACACAGAAAACAAGAGTCTGCAAAGCCTATACACATAATGTGCCTGCAAAGATACAATGCTTTGTGCACCAAACATACAATTCCTGGTATGTCTGCCATTCCTCAACTATCATACTTGTGCTAATCTTCTTTTCTGAGCACTCAAAAGCTGCATTTGCTAGATTGGGGTAAATGCATTTAAGAGCTTCAGCTCCTAGAAGGGAAATTATAATATACAAGGGAATTTATATATATATATGTATATGATTTCTAAGGCCAAGTCATGACTTTAAGAGCCATGCCATGTGAAGATAATATTACCGATATTCATTCTTCATTATCTTAGCTAGCATGAGATTTCAGCTAGTAGTAAATAAATCATACTTGCTTGAAATCTGGAGAATTAATTACCCAGTTGTAATAATATACATTTAAAACATAGAGATCCAATTATTTATTTCCAATATATTGGAAATATATTGGAATTTTCAATATATTGTTGTCTGTTTTCCTGAAGTAAAAGTAGGTCACACAATCTTAACTTCATTTCTTTACCATATTCTCTTGCACAGGTTCCTCTTCAGAAACTTCTCTCTCTGATCTTGATTTCAAGATATGCTGACACTTGCTAGAAAAAGATATAAAATAATGCAGTACTTTATATTCTGGCATGTAGCTTTAAAAATCAAAAGGTCACTTCTTTTCTTGCTAAGAAGTTTCACTGTTGGCACACAGGATTTGTCCAATGCTGACAGTAAGAATCAAAGAGCCAGCAAGAATATAGTGGGGATCAAATGGGTATGTGAATTGAATGGTATGTAGATGTGTGCATGCAAGAAAAAAAATAAGGATGCGACTGTTGTGTACATCTGAGTTACTCAAAAAGCTATATGGCTTGTGTTGCATAGTGTCGTGTTGCATAGTGGTTAAGAGCTGAAGAAGCTGATACTGCACAACAGTATGTGCTGATAGGAATTGAAGCTTAATTCACTGAGACAACTTACAAATCTCTAATATCTCTTACAATGTGTTCCTAGGGGTCACAGATGTGCCACTCAGAAAGGTACTGCAAGAGCTAAAGGCTCAGTCTTGATGACACAGTAGAGTACAAAGAGCCAAAGAAAAATAATGCAGTATATTTATACACTTTCGCTGCATAATGTATTGATTTCAAATAATAATTCTGTTTAGACCTTAAAGTTAGGAATACTCCTAGTCATATTTTTGAAACATACAAGTTGGTTTAGAACACACGTGGGGAAACGTTTTGGCTTCACAGGCCAGATCCTTTGCATCATAGGCCTCGCAGAGTGGATGGGGATGCCCACCTATCAAAACCCCATCTGTGGCTTTGCAATGTGCCCACTGAAACATTCACTCCTCTCCTTTCATTTCAAACAGTGCTTTGCTCTGCCTCCCCTTTAAGCAAAGGGGATTTGTTAAACCCATGTTTAGTGCTTTGGGAAGTTCTGAGCTTGTTTCTCCCCTCTCCACCATTGACAGGCATGAGAGAAACAAGGCTGAAGTTTGCTGGCAACAGCAGCAAGCTGGCAAACACCTGGAATAAGCTCTCTTGTGCACCAAGCCCAGTGCTTAGGAGGATTGATCTCCCTTCTCTTCAGCTTGTACGACTGGAGTGTGATCCTGCTTCGTGCTGGGTTCCAAAAGCACTCCTGAAAGCAGGTGGCACACAAGATGCTTCACATAGCGCTTTTGAGCAGGATGTAATCTCTGCTTATCACCAGTGATGTCAGCTGGTGGGCATGGTTTGGGGATAATGGCCTCATGGGCGAAAGTGGACCCCTAACAGACCAGATTGGCCTGCAGTTCCGCACCCTAGATTTTGAATATAAAGTAGGGAGCATGCTTGTGTTCACTCCTCCATATCCTTAGTTAAAAGTTTAAAAAGGAACAATCAAACCATCCAAGCATTTCACATGGTTTGGATGCTATCTTCTCAATTGCATGAAACGGCACCTGAAAATTAGATGGGGGTTCTGTAGTGTGCTGAATGAATGGCCAATGTTAGTATGCCTAGCATATTTTAGTCAAGCTAACAGGTGTGTGAGTGAATGAGAAATGGGTACATGATGTGTTACAAGGATAAACATGTTTTCAAATTTACATCTGTAGTACCTTCCTCTAGTATCTTTCTTTTTTGGCTCAGAATCTGATGAACTGCTTGTTGACCCATCTGAATACTGATCTTCCTCCTCATAAGCAGACACAGCGGTGCTATGTAAAGGTTCCTGTGAAGGTTCACCTAGATAACACAGACAAATCTAGCATTAATGAACTGCACCATCTTGTTTGTAGTGAGCAATAAAAACACAGGTCAGTCTTGGGCATTCAGACATTTGTTCACCTCGAATGTAAACATATACATGAGGGAGAGCAAGGGCACACTATCAGTGACAACTGTCCCTTCCAGCACAACCACTTTATTAAATTAACAGTCCTCCTATTTCAGAACTTCACCTTCAAAACTCATGGAGGGCTAGTAACAGAACAGTAATGTGTCAGAAGAGGTGGGCTTGACACCACATTCATTTCTCCTCATGGGCTTGTTTACATGTGAGGAGAACATATTTTTATATTTCTCACTTCAATTCCTTGTAATTTTGGACTACTCTAATGCCTCAGCCCTGAAACTGTTTACAGGATTTGGGGCACAACTTACACCGCTGAAGCAGATTCTATTTTATGTTCTGTAACTATTAGTGTCAATTTAAAAAGGCAAAATGCGATCACTAACCAAATAATTCATCAGGTTCCTCTGCTTGGTCAGTTTGGAGAACTTTCAAAATACCTGATACATCTGGTTCCTAAGGAGAAAGCAGTTTAAAATGAAAGTGCAACTTGACATGGTATCCCTGGGGAGGACCCTCAAAAAACAGAATCTGTAACAAATAGCTGAAAATTGAGATTTATTTCTTTCAGTGTAAGAAATAGAATTCAAACAAATTCAAATACTGGATTAGAACAAGAAAGAAATGTTTTATCAAAATACTATTTCCTATAATAAAAAACCCACAGAAAGCAAAACAAGACAAGAAACCAGGGGTTATGTATGTATTTTTTTGGGGGGGGAGGGATTGGCCTTTGGGGTAGGGTGAGATAGATAGGGGTTTATGTGTGTGTGAATGACAGACACTTATTTCATCTGTGGAGTGGATTTTCTGGATCTGTATGTGCTGTTTGTGTGACTGATAGAGAAACAGTTGGACATAGAAAGAGGAATAGTGGTGTGATGGGGGAGAGGGAGAGGCAGGCAGGCAAGGTATGTATGTATGATCTGTCAGAGAGGGTGAAATGTATGCAATGTGTGTGAGGGAAGGTATGCTAGTATGTGAGTGGTCTGCTTGTATATGTGGTCTGTGTAAGAGAGAGAGAGAGAGAGAGAGAGAGAGAGAGATGTTTGTGTAGCTGTGTATATGTAGTGTATGACATACATATATACATACAGCATTTTACTTGTATGCTGGCTTTCCAAAGTTAAAACCATGCACAAGGCAGCTTACAACATGAAAAAAATACATAATTACATAGACAAAATTAGCCATAAACAATAAATAAGACGCCAAAAAGTACACAACCAAATTGAACAATTTCCACATATATCTTAAGATCTAAAATAAAGATCCTTTTTAAAATTAATAACAGAAACACCCAGCCAAACAAAACTTCCTAAACAATAGTCCAGCCCAAGAGTCTTTTCAGCAGCCTCAGCTTTCATAGCTGGAGTCAGTCAGGGCCCTCCCCCCCAGGCCAGGTGGGAAAAGGCCTGCAAGGCAGGGAACAACTCTTCCAAGACTCACAGCCAAGCTGTATGAGTGTGTATGTGTGAGAGATGTGTGTGTGTTTGTGGCCTGTATTTGTGTAGTGTGTGTCAGTGTGAGAGTGAGCAGGATGTAACCATTCTGTATATTTTTTTCTGGTACTGGGGAATTCTCTATGATTTGACAGCAACAGCACCATTGTGTGCATTTGAGGAATCAATACTGTGTTATCTCCAATCCAGAAGTGGCAAGCAGCAGATTTTCAGGGTAAGGGGAGAGGAGCAGCAGTGACTGTACCAATTTTTTGTCATGCCATGCCTCTGAATGTCAGCCATTCATTATCCCATTCTCTGTACACATGTATTTTACATATTCTGTATACTTATAGTGCCCCTAACGGAGGATGATTCTGTATTGCATCATGCTCTTTAAGCACTTGGGATATCATGTGTCACCTCACAGAGTGTTTGTTGTGGGGGAGGAAGGGAAAGGAGAATGTTAGCCGCTTTGAGACTCCTTCGGGTAGTGATAAAGCGGGATATCAAATCCAAACTCTTCTTCTTCTTCTTCTTCACCTCTATAGTTGGAAGAGTGAAAGGCTTTTTTAAAAAAGTTTCAGTTCAAAATTCCCCATAGAACTCCAGTATGGATTATCTCAAGGCTGTGAATCAAATAAAACTAAACAGAAGTGGAAAATGTCTCATTTGTGTTTGAATGAAAAAGATATGTGCCACTTACTCCCAGTTTCTTTCTGAAGTCCCTCCTTGATTTTCTCTTTGGCATCTTTTTACTAACAAAATAGGGAGAAAGAAACATTACCATAAAGGGGTATATTATATTTTACATTTATGATTTTTTTTCAGCAGGACCTTTATCAACTCTTCATTGCACTTGTATCTGTGAGTTTCCTAAAACAGACTGACACAGTCCTAGGTAGTCTCCCATTCAAGTACAGAACAAGCTCAGTCCTATACAGCTTGAGTATTTCAGGTGCTTGCAGAACATCTCTGGAGTTCAATCAGTCAGTATATTTATTTTGCTGTTCCTTATACAAACACATTCCATCACTATTCTGTCCATATGTGTATTGCATATTAATGAAATTATTATTTTGTGGAATGCCATTGTGAAAGTTAAAAGATATGGTGGAAGATGAGAACTGGAAGGCACAGAGGGGCTTAGATGCTATGTCTGTTGAGAGAAATTTAACAGCAGATCTGTCATTTCTGCTTACTGTAAAATAGTATTTTTTTGAAAAGCACCTACCTCAACAGTAGACATATAGACTCAGGCAGATGATATTTATTGTATTACTCCTTTCAATTAAGAAGCCAGTATGATCTTGCAAAAAATGTAATTTCCATATAATAGGTCAAAATTCTAGCAACTTCTAGAAGCAAGTTCTTCAGTTATATGCACACCTTCATATTCTTATAGCTGACTAACACTCCCTTGTAATCTATACACTCTTTTATCAGCACAGATGTTGTGATTTACACTTGCTTAGGACAAATTAATCTATTAAAAAAATGCCAAGGACAAGACTGATGTAAATTTTGTTGAGAAAAGTGGAAATGAACTTATAAATACTTTTTTTCATAGTTACTAACCGAACACCGTTTTCCATATTTTGCTCTTGTCTTGTCTGTACTGCTATTTATTTCTTCTGAAAAGAGGAAAAAAAACACACACTTCATAATCACATTCAGGTGGAACAATAAGACATACACGTTCCACTTTTTATGAAGATGAGTAAATCCACGAACAAGTGTGGCTACCAAAATCGCGTCTGGTTTGTTTCCCACTATTCCTCCCTACTTCCACCTTGTGGACGACAGAGATACAGGAATGCTATCTGCCTGTCTTACAGGGATGTAAGATTAAAGCATGTAAAGTAACCAGCCGCCCCCCAAGCTAGTCAACCTGGCGAGAAAGCTAGAGGTGTTTTCTCTCTCTTTTTTGGCTGCTAAGACTAAAAGCGGGTTATCTTCAACTCTTGAGCCAGCAAAGATTGGCACTACAAATGATGTAAGGAGGGAGCTGCAGCCCATGATAGGAAAAGTAGTAAGGGAACACCTAGCTACTTTAAATGAATTCAAATCTCCAGGGCCTGATGAGCTGCTTCCAAAGGGTACTAAAGGAGCTTGCGGATGTAATTTCAGAGCCTTTGTCTATTATTTTTGAGAATTCTTGGAGAACAGGTGCAGTCCCTACAGACTGGAGGAGAGCAAATGTCCCCATCTTCAAAAAGGGGGAAAGGAAGGTCCAGGTAACTACCAACCAGCGAGCTTGACATTGATACCAGAGAAGACCCCAGAGAAGACCCTAGAACAGTTAATTCAACAGTCGGTCTGTGAGCATTTAGAAAAGGATGCTGTGATTATTAAGAACCAGCATGGGTTTCTTAAAAATAAGTCATGCCAGACCAACCTGATTTCTTTCTTCTTTTTTTTGATGGAATTACAGACTTGGTGGATCAGGGAAATGCTGTGAACATAGTGTATCTTTATTTCAGTAAGGCTTTTGACAAAGTTCCCTATTATATTCTTGCGAGGAAGCTGGTAAAATTTGGGTTGAACGAGGTAACTGTTAGGTGGATTTGTAGCTGGTTGACTGACCGAACCCAAAGAGTACTCATTAATGGTTCCTCGTTATCCTGGAAAAAAGTGAAAAGTGGGGTGCTGCAGGGTTCTGTCCTGGTCCCATTGTTAACGTCTATATAAATGACTTGGATAAAAGAATTGAGAGGATGCTCATCCAATTTGCAGATGGCACCCCTACCGGGAGGAGTAGCTAATGCCACAGAAGACAGAATCAGAATTCAAAATGACCTTAAGAGATTGGAGAACTGGGCGCAAGCTAACAAAATGAATTTCAATAGGGACAAATATAAGGTTCTGCACTTAAGACAGGAAGAACCACATGCACAAATATAGGATGGGGGACACCTGGCTTACTAGCAGTACAAGTGAAAAGGATCTAGGGGTCCACAAGCTTAACATAAGTTAACAGTGTGATGCAACAACAAAAAAAGCCAATGCTGTTCTAGGCTGCATCAACAGAAGTATAGTGTCCAGATCAAGGGAAGTAATAGTATTCTGCCTTAGACCGCACTTGGAATACTGTGTCCAATTTTGGACACCACAAATTAAGAAGGATGTTGACAAGCTGGAAGGTGTGTAGAGGAGGGCAACCAAGATGATCAAAGGTCTGGAAACTAAGCCTTATGAGGAGTGCTTGAAATATATGTTTAGTCTGGAAAAGAGGAGACTGAGAGGAGACATGACAGCCATCTTTAAATATCTTAAGGGCTGTCACGTGGAGGAGGGAGCATGCTTATTTTCTCCTGCTCTGGAGGGTAGGACTCGAACCCATGGCTTCAAGTTGCAAGAAAGGAGATTTCGACTAAACATTTGGAAAAACTTTCTGACAGTAAGAGCTGTTCAGCAGTGGGCTCCCGCCAGAGGTGGTGGACTCTCCTTCCTTGGCGGTTTCTAAACAAAGGTTGGTTGGCCACCTGTTATGGATGCTTTAGCTCAGATTCCTGTATTGCAGGGGGTTAGACTAGAGGACCTTCGGGGTCCCTTTCAAGATTCTATGATTAGCTTCTAGCTAAAATAAAATAAAATAAAATGCCAGAGCCGCTCCCAAGAGCTCCCTCGCTGAGCTACAGAGAATTCAAGCCGCCCCTCGGAACTCTTTTCTTTGCCTCAACGTTCACGCGGCGTGTCCGTTGGCAGGTGTGTCACCTTGACAACCCGCGCGCAACAACGGCTGCCATGCCCCGCCCCCGGCACGCAGCCTGGGGCCACGCCCTCCCTCTGTTGCGCTCTACCTTAACGTCCGATAAGCCCCGCTCCTTCTGGCCACGCCCCCTCATAACTCCTCTCGAGCCCGCGGCTCCTCCTCCCTGACTAGGGCCCCTGAGCCTCTGCACCTAGCGCCCCCCCCCGCCCCGCCCAAAGTGCCCTCTTGAGATGAACTATTCGGCTGTGGCGCGCACCCCCCTCAGTCGCCAGGCCCGACAGCTGCCGCGAGAGAAGCGAACTCACCGCGAGCTCCCTTCGGCGGTTTCTTTCCCGCCGTTGTAAACTCAAATGGCCGCGCCGGAACTGTCCCACCGAGCACCCGGAAATGGGGGGAGACGCAACTATTAGCACTTCCCTCAGCGTACAAGGAACAAGGCTTTTGAGGGCGCCCCTATTTCTATCTCGGCAGTTGGTTTGGTCCGCCGGCTCTGAGCTAAGAGGCGAAAGAGTATGCTAAGAGCTTTAGAAGACGAGCGGCGTTAGCTGCTGGTAGCTGTGAGAACAGAGGAGCAGCGCCATCTAGTGGTTGGAAGGGAGTAGGTAACCCTTATTTTTCTAGATACAGTTCATTACTGGCGTTCTTCAACCTTTGGTTGCCAGATGTTGCTGCGCTACAACCCCAGTTACCGCTGGCAGTTGACTAGGGAGTTGTGGGCCAACAACATCTGTGCGAAACTGTACACCCAGAAGACAGAACGGAGTGGCTGGTTAGGAGTAGTGCAGCTAGGGCTTCTTTGCATCCATCCATTCATAGATGGCTCTTTGATCTTCAGTTAATGTAAAATAAATAATAATAATGATAATAATAATAATAAATAATAATTTATTATTTATACCCCACCCATCTGGCTGAGTTTCCCCAGCCACTCTGAGCAGCTCCCAACCAAGTGTTAAAAACAATACAGCATTAAATATTAAAAACTTCCCTAAACAGGGCTGGCTTCAGATGACTTTTAAAGATAGGATAGCTGCTTATTTCCTTCACATCTGAAGGGACGGTGTTCCACAAGGTGGGCGCCACTACCGGGAAGGCGCTCTGTCTGGTTCCCTGTAACCTCACTTCTCGCAATGAGGGAGCTGCCAAATGTAAAGGAGGAGAGGGTTTTATTTTTATTTTTTAAGAAAGTCATGGGAATGCATTGCAAACAGTTTCAAATAAGAAACATGTTCTCTGCTCCATCAATAACATTGATTCCAACTCAGTGTTGGATTTCAATGTCCCACCTCAGTCAGAGCTTGTTATCTGTATGTTGCTTCTTTCACCCATTGGATTCATGTGGCTGTTAGATAGCACAGGGATAAATAAAACAGAACTCTAGAGCAGAAAACCTGTGAGGCAGAGCAATAGTTCGTCATCTATGGTCTGCCCATCAGCAGAGCCGCTGAAGCATGGTGCATCCCACATTCATCCTAGACAGGTGATCCTGAATGATATTGTGGTCAATCTCTGAAGGCCACTGAAAGATCTAGTAAGAAGCAACAGGGATACGTTCCTCAGCCCGCCCCCCTAAAGAGCTTCATGGCCACCAAGATTAAGACAGTTTCAATTCCAAACCTGGGCTTGAAACCACATTGAAATTGATACAAATGACTGCCCCTTAAGCTTCTGGAGCTGACCAGCCACAACCTTGACTCTAGGGACAAATAAGATACAGCACAAGTCAATAGTGTGACAAACCATCCTGGAGCTCCAAGGAGGCACTCAACACTTGCAGTCACACACTCTCCCTATGGTAGCTGTTAATTGTCATCACGGGCAAGGCTCAAGTATATAGGTGATAGGCCACATGTCTTGGATCAACCTGCCCATAATGTCAGGCTGTCTCAGTAGAAAGCCATCCAAATAAAAAGGACCAAATGACATTAAGGAGATGCCCAACATTTGCAGTGCAGTCAACTTGGACTTCCAAGTGAGACACAAGTGATTATATCCGCAAAGTACTTGGCAACAAAATCAATGGACACCTGAGGGTTCGTTGTACATCCTGCAAGAAGTGCCTTGGGACAATACTGTACAGTGGTACCTCGGGTTACATATACTTCAGGTTACAGACACTTCAGGTTACAGACTCCACTAACCCAGAAATAGTACCTTGGGTTAAGAACTTTGCTTCAAAATGAGAACAGAAATTGTGCTCCGGCGGCGCAGCGGCAGAGGGAGGCCCCATTAGTTAAAGTGGTGCTTCAGGTTAAGAGCAGTTTCAGCTTAAGAACGGACCTCCGGAACGAATTAAGTTCTTAACCCAAGGTCCCACTGTACTGACAAAGGCTTCTGTTAATGGAAAGGGAGTAAAGTATTTTTTGCTGACTTTTCCTTCCCTGTCTAGCAGGCATGGGGAACCTTTGGCCATCCAGATGCTGTTGAACAACAACTATCATCCCTGGCCATTGGCCATGCTTGCTGGGGCTTATGGGAGATGTAGTTCAGCAACAACTGGAAGGCTAAGGATTCCCCACACCTGCTTTACAGCCTCCTAAATCTGTTGCAGAAAGATTGGGGGCCCCCAGAACAACAGGAGATTGTAAAAGAGGTGAATTTGCAAAAAATTGTCTCCCTTTTTTATTCACAGAAGCCTTCACTGGCCCAGAGACTCTTCCACTAATGAAAGGACACAGATATGACTCAAGGTAATTCTTTGTCAGATCAAAGAACTTTCTATGAATGGAAGAATACAGTTCAGTACTACCATCACAGCCATGCTAGGGCACTTCAGTTCAGCCTTAATCTATATTCTTTTCACTGAATTTGGCATATTATGTGCTGCCTTTCATGTTCCGCTTCCATCAGGGTTACTGAATGTCCTGCTCAGTACAGCTGAGGCTAATAAGATGATTAAATATCCACATTTAAATAAGAGTGGTGTGTTACTACTCCCTCCCTCAAAAGTGTGAAACACGTGATGCATGTTAGACTAATTGGAGCTTATTCTGAACAAGTCTTGACTTGATATTGCAATTTACCTGACAGTGCAATTAGTCTAAGATACTTCACTAGCTTTACTACAGCGGTATGAAAGATATCTATGCAAATGGAGAAAGAGCTCAATTTAAATTCCTGCAGTCCAGACCATGTGTTGACTATTTGCTGAACTATTCTTCTAGACTTAACCACCAAGCTTATAATGTTTCAGGTGCTACTGAGAACATACCCACCCACCTTGGACACACAGATTATGAAAGAGAAAAGGGCATGGGAGAGAGCTCCAGCCTTTAATTTGAACTGGCACTGACTTGTCAACATGTTCACCGGGAAGCCCTAGCACACATACACTGTGTGTAGTTAAACAAAATAAAAAAATTCCTTCGAGTAGCACCTTAAAGACCAACTAAGTTTGTTATTGGTATGAGCTTTTGTGTGCATGCACACTTCTTCAGACTTCAACAAACATAGTTGGTCTCCAAGGTGCTACTGGAAGGATTTTTTTTATTTTGTTTCGACTACGGCAGACCAACACGGCTACCTACCTGTGTGTAGTGAGAAATGAGGAGGAGCTATGAAGCTAAAGGACAGCCTGTGCATCTTTTGTAAAGGTGATTGATTTGTCTTACTTCATCCATGCAGACAGGATTGGAAGGTGTTTGTTTCTTGGTGGAAGACACTGGGCAGAAACTGAAAGAAACAGGCAGATGAGGAGGTCTAAGAGTGAAGTCTTGCTCCTGTCAATCATAATACTGGACAGATTACTACAGGGTGTTGAGAGGGGTTATTTTTAACTATTAAGTGAGAAACAGCGGCCGTAGTCTAGGCCAGAAGTGTTTCCCTTGGTGACCCCACCATGCTGAAAAGTGTGTGTGTGTGGCGTTTCCTGTCCTTTCCAGAAAATCACTGTGCTGCATGAAAAGGGGTCTAGAACTTTTAAAAATAAATTAAATAAAACCACTTAACTCACTAAAGGTACTTTTTTAAAAAAAAGAATATTAAGGGGAGCCATGCCCATAGTTAAGCAAGGTAGCTAAAGCAATGGTGTCATGTCTTCGGCTGTAACACGTCCCCCTGCTGAGTGACTTGGCTGAGAACTTTGGGAGAAGCAACTATTTGAGGATAGTTGAGGTGAGCAAAGGTGGTCGTTAGTTTGTGGTGGTCGTTTTTGAGAAAGCAAATATGTTTTGAGAAAGCAAGAAAGTTTCTTCATCTAAAGTGTAAGTAGGATTCCTAATTCTTTCTGCATTCTGCTTCTTTTGCTATCCCTCAAGATTTAGAAACATAGGGAACCCATGTCATGGTTAGATTAATTTTAAAGAATTGTCCTCAGGGTCCCCTTAGATGTTTTGAGGGAAATGGCTCGCCTTCTCTCTTGTGGGCATCATCACAAGAAGGGCATATCCCAATTTTGGAGGGTCTTTTGACAAGATGCCCTCCTCAGTGGGTTCAACTGCTTGCTGCACTCTCCATGAGAGGTTTCTGAAACCAAGTTCATCTGCCAGGTGCCCCAAATTCAGTGCAGAGTATTTGCTAAGAATACTACCACCACCTACAGAGTTGCCAGGCTGCTTATCTGGAAGCAACTACAACACACTCTAAACTACAACAAGCTCTTTTGCTAAAGTTTTACTGCATGCTGTGGGCATGTTTCTGCAAGCATCTGAGATGTCAAGATAAAGCGAGATTGCATATTTCTGTCTCTTGCCAAACTAGGTGAAAGGGCAGCAGTAGACACTTACTTATGGTGGTTGAATTGCAGAAGTAATTACAGAGGGGTGGGGTGAGGTAGAACTTGGTGTACTCTGTAGGGTGGACCAAGAGCCAACAGATGTGTTCCTGAAGCGTGAAGATAAGGCATAAGCAGCACAACTAATCTTAGATTAGCAGAGTACTGCTCTATTCTTTTCACTTTAATGGGGAAAGGGAGGATCCTGGCACTTCTTAGCCTGTAACACCTCATGTCACTGTTTTTCAAGTTAATCAGACAAACAATTTGTTAGAGAAGACATCCATTCCACCATTTGAACTAGAAAGAATCAGGAGTATGCTTTTAAAGGTGATCTAATTTTCAGTTCCACACACACCCAATATAGTAATAAAGGCCATGTTCTTCTAAGTGCTTTTGGTCAAACAAGAAGCAGAAATGTTTGTAAATTTTACATAATTTACAGTAAGCAGGACTATAATATAGATGGCGCTTCCTCAAAGCAAGCGAGTATCAAAAGACTGTTAAGGTATCAGAATATTACAGAGCAATTTACAGCTTCCAAATACAGAGTACATACATTAAAAACTTACAAAACAAGACACCAGAGTTAACAGTTTTGATTCAAATAGGGAAAGAGTTGAGGATACATCCTGCGTTTTCTAAATCCATGTCCAATAGGGATATAAAGCTGCAGCCTGAGTGAAGTAGGGAACTTATTTCTTTAAATCAGGGGTGGGGAGCTGGTGGCTTCACAACTGTTGCTGGACTTCCAGGTCCCATCAGAATGGCCAGGTAATGGGAGTTTTAGTCCAACATATGGAGGGGCTTAAGTTCCCCATCCCTGCTTTAAATTGTGGAGCCAAACTTTTTGCAGATATAAGAGCTACAAACAAACAAACAAACACCCCACGCTAGTCAAAGGGTTTTGGTAATGGAGCAGCAATGGGGGGAAGGACAAAGCCATTGTATGACCTCAGGTTATTTTTGTAGGAGCAGTCTTTTGAATAAGGCAGTTGCTGGGAAGCTCAAATGCATGGTTGCCTATGGGAAACTGAAAGCAGGACCTGAGTGCATCTGGGTGGTTACTGAAAACAGGACGCTGGATTAGATGAGCCTTTGGTCTGATCCAGCAGCCCTTTTCTTAAGTTCTTAACAAGCTTTTTTCAGACCACTGCAGATGTTAACTGTACCGCAAGCTCCTCTTATGAGCTACTGGTTTCCTCTTGTTCATGTAGTAAGCTATAGCCCATGATTATTAACAGGCTGAGCACTCTGAATTTGCAAAGAGCTCTCTGCAATAGATGTACACAGAGTTGTGTGTTTATTGTTTCACCATAATTGCAGAGAACTCCTGCGAGAGAAAGCAAGAGTTGAAAATCCAGCAGAGCAACTTTAAGGATCCTACAATTTCTTTTTCTTTGGCTTCATTTGGAACATGATTAAGTACTTCAAGTAACACCCCTCACCCCATAAATAAATTAGTAATACTCAGTTTCTTTTAAACTACATTTTACCATGCCACACTTTTCAGACAGTGGTTCCCATTGTTATGAACATTTGATGCAATTTCTTAAAAAGGTTTACTCAAATTAAATGCAGAAATATTTATTTTGGTTTCCTTCATTGGTTTTTGGAAATTTTGGTTTATAAAATATAGAAATAGCCAACACTAAGCAAACAATCGAACTCCAATGTAACAAGTGACTTAATACTCTATGAGTATTGGCTGTGCAATTAGGGTACATATGTATGAAATTATACAACTGAGTAGTGCATTACAGTTACACAATCTTTAGTGCAAACTTCATTGTGCTTGTTTACATATATTTAAACAGGAATTTATGACTTGCTATGTGGAAAAACCCTCAAGCATGGATTATTACAAGGCATCTCAATTTCATTCCCCCCACCCAATGAAATACAGGTGCAGATACATGGTAACTGAAATATCTTTCCCCACTTCATGCCTAATGAAAGAATGTCCCATGTTAAACCACATCCCAGTTTCTGGTTTTTTTGTATATTGGAGATCAGAAAGTGAGAATAGTGTGAAGCAGAAGCCAACTTTGCACAAAGATAATCAAGTTAAAAGTGGCCAAGGTTAAGCCTGCTCTGGCAATCTAGTGGCCAACAATGAATGAGCATGACAGTTAGCCCCAGCACTGGAATTCCAACCACATGCATGCTACAGCATGATGTTGCAATGGCCCAACCATCTCTGGAGCTCATGAAGTCAACATGTATTGCATTGGTAGTTTCATCTAGATTCCTAGGGCATAAAACACACCCAGAAAAGCTTCGAAGGAGTCAACAGGAAACCAAAGTAGCCAAGTTTCTGCCAGCGTCCTAAGGGACCTGCCTTTCTCAATGTGCACTAAAAATCTCCATGGGGCAGAAACCACCAGCTGCACAATATACTAAAGACAATAAAATGTGCTAGCAACACACACACACACATCCCTTTACATGCCTTGGAGAGAGTCACATTTTTGGCTGAGGAAGTCTTAAATAACTTACAAATCACATAGATACCATTTACAGTTTTAAGGCGCATTGAAGAAGTTGTATGTCACCATAAAAAATGGTCTGCAACACAAGTGGACAGTAAGGCAGTGTTCCATTTTCTTCAGTTTTCCTATGTCGAGTACCCCTTTGCGTACAAGTTAATGATTGCACTGTTTCCTTCCCTATATTTGCTGTAGTCAATTTAGAGATATGAAGGTCAATAGCAAATGCCATTCTCTCCAACAGTTTTCCTCAGTTACATTTGTATATTGGCATAGAGTTCTTCTATCTGGGACTTGAAGTATTTGCGTAGCTCTGGTCTCTTTGCCTTTAATGTTGGCGTTAGCAGGCCATTCTCGATAGAGAACATTTCAGGGTGAAGGGTAATGCCTTTGACCTGGAAAGATAAGACAGGAAGTCAGATTTTGCATACTTTTTTCATTAACTAGTATTAACAGCAAAATTGGCATTTTGAAATATATGAGATAATGTTCAGAACAGCTTGTTCTAAGTGATTTATGTTAGGCATACTCAGCAGTATAACTCTGCAAAGTAGGATTTAACAATGAAAACTAAAGGAAAAGTTAGAAAATAAAAAAATAAACCAATAAAATATGCCTAGCAGATTATTTTATATTGTTCACAAGCATGCTGGTTGATGAGGCTGAAATTTTTGTAATATTTTGTGGTACCACTGAAGATGATCACTTGGGTTGAAACACATCCAGTTATTATAGCATTTTCTTTGAATTTATTACTATTTGTACATTACAACATTTGGTTTATTATTGATAAACACAAACACAGTGCTAGGCATATTCCGTTGGTTATATTTTGTCAATTTATATTTTAAACTTTTGATCTTAAAGCTGCTTTCATTACTTGTTTGCAGCATTAGGTTTATTTTGTCTTTGTGATAAAATTACATAACTGACACTCAAGAGGGAAAGAGAAAGACACCTCTATTCTAGTCCCTATTGCAGTAAAAGTGGGATGAAATTAAGATGTCGGTTAAAAAGATCAATATGAGGGCCAACTGGGCCACATATGAACAACTGTTAATGAAAGAGGAAGGAAAGTGGAAAATGAGGCCGTATGAGCAGGTCAAGGACCAAGTTTATGATTGGCTCCACTACTTCCAGACAAATGATATGTTTAGGAAAGATATCAAAGATAAAGGATATGCAGATAAAAACTCCAGATTCCAAATTGAGATTTTGGAAAACAATACAAAAACTTTGTCTAAAATGTACAATCAGTTACTGGACTGGAATCTAATTGACGAGGAAGTCAAGTCGGTAATGACACATTGGGCCAAAGATCTTGGCCGTAACATCTATTTCGAAGAGTGGGAAAAACTATGGAAACAACATCTTAAGTTTACGGCTTGTGTGACACTTAAGGAGAATTTAATGAAAATGTTCTACCGTTGGTATATGACTCCCGTCAAACTAGCTAGAATGTACGGATCCTGTAACAAATGCTGGAAGTGCAAGGAAAGAGAGGGGACATTCTACCATATGTGGTGGGAATGCCAAAAGGTTAAAGGGTTCTGGGAGAGTGTGTATAATGAAATAAAGAAAATTGTAAGCTATACTTTTGTTAAGAAACCCGAGGCATTCCTGCTGGGATTGGTAGGAAGGGAGATAAAAAGAAAAGATTACAAGCTGTTCCAGTACGCAACAACGGCAGCAAGGGTCCTGTTAGCTCAAAGCTGGAAACTAGAGGGTTTGCCGACAATTGAGGATTGGAGATCAAAATTATTAGACTACGTGGAGATGGATAAGATGACAGGGAAAATTAGATATATAAAAGACCAGAGGTTTATAAAAGATTGGGAAAGTTTTGCGGAATATCTGGGAAACCTAAGCGATGGACAGATAACACTAGTGGGTTTTAAGGGAGCTCTGTAAGAAGTAAAGGGTACTGTCTAAAGCAAAACAGAGGAATCAGAATGATTAACGGCACTACAAAATAAGAAATGCGGAATTACTGGTTTCTACCAATACGGATGATTTGTGGGAAGGTTGAAGGAAGTCACTTTTGTAAAATATGTGAACACTAAGTGGAATACTATAGTTTGTTCTATATTTCGATTTATGTAAATCAATAAAAATTATCTATGAAAAAAAAAAAGATGTATTCTCAAAAATCAGCCCCACAGATTCAAGTTTGTTCTAAAAATAGAGCTTTGATTCACTAATGAACCAGTTAAAGTTTCCAGCTGCAAAACTATGCAAATAAAGCAGTTTAATATGAAATCAAAGTACAAATATTATAGTTGAAACTTCAAAGAGATACTCACCTGTTCAAAGGACTTCAAGCCAAACTCTTTTCCAACTTTCAACAGGTCTTCCAGAATATATTTTTTGATGTCCTATTGGGATTCAGAATAATAAGAGTTATAGAACAATACTGAGAGAAAGTATTTCTGAACTATTTGTGGACCACCTATCAAAAGTGCACGTTTTATTGTGAATATTTATCCACCTTTATCCACCCCTCACCTGCATGTGTTCAT
The DNA here is from genome assembly GCF_965112155.1 of Podarcis liolepis. Classification (NCBI taxonomy): domain Eukaryota; kingdom Metazoa; phylum Chordata; class Lepidosauria; order Squamata; family Lacertidae; genus Podarcis; species Podarcis liolepis. Next base: position 50,949,094 of record NC_139564.1, read on the forward strand.
TGAAGATCTAAAAGGGAGGAGCTAGCTGTACATGCATAGGCTCCCCCATGAGACTGAATGTTTCAGTAACCCAGGACTCTCAGTTGCTTGAGGGAAACGTATGAGTAGAGTCACCACATCCTTTAGACCGGAGGTGGCTAAGCTTTTGTGGACTGAGGGCCACATTGACCCCTAGTCAACCCTCTAGGCAATGCTAGCCAGAGCACAAAAGCAGACTGCAATGATGTGTAGACATTGTGATGAGGCTAGCAGGTGTAACCCCCGTTCACCTGCCACGCTGTGGTCTCAGGAGCAGAATGGATGCCTGGATGAAGCTTATGAAAAGGGTGGGAAGAAAAGACTTCTCTAAATCACAGATCCAATCCCTTACCTTGCTCCTGCATAGTTCTTCATAGGTGCCTCCCAGTCCTTTTTTCTTGGCCCAGCTACACAAAACGTCTGGATCTGGTACTACAATTCCTATTAGGAAAGCCTAAGTAGAAGTAAGGGAGCTTGTTAGAAGCTGCCCACTGACAATTCATTTTAGAAGTTTCTCTGAGAACCCCACCCTCCACCCCGCAAAGTACAGTCAAGTAGCAAGCTATGCTACTGTCAATGTTATTGAGGGGTTTGTTGCATCACTGCAGGTAGGAGAAGACACTATGAAGAGATTCGATTGGCCTTTCAATGACAAAACATAATATTTTTATTCCAGCAGGTTTAAATCTTGGTGCTGAGTTATTAGGTTTGGGTCATCATTTTTAGCTCATTATGATGGTCTCAAATTAGGTTGCCCTTCTTAAAGGTCTCATTGCAGGTTTGAAAATGGGATGTAAATATTTAAATAAATCTGCCCTAAAATTCTAAGGACTTCACATTTAAGACTCAGCATTTATGGAAGAATGTTTCCCGGCATAGATTAGACATTCATCAAGCCTGGCTTGTATCAGGTAGCCTAAATGTACACATTAGTACTACCACAGAAATAAATATCTTTTAAAAAATAGGCTTTTCCCAAATAAGCAATATCACTTTTTATATTTTACAAACAGCTCTTTGCTAGTCTAACCTGTCCAGAAGTAAGCATTTTATCTAACTGTAAATAAAATCCACTAACTACTAAAAAAAATTATGCTTACATGCTCCATTTAGAAGGCTATTTCTAATAGACATTGAAGGTAAACATACCTGCAAACTTTCACCATAGACAAATATCTGGGCAACAGGCTCACTCCTCATATAAACATTCTCTATTTTTTCTGGTGCAATATATTCTCCTTGTGCAAGTTTGAATATATGTTTTTTTCTGTCAATTATCTTCAGTGTACCATTCTGTAACACAATAATAATAGTTAGCTTACTCCTAAAAACTGTTCACGTAATGAATTCAGGACCACATTGCTCCATGGACAATAACACAAGTGCTAGCAGAAGACTCAATAGAAGGAATAGTTCACAGTAGCATTTGACCTTGCTCATTATCTTTGAATCATCTGGAACAACTAGATCTCTCTCTCTCTCTCTCTCTCTCTCTCTCTCTCTCTCTCTCTCTCTCTCTCTGATTTATGCCTACATTAGAACAAACAGTTCTAATGTATCAGCTATGAGCATGTTACAAACGTCAAATCAATCAACCAAAGATTCATTCATTTACATTCATTGCATAATACACTGTCCCAACTTTGTCAACAGTGATGGGATGAATGCCTCAGACTACTTAGAACGCATTCCCAGGTTCTCCTGGTAAAGAGGCCTCAGCTGCTACAGTGGTATATTGTCGCCCTCCTCCATTTGTTGGCTGGGTACTAAATGTTCTGGGCTGCTTAATCATCTGTCTTGGGGAAGAGTCTGAAATGCCTGGCATTCTATGTATTAAGGTTGGTATCCCAGGAGAGATACTATGCAACTTAGCTTTGCAGTTTGAACCCTTTCAGGTATACTGTGCAGCTGTGTTCTGGTGGCAGCACACTCTATTACAACAATTTGCTGCAGTTTATCCACTGTAGCAGTCAGGACCTCCTGGAGGTGCAGTTGCTTTGACTGATCCACCTCTTCCTGCCCCCACAGGTCGCAGGTAATCAGAGGGTTGCACTGCTAAATCCATGGACATATTCATCCATTCCTCATGTTGTTGATATATTGATCCACAGCTGGGCCTTTCTACTAGTTGTCTAACAGCTGCAGATGGCATGCCAACATAAAGAAATGTAGTAATTGTGGTAATACGAAATTTGCATTGTCTTAACTCCACTGAAAGGCCAGCTTCTATATCACAATCCTGATGGTGGTGTTGACTGACCCTTAAGGTAAGTATAGTAGCTGGAAGAAATGGTCTGCGTTCAAGTCAGAATGAAACTAAAGGTAAAGGTACCCCTGCCCATTCGGGCCAGTCTTGCCAAACTCTAGGGTTGTGCGCTCATCTCACTCTATAGGCCGGGAGCCAGCGCTGTCTGCAGACACTTCCGAGTCACGTGGCCAGCGTGACAAGCTGCATCTGGCGAGCCAGCACAGCACAAGGAACGCCGTTAACCTTCCTGCTGGTAAGCGGTCCCTATTTATCTACTTGCACCCGGAGGTGCTTTCAAACTGCTAGGTTGGCAGGCGCTGGGACTGAACGACGGGAGCGCACCCCGCCGCGGGGATTCGAACCGCCGACCATGTGATCGGCAAGTCCTAGGCGCTGTGGCTTTAACCCACAGCGCCACCCGCGTCCCTCCTTGAATGAAACTAGTTCAGTATTAAAAAAGGGACATTGTTTCTAGAATGTGCATTGCTGTCACCAGTGTTGTTTATTCTCAGATTCCTCTTGTCTAATTAGAAGCTTCACATTTCTGGCATCTGTTGCTGTTCCCTTTATTTTACTATTTCCCTCTTTTCCATCCCTTGTAGAATTAAACCAAGTAGTCACTACTCCAGTCTGAATGCTGTGTCTGTCATTAACTTGGGTTGTTGTTTTTTGTAATTAACTTCATATTATTCAGTGCTTTGGCTTGCCATCTTGATGACACTTGTACAACAGGCAATTTGATCTACACATGCAGACAAGGACATGCTTAAGTTACTTTTAAAGGCTTAGCAGTATGATGCTGCATCAAATCACACAGACTTTTTTGTGAGTGAAGCTTAAGAGAACATTGGGTTGTTTTCCACTAAGTCCTACTTGGAACAGACCCATAAAAATCAATGGATTACATTGTGTTGTCGTTTAGTCGTGTCCGACTCTTTGTGACCCCATGGAATCAGAGCACGCCAGGCACTCCTGTCTTCCACTGGCTCCCCCAGTTTGGTCAAACTCATGCTGATAGCTACGAGAACACTGTCCAACCATCTCGTCCTCTGTCATCCCCTTCTCCTTGTGCCCTCCATCTTTCCCAACATCAGGGTCTTTTCCAGGGAGTCTTCTCTTCTCATAAGGTGGCCAAAGTATTGGAGTCTCAGCTTCAGGATCTGTCCTTCCAGTGAGCACTCAGGGCTGATTTCCTTAAGAATGGATAGGTTTGATCTTCTTGCAGTCCATTGGACTCTCAAGAGTCTCCTCCAGTACCATAATTCAAAAGCATCAATGGACTACATTAGTTGTGACCATTAACTTAAATGGGTCTACTCTGAGTAGGATTAGCAATCCATCGTTCTTACTAACTTGCATTAATTTTTGCATTTTAATTGGTTTCTGATTAAAGGACTGAAGCAGCCCTCTGGTACCTTTCTTTCCCATTCTAACCTGAAACACTGTTAAAGGAGGATAAAGTATGTGAAGTTCAAAAAGAATGCAAAGAGGAAAGAAGATATGTAGGGCAATGGAAAGACTGGACATCTCTATCTGTGGAATTAAAGCAATGGCAAGCCATCTTGATATTTGTTCTTATGTCTCAAAATGCTCGATTCACAGGTTTACTTACTGGTAACCATTTCCCGATATCTCCGGTGTGTACCCAGCCATCTTTGTCAAGAACTTCTGCAGTCTTTTCAGGTTCCTTCAGATAGCCTAGGAACACATTTGGCCCTTTTACGCAAACCTGAAATAGAATGGAATACACGCTCTGTAAAAAAAATCTGCAGGACAGGTTTGTCCTATTAAGTGCTTCAGTGTTAGGATGGAGTGGGAGTAAAGCTCATTTACTGTAGCCAGTGCATCTCACTCAAGAGCTGCTCTCTCTAATCTCATGCTTTAGTGGTATTACCAGAGCATTTGTCTCTGTATGACAAACTGCATTGATCGAGATCACAATCCGAGGTCATTAAACTGAATGAGGTTTTTTATGGTTTCTTTGGATATAGATTGTATTTATTTTTAAACAATGGGTACAATTTGAGACGTAGGACTCCTGGCATAGGTCCATTCCTTGGATTTAGAGTGCTACTTACCTCACCCTCTCCTTTGGCAGCAAAATAATTCATTTCTTCAACGTCAACAAGCTTTACAATGTTGCAAGGCATTGGGGCACCAACGTGACCTATTTGTTGGATAAATAATGTCTTTAAGCATGCGGCAATAGTACTCGCTTTATAACTGTAGCTCTACATAAGCAGAAGTGGCGTCATTCAGACTGCAGTCTTTATTGTTTTCTCATGGTCCCAAGCCTGAGTTTTGAATGTTTCAAAGGGTACTTTGACCTCAGCTTTTTAAAGTTGTATTAAGGCTCCCAGCCATCACACTGATGAAAAGAAACTCTTCTAGAGTCAACTCATACATACCAAATTTGTTCATGGTCATTGACTATAGAGAGAGATCCATGTGACCTACCGTATTTTTCGCTCTATAACACGCACCTGACCATAACACGCACATCGTTTTTAGAGGAGGAAAACAAGGGAAAAAATATTCTGAATGAAACAGTGGACGTATCATTTTTGTGCTTCATGCTGTGGCCACAGACATGTGATCTGATGGTGAATTTGGGGTGACCCAATGCAAAAATCCTGAGAATCCCTGTGGATCCATGCTTTGTAACCACATTTTTGCACCATTGCAGCCCCAGGCAACAGTGGGTGCGTGATTTTTTTTTTTTTGGGGGGGGGGGACAGGCTGTAGCCATGGACATGCTATGTGCTCTGATGGTGAATTTTGGCTGACCCAATGCAAAGATCCTGAGGATCCATGTGGATCCATGCTTTGTAACCACGTTTTTGCACCATTGCAGCCCCAGGCAACAGTGGGTGCGTGATTTTTTTTTTTTGGGGGGGGGGGACAGGCTGTAGCCATGGACATGCTATGTGCTCTGATGGTGAATTTTGGCTGACCCAATGCAAAGATCCTGAGGATCCATGTGGATCCATGCTTTGTAACCACGTTTTTGCACCATTGCAGCCCCAGGCAACAATGGGTGTGTGATTTTGGGGGGGCAGGCTGTAGCCATGGACATGCTGTGTGCTCTGATGGTGAATTTGGGGTGACCCAATGCAAAGATCCTGAGGATCCATGTGGATCCATGCTTTGTAACCACATTTTAAGTGGGGAGGGAAGGAAAAACACAGAAGGCTAAGAATGCAGGAGAGGGCTATAACGTGAGGAAAGGAAGGCAAAAGTTTTCCCCCACCCACCCACACAAGCCAGCCAGCGTGCTCTCTCTCTCTCTCTCTCTCCCTCTCCCTCCCACCAGCATGACAGAAGAAAGCATTTTAACTGCATTAAGAACTATTTAGCAGCGAAACCTAAGCTTTGCCATCCCTTAAGAGGTACAGACACTGTAATCTTCCAGATCGCATGAATTTACAGGCAAAACACTGTTTAAGGATTTCATCCTTTTAAATGGAAGAAAGCATATTTGAATGCTGTGTGTCTCCAAAAACAAAAAGCAGGAAGTCAAATCAGAATTTTAAGCCAAACCTGTAATCTCTCTCCCTTCACAAACATTGTTCCCTCCGGAGCAGGGAGAGGATAGAACGAGGGACGCTCTGCTTTCCCCTCTACTTGCCTGGAGGGGAGGGGCTTTCCCTGCTCTTTGTTCCGTTTGAGCAAACACAGCAACGAAACAGAGGAGGGTGGGCAGTAAGACCCTGAGGCAGAATGCAGGAAAGCCACCACTTCCTCTCTTCAGGCTTCCCTTCTCCCTGAAGCGTGGTTTGATTTTTGCCTCATTTTTCGGCTCCAGGGAGCACACATTCGCTGCATAACACGCACAGACATTTCCCCTTCCTTTTTAGGAGAAAAAATCTGCGTGTTATAGAGTGAAAAATACGGTAAATGATACACTGGAAACTGCATTGTATGATATTGCTTCAGTGATGGCATTGCTGTATCTGTATGTAATGCCCAGTGCTTTGTTACCACAATGCCTTATTTGCGTTACACAGGGCTTTCCATGTATGCATTTGCATCCAAGGCTTACTTTCATTAAAGTAGCTAGATCTGTGATTAGCTACTGTGTTCGTCTGGTCTTATCAAAATAACCAGTGGGAACCCGACTTGAGTTCAAGTGCAGCCAGGCAAGCTGGTACTTAGTGCGTAAATTTTATTTTTATTTTGTTTATTAAATTAGTATACTGCACTTCATCCGTAGATCTCAGAGTGGTTAACAACATAAATATATAAGATTTAAAAAACACAAAATACATTGGAAAACAAGGACAAAAACAACAAATAAATAAAACCCCTCCCCTTCCCACAAACACATTTAAAAAGGAATAGGATGTTAATCAGCCAAAGGTCTGGGGCCTAAAAGTGTATCATGAAGGCACCAGCCGAACCTCCTTGGGGAGAGCATTCCACTAACAGGGAGCCACTGAAGAAAAGGCCTTTTCTTGCATTGCTACCCTCCGGACCTCTCAAGGAGGCAGCATACGAAGAAGGACCTCAGAGGATGATCTCAGGGTCTGGGTAGATCTGGCTTCCTCAGCCTTGGCCCTCCAGATGTTTTGAGACTACAATTCCCATCATCCCTGACCACTGGTCCTGCTAGCTAGGGATCATGGGAGTTGTAGGCCAAAAACATCTGGAGGGCCAGGGTGAGGAAGCCTGGGTTAGGTTCATATGGAGAGATGTGGTCCTTGAGGTATTGTGGTCCTGAGCCATTTAAGGCTTTATAGGTCTAAAACAATACTTTGAACTGGGCCTGGAAACTAATTGGCAGCCAATGTAGTCAAGCAAGGAACGGAGTAATATGAAGATGGCTGGTTCTGCTATCATGAACTTCCACAGCTAATCTCCACCAGATATATGGAATATACTATCAATTCCAGTCTAATATGGAAATGAAATGCAAATTGAAAAGCTCCACCCTCTGTGGGATTGCACAGAGCAGAACAGCAAGACTCCCTTTATTTCCAGAACACCAGATATGTGGACCACTACTGGAAGCAATACAGTTTTCCTTTCCTTGCACTAACAATCCATAAACTTCTTTGGAAGGCTCACTTCATGCTTGAGTTACCATGCCATCTTTTTAACAACGTTTCAAGAAAGAACACAGAAGCCCTACCAGCGGTCCAGTCACCAGGTACTGTTAGGGAACATCCAGCTGTGCATTCTGTCTGTCCATAGCCTTCATAAAACTGTTAAACAGAGTATAGAAATTAGCCACTGGAGCTTTTATAGCCCCTCTCCTATTCTGTTGTTCCTTTAAAACAAAAAAACCAGAACTGTAGGCAATATGCAGGCTAAGCTTTTACAAAAACCCTGTACGAATGTAGGATTCATTTTTGCTAAGCCACCCATGGTCTCTCTACCCTCCTGCACTACCAATATTTTCAGTAAGAATTCCAACATATGCAACCATTCCTACAGAACTGTCTTTAGTGAGTAATCACAAGTCTCATAGCTTTTATTATAACATTTGAACAAAATCCCATCTGCTTTCAATTTGGAACGTTTTCTGAAATACATTCTTGCAGTTTTAATAATAAATATTAGCATCCAGCCCCTAGCCTAACATTATACCTACAGGCCAAACACACTGAATTGTGGAAGCACATCTCTCTCTTTTAAGTGTGCATTGGGAATGGGATATTTCCACTCATGGGCATAATGCTTTCAGAAGGACAGGCATGTAAGTCTGTTGCAGCAAAATCAACAAGTGGCCTTGTGTCACCTTACGACAAACCAATTTATTATGGCATAAGTTTTCATGGACTACTGTCCACTTCATGGAAATACCGTGCTATCAAAAAGAGAGCTAGTTTTTGGTAGTGAGACATCTAATGACATGTTACTAGAAGTGATCCCACCCCCCAAATACATCCTTAGAGTGAGGCAACCTGCACACCAGCTTCTCCCCTACTCAAGATTCTACTCTTTTTGGTTATACTTTAACACTATGAGGAAAGTATGGCGTTTATACTCTTGACATAAAAAAAAATGCTTTAAGGAAACTACGAAATAACAAGTAGAGCAGATTTACAGTTCAGTCACAGTCCAAACTCACCTGACAACCAAGAGCTGCTCGTAGGAAGGTCAGTACATTGGCAGAAACAGGAGCTGCTCCTGTTATCATTAGCCTGACTTTTCCTCCCAGATTTGCCTGAAAAGGGGGAGGGGAGTGTCCACAATTATTTTCATTCCAACAGTAGTATCCAGGAAAAAGCTATGGTGAGTGGCACTTGGATATACATCTCAATGTGACTCAGATGTGCAAATCCCATTGATTGTTTCTATGTACATGTGAGTTAAGTGAATAAAGAGATAATTCCTTAGAACAGTATTCACTGTACCACTGACTGCCTTGTTAATTCACCATTTAGAATTGTTCCATGACATAGCAATGAAGATCAGTGGCCATTCTAAAAACATGCATGTACAGTAGAAGGCAATTTTCATTTATTTAATACATTTATTAAAAGTATATCCTGCCCTTCCTTCCAAAGGAGCTGAGGGTAGGATGACTGCATAATAAATTAATGTGTAAGTGGGCCCCATTTGGCAATTCTATGCCAGGAAAAGAGGAAGGCTCTTTACTGGGATTGTTTGAAGCCATCCTCTTGAAAGTGGATGTTTCTGCCATGCAGGGTGTACTTGTACTCCCGCTTCGACTACTGCAATGCGCTCTACGTGGGGCTACCTTTGAAGGTAACCCGGAAACTACAGCTAATCCAGAATGCAGCAGCTAGACTGGTGACTGGGGACGGCCGCCGAGACCACATAACACGGGTCTTGAAAGACCTACATTGGCTCCCAGTACATTTCCGAGCACAATTCAAAGTGTTGGTGTTGACCTTTAAAGCCCTAAACAGCCTCGGCCCAGTATACCTGAAGGAGCATCTCCACTCCCATCGTTCTGCCTGGACGCTGAGGTCCAGCGCCGAGGGCCTTCTGGCGGTTCCCTCATTGCGAGAAGCAAAGCTACAGGGAACCAGGCAGAGGGCCTTCTCAGTAGTGGCACCCACCCTGTGGAACGCCCTTCCATCAGATGTCAAAGAGAGAAACAACTACCTGACATTCATAAGACATCTTAAGGCAGCCCTGTTCAGGGAAGTTTTTAATGTATGACATATTAGTGTATTTTTGGTCTTTGTGGAAGCCGCCCAGAGGCTGGCGGGGTACAAATAATAAATTATTATTATTATTATTATTATTATTATTATTACCCAATTGCTTCTGCCCCCTCCTGTGAGCACACTATTTTCATTTTTAAAAATGCAGGGGTATAGTTACCTGTATTTTACGGAAAATCATTTTATCCCACAGGCTGTTATTTCTAATTATGCCACTTCTAAGTTCCGCTTCTTTCCTCTTGGAAGCAAAATCCAATATCCACCGCTTAAATGAAGTATTTGCTTGGCCAAAGATCTGAGAAGAGAGACCATTTTTTATTATATTTGCAGCAAAAAATTGCATGGGTCATTTACTGGCTTATTGATACAGGTTCACCGAGCAAATCCTAGAGGCAACTTTGCTTGCGATGTCCGTCCTGATGGCTACAGGCAGGTTCACCAAGCTGCAAAGTGTGCTCTTCTGAATTTGTAAGGGGAGTGAGAAGGAAAGCACGGACTGGATTCGATTGCTCGTGGACTTACTTTATCAAACATTCTGTTCAGCAGTCTTGGCACAACTGGAAACACTGTAGGCTGCAAAGTTTTTAAGTCATCCATAAGTAGCCTGATGTCTCCCTGGAAAAATCCTATCCGAGCTCCATGGCAGAGAATCACGCACTGTTGAATGACACCATATAGATTATTAAAACCAAACCCACCTGGCTGGACAAGTAGATTTGCCCAAGTTAAAAAGTAGGGACATTCTGCATATTTTCTAAGTGTAGTTTAAAGCATTCTTTACACTCTTCTGGCATATCACAAGTTTAACTGCTTAGCCATAGCTAGACTCTGACCAAGTATCTTTACCAAGAAAAACAGTGCTGTCTAAGCAACTTATTTCTATCATTTTTGCCTCTCACTCCCAACTAAAACAAAAGTTATGGTCCTCAATATGTTCTGCACTCCAATGCCAATGAGCATGCAAATGTTTGACTAGTCTGGTTCATACTGTGTTTCCTGCCTCACAATCTAGCACCAAGATTGGTAAATCTCATCCTTAACTCAGTCAGCAAGTTCGCTGAATTTCTTGCTGGGTAAATGCTGTAGGAATTACACATCTTGCTTGGCGAATTAGCCTGGAGACATATGGCTAAAGAGATCAGCAGGCACACCAACGTTTTTTTCACTGGTCTACAGTAGAGCTGTATGTTTCAACTTTTGGAATGCACTGAAGGCATTCAGAAAGCATTAGATACAGAGGATGAGACAATCTCACTTAAAATACACAGAACAGTGTGGTGCTTCTCACCCCCCCCCCGAGGGTTGTGGCTGGATCCAAGGTGGCTTGCAACAGGAGCACTACCACCATGCAACTATATGGTCAAAGGTTAAGAGGTGGGTCTCCAAATGCATGTTTGGGTTAAAAGTGGGTCCTGGGTTCTCTAACACTTGGGAACTCTGAGTAGAGACAAGAAGTTACTGTCATACCTCGGGTTAAATATGCTTCAGGTTGAGCATTTTCAGGTTACGCTCTGTGGTGACCCGGAAGTAATGGAATGCATTACTTCCAGGTTTCGCTGCTCACGCATGTGCAGATGCTCAAAATGGCATCAGCACATGCGCGGAAGCAGCGAAACACAACCCGCAGATGTGCAGTCGTGTGTTACATTCTACTCAGGATGCGAACAGGGCTCCGGAACGGATCCCGTTCGCATCCAGAGGTAAGTCAAAAGTCCTGGCTTGCCTTTTCTGTATTGGATATAAGGTCAACTCCCTGGGACAGTTTATTGTTGTACACTGTTTCTAAATTTAGTGCTGTACATTGTTTTAATTGTCTGATTTAACCATATTTGCACAGCAGTTTCTAATGTTGTGAGTGTCCTCTAAGAGGCTTCTACTCTGCAGCCTCTTATAGTTGTTTTATCTGAGAGTCTTTTGGTTCTTATGCTCTTACAGTTGTTTTAGCTGAGTGTCTTTGTTTGTTTTTAGTTCTTATCTGTTTTAATTATCAGTTTCTTATTGGGGGGTGCCGCTAGGGGCGCCTTGGAAGATGGCGGATATTAAAATCCATCCAGCCCGCACGAGGTAATTAGAGGCTGATTATGGGGAGTAAATCAGTCTCCCTAACATCTCTCCAGGGGGGAGAGATGCAGTTTTCACCCGCTGTTGCCATAAATCACCCCCGAGTTCGAAAGAAGGAGGGGCTGCACAACCCTCAACCTATCCTCCCTCAACCTATAGCAAGTGAGTTGGGAAAATAAACTGTGTGGAAATAAAAATATCAACTAAAGCCTTTGTTTTTTGAAATATCTGGAAAGAAAATAAAAGGCTCTCCTGTGACGTAGTTTTGGCTATCTAGAAAACTTTCTTAGCAACTTGTGTCATACTATTGCTATTTTTTAGCTATTTGTGCTGTACTATTAAAACTAGAAGTGCAGTAGAAATCTTGATCAGATCAGGGAAGGGAAGCAAATTTACACTAATTTTCAGAGTTCAAACATTTTTAAAAGTCCCATTTGGTCTACAGAGGCTTACTTACTTGTTGACAGGCTGACAAAAAAATTGCTTCCCCACAAAGAAAGAGTCTTACCTGCATAAGTCTTTCAAATGCATGTGCAAGAGGCAAATAGGAAATGTGTGTGTCTCTGGCACTCATTATATAGCCACTCTGCAAAAAGAGGACACTACTTAATTGTTACATAGAAAATACAGGTTCCTACCTCCACAACTCTCTCAAACATGTGGGCCAGAGGCAAGAAGGATATTAAAATATCTTCTGTAGAAGGAAAAACTGCTTTCTGTCAGTGGAAGCACCAATAGAAGGAAAGAAAGAGAAAAACGTAAGAGTTAAATTTGTTTAGTGCAAGAACAGATACCCAAACACATATTTATCCCAAAGTCCATCTTTTTAATGGTTAACCTTGAATTTTTTAAAAGAGTTGAAACAAAGTTTGGCCTTTTGATTACAGTATTTTTTAAAAGTTGCTGATGTTGAGAAGTTCCAAGTCACCAACTTATTCCCGCCTGTTATTCCATGTCAGTTAAAACAGAACCAGTACACCTGTCCACCAAAGCAACTGGAAAGAATGCAAGCTACAAATTAAACAAAAACCCAAGTTAGCTGATCAAGTTAATCTGGATACTATTTTCTATACCACATTGCCCTATCAGCTGCAAAGTGTGGTTTGAAAGTTGTGTCAATCATTTCCAGTGTGGCTTTCACAGCTAACAGGGTTCTCGCGTCTAATCCTGGGTTATTGATAACAAACATATTAGAAAAGTTTTTTCTTGCCTCAAGGTCACAAGAAAAACTGGATAAGTGAGAAGTTCTATCATATGAAAAGTTAGATAGGAACATCAGATATAAAGGGCTGAGTGCGTCGTCCAATCATCCCTCGATTGGATCCTCCTTCTTAAACCGACTGATCTACTTGTTTTTTTTTTTAATCCAGATATCTTTTGATACTTTGCTTTATGCAAGAGCTCTTTGAATCAGGCAAGTAGAGAAGCAATAATACACTTGGCTATAGAGTTAACACTAGGTTACGTTAGCTACAATTAAAATATGTGGGGAAAACTGGTAGAACATTCGTTATGGAGATAAGCTTCATGTCAGATAGCATCTGGCCCAAATACCATCTCAACCATCAAATGTCAGTGGCCTTAGGAAAGCCACTCAGAGCACCGGCCCACCTTATATTATTGCAGTAATTCTTACAACACTGTGCTGAGCACTATAGCACTTAGTGCCATAAGGCAATCTGAAGTATTAAGAAATTTAGCAGACACACCTATGTTCACACCTATGTTCTGGTTCCCCTTACAATTAATTTCAGTGAACCTTCAAGACAGGGTGCATTCTAAACCCAACTATAATTAAGATTAATTCACAAAGCAGCCTTTCCCATCTACTACCCCTCCAGGTGTTGTTTGACTACAACTCCCATAATCCCTGCCAACCAGCCATGCATGTTGCAAGTAGGAATCGAAAACATCTGGAAAGTGCCAGGCTAGGGGAGACTGCCACAGTGTCCAAGTATTAAATAATCATTGGGCAGCTTTGTGTTGTTGTTGTTTTTAAAAAGACTTTTTAAAAAGTTTTAATTGTGCAATGCAGTTGTCTATCTCCAACAGTTTGGTTATAACATGTTTCAGAAGCTTAAGGGATAGTACATTGTGGAAGGTCTAGCTGCTTCCATTCCAAGTGAGGTACACTCTAAGCTTTTAAAAACTCAACCATCACACTTTACCTCTGTAGCTTTCACAAATGCCGACATATTGCTCACTATATTTTGGTGAGTAATCATTGCTCCCTTGGGGTTTCCTAGAGGAAAAAAGGTGTTAATATATGTAATAGTGAATACATCCAGTTTCTAACTAAGCTGCTGAAAACGCTTGTATACATATGCAAGAGCTTAAGAATGATAGGTTATACAATGAATACACATAATCCATCTTAATTCCTTAAATGTCCTACCAAATGTGAAGAGAAATCCAGGATATGGACAAGGCTGGATAATTTCCCCTACCTCCAAAACCTTTGTCTTTCTCAGCAGCCTAGGCATACAACTGAAGTTTCTGTGACCCATCAAAAACTAGGGCTCATAGCAGTTTAGTATAGAATCTGCTTTTATAGCATTAAGGTACCTCAAAATTCTAATCTCACTTCCCCAACCAAAGAATGTTGTCTCCCCATTACAATACTTCTAAGGTGTACCTGTAGTTCCACTGGTGAAACAGATTATGGCTAGATCTTCTGGTTTTGGAAGCTAAGAAGAAGAGTAAGAGATTAGACTAGCAGTCTGTCTTTAACAACTGATCACACACACAGTTTGAAAGGTTTTTAAAAATGTAAACTAGAGTTTTATATTAGAATCTGCATGATACTTACTACAGCTTTGTGTTTGTGGACTCTTCCCAGTGACTTTAAAGAAGACAGGAAGGGGAAAGAGAAAGAGATGGCAAGTTAGGAAGCTAATGACGGTTGGAATTTCCATAGCTCTTACTTTAAGCTCTCTCAGGAGCAGCAGTGAAAACTACTTTTCATTCGTAAGCTTCTAACCAAGGCTCAACTATTTGGAAGGGAAAGCACAACTATTCACCTAGCACTTAAAACAATGACAGCTTTCCTCATTTATAGGCTATACACTTGGGCAGGTTTTAAACTCAATTAAGTTTCGGAAAGCTGGCAAGGCTTATGCTCTGTACTCATCAAATGCCTGCAGGTTCTGACCTTTCCCCTCCCTCGGTGAACTAGAATTGGAGCACCTCCAGTGGGAGCACAGTAAATTTTGTTTGATTGCGTGCAGTTGATTCAGGACAAATCTGAACTGGCACAACATACAACTAGTAGTAAATTCCACCTTGGTATATGCATGAGGTAACTTAGAAACACTGCTTGTTGGGGTTTTCAAATTTGTCACTTAAAACTAAATAAATAAAGGAAAGCTCCTTCCCTGAATGAAGAAAGGCTCATGCTGGTAATCAAGCATTTGGAAATCCACACCCTAAACTTCACCTCAGGACACAAGCCAGAAATTATTAAACTGGTTTAATATTAAGTTTAACAGTGCTGCCTCTGGCCTCTTTAGTTTTCTGAATGTTGCCATTTGGCTAGGGAGCAGAAACGAAAGAGATGCATGTGGTATGGCTATGATGTATGAATTTCTACCAATAATGAAACAAATAAACCTGGTGATAGTCTGGAGGCAAGAGCTAGGACTCAGCTATACAGCTGCAAATAAAATGTTTTAAGTGTGTTTTAAGTGCAATGCACAATGTGACACTAGATGGCAATCGTTATGGAATTCAGTGTATTTTTAAAAACGCTTTTAAAAAGCATTTTCAGAACTGTTTTTATATATGTGTAGATTCCACTCTAGTCTGAACAGGTTCCCGTGAAGAATAAACAAGCAGATTAAAAACAAAGCCATCTTTCCCCCAGGAAAACGCTTCAGTGATACTACTTTAGCAGTGTTGAACTCCAAATTATTTATTTAACAAAATCTATAGACAATTTAATAACAACAGCTACAATAACAACAATAACAAACACTAAGCCAGCTAAATATTTTATGCATCGAAAACTACAGATCAACAGAAATTGAAAGCAAGTATGCAATTATGTATTTGAAAAGGCATAAAGAAACAGAAGTTTTGAGAAGGCACTTAAAACAATACAGTAGACACCTGCCTGATGTTACCAGGCAGGAAGTTTTACAGCATGGGTATTGCCACAGTAAAAGGCGGACTTCCTCATAGATGTGAAATGAACATTATATGGCTTCTGCAAAAATGCAAGTTCCACATATCAAAGTGATCAAGTGGGCACATATGGGGCAAGTTGACCCTTTGAATAATCTCATTCCAGGCTGTTGAGGGTTTTATTTACTAGCACCTTGAATTTGCACATATCTTTGAGCACAGGTGTAATATATTGACAAGATTTCAATCTTGTCAGCAGCTGTGCTGCAACGTTCTGCATTAACTGAAGTTTCTGGATCAACTAGAAGGGAAGCCCCACACACAGTTTGCTGCAGTAATCCAGTCTTGAAGTTACCAATGCCTAGTTTAACGGTAGCCAAGGTATCCCAGTCCAGAACAACTGTGGCCAAGGCCCCTAGTGACAAAGCTGGATTCAGAAGCATCCCAAGACTGTGTATCTGTTCCTTCAGAGGGAGTTCAACCCAGTCTTTGGACATGATGTTGGCAAATTCAGGAATTCTTCTGCAAGTGCAAGCACTTTTTAAACACTTTGGTAACCAAAACATGTGTAACTGTCTATTGGCAATAGGATTCTGAATAGGTAGGGCAAAGTTCAGGCAGAAATGGACATCCCTGAGCCTCAACACAAAATAATATTGCAGATGCTTCAGTAGAAAGCCAGTCACCTAAAGGAGGATTTTGCCCTTGTAAAACAAGAACTCAGGTACACTAAGGAAGCGGAATGGTGGGAGATTCAGGACACACAAAAGAAAGTACTTCACACAGCAAATAGTTAAACTCTGGAGTTTGCCTGCATAGGAGGCCATGATGTCCCAACCTGGATGGCTTTACATAAATTCATGGATAAGGTCATCAATGGTTGCTAGCCATGATGGCTACATTCTACCACTACTGTCAGAGCCGTATACTTTTGAATACCAGTTCCTGGGCATCACAGGTGGGGCAAGTGCTGTTGTGCTCAAATTCTGCTTGCAGGTTTCCCACAGGCATATGTCTGGCTATTGTGAGAACAGAAAAGCTGGTCTATATGGGCCTTTGGACTGATCCAGTGAGCTTTGTCTTGTGATAAAGAGTCTCAATTGACTTGCCTAATCCTAACTGGGAGCACATAGGCATCAGCGCTAGACACTCGGAAGCTGGATCTTTTTTCATGCCATCCAATTAAATGTTCAGGCTCCTCAAAAGTCAGACTTGAAAGCTTACTGGAGAACTACATTACAGAAGCACAAAGTACATTTGGAGTATGGATTTGCGCACAAGACCTCTGATCTTTGTTGCAGTGGCACTTTATAAATCAGGACTACAGGTTCTTGTTAACATTTTTCAAGTGTGATTTCCCCCCCAGAATTGACACAACCTTTGAACCAGTTATACTAGGTTGTGTATCTTTAATCTTAGCAAATGTTTAGTGCCATGTTGTGAAATACTAATTTGTAAACTGGCCAGGAGATCCAAGCTTTTACACAACACAAGTCCAACCTTTATCCTTTACCCTGTTGGTCAAAGATCAGCATTTTGTAACTTGCTAAACTTTGCTTCTTTCTTCCCTTGATTTTGATGTATCATCAAAACTAGTGGCTGTCCCATAAACTACTTCGCTCACCTCAAATTCTTTCATGCTGATTACATCCACTCCACATTTCTTTCCACGAGTGGCAAGATCACTCTCAAAGGGATCCATAATCACAATTGTCTTGAGGACAGATATTTCTCCTTTCTCGATGTTATCCAGCAGAAGCTTCACCTTTTCAGGCTTATCACAAAAAACCAATGCTAAGTCAGCTAAAATTGAGAAGAAAGGGGGCAAATTAGAATCAGCTTACCCTCACCCTGTCTAGTCTACTTCTGCACAAAAGACTATGTCACTAAGGTTGGGAGTAAATTGCATATTGTACACTTAAGTTTGGCGCTTTCATTTTGCTGCAGGGATCTCATTGTATGTAGGGCCATTCCAAGAACGCTCTTCAGGCTGCTCTTTCTCCAAAGCCATTATACCCCAAAACAGACTGTTGGAATCGATGGATTCACTTCCTATAGTCAGCAAGTCCCTGTGCCTACTCAGCTATTAAAGGCTACTTCATCTTACCTACTGCTATTCTGTTGCTGTAGCAGCTTTCAAAAACAATTCTGCAAATAACTCTACAGCTGCAAAGTTAGTTGCATTCTGTGATGTTTAGGTTATGGTGGGTAGACTTTTTAATAGTGATTGCATTACAGACAAGTGTATTCATTTGTTGAGGAATGCAGCATATACCTTTATTTACAATGTAAGTAATAGCTTCAGTTCCAAGGGTGTCGTAGAGGGGTACAGCCACCATAGAGTAAGAGTAGCATCCTTGTTCAATGATAACCCACTGCAAGAGAAGCAGAGTTAATGTAGTGCTTATTTGCCAAGCACAGATGCTACAGCCAGCTGGCCTGGTTTAGGTATTTTCACACTAGCATTCAAACAGTGACTCAAGTATGCCAGTGTCAGCCTTGTTTGTTTGCAAAGCAAGCTGCTGTCATCAACTGAAGTACACAGCAGTAAGGAGAAAAGTCTATGCTTTTGCAATTCAAGTTTCCTTTATGAATACTGTCATGGAAGCTAAGATGCCATTCATGCAGCTATTTCCAGCTTGTGATCGGTGCTGTTTAGCCAGCCCATGCATGCGAGTGTTTGGCACGGATTTGTTGTTATGATAAGTTACAAGCCAGCTTTTGCTGATGCAGTTTGTTGCATTCTGCATGTGCATAATAACCACTTCAGTCACAAGCTGAGAGTCTGACCAGGCACCAAGATAAGGAAGAACTATTACCCCCTGACACACACGAACAGTCCTGGAACAGTCTGTTAATATATCATTGGAGTTGGACGTACATATTTGTGTTGAAATAGTTTGTAAGTCTGGAGTACTAAAAAAAGAACATTACAGTGGAACCTCGGGTTGCGGACATAATCCGTGATGGAGGCACGTCCGCAACCCGCAGCGTTCATAACCTGCAGCGCTGCATCTGCGCACGCGCGTGATGTGATTTAGCGCTTCTGTGCATGCACGAGCAGCGAAACCTGGAAGTAACCCTTTCTGGTACTTCTGGGTTTCCCGTGGTCCGCAACCTGAAAACATGTAACCCGAAGTGTTTGTAACACGAGGTACCACTGTACTTCTGCATCTTGTTTCTCAGGGTTACTTCACATTGTCCCTGTGGGAGGAACTGGACATAGTAAACATAGGTCTGCTGCTGAAAATGATATAAAGAGTTTCCCTCTCCTCTTCTTTGTAATACAGTACTGGAAAAGTGTGGTGAGATCACATCATACATTTGGCAGCTGCAGGGGCATGGAGTGGTTAAAGAAGGGATAGTGCTCCACAACAGTCGTATCTACTTCCATCTTGTATACAGGTGTTGCTATCAAACCCAGTTCCCTGCCACATGAATTTGTTCAATACAAGCATTTACAAGAACACATTACAATTCCTTATGCATGTAAAAAGCAATCACTTGTACAAAGAGTATTTTAATGCAATGTGCATCAGGAAGTGCCATCGGAGGGCATTTCCATCATTATATGTTGCCATGAACCTAAAGGATAAAGCTGATTTAAGCAAGTAATAAGCAAGCTAACCGATGGTTAAAGCTAAGCAATATGCTAATGCTTTCTTAACTAAAGTCCCAGATATTTTCCACACCTATTTCTCTATAATGTGCTGTATTGTATTACTGGATCAATCAGTTCAATGGAACACCTTTCCTAAAGAGTAGCACATTAGATTAAGAGATAATGTTGGAAAAAACAAATGCCAACAAAAACAATGTAGGAAACAAACTCCCTGAACTAGTATTGAACTGAAAGAAACATTTGGTATCTTAGCTACCACAGTTGTTATGACTCAGTTTTGTGGTCTGTTAGTATCAAGTCTTAGAGGCTTGCAGTTCACAATTCAAATTTCCATAAAGGGTGCATATGAAGGAACAGTCTCCCTCTGAAAAACATCTCAGTTATAAAGCTATGTACGTACAAAGGATTGCTGAAAGTTAGCTAATGAGCAATTAGTTCCACCCTAGTATGAGCTTGGTTGCATAGTAGGGCTTGGTATGAATTCTTCTTACACATTGTGCAAGTTTATAGGTGCACTGCATTACAACACTCTTTGTACAAGTTTTTTGTTTTCTTTTACACACATCAGAAATGTCAATGCATTCTTAACAACAGAATTTGTAAGTGCATATCCAGGTGTGTAAGAGTTGATATTGCAATTTAGGGCTCGGCAATATCTGGTTTTCAACATCATGATATATCAGCAGCTAAATATCAGTATATGCTGATATATCACAGTGTCTGAAAAGTATCTTGTCTGCTTCTTCCTCCCCACCTTAGGTGAGGAAGAAGCAGCCGAGATATATCACCCAGCTCCATACTGCTCTGGTTCCTGCAAGGAAGAACAGTATGGGGGCTTGATCAGCTGAGGGGTGGGCAGCTTCCTTGCAAGGGGAGACCAAACCCTTGATTCTGGCTTCCAGGTGAATTGGTTTCCTAGGGAGCAAGATGTGATTTTTATGGATGATGGCAACCTCCCAACCATTCACTCTGTCCTGGTGCTGCGCTGTGTACAGGGCTGGGTGAAATTAGGATCATGGAAACTCATCTTCCCAGGGATGCAAATGATGGCCTTTGATTACCTCAGGTCTGTTCTGTGAAAAGATTCCTATGAACTGATCAGGAGATGGTTTGAAGCCTCTGTTCAGAAGTGCTGAGCCAACACATTCTGCTCTTTCTGCAACCTGGGGGAAAACACACATCTGTGTAAAGGTGCATCACTTACCAATTCTGTGAAAGCATGTAGGAATGTACTGTTCCATTTTCCATTTTCCCCCGCTCGGCCTCTTCAGTAACCTTAGCCACTTTACACATTTTACACAGGTACTGGCCAACGCTTAAGGTAGGCTGTATACCATTAATGAGTAGGATGGAAGCCTGTTTTTTAAAGGCCAGGTATCTGCTCTAAAAAATTATGCCTAGGCAGAGCTAAGAACAATTCCACAACTGCCCTGGCCATTAAATTCACAAAACACATAGAAGAATCAGATTTTAAATGAGCTGAGGCATACTCGATTTGAATATGTAGGTGGGAATGCTGTTAAGTCTGTTTAGCTAAGAATACAAAAGCTTAGAATATGAAATATTATAGGGATCACACACAGGATCAATATTTCCAACACATAATATCTCTCTTGTGATATATATTAGCCAAGTTACAATGAAACATGATGGCTTAGATTCCAATATAAGCCGACTTGAGAAAGTTAATTGAATAAAGTCCTTCCCCCCAAAAAACAAACCAATCAGATGTCTGCTATCGCCCAAAGTTTCCACCCATTCTGGGTAATTTCCCCATTGTGCACAGGGTCTGGAGCCTCTGACCCCTCCAGACAGGCTTTTTATGGATTGAAAGAGAAAGGAAGGGACAGGAAATATAAGGAAGTTCACAAAAGGAAAAACTGATTAGAATTCAAGTTTTGAAAGATACTTGAAAGTGTCTGTTGAACTATAGATTAGGCAAGTGTGCAACACATAAAGCCTGGATACTAGTGAAACTTAACAACAAATTTTGTATTAAATATAAACATAAAGAACATAGGCCACTTAAGTATGCACCCAATAATTGTGGCTGTTGAACTTCCCTCATCCCAACATTTTTGAAAGGAAATAACTTGATTGCTGTAAGCATCAAAAGAACCAAGCACCAACCCCATCAACATACACAAAGTTGTGTCCGCTTACCTCCTTGTAAGAGATCCATTCATACGGTTGATTTGGTTTCCTTACACCCAAACAAGGGCCATTGTCTACAGTGATAAAAGTTTAAAAGGTTTAAGAATTTTAGCAACTAAAAAGGAAAAGAAATAAATACAGGGGAGATTCTAGTTCACTCCACCACCAGATGGTTCAATCTAGCCCCCCCCCCCCCCCCCCGCAATGATTCTAAAGTTAAAAATTCATGTGCAAGGCTTCATTACTCACAATGTCAATATTGCAACCATCATGATACACAGTTCTCACTTTAAACTTCAATCATCAGCTGATTACTATTTGCTATTCCAGCAGACAATATTTTACTGCACTATGAAAGCAGTCAGCTACTGTTTCTTTCAGGTGACTAGAGCACTGTTCCAGTTTGCTTTCCCAAAGTATGAATACTCACTTGACACATGCATTCCTCTTTGGAAGACATCATAAACTGTCTTCACATCATCATAGTAGTATGACATTGTCTCATCACTATCAAGTAGTGATGATCTTCGGGCATGGTCTTCACCCTGTATATAAAAGAAGATTAAATTACACATTTCTTTCTTCAAAGCGTCCTGTGTGACTCTTCTTTTCGATGTCAGACAGTAACAGCCAAGTGACTAGGTTGTTGCAACAGTTGATTGAATTAGGGAGCATGTCAACGAAAGAAGCAAAACTCTGGCTAAAATGTGTGACGGATATAAATTCAGTTCCTATCTCATTTCATTTCTGCTACAATACTAGGGCATCCCATATAGTTAAATTTAAGTTCAGCTGTATTTGGTTGATACGGACACACACAAAAAAAAATTAGTGATGATAACGTAGTCCAGTTGCAGTTTGCAGAAAGGAAGTGTATTCTAGAATTAGTCATCCTATGCTTATAAATTTGTTTGAATAGAATAAAATGTTGAACTTAAAAAGGGGTTGCCTGCTTTTTTTGCAGTCATGGGCACATCTGCAAACTATTGTGGGCAACACACACACACCACAACCTATTCCATTGCTAAACAAAATGCTTCTTTCAAGCCTAACATCAAAGGGGATGGGGGACCCAGTGGGAACATGTGTGTTTTTGGACATCACATTGGCAACTCCTGCTCTACACACTACAAGGTCAATGAGTCATTGCAAAAGGTTGGTTTCTCATTTCCACTTAAACTAGACCAAAGTTGAGAAAAGTCTAACATTATGCTGCAATAACTGTATAATCTTTTGCAACTGCCTTGTTTCAAGGCAGTGGTAGCCAATGTAAAGCCCTCCAGATGATGCTGAACTACAATTCCTATCATCCCTGACTACTGGCCATGCTTGCTAGCAACATCTAGAGCAGTGTTCCCCAACCTTGGGCCTCCAGCTGCTTTTGGACTACAATTCCCATCATCCTTGACCACTGGTCTTGCTAGCGAGGGATGATGGGAGTTGTAGTCCAAAAATAGCTGGAGGCCCAAGGTTGGGGAACACTGATCTAGAGGACCAAAAGTTTCTCACACCTGTTTTACAACCGCTGACAAAAACTGTCTCAGAAACCAGATTTCTCTTTAGTACATTACTGAAGTATAAGAATTGCACCTGTGCCCTAAACATTTGTACAGCGTGTGTTTTAACCCCTTTCCACTGTAATACACACTGCTCACCTTGCAAAGAAGGTAATTGTCTGGAAGCACCTTTTTGGTGTGTTTACAAACAGCTCGCTCGGGAAAAGAATTTTTCATTGTAAAACTGGTTCAGCTGGTTTCAAACTAGTTCTCACACAGAGTTTCTTATTCAAGAACAGACATCTATATAAAATACTACTTGAGTTTTACATGAAAGTTTCATTGAAAGAATTAGTCAGCTGATCAAGTTTTCAAAGTGACATTTTATGAACTAGAAGCTCCTCGCCATCATTATAGAATACTATACTCTTCAGTGAAGGCCTGCTTTGTAAGTGGACGTCTTGTGATCATGATCACTCACTATCCCAGCAACCAAAAAACCCCAAGATAAGAAATGCCTCAAATAAGAAATGCTTTATTTGCATCATTCCTATCTAACACATATGACTAATTGGTTGCAAAGTGCTCTCTACTCAATGAGAAGCTTACAGGATTTCTTCCTATATTCTCATTTACCTTGCTGCTTAGGGCCATTTCACACATTATTGTGAGAAGTGAAGTTACAGGAAACCAGGCAGAGGGCCTTCTCGGCAGTGGCACCCTCCCTGTGTAACGCCCTCCTATCAGATGTCAAGGAGATAAATAACTACACAACTTTTAGAAGACATCTGAAGGCAGTCCTGTATCAGGAAGTTTTTAATGTTTGACATTTTATTGTGTTTTTATATGTATTGGAAGCTGCCCAGAGTGGCTGGGGTAACCCAGCCAGATGGGCGGGGTGTAAATAATAAAATGACGATGAAGATGAAGCAGCAATAGCAAACCTGAATTTGTCCCAAGGTGGTAGAAGTGGTTGTGGTTCCTTGAAAGAGCACTGTCTGTATCATACACATGTGCTGTATCCATAATTTTAAGGTGTAACTGTACACAGTACCATAAAAAAATGCCTCAGGTCTGCATGGCTTTTTATCTTAAAATATAAGCAGGATAATCAAAGTTAACCACATCCCATTGTTCTTTAGACAGAAGCTTGCATCCATACAAGCTAGCTGGAGAATAACTGCCCTACGGACTCTGGTTTATGGCATGAAGCAGTGCTGCTAAGAAAAACTCTCTAGCAAGTGAATACTTGGCATTTAAACTTCCTAAGTCCAGTACTTCATACAGAAATCCTCGCTGCCACCTTTTAAAGGTGTATCGGTAATATTTCCTGTAGGAGACATGGGGGTGAGGTGAAGCTCAGAAAGGATGAGCTTTTATAAGACTGCCAAGTGTAGTAACACAGGAAGCTGCCTTATACAGTGTACACAAGGCTATTTACTCTACATCCAGTGTGATCCCACTGCTGGGTTTGTGAAGCAGTGTACACATGTTAGCCACAATCCACATCTGTCCTGAAGTTCCTTGAGAGATACTGTGTTTTTATGTTGTTTCCCCCAAACCAATTTCAATCCAATTTGCAAACGTATGAGGACAACCACTCCCCCCCTCCGCCCACTGGTGTGGGCAGGCAGCACTTGACTTGGAAACACATCCAACTGTACAGATGTGTGCAATCATGTGCAGATTTGATTTTAAAGGCAATGGGAGGTGGGGGGTGGACCTTGCTGCGTTTTAATGCATACACAACATTAAGTCAGACCCTTGGTCCATTAGTTCAGTACTGTCTACACTGACAGGTAGTGGCTTGCCAGAACTTCAGACAAAGGATCTTATTTGGAGATGCCGGCGATCAAGCCTGAGACCTTCTACACTCAAAGGAGATGTTCTACCACTGAGTTATATACCCTTCCCCTAAAATTCATAGCAAGAGGAAAAATCTAAACTAATTCCCAGCTCAGGCTCTTGAGAGACCACTGCAACTCTCATTGTGCATGTGGAATTTTGCATGCTGCTTTACAGCATAATATTCCAGTGCCTAGTTTACTGGCAGTGGAAGGAGGGAGGGGAACTACAGCAGGCATAGGCAGGCCAAGTTTGACTATGCCTGAACTACAGCAATTGGCCTGCTGTCAGCCAGCGGCTTCACTGAAAGAGGTTGGGAGAAGAATGGCAGAAGTGCCGGTAGTTCTCAAGACTCTTTTGTTGCAGGCACACTTCTCTGGAGTGAAAGGATCCTTGGATGTATGCCTGAGGAAGCTATTGTGTTGTCAGCTGTGAGCAAGCTCTTGTTGATTTAAGGAGAGCACACAACCCGAGCCAGCAGGGCCCAGATTGCCAGCCACCCACTAACCATCAGAAACTTGGTATTTTGCAACAGCTATTTGCCAACTACCGGTTTATTAGGTTATGGAAAGAGTGTCAGCATCACCAGCCGCTCTTTTGAAAGAATGCCATGAGGCGGCTCCGTTAAAATCAGCACCCCAGTTGCAAAACCATGACAAGGATGCTGGGAAAAGGAGGCCCAAAGGGACTTCAAACTAGGATTTATAGGAACATTAGAGCACAGGCGGGCAGGCTGTCTTAACAGCAGCAATTGTGAAAAGGGGGGATTTTAGAAGATGTGGCTTTGTTCTCTCTCCTCCATTAGGCTATGTCATGGTTTAAAGTAACAAAATTCTGTGTTGCATTTCAGACATTTTCCCAAAAAAACCCCACAGACACCAACTGGTTGCAATAACAAATATTGGTTTGCAGCTTGGAGGACCTTGAAGGAAAGGAAAGGGAAGGAAAGGAAAGGAAGGAAGGAAGGATATAATATCTATGGATATAAGCTAAAGCCTTTAACCCTGCTGCACACATGTCTTTCATATGGAGTAACATTCTGCAAGCAGATCCCTGTCTCTTCCAGCGCAATTGGGGAAAGGGCAATTGGTGGGCAGAAGTGGGAGCTTCTGCAGGAAGCACTGGCTGCTGCTTGAATTGTAAGCAGTGAGAAGGGGAGAAGCAGCTCAGGATGTGGTTGAGGAGTATGCCTGCACTTTGGAGAGTATGAGGCAGTCCCTAAGGTCCATACGCTTCTCCAGACTTTGGAGCAGAGGATTGTCTCTGACCCTGGACCACAGAGGACGCTGCCTCTGAAGTTCAGTGTGGCATTAGATCCTCTGGAGCAGGGTTATGGTATGCACAAGCCGAAATTCACAAGTTCCTGGAGAAAATGGTGAAGCTATTTCTGTTTGGCCATATGTGTGCACTAGCATAAAAAAAAATCAATTTATTTGCAGCTAAGTTCCAATAATTTTCCAGAAAGAATTGGTAGTTACTCCACAGAAGCAAACACAAATATGCTTCTTATTTGGCTAGTAGAGTCAAACATTTACATCTGATCACGGTGTAAGGTCAGTACAAGTTGGGCAAGTGAGTGATCCTGATGGGATATAAGGTAATCCTTCCAGCCTGTGATGACTGGCCACCCTGGGCCCAGTAAGGAAGTGTCATCTAGTAGGAGCAAGAGTTGCAAAAACCAAGAACAGCCAGATTTTCTCTAGGTTTTTCCTTTTGTTTTACATACACATTGTCTGATAGAAGCTCATTATTTCATTTGATACTACTAGTGATGGCTTTAATGTGCATGCCTTAAATACAGGATTTCCATCAGAAGTGAGCCTTTCTTTTTTAATGACACTAATAGGAAAAGAACAGAACCTGTCAAAATTCATAATTATTAGAAGTGCAAGACCTACATCCTCATTTATTCCTTGCCATCTACTGGAGTACTTATTCAGATATACTTAACCTAAACTTGAAGGAATTATTGTTGAAGTCTATGAGGACTAGAATCAGAAGCAAGCACATACCCACACCTCAACTCTCAATTATTTGCCCTGCACTCAGAAATAGTGGTCTTCTCAAGCACAGTGACTTCCAGACCTATCAATTGATAAAGAAAATGAAGTCCTGATCAGAGTTTAATTTCAAGGTACAAAGTGTACTCAAAATCCATAAACCAGATGTACTTTTCCATACACATCAAATTGGTTTTGCAGCAAGTACAATGAAACAGCAACAGTTGATAATGGATTTTCATTTGCAAGAATTATTCCCAAGCACTCTGGAAAATATAATGGGCAAGATCTGTTGACTTTTTGAAAAGGACCCTACTAATACCTTATCAGACCTAAGTTAGCAGTTCCTATTCAGCAAAAACACCCCAGTTTATCCAGGATAATAGTTTGCTAGACAAAGCGAAGTATGAGCCAGTTCAGCACAAGGTTTTTATTTATCCACACAATCAGTTTTAATGCCATGAGCCTGAAAAGTATTGCTCCAGTATACTGCGGCAAGAGATCAAGCTCATTTCAATTAGGCTGTTTCAGATTTATTTTATTAAAATACTTACAACATTACAAAACATTACAACATTCCTCTTTGGCTGGTCAGGGTATGGTGTATAAAAGAATGAAAACATGCAATTCCTAAGAATAGTGTAAAAATAAAGATCCACACTACACAGTGACCAATAATTAATGACCACTATCATTAACATGAAAATGAATGAGTGAACCAAAAAATTTAATAGCATATGCAGGAAACAAAGCCACCAACACAATGAAACTGCACATGGATCTAACTAGATGCATATACTGTACAACTAATGAGAGGAGAGCATTTAAAGAATTCAGAAAAGCTAATCGAGTATAATTTTCAGGTGCATTGTCTAATCACAATGTTTTGCATCTCTGTGTTCAAAATGTTTTGGTACCTGTGGTCTAGTGATTGCCTGTATCACAGTGTAACAATGCTGGACCCATCCCCAAAAACCTGTAGGGCTGGAAGAAATCCCCACAATCCCTGAACATGTACTTAAACAGAAAAGGGATTGCCAGAGGGACCCTGTAGATGGAAAATTTCTGTCTATATGGAAAGATGGCCTCCTAATTCACAAATAGCTATGCTTGGCACAAGATGTAGAAAATGCAAAGAAGTTTGCCAAGGGTCATGTCTGGGGCAACTAGGATAGTGAAAGCCTACCCAGGCCCCTTGCTCAAAGCTGCTTGTTAAAGTCGCTCGTAGAGGAAATTGCTACTGACCTTTATTTCACACTTGTATTGGACTGTATGGGATATTTTGACTGCAAGAATGAGCCTGGGTTGGAGCCAGGCCAGACAGCCAGGGAAGGAGACAGCACAAAGAGAAACTATCCTCTAAAGCAGGGCTGGCCAACTCCCAAAAGACTGTGATCTACTCACAGAGTTAAAAACTGGCATTGATCTACCCCCTTTTTTGGGGGGGGGGGTTCAGGTCAAAGTTCTTGAGCTTTTTTTAAAGAAGGAAAGCCCTGTTTTGGGGGGTGCAGGGCAAAAGTGTTGAGGTTTTTTTAGGGGAGCCAAAGTAGAAAGCGATCTACCACAGACATCCAGTGATCTAACGGTAGATCACGATCTACTTGTTGTACTAGGGTAAAAGGACTCACCACCTGCCTAGCCCAGAGGGAGAGAACAACACAGAAGAGGCACACTTTGTTTTGCATGTGGTTTTATTAGCAATTTACTATTAATTGTGTTATTATGCAAATGCACTTAAATAAAATGAATAATTCATGAACCTCAGTTACTGAAACTGATTTGGTGAGACCAGCTGAAAGTGAAGTTGTCTGGTGCGACATAGTTGTTTTAATTGTATGGTTGTATTATCTGAATTGCTGATTTATGAATGGTTTTATTGTTGTTTTAATGTGCATGCTGTAAATTGCCCTGGGATCCTGGAAGATGGAGGGCGATTTAGAGATAAATTAAATAAACAGTGCACATTATCCCTGTTCAACTGGAAACTAACCATCTGTGGTTACTGTAGTTGGCCTAAGGAGGGCAACACAGTGCTACAGCAGCACTGTGAAATATCAGAGGGTACATCGACAACAGTACCAATATAAGCCACCTGCCAAACTTTGCCAGCAGGGGTAGGGAGAAATAAGGATCTGGTACACCCAGCCAGAAAGGTTCCTTACCATTGCTTTAGAAAAGTATCTGTTTCAAACCTACATGGCTGCAGAAAAGGTTCTGAGCTGTTTACATCTCAGAAATCAATGGATGCTTTGAACCAAGCCTACTCCAACACGTAGTTTTTCTGCCTTGCATAGCTTCCTAGCCCTTGCTCCTGAGCACATGATGCAGTCATTCCCTTTGCACACTTCCTAGACCTTGCCAGAATAGTCTGCTGCAATCAATATGAGAAAGCTATATAAAATGCTGCAACAGAAATGGGACAAAAGGAATGTGACTGGCACATACAACCAGATTCAAAGAAATACCTTAATCCAATAACAGAACAGCTTAAAAAACCCTTTTATGAAACATGCTATGCTAATCTTACACGTAAATACGCAAGGGATGAAAGACCGCGATTCCTTACCTCCACCTCCACAGACTGCATTGCTAAATCACATGGTGGCTTCAGAGCTCTGGGTCTTGTGGCGTACCAGTAAGTTGTGAGAGCTGCAAAAGCACCGAATCCCATCAGCGTGTTTGTTGGGAGAGTGCGCACGTACTGCCTTACGTCACCAAATTCTGGCATTCGCAGATGCCTAAACAATTCATGAGCTTGCATTGTGATCTCTTGTCCTTGTTGTTTTTTTTAACGCAGCAATCTGTTGACAAAAAAGGAAAGTTGTGAACCCAACGTGTTATCAAAGAACCCCCTTTCCCCCCTAGAGAGGGAGATGCAGCTATTCTCATGCTCTACTACCATACAAAGCTGGAAACACCTGCATTTTTGCCACTTGCCCTCTTCCAGAAAGGCAAGAGATTTTGAACAGGCAAAGGCACTACGTTTAACATTTCTGTTTCTTTGTTAAGGCAGCTGTTGGCAGGCACCACACTTTGTTAGCCATAGTGCCCAAAGTTTGCAAAATACATTCTTGCTGTATTTTTGTGCTTTTGGAAAATAGAGAATCTGCTGAAAGAGCAACAGTAGTTCCTTTCCCTTCTCTTCCAAGGCAGCTATTTTTTTTTAAAGAGCCTGTGTGCAATTGTTTTTTCCCCTGTTTTCCTCCAGTGCTTTTAGAGTGCAAGCTAGCCTAAGTTGTGTATAAAAATTATCTTAACTAAGCTTGTATTGTTATCCTAACGGTCCCTTTAAATCCCCAGCAAACACTGTAGAGTAGGAACAGCCCTTTCTTTCCCCTTTTCCTTTTCCAAAAGCCCTGCTGTGCCTGCTCAGCTGACACTTCCCTCCACACCAAGGTCCCTCAGGACACGATTCACGTGACTACACTTAATAAGTTTCTGCCCACTAGGGCAAAGGTAACTAGCAGGCACAGTCCATACTTAGCTCTAAGAGAAGGAGGGCCAATAGAAAGAGAGCACGGAGTCACCCCACTGAACACAGAGGGTGGCAGGCTAGGAAGCAAACAATGTTTGCCTCAGAAACTCACAACTGGCAGTGACATTCATTAATGCCCATCATCAGCTCATTCCTATCACCAGAGGAAGGCTGACAAAAAGGCTTTTCAAGGGGGGGGGGGGGAAGAACGTGTCAGCGTGGAGAGTTTGTTTGCAGAAGCTGGTGGGGTTTTTGGAACAAGGCAGTGAAGATGAAGACAGTTTTACTATACCGGGAAGGAGATACAGTATTATGAATGCAGTTGTGGGGAAAGGCAACGCAAGCTCGTTTCGAGCCAGGCTATTAAGAGTAAGCTCATGAATGCTGGACCCATTTGTCATTACGTATCAATGCCTTTTCCAGCTGTAATAACCAAGGGCAGTTATAGAGTAGCATTGTCAGCTTACCTACTAATAT
Source organism: Podarcis liolepis (assembly GCF_965112155.1). Lineage (NCBI taxonomy): Eukaryota > Metazoa > Chordata > Lepidosauria > Squamata > Lacertidae > Podarcis > Podarcis liolepis. The sequence continues at coordinate 50,979,751 of NC_139564.1, forward strand.
ACCCGGGGGGGGAAATCACTCAAATAGGACAGAGCTGCAATTGGGTTTGAAGCTAAAAAAAATATCGGGGGGGGGGGAGGCGTAGTGGGGAGAGACAGTGGAAAGCTTCCTTCATGCAACAATTTTATCTGGCAGTTTCTCCAGTGTAAGGGTGAAGCCTGATGGTCAGCTCTGCAGCCCTAAGTATGCAGTGGGCAAGTGCCAGGGATGAACTGTCAATGTTCATGAGCCATGCCCACTAGCACATTTAAGGATTTTTGTTCTACCTTTTATTTACGGTCCCGTTTACAAAATTTAATATAGGGCACAATAACAATGGTTCTGAAAACAACAAAACAGTACGTAAAAGCATTAGTTAGGCTAAGTCTTCTGAAGACTGTAAAAGATTCTAAAAGGTCTGGGAGGGTTTTGCTGGGTGTCAAAAATATGGCAATGCAGAGGGCGAAGCAAGCCTTGCAAGAGAGAGTTCTCAAAATGGAGTGCCGCAACTGAAAATGTTTGCCACCCACTTCACCTCCAACAAAGGGCACAGTGTATGGGGCAGGCTGATACGGGAATGGCCTGCTCTTTGCACGCAATAAAGAATTTCAGTGTGACCATAGCCAACTTGGTTGCACAACTACTTCACGCAGGTTGTCAAAGAGGCCCCTTTTAAAGGCTTATTTTAACCCTGTCTTGCCGCCTAATCTCTCTACTGTACTTGATAGGAGGAAGCAATCAGGTGTTTACATGCTGCCTTAACATTCAAAACCAAGGTCAAAAGGTAAGGGTTGCTCTAAATAGAATTGCTTCAAGGAGGTATTGCTCTTTTGGTTTGCTTCTAGAGTACAGTGGTACCTCGGGTTACAGACGCTTCAGGTTACAGACTCAGTTAACCCAGAAATAGTATCTTGGGTTAAGAACTTTGTTTCAAGATGAGAACAGAAATTGTGTTCCAGCGGCACGGCAGCAGCAGGAGGCCCCATTAGCTAAAGTAGTACCTTAGGTTAAGAACAGTTTCAGGTTAAGAACGGACCTCCAGAACGAATTCTTAACCCAAGGTACTACTGTACATGTTTTAAATATTTGGGGGTTGTTTGTTTGTGTGTGTTAGCACTAAGCCAGCCACATTGGGGTGTTTTGGTAAGTAAAGCAGAGTCTAAATAAAATATGCATAATAATGCTGTTCTTTTTATCACTATTTTGTTGCTTTCTTATTCTTAAGCTGGGGTTGGCAACCTAAGGCCCGTGGGCCACCCGTGGCCCATGGGGGGTCATTTAACTGGCCCATGGCCCCCTCCCACTCCGTTGGCTCCCGTGCGCCGCACTAAACCAGTGCAGAGCAGAGCAGGAACCGCCTTCCGCAACACTGGTCAGCTTGCCATTGGCTGCAGGAAGCTCCTGCAACCAATGGAAAGCTGCGCATGCCTCCTCCGCACCAGAAGAAGTGCCGGAAATAGCGTTTGCACATTCGTGTGTGCGAGCGCACTACGGCTCACTACTGTGGCATCTGTGGAACCATGAACCAGCCCAAGCCACAAAAACTTTGCCGACCCCTGTTCTTAAGCATGCAGAAAGCTATTTTCCTGTGCATTTGAGCAGCCCAAGCTTTTGCACATAAAAATACCATAGATATGTTTTATCAGCATACATTGGTGGTGAAGTAAGTGTTCATTTGATTAACAGGAGACATTCACTTTCCCTCTTCATTCATCTTTAAATAGTTGCTGAGTTTCCTATCTCAAATTTTAGCATGTATCTAACTTACAAGGCATGGATACCTCAGCAGTTATGTAGTCCAACAAAGCTTATTTGGCACATCAATTTGCACACCTTGACAGCTATTTGTATGCAGTAGACAAAAATATGCTACTGACCGTCTTTCAGCTGAGAGTGTGATAAATTGTACTGTGGGCATTTGATGCAGGCATCTAATCTTTCACTAGGGCAGTGGTTTTCAGACTGCCTTCAGTGAACACTTTCCACATCGGTTTGTCTGCTGCCAGACCGCATGCAAATTGCAGAGGATTCTGCTGACTGTTCTAGGCTGCATATTCCAAGTGTTCAAGTGGTGGCTGACTAGACCTACTCGGCCTAGCACAGCCTAGAACACACCTAACACTCTTCTGCAGCTGTTCAGTACAGTGGTACCTCTGGTTGTGAACGGGATCCGTAACGGAGCCCCGTTCGCAACCTGAAAAGAACACAACCCGCATCTGCGCATGCGGGTCGCAATTCACTGCTTCTGTGCATGCGTGTAACATCATTTTGCACGTCTGCGTGAGCGGTGAAACCTGGAAGTAACCCTTTCCAGTACTTCCAGGTCACTGCGGGATGCAACCTGAAAACGCACAACCTGAAGCAAACGTAACATGAGGTATGACTGTAGATCAGAAGCTCAATAGTGATGTACAGTCTTTCAGAAAAGCTCATTTGCCACCAATGTTCTCCATAAGAAGGTGCTGGGAAACTTCTGATTAACCTGAGCTTCTCTGGAACAATTTATTGATCTGATGGGAGCAGGGTCCAAAGTGATGTGTACGACTTAAGGTCATCTGCTTGCTGTGCCTTTCAGACTCTGCCTCCACCTACCTCTCCAGTCTATAATGCCTTTTCCCCTTAGTTCAATGGCTGGCCTAGCAATAATAGTGTCAGCAAAATGAGCAGATTAATTTGAAAGCCTCAGAAGGCCAAGACGGTTTGCATAGTGCAGGAGTTAAGAAGCACAAGCTGTAAGGCAGGATGCTACCAGCTGAAGCCTCCCTAGCTCTTCTCTTCTCTAATAAATAAATAAATAAATAAATATCAAGCCAGTATACTCGAAGTCTCATCGCTGCCCTCTGCAATATGGCAAGAAGAAGAAGAAGAGGAGGAGGAGGAGGAGGAGTTTGGATTTGATATCCCGCCTTTCACTCCCCTTCAGGAGTCTCAAAGCGGCTAACATTCTCCTTTCCCTTCCTCCCCCACAACAAACACTCTGTGAGGTGAGTGGGGCTGAGAGACTTCAAAGAAGTGTGACTAGCCCAAGGTCACCCAGCAGCTGCATGTGGAGGAGCGGAGACGCGAACCCGGTTCCCCAGATTACGAGTCTACCGCTCTTAACCACTACACCACACTGGCAAGAAAACTCTCTCTCACTGGCAAGAAAACTCTCTCTCACTGGCAGGAAAACCAGTCTAGCTTGCATCATAGTTGGGAAGGTTTACAGAAACAAAATATGCTTTGATCACTACATGAATGCCAAGTTATTCTTATACATGCTGTAAAGACTTACCACAGACAATTTAACCCCCCCCCCCAATTCACCAAGCTCTTTGATATTTTGGGTGCAAGGTCTTTTTTCAAAGCCTTCAAATCAAGCCATCATATCCTTCGACTTGCACCCTTTTGTACATGCAACATGCCAAAAATCTACACCAACTTGTTTCCTGAACTGTGTCTACATTCCTCATTAAAAGTAAGCTAGTTCAACTGGTACTGCTGCTGATTTTGTTTTCGCCCCACCTTTTTGTATGTGGGAGTTGGTGTGCAACAGAACTTGCCAATTTGCCATTAAAATAACACTTAAGACCATATGATAAAGAGCAATGTGACTTTTTAAAAAGAGATTAAATACAGTCAACATTTAGCACCTGTAAAAGCCACGCCAATAAGATAGATGTACCTTATGCAGAGATAGGTCATCTAAGGATACTAGACATGGCAAGAGAAAATTAGGATAAGCAATAAGGTGTTATACACGTCCTATATTTTGAGAAATATTCTCTTTAGCCTACACTCCATTTGGAAGTATAGCTCACTGAAATTAGCAATTCCTATTTCAGACTTAAGGTTAAGCTTATTATGAAATTATTGGGAAACCTTTTTACATCTAAGTTTAGCTCCTGTTGTGTCAAGTTTAGGATCCAATAAGATTTAATAGGACTTCAGTCAGAAAACACAAAGTCCAACTTGCCATGGATAAGCCAGTATCCAAAGAGCTTCTGTGATATCTGTATTAACAGTGAACTCTAGATTAGACTGAAGCAGCGTGAGTCCATGCTGAATTGAACTCCCAGGTTTATAGTTTCTACTTGGGGATGATCTTCAGTGGCCTCATGTTGTAAAATTAACCAGTCAAGGGTACATAGTTTAGTATGTTGTATTAGCATTATAATATACAGTACTTGATATATAGCAAACGGGATTATACTTCACCCAAGAGCTAAGGAAGTAAAACATTTTTGCAGGCATATGTAATATTGAAGTCCATTGAGGATAAGGACAATATCCTAGATATTACATCCAGATAACACACACTTTATATGTGGGACAGAACTAGCATCTTGTGTATATGGTAGAATTCAACTCTCCCTTTAAATATAATATGGTCATTACTTAGAGAGTAAAGGGTGCTTTCTGACCTAGTCTGTTATGACAAACTTAAGTTCACTGATCTCAATAGGTCTCCTCCGAGTACAAATTAGTCAAATGCCACCCAAAAGGTTTAGCTTTAGAAGAGAGTGCACAGTGAGGGAGCTGTGCATGCAGGTTTCTGTCCTTGTCTTATAACATGCTCAGTTAATAAATGCTAAGCTTCAAGCCAGCCAAAAGCTCCTTGACACATGAATAAGGAAAATACTGAATCAGCCAAGATGTGGTCTTTCCAGCTGAACTCAGCTTTGTGGAAGTCAGCCAAGTTGGCTGAATGCAGCCATTCCTAGCTCCTCCTCCTCTACCAGCAAGTACAATAATCTATTTACAGAAGGCAGAATGTTCTCCTTTTGTCTGGCAATAGGCAGACATCGTTCGAGGGCAACTGTCAACTTCTTCATTATAGCGTTAGAACCCAGCAGCCAATAGCCTCTCTCCCTCCCACTCTGCTGTTTGATTGAGGGAAAAAATAATTGCATGAGTTGCTTAATCAGAGGCATTGCTCTGTTACTGGAGTCAGTTCTACCTACATGGGGCTACTAGAAGCTGTGCAAGTCCCCCATTTAAAGTTCCAATTTAGCCCATCTTATCTTTGAGGTTAAGAAATGCTTAATCAACATGAATCTACTGATTGAAATGGAAACTTTTGCTCATGTTTTGGTTCCCTTTGGAACACTTAATCTTTTTAAAAAACAAATGGTCACATTTGAGAAATCTGTTCTAAGCCACATTAAGACATTGGTGTGTCTTAAGACAGGCATCAAGCTAGCTAAAACAATTCTCAGTGTAAATGAAATAGTTTTTCTATTACTTCTGCAGAATGTAAGTCAGAAAAAAAACATCCCAATAGTCTGGCAGAAGTCCATTTATTGCTTAATAGCACAATAGGGAAACAGAAAATGAAACCGATCAGAAACATTATTTTGACAGTGATTAATGAATCAGCCAGTGGTACTCAATTTAAGTTAACACTCAACAAAGAGCAGCAGCCAAGCATTCAGGTCCATGGTTTGGAAGGCTGGTAAAGCAGCAGTTTCAAGTAGCCATTTATGGTTTGGTCTACACAGGCATTTTTTCAGTTGGTACCAAGGCCTTTGGTAGCAACAGTGGAGCTCGTATGTTTGGAAATTTAAGTGATGTTTAAATAACATATATAGATGTTTCAGCATTCACAAGATGGAGCAAGAAAGTTAGGATTGACTGTGGTCAAGTTCTGCCTTGAGCAGGAAAAAAATCCACTGCCCTAAAATTCAATGAAGACTTAGCAATGGAGTTTATGAAACAATGCATTGCTAAACACTGAGCATCATCCTAGCTAGCAACCCATGCAGATAGTCTTAAAATAGTATCACTGGAATGCATTTGCAAGAAACAAAGTCTAGCTTTCTGAAGCAGAGATCATTCTAAGGAAAACACGAAGATTTCTGTTTTCCATGTAACTTTTCTGACACTTTTCTTTCTTTGTCAGGAGAAAAGTGTGGCAAGCACACCCTTGCGCTACGCAGAGAGTTTGTATTAATAAGCTACAAATGCCCCAACCCTCAATGAGCTTCAAAAGGTCTGCTGTTCAACATTGATATACTTGTTCTCAGAAGAGCCCCTGGTTGTCCCTGTGTGATTTCTTTCTTTCGAGTTTTGTTACCATATGCAACATCTATAGAAACATCTATAACCAAGCAGAGATCTTAGCCACAAGGTTTCTTTTTTCTTGCCCGAAAGCAAGTATAATCTCCATTGCTGTTGATACAAAGTTTGGAGAGCACTTTAAACCTTAGTTTGAGGATGAATACAGAAGTTAACTTGTTTTAGTTTCTTACAGATTCATAACCTAGATACAACCTAACTCATTTCTTCATCGTTCCCAACAATTTAAAATGGCAGTAAGTCTTGTGTATCTTTACAGGGACTACAAGTGTTTCAGCAAACAGCACAATCAGACCCTGGCTGTGTGTTGCTTCAGAATTCCAGGTTACTGAGCTGCAAATTATGTTCTCTCAAGACAGCATCTGGACAACACCTCATTAGACAGAAGCAAACATGACTTCTAGAGAATTAATGTCATAACCTTGAGAAATAGGTACTTCAGAGTCAACATCATCGTAACAAAAAAGGCATTACTTGTGAATGAACTACCTGCCCAAATGCTACTCCACTCATCTTAACATTCTGCACATTTTCTATAAAGAGATCAACTGGTGCCCAGTTACACAGCTAGGGTCTTTTGCTCTGCATGTTAGCTTGCTAAATGTAGAAGGTTTATACCCTACCTGCAGTCTTAAGCAGTATAGTTATGCAACAAACACATAGTTAAGGCCACAAGTCTTAACCCTCTTGCCTGGGAGAAGCTCCATTGAATTCAACAGGTCTTAAATAGGGAATTCAATAGGGTGGGATTGCACTGTTATTTTCATGATACATTTTGTTTTAGTGTATTCCTACTTTTAAATGTTTTTTTCTCAAGTAATCTATTTGTAACTTAGCTGTGGATAAATTCGAGCACCTATATTGCTACAAAAAAGGCTACAAGTATACAGTACTTGATGGGCAAATCTTGGTCTCCTCAGGCACATTTATATAGCACAACAATTTAACAGCTAGTATAATTTTGGTTTTCACCAAAACTTTGGTGGTCACTGGACCTGGCAGGGCATCTAGGAGGTCACAGGTTTCTCCCCATCCTCCTCCCATGCAAATCATTGAAGTTTTACAAACACCTAGGGTAACTAAACTGAAAAATGTCTTTCTTTGGTTCAGAAGAGGTCCTTTCTGTCGCAGTTGCTTCTCTAATGGGAGAAAAAGCCTCGTGTCCATTAACTGTTCTGCCCCTCTCTTTTATCCTCCTTTTCAAGGAAACACTAGACGCTCAAACACCACAGTTAACTTGGTTCAGAATTGTTTGTGCAGATTCATGCCACAGTAACTGTATGTTACTCAGAATCCCATAGGGTTTGCTTCCTGATAGGTGTTTGCAGGATTGCAGTCTGAATGGGTTAGAAATGAAGGCTGGAATTGGTGATCCACACAGGACTGCTAAAAAAGGGACCCCATAAGTTTCCAAACCTATGGAAATATATTATTCTCCTTTCCCAGCTTATTCATTTATATGTTCCACATTCTTTCCAGAATGTGGAATAAAGTAGAAGGATATTAAATGGACTAAGACCTGGGAGATCAGGGTAAAAGTCACCTACTCAGGCACAAAGGCTCCTGTGTGACCTTGGGTCATTCACAGTCTCTCAATCTAACATACCTCACAGGGTGTTTGCAAGAATAACATGGGGGAAAGTGCCACCTTGAGTTCCTTGGATGAAAGGTGGAATGGATATAAATGTAAAACTGATAAATAAAGAACAAGCAAAATAAAATGTGTCTCCCACCTGCTTACTCCCAATTTTTGAATTGAGAAAGGGGTGACCAAGTTTGGAATCTTGGAAAAAGTCTATCTGGAAATCAAAGAGAAAAGCACTGGAAACACAATCAGGATATTCAGACCTACAAAAACCAGACTTTACATGTGGGTCCTCAGCAAATGCAGTATGTGGCTATCTGCTAGGACAGGTTTGCCTGGGTGGAGGGTACGGGCAGGGTGCTATCCATGACCCTAAGTATACTACATATAGGCTCTGCACACTGAGTTCTCATCTAGACCATTCTCTGCACCATTCTACTTGTTTTAATAGCATTTTAAGTTTGGCAAAGTGTTTGATAGTTGCTTTATCCTCACAGCAATCCTGTAAAGTAGACCACAGTATGATTTTATCAGAACAACCAAAAACAAACATTAAGGATCAGAGATGAAGCGTGGGAGGGGGTGTGTGTGCTGTGGCCCCAAACGCAAACAGGCGCCCCCAGAGTAGGCTCCTTCATCGGATCCTGGCCAGAAGGAGCTGCAGCGCTTGGGCCTGGCACAACTCCGGCCCCGGGTCAGGCCTGACCTGACAGTGGAGAGAAAGAAGAGAGTGGGCAGCAGCTTCCTCACCCCTCTCCTAACTCTGAACTGTGGCACGCGCCCCCCTCAGGGGCACATCCCATACGCCCACCCCGGGCAACACTGGCATACGTTCTGCCACTGTTAAAGACCAATTTATTAGGGAATGAGCTTTCTGGGACTACAGTCCTTCATTCTTGGTGACTGATGAAAATTTGTGGAACCACATATTTGTTAGCCTCTAAAGTTTTATTTCTGCTGTAAGTGATGGCTAAGCTGGCTATCCTTTCAACTGAAAGTGTATCACAACACCCATCATCCCTGGCTGTTTGCCTTGCTGGCTGAGGCTGATAGGAGTTGAAGCCCAACAACATCTGGAAGGCCACCACTCTAGTCCTATGGCAAGCAAACAAGTAGAAACAGTACCAGAACTTCTGGCACCATAAGAGCATTTAAAAGCGAGGAACCCAAGGGGTATAAGGCCCTCTAGCACAACACGACTCTTAGTAATGACAGTAAATGTTAGTTCAAAAAGTATTCCACTAAGAGATCAAAGACTAATTTTACCTTACTAAAAGTATAGTATATTTTGGATTATCACTACCTTTTTAGTGTGTAGTTAAGAGCTACCTAGAAAAAAACCCCAGCAAGAGTCTCATTAAGCTGCTTTTGGAGCCACTTTGCACTAAGCAATACGACTCAAGCAAACATCCACTCAAAAGGTATCTACTCCATCTTTTACTCTTAGGCAAATTTATGATACTATAGGGGTTACGTTTGCCTATTCCTTTATCATACTCCCTCCTTTTCCCCTCTTCTACCCGCCAAAGTGTCCCCTCTTCTGCTTTCTACATACCTGTGAGAAGCTATCCAAGCACCCAAAATAGAGGACATTAAACCACCACAGCAATAATCTGACCATCAACCAAAGCTGACACATATCCAACAGTAAAACACCATGAATATGCTTCCAAATGAGCTCTGGTTAGCCTAATCACCATTGTTCAAATATTGAAATGAAGCCACAGCCATTTATCCTCAAGGAAGAAGATTCCTACTTCAATTGCTAAACCTGTTGAATATTCTGCACCAATCTGTCACAACATTTCAGTGGCTTCCTAAAAAAAAAAAGGCTTGACAACTTTCGGGGTGTCCTGGTTTTTACTTTTTGAAATATGGCAATCCTAAATGGGAACAGAATGGCCCCGTCCATAATAAATTACTATTTCTGCAGCAATGCTACCATTAGACACTTTTACCTAAAAGCATTTCATGCCTATCCCAACTGGTTGGGCAGCAGTCCAAGGACCGCTGCAAGGCAGATCCCACCTCCAAATAACAATATCGTTACACTGAGCTGTTCTACCAAACCCTGATGGTTCTTGAGCAAGCCGAGGAAAGTTCCATCATGTGATAAGAAGCCAGCCCAAGGGGGAGCAAGTTAGTGGCAGGCGGGCAGCATTGTTGACCTGACTAGCTGCACCTTTTTACAGGCCCATATGCAAAAGCTCTCGTAGTTTTAGCGTGGTGGCAAATAATAATAATATTAATTACACACATTCCAAGTCCGGGGGGGGGGATGGATTAGTCTCCCCTTTCCCTGCCCTGACATTCAGTGCCTCGGAATGCAGCAAACGCTTGTCCAAAAGACCAACCACTTCCCCGTCACCATAATGAGAAAATCTGCGTCCATCTGCGCCTTCAGACTCGCCGGGGGCGGCATGCGGAGGAGCCCAGTGCCAGCCATCTCCCGAGCCCTGACAACCCGGAACATCATCTCCCCCAAACCACCTCCCGCAAACGCCGCCCCTCCCCCCGAAGATGCTGCGACCGACCTCGGCTCGATGGCAAGGCTCGCCTGGTCCCCGCAAACCGTGGCAGCGGTGGCGCCGCCGCCTCTCCAGTCGGCCTATGTATGGCGGGGAGGCCCCTGGCCGAAAGCTTCGGCTTCCTGACGTGCGGCTCTCGAGCCAGGGCGACCCCCTCTTCCCCGCCCCCTTTCCCGGCAGCAGCCACAGAGGCGGCGGCGGCGGTTGGGAAGGAAAGGTCCGCCTGGAGGAAAGCGGCTCTAGGCTGGGGGAGAAGCGGGAAAGTCCCCGCGGGCCGCGGAAGCTTCTTCCGCCGCGCGCTGGGCTCAACCCTCTCCTTGCGGGATGACAGGCGCCGGTCTTGGCGGGCTGACTCACCCACCTGCTTTCGTCTCGCTCCTGGCCAAGTGGCGACGGCTGCGGCGGCGGCTACACCGACGAGGCGCTCTGCAGCTGGAGCGCCCGGCTCGTCCTATTTAAGCGGCCCGCAAAAAAGAAAAAAAGGAAACAAAACAAAACACCCCCGGCCGGAGCTGTGGCTGCAGCGGCAGCGGCAGCAGAGCGTGTGGCTACGTCGCGTCGGGCCCGCCTTTCCTGCAAGCGCAACGAGAGCTGGGGCACTAGGACCCTCAGGAGGCTGGCCAGCCAACCAGACGGCGTCCTCGCCTTTGCGCCCACAGCCAATCGGAATTTGGGAGGACGAGGACGAGGAGGAAGGCCGGGCGCAGTCAGTCACAGGGCGCCACGGGGCAGAGCCAGTGTTTCGGGGTTGGCCTGGTACTCGGAGTTGCGGAGGAGGGAGGGACTGCGCGCGGGCGGAAGGGCTGCGCTCTGCGCATTCTCAAGGGACCCACGGCGTGCGCTCGCCTGTCCGCCGCCTACCGCAGCTCGCGCCACCTAGCTGTGGATGCGCATTAAGGATCGAGGGTCTGGTCCGCGAAAGCTGATGCCGCCCTAAAGCGGCTAATAATTAAAAGGAGGCGTAAGACTCCGCTGCGCGCCACCTCGCTTGTTGTTGTTGTAAGGAAGGGATTAGTTCAGCGCAACTGCCCCCTGGAAACTGATTTATTGCACCACATGTTCTGTGGAATGAGACCGGCTCAGGGGAGAAAACAGGTTCTCTGGAAGAACCAAGCATCCATCAAAATTAAGCCCTTTAAGAAGCAAGAGCAAGCCAAAACAAACAAAAACGTGCGCACACCCCTCACACCGTCAAGCACCCGGCTTAACAGGGCAGTTCTACACGGGTCTACTCAGAAGCATGTCTCCATGAGTTCCATGGGATCTGTGGCCTGGGAGAACAAATCCTAGGAAGCAGCATCACTTCAGTGCTTACCCCCCCCCCAATAAATGAAACAAACCTACCACCTTTTTTATATGGGGGGGAAAGAGAGTGTTCTTTGACTGCACATTTGCCGCTGAATTACTTCTCAGTAAACCTCTCCATTCTTAAGGAAATCAGCCCTGAGTGCTCACTGGAAGGACAGATTGTGAATCTGAGGCTCCAATACTTTGGCCACCTCATGAGAAGAGAAGACTCCCTGGAAAAGACCCTGATGTTGGGAAAGGTGGAGGGCACAAGGAGAAGGGGACGATGAGTTTGACCAAACTGCGGGAGGCAGTGGAAGACAGGAGTGCCTGGCGTGCTCTGGTCCATGGGGTCACGAAGAGTCGGACACGACTAAATGACTAAACAACAACAAACATGATTAGTTGCCCACAGAGGTAACTCATAGAGCTTGCCAAAGTTTACATCCCTCCCCCCCTCTTCCTGGTAAATACCTGTGAGAATGGGACTTGCACAAGGTGCCAAGATGTATCCCCAGGTAGGGCAGAGAATGTCCCATCTGAATGCTCCACTAGATGGACCAATGGACTTAACTAATGGAGCTGCCTGTGTTCCTCTCAGAGGAACTGGAGAAGGGAGAGGACTAGGAGACAGACTCAAATCTCTCTATCATGAGCAAAAGTTTGAATGCCCAAAAGGCATTCTTTCAGTATTGAAAGGTATTCTTTCAGTATTGAAACAGTATTGGGGGGGAAATGCTTGAAGTATCATTTTGCTATTCTGTTTTCAAACCTTTAAACCAGCCTGTTATTCAGTGGCATAATTGGTACCTCTCCCCTCTGCCTCACATTTTGTGTCTCGGGAGAGCATTTTTATCCAGTGGCATCTATGTATAGCGACTAGATTTTAAAATCTAGTCTATGTCTGTCGTTGTGAAAGAGAGGCTTTTGTGTAACTTTAGCCAGATCTTTGTAATAGTCCCTCTCTTTGAGACCCTGCCCATAGCCCCCTCCTCATTGCTACACATACTCAGCAGGGACTAGTGTCATAATTTCCAACTTACATAATTCTTTATTGCTCCCCCAATAATATAACCAAACACCAGGGGTTGCAATATCCAACTATTAATGCTAAATGTTCGCATTGCATCCCTCCTCTCTGCCTGCCAGAAAGAACACTCTGCTCCAACAGAGTGCCCTGGGGTTGCAAAACTGAAGGGAAGCATATCCTGTCCCCATTCATTGGCAAGAAAATTAAGGGTGTGTGTGTGTGTGTGTGTGTGTGTGTTTAAAGGCAGGGATCTGTACAGGTAACTTTATGTTCTTAACACTCCAGCCACTGAAGTGCATTGATTCCACACAGGGTCATCATAGCTCTTGCACACCAGCTACTACAACATCATGTTTTAATGAGCTGTGTCATATCTAGCGGTACCACTAACTTATGTTATCTTACCTATAAGCTGCTGCAGTCTGATACTAGATTTATACCTATATATAACCCAAACAGATATATATAATTTATGCACTTTTGTGTATTCACGTAACCATGTTTTTGCATTGGTATCAATACGCTTTCTCTTTTTGGGGGTTCACTGACTTGCTCTTTAAATTGAAAAGGAACTACCAGTATGTTGCTGTTGATTGACCAGGAAAACATTTCAGAGGGAAAAAACCTTTCTACTTATTAATGTAGATCAGGGGTAGGCAAAATAAGGCCCGGGAGCCAGATACAGCCCAATCGCCTTCTCAAACCGGCCCACGGACAGTCCAGGAATCAGCGTGTTTTTACATGAGTAGAATGTGTCCTTTTATTTAAAATGCATCTCTGGGTTATTTGTGGGGCATAGGAATTCGTTCATTCCCCCCCCCCCAATATAGTCCAGCCCACCACATGGTCTGAGGGATGGTGGACCGGTCCACAGCTGAAAAAGGTTGCTGACCCCTGATATAGATGATAGAGCAAAAGGTAATGAATAAAATATTTCAGTACTCCATCTGTATAGGGTTCTGTGTGTGCTTTTAAATACCCCTTTTATGCACTGTAAATTATAGTTTAACAGAAGAGTTTGCTGTTGCTTATAGAGGACTACATTAAAGTTATGGTAAGTTACGCAGTGTGGATCTGATTAAATAAAAACCTGTTTTGCATATCAAAGTCAATTCCTGTATTGCTGGGGAAATGTTTGGCAAATAACCCATGAGGTTGCTTAACTGCATCTTCACTCCTGGACCAGTTCCCATCATCATATACCTTTGGGTGTGGTTTTTTTTTTGAGTGAGACATTAAAAATTTTTGCCAAAAAGGGAGAGGGAGGGGAAACAAATGAAGAATATTGGGGCATTTTCTGAAGAGTGATATAACAGGAGGAGAAGGAAACAAAATTGAGAGACCTGACCATTTATGATTTCTATTTTTTTTTAATTATATAGTTTTGAGTATTAGATGCATGCCTATATATAATTGCTACTATACATAAGCATTATTTAACCCAATTTAATTGTGTATTTGAATCAGGGTACTCTGATGCAAGAGAAGATAGAAAGCTAGATGGGAAATTTATGACCTTGGTAATATATCTCCAGTGGGTGGATACTCAAAGAACTGGATTTCATGTGGTCTGTACACTGATGCCAGAACAACATGTAAATACCTGTGTGGTAATACTTAGATAATTTTTTTTCAAATAGTCATTTTGTTCTTAAAGGCTTATAGTACTGCAAGGAAGGATTGCCTTTCTCTGGGTTAAAACTAATCCGTTCATCCTTACAAAAAAACCCAAAAAACAGGATAGTCCACTCTGTCATTCACCTTCCCCAGAGTCTATTTACACGGAAATCTGAGAGAAGTATTCTGCCCTTTCTAGGTGCTAATGCCCACCATTCCTAATGTACCAAAACCATAAATGGATTAAAGCTTATCCACTCAACTCCATGCATTCCTTTGCAATATCCACACCAAGCCCTCAGTCACGGTGCTGTGGAATGAAACAGAGCTGCTGGTGGGAATGCCTCCCTTTGCAAACTTCTCCATTTCATTTGTCTTTCAAAAGGTAGATGTGAAAACGAGTAGGCTGTGTTTCTCTCCACCCCTGCCCCTCCCCTTCAGGAAGATGTGCAGTGCTATACTGATGAATGCATAAGCTTCGAAAATGGAACAGAATGGAAAGGCTGTGTGGGCATAGCCAAGATTTTTTCTTGGGGGGACAGGCTTTTGTTAGGGAAAGCAGAACCTCATATTGGTATTGATTTGTACTGATTTTTCCTGATTTAGGGGAGCAGCTGCCCCCTTCTTGCCCCCCATGGAAAGGCTTGAAATGGTGAAGCCATTGAATATTGAGGTCACACATTTTGAGATCTACAGCTTGATCTTCAACATGTATGTAAATCACAGAGAATCTCATTGGGACTTGGGGGCTCATCCACACCATTGTTTAATGTGGACAGTAAGCTTCATGTTCCCCCACTAATCCCCTATTGTTCATTTGACATTATCCTCTAAAACATACTTCCCCCTCCCTCTATCCAGATTTTCTCATACTCTTTCTTTTTTTGGAGTATCCCTAGTATGAGAAAATCTGGATTGAGGGAGAAGGAAGTATGGGAAGGCAGTGATTTAGAGGCGACCATCATATGGACAACGGAGAATTAATGGAGGCACAGGAAGCTTACAATTCACATTAAACAGCATCATGGATGAGCCTTTAGTAACAGCACTTAGGACTGTAGCCCTTGCATCGTTGCCAGACCTGCTCAATCTTGCCTCCCTTCTGTTAGAACCATATTCTATCTGGTGTGTGTCAATGTGGCTGGGATTTGCAGGAGAACAAAGATAGAATGTATTACAGTATTTTATTTTATTTTTTTTGGAAGCTGCCCAGAGTAGCTGGGGAAGCCCAGCCAGATGGGCAGGGTATAAATAATAAATTATTATTATTATTATTATTATTATTATTATTATTATTATTATTATTATTACAGTGGTGCCCCGCAAGACGAATGCCTCGCAAGACGGAAAACTCGCTAGACGAAAGTGTTTTCCGTTTTGGAGGTGCTTCGCAAAACGAATCTCCTATGGGCTTGCTTCGCAAGACGAAAATGTCTTGCGAGTTCCTGCGGTTCCCCCCCCCTTTTTCTAAGCCACTAAGCCGCTTATCAGCTGATCCGATAAGCCGATAAGCCGCTAAAAGCCGCTAAAAGCCGCTAATCCGCTAATCCGTCAATGGGCATGCTTTGCAAGACGAAAAAACCGCTAGACGAAGAGAATCACAGAACGGATTCTTTTCGTCTTGCGAGGCACCACTGTATTATTGAAAGCTGCCCCCTAGCCCCAGATTCAGTTGAAATGAATGGGACTTCTATTACCCCTCAGTGCAAATTGAAGGCATGGTGGAGGAGGTACTGATCTGGATCAGGACCACAGCAGGGGTTAAAGGGTTAAAGCTCCCCCAGTCCCCCACCCCAGGTTCCCAATCCAGATTGAGCAGCCAGGCCTAACAGTAACACAATTTAAATTGCTGCACTTCAAAACACTGATGTTTAGCTAACATATTTTGGCCCTTAGCCACTGTGTTCCATTAACAGCAGCAGTCTTTTTGTTGCCAGCTAGTTCCATCCCCATCTGTTCGATCCACTAAAGGTGGATCCGCAGCCAGGGCCTAATGGTCTTTACCAGACTCTCTTCCTTGTTAAGTCTCTCAGTCACAGCACGGACTCCTACTGCAACTTGCAAAGTCCTCCCCAGTACTCACTGACAAAAAACTAAAGTGCTTCTCACCATGAATTAACAATTACATAAAAATATTATGAAGTATTAACAAGAACATCATAAAAATTACATTGGAAATCAGTAAGGAATCAAAAGTATTGTTGCTCAAAGCCCCTCCCCCCCCAAACATGAAATAATCTACTGAGGGAAATCAAGTTGCTTTGAGGTAAATTATTTGAGAATAACGGCTCAAGTTATAGGAAAATTTGGGGTGCGGCCTACAAACATCTCTACAAACAGGTCAGTGCAGTGGCGGCTGGTGCATATTCAGAATGGGAGGGCGAGAGGCATAGAGACCAACAGTAGGTGGGGTTAGGGCCAATGAGAGGCAAGGCCACCTGTTTATAGTTTTGTCCCCATCCTCTTCCCTGCTGGAGTGTACAAGGGCAACATAGGGATGTCATACTCACCAAAGTGAAAATCTGGAGAAAGTTGTTGACCTTTTTTGTGGGGGGGGGTGTTGAAGTTTTTTAGGGTATTTTTATTTTTTTGCATTTTAAAAGCATGTTTCTTTTTTAAAAAATCGCCCTAGTTGCAATTTTGACAGTCTGATTCCAGGCATGTCCAAGAAAACTCAAACATATGGCAGCCCTAACATAGACAGAGGAAGCAGACAATCAACATCACCCTCCAGACTGGGAGTAAGAAGAAAGCAGGCAGGTGGAGACTGTCTGAGGGCAGCCTGAGGTTGGTGAGAGCAGAGCCTCCACCCTGCCCTTATGGGCCAGCTTCCACTGGGTTGGTGTGTATTTCTGCCACTGGTTAGCTTGTCTCTCCTTTATTCCACAAGTGATAAATGTGCTTGTCTGCAGATCCAACGCTGACTTCTTTGGTGCTCCCTAATGCTTCAGGGAGACTATGACTTTCCATTCTGCATGCCTTGTGGGTTTATCCAATTAGAGATTCATTCAGGGTGTTAAAAGAAACCAAACCAAAATGGATAGGTTCCTTTTCTATTATTGGAAAAAGAAAACCTTGAAGATCGGCTCTAGCAACAGGAGTGACTTATGATTGTCACAAGGACTGGTAAATCAAGCACTGTGCAGAGTCCCTTCACCTATAAAATGTGTTTTTCCTGAGGTGGATGCATAGGAGAAGGCTATACATCTAACCAAAATGGGATAAGTGATCCTTAGTTTTCTGCAGCAGGAGCCTCAGACAGGTTACAGTTATCTGGGGAAAGGCATAAACACACTTGAAGGGTACAGCGCAAGAGAAGTTCTCTATGAGTTTTGACTAATGTGGCTGTGGCTTTCAAAAGCTGGCCATAATAATTTCTGATGCCACCTTTCCCAAGCCTAAAGGTAAAGGGACCCCCTGACCATTAGGTCCAGTAGCGGACGACTCTGGGGTTGCGGCACTCATCTCACTTTATTGGCTGAGGGAGCTGGTGTACAGCTTCCAGGTCATGTGGCTAAGCTGCTTCTGGCGAACCAGAGCAGTGCACGGAAACGCCGTTTACCTTCCCGCCGGAGCGTTACCTGTTTATCTACTTGCACTTTGATGTGCTTTTGAACTGCTAGGTGGGCAGGAGCTGGGACCGAGCAACGGGAGCTCACCCCGTTGCGGGGATTCGAACCACCGACCTTCTGATCGGCAAGCCCTAGGCTCTGTGGTTTAACCCACAGCGCCACCCGCGTCCTAGTTCCCACCAAATGTTCATGGATTATAACTCCCATCAGCTGTAGTCAGCATGGCCATTGGTCATGGATGAGGGAAGTTATTGCCCTACAACACCTGGAGGGCAGCAGGCTGGAGAAAGCTGCATTAAGCTCTCATTGTCTAATATACACTTGTTTCAAACCCTAAATCCACAAACCCCAAATATATATAACATAATGCTATTGAGACAGGTGCAGCCAGTTGCAGGACATGGTTCCCTGTTGAAATTGCATTCAGTGAAACTGAATGAATTGTGAGCTGAAAGGCCTCTTCACCAGGGAAATGCCGATTTAAATGCCTGGCTTGAGAACACCGCTCACAAAAGGGGGGTGGGGATAGAGAGAGTGAGAGTTCATTTTGCAACACGTGAAATAGGCCTGCATAACGCAAGGCCAGTGGGCTACTTGCAGACTCCATCCTATTTGTCGCTCCTGCAGGAGTTACCGTAAAACACTCCCTGCTTGTGTCCCACCCCTGACTCTGTAGAAATACCTTCTGATCTGCATTATGCATACTCTCCACTGCTTCTCCCTGCATTCGGAAGATCTGTCAACCTGTTTCCCAGCCTGTTGCAACAATCCAGCTATGCCAAACAACCTGATTGCTATCAAGTTCCTCTCAAAATCAATTCATACATTACATTTTAAAGTGTGCACTTAAACATCCTTTAGTTTTGATTTTGTTTTTAAAAAGAATGGCATTGGATTTCACTTAATGCTGTCGCAGTAAATAACTATTTCCTTGATCTGATTAATAGCCTTCTATCCTACCGTATTTGAATTGGTGGGGTCAGTGCTCCCCCCCCATAAAATAATATGTTTAGGGGTACTTTCATTTTGACTGAAGAAAACCACCATTTTATATAGTTCAAATCAGGAAAAATAAATACAGTAAATGGACAAAAGTACAAAGATTCACAAAATGTTCATGGGTATGCATACCCCTGCATACCCCTGGGAAAAAAGCACTGGGTGGGGCTATCCTTTTCAG
Source organism: Podarcis liolepis (assembly GCF_965112155.1). Classification (NCBI taxonomy): domain Eukaryota; kingdom Metazoa; phylum Chordata; class Lepidosauria; order Squamata; family Lacertidae; genus Podarcis; species Podarcis liolepis. The sequence goes on from NC_139564.1 coordinate 50,998,586, forward strand.
TTGCAATGTGAATTTTATTATTTATGCGTGCTGACTTGGGTCGCTTGCAGGTGCATGCATCACATGTAGTTCAGCCCCACACAAGTGATTGTATTTTTCTCCCTTTTGCCATTTCCCTTATAGAATTACCAAAAAGCATGCTTTCTATCTCAATATCTAACAAAGAGCAGCACCGTATTTAGGGTGGTGCAGGCAGTTCATTCGCACAGGGTGCTGAGCTGGGGGGGGCACAAATAATAATAAATAATAAAGGAATTATTGTGAAAATAAGAAATATTGAAGGGGAGGCCACCAAATTTTCTGCTTGCTCAGGACGCCATCTTACCAAAGTCCATCCCTGCAAAGAGAGTCCCTTTTCCTAACCTCGGGGTGACATTAGGGCCTCCCTTCACCTGAATAGTTACAACATACCTTTTCAAAGCCTACATATCCTTGCCAAACCAAACAGGAAAGTAGTTTCTGAAATACTGATCACAAAGAGTTCAGAAAAAAGGAGTCACATACCAGAAAGAAAGCAAACATTCTGGGCACAACCTAATGTTTGTAAATGCTGTTTCTAAAGAGAAAGAATGGATGTTTGTTGATGCTCATTAGCTCTCAAAAGGTTCCCTTTTTCAAAAGCTCAGTTAATGGTATTTGAAAATCTATAGGTATCTGGGAATCTTATTCCAGAGCAATTTAGGGTGGGCAAATCATCGCACAAATGCCATAAAACAGGCAAAGTGTACCTCATCAGCAGTTGCCCGTTTTTATTATCAGAAAAGTAATCAATTTATTCCTGCGGCCAATCAGATATTTCAAACAAAAGTGCAATCCCAGATATTCTATGGAATCCCGCTATGGGTCCAAGCATATAACAGTGATTTAAAAAAGATTCACTCCAGCTTTCTGAGACGTATTCTTGGACTCCCAGCTGTGATCAAATATGAAACAATGTGTGCAGAAATAGGCATACACACAATGGAATATTGGGCATGGTCCACCTCAATAAAGTACTGGTTACGCTGCCATTTTCGCTGCCCTCCATCAAGTCTGCTCGCTGATTTGCTCAAAGACTCCTATAAATCAAGATGGTATCAGTACCTCGAAAAAAAGATTGAATCTTTAGGCATCGAGCTGGAGCCCCTGTACAATTCTAATGAGCAATACATTTTCCATAATATCCTAACTAGACTAAAGGATGTCGAGAGACAAAATATTACGGCAGCTGTAAACAAAATTTGCTCCCCCATATTCTATGATTTAAATATCTTAGATAGCAGAGCCAATTACGTCACTAAATTAATAATCCCAGCCCAACGTAGGGCTTTTATGCTGGCCCGTTTGAATGTTTTTCCCTCAGCATTTGTCAGGGGAAGATATCAAAACATTCCTAGAAACAAGAGATTCTGCAGATGTTCTATGAATGTCCCGGACACTGTAGAGCATATTCTCTTTCATTGCCCATTGTACAGTATCCCACGTCAACGCGTGCTGTCCCCTCTTTTGGGTGGTCTGGAACCCCAGCAAGGTGAATGTGTGGGATTCTGCCTATCCGACGTCGACCAAAGGGTAACGGCGGGGGTAGCCGAGTTTTTGGTAGCAGTCCTCCAAGGAGCAGGTTAACAACGAAAACCACTGATTTTATATGTATATATATATATATATATGTATGTAGCCAACTGCTCCCTTTTATATATATTTCAAGGCTTTTATATGTTATTTCCTCTTTTATGGTTTTATTTGCACAATGCCTAATAAAGGTTTGATAAGTAAGTAAGTAAGTAAGTAATGGTATTTGAGCACAGTAATCTCTTGGGCTGTATCAGAACTGCTATATTCAATGCTATATCCTCCTAAGTCTGCACAAACCAAGAGGATACAAGTGGTTCCCTTTCCTGTCTTACCCTCATAGCAACTCTGTGAGGTAGGTTAGGCTGAGAGTAACTCTGACCCACCTGGTTACCCAATGAAAGCTTCATGGCTGTGTGGTCATTTCATACTTGGTCTCCCTTGTCCTACTGTGGCAACTACATCACACTGACAATACTACAGTGGTACCTCAGGTTAAGAACTTAATTCATTCTGGAGGTCTGTTCTTAACCTGAAACTGTTCTTAACCTGAGGTACCACTTTAGCTAATGGGGTTCTCCTGCTGCCGCCGCGTGAATTTCTGTTCTCATCCTGAAGCAAAGTTCTTAACCCGAGGTACTATTTCTGGGTTAGTGGAGTCTGTAACCTGAAGCATCTGTAACCTGAAGCGTCTGTAATAATAGACTGTACAACAGATACTCAACAGAAGCACTGTTAAGACATACATGAATATAAATAAGGATGACAGCTTACTATCCCTTCCTGATTTAAAGGTGCCCTCATCGATTTTGTAAGCATCTGATTGTACGATGACTTTAATCACTGAAGAGGGTTTTGAGTACAGGTTTCTCTTCTTCTTTGGCAATCACTCGTAGACGAGTAAGACTGTCTTCCATGGTCTTAACAGTGAGTCTGTAAGTGACTGTGGAGGCCAATTCTGGATCCACACATCCTTCCACAGTGGGGACATAGGTTTCCGGGCAGGAGTTGATCACAACGAGGGTTTGCCAAGTGTGCCTTCCTTTTAGCTTGTTTCTCCCTTTTGTTCGAGTGCATTCAAAGCCAATGACACTCTACTTGTGCGCAATCAACTTGTATATGTGCGGCACTAGAAAATAATTTAATAATTTGATTCATACCAGGAAATGAAGGGAGAGAGCTAAAGACCCTCCTCAGAGCCTGGCAAGGACTTCAGTGAGGGCAGATAAGAGACTGGAGGCACAGCGGGGCTTTGTTTAGGCTGCTCAGCCTCCCCACCTAACAGCTACTGTGCTTAGTAGCGTAGCAGAAGCAGCTGCTTTTCCACATGTCCTCCAGCTCACCCCATTGCTTCAATTCCAGTTGTGGATATTCTTTGTACGGTAATTTTGATCTGGGTTGGAGAGGGAGTGGCAGAGAGGGCATTTAAAGGTTGTTTTTAGAGGGTGCTCCTCACTTACGCGATTTTCATTTATGCATGCAGGGCACTGGAACATAGCCCGGTAAGTGGGGTGTCACCTGTATGTTTCAGAAAAGGGTTATCCTATTGGCTGTGGCAATTGAGGGGATGAAGACCCAGCCTCACGGCATTCCATGAACTGGATGGATAGGAGTTTGCATACCCTTAATGGAGCTGCACTCTTAATCGGATTTACTTCTGAGTAGAGATGCATAGGATTGTATTCTTAATGAACTAACTGCACCAGCTGTTCATCATTTGTCACTTCCTTTTTCTACTATGTTAAACACTCGTGATTTGGATAGGCGCACATTTTAAGAAGGTCATAGACTGGTTATTTAGAGGGCACCCTAATAGGAGGCAAAAGATGCCTATAGGAGGTATATGTATTTCCTCTCCCCGTCTCAATGCTGGCTCTTTTCTCCATAATTGCCCCATTTGCCAGAATGGCAGCTTGCCATACAATACTAGAAGTACAAGAAATAAGAAGCATAAACAGGATGTTTAGCGACTCAACAGGCTTTTACAGCTTCAGGCTCTGATGATGTCACAACACCCTGACACTGTTGTTGAACTCTTCTTTACTCACATTTGATTAGCAACATTCAGGGGCAGACTTTGGTAAGATGGCACCCTGAGTGAGGACAAAATTGGGTGCTTCCGCCTTAAATATTTCTTTTTTTTCACAATAATTCATGTTGGTACACTTGCTTTTTATGGATCTTCTCAGCATATAGCTGTAAAAATCTTCTTCTTCTTCTATTATTATTATTATTATTATTATTATTATTATTATTATGTGCCCCCTCGGCTCAGTGCCCTGTGTGGTGGAGCTGCCCAGACAGCCCTAAATCTGGGGCTGCTACATGGATTGCCAATTTGTTGGAGTCTAGCAGATTTGCCTTCTAATCCTTCCCAGGGTTAGGCAAGGTAAAGTACTACTGACTTCTGTGTGCTGGGGCCGCTCCAGCATAGGCTTGCACACATTCCAGTTCTCAGCCCTTCCTTCGAATTCAGTTGTGCAAAACCTGGGTAAAGCCCTTTATGCTGGAGAGCTGCAGCAAAACAGGTGCAAGCGCAGTCATCATAGCTGATTGTTTATATGCTTTTTCCTACATGAGAATGTGCAGATGTAGCACATGCAAGGCAAGCCAAAGTGGTGCTCTCCATATATTCTGGACTACAAATCCTATCAGCCCTAGCAAACATAGTCAGTGGTCAGGATGATGGAAATTGTAGTCCAAAAGATAGGGTTGCCATATTTCAAAAAGTAAAAAACCAGGACACCCCGAAAGAGCTGTGGAGCTTTTTAAAGGAAAACCCCTAAGTTGCTGAGATTTATTATTATTATTATTATTTTTACAAAATCGCCAAATAAACATGATTTTTCGATTGACTTGCCTAAGATCCAGGACAAAGCGCTGCCTTTTGGAAATTCCCCCCAGATGTCAATTGTGCCTTTGAAATTCCAGTAATGTCCGGGGAAATCCAGATGTATGGCAGCCCTACAAAAGATCTATATGACACTGCATTGGCTACCCAGCATACACGCCACACATTTAAAGTTATTGACGTCTGGGAGGGGGGGGGATAATCCTGGGAATTGTAGTTTTTTTAAAAAAGGGAAATGTAACTCTATGAAGGGTAAAGCACAGTTCCCATGATGCTTTTTTGGGGGGAGGGGGAAGTTATGTGCTTTTAACGTATGATGTATACACAGTTTCAATGGCTGCAATCCTGAGTACATTTTCTAGGGAGTAAGAACCACTAAAACAGCAAGTCATACTTCTGAGTAAACATAGACAGGGTTGCCCTGCATGACATGTAAAATCAGCAGATATATTGCGTGATCAACAAAATGATCAGGTGGTTTGCTTTACTCTTGAATAAATAAAAGCAGTTTCAGTCATATATGCCGAAGATTGACCTGTCTGGCTTGAAATGTATGAGCCACTTTCCCAGAGGGCTCTTAAGGTGGCATACAAAAAAACCCAATGCAAATACAATAAAAGTTCCACAAGCTGAAAACAGGCAAACATTAAACAGTGCGTAAAACAATTCAAAGCCACAGAGCAAATTAGCAAAATCAACAAGACAAGCCATCTTCCTTCCTTGCATTTTCAAGTTGTACCAGCTTCTGTTCTGTTCTGATTAGGTGGATTTGGGATCACTTCTATGGCAGGCAAAAATTACTGGTTATCGAAGATCAGGGAAAATACAAGAAATAAAATGAGGCACTTTGCAAAGATGGTTCTCCTGTTTTCTCTTCATCAAGCTCTGCTCTGTCCATTTGGCCCAGTCCCCCTCATAACTTAGTAACTTGCTAAAGAAACATGTGCAAGGAGTGTTTACAGGTCGTTCCCCTTGCCCCACATTTGATGCCAAGAGCATGTGCTATATTTAATGGACCAATCTGTAAGGGAGGAATGCAATCCTGAGAACACTTAAATTGGCAAAGCCCCATCCAAACGTCCTTGCTAAAGGATAGCGGATGGGGACAGCAGCAGTGAAAGAACACTTGTTTGGCAGACAAGTTATCTCAATACTACAGAGCAGGAGGATTAAGCTGTGTCCTTCCTGCATCTCTCTGAAGAAGAGATGGAGCCATGTGCCAGTTCTAGCTCTTGCTTACTGAGGCTTACTAAATGAACAGGTGTGATGTTAGTCCTAAGTTTCTGGAGTAATACTTATCCTGCAGTCCAGGTGACTTGGGCAACCAGAAGTTGCAAGAAGAAGAAGAGTTTGGATTTGATATCCCTAAGGAGTCTCAAAGCGGCTAACAATCTCCTTTCCCTTCCTCCCCCACAACAAACACTCTGTGAGGTGAGTGAGGCTGAGAGACTTCAAAGAAGTGTGACTGGCCCAAGGTCACCCAGCAGCTGCATGTGGAAGAGCGGGGAAGTGAACCCGGTTCACCAGATTACGAGCCCACTGCTCTTAACCACTACACCACACTGGCTCTCTAGCAACTCACCTATGCGATAACCCCCAGTACAGTGGTACCTCAGTTTAAGAACAGTCCTGTTTAAGAACGATTCGGTTTACGAACTTCACAAAACCGGAAATAGTGTCCCAGATTGAGAACTTTACCTCGGTCTAAGAACGGAATCCGAACGGTGGAAGGGCACCACCGGTGGGAAGCCTCATTAGCGAAAGCGTGCCTCAGTTTAAGAATGGTTTTGGTTTAAGAATGGACTTCTGGAATGGATTCAGTTTGTAAACCGAGGTAAAGGTAAAGGTACCCCTGACCATTAGGTCCAGCAGTGGACAACTCTGGGGTTGCAGAGCTCATCTTGCTTTACTGGCTGAGGGAGCCGGCGTTTGTCCACAGACAGCTTCCGGGTCATGTGGCCAGCATGACTAAGCCGCTTCCGGCGAATCAGAGCAGCACACGGAAACGCTGTTTACCTTCCCACCGGAGCGGTACCTATTTATCTACTTGCACTTTGACGTGCTTTCGAACTGCTAGGTGGGCAGGAGCTGAGACCGAGCAACGGGAGCTCACCCGGTTGTGGGATTTGAACCGTCAACCTTCTGATCGGCAAGCCCAAGCTCAGTGGTTTAGACCACCGCACCACCCAAGGTACCACTGTATCTATATTTAAAAATACCATGGGTATACGGGGTGTTAGGGAAGAGGTAGTGCCTCTGGTGGGGGACTTGTTGTGCTCCTTCTGGGGTAGCTTGTCCACCTTTGGTCCCCACCCTGCACTCAGCTTTTACCTGTGGCTCCTAGAAGATGTCAGTATGTGACAGAGGCCACACCCCAGGAAACAGCTTCAACGGGCCAACTAAACCAGGTGAGATAGCTGATGGGTCTCAAACCCTCAGTGAGTTAGAGACTTCCCTTGCATGCGAAGACAGGCTCCGGCGGATTGAGTGGATGAGACCAATAGTGGATCCAATGGTCAAGAAAGCAGTTTCTGCATGTGCTGTAGAGGGGGCAGATGGGGCACTTCAACCTGGGAAGGTAGCCCATCTAGGAGAAGGAAAACTCTGATCCTACACCTCTGCTACCTTGTGGGAGAAGAAAAGACTAAGGAGTAAACCATATACAAATCTGGAGTCCCTGAGATGGTTGGATGGTGCCTTGTACTCCTCTTTCCAGCAATCCCTGCTCCTAAGCTGGTGCCTAATGTATTGCTCTGTTGTCCTTTGAAACCATATCAATGTGGTCAAGAGGGGGCCTTGTCATCTGGGCAGCTTAGGACCGCCAGGCTAATGCAGCAGTTTGATTTTACCCGCAGAGATGCACTCCATTGTCTCTCGAGACAGATGGATGCCAACAACATAGAGCGGGCAATAGGCCTTTTTTTTTTTTAATCAAGCAAAGATATACCAGTCACTGTTTACTTTGAAAGGAGAGGACCATGAGAGCCTGTGCTAGGCAGCTTAGAACTTCATTCTCTTTTAGCTAATGCTGACAATGAAAGTGGAATGTGTTCTGATGCTTTGATTGTGGCTGGTGATATCGTGAGTAATGTTGCAGCTGTATAGCTAAAAGAAGGTAGATCAAATAAACTGAATGAACTGGCTTAGTATCACCTGAGGGCTCTTATTGTATTGCATAACAATCCCACAACCTTGCCATGCTCTCACCAGGTTTCCTTGGGAATTTAAGAATTGGAATAGAATCTTACAGCTTTCTCAGCAATCACAGGTGTGAACAAATGGAATTCTTTCAAGTGTGCTTGGTTTGGAGAAGTACGAGGCAGAGCTGTCCTTTCTCCATTGATATTTTATTTGCGTTTGGAGCAGAATAGGAAAATTCATAGTTGTTGTTTTTTTTACATGAAGTGGAATTTCAAATAGCTATTTTGCAGATGATTTGTTATTATTGCACACCACCCCAGTCTCTGAGCAGTGCATGATTCCAGGGGCTCTTGGTCATTCACACAGTTCATGTTTCCAAAGTTCATGTTTCCTGAATGGGGAAACTGTGCCCCTGAAGGACCAGGAGCGCAGCCTGGGAGTCATTTTGAACTCACAGCTGTCCATGGAGTCACAGGTTAATTCTGTGTCTGTCTACCAGCTCCATCTGGTACGCAGGCTGAGACCCTACCTGCCTGTGCACTGTGTTGCCAGAGTGGTACATGTGCTGGTTCTCTCCCACTTGGACTACTGCAATGCGCTCTACATGGGGCTTCCTTTCAAGGTGATCCAGAAACTACAACTAATCCAGAATGTAGCAGCTAGACTGGTGACTGGGAGCAGTCACTGAGACCATATAACATTGGTCCTGGAAGACCTCCATTGGCTCCCAGTACATTTCTGAGCACAATTCAAAGTGTTGGTGCTAACCTTTAAAGCCCGAAAAAGCCTCATATTTTCTTTTTGTATGTGTTGTATTAAAATGAAATAAAAAAAGGAAAGGGGAAAAAAGCCCTAAACAGCCTGGGCCCCGTATACCTAAAGGAGCACCTTCCCATCATTCAGCCCGGACACTGAGATCCAGCACCAAGGGCCTTCTGGTGGTTCCCACACTGTGAGAAGTAAAGCTACAGGGAACCAGGCAGAGGTCTTCTCAGTAGTGGCGCCCACCCTGTGGAACGCCCTCCCATCAGATGTCAAGGAGATGAGTAATTATATATATATTAGGAGACATCTGATAGTAGCCTAGTATAAGCTTTTTAAGGTGTAATGTTTTACAGTGTTTTTATATATGCTGGAAGCTACCCAGAGTGGCTGGAAACCCAGTCTGATGAGTGGATTACAAATAATACATTATTATTATTATCATCATCATCATCATCATCATCATCACTACTACTACTAAACGAGGCACAGTGAAGGCTGTGGTGTCTTTATAATATATGGTTTATATATATAAACCACCTGAGCCTACGATGGAGGGGCTCACAGCATCAACACCACGAAAGGGTCTTGTAACGTTATTTGTCCGTAGGCCCAAAATGATGTTGCAGGTGTATTGGACTCCATAGCAACTTCCAAATTAAAGAGTCAAAGTGATATCCTTTTACTCACGAATTTCCAATCGATTTTTCTTTGGAGGAATTGGCAGCTCACGATTGCCAGACTCAGAGCTTCGTGCAATGAAGGAAGCGCCTCAATTCCCAAGTGCCTCCGTCTCCAACCCCGCTCACACTCGGCACTCTTTTTGGAGTTTACCGGGGAGCGGGGGAGTCATTCCAGACACCCACAGGAACACCAGGTCCTCAGAACGCTTGATCTGAGGGTTTTTCAGGGTACCGCAGCGCTCTAGCGGTTCTCCCCTGCCTTCAAAGCACTGGCGCCCTTTCTGCGAAAGAGCTCCTGTCCGCCATAACGGGCGACTCAACTGGAATTATTTATATTTTCAGGTGTTCAGACACTTCTAAATTACATTCCCTTTTTGTGGGCACAATGAAAACGGATCCTATGAGACATTATGGTGGCAAAGAGACTTCTGCTTCAAGACTGGAAGGAGAAGCACTCAACCTTCATTACTCAGTGGTTTGAAGATCTCACTGCCTTTTCTATGTTTGAATTTTTATCAAATGATCATCAGTCTTGTTTGGATATTCATTTGGACATATAAATATAAATATACACATATATAAATAAATGTTTAAGTTAGGATTGGGGGGATTTTTTAATTGTTTATATGAATTATTATGTTACATTATCCTGCACGTGCGCGCGCACACGGGACCCTCCAGAAAAAAGTATTTCACAAAACGTATCCTCCCCCAGCCAGTACTCCAGCCCTCCTTTGACACACCTAGCCCTAATACCTCCTTGATGTACCTACTGATAGATGGATGCTTGTTTCCTAGGCAGAGCGCAAGCATCAGCATAGCAGTGCTAAAAGCTTTCACTGCTTGGGGACTGTGGACAAGGTCAGGGCTAAACTATTTGAAAGATCTCTCTTGTTCCGTCACATTTCCTGGGATGAGACACCAAAACCTGAACTTAGCAACTCTTGATGGCTCAGCAGCCGGTAGGCATTTGGTTGGGAAGAGAGTATGAGAATCTTACAGTGCTTTGTGTAATACACGTTTATAAAATATTCAAGTTGAGCACAGAGGAGAAGACCCTTAGGCAAACAGTGTGTTTCTCCTTTAAAGAAACATTTGTTTCGTGGAGTTGCATTTTGCCAGCTGGCTGCCAACCCCACCCCTTAGGATCCTTCTCCTCCACTGACTACTGTACATTCCAATTCTCAGGCACTTTCCCTGAGGCATTGAATGTGCTGGATAGCTAGTAACCCAACAGTCATTGAAAAGCATTAAGCAAACGAACTCGTACAAAATTTTTCAGACAAGGCCATTCTGCAGAACGACGAGACAATTCAAGTATTGTTTGGAAACCTACGTGAACATTGCTTGAACTTTGTTTACAGCAATGCCTCAATCGGTGAAGAAACTTTCACGTTGAACTTCAACTAGAGTCTCATCAACAACACATTTTAAATATGTGATTAACACATGGATGGATAACGTGGGAGTCAATAAAAACTTCCCATGCTAGAGAAAGGCCTCGATTGTGTAGTCACGAGTGAAGGATCAGGCTTGCACATTCGCCACCCTAGGGCTTTGGTAGCATTTACTTTCAGTTTCACTGGGTCTCAGTTTCCCATGGTTCAGTTAACATGCAAGCTATATAAGCCGGTGGTCACTGCTGTGAAACTGAGAACGGGGTGGGGAAATGAGTCACCAGCTGCCTTACCTCTAGTGACCTCTGTACTGGGCAGCCCACTAAAGGAGCCTGCTGCCTTGCAGCAAGAGAGCCAGTGGGTAACCAACCACCTGCAGTCAGGGATAAGGGACACCTTTGATGAGGTCACATTGAAAGATGAAACAATGCACAAACAGAAACCCAGCCAGCCTTTGAAGTTTGCACTTCTCTGAATTTTGCAAAATTTGGGGATAGTGCACAACATCATAGGAAGGCTGTTGTTCAGCCAAATAATATGGATAAAAATGCACATGCTAGAGGAAATGTATAGAAATACATATATTTGTGAAAATAGTTTATAAAATGGATTGTATTAGCAAACATTGCCTTGCAAAAATGTGAATATATGGCAAAACTGCATGTACAAATGTGTATTTTGGGAGAACTTTGCACTAAAATTGCTGCTGAACTAGCAAAACATTTCCTATCCTTGAAATGTTTGCCACAACATGGGCATCTATGGATTTTTAAAGTGCCTACTGAGGCCTGGTGAATGTACACAATGGCTGGTTGTTATGCACATTTACCATTCAACTTACATTCCTCTTAACATTCACCTATAACAGCCTCATCACACAATGCTCACATTTATCCTCATTCAAGAATCCCGTGCCTCAGGTTCCCATTTTCAAAACTGGTATGTCACTGTGCATTTTAGGGTAGATGCATGCCCTCCTATGTTTCTATAAAGCACCTGTGGCATGAGTTTACATGGAAGAGATCTGTTTATAAAAACAGTGGCATTTCATTTGTTTAGCTTATGTTTCATTTTAAAACTGATAAGATAATAGCGGGAGCAAATGGAATGAAATCATGTCCACAGGCGTTTTTGTTGTTTGTCTAGCCTCTGTTTACAACGGAACATTTTTCCATTTCCTACGTACGTCAGCTCAAGTTACACAGCAAAACTGCAATCTGAGAAGCAGTCGGAGTTCTAAACCTTTAATAAAAAACCTCGTGCATGCATTAATGTTGATGGGAGCTTGAGCCCCATACACCTGGAGGGCACCAGGTTGGCAAAAGCTGCCTTAATTAGAAGCAGGGCTATCACAGGTGGCATCTAGCCTTAGCCTCCCTTGACGTCAGTTCAATGTTTCACTGAATATTCACAATCAGCAAGGCTGCTCTGAACTTTGGATGACCCAGCAATAATTTATTTATTTTTAATGAGATTTTCTGTTTAAAACATTAACTTTTTATTATTATACAATTTGTGGTGCACTCTTTTGTTGTTGTCGTTGTCCCAGACCAATTGAGGTTACTTCGGATTTCGCTTTTCTAGTATAGCAACTCATGGCATGCCTTCCTAAGTGAAAATAAATGCACGCCAATAACTAAGACAATTCCATGTTCCAAAAAACAACAACCAGTGCCTCATTTCTAAAAGGATACCTACCAAGGTCCAGGATTAAACAATATCCCATGACAAGAAAGCCTTAAATCAGTACTTATGCCTATGCCTATTACCACTTCTATTTGTTAATTTAAATGCAGGATCTAACTCTGGATACAGTGGTACCTTGGGTTACTGTACTTAATTCGTTCCAGAGGTCCATTCTCAACCTGAAACTGTTCTTAACCTGAAGCACCACTTTAGCTAATGGGGCCTCCCGCTGCCGCCGCGCCGCCAGAGCACAATTTCTGTTCTCATCCTGAAGCAAAGTTCTTAATCTGAGGTAATATTTCTGGGTTAGTGGAGCTTGTAACCTGAAGCGTATGTAACCTGAAGTGTATGTAACCCGAGGTACCACTGTATTAGGCAATATTGCATACTCCCCCCCCAAATTATATTAGGAGAAATTCACAATAAGATGATACTTTATTTATGAGAACTAGTTTTTAAAAATTCACAAACAGATGTGGAAGTGTGGGGAAACAAATTTAAGGGTGGAAAATGAGAATCAGAAACTGACCTATTTGCCCATCCCTACTGTGGAGTCTCTGAATACTGTGAATGCACTCACCGCATGGGATCATAGGAACACTGGAAGATGTATTCTACTGAATTAGATCTTTCATCTCTCTAGCTCAGCATTGCCTGCACTGACAGGAAGTTCTCCAGGGTTCAGAAAGGGGGCATTCCCAGTCCTATCTAGAGATGCCTGGGATTGGAACCTGGGACCTTCTGCATAAAAAGAAAACATATTCTCTACCACTGAGCTTCAGCACTTCTTTTGACCTGAGCTCTCCCAGCTAGCCTGTCTCTAAGTACGACTCATCCCTCAGTGCAGAGAGTCCAGAGCCAGTCAGCTTCTGCTGCTGGCCAAGAGACCAGCTGGCTGGCATTCTTTATCTCGCAAACCTACTACAGAGGAAAGAAAACCACACACAAACCTGGAAATTGGTTGCAGGACTTTCTGCTGAGACTCTAGTTTTGTTCCTAACATGCATTTCCTTAGCCATTGGCTCCTCTTAGTTCCTGTCCCCAATCCAAGACACTGAAGGTGTTGTGTTTTTTAACAGGGTTATATGGATGCTTCATGAAGATGGCGACACTGGTCATCACTTAGCAATGATTACTCGGCCTGCCTGGGGACTTCCACTGTGGGTAACATTTCTGCTTGTTCTTGGGCCTTCCCCTCTTATTCCCCTCACATACCATTGTCTGTTTTCAGTGGACATTCTTTCTAGTGGTACAGATCTGCCTTAAGCAACAAGGTGATGAAAAAAGAAACAAAGTTTGTGTTTAAACACTGGCAAGTGCCTCTCCTGCCTGAAGGAAGATGTATGGAGAGCTAACCAGATGACCATGGGAAGTCCAACAGCAGGCAAACATGTTTTGTGTTTTGCCTGGCTAAAGAAGAACCCCAGAATCCAGTGACATCAAAACGTGTTTAAAAAGCAGGGGGAAATGGGGAAAAGTCCCACAGGTTCAGAGAAATGTCTTCTCTCCGCACACACGCTGTGATTTTTGGGAGGGTTTTGTTTTATCTGCATCCAGAGAGTGAAGAAATTATTTCTTCGGCAAAGCACTAACTTAAATCTATATCTTCATTAAAACATATGTACCATATTTTTTGCACCATAACACTCACTTTCTTCCTCCTAGAAAGTAAGGGGAAATGTCTGTGCGGGTGGCGGGGGGGGGGGGATCTGCTGCAGTCGTGAGCAGAGGATCCATGGTTCCCCTTCCTTCCCTCCTCTGTGGCTCGCTTTGAAACAGCAAAGCGGGAGAAGAGCCGCTGAGTGGGGAGGAGAGAGGGACAGAGAGCCTGCTTGCTTTAAAGGAGCAAAGTGGGAGAGGAGCCTTCTCCCCTTATACCCCTCTTCTTCATTGTTAGCAGCATCCTTCTCCACCCACCCCACGCGTGCTTCTTCTCCCCTTAAACCCCTCTTCTGCATTATTAGCAGCATTGTTCTCTACCCACCCCACGCGTGCTCCTTGTCCCTTGAGTGCTTTTCCTGTCCTCCCCACTTAAAACGTGGTTACAAAGCACAGATCCACATGGATCCTCAGGATTTTTGCACTGGGTCACCCCAAATTCACCATCAGATCACATAGCATGTCCATGGCTACATCTTGCACCAAAAAAATCACGCACCCACTGTTGCCTGGGGCCGCAGTGGTACAAAAACGTGGTTACAAAGCATGGATCCACATGGATCCTCAGGATTTTTGCATTGGGCTACTCCAAACTCACTGTCAGATCACATGTCTGTGGCCACAGCATGAACCACAAAAATCATACATCCACTGTTTCGTTTAGAATATTTTTTTTCTTGTTTTCCTCCTCCAAAAACTACGTGCGTGTTATGGTCGGGTGCGTGTTATAGAGCGAAAAATACGGTATTTAATTAAGCATTTCTTTTTAAAGAAATAAATATATACATCTTTAAGGCATACTTTATGGGGAGTGAGCCCCACGGAATGTTTGCTGGGTACAATTGTGTACTAAATGTTACATAGAAACTAAAATCCCAGGCATAAATACCACTGCGGTCAATGGGATTTGCTTATCAGTATAAGTGTTTAGGATTAGAGTGTTTGTGGTTTCTTTGATGTTCAATATTTCTCCAGGAATGAATTTGCAGAATATATTTATTAAGAAATAAGCTACTTTGTATGGCAGTGGAAGAGGATCCCCTTGCCCATTCTTTATCTGGAGCATGGGGGAGTGCTGAAGCAAAACAGCAAGTGGAAACCCAGGTGGCAGGAACGAAATAAATAAATAAATAACTGCTGATCTCTAGAGAAGCATCCATAAGAGCTCCTCTCTTCCAAAAAAGGCACATGCTTCCCTCCCTATGCAGTGAAATGGAGCAAGAGATTACTTTATCCTCATTCATTTCCATTCAGGGAGGGTAGTAAAGGTAAAGGGACCCCTGACCATTAGGTCCAGTCGTGGCTGACTCTGGGGTTGTGGCACTCATCTCGCTTTATTGGCCGAGGGAGCCAGCGTACAGTTTCTGGGTCATGTGGCATGACCCAGCATGTTCCAGCATGACTAAGCCACTTCTGGCGAACCAGAGCAGTGCATGGAAACACCATTTACCTTCCCGCCGGAGCGGTACCTATTTATCTACTTGTACTTTGACGTGCTTTCGAACTGCTAGGTGAGCAGGAGCAGGGACCGAGCAACGGGAGCTCACCCCATTGCGGGGATTCAAACCACCGACCTTCTGATCAGCAAGTCCTAGGCCCACAGCGTCACCCGCATCCCTTCAGGGTGGGTAGCACCCCATATATCCTGCCTGCCATCTCCTATGTGTGATAATGAGGAGAGGAAGGAAGAGGCAGAGAGATGGGGTTAGCTCAGTAAGGGCCCCTCTGGAAACTCTTTTTCTTGCACATTCCTGATTATTTGTGCAAATGATGCTTTCAGGGTAGTCACATATTGTCAGGGGTTCAGGAGCAGAGACGCAGAGAAGGGAGGAGACAGAGAGCGAGGGGGAGGAATACGAAGGAAGGATGAGTGGGGATGACGACCCGAGATCACCGAGCCTGTCTAGCGAGTCCGAGGATTCCCAGAAGGGAGCGCCAGCAGCCAGAGCAAGGGGGGAGAGCAGGGGGACACCCCAGGAAGAAGGGTCCAGAGAGGGATCAGAAAGCAGCAGTTGGAGATCGGGACCCACGTTCCCAGCCGGGAGCAGCGGGGAGAAAGGGGACCAGATATCGGGCTCCGGAGACTTTCAGAAGGAGGGAGGGCATGAGTCAGGAGTAGTCACGCCCACCTCGGGGAGCGAGGAAACGATCAAGAGGAAAGTGGAGAGTTGGGCGCGCGCGCCAAGTTCAAATGTAATGGAAGCTGGCGCAGTCAGCAGCCCAGAGAGTGAACCGGGTCCCAAAGCCCGCCGCAAGGAGGCGGAAGGGTCAGGGGGGTCCGCGTCAGAAGAGAGTAGGAAGGGAGAGACCCAGGGGGGCAGGAGGACCCAGAGACGGAAGGAAAGGCGCAGGAGGTGGAGCAAGGCTAGGGTATTAAGCTGGTGCGCTAGAGGCGGAGACTCAGACGGGTCTTCGTCGTTCTGACCTAGAAGAAGTAGGGCTGCACGTTGCAGTTTGGAAATGGAACCTGTAATCCAATAAAGACTCTTTGAAACGGAACGCTGGCTGACTTGGTCCTATGTGAGCTGGGACTGGGCGGCAGCCCTGACAGTAAGACCCGTCTCTCAAGCTTCTGACACCTGATACCTCGCAGCGGAGACAGAAGCAGCTGGAGGAGGGGATCGGTGTGTGGGAGCAAGCTCACGACGGTTGGCAAAGATGACGGAAGCAGAGAAAGTTTCAGCGCTGCAACAGGCAGTTACCCAATTGAATGCGGAGGTACTGGCATCCAAGAAGCCGCCTACCGAGATCTCCACGCCAGGTTTGAAGCATGGGTTAAGCATGGGCAGCCAGGACCCAGACCGGAGGGGGTTGGGTTGGCACGGAGAGCAGGAGGGCTGGTGGCTCACTTCGATGGGAATTTACAACAGTACCCCAACTTTCGAGCAGATGTGATGTGCGCACTGCAACTGCTGGCAAAAGACTTTAGAGATGAGGAAGAGAAAGTGGGGTTTATACTGTCCCATTTGCATGGGGATGCGAAAGCGTGGCTGCGCAATTTGTGGAGGGATAAAGATCCGGCGCTTCAGAGTGCAGATGCCTTTATCAAAGCGATGGATGCATGTTTTTTGTCTACCATTGATGTGGATCTTGCCCGACGGGAGATTCATGGACTGAAACAAGGGAGGGCGAGCGTCCGGCAGTACCACGCCCGCTTTTTTGCGCTGGTCAGTGCATTGGAATGGGACCGGGACTCGCCCCCAGTCAGGGACCTGTTCTGGGAGGGTCTCAGCTCTGCTGTGAAGGATGAAATTGCGAGGGGGGAGAGGCCCCGAAGCACGCAGGAGGTGGTCCAAAGGGCGCTGACTGTGGGGGTGAGGCTGGAAGAACGTCCATGGTGCAGAGATGAAGGACGTGGAGGGCGCGAAGCAGCGAGAAGTTTCTCTTTCGTCCCAAGGGAAGCAGCGCGTGCGCAATCCACACCTCCGCCAGGAGGGGGAGTGGAACCTATGGAAGTGGGAGGCGCCAGGGCTCAGTCAGCTAGCAGAGCCTCTGCACCGACAGCAGTCAAGACTAAACCTCCTAGAGGGACCAGGAAGTGTTACATATGCGAGAGCCCTCAACACTTGGCGAAAGAGTGTCCCCAGAGGAGCTCCAAGCACACTGCAGCCTCCGCAACGGTGAAAGTGGCCACGCAATGCAGCGAAGCCCAGCAGGGAAACGACGATGTCTGGCTGGAGACAGAGGCACTGGGGCCCAGCCAGACGCATCAGTGAAGCAGTCCCCAGCGATATTGCAACCCACGGACCCCCTCCCACCCAAACCAGTAGTGCAACTCACAGCGTCTCTCCAGCTACCCAATGGAGTCACCATCGAAGTGCCGCTTTCTGTGGATTCTGGAAGCAACGCAGACTTTATAGCACAGGATTTTGTGGAGCAGCACGCTATAAAGCTGCTGCCTGCCACTCTGCCCCTGCAAGTCGTCACAGTGGATGGCAGAGAGTTGCTAGGGGGGCAGGTGGTGAAGCAGACGCCACCAATGGTGATGCAACTTGGTAACCACAGGGAAGTCATCAGTTTTAATGTCACCCGACTGTCGGACACGCCCATTGTGTTGGGCATGAGTTGGCTGGACAGGCACAGTCCAACGCTGGCTTGGTACCAGAGACAGCTGATCTTCGGCTCCTCTTACTGCGCAGAACACTGCATCCTGCCCAGGCAGGAGGGGGAGGAGGAGGACTCACAACTGCAGTTGGGAACGTTGCAAGCAGTTCCCCACAAATACGCGGACTTTCTGGAGGTCTTCTGCGAGAAAGAGGCAGACAAGCTACCACCGCACAGGCAATATGACTGCAAGATTGACCTCCTGCCAGGGGCGACGCTGCCGAAGGGGAAGCTATATTCCATGTCTGAGGACGAACTACAGGAACTCAAACAGTTCATCGATCACAATTTGCAGCGCGGTTTCATCCGGGAGTCCAGCGCAGTAGGGGGCAGTCCTGTTTTCTTCGTGAAGAAAAAGGACACGCCCCAAAAAAGATTGGTCGTGGATTACCGCCTCTTAAACAGAATGACCAAGCCCTCCGATTTCCCTATGCCCAGGATTGACGACCTGCTGGCGACGGTGCGCAAGGGACGCGTGTTCACCAAGTTGGACCTGCGAGGAGCGTACAATCTCATCCGCATGAGGGAGGGCGATGAGTGGAAGACAGCCATGTTCACGCCTCTGGGCACCTACGAATACAGAGTGATGCCGTTTGGTTTGCAAAACGGTTCTCACTGTTTTCAAGCTTTTATGCATCACGTGTTGGCGGGACTCCTCTACAAGAAGTGCGTCTGCTTTCTGGATGACATCCTGATATTCTCTGACTCGCAGCAAGCACACGACCAGGACGTTCGGGAGGTGCTGAAGAGGCTGCAGCAGCATAGACTGTACGCCAAACTGGAGAAGTGCCAGTTCGACACGACGGAGGTGGATTTCTTGGGTTACAAGCTGTCGGACAAGGGGCTAGCCATGGACAGCGCCAAGGTTCGTGCGGTGTTGGATTGGAAGAGCCCGCGCAACCGGAAAGAGGTCCAGAGGTTTGTCGGATTCGCCAATTTCTATCGCAAGTTTATCAAGGGGTTCGCGATGCAGACGGCAGCTATTACGGACACGCTAAGCTCCAAGAAAAAGAAATTCATCTGGACGGAGCAGGCGGAGCGGTCCTTTCAGACACTCAAGCGTCTCTTCGCGTCGGAAGAGCAACTGCTGCATATCGACCCCAGCAGACCGCTGAGGGTGGAGACAGACGCGTCCGATAGAGCAGTGGGAGCAGTACTGCTGCAGAAGGACCCGCAGGGGGTCTGGAGGCCGGGGGCGTTCTACTCCAGAAAGCTCAGCAAGTCGGAGCAGAACTACACCATCTGGGATAGGGAGCTGCTTGCCATTCATGCAGCTTTCAAGGCGTGGAGGCACTTCCTGATCGGCGCCAAGCACACGGTGCAGGTCTGCACGGACCACAAGAATCTGGAGCACTGGCGCACGGCTCGGTTCCTGAACCAGAGGCAGATCCGTTGGGCGGAGTTCTTTGCTGACTTCAATTTCCGAATTGAGTACGTCCCGGGCGACACCAACATCATGGCGGATGCCCTGTCCCGAAAACCGCAGTACCTCGAAGAGGCGACGCCAGCGGCGGCCATGCACATCTTCGCGCCAACAGCGTGGGCGTGCGCTTCAGCCACAGTAGACCTGGATGCGGTGCGACGGGCGTTGACGGACGACTCATTCGCGCAGGCGAAGATGGCAGAGGTGCACAAGGGCACGGCGAAGGGCGACGAGTTCCAGATACGAGACGGCTTGCTCTTACGTAAAGGGGCCGTCTACGTGCCGGGAGACGAACTTCGCGCCCGGGTACTGCAGCAGCTGCACGACGCACCCACGGCCGGGCACTTTGGCACAGAAAAAACGGTGGAATTGGTCGCAAGAGACTTTTGGTGGCCCAGACTGAGGGGGGAAGTCGCGGACTACGTCGCGAGGTGCGACACCTGCCAGAGGGCCAAGCCGGTGCACAAACCACCGGCGGGACTGCTGGAACCGCTGCAAACGCCGTTTGAACCATGGGAGAGAGTGGCCCTGGACTTTGTCACGGATCTACCCAGCTCGAGAGGCAAGACAGCTGTACTAGTGGTGGTGGACTTGTTCACCAAGATGGCACATTTCATACCGTGTGCGAAGGTGGCCACGGCAGAACAAACAGCCAAATTGTTCATAGATCACGTGTTCAAAGTGCACGGGCTGCCGCGGTCTATACTGTCCGACCGCGGACGCCAGTTCATCTCGAATTTCTGGCAAAAGCTGATGGGCTTCCTGAACGTCAAGATCAACCTGACATCGGCAAGGCACCCGCAGACCAACGGGCAAGCGGAGAGGGTCAATGCCATCATGCAGCAGTACCTGAGATGCTATGCCAATCAACAGCCTGCGACGTGGGTGGATTACCTGCCGCTCGCCGAATTCGCCTACAACAACACGAAACACGTATCCACAGGGGTGACGCCGTTCTTCGCCAACAATGGGAGGAATCCCAGAACCTTCCCGGGACTGGACAGAGTGGGGGGAGGGGAACCACAGACGGCGGACGCTTTCGCATCTGAGTTGCAAGAGGTCCACGATCAACTCAGACGGCAGCTGGAGCTGGCGAAGCACGCATACAAGGTCCAAGCTGACAAGCACAGGCGAGTTGGCGAGGAGATCCGAGTGGGAGACTGGGTCTGGTTGGCAGTCCACGCGGTGCCGACCCGATCGTTAGCCAAGAGGAAGCTAGGGCACAAGCAACTCGGTCCATACCGAGTCGAAGCGCAGATCAACCCGGTGGCTTTCCGGCTGGTGCTACCAGAGGGTTCCAGGATGCATCCAGTGTTCCACAGGTCGGTGCTCACTCCCTACAGGGCACCGCACAGGTTCCAGGAACCAGGAACGGCACCGAGTCAGTCTCCGGAGCGGACGGAGGTGGGAAGATTGCCACAGCAGGACCCCATCAACGAAGTCACGGAGATTTTGGACTCCAGATGGGGGGAAGACGGAGTAGAATATCTGCTAGCAAGGGAGGGCACCCGGGCCAGTACTAATAGCTGGGTGCCGGACTACGCCTTGGAGGAACCCCTGCTCAAGGATGAGTTTCATGCCCTTTTCCCACACAGACCTATGCCAGCGGGCTTCTTCGACGACTGGTTGTTCACGCCCACGCTTTCTTCCAGCACGTTCCATGGCTTCGACTCGGAAGGGGAACCCGCACCGCGCACACGTTCCCCAGAGGGGTCACCGGAGGGTTCGGGGTCCGACAACTCGTATTGGTGGGACGATCGGCCAGAGGAGCAGTGGCGCCGGAAGTGGCAGGAGACACCAGGTCCAGCGACAGACGCAGAGACGGACATGGACGTTTGCGGGGAGGACCTTGGTTTCGAGCACGGCGGCACCGAAATGGAGGCGGAGGAGACCACCGTTGACGAACACGGGGAGGAAGACTCGGAGGTCTTCAGTTGGCGGCCAGCAACGGGGAGCGAACTGTATCCGACATTCACTCCCGTGATGACGGAGCACCCACCAACCACCCTTGAAAGCGGGGAGGGGGGAAGGGGGGGCTTCGAGGGGGGGATGGATGTCAGGGGTTCAGGAGCAGAGACGCAGAGAAGGGAGGAGACAGAGAGCGAGGGGGAGGAATACGAAGGAAGGATGAGTGGGGATGACGACCCGAGATCACCGAGCCTGTCTAGCGAGTCCGAGGATTCCCAGAAGGGAGCGCCAGCAGCCAGAGCAAGGGGGGAGAGCAGGGGGACACCCCAGGAAGAAGGGTCCAGAGAGGGATCAGAAAGCAGCAGTTGGAGATCGGGACCCACGTTCCCAGCCGGGAGCAGCGGGGAGAAAGGGGACCAGATATCGGGCTCCGGAGACTTTCAGAAGGAGGGAGGGCATGAGTCAGGAGTAGTCACGCCCACCTCGGGGAGCGAGGAAACGATCAAGAGGAAAGTGGAGAGTTGGGCGTGCGCGCCAAGTTCAAATGTAACGGAAGCTGGCGCAGTCAGCAGCCCAGAGAGTGAACCGGGTCCCAAAGCCCGCCGCAAGGAGGCGGAAGGGTCAGGGGGGTCCGCGTCAGAAGAGAGTAGGAAGGGAGAGACCCAGGGGGGCAGGAGGACCCAGAGACGGAAGGAAAGGCGCAGGAGGTGGAGCAAGGCTAGGGTATTAAGCTGGTGCGCTAGAGGCGGAGACTCAGATGGGTCTTCGTCGTGCTGACCTAGAAGAAGTAGGGCTGCACGTTGCAGTTTGGAAATGGAACCTGTAATCCAATAAAGACTCTTTGAAACGGAACGCTGGCTGACTTGGTCCTATGTGAGCTGGGACTGGGCGGCAGCCCTGACACATATGATCCTGCTTTCAGTAATTGTTTATGCCTGCAAAGTTCTGAGGCAGTTCCAATCAGTGCATATCCTGTAACTTCCTGCTTAAATCCCATTAACTTTTTATACCCCACGTTGAAGGATACACCTTCAATGACACACCTGAATGGAGGGGCCCAGTCTATGCAATGCTGCAAACTCCACCCACTTTTACTTCTGGCTTTGCTCACTGACAGGAATGCACTCTACAGGTGAAAGACATCTTTTTCCTTCGCATGTTCAATTGCTCCACACTGAGCTCTACAAATTCTACTGGTACAGCGGCCTTGTTACTCTGGTGCTACTTGCTACTCTGGTGTTGCAGGTGAATGCTCTGCCACAAATATTTAAGTTCAAACAACCAGTTCCTTAGTAACTTCTTAAGTATCCTCAATTCAACCACGTGTTTCTATTAAGTTTTTTTTATAGAGAAGCTCAAAGCAAAATGCAGTATCTTTTTGAAAGGAATGTGGGGAAAGTTTTTCAAATAAGCCACAGGAAATATTTCACAAGGACACTGAAAATGACCTTGAGTTTAAAAGGAACCGCAACAAAAAATCCCAAGCACGATGGTTTCACAAATGCTTCAAGTTTGCTTTTGAGAACAAGACACAAAGCAGACCTTCAGAATTAGCCCTCCTTGTTTTAATGAAGCACAACGGTCAGAAGTGGACAGGACTTCTGCAACTCTTCCTTTCTCTTTTTGTTCCTTGAATTCCTTTCTCCTTAACCTGCCTCCCAGAACTGTATGCGCACACAGATCTATTTTTGAATCCTCAGACATGCATCAGCATTCCATGCTTGTTACACAGGAGGTTACTGTAAGGGTTGCTGAACTCGGCAAGAGCATCTGCTAAACTAACTTGAGCATTTCCATGTTGTCAATTTCCTCCCACAACACCACAGTAAACAAAACAGCTTTTGAGCACGCACTGCATGAGTCCTGGTGACATGTAGCATGGGACAAGTTATAAACTCTCCAGTTCACTGTGGAAATAATCCATTTGTCTCTGTGCCTCTTTGGCTAGTCAATTTCACACAATGTTCATTATCATAGGACTGAGAAAGCAAGAATGTGGGGGGTTTTTTAGGGCTGTATGTCCAACAGAGCAACATTCATTTATTGTTGTGGACCCTCTCTAGCCAGGACCTGGCCTGAAACAAGATCCCAGTGCCCTCCAGATATTTTGGGCTAAAGATTGCCTTACCAGAAGTTTTTGCAAGGTGGTACCGTAGGTACAAGAGCTATCACTTCAGCACTTTGGGAGAACACAGTTCCTGGGTGGGTGGCAATGCTTTGTGTGAGTGTGAGCAGTTATGGCAGTGGCCTGTACTAGGTGGTGCTATATGCCTGAGATAACAGTTCCCTGATCTCCACTGCCACCTCACATCACCCTTGGGTAAGAGTGTTGGGATCCTCCTTCCCGGTGCAGCAGTACACACCAGGGGAAGCTGGTTGCCTTCCAGAGAACTGCCATAGGATAGCTCAGTTGGTAGGGCATGAACCTCTTAATTTCAAGACCCACACTGAGCAAAAGATTCCTGCATTGCAGGGGGTTGGACTTGATGGCCCTCGTGGTCTCTCCCAACTCTATATTTCTATGATTCTGTGATTCTATGATTCTGTGCCACATGAGCTGCTGGCTTACTACTCCAAGTGCCTGAAGCACTGGGCTTTGGCAACTGGTGTCTGCATTGTTGAGGTTAATAGCTTCTATGCACGCTGGAGCCCTGCTATCTCTCAGTTAAGTACTGCCTGAAATGAAGGCACTGCATGTCCTGAAAAAAGCTCAGAATGTACTAATGAAAACAGGACCCTTCTTCCTACAGGTATACTCAGGCGGTCCCTGTCTCCTTCTCCAGTCTGGCTCTTTGCAAAAAAGCAAGATACAATTGCAAGCATAGTATGAATTCTGCAAATAGTCCAACA
This sequence comes from Podarcis liolepis, assembly GCF_965112155.1. NCBI lineage: Eukaryota > Metazoa > Chordata > Lepidosauria > Squamata > Lacertidae > Podarcis > Podarcis liolepis. The sequence continues at coordinate 51,022,601 of NC_139564.1, forward strand.
GAAAGTTACTTTCCCCGGCGTGCTCAAGAGCAATAGTGGACCTTGGAGTCTCAAATTTAAATGGGTGCCCTGTGCAACCCCAAAATTCGGCACTGTCTGCCTGTTCTTGCTTTCCATTCTACATCATAGTTGAGGCGCCCCTGCAGCGCTCTCAAGGCTCTATACCTGAACCGGTCATGCTCCCCTAAATCCACCTCTGCCAGGAGACAGGAGTTCCCCAGAGCAATGCAGACTTACTCGATCCGTGCAATTTTCCTAAGGGTGCTCAGAAGGAATGTGCCATTTATAGTCTTTAATTAGTCTTTCCAATCCCCGAGCTAATGATGATTATCAGTAGTCATAAATTCCTGGCTGTCCTTTCTAGTATTATGAAAATAATACACAGAATTTAAAGAATTATTTGTGGCCATGTAGCTTGCATTTTTGCCTATTGTATAATGCTTTGTTGACACAGAACAAGTTAAGAAAAACACTTGCCCTGATCGAGCTGGTGTACTGCAGCCATGGGTGGGGAACCTCAGGTCTGGGGGACAATTGTGACCTTCTTGACCTCTCCATCTGTCCCTTGGGGCTCTCCCTAGGCCACGCTCCTCATGGGAACTACTTTGTGGGGGTTTTTTTAGGGCTGCCTGGTGCTTGTCTAGATGAAGGATGGAGTGGGGGGAGTGTGTGTGTGTGTGTGTGTGTGTGTGTGTGTGTGTGTGCAGAGGGTGTGTACCTGCTGTACAAAGGTAAACATAACATTCCTTGCTCTGCTCACTTTTCCCTCGGGCCCTGATCACCACTGAATGCGGCCCCCAAAAGTTTGCCCAGAAGGGGATGAAAAAGCTTCCCCATCCTTGCTTTAGAAGTTAAGAGATCCAGAGCCAGATTTCCCTAGTTCAATGTCACCTCAGCCATTAACAACAAACTGGGTGGCATTGAGCAAGTCATCCTTTCTAAGCCTCGTCTCTTTCACTGCCATGTGGAGGAAAAGACAGCTCTATCCCCCCTCAGCCCATTTTTTTCCTACCTGGGAGATTATTGAGATGTGTGAGTACTTTGTGTGCTCAGAAAGCAGTATACTGCATAACAAAGTAGATGGGACAGATCCATAATCAGGATCTATTGCATCTTTTTTATTTTCCTTTTAAGGTTAAAACTTAGAAAAGGGAAGCAGATTTGGGCCACGATGCTGGCAGAGATGTCAACCTCCCATGTCACTAATTCTACTTCATAAATTTAGGTTTCCACTGCTGAAGCAAGTTAAAAATCCCTGTCACCAAAATTAGCCCACTAGAGGGCTCACTTTGGCCCACTTCACCACCACCAGAGGTGGCAGGGTAGGCAGGGCACCAGTGGGAATGCCATCTTGGGGGCTTCCGGCACCTGAGGTGGAGGCCTTACACCACCCAATGGCTGGGTCGGTTCTGTTTATGACAAACTACTTCCTGCAGCAACTTTTCTTTCTTTATACTGATGCTGAGTGCATTCATATACAGTACATTCAGAAGCATTTAAAGCCATAGTTTCCTTTAAAAATCCTAGGAACTATAGTTTGCACCTCCTTGAGGTACATTCCCTGCACCCTGAACAAACTATAGTTCCCACGATTCTTTGGGACAAGTCATGTGCTTTAAATGTATGGTGGGCAGGCAGTTTGAGCATTATTGAATGGGTAGATGAAGAACAAAGTGCCCTGTTAGTAATGATTTAGAACCTGAACAAACTGGATACAAACTCTAAAGTTGTGGAACTCCATCCCTACAGAACTGTGTCTGGCAAAAGATGCACCTCTTGACACTTGAGATGTATATTTTTAGGACCCACCTTATTTTGGGGATTAAATTGTTTTTATATTGTGTTTTAATTGTTGTAACCCACCCAGGGACCTTAGAGTGCTGGGTAGGTAAAATGATGATGATGATGCAAATCTTGGTATTTAACAACTTGACTTTAACTGACTTGTGTAAGTTGTGAGGCACTCTGTTAAAACTGAGGGGAACTATCTTCTGTGGTGAATGGAAGGTCTCCCTGAGCAACACAGAAGCTGTGGTTGCCCTACTCTGATGTTTGTGGCGAATGACACAGGCTTTATTTTGGTAACTGCTCATTTTCACTAGGATCATATGGGCCATCACTATTTTTTGTCAGCTGTCAACAAGAGAAAAACCCGTAACTTTGTGTATACCATGCACTTATTCATTAATGCTGGAAAATTCTGCCGATGAGCATCGTCAACTACTCTTGCCTACCTAGAGAGTCAAGCCCTCCACCTGTAACCTGGTGAGGGAGGTAGGCAAGCCAGGAGACTCTATGTCAGGCCTGGAGGTCTGACAACCCTAAGCCAGAACCAATGTCAAACAGAGTCAACTCATTCTAGTTTTGTCCCTTTCCTCTCCCTTGCTGGGTTCTGCAGGGAATAAGGAAAGAAGTGAAAGTCAGTGCTGGTTGTTAGTAAGAGGGCAGGTGGGTGGGGGCTGGCTGAAGCCAAACTGGGTGCCCCATTCACCCTAATGGTGGAACAACCTCTACTGGATGTGAGGGCCTTTTCTGTAACTTTCTGCTGGTGCTTGTCCCTCTCCTTAGCTTTTACTGTCCACAATTTAGTTAGCTTATTGTTTATTATTTATATTTACAGTCCATCCTTCACTAGAGACCATGGGTGGGCTTGTGGCCTTTCCATTATTTTTGGTATTTTAAGGTGACTCTACTTTAAATTTTCTGTGCCATTGCTTCTTAGTTTGTTGTTGTTGTGGTGGTGGTGTGTATTTGGCTTTTAAATTATTTTAGTTGTTTTATGGTTGGTTGTTTTAGTGTATTTTGAACGTTGTTAGCTACCCTGAGAACTACCTTGGCAAGTGGAAACTAAGGCAAGGTATAAATAAATAAGGCTGTCCAGGGACGTGAAAGAATGGCAGTGGAATGCCACTCTAAAGCCAACTGTATGTGATCAGAAAACTTGCCAGTACTTATCACTTGCAACAGAAACTCAGCAAACAACAACATATTAGGAGCAGGTGCAAGGAGACCTGATAGGGATGCAAGTGGCCAGCCTAAACATGTGGTTAGAATCCTTAAATTCCAATAAACATCTGATTGGAGGAAACCAAACAGAAAGGTTTTGAGGAATAGTTCAGATAAACAACTGACAAGATAATAAACTGAGACATTTCTATGGTGGCCAGGCAAAAATATATTATTCTGGTGCGGGTGTCCGATTGTGCTTGGAGCAAATATAGATGTGAGACTGAAAGCTCTGTGCTCATTCCCCACAGGAAAGAAAATAGAGGTGGTAGTGTGCAGGTTATTTGGTGGGACACTATATAAACAATTAAATTTATTGGTTGTTCAGCTTTAAAAAATAAACAAGAACGCCACCTTCTTTTCAGGCTTCCACTATATACCCCAAAAAGATGAGGGCCCCCAATATATTGGTTCAAGGTTAGGAACAAAGAGAGTTGCATTTGTCAGCTGTTCACCTATGGCCTTCAAGGTGGTGGATTCTTCCCAGAATTCCCTGTCTCCCTTGGAAGGTGGTGAACTCTTCTTCACTGCTGATTTTTACACAGAGGTTGGATGGCCATACGTCACAGAAGCTTTCCTTGCATTTGCTTATTTTTCTCAGTTCTCAATTAAGTGATTCTGCAGTTCTCTCCCTTCCCTGGAATCATGCGTCTCTTTCTCTTTCATTCATGTGTTTCTCAAGATCAAGCACTGTAATATTCTTTTCCAGACAAGTTACAAAATTTCAGTCTCTCTGGGTGAAAGAGTCTACTGGAGCATGAGTGCTCACAACCCTTGTATTTCACCAACTGCCGTCTTGTGACCTTTCTGAAGCCAGGACTTTTTGCTGACTGAGGTGAGGAACAAGATGGCCGACCCTCCCTATTCCTTGTACAGAAGCCAACTGGGCTGGCAGTTGAAACTTGCCCAACACGCAGCAGTGATAGTAAGAAAAAGGGGGAAATAGGCTCCACTGATCCTACCACCCTCCACTGGTATAGGTGCCAATATCATGTTGAATTTCTGACATATTAGGAAACCTTCTTATGCTAGAACTCCTAATCAAAAAATGGCAACTTGTTTAAACATTTAAAGAAGATTATAAAACGTTTATTGAATATGTGGGAAATAATTGCTCAGCTCAATACCTATGATATTCTACACAGCTGGGGCCTCAGGTCCCTGAAGGAACGCTTGCTCCTACGTGAATCTGCCCATATACTATGGTCTCTGGTTGATGGTCTCCTCTGAGTGCTCTTTGTGTCAAAAGTGAGGCAACTGGCAACTGGTAGAGAGAGGATACTTTTGGTTTTTGCTCTTATCTCTGATACCCTTTCCCTAGGGAAGCTCACTTGTGCACACATCAATTTGATCTTTCTGGTACCTTTTTGTTTTTTCCAACTTAGGCCTGGTTTTTTGTTGTTGGAACCTGCGCTCAGCTGAGCTGATAAAGCCCCACTTCCGGAATCGCCCTCCAACGTGATTAATGACCTGAGCCTTTGATGAGGCTCCAGGCACATTCCCATTCGGCAGAGAATCAAAACAGCACGCGGAAGGGATGTGATTTATGGCTACATCGCTATGAATTTTATTACTAAACTACATAGACAGAAAATATATCATCCTCTCTCTGTGAGAGCAGAGAGCAACTGAAACAAACAAAGGGACAGGAAACCAGTAACGTCACATCCGTCTCCTCTCTTCCGTGAGACTTCCAACAGCACGGAATGTCTCTGGAATGTAAACAGAGTCTTGTGACTCTAAGCAGCTGCACAGTGGCAAACAGAAACTAACATTTTTAAGTTGCTTTCAACTTCTGTTGATGTTTTGATTGGTTTTAATTTGTAAGTTGCCCTCAACGCTAATGTTGAAGGGCAGTATACACATTTCTTTTTGGGATCTGATGATGACAATGGCTCCTAATGGCCACTACTATATCTAGCCTCTGCAAGCCAATAGATATCCACTTGTGTTTTGATCAATGTGTCTTAAGACCCGATGCCACAGAATAGTCCAATACATCAGCTTCTGTGTGCTAGAATGACACTTCTGACCATCTACAAAGTGATTTTCTCTGTTCCTGATGAGAGAGTACAGCCAGTCATGTGGTCTGAAGTGGGAACAGTACAGGGGTTTCCAGATCAAATTATGGGCCTTTCAGTTTAAGCCAGTTTTTTCATGTCAAATACTGCCTAAAGATAAAGGACTACAACATGTCATGTACATTGCTATTTAGAATGATTGATTCAGAGGTTGCAAAACTATTATCAGATGGGAGCCTACATGTCACAATCAGCAAATTCTTAGTGCATTAAGTTGAATAACAGGATTATTTGGCTTTGTAAAAGCAGAAAATATGTGCAATTTTAGATCGCCTTGAGAATTAACTATATATGACAGCAACAGCAAGGTAGCTTCGCTATTACTTTGGGAGAAATGCACACTCAACAGTTCTATTTCTAGATGAGCCAATAATGTGCTATGGAAACTGGAAAAGTCACTTGGGGAGCATTTTTAGGTATTGGATAATTTTAATAGTTTTAATTGCTCTTCATATCTATTTGCCTATGGTTCCTCTCTGTTTACTCATCTATAAAGTGTACCCATTGGAAAACAATCAGAAGCGATATCTACTTACAAAGATTTTATTTTTTATTCTTTTAACTATTCCTAAGGGTAATTTATTAGGAATCTGTCGCCATTTTCAGAGCATTGATGAAGCTGCTAGCATGGGGTGGGGGTCTGGATGTGGCAGTGGCCACGGGATAGGGTAATAATTCTTGCCCTTGTGCTCTTTTTATTATCAAAATCCTGCCAAACTGCTAATAGCCTCATGGGTGGCAGGGAAAACATAGGCACAATATTGTCCCTTCGAACTGGAAGCTTCACAGCAGAGCTTGGGGTTGTGGTGGTATGTGGATTTCAATCTGGAAAAGAGAGAAAAGCTTGGACCTACGTTTCCCAGCACTGCAGTTCTGGTCCAATTCCACCCCACTGACTACAGTACTGTACTGTTGAGCTTTGAAAAAGATGCTGAAATCCAAGACCTTCCATATCATTGAGGTTTGCTTGACATTTGCAGCTCTTTGTGGTATAGTCCCATATTGATTGACAGTGGCTCAGAACTAGTTGGCTAAAGGTAAAGGTAAAGGGACCCCTGACCTTAGGTCCAGTTGTGACCGACTCTTGGGTTGCGGCGCTCATCTCCCTTTATTGGCCAAGGGAGCCAGCGTACAGCTTCCGGGTCATGTGGCCAGCATGACTAAGCCTCTTCTGGCGAACCAGAGCAGCGCATGGAAACGCCGTTTACCTTCCCGCCGGAGCGGTACCTAATTATCTACTTGCACTTTGACATGCTTTCGAACTGCTAGGTTGGCAGTAGCAGGGACCGAGCAAAGGGAGCTCACCCCGTCACGGGGATTTGAACTGCTGACTTTCTGATCAGCAAGTCCTAGGCTCTGTGGTTTAACCCACAGCGCCACCCGTGTCCCTTGGCTAAAGGTAACTTTGCACTAAAGACTTACATGGGCTTGAACCCAGTGCTTTTTTTCTGGGGTTACGCAGGGGTACGCATAACCCTAAACATTTTGTGAATCTACGTTGGGCTTCATTGAGGTGCAGTATTTCAATGAGTAGGAAAATGAGAGTACCCCTACACATTTTTTAAAGAAAAAAATAACTGTTTGAACCAGTTAAACAGTTTTTGTTCTGCCCCCAAAGAACCCAGAGAATTATAGTTTGCGGGAACCTTTATACCGGTAAGTGTTTGTAAAGAGAACTTTCTCCTTTTTGCAGAACAGTATTTCCTACGGTCCTTTAACTGGGAAGGTATTGTAATTAAACTTGTTTAAAGCTGATTTTAAAGTGTAGTGCATCAAGAATACTTGTTGCCTAGATACATTGTAGAATTTGTAGAACTTGAGGTCACAGAGCTGTGATGTTGCTAAAGTACTGTATGTAAACGGAGAAATGGAGTTGCCTTTGATACTTCAAAATAACAAACTGAGTCACTGTACACAGTAAAAGGCAGAGTTGCTCAATTTTGACTTTCCTCTGTAAGTATACGTGGTCTGCAGTTACAAATTATGTTCACGTTCTCAGTAAGTAAGAATTCTGACATTGTGTCAACATGACTGAGGCAAAAGCACTTAGGGTCAGGATTAGATTTCCCAAGTGCCGCTGTCATGGCAGAATTTGAACTTGGACCCACTATTGATGCAATTTTGGGTGGTCTGCCCAGAGCACTCAGTAGGAATTGCTTCATGTTTCATGTGTGATATAGTGAGATCCTTGTGCACTTCACCAGGTACATATCACTTCCATTAACATTTCTAGGCAGGAATGAAATCAAGTCACATATTTTACAGACTTGTTTATAAAAGTGCACTCCCCCCCCCCCCAGATCTTGATCCAATCCAAATTAGTGATTATTCCTCGTACTGCTGCTTCTTCTTTCTTGCTTCAGGAGACACACAACACATGCTCCACCCTGCAGTAATGCCACCATTTCAGGCCCTTCATTCCCTGATTTTCAGATTGCTTTTATAATAGTTTGATTTTATTTATTGCATCGTTTCTTCACCATGGATTTCCATGTGAATCAGCTGCATGCTATTATTTTGGTAGTGACTTCTCAATGTGCACCTGTGCTTAATCTGAAAGCTCTTTTCTCCAAGCCTTCATTTTCCGTGGACTGGGGGAGGGGGAGGAATAGTTGCAATCATGGAAGGATTGTGATTGTGGTGATCTCTTCTCAGGCACTATTTCTGGGGGTGCAGCCTCCTCCCCGCCCCCATGCAAACAAACCAAGAGAGCAATCCCTGTCAATTGACTTGCATAATCGTTAAAGGAAAGTCTGAATCTCCAGACATAGATAATGATGGTGGAAATCTCAGCAAGTATTCTGTTCTCCAGGTGATACTTGTTGGGGTGTGGTGAAATTCCCCCAAACAGACTCTCACATGTTCTGGGGATGCAGAATCTTCTGTCTATGCAGGTTAACTGAGAGCTCACTTTTAAAGCACATTCAATGCACATTCGAAGCAAATCCTGGGAACTATAGCAGGCTTCCTCGGCCTTGGCCCTCCAGATGTTTTTGGCCTACAACGCCCATGATCCCTAGCTAGCAGGAGCAGTGGTCAGGGATGATAGGAATTGTAGTCTCAAAACATCTGGAGGGCTGAGGTTGAGGAAGCCTGAACTATGGTTTGTTAAGATCACTGAAAATTGTATGTCTCGAGGGAAAACTACAGTTCCCATGATTTCTTGTGGGGAGTCATACGTGTTGAATATGCTTTGAATGTATAGTGTGGATCTGCCCCAGCTTGCATTAGCTGTCTGTGTAGGTGCACATGCCTCTACCTAACGAAAAACCAAAACCAAACCACAGTGACCTTTCAAGCCCTGCCCTCTTCCCAAGTAGTTTCAATTAGTTACAGGGATGTTTGCCACAAAGCAGTGTGAGAAACAACAAGGGTGCAATTCACATGATGTAAGAACTTCCCACATTTTATTAAAAAAAATAGATAGTGTTGTATTTTATACACCATGCCCCACCCGCCCGAGAGACAACCGCATGTGTGAAAAAGAGCACTCCAGTAATGTCTTGAAAAACAAAAGGGACACCAGCAAGGATTGCCCTTTACAGTTTCTGTAACCTGCGCTAGGGCTGGAGCTAGACACATCAAAGAAGCGTTTCAGTTAAACGTGTCGTAAACTTTGCATGAAAAACCAGATTGGCAAAAACAGAACTCCACAGCACCATTTGGTATCACAGTGCTATAATGTACAGTGGTACCTCAGGTTAAGTACTTAATTCATTCCTGAGGTCCGTACTTAACCTGAAACTGTTCTTAACCTGGAGCACCACTTTAGCTAATGGGGCCTCTGCTGCTGCTGCACTGCCGCTGCACGATTTCTGTTCTCATCCTGAAGCAAAGTTCTTAACCCGAGGTAATATTTCTGGGTTAGCAGAGTCTGTAACCTGAAGCGTATGTAACCTGAAGCATATGTAACCCGAGATACCACTGTATATATAACGCGCATAAAGCGCTTTTTCTTTGCCAATGTTGCTGAGTCCTCGGTCTGGGGAGAAATAGTGATTCAATCAAACAATTGGCACTTTTTGAACTTGCCATCTTTTTCTATCCCCCTTCACTACAACTAGCAAGGAAGAAGTGAGATAATTCCTTTGCCATTGGACTTGAATCCAGAAACTGTGAAAGCACAGAACACAGCTCTGAAAACACGTGAATATGTTGTCCCTACTCTGCATATTAAGGAATAGAGTATAAGGAAGCCAGTTCAAAAGGGTGAAATGCCTTCCTCACAAGCAGCTGTGAAAGGAGGAATTCAAAAGAAATAAGCATGGGGAAAGTGTGGAATGCAGCTAGGACCCAAACACTGTAGAGCATTTGGAAAATAATGTTTGAACTGTGGGAAGCATAATAATTTCAAAAGGTGTAGCTAAACCAGAGAAAGAAAGAAAAATCAGGTGCAGACTGTTGAAGATACTTTAGATGATACCGTATTTTTTCGTGTATAAGACTATTTTGGGGGACTCAAATTTAAGAAAATGGGGGGAGATGGCCCAGAGTTGTTGAGCTTTTTTGGGTGGCAAATGCAGAAAATCACTAACCCGAATGACATACGCTGACAATGGTTCGCTTTGCCAAAGAAGACAACATGCACCTGCCCGCTCACCAAGAGCAGAGGGGAACTGCATGCCCAATTCCCAAAGCGACAGCTAATCCACAGCAACCCTTGCCGCAGCAACCAATCACCAATCACCAATCACCAACCAATCACCAACCAATTACTGCAGCAGCAGCCAATCCAAACCAGCACTTGATGGAGCCACCAATCACCCACAAAATCGCCACTGACAAGCTCCTGCTTGTGACTGCAACCAATCACCCGTCTCCCCCCCCCCCATGCACTATCAGTGTATAAGACGACCCCCATTTTTAAACATTATTTTAGAGTAAAAAACCCCTCATTTTATACACGGAAAAATATGGCAAGTTGTATGTTGATGGTAGTAGAGGTAATAAAGACTAGTGAAAAGGACTTGAGCTTCTCTGTGCAGGTGAATGAGACATCTATCCCATTTAAACAGGAACGGAACTCATCTGAAAAAGATTCTCCCAGTCTGTCAATAAGGCCAAAACAGAGAACAGCAGCTTGTTGTTCCTTATTGCACCCAAGAATATGACACCCATCTTGGGTCGCAACCTGTGAAAAACTAAATCTGGTAAAACACATCTTTGCATTGCAGGGCCATACTGTCCAAGGGTAAGGGCCACTCATAGCAGAATACCAGGACTTGTTTGTTGGATTAGGCTGCTTGACCAGGTGAAGACTCCATCCAGATTAATAATACAGTGCCGCCCATTATTCAGCGATGCAGGAAAGTGCCATTTGCTCTCCTACAAACTGAGCTAGACAGGATGGAGGACTTAGAAGTAATTAAGAAAACAGATGAACCAGCTGACTGGGTGAGTTCATTGGTACTTGGGGAGAAACATAATGCTCAGTTGTGCATATGCCTAGATCCAAGAGATCTCTTTTTTTAAAAAATAATTTTTATTAACCGACCAATCAAATCAAATCACATCACATAAATTCCGAATTACAAAGCCGAATTTTAATTTTTTTGTTGGGGGGACCCATATTTCAAGTTCTGAAGGGGATTCCAATCATCTTCTTGCTGCTGCGTTAATATCCACAAATATGTCCAAATAATGTTCATAATTCTATCCAGTCCTATCTTGCTGTTCTCACATCTCATCTTGTTCGTATATTTTTCTTTTTTTCTTTATGATCTCTTCTGATAATGTCCTTAAGCAGGTAAACACCAGTTATAATCCTGTGTGAATTTTCCGTTCGTCCAATCATCATGTCGAGATGGTTTCCATATATCATCACTTTCATAAATAAAAGCACTCTTTCCATCATCAGTCTCGCAAATCTGTCGCCTTCTTTAGTCCCTCTGAGGAGGCTCACCCACAATATGAAAACAGATCTATTCCTCCTCCCAGACATAAGTCTTTTGACAGAACTTGCCAAAATGGCGACGCTATTTTTTGCTGCGTCATTCCAAAGCTCTTATACTTTCCATGATTCCTTAAAACATGCTTTGGTTAGAAGATTATCTCCACACAGTCTTAAATCCTCAGCTTAAGTCATTTAAACGGCATTTCTGACTTGTGACTTGTGGGGGGGATTATTGGTTAATCACATAGAGAAAAGAAAGGAAAGTCCCCCCCCCATCCAGTCCCGTTGCCGAACATACCGAGCCTTGGTGTGTCTTCTCATGATTTATTCCTGTTCCTCCGACCCGTCTTGTTTCTCAGAGATCTCTTCGGTTAGCAGTCTTTACTCCCCATTCTTCCTTGAAATATGTGCATTAGCTTCCTCCTAATTGTTTCTTTTGAAGTTGCTGCAGCTAGAGGCGCGAATCAGAGACAGCGTCCAGGAGCGCCGAAGTCCGCACAAGGGCTTTCTGCCTAGTGCCCCCACCTCCTCAAATTTGGGGGTGGTATAGGGCACAGCAGGCAAGGGCAGTTCCCCACACACACTTGGGGGGGGCGGGAGGCTGTTTACTCCCATCACAGCCTCTTAATTACCTCGTGTGGGTCGGAGAGTTGTTATTGTCAGCCATCTTCCGATGCGCCCCTAATGGCCCCCCCTGGATCCAAGAGATCTCAACAAGGGAATTTTAAAAAAAGAAAAAAAAAATACCAGCCAGAGAGGAGATAATGGCACAGTTTGAAAGTGCCTTTCTGCTGGTGCCTTGTTAGAAATAACAAAAAGGTAGGTGGGATATTGTCAGAAGTTCCTGCCTCTGGCTTGCCTGATTTAGGCTGTAGTCCTATGTCCAGTTTCCTGGAAGGAAGCCCCATTTACTTTTGAGTAAATTTACTTTTACTTTTGGGATTTACTTTTGAGTAGGATGGTGCTGTTAAACACCCAGTTTAACAGTCATTTGTGATTATTGAATTATGTCACATTTTTTTCTGGAGATGGGTGGTGGTGGTGCTGCCGCTGCCGGCAATACATCTCCTTGCCATGGGCACAAGGGAGCCTAGGTGCACCTCTGCATTGAGTACTCCATTTTGACATTATAGATGTTTGCACCTATCATTTGGTATTGCATCTGCTCCCAAAATCAATCATAAAACAATACATATGCTCTATGTGCACATCACTGAGCTGGATATCTCAATTACTTTATACTTTATAATACCTTACTTTATAATTAAGGGAGAGCAATAATCAGTGGCTTTGCCAAATCCTGATTTCAGAAGATTCCTCAACATCTAATTGAGTGCTGCGGTCTTACAAAGTCCTTACCTTACTCTTTCTCACAAATTGAGAAAGAGTTACTTAGTATATTATTTGCTTGTGAAAGATTTACTCAATATATTTATGGCAACACAGTGGCTGTGGAAACTGATCATAAGCCTCTCAGAACTTTATTCCACGAACCACTGAATGACTGTACATTACAGATCAAATGAACGATGCTCAAACTGCAGAAGTATCATCTGTAGGTGACTTAAACACAACAGGGAAATGTTTGTTCACTGCAGATGCGCTTTCAAGTGTTGTTTCCCCCCCTACAGTAGTGGGAAAGATTTCAGAGACATATTTATGTGGATATGCTTGTTGCTTCCCTTCCTGCGGCAAATGAAAATGGCAAATGAGAAACTACAGCAGATCAAAGATGAATCTGATAAAGATCTATGCAAATCCTGAATGAAGTAGTAATTAGAGGCTGGCATGAGACTAAGGGCATATGTGATGTAAGTTTCAGAGATTACTAGAATTTCAGACATGAACTCACAGCGATAGATGGCATCATCTTCAAAGGAAGCAAAGTAGTGATACCTCCTAGCCCTTATAAAGAAATACTACATAAAATCATCTTGCCATTGAGAAATGGGGGGGGGGGCCTCATAAAGAAATACTACATAAAATCTACAAGGATCATCTTGCCATTGAGAAATGGGGGGAAAATGCATAAAATGTGATATATTGGCCTATAATTAATCAGGAGATAATAGCTAAGGTAGAAGGTTGTTTCACCTGCTTAAAATACAAGTCACATCAACAACCAGAGCCATTGAATCCAGTTCCTCAAAGGCCCTACCAGAAGAAAAAAACTGACTTAATCACATGGCATTCCAAGAACTACTTAATAGTTACAGATTATTATTCTCTCTTTTCAGAAATACACACAGTTCAATGTACCAGCAGTAGAGCAGTGATTGCCAGCCTGAAATGGGATATTCAACAGACATCGTATTCCAGATGAAGTGTTCAGTGATAATGTTCCACAGTTCTCATGTGCGGAATTCAGGATGTTTGCCAAAGACTGGGATTTTCAACACACACCATCAAGCCCTAACTTTCCTCAGTTGAATGGGCTTATAGAAACGTCTGCCCAGAAGGTCAAAAATCTGACGAAGAAAGCTTTCGACAGTGGAAGTGACTGATACAATTCTCTGCTGATTCAAGGAGCACCCCACTGGAGAATGGTTGATCTCCTGCACAACTTTGAATGGGAAGGGGTATCAGAGCTAAAACAGGGACGTGGGTGGCGCTGTGGGTAAAACCGCAGCGCCTAGGACTTGCCGATCATCAGGTCGGCGGTTCAAATCCCCGCGGCGGGGTGCGCTCCCGTTGCTTGGTCCCAGCGCCTGCCAACCTAGCAGTTTGAAAGCACCCCCGGGTGCAAGTAGATAAATAGGGACCGCTTACTAGCGGGAAGGTAAACGGCGTTTCCGTGTGCTCCGCTGGCTTGCCAGATGCAGCTTGTCACGCTGGCCACATGACCCGGAAGTATCTTCAGACAGCGCTGGCCCCCGGCCTCTTAAGCGAGATGGGCGCGCAACCCCAGAGTCGGACACGACTGGCCCGTACGGGCAGGGGTACCTTTACCTTTACCTTTATCAGAGCTAAATTGCCTATATCTGAAGATTTACTACAGCCTAACAAATCTGAAAGTCCCAAAAGAGTAAAAGAAATTCAAAAGATGAAACAAAAATATTATTTTGACCAGAAGGCCCCACACTTCTAAAACTTAAGCCAGGATACAAGGTTTGCCTGAGAAATTATTCTACCAATCCCCATGATGGGGTGAGCTCCCGTTGCTCAGTCCCTGCTCCTGACAACCTAGCAGTTCGAAAGCACATCAAAGTGCAAGTAGATAAATAGGTACCGCTCTGGCGGGAAGGTAAACAGCGTTTCCGTGCCCTGCTCTGCTTCACCAGAAGCGGCTTAGTCATGCTGGCCACATGACCCGGAAGCTGTACGCTGGCTCCCTCAGCCAGTAAAGTGAGATGAGCGCCACAACCCCAGAGTCATCTGCAACTGGACCTAACGGTCAGGGGTCCCTTTACCTTTTACCCGCAACATACACATTCATATAAGGTCGAACTGCATGCAGGACTCTGGGAATTTCATACACCAAACTAGTTTCTGTGCAGAAATATTTGACTTGTGTGAATCAACCCTTAGAATGGTATAACTTAAAGCAATATAATTCGGCTTCACTATATTTTCTGTTGTATACTATAGTTTATACTATAGTATAGTCTATACTGAAGTCTATATTATAATCTCAGTGTCTGTTAAGAGTGCATTCACACAATGCCCTTGTGAATAAATGCTGGAAACTTAAGAACTCTATAGAGGTGGTCAAGGGAACAGTTAGCACTCGCCTTTTCACACTTCTGGTGCTTTCATGGGAATACTGCTACAGCAACATGGTCATAACAAAAAGAGGAAAATGTTGGAGCGAGAGCCTCCACACTTCTGTGCAGATGAACATCTGACACAGAAGGAGAAGCATCAGATTGCAATATTAGTGCAAAAGCACGGCACCCTCTGTCTGCAACAGGTGTGCAGCTGTCACAGAATGTCATATGACTGCGGTGGAAGGAAAAGAGTTCCACGCTGTTCTGATACAAATGGGAGTAAAATGTTGCACAACCTATAGGAAAGTAGCAGAAAATATATAGGTAAGGAAAGGAAGTGAGTTGTCCTGAAAGATTAGACAGATGTTGTTGCATACCCACTTCATGCTCTATGCCCTTCTGAGTCTGGCACAGAATGAGTTCAGGAAAGTTCTGCAGTCAGAAACTGGGAGAGGTAGTTGCTGGCTAATGGTGACACTCAATGATTTCTGCCGTGTGTGTATGGCACAGAACATCATTGCTTCCTCTAGCAGCCAGCCAGCGGAGTTATTTCAGACAGTCCAGAGGTTACTGACTCCCCATGCGGAGCCCTCAAAGAGCTGCTCTGACCAACTGGCTGAGCTCAGAGATCTAAACTAGTTGCCGATGTACTACCAGGCTAGGTTCAAGGTCATACTATTAGTATACAAAGCCATTAATAACTTGGGACCAGTTTACCCATGAGATCACCATGCACCACATGTGCTTACTCAACTGCTTTGATCAGTGGAACTGGCACTGTTACAGGTGCCACATAATACCCGTTCCACATTTGTAAGATCTCAATCGTTTAGTGTGGTAGCACCTACATGTTGGAACCCCCTGCCTATTGGTATCAACCATGCACCTTCACTGTATTCTTTTCGATGCCTGCTAAAAACAATTCTTGTTTAGGCAAGCCTACCCAGATGCTTAGAAATGCTGGTGTGAATTTTAATCTGTTTAGTATTCAAACTGTTTGTATGTTTTAATGCATTGTACTCCACACCACCCTCCGATTTTATGGTTATGTCTTTTTTTAAACCACTCTGAGGTCTTTTACAATCAAGCAGTGTATAAATTTTATGAAATAAATAAATGAAATTGAAATGTACACATTTACTTATTTATTTATTATTTGCAATATTGAGATTGTGACATACCCAAATTACTATAAATTATTGTTTCCAGTAATTTGCCAGTTACTTATTCACTAATCACAGCACATGTTTTCCCAATGACAATAAAAAAGTGGTAGTGCTGGGCAAGCAAAAAAGTTAAAGAATATTGGGAAAAGATATATAATGAGATTGGGGGGGGGGGGATGTTCAAAACAACCCTCCGAAAAATCCCAGAAGCATTTCTATTAGGAATTGTTCAGACAGAGGTTCCCAGGGGTTGAAAAAAATTATTCATGTATGCAACAACAGCGACTCGGATTTTGCTAGCCCAAAAAAATGGAAAGTGTGGGAGGTCCCTAGCAAGGAGAATTGGCAACTTAAGATGAAAAAATATGCAGAGTTAGGAGGTCTAACAAGCAGAATAAAAGAGCAAGAAGAAAAGGTATGTAAAGAGGAGTGGGAAATTCTTGTTGAGTATATTGAAAACAATTGTGCGCAGTTGAAAACACTGGCAGTATTAAAGTAAATTGAACGGTATAACATATATTGAAGTGATGCACGACAGGAGAACAGAATTAGATGGATATATCAAAATACGCAGGAATGGTGGGTAAGTTAAATGAACCTTGGAAGGGGAAGGAGGGAAGACAATGAATGTATGGTATAATAAAAGATGTTTAATTTGAATGGTATAATTTGGAAATTTAATAAAAATTACAAATAAATAAAATGACTTTTTTTTAAAAAAAGATTGTGATAAGGTCCTGAGGTGAAAAAATTAAGGTGGTAGGTTTGGTGCTAAAGTCTAGGAACAGTTCTACATGCAGAAGCAGGCAGAGCTGTGAGGTCCCAGTGCCTGCATGTCGGGTAGAAAAGCTTAAGTTTGTTAAAGGATGGGAAACATTTTGGAACTGCTAAGCCTGTAGAAAAGAAAAAAAAGGTCTCCACTTGAATCACAGAAGAACCAGACTGTGATTCCTTAATATAAAAAGGTCACAGAGCAGCTTTAAAATGTCTTCAGGGGCAAAGGTGACAAGAGCTAGGAAGTCTCCAGCTGATGATATAAATACTTCAGGTATTTACAGAACAGTGAGCACCCTGGATATAAAAATCTATACAAATCCATAAGGAAGGACATAAAGAGTGAGCATGTTGCTCTCTATGCTGAACTGTATACAGGTGAGGACTGCCATACGTCCAGGTTTTCCAGGACGTATCTGGGATTTGCCCGTCGGAAATAGCGTCCGTGGCGGAATCGCTAAAAATGTCCAGAAGTGTTCACAGAGGAGAGATGTGAAGTCCAATGTTCTTTGGCCTATTTCTCTCCCCCCCCCCCTACTCCCAGAGGAGCCCCCCCCCCCGTGCTTTGGTAGTAATAAAAATTGGTAGTTATTTCAAGAAATAAATGAGACTTTCTAAACTTTTGGAGCTAGCTCTTTGAGGCGAAGCTGACCAAAGATCAAAACTGGTGAGGCAACTTTGTTTCCTAAAATGTCTCCTGTTACCTTCTGCCTCTCTGTCAGCTCTAACCCCAAATTATTTTACCCCTCCAGGCACACCGACATCTGTGAATGGTTAACCGTGATCCCTGATAACTATTAATGTCCGTTTAGGAAACCCAAGACAGTTATAACTATAGTAATCTTTCCCCTAGATAACATTTTGTTCCAACCATTCTTATTAAACCTCCATTTGTCTCCCTCCTTCCCTAGGGCTGACCAGCAGAAGATGCGGAAAGGCTATTGGTTTTTTTTAAGGCTATTTGTCTTTTAAGCTGGTGGGATTTCTTTGCCATTTTACCTGTATAAGAAGCCTGTAGCCGATAGCACTTGACAGCTGTCCATAGCTGAAGGATTAGACAGATCCTTGCCAAACCATGGACTGTTGGGTTACACTGACACTGCCAAAGATGTGTAAGCCAATGTCAGAGTCAGGCACTGTTGGGAACAGTGCAAGGGGCCGACACTGTCAACCTCCGGGCAGCCTTTCTCAACCTGTGGGTCCCCAGATGTTGTTGGACTACAACTACCATCACCCTCAGCTGGCAAGGCCAGAGCTTAGGGATGATGGGAGTTGTAGTCCAACAACATCTGGAGACCCACAGGTTGAGAACTGCTGCTCCAGAGCCTTCTTGCCTAGCTGCTGCCTGCATTCACCTGCCCTCCCTAAGCATGCAAATCACTGAAAGGTCAGGAGATAGAGCAAGATATTCCACTTGCCTGCTTTCCCTCTGGTGGCTTGTATGGTTTGGGTCCAGAGGAAGGGAGTATGTGAAAGGTCAGTGGAAGCAAACAAGAGGTGGACCCAAGAGGTGGGCCAACTAAAGGCATCTTCCCCAAGGGCTCTCCCAAAATCTGGAGTCAGCATTGCTCAAACACACCAACATCAATAAGGAAGTATCATCTTCTCACTGTGATGTGACCGAAAAGTAGCTGTCAAGCCCTTTCAAATATTTCCGAACCATTATAGCCCACATGTCAGCCAGTTAACTCCCAGTGTCTCACAACTGTGATATTCCAATGGAGCTATTGCAGATTGGATTTCCCTTTTAGTTTTGAAGTTAATTATTAATTCTGTCATTGTTGAGAACATTAAGACTTAGAATATCATTTGCTATGTTTTCATAAAATTGGGGCTTTAAGCGCTAAGGTGAGCATCTTGTTTTTATTCATTTATTTCATAAAAATTTATACACTGCTTGATTGTAAAACAAACAAACAAACCTCAAAGTGGGTTACAAAAAAGCTAAGCAGTTAAATCAATGAAATTTACAATACTTTGAAACATACAAATAGAATACTAAAACAGATTAGAATTCACAGCAGCATTTCTAAGCATCTGGGTAGGCTTGCCTAAACAATAAAGTTTTTAGCAGGTGCTGAAAAGAATACACTGAAGGCACCTGATTGATATCATTAGGCAGGGAGTTCCAAAGGTGCTACCACAATGAATGACTTAGTTATTGCAGATGTGGAACTGGCATTATGTGGCACCTGTAGTAGTGCCAATTCTATGGATTGAAGGCAAGTAGGCACATACCAGTATGGTGTAATGTGATCTCATAGGTAAAGTAGCCCCAAGTTATTACCATATTTTTCACTCCATAAGATGCACTTTTTTCCTCTTAAAAACTAAGGGGAAATGTCTGTGCATCTTATGGAGCAAATGTGTGGTCCCTGAAGCTAAATTGCCGGAGTGCGGCATGCTCCTGAGCCGCTCTTTGGGGCTGGCGGGGGAAACCCGGGCTTCCCCCTCCAGCCCTGGGAGCAGTGGGCAGGCTGCGCACAGATGCCCCGCACTCCCGAGCAGCTCTGGGGTAGCCAGTGAAGCCTCTGCAGAGCAGTGGGATGAAGGCTCCCCGCTATCCTGCGGAGGCTTCGGAGGCTACCCCAGAAGCCAGAACAGCTAGAAGGGAGCACTGAGCAGCACTCCCTCTAGCTGTTCTAGCTTCTGCCTTAGCGGCGCAAAGCCTCCGCAGGGCAGCAGGGAGCCTTCATCCCGCTGCCCTGCGGAGGCTTCGCGCGGCTATCCTTGGCTTTTGAGGGAGGTGGGGGAAGGGACAGAGCACGTGGCTCTGTCCCTTCCTCCACCTCCCAGAAAAGCCCCCAAGAGCTGCACTCCCTTTAAAGAGCGCGCGGCTCTTGCAGGAGATGGGGGGAAAGCCAGGAGGTTTGCTTTCGCTGAAGCCAGGAGGGCAAGAGAGATCGGTGCGCACCGATCCTGCTTGCTCTCCTGGCTTCAGGGATAGCCCCTCAAAGCCTCCTGAGCAAAGAGGGAGGAGCGCTCCCTCTTCGCTCAGGAGGCTTTGCGTTGCTTTCTTATTTCATGTTTTCCTCCCCTAAAAACTAGGTGCGTCTTATGGTCTGGTGCGTCTAATAGAGCGAAAAATACGGTAACTAATATTACACACACACACAGAACAAGATCTAGGACCTAGCCCAGTAGCAGATCAGCAACCAGTGCAGAACTTTGAGCACTGGTTATATGTTGACAAGGCCTCACTCCTGTCAGCAACTGTGCAGCAGCATTCTGCATTAACTGCAGCCTTTGCACAAGGAAAATCCCCACATAAATCAAATCACAGTAATCCAGTCCTGGAGTAAACAACACATGAACTATTGGAACAAGGCTTTCTGGTTCCTGGAATGGCTGTAGCTATCAACGCAATTGCAGTTGGTAAAAGGACCCCCAGCCGCTGAGGCTACCTGAGCCTTCCATGTCAGAGCTGGATCCAACGCCCTAGGCTCTGTGGTTTAGACCACAGTGCCACCCATGTCCCATTAAAGGTAGAATTAGAACCAATGAAATACATTGTCCTCAATTCCCCTTCCCCATGAGCATAACATAATCAGTGGTATCAAAGCCAATGAGAGATCAAGAAGCAGGGGGCAAGCTTGCACTCCCTCTGCCTCACACTTTGTGGAGGTCATCCACCAGGGAGACCGAGGCTGGCTCAGTTCCATGAACAGGCCTGAACCCAGATTGGAATGGATCTATAATCTGTGTCCTCCAAGAATGCTTTCAGCTGCCCTACCATGGCCCTTTCCACCACTTTCCCCCTCAAAAGGGGGCATTTGAACTGGTTAGTAGCTGTTCCAATCAAAAGGGGGCAGAGCTGGTTTCTTTCAGAGTGGTCATACCAGTGCCTCTTTCAGTGCAGCAGGAACCACCCAGTCTCCCAGTGAAGTGTTAACCAAACTCTGGACTCCACCAGTCAGCCCTCCTCTGCTAGGTCTGATAAGCCAGGAGAGATGGGGTCAAGGGGGCATGTCACCATCACCTTGTCCACATCAGCTGATTGCATAAGGTGAAACCGACCCCACAAAACATCCTCAATAGCGGCACTGGGTACTTAGTTGGAGTTGCAACAAGTTCAGGATTTCTCTGAAATCAGGCAAGCTTAACCTCAAAGTGTGTAGCCCGCTGGTCACAGCTGGTCTTTGAGGGCTCCAGAGGTCCCTCCTCCACACTGGAATTCAGTAACCCCTAGACCATCTGCATACCCTCCAACATTTCTCCAATGAAAATAGGGACATACTGCTATAGCAGGCTACTACAGGATGCAATGCAAACTGAGCCCTTTTTGCGGCCTACACTGCCAAATAGTAGGCATGATTTTATGTTCTTACAAGTGTCCAATCTGCTTCAGAGTGATACTTGTGCCAGTGGCACTCCAGTCTTTGTCTGATCTAGGAGCTGCTCAGGCTCCAAAACTTTGGAGAAGGATGGTAAGGTGTGACCGTGTCAACTGCCCTGTTTTATCTTGAAATTCCATAGTAAGAACTTGGCTTTTGACAGGATCACGTTTCTCCATTGGGAAAAAAAAAACCCTCAAAGAACTACAGTTATCGGAGTTCCCTGTGAAGAGGAATCAACTGTTAAAAAA
The DNA here is from genome assembly GCF_965112155.1 of Podarcis liolepis. Taxonomy (NCBI): domain Eukaryota; kingdom Metazoa; phylum Chordata; class Lepidosauria; order Squamata; family Lacertidae; genus Podarcis; species Podarcis liolepis. The sequence continues at coordinate 51,043,813 of NC_139564.1, forward strand.
CTCTGGAAACAAGTTTCATGAGGGGAATAGGAGTCTCCTAACAACTCTCAGCACCATTAACAAAGTACAGTTCCCAATATACTTTGCAGGAAGCCGTGACAGTTCAAAGTGGTATTATAGTATTTTAAATGTACAGGGTGAATGTGGTCTTAGTTTTGCTTGGGTAGCAAGTCTTAGCTGCTATCCTGAGCTGCTGCTCTGTAATTCATAAATAAATAGAACTATAGAAGTTCCTCTGATTCCTGTATTAAGGTATACCTGCTACAATGTTTCCTCACAGAGTATGTTCTCTTTCCAAACCCACATGATGCTATAAAACCAAACACATTTCTTTATTTCTTTTTTATATACTCATTTATCTTGTGAGATCCCCTGAGCCTGCAGGCTGAGGTGAAGAACAGGCCAAGACAGACAACCTGACAAGAGCAAAATCATCATTATTTTACAATCAACAATAATTGAACGCCTTGAGGGGATCTTTGTAGTCTGCAAAGATTGCTTTGACTTTGGACTGCCTGCCAAGATAACCAAAATAAACAGGAGCTCTTAGCACAGTGTTTACCAGTCAAGTTTTCACCTTTTGCACATATTCTGTTCCAAGGATCTAACATTCACCAGACTGGAAAAAGAAAAGTCAACACATCCCATCTCACTGAAGTGCCCATGGGGAAATTTACAAAAGCATTTTTGTATATCTAGCAGAAGCCCAGTTAGAAGTCTCTAGGAGATGACAGCAGCTAAAATCTGGATGAGATAAATCTCACTGAACCTATTTATGTTTACTCAGAAGCCAGTCCCAATGTATTCAACAGGGATTATGTGCATAAAAGCATTTATACTCTGTACAGGGCCATAGCCAGAGTGGTTCATAACAGACAAATATATTGGATCATAAATTATTTTAAATTGCAGGAGAGGCATTGATTTATATGTTTTAAAAATATAGCTGCATTACAGTGGTACCTCGGGTTACATAAGCTTCAGGTTACATATGCTTCAGGTTACAGACTCCACTAACCCAGAAATAGTGCTTCAGGTTAAGAACTTGCTTCAGGATGAGAACAGAAATCGTGCTCCGGCAGCATGGCGGCAGCAGCAGACCCCATTAGCTAAAGTGGTGCTTCAGGTTAAGAACAGTTTCAGATTAAGAACGGACCTCCGGAACGAATTAAGTACTTAACCTGAGGTACCACTGTACAAAGATTAAGAAGGCTAATAGCAGAGAGTATTTGGAAGCCAAAGAAAGGGATGTGTCTTGCATTAGGTCAAGGAACCTGTTGCAGGCCAGGAAAATGTAAGGAAAAAAGAAAAGATTTCTCCCCCTAATTATTTGTAGATTTAATCTACGAATAGGATTCAAGGAGGCACTCTGCATGCCCTTCAGGACATCTGAGGTCCCACTCTTTGAGTATATAGCCTCCATTTTCCCTCAGAAAGTTACTTCCAAAACTTAAGAAATCCACAGCAAGGCGAATGGGAAATCAAGCCAATCCCTGCCATTGCTGTTTGTTGTGATTCAGCTTTAAAGAGCGGGTTTTTTTGCAAGAAAAGCACTGGAGCAAATTTTAAAAAGAGTGCTTGAAGACAGAGCTTTAAAACGCAGACTTGTGCCTGGAAAGAGCAGGCAAAAGTTAAGTGTGGATAAGTCCTTAGCTTCGGACATAAAAACATCAGTATCAACACTCCCTCTACAGCTAGTAATGAAAACAACAGTATGATGACCTTAACAAAGAGTACTAAATAACCAGGTTGCGCTATCAGTAATTAGAGAAGTAACTAGAGCCAGTCTTTTAAACTTGATTCTCAAGTTCCAAGAAAGGTGATTATTTCACACTTACTATGGGTCCCAGAAATCTTTCGACCGTGTTTACCAATCAGGGTTTCTTTTCTTCCTGGTCATAACCTAGTTCCCATAGATTGGGAAGAGACTGCACGCCTTGATTGCAGATGTGCTCTTTTCTAAAGGCAAGCCAAGAAAGTATTATCAATACCCACGTTCACACATTGAGAAATATCAGCAGGAAACATTTCACAGCAGCTGGCAGGTATTCAAACAACACACATTCCTTTTAGGACTATTATCCCCTGCTTCCAAAGACCAAAACAAACAAACAAACAAACAGGTGGGGTATTTGGGAGCATCACAGCATCGGATTTAGGGGCGGGCAGTGCTTTCCCCCCTCTAAATAAATGTTTAGGGGTACTCTCATTTTCCCACTCATATTGAAATACTGCCCCTCAATGAGGCCAAACATAGATTCACAAAATGTTTAGGGGTATACGTACCCCTGTGTCCCCCCCCCCCAGAAAAAAGCACTGGGTGTGGGCACAAAACAACAACAATTTATATTTTTGTAATAATGTAAAGTTTCAGTGAGCCTATTGAGAAAACCCATAAAAATGCAACTATGTCAAAAGGAATTATTGTGAAAATGAGAAATATTGGGAGGGGACGTACCAGATTTTGTCCATAGCTTAGCTCCTGGCAGTACAGCAGCAGCTGGACCAGGGGAGAAGCTGGACAGCCACAATTTTCTCCCTGTGCACCAACACATAGTGTGTTTATCATTAAACCATAGTTACCTAAGCTTATGCTTAACTTGGGACACAGGTGGCACTGTGGGTTAAACCACACAGCCTAGGACTTGCCGATCAGAAGGTCGGCAGTTCGAATCCCTGCGACGGGGTGAGCTCCCATTGCTCGGTCCCTGCTCCTGCCAACCTAGCAGTTCGAAAGCACAAAGTGCAAGTAGATAAATAGGTACTGCTCCAGCGGGAAGGTAAACGGCATTTCTGTGCTCTGTTCTGGTTCGCCAGAAGCGGCTTAGTCATGCTGGCCACATGACCCGGAAGCTGTACGCCGGCTCCCTTGGCCAATAAAGCAAGATGAGCGCCGCAACCCCAGAGTCGGTCACAACTGGACCTAATGGTCAGGGGTCCCTTTACCCTTTACCTTCAGGCTTATGCTTTAGAGTACCCATCCAAAAATTATGGTGCCAGTTCTTCAAAACAAACATAGCCTGAGTTTACATTCCATCTGAACATGGTTTGAAAATAGCTTTCTGTTAATACTACGCAGAATAACAAATGGTCCTGCCGTGTCACAGAAATTCCTAATCTTGCAAGTTGGGTAAGGTGGGCCAGAAGCATTTATTGACCAGAAGCAATGCTCTGTCTATCCACCTAAAATTATGGCCCAATCATTTCATCTAGTGACAGTTCAGTATTGCTAATTATCCCTTCGCTGACAGGAATTCAGATAAACTGGAAGGCAAATTAAATCAGGCACACTGTCAGGATGAGTCACCTCTTTTGGAAAGAGAAATTAGTTTTGTCTTGTCACAAGCTATCAGGAACACCTAGGAAGTCATTTCCCCAGCCGACTGCTTAGGATAACCCCTTCAGTAATTTGAAAAGCAGTGTTTTTTTGCAACACAGGCTTCCAGATGGAGGTGTTTTCAACTGTCAAGCATGCTGATTCAGCATGTACTAATAACCAGTAGTGTGGACTATAAACTGGAGACTAGTACAAGGGCTGTGGTGTAGACTCATCTTCCTATGCTAGTTGGTACCTCCTCAAGATGTTCTTTTCATTTCTTGTTTAGTGCCACAGGCTGCAGTGAAGAGCGTTTTCCTGCCTGAGGCAAATGCCTATTTGTTCTCTCTCACACACCCCATTGGTTGTTCAGAAGCTGAGTGGACTGGCAGATGAATCTTACTGGTGACAGTGTTAATAATTGTGTGCAGTGCTTTTTTTTCCTGGGGGTATTCATGGGTACACAGCAGTGGCGTAGCGTGGGGGGTGCCAGGGGTGCCGACCGCACCGGGCGCAACATCTGGGGGGGCGCGAGTCCAGAGGGAAGGGACAAGTTCCTTCCTCCGCCGGGCTCCCCGCCGCCACCGCCAGCCTTGCGCCCTAGCGCGCGCGTCCCCCGCCGTCGCTGTGGCTGCGCTCCGCTCACTGCTCGCAGGAGGAGCAGCCGCTGCAGCAGCGCCGACGCCGCCACCGACGCCTGGCCGGGCACGGGCAGCCTCTGCACCCTGCCGCCGCCGCCATCCCCTCGGCCCAGCCACAGGCGGCGGCTGCTTCTGCCTCCATCCTCCTCCGGGCAAGCAGCGTTGTTTGCGCGGCAACTCGCAGGTTAGGGGTTGGGGGGGCGCAAATTACTTGCCTTGCCCTGGGTTAGGGGGCGCAAATTACTTGCGTTGCCCCGGGTGCTGACAACTCACGCTACGCCGCTGGTACACAGTACACTGTGGGCACCAGGGAAGACCTCTGTGGGTACCTGCAGGCATCATGTTGGCAACACTGGTTCTGAAACATACAAAGGCCTATGTGGTTCGTGAATGAGGTATTTTAACTATGGGGCAGCCCACTCCCCCTTATTCCACCCTTCATCCTAAAGTCGCAGGGCAGGTCACTTTTAAAGGTATTTTTACCTTAAAAACAGCTTAAAATACACCCACTAAAGAGGAATGGGTAGTCAAATTGTGCAAGTACTTGGAGCTCACAAAGCTGACAGATCCAATAAGAGAAAACCTAAAAAATTGGTGAAAGAAGAATGGGAATGTTTAAATAATTATTTAGGGGACAAGGGCTCAGCAAGAAAGATCTGGCTATGTTTAGAATGATGCCGCATAGAGAAATGTTCCCTGATACCAAGATGAGGGATTCCTTTGGAATGCAGATAGAGATAATTGATAAGAATAATGATCTGTTGTGAGCTTGACGGAAGTGTACAATAGATGAGCTTTCCTGCGTTGGCTCATCTTCCTTTTTCTTTTTCTTTTTTTTTCTTTTTTTCTTTTTTCTTTTCTTTTATCTTTCCCATAGTTGCTTATGTTCATGTACTTCAATATTTTTCGTAGATTTTTTAGTTGTTCTTTTCATTACTATTAAGGAATTTTCCTTTGTAATTTTTGTTTTCTATATTTATATGTACCTGTTTAAAGCAAAAAACAAAAAACAAAAACCAACTATAAAAAACCTTAAAAAACCGGCTTAAAACAAATTACAATCACAAACATTGAGAGGGTCCTAAAATAATAATCTCAAGGGTCAAAGGCCAGGGTAAAGAGGGTAAATGACTTTGCAAACAACTGCATGGTAAAATCAAGTTGATTTCCTCCTTAATTCACTCCAAGAGTTAATGGGTAAGTCATAACATTTCAATGTTACGTAGAACTACACTTGATTCTTCACCACAGCAGTGGAAAAAGAGCTATGATTTCTCACCTGACGTGCTCTGTTTGAATGGTTGTTTGCTTTAGGTTGGGTAAAGTGTTAATGTACTTTTGTAAAAGTCTAGCTGAGTAAATTACTAGACCCATTAGTGCAGGAATTTACCTTTCTTACACAGGCTTGCAGTGGAGAGTTGCCAGTTACTGAGAACAAAAGCAGCTGCCACCACCCCAGTTAAAAACCATTTATATGCATACTATTCACTTCACATTCTTTTATGCATTTATTTCAGGCCTTGGAGTGAAATAGCTCAGTTTCGCAAAGGTCACTGAATTAGTCTAAAAGTCTCCAAACACTTACTGAAAGTAGTTCCCATAATTTATGAGTGAAGTGAACATGTAATAAGTTTATTTTGGGGTAGATTTCTAGTTCATCATCTTCAAGTTTCTTAGCAATTGTTGGGGAAAATAAATGAAATGGTTCACATTCCACTGTGTTCATTTTTTTATGCTCCCTTAGCCTTCGTGTAGGGACGCGGGTGGCGCTGTGGGTAAAACCTCAGTGCCTAGGACTTGCCGATCGTATGGTCGGCGGTTCGAATCCCCACGGCGGGGTGAGCTCCCTCCTATCTTTCGGTCCCAGCTCCTGCCCACCTAGCAGTTCGAAAGCACCCCCAAGTACAAGTAGATAAATAGGTACCGCTTTATACCGGGAAGGTAAATGGCGTTTCCGTGTGCAGCTCTGCACCCATCTGGCATGATTCAGAGCAGCCCCCCCCCCCGCAACAACCCTTGATTCCCACGTCAACCATTGGGTAAGGTTGATTTGATTCCCCTCCTTGTTACCAATATAGATCTTTATTCCCCACTTGTTCCTGATGTGGATCTTCATTCACCCCTTCTTCCCGCCATCTTCTGGTTTGCCTCAGGTACCAAAATGTCTTAGGGGCCGCACTCTTGTAGGTTACAACATCAAAATGCAATATATATATATATTAAAGTTTAGGACAACTTACATAATGAAATTGGGTCTCAAAAACATATCCCGCTTTTCCACTGGAGTCCTCCAAGCAGCTAACCATGTGGATAAGACACACCAAGTACCACACGCTCACAAAACAACGCCCGCCATCCCACCAAAGGGAGGAGACAGCACCAGAGGTTTCTTCCCACAGGGCAGTTGCTCCAAGTTGGCTCTGTGGGGTCAGGAAGGGGGCAGTTTACTCCTACCCTGGGCAGAGCAAGGAGAATCCAACTAGAGTAGGCCCTAATATTATCTTTTTGTACTGATACATATATACAAAATATGCACAGATGTGTACAAAAAATATAAAATAAAAAACAAAGAACAAAAAATTTAAAATAAAGAAAAAATAAAATAAAATAAATAAACGTGTTAAAAAGAATAAAAGAAAATCAAAATAAATAAAAGTAATAAATGAAATCAAAATAAGAAAACAAAAAAAATAACAATTCACTAATCCTCAACCTAATCTCCACCAACCGCCACTAACTCCTCTCTCTTCCACTCGCCTCACTACTAACTCACAACGGCCGCCTGCAAGTCAGTGGCTTTTAAAGGAGAAGCAAGAGATGTCACAAAGGAGGGCGGGACCTTGTCACCGTGGCAACCCCCCCACCAGCACCTGGCCCCTCCTGAGTGGTGATGCTCCTCTGTCAGAACTCAGAGGCAGCTGGGCTGCATCTTCATTTCACATCCTTCTTCCGGCAGCCTCATTCCCAAAGGGAGACCATCCCTACATCCTTCCAGGCAGGCTAGGCATCTCCACAGCGCAGTATTTGGCAGCCCCATTTTGTGATCTTTTGGTTGACCTTATAATAAACATATTGCCCGAATATGTAACTATACGTATTCTCTTCTGATCTTCTGATATCCCTTTAGAACCTAGGCATGATTTAAAACTGTTCAGGCCCCTTCAGGTCTAGGTTGTTGTTGTTTGTTTTGTAACCCTCTAATCCAGGGGTAGCCAATACTGTGCCTTCCAGAAGATGTTGGCTTCCCCACTCCCATCATCCCTAGCCAAGATACCCAATGGTCCAATCATAAGGGTTGTAGTCCATTGTCACCTGAAGAACGTCTTGTTGATTACCTGTGTTCCAATTTCTTTAAAACATCCTTTCAGTCCATAAGAGAGGACTTCCTTAAGCACCTGTTGCCATCCCTGTAGTCTTTTCTTTTTTGTGTGTGAAGGAATCTGGTGCTGGTGTATTGATTTAATTTTACTTCTTATTTTTTAAATGCATTCTGTGTTCTCATTTTGTATTTTTATGTTGTGAATCACCTCGTGATCTTCAGATGAAGGGGGGCATACAAATTTAATCAACAATAATAGTAATAATAATGATACACAGTAACAATCCACTCACAAAATTGAAATGCAGCTTGCTTCTGTTTCCCTTGGGATGTGTGGAAGAGACTTTGGGAACTTAAAGTTTTTGACCTTACTTTTGTGGCAACCTGGGGAAGAAGCATAGACAGAGCGCAACTATGCAATCCACACTGAAATGGTTTCGCAAATTGCACAGAGGAAGAGCACTTTACTTGCAGAATTAAGGTAGGAGTAAATTGCTGTATTTCAAAAAGGGAAAAGAAGAAGAAACATAGGTATACAATGGATCACTATATTATACTCAAATAGTTTTTAAAAAAACAAGACTGGTAATGCTATTTTCATCCTATCCTTCCTTCTCACTGTACTTCTCCCTTGTGAATTACAGAAAGACCTGTCTACTTTGCTCATTTCTTTGTAAGTTTGAAGCTTCTTCTTTTTATTACATCTGTGGTAGAGCTTTTCAAAATGTGGTTTTGTAATCCCTATTGTGTCCCGGGTCAGGCAAGTTAAAGGACATTCGGATATATCTCAGGAGATTGTCCACATTGTACATTTCTTGACCAGTCGCTTACACAATCCAAGCTACAAGTCGTTTTGCAAATTGTCTGGAGCACTTGTCCTTTGCTCCAGAAGAAAGTTTCCTTTCCTAATGCAACATGGAGGAAATAATGCCAAAATAATGCCTCTTGCTAAATGTTATATATCCATCCATTTCTGTCCTGGCAGATGCCTTTGTAGGGCACTTAAGGCCACTCTATCTGTTAGCAGCCATTCTAAAGGAAGCACGCTTGAAATCAAATTCATTAAAATGAGAACAGGATTGATAGCTTTGAGCCTGTGATCCATTTTATTTTGAAGGGGTTTTTTTGTGGAGGTGGTGCTAATGGTACACTGAATGTGTACAATTCTGTTTGAGGCAAGATTATATATCAGTGTGAAACAGCAAAAACAATAACAACTATCTAATATGCTTAAAACTTTTCCATTACCATTTGATCCATTCCTATGTCTCCTTACCTGAAAGGAAGTATCCTTGAACTTTTTTGGGCTTACTTTTGAATAGACATATCTAGGATTGCTCCATAATTTTAAAAAGTCCTATAGCATCTAATTTGATGACAATTTAAGTGTCAAGTTCCCAAATTGTTCTCAGTTATTCTGTGGTGCTTCTGCATTCATTGGCATGCTGGAAGGTGGGAGTATACTTACTGAAAAACTGAGTTGTTTGCTGCAACTGAAAATTGCATTGCAAAAGAATTTGGGAAGAATACAAGGGTGCCGGTAGTACTTTTCGTGGGTTATCATCCTAGATAGACTATTTGATAGTTCCTCTTCCACTGAAATGTTTACTTTTATGCAAAATATTTGTGTGTCATCTTTCCTACAAAAGTATGTTTGAGTTAGTATATAAAAATCAATAATAAAAGCTTTCCTAGAGGATTTTAAATTATTTATTACTTCTGTCTTTTCCCCCAGGAAGAGAGGCTCATATGCATAAACAAGAATCTGTTTATAATACAGATTGCCTTGCTGGGTGCAATCCATATTCTCTCGGTTATAAAGCCAGCTGCATTCCACTGAAGGCAACTGTTTAAAATGCTATTAATAATAATTAGGTATGTTCTCTCACCACTTGGGGGCAGCAGCCAACACCAAATATAAAGTTCCACCATCAGATATACTTCCTATAAATTGCCTGTGATGCTCAAAACTGTATGTTTCCTTTTTACAAAAGGAAAGGCAAATTAACCTCTCTTTGTATTTGCAGGACTTTTCTTTTTTTGTTATGCATTAAATATCTGTGTTCAACAGGGGAAAGTATGTTAGACCGCACACATTTCATACAAATAGTTATACTAAATGTGTGTGTGTGCGTGCACACACAGACTTGGGTGCATAATAGTACTCATATACTAAATGTTTGTTGCTTTTTAACCAATTAATTAACCAGCTAAACAATGCAGTATTGGAATGCAGATGATATTTAATTAAATGCAGGTGGCGCTGTGGTGTAAACCACTGAGCCTCTTGGGCTTCCGATCAGAACGTTGACAGTTCGAATCCGTACAACGGGATGAGCTCCCATTGCTCTGTCCCAGCTTCTGCCAGCCTAGCAGTTTGAAAGCATACCAGTGTGAGTAGCTAAATAGGTACCACTGTGGCGGGAAGGTAAATGGCGTTTCTGTGCGCTCTGGCACTCATCATGGTGTCCCATTCCGCCAGAAGCAGTTCAGTCATGCTGGCCACATGACCCTGAAAGCTGTCTGTGGACAAATGCCAGCTCCCTCAGCCTGAAAAGTGAGGTGAGAGCTGTACCCCATAGTCACCTTTGACTGGACTTAACTGTCCAGGGGTGATTTACCTTTACCTTATATTTAATTATTATGACTGCAATACTGTGCATAATTATAATTTATCAGTAGTGCAATCTTATTTGTGTTTATCCAGAAGTCTTATTGAGTTCAGCGGGACTTACTCCCAGATAAGAGTGCATTGGATCGCAGCCCCTAACCCCAGTAACTTCAATGGAATTTAAACTGAACTGAATTCAGGATCATAACAGCTTCCATTTGATGCAACCATTTGTTATTTAAAGACCCTTCTCACAGGCCAGTCTTATCCTCTGTTGTGGGATATGCAAGTGGGAAAGAATTCTAGCTCATCATTCTTGAGCTGGCTGATACAGCATCACTTTGCATTATTGACAGCTCTGCAGTCCTGATGTGGCATCAGCACAAAGGACCTAAATGATGACCCATCTGTGGCGATGCAGCTGCAAGGATATGATATATGACACGTGGTCTTAAGTCAAGGAATGGCAGTTGTGACATTAGTCAGCATCTTATCCGCAAGTGCAAATTCTGAACATTGCAGCAGTTAAAGGCTGTGGTTAAAAACAACAAAACAAAACCCAACTACCTACATAGGAATACAGGAAACTGCATATTACCAATTCAGACTATCTAGCCCAGGATTCTAGATTCAGGTAGGTAGCCATGTTGGTCTGACGCAGTCGAAATATATATAAAAATAAAAAAAAGTCTAGTAGCACCTTAGAGACCAACTAAGTTTGTTCTTGGTATGAGCTTTCGTGTGCATGCACACTGTTTGCATATGTGCTATGAGTAATGCATGCCAGCCCAGCCCCACTCATCCACAATCAAAGAATTGATGAGTTCGTTCTTATTTTGGACTGATCTAGCATTTTACACCAGAACAGCCCTACCAGGGTTACAAATGTTAACCAGCTACCATCCCTGTTCTTAATCTAGTTAGGCTGTCCCCCTGCAAAATATAACTTGACCCTTCTGTAGAAGATTTCAGTAGAAGATTTCAAAGTTAGCATTATTGCCTGCTAATGTTTGCACCAATAATATAATCAGCATTCCTAATGGGGAGTGTGTATACATCCTGCCCCTTGCACTGGACCCTTTTAAAAGTCTGTAAATGCTATTGTTAGAATTTGTGCCTCACCATCAGAGTTCAGGGAGCGTAATTAATATTTTTAAATAGGGTAATTGGTACTGCATATGTTTCCCTTTATCTTTTACAACTACATGAGTGGCAGAAATTCAGAAGGGTGGATTTTTGCCAGTACAGATAGAAAAAGCCGCATTTACCAAATTTCTCCTTGTTTTATCAGTCTTTTTTGTGGATAAATGTGATTATTACAAATTAAAAGTCGGGGGGGGGGATTCTGGCAGTAAATCAAGATGATACATTTCTGCTTCTCTTGAAGGGTGGTGGAGATTGGTAGAGTTGTCAAGTTATCATTTGCACCTATCGTTTATTGTTTTACATCAGTAGTGATACAAAAACAAAACCAGAGAAGGCACAGCAAATGAATAACATCACTCGGAAGACAGTTGTGGAAGCACAATATGGATAATAGTGCTCAGACTGAACTTTGTTCGCTGTTTCCCCTTCTGTGTTAACCTGGCCTCATCGCTAGGAAGAGGGAAGGCTGCCTAATGTCTACAACTGTTAATTAGGGTCTAGCATTGTCCACTTGGTGGCAGTGTGACCAGAGCATCCCTGTATGCCTGGGTTTGAAGCTAGATTCTTATAGAAACTGGGTAGAAATTTACCAAAATTAGATTTAAAAAGGTATTTCTGCCTTGTGTAGTTGGTCAAATCCACAGGAACTATAAGGTCGCCAGCTTTAAACTGGGTTCTGCTCTGGTGCCTTTCTGCCGTCATTGGCGGAAAATAATGCTTATCTCATTGCCTTGAAAAGTTTCATCTGCTGATTTCTATAGGTCAGCCTTCCCCCAACCTGCTGCCCTCCCTGTATCTCGGACTGCAATTTCTATCTACTGCAGCCTGCATGGTTATTATTATTTATTAAATTTGTATACTGCCCTTCATCTCTAGATTTCAGGGCAGTTTATAGTTGTACTCCAAAGCAGGGCACCAAGCCAGGGAAGGCTACTGTAGCTCAAGCTGCTCTTAAACATATAGGAGCCATTCAGGTTCCAGACATGTCTAGTTTATCTGTTGGAATGGCATATGATTTACAGGACAGGGAAGGCACACACAGCCATGTTAAATTTTGCATCAGGCAGTTCTAACTAAATGTGAGCCATTCAGGGATAATAAAATATCAAATGGCTGGGATATTTCAAGGGTTCTGCACTCATCCTTAGCACCTTAATGTTGACCTATTCACATGTATGATTTCTGACTTCCTAACCAGGGATGCGGGTGGCGCTGTGGGTTAAGCCACAGAGCCTGGGACTTGCTGATCAGAAGGTCATCGGTACGAATCCCCGTGACGAGGTGAGCTCCCATTGCTCGGTCCCAGCTCCTGCCCACCAAGCAGTTTGAAAGCACATCAAAGTGCAAGTAGATAAATAGGTACACTCCAGCAGGAAGGTAAACGGTGTTTCCATGCGCTGCTCTGGTTCTTCAGAAGCAGCTTAGTCATGCTGGCCACATGACCTGGAAGCTGTCTGCGGACAAACGCCAGCTCCCTCAGCCAGTAAAGCGAGATGAGCGCCGCAATCCCAGAGCATAGCTGTCAACTTACAGATTTGAAAATAAGGGACCAGCAGCCTTGAAAATAAGGGACCAGCAGCCAAAATAAGGGACCTGCAGCCTCACCTGTTCCAGGCACTCCAGTCTTCGTGTCCTCCTGCAGTCTGGTCAAACTCATGCTGGTAGCTTCGAGAACACTGTCCAACCAACTTTGTAACCAGAGGTTCAACTGAATAGAATCTGAATCACATGCACCACAAGGCCTATGCAGCCTCAACTTAAGATGGCTCCCCGGCCTGGCTTTGCAGTGCAAAGTTTGCAGCAGCACGTGCAACAAAATGGCGTCCAGCATTCAAAATCCCCCTTAGCTTGCATTAACTAGCCACACACAAGGCATGCAAGCTCCACCCCCCAGTCGTTCTTAGACTTCTTATTGGGTGAGCAACACAGCCAAGCAACACAGTTGGAGCCTCCCTCCTCCCTGGCCGGCAGGGAGGGAGGGAGGGGAGCTGCTTCCTTTGAAATTTAAGGGACATCATTTAAGGGACATTTAAGGGACATCCATCAATAAGGGACAGCAGTGGGACATGGCGCTGGAATAAGGGACTGTCCCTTCAAATAAGGGACACTTGACAGCTATGCCCCAGAGTCAGCCACAACTAGACCTAAACTACCTTTACCTTTAAGAGAGCAAGAGAACCTGTGTGCTTCCCTTTTCCCTCCTTCTCCTCTGCTAGGCAAACTCCCTTCCTTTCTCTTTTTAGAGGTAATCATGCTGCACAGCTCAATTTCCACCAATATTACTGCTAACCATGGCTAGTTTTCAGGCAGAGGCTGGAACCAGTGTTAAGAGAAGGATTGGCAACACTAGCCGAGTTTGCATGTGAGAGGACGATGAAGAAGAAATGTACAAGCCTGTGGAGTCTTGCTTGATTTCCTAAATGCAGCCAAGAGAACAAGAACACCCGGTCTACCCCAGGCCCCTAATACTGGTTTGCTCTTGTTGAGTTGCCAAGCTGTTTTTCTGACAGGGCACCCCTTCTCTAATAGCTGCATGATAAGAGCAAATTCAGATCAGGTTTTTTAGACAGGACAGGACTGTGGCTGCCCCACCCTCATGCCCACAGGACATACATGTGCAGGTCATCCAAGGAGGGAGATTATTGGGGCTTGTAGCCATCTCTGTCCTGGCACATTTCAAAAAACTGGCCCTAGGAGAAGATATTTGCAGGTGTCCTGGCATATAGAAAGACCCTTCAGCAGGTTCATGATGAAAGCTTTATTGCCAAGCACATTACCAGGGTCATGCCTCTAGTTGTGTAGAAAGGATGTGCTTTTAGAACAGCCTCCTTCTGGACCTCCACCCAAATCTGAGCTTGAGCATTTTTTGAAGCCAATGGAAGGTACTTTTCTTCAGGCAGGCATTGGAAACTTTGGCTACAGCAACAGATTACTATGAAAGGGTTTCTTTACTAGCAGCATAACTGCAATTATTATTAAATTTCTTTTTTTGTTATATATGCCACATATCACCTCTTTGATAGATGAGCAATCATTAGACAATGATAACTACATACCACTGTAAGCAGGCAAATATATTATATTACATTGGGCAGTTTTTCCTGGTGTTCATTCAGACATGGATTTGTATTTTTTAAAGCTCAGAGACAGTTTGGGAGGACAGAGACGTGGAGGTTTCTGCTCAGCTGCACCATCTGCTTCTACTCTCCCATCTTGACAATCTGCTCTGCTGTTTTTCTTTTGCATGGGTGTTCTGTGTTTTTTAATGTTTGGATTGTTAGCTGCTTTGATTTTTGTGTGTGTAAGAAAACCAAGGGAATAAATTTCTAAAAGCCCATTAAAACTGACCTCTGGAATTCACTGTAGGTGGTGCTGCCCTTGAAGATGACTCAGAAGTTTCAGTGGGTGGGAAACGCTTTAGCTGCCTTCCTAAAAGGATATGGAGTGGCATGTGCATATCTGACCAGTGTTCTGCAAATAACATTGCTTATCTGTTTCCTTCTGAGCACAACTCAAGGTGCTGGTTTAACCATTAAGCCACTTCATCACTTTCTCTCACTCTCCCACTCCCCTTGCTGTTGTTGTCCCCGCCCCCCCAGACCAGACACTCCTGCACAAACTCCTCACAACTGCTAGGAGTAAGTCCTTTACAGCCCTGAAATGATAAGATGATATTGTTATCAAAATTAACATATGTCCCCCTTCTTCCCATATTCCCAAAAAAGTTTGTAAGACCTTTTTATTCTTACTAGAATCCAGTGACTCTAACAGATCTGCTTTTAAGTCTAGCTGGTGGGTTTTTCCCCAGTCAGTTTGATTGTTTGTAGCCAATGGCCATTACAATATGTACACAAATTGCACAGCTGCAAAACAGAACAAAAATCATTGCGTACACCAGAACAAGCCAAATCTACAATGTCAACATCCCTAGGATTTAGCACTGGTGGTTGTACAGTATTTAGCTTCAACTCCCATAAACAACTTCATACTGAATTTGTAGTTATTAATAATTTCCTTAGATGGTTAGTGATATAGTTAAAGTTTATTTCTATGCTGTCTTTCAACCCACCCCCCAAAAGCCCCCAAGGTGGTTCACACACGATAATTCCCAGATACAAAACTCAACCAAAAAATAAATTTAAAAAGTACAACTTACACAAAAAATAAGACAGCAAAATCTTAATATTTCAGAAAAGACCAAAAGCAAAATATATGCATGTTCCTTTGCCCAAATGGGAAACGGCAGCCCCCAGAAACTCACCAGGGAGAGCAGGAGTAAATCCTTAGGGGGCAGCTTCTCTTTACAAAGGTGATGTTGATGGGGACAAGGCAGGTGGAAAAGCGTCGCCCTTGGTGGCTCAGCACAGTCTCTTCCTGCAGCAATGCCTCCCAGGCAGCAGCTCATCCTTACAAAGGTCCCAAGCAGAGGTGTGGAGACTGCAGCAGATTCTGGATTGAGATTGCAGAATATGGGGTTGCAGCGCTGTGGTCTAAACCACTGAGCCTCTTGGGCTTACAGGTCAGAAGGTTGGCAGCTCAAATCCCCGCAATGGGGTGAGCTCCCATTGCTCTGTCCCAGCCCCTGCCAACTGGAGAGTGCATCTCATTGGCACTCAATGGGCCCTGTGTCTGAGCAAGCATTTATAGGATCCCACAGTTAGTCTTGGCTTCTCTGATTCAATAACTAAATGACCATGCACAACAAGTGAAATTCTGACCCACCGTCTGCTACTGCCAATGATATAAAAGGATCTGTGAAAAGCAAAGACCCCACATTGCCAATATCATTGCACAGCATAGGAGCTGTATGTTACAAAGACCTTCACCAGCCTGGATAGCTCAGCTGGATAGTGCATGGTGCTGTTAACACCAAGGCTGGAGGTTCAGTCCCTGAATGGGACAGCTGCATATCCCTGCTTTGCTGGGGATTGGACTAGATGATCCTCAGGCTGCCCTTCCAACTCTATGATTCTAGGAATACTGATAATCTTATTAATGCAGCTTTTGATAATACCTCTCTGTGCAAAATACAATGATCAAGAGCAGAAGGAAAGGCATTCTTGGGATTGAACTCTACCTTTGGAACCGCCTTCCTCCAGAGGTCCACCCAACTCTGAGCTTGAGCATTTTCTGAAGCCAGTGGGAGGGATTATTTTTCAGGTGGGCTTTGGAAACTTCTCACGTAGCCATAGATTGCTTTAATGGGGTTTGTTTAACAGCAACATACTTTATCTGTTATATATATATATATATATATATATATATATATATATATATATATATATATTTGTGCATGTTATACAAGTCATACGTCATCTGTAAATAGATAATAAATACATACCAGTGTTAGCCAGCAAACATTTTACATTTCATCTGTCATGGATGCTTTAGCTGCATGGCAAGGGCTTGGGCCAGATGATCTTTGGGGTCCCTGCCAACTCCACAATACTATGATTCTATGATTCTACAATGGGCTTCATTTCAAATTCCATCATCTACCTGTGTTGGAATACGGTAATAAAATAGCTCCCAAGACCTTGAGTTCCTCAGTGGAGTGTATTTTTATATTTAAAAGAAAATGAGAAAAACCTCTCATCCGTCAATTAGGAAGCCAGAATTAAAAACCCAGAATGTAGGCTAGCTTTTGCCAACCTCTAGATGTTACAGATTACAGTTCCCATCATGCTGGTTGGGGCTGATGGGAGTTGTAGTCCAAAGCTTCTGGAGGGAACCAGGCTGTCTTAAGACAGGTGTAGACTATCTAGAGAAAGCAGCAGTGGCTCAGAGCTGGATAAGTGTGTTGTGCACAACTAATGGCAGGTCACAATGAAGGGAATGTACATCACCTTATAAGTCAGGAATGAGGATCCTGTGGCCCTGCAGATGTCCGTTGGCAATGCTGACTGGGGCTGATGTAGTCCCAAACATCTGGAAGACCACAGGCTCCCCATTCCCTATTCTGAAAGGGATTGATTGCACCCCTGGATGTGCATCGCATAATGTAAGGAGCAGTGCCGGGTTTATGTATAGGCTAAGTAGACTGAAGCCTAGGGCCTCTAAATCTAGGGGGCCTTGCCAGCCCGCCCGCTCCCCAGCAGGCAGTCTCCCCTCTCCCAAAATTGCTAACCCAAAACTTCATGCGAGGGCAGGGCACCACCAGTGAAAAGGCCCTGCTCTGTGTAGCTCCTGCCCTGTCATCTTGTTTTTTGTACAATCTTGTTTGACCTCAGTAACCAAAATTATATTATCAATATATACAAGCAGAAAAGTTCTTTTCCTTCATCTGCAAGAAATCATACAAAACAAAGTGGCACTAATAATGAAAAGTTCCAGGGTGGCAACAGAAAGCAAACTAAAAATGCTTTTGCAGTTCATCAAAACTATCCAGCAATATCAAGTTATAGGAAAACTGGTGCTATTAACAGTAATCCTTCTTGTTGGTTAATTGGTTCGGCAATTTCCATGCACATGATGTGTGATGCTAATTATTCTTCCCAAGAGTTAAATGATAACTAATCAAAGGCAGCTCGTCGGGAGAGCTATGAGATTCAGGTGAGGGACAGATGCCTTGTCAATCCCAGCAGGTATATGAGAGGACAGCCTGGCCTGTGGGCTGACCATACTCCACAGGACAAAAGCAGAAAAGATATTTATTTTACACTGGAACACAATTTAATAGGAATTTACTATTAATAGGAATATACTACTCTTATTAGTCCTGTATACAAGACCTCTAGCATATAAAGGTAAAATGATATACGTCCAAGGTTAGATATAATTTCTCTTTCTAAATTTACATTTTTAATACAGTGGTACCTAGGGTTAATAACTTAATTCGTTCTGGAGGTCCGTTCTTAACCTGAAACTGTTCTTAACCTGAAGCACCACTTTAGCTAATGGGGCCTCCCGCTGCTGCCGCGCCGTCGCTGCACGATTTCTGTTCTCATCCTGAAGCAAAGTTCTTAACCCAAGATACTATTTCTGGGTTAGCGGAGTCTGTAACCTGAAGCGTCTGTAACCCGAGGTACCACTGCATTGTTACAGTTAACTTATATAACTACATATACACATACACAACAAAGGAGGAAATATAGGTTGCAATCCTTTACACATTTATGTGGGAATAAGTTCCATTTTTCTATTTTGCCATGATTACAATTATTTTTTCCATGCAGCCATTCCGCCAAGGAGTTCAGGGTGACATACCCAGTCCCCTCCCCCATTTCCCTCACAACAACCTTGTGGAGTAGGCTAGGCTGAGAGAAAGTTATTAACCCAAGGTCACCCCAGTGAGCATCATGGCCAAGTAGGGATTTGAACTCTGCTCTCCCAGACTCCTAGCTCAGTACTCCAACCACTGCACAATACTGCCTCTACATTAGCTACATATTGATTACAGTGGGACTTACTTCCTAGTAAAAATTTCTAGGATTGGGGTGTTAGAACCTCGATTCAATTTCTTTCCATGACAGCACAAAACAAAAACAGTTGGATTGGCCCTGAAATCAGGGTGTGCGAAGCTCAACAAAGATCCCAAACCATTTGAAATTATTGTTTCTCTGCCACCCCAACTTGCATTTATGCCTGTGAATGACTCTCTATAACTTTATCCCCGTCATCAAAGGTCCTTCTTTAAATGAAGCAAATGGCTACTATGGAAGAAGGATTGAGTAGAGAGGCAATGCTGAAGTAAAAACAAGAACCTCTTCTTGCTTTTGTGTGGTATGTCTCTTGCCAGATGTTAGCCTATTAAAACAAGTGCAGGTTACAGCATAATTTCCCAATAAGGTTTTGAATTGGGGGGGGGGGCGGTCTTCCAAGTATGCCAACTGTGCTCAAATGCAGGTGTCAGTGCTTTTATGTGTTTATGTCATGTTTCTGTATCATATACATTTTTAACATTAATGTATGCAATTACCACATAATTAAGAAATAATTAATATTATATATTAATAGCTGTATGGTATTCGGTGTCAATTTGCGGCAGCACTTTAACAGGTGTATGCTAGCATGAGGCATTAAGCCCAATCCTTTGCGTGTTTACACAGTAAGTCCCATTCTATTCAATGGAGATTGCTCCCAAGTAAAATACACAGAGGATTGTAGCCTTTAAATAAATGGATGGAAAGAACTGCTTTGCATTCAAACTGCCTTGTTTCTTGTGTGTAAAGAAAAACAAGAGCGTTTTCCAGATTTATGTCTGTGTTGAATCCTCATTGCTAAAGTGCTTAAAAATAAATCACAAACCAAGGGAGCTTTTTCTATGTATATACATGAAATCATGGCCATAGGGAGTACCCATTTCTAAATGTATGAAACATGTGCACTCTACTGTTTATGATGAATAAAAGAGTGGTGTGGGTTTTGTGTATTTCTGGAGAGTTAAACGATAAATGCTGTTATACTTCTGGAAGTCTCCAACTGGAAATGTGTCAAGAGCTTTCCAAAGCAGCTCATAATGTCTGTCTGGGGCCCTCATTGTTAGTCTGAGCAGAGATGTAACGTTAGAAATCAGAAGTAAAAGCAAACATCTCCCCTTAATATGCCATAACGTTTCCAGCACTCCAGCTCCATCACCCCTGTCATATCCACTTTGCATGTGTCCTTTCTAGCTTCCATTGTCAGCCTGAACCTGCTGCACCTCATCCAAGCCTGTCCTGACCGAGACACAATTCTCCGGCAGGGAAAAAGAAGCAAATAAACAAGTTGAGTGGTGTAAAAAAAGGGGGTTGCCTTGCAGGTGCCTGCAGCTGGCGGTTAACACAGACAGTAAGAGGATCAACTCCATCTCCACTGGCTGGAGAGAGGGAGAGAAATAAAGCTCCCACATTTACTATTCACAGTTTAGTTAATTTGGATGATAACGGTTAGTTTCTAATCCCATTGTGCAGAATTGAATATACTGAAACCTACAAGCCTTCTGAAAGAGGGTATCTTGCAAACAGAACAACAATCAGGAGCGTCTCCCCCCCCCCCAGACTGAACCGTGCAAGGCACGCACAGTTTTGGATAACATTTTGTAGGGGTTTGTTTAGTCACCCATCAGGTTGCAGACAAAACAGGTTACAGACAAAGCATCAAGAAGCGAGAGCTCTTTAAACAGACAAGAATCTGAATTTGCATTTTGCAGCAATAAAAAAAAGAAGAAGCACAAAATAACCAAAAGCTAACCAAAACTGCAGTTCTAGGAGATATTAAATGGCACAGTTTCCTTCATCTAAAAATAAAATAATAAAAATCAGGGAGGAGAACAGTAGCCTATTTTTTAAAACAGTTTGCAGAACGTCTCTCTGAAACTGTATTTCTGACTCTTTTTTAAAAAAACACGTTCATAATATTGCTTTGGAGAATACACCGTTTCCACGATGGAACGGACTAAAGTTTGGATACACTGGCACACGTCTCCAAAGTCTAGGTGATGTTTTTATTTGGACGTGCAAACTATAGTCACATTCTGAGTTGAATTTGTTATTCATTTAGTCGATGTGTAAATTGGGCTTGTTTGAGGGGCGGGGGTGTCCCTATACAACTAAATAAGAAGGTGCCAATGAAAGTTGAAAGAGGCACGAAAATGCGCTCCGAAGCTTTGGAGAGGAAAAGGATACACCCTCTTTTTTAGCTAATTTCCTCAAGTTCCTGTTTGTGTGTTTTCGATATTTTCCTCTTCAAGCCTTTCAAAAGAAAGCAAGCAACTTCCCCAAGCTCCATTCTTCCCTCTCCGGCCCCCCCTCGGACAAACTTGTTGCCCCCCAAAAAGACAGCCCTTTGCGCTCTCAAGGCGAGAAGCGCGGCTGCCAGAACAGAGGCCCTAGGAAAAAAGTTAACAATGCTGTGAAAATATGTTTGCAGAAAATAGACAATTGTTGGATTAGACGTATTCAAGTATGAAATAATGCCTTTTTGTGTAAAAACTTCAGCAATGTGCGTGTACAAAAGTTCCCTGTGGCAGTTACTTGCTCCCTTTGTGAGCGTTGCGCTTTGGCGTCTCCACTTGGCGCATTTCACTCCCAGCCCCTTTAAACGCGATTGTTTCTTTCTTTCTAATGACATTTACCGGATCAAAACATGCTGTTAATTCGATCAGAAAGCTTTACCCTCCCTAACAATGCCACAATAATTTCTCCTGAAGTTTGTTAAATTGACCAAAATTAGGCAAATGAATAGGGGGTCTGTAGGCGACCCTTCTCGCAGGTGACACCACATAATGCACTCTCAGACCAGCTGCGATCCCCTCTTTATTTTGCCCCTCTTTTCTTTGACCCGCATTATTAAGATTTAGGCCCAATGAAACCATTCACACTTTTCAATGGGATATTTTCCTATAGGATAATAGGCTACAAATTGAGCCTCTCCAAAGCGGCGAGGAGGAGGGGAAAAATAACAACCTCGAGAGACACACACACACTACAGAAACGACCGTCGTGTGCCAAAGGTTTGAGGGAGGCTCCTAAGGTCTGCAGAGGGGAGGAGAGAAAAAATTAAAGGACGGGGTGGGGGGAGAGAGAGAATCTCGTGCCAGCCTCCAGTCCCCACACCTGCCGGGGTGTCCCCGCCACATAAAGCGGGAGAAACAATAAGGCCTGGCTGCCATCTCTCATAAAGATGGACGTGTCACCAAGTCGTGTGAGAAAAGCCTGAGAACAAACGGGCCCACTCCGTCTCCAAGGGCTCTTCCTTGAACTGGGCGGAACAGCCTATTAAGGGCTTACTTAATTACTTTAATGACTCTGGACAGGCTTTAAAATGCAGTCAGCGCTTGGACAGGGAAGGGGGGCGGCGGCAGGGTGTGTGCATGTGTGTGTTGGGCTGGGGGGAGAGTGTGGGGTGCCTGGGATTTGTAAACAGGCGGCCGTCGTGTGAGAGACCGACCAGGCGCTTGGCGGCCCAGTGAAAGAAGACGGCCAGTGTTTCGCAGCCTGCAGGCGCGCCACTGCGCTCAGCTCCCTCAGCCCTGCGCGGGTCGTTGCCATGCAAATGCCCTTCGGGGGCCGATCACGTGTCCTTTGAAGGGCCACGTGGAGTGACAAAGCTGATCTGACGTCCCCCCACCCCACCCTTACACGCCCCTTAGGCTGGGGGTGTGGGGTGGGTGGGGGAAGACCCGAACATACACACGTTTTAAAAAACTGATCTTTAATGCATGCCTCCTCCTCCTCTTCCTAACGCTGCTTTCCCTAATCCTGGGGAATCAGGCAGGCCATGAATATATCCCCCCCTCCCTCAGAAATGATCGCTTTATAAACCGCCCCTTGGAAGTTAGGGCTCTGCAATCCACCTGGGCCACTTGAAGGAGGACATCGGGTGCCTTCTGCGAGCTTCTCCCCCAGCAGCGGCTTCTTGTCACGATGGCCTCCAAATTGAAGGAACGGAAAGTGAGTTGGAGAAGGAACGGTGCCCTGCGCGCTGCCACCGGGCTCGACCTTTCCTCAAGGAACTGGTGGCCCTTAGCTGCACAGGCTTAGACATCGGTTTTGAGGCTTGTGATGATGTGTGGGATTGGGGGGGGGGGCAGTACCAGAACTCAGGAAATAGAAAGAAAGAGGCGAAGTCTCGAAAGTGCTGAGATATAGGAACCTTGCAGTATTTGGCGCTTCATATATCTGGACGTTTCAAATCTCGTATGGAAGTTTCCAATATCTCAGTTTTGAGGCTTTGCCGTCCCCCACCTCAGTTTCCCTTCTTAGGATTATGGTACCATCAGCAGATGATGGGCCCATCGTCGTCTCCAGCAGTAAGGATGCTGCATTGCTAAGTTTTGGGGAGGTTTTTGTTTCTTTTTTGTCTCCAGTATGTCAAAAGCTTGGAGAGTTGGATAGGAGGAGCTCACAAGTGCCTGGCTCTTAAAGGGCTGCTCCAAGCTGTACAGAAGTAGGTTGTGGAAGGGCAGAGAAGTGTCTGGAGACGTCAAGAAAACTTAAAGGTGATGGAGCGACTTCGCGTTCTGATGCGATGCTCCCTTCCATCTTGCCATACCACACGTGTGTCTAGCCTAAGCCTGTCGTTCTCATGCATTTTCCAGAGGATCCCGGTCTCCCATAAAGTGATCGAGAAAAGGAGAAGGGACCGGATCAACCGCTGTCTAAACGAACTCGGGAAGACGGTGCCAATGGCTTTGGCAAAACAGGTGCGCATCCCAAAGTTGCGTTTTGCGTCTTTTCGGCCGAGAGGGGAAGCAATTTGCGTACGTGGGGTTACTTAGGAGTGGCTGCTGCTGCTGCTGTTCTTTTTGCGTGGAGAGGGGTGTGTGTATGTGGCATTTTGCAATATAAGGGGATCGTGATCATAGCTTTGTGAATGAAACAAGTGTGGCTTGTTCCTGCTCATTTGCAAGCCTTTTTGTCGTTAGGTTAACTCACTGGATTCAATGCTCCGGGTGCACGGGGTTGGAAACAACTCCCTGAAGTCCTGTCTGCCTTTGTGCATTTCAGAGTTCCGGCAAGCTGGAGAAAGCGGAGATCCTGGAGATGACCGTCCAGTACCTGCGGGCCCTTCACTCTGCAGATTTCCCTCGGGGGAGAGAAAAGGGTAGGCGCGCTCTTCTTCCGTGGCTGTGCGTTTCTGGCCACGCAGGCGCGCAGGGAGAAGACCCTTGGCCGGGAACTGCTGGCTGAGCTCTCAGAAGCCTTGGGAATGGATCACTCTTTGCTGTGGGAAATCCCATTAGTGAAATTGGGGGATCCTGGCGACACGGGTGGAGAGGGAAAGAAATCTCAGCTCGCGACACTGGGAGGGATTTTGGACACAAACGTTTTCACGACCAGATTAGTGGTCCAGGGGTTAAATCGCCAAGGGCAACCCACTAGCTCTTAGTCTCAGACCCCCAGTGCAATCCTCTATAAATCTTCTCAGAAGTAAGTCCCATTGATTACAATGGGGCCTGCTCCCAGATAAATGGGTGTGAGGTGGTGGCCTCAGTTTTCAGTATGTAATTTGGGAATCAGTGATTCTACCTCACAGTGAATGGATTGCATGGAACATAAATAAACAATCCTTTATATGAATTAAACTCCCCCCCCCCAAAAAAAAATGAGTAAGCAAATTAATGGAAGGTGGAGTTCTCAGTGATTAGAGACAGTGCATTACAGTAGCTTATGCATTGCTTTGAGCTTTCCAAGCCTGGGTGGTTTTGGAGACAAGAGTGCAGGACTCAAACAACATTTCATTTGATCCAGCAAGGTAACTTCATTCCCTGATAAGGAAGGATTTTACAGACTTGTGAGATGTAGAATAATGAACTAATAGTGCATTTATTATGGCACAATCTTCTGTGACCAACAGCCCACTTCATCAGCTGGATGAAGCATTAATACTCAGCAGATGTATATGATGTGAACATATACTCAAATAGGTGTATATTTTTTGTATATACCTGGCTACATAGGGGGCAAGTCCAGTGCAAAATTGTTGGCTGAGAATTTATCAGTACATTCTGAGGCTGTGTACGCACTATACCTTTAAAGCACATTATTTCCATCAAATATCTCTGGGCACTGTAGTTTACTCATCACAGAGTTGCAATTCCCAGCAGCCCTTAAGAAACAAAAGTGCTCAGAATTCTTTGAGTGGGAACCTGTGCTTCAAATGTGCTTTAAACATAGCTGCTTTTCCTACCTTAACTAGCAAGACTGCAGAGCATGGGTTGCTCTGTTCTTATGCTATATTTGCTGATCTACCCGTGATTTGTTAGGCTTCATGGGATGTGTATTGAGCATTCATTTTGAGTTATTGTGGGGAGGTTATGTGATGTCACATCAAGCGATTGTTATCTCACACTTTCCAGTGGGTTTTCCCATCACTGGGGTAGGGAGTGAGCTCATCCACACTCCCTTTTGTCCTGTGATTTATTCCATTTGCCCCATGATTTCTAGGCACGGGTCTGAGAGGTTTTTCTTCTGACCCTTTGCCTTCCCCTGGAAAACCCACAGTTTACTGCTGAATCAGTACATACATAAATCTGGAGAAAACCCATTTGACGTTTGTTCTGATGGAGTAGTAAACCACAGGTTTTCCCAGGGGAAGTGGCAGGACGAAAGGAACACCTCTTGGCCCCCTGCCTAGAAATCAGGATACAAATATAAGTGTGGATGAGCCCTTTGTCACACAAGAGCACCAAACCAACTCTAATTGTGCAACTTTAATTTGCCAGTATATGGCTGAATCCTATCCAAAAACAGCAACATTCTTGAAGCATCCTTTGTCCTGTTGCATTGCCTTCCACGGGATGCCCACGTTAACCAATGCACCTTTTCCCATGTGTAAAATGGTCAGGTGAAGAAGATACAGGTGAATACCTGCAAAGGTACAGGAGCCTTGTCCTACTTTTTTACTTCACCACTCCACTGAGACCCCCCACTTGGGAAACACTAGTTTCCAAACAGTGGCGTAGCGTGGGGGGGGGTGCAGGGGGGCCGGCTGCACCAGGCGCAACATCTGGGGGTTAGGGTTAGGGGGCGCAAATCCACGGGTTAGGGGGCGCAAATTACTTGCCTTGCCCCGGGTGCTGAGAACCCACGCTACACCACTGTTTCCAAACTCTACTTACTAAATTAGGCAAAACAGGTTCCCATTAATTTGCTGCAAGAGGCAGGAGAAGCAGGGTGTCGATTGTAGGGTGGGATGTTCAAGTTTCTTCCTGCCCCATGTAGGCAAGCCATGATTCCCAACCACACGCCCCACAGGGGGCAATTTGATTTTGAAGGCGGGCAGTTCAAGAATGATTTATTAACATTTAATGGCTTTTTAGGCTTCCTCCACGCGAATAGGAACCACTGCTGTAACCCAATTTTTCTTTCTTTCCAACAGAGCTTCTAGCTGAATTTGCCAACTACTTTCACTATGGCTACCATGAGTGCATGAAGAACCTAGTTCACTACCTGACCACAGTGGAGAGAATGGAGACCAAGGACACCAAGTACGCCCGGATCCTGGCTTTCCTGCAGTCCAAAGCTCGCTTTGTCACCGAACCCATCTTTTCCTCACTGGGATCTCTCCCAGAGCCAGACTTCTCCTATCAGCTGCCACCAGCTCCAGACTGCTTGGGCTACAGCCCCAATGACCCTGTGTTCCAGCAGGGATCTGGACACGGCCCCTTTTCCTGGCACAGCTCCGCTAGGAATCCCACTCTCCCTTACCTCCCCAACGCTCCTGTGCCCCTCACTGGCCACGGGCAGCAGCGCAGCACCTTCTTGTCATCCGTGCAAAGTCTGGACCGCCACTACCTCAACCTAATTGGCCATTCCCACCCCAACACATTCAGCCTGCCTTCTGGCCAGCATCCATCGGTGCTATAGCCTACGTCTGGCGTAGCCAGCTGGTTGTCCAAAAAGGGTCCCTGTGTCTTAAAGAGCTGCCAGAGAGAGAGAAGTCTATGGCTTTTGCCTTCCCAGTGTTGCCTTGCCATTGACCTTCTCCGCGTCTTGCAGTTCCTAAAGGCCCAAAATGCCTTCCAAGGCCAGGTAGTGCCGAGCTCACCTGCACATATTACCTATTTATATTATTTCAAGACAATAAATTATCTGGCCTCCTTCCACAACTGTAAATAGATATGGAATTAACGGTGGAGTGAAATAAAAATATACTTCTGGAAAAAGGTTCAGCCTGATATGTTTGCTGTGTTTATTTATTCATCCTTCTGCCAGCCAGTTCTTCTAAATGTTTGCTCTGATTTTGGCACAAATGGAGTAAGGTTAGGTGCACATTAGGTTTGTTTTGTTTTACCTTTTTAAAGAAAGCATTTTTAGAAGAAACAAACACAGCTAAGGGGAATGGAAACTCTATTTAAGCGATGGGGGAGATGCCTGTGCCAAATGGCTAAGGATGGTATCGTACACCAAGGTTATTTTGCTGTTGGTTTGATAGGAGCCAGGCTGCACCACAAGACTTTAACTTATGCAGCGGTGTCCTTTGATACGGGATGGGAATACCCTGGTGTATATATGGTGTTGTTTGTTGTTGCAACCTGGCCTTGAAATCTCCATGCTTCCTTGGAAGCAAACCTTATAGGATTTAATCTCAAAGGCTCTGGAGCCAATTCACACAATCATATTAGCATGTCATGGAATCATAGAACCTGAAGGAGCGTCTCCACCCCCATCGTTCAGCCCGGACACTGAGATCCAGCACCGAGGGCCTTCTGGTGTTTCCCTCATTGCAAGAAGTGAGGATACAGGGAACCAGACAGAGTGCCTTCTTGGTAGGGGCGCCCACCCTGTGGAACACCCTCCCTTCAGATGTGAAGGAAATAAGCAGCTATCCTATCTTTAAAAGACATCTGAAGGCAGCCCTGTTTAGGGAAGTTTTTAATACTTAATGTTTTTAACATTTGATTGGGAGCCGCCCAGAGTGGCTGGGGAGACTCAGCCAGATGGGTGGGGTATAAATAAATTATTATTATTATTATTATTATTATTATTATTATTATTATTATTATTATAGAATCACAGAACTGTAGAGTTGGAAGGGACCCCAAATAATGCAGGAATCTCAGCCAAGGCATCCATGACAGAGAAAGGGGGCTGTTGAATGGATCATTGCAGATCTCACCATGGAGCTGTTTTACTACTGCCCCATTAAGGCACCCATGGAGGTCTCACACCATTGCACATGGGAATGCACTAGGTACCAGCTGGACTCCAGGTCCACCTGGGGCCCACGGCTGGAACATTTCTTCAAGCTGCCTTATACTGAATCAGACCATTGGTCCACCCAGCAGCCCTTGGACCTTCTACCTGCAAAACATATATAAAGGTAAAGGGACACCTGACCATTAGGTCCAGTCGTGGCCGACTCTGGGGTTGTGGCGCTCATCTCGCTTTATTGGCCGAGGGAGCTGGCGTACAGCTTCCAGGTCATGTGGCCAGCATGACTAAGCCGCTTCTGGCGAACCAGAGCAGTGCATGGAAAGTCCATTTACCTTCCCACCAGAGCGGTACCTATTTATCTACTTGCACTTTGACGTGCTTTCGAACTGCTAGGTTGGCAGGAGCAGGGACCAAGCAATGGGAGCTTACCCCATCGCAGGGATTCAAAGTGCCGACCTTCTGATAGACAAGTCCTAGGTTCTGTGGTTTAACCCACAGCGCCACCCGCGTCCCTAAAACATATATACTCTACCATTAAACTATGGTCATGTCCCATTGCTTGTGTGGGGAAGGTATTCACATGTGGGTGATCAACATGCAGCAGTCATATAACCTGTGTGACTGCAGAAGCAGATAAAAGATCTACAATACTGCACATACCACAATGGCTGTGTGTGTGTGTGTCCAGCCCTCCAACCTCATGCAGAGGTGAAAGTTCAAATAGTTAGAGTTTCCATGTGATCCTAGTTGAATTTCACATACACACACCAACAGTGATCCCATGGAAGACAGCAAGTGTCTGAATGAGACCTGGGTGTTTGCTGTGTAATTCAATACACTTTGGGAAGCTGGGCAGTGATGACCAATTACATGATTCTGTCACCCTCAGATGATTCCTGATGTGACTTCCACATCTTAACATGCTAAAATTCATTCAGATAGCTGTAGATTAACATACTTCTGAGCAAACATACAAAGTTTTTATTCATCCACATTTGATTTAAGTGACTATTAATTCCAGGTGGGGAACTTAGGGCTGGTTATAATTATGTCCAAAGATGTCTCATGATTTCCTAGCAGAGGGATTTCAGCCTGGATTATCCCAGCATTTGTTTATCACTGTATTTTAAAATTCTTGTTGGTTTTTTTTAAATCTTTTGAATATTCTATTTCTGTACTTTACTTTCTATTCTGGTTTATTATTTAGTTATACTGCATTTCATATTTTTATATTGTATTGTCTGATGGAGTTGGTTTTCAATGGACATTATAAGCAGCTTTTTGGAGAAAGCTCCTCAAAACACAGAGTATACATATTTAAATAAGCAAAACAAAGCACAATGACTCAGTGAATCCATAAAGAAAATGATGACTAAGCCTACTTAAGGTGTGAGAGCTCTTTCCATGATAGTTTGTGCTTCTGTTCATATATGCATTTCAACCAAGTAATGCTACAATTCAACAGAGATGCACTGAGGATGCAAGAAGTGAGATTTAAACTTGCTTTCAGATCGTACACTTCCTGCCTTTATGCAAAACATGCAAGGAAGTCCTGTGGGGAAATTGAAAGGCTCCAATTTTACATTGTACATTAAGGTGAAGTCTTACATAATGAGGATAAGCTTTTTTTTAAAGATGAAGAAGTTGAAGTACTCAAATCCTGAAAGACAAATCCCCATGCCCTTTTCCAGTCACCTTTTGCAGGCTGAATGGAATGTTATCATATATAAAATGAAAACCAAAAAGGGAGTGTAAAACACAGAGCAAATAAGAAAGAAAAATACTTACTGCCAGGGATTTTGACAGCTTGGTTCTATAATTGTTCAGAACAGTGGTAACAAAATCTTGCTGAGGTACATAGGCATAGCTGCCGTGAAGGTAAACTCCATATAAAATCTCAATATAAGGAAAAAAGGAAATTCAAGTACGCACTGACCAAAACTCCCATGTTATTGTTGTTACATTTATATCCTGCCTTTCCTTCAAAAACTCAAGGCTGCATACGTGGTTTTCCTCTTTTCCATTTATCAACTGTAAGGTAGGTTAGGTGGAGAGACAGTGACTGGCCCAAGTTCACCAGGTGAATTTCATGAATGAATGAAGATCTGAACCCTAGTCTCCCAGGTCATTATCTCTCATTTAGGCTTGCAGATTATCTCCTAATACATTTTTGTAATTTTCTCTCAAGATCAAATCAATACTATTTTGATCCATTGTCGTGGGGCCCCTAAAAGTCGTGGGGCGCATAGGCTACTCTGCCTATTTGGTAATCCAGCGCTGTTTGGCTTGCATATGGCAGCTGATGCTAGATCTGCGCTGCTTCTCTCTTTCCATATAAACTATTTATTTTTAAACTGCATTAACATACCTCCTTTTGTCCAATGAGCTCAAAGTCCATGCTTTCCCGCATGGAAAAAAAATCATTCATGCCATACTGAAGTAATGTCATCGTACAACATTTTTTCATTCTTATGTATAAACAGATATTTGATCTCAAAACCATGTAAAGGACAAACAGACTTCATTTTCAGCAGTTCACAGGAGTGTCATCGACTAAAACTTCAAAACTCCAGAAAAATGTTGTTAGTTAAAAAAAAAAAGATTTAAAATTTGCCAAACTAACAAAAAGTATAGGTTTTGGCAATCCAGTGATTCTAAAAGTTACTTTCTAAATTCAGATGTATTACTCATGCTGCAGTGTAGTTCTCTCTCACCCCACAAATATTCCTATATTTTAATATCCTATTATTACCTCAGGTTGCACTTACCTTTGCTGTGTTCCAGACCAGCATTCACTCATGTGCTATGGGGGAAAATATTTCCCTACGTGTGTGTCAATCAGTATTTTACATTGTTCAGTGTGTTTTGGGCTTCCGGATCAGTTGACGGAAGGTAAATTAACTTATTCCATTTCATTCTGCAGGCTTTAGGGAGATCTGAGCTGGATTGTTTACTAAGGTCATGGAAGAGGCTGACCCACAATTTGTGAGCCATCAGCTCCATTATCCTGAGACAGACAAAAAAATCCTCATTACAATGAGTATAAAGCATAGTGTATTTCTTCCATTTAAACTGTAAACACAGAAAAACCGGGTGTGACAGATTGACTTAAAAAGAGGTCATATTGGTGGACAATTTAAGGACAGGGAAGAAATAACTGTCTGTTTTGTCAAGACACACTTGTGGCTCCAAATCCAAATGAGCGCTGCAGGAAAATAGCGCTTGTTAAATGTCCACAGGGATAATATAGAAGCGGCAGAAATTGAGTGGCTGGCGCCCATTATCGGAAAACATGTCTTACACTCATTTTCTTCATCCCTTGAGATAGAATATGGAGAGAGAAAGAAGAAGGAAAAAAAACTTTGACTATTTCTTTCTCTCTCTCCTGGCGCAAAGCCATTCAGAAACTCCTACAGCATAGAAGCATTACAGAGATAGTGTTACCCTGGAAATAAAAATTATTATTAATTTATTCAACTTTTGGCCACTGTTAACCAAATTAGACAAAAACCACCACACCGCCCTCCCTCACTTTCTTTTGCTAAGTAGATATTCTCTCTGGGATTAGCACAAGGCCACCACATTCAAAACTTAGGTCATTTACATATAATTTTGCAAACTTGCAGTGGCCCATGACAGTCTTTGTGGCTCAAATGTTGTTCTTGATCTCAACACCCCCTGCCCCAATTTTCATTTCACAGAGGAGGATAAACCCTGCTTTAGATTTACAATGGCTTTGGGATAAAAGTCTTGTCCCCTTGTTTCACACACACACACACACACACACACACACACACACACACACCCCTCAGATATTTCCCTGACTCTCTGAACCTCCTGTCTCCATCTCTAGCCCTGAAATTCCTCTGCTCATTTCTGCCTTCTGCGATAAAGACTGAAAATTACTTTGGAAGTAGTTTCAATTTCCTTCCATTAAGGACAATAATGTTAGTCTTGGCCAGAGAAGTATCTGGAGGCAGAGTTAAGAGTTCAGTGTGTCTCCCTCCCATCTTGTCTTCCCACAATGTGTCGATTCATGCCGCCTCCCCTTCTCATGCGCTCTCCTTTTAAGTAAGTTGTATAGTGCTGGTTTCCAGGAGCCCTCAACAAAACACAGAGAAAACTTCCCAGTGGTTTGGGCTGGAGGTGATCCATTGTTGCGTCTCTGAAAGGGGCAATCTCTTGTTCCTTGGGCTTCATCCTTGATTGGGCAAGAATAAAAATAATCATCCCCATGAAATCAAAGGTTCTCTCTGCCCATGGGAGTAAGGAACAAAGCTGCTTGCTAGGACCAGGCCTCAGTCTCCTTGAATTTGCCTTAACTGCTGGAGGAGCCTTACAGTCAGCATGGGTCTACCCAGTGACCGGCAGCCTTCTTAATACAGAGGTCACTTGTGCTTTCAAGCGTTATTGAACAAACAAACCCCTCATGGCTAGAGACTCTTCAGCCTGGACTGCCCCAGGACCATGCAACAGGGTGAAGTAAGAGACAGAGACCAGTCAAGAGCCAATGGGAAGGTGGCAGGCAGGATTCAAAGACTAATAATAATAATAATAATAATAATAATAATGCAATATGGACACAGGGCTTTGCACACTCTCCCCATACTCCCAAATGTCTTCTTTCAGCAGTCAAAAACATGTGCTGTTCAATACCAGCTGCAAGTCACGAAATGGCATCAAGCAGGTCCCTAGCTGCACAGAACCCCAGAGAGCTAGGTACGCCTTCACTTGATATAACACAATAGCATTCTCATCACTCATGGCAGAGGTGGTTTTAGGGTAGTACAACTGGTGTGGCCACACTGTGCACCGGCACTGGGGGTGGGGTGGGGGGACGGCGATGCAACAGTGATGTAGGACAGGGCGCAAGAGGCAGGGAGGGAGCTGGATTTTAGTGTCGCCCAAGGCGCCACAGAAATTTGAGGTCCCCAAATCTGCCACTGAACACAGCTTGCTTGTTCTTTCATAGCAGGAAAGAATGATTTATTATAATTCACACAAGCACTTGCACAGCTGTGCGGTTGACTCCTGCATATAGACAACTAAGGCACACCCCTCCAAGTACATGTACCCTCTTCAAAATGATAGGCAGTTTTCACAGAAAGGCTGAAAAGCTGTTCTGTGGGTTTGGGGTTGTTGTTTTTTTTTAAAAAAACCCAACCAGGTAGCTGCGTTAGTCTTCTGTAGGGGCAAAAACAGCAAAGATGAAGAAAAAAACCCCACCTTATTATAGTAGATGTTTTTGCAGGCATGAGTCCATTTCAAAAGCTTATGCCAGAAGAATTTTTTTAGTCTTAAAAATGCCACAAGGCTCATTTTTCCTGCTGCCTGCAACAGACTAACAACACAGTCCTCCTAAGAATGTCTACTTAACAATGTTAAGTCTTATCTAGTGCAGTGTGTCTAACTCCCAGGTAAATGGGCTAGGATTGCAGCCTAACACAGCAAACCCTCTGGAAATGGTGTGGGGTTTTTTAATGAGCTTCTCACCCTTCTAGTATTCTCATAGTATTTTCATAGTATTCTATGAAAATACTTCCCATATATTTTGGAAAGGGTAAATTTATTTGGAGAGTATTTGATCCACATGTCAGACAGGTGCTCATGTTAGCTTTCATGATGAAACAATACTCTTTTGTTGCTTTTAGTGGGGTGTGGGTTTTTGGTTTGCTTTTGGGGAGAAACTTTTATGAGATTGTGGTAACACTGCTTATCTGTTGCTGCTTGTTGATGCACACCTGTCAAAGTTCACTTCTGTGCAGCAATATAATACCTATGCCGTTGTGCACAAGTTCATCTTAGGTTTTTGTTTCTGGGTGGGTGTTTTTTCCTTTTTATTTTTAAAGGATCCATGGCCCTTGAGCCAAGACAATGCAGAAGTGAAAAGATGCAGCAGAGTCCCAGTGGTGGGCTCAACTTAAAGAGTCCTGCAGGGTTAAAGGGGAGAATGTTCAGATTCATCCAAGACCTGAGAAACTTGACATATGTAACCCTTACATGCATTGCGTATAGAAGCCAGAAAATAAAGGTGCCCCCCTAATGAGGTTTTTTTGCGGTTGGGTGAGCGGAAGGGGCTGCTTCAGAAGACTAATAACTGAAAAACCTTTCCAGAGCTTTTGTCTGGAGCAATGGCAGGCACTTTCCATCCCTTTTGAGGAAGGGGGGGGAAGGGGGGGGAAGGCAGCCTTTGGGGAGCCTCCACGAGAGATGTGGGTTTTAAGGGCGACCCAGGTCATACAGAACTAATCAAGCGAAAACAATAATAAAATTAGCCTGACAGTCAGCAAGTATCTGAGAGGACTTTATCAGAAAAAAAGAAAGTAAATAGGGGGGGAGAGAAATGGGGAAAGAAAGAAAAAAAAAACCTCACTTGAAGCAAATCCGCAAAGGTGTCATTGTGCAAATGGGGAGGGCGGGAGGATTAAATTATTTATTCATTGTTAATTTATTTATTTATGTATGTGTAAACGACTTAGCTGCTGCAGGTGCTCAGAGGCATTTATGAAAAGGCCCAGTTTGAGAGCCAAGGAGAGAATATTGGTCCATTTAACTCATTATTTCCTTTAAGGCGATCAAAACATTGACTTTTATATAGAAGATAGAGGCTGGGTTGGGGTGGGTGGGGACACATGCAGGGTCTAAGCAACCTTAAGAAGGAAAGCATTTATCTCGCATTCAGGAACTGCAGGGTAGGGAGGCGGGAAAGAGAGAGGAGGCTCAGTGGTGGAGTTTAATGTCCTGCAAATTAGCAAATGAATGCTTATGTCAATAAGCAAAAGAAAAAAGAAAAAAAGGGTGGGGTGGGGAGAACCACTCGTTTGTTTAAACAGATTATTAAAAGAAAGCGTCTTGGCAATATGCAGAAAATGTGTTGTCGCTGCTGCTTTTCTTCCTATTCTTTAGTAAAGAACAGCTACAGTTTTGACTTAAGACGCTTGTCCTCATGTGATCTTGAACATAGATGACATATTTCCAGGGCTGAAACCTAAGAAGCATCCCCTGGCTGTTCTTGGGATCATGCTTGCTATTTAAGAGGCTGAATCCAACAAGTTAACAACAGGGCCATCCTGTACCCACCTAAAGGTGCAGGAGGACCAGAAGCCTAAAACGGCCCTGCCAGTAGCGTTCCATCGCATTTCCAGAAGAATCTGGATATGTGGGTGCAGAGGGCAGCTATTTTGTTTTCCTCCTGTGTTTATGGTATTTCAAAGTGTCATCTCATGTTTCTGTGACCCAGCAGAGCATGCCGCAGTGGGGGTGCTGTGTAGGACATGACCCTAGGAGGGAGAGGAACAAGGCATCTCAGCATGGAAGGGGTGAGGAGGCACAAGGCAAGAAGTCAAGTCTCTCAGAAAAAGCATCATCGCATCAAGTTAATGCCTGGTGAGGAGGGGATCCTGCTGCTTTTGTGTACTTCTCTAAAGAAAGACAGGAAGCCCAGAGAATTATGTGCCACAAGAGACTCTTAATTAAGCAGCAGAACAGGATATTGCTGAATAAGGAGGTGCTAATTAGATATGGCTCACCAAAGCAAAGCTGGGAAGCAGGGCTGTTGTGTTCTGTAGCAGCAGGGCAAGGAAAACTGCTATTGTACCTCAGGGACTAATTGGCTTACTGTGGCACAAGCTTTCCTAGACAACTGCCTGCTTCAACAGTTAAAAGGAACTGCAGATGTAAGCAACCTAAGGACCGTAGGTTGATTTCAGGTGGTTTTTGCAGCCCCCTTGTAAAATGGCCACCCCTACCACTTTCTCTGAGGTAATAGTGGTGTGTTATCATATGGGATGCGGGTGGCGCTGTGGTCTAAACCACAGAAAGCACTGTTTAAAAGCATGTCAAAGTGCAAGCAGATAAACAAGTACTGCTCCGTCAGGAAGGTAAACGGCGTTTCTGTGCGCTGCTCTGGTTCGCCAAAAGCAGCTTGTCATGCTGGCCACATGACCCAGAAGCTGTCTGTGGACAAACGCCGGCTCCCTCGGCCTATAAAGCAGATGAGAACGCAACCCCAGAGTCATCCGCGACTGGACCTAACAGTCAGGGGTACCTTTACCTATCATATGGCAGCGGGGAGAGAATGAAGCAATACAGAGAAAAGCCTTTGCAGGCCCTGGGACCCACATTGCCAACCACTGAAGAAAGGGACTAAAAAGGTAAAGTGTACGGAACGTGGTTATTGTTGACAGTTACTGGTATAACACAAGGAGTTATATGCTGGCAGTAGCTTGCCCTCACCTAGCCAGGGCCAAACCAACAAGACTGGGAGGCTGCCTCCTCATGATGCGGTTACACTCCCTCTGAAGGACGTAGCTTGTGGGTACTCCTGGACAGGGCTGCCAACTTGAATAAAATATGGGGGAACAGGTAAGCCCCACCGTGCATAACTGATCACATGATGCGACACATGCACTCCATTTGAATGGCAATGCCCATTAATGTTTTTGTGGGCAGGCCCCTCAAATACTTTATGGGCGGGGGGCCAAAGGGTCCTCAGCCCCTAGGAGTTGGCTCCTATGCTCCTGAATCCTCTGCTGTCGCTTGAGGCTCAGATGGCCTCAGTGACATGGAAGGCCCAGCTACACTCCTATCTACAGATAGGGATAGGGACAAATAGCCCAATTTCTGTAGTTTATTATCCAGTAAGCTCTAGGCTGGATTACTGCAACACGTTAAATGCCTCTGAAGATGGTTTAGCTGGTCAGAGTTTGAATCCCCAGGTTGCTCACTGGGCCAAAACTGTTTGAACATATTACACCGATCCTGGCCTGACTGCACTGGCTGCTGATCAGCTTCTGGGTCCAATTCAAAGCGCTAGTATTGACCTATAAAGCCTTAAATGGCTCAGGACCTCAAGGATGGCCTCTCCCCATACAAACCACCCCATACTCTGTTTTCACCACCTTCTTCATGTGCCTCTTCCTTGTGAGGTCTGGAGGGTGGCAACATGAGAACAGGCTTGCTCTGTAGTGGCTCCCCATTTGCGGAATGCTCTCCCCAGGGAGGTTTGGCTGGCACCTTCATTATATATATATTTTAGGTGCCAGGTGGAAACGTTCCTCTTCAACCAGGCCCTTGGCTGATTAATATTCTACAGCCTTTAAAATGTGTTTGTTGGAAGGGGGGGTGGTTATTGTTTTGCTGCTTTGTTTTAATTATTTGCTTGTTTTTATCCTGTATTTTATTTATGTGAAACGCCCCAAGATCTTAAGATGAAGGGCAGTATATAAATCAAACAAACAAACAAACAAACAAACAAACAAACAAACAAACAAACAAGGCTAGTTCCACATACAGAGCATTGCGGAAATCCCAGCCTTGAGGTTACCAGCATGTGTTCAAGCTATCCCAGTCCAGAAACAGCATGCAATCACAAAATATACTATTGAGCTATAGCTTATTATATGGACCCCCTTCCTCATGCTTTGGCATGGAAGTTCCAGTAAGTCGGCCACCTTCTGGTATTCTTTTGGTATTGCAGGTGAGTGCTAGGGCTATGGCGTCCCTTTTCTCAAAAACCTGACCAAAATACCCACACATTTACAATGATTCCTATTTAGGAACAACGATCCAATTTTTCTGGTACCTGTTCTTGGCAAAACACTGTCTCAGTTTTTCTCAGGGAGGCAGAGTTTGTGCAGGCCTCTTACCGCACTGCAGCTGCCAATCTTCGGTGTTCAGCCCTCCTTCCTCAGGTCTCTCAAAGGCACGTTACCAATTGCAGGGCAAATGCACCTCGACTGTAGTGTATATACATAGGAACACATGCACCTAAGCACCAAGACATCACAGGCTGCCATTCCAACATAGCTGTTTCATTTTAACTATTAAATATAATCCAGTGGTACCTCTGGTTATGAACTCATTCTGGAGGTCCGTTCTTAACCTGAAACCGTTTTTAACCTGAGGTACCACTTTAGCTAATGGGGCCTCCTGCTGCCACCAGCGCGCGATTTCTGTTCTCATCCTGAGGTAAAGTTCTTAACCCGAGGTACTACTTCCGGGTTAGTGGAGTCTGTAACCTGAGGTGTTTTTTTAAACCACGGTATCACTGTATACGCGGGACGCGGGTGGCGTTGTGGGTTAAACCTCAGCGCCTAGGACTTGCCGATCATATGGTCGGTGGTTCGAATCCCCGCGGTGGGATGAGCGCCCATCGTTCGGTCCCAGCTCCTGCCCACCTAGCAGTTTGAAAGCACCCGCGGGTGCAAGTAGATAAATAAGTACCGCTGTATAGCGGGAAGGTAAACAGCGTTTCCGTGTGCTGCGCTGGTGCAGGCTTGCCAGAGCAGCTTTGTCACACTGGCCACGTGACCCGGAAGTGTCTCTGGACAGCGCTTGCCCCCGGCCTCTTAAGCGAGACACGACTGGCCCGTACGGGCAGGGGTACCTTTACCTTTACCTTTACCTTTACCACTGTATAGGAAGCAGAAGGGTATGTTGTGGCTGGCCACTGCAGTAAAAAAGAATGCAAGGAGACAGCCGATGCATCTCCTTCCACTGGGCCAGCTGCTCCTCTACCTAATGGGAGGGCTGGCCCTTTCCCCGCCACCCTCAAACCCTGACAAGTTTAACTTTTCACATATTCAGGTGGAGACTTCTTTGTGGCTTACTGACAACCTATGAGCTTCCACAGCTAAGCGATGCTGAACCACGGTGTGGCCTGGGCCTGGTTGCCTTGACAGAAGCAGAAGCGCAGCTGCTTCCGTGCTTTGCTATGTCACATGCTATAAGTGGACAGTAGCACTCAGGGTAGGCAAAGTTTCTATTAATTTAAAAATTTCAGCAGACAAATAAAGTGAAAGAAATGGGAGGGCGGGGGGGGGGAAATGGTGATGGAAACTGAACACAATATATAGGTATATAAGTAATGCTATTATTCCAGCAAGCCTACAATTATTAACGAGTCATAATTTTTATAAATGCATTCCAAGGATCGTTATATCCATGTGTCTAAAAACAACCTGTTCTCATGTTGCAAGAGTTGTCATATCTTCTATTCATTGATCAAAGAGGGGGGTGTAGTGTTCTCTTTCTAGTGAGTCAATATCAATCTTTTGGCAGAAGTAAGGGCACGAAAAGTCTATCTACAATGACCGGCTGTCAAGATCCACATAATTGGTATGTGGTTTAGGATAATATTATCATTTGACGATTTTAATTCCCCTCCCCCAAAAGTAGTATTTATACATCCAAATGCTTTTATCCAAAAATGTGTGTTGGACATTGCATAAACGTATGTTTCAAAGAAGCAAAATGTGAGCAAAGATTATGACCTCATTGACCGGGGGCTGCTAACATGGGACTGACAGGCTCCCTGGACAGCTTGCAATATGTATTCCTTTTGATGGCTTATGCTCAGACATACACTAGCAGGAATCAAAATATTTGCTAATGTTAAGGTCAAATGATTTGGCATGAGAGAAGGCCAGCTCCCAACTGCAGCACTTTTAATAGACCTACTATATTTGGAGACTGGTTGGGCAGGCTGAAATTTCTGTAGCTCAGATTACTCTGTAAGAAGCCGACGGTAAGAAATATATTCCATATTGTCTGAAGGTCCTTCATACTTACACTTTGGGAGAACTCAAAAGAATCAATCTGAGAAAATGTATGCTAAAAGAGCTAGATTCCCCTGTTTATTTGGGATGGAAATATCAAAAGGTGCCATCCTTTGCACATTTCCTTGGGTGTAAGCCCCAAGGACTCACTGTGATATATGTATGAGTCAATTAGGCCACCCAAATGAATAAAATAATTTCCTAGCAGCGTAGAATAACCACTTCAAAACTGAGGGGATGAGAATCATGTTTTGTGCCTAAACGAGATTTTGCTAAACTGAATTCACTACCCCGCTTATTGTTTTGGGTTTTTTTGGTCGCTCAGAAAACATGGCCATCGTTACAAAAATTTGGATAGATTCATTTTGCAATGCACGTTAATTTGGCATCTTGTACCCTTTTTGAAAAGCCAAGTGTAGGACACTGATTGATAACGCACACCTACAAAACACATCACACCCTCGCGCAATATGGATTCAACTTTCCTGTATATGAACATAATAACATGAGGAGAGCCTGCTGGACCAAGCCAATGGTCTAGCATCATGTTCTCACGTGAGTCAGCCAAATGCCTGTGTGAAGCACACAAGCAGGACTTGAGTGCAGCAGCACTCTTCCCTCCAATGGTTCCAGCAAGTGTATTCTGTAAGCAGGCCGCCTTGATAGACTTTAAACTGCCAACTTAAGAATTCCACAGAACTGTATGCCCGAGAGGGTTAAAGAAGAAGCATTGCGCCCTCTGCAGGCTTAGACAAAGAACTGGTTTCTTTTCATCAATATTTTATCATGCTTATAAAAGAACTTGGCTTTAAAGGTGCTATTTTAGTTTCCTTTGTTAAAAATATGCCTCTTTTCCTCAAAGCTCCCATTATTTGTTTGTTTATTCTGGTTTTTTTAAAAAAATATTATGAATACAACAGAAAAAGCAATTTAAATTTAAATTTAAAATAGTAATAATAACGATAATTTTAAAACAGCAGCAACAACAATAAACCATCACCAGCTGACATTAAAAATGAGAATATTCCATCAATCCTGATTTCAGTGTATAAAGTAATGTGCACTATCCAAATATCTGAACAGGTATTTCAACAAAATTGTGATTAAAAACCAGGTGTTGATACGTAAAAATGCCCCTTATATATTAAAATATTTCTGGCTAGGCAGAGCTCTAGCTATGTGTTTAAACAGTCCTTTTGTTTCCCCCCCCACACCCCTCTGCAAGCACACTGAGTTGAAGTTGATAAATTGTCAGAGTTAAATGTATAAATTAAAGATTCAGGTATGCACATGGAGCATCTATTGTTTTGAGTTGTTAGACAGCCAATGTATAGGTTTTTAATTTCCCATGAAAACGTGTGCATTGAAAGGGAGGCTCAAATTCTAGCCTGCCCCTCATAAATATATATTTGAATTGTGGAGGGAATGGACAAGGAAAAAAACAGCACTTCTCATTTATTAGCAGGGAAAGGACTGGACAGATAGCATGGCTCGCTTTTCTGTTCAGGCCTGACTTTCTAACCTAGGTCTACAGCTGCTGTGACCGGGGTCAAGTGATATGTCACTCTGTCAGATCACACAGAGGGGCAGTGGCTCTTCCCGGATTAGAACTCAGCCACATGGCCCCTCTGAAAAGATTTCTAAGAAGTGCCAGAGCTGACTGTCCACTGCTTAAACCTTATGCTAAAAGGTTTTAGACATCTCAGTCAAAAGGTATTGTAAATATGGGGACAAAGCGTGTAAATTCTTAACTGTGGGATCTTCACAGGAGAGAGCCAGACTTCTGATCTTCGATAATTAAACTGGGTAATAAAAGCTATACTATGGAAATATGAGTTCAATTTTATACTGGTCCACAAGTGCCAAAATGTTTGTTGCTAATGAGCTCAGATATGTCACCTTTGCAGTAACAGTTTTGTCTTAAAAGCAGGTGGTTATGATGTGGCATTATAACTGAATCAAGATTTGCTTCTCCAGCCTTTTTTCATCGTGGTTCAACTCCCCATATCCACCGCCACCCTATTTTATTGTAGACAACGCTAGGTTTCTTAGTCCTTTGTACATCCATTAATCATGGTGTCATACAAAAACTCTACACCTAGAAATAGTGAAGTGAAGGGGCTACAAGTCTAGGAAGTCCATGGCTCAAAACTCACCGCCAATAGGAGGTCCAGCTTTGGCAGACTTATTTCTGCAAAATGAAGAAGATAAATACTGACTTACTTTACAGAGCTGTCGTAAGGATTACTGGGGAGAGTTCAGCTCAGGTCCAGCTAGGAGGCTCCTCAGAGACATCTGGTTTCCCACTGTGAAAACAGGATGCTGAACCAGAATAGGTCATTGGCCTGATCCAAAATGACTGCTATTTTCCAATAGTTTCCCTGTCCTTCTCTCTTTTAAAAGGCTTGGTTTGTGGTGATTTGCATGTGGACTGGCAAAGTGATTTTGACCTGCCTGGTAAGAAGCAATGATGTTCTGTGAGGCAACTGTGATATGGAAGGTGAAGCCCTGTCCCTGTCCCCCCCCCCCCGAATTTCTTGCTTGAACTGCTACCATCACCTGCCCTGCATACCTGGAACCCTTAACAAATTCCACAAATTAGCAGTTTGCGAGAGGGATCAAGAGACTGGATTTGTCCTTCCTCGGTTCCTTCTCTCCCTGATCAGTGGGACTGCACTATGTGTTGGCTACTTCTCCCTCCACCATTACATGATCCGCAGTGTGGTTATTTCCATCCATTCCTTTTCTTTTGTATTTGGTATTTGAGTGGCTTTAAAAAACAACATGCTGGCCACATGACCTGGAAGCTGTCTGTGGACAAACACTGGCTCCCTCGGCCTATAAAGTGAGATGAGCGCCGCAACCCCAGAGTCGTCCATGACTGGAGCTAAACAGACGTTACCTTTACCTTTAAAAAAAAACAAACCAATTTTTGTTTCGGTGCTAAAGTGCAAGTGCAGTTGTCATAATCATAATCATCATCCTTTTTTTTTTAAGCTTGGCTTGGCTTATATTTCTGTCACGTGATTAAGGTTTTAAATGATAATTTTAGGTTATATTTTAGTGATCAAGATTTAATATATATTTTTAACTGCTGCTATATCTGAATTGTCTCTGTTATACCCAATTCCAATTCAATGTATTCCTGTTGTGTTTTATGATTTTCTGGATATTGTAAGTGAGCTGTGTTATGTAGTGTAGTTTCACCCTGGGCCAACAGGGGGATACTGTATATAGTTTTCACTCAGGTCTGTAGATAGTTTTCACTCAGGTCCGCGGCAGTTATTTTAGGCGGGAACTCTGGGCTGTTGTGGTTACAATGTTGACAGCCGGCTGCCTATAAATACAGGCCGGCTGAGCTGTTCGCAGTTAGTTCTATTCCAGCTTACCATAATAAAGAACTACTTGAAGAAATCGCTGTGCCGGCTGCTATGTCAACCCACCACCTAACACTGGCGACGAGGATGGGATAGATGGACATCAGAGCACAGCCAGATGCGGCCAGCCTCTGAACTGAGCTGAATCACTGAGCTGAATCACAGAGCGAAATCACTGAGCGAAATCACTGGGCAGAACCAATTCAGAGCTGACTGTTCTGGCTAGAGCACTGTGTTCCATCCATCGCCCTTCACGCCGGCATCAGAATCATGGCTTCACTTGTGCCTCTACCGCCGTTTGCGCCAGCCTCTGAATCATGGGACTCCTACCTCGCTCGGTTCGACTGCTACCTCCAAGCCAATGAGCTGACAGCAGTATCAAAGGATCGGAAGCGGGGCCTATTCCTCAGCCTCTGTGGGCCTGAGGTGTTTGAGACGGCCCGAGCGTTGGTTGCGCCTGAAGCAGTCCAGGCAACACCATGGGACACGATCCAAGAGAAGCTCCGCAACCACTACGCACCAAAGCCGTCCAAGATTGCCGCCCGCCATGCGTTCTACCACCGGAACCAGGCAGAGGGGGAGTCAATCAACAACTACACCACCGCCCTGCGACAGGCTGCAATGCACTGTGAGTTCCGAGACTTAGACGATGCCCTGATGGATCGAATCGTCTGCGGGGTCCGGGACATCCATCTGCAACGGCGCCTCCTAGCCAAGCCAGACCTCACGCTACAGAAAGCCATTGAGGAGGCTGTGGCCTCAGAAGCTGCTGAACGCTCCGCCCAGGAGATCCGCAAGTCCAGCAGCCCGCGTCTGGCTAGGGAGCCAGTTCCGGTGCATCATGAAGAGGCCAGCAGTGAGGAGGCATCCTCCAGTGAAGACGATGACGTGCACCAGACAAAGCGGGAGCGCAGGAAGTTCCAACAGAAGTCCAAGGGCCAACCGGAATGTGCTGGCTGCGGAGGCAACCATTCCCGTGCCAAGTGTCGATTCAGAGACGCCATCTGTAGGAAGTGTTCCAGA
Source organism: Podarcis liolepis (assembly GCF_965112155.1). Classification (NCBI taxonomy): domain Eukaryota; kingdom Metazoa; phylum Chordata; class Lepidosauria; order Squamata; family Lacertidae; genus Podarcis; species Podarcis liolepis. Next base: position 51,087,384 of record NC_139564.1, read on the forward strand.
AGGGGCCACATCGCTAAGGTCTGCCGATCGGCTCCGTCTGACACCCCCCCTTCATCGACTCGCAAGTCCAAGTCTTCACTCCAGTCTGCCAAGGAAAGTTGTTTCGCTCTCACCAACTGCCGCTGCCCGTCTGGAACCACGATTGGCCAAACCGACTCGCCTACGCGACGCAAGCTGAACGTCACGGTGCTCATTGAAGGAGCTCCATGTGACATGGAGATCGACACCGGGTCTGCCCTGTCCATCGTGTCATGGAGCACCATCAAAAGACTGGTACCCAGAGTGTCCAAAAGGCAACTCGACTCTCACCGCGTACACCTGAGAGACTACCAGGGAAACGACATTCCCGTGGTAGGCGTTGGCCGGTTCCGGATCGCCTTCAAGGATTTTTCGGGCCTGCTCCGGTTGGTGGTGGTCGAAGGTCAGCGGCCAAGCCTCCTAGGGCTAGACTGGTTTGATGCCCTCGGCCTGGAAGTCACCGGCATCAACTGCATCTCTAACGCAGAGACTGAGGGTCTGGTCAAAGACTTTGCCGAGGTTTTTGACGGCACCTTGGGCCAATATACAGGTACGCCCATCTCCTTTAGCCTTGATCCACAAGTCGCCCCCATCAAGCTAAAGCCACGCCGGGTTCCCTTTGCTCTCAAGGCTAAGGTGGACGAACAACTGGACAAACTGATCGCCCAAGGAGTTTTGGAGCCGGTTGACCACGCAAAGTGGGAAACCCCCATCGTCACGCCTGTCAAGCCAGATGGGTCGGTGAGAATCTGCGCTGACTACAAGTGCACGATCAACAAGGCACTTCAGCAGCACGCTTATCCGGTTCCTGTTGTCCAACACCTGCTGCATTCCCTGGGTGAGGGTAAGGTCTTCGCTAAGCTGGACCTTGCCCAAGCCTATCAACAACTGCCAGTCGATGATGCCACTGCTGAAGCCCAGACGATCGTCACCCACCGGGGGGCATTCCGTTGCCGCCGGTTGCAGTTCGGGGTGAGTGTGGCTCCTGGCATCTTCCAAAGCCTTATGGAGCGTCTCCTGCAAGGGCTTCCGGGCGTGGTACCATATTTTGATGACGTCTTGGTGTCTGCAGACTCACACCAGCAGCTGTTCGAGCGCCTCCGTGCCATGCTGACCAGGTTCCAGGAGGCCGGGCTCAAGGTAAAGAGGGAGAAGTGCCAGATCGCCGTTCCACAGGTAGAGTTCCTGGGCTATCTTATCGATGCCTCCGGTCTTCATCCAACCACATCCAAGATCCGCGCTATCCAGCAGGCCCCCACCCCAAAGAACAAAACGGAGTTGCAGGCATTCCTGGGGCTGCTGAACTTTTATAACATGTTCCTGCCCCACAAAGCCACAGTGGCCGAGCCTCTTCACCGACTCCTTAGCACTAAGACGCCTTGGGCCTGGAGTCATCGGGAGACGGCGGCCTTCAACGCGGTCAAGGCTCTCCTTTCTTCAGACAGTGTGCTGGTACAGTACAGTGAATCCAGGCCGCTGGTCCTTGCCTGCGACGCCTCACCTTTTGGCATCGGTGCTGTCCTTAGTCACCGTTTTCCAGATGGAAGAGGAGCACCGCACGCCTACTTTTCCAGGACACTATCTCCGACGGAACGGAATTACAGCCAGCTCGACAAGGAGGCATTGGCACTTGTGGCTGGAGTGAAGAGGTTCCATGAATACCTCTATGGCAGGACTTTTGACCTCATCACTGACCACAAGCCACTCCTGGGCCTCCTCGCCGGTGATCGTCCAACTCCACCGGTCCTCTCACCACGCATGCTGCGATGGACTGTTTTCCTGGCTGCCTACCACTACCGGCTCATCCATCGGCCGGGGAAATCAATGGGCCATGCCGACGCCCTCAGCCGTTGCCCTCTTCCAGCATTTGTGGAAGACCCGGCTCCAGCTTCATCGCTCCTTCTGATTGAGGATCTTCCGGCAGCGCCTGTATCGGCTGCCACTGTGGCCTCCGCATCTGCCCAGGATCGCACCATCAGCCGGGTGCTCAACTGGGTGTGGAGGGGGTGGCCACAAGGGCCTTTTGCATCGGAGTTCCAGCCCTTCGCAACCAGACAACATGAACTCTCAGCTCATCGCGGCTGCCTGCTGTGGGGAGACCGCGTCGTGATTCCCCAGGGACTCCGTCAGCGCGTCCTGGAGGCTCTGCACGTTGGCCACCCGGGAATTGTCAAAATGAAGGCGTTGGCTCGGTGTTACGTCTGGTGGCCTAATATGGACGATGCCATCACTGCCTGGGTGTCCGCCTGTCAAGCGTGCCAGGAGTCGAGGCCTGCACCACCGGCAGCTAAGGGACACACCTGGGAGACGCCAAAGACACCCTGGTCGAGGGTGCACATTGATCTGGCTGGCCCCTTTCACGGCCGGACCTTTATGGTAGTGGTGGACGCCTATTCCAAATGGCTGGAGGTCGCCCTGATGCCCTCCACCACTACCGAAGCTGTCATCCGGGTGCTGCGAGGCCTGTTTGCAACGCATGGGTGTCCTGATGTCCTTGTCTCTGACAATGGACCGCAGTTCACGTCAGGCACGTTTGAGCGGTATCTTTTGGGACTGGGCATCCGCCATGCCCTAACGGCACCCTTTCATCCATCCAGCAACGGGCAAGCGGAAAGAATGGTGCACTCGACAAAAGAGGCACTGGCGCGCCTGGACCGGGGAGACTGGCATGAGCGGGTCGCCGAATACTTGTTCGTGCAACCCATCACCCCTCATGCGGCCACAGGGAGGAGTCCTGCTGAACTGCTTATGGGCCGCCGCCTCAGGTCACCGCTCGACCGGCTACACCCAGACTTTGCCGTGGCTGAACCCCCAGGCTGTGCCAACGCACCACGGTCATTTGTCCCAGGAAACCAGGTCTTTGCCCAGAACTATGTGGGGGACATCCCTTGGGTGCCAGCCACAGTAGTGGGAGTCACTGGACCTCGCTCGTACCAGGTGGCACTCGAAGACGGACGCTTGTGGCGACGGCACATAGACCAGCTTAGGCGCAGGGTTGGGGACTTGGACACTACCGAGGTGCCCCCAACTGCGCTTGCGGCTCCAGAAGAGACACGTACAGATGGCGAGGCCCCACCTACACCTCCCTCGCAAACTGCCAGCGTGGAGCCGAACCAAGCCGTTTCAGAACAGACTCAGACCACTCCACTTGCGGAGGCTCCACCCACAGCAGCGGATCCAGGGGAGTTGGTTCCAACGCCACCTAGGGTCGCACCACAGCCTCAGCGAGAACTGTGTGGCCCTCCGGACTTGGCTACCAGTCCCCGGCGGTCTGGCAGAGTTTCCAAGCGCCCAACTTATTTAAAGGACTATGTTGTTGGACAGGTATCACTGTTGGTCTAAGTATGGGAAATGTAACCGATATGCTTTTGTGCTTAATTGAACCATTACGCGTAGTGCTGTATATAAGGAAACCATTACGATTGTAACTAACGCCTTATCTCGGTGGGGAGGGGTGTTATGTAGTGTAGTTTCACCCTGGGCCAACAGGGGGATACTGTATATAGTTTTCACTCAGGTCTGTAGATAGTTTTCACTCAGGTCCGCGGCAGTTATTTTAGGCGGGAACTCTGGGCTGTTGTGGTTACAATGTTGACAGCCGGCTGCCTATAAATACAGGCCGGCTGAGCTGTTCGCAGTTAGTTCTATTCCAGCTTACCATAATAAAGAACTACTTGAAGAAATCGCTGTGCCGGCTGCTATGTCAACCCACCACCTAACAAGCTGGAACTGGTATGTGACCGTAATAATAATATTCTATTTCTGTCACATGAAGCTTGGGCCTCGTGTGGTTCACACATGGGAGTGGGCAACTGAAGCACATTGGGGTGGGATGAATTCTGTCACAGCCTCTATACCTGTGAAGAGATCCAAGATTTAGAACCTCAAAGCCAAAGTGAGAGCATTTGGGTCAAAATTAAGGGAGAGAAGAATAACAGAGACCTCATTGTGGGAGTTTACTATAGATCCCCAAGCCAAACGGAGGACATAGATGCTGCCTTCCTGGAACAGATGGCCAAGCATGCAAAAGGAAGGGAGATAGTAGTAATGGGGGACTTCAATTACCCGGATATTTGTTGGACGTCAAACTCAGCCAAGAGCATAAGGTCAAACAGATTCCTCACTGGCCTTGCAGACAACTTCATTGTCCAGAAAGTGGGAGAAGCAACAAGAGGAACAGCCATTTTAGATCTGGTCCTAACCAATGTTGATGACCTGGTTAGTGGGGTAGATGTGGAAGGATCATTAGGCGCGAGTGATCATGCTCTTCTGAAGTTTACTATACAGCGGAAAGTAGCAGCCAAGCATACTAGGACTCAATTTCTTGACTTTAAGAAAGCCGACTTCATAAAACTTAGGGAAGTGCTGGGTGAGATCCCATGGACAGCAATACTAAAAGGAAAGGGAGTTCATGATGGCTGGGAGTTTGTTAAGAGGGAGATAGTAAAAGCACAACGTCAGGCAATACCAATGAGACGGAAACATGGAAGGTGCCTAAAGAAACCAGGGTGGCTATCTAAAGAACTTTTAACTGAATTAAGATTAAAAAAGGATGTGTACAAAAAATGGAAAAGGGGGGAAACCACCAAAGAGGAATTCAAACAAATAGCCAGCACGTGTAGACACAAAGTCAGAAAAGCTAAAGCACAGAATGAACTCAGGCTTGCTAGAGAGGTTAAAAGCAACAAAAAAGGTTTTTATGGGTATGTTCGTAGCAAAAGGAAGAACAAAGAAACAGTGGGGTCACTCAGAGGAGAAGATGGTGAAATGCAAACAGGGGACACAGAAAGGGCTGAACTCCTCAATGCCTTCTTTGCCTCAGTCTTCTCCGATAAAGAAAACAATGCCCGACCTGAAGAATTTGGAGCAAATGATTCAGCAAAGGAAACACAGCCCAGAATAACTAAGGAGATAGTACAAGAATATTTGGCTAGATTAGATGTATTCAAGTCTCCAGGGCCAGATGAACTGCATCCAAGAGTATTAAAAGAACTGGCAGATGTGATCTCAGAACCACTGGCAGTCATCTTTGAGAATTCCTGGAGAACAGGCGAAGTCCCGGCAGACTGGAGGAGGGCAAATGTTGTCCCTATTTTCAAAAAGGGGAAAAGAGAGGACCCAAATAATTACCGCCCAGTCAGTCTGACATCAATAGCAGGGAAGATTCTGGAACAGATCATTAAGCAAACAGTCTGTGAGCACCTAGAAAGGAATGCTGTGATCACCAATAGTCAGCATGGATTTCTGAAAAATAAGTCATGTCAGACTAACCTGATCTCGTTTTTTGACAGAATTACAAGCCTGGTAGATGAAGGGAACGCAGTGGATGTAGCCTACCTTGATTTCAGCAAGGCATTTGACAAGGTGCCCCATGATATTCTTGTAAAGAAGCTGGTAAAATGCGGTCTTGACTATGCTACCACTCAGTGGATTTGTAACTGGCTGACTGACCGAACCCAAAGGGTGCTCATCAATGGTTCCTCTTCATCCTGGAGAAAAGTGACTAGTGGGGTGCCACAGGGTTCTGTCTTGGGCCCGGTCTTATTCAACATCTTTATCAACGACTTGGATGATGGACTCAAGGGCATCCTGATCAAATTTGCAGATGACACCAAACTGGGAGGGGTGGCTAACACCCCAGAGGACAGGATCACACTTCAAAACGACCTTGACAGATTAGAGAACTGGGCAAAAGCAAACAAGATGAATTTTAACAGGGAGAAATGTAAAGTATTGCACTTGGGCAAAAAAAATGAGAGGCACAAATACAAGATGGGTGACACCTGGCTTGAGAGCAGTACATGTGAAAAGGATCTAGGAGTCTTGGTTGACCACAAACTTGACATGAGCCAACAGTGTGACGCGGCAGCTAAAAAAGCCAATGCAATTCTGGGCTGCATCAATAGGAGTATAGCATCTAGATCAAGGGAAGTAATAGTGCCACTGTATTCTGCTCTGGTCAGACCACACCTGGAGTACTGTGTCCAGTTCTGGGCACCACAATTCAAGAAGGACACTGACAAACTGGAACGTGTCCAGAGGAGGGCAACCAAAATGGTCAAAGGCCTGGAAATGATGCCTTATGAGGAACGGCTAAGGGAGCTGGGCATGTTTAGCCTGGAGAAGAGGAGGTTAAGGGGTGATATGATAGCCATGTTCAAATATATAAAAGGATGTCACATAGAGGAGGGAGAAAGGTTGTTTTCTGCTGCTCCAGAGAAGCGGACACGGAGCAATGGATCCAAACTACAAGAAAGAAGATTCCACCTATGATTCTATGATTCTATGATTCTATGATTCTGTTCATACCAGGAAAGAATTAGTGAAAGAGCCATCAGCTAGCATCTTGCAAGCTATCTCTGCTTGCATCCAAAGAAAGCAAGATACACAAAAATGGGGCTATTATGAGGGCCAGAGAGAGAGCCCAGGAGGGCAGATTAGGCCTCTAGCTGCCTGTGCCCATAGCCACACCCTACATCTAAAGCACCATTATACAACTTTAACAGTCATGGTTCCCCCACAGAACTGTGGGAACCGTTCCTTGTTAAGGGGACAAAGCTACAATTTCCAAAGTGTTTTAACGATCAATCTCCCTTCCCAAGGAACTCTAGAAATTGTAGCTCTGTGAGGGAAATAGGGGTTTTCTAATAACTTTCAGCACCCTTAGAAAAGTACAGTTCCCAGGAGTCTTTGGGGGAAGATAGGACTGCTATAGTATAATATAATGGTGTTTTAATTGTATGGTGTGAATGTGGCCTACTCTAAAGTGCCACATACCTCCATTTACTACAATGATTAATATTCTTTTTATTAGTATCACATAGCTTCCAACATTCCTCAGATGAAAACAGGGATGCCCTATTTCATCATCACCACCATCATCATCATCACCCTGCCCACCTGACTGGGCTGCCCCAGCCATTCTGGGCAGCTTCCAACATATATATAAACATAATTACACATTAAACATTTTCCGTATACAGGGCTCCCTTCAGATGGCTCGGGGGGTCAGATAACTCCATACCTTCCAACTTTTCTCTGATGAAAAAAGGGACTTCCTAAGGAAAAGTGGGACATTCTGGGATCAAATCAGAAACCGGGACAGCTTCTGTAAATCCAGGACTGTCCCTGGAAAATAGGAACACTTGGAGGGCCTGGTATCATCCACAAGCCATTCCTATACCAGATTCACCAGAATGTGCTAAATGAGCACAAGATTAAGTATACCATGAGAGTCACAATTAGCCCAAAGGAGAGACTCCTAGCATTTCATTAAAGAGGCTTAAGTAATCTTTGTTTTAAATCAGTGCTCATGGGAACATAAAAACTTCATTGCCTGCAGTGTACATTCAGTTTATCGCCTGAATTCTAAATTCTGCATTAACAGCAGTCATGTAAAAGTGTTAGAGAGATTCAAATTAGTTTTTGGGTGTCTCTTTTGAAAACATTCTCACATCCAGTGACAAAATCCAGCTAGAAACTCCCCAGATCCCCTCCTTTCTTTTGCTGGAAGGCATGATCAGTGTTGGCATCTGATTGCCGGGTGCATCTCACTGGATCAGGGCCTTTGAGGTGATGTCAGATGATATGAAGTTTCAACCTTGATCAGTTTTGTGCACAAGGAAACTATTGAGTGATGTAACATTTAGCCATTGAGTGATGTTACATTTACTTAATTGTTGTGTAGCCTGCCATAGAAAAACTGAAGTTGGTACTTGTGTTTTGATGCATATATTCCTTTCTATGTATCACATAGGTTCATTAGGTGCTTTAGATAGGGTCCTATCTCTCAGTCACAATAATCCCATTGATAAAGTGGGAATAGTAACACTCTGTCTCATATGGGATATTGAGGAAATGACAGGGAAATGTTTTTTATCTTCACTGAGTTTGGGGGATAGGGCTGGCTGTAGGTAAAAATTAATTAATGATCAAAGGAGTCAATGTCATCCCAAAGCAAAAGTTTATAATAGCACTGAAGTAACAAGATCTTCATTGGGGAAATGTTGGACTGAAAATTTCAGAGTCGTTATGGCTCCATTGGAATCAGGACTAACCAGTAACCATTCTTAGCGAAGCATATAGATATAAATATTAGATAATAAATCTAGACAAAGAAAGATATAGGACAAATGTGTAAAAGCACCCATATCAGAAAAATAACTTGCACAGTAAAAGAAAGGCAAATAAAATGTATAGACAATTAACGGGCGAAGCCTTTTGCAATATATGTTGCTTGAGAAACCAACAATTCCATGGAGACCAGAAAGCATTTGACACATTTTGACCCCAAAGGCTGCATTCCAAATCTTTTCAATAGTGTCCTATGAGAAGCAGCTTGTATGACTTGGACCAAACTAACTTTTAAACTGTTACCTAAGTGGCAAACATGAATAATTGCAGACCTTGTCTGTTTTTCATAGATCAGAAATACCTAGGATAGAGACGTTCTTTAAGTTTATTGCAGGGTCTACTCAAGCACATGCTTAGGCAACTGTGAACAGGACCTGCTTACTTAACTACAAAATTGCTGTTTATTCACAGACCTGACATTTCCTTTTCCAAATGTTGGACTTGGATGACAGCAGGCACTTCATTGTTTGATTGTTATTTTTAAAAGTGGATTATTGTCATAAAGCCTGCAGTACATAGAAGTACTTTCTGTCCTAAGTCTATTTATGGTTTTATTCCCACATGCCACATTTATTTCCCACTACAGTAATTTCTTCTACTGGCCATGTATCTGCACCCAATATTTGCATCATAGCTGTTGTTAAAGTAGGTTGTTTTCTAACCATGGTTTACTAGGCAAAACTGTTAATATTTAGCATTTCAGCCTCCAAGAATGTTGCCTGAACATACACATTTTCAGTTTCAAGGCAGTTATGTGTAGCGAGAAACTAGCCAAGCCAGCATAGGAGCACATCGAGCTTGGGCACCCAGCAGCAAGCATGCCTTGCGTTGCCAAAGAAAATAAGAAAAGGCTGAGCATTAGACAGACAGACAGACAGAATAAATGTGCTTTTTCTCATGCAAAAGGATAAAAAAAAATTAGATGCAAACTTTACATTTAAAACTGCATTGTTCCCCTTTTAATCTGGCCACCATCCGAGTGGTGATCTGGATGTTAGAGAAGAGATGAATGGGAGACATTGGCAGGGATTGGAGCTTGCGGATGAATGTGGAAATGTAGAATGGATGTTTCTTTTTTCTGGCTTTGAGTTGACTGTTGTTTCTGTCTGTTTTTGAGAACTGATCCAAGGGACAGGGAAGTCAGTGTGGGCGCCTCTAAGGAAGGCCCTCCTCTACAGCTGCAGCTCAGCGGATTAGGAAGCTTCATCCACAAGGCAACATTACACAAGTAGCCTTTGAACAAAAGTCATAGATACTATTAATGATATGGTAATCCTTAATCGAGCTACCTCCCAGTAGTGATTATACTGACATGGGAAGAATATCTAAGTCGTAAAAGCAGCCCATAACAACACTGCGCTATTGTTCGCCCCAAGCTTGACCACGACTAACTTTTACCAGCATCTCTAACGTCACCTTTCTCTCCCCCCCCTCACCATCACCACCCTGATCCTACTTATTTTTAAGATGGGCTTTTTTTCTCCCCCCCAAGTTCCCACACACATTTTGTACCGTCTCAAAATTCACACTGCCAAACGCGTCAAGCGATCATTTCCATCCGAGACCAAAGACCACACAAAGGTTAGTTCTGTAGGTCCCAGTGAAGATGTTTTAATTGGCTGACAAAAGGCACAGTGGATCATTTGACTTGTAAATCCTCTCTCTCTCTCTCTCTCTGAGATAACACAGCCGGAATTAGACAAGTCTGGTGTTCACTGTAGTGCTGCACCCAATATTCTCCAGCAAATATTTTTTGACATGAAATGAAGGGCTTCAGGAGGCTACAGCCAGTAGGTTTCTGGACCCATTGTTTGCATTTTTTTTGCACCTGTTCATAACCAATTTGAAGCCCCTCTTGGCTGCTACTACAGTATCAGTTCTCCTCCCACCCAAACACATTCTCTTTTTCTGAGACCCCGATCCCCGTGATCCCCTTCTGGAGTTTAAAGTTATCTGGAGAGTACCTCTTACAGATACTCCTGCATACTGAGGTAGAAGAGTGGGGACCAGAGATCAGGTGACACCCATATTTGGAATGTCCTCCTTTGGCCTATATAGCTTATTGCTACTCCTTTGAATTTTGCAGGGTCATCCTACACCTTTCTACCCAGAAGTAAATCCTGCTGAGTTCAATGTGATCTTGGTCCCAGATAAATGCATATAGGATTACAACCTTAGACTCCAGGTAAAGAGAGTTTTCTTTGGCCAGGGCTTTTGACTTTTTTTGTTGCTTTCTGCTCGTATTGTAATACTAATAATTTAAATGTGTTGCTGCTTTTGAATTTGCGCCGCTCCACCCATTCTCAAAACCAAAATCTTTGGAGAAGAAAATATATTTGTGGAGAGAGTTAAATCTGCCCTTGTAGAAACCAGCTTTGCCACAATTCCACAGAAGCATTTCAGTCCCACACTTTCTAAATGTGGCATCAATGTGAGTGTCTGCATGCAACTAGGAATATTCAGTGTTGCTTAAATAAATGAAGAAAAATGAGAGAAGGCTGCCTGGGAACCATATGATGACCTGTACCAGGATAACATTGGGACAGCTGCGCAACTGATTTCTTGATTGCTAAGTCAGTGTTTCAGTTCTGCCATATGAGTCCAAGTTTTGGCATTTACATACCAGTCACAGCCTCTGCATCCTAATGATAAATACAGTAATGGAATGCTTTATTTGGCTTTTAAGTTCCATGTTAAACCAATATTGTTGGCTATTTTATTTTGAAAAGCAAAACTTTGGAAAAAACACAAAAATCTAATGGTGCATGGATAGCAGCAGAATCACACACACACACACACACACACACACACACACAGTGATGCCATCACAAAGGTCAGGTCAGGTTTCCTCAAGTTAGTTTCGTCCCCATAAAAGGTTAAGACACACACAATCACTAGTAGTTTGTGATAAAGCTATGATGGATAAGTCTTATCAAATGGGGAGTGGAACATAAACCTAACCCATTGCAAACATTATGGGTTTGTATGTGTGCAGACACAATATCCACCACTCTTGTTTTTACAAGCATTTAAAAGCTTCAAGGGAAATTGAGAAAGAATGAATTCTCATTCACTCAGAACTCTGGACTTATCTCCTAGGGAAGACTCAATATGAATACCCTTCCCCAACATATAATCTGCCCATTATAACAGAACCAACACTAGGAACGCAGATCTAAGCAGTCAGACACAGAAACACCTTCAATAAAAAAAGCTTTACTAAAAAAGTATGTCTTACAAAACTTTTGAAAAAGTTGTTCATTTGTCACACTTGCAAACATATTCCCAGTTCAAACAAGAACGTTTTCACACATGAGACTAAGAACCACCACATTTGAGCCACTTTCACATTCTTTCTGCCATCTGTGAGTATTTTCAAAGCATAACAAGTTGGAATAAAAATTGCAAGTGCCTTATAGCCCGTATAGGTTTTACCTCCATGGTAAGGACCAAATTTAAGCCTAGGCTAATTCAACTCTCAAGTGTGAAAACACTTGAGCTCTTGTGTGTGAAAATGCCCTGAATGTCAAACTTTGTTCAGTGCCTTAACACCAATTAAGCTGTCACTGAATGAGGCAAATTGCATTTCCTGAAAATATTAAATGCTATAAAATGCAACACGGACAGATAGCCTGAACCTGCTCTCGTGGATTATTGCAAAGCTTCTCTAGCAAACAGAAATTGATTGGCATATGACAAATTCAAAAAGTCGAGGCTGTAAATTGTGAATCAAACATGGGTATGAACTGGGGAAATTTGACATTTCCATCTTCATCAAGAGGGATTCTGTCAAGTAGAAGCTCAAACTCTTCATCAGTAATCTGCACGCCAAACTTGGAACAAACAGCAGTTCGCTGCAGTCACTCATGGAGTTCACATTTGGGTCAGCGGAACCTACAATACCCCAAGCATATGGCTGCCATTAACTCTTTGTTACAGCTTCGGTCCCCAAGATCAAGAGCAGCACGTGAATATCAGAGGTTAATCAGGGTTTTGATCGCTTCAGCTTTCTCTGAGAAAGAAATTCTGCCACAGAAATCCCTCCATTGGTGGTGCACAGAAATAGAAATACCGGCATACTGAGCGATGTGTGATTGTCCCCTTTGAAAAGTTATTCATTACACTAAAACACTGGTATCGCTGAAACTAGTTAACTCTGAAAAGGCCTTTTCTTTGGACTGTTTAGCATGAGAGAAAATGTGAGAGGGTTTCTTTTTTCTTCTTTTTTTCGAGGTTGCAAAAAGCTTCTTACTGCCTTTTCGCAAAGCATTTCCATAATGGCCTTCGATACATTTTGCATACAAATATTTTTAAAGCGCCTGTGTTTATTCACAGGCAAGAAAGTGTTTTCATAAAAACATAATCCATGAAATACCGGCATAAATAGGAATGACTTCAGTGATAATAATGAGCAAGGCATTCATTCTCCATTTTGCAGAGCTGATAAGGCAGGGCTGACTTCTGGAGAGCTGGGGAGAACAGGCTTCCTTTGGGGCAAGGCAATGAAAGAGTTTACTTATGCAGTGTGGATTTGTCATTTTGGTCCCACCATTCCCCTTTCCCTGCTGCTCCCTATAAATCAACAACCGGAATAAACTTCCTTTCATATGCATGACATTTAAAACATTTTTTTAAAAAGTGAAGTCATTTTTTGAACTTCTTCATTTTTTGTTTGTCCTTGTTTACAACCATCTGCCCAGATTGCTTCCCCCCATAGCTGTCACCGTTTCCCTTTTTTAAAGGGAAATTCCCTTATTCCGAATAGGATTCCTCGCAAGAAAAGGGAAAGGTTGACAGCTATGCTTCCCCCCCCCCCATCAAGTCTATTAAACAGTTAGGAGGAGATAAACAGTTGCTTCATGTATGTGCTGCTTCCACAAATTGGCTATGCTTATTTATTTGATTGGTTTCACAGATTTCTAAACTGCTTCAAAGTCAGAAGCTCTCAAACTGTTGTACAATGAGATGAAATGAGATAATACACAAAAGATGCAGGACCTTTCCAGTTGGCCATTTTATTAATGATTTGTGATCATGATGGTATCAGAGCAGTTATACGTGACCCTGCTTTTAATGCTGTTTCAGCTTGCAAAGGTTTTAGGGTGTGCATACTGCTTTGTTTCTAATCAGTGCATGTCCCTTAACTTCCTTGCGGAAATCATGTAAGTTGTTGTAACACAAGTAACATTGGGGGAGCATTGCAGAAAAACTAATAAGGTGAAACTGTGTGTGGACACCACCCATGCACTAGAATTGCCTTGATGCAAAATTGCAGAAGCAGTGGCTTGGGGGTCCCATAGACTTAAAAAAAAAAAAGATAAAAAAGATACAGACTATAAAATCAATAAAAACCCATTTCTAAAATTTGTACAATTATACAAACCAATGTTGTTGGTGTATTTATATAATACCTTTGTATCTGAGTTTTTGGTTCACCTTTTTTAAAGATGCTGCAGAATTGTTGGGAGAGGTCTGTGGATTAGCCACCCAGAAACACTGGGGGCTGGGGGGGGGTGAGGATTAGCCACTCCTGCTAGGCAAACACCTAATTATTGTTATTGTTATTGTTTTTATTTGTTTGTACCCCACTCATCTGACTGGGTTAACCCAGTCATTCAGGGTGGCTTCCAACATATATAAAAACATAACACAAAATTAAACTTTAAAAAACTTCCCTTCAGATGTCTTCTAAAGGTTGTATAGTTACTTATCTGCTTGACATTTGATGGGAGGGTGTTCCACAGGGTTGGCACTACTATCGAGAAATCCCTCTGCCTAGTTCCCTGTAGCTTCACCTGTCAAAGTGAGGGGCACACCAGAAAGCCTTCAGAGTTGGACCTTAGTGTCTGGACTGAATGACGGTGGTGGAGACACTCCTTCAGGTATACAGGGCCATGGCCATACATACATCCTATTGAACTCAGTGGTCTTACTTCTAAATAGACGTATACAATCACACTGTAAGTTCTCACTGAAATCAATGGGGCAGAAGTACAAGTAACTTAGTTCTGTAGCCAATCGATGATTATGATGACTATTATTAATAATAAAAGTTGCATTCCTTTTATTATACGATGCAATAAGTGCAATTGATTGAAGCAACAATTTGAATATTCCAACCTTTGCCGGTACCCTTCTCTGATCCCCTCTACCCTTACTAGGTAAAGGTAAAGGACTCCTGGATGGTTAAGTCCAGTCAAAGGTGACTATGGGGTTACAGCGCTCATCTCACTTTCAGGATGAGGGAGCCGGTGTTTGTCCACAGACAGCTTTCTGGGTCATGTGGCCAGCATGACTAAACCACTTCTAGTGCAACAGAATACTATGATGGAAGCCAGAGCACATGGAAACACCATTGACCTTCCAACCGCAGCTATTTCCAACAGTACCTATTTATCTACCTGCACTGGTATGCTTTTGGACTGCTAGGTTGGCTGGAGCTGGGACAGAGCAATGGGAGCTCACCCCGTCGCAGGGATTCAAACTGCCAACCTTCTTATCGGCGAGCCCAAGAGGCTCAGTGGTTTAGACCACAGCGCCACCTGCATGCCACTATTAGCCCCCCTCCCACCTACCCATTGCAATAAGGGTCAGAAGGCTGAAGTGGCAGAAGTAATCTGGGTGGTGGGTGAGACCTGCCCAAATGCTGAACAGGGGCAGATCCACTATGAGACGAATGAAGCTTAAGCTTCAGGGCACCTACTCCCACCAGAAGCGACTTTAGTCCATATGGCTTTTAAAAAATGGAGTCTAATAGACCCATTATTTGTTGTATATATTTCAACAATCCCGAAGTTTGAGAGTCAGCTGTTGTAAAAGTGGAGGGTCGCGGTACAGCAATTTTAAGCAAAATCCGAGATGCAGTAGGTTTTTGTTTTAATTGTGGTAATCTGGCATGGAATAACCCCACTGAAGAATATAACAGTGGCTACCCAGATCTCGGTGCTTATTGTGAAAGGGCCTCCAAAAGAGTTCAAGCTTCAGGCCCCCTCAAATGCATGTCTGCCTGCTGCTGAGCTTGAGGCATAACCCTCCTTGTACTAGAGCCCACTTTATCAGATCTAAGCAATGGGTACTCTGCCATCTAGTGGCAGGAAAATATTCAGCTGTAGCAAAGCTCAGTTGAAATGTTAATGTCAGATACAGTACCTACTGCTCCTACAAATCCTACAATGTAGGCACATCCCTCCCAGGAATGGGTGACATTTTATATCCATTTTAGATTCTAATATTTGCATTCTTAAATTAAGTTCTACACATTTCCATGTCAGTTTTGATTTTGTTTTTTAATCCTCATGAAAATTCACCAGCATTTTTGTGTGAATTTGTCCCCATATGTGCATTGTTTACGCAACATAAATTTCCAGATTTTGATTTTCGATCCTTGTGATTTATTTATTGTTTTAGCCAGCTTGTAATTTATTCTTAACCAACTCAACTTCATTATAGCCTTGCTAGAAATTTCTAGAGTTTAGTTTATTTGCCAGCTTGTAATTTGACTGATTCCCAACCTACTTGACTTCATTATAGGCTTGCTAGAAAGTAGCCAACAGAGACAGGAACACAAAATGGCACTAGGTTGCTAATTTGCTTCAGCAGAAGCCTATGCAGCCTTTGGACGAAATGTGGAAGGGGAGAAATGAAACAGGAAAAGGTTACTGCTCAGAAATCACATGCAGAAGTTCTGTTCTATTTATGCTCACCATTCTGTGTGGCAGCTTGACACAGAGCAGGTGACGTTATAGACACCCAGGATCTTGGCTCTGTTCCTGAAGTCACATGCATGGCTATGTTTTAAATACTGACACCAGCACAAATTCCCTTATGCAATGCATTTCAGCACGTCAGATTGGTTGTATGAATTTTCCTATGTATGAGCAGTTCACATGAAGCATCACCTTTTGCAGAATATCCACAATGCATGAAATTATGATCCAGACAATACTTAGCAGTGTCCTTCACATTGCATCCCTTTCCTGCTTCTTTTTCTCTCACTTGCAAACCATCACATATGATCCTGGTAGTCTACATTGCTATACAACCTTGGGGACATCTCCCCACTCCCACACTATCACTTCCGTCTGTGGGGAAGAATTAAGCAAATCAAGCACCACCACAATCATGTGTCTGCTTGGAGCATATTACGTATATGAGTTAGGAGAAAGGGCCTTGTCACTGCTTCGCTATGCAAGCAACCAGTGAATATGTGGCTCAGAGCTTCCAGGTGCCATTTCTGATGCTTCTGGGATGCGGGTGGCGCTGTGTTCTAAATCACTGAGACTCTTGTGCTTGCCGATCAGAAGGTCAGCGGTTCGAATCCCCGTGACGGGGTGAGCTCCTGTTGCTCTGTCCCCAACCTGGCAGTTTGAAAGCATGCCAGTGCAAGTAGATAAATAGGTACCTCTGTGGCAGGAAGGTAAATGGTGTTTCCGTGCACTCTGGTTTCTGTCACAGCATTCTGTTGCACCAGTAGTGATTTAGTCATGCTGGCCACATGACCCAGAAAGCTGTCTGCAGACAAACGCCGGCTCCCTTGGTCTGAAAATGAGATGAGCACCGCAACCCCCTAGTTGCCTTTGACTGGACTTAACAGTCCAGGGGTCCTTTACCTTACCTTTTTTTACCTTCTGGTGCTTGTATATATTTCATTCGGACTAGGGCAACTAGATGCAATTAAGGACATTACAGGGGTAAGAAAAGCTGAACATCCCAAAAGTTTATTTCTTGATGTGATCATGAATGGTACAGAACTATCAAATAACATTTTGGCTTTCTTTTGCTTGTCAGTTACTTTGACACTGGTAAGTCTTATCTCCAAATAAATGCAGTTACAATAAGTGAATTAGGTGTTTTAGACACTTGGACAATTTCACTCCTGCCACAGCCCCAATGCTAGAACTTCAAAAGAGATGGCAAATACCAGCATAATCTGAAACTATGAACTTTTTAGCTGCAGGTACAAAATAGGAGATGAATGTCACTGGGGAATGAATGTACATTTTGAAACAGAATTGTGTGAAAGTTTTAAAAATTGTTTTTTCTTATTCATATCTTCCAGAGCCAAGGTAGATAATAGTGATTTTAGCATGGCTAAGATTGAAATCGGTCTCTCCGGAGATACACTGCAGGGATAATATTACAGTGAATATGTTATAAGGTTATTTCAGGTCACTTGTCTTAGAACAGAGACAGAATCCAGTTGCTACAGCAGTCTGCTTTCCAAGCAGCAGAAGTCCTTGAGTTTTGGCTTTGTACCTTATTATTCAGGTGAAAAGTCAGCCGACCTCAGAAGGCCAGTGCTAAAATAAACCAGTTTGCTGCGAGATCTACAGGTCAACTCAGGGGAAGTAGTCCCAAGTAAATAAGGTCTCTTGCCTCTTCGCAACAAAACTCCCTTTAATTAACCCTATCCTCCCCATCACTGAAACCACATTGATATGGGGTGACAAAACGTAACGGATGGCAGAACTCCTGTACCTTTAAAGATTGCATGGGAGAGTTTTTGCCACCTTAGAATGGCAAACTGTTCCCACTTCTGTACAGCTGCTTCAAGTACAAGAACTCTCATGCAAGAAAAGTTGGCTGTGATGATCTGTAAGAGATACCCAGCATATTTAAAGTAGCTCTATGCAATTAACATGGGTGGCGCTGTGGTCTAAACCACAGAGCCTAGGGCTTGCTGATCAGAAGGTCGGCGGTTTGAATCCCCGCAACGGGGTGAGCTCCCATTGCTCGGTCCCAGCTTCGGCCAACCTAGCAGTTCAAAAGCACGTCAAAGTGCAAGTAGATAAATAGGTACCACTCTGGCAGGAAAGTAAATGGTGTTTCTGTGCGTTACTCTCGTTTCGCCAGAAACAGCTTAGTCATGCTGGCCACATGACCCGGAAAAACTGTCTGCGGACAAACACTGACTTCCTCAGCCTGTAAAGTGAGATGAGCGCCACAACCCCAGAGTCATTCACAACTGGACTTAACTGTCAGGGGTCCTTTACCTTTTTATGCAATAAAGAAAAGGGCTTTTATAATGCAGAGATAGAAAATTAGAGTGACACATAGCCTGAACTTTTGGTAAACATGAAGAACTTCTGATAGCCATTTTTCTACTATTTGCCTAGCACTGGTGTCTATGTTTACTTTGCTAAAGCTAAAGTGGAAAACCAGTTCACAAGTAGAGAATGAGTTGACAACAGTGCTGTCTAAACTTTTCCTTTTCCACAAAGGTGTTTACTTGATACACTTAGGTTTCCATGCCTTTTCCTCCCTGCACATGCCGCAGGTGAACAGAGAAGGAAGTGGTGGTTGTGCTTCTTGTATATACCACCCATTGCCAGAATCTCCTAAATCTATTTTCAAATGGACACACCATGGAGTAATGTAGAACCAATCTGCAACGAGCTTTTTTAAAACTTTCAGTGGCAAAAAATATGCACTGGCTTCTGTGTGGACTATGTAGAAAAAATGTAGTCGACACTGATTCTAGAATAAAATGTTGTGTGCACACAGCCTGAGCCTCTATTGTGAAAATGCCTCTCCAGCAAACAATGCAAAGAAGGATGTGAAGCTGCATACTCATCATAAATTTAAAACACATTTAAAATGCATTTCCTCCCAAAGAATCATGAGAACTGTAGTTGCTCCTCACAGAGCTACAGTTCCCACCACCTGTAACAAAATACAGCCATAACTTGGATCCCGAACACCTTGGTACTCGGACATTTTGGCTCCCAAATGCTGCAAACCCAGAAGTGAGTGTTCTGGTTTGCGAATGTTCTTTGGAACCCAAAAGGCTGATGGGGCTTCTGCAGCTTCCGATTACCTGCAGCAGCTTCCTACAGCCAATGAGAAGCCACGCTTTGGTTTCCGAACGTTTTGGAAGTTCAACGGACTTCTGGAACATATTCTGTTCGATTTCCAAGGTACGACTGTAGATTCCAGGATGTTTTGGAAGGGGGTGGAAGATTGTGCTTTAAATGTATGCTGTATACACAGTATGAGAATATTTTATGGTTGTTGCCATCTGTCTATCTCAAGAGACAATGGAGTGCCCCTCTGGGAGGTGAAGTCAAACCACTGTGTTAACGGCACTGAAGTGACCTCCCCAGGGTGCAAGCCAGGGCAGTGTGCATAGAGGTCCTGGACTGCCCAGATGACATCAGCCTCGCTGATATGGTCCAAAGGAAAACAGAGCAATATGTTTGGCACCAGCTTTGTTGCGGAAGTTGCCGGAAGGTGTACAAGGCGCCATCCAACCGTCTTAGGAACTCCACTCCGAATTTGTGTAGGGTTTACTCCTTAGTCTTTTCTTCTCCTGAATATATTCTGCAAGGCAGCAGTGGTTTAGGGTCAGATTTTCCCTTCTCCTAAATGGGCTGCCTTCCCAGGTTGATACGCCTACATCCACAAGATCCATGATGTCAGGCAGTGACTGGATTATACTGTATACAAGCACTTCCTGTACTTATAGTTCATATTTTGGGTTACGAACTTTCCATTTGCTAGTCATATGCTCCTGGCACCTCCCACCAGCCTCCTTTCCACCTAAAGAGTGACACCTGCCTTCTGATCACATGCAGTGGTTCTCCTTTCAAGGCACTACTAGGAAAAGAGCATTAACTCCTCCTCACTACATCCATGAATGGAGAGAAACTGCTGGCATGAGAAAGACTCTCCCTCAGTGGAACTTTAAAGCTATAGCTCTGCGCTTTGCAAGAAAACTCATTGGTCTCCCTTCATATTCTAATTCCAGGATCAGCATCTTAAATATGGACGCACACTCCTCGCTTCATTACTTTTCAGAGTTCACCATGCACAATAAGTAAATTATGAAGGCAAAAACATCTGTGTACATGAGGAAGGCCATAGCTAAATGGCTCAGCACTTGCTTTTCATGGGCAAGGGTACAAGTTGACATTTAAAGGATCTCTGCAGATGAGCTGAGACAGGTCTCTGCCCCAGACACTGGTGAGCTGCTGCCAGCCTGAGTAGGCAATAGAGAATTAGAAAAACAAAGCAAAGGGCATATGAAAACACAATCCTAATTTTACTAAATTGGAAATAAAAGCAGGTGAATGGAGGACAGGGCTATCAGTGGCTACTAGCTTGTTCAGGTCCGGGGAGTGCATAATAAAGAACCTGATCTGATCTGGCTATTAGCCACAATGTCTGTGTTCTACTTCCAAAATTTAATAAATAAATAGAAAGAAATGCGAGGCACAGTGCAGTGGGCTTACAAACTGAAAATAATAATGTTTGGGTGCAGCGAGTGTGACCCAGTAGCAAGGACACGGACCGGGAAGATCTTGAATCCATCCCCGGGCAGATAACATCTTCAGCCAATCACTGTATCTCGGCTTCCCTAGCCTACCTCATAAGGCTGCTGTGCAGGCTAAAAAAATGGAACCCCACCTCCTGAGCTCTTTGGAGGAAGAAGGGTGGGTTTCTTTTATTTCATATGTTGTAACAGCACGCACAGGCGCGCGCCACCATCGCGAGGGCGCACCGCGCATCTTCTTGCCCTTGCCCATTTCCCGCGGCGCCGCTTGCGCTCCTCCTCGCCAGAACCTCGGTCGCCCCGTGGAAGGGTTAACTCTTCCGCCCAGAGAGTGTCAGTTTCGCCCCCTCACCTCCCCCGGCCAGGGCCGCCCCGTGTGCTATTAATAATAGCGCGAGCACATGCCGTGACATTGCGCTCTCCAACAGGGAGCAGCAGATAACTTTACTTTGCCCTTGCCGAGACGTCCCCCTCGCCAGGGCTGCCCCTTCAGGGGAGAGCAGCATGGCGGCTTTGCCCCGGTGCCCTCGCCTCACGGGGGGTCCCAGCCAATGTGCGCGCGGAACGGCCCCCGGCCGGCCCCCTCCGGCTATCGCGAGACCCGGGGGGGAGCTATAAATAGCTGAAAAGGGGGTAAGGGTCCGTCCATTTGGAACGCGGGTGCTTTAGGTTGGGGGGGCGCAGCTGGGTGGGGAGGTGCCTGTGGACAGCTCCTCCATTAGCCAAAAAGAAAACAAATAATAAAAGGAAGGAAAGAGGAAGGGGCGATTGGTGTGTCGCTCTGACTTGCCTCCATCATGTCTGACCAAGCTCTCAGTTTCCTTAAGGACTTCTTGGCTGGTGGGATTGCTGCTGCCATTTCCAAAACTGCCGTAGCACCTATTGAAAGAGTGAAACTGCTGCTACAGGTAAGGAGGTTGGGTTTCTAAAGTGGTGTGCTTGCACGTGCACAAAATAAGCTGCCCAAAAAGTCAACCCGCACCTGTTCCTGGAAAGGTTGCATCGTTCTGTGGACCTAAAAGTAAATGGCAGGGACATTCTTTCCAGATTGACAAGGACAACAAGTTGTCTAGTAATTTTTTTGGCTTAGAAATTCACAGGCCCTTTGTTAGAAGTGGTGATGGTTTGGTGATGGCGATGCCTTAAGTTTGCTGCCCTCAAGAGCTGTTGCTCGGCTGTATCTCTAAGGAAAGGATCTTCCTGTGACTCAGGAGTGTAGCAGGAATTCTACTGTCAGATGGGCTAGAGCTTGAAGTGACTAAATATGGAAACTCCAGTTGTGCAGTTCTGATTACACAAGACCAGCGCAGCTCTTTTTTCCTTGGCTCTGTTTATAGCACAGATCTGCAAGTGTGCTGAGCATTGGGGAAAATGCCTTGAAATCTTGGGTGCTTTATTCCTTTCTTTTCAGTGTGTGCCTGCACGTATATGGCAGATGGCCATTAAGTCCAATAACTTGTAAAAAAATACACTAAAAAACTATTGTGAAAGGAACAGTGTTTTGAACTAAACTGGGGGGGGGGTGCTATTTGCTACTAGGATCAGTGGCCTGATAGCTAACTGGAGGTCAACTGAAGGACATGAGTTCTTGGGAGGGCCATATAAATGGAAGAATGACGTCTTGCATATGTAGCCAGTCTCCCTTTAATACTGCATATGCTACCGAATCACCATGGTTTTTTTTAAAAAGTGTGTGTATAATAGAGAAAATCAAGCTAGTCCATAGCCTATCAAGAACTTCATATGTGAGGGGGGATTAATTGTTTGATTGGAAGGAGGAGCAACTACAGTTCTTCCACTTTCCATTTCTAATGGTCAAGTAAGTTATTATAGTTACACATTATGTGCAGCTGTTATGCCCTGGTGTTGTAGGAAGTGATGCTAATCTCAAGCGGATGGCCAACTTTGGCACCAAACAGTAATCAAAGATAAAGCTGCAGGTGCAAAGATAGGAATGGCTATTTCTTCCAATTGAGAGGTTGTGTATAATGTGCCACAATGATTTTCCTTCCTTCCTTCCTTCCCACCTCCCTCTCTCCATCTCTCTTTCTTCCCATCCCTTTTCTTCCTTTAACAGGTCCAGCATGCCAGCCAACAGATCACAGCTGATAAGCAGTATAAGGGGATCATGGACTGTGTAGTACGGATCCCCAAGGAGCAGGGCATCATTTCCTTCTGGAGAGGCAACTTGGCCAATGTCATCCGGTACTTCCCCACCCAGGCCCTCAACTTTGCCTTCAAGGACAAGTACAAGCAGATCTTCCTTGGGGGTGTGGACAGGCACAAGCAGTTCTGGCGTTACTTTGCTGGCAACTTGGCCTCTGGGGGTGCTGCAGGGGCAACTTCTCTCTGCTTCGTTTACCCGCTGGATTTTGCCAGGACCAGGCTAGCTGCTGATGTGGGCAAAGGGGCGAGCGAGAGGCAGTTCACTGGGCTGGGCAACTGTATTGCCAAAATCTACAAATCTGATGGCCTGAAGGGTCTCTACTTGGGATTCAATGTTTCAGTCCAGGGCATCATCATCTACAGAGCAGCGTATTTTGGCGTCTATGATACAGCTAAGGGTAAGAAAGGGAAGCCACTTGATGCTAGCTGAGTAGCAAAACACAGCCTAGATTCTATGAGTTATAGCGTTTTCCCTGAATGTAGAATATGAAATACTTAAACATGCTCCCAAAATAGGGTTCTTCTTGCTTCAATAGGTTGGTAAGTATTTCTAGTTAAGACAGGTTTGGAGTGTGCTTCATCTTTCTCCCTTTTCTTAGAAAGAAAGAAAACAGAACAGTTCTTAAATGTCTACCTCCTCATCCAAGTATTTTCAAAGATTTATAATAGGTATAATTTGTATTATATCTAGTTATGAGTAAACTTCATAGGGCCATGCACTGATTAGTAAGGTTCTTTTATTTGCCAGCATAGGGAATCAGGCTGCCCTTTCCATGCCCCATTATTCAGATACCCTATCCTACCCTTCTTGTGACTCTCATCATACCAGCTTCTTAGTCTCCTTCAACCAATCATCTCTTAATATTTGCCCAACTGGCCAAGAGGTCAGTACATATGGATATTCTAGACATGAAGCTAAATATTCCCACCTAGAAAAAACAAACCCTTTCCTTAGGCTCCTACTCTGTTGTTAAGTTCTGGCAGTAGAAGCAATTTCCCAAAAGTGTCATTGTAGTGTAATAGTTTGAGTGCTGGATTTGAACTGTGAATATATGGGCTTTAATTCCTGAAGTATACCGAGTGAGACTTTGGGAGTGGCCTAATATCGTGGGGCTGTTAGGATAAAGTGAGATAGCTCCATGTTTGCCACCTGAGCTTCTTGGAGGAAGGCTAGGATGCTAACTGAGTGGACTACTCAGCGTCTACATATATCTGAGGGTGGCTTAACTGTTTGGTTGACAACCCCAAACTTTCCTGTAACTAAGGATTATATGAATGCACTTGCTATCTGGTAAAGCTATACATTCTAGGCACTGAAAACACAACAGCATCTGTGTATATGTACGTCTTCCCAAAGTAGCATGCAAAATGACTTGCCTTGGAATTCTGCTGCAGCTGCTGATGTCTAGAATAATAGAATCTTAGAGTTGGAAGGGACCCAAGGGTCATCTAGTCCAACCCCCTGCAATGCAGGAATCTCTATCATGTGACTTGGATTGATTGGGTGTAAAACAAAACTTAACTGGCATGATTGGTCTTGCTTGAGGTAGAATTGATAAAGTGGTACTGATAACACCCTCTTCTCACCCCTCTCTCTTCCTCTTCCTTCTCCTGTCTTTGGGTAATCTACTCCCAATGGTAGGTATGCTGCCTGATCCAAAGAATGTACACATCATAGTAAGCTGGATGATAGCACAGAGTGTTACTGCAGTAGCTGGGCTGGTGTCTTACCCCTTTGACACTGTCCGACGTAGGATGATGATGCAGTCTGGCAGGAAAGGAGGTAAGAAAATAACCCTACATTTTTGTAATGTTGCCAAAAAAGTCCTCCATTTTAAATGCTCAAGGGAAGCTAGAAGCCTTAAAAAACAAGTACTTTTCCTTAAGAGGTTAGATTGAAACAGAGACACAGGTGCAACTGACCGTAATAATTATTATTATTGACGCAGTTTCCTTGAGCAATGCCATTTGATTTTATATTACAGCTTTTCTGTTTGGTGTATGTTTACATTTTGTAGTAAAGTGCATTAATAGTACAGTGCTATTTCTGTTCTGCAGTCTTTGGGCAAGTTATATTTATCTATATTTGTCTTGTTTTATAGTTTTAGTGTGCGTGTATACAAATCAAAGGGAGGAAGGTTCTTTCACTCCCAGAATGTGGGGACAAATTTGAATGTGGTTTCTTTGTGGTGCTGCTGGTGAAATTATAGTTTCATTGTCCTCCTTTTGAAGCGAGTAAAGAGCAGAGAACTGCATTCCAGGTCTTGGGAGGGGAATTAAGGCAGTATTGCGGGGGTCTTTTTCTCCAGGTAATGTAACTATGTTTTACCTGTCCATGTTTGTCTTCCACAGCTGATATCATGTACAAAGGCACAATCGACTGCTGGAAGAAGATAGCTAAAGATGAAGGGGGCAAAGCTTTTTTCAAAGGCGCCTGGTCCAATGTGTTGAGAGGCATGGGCGGTGCGTTTGTATTGGTCTTGTATGATGAGATCAAGAAATATGTCTAAGACTCAAATGGCTTGATTCAAATGAAAGTTCTCTTTTGTAAGGTACCTACATGTGGTTTAACGGGCAACAAAATATTTCCTAGGGAAATAGAGATGGCTTTCGTGGGTTAAATCCAATTCAGAGACCAGGTTGCAACATTGTAAGATAGATCAATGGTTTGTTCATTCAATTACAGCCAAACTCTTTTGTATGGAAAAACTAAAGAGGCACCTGTATATATAAATATATTTGACAAAGATCCATTAATATATTCCTATATTTAAGTGTGTTTCCTGAAGGCGGCAAGTTACACAGTATTCAGATAACTAGAAATGTGAATTCAATAAATACTATTTAAATCAAAGCTCTGTCAATTTTCTTTTCCTGCATGGCTCGTCCTTTATAAAGGTAGCTTCAAAGACTGTGGAAAACATAGGCATGTTACCTTGCATTTGTGCCACCCAAAAAACTACAACCATGTGAATGGTTCTGACCTGTGTATGTCAAACACTGCCAAAAATATTTCATGGGAAGTACAGTCATACAGGGTTGAAGCCCAAGTGCTTAAAGTAAACAAACTTCAGAAAGTGAAGCATAATTTCAATGGATTTCTGTGTGTAATTTCTCTGGATTAAAATCATGCAGTCACTTTTTGCGGTTTAAAATTGTGTAACATGAATTATGCAAGTTTTATCTCTTGTGCTTAATCATTGGTGTAATTGCTGCAGAAAACAGCGTATATACATTTTTTTTTAAAAAAAAGGTTTTAGTTTTAGCTTCTGTCCTCCCTTCGCATTTACTGGAAGTTTGTGGGTGAAGATTAAGTGTGGGCAGGTGTTGTCGTACCTGTATAGCTAGAACGGACCTGTTCTCACAAGAAAACCAGACAGGCTCAAATGAGGGCAGGCAGGAATATGAGAATCCCAGTAGGAAAATAATGAAGCTGGAAAATAATCAACAATTCTGAGAAGAAGCTATAGGGAGAAGAGAGGGAATGCATGTAAGAACAAGATAGACATCAAATAAATAAAAATATTTTTGAAACTACTTTCAACTACTTTAAGGGGAAAGTTCATGGAAACCGTAATAGGCAGCTGTAGATTTATCTGAAATTTAATATATGAAGAACAAGAAAATGGGGGAAGTGAGGAAGAAAACTTTTTTAAGAAAAGCAACCTGATCTTAAATGCCCTGATCAAATAATTACTGGAAAGCAAAGGAAAATAACTTTCTTTTAAAAAGAGACTTGCAGGATAATTCTATACATGCCTTGACTGAAGTAAGTCCCACTGAATTTAGTGGATTCATTCAACAGTTACTAGCTATAGGATTGCAGCCTAAAGCACTTGTGATATCCTTCTTATTCAGATTAGACACATAGAAACCAATGGCGAAA
The DNA here is from genome assembly GCF_965112155.1 of Podarcis liolepis. Taxonomy (NCBI): domain Eukaryota; kingdom Metazoa; phylum Chordata; class Lepidosauria; order Squamata; family Lacertidae; genus Podarcis; species Podarcis liolepis. Next base: position 51,113,858 of record NC_139564.1, read on the forward strand.
GATTTTAGGTCAGTTATGAATAGGGCAATTCACTGTCTCCTATTCTATAATCTGCATAAACACACATGAGAGTATGTGTTGAGGTAATGGGATACCATTCCATAACACACCCAAAATGGCATGTAGCCCACTAGAGGGTTGGGTCAAAGGTGAATGTGGCCCTTGGGCAAAGTGCAAGCTAGAAACTCCCCCAACCACTATTACACATGCTATAATGAACCAGATAAGCACTGAAATTCCATTAATTTCTGCACGAAGAACAAAATCATCTTGTGTTTTTAATGTATTTGGTGAACATGTGGCAGCATACTATCATCAAATACTACGGGCCATTTATTATACTTGCCTACCATGACACATGTAACAATCTAGCAATCAAACTTTTTCAGCAGGGGGCCAGTCCACTGATGAATTCCTATGCCCCACAAATAACCCAGAGATGCATTTTAAATTTAAGGACACATTCTACTCATCTAAAAACACCAGGCAGGCCCCACAAATCACCCAGAGATGCATTTTAAATAAAAGCACACATTCTACTCATGTAAAAACATGCTGATTCCCGGATCGTCTGTGGGCCGGATTTAGAAGGCAATTGGTCCGGCTCCGGCCCCGGGCCTTAGTTTGCCTACCCATGGCTTAAGAGGAATCTTGCCTGTGACACTTTTGGTGCAGTGCCCTTTAAGGTCATTGGCACCGTTGTCAAGTGTTGTTTTTATTTTGCTTTTGTAATTATAGGAAGCGGAAGCAGCATCTTGAAGCTGATGGAAAATTAATCAGCAATAGACTATTTTTAACTCCTGCCACAGTGGATTATAGATTAGCACTTTGTGGTCTGCAGTTCTGGTTCAGATTGCTTAGCATAAATGTATTGGGATCTGTTTCTTGTCATTCCCTCTATGCCTGTGATTCAGGCTAGACGCTTGATGATTATATAGCAAGGGGAGCTCCATTGGTACACAAGAAAAAGGTCTCAGCAGGCTTGTCCAAGCCCCAAGGTATATCAAAGTGCCAAAAAACCCCCAACATTTTAAAAAAAGACCCCCACTTTTTTACAAAAATATTAAACACAACTGTTTATATATGCAGCACGTGCCTAATTCACCCACATCTGCGATTAAAAATGGTACCAGGGCTTCTACGATGCTCTTCCAAAGGCCATTTTGGCCAAATTTGATATGAGATGGAAGATGCTGGAGCAGAGGGAGCTTAGAGGAAGAAAACAGAAGAGCCTGCCAATGGCCCATCTGGTCCAGCATCCTGTTCTCACAGAGGCCACCTGATGCCCACGGGAAGCCCAAAAGCAGGATCTGAGCACAGCACCAACCTCCCCACTTGTGATTCCCAGCATTCAGGAGCATACTGCCTCCAACAGTGGAGGCAGAACAGAGCCATTTTGGCTAGTACCATATTTCACCGCATAATGGTCGCCACCACCTAATAGCCCTTTTTTGGTCCATAAAATCTGTCCCAAAGCATTCACCACATGATAGTCACAGGGCATTCTTAGCACGCATTTTCTGTACTAGCCCAATCCATGCCTTCAGAGTTCCCATGTTTAGGAGTGTTACCCCACCCCACCCCGGGCAGCTTCAAAGAAGAAGAAGGAGAAGAGTTTGGATTTGATACCCCGCTTTATCACTACCCGAAGGAGTCTCAAAGCAGCTAACATTCTCCTTTCCCTTCCTCCCCCACAACAAACATTCTGTGAGGTGAGTGGGGCTGAGAGACTTCAAAGAAGTGTGATTAGCTCAAGGTCACCCAGCAGCTGCATGTGGAGGAGCAGAGACGCAAACCTGGCTCCCTAGATTACGAGACTACCGCTCTTAACCACTACACCACACTGGCTCTCAAAGGCTCCCACAATACACAAAGTGGAGCTTTACTTGTACCAGCCTATTATAAATATGTTTTGTTTATAAGCAGTTATCCTAGGATATTTTTGGTACTCCTGACAAACGGTTATTGGTTCCATACCAAACGACAGCTGGGAAAAGATCTCTAAAAAGACATGGCATGAGAATCTTGAAGCAGCATTGCATCATGAATTGGACAGCCCAGTTGGGGTTGCTTTTGCTCCTACCCTTGCTTGCTATGCTGCCAGACAGAGGCCTCTGAAGGCTGCCAACTACAGGTGCTGGGGTAAGAGGGAATGTTTCCTGTTCAGAGAAAGTCTTAAAATCACAAGGGCAGACTGCTAATCGTGCATCCAGACGGCAAAACAATCCTATTATGAGAGTTGTACAAATGATGTGTTGCCATTTGGCAATGTGTAAGTTAACAGAGCAGTGTGCTTCCTGTAGTAAATGCAGTAATTGCATTTGCTACATGGAGATTAGCTTGGAACTGAGGCAGTAAAATCTCATATTTACGAAAGGGCTGCTACAGCTGTTGTTTGTTTCCTACACAGGCAAAAGTATCAAGAAATTCTTTGTTGGAAATGGGAAGAACATGCCAACCAACCACCTCCATTTCAACCCTCAGCTCTTCTTCACAAATTATTAGAGGTTTTCTACTGTCACTGTAAGCCACAGACATTATATGGGCTTGAAAGCAAAAAAAAATGACACCTCACAGTCAGTGGCGTAGCGTGGGGGGTGCAGGGGGGGCCGGCCGCACCGGGCGCAACATCTGGGGGTTAGGGTTAGTGGGCGCAAATCCACGGGTTAGGGGGCGCAAATCCATGGGTTAGGGGGCGCAAATTACTTGCCTTGCCCCGGGTGCTGACAACCCACACTACGCCACTGCTCACAGTAGCCAACAACTCTAGGCATAATTCAGAAAGGTCTTGTACAGCATAGAGAATTGCCATTCAAGTAAAAAAAAAATCAAAGTTCCCTGTGCCTTTTTTGCTATCTGACATTTGAGTATTTTATCGAAATAAGACTTCTAGGTTGAGTCCACTAAATCTCTTGAAATGCCACCATCCTCAATCCTTGGCATCTTTGATGCTTTTTCCAAGATCATAATCATCAAGATGTTTGTTAATTCTGAGCGATACACTGATTGAAGACAGGCCTAAGAGCATTCTGCTAAATTAAGTGCCTCCAGAGGCCTCATAATAGCCATGTACAGCACACTTTATCCTAAAACAAGAAAGGAGCAAATTATGAAGCACCCTATTATGCTGATGCACAGCTTTCAGCTGTCCTAGTTTCTGGCAATCCTTCCCTGATTTCAAATTAGAAAGGCTCTCTGCTAATTAGGAGCTGTGGACATTATTAGAAGGGAAGAGATTTCAAATCTGCAACCCAGCATTGAAAACTTCTGAATGAAAGTGAGCCTTCAGTTTTCCAAGTCATTGTGACCCAGGCAGTTACCTTGGTAAGAAAAATGTGGATACTGTTCTCATTTTAACACAGGTTTGTTATTTGGCTCAGGGCTGGCCCAATGCATTTTGGCACCAGACCCCAAAATGGAGCCACCCCAACATCCTTGCTTGTGAAGAAGGGGGTCTGCATCAGATACGAGGGTGGTGGGAAAAAGATTCACATCAAGATCTGCTGCCCTGGTGGCGATTGCTTCACCTTATCTCATGGACCCAGCTGTCAAAGTTAAGCACTTATGGGAACCAGTCAGCAAGAACAAGACACATTTGACTAACCTACAAATGTCAATGGGCCTTAAACACGCTTAACTATGGCCAGTTGCTAAATTGTGTCATTAATAAAAATTTGTACAAAGCACTAGGAGTTAGTTACTGATGGATGCAAACAGAGTTTTGCAAAGCTGATGTATGTAAAGCTAGAATTTTGAAGTCGTAGTGACTGCATTACCATCGAAAGGTAGGTAGGTGATGCTGTCTTTCTGCGCTTCCTAAATTATTTTTTAAAAACCTTACAACAAGAAAACCAGTACTAGCAACCGAAGGTTGGGATTCTACTACATGTGTAAATCTAGCACAAGGCCTATTTTAGAATGAACATATCTATCTATCTATCTATCTATCTATCTATCTATCTATCTATCTACCTACCCTTTAAATCCTGCAGCTTGAAGTTGGGGGGGAAATCTAGCTAAAAGCAGTATTGTGTGCTCATTTTGTTGCACAGCCTGCCAGCAAATGGTCTGAAAATGAAAAGGACACGGTTACAACTTTTGAAGCTAGTTTGACCCTTAAGCCACATGAATGAGAAGCTGTCAAGGAACCACATTAAGCTGCTCTGAGCTCTTTAGAAGAAGAGTGGGGGTAGAACTGTAAAACATATACACATACATATGGGTCATATTACAAAACAGGTAGGCATTGCTTTCCCTGAGCAAACCGATATCGGCTTTTATCTCTGCAAATGTTTATCACTACTATTGTTCCTTCCGAAAAGGAGACAATGTTCTTGGGTGTCTTACCAGAAGCAGAAATATAATTATCTTGCTTCCAGCTAAAGTTACAGACAAAGCACTTTAGACTGCATATACATCAAACAGGCAATTATTTCTAACCCTCTTCATGGAAACTGCTGATGCCCTTAATTAGCAGAAGATACTAACCAGAACTTCAGGGAAAATGTCTATACTGTACCAGTACTGCAGAAATGAACAGCAAACAAGCCAATGAAGTGATGGGAGAATGTCAAGACTACACTCTTGGATGCTGTGCAAGTAAATGACATCTCATATATTATGTGAGACATGTAAACAGAACTTGCTTTGTGGGCAAAAGGAGCAGAACACATAGACACCAGTTTCTGCCTCCAAGCTGATCACTGCTTGATTCAAGCTAACAGAACAGAAAGCACCCAATATACATACAACAAGACACTTTTAAGAACATAGAAACCTGCCTTATACCAGGACTTTGGGCCCCTCTCGTTAATACTCAGTATGAGACTCTCTCATCTTAGCAGATGCTTGACATAATCAGCAGGATAGGATTATTACAGCTATGCCCTGCATGTGGTCTTTCCCAATAAGTATCTCACAGTATGGCAAACTAGCTAGCTATTTAGTCAAATCCAGCAAGGAGGTATTTGTGAAAATGAATGTGTACACTAACCTAAGTTACCTCTGTATCCTTGATTAAACCTTTCCTGCTTATACATCAAATCATGTTTAACTATTCTGTGAAGCTCCAAAATCTGCATAGGATAACAACTATAGTTTCTCAGGGGGGCTCTCCGTGCACTGAATTATGTACACTAAAATCAAGTGTTTTCTGCACACAAATAGCTTGTGTATAACTGACACAGCTTTATTTATGGAAGTTTAAGGGAAGTTTAAAAGTTTAGGGAAGCTTTTAATGTTTGATGTATCACAGTATTTTAATATTCTTTTGGAAGCCGCCCAGAGTGGCTGGGGAAACCCAGCCAGATGGGCGGGGTATAAATAATAAATTATTATTATTATTATTATTATTATTATTATTATTAAAGAGATGAGATAGGCTATTGTTCTCTGTAGCACATACATATTGTGTGTTTAATGTAGCGTTTGCTCCTTCACACTGTGCGAGGCAACTCTCTTGATACTAGCAAGAATCTACAGTAGGCCTGCAAATTACATGGGGTTTAAGTTCCGGGGATCGCAACTAAAGCCAAAATCACATCAAAAGTCACTGGGTTCAGTGGCAGGACATTTTTCAAAGTCATTTTTCCTGGAACCCTGCAACCTTTCAATTTTTGGCCATGCGCATAAATCTGCATGTTAAGTTAAATGTGTGCAAGTTGTGGGCTTACCATACTCCAAACAAACCAGAAAGCTACCCAGAAAATACACCATCAATAGAACTTGTTTCAGGTGGAAGCATTATTTCCTATATCAAAGAATAATGGGGAATCACTGCAGAGTGCTAGAGTTGGCAATCAGTACAGAGAGAACTTTAATTAGAAGAAGGAAGGGAATTTGACTCTATGACAGACTTACTAAACTTAAGCTCCAAATTTACCTTATTTTGTTTATATCTGGATAAAATATTCACAGAAAAGAAGTACAATGCTGAACACAGATGTAATTCAATTAATCATTTACTTAAAGCTTTAAAAAGAGTGACATACAAGTTCCATGTCTTCCATAATCAATCAAGTAAAACATTTAAGAGTTTTAAAGCTAGCACACACTGTGCTTTCTATGAAGAGAAAAAAGTCACGGAAAGGTTTAAAAGTGCTTAGTAGTTTTTTTTAAAAAAAAAGTGCAACCAGAAGATGGCTTGCTCATTTGTACTTCATTCAAGAAACAGTGAAACTCTACATAAAGAACCATTCAATCAGCATAATTGTGCATATACTTCACACTGGCAGAGCTACTGAAATGTTAGTTACATTGCAAGGTCAATAAGAGAGCTTTAGTTCACAGAGGCTACTCTTTTCCACACCACTGTCTAAATGTTTACTGCTTAAGACATTAAAATCGCTGTCAAAATTGAGTTTAATCCACAAAAAGGAGAGCTTCATTTAATTAACAAAAGGTTTGCCAAGCTTTAACGGGAGACAATGGATAAAACCAAATGTACTGCTTAAGTTACAAGTAGCAAGGGTCAGCATAGAAGGTTGGTGGTGCTTATCTCCCGTCACCAGCATGGTTGCACCTTACGAGGAGGCAGAGAAACAAGATGGCCTGTGGAGTGCAAACACATCTGGTGTTCACACCGCATCAGGTACGCCTTTGTCTTGCCCCTCCTGGTAAGGGCACAGCAACACAAGGGGAGGGTCACATAAGCACCTCCACCCCTCCATTCTGACTGCTACTGGATACATGTAATATTTAAACATTTAAAGATAACATTTCTCAGTATTAAGCATGGAGACCTGATCAAAAATCATTCTTGGAATGTGACACAGAAGCAGCAGCAAAGCATAAGCTCATCTGAAAGCACTCAGCCAAAGAGAACCATTTCAAGAATCACCAGAAAGAAACGGAGTTGAATTGTACTGCATATCGTCACTCTACCATTTCCACAAGACCTCATAAATAATTATACTGAACACCAGCGATGTAATTCTCCTTGAAGACTGCATAAATTGACTGTGCTAAATTAAAAACAGCAGCTACACTGTAAGAAACAAAAGATTGAGCAACTAATCCAATGCAAATGTTTATTGTACAATGAAAAATGAAATGCATATTTTTTACACTGGTCCAAAAGTGCTACAAGTCCACCCTCTACTCTTCACATCTGAACTTCAGTTGTGACTGAAGAACATAAATAAGATTTACAGTGCCACTTTTCTTATACAAATATATCATTAGCAGAAATACTGATTGGGAAGATATTATCCAACACATATAGTAAAGATCTTGCTTGCTCAAAAAACAACAACAATAATAATCATCAGTGTTGTATCTGTTTGTAGTTAATGTCACTTTCCAGTGTCCTTTAATCACCAACAGTGAATATTACAATACTCTTGCACAGACTTTACAGCAATCTGCAAATACATCAGAATTAAAAATCTGGTGGCAAAGTGCAAATAACTTAGAGCCAGGCAGTACGAATACTAGCGGGTTTCAATCGCTGCAGGGCACCACTGGATGAGTCATAAACGGGTCTTTCACTTCTCCGACTCACGGTACTAGATGCACTGTGGCTGGATGCCCGTGAAGCACCTCCTGTGGGGAAGGACACAGAAAAGGGAGGACAGCGTTAAGGTGCTTGCATAACTTTACCATTTTGAAAAACAAAGCCATCTAAAATCTATGCAAGCAACTCCACGTTTTATGATCAGAAATATTGGGTTAGGGTCTTAACAATTGCAAATGGGGCTCAGCTCATGGGAAGGGGCTTTCTCCATGCCTGCTTTCTGCTGCTGTCTTCTGAACCCTCAAAAAGCCACTTCTGAGCATCTAGGACATGTGGAGCAATACTTTGGATCCAACCCGTAATGTGTATTTCGCTCTTGAAATGTACCCCCACAGAATCAAGAAATCTGATTTTCCACCCCGTAAATATTCATATATTGTTTTTTGTTTTCTTCTTCTCTTTTTCTTTGTGTCACTTTATTTCTTTATCATGGAAAACTTTTCCATAAAATATTAACACAAAAAACAATAATCTGAAATTTAGTGCACAAGTAACCCTAACCCAAACACTCCAGGGGACTAGAAGACGCTGAACAGTAATGCGGACTTCCTTTAAAAGGGGGAACATGAACTCTACAAATAATCAACATTCGCTAGATGGCTGTAATTTGGTAGTCATGTTGCCCAAAACATTTTGTTTGCAAGAAAAATCTGAGAATGGGACTTCCCATCTCCCCATATAACTCTCATTGCTTAGCTGGACATGAAGGGCGACACACACTGAGCAATGCAAGTTGCATATGGGACTAAATACTGGGCTTTAGTAATTTTCTTTTCTTTTCACACATTTGAATCCTGTTGAGACTGGGGGATGAAGACACCCAGAATTATGCATGTATACTTGAAAGCATGATTCACTATTACAAAAAATACATAATGAAAAGCGCAAACTCTGCTTACGAGAAGGGCTGTGGTGGCTTAAGGCAGACTTCCCTCGCCTTGGAGAGGGAGCAGAACTGAGGTAACTCATCTGCCGCTGATAGTCCATGAGTTGTTCAGAGCGCCTCATACCAGCCGTCGGTTTCACTGCTTCAAGCCTCTTCAAAAAAGCCTTAAATTTAATTTGTTAAAAATATTACTTTTTGTTTAGAGGACATCCATAGCAGTTATCATAACTAGTTAAAGCTGAATACCATTTCTTTGCTATGATATACCGGTAATTTGTGTTAGGGAATCATGGGCAGCAGAAAAACTTACTTTTAAAGAACTAAACCAAGCCAAATTTTATGCTGTTGATATAACAGTTAAATGGTAAAGTAGCCCATTAGGTTTCCTACCAGCCTAATTCAAATACCAACAAAAAAGCAGTGTCAAACTTTGGAGTGATTGTGGGGTTTATACATTAGATCAGCTAATAGGGTCAGATTGTGAATTTTGTTGTTTTCTGTATTGCGGCTTAAGTATCATTTACCGGTGAGGGCCAAATAGTAATCTAATCGCTGCAGTTACCACTCCTTTGTAATTTATGTTCGGATACTCTTAAACAATATTCCTATAAACATGGGGATTAATGAGAGGAAAGCAGAAGCTGTGAGCCTTTCTTGTTGCCAAGGTATTTTGAACTTGCAAGAATAAACACACACCATCCATTGAGCAACTGCCTGAGGGCCTCGCCACCCTTGCTACATTTGAACATATTTTTTTATAAACACCAATTTCACGAGGATACCTATCTAGATGGCTTATACTGACTTCTGTGTTTAGTTTTGTAAGGAAGTACTGGTAGCTATTATATTCTTGATTTGTGTAGACAGCGTGTACTGTCACTCTCTGCCCCCATCTCCCTGCCCCCTGATCTTTCTTTGTTTTTCCCCTTCTTCTTTTTTATATTTGGCACTTAAATAAATGTGGTTGTTTTTTTAAAAGCTCAAACTTACTCCCCCCCAACAGTGCTTTATTCAAAATGGAAGTCAAATGTGAGGGAGACCACACACTCAAGCTACCAGCTACACATGAATTATGAAACAACTGGCCAGTGGACTCTTGGGCAGATGTTTGGCTTTGTTTATATGATGTCTCCTCTAATTTCATTCGCAACAGAAACCAGAATTATTTTTCACAGCACAGGCGGAAGAGTACATTTCAAATCTAAATTTAGCTTCTTTAGCTAGTTGAACTAGAAATAAAATTTCTATCTCGTACCTTAACTCCACATTTTCAGATTTTTATCCCTGCTTCTCTAACAGAAAACCCAAAACTATCAGACACATCAGTGCAATCATTTTGCTTGATGACACTGGTGGGTCATATAAAATCTGAATATTTAGTATGGGCAAGTATGCGAGGAGACAGTGTGTTTGTGCTTCAGTGTGGCGTTGTGGAAAGGATGTCCGCCTTGGATTAGGGAGACTCCAAGTTCAAATTCCTTCCCTGCCCAAAAGACATCTGAGTGATCTTGGGCCAGTCAAAATCTTGCAGTCAGGATTACCTCACAGAAGAAGGAGGAAAGGCAAGATAAAAATGTAATAATAAAAAAGAGGAAATGCTTTTCTAGAAGAAAATTCTCTTCAGCTACAGCAACGTACTTCACGTTGCCAATTCTGTTTACATGTAACAGTCACAGGAAAAACAGGAAACTGGTTTTTGTCCAGTATAAACAGCTGTCTATATAAAAATGTCCAGAACACACAGAATATCCTGTATTACTTGGCACTGGTTCATTTTCCCCAATACAGATAAAAAATAAGTGCTGTTGTGAACTTTCCAGAAAAAAATGAACTGGAGCATTTCCATAAACAAATAAGGTTAATTTACATTGGATTTCAACTCAATTTAGCAAGTTAGCATTTTACTCCTATTTAGTAAACTTAGCTAAATACTACCCTGTATCACTGCTACTACTAACAGTTACACTGAAATATTCCACTGTCACTCAACAAAAAATAAATAAATAAATTTGCAGTCTGATATTTGGTTCTGAGAAGTAACAGAAGGAAATTTTGGATTAAGGTGCTTAAAAAGTTTTCTTCATAAAACCAAGGGCAGGGGAGAAAATCAATTTAGACTGAGGATCTCAAAATTTATTTAAACTTACATTGCTATCAATGTGATGCTTGGGGAGAGCGCAGGAAAATGTTCTTGCACTAACTGAACAAATACTTTAACAATGTATTACGGGGAAAATAGAGAGAAATGGCAAAGAAAGGGCTTTGACTATAATCTAGAGCAGTGGGGAATGTAAAAATAAAAGGTTACTTTAAAATGCAAGTGGAAATTTTACTCATACAAAAATTATGCTATAAGGTATATTATATATAACTAGTTATTTCACAATGGCCAGGAAAGAGTGTCCTGAGGCTATTACGTATCAATTGTCAGAATGACTATTTTCAGATATAACTCAGTCTAAACCATAGGTTAGCATTACAAGGGCAAGCCCCAATGACTTTTGAGATTGTGGATTCCTTCTTATGGCAAAGTCAGAAGCTTTTACTTCCACTTCAATTTAACTGCAGTTTAGCTCATCGCCTGACCCCTAAACTGTGGTTAATCTTCCTTATGATTAACTGAAACAGGCCAGCTTCATCAACCATGGTTTGGCTTGTTTCAGAAAAAAAAACCATCATTAAAATTAATTAGTTTGTCAGAGTTTGGATGACATGACAAATTGCAGTTAATCTAAAATGGAAGTGAAAGCTTCTGAACCTCTCCTCATGGCTCCAATGAGAGAAGGGTGCAGGTCTGAGGCATTCTGTGGGCTGTTACCGTAACACTAAACCATGGCTTAGTGTTACATCCGAACAAGGCAAGCAAATTACATTGATGCTGAACAGTCACATTGAAAGGGCACCTGCCAAGTGAGGAAAAATGAAAACTTCAAAATAAGCTATAAACTTTGTTTTAACCTGTAAATGTGTTTCTATCTAGGAAGGGTAGCAGAAAACAACATGGAAGATCTGCTCCCCTACGAAGGAATGCATATAGAAAAATATGATACGAAGGAAAAAAGATTTAAAAGGATAATTGACTTTAGAATGGGACCAATGACTAAAGACAACCTAACCATGTACCAATAACTAAATGAAGTATAAATGCAACCTGGGTAATTATAATGAAATGTTAAATAACCGAAACAGAAATTGAGCACTCGGCAGTGAGAGTTCACCAAAAAAGAACCTTTTAGGTCAATCTTCTGAAAGATCACTACTTTTCTGAACAAGTGTGGTCAAGCTATTTCATTTAGAGCACGAGGGATGTGGTTGCTAAAATTGGGAAATATGAGCTCAATGCAATTACAGTATATCAAAAGAACCAACAAGCAAAGAACAAATACATTTGCCTCTTGGTGAAAACATGGACAGATATTTCTGTCTACAGCTCTTAGCAGATAATTTAAGCCCTGATAAAGAAAATGTGCATGGACCAACCTCATGGCACAAAATTCACCAAGTATGTGTATATGTCAATATATCTGATACTATGAAGAATAATGCAACTGCAGATGTGTTAAGAGGGTGTTTGTGGGAATCATAGTATCATAATGTCATCAAACCATTCTGCGATGAATTTACATCCAGAATATTTGTATGCATTTGTGGTTGCTGCACCTCAAAAGAATATAATTGAACCTGTGAAGGTTCAGAAAGAGACCAACAGAGCAATGGGATTGCAGGGTGGGGATACACAAGGAAAGGCATCAAGTGCTTAAACATCTTAGTATAGGAATTTTAAAAATAAAATCCTGAGTACTGGAGAGACAGAGTACATTATGTAATCTACTGCAAATTTAGGATTCATAAACCCTTAGCAGAGATCAGAATTCTTATGCAAAAAGCAGACAGACCATGAATCAAACTCTCTCTGTTCCTGCATGTAATAATACTTTGCAAAATTACATTATATTACTATTTGATCAGCTCTAGATAAAGACCTATTACATGGAAATGCGAGTTTCCATTTGCCTCAATATGTGTTACTATGGTTACAACAATGGTTCAATGGTAATGGAACAAGCAAAGATACAGATAATGAAACTGACTGCTAGCTATCGCCTCAATTATTTCCATTTCATTTTATGTTGTGCGCTGTGGTGTAGTGGTTAAGAGCGGTAGTCTCGTAATCTGGGGAACCGGGTTCGCGTCTCCGCTCCTCCACATGCAGCTGCTGGGTGACCTTGGGCCAGTCAGACTTCTTTGAAGTCTCTCAGCCCCACTCACCTCACAGAGTGTTTGTTGTGGGGGAGGAAGGGAAAGGAGAATGTTAGCCGCTTTGAGACTCCTTAAAGGGAGTGAAAGGCGGGATATCAAATCCAAACTCTTCTTCTTCTCTCTTGGTACTACATAATTTGTTTTTCTTCTTCCATTTTCTTCTTCCTTGCTACCAAGACGACAGTTCAAGAACTCCTCAAGTTAACTTTCTTTTTTCCTAGGGTGTGGTAGATAGGGATCCCCCCAAGCCACTCCTTATCGGAGGTGTGGAGCCCTTGTATATAGTAGGCCGCATTTCAGCCATGCAAAAAAGATTTACACACAACTGTGCATCCAGACAAATAAGGCAGCATGCACACTATTCCTTTAAAGCGTATATGAAGCACATTATTTCCCTCAAAGAATTCTGGGCGCCATTTACCCCTCACTGTGTTACAGTTCCCAACAACCCTTAAGAAACTACAGTGCCCAGAATTCTTTGAGGGAAAGAATGTGCTTTAAAGGTACAGCGTGTACGCAGCCCAAGAAGCATTATCAAAATTTAGGAACACATTCCAGCCAGGGGAAAGTACTCAAGCGGGGCATGGAACAGGGTCAATGAGGAGGGAGATGTGAGTATGGCACTGCAGCCAATAAGACTGGGTGTGCTGCACCATGACAGTGTGTCCTGCAGTCGGGGGCTGTATCATTGCTGGGGGTTCACTGGTTCCTTCTCCATGTGGGTGGCATGTGGACCTCATAGTTCACACAATGGTGGACTGCGGTTGTATTTCCAGGGATGTTGGGGGCATGCCATTTTTATATCGCCTTTTATTTTCTGGTTGGCTGGTTTCCCCCTCTTCCCTCCTAGGTTGAACATGGACAGAATGTGGCGTATGTTACAATGACACATCTTTCCACATCATAGTAATAGTACAATGACACTGCTCAATGACTTACTAAAGATTGTAATAGATGCACTTAGTAGGTGCAAAACTCTGCTTAATAAACGAAAGAACTTCAACTAACCAGATTCTCTCTGTCAATCCTTTGCTGCTCTCTCTGCCTGTTGATGGCACTGTGGTACATCTTAGGTGCTGGGCCTGAAGGCTTCTTCAACGAGGTACTTTTGCTCCTGGGCTTTGCAGAGTGCTTTGTCAATTCCTTTAAGAGCCTTTGGTTCTCCCGATCAATTTGTCGAACTTCCTCATTTGTGAAAGAGTAGTTTTTCCTTGACCCTATAGAGGACTGATCCAAGACCAGCTTCTGTTGTTCTTTTTTCTCCAGCTGCAGAAAAGCTTTGAAAACAGATAAACCTTTGAGAAGCCAACATATATGAAGGGGGTTGTATATCTTCACTTGAAATCCAAAAATATCTGAGTTCAGATTTAACCAGTTAACTTAAGTGAGGGGGTTACCTCATTTTCAGCCTATAGCTTTTAAATGACAACACATGCATACGTAGCAAAAGCTTACAGTAGCTTTTCCCAGCCTGGTGTCCTGTGGGTGTTGCTGCACTATGACTCCCATAATGCTCCAAACCATTGACTAAGCTGGCTTGTGTTGTTAAGAGTTGTAGCCCAAACACTCAGAGGGCACTAGATTGGGAAAGGCTAGCCTAGAGAGAACACAATACTGCTGCTACCACGGCATCGAAGAATATTTGCAGTGCACTCTTTTGCAAGGTTATTTATCCCAGTTTGATCAATGACACTTAGTTCTAGAAAATTGTGCATAAGGTTGCAATATTAGGCTCCAAGCGTAAGAGGCACACCAACTCTCATTTGTTTCCAAACAAAAGAAACAGAATGCATGTAAACCATAAAAAGTCATGACATAGCACAGAAGTATACTTAAGGAGGAATCCAACACATATGTGAAGCTGGGTCTATGGTGTGCGTTATAATTCTTAAACATGAGCACTGGGCATTAAACACTGGCCATCAAACACTGGGCAATGTGAGCACTTGGCCACATCTAGAAATACATGATGAGCTGATAATATAGATAATTTTGAAAATGTACATGCAGTTAAGACAGAGTTCTAAAACCAAAGGCACACTTGAAAACTGGAGATACTATTGTGGGTGCTTATCACAACCTATTCTATTAGCTATAGCAAAATGCTTCAAGTCTAATTTCAGCAATTTCAGAGAGCCAGTGTGGTGTAGTGGTTAAGAGCGGTAGTCTCGTAATCTGGGGAACCAGGTTCGCGTCTCCGCTCCTCCACATGCAGCTGCTGGGTGACCTTGGGTCAGTCACACTTCTTTGAAGTCTCTCAGCCCCACTCACCTCACAGAGTGTTTGTTGTGGTGTGTGTCTTGGCTGTGTGTCTTGGGCACCTTGTAAGTGTAACAAAAACCCACAGTGATGTTAGAGACTCTGAAATTGTTGAACAAGTTTGATTTGTCTTTAGGGACTTAAATGGCAAGAGTAAAAGCAGACAGAAGGTGGTACATAAATTTTAAATCTTAATTAGGTTCAAAACCTACAGAAATCAAGGGAACATATGGTGTGTTGAATGGTGTGTTCAGCAACTCTGCATGGATAGGGACCTCCATTACTCTTAGATAAGCTTCTACGTGACTCTCCAAACCCTTACACTGGTGACCAAGATAGAAATAATAAGCAGTATGATAAACTGCAAACAATAGGAAAATAAGTTTTGGGAAAGGGCTACTCAGTTCATGGAAAGAGAAAGAGATTTTAGCTGTAGGGGTATGCAACTATTTAACAAAACATCTAGCTATTGTCAATGTTTTAAGAAGTTTTAAATATAATTTATTTTAAGTTGCACTGTTTTGCTGCTTAGTTGATTGCCACCCCTGGGCTATGTTGAGAGGAAGGGTGGAACAGAAACATAATAAATAATGATGATGATGATGAGGGGGAAAAGGTAAAGGTAAATGACCACTGGATGGTTATGTCTAGTCAAAGGTGGCTATGGGGTGTAGCACTCATCTTGCTTCAGGCAGAGCTGGCATTTGTCCACAGACAGCTTTCCAGGTCATGTGGCCAGCATGACTAAACCATTTCTGGTGCAACGGAACACTGTGATGGAAATCAGAGCACACAGAGACACTGTATACCTTCCCGCCACAGCAGTACCTATTTATCTACTTGCACTGGCATGCTTTCAAAGTGCTAGGTTGATAAGTAATTATAAGCCAGGATTCAAAAAGAAACCTAAAAGGGAAAGCCAATGCATACAGAGAAAACAGCTAGTTGTTCCATCCTAATACCCATCTTCGCTTGGGGCGAAATACCAAGAACTGGTAGAAGAGTTGCAGGAACAGTATCATGAGATGCATACAGTAAAGAAAGGGAATGATTTATTTCCAGCAAAAGCACAAAAATTGATAAAAGAGTTTTCCCAAATTAATAAAAGGTGCTCTCACACTACTTAGTACTGAATTTCATGCCAGTATAAAATTAAACTCAATTAAAAGTGTTACTCTTCCATGTGCTCAGTTTCTCCCAATATATTAGTATACAATTCTAAGTTACCAGTATTCTACCTGTACTTCAGTTAAATACAACAGGTTTGATTCAAAGGTGCCCTTCTACTCACAGAAAACTGTTTTGTATCTGGCAGTGGAGTGCTAGGTAAGGAAAGTGAAATTAAATCAAAAGATTACATTATGCCTGCATGATAGTTTGTGCACACTAGCAAAAGCATGAAAACAGCCCTATATTATATTATTATAGTACAGTTGTGTGGTTATTTAGCCAATGACAACTTTTACATGTTCTGTTCTAATGCTTTACATATTGGAATATAGCAAAACAACTATTAAATATTGCATATTAAAGAGTCACTTACACATCTCAACCCTTCATTGCTTGAAGCTTCTACATAGATAATTTCTTCTAAATTAGAGTGCTTTAGTTCTCTGCAATGGATAAAGCACCCCAGTCTTGCTCTATCATACAGTCCCTACGGAGGACAGTTAAAAATGTATTGTTTAATACTGAAACACGAGGTCACCTTAGGAAACAAAGTGAAATCTTAAAACTCCTAGATTAGCAGATTAAAATTATTGTTGCGAGATATAATATATAGGGAAGTTGTGCAAGACTAATCTTTCCTACACCTCACTGAGAACAGTTAAAAATGTGCATATTGTGACCACTTGGCTTCTGCTTCATAAGCAATGCCATCATAAACAAAGTTAAAACAAATGTCCTAAGGCACAAGAAGGGAGTTTTCTACTTCTGGCCCCCCGCCTACAAATAATATAGGAGTGCTTTCATATAGCCAAAAATGTGCTCAAGAATATTCTATCACCACAATTACTATAGATTCATTAAGAGAAGTGCTAATTTTCTAGAAAAAGAGGTGCTGGAATTCATCATGAACACTTCCCTCCTTCTCTTAGAATGGCTATGGAGTCCACCTGAGAGGTGCCGGAACTAAGTTCCAGTGAGTTCTGGCTGAAAAAAGCCCTGATTAAGGGATTGTTGATTTGCTACCTGGCACCAGGTTTTCTCCTTTCACCATGGGCAGAAGTTAACAATCTGGAACAGGGATAAGGAAACTATGGTCCTCCAGATGATTTTTGGCTATAGCTCTCATCATCCCTTACCAGGGATGATGGTTAGGGATAAAGGAGACCAGCAACTAATAATCTGCATGAACATCAGCACCTAGCTTAATAGCTATATTCAAGACTGTCTGCTTCAGCTGCACCAAGGAGTCAAGCCCCAGGCATGTTCTTTGGCAACTTTCGCAAAATGGTCACAAATAAGAAAATATTTTGGGTGGTATTTGTAAACCAATACCAGTTGGTTTGGCAGTTTGGGAGATACAGCACTTCATGTAATCTGTTAAAAGTTTGTTAGGGTGATCATGTTGAACTTACCGTATTTTTCGCCCTATAGGACGCACTTTTTCCCCTCCAAAAATGAAGGGGAAATCTGGGTGCGTCCTATGGGGCGAATGCAGGCTTTCGCTGAAGCCTGGAGAGCGAGAGGGGTCGGTGCGCACCGACCCCTCTCGCTCTCCAGGCTTCAGGAAGCTATCCCAAGTCTTGGCAGCGCCGCCACCCCGCTATTCCCCGACCTGATCTGGGGGGGGGGAAGCAAGCCTGCTTCTCCCCCCCCCCCCCGCCAGCCCCACAAGCTCGGGGGATAGGGGGATGGATGAGCGCCGCCACCCCGCTATTCCCCGACCTGATCTGGAGGCTGGCGGGGGGGGGGAGAAGCAAGCTTGCTTCTCCCCCCCCCCCGCCAGCCCCACAAGCTCGGGGGATAGGGGGATGGCGGAGCGCCGCCATCCCGCTATTCCCCGACCTGATCTGGAGGCTGGCGGGGGGAGAAGCAAGCCTGCTTCTCCCCCCGCCAGCCCCACAAGCTCGCGGGATAGCGGGCCAAGCTGTCCCTGAAGGCAGAAGAGGGAGACGAAGTGCTCCGTCTCCCTCTTCTAGCTTGGGGATGGCTGCGCAAACCTGGGGGGAAATAAAAATTTTTCCCTTGATTTCCCCCCCCCCCCAAAAAATAGGTGCGTCCTATGGGCCGGTGCGTCCTATAGGGCGAAAAATACGGTAAAAGGGATTTCACTATTAAATATATTTTATGTATATAATTCCCCCCCAAAAAAGTACAATTGTGAGATAATCAAAACAAAGATGTAAGACATCTTTGTAAGAAGAAGTCTTACATCTTTGTAAGAAGATGTAAGAAGTTGTATTGGAAAGCTAAAAAATGGCAATTGATGCCATGGATATTAGCTATGCCCACCCAGGATAAATACATCTATGTATCTCAACTATAAACCAATCTACCAATCTATAAGCCAAAACCAGTCTACAGTTCTTCCTGCCCAACCCGCTTCTGCAGGGAAGACACTGGAACCAAGACTATGACTACCATGAACAACTTCACATATCCTTAGAATATTGCACCTATCCATGGATTGCAAAATCCTTCTGGAGACAATCCTGGCTTAAAACCAGAGCTTACATATAACATATGTATACATATTTTTATTAAATAGGAGGTCTATGGCAGCACCCAGACTGTTTCCAGGATTAGGATGAAACTATGTGCTAGGTACTGTACAAAATAAACGTAGATTGATTTTGATTACAGAAATGTTTAGTTACATATTCCAAGTCATGTTTAACATATTGCCCATTAAAGTAACCTCTCTTTGATGCTGCCCCTTAAAGTTCCACATTAGTTTAAATTTCTCTCCCTAATTTCTGCCTACAGCACTCACCTATTTTCTGCCAGCAAATTCCTGAAAACTGGGATGTTTCATCACATTGATCTATAGCAAGTCTAACTGTATGGAGAAATCCTCTTTCCTGCTGTTCAACTCTTGAAACACTTCTGATGCTGCAATGATTACTGCCAGGATGTCATAATACAGAATCTGCTTACATGACATCAGCAGTGCGTCATAATAGATTGGCACCAGACATCTCATATCAGAGCAGTGTAATCAAATGATAGAAAGCATTCAGCAAACTACATATATTTGTACTAATTCCAGAATCCTCAGCTCCAGCCAATAACTATTCCACAATGTTTGAAGGCATACTGGTGTTATCTCTAGATTGGTTACATTCTTAACTTTTTAAAAACTTTTCTAAAACAAGAGGACATGCCTATGTGATCATCATCTGAGGCCCTTCTTTGTGTGTCTCCTCCGCAAAAGGTCTAGAGGGCAGCAATATGAGAACAGGCCTTTTCTGTGGTAGCTCCCCTCTTGTGGAATGTTCTCCCCAGGGAGGCTCACCTGGCGCCTTCATTACCTATCTTCAGGTTCCAGGCAAAAACAACCATCCTCTCCCAGGCCCTTGGCTAATTAAGCAATCTATGGCCTTTTAAACTGTGCATGTAGGTGGGGTGTTATTGGGTGGCACTGTGGTCTAAACCACAGAGCCTAGGACGTGCCGATCAGAAGGTCGGCGGTTCAATTCCCATGACGGGGTGAGTTACCGTTGCTTGGTCCCTGCTCCTGCCAACCTAGCAGTTCAAAAGCACGTCAAAGTGCGAGTAGATAAATAGGTACCACTCCGGTGGGAAGGTAAACGGCGTTTCTGTGCGCTGCTCTGGTTCGCCAGAAGCAACTTAGTCATGCTGGCCACATGACCCGGAAGCTGTACGCTGGCTCCCTCAGCCAATAAAGCGATATGAGCGCCGCAACCCCAGAGTTGGCCACAACTGGACCTAATGGTCAGGGGTCCCTTTACCTTTACCTATGTTCTTGGTATGTAGTTTTTTGTTTTTATATTGTAAATCATCCTGTGATCTTTAGATGAAATTCGGTAAAAAAAAATTAATAGCTAATAATTTATTTATTTATGCTAAATTCTGCAGCTTAGCTGCATTTAACTTGTAAAGAGAGCGCATGACACATAATTCCTCCCATGTTATATCTTTTGCAAAACTGGGCTGTACTTGCTCTTCCGAATGAGTTATAATGTGGAAAGTGTCCTCTGGGTGGACTGAAATCTGTGATTTATTGTGCTAATTTCTATCGTTTATTGTTTTGTGTACAAGGAAGACTTCCGTTCCCTATCATGCATTGACGTGCATGTCCAATTGAGTCAATACAAGTTGTCAAGGAACTGTAATGAGCTACTGAGAAGTAAAGCAGCCACTTCTGCTAATTGACCCAGAGCTCTGTGTTCAGAGAGCTCCAATTGCATTCTAAGACAGGCTTCCTCAACCTCGGCCCTCCAGATGTTTTGAGACTACTATTCCCATCATCCCTGACCACTAGTCATGCTAGCTAGGGATCATGGGAGTTGTAGGCCAAAAACATCTGGAGGGCCGAGGTTGAGGAAGCCTGTTCTAAGAGTACTATTCTAACTCACTTATGCTCAGAGACAGACAAATGGCTCCCTTCATCTACAGGACATTTTAATATTTGCATTACAAAAACTGGAGGCTAAACAGGAGGCTAAAACAGCGTGGTCTTTGCATTGTGTAAATATGTGACATGAAAAATGTACGCAAAAGGAGAAGTTGGGCTGCAAGGGGGGGAAAAAAATCCAAAGTCTGTATTTGGGCAATACCTTTATTAGGTCAACCCAAATGCCACAAATTAGCAGGCAGGAACTCTATATTAGATGGCAAACAGAACAAGGTGGGAGGCAGAGAAGGGAAAAGTTGGGTGACAGATGGAGCCTGCATCTGATCACAATCTCAAGATGCAATGTGAGAGAAGAAAGTAGATATTAAAATGAGGTTTCAGGTTGTCTCTGGGGCTGCTGGCAAGAAAGAAAATAAAATTCTCTTCACCTGAGAAAAGATGCATACATTATCAAGGCTCTTCGGGAGTGTTAACAGCTAAAGAACATACCCTTTCAAAAACCAAATTACCAGTGGTGCAAGAACAGAAGAAATATTACCTTGAAAATAAGTCTATCCAGAATTCAAGTGCAAGAGGATGAATAAGTATACGATTATCAAAGGATATGAATAGTGTTCTAGCATCACATTTTAAAGCAATGATGATCTGATATCTTTTCAGTCTTGATCTGATAAAACATCTTTAAACATTCAAAAACCATGATTAAGCTAATGTGTACTGCCATTCTGCATCGAAGTGACTTAAACGGTTAATAATCCATATTTATCTATTTGGTGATATTGAGTTTCTTTTTAAATATATATTTTCAAGAATTAATTGGAATACCCTCCCCTCTCTCTTTTGA
Source organism: Podarcis liolepis (assembly GCF_965112155.1). Classification (NCBI taxonomy): domain Eukaryota; kingdom Metazoa; phylum Chordata; class Lepidosauria; order Squamata; family Lacertidae; genus Podarcis; species Podarcis liolepis. The sequence goes on from NC_139564.1 coordinate 51,135,165, forward strand.
TTTATCATCCTCTTTCAAAAGTGCCTGAAAAATGTAACATTCAGTTTACGACTGAAGTACGTAATTTTGTGTTGCTAATATCAGATACTATTTCCCCAAGACTGACACGTGGATAGTTCCTGCAGAGGAAAGACATGTGTGAACTTATGTGCAACTGAGGAGACTCCTGAACAGCAGAGTTTCATACACATGACAATTTTATATGCTTGGATTATCATTTTCTGCCCTGCAGGAGGAGATCTGCACACGTTTCCTCTATTTCATGCCAGTGAATTTAGTACATTGTGTTCAAACAGTTCTCAGGCAGCATCTAGACTTTTGATCACGTCTTCCCAAGGAGTACAACTACTAAACTTCTATTGCAGTAAAGAAGGGAAGTTTTACAGAGTCCTAGAGTTTTCCCATATTCATGGTTTGCCCTCTAAAACAATACCTCTAGTTGATTTTCAGAATAGTTGCTACCATGGGTGCAATACTTTGGCAAATTTAAGACAGTGAGATAAAAAGTCTTGAAGGCTCTGTATGGGTTGAGAGAGTTTGAGTCCAATAGAGCATTGATGCTTTAGCCTTTTGGGAATTGATGCTTTCTTTTCCTTAGTTACACGGAAGGGTGTTTGGATGTGTTTACCAGAACCACAAACTAACAGACAAGCATATCCTGAATTCCTGTTTCATTATTAATTTGATAATTGTAACGATCACCTCATAACAACAAGTAAAGCCACCTTAATTAAATACATAGCATTGAGTCATCATTGATTATTGCCTCTCAGTAATTTATTCAACAATGAACCTCTGCTAAGAGAGAAAAGGTTGACATGTATCAGATACAAGCATCCTAACATCTGAAAACTGCCACTTGAAAATAATAACTTATTTTACTATAAATATACATTGAGGGTCCATTGTTATGATGAACTATGAGATCTGGTTGTTGCTGTTTCGCGAAAATGAGTAGAAGGAAAATTGGGTTGGGAGGGCCTTGGTGAACTAGGATCACCACACCCGGTTTATCTTTCAGGAGACAACCAAGTTTCCCCAGTCCCCCTTGAATGTGATTTTTTTGGCTGGGCCGTAGCAGCTCTGCTGGGAAAAAAAAGTGTCTTCCATTGACTGCCTCTTTAGTTTCTAAGCCGTCCACAGAATTTGGCTGCAAATTTCAGGTTCTTTTTTCAACTACAAACCTTAGCTAGCAATGTACTATTTAAACACATACATACATAGAATCAAGAGTCTGCTTCAGAGGTTATATGTTGTCATTTATGCTACCATGGCCATGCAGATTTTTACTACTACTCTGAATTCAAAAATATATCCAGTGGAATCAATGGTGACCTTTTGAGCTTGTTGCACAGATGGGCCGGGCAGACCCAGATTCAAACACCCACTCAATCACTAAGCACCATGGGGAAACCTTGGTCCTGTAATTATTTATCAGCCTAACCTCCATAGCAACTTATATGCGTTGATGGAAGTATAAAATGGACAGGGAAAACTCTGTGTCCTTCCTTGAGTTCATTGGAGAGAAGGCACAATATAAATGTAATAAACAGAAATAAATTGAAAAGACATTTATCGTGTATAGAGTGCAGTCTATCTAAATAATAACTTTACCAAACAAATATTTTTGTTAACAATTGCTGTTCCGTAGAACTCAAGGGAAAAACTGAAAATGTTTATCCAGATCTGAAAGAACAGCAGAGACATACGTATTATATCAGAATGTTATTATTTTGAGAGCAAATCCCATATTTTTAAAGTTAAGAAAATGTCACCTTTCAAAAGATGATTCAAGTCCACAGCCTCCTGCAGGACCTTTTGGTGACATTTGTGATCCAAGTCGGGTTCTAAGGAGAAACAGAAATTCAGTCAGGGCTTGTAATTGTTCTCCTCAAAAATGTAAAGCTTTTTGCACCTCATGCTTACCATATAACTCCTGGCTCACATTTTCTTGTCTTTTAACCTTTAGTTTCTTATCATTAGATGCTGCAAGTTCAAAAGACTGGATGGGACTGATGTCTGGAGTTGACAGAGGAGTCACATCAGTCACAGTATCTTCAGACTCTTCTGCATAGTCACCGAGCTTAGGTTTTACTTCCACCGATTTAATTCCTGGGCTGGGTTTTTCTCTCAGAGAAAGAAGCGCCAAGTTACATTTGCTTTTCTTTTTTGAAGAAGAGCAGGATGAGTCTGACAAGCAACCATCTGAATCTGAGCAGTCTGTATCAGAACTACAGGATAGGCAATGTGAGGAGGAGGAAGACGAGGAGGAACTGACTGCAATATTCTTGCTAACCTTTGCACTATTAGACTGCTTAGACAACTTAAGTCTAACCCTCTGGTTTCTGCTGTCATCGCTACTGTCTTCTTCATCTGTATAGTAGTTTTCCTCAGATGCTTTAACTATTTGGTCAACTTGAGAGGAAATATTTTTTCCATGCGTTCCTTTACCTTGTGCTGAAATCCTACCAGATGTACTTGCCTTTTCTGAATTTAGAGAAGCTAACGACAACACAGAATTTTCAGGATCACAAGCACCATTGTTTAATTCCTCCCCCTCCTGAGATTCTGTATCTTTATTTGCTTTGTCTTCTTCCTCAGTACAGTTATCCTCCACCACTTTGGTTTCCATGTTCAAGCCAGGTTTGCCTATAATTGTATCTTCCGTTTGTGTGTGCTCACCATTTCCCTTCTCATCTGTTTTCGTTGTTGCTCCTTTCCTCGCCACATCTTCTTCAAAGTCACTATCGAAGAAAGAGTGATCCACTTCACAGTCTGACACATCTTCATACATACGGTCCATGATCAAAAAAAGGGTGCTGAAATGCGGTTCCTGCAAATGGAACACCAGAATTACTAACTGAGAAATTAAAGAAATATAGGTTCAAAACCCACTCTACAACTACAAGTCAATCAATCAATCAATCAATCAATCAATCAATCAATCTCCTTTATTGGCATAGAAAAAGTGCATTCTATACATGGATCGGGGACGCGGGTGGCGCTGTGGGTAAAACCTCGGCGCCTAGGACTTGCCGATCGCCAGGTTGGCGGTTCGAATCCCTGCGGCGGGGTGCGTTCCCGTTGCTCGGTCCCAGCGCCTGCCAACCTAGCAGTTCGAAAGCACCCCCGGGTGCAAATAGATAAATAGGGACCGCTTACTAGCAGGAAGGTAAACAGCATTTCTGTGTGCTGCGCTGGCTCGCCAGATGCAGCTTGTCATGCTGGCCATGTGACCCGGAAGTGTCTTCGGACAGCACTGGCCCCCGGCCTCTTAAGCGAGATGGGCGCGCAACCCCAGAGTCGGACACGACTGGCCCATACGGGCAGGGGTACCTTTACCTTATACATGGATCAGAACACAATACAGTTAACAAAACATAGTAGGAGATATTTTACGATAAAGCTGTCCAGACATTGTGAGGTATGAAAATGGCTCTTAGGACCTATGGTGATGTAATTTCATGGCGTCACTCAAAAATCTTGCCACATTCTCCACAACGTCATTACTACAATTGTTCAGAAGATAGAAAACCCTGGAAGAGCCAGTGCGATAAATCCCCTCCTTCAATAAGGGGGCCAAATACTTATCATATATTTTTGCATAAAATGGGCAATTAAAAAAACACGTGTGTGATGCATTCAACCTGTTTTGTGCCACAAGGGCAGTATCAGAGCATGGGATTTTTGAAAATCAACCTTGCAAAACTGCAGATGATAAGACATTAACTCTTGCGAGGGAAAGAGCTCTGCGTAGGTGGGGATTGTAAAGCTGGTGTAAATATGGAATGTCCTGGCCAAAGAGGGTGGAATTCCCAACCCCAATGGGGAACAGGGTTTATTGGCTGTGCTGCTAAGGGTTTGGAATTCAATCTCTAGGGATACTGTGCTTGATTGTATGGAATGCTTCCAATTGTGGGAGCATAAGCAGCAACTTGAGTGATAGGCCACAGGTTCTGATTTCGCTTTCAATGCGACCTAACCATTTGGAGTGGTGGGCTTCTGCCATGTGGAAAGTTAAAGAAGGATTGGACATGAAATGTAGGCAAAGCCAGAATTTTATAGTGGTGACCCATGCTTTGGTTTAACTACAGGTCTTATAGATCTGCTTAAGTTTGCATCCCTGTATCTCTGTCCAACTTTATGTCTATGCATAATGTTAATCATTTATCTCTTTTAAAAAGACAATAATGATCCTAGAGAGGATTTTGTTGCTTTCCTCCCCACCATTTCATAAGGAAATCACATTTATTTGATATTGCATGGAATTGCTTGTTTTTGTTCTGAGCTTAACATTTCATATAATCTAAAGGTGCACAAAAGCTTGCCATGCTGAATCGACAGCTCCTGGCCAAGTCTCACATAGAAAGCCACTAAAATGCTTCCATAGGAACTCAAGGAAATGCAACATAGAAAAATACAATCTTTAAAATGTCTGATAATTGCCACTGTTGCTTCCTGAGTATCACTGTTGAAAGCGAGGGAGGATGCCGAGAACATTTCACAGATGCATGTGCTGCCAACTGTGTGTACGCAAAAGGCAAGCACGCTGGCAGGCATGCGACACTGATCTGGACTATTCTAGTCATGGAAAGGAAGTATGTTTTACAGTGGAAGTGGGGAACCTGTGCTCCCAATGTTGTTTGACTACAATTCCCATCATCCCTGACCACTGGCAATGGTGGATGGGGCTGATGGGTGGTGGAGTCCAACAAATACTGTATTTACTCGAGTCTAATGCTCCATTAAATCTAATGCGCATCTCAATTTTCGCAATGTAATTTGGCCAATAAAGGTGAGCATTAGAGTTGAGTAAATATGGTAAATTGTTATAGACTGAGGGGGTATTCCCCCTAAACCTTAGGAATAAATAAATGTTAGGATTTTGATTAATTGAGATACTGATTAAGACACAAACTTATTGTGTCCTTCATTGTTTATGTAACAATATGAAAGGCTAAAGGTAACGGTAAAGGGACCCCTGACCATTAGGTCCAGTTATGACCGACTCTGGGGTTGCGGCGCTCATCTCGCTTTATTGGCCGAGGGAGCCAGCATACAGCTTCCGGGTCATGTGGCCAGTATGACTAAGCCGCTTCTGGCGAACCAGAGCAGCGCACGGAAACGCCGTTTACCTTCCCGCAGGGGTGGTACCTATTTATCTACTTGCACTTTGACGTGCTTTTGAACTGCTAGGTTGGCAGGAGGAGGGACCGAGCAATGGGAGCTCACCCTGTTGCGGGGATCTGAACCGCCGACCTTCTGATCGGCAAGTCCTAGGCTCTGTGGTTTAACCCACAGCGCCACCCGCGTCCCTATGAAAGGCTACAGGTTGCCTAAGCCTGCTTTACAGAAAGAAAGGATCCATATTAACAGATGCTGTAAAGCTCTGCCACTCTCTTATCTTACACTACAGGTATCTATGTATTGAGGTAAACAAAAGGAAGCAGGCTCCAGCCTGCCTGGATACCGCTTTATTTGATCTGGACTCCCTGGCCCATGGCAAAGAAAAATGAAGAAGGTGGTAGAATGATCTATACCACTTCAGACTGTTGGTGAGGGGGATGAATTGCTTTTTAACTTTTTTTAAAAAAATAAAATCTCCCTACATGTAGAAAGCTAGCACAGTAAGGAGGAGGAGTAAGCTAGAATCATTGTCTCCTATGTGCTTCCCTGCCTCACTTCTACGTGCAAGGAGGCATTCGTATGTTTAACATTATGAAGGATTCAAAACAGACTTCCTCCTCGCCATCACTTGCATCTGAAGCAGTACAGCCCAACCTATCCAGCTCTGAGTAATCTGCTACCTATCTAGACCAGGTCCACCCCAGAATGCAGGATGCCCACCGCTCCTTTGCCTGCACAAAGTCAAGTTTAACACTGGGAGATGGCTTCAGGCTCACTCTTCGAAAAGGCATAAGCATTCCCCATTCGAGGTAGAGCTCAAACACCACGTGCCCTCCCCAGTCACAGCCAAACAGGCTCCGGCTGCCTAGGAAGACATCTGTCAAGAGCGCGGTTTCCTCCCTCCTGAGTCGTGACCGCGATGCGTCAGGGCGCAATGGGAGCGACTATAATCGCGCGCAACTCGCCCCCCTCCCGCAACGACCTTTGCTGGCGACAAAGGCCCGCCCGCACGTCAAGCCGAAGCCTAATGATAATTATTGCAGCGACATTGCACGGAGGATTAACTAAGGAGCTTCTCGAAAAGGCTCGGCCCCTCGCGAAGGAGGCTGCATAGAGAAGGCTAGCCACGCGCAGAAAATTGATTTCATGCAGGCAGGGTCGGGCGGAGGGCAGACCCCTTCCTCTCCTCCATTGGAAAAAGGCCGAAGAGTCCCCGTCCCCCGCCACTACGGCCAATGCTCCTCCGATACGTCGGAGGAAACGCCGGCACACGCCCGCCACCTTCCCACTTTGTTGTGGTTACATAGCCCGCGGCGAGGCGTCGGAGGGCGGCGGGTCGGCGCTCTGCAGCTGCGGCTCCGCCGATACCCACCTCCCTGCAGAGGAGGCGGGAGGGCGAGCAGCCTGGAGCAAGCAAGGCTCGGGTACTCACCGCAGGCCGGCCGGGCAGAAGGCGTCGCTAGCGCCCCGGCGCTTGGAGGCCCCTTCGGAGAGCGCTTCTCGCCTCGCGCTCTACACCAAGCCCGGCTTCTCCCGCCCGGCCTTGTGTTTGCGTAACCACGGGAAGGGCGGGATTGGGGAGAGGAGGGGAAAGAGGCTGCTTCCGTCTCCGCGTGGGCATGTGTAATAGTTCCCTTTCCAATGCAGCAGGTGGAAGCCTTGAGCTCGCTCGCTCCCTTTGCCTCGGGGGCCGCCGCTTTAGAGGCGCTTGCCAAGGTGTGCCCTCAGGCTGCCAGCAGGCTCCTGGGCTAATCTTGGATGCGCCGGCAGGCTAGCTAGGCGGCCGTAGCCGCTTACTCTCTAGCTAAGGTCAAATCTTCGTCTCGTAAATGGTAGCGACTGGCAATGCCGCAAATAGGGCATGTAATCCCCGCAGATTAGACGGGGATCTCGGATCTTTTTGCCTTTTCTGTCGCCATCACCCAGCGTCAAGAGAGCCCTTAAAGGTGTGCTATAAGCATTAAGAGCCTCCTCCTCCTTCGATGGCTCCTTCACGAGGCTGCTCAAAGGGTTTTGTAAATAAGATCTGCTACAATCAGTGTAAATAATGCGATCTCTAATTCCTCATGGCATCCACACAACCGTTGCCTTAAACTTCATTTTCAAGAGAGTTGTGGCTGACTGAGTGTTTAAGTTGCATTTCCCAAAGCGTTAAGGAGTAGGCTTAATATGGTCACTGATTTGGGGTTAAGTCTCATTAAGAAGTGGGATCTTCCGATTAAACGTGCAAACGCCTGTGTTGCAAGGCTACTGTTCAATACACGTTTCTGACTCAATCCCATTGTTTTGATTTCTGAGGAAATGCATAGGATCATGGTGCAAGTCTCATTTAGTTTAACAGCCGTTAAGGTTACAGCCTGAAGCAGGATCTAGGCATATTTACTTGAGAATAAGGTCCACATTATATTCATTGGTTATATAAAATAATTAGCAATAATTATCGAATGTAAGGTCCCACACTTAGGCAGGAATAACCAGCTGCACAAATATAAAATGGGCGACACTCTGGCCTGTCAGTAGTAAATGTGGTTCTTAGTAGACCACAAGCTTAACATGGGACAACAGTATGATGCAGCAGCACCCAAAAAAAGCAAAATAAAAAAGCTAATGCTATTCTAGATTACATCAACAGAAGATCCAAACCTATAGATTCAACTTGAAAGAAATGAGATTCCAGCTAAAGATCAGGAAGAACTTTCCGACGGCAATGGTAGCCAACCCACAAGGGATACAGGGCTAGGTGGAAAAGTGGACAATCATTATCTCCAGGACGTTTCTAACATGAAACATTAACTCCCCCCCCCCCCCGCCATGGTATAGCAGAAGCCTTGCTATGCTTGCATGAATTTGCAGACTGCTACGGTAATAGAGATAAGAATCAACCAGTTTAGCAAATTACAGGAAATGTGACCTTTTAGGGTTTGGAAAGTACATAGGTACTGTAACAACAGAGCATGACAAGAAGCAAGGTGGCTTTCCAAAACCATATATGAAACTGCTAATGCAAGCACGGAACAAACATGAGAGCACCCACAAGTGGCGGGAAGATCAGAGCTTAGCATGCGCTTGTCTGTGCAGAACTTTAGCCACTTAGTAAGCTTTTAGGGACGCGGGTGGTGCTGTGGGTTAAACCACAGAGTCTAGGACTTGCCGACCAGAAGGTCGGCGATTTGAATCCCTGCTCCTGCCAACCTAGCAGTTCAAAAGCATGTCAAAGTGCAAGTAGATAAATAGGTACCGCTCCGGCAGGAAGGTAAATGGCGTTTCTGTGTGCTGCTCTGGTTTGCCAGAAGCGGCTTAGTCATGCTGGCCACATGACCCGGAAGCTGTACGCCGGCTCCCTCAGCCAATAAAGCGGGATGAGCGCCGCAACCCCAGAGTCGGCCACGACTGGACCTAATGGTCAGGGGTCCCTTTACCTTTAAGCTTATAGGCACTAGGCGTGAGCTCAGGCATTTTTGCAATATGTATAAGTATCTGCTTCCCCCAACGTGAGGTACACAGCCTTTGTGATCTTATTCACCCTGTGTCTAGATTGATGCATCTCTCAATAAACTGAATACCTTTTCCACCCATCGTCCCCTCAATTGGCTTTACCGCAGGAGGCAGTGCCAGAGACCCTTTTGGGGGTGGGGTGGGGTGTTACAATAAGAACTGTTCAACAGTGGAACTGACTCCCAGGAGAGGTGGTGAACTCTCCTTCACTGGAGATATTAAAGCAGAGGTTGGATGACCATCTGCCATGGATGCTTTAGCTGAGATTCCTGCAGCGCAGCGGGTTGGACTAGATGACCCTCGGTGACCCTTCCAATAATACAACCCTATGAACTTACGGCCATGCATAGGGTTGGGCTGCATAACTCTTGGTGCTGAAAGCGCCCTGCTATCACTCCCTATCTTGTAGCTGGGTTGCAGGATGCAACTGGAAACACGCGCATTTTGCATGCTTCTCAAATCACAACCAGGCATTGCAAAACGCAGGAGGATTTGCAGACTTCCGCTGGAGGGAGCACTTCTTTTTCTCTTCCTGAGAAGCGAAAACCCACAGGACGGAGCCGCTGCGCGAATCTCAGCGCTAAGATTGACACCGCAACCAGCCAAGGGGAGGAAGGCAAGAGCTGGCCCGGAGCTGCTGCCTTTACGCGGCTGGCCCCGCCTTGCCCGCTGGAGCACACATGGCTCGGTTTCCAGCAGTTGCTGTCATTCAGGCGCTCCCTCCTCCTCCTCATCCGCCTCCTCCTCTCGCTGCCGCGGCGCGCAAACAGGCTCAGCGGGGCCTCCGCCGGCTCCTGCGCGAGATGCGATGAACTAGACGAGAGCCGCTCGCAGCGGCGGCAGCAGCAGCTCCTTTTGTTCGCAGTTAGGCGGCCAGGCTGCGTCGCTGTAGCTGCGCGTCCCTTCGGGGATCCCGGGCATGAGCCCGGCCGGCCGCCTGCGCCCATGCGGGGCTTTGAGTCTTGTTGACGGGGGGGACGCGACCTTGCGAGGGGGCCCCCGCGGCGGGAGATGCGCTGGTTCCCGGAGACGCCTGGAGCAGCATGTTCCCCGATGCCGACGCCGCTAACGTGCCCTCCAGCAGCAGCAGCGGGCAGCTCGATTCGGCTGCCGCCGGCTCCCCTGCAGCTCAAAGTCCCGGCGAGTCGTGCGGGAGCGGCAGCGTCCCGGCCGCCGCCGCCGCCGCCGCCGAAGAGGACGACGAGGCGGCGGCGGCGACTGGTCGCGGCTTGCCCTGCTCCATGCTGGCTGCCGGACTGGGGGTGCTGTTGCTGGCGGTGTCCCTCTTCTACCTGGGCCGGCGGAAGGAGAGCGACGACGGCGAGGAGGCGGCCGACGCTGGCGGGCAGCTCAGCCTGGCCTTGCTGCTGCTCCAGCTGGCGCTTTACCTGGCCTGCGCCGCCAGCGCCTTCGTAGTCGGCACCTTGCTGGCTCTCGTCAGCCGGAGCCGCGGCCGCCTCAGACCCGCGCCGGATTTCCGCGCTGCCTGGAACTGCCTCTACCCGGGCAGGGAAAACGCCGCTCCCTTACTGCAAGCTGCCGTGGTAAGCAAGTGCCCCTGCCATGGACCCCTTGCCTTGCGCCGAATTAAGTTTTCCAGACTCTTTTCAGAGTGCATGCCTTGCCTTCCAAAGCAGGGCTGGAGTTCACACCAGAGTTGCCCGTGTACTGTGCTCTCTCCTTGGGTTCTCAGCTCCGTGGGGTGGACAGTGCCTCTGAGCCCATACAGAGTCTATTTTCGTCCCGCCTTGGGAATCGCAGAGATCTTCAGCCTTCCCCAGACATCTGGGGTTCAACTGTAGGCCTCCCTGGATAGTATGTTCAGGTAGACTGGAGTCCAGGCGTCTTTTTTTAATTATTTAGCAAGTAAGTGTAAGGTGGTCTAGGCTTGATTCCCGCCCCCACCTCAATATCTCATACCAAAATAGGAATAAGGGGGGGATCTGTGTACCTGGACTGCCCGTGTGCCTGCTTAGCGGCCTGAAACCTAATTTCATCTCCCGCTTCCCTGCTGAAAGATGACTGTCTCCTATTATTCACCTGTGCAGTGACAGTGCAGCTGCTCCAGTTATTTTGGCTGCAGTGCCCGAAGTAGCAGAGGATTATTTCAGGCCTGGAAGCTTAATACTGGTAAACTTGTTCAAAGTAGGATTAACAACAAGCAACACTAGAAAGTGTGTTCTGTGCTGTTGATAGGTTTTAATGCTGCCCTGCAATGGTTGTATTTCGTTTGGGTTACTGCTTTCTCACTGTTTTTATTCATTTAAACCACATGTCACTCAGATAACCCTTTGGAGCAATGCAGAAATACAGTAAATAAATAGAACTGGTTCAGTAGGCGAAGCTGGCCAATTTCATATGTGTGTTCCTATACAACGTGCTTATGAATAAAAAGCAGAAAAACATATTTCCCTATTAAGTGGTTTAATTTGAGATGTTCTTTTGGCCATTTGGCTTTTATATTATAGCTGGCTGAACAGGCAGTGACACAGCTCACTTATATGGCAGTGGTTTTTTGGGGGGTGCCATTAAAGGGAGGCCCAATTATGAGAAGCAGCAGATGAGGATGAAGGCACCATATTGTACATGATTTTGATGACATTGAAGGATCTGCACTTCATTCTTACTTTTGGTAAGCTTTTGTTTACCACTACAAAGGGGAGCTTGCAGAGTGGATTTCTTCTCTATACCAAAAAACGCACACACCTGTGCTCCCTAAATGTAGAAAGTTAGATGTTCACCAGCTCCGGAATATCTAGTTTTCTACATTGAGACATCCATGCCGGCTGAAGTGGTGCAACCCACACAGATTTGTATGTACACAAATCTAATGCGTCATCAAATCTAATGCACACCTCAATTTTCAAAACCTTGAAACCAGAAAAGTATTTGCCGGCGAATGTATATGTGCCATCAAATCTAATACGCACCCCTAAGTTTCGCGACGTAATTTGGCCAAAAAAGGTGTGCATTACATCCGAGTAAATACGGTACTGAAGAACCGTCATTCCTTATTTGCTGTGAGGATAAGTGGGAAACAGTGTTTGAATTGCCACAGCTAATTTTGATTGTAGAGTGTCAGATCTACTGAAAACAATTCATAATGTTGATCACACAGGAGTTTAAGCCTGCTTCATACACGACAATTTTCCTATATTTCTTTTCTCAAGGAAAATGTACCCCACCTTGTGATTGCATGTAGTATCCCAGGACCAGAATAGACAGATGTGTTTGTTGCACATCATAGTATACTCTTACAAATTATATCCAGAGGGGAATAATCAGTGTGAAGCACAGTAGATGAATGTTTGATTGAGAGCTGTTTATTCAGTCTCACATATAAATAGAAGCTAAACTTGTAACATTTTTTCCTTATTCTGTAATTGGACAGACAATGCCTTGAATTTTATGTGTCTATGATTTTGGTCAACTGATTTGTTGGCCACCACAAGCCAGCTACTATAATCACAGCAAAATTCTGGACATGATAAGCATAGTAGTAATGCACACTGATTTGAAACCTACTGATTATATCATCTGCCTTGCATATCAGACAAAATTATTTTGCATTGTTGGCATTGGAACTAGGCATATAGTTGGATTTATCTCCCCCATTAATGGGATTTCCATGTGTATATCTATTCTCTCTCTCTCTCTCTCTCTCTCTCTCTCTCTCTCTCTCTGTGTGTGTGTGTGTGTGTGTGTGTGTATAATTGGAAAAATTCTGCAGTAGAACCTGCCTTAGCCTGCAGTTTTAATTGGGAACTTCTTTGAATGAGAGCTGTCTTATCGTTAATCTGGGCAATTTATTAAACCATCCACTAATGGTGTCAGCCTCCAAACTCAATGGATTTTGTTGTGCTGCAAGACTTGAATTGATTTGGCTCGTCACTCGCAAACCACCAAAGAACAAGACTATTTTATTTGGCTTTAAGATATTTGCTTGTTTAGCAAGGGTGGAATAAATGGCAGGCTGTTTGTTTTACCCTTGTAAAAATAGAGAAGGTGCCACCAAAAGCATGCCGCATGGGATGTGAGGGCTGATCCACAGGTAGCTGCTGTTACTCCCTGGATCATTACAGACCAAACTGCTAGTTCTTTATCTGCTAATGTAGCTTAACTGGAAGTACACTTAAAAAATCCCCATGAAATTACTCCAGTCCAAGTCCTAGCTATGTAGGAAGGGTATTGCAAAAAAAAAGTCTGGTGAAGTTACTAACCCATAAAATACTTTTTAATCTGCTTGTCTTTTTGCAAGAGCTAATTGGATATACTATTGTTTGGCTTTGTGAAGTAATAGTCATAGAATAGAATAAACTTTTGGATCGTTAGTGGTTTGTATACTTAGACTGCTAATTGGCCTTTAGCACTAGAATCGGTTTCATTCTGAAGTGTGACCTAATGTGTAGTTTATTGATAACAGCTATCTTTTGCCTTCCAGTTTTGAAGAGTGGGTACTCCTTGTCCTTGTTGCTTGGATTCTGTCTCTAGATAACATTCTTAGATGAGAGCAGCCTCTTGATTACTTGCGGAAATGTAACCTTGCAATTGCAAATTCTCTTGCATTTGTAGGCAGTAGAATTAAATCCTTCACAGCCCTTTCACTTTTTATGTGCCTCTGCTAGCTGTCATTTTTTGAGCTTCCCTTATAAATGCTGCTTTTCTCCTTTATGGTTGCACTCTTTTATAAGCACCTCTAGTCTTTTCTGGGGACGCCGCGGGTGGTGCTGTGGGTTAAACCACAGAGCCTAGGACTTGCCGATCAGAAGGTCGGCAGTTCGAATCCCTGCGACGGGGTGAGCTCCCGTTGCTTGGTCCTTGCTCCTGCCAACCTAGCGGTTTGAAAGCACGTCAAAGTGCAAGTAGATAAATAGGTACCGCTCCGGCAGGAAGGTAAACGGAGTTTCCGTGCGCTGCTCTGGTTTACCAGAAGCGCTTAGTCATGCTGGCCACATGACCCAGAGGCTGTACGCCGGCTCCCTTGGCCAATAAAGCGAGATGAGCGCCGCAACCCCAGAGTCGGTCACGACTGGACTTAATGGTCAGAGGTCCCTTTACCTTTTTACTAGTCTTTTCAAGCATCCTTCCCCCTTTCCTTTACCTTTCTGTCTGTCCATCTTTATCTGACACAGACAGGTATGCTTTTGTTGGTGGGTTTTTTAAACAACAACAACAACACATTTATGGTGCAGTTTTATGGGAGGCCTTAACAATATCCCATTTATTTTCAGATATTTTGTTAAAGGCCAATCTTGTAACTAGCTAAATGCGCAAGGTTGGCTTCCTGACTGGGAAATAATAATTATAATATTTTTTTATTTATATTCCGCCCTCCCCAGCCAAGGCCGGGCTCAGAGCGGCTTACAAGCAATAATAAAAACAAGATGAATGATTACAACTTAAAAACAAAAATAAAATACAACATTAAAATAATGGAACATTAAAATATTAAAATGTAGCCTCATCGCAGGAGGAGAAGGAAAAGAAAAAAGAAAGAGAGGGAGGGAATCAAATTGGCTCCAAGCCAAAGGCCAGGCGGAACAACTCTGTCTTACAGGCCCTGCGGAAAGAAATCAGATCCTGTAGGGCCCTGGTCTCATGAGGCAGAGCGTTCCACCAGGCCGGAGCCAGAGTTGAAAATGCCCTGGCTCTGGTTGAAGCCAATCTAACTTCCTTAGGGCCTGGGACCACTAGGGTGTTGTTATTTATGGACCTTGAGGCTCTCCATTGGGCATACCAGGAGAGGCGGTCCCGTAGGTACGAGGGTCCTAGGCCGTGAAGGGCTTTAAAGGTCAAAAGCAGCACCTTAAATCTGACCCTGTACTCCACCGGGAGCCAGTGCAGCTTGAAAAGCACTGGGTGAATATGCTCCCATGGCAGAGACCCCGTGAGGAGCCTCGCTGCAGCATTCTGTACCCGCTGAAGTTTCTGGGACAGCTTCAAGGGCAGCCCCGCGTAGAGCGAATTACAGTAGTCAAGCCTGGAGATGACCGTCGCATGGATCACTGTGGCCAGGTCGGGGCGGACATGCTTTGGAACTTCAGTTTCAGATTGTAAAAATATAGTGACAATGGAAAAATCAGCCTGTATGCTACTCTTTAACAATTGACAGCACAAATGGGTAAAGTATGAAGGGGTAATTAATCTGCTGTGTGTGTGTGTGTGTGTGTGTGTGTGTGGGCATGCATGTGTAATGATTGATTTGTAGACATTTTAATAACATTTCAAATTGTGGGTGTTTTGTAGACCGGAAATTATTATCTGCAGGGTACTATATTTTGTTTTTATGGTTAATTGTATTGTAACTTTTATTTATTTATTGCTACCATGGGCAGCCTAGAGAATCTTGTTCTGGGTGGGATATAAATAATCCAAGTAGATAAATATTATCCATAAAATGTAATGGAAGTATTTGTAGTCAGAACTCAGAACTTCACTCTAGTTTGTTGGGGATGAACATTATTCAGCCAAAGGAACACATTTCATGAGCAATATTGCATGTGGTGGATGCAGCCACATAAACACATCTTTCTATCCAGACAGGCAAGAGGCATTGCCACAGTTCTGTTATACATTTCAGCCAGGCAAAAGCACTTGAGGATAGACAACAGAGCCCGAGAAAAGTTATGGCCTCAAGAGAGCCCTGAGAGCTGGGAAGCATTTGACCTTCAGGCTTGAGATTTCCCACGCCCCCCTTTTGTTCCTAATTTTTCAACATTGGTGTGAGTTCTGTTGCTGTAAACACATTTTAAATAGAGCACTCTTGTAGGTCAGTGAGAAGCACTTGCATGCGATAAGATTTGTTTTGTATTGCTTAAATCCTTTCCCAGCAAGCCTGTACTCTTTCTAGTGAAGTATTTCTTGACATGATTCTTTAAAAAAAAAAGTTATTTAAGGATTCGGAGAAGTTCATTCATTCTAATAAGTAATACTCACCCACACCCTGGCTTCTCAGCTATTTGATTCAGGGGGAAGTTACCCAATATTAGCTTACTTGTCATTCAAGCCTGAGATTCAGATAATTGTGTAACTAATTCCCAGATGCTGTAGGCTCATTTGATCCGAACACCCTACTCCCTGTGATCATAGTAAATCACTTTTGAATAAGGGGACTTTCTAGAACAGTTTGTGATACAGCATTTGGAAGAGGGTGGTCTGAGGGAGTTAAAAACAACAGAAATCTCTTGAGTATCCCTAAAGTAGCATAAAATATCCCTACATTAGCTTTTTAGATCCCAGTCGAAATAAAAGATATGTGTACTCTACATTTTATGTTTATGTTGTGAGGTAAAAGAAAAAGGTAAAGGACCCCTGGACGGTTATGTCCAGTCAAAGGCGACTATGGGGTGTAGTGCTCATCTCACTTTCAGGCTGAGGGAGCCGGCGTTTGTCCACAGACAACTTTCTTGGTCATGCGGCCAGCATTACTATACCGCTTCTGGCACAACGGGACATCATGACAGAAACCAGAGCGCACAGAAACATTGTTTACCTTCCCACCACAGTGGTACCTATGTATCTACTTGCACTGGCATGCTTTCGAACTGCTAGGTTGGCAGGAGCTGGGACAGAGCAACGGGACTGCCTTTGGGGGAAGGGTGGTATTGCAAATTTAATTAATAATCATAATAATACATTTTATAATAATGATTAGGAAGCAGTTAAGACATGTGTACTTAAAGCAACACAAAAGTGGCCTTCCTGTGTATGTGAATCTGAGAATAGGCCATATATTTCAGTTTAATAAGCTGAGATAGGAGCAGTGCTGTTTTTCTAGAAAAAGAGGTGCCAGAACTCACTGTGAACTTCTCTGTTTCTCTCTTAGAATGGCAATGGCACCCACCTGAGAGTCGCTGGAGCTGAGCTCCTGTGAGCTCTGGCTGGAAAAAAAAGCCCTGGATAGGAACAAACCTTTGCCCACCATATATGCCCCCTTCAGTCCTTCCTTTGTAGCATTAGTAATCAACATAGAATCCTTTTTCCATAGTTGAAGTTGGCTTTACATCCTGGCTTCTTTGAAAACTAGTAACCCGTAGTTTTCCAGTTTGTACAAAATGGGAAATGCTAGTTATTTAGAGTCTTATTGGGTTGATTGCTTCTACAACAGAAGGGCTGTGGGCACAGGCAAAAGCTTTGTTCATATGTCCGCTTATTTGGCCAAGAGGATCATTATCCAAAGCAGGCCCGAGAACTAATACCAAAATGTTATTAGAAGCAGCAACTCTTCATTATAAAACTTAAATCTGGCATTAATTGACACCCAGAGTGAGAGGGCAGGATCCACTGAGGAATATTAATTGTCTCAATATTTAACATTAAGCATGTGTGACTCATCTAGTATTGCTCCTTCACAACCTGAGTTTTTCATTTGGGCCCTAGAATGAAATAAGATTATTATTTTTTTGTGGACAGTCCATTATTTTTATGTTCCTGGCGCTATGCCTGTTTTTGTTCCTCCTCATAATTTCCTAGAAATAGTTGATGGGCTTGTTGGTGGTGCTGGTTTTTCTGTTTCTTTTCATTGACTGAAGATAACCAAGAGGGAGAGATAAATATGCACAGAACTGTGTTTGGTTGCTTGAACTGAATATTTGAGAACGCTTTGCGGAGAGGGCCATAGCTCCTTTGTTGACCTAGTTTAGACCTTTTTTGAAACCAGTAGAACTGTTCATTTCCACACGTACCTGCCATACAATAACAGTACAGATCAACCATGTCGTCCTGGAAGTAAGTCCTATTGTATTCAATGGGACTTAGGAAAGTAGGGTTAGCACTGTAGCATATGAGGCCCTTCTTGGAGTGCCCTTTACATTTGTGGCATGGCAGGTGGCTGCAGGAGAAAGGACCTTCCCTACTTGATGGTCCAGCCCAAATGTGGAATGGTGCTTTGCTTGGCATTTCAAAGCCAAGCAAATGCTCTTAGTAAAACCTCTCTTGTAGGCTATGCTGTGTGTGCTTATTTCTGCTGCTTTTCGTAATTGCTTTTTTAATATTGTGGCGTTTAATGTTTTGGTTTTAAGAGCCTTTGGAGAGCTTCCAGTTGGACTAGACAGTATGGGGGTAGATGGGCCAATGGCATGAGAGTATAAAGTGGTTTCATATGTTCATAACCCTTGAGTGTGATTCAGAAGTGTACATAAGAAGAAAGTACGCTGAGTATACAGTTAGCAGCGTACAGCATGCCCATGAAATGAGATGCCGTACTTTCCATGTAGAGCACTTTCATTCCATGTTGCACAGGGGTGGGAAACATCCAGCCCATGGGCCAAATTTGACCTGCCAAGACTCCCCATTTGGCTCACCCGGGCATTTTGGCCAAGCCCTGCCCTACACCTGCTATCATATATGACACTCACCCCCCCCTTCCCCACTACAGTGGTCCCAGCCGAATTTGAGTCCTTCCCCAAGCTGCTACTTTTAGAACAAAACAAAAAGGGAGATCCTGATCACAGATTGCGCACATTACATCACATCTGGTAGTTTTTCAGGAAACAAGGTAGGATGGGAGTGGTGCTTTTAGTATCTGTAATATTTTGACCGATGAATATTTTTATACTATATATGTTGCATTTTTGTATGTGTATGTAATGTGGTTTATGACATGGTGGCTTGCCTCACACCATCTAAACGAAGCTGTAAATACCTATTCTGAGGGTTGTTGTGATTAAAGGTGTTGCTGGTCATCTTCCACTTCAAAGACAATACTGCTGCTAACTTGGGTGAACAACTAAATCACCCTTTTTGCATAGTGTTGGTTTTATAGTCACTGGAGATGGAGAAGCTTTGAGGGAGATGGTTTTATCTGTGGAGCTGCACATTTATTGGACACATTCAGCTGTATGAGAAGTCCTCCTAGGTGAGGTGTTGATTCCGATCATGTTTGTCCCCCTTTCGTGTTGGCAGCAAATGTTGAATGTTGACTCCTTGTGACTTCATTTATATGGTTGTATTCTTATCTTGCATACTGTGGCCGTCAAATCTGCTGTGGGTTGACATTTCTAGGAGATGAATGGTTCTCTTCCCTTATTAGTTTACATGTCCTTATTTGCAAATGATAACTTAATTTTCTCGCTTCAGATTGGTCATTTAAGAAACTGAGCAACTTTTGGAGTCAGGAGACTGGCTCGGAGTTTTGGCAAACCCCAGATTTGGAAAGAAAATTACTTTTTAAACGACTGTTAGTTCGTAAGGCTGGGCTAGATGTCTCAAACGTAGTGTGTGCTTTGCTGGATTTAACAATCAAATGTCATTATTTAAATACTGCATTCATCCATGTCTTAGGTGTGTGCATGTTTGCTTTCTTTCAGACTCTTTTATCTGGAAACGCACATGAATCTGTCCAGTCAAGGAGACTGATGATTTCTCATAACATGGATAAAGCTCTGAAAGAAGGTAGGACTCAAAGATAATCAGTTATTTGATGAAGAAATATTTCACACCATGGGATTTTGTAAAATAAAAATTTGAGAACCTCCCTCACACCCACCCACAGTACTTTGGGATACATTCAGGTTGCGCAACTAGTAGCATGGAATCTGATTGGCAGTAACTGTGCTGTCATTGTTTAAAGGAGATGTATGGTTGGTTGGATCCATTACTGGGGTTCCCCAAACAGAATGGAGTGCTCTTGGGTCTCAGCTCTCCCTTTCAGCTGTGAAGGATCAGGGGATCCCATGGAATGGAGTTGGAGGTGGCACGGGGGACTGCAGTTGGAAACTCACAACAGACTGGACGCTGGCTAACAAATTGAAGCTTCATTGGACAAGGCAGAATATGACTACTCGAATAAACAAGAACAGTAGTCTTCATAGTGAGCACACCTGGCTCCTTCCTTTCTACATTTGGAGGTTTATATTACATGCAGGGCTTTTTTCCAGCCAAAGCTCACCGGAGCTCAGCTCCTGCATGTCTCAGGTGGATGCTATTGCTATTCTAAGAGAACAAGGGAGAAGTTCATGGTGAGCTCCGACACCTCTTTTGCTAGAAAAATAGCACTGATTACATACATACATACATACCTTTCCACAGTTCAAATCTTGCTCAAGGTGCCTTACAATGTGAAAAAATACAGAACTGCAACATAACATAAACAATAAAGAAAACATTAAAAAATACACAACCAAAATGAACAATTTCCAATAAATTTCCAATAAATAAATTGTAAGAAGTTCTAAAATAAATATACAAAAAAATCAACATCAACAAAAAACCTCAAACAAAGAGTCTGTCCAGCAGCCTCAGTTTTTGTAGTGGAAGTGAGCCCTGCCCTCCCAGGCCAGGCGGAAAAGTCCTGCAAGACAAAGAGCAGGGCTTCTAGGACTCACAGCCAAGATGGTCTATTTCCCCCCTCCTTTTTTTCCTTTTTAAAATTATCACCTATTCAGTATTGGAGAACTGTGCTGCTGGCCTTGAAAATGATCAAGGATCCACTTCTCTTGCATTAGTTTCTTCTTGGAGTAGGCAGGCATTTAGGACAAACACTGCGGGTAAGAGATGTGATTCAATCAAGCAAAGTCTGTAATAGCTGGCTTTTAAAACTCAGGAACCTGTCATCAAAAGAATATACAATGCTGATATATCCCAAGTGTGTCTCTGTTTTATAAAATGTATTGTGCAGCCTAGGAATGATATTCTAAAGGCAGTATCCAAATAATTTAATTAAAAAGAGTGAAGACATGGCTTAGGTTGAGTTGCCAGCAGATAAAGGATAGTATTTTCTGTTGTCTCTTAGAGAGCTTCTGTCTGTAAATGAATGCTGAATTGCAAAGGCTGTGTTGCAGTGTTAGGGAGTAGCCTTGCATGGGGCTTAACCATGTGCATTCTAATTGTGGAGGCAGGAAGAGTCAGCCATGCAATGTTGGCAATTGGTGTGGTTGCTATGCATTGGGTTGAGATCTACAGTGACCAGAGATAGGAGGCTTGGTGCTAAGGAGCTGTGGGTAGAAGCGCATGGATTTACACTGGAACCAAAACCAGCCAACACTTTGTATTGCATGCCCACCTACAGTTGATAGTGGGTTCAGTCACCTCTAATGTTATGTAAGGTTTGTTACATGAACAAGTGTTGCACCTGTGTGGCCTCTTGTCCCCTCTTCCCATGCTCTTCTTAATCAGGTAACTGCTCTGGCAAAGTCTGTTAATTTGCTGCTGCATCTAAATCTGCAAACTGTCATTCCTGTGAAAGTGGAAGTAACAGATGTAAAAAAGTGGGAGGTGAACCAACCCAGCTGTCTTAGTGAACAGCATGAGGCTTTTTACTGTAACTCAGTAACATGTGTCTACTTACATGTGACTATAAAGCAGTTAGGCATGACGAACCAAAAAGGTATGATAGAGCTAGGTAGTTAATAGTTTAATAAAATAAAGCTTAGTTTTCATGTGACACAGTGTGTTTTATCAGTTGTACTTAATTAAATTAATCTGTGGGAAATTACCGTATTTTATTTTTACTTACAGTTATAGGCAGCTATTTAGGATTTCTAGTAAGGTGACTGACAAATGGCAGTTGCAGTCTTACTCTGTGAACCTCCAGCAAGCTTTTTCAAGGCTGTTTTTTCTTATATCATCCCTTTCATATTTTTTGAAAGGTGGGAGAATGCTATACGCTGAAGGTGCAAGCAGCCAATGTTTTCAAGCACCAATTGTTCATAACAGTACTCCCCCCCCCCTTTCCCATGGCTCCTGACTGAATTCTGCTTCATCTTTGGTGTTGCTTTGGTTTCAGTGTTTGACTACAGCTACAGAGATTACATTTTATCTTGGTATGGTCACCTCAGCAGAGACGAGGGACAGCTGTACCACCTGCTATCCGAAGACTTCTGGGAAGTTGCCAAGCAGCTGCGACAGAGGCTCAGTCACATTGATGTAGTTAAAGTCGTCTGCAGCGATGTAGTGAAAGCTTTGTTAACCCACTTTTGTGACCTTAAAGCAGCCAGTTCCAGGTAAAAACATATTCCCCACAACACCCTTATTCCATTTTAGTTTAGCTATTCTCCCCTTCCTCTTTTGCTTGTGTTTGAACCGTGTGGTGTAGTGGTTAAAGTGCTGGACCAGGACCTGGGATACCAGGGTTCAAACCCCACTCGGCCGTGCAGCTCACTGGGTGGCCTTGGGCCGGTCACTGCCTCTCAGCCTCACCTTCCTCACAAGGTTGTTGTGGGGGTTAAACAAGGAGAGGGAGCCACTTTGAGCTGCTTATAGAAAAAGATGGGCTATAAATACCGTAGATTCTGGCGTATTAGGCGACTTTGCATATTAGAAGACCCTCCAAATTGGCAGCTGCAATTTGGGGGTTTGTCTTATAAGCCCAGTCGCTTAATACACTGGGCAGCTCTGCGCCAGGAGAAAGCCACCTGGCATGGAGCAGAGCCTGCCACCGGCTGCTGCTGCTTCCAAAGCAGCGGGGGGGGGGGGGAGAGGGGCTCTGCGCCGGGCTGCTTTCTCCCGGTGGAGCCTGCAGCAGCAGCAGTGAGCTGCGCTCCATGCCGGGCAGCTCTCTCTCTCGCGGCGCGGAGCCCGCTGCCTGTACCCGGCGTATAAGACGACCCCCGACTTTTTAACCTCCTTTCCGGGGTTAAAAAGTTGTCTTATACACCAGAATCTACGGTACAAATGATGATGGTGATGATGAAGAAGAATACTGAAGCCTTTGAGGCAACAACGATAAACAGCAATGATAACTAGCTTTTTTGGCATGTATGTCGCAATACAAGTCAAACCTCTCAGAGACTATATATGCCGCTTGCTCCCTCATACATTGTGGTTGGCCTGTGTCTAGTCTACTGAGCTGAACAGGCCCTGGTCAGTAGCAGAAAGGCAATCGGAACTGTAGGCCTGATCCTACTTTTCTGGCAGGCATATGCACCCTCCTTTTCCTACCTAAATATATAATGAATTTCTATTGTTTTGTTGCATATGTTACCTTCTATGCTGTGTGCATGGCAAGGCATTGTTCCCATCAAGGTTAGAATTGTGGCCAAATTCATAAATGTTTTCTGTCCTGTATTAAAAATGATAAACGTTGCCAATTATTCTGTTGGGAGCCACCGAGAGTGGCTGGGGAGACCCGGCCAGATGGGTGGGGTATACATAATAAATTATTGTTGTTGTTGTTATTATTATTATTATTATTCAGCATTTGGGGTGGGGTCATTTAATACCTTTTTGATCTCAGTTAAAGATGGGCTATGGAGGTTGCCAGAAAGCAAAACTTGGATAGAGTATGTATGTATGTATGTATGTATGTATGTATGTATTTAAAGAGAGAATAATGCTACTGATGTGTTATCAGACATGGATTGCAGTTGTATATTTGTTGTCCACTTCTCTTGCACTAGGAACTGAATCCCTTTGACTTGGGTGTGTTCACTACATAGGCATGGGAAGTATATTGTGAAAGTTGATGTTCTTGCAAAGGGAATTTCCTCTTTGTTCTTGTAGTTCGTTTTTTTGTTGTTGTTGGCCTTGTCATTGGCAGTACCTAGTTGGCAAAGGTGGTTAACAGAAACCACAACAAACAGGGAAGCAGCAGCAGCAGCATCTTTACAAAACACACAACCCAAATTAAAGTATATTTGTGTGGGTGGACCCATGGGCTAGCTAGGCAACTGCTTGGAATCCCTTGAACTACATTCTTTGAAACACAGCTGTGTATTCCCCCCCCCCACCTGTTGCATATTGAATGTGGCTGGTTAATAGCTGTGTAGTTGTTATATGTGAGTCCTTGGGATGCAGCAGATCTCCATGTGGCATTGAAGCTCACTGCATGACCTTGCTGGCCAGTTTGTTTGTTTATCTTGGAGATGCTCTTGATGCAATAGATTAAGAACCAGGTTGCTATGTGGCTTTCTCTAGCAGAGAAAGAAAGCTCCTTGACCTACTTTTATTCCAGCCTTCAGTATGAATTCCCAGAGTGCTTCACATAAGAGGAAAATGCAAATTTAAAAACCCAATTAAAATATAAATAAAACAAAACTGAATAATAAAAAATACAGTTATTAAAAGGCAGCAGGATCTTAAAAGCCAGGTAAAAAGGATCAGCAGGACTAAAACTGTAGCATGCACAAATAAAAAGGACACCAAAGTAGGCACTAGATGTTTCTTTTGCATAACCTACTTCTTAAGGATGTTCTGTGTTTAAAAATGGGACAGCTGCTATAAGCTTTCTTGCTGGGATACCAGTATAGCACAGTAATATTACATATGTGCTCTTTTAGATATTTACAAATGAATGCCCAGTTGGGAATTAAAACATGGAAACTTAACAGGATTTCACTGTGTTTTAAAATCCATGCAAACTTTTAGTGCAGTGGTGGGGAACATCTGGCTTGCCAGTCTGATTCTGCCTGCCATGGTTCCCGGTTTTACCTGTGAGAACCTAACACTTGCCACTCACTTTGTTGCATTGCAGTTAGTTTTAACTTTCTGACAGGCTCAGGTAATGAATCAAGACATGAGTTTGTTCCAGTTGCACATTCATTATAGCTTATGTGACTTGGGCATACTCTTTGCTCTTGCTTACAGTCTCAGGAGGGATCACTTGCAGTTGCTAACTAACTGTTGATAGCCTGGTAAAGTACTGTATTTTAATATCTTGTGGAAGCCGCCCAGAGTGGCTGGGTAAACCCAGCCAGATGGACGGGGTATAAATAATAAATTATTATTACTACTACTACTACTGCAGGAAAATGCAGAGAACAAACATACTTTGCAAACTAGGTTGAAGTATAGGTAAAACTACTGTCGTTGCCGTTTTCTTTCTCTTCTTTTGTTAATAGCTTTTCCAGTAGTCATTTTAATGCATTTGGTGGACATGGGAAATATGAGAGGGTTTTTCTTTGCAAATAGCAGTCTCAAGGCCAGCCGGAAATATTAAAGCAATTAAGAAATAAAAGCTGAAATATCCAACTTAGTAGCTAGATAGTCTCTTGCCAGTGCCCTAAATTATACCTTTCCCCCCAAAAAAGGGTTCTAGCAGATCAAACTTGCTTTAATTCTGCCAATCTCTTAAGAAGCTGAGGCAATGCAGATAAAGAGATGTACAGCCACTTCTGCTCCCTTGTGAATTACTTAGCAGTTTGCTGCAGACTTGTGTGGAAGCCCTGGTAGATATAGAGTCCAGTCCAGTGAAAAATGTCTTTTTAGATTTACTGCTGCATAAACATCTTTCAGATTTATCTCCTGCCTGTTAGGGAGCCCCTTTACACTGTCACGATGATGAAGAACCAGAATGCTTTCAGGATTTGTTTTTATTTTTTTAAAGTTGCCATTAGAGTTAATAGGAGGCTAACATGAATGTGGTCTCAGGTTTCCTTGCAAAAGACTCTCACTTGCACACCTTGATCAATTACCCTACTTTCTAAACAGATTTTTGGTGTATAATGCCTTTTAAAATGCCACTCTCAGCATGCTTGTCTCAGCCAATGGTAAGAGACCCATTTCCTTTGCAAAACTGGACAAAGGTATCAAAATGGCCACACCATCCTTCTTTCCAAGCCATGGTGGCCCAAGGTTGCAAGGCTGTCCTTGTGCATTCAGGAAATATATTTTTGACAATGGAGTGTAATGGAGTGCAAAATCAGAGCAATTTGCAGGATGAGGGAAGACAAGTAGCCTGTGTCTTACTTCTCCTTGGTCCAGGATTGTTCCTCCAGAGACTGGCTTGAAAGTCTTGGTTGATTGAGAATGCTTAGCTGGCTCTGAATAATTTGTCAGGGGTTTGGACTAAGTGTCCCATACACTGTGCTTTTCCTGAGCTCCGTTCCTACCCTACTTATTGTCCCAGTGATTGGGAAGATTGGTCTTGCTTTCTTTTTGCTACGAAAACAGCTGTGGGTGGGTGGGCTCAGAGGAACCAAGAGCTTTCTTTAACTATCAGGGCTTAGGAGAAAGGAAACTGAATGTATAATTCAATGTCTTTTACCCTACAGTTTGATCTAACTGTGGTTTGCACAAACTATAGCTTTCCTTTGAATAAGGACTGCAGGTTGTTTTGAACTGCAAATAGAAACTTGAAAATTCTTCCCTTCACGCATCGAAGACTGAGGGGAAGTGTGTGAACCCAGGACTTAGATCTGCTTTTCCCAATAAACTGGATTTAAACCATGGTTTGGTGTTGCATCTCAACTAGGCGGGTGTGTTTCATGAACTGTAAATGATTTTTATTTTAGGTGATGTTTGATTTTGTTCTGTCTTTGTTGTGAGTGCTGTACTTTGTGCCTGGTAGGTGTCTCCTTTTACTTATTACCTGCTGCCTGAAAATGCTAGAGCTTTATGGAATACTTTCTTGCATGCATTTTATTGCAAGAGCTGCGTCAAGGATTTTCAAACACCTGCTAAGATAAACTTATCCAGTACATGTTTGCATACTTGCCCTCTTATGCAAGCATATGCTGGAAGTATTTTACTGGCTGATTGGAAATGGAAATGCAGCCCTGGTCTGGGCCTTTTTCTACGGCATTTGCAAAGCAGGCCTCAAACTGACAATTGCAACCTCCCTCGCAAGCTGACGGCTTTTCAATAACAAGATGGACCAAAATGAAAATCATTCAATGTTCTTGATAAATGCCTTGTATGGAAATTCTGTAAAATAGACATTGGAGCTGTTGAAAAATAAATTTGCATATGTTTGTTTGAACCAATTCATTGAGCTTTTTAAAGTTTATCTGGTTTATTCAAAGCAATAGATTGCATAAAGCTGAAGTGAAGCCTTTCAAATTCCTCCACAGACATGTTAGAGGAGGAAACACAGGGATGTGAGATCTCATGTTGGTCCCCATAAACCTTGTCCCCACAAACTACTAAACCTCACCATGGCATAGTGGTGTGAAACTACAGTTGCGTGTGTGTGTTTAAGAAATTCAGAAATGTTCATAACTTGGTTAACATTGCAAAGCCCAAGTGATTTAAATTGCTGTTTTCCTTTTCTTTCAATAACGAATAAGGAAGAAGGGAGGGGCTTGCTGTGGGGAAATGTACAACTAAGTCATACTGTAACTAAAAAAAAAGCCTTGCATGTAACATTCAACAAAGGCAGTGGTTTTTATAGGTAGCTGGCTTTCTTCTTTGGATCTTTGGATCTCCAAGCAGTGATGACTAGAGGATGATTAACTTTCTGCTGCTCCTCTTTAGACTGGAAGAGCAGCCACGGCCATTTTTATTGCATCCGTGTTTGAGGAACTCTGATGAAGAAGCAAGATTCCTGCAAGCATGTTCTCAAATTTTGGTGTATTGTCTTCTGCCCTCAAAGGATGCCCGGTCGCTGAGCTTGCGCATAGTCCTTGCAGAAATACTTGCATCAAAAGGTAATTATAGGTCAGGTCAAGCGTTTGGTCGCGATTAGAAAATCAGTCTGCACATTTATTTATTTATCTTATAAAATTTATACACCGCTTGAGTCTTAAGAAACCTCAAAGCAGTTCACCAAAAAAAGCAAGAAAATCAAGAAAAATTCACATCCATATGTCAAAACATAGCAAAGTTAAAACAGATTTCGACTTCCGAAACATTCGGAAACCAAAGCACGGCTTCTGATTGGCTGCAGGAAGCTCCTGCAGCCAATCGGAAGCCCCGTCGGATGTTCAGCTTCCGAAAGAATGTTCAAAAACCGGAACACTCAATTCCGGTTTTCAGTCGTTCAGGAGCCAGAACATTCGACCCCCCAAGGTTTTTGGGAGCCTAGGTACAGCTGTCCTGCGACTCGGCAAGCATCACAACACCCTTGGCTACAATGGGGTGTTTTTTTGAAGCCTGATTGTAGTGAGGGGAGAGGAACCTGTGGGAGCCGCTTCGGCAACCCTTCTTGTGCATGCATTGACATTTATTGCTTGTTCTGATAGCTTTTTAGAGGAGCCCAGGAGATCTCAAGCTAAGAACGGGCCTCCGGAATGAATTAAGTTCGTAACTAGAGGTACCACTGTATATTCAGTATATTACTGAAACCTCAGTATAACTGTCTCTTTGAGACATTAAACAAATTTATGTGATTTACAACAATAAATAAAAACCACCATTAATACTTAGAAAAAGAGGCAAATTTTTATATTTTTGTTTTCATTCTTTTACTCATAGGAACAAAGGAAGCTGTCTTATACCATTGGTTCATTTTGGCCAATATTGTCTATGGCAGCTATCTAAACGTTTCAGATCTAGGCTCTACTTTTAACACAGGCATGCATTTGGGAACTTATTTCTTAATATTTTACCATATATTTGCATGGTGGTACTGCTCCTGTTGTGACCCACATTGGATCAGGCCCAACCCACCAGTTGAAGAGCAGTGGTCTACAGTGACTGTCAGGAGCTCTCCATGGTGTCAGGATAAGCATCAATCCAAAAGAGTCCCCAAAAAACCAGTATTCTCTTAATTTGCAGCTCTTCTGATCTAAAATTTGCCCTTACTGATCAGTCAACTACAGCTATAATGGATTGAATTAAAGATTTAAAGCTTGCTCTCCTAATTCTTTTCAGGGTTCTAGGAAATACTTCACAAGCATGAAGCAACAGTATTTTAACAGACTGAATTTCCAAACTCCTGTGATTATAAACTTCTAAGGTTGTGTGTCACCTCCAGCTATTTTTAGGAAAAGTTCTTTAAGGCTACAATGGGATGCACACTTCTTGGGAACAGTTTTCCCACTGGGCACTGGGATTTGTGTCCAAGTAAATAAGATCAAGCTGTTAAGATTTTTTGAAATAAACGCAACACCAGCATTTAGAAGTGGTTCATTTGTATCCATAAATTCAGGCTAATATTATTTAGTGCAAAATGTACAGGGTTTTTTTTCCTTGATGAAGATGTCTTCAGCATTACATGTGTGCCGCGTTCTTCTTTTTTAAAACTTTAGTACTGAAGCCCATGGTAGAGCTCCTGAGTGATCCCAACTACATCAACCAAATGTTGCTTGTCCAGATGGAGTACCGGGAACAGGTGAACGAGCATCACAAAAGGGCCTACACATATGCTCCTTCTTACGAAGAGTTCATCAAGCTTATTAACAGCAACTCGGACGTTGAGTTCCTCAAACAACTAAGGTAATTCCATGTTTGTTTATAGGAAAGTCGACACAAAATAGGTCCATTGGCATTCCTTGAATTGGGGGCAAAGTCTGTATCAGAGAGAGAACAGGCATGTTCTAGTTAGTATTTATGGCATGCAGGTAATTGAGGCCATGAATAGCTATACTGTGACCCATCTCCAAAGTGCATATTCTCCAGCCTGGTGTTTCTGGAGGCAGGTGTTTTTGCTTTATTGAACTCACAGGAATAGGCCACAATCATAGGATTTATACCAGGCATGGCCAATCCAGATGGCTTATAGAGTTCCTGAGGCTCCTCACAGGAGTCAGATTGCATGCATGGCCTTATTTCTTTCTCTGTGCATATTGTTGGTTTTTTTTCATTCCACCCTTGACAGGAGCTGGAGGCAGGCGTAGGTCAACAATAAAGCACTCGATGCCAGTGAAGTTAACTGTTTATTGAAAGAAACAAAACAGCTCTGTCCTAGTGGTCACCACAACCCTTCCCAGTAGGTCTTGACCCAATGAATCAGTTGCGAGGACTGAAGGTCCCTGCTCCTCCCCGAGTCCTTCCCCAGCAGCCGAAGGCTCCATCGTCTTCTCTCATTGCTCTGCCCACTTCATTTCTCTGTGTGTTCTGGGAGACCAAGGGGGAGGCTCAGATATATAAGCCAGGGCTGGGCAATATTTGGATTTTAACACCGTGATACATCAGCAGCTAAATACTGCAGTTTACTGATATATCATGATGTGTAAAATGTATCTGGGCTTCTTCTTCAGAAGCAGATGAGATACATCATTCAGCCCCATACTGCACTGGCTTAAGCTTGATCAGCTGAGGGGTGGGCAACTTCCCTTGCCCCTCAGTTGATCAACCCTTCCTCTGGCTTGCATGAGCCGGGGGGGGGGGGGAGTCTTCCTTAAACTACTCAGCTGAGGGTCGGGAATCAAAATTGCAAGATTATAGTCTTTCTGTAAGCCACACATTTAGATAACATACGATTTCTGGTCTTAGTAATATTTTTAATCCTTTAATTATTGTATACGTGACAACAAAAATATTCTGAAAACTGCTACAGTCTGACAGCCCTGAGAGTTATAACTGTTATAATCCGTTATGGTGATAATAACTTCTGAGGGATGCATGTGAAACTTTGGAAGTACAGTGGTACCTCGGGTTACAGACGCTTCAGGTTACAGACGCTTCAGGTTACAGACTCCGCTAACCCAGAAATAGTACCTCGGGTTAAGAACTTTGCTTCAGGATGAGAACAGAAATCGCACAGCGGTGGTGCAGCGGCAGCAGGAGGTCCCATTAGCTAAAGTGGTACCCCAGGTTAAGAACAGTTTCAGGTTAAGAACGGACCTCCAGAACTAATTAAGTTCTTAACCCAAGATACCACTGTAGAGATGTCAGTGTAAACATTAAACCAATCCAAAATGTCCTATCCTCTATACTGCATAAAACAAAAAACTCTGCTCAGCCCTTCCACTCCTCACTCAAAAGTTTTCCCTTTCATTGTTGCTTATAGGTACTATTAGCCATAAAGCCAAAAAGATCTGATTGTATTCTTCTCTTTGTAACTAGGTATCAGATTTTAGTGGAAATAGTTCAAGCAACCACTATCGGCAGCTTTCCACAGTTGAAAAGGCAAAAAGGTAAGTTGCGTCTTTTCGGGAGGTGTTTAAAACTATAAAACTTATAACTAATTCTTTACATGGCCGTCTGAGATTAAGAGTTTTATGCTGTACCAACTGAGCTATCCCATCTGTAAACTGATAATACTGTTCTTTCTTTGTTTATAAGGAAAGCAAACATAGCGGGGAGGCTACACTGCAAAATGCGAGGGGGGTACCACTGTGTAATATTGCATGCCCTCTTTTACCATCTTAAAATGATGTATATCATCCTAGGAGATGGCCATTTTTGTTTTGATGCCAAATTTGTCTACATTCAGAGAGAGTCTAAGCAAAGTATTTTCGTTTGATGAAAAATGTCGGCTGGTTGAAAACATGCCTCTCTTAGCCTTCAGCTTTCTACAACAACAATGGAACCACTTTCAAAACTTTTCCAGCATTCTAAATGTTGGTTGATCCATTTCAGTTTTGCTTCACGTACATCATTTTAATTTTACTGAGATGACTGTTCCTTTGTTCAAGACTGGTACATTTTACTTGCTTTTTGGTTCACTTCTCACATCTGTCCACTTTAGTTATTTGGGGACGAAAGGGCAGCCTTTTATGTTGTGGGGTTTTGCCCGCTGGCAATCCATTGTGATAAGCGCAATGCACTGCCAACATCACTACTGGCAAATAAATAACATAATAGAAGATTAATGAATAATGATAAATAAATGGCATAGTGAGAATCCCAGAATAGCATGCTCATCCCCCAAAATCATTTGAATGTTTTAGTGTGCCCTTACGTGGATTTATGACGT
This sequence comes from Podarcis liolepis, assembly GCF_965112155.1. Classification (NCBI taxonomy): domain Eukaryota; kingdom Metazoa; phylum Chordata; class Lepidosauria; order Squamata; family Lacertidae; genus Podarcis; species Podarcis liolepis. The sequence continues at coordinate 51,166,243 of NC_139564.1, forward strand.
GCTTCATTTTACTTCAGTTTCATTTTAAGTGCATGATTCTCTGTTCCATTTTTGTTACATACTCTAGTTATCTTTGTTCTGTTCCTGTTTCTAAAGGCATGCTCTGAAATGGGTTACTCGAAATAGGTTATTTATTGCATAAAAAGCCTAATGTTGAAATAGTACTAAAGGCAAAATATAAACAGTAGTTGTTGTTAACTTCCCTTTGCAAAGAGCGAGATATTTATGAATATATTCATTTACTGGAAAGACCATTTCATAAGATACTGAGTGGAGAGGATACACAATAGGCATGAGACTTCTGTTTCTGCTGTGATTTGTAGGCTCAGAGCCATGATTTCCAGGCATGGGTCTGAACGTTTTTCTTTTGTCCCGCTACTTTTCCTCGGAAAACCCACTGTTTACTTGCAGTATCGTCTTACCCCATATGTGCCCACTCAACTGCTTTGATCTGTGGAATTGGCATGGACTGTTACAAATCCCACATAATACTCAATTTGTACTTATAAGAAATCAGTCTTTTAAGCTCCCTATCAGGGAGGCACCCTCAATGTACTTTTTTCAGCACTTGCTTAGAACCTTTGCTTAGGCAAGATGTTGATGTATTTTAATCTCGTTTTACTGTAATTTTAATTATCTTTTGCAGTCGAACCTTGGAAGTCGAACAGAATCCGTTCTGGAAATCCGTTCGCTTTCCGAAACGTTTGGAAACCAAAGCGCAGCTTCTGATGGGCTGCAGGAAGCTCCTGCAGCCCATCGGAAGCCGCAGAAGCCACGTCGGACGTTCGGCTTCCAAAAATAGTTCGCAAACCAGAACATTCACTTCCTGGTTTCCGGTGTTTGGGAGCCAAAACGTTTGAGAACTAAGCTGTTCGAAAACCAAGGTACAACTGTATTTTATTTTTTTCTATTTCTTGTTTAAAGGTTTCCGATAGCTTTAATATTTCTTGCAAACCAGATGGCGCTTTTATTGCAGTTGAGCAGTATATACATTTCATTAAATAAAATAAAGAAATAGTACCCAACAAGAATCCATTTCTGCTAGCAAGCAGAAAATGCATACACTGGGTTATTGATTTTTAAATACATGTCCAAACAGTTTGGGCTTGGGCTCATGCAGACTTCCGTTTGTGCTGTCATTTGTAGGCACAGGTCCAAGCAGAGTTTGTCCCTGCCACTTTTCCTGGGAAAACGCGTTGTTTACAGCTGAATCGGAACAAGCAAGCCAATAGTAACACCTTGACCATGACCTGGTAACAAATGAGCAGAGGTGTTATACGCCCACTGTACCAGCAACTATACTGCAGCATTCCGCACTTAACTGCAGTTTAGAGGCCAAGTGCGAGGGAAGCACCACATAGAGTGCATTGCAGTAATCCAGCCTTATAATCACCAGTACTCAAACCACTGTGGTTAAGCTCTCCAGGTCCAGGAATCAGGTTTCTAGAATTCATATTCAGGAATACAACTATTAAAGACTCAATGGATCTCTGCTGAGATAGCAAATAGTGCCCTTGGATGTTTTTAGTGTCGCTAATAACATTTTAACCACAGTCGTACTTCGGAAGTCAAATAGAATATGTTCCGGAAGTCCGTTCGACTTCCGAAACGTTTGACTTCCAAAGCATGGCTTCTGATTGGCGGCAGGAAGTTCCTGCAGCCAATCGGAAGCCCCGTCGGACGTTCGGCTTCCAAAAGAACATTCGAAAACTGGAACGCTCACTTCCAGTTTTCGATCATTCGGGAGCCGGAACCTTTGACTTCCAAGGCGTTCGGGAGCCGAGGTATGACTGTACAGTGGTACCTCAGGTTACATATGCTTCAGGTTACATACGCTTCAGGTTACAGACTCCGCTAACCCAGAAATAGTGCTTTAGGTTAAGAACTTTGCTTCAGGATGAGAACAGAAATTTTGCTCCGGCGGCGCAGCGGCAGCAGGAGGCCCCATTAGCTAAAGTGGTGCTTCAGGTTAAGAACAGTTTCAGGTTAAGTACGGACCTCCGGAACGAATTAAGTACTTAACCTGAGGTACCACTGTACTACTACTTCTTCATTAAAAAAAAGGGTTGCTGCAAGCCAAGTTGTTCCTTTTTTTTGCTACTTGGTCCACTAGAATGTCCTTCCCCTCCGAAATCCCCTCTCCCTGAGCTGCAGGTAAGAATCCCTTACCTCAAAAATGCGTCAGTGTTTCTCTCTTCATAGCAGCTTGCTGGCATTTGCAGCAAATGGTCATTAGGATGACAAGCTGACAACTAATCTCTCTCATTACGTCCTTTTTAAGTACCCCCTCAGCATGATTAGAAAGATTGCTGCAAAGAACACTGAATGTGTGTCACAAAGCCTCTTCCGTGCAGCTTTTAGAATTGATTGCACATCTCCCTTCCTTCCTTGACAGAAAATGGAGCTCTCTCCAATTTCCATCATCCTGTGAAATTACTATGGGCTTCTGTTGAAATAATACTCCCTGTGTCTTCTAAAGAAGAAAAATACTTTTTAAAAGTTTCTATAACAAACTAACAATAGTTTTTTTTTAAAAGGTCTTCTCTACTTAGTGTATCTGCAGCCCAGGCACATACCATTGGCTACCAGTTGGCCCTATATCACTTTGCCACTCTATGTTTTATATAATGTGTTTGTTTTAGCGTTTCAAATTGTAAACCATCTTGAGTGCCTTAGGAGAAAGGCGGTATGGAAATCAAATCAATAAATAATTACTTAATTTTGTGGCAGACCCTGAGCTTATAGTGCTACTGTCCCATGTTCAGGGGAGTGCAGCAACTGAGAGCTGTGTATTTTTCAAACCACTTCTGATTCTGTATGTAAATTTTATAGTATTTATAGTATTAATTTTTATAGTGTTCTATTTGGCTTAGAAGGAAAAATGGAAGGTATATAAATTCAATAAAAAATAATAAGTTTCTGCAGATCAGCATTGCAGGCTGCAACTCTGTATAAGTTCTTTATAGCTCACAGAGACTTGCTTCAAAGTAGACATAAATAATATTGCATTTTATTTTGAATTTTCCCAGATACTTGTTTACCATATCCTTGATTGTCCAGTTCATTGATACCAGGCAATAGTGGAGGCTGCTGAGGGTGAACCAAAGGGATATGGAATTTGTTAGGGTGTTGTTAAGCTGGAAAAGCATCCTGGAGCCACATCCACCCACACACCCGCCTTTTGTTTGTTGGCTTTATCTCTGTCTCTTCAAACTACAGTTTCCCATTTGAGTCACAACTGTGGTTTAAATGTCAAGCTTATTGATCAAAATCTTGATATCTGTGTATATTCTGTTTCTTGACTTTCCTTACGCATTTTTGTAGAATGCAAAAAATCTTTATGGAATACTCATTTCTACTCAGTTGTTGTGGAAAAAGTTAGCTGTGGACTTGTGGCAGACTGGATACTTTTAGCAGAATGGGAAAGTGGCATAGGGAAAGGTGGTATTCTCAAATTTCAGCCAACCAAGTGTTTTCAAGAGAAGATCTGATTCACAGTCTTGAATTACTTGTTCTTTTACCCACTTGGTTATGGGCCAGAAAAAGATCCTTGTTAGTTGTACTTTTATGTATGAGAATAGCCTTCACTTTCAAAATTTTGACAAATACTCCACCTGGGGTCATTTCTTCTTCAAAAGATCTTGCTCCCTCAGAGCTTAAGAGATTCTGAATCAGTAATTGTAGGAGGCTACGCAGTTTCTTCCACTTGAATGTTTCAGTGTAAGTAGGTACAATTTGTACTAGCTTTTTAAGTCGATGCGAAAAAGTGCACTTCTGTGTGTACAGGAACCAATTTGTACAGCTTAATCGTTTAGGTGTGGGTGGTGAAGGAATTTCAATTTTTTAGTATTTTGAGTAGGCCTAAATATGCTACTCTTCATTTTTGCATTTATACCTATGAGAAACACATTCATAATAAAAAATACAAAAAATGTTGCATATATCTAGTTTTGTAAATATACTCGGTAGAATAGGGGCTGTTCGAAATGTTTGAATTCTGTGATTGAGACATGGACTAGAATCCATGAAAGCTGATGCTGTAATAAATTTGTTAGTCCTCAACGGTGCTGCAAGATTCTTTTTTTTAAAGTGTTGTCTTGGCTTCTCTACCTATAAGAGTGTGATGATAGATAGCACTCAGGTTTTATACAAGTTTTGGGAAGACTTTAGCCCTGTAGTCAGACCAGAATGCCAGAAACTGAGAAACCCACTCTCTCAGAGTGCAGGTGGGGATGCAAAATAGTTTAGTAGTCATTGCTAGGAAAAAATCATTTTGAAAAGCTTTCCTAACTCTCACCGGCACTTATTTTATGCCTTGGGTTTTAATTTCTTGCAGATTCTCATCAGGTGCTGTTGCAATTAACTTCTAGCTTTTCTGTCAGATATAGCAGTGCAGAGTTTGTGCAGCTCCCAAAATGTGACTTTTTATAGTGTTCTTAAAAACTTTCAAAACAAACTATGATTGACATTGGAGATCATATTATTGATGGTTGCTGTTCAAAAAATATTTTGAGGTTTTCAGTTATACTCCGCTGTCTAATAATGATGTATTATGGCCAAAGGTTCTAGCTAGGATGTGCTGTTATGAAAAAAAACAAACCACCTTGATTCTATGCCTTGAGGATATAGATCAAAGGGATTGAGGGGGGGGAATGCTTAGGTGTTTAAATTTCAAATTATTATTTATAATAGCTCAAAAAGTATTGTATTTGTAAATCATTTGGGCATGCCTCGTGGGAAGCAATAGATAAATAAAAAGCAAACAATAACTTGCGAATTCCAAACACCATGGTTTGAATTTATTTTTTGCATCTTGGGCACAGTATCAAGGTTTTTCTCTTTCATTCATTTTTAATGTTTGGAGGAGAAAGGCTTTTAGGTTGTTGTTTTTTTAGGCAGTGTTGTAGGGACTTGTCCACAGTTGTCCAGCGCCTTTTCCACTTTACATGCAGAGTTTTTTGTGATTTGGGTATTTGATTTGATTATTTAAAGAGGGAAAGGTCCATAATAACAGGACGCCTCTACTTTTATGGGGAAGGCAGGCTGGTGTGATTCCACATTTGTGGACAAGCCATAGAACTGGGAAGGCCTAGGCTCAAATCTTGAATATAAAGTTAACTGGCTGATCTTGGGCCAGTTATTTTCTGTCCCAGCCTTACAGGTTGTTGTGAGGATGTGCCAGGCAGAATATTCTGCGCCAGGCCAGAATAACATGAGAAATGTGTGCGCCACATAACCTGTCCTGGACCCCCTAAACTAGACTTTTGTCTCAGATTAAGTTGCTACTGTATTTGACATCTGTATGTGAACTGCTACCTTCCCCTTCACCTCAGGCAGCAAAATGTCTTGGCGAGAGAGAGAGATGAACCATGTACGCTCCCTTGGTTTTCGAACAGCTTAGTTCTTGAACATTTTGGCTCCTGAATGTTGCAGATCTGGAAGTGACTGTTCCGGTTTGCGAACTATTTTTGAAAGCCGAACATCCGACGGGACTTCCGTGGCTTCTGATTGGCTGCCGGAGCTTCCTGCAGCCAATCGGAAGCCCGCACCTTGGTTTACAAACGGTTTTGGAAGTTGAACGGACTTCCAGAACGGATTCCGTTTGACTTCCAAGGCTTCAGTACCACTGTATTTGTAACTTGTATCTCATGGACTTGAAGTTGTTTAGCAGTCATTTTGCGAGAAGCACCTCTTGTGTGCCCGAGGAGAGCTCCTAATGTACGTAAAGTACCTGAAGCATATAAAGGAGGCTAATTAATGCATCATTTACTATTCTGTAATTAGTGCTTTGCAGTGGTTCATTTTTTATTATGGCAGATGTGTTTCCGCAAATGCAGATTTTTTTTTTGTTCTGGTTGTGATCAGGCATTTATATTCTTTTGCTAATTTTGTAATCTCTTTCTTGCAGTTAATAGAGGGTTTATTTAAATATCTTCAATTAATACTCTGTTCTGTTACTGAGCTAAATGGAGCAAAACTTGCCTTGAGAACCATGTTAGGCTCCCTGAAGGAAACACCTGTTTTCTTTCATCTTAAAACACATGTGTTTGCATATTTTTAGACATTTGTATAAACAAAATTTAAACTGTAGGACAAAGAGACTTCCTGAATTTTGCCTCAAAGAACAATTAAAACCTGCTCAAATGGTTTCCTGGTTGATCAGAACTGTTGTCTTATAAAAATAGGATAACTCTCCCATCCGTTCATGGCCGCCAGAACTGATCTGAATGTTTGAGGCATGTTTTCATCCACCAAGATCAATAATAGTTGGCAAACTTATAATTCGTAGCTTTGTTACCTAGGTTAAATTTGATTATACAGTGGTACCTTGGTTCTCGAACATAATCCGTTCCGGAAATCTGTTCAACTTCTGAAATGTTCGAAAACCGAGGCACAGCTTCCAATTGGTGCAGGAGCCCTGGAAGCAATAGCCAACAGCCGCATCAGACGTTCGGCTTCTGAAAAACGTTCGAAAACCGTAACACCTACTTCTGGGTTTTTGACATTCAGGAGCCAATTTGTTCATCAACTAAGCTATTAGAGAACCACGCTTCCACTGTAATTAAGAAAGCTATCCATGAGATCTTGGAATATTCCTGCTAAGGAGGGGTTATTTTAATAATTTTAGATTCTAGCAAGTGCCCTCATCAGTTTGGGATGGTTGCTGTAGAAACATCACTTACAATTAAACATGCTTTTTTGTGTGTACAGGATATCCTTCACTATTAATTTAAATGTTTCATGTACAAGGAAGCAAGAGCACCCCCCCACCCTTGACTCCTTCCTTATTTTCACCTAAGATTTACATACAACTGATCTTTTGAAAATTGCTAACTATGAAGAGATAAGTGATCACTGAGAATGTAGTACTTTCTTTTCTGGTGGGACAAAGACTGTGGCCAACCTATATGGATGTGCATTTAATCGGTTTTGTTTTGAAGATGCCTCTCTGACCTCACTGTTGTGTGTCAAGACCCCAAGGCCTCCCCCTTATGTTGAACCTGGACACAGTATATTAGGTTAAATAGGCAAATTTGAGCCACAGCTTTATTGATTACAGAATGTGAGTGGTATTGGCTTAGGCATTGGAATTGAACCGACTATATCTGACTCCTGCCCGCCATGCAGGTAGTCCAGTAAGGGTCAACCACCAATAGGGGGAGCCCTGTTGTTGTACATCAACTAAGAACTCCCCCAGGGTCCCCAATTGTGGCATGGCCCTAGCCCCTACCTGGGCTTTGGACAAGATCCATACATCCCGGATCCCTTTAAGGGAATACCCTTAAAAATGGAGGGGCAGGTGATGGCCACACCTCACCTCCCCCAAACCAGGTTTTACCAATGCCTAACTGCCAAACCTTACAAAAGTTGTGACGGTTGCTACAAGGTAGGTGAAAACCAAATGGCCAGTGCCAATTTGCCAAGTGGGAAAATTCCTACCAGGCCCCCTCAACAGGCAACCAACTGAGATCCATAGCAAGGCCAAAATGTTGAATGGGAAGGGGTGTGTGATGTGGCCAGGGTCTCCCCGATGATGCAGGGGTTTAGCCCAGCCCCTGCTGTGTGTGGGAGGCCACGTGGCCTGCCTGAAACACTACCCCACCCGGAAGTGGAGCGGCCTTAACAATTCTCCTCCCACAACATCTGATGAAGTCGACTGTAGCCTAGAAAACCTTATGCTGTAATATGTTTGTTGATTTTTAAGGTGCCACAAGACTCTTAGATGTTTCAGGGGTGAAAATAATAATAAAAAGCTAACATGTAAACCGTTTATGAACAATACATTTCTATGATGATAAAAAGTGTTGTGGACCAATAAAGTTTATTAGTCAGCTTGCACAATTTGTATCTCTGTTAGCTGTTTGTGGCATAAAGGAAAGAAACGCAAAGCTACTTTTGTGAACTGTAATACCTTGGCACTAGGAGACAATCCTTACTTTTACTACAAGGTGTGGGTTTTTGTGTGTGTATGTGTGTGTTTTGAAGTCAAGACTGCTATATGGGTCTGTTCTTCAAAATTCATTACATGCTGACCTTTTTAAGTTCAAAAAGTTAAATTTTTAACAATTGTTTTTGATAGAGAGTAAAGGTAAAGAGACGGCTGCAATGAAAGCTGACCATCTGAGAGCCCGGAACATGAAGAGGTATATTAACCAGCTAACTGTAGCAAAAAAGCAGTGCGAAAAGCGAATACGGCTTCTGGGAGGTCCTGATTATGACCAGCAAGAAGATGGCATCTTTGACGATAGTGATGGCCCACAGAACCAGAAGGTAGGCATGCTGGCTCTTTCTTTCTTTCTTTCTTTCTTTCTTTCTTTCTTTCTTTCTTTCTTTCTTTCTTTCTCCCTCTCCCCCCCCTCTCTGGGTGGCGTTGATGCAGCTTCTTCTGCCTCATGTTATAGGACCTGATTGGAAGTAAATGCAGGCAAACTGGAGGAGTCTCAGTACTGCAGCGGCTACATGTTTGCACGAAGGAAAGGTTGTGGCTTTTGTAAACAATGCAGAGATTTATCTCTTCCCCCCAAAAAACATTCTATACTTGTTATCTTTCACTTCCTTTGGAAAGTTCAAAATATCTTATGTGAGCCTGCTATCAGGGACATTGGCAAGGCCTGCACCTGACTCTCTCTGATGACTCTAGCACCGTTCACAAATATTGACTAGCTTCAAGAGCCAGCCGGAATTTTTTGCTTGCTGTTGACCCTTGCTCTCCACAAAGTGGGAGCATGGAGGTCTTCGCTGCAGTGCTGCTCTTGAGTTTCAGAGGAGCCAGGAGCACCTCTTGAAGCCCAGTGCAACCGTGCAGGGATTTGTCCTCATCACATTAAATTTGTAGGGACTGTGACCTTGCTAGTGCTTCTATTTCTGCTTTCCAAGGCTAAGCACAAGGTCAGGGGATTCCCCAGGCATTGTCAAAGTTTGGAAGAACAGAGAGAAACTTCCAGACACCACACTGACTATGGAAAGCAGTGTGGAGTCTCACTGATTCTGAAGCTCAGCACGAGATCCAGAAGATACCCTTCTTGTGTGTTCTTCAAGTGTTGCAGAACTTGCAAACAAGGGTGCAAGTCCCTAAAAGCTTAAACTCGGACAGAATTACATTTTTCATGTGGCTATTTCTGTATGATATTCTCACCCCCGCCCCCGCAGTTTTAGTGGAAACCTTTTGGAAATTGTCAATTTCTTTGGAAAGCCTTTAAAAGCTGGGACTCTTTTTCCACAGTTAACATAATGGTACTCATACTACAGGCCAGAATGGCCCTCTTTCTTATAAAAATTGTGCTATATTGAAATGTAGTACATAATTTTAGTAGCTTACCTAAGTCAGTTTGTCAAATACTTTGTCATGAAATATATGTGAATCATATATTTGGGCATACGGTTGGCATGGGGAAGAAACTCCACATTTCATAATAAAATATAACAATTTATATGTTCCAGCTGTGCTTTGGCAGAATATTTGAGCAGCAAAGGTTGTCCTGTGCTGACTTCACAGGTAACAATAAGGACACTACCCCAGTCAACACAAATTGTCGTTCTTCCGGGTAAATGTGGACACAATTGGACCACATGGCTGTAATTCTGTGTGCATACATTTAGAATTAAGTCTCTTTGGATTCACTGGGACTAATTCTGAGTAAATATACACAGGACCCAAGACTGAAAGGTTCATTAACTCAGCTCCTCCTGAGATGTGGCAGAGTTAAAGGGCACCTGTTGAATTTTCATCCCTAAGTTTGAAGCTACTTGACTTTAAAAAGCTTAAAGGGACACACCGTAGCTGTGGACTAGCTCTAAAATTAGATCTTCTAGTTCATAGCCAATCACGTGACAGGATTCTTGCCTGTGTCCCAGCATAGCTGTCTGCTTTCAGTTTATTGCAGGGCACCAAGGGTACTGGAATTTTCAAGACCTTGTGAGAACATTTCAGCCTTGTTCAAGGACTATACAAATTTCACATGCTTGGAAGAGAAGGCAATTTAAGAACTGTATCTGTGTTGACTGCAGTTCTAAGCATCTTACTTGGATGCAGCTTCTACTGACAACAGTGGGTCTTGTTTCTGAGTAAATGCAATTAGGATTGTGCAAAAATTTGGTAAAACTGGCACGAATGCTTGCAGCCAAAGCATTAAAACCACAGCCTCTTCTACCATGATAATGATACATCTAATTCATTTTTTAATTCCTTTCTTGCTTTAAAGCAAGTCAATCTGTGAAGAAATATTTGCAAACGTGTACCACTCCTGACAGTACTGAATTAATAAAGTACAATGAGAGCGCCAGTGATTGTGTTGCGATAATATTTCAGACTGAGTTGTATTTTTCCTTTTATTACCCTGTGGCATTTTTTATATGCCCTTGGATTTGACTCCCCCTGCCTTGGGGATTTAGAAGCATCTAAATAGGTTTAGAGGCAATGAGCTATTTAAACAAGCGGATGAAATATATAGCAGCTGAATTTAGTTTTAAGATGGTTAGCAGTAAGAATCACTGGAGGGAGAGTGGCCTTCTACTTCCTTCCATTTAAAGGAAAAAAAGAATCCTGTCAAATCTGTTTGCCTGGTATGCATAACAAATTCCTCTTCAAAGAGTCCAGTTTACAGAGACGTTGACATTTTAAAGAGTAAATTGAACATATAGAGAAAAAGGGAAGGGCAAGAAGAGTCAAGTAGATGTTCTGGAGTGGCCAGAACAAGATTTTCAGCCCCTCTTGTTCCATTTTAGCTTTGGAGAGCCAGACATTGCCAAACATTTCCATGCCTTTTCAGTACCCTGCAAGGCTGAGAACAGGTTTTTGGGCTTCTCCAAGGCTAGGTTCAATGAGATGGGATACATTTTGCTATGAATTCCCCGCCCACCAGGTACAACGTGTCCCCCTTGTGGTGGCTTGGGGCTGTGCAAAAGAAGTCTAAAATGTTTGTGGTGGGACCTCCAGTGGCACACGAGTGGCACCCGTTTCCCACTCTGCACCTTTCGTGCATAGTGAAAAAGGCCAGGCCAGGAAGAATTGGGTACACGAGTGCCCAGAGCAAGATTTTAACAGTTTTGTGGGAGAGAGAAGACCCAGGAAACGTGCAGCGACTAAAATCCTGCTCCTGCTGTGTCCAAAATGCAATGGCCACGTTACTTTCTGGGGTTTCGTTTAGATCTCTCATAACCCCTGTTTTAGAGCAGGAGCATTGGTTGCCAGCTTGTTCCCAGGGCTAATTCAAGGTGCTCATGCTAATGTTTGAAGCCCTAAATGACTCAGGTGCCGAATTTTGGAAAGACCATCTGCTTCCCTAAGGCCCTCTCAGGTGCTAAGATCAGCAGAGGGGGCTTTCTTGGTAGGACCATTGCATTCAGAGGTTCATGGTGGTGGCCTGCATGAGGACATTCTCTGTGGCAGCACCTAAGTTGTGGAACCTTCATCTGGCACCTTCACTATTGAATGGCCCTTCTCATTGAATGCTCTCTTTACCCTAGCCTCTAAAACATAACCCTGAGATGTATACTTTAAGGATGCATCCTATTTTTGTGATAGTAAGTTGTTTTAAACTGGTTTTAATGTCGTATTTTTAAATTGTGGCAGCCCTCCTTGGGAACTTAGGGTGTAGGGTAGGTAAATAAATTAAAACAACCACCAACATTATTATTATTATTATTATTATTATTATTATTATTATTATTATTATTTATTATAGGACACCCCTGCAGGGCTCCCCTTCTACTAACAAGGTGGCGCTCTTGCATGCAGTCTCTGCAACTGCAGCTGCAGTTCCACATTCCTTGTTGCTGGCTAAAAATCAACCACCATCTCTCAGCCAAATCTTACCAGCTACCTGACAGCATTGCTGTTAACAGGAAGGAAGAGTTCAATTTCTTTTAATCAACACTGAAGCTATAGCTGATTCGGGTGGTGAAATGAACAGGGACAACCATATTTATCTGGGGTCTTTCGGGAAATACTTTGAGCCTCCAAAACAGATGTATTTTTTTCATGCTGAACATTTTGCTTGCCCTTCCAGCCACTAGATTTTGGTTACAGATAGCAAATCAGCAGGCATATAACTGTGCTGATAAGGAACACTTTAGAACATTTATTTCCCTCCACTCCAGTTAAGTTGCTTCTTGAGTTCTTGGTTAGAGCATGTTGGATCCCAAGGTTCATTGTTTCTGTATTGTAACAATTGCAGCACAGCAGTGGATTCCAGTGTCTCATTTGCAGCTCAGCGTGAAGCTATATGAGCTAGTGCTTAAGCTGTTAATGCTCTAGTTTCAGACATGTTTGCTGGGAGCAAGTCCTGTCTATTTATTTGGGACTTATTTAAAGGTAAGCATGCCTAAGATTGTCCTGCTGGCCGTTTTACACATAATTGCTTCGGCTCCAGATTGCAAAACTAAAGGTGAGGTGAGAAAAAGCTCATCAACCAGGAAATTGTATAGATTAGAAGTGGAGTTGGGGGCTACTCTTGCATATGGATCCATCAGTGACACGGAAGAGAATGGAAGAAACTTTGCACCCCTCGGGGCTCTACTATATGGAGGAAAAATAAATAAATTCCTTCCAGTAGCACCTTAAAGACCAACTAAGTTAGTTCTTGGTATGAGCTTTCGTGTGCATGCACACTTCTTCAGATACACTGAAGCAGAAGTTGCCAGATCCTTCTATATAGTGAGAAGGTGGGGAGGGGTATTACTCAGAAGGGTGGTGGGAATGGGAGATTGGCAGATAGCTGAGATGAGCCTGTTGACGACTCTTAACGACTGCAGTAGGTCTTACAGGAAAAGGCAAGGGGTGAGAAGGTGAAAAATGGCTTAGTCATGTATAATGAGATAAGAATCCAGTGTCTTTGTTCAGACCAGGTCTCTCCATGGTTTTAAGTTTGGTAATGAGTTGCAATTCAGCAGCTTTCCAGTCTATTTCTGAAATTCCTTTGTAGTAAAACAGCTACTTTGAGATCTTGTATAGAATGTCCTGGGAGATTGAAGTGTTCTCCTACTGGTTTCTCTGTTTTGTGATTCTTGATGTCAGATTTATGTCCATTTATTCTTTGGCGTAAGGTTTGGCCTGTTTGTCCAATATAGAGAGCTGAAGGACACTGTTGGCATTTGATGGCATACACAATGTTAGACGACCAAGAACTAACTTAGTTGGTCTTTAAGGTGCTACTGGAAGGAATTTTTTTATTTTGACTATGGCAGACCAACACGGCTACCTATCTGTATCTATATGGAGGAGTTCTGCAAAATTCATAGAACTGGATTGGGTGAAGGAGTCACTCTTTCTGAAGATAAACAAAGGAAAATTAATATAGTGTGTTCCTTAATTCCTTGGGTAAATAATTAGTGTGTGATCAGGTGATCAGGTCTTAGTAGTTGTGTCATGAACACTCATAAAAATTGTCTTTAAGGCTGTGCAATATAGCGTACCTTTGTACCATTTTTTAAGAAGTTAACAGCAGAATACTATATCTGCTTCTTTGGAATAAACAATTGCTTATTATGTTTTTAGTATTTGGTTGTCTATCCAGAGAGCTGTGTGATGAGCTGCTGAGTTATTCCTCCCAATTTCTGGATACAATTCCTTACTACAAAGACACTTTTCCTTGGAACTGGGGGGGAAATTCAAAACTCATGTTTGTCCAGCCCTTTGAAGGAGTTTGAAATGGTTTAAAATGGAGGTGCTCAGAAAGACCTTTTTTTAAAAAAAATGTTTTGTGCAGTTATGTATCAACGCCTCCCGGGGACCATATAGAGAAGGGTAGGTTATAAATGTAATTAATAAATAATAAATTAAAACTGTTTCCAATACAGTACAAGGAGCTGCTGCTGCTGAACCTAGTATACACAAAAACATTCTTGCATGTGCTAAGAGGGGCCCTTGTGGAGATGGCACTGGTGATCTCTGCATCCATGAAACATTTTTAATGCCTCCTGAGATTTTTATCAGAGTGCTGGGAAAATGGTAAGGTATAAAAAAAACAATGAATCCAGAATCTTGGATTAACTCTGCTGATCATTCCAACCTTAATCCACTTTGTCAATAATAAGTGCACTTAATGAGGTTTGTAACCTGTGAACTAGATTAGTTAATTGAAATAATGTCATTAATTGTCCCCCTCCCCCCTCCAGATTCTTCAATTTGAGGATATTTTGTGCAACCCATCCTACAGAGAGCACTTCCGAACATACATGGAAAGAGTGGATAAGAGATCTTTGATCAGCTATTGGGAATGCGTGGAATACTTGAAGAATGCTAACAAGGTACAAAGTAGATAAACATATGTCATACCTTGTTATTGGAAATAATTTTTGGCAAGACTTTTAATTGTAAACCAGTGTTGTATAAAAAGTTGGCATTGGCTTTAGTATTCAAATTGCATATAAACTGCTCCTAGATATTTTATCAGTCCAGTCAGTTGTGCTGGTGTGGCAAAAATCAGGCCAAATTTAAAAATCAATTCCCTGTTTCATGAAATGAGTGAAGAAAATGGACTGTTCGAAAACATAAACAGTTAACACTTAATCTTCCAGATCACTGGTATTTTTTTAATAATGTTTTTAGTGTTCACATGCAGAAGAAGTCTGCTGCTGTGATCTCCCTACCATGTGTTGCTGAGGATCAGCCATATGAAAAGAAAAACCTGCATGGGGTGTGATCCTTCTTGCTTTCTGTTTGAGTATGCTGTACTCTGGATTATGATTATAATTATTTGCTGTATGCTTACAAATATTTAAAACCAAGGGTCATTCTTCAGAGAACCGAATAGGATAAACAAGCCTATATTTAACTGCATGGTTCTTGATTATGATGGATGCATCTCTTCATGTTGGTTTTTCTTCCTCCTTAGGCTGAAATACCTCAACTTGTGAGTCAAATCTATCAGGATTTCTTTGTAGAAGGTAGAGAGATTACTGTGGAAAAGTCACTGTATAAAGAGATACAGCAGAGCCTTGTAGGCAACAAAGGCATTGAGGTGTTTTACAAAATCCAGACTGATGTTTATGAAACACTGAAGGACAGGTACTACCCATCGTTCCTTGTCAGCGATTTGTATGAGAGGCTGATCAAGAAGGAAGAAGAGAGGAGTACTGTTCAGATGACATCTGACGACAAAGATGAAGTGGTGAGTGATGCCTACAGATGCACTGTTGTGGACATGGAAGATAAACTGGGTAAAAAACTAGAATATTTGATAGCATAATAATATTGGGGGACATGGATCATAAGCGCTGGTGGATCAGACCAAAGGTCCATCTTAGTCTATCATTGTTTCCAACAGTGGCCAGGCAGCAATAGCTCTTCCTACTATTGCCCCAACAACTGGTGTGTTGTCTCTGAACCTGGAGCTTCCATTTAATTATTATGGCTAAGAGTAAGTGGTAGACACATCTTCCATCAAACCCCTTTTAGGGCAGCATTCATGGTCCTTTTCCCACATCATGTTAACTTTCACAACAACCATGATGTGGCTGTGAGATAGTGGCTGGCTCAAGGTTAACCTGTGAGCTTTGTGATTTGAGGAGGGATTCAAACCCAGATCTCATTCTAGTTGGTACAGTTATTTACTTCTGCTTAGACCATGTGTGTTAAACCAGGTAGTCAAGTTAATGGATTATACTTTAACATATATTGATCACTGTTGGCTATCCATACTTTCTCTTCTAGAACCAAGTTTGTGAAGAAGTTATTGATGAAGGAAGCTCCGGAATTAATGAGCAGGCCAGTTACGCTGTGAATAAGCTACGCCAGCTAAATGACAGACTTGAATATAAGAGACAAGCTCTAAATTCTCTCTGCAGTTCACCAAAACCTGACAAAAAGGTATGTGGCTTTGTTATCTATATGCATTATACTGGCAGACTTGTGTTTCAGAGTAGGCATGTAGATAGAGTCTAGAGAGCTTTCACTTCAAAAAATAAATTGGAAGGTGCTGTTTTCCAGGCTTCTCATTAGCCACTGATTGTTCCACAAAGGCAATGATATACAATATTTAATATTGTTTCCTTCTCAGCACCCTGAAAATCTGACCTTAGCAATTTATGCGGGTTGCAGTGTTGTTCTGTCAATGAATATAAGTACATATGTAGCTGTCTGACACAGAATCAGATCTTTGATTGCTTATAACCCAGTAATCGTCAGTTCCAGCTGACCCTGGTTCTTCTCCAAGGACTCAAGCATAGATCTTTCTCAAATCTATTACCTGATATTCTTTAACTGGAGATGGCAGAAATTGAGCTCTGGACATTCTGCATGTAAAGCTGGTGCTCTACTGCTGAACTATGAACTTTAGTGACAATGTGGTATAGACAGTGGGGCTTTCTAGCATTTCTGAAATGCTGCATGAGGGTCTATGGGCCTTTTGGATGGCATAGCATCAAACCTGCATTCCTGCCTGCTTCTCCAGTTCTGCACCAGTGCTTGCTCTTTGGTTTGGTAAATGAGACACAAAATGATACCAGGTCCTAGGTGTTGGCATGCAAGGTCCTGCCATGTGGGTTGATTGCAATATCACAGGATAATATTATTCGGAGCTTTGCAGCTGTGTTGCCACATGGAATTAATCTGACGTGTTTACTGGTATAACAGTAAGAACTGGTTTTTGTTCTGATACGAGCAATCAAGGGGAAATCAAACCCCTTTAATTTTAAAATACTTGGCAACCGTTCCATGACTTCATACAGCATGAGAACCATGTTCATAACCTGCCTTTGACACATGGCAGTCTGTGGAGAGTTCTACTAAACTAACCTCTGGAGTAAAACGTTGTCAAATGACCCAGAAGTTTTTAAAATTTTTAATTTTTGTTGTTTTATTGTTGTTACCATGAGCAATGGAGAATCAATAAAAACATATATTTTTTAGTAATAACTGCCTTTATGGGAGTTGCTTATAAAAAATTGTTGGTAGTTGGTTACTCGTGTATTTTTTGATCAAGTATAAGCCTCTTCTATTCTATTTCACTTTTCCTGCTCACATGATTCAATAAAATAAACCACAATACCACCTCAGCACTTTCAGATCCTTCAGTGCATCCTTGGGCTTCATACATTAACATCAAAAGCAATGTTGCTGTGATATAACAACTAAGGCATGGCTAAGTCAGATTCCTGGGTTCAGGATGTGATGCATTCATCTGAAGTCATGCAATTGCCACTTGGCCTTTGTTACAGTTTTATAGATAAACACAATATTCTGTGTGTACCCATAAAAATGGTGTGTAGCATAACCATACTTTTTCAGGTCCAAAGATTCCAAAGCCTCTTTACAATCTAGCTCTACACCATGATGTTGGACCTCTCTGCATGGATTATCTATTAGGTTGCTGAATGTGCATTTCCCCTCAGCTGTCTAACAGCCTACTGTGTCCCCCCCCAAAAAAAATATCTAAGTGAATTAGTGCTGGACAATATCTTAAGTATTTTTAATTTTGTTAGTTCATGGCATCTTTTAAAAACTTTTCTGTAATGATTTCCCCCTTCCCCCTATCTTTCATGAACTCAGCGCTAAATCTCCACTTATCATTATGTTTCAGGGCTTAATTTGCTTTTCATTTCTGAACTATACGTGACCTTAAGCAAATTATGCATGACCTTTTAAGCAGTACTGCTATGTCAAAACAGAGTCATTTAGATGGGGAATTGGTTTGGGAGCTTTTACTAAATTCCTTGCCTCTTTCCCTTCCACTCCATGACAATTTTTTATTTCTCTTCCTTATTGCTACACATTTTAATCTGTTTCGTCCAGCACAGGGGCGCCGACTTATAAAAAATATTGGGGGGGCCCATACCGGGGTCCTGCCGCTGGTTCGCTCGGGTAGCCGGGAGAACGCAGTTCGAGGTGGCGGTGTTGGGGAGAGACCCTCGCTCAGGGCGCCACTAGACTTGGCGGCCGGCGGCCTATCTGGGGGGTTTTGGAGCGTATTTCGGCGGAGCGATTGGGGAGGAGGGGGCTTGTTGCCGGATTCTTCAGCTGAGCCGGAGATCCGCTGCTGGGGGTCCCTGGGCCGAGTTGTGAGCACGGCCTGCTGAAGGGAGATCCAGCCGATTGCGCGACGGGGACGGCCGGGGCTCTCCGGCTAGGGTGCGCGGCTGGCTGGCTGGCGAGGGAGCAGGTGGGGAGGAGGCGGGGGTCCTCACTCTCTTAGGAAACGCACCCACGCGCCCGATTGCCACGAAGTCCGAAGGGTGCGTGTGTGGAATTAAAAAGCAAAAACGAGATATGGGCAGGGCAGGCAAAGAGTTTTCTGCAAGAGGATGGAGGGCAGGTTGAAGAGAAAATCACTCAGGATGAGACAGTCAAATCAGCCATGATAAAATGGGCTCAGGATATTGGGTATAACATCATGTTTGAGGACTGGGAAAGGTTATGGACCACCGGAATGAAATTCACGGCATGTAATGCCTTGAAGGAAAATATTATGAAAATGATTTATAGGTGGTACATGACCCCAGTCAAGCTTGCAAAAATATATCACCTGTCTGATAATAAATGTTGGAAATGTAAGGAGGCTGAAGGGACATTCTTTCACCTCTGGTGGACTTTTCCAAAAGTGAAGGCCTTCTGGGAAATGATCTATAATGAGTTAAAAAAGGTATTTAAGTATAACTTTCCCAAGAAACCAGAGGCCTTCCTCTTGGGCATTGTTGGCCAGAAAGTGTTAAAGAAGGATAGAACTTTCTTTATGTATGCAACTACAGCAGCAAGAATACTTATCGCAAAATATTGGAAGACACAAGATTTGCCCACACTGGAAGAGTGGCAGACGCAATTGATGGACTACATGGAACTGGCTGAAATGACTGGCAGAATCCAAGATTTGGGAGAAGAAACAACGGAAGAGGACTGGAAAAAATTTAAGGACTATTTACAAAAACAATATAAGTTGTATGAATGTTAAAAATTTACACGATTCGGAAACTATAGCTTCAGCAATTAGATTTGGGAAACAGGAAATTATATTTTAAGTAAGAAAAGGTCAAAATCTAAGGTAATACTATGTTTAATTTAAGATATAAGTAACTGATGAAAAGTATGTTAAATTTAGAGGTATAGTATTTGAAAAGTACAAAATAAGGTACGAAACAAGGTAATAATTTGCTGATATCTTTATTATAAAGAATGCAGGGTAAGGGAGATGCGAGGAAGTCCAGTTAGTTATATAAAAAATGTGTTGAATGGTTGGTTTTCTTTTCTTCTTTTTCTTGTTCTTTTACTTTTTTCTTCAGTGTATGTTTCTAACTTTGTATTTGAAAACTTAATAAAATATTTATAAAAAAAGAAGAAGAGAAAATCCTTTCGCTTTTCTGGGGCGCAGGGAAGTCTCAGAGCCGGAGGTTGGGGAAGGGACCCCCTTTGCTCTGCCCTCTTCTCCCGTCTTAGATTCGCATGGGGGTCCCCGCCTGAGCTTGCCTGGCCACCGGGCCACACAAGGGCCGCGCTCTACGCGGCGCACCTTGCTAGCCGCACAGCTGTCCTCCACGGCTGTGGAGCGGCCCTGCGCCGGTGCCCAGCCCCTCTGGGCGCCCGCTGCGCTGCCAATGACAAGCGGGCGACGTCGCGGGCGGGGAAGGCGTCGCTTTCTTTCCCGA
Source organism: Podarcis liolepis (assembly GCF_965112155.1). Lineage (NCBI taxonomy): Eukaryota > Metazoa > Chordata > Lepidosauria > Squamata > Lacertidae > Podarcis > Podarcis liolepis. The sequence goes on from NC_139564.1 coordinate 51,185,818, forward strand.
TCCTTCATCCTCCCAGTCTTCCAGCCCTTTTTTGGGTTGGAAGCTCGTCTCGTTCGCCCTTCTCCTTTCTTCACCCTGCGCGCAATTTTCCTCCCTCGTCTCCCTCCCCATTTCTCCTTCCTTCCTGACTGACTGACTGACTGACGGGCTTGGGCTCGGGCTCCGGCTCGGGCTCCGGGTCGGGCTCGGGCTCAGGCTCGGGCTCGGGCAGCCACAGCGTCGGCGGTGTTGGCGATCGGCGGCGCGGGGGGATGGCCCTCCCGGGGGAGCCGGCGCTGCTCAATGGGGTTGCCAAGGAGACAGGCCGGCCGCCCCCCTCCCCCGGCGCCCCCCGCCGCGCCGGTGCCCGTTATCGAGCTGGTGCGCGCCGGGCGCCCTATAAAAGCCGCGGGCGCGCCCACCGCCGCCCGAGATTATTGGGGGGGCTGAGCCCCCCCAAACGAATTTTTGAGGGGGCTCGGGCCCCCTCAAGCCCCGTGGAGTCGGCGCCTATGGTCCAGCACATGCACCAGAGTGATCTGTTGCAATAGTTGTGTAGATTTTCTTTAAAGGAAGGAAGGAAGGAAGGAAGGAAGGAAGGAAGGAAGGAAGGAAGAAATATGATAACCGGTAATAACAAGTGGTTTCCCCCCCTCCTTGGCAGATTGTTTCTAAACTGAAGGATGAAATCACTCTGATGGAGCGAGAACACGGTGACCTTCAATTGCACATTGAAAGAACAGATTGGTGGTGTGAGAATTTCGGCATGTGGAAAGCCTTCATAAATTCCAGCGAAGTATGGATTTTTCCTTCTATTTAATTTTTTAAAAATATATATATAAATAAGTGGAACCTTTCTGTCATGTCGGTGTGCATGCATATCCTTTTCCAGTATGATGATGATATAATAATAATAATAATAATAATAATAATAATAATAATAATAAACAACCAACCAACCCTTTCTCTGTTTTAGGTCATAGAAGAAAATGGTGAACAAGTGCCCTGTTACTCTGTCATGGTGAGTTTACAAGAGATTGGCAGCGTTGAAGCTAAGGAATGGACGGTACTCCGAAAGCTCAGCGAGTTTCAAAGCCTACATAGGAAACTCAGTGAGGTATGGAGAACATGTGGAAGTTGCTCTTGCTTAGTTTTAATATTCTGTATAGCCAACTTCTGTATCCTCCGTCCCCCATATTGTAGGGAAGGAGCCAGACATGTCTGCTGACAAAAACAACAACCCGCTATCCAGTACCAGGCAGTCAGATTCAATAACAATGGGGTAGGAGATGGGGGGGGGGTCAGATCTGGCAACCAATGCACCCCTTGGGCTTCAGGTAGTACATGGGTAGACAAGTCTAAAAAGCCTGGGAGCACAAATTTTGATTCCCCTCTAGCCGCTATGGTGGCTCATTTACCAGAAGTAATGTATTTAGCAACAACTCTGAAAGTGTATACATGTATTTGATTCTGACCACGCTAAACCTTCCTAGAGCAAAATATATATCAGGCGGCTTAGTTTGGTCAGAATCAAGTTGGGGGTTCTCTTCATGAGCTCCTGCAGTTCAGAACATATCACTCCACTGATCATAAGCCCTTTTTTGCCCCCTTTCCTTCCTCTTTCCTCTTTTCTGCTCTTGTGAGGTAGAAAATTGGGCTGTTTTGTTTTCGCTCTCTTGGTGTTTTGTCTCCCTTCTGTTCACTACATTTACTGATTCTTCTCAGCAACATTTTTCTGTTCAGGGAACCTGGCAATTTTCTCTTTGTTGTCTTGTGTTTTTGCTGCTGGTACTTTCAAGGGGAGTATTCCAACCACAGGGTGCCTTCTGTGTGTTTATTATTTATTCACTAAATTCATATCCCACCCTTCCTCCTAAAGGAGCCCAGAGCAGCACCAAACACCATCATGTTCATGTGCCCCCCGCACCCCCGTTCTTTTAATCTGGTTTTGGCTCTCAACATCCTAGAAGAGTGTAAGCTTATATGCTGTATCTAAAACTTTTTATCCTGTGTTCATGTTAGTTCAGAGCGTTGGCTTAAGCACATCAAGTCAAAGAGGCATAGCATGCAAGGCATACTATGTGTGCATGTGAGTGTGAGTGACAGCAGCCAGTGGTAGAAAGGCATCATGACATGTTAAGCTGACACTGAAGGGCAAATGTGAACATAGGCTTTGTTCCGTCTTTTCATATACACCTAAAGTAAATTATTTTCACGATAGCTCTTTCTTTTTCCTTCCAACTATTTGTTGGTTCATTCTTATTTTGCCATTTTTATTCTGGCTGTATGAAGCTTTACAGCTTTCTTCTACTTGCTTAATTGCACTGACCTGACCCTTTTATAACCTATTATACTCTGCATTTTTTGCAAGATGTTAGTTCAAATGAGCCTTAAGCTGGCATTGGCTTATTTCTGCAGCCTAGTACTGTACTTAGAGCTACTCTTTTTGGCTGATTGATGGAAGAGTTCCTGCAGGCGATCAAGGGTACAGGCAGAGGAGCTGAAAACTAGTTCTTCCCTTTCTGACTAAATTGAACAGGACAAAAATAAAGACAGTGTGTAAATTAAAATGGAGAAATAATTGTGATTTGCTTTCTTTCCCCGTCCTCCCACCTAGTGCTTCCCATCATTAAAAAAAGCTCAGTTGCCTTCACTCAGCAAACTGCCCTTTAAATCAGTAGACCAGAAATTTATGGAGAAGTCAAAGAACCAGTTAAATAACTTCTTACAGGTAAGATATCAAAGAAGCAGCAATCACAATATATATATCTGTTTTATTTTACTAACTCAGAATGGTGCGTTGTTCTTTTTTGCATGGGCTTTAGAGTAAGGAACTCAATTTCTTGACTGCATATTCTCACATTTCCCCCCAATGTTTATTGGCCTTTTCACATACTGCAATCCAAATCCAGAGCGAGCCGAATTTGAAGTCCTATTCATTTCAATTGGGCATTGCTTACAACTAATTGTTGATGTTGATGTGACTTTAGTATGACCAAATTGCTCTGGATTTAGGCCTATGTTATTTAAATGTATAACTCAAGGTATTTTAAGTGCAAACCTAAGCATATAGTAAGGTATGATGCATATGTTTGGATCTGTTTAAATGTGCAACTTAGGTTTACATATGTTTAGCGTATCAAAGAAGTACACTTGTCAGGTACACAGAACTGGCTGGTGGTGTCAAACGTGGCTTTCCTAGCATACAGCCCAATGTAGTGAACAGCTCTTGAGAGGTTGGCTGCGCCTGTAGCCAGTAACAGCTCCTACCTTTCTGTTACGTTCTCTGGGACAAATTAGGTACTCTCTCAGATGGGCTCCACATCTCCCACCTCACCTTTCAATGGATTCTGTGGTGTTTCAGAATCCTACCACATTCTTGCGTCTTACTCATACCATCAACCATGTCCAGACTTCATTAATCAACCCTTTTCTCCAACCCCAAATAGTGATGCAGCTGAAAATTTTCTATAGGTTGCTCTGCTGACCAGTTCATTGAAGTTCCAAAACTGCCGTTGAAAGCAGTCAAGGGGTTCCATGCTTAGAAATCCTTAGAAAAATGCTTAGGAAATCCTTTTAGAGTTCTCTTGGCCCTATAGCCCCTCCCCCAATGTTTAAGGGACGCCTGATCATTAGGTCCAGTTGTGGCCGACTCTGGGGTTGTGGCACTCATCTCGCTTTATTGGCCGAGGGAGCCGGCGTACAGCTTCCTGGTCATGTGGCCAGCATGACTAAGCTGCTTCTGGCAAACCAGAGCAGCGCACGGAAACGCCATTTGCCTTCCCGCCGGAGCAGTACCTATTTATCTACTTGCACTTTGACGTGCTTTCGAACTGCTAGGTTGGCAGGAGCTGGGACCGAGCAACAGGAGCTCACGCTGTCGCGGGGATTCAAACCGCCGACCTTCTGATCGGCAAGTCCTGGGCTCTGTGGTTTAACCCACAGCGCCACCCGCGTCCCCCAATGCTTAAGTAACTCTTATGCAGGATCAAATAATATGTAAAACATCTTAGTAATTTCTTTTAAGTACTGTTGGGGGGGATGGGATTGCTTTATTTGATGGCCCCAAATTGACCAATGTGCAAGGAGAGAGAGGGGGGTGCAGCCTGCACAACTACCCAGCTACCCATGCCACTGACATGCAGCTACTGGGAGAAGTCCAGTTAGCTACTGGCAGCACTGGTGGCAAGGCCTACAGATTTTCCCTTAGCAACTCTATGAGGCCATTGTTAGGTAGGTCCACTTGGCACTTGGACGGCACCAGTGTTAAAAGCATAAACAAGATGCTTCCCCTGTGCTGTTTTCAATTAACATACTTGCCTTGAATGTGCCTAGGAGCTACTGAAGTGTATTGATTCCAGAAATCACTGCTGATTTTGTAAACCCTTAAGACTGGCTGACATCGGCAGTGCTGATTAGCACTCCTTGCCCTCATGCAGAGTCTTCATCTGCTCTGCTTAAAAAAGAAAATTACAATTGTGGTGGCTTTTCTTTTTCCACAGAAATTGCTTTCTGATGAAAGGCTCTGTCAGAGTGAAGCACTTTATGCCTTTTTAAGCCCTTCTCCAGAACACCTCAAGGTTATCGATGTCCAGGGAAAGAAATCTTCTTTTTCACTCGCTTCTTTTTTGGAGAGGCTTCCCGGTGATTTCTTTTCTCATCAAGAGGTGAGTGGGTAAAGAGCAATATTTACAGTAGATGAGCACCCAGAATAAATAGGAAGCATCTCAGATGGAACTATCTGCAGAATTAATTTAAATACATGAACTAATGGACAGCATATTAAAGCGCTCTGCCAACTGTAATGCAGGTTGCCAATGAATGTTTGTGCCATCTCCACATTTCACTGGCACCAACTGTTCAAGCTCCACTGAAAGCTATTGTGAAATCCATTGCGGCTTGTGCCCAGGTACACAAATCTTGGTGACTGAAGCACGTACAATGGCATGCATGAGACCCAAGCCTATGCCATGCCTTGCCCAGTTGAAGAATCCTGGGCAGCAAAGCCTAGGCAGTATTCTAGAAAGCTTCTGTCAATATACAGTGGTATATATAAGTTCTCTGGTTAAGAACTTAATTCGTTCTGGAGGTCCGTTCTTAACCTGAAACTGTTCTTAACCTGAAGCACCACTTTAGCTAATGGGGCCTCCCGCTGCTGCTGCACCGCTGCTGTGCGATTTCTGTTCTCATCCTGAAGCAAAGTTCTTAACCCGAGGTACTATTTCTGGGTTAGCGGAGTCTGTAACCTGAAGCGCCTGTAACCTGAAGCATATGTAACCTGAGGTACCACTGTAGAAGCACCATTGGTCTTAACCTTCTGCTCAACCTTTACTGCCATGGCTGTCCTCACTAATTCATTGGCAAGAAAGAGTAAGAGATAATGGACTATGGGAGTGAAGATTTGGCATTAGCATAAAACAAGTGGACAGCCTTTGAATGGCTACAAGATGTAGAGGCGTAAATCTGGATCTGACGGCTGATTTATATATGCAGGGGCATTACATAGTATCTTCTTACTTAAATGTTTAATTTGAAATAATTTGTGATGCCTGTCTCAGGCATATAAATTTTTGCTGGAGGTACAGACTTGGACAGTGTGGGTGGCTCCACCATTAGGCGGAGGGAGCAGCCTCAGATGGGGAGCAAAAATGGCCGCCATAACTTTTGGAACCACCTTTGCCACCCTGTGCTTGTTTGGTTTGTCCAGGAGGAGGCTGAAGATGACGACGACCTGTCTGACTATGGAGAAGACGTGGATGGGAAACGGGATGCCCTTGCTGAGCCTTGCTTCATGCTGATAGGAGAGATATTTGAGCTGCGAGGAAGTAAGCAGTGGTCTTGTTCATTGTTGGGTTGGACTAGATGACCGTGGTGATGTTCCTTCCAACTCTACAATTCTATGGTTCTGTGAGTGCACTCATCAGGATGATAGAAATGCACCACATTTTCATGCTCAGTTTTAATATGGGAAGGTGGTTTTCTGTCAAATCAAGCACTTGCATATGTAAAATGTCTACATGCACCTCATTGCATAGACGTGTGTTTTTTGCATGTAGCATTAGCATGGTTGTGACCTGGGTAGGTGCACTTGCAACATTTACGCAGGTAAAATTGTTCTACCTGTGGCCCACATAAATCAGGTTTCCTGCACCTCATTTGCATATGTCTTAGTCATGGTTTAGTGTTAATGCGCAGCCCCTGTGTTGCAGAAATAACTCTGTAAAAGAAACATTCTGAGGTTGAGCATGTTGAGCAATGTAACTCTTTAGCTAATTTCCACATGGAAAAAAGTGTATTAGTGTTGCATGCTATATGTTAAAATCCTCCATGTAAAATAGGCAGTGCTTTTTTTTAGGGAGTACTCAAGGGTACACTACACCTCTTTTGTTGTTAAAAAGTGTGACACTTTCTGTAACAACTTCGTGGTGAGTACCGGCGCCTATTTTTTCTAGAAAAAAAGCACTGAAAATATGTAGCAATAAATAAATGAGTTTTGTATCCTGATACATTCAAACCATCTGTGTGCAAATAAGCACTAGGAAAGAATTGTTCACTAGAAAGGTTGGCCATTTTTAAACATTGTCTGGGCTCCCTATGAAGGCTGCTGAGTAGGAAAAGTCATATAATCGCTTTAGTAATTAAAGGGGGGCACAGATTTTTATGTAGTAAACAGCATAACGTGGACATATACTTTAGAGTATTTGAGTAGACCCTAACTGCATGCTTGGAGTTGACTTCTGTGTGCTGCTTGCTTTTGTTTGTTTTAGTGTTTAAATGGGTGAGGAAGACGCTAATTGCACTAGTTCAAATCACTTTTGGAAGAACCATCAACAAGTGAGTGCATTACGATTTCTCTGCTTCTAGAATTGTACTCTGAATCAGCTGCTTGATGCAGGAACAACTGACAACAGCACTGACATGGCTAGCATGTTTGTTCAGAAACTAGCTTCTGCATGTTTCTTTGTATGTAGAAAAGGAAAGTTAAAATTTCACAAGCTTCGTTTCGGAATTACAGACAAATCTTTCTTAACTTTCCCCATGCGCCTTGTATGTCACAAATCCTTATGTACTCAGGGCTGAACCAGAAAGCAGGGTGGGTGGGAGAGCCAGGCTTCCCCAAAATTTGGTGCCAAGGAAATTCAAATTTGTGATCTGCATCAATTTGTATATACCGTATTTTTCGCCCCATAAGATGCACCAGACCATAAGACGCACCTAGTTTTTGGAGGAGGAAAAGAAGAAAAAAATATTCTGAATCTCAGAAGCCAGAACAAGAGGGCTGCGCAGCGAAAGCAGCAATCCCTCTTGCTATTCTGGCTTCTGGGATAGCTGCGCAGCCTGCATTCACTCAATAAGATGCACACACATTTCCCCTTACTTTTTAGGAGGGAAAAAGTGAGTCTTATAGAGCAAAAATACGGTATTTGCTTATTTTGCATAATTCTCATTCTGTCAGGCATGGGGGAGATGAGAGTTACACAGCACATTGCCAAGCTTATGAGACTTCACCAGGCATGCCCTACAAACTCCTACAAACTTCACCAGGCATGCCCTACAAACCTGTCCTTGCAGCTTTGGGGATTAGAAACTTGCCTGTCCGTCCCCCGTCCCCCCCGCCCTTTAAATGAAAGCATAAGAGTTTCAGGATGCTGAATTAGCCAGTATCAGATGTAGACACACAGTGGTTGCATTGAAATATAATGTGACTAGAAGCCACCAGAGGGGGCATGAGAATGGAGGATTTCTAGCTATTTGCATGTTTCCATAGAACAGTGCTTCTCAAACGTTTTGAAGTGGGATTCACCTTTACCTTTTTTAAAAAAAATAAAAATAAACCACTGCTTCCCCCTCCACAACAATACAGTAGTATCACATTTTAAGTTAAAACTTAAAAAGTTTGTGTTTTATAGTTAATATTATTATAGCTGCATTTGTGTATAATTTTATTATTACTGCCAATTATTGTTTTACTCAAACCTAGTTTTCACTGCTTGCTGCTATCCTGTTCCTAGCTCTCTCCCCCCTTTTTATTTTCCAAATTTTAGGTATTGCAGTTGTAAGAGTAACATTTAAATTAGTCCAAGTTGCTGTATTGTCTAAGCAACATATTGTATCTAGGTGGATATTTGCCTCGTGGAAACCCTATTTTTGTTGCTTGATGTGCAAGTTGTCTCTAGGAAGTTTTGAAGTGGGTTAAAAGCATGTCTACTCTGGCTATAGTATTATGACCATTTCTTCTTGGCGCCTCTCCCTCAAGGCAAATTCGCGACACTGTAAATTGGATCTTCAGTGAACCAATGCTTGTTTACTACATCAATGTGTTCCGAGATGCTTTTTGGCCAAATGGAAAACTGGCATCCAGCTCAAAGCCCAGAAGTGAAGAGCAAAGCCGGGAGACGAAACAGAAAGCACAGCAAAAATTACTTGAAAACATTCCAGGTGAGCATATCAAATCACGTGTCATATGTTAATGTTCAGAATGTAATGAATCAAAGGAGATTATGGTAATAAACAATATTTACCATTTGTTTAGCCCTTAGAATGTTCAAAACACTCCACAGGCAGAGTTAAACACTGCCCACTTTAATAAGCAAATCTATGAGATTATATGAGATTAAATTTTAAGCAAACCAAGTACACACAGAGAGAGAGTTGCATATTTAACCTTTATACGGATCCCTGACATCTGTCAGATGTTACTCTGTGGGTAGAAGTACTGTTTCTTTTAAAAGAAGTCAGGGTGGCATTTAGGTGATGTGGAAAAAGCAGCGAAGCAGGGAACTAAATCTACTGCTCCCAAATGTTGAAAATAAAAAGGCACTTTACATGTGTATTAATCCATATTATATTCTTCTTGATGTTAAAATCTCTGATTTGTTTTTAAAAGATAACACGAATCTATTTTGACATTTTGGATATGCAGGCTTTTGAATCAGTATCTCAATACACAGCTTACGTTGCTCATTGTATATATATATTTAATTTTTAATACTGTGTTTTAAAACACAGTAGCAGATACGTCACCAAAATTAAATATATTTTCTTTCAGATACACTACAGAGTCTTGTTGGTCAGCAAAATGCTCGCCATGGTGTAATCAAAGTCTTCAATGCACTTCAAGAAACCAAGGCCAATAAGCATCTTCTTTATGTGAGTTACCAGCACATTATTGCATGGGTTTGTTACTTAAAATTACTCTTCCTTCAGACCTCAGAACTTGGATTCTTGGTCTTAGTTTCTGGCATTTACCCTTTGGCCTGCAATAGTAGCTGTTTTAGAATTAACTTGTTGAATTTGTTTTAACCAGGGATGGGCAAGATCCACTGAGGGAAATGTGGAATTTGGGCGATAAAATCCCCTTGAAGGTCTGTGCTGCTTGAGATTTTGGTTTAGACAGGGAGGAAGAGAGATAATCTAAACCTGATAAATTTACTAATCCTTGAGGTCTTCGTAGGTATGCGAAAAACTGTGCAGAGCCCTGTAGGTGCCAGTAAACATTGACGAATAATAAGGATTTGGTCCTCCCCAGAGGGCTACCAAGAGCATTTTTCCATGTGTGGTTCTACAACTGTCAGGTGTGCAAATTGTTTTTTAAAAAAACAGCCAATGAACCATAGTACATAGTGGACAACCTGTAGCCTTCCAGACAGGCCAAGCCCGCCCATGAGGCAGCCTGAAGCAGCCGCCTGGGGTGGTGGAATCCCATGGGGCCGTGCCCTGCCCACCGCCAGAGTTGCGTGGCAGCTTCCAGCGAGATCTTGTGGAACTAGGTATAATACCTTAGAAAAGGCTTTTACTGGACAGCCACTCTGAGGAAAGCATAACGGGCCCCACAATAATCTGTGGACTTTGCAGCAACTACTTCCTTCCACGTATGCCCCTTGTCCCTGAATTGACCACTGTGGGATCCATGTGGCAGTCCTGGGGGGCAGGGTGTGTGGGCTTGATCTCTGCACCTATTAATGACTTGCTATCCAAGTTTGTAATTACCAGTTCAGAAAGAGGGGGGGAAATGCTTTTAATCTCTCTTCTTTTCCAGGTGTTATTGGAATTGCTGCTAATTGAACTGTGTCCTGAGTTGCGAACTCATTTAGAACAGCTTAAAGCAGCTCAGGTTTGAATCTGCACAAGTGAATTACTAGAGACATGTCTGTTCTTAATAGCAGACATGTAACTTATTTCCCTCTTTTCCACAGAGGGCTGGCTGAGGACTACTGCAAATTTGTATTTTTCTTTTCTTTTTAAATTCTACATGGAGCAAACAAGACTTGAAAGAACTGACGATACGGTAGAATGCCAGCACTGCGTAGTTTCTGGCTTTTATTTAACTTGAGACATGAATAATTCTGTTTAAGATGCAGATTGAAATGTAAATGTTAATATAAGGTATAAGAACTATAGAGTATTTTAAAACATTTATGAAAGGCATTTTGCTTTAGTGGTATACCAATGAATGTTGTACAGTTAATTTCCTTGCTGAGGATAATGAACATTCCTCTATTTTCTTGTTGTATTGAAGAGCCTTGTTGTGCAATATATGTAAAGATATTGTGTAAATTTTATTGTTTTTATTTTTACCAAAGATTTCCCATAGTTTGGAGCCTTTGTAAGCAATAAATAACAAAAATGAACTGTAGTGTTTCATAATTAAGCTACACTTTCAGTGGGTCAAAGTGCTGCTTTCAGAGATAATTGCACTGATTCTGCAAGGTGCAGAACATAGATTTCATGTTGTCATAAATCACATGAATGAATGACTTGGCATTCATTGCATAAACAATTATACTAATAACCTGTTCACTTAAACCTTTCATCCTCTCTTGATATCATTTATATAGCTATTTTCCTAAATGTGGCTCTTTTTAAAGCACTGGTAAAAGAACAACTGGATTTAATGCGAAGGTTGCCGATTCATTGCTGGAGACTCCTGCTTTTTGAATTTTTTGAAACTTAATTTAGTCCAGCTAGGAAATGTGATGGTATTTCCAAAGCCTGAATGGGCCCAAAAGCCTTTTGGGTCTCCCACACCTTAACAGATGGAGAAAACATCCCTTTTCAATTCCTTGTTCCTAAAGAAAAATGCCGCAGTACAGCCACTTCGCTTTTCCATGAGTGGGTGCCTCAATCCTTTGCCAGCTCAAAACATAGCCACTACTGCCTTGAAAAATGCCCAATAGCTTTTTGAGTAGCAAGGGACTTTTATGGTACAATTTCAAATGCACACAACGTGTCACAGTGTGTCAGTGATCAACTCCACATGCCTGAGCTCACGGTTTAACTTTGATTCTGCAATATACCAACCTACACAGGGCAGAGGGTTTAGTGCTCACCAGTCTCATGCAGTTGCCCAAGAGGCATGTCTTAACAGACAGTGACTAAATTATAAAGCTTCAGCATCTACAGGGTGTGCTACTCTTCAGCAATACTAGAAAGGTCTGATATGGGACTTTTCAACAAAGTAGTATATGTAAAGGATGGTTCAGTTGTTTAATTCCAGTATTCTTTTGCACTGTGCAACTGATGACTGAAATAAGAAAAATTATCTAAGAACTGAGGGGTATTTAATAAGCTGGCCTTGAAAACTTTTAAGTATTTGTAGGCAATGAAAGATGCATTTAACGATGCACTTTTTATTAAGTAAACTAGGGTTGGACAGCCTTCCTAATGTTGTTGGATTCCATCAGCCCCAGTCAGCCTGGCGAATTGTCAGAAATGGTGAGAGATGGTCCTGCACCCCACCCTGATACCAGGTAACAGAGCTACAGTTCTGAACTTAATGCACGTTGACCTAAACTTGATGGTTACGTAACACTGAAAGTAACTCATACAATGCTTTACTTTTAGATGAAGATAATCAGAACATTATGTACCTAAAATGCTTGAAATAATAACCATGATTTATCAAAAGCTGAACGACAACTGACATTTGTCGTTATAAAGACAAACTGCCGGAACTTGCTCAGATTCATCAAAATGTTGATCTAAATTCTCCCATGATTAGCCAGTAGCTCAAGTTCAGAAGCCAGATCGGGATCCAGCCTGCATGCCTATAAACACAAAGATGAATTAGAGCGACCATAATTGCAAATGAACTTTATACCTTCATCGTATTATATTACAAAGCTACAAGGACACACACTTTTTAAAAAAAGTATTTTGAATGAAAATCCAAATAATGTCGCCTCAAAGAACTAACAGAGTTAAAGCAACTTACCTTAGAATAATAATTTTTAGCTGCTGCTAAATCTTGTTGTGTTCCTAGGCCAAACTGGAGACATCTAGCCAGGTAGAAGGAAGCCATAGCAAGCCCTCTCTTTATATAAAAAGGAATGCAGTCTGTTGCCTTTGCTAACTTTTCAACGTCATCATTTTCTGCAGTCCTGTTTGGATTCACAATACAAGGTAAAAGGTTGGTTATTCTCAGAACACTTGGGGGCCGCCATTACGACTTTGCCAACTGTTCTTCCTCCACATCTGATCAAACCTCTCACTTTACACCCACCCCTTTGCTATCCCTCCGCAGCAATCACAGCTAGCACAAAGCACCTCTCTACTCCCACCTTCTGCTAGGCCCTTTTAAAGCAATGGGGAGGTGCTTTAAAGAGCAGTTTTCTGGAATGCTAACACAGCTGGAGGGAGGTACTTCAGAGTGCCTTGCTAAACAGCTCTCTGATATGCCCCCCCTCCCCGCCATTAAATAAATTTGTCAGGGCTGCCTGCCACTGCACTGCTTGTTTGCTCACCTGCCTGCCTGTCATTTGCCCTGTTTACTTGTTTTTATTTTTATTTATTAAATACCGGAGTTGGTGTGGCGGCCTACCAGCAGCCACGCAAACTTCAGCATGACAGCGTCCTTACATGTTGATGTTTAAGGGAAGAAGCAGGAATAACTTGTATAATTGGTGCATTTTTGTGCTAAAATCCTCATGCCCTTCTCCACTTTTTGCAAATGAACCAAGAGACAAGCAAAGGGTTGTTAAAGCCATATTCCTTGTGAAACAGCAACAGAGACAGGCTTGTGTCATAGTCCCCACCCCCACACATCTTGTCTTCTCATTCTCATTTGCCTGAACATGAAAAGCATGTTGATAGGGCTTTTGTTGCTGTTTTCAGAAAAAATGGAGGGGATGTTAAATACTAAGAGCCTTTTGCTCTTGGTCAAAACAGCATTAGAACGAGAAGGGTCTGCAAAAGCTGGCATTGCTGCTGCTGTCAGAAGGAGGTGGAAGATTAGAAGTTTGTTGTGATCTCATAGCAAAGCAAGCTAATCATTATAAGTTGGGAGAATTAAGGGCCAGACTAGATATTATTATTATTATTATTATTAATTTATTTATACTCCGCCTTTTTCCCTGATAGGACTAAAGGCAACTTACAGACATGATGGTGTTCAAATTGTCTGGCTGTGTGTTAAACAAATAACTGACATGGGAAGGTGGTGATCCGGACTGAGAGCATGCTGGGGGTTGGGAGGAAATAGGGCTTCCCCCCTACTATGGTACCAATCCTAATTGGGGGCTTCCTCCCTGGTCTCCCTTCCCAGAACACCAGCATGTTTTCTCTTCTCAGGGTCCCTCCCTTCTCATTGTACTCAAACATCTCCCTCTTCCATTCTTCAGCCGTCTCCTGTGTGAGAGAAAAAGAACGCAGAGCCCTCAAATGGACATGGCAGTGAAGACAAAACCAGGTGCAGAGCAGGGCTGCGGAAAGGAATAGAGAAGTGGCTTCAGAAATGGAGTTGTGGTGGTGAAAACCAAGTTTAGTTGCATGGGGTGGGAAGGGGGAACCACTTTGGAGTAAACATGGAGGAATGGCAAGCAGAGCAAGTAGGGACACAGCCCCTACTGGGTTAAACAAAAAATGAAATCAACTTGTACAAGGCCAGGCAATGTGAATAATGTAATGTTGAGCTTGGCCCAAAGATTTCACAGTAGTATAGTGACTTGTTGTAATGATCTCAGGCAGGCAAGCAAGCTCTGATAAGAAGTACATGGAAAAAAAACAAAAAACGAGGCACTACACTTCTGTAAAACAAGAAAATCCTGAATAAAATAAATATTTTAAAAAAGAAGAAGTAACGAGTCTCTGGCAGTTTACGGTATGTTTATTTACAATTAACACCCAGAGAGCAGCTCTGAGCTTTCCACTCTTAACTACGAGTTGGTCACTCTGAGTCTTCGCCCTGAGTCTATACTTCCCTTTCAGCTCTTCTGGTTTGGTGAGAAGGTGGGTGGACTCCCCCCCCCCAAAAAAAAGAAGAGTCCTCTAAATGCTGCCTCCCTCCTGGTTGCATAGCAATCCCCTCAATGTCATCTACTCCTCCCTTCTCTCTGCCTGCAAGCCTTCTGAATCTGCTGCTCTATCTGAGAACTCTTGATGAAGTGGTGCCGAACTAACCCACTCCTGCTCTGTCTGTGACTGCATTCCCTCGTCTTCAGAGACTCTTCCCAGAAATGTCAGATATAGGCTGCAAACCCACATACACTTTCCTAGATGTAAGCCCCACTGAACATAGTGAGCCTTGTTTCTGAGTGCGCATGCTTAGACAGGCACCATTAGGCAAAAGGTTAGGTGTATCATTCTTGTCACAAACCAGGTAGGAACAAGTGGAATGGTAGCTATTTCCCAAAGTTCTAGGACATCATTTAACAAAACCATTAAGGCAAAAATGAGAGTGCTGAATCATTTCTCCATTCTCAAATGACATCCAAGTGCTTTAAAACTGAAGCTGGATGTATTGCTGAAAAAACCCTTGAGCTAGAAGAAGATTACTTTAGCACTTGAACATGCGATCTGGAAAGTAAAATAATTCTTTATTGAATAGTGACATGAAGAAAATTGTCTTGCCACCATGCCTTACCAGATATGAACTAGATAATTATGCCTTTCTTGGGTAAACACATGTGTTCCTCCCACTTAAAATCTAGTATCCTGAATTTAGTGGATATTAAGGGCAAAACATAAAACTGATTGTCCCCCCCCTCCCCACTGTCTTTCCCTTTTGCTGGAGAAAGCAAGCAGAGTCAAGCAGAGAGGAAATTTAGTTGCAACAAGCAGATTTGTTTTTTTAAGATCAGCAACACAAAAATTAAAAGGTACGATATTTCTATGTATCTGTTCTTTAGGAACTGATCTAATAATGCCTTTGTTTTCATCGTTAGCTTCCACTTGAATTACTAATGAATTAATTTACCTTTTGGCAAAGTCAGCTGCTTTTGTAAAAAATTTCCTTTTGTAGTAATATTCCACCAAGTGACCTTTAGCATAGACATTCCCACGATCTGAGGCTGCAGTCAGGCACTCCAGAGCAGCTTTTAAATTTGGACGTACACCATGCCCATAAAAATACATAAGACCAAGGATGCCCTGTGATTCCAGGCTCCCATTCCCACAAGCTTCTGAATGCCAAAAGAAGGCCTGTAGGAGAAAGAATGGGGTTTTGAAACATATATAGTGGCAACATGGTTGAATGGGTACTGTACAAAATATGCTTACGAGCAGCCTCACTGGCTAGGCAGAGATGTAGACTTGTAATCACCATAACGGCCATTAAATTACATGTCATTGGCACTTTAGCCAACTGATTTGAGGGCTCTCTTATTATATAACCTAAAAAAGGTAAAGGTAAAGGACCCTTGACAGTTAAGTCCAGTCACAAACGACTGAGGTTGTGGCGCTCCCATCTTGCCGAGGGAGCCGACGTTTGTCTACAGACAGTTTTTCCGGGTCATGTGGCCAGCATGACTAACCTGCTTCTGGCAAAACCAGAGCAGCGCATGGAAACGCCGTTTACCTTCCTGCCGGAGCGGTACCTATTTATCTACTTGCACTTTAACGTGCTTTCGAACTGCTAGGTTGGCAGGAACTGCTAGGGTGGCAGGATTACATAGATTAGGGGGTACCAATGTGGTTCCCACAGGGGCTTTTGCTGACGCCTACGGGGTCTCCTGCCCTGGCTGAAATCAGGCTTGAAAGAAACATTCTGTTGCAGCCCATAGAGCAGGTTGTGGTGTGGCCTTGGTTGCGGAGTTTATATGTGGTGCCCGTAAATTTCTCCTGCTTGTTCACGGTCCCAAAAATGTTGGCGATTCCCAATTTAGGCATATGCATAAATGGCAGTGAAAATGGTAGTGAACACGCCAGCACTTCTGATGTAGGGTATGGGCAGCTACCAACTGCAGTATAGACTCTTGGGGCTTGTCCACCACATTTCTGCTTGCCCTATGCTTGATAGGCATTGGTACGAGAGGTTCTTTGTCTGCCCTGCTGCTTTCCCTAGGAAAACTTGCTGTTGAATCGGAACAAATGTTGATCTGCAGAAAACCCAATTGACGTTTTGTTCTGATTCAGCGGTAAACAGCACGTTTTCCTGGGGGAAAGCAGTGGGACAAGTGGAAGTGTGTTTGAGCACTTAATCTTAGAACGCAGTCTTTTAAAAAGAGCAAGCCAATGTTTCTATTTACAGCCTGCCAGATGTTTTGCTTAGTTATAAATGCAGAACTTCTCTGATATTTAATGCCTTCTTATTTTTTGAAATGTTGAGCTCATGGCATTAAGAAAAGACTGGTTGTTAAATTACCCCAGGATGTTCAAGCCTTCCTTCAAATGACTAATGCTGTTATCATGAGATCCAAGTCTGATGTGCCAACCCACGCAGCTCATTAGTGTTTCATTACGCAAACCTGGCCACAAATGTCAAAGGGTCGAAAGTGAATTTTGCTTTTGCCAACGTACCACTTCATTCTTTTTCTTTGTAGTGCTCCTATCATCTTCATTTTATTTCTACACTGCCCTTCATCTGCCGATTGCAGGGTAGTATACAACAGTACATTAAACTATTCTCATAATTGTGGCTCAATTTCTTGGGGAGGGGGATTATTTGAGTTTATATTGGTGCAAGTTGGATCCTTCTTTCTCCTGGGTATTTGAAAGCTAAGGCAAGAATGTTTGGCTTAAATGGGGGAAGTGTGTTTTGCTTGAAAACTCAGGGAAGCAAATGGCTTGGGGGGGGGGGAACCACACATTTCACTTCTTGCAGTGGCAACGATCATAAGTGATATGGGTATCCGGTACCCTAAATTCAGATAAGGTGAAAGGCTACTGTGTCTCTTAGTTTATTCTGAAAGTTAGTAGAAGCTAGCTCTTCTAAAATGGTTTAATATACCAAGCATGCTTGAGAGGAGACCTTATTCACATAGAGAAAATATAATAGGTATTTTTTCTCTCAAGCAAGAAAGATTTGCCTGTATAACCAGGCTTCTACATGCACTGCCAATGTGCAGCTGGATACTGTTCTCATCAGTGTCATAATGGCTGGATCATCTTTTGATGCAAATGGGGATGTAGCTTCACAAAGAGCCACTAGCTCATGGGTAGGCAACCTAAGGCCCGGGGGCCAAATCCAGCCCAATCATCTTCTAAATCTGGCCCGCGGACAGTCTGGGAATCAGCATGTTTTTACATGAGTAGAATGTGTCCTTTTATTTAAAATGCATCTCTGGGTTATTTGTGGAGCATAGGAATTCGTTCATCCCCCCCTATACACACACACACACACACACACACCCCACAAGGTCTGAGGGACAGTGGACTGGTCCCCTGCTGAAAAAGTTTGCTGACCCCTGCAATAGCTCTTACACATGCCTAGTTGCCTACAGCTACAAGCAGATTAGGGGCAGTGCTGCTGTAAAACTTTCTCCCCCCTGGCAAAAAGTGCTGCATGTTAAAAGGCACCAGGTACTTAAGAAACACCTTAAAATGCTTGGCAATGTTTCATTGCAAACCAGTTGTGGATGCACAAGTATTTTGTACTACTCACTTGATTCTTGCCACATCGAAATCACAGCCGCCTCATTTAACTGGACCGCACACCTGAATCAAGCTTTGTGATGTAAGCCAAAGCAGGACACATACCTTTTTCAGATCCTTTCGATGCTTTGCTGAATACAGCATCCCAAGGGCTGTTTGAGCCTTTACACTTGCTTTTGGGTTCCCGTGGTCTGCAGCAATAAACCATAAACTGGAAGACATAGGAAAACATGAGTGGCATGGTTGGCCTGTTCCTCTTAAAACAGGCATAGGTAACCCGTGACTCACTGACTGAATTTATATGGGTGTGGGCAGAAGAATAAAGGGAAAGGGAGAAGCAATGGACAGAGCTAGACTGGTAAAGAAAAAGCGATTTATGTGTGTTGTATGTGTGATATAGGACGTGGATGGCGCTGTGGGTTAAACCACAGCCTAGGGCTTGCTGATCAGAAGGTCGGCGGTTCAAATCCCTGCGACGGGGTGAGCTCCCGTTGCTTAGTCCCTGCTCCTGCCAACCTAGCAGTTTGAAAGCACATCAAAGTACAATAGATAAATAGTTACCACTCTGGCAGGAAGGTAAACACCATTTCCGTGCACTGCTCTGGTTCTACAGAAGCGGCTTAGTCACGCTGGCTCCCTCAGCCAATAAAGCGAGATGAGCACCGCAACCCCAGAGTCGTCCGCGATTGGACCTAATGGTCAGGGGTCCCTTTACCTTTATGTGCCATATAACATTGTGAAACCAGATGGCGACGTGG
Organism: Podarcis liolepis; assembly: GCF_965112155.1. NCBI lineage: Eukaryota > Metazoa > Chordata > Lepidosauria > Squamata > Lacertidae > Podarcis > Podarcis liolepis. Next base: position 51,204,363 of record NC_139564.1, read on the forward strand.
AGTCCTGTTTTTCTCTACCTGTTTTCCCTGTTTAAATTTACAATGCTTTAAACTGAAATGCTTCTTTGATGTGTCTAGATCCCGCCCAAGACAGATGAAGCAATGGAAGGTGGAGAGTTAAAAAGCCCTCTGTAAGTTATCTGCTCAGACCTCTGGCAAAATTAATCTGTTGCTCCATCTCCTGGCAGCCAAACCCATTATGTGGAGGTGATGGAGAAGGGAATGAAATGTCTTTTAAAAGGTGATAGCATGCATGGACAAAGAGGCTCCGTCCCTGCCCACCAATGACACCTGTCAGATTACTCCTAAGTGAATGCTGGCTTTGACAAGTGAAAAACAACAACAAAGGTTCCCCACTCCTGCTTTAGGGCTGTGCTATATTGCAGTGTCCAGATGCAATTACAATGAAGTGGGTACCTGGAAAAAGTGGCAGACCGAGCTCCTCGTCTCCGTGCTGAGAAAAGGATTCCTGCTGTGCACATTTCCTACCAGTAATATAGCTATGTGGTGTGACAAGGCAAAGACTGATGTGTGTGTGTGTGAAAGAGGCATTAACACATGTGACCTTTCTCAAAAGTGCATCCACGTAGCACAGGTGTCTCGTGAAAGTTACCGTTCAGCATCTTTCTCTGAAATCTCAATTCCACATCCTTCATAGCAAGCTCTTCCAAGGTTGTAGGCAGCGGCAAACTTCAAATGCCTTGCTTTAGGGGAACTGGAGTTGATAATCTTCTCCATATATTCAATTCCCTTTTGCTGTAGGTGACAGAAACAGCAAAAATACACAGCATAACAAAACTCTACCAAACACAGCATATGATATGCATATTGGCAAACTTAACAAAAACATTAACATTCCACTAAATGTAGCAGTTACCAAGGGGGTAATTGTTTGTCACCAGGGGGAAAAGTTTGTGGGAAGAAAGGTTTGTGTATCAGGAAACCTAGCCAGATGGGCAGAGTAGAAACAATAAATAATAATAATAATAATAATAATAATAATAATAATAATAATAATAATTTAGCATAGGACTATTAGGATCAAGGCAAAGTTTTGGGAAATGATGCTTCTGCCATTCTAAGGAGGCAGATATGTATTCCAGTTGGGGGAGGCTTTTCTGGCAAGCTTGAGCCACAATCATTGTGTGGCTCGCAGCAACTAGTCAGATTGGCTGGAAACAGGGTTATCTACATGGATGGAAGCTTGGGTTACACGTATTTCATTGGATCCACAAGTAAAGTATGTGATACACATGCATGTTTGCCTGAGTGATCGTATCTATCTCCAAAGATAGCCACCAACATGCTAGGACCTGACCAGAGATTGGTTTTACTGCCTGTTTGATTTCAGATAGTTTTATGGCTTATTTTTTCTAACATATACATGATGAAATACTGTGCTCTACTGGTTTGTTGGGCACTGCTCTGGGAGACCCTTGCAGTATAGAAATAGTGATTTCTTTTTAGGTGGTGAATGCCTGTGTTAAGGCAGGGGTACTCCTGAGACTCTCTTCTGTGGCATCAAATCAGAGTACAGTGGTGCCTCGCCAGACGAAATTAATTCATTCCGCGAGTTTTGTCATCTTGCGATTTTTTTCGTCTTGCGAAGCACGGTGTCGGGAAAGTTTTGGAAAAGCTTCAAAAATCACCAAAGTCTTTAAAAACCTCAAAAAAGGCTACCACACCGCGTTCTATGAGTTGCTCCTCGAAGTCAAGTCACAACTGTATTAACGGTTTCCGTCTTGCGTTTCTGGAAATCAACGTTTCCGTCTTGCGAAGCAAGCCCATAGGGGAAATCGTCTTGCGAAGCAGCTCAAAAAACAAAAAACCCTTTCGTCTAGCGAGTTTTTTGTCTTGCGAGGCATTCGTCTTGCGAGGTACCACTGTAGTGGTTTGCTGATAAACCGTTGTCGTCGTCCTTTCCCGCAAGCAGTTGCGTGAAATCCCTCTTGGTCTTACAGTACTTTCACCTTCTACAGGAACCCAGAAATACATCTGGAAAATCCTGCCCCTCTATAGCTGCCAACAGCCCAGTTCCCCAGGATGTGCTAGAGCATGCTCTGTAGTTTTTTGTTTTGTTTTGTTTTGTTTTACAAGTACCAATTTGAGTAAAACATAAAGGGTTTGGTAAATTGTAGCCAGATGCATAGTGTGCCTGATTTCTCACAATTTTATTTGCTTCTTTCATTTGGTTTCATGTGCAGCATTTCCTTCGGAAATTACAATGACCCCCACCCCGCCCCGCAATGTAACAAATATATTGCCCTCTAGTGACATTAGGAAATATTTCATATTATTAAGATTGACGGGCAATTGTAGAAACTTAATACAGTAATTGGCTTTTAAAACTTAACTGGGCAACATATAAATTTCTTCGTTTTTATTTTTTTAAAAAAACCTTGTACAGTGGTACCTCGGGTTACATACGCTTCAGGTTACAGACTCTGCTAACCCAGAAATATTACCTCGGGTTAAGAACTTTGCTTCAGGATGAGAACAGAAATCGTGCTCCGGCGGCGCAGCAGCAGCGGGAGGCCCCATTAGCTAAAGTGGTGCTTCAGGTTAAGAACAGTTTCAGGTTAAGAACTGGCCTCCGGAACGAATTAAGTACTTAACCCGAGGTACTACTGTATCAGAATTCACATATGCATACATTCTAGCTCTAGCATGAATGCAGCACTCAGGGATAGGACTACAGTGGTACCTTGGTTCTCGAACGCCTTGGTACTCATACGTTTTGGCTCCCGAATGCCTGAAACCCGGAAGTGTTCCATTTTGTGAACGTTTTTTGGAAGCCGAATGTCCGACGCAGCTTCCACCTGACTGCAGGAAGCTCCTACAGCCAATGAGAAGCCGCACCTTGATTTTTGAACGGACTCCCGGAATGGATTAAGTTCGAGAACCAAGGTACCACTGTAGCAGCATTGCATACCATCCAGCATCTATGTAGGCCACCTGATACATGTTCTCCAGGCTGCTCACAAAAAGAAGACAATGCGGTATTTTAAAAGGTCAAAAACAATTAGTTGCTGGATAAAATTATTTTTACCAGTAGAGTGGGGGAAAAGATAAAACCAAGACAGCAGCACAAATGTACAGCAAATTACAGATCTGACTTTGAGAGCCTGATTTTTAAAAAAGGCTTGTACAGATATATATATATATATATATATATATATATATATATATATATATATTACTTAGCACCCAAAAGATCATAACAAAAAAAACCAGGAAAGTCTCCCTGTGACAATATTGGGCTCTGCCTACCATATTTAGGGCACATTCCTATGATTCTCAGTAGGGCCCCTCAGAGGCCATAGAATATTTTAGACCACCTTTTCCATGGATAGACCTCCTCTTCGTTCCCAGGCCTTTGGCGAAACAATCTATGGCCTTTTAAATTGTGTGGGGCTGGGTTATTGCTTTTGTTTGTTACTATGGTATGCATTTTTGTGTTTTTTATATTGTAAGTTGTTCTCTGATTCTCAGATGAAGGATGGTATAGAAATTTAATAAATAAAAAGCACAGCACTCTCAGAATTGGGTGTTGGGGGGACAAGATCCCCCCAATAAACTATGATTGCACAACCTGACTTTATCAGTGACTGAATTTGCCACCTGAAAACGCTAACAGTCTAGAAGCATCCTCTGCTTTCTGGCTCCACTGATTTGCTCTGCCCAATGATGTTATGCTTCAGACAGTTGCTTACTAATCTGCATCTTTGAAATTCATGCTATTAAGTAAGAAAAGTTGTTACCTAATGAATAACCAAAGGGGGGGGGACCAATCTGGTTGTAACTTACAGGATCTGGTGTGGTCCCCAGTCCATCATAGTACATTACACCTAGTTGATACATGGACTGAAAATCTGTGTTTTGTTCAAACTGCTGCAGTGCCTCTTCATACCATCCCTGTGCAAGAAACGATGAGAGATCAAATACTCAGGATTAAATCTAGCTACTGAAGCCTTTGGGATACAATTGTGCCATTTTAATGTAAAATATTGTAAATAAAATATAAAATCCAACCCGGAAACTGTCACTAGACACCCTGGAATACGGAAATTATGCAAACTATTTAATAAAACACTCGGAATGCCTGGATCCAAGCCATGAGAGATGCGTGTCACTTTCAGCAGAGGACCTTGGAATAAGAACTAGCTGTTTTTGTTCTCCTGCTAATCAGGCCAGGTTCTCTGCTTGCTCCCCTAAAGAGAAATGCAAGCACTACAGAAGAGAGGTTCTTGGGAAGAAACCACTGGAAAGAACAAGTCACATGAACCCAAAACGTTGTGTGTGCTTTTGTGATGGGCTGTGTACAGAGAGCAGTTTCCTTTACTGAGGTCACTGGACAAGCCTGAGTTGATATCGGGGTTCCCACTGAGCCACAAAGGATCACTGGACAAATGGTTGGAGTACTAAATGGATTTCAATTTCTTCATTTGTAACTAGCCATTGGACATCACAAAGCATGAATGTTAGCAAACTACAGATTGCATAAAAATGACTTAAGTTTACAGAAATAAAACTGACCCATACCCAAATAAAACTATATACAACAACATAAAATTCTGAATCTCTCTGGCAAATCACTGGATTGTCCGTTATATTGTTGGGCCCCATTTTAGCACATATTGAAATAAGTAAAATAAAAATAAAGATGTAAAGCCTGAATAGAATAATATAAGTCCTGAGCAATATAAAAGCATGAAAGAACTTGAAATTCTGCATCTTCCTGGCAGGACAGGAAGATTCCCCTTAAATTTCCCCTTAAAATTTCTCCCCTTACAGCAGATAGAAAATGAGCCAGTTTCAGCATATTACACCAATCTGACTTGGTAAATGGTTGTGAATTTTCCTAACATATTGGCATCTGAATTCTTAACCCCACATTTCTACACTGATACTTGTTCAACACAATTTCAAACTTCTTCATGTATGTATATGGTGTGTGCGCAAAGTCCCACCTCTTCAAAATACATCTGCCCTCTGAGAAAAGAGGCCAAAGGATCTCCATTTTTAATCCGCTTTTCCAGTAGCAATTCAGCCCTTGAAAGCAGATACTCGTGACTGTAAATCTCTGTTTAAAAAGCAAAAAACAAAAATAGTATTTGATCCTGAAACTTTAAAACAATATTCATTGCATTATCATCACCTATGAGATGACGTAGTTCTTGTTTTGCTACACTACAAGCTGCATTAAACAGTCTCCGGACTTCTTTTGATATTGTCTGCATGCATCCTGCGAAATACAACTTGAGGCTTGCAGCCAAAGTAAGTGGCCCCAATCCAAAGATCACTGTACACAACAGTTTCTGCCTACGAGTACCAGGTATACAGATGGCACAGTCAATTTTTACAGTGCCTGATTAAACTGGGGAGGAGAGCCAAAATTCAGCCCCCTTACCTTCAACAGCCATATCCACAGGAATATCAAAGCTGACCACACCATCTGCCAGGAAATATGCTTGCAGAACAAACCCAGCATTCACTGTGTGTGTATTCTTTTTATTAAAAAAAATCTACAACACTCCTTGGCACCTGAGGGGCCCAATCCTGAAAGCAGGCCTATGCACACAATGCACAGATTGCCCTCTTTGTCTCAATGTGCCTGAATGATTTCAAAATGTTCCTGGAAAATAAATCTGACCTTGAAGCAAAATTAAGATGAAGGAACAAAGCTCCTGTTAACGGTTCTTTTCTTCCCTGTGTTTAGGAAAGTAGTAGGAGATCCCATGAGCCAGAGGAAGACAACCTTTTCAGAGCTAAGGGCTGCAATACTGGTGGCAATAGGTGGGACCAAAGCAAGAAGTGGGTGGGTGTGGGACACTCGCTCTCGTCCATGCTCCCACCCCCCCTCTCTCACACACAAACATATCCATTCACACAAACGCACAAGCACCATCTCTTCCCTTCCTTCATCCTCACCCTGGGTGTGGGCTAGAGGCTGCAACTAAAAAGGATGTGTGTGGCTATATACATTGCTTATACACCGCAACGGATGAAGTAAAGAAGCAGCAATATCACCTCTCTACTAAAAAATATGCTTCCATTCAGCTCAGAAGCTGCAGTGCGCAGGAGTGTTACTTCACAGCAGAGATGGGAATCTGTGTTCTCCAGATGTTGTGAGACTCCAACTCTCATCAGCCCCAGCCAACTACTGTGAACAGATTTTTTTTTAATGATACCATCCATGGGATATGGAATGAAAAATCGAACAGCCTAGGCACCAGAGTCTTCATTATACAGTGGATGCTCGGGTTGCGAACGTGATCCGTGCGGGAGGCACGTTCGCAACCTGCAGCGTTCGCAACCTGCAGCGCTGCATCCGCGCACGCACGGGTTGCAATTTGGCGCTTCTGCACAAAGCGTGATCGCCGAAACCCGGAAATAACCTGTTCCGGTACTTCTGGGTTTCGGTGGGTCCATAACCCAAAAAAACGCAACCTGAAGCGTCTGTAACCTGAGGGATGACTGTACACCTTCAGGTGCTAGGTGAAAAAATGTTCCTCTTCAACCAGGACTTTGGTTGACTAACATCCTAGGTCCTTTTAAATGTGTTTGTGGGAGGTTGGGATGTGTGTTACTGGTTTGTTTTGTTCTTGTTCTTATTATGTATTCAGTGTTTTTGTAGTGTATTTGTATGCTGTAAATCACCCTGAGATCTACAGAACAAGGGCAGTATACAAATTTAATTAATAATAATTACCTGGGTCAGGTTTGAACGCTCCTGATTCAGAAATCTGGAGCTTTGAGATGGTTTGGAGAATGGTCTCGCTTCTACTTTCTTGAGGCAAAGGCTCACTGGTCAGCTCCATTTCTTTCTTTCAAACTCTTTCTTTCTGGAATAAATGAATAAATTAGAAGTAAATGCCCAGGCTTGGGAGATTGTGAGGACCACAGAATAATTACTACTTGCGCCTCATTCAGCCATCAAAAATAAGAGATTCAGAAGCTACAATCTAATCTTTTAAGGTTCTCTTCTTAAGAGGAACATCTCATGCTGATTTTTAATACTACCCACATTTACCTTTATGGGAACACACAGTGCCAGAAACTTTTAAAGGCCTCTTGTTATGAAAGGCACCTTCTACACTTTGCCTGATCTTGGCCAGGCTCCAAACAGTTGAGAGGCTTGATTTGAAACAGGAGGCAAAAAAAAGAGAGATGCCTGATGCCTACACATACCACTAATCCAACATTTGAAAACAAGCAGATATGCTGTTGGCTACATACATACACATTTCCAGGCAATTGAAAACTTAGTTTACTAACAAGGGCTCAAAATAGGATACGACAAAGCAAACTTTTTTTTTGGGGGGGGGGGGTGTCATCTTGTAGACTTTTCTTAAAAATGTAGGACATGAAGAAGAAGAAAAAACTAGGCGCACTGGTGACTTATCCCCTGTTTTAGAAGGTCCCCGATCCTGAGTGAACTTCCTCATCACTATATGGACCCTCTCAGCTTATTATGATGGTGGTCAGTGATGTGATGATGATGATGATGACGACGATTCTGTGACCATGGCTGCCTCTCACCCCTCCTTCGGAAATCTGGGAAGTGGGAGAGCGAGGGTGTCCCTTTCCTTCCCCACGTCTCGTCGGAGGAATTGCCCCAACAGGTGAGCGAAAAAGGGAAAGGCGGGTGTGTCTTAATTAGAACCGGAGCTTCTAGGGCTCAGAACACTTCCCGTGCCAGGGGATGGTGCTCGGGTGGTCGCCGAAACTGCGGTGTGCCCTCTGACCATGCGTAGAGTGCACCAGCGCCACCAAAATTAACCCGTGCACCCAGTGGCGTAGCGTGGGGGGTGCAGGGGGGGTCGGCCTCACCGGGCGCAACATCTGGGGGTTAGGGGGCGCAAATCCACGGGTTAGGGGCGCAAATCCACGGATTAGGGGGCGCAAATTACTTGCCTTGCCCCGGGTGCTGACAACGCACGCTACGCCACTGCGTGCACCTACGATTTAGCCGCGGGGTGTGATGCGTGTGTGACTTCAAGTGGCGTTCGAAACCCAGTACTTAAAATTATGTACCAGGTAACATTTGCGAGGGGGCAAAACCAGGCGCTTTGTTGTGTGCGTGGGGGCGGGAGAGAGAGAAGTGCATGGAAAGGGAAAATGAACCCGCCCGATTCGGTTCCCCCGCGCGCGAGAGAGACTCACTGAATTGACCACCGGTTCCCATGGCGAACTGCGCCCTCCCGCGCGCGCTCACTCACACTCTATCTCCCACTTCTCAGCGCCCGCCTCCTGCCAGCTTCGCGTTGCTTGGCAACGCCGCCTTCGAGCCTCCCAGAAAGGCCCGCCCTCTCCCAGTGCCCCGCCTCTTCGAGTGTTGCGGGGTGCGCGCAAGCGCTTGGCGGGGAGCGGAGAGTGGGAAGGAGGCGCTGAGGGAGCGGGAATCCTTTGTTCGTTCTGCTGAGGGCGGGGCAAAGGAGGGGCGCGCGCGCGCGGTCGGGTCACAGACAGCCCCGCCCCGCTTCTCCTCCTCCTCCTCCTCAGTGCCGATAAGGAGGAGGGATGACAGGGCAGTGCGCGCGCGCTCCAGAAGCTGCCTGCGACCGAGGGAGCATTTCGTGCTTTCCTCAGCAGCAAAACAGGGCAGTCCGTCAGAATAAATAAATAAGTACATAATGACAGCATTGCAACCTAGTCAAAATCAAGAGGGGCTTCTGGGAAAGTGATGATAAAAAGAAGAGTGCCTCTGAACATATGCAAGCATTTGAGGCAGGAAGCTACTGGAATAATCTAGTTTGTAATAGCTAATTCCAATTGATATACAGTGGTACCTCGGGTTACATACGCTTCAGGTTACATACGCTTCAGGTTACAGGCTCCGCTAACTGAGAAATATTGCCTCAGGTTAAGAACTTTGCTTCAGGATGAGAACAGAAATTGTGCTCCGGCGGCGCAGCAGCAGTGAGAGGCCCCATTAGCTAAAGTGGTGCTTCAGGTTAAGAACAGTTTCAGGTTAAGAACGGACCTCTGGAACGAATTAAGTAAGTAACCCGAGGTACCACTGTATATGCCGTATGGTTTGCTCACAGTATCAGCTCTCCTGAAGCATTTGACTGCATGGCTTTGACTGCGGAAGTTTTGTTATTACCTAAGTAATTTTATTCTGTCATGTTGCTGTGCTTGTGGCTAGTGCTAATTTACCCCAAATTGCATCTCCGGAGGGAGGTGCACAAATTTGATGTTTTAATTCTGTCGTTCCTGTCTAGGTGGGACACTGCAGTGACTCCATGCAAGAGGGTCAATTTGAGAGGAAATGCAGCGGTATGCAAACTGCATCCTCCCATGTCTGTGACTGTTAAGATTTCTAGTTTAAAATTACAACTATAGTGTTTTACAGGAAAGCGCTGTCTACTCATAAAAGGTAGAGTGTCAGGTGCTGGGAAACCTGAGTTGCAGATATGTGCTAAAATATTTAGGACTCACTGCTGGTTTCTATGATTAATGAATTATGCCCATAAAGGGGGGGGGGGTGACTACTGCTAGCAATAATTAATTAGATTCTCTTTAGAATAGCAGTAGCCAAAGGCACATCACAGTCTTATACTTTTAAACATTACACGGACAATCTCACTAAATATAGCACTTCTAAATTCACACTTTGTCACCACAGTGGCAGTGACAAAGTGTAAATTGTTCTCTCTTACATTTCTAGTTCTTCTGTAAATTGGCAGGGGGGAGATGCACACATCTTTCCCTTAACACAAGACCCAGACAAGAGGAGAAGCAAGATTCAAAGCTTTCTTCTTGCTTCATTATGTAGCATCTTAACGATTCTGTCGAAAAATCAGGATTGAAACCAGACTGAATTAGCTCTTGATTCTGTTTCTTCAAGAAGCCGTCAAACTAAGATGCTGCATGTGTGCATGGGACAGGAAATATTTCTGCGGACAAACAACTATAGTGAATGTATTTGCTAGGTTTAGAATTAGTTTTTATCATAGGCCAGATAAGCTTTTATAAATTTAAAAAACTAAGTCCTGTGCGCAGTCTACATGAATCTGTTCTCTTAATTTAGTGTGTTGAATACACTACAGTGGTCCCTGCAGGAGATTGGCATATACACCCATAATAAAATGTGAGGGATTGTGATGTAAGAATAATCTCCATTTACTATCTTAGTTGCTAATTGTTAGATATTTCTTTGCTTAACTCCCTTTTCTGAATAAACTCTTTATGCCTTCTATTGCCTTTAAGTCAGTACAGTGTGCTAGATGGATTACTGTGAACTGTAAACTGTCAATAGTATCTAGAGGTTTCTGAGAAATAACTCAAGTTCTTTGGTTTCTATTTGTAACCACCATTGCTATGCATAGATACTATTTATAAACTGAGCATTAAGCAATATGGCTTCCATTTATACGGTTCTAGATGTTTCCAGTTCTATTGTTTACTTGTATGGAGATATGTAATAACATAATTTAGCCAAGTCCGGCATAAGAAACACAAAGGGTAGCCAGAGCAGCTGTTATCACAAACTATTGAGTTGGCTTGCGTGGATGAAAGACCCTGTGCTTGGCAACCATTGACTGTCTCTGGGGGTCAGGAAGCCTCCCCCTTACTAATTCAGAATGAACTTAAGTATGCATTTCCCCCACATGGGACACAAATAGCAACTTGAGGAAGCAGTAATTTAAAACCAGGAAAATGATGGGGGTGAAGAAAACCCCAGCTTCTCAGCCGACTAAGTTCCTGTTTACTGATCTTAGCCACATCTATAGTTTGGTTCTTAGCCATTAACCAGTTTGCAGCCTTAGGCAAGCCACTATTTATTTGTCTCCTAAATGCATTATGAAAATAACAGCACTCAGCTATATCACCAGGCTGTTGTAAGGATTACTAGAGGTAACATATATGATCAATTTGTTTTTAATCATTATTTTCCTAGAACATGGAGAAATATCAATCCAAATTATTTTCTTGCTCATTACTTCCACCTAGATCCTCTCAAATATTTGAGACACCAGCGCTGAAGTAGTGAAGCACTTTTAAACTTTAGTATCTGCTCCATATGGAATTATTTGCTTCAAGTGTTTTCATGACCAATCACGTTGTAAGACTTCTTGCTTCACATCTTATAGAAACAGGCTGCAGTTTAAAGGCATTTAAATATAGAGCCTGTGGCTGATCATAGAACTTAAGATTCCCATTACGCTGCCCAGCATAGCTTTATACTTGGCTAACTGGTTCTAGCAGGTATAACTCCCAGCTCTCAAACTGATTACCATGAGGTCCTGAGCCCAATTCAGTATTAGTCTTTAACCTTTAAAGCTGCAATCCCAAATACACTTGCTAATAAATGCTAAGCCCCACTGAACACTCTTTAAAGAAATATGCCTATAACATTGAGCTATGAAGGCTGAAATTATCTGGGTCCAGGGTATCTGAAGCACTCCCCCATAGGGTTTCTCATACCTTAAATAAGAGAGGAGCTGCTATGGATGCCCCTTCATTCCGAGCTTTTGTGAGCAGTGACACGCAGCCAGCCAGCCTTCTTTGTGATAGCATCCACTCTTTTGAAGCACCTTGCTAAGAGAGGCTCAGCTGGCTACCTCCTTCCCTATATCCAGGTAAGCGATTATGGTGTTGCTTATTATTATTTTTAGTGCCTTTATGGGTAGTTGACTGTTTTAATGCTTTGCAGCATTATCTTTTCTGGTTTTTGGCCTTATTTCTTTGCTTAAGTATCTCGAATGCATTTTATCCAAGACCCACTTCAGAAGGAAATGTCAATACTTATTACAGAGGGATTGTTTTGCTTCCTGCCTTCTTCTCTGGAGGATGCTGCAAGGGGAGGGGAGCAGACTGCGGGTGGCTGAGTGTGTGGGTGTGTGATACGTGTCTAGCTGTACTGTGCTCCATGGCTGCCCCACCTGCCATAAGTCTTTCCTGCTCCCTCCCATCTCATAAGCATAGCAAACACAGGATGCATGGGGAAAGCAACAGCAGGAGCCAATCAGGACACAGCAAGGCGGGTCGAGTTGCATGTGCTCTTGTTTGTGTACGTGCAAAAGACAGCTCCCGGCAGAGAGGGCGGGATTGCAGCCAGAGTGTCTCACTGTTCTTTAGCTGGCACTGCCAGTCTTGGGTTAGATTCACTGGATAGAGTAAAGCTGTGCTGGAAGTCAACCAATCCAACCACAACTTTTGCCGCAAGTATACTGGAGGAAGGCAAGAAGAAATAATGTTACTGTTGGATTGCAACACAGAGGTAATGCTTTGAAAGCCTTTGTTTTTAATGTGCTTTTAGATTTCTAGATGTTAACATTGCCAGTTAAACTCACAGACTTTTAAGATCAATGAGAAGTCACACTTCTACAATGCTTCATCATTTTCATCATAATTTATTGGGAACCTTGTTTTTTGCTACTGAGGGTGGTAAATCACATTTAGGAACAATAAATGTTTCAAACATTTATCTGACTTGTAGGCTGATGGGCAGAGCCACCTTCTGGAAGCTGGGACTGAAGTGAATTTAGCTGCTGATGGATTTTGTCAGTCCCCAGCTCATCTGGCTGCTTGTGGAGGACATGCTTTCTTCCTACTTTGGCAACAGCAGACAGGAGCCAATCTGAACCAACAGGTATAAGTTATGTTTTCTATTTTTCAGGAAGGCAGTCTGGTTCCAACAGACCTCATCCTCTTAAACAATAGCTGTCCATTCTAGTGTAACACTTAACACTACGAACAAGGTTGATGCAAAGCTAGATATGCTAGAATAGTTTTGATAGTACTTTGGCTTAGCATATACTAGGTGCCATTGTATAGCAAAATGTAAAAAATCACTATTTGGGGAGAGAGTAAGTTTGGTTAAAATGCACATATTTTCCCAGTGGGGCCCAATCCAGAGAATTGGGGGCTGTACGGCTAATTCTGTTGCAGTAGTTGGTCTTGGTTTGTGAATTGTGCCCTTAAAGATGAGGATTTTTGGATTGGAGATTGTGGCAATTTTAAGTAGTACAGCACTACGCTAGAGATCACCACCACTTTTATAGTAACTGATTACAACCATTATGTACGGCTGTGCTTACAAAAGGAAACCTCTCTGTTTATTCAGGACTGGATTGGGGAAGCTCCAATTCACAAGGCAGCTAAAGTTGGGAGTTTGGAGTGTCTCACTTTGCTAGTTGCCAGTCATGCTGACATTGAGTAAGTGTACAAATTCAATTACTAATCACATACTAATTCAAATTCAATTACTAATCACAAAGCTATGGTGTTTATATTGAGGAAATGTGAATGGAGATTTGAATATGAATCCTAAAGTTAGCAACAACAAAAAAAATAGTTATTACTGATCTCATTAGTTTTGTGAAGCAATGCAAGGAGAGGGGAATTATTACAGTGGAGTTATTTTGATTAATTAAAATATGCTGTACAAGTTCAAATTGCATTTTAATTTATGAATAATCACTTGTGCACAACTTTTACAATGGCCTTTGAGGTAAGTTTGGTAAAGGATGGAAATTTAGGTCCCGATATACTTTAGATATACTTAAGTCTTACTGAAATCAAGGGGGCTTAAAATTAGCTATGCCTAAATTGTCATGTTGATTTCAACATAACAATCATGACCTTTAGTTAGATCAAAGCCATGTAGCTCTATCTTACACATTTAGCCAGAAGTAGGTCCTATTGGATTCAATGTAATTTACTCCCCCAAAACAATGCAAAGGATTCCCAACTAAACTCATTGAGACCCACTTTTGGGTATTTAGAGAACTGCACTGTTAAAAGTGTTTTTAAAATTCATAATAGTTCACTTAACACTTGTTAGTTCACTTTACTTTATCAAAATAATACTAATAATCATTCAATCAAATGCATTGATTTTGTTTTAATTCTCTTTTCTTAGCTTGCGCAATAAGAATGGTGAAACAGCAGAAGACCTTGCATGGGCTTTTGGATTTTTGGACTGTGCACAGTTCCTCAGGAAAATGAAACACATTCAAAACAGGAAAACAATAACACAGCTTAGTTACTCTCTGCATGATGACAGCTTGCTTAAAGACACAGAGACAAGACAGAAACGAGCATATGAAAGCAAGAGATCCATAAGCAAGAAGAGGAGGAGATCAAACGGTATGGCATTTAGCTTTCACTAGACAACAGATACAAGGCAGCTTCTTCAAAGCACAATGTTTTATCTGACACAACTTCTATCTGATAAAAGATGTATCAAACAGGCACAGTGAAAATGGACATATTCATTTGTATAGTAGGCTAGCTTACACACCCACACCCCTCTAACCTGGCAAGCAAGAAACCAGAGTTCAAGGGCATGTTTCAGCCATGCAAAAACACTCAAGTGGGAGGTGGAGATGAAGCACAGCTGGTGTGATGTTTGGCCTGGAGAGAGCCCCAGGACCAGACAGGAAGGCCTGGAAAGCCACATTTGACCCCTGAGCCCAAGGTTTCTCACCCCTGCCCTAGGACACTTCAATCACAGTAGTGCAAGTACAAAATATATTTCAGATACTGCTAGTTATGCAACCTAATCCTGAACAGGCTTACTCAGAAGTAAGCCCACTCGATTTTAGTGGAAATTCTTAGTAAGAGTGTTTAGTATTACTGTCCCAGTCTACGAACCCTATCCTTCCTCCTTAAACAGCACCCATTTAATATTACCTCCTCCAATGAAAGGAATACAGATTGCACATTTATATAACATTATATACTGAGTGTCATTTCCTCACCACACAGCAATATGCACTTAGAATTAAGGAGAAGGGCTCCTTCCAGGACAGGTAACAGGTATTTCACATATCTGCCTAGGCCTTCTCAACTCTCTTTTAAAGGCTACCGCAGCCTCTCTTGACATTTTGAGAACACAGCTCCAAACAATTTTTTAAAATGTTTACAGTTCATAGCCATATTATTGCGCTCTTATGCTGGTACTGTATACCTGGTCATCTCCACTCATTTTAATTGGATGATTTGTTCTGTGTGTTCAAGTCTTGCTTTTGTTTTGTTTTGTTAAAGTTCTAAAGGGATTTTTTTTATTTAAAAATTCTCTATGGTCATTATGTTGACTGCTTATATAAGTTGGAAAACTGACACAAAATGTTCTAAACAAAAAAGAAAGCTGTAACAACCCTGCCATGGTCAATCTGTATGCAAGGGGTGGGGGGAGAGCATCTAAGCTGCCAAAGGGAGTGGGAATAAGCAACTACCTCCCACAAAACTGATTTCTAAGACTGAGATATGCCAAGCTGAAACCGAGTGCTATGTATAGGTTAGCAAATGCTTAATTCAGATGCACGATTTATATATGAAATACAAATCTTCTCTTTGCATTTAAATAGAATAAAGATGAAGTCTTTGATGTCACGTGAAAGCCAATTACTACAAGAAGACGTGTGAACACTAAGAACTTTACAAAGAAATAAGTCTGCATCTCAAAACCAAATATTTTGAACAGTGCCTTCTAAGAAGGAGAATGGGTTGCTTCTTGAAGAAGATTTTAAAAAATATTAATTCCTGTATTCACACAATAAAATATATATATGTATAAATTGTGCCCTCTCTTTCTACCATCTATGCCCCAAGTAACTATGTGACATCTAGCACTGATTTTGTGATTGGTATTTTGTTCCTTCCACAACAAATGCTCCACATATATACACACAAACACACTTAAGGAGTGCAGAGGAACAAAGATGGTATATTAAAAATTAGCATTGTTATGAGGTCCCAAGATCCACTTTACAAATACCTTTAACCAGTGTTCAAACAGAGGATTAAAATGTACATGATTTTGTTGAGCAGTGTCTGAACAGATATGTATAGGATTGCACTGTTAGGATCAGATTATAAATGCAGAAAAGCCAGCTATTAGGAAATAACAATGTTTGATAATCAGGTTTTATTTGAAACCCCCCCCCCCTTCATTATTTGGACTCTAATATATTGGATTAGCATTTTTATTTTAACTGGTGGTGAGCAACATAATACTATGTTAAGGAAAAATAAATAATCACTGCTTAAGTGTGTTTGTGTACCTATATGTATTTACAGAACTTCTGGTAGTTCACCATGATCATCTAAATAGCCATTTAAATAGTTTTTGGTCGTTGAGGAAGACACAGGTTATAATAAGCATCTTTGTTCCAGAAATCTGGACCCTTCCATCCACACCAGCCCTGTACAGAAGAAAAACAATACACTATTAAGTCTGTTGCTTCTAATAAAATAGCTGGCATTTTAGTAAAATTGATATGAATGTCAGAGGTTTTGTTCTACTAATTCATACACACCAAGGATAACAAAACACCTCTTGGTTTATTCAGCTCTGTTGGGAATGTGCAGCAGGAAACCTTGGCTTGCAATTCCTCTTCTCTCCCCATCATGGCCAGATTGGAAACTTTTGCACCCACTTTTGATTAACTATTGTTTAAAATTATGTCTGAAGCCTAAATTGTAATTAATCTTAAGCATGGCTTATTGCAACAAACCAGCTTCATAAACAACGGTTTGAAGATAGCTTGTTTCCAAACAATATACAGTTACATCACCATTCGTCCGGTAAAGATGAAGCAAAAAGCCATGGTTAATGATAGAGAAGTGAATCACAGACTTTTTAAAATATCTCACAAAATGTTCCCTTTCAGTATTAACATATGCAGTTGGAATGTGAAGGCAGAGTCTCACCTTTTCTAATATAATATGCAGATCCTCTGCTCCGGTATAATGTGGGTCCAGGATCAGAAATCTTATGTGCCCTGTGATCTCATTCCATGCTACTCCTAATATTGTGTGAGCCAAGACTCCACCACCTGAATAGAGAAGAGGAGAGAAAGAAGATGGAGAGGTAAGACAGTACATTCAAAGACAAAATTATCATTTGCTAATCATACTTTTAAATGATCCTCTGAAGTCAAGAAGGAAATTTTCATTTCTGAACATCTAAAAGTCGATTCTAAAAGCCTTTCGTGGAAGTGCATGGTAGAAGAAATCTGGACAAAGGCTGAAAGAAGCCAAATTGGAACTGTGCAAGAAATAAGCTATTATAGATAAACATGCACAGGACTGAAAATAAAATGAGTTAACTGAGAAGGAATTCCAACTGTGTTCAATGGGGCTTACTCCTTAGTAAGTATATTTAGAATTGCACTCTGTTTTGTTTTCAGCAATATAACCACTCAAAACAACTGATAAGAAAACATCATGTATGATCCTTAAAAAAGTCTTTTCTAGAGGTTAGGAAGTCTAAAGAAAATTGCCCAAACAGTATGAAATATCTGCATAAAACAGAGTTTTTTTTAGTGTCAACAGCAAGTTGAGAACAATGTGCTGAAGAGATGAAAAAAGGAATAAGTGAACACTGCATTTTCTGTCTCTGGAGGCTAAGAGCACATCAAGTGGGCAAACATAGGCTAAAGCATAAAATTGTAAAAGTAGGTTCTTTATCTTACTGGATGTTGGCGTACACTATCCAGCTCATAAGTTGTGTTATCCCATTAGTGGGAATAGAAGTTGTGTTGTTCCACCATGTGAAGAGCACCACTCTTGTGATGTTCAAATTGGGGCTGAGAGAACTGAATCATTTTGCTCCCACTCCCTCTTCTACAAACTTGGACCTTGGAAACTGAATAGAATGTCTAAAATTACAGGAGACACCTTTGGCAGCTGATGTGGAAATCCTCTGAAAACATGCCTGGGTGCAGTACATCTTTGCCACAGGTGCCATTTGTGAAAACAGAGGGCAAGGAAGACATTCAAATTGTATGGATAATTACAAGGTCTCTTGGAAAGTAAGTTTAATTAAGCCCCATCTTATTTCTTAAGGTGGGACTTAATTAGACTTACTTTCCAAAGTAAGATGGGACAGAAACAACTAGTGGATGAAGGTCACCTACAGGGGCTCTTATCTTGCTTAAGACTCCAGAAGATCTTTTTTCATTAAGGAGCCGCACACAGGATAAAAAATAAAAATAAATCACAGGCCAGATGTTTCTTTACTTCTGTTAAGCCACTTCAAAGCTATCTAAAAAGCAAGGTAAACAAAAGAAAGACCATGATTCACAATCATGTGGTGATAGAGGTTTTTGTTAAAGATTCCTGACAAGCTCTGCTTTTAAACACCGCATTCCTATGTGTGTTTACTCAGAAGGATGTCCAGTTGTGTCCACTCCCAGAAAAGTGTGCATAGGATAGGACTGCAGTCTAAAAGAAGTTACTCAATTTATAGCTTCCCAGATTGGAAATCATTAAGTATATCCTGCAGACTTTAAAAACAATTGGGGAAAGAATATTCTTTTTCAGTTTCTAAGTTAAGGTCATTATTCTGAATAATAGATTTCTTAGACGGTAAGGACTAGCAAAAACATATCTCAGGAATAGCTTAGATGTTCTTTGGAAATGGAACATTGAACTAATAGACTCAACATGTCAGTAGTGAAAAAACAGTTGCCACAGACATAGCTTTACATTCTAAGCCGTGTGTTCCAAATTCTCAAATGATACAGCTCTTCCCAAGACTGCATCACCTCAAAATGCAAATAGAGGATCACATGACTGAAAGGTGTCCATTTATAAAAAGGAAAATGTTGATAGAAGCAGCTTTTCCTGGATGTGCTATTTTCTCCCAGGAAAAATAGTTGCAGAACATTCAAACATTTAACAAGCAATCCCTTATCCGTGTGCTAAAGTAGCACAGTCCCAAGACAGGGGTTAAGAATGTAACCAGAATCTCCAAAGCCAACACACTGCTTTTAAAGGGTCAGTAGCATATTTAGAAAAGAAAAGTTGGGATAATGTGGATTGGGTGGTATTTAAAATCTTACCAATCATCACTGGTGTTCCCTCAGTCTTGAAATGATTAGCAAGTTCTCTTCCCTGAGAAGCCAGCTCAGACCCTTGGCTAGAAGAAAAAGTTGTCATCGTTTTCAGCTAGTGCTTAAATTGGGGGTGGGGGGTTCATGAAAGCCACAAGTTCCAATCCATTATATTCCTCACAATCATGCACACCATAGCCTGATAAAAACAGTAACGTCACAAAAGACTGAGCCCCCTCTGCCCCCCCCCGACCTGTGTTTTGAGCATTGCTTTCAGCAGTACCCATCTAAGGTGTGTTGCAATGGATTCCCCTGAAAACACGGTAGTCAGAACTACTGGTAATGTCTAAGTTGTAGCATTCTCAGTTGAAAAAAATCACCTCATTTTAAGTACTTCAACAGATGAACGGTATACTGGACTTTCTTATTTTCATTAGAGAAATATTGGAAGGAATGATATTGGCATTGCCACTTATGACAAATAGTTACCAATAGTTATATATTCTTCATGAAACTATACAGCATACAGGTCAGTGTATTAAGCTGCACTCTTCATAACACAAATTAGGAACTTATACATCTTGGTTTTTCTCTTTGCAATCACTTAAAACAGCACATTGACTACACATTAAAGGGAAATCTCCAAGGTGCTCTACAGCTGCTATACATCACTGCTGGTATGTCTGTCAGTCCCAATAATAAAAATCTAAAGCAAACTGTATGCTGCTTCTAACAGTGACAGAAAATAACATTAGGATATTTTTTTATGTAGAAACGGAAACCAATTTTACAAAGGTTATAGTATTATATCAGTGGTAAAAATGTTGTGTTTGGTCTAGAATGAAATTACTATTGAATAAAATGTCCTGTCTTTAATTCCATTTTAGAGTTGACCACCATAAACAAAATAATTCAGAATCAATACATTTTTACAGTCTCTTGATAATGAACATAATGGTCACTAAATAACAAAATATCCAATTGCTATCCACTCAGGTGATGACTGTGCTTCTTTTTGTTAACATGGAATCTGGTGCCTTATCTGTCATTTAATGGTGTATTCTATGATTTGCGCTATGGTATTGTGGCTCATCCTCTGAGGCACTTGTTTCTTCACCTGATTCTTGAGCCATCTTGGTTTTGTTAGAAATTAGGAACAGAGGAAGCTACCATACACTGAGTCAGACCACTGATCCATCTAGTTCAGTATTGTTTACACTTACTGGTAGCAGCTCTTCAGGGTTTCAAGCAGCAGCTAATTCCCAGCTTTATCTAGAGATGCTGGGGATTAAAGCTGGAACATTTTGCATGCAAATCATGTGTTCTGCCACTGAGCTGCAGCCCTTCCTCAGTTTTCCCCGTGAGCATTCTTACCTGACGAAGAGTATTTTTGAAGTTATCCCTAGGAATTGGTTCAGTACAAGCTGCACTTCGATAGAACCAATCCATTGGCGTGATCCAACAAATCCTGGTTGCTTGTCTCCAACATCAACTAGAGCCTTTGGAACCACCACAAATGAAAGTACAAAAATAACAAGTCATTTGTACCATAACTGTAATTAATAATAATAATATTTACCTGTCTACTACTATTTTAAATCTGGTTTATTAGAAACGGGACGGGGTAAAGAGGGGAAAATATCTTTACAAAATTAAATACCGTATTTTTTGCTCTATAAAATGCACCAGACCATAAGACGCATCTAGTTTTTGGAGGAGGAAAACAAGAAAAAATATATTCTGAATCTCAGAAGCCAGAACAGCAAGAGGGATCGCTGTGCAGCGAAAGCAGCATTCCCTCTTGCTGTTCTGGCTTCTGGGATAGCTGCGCAGCCTGCATTCGCTCCATAAGACGCACACACATTTCCCCTTACCTTTTAGGAGGGAAAAAGTGAGTCTTATAGAGCAAAAAATATGGTAATTATTCATTACAATTGATACACAATTTTATTAACATAAGGTGTGCTGTGGAAAAAGCTTGACTTAAGATGTTACATCTGACACCAAAACTGTCCCTGCCATATTAAAGTTTGCTTTTAGCCAGTATATGATAAATATCAAAATAGAAAATGTATATAACTCTAATTTTAGGCTAGACTAGGATCCTTCTGCCCAACATGGTATATGAAGCCTTTTATCAGGTGTGTCCATTTCCAATCTAAAGTGGAATGCAGACACAGGTTTGCCAGCTCAGTGCTGCAGTGATGGGGCACAAACATAAAGTGGAGCACCCAATCATTCAAAATGCAAGCTTCAGAAATGTCAAACCGCATACAGTCTGGTAAGTGTAGGTGGGCTATCCCAAACATACAATTCCACTGGGAGCTGTTATTTTTCAAGGAACCCAAACCTGGAAGTCTTCAGTACCTGTTGGATTTCCTTGTGTGTTGGTACTGATCGGTCCATGTATCCCTGATGCCTGAACCATGAGCATATAGTCTGTAGAGACCGATAGGCACAGCCCCAGCCATTATCATCAATACGATCCTGCATGTAATGATGGTAACTATATGTGCCATATACCACATACACCTGGGTAGGAAAGAAAAAGCACATTGTAGTCCTGCAAGTCAAGTTCAGAATATTATTATGATAGTAATTTTGTATTTCAAATTGGTATTTTTATTGCTGCTGTTACTAATTTTATTAAAAGTATTTTTATTAAAGATTTCTGGGGGCCGTAAAAACCAACAAGAATATGCTGCTAAAGGGAAAAAAGGATGGAGAGCCAACAGGAAAGCAAGCAGAATCAGGTAGTAATTCTTCATAATTGTGTCATAAAATGTTTAATGACCATGTGGAACAGCCACTGAGAAAGAAGTCCGGGGAGAGCTGTCTATGAGCAGCTAGTTCCATTGTGTGTTCTGTGCTGTCTCCCCTCTCCTTTCAATACTGCCAGTATATTTCCCAGTAGAACACAGTGAATTTGTTTGCAAATTAGGGGACTGGCACCAGGATACCGCTAAGTATGCATGCACTAGGAAGAACCATCAATGTCAAAATGTTAACTGAAATTCCCAAGAAGAGCCTCCCAGTTCTCTTGCAATCAGCATATGTACCTGTTTCCTTATTGGGCCATTAGATGAGAGCAAGTACAAATGAAACTCACCATCCCAGACTCTATACCAGGTGGGTTGAGATGTACATGTGGGTTCCTGAGATATCCATCTTTGAATGGTTCATCTGGAAAATGATAGGCATTAGCCCTTCGGAAATAAGGTCTGTCAAACGGTAGATTAAACCGTCTATGTAATTCCTAAAAGCAAGGTAAAAATGAGAGAGAGAGTGTATCCATAGGAAACAGAAAAGCCTTTGCAGATTTCAAGCCATCAAGCTCTACCCAGATTCTCTGAAGGAAGAACCAGATGGTGTGAGAGATGTGCAGATGACATGGAATCCAGTTAACCTAGCATTTCTTCTTTCTCTTTGCCTGGATAATATGTAGAAGAAAAAACATGTGGCAGCAACACGCTCCAACTTTCTCTCACCCCACAAAAGCAACCCGTGAAATAGCACAGGAAAAGGGAAAGCTTGGAATTTGATGACATCACATTACATCCTTCATTTCTGTGCATGTTACGAGAGGAGGGAGCAATGCTGCACTACAGCTTTTGGCAGTAGCCACACACATATATCACAATGTCTGGCTTTGTTTGTACTGAGTGCCCAGCACACACTATAAGGAATCCCTGTGCAAATACAGAGCAATTTGTATATAGAAAAGACACACCCACTCTCCTCAGGCCACACCCCCACCAGATGTGCTCCATACATTCCTTGAAGACTTTTGCCTGGCTGGAAGGTCTCCTGCATAATTCCTCTTGCTTAACTGGTGTTCACTTTGGACACACCCAGCATCAGCATGCAGCCCAAGGAAGGTTTCCTATGGGGGGATGTGACCTTCAAGCTGACAACAGTCCCCCATTCTTGTGCTATTTTAAAAATATCATAGTCAGAAAAACAGTATACATCATAATCTGTATGGAAGTACACATAGGCCACTTGATAGTAATGAACTTCAGTACATAGAACCTAACATAACTTTTTAAAGGCCAGTTTAGTTTAAAAAAGAGAACTATAGATTACTTTTATTAATAATTCTATAAAGTAAAACTATTAACTATGCCATGTTTTAGTCATCACCATCCAAACAATCTTTCAACATAAGGTACCTGTCTGTAAGTCTCCAATTGCTGATCAGAAACGCCTGAAGGATATGAGATTGTTACAAGGTGTTTTTTTCCTGGTAGCATGAAATGAAATTGTTCAGGTACCACAACAGTTGTTCCTCTCATATATTTCAAAATGCACTTTTCCATATCAGTTAGCTGTGTATGAATCGCATTCACCAGGAGACTTCGTACACTGCAAGATATTGATGGAACTATTTAAGAACACCAGAAAATCAGAATAACTTTCTTACTCTCAAAATATGTGTATTTTTCAAGAGATGGAGGGAAAAGTCCCATAATAAGCTGCTTTGCTTCACTTTATACAGTTGTATCTATACTGGGGTTAATGACAATTGACCAGTGAGTGTGCATATGTGAAAGAAGGCATGGAGCATGTGCTCAAGATGACAGAATTGATAGGGGATTTTGCACATTGGTCAATGTTTTAGATTACAGTCTAATAAAAAACTTAGGATACATCTAAACAGCTTTTTGTAGCCTTTTTAGATTTATCAACAGCTTTTGATATGGCAGTTCAGGAATCAACTGAAAGAAACCAATACAGATTGAGGAGTACTTGTTTAAATTCAATAACGACATACTGGCACATATATAAGAGTAAAATGAGCCCGCCTATTGGCACCTAGTCAGTTTAATATTTATATAAATGGCAGTCTATATATTGAAAACAGGGGATGCATGCTCCACTGCAATACGTGGCAGGATTACATTATACTACATACTATCTCTTTCTTGCTTAGGCTTGAAGAAACTTTTTAAAGGGTTTATAACATTTTGTATGCATAAATATACACTAGCACTACCCAAAGCTTACCAACACTATGCCTTTTTCTTCTCGCATCATGGTGTAGCTGAAATACTACTTCTCTCAAGCCCAATGAAGATAACTATTCCCTGCCAGAAGATTTTAATTAATTTCCAAGTGCATAACCTCTAGTTATAACATTGGGTTATGTTATGCACACCTTTAGGTATTTCAGTCTTTCTGAACAATCTGCTTCTTGGGCATCTACTTTTCTGAGTAACAAGATAACAATTCAGCACACTTCTTTTCGCCCTAATTATTACAACTGTAGATTTAAGGATATAAAATTCAGCAGAGATATATCCACCTTCGCATGATAAATATGCAAAGATCATACAATAGAAAAACTCAAGCACATCCTTTATACATAATCTACTTACTTCCGCCACACTTCTTCTGGAGACACGGAGACAACAGCATCAACTGGCAAGGTCATGCTTATGTAGTGATGCCCCCTGCTCTCCTTTTCAATGATTGGAGAAAGAGGATCTAACGAAGTTGTCATTTCCAGCATAAGATCTATATTTACTATAGGTTGCTGTAAATAATAAAAATTTAAATGTGCAAGCTGTGCAGTTTACTGCCCTTGTTTTCCTTAACAAAGCACAAAATATTTTTTTGTGGAGGGAAATCTCATTCTTAAAATTGACCATGTTAAAAGGGTTAAACACCTTTTTCCTCCAAGCATCACAGTTCCAATCCAAATTAGGTGCCCTGTAACTGCATTTAAAAGAAATTAAGAGACAAAGATATCTAACATCTCCTCTAATTTGGCCCACAGACTCGCAAGGAGGTGGGGTAGGGGGTTGAGTTGACTGATCAATCCACTAGTGCAGTATTATAGCAAAGCAACAGGACTGCTATGCCTATGTTGCAGGCAGATCTGCTGGGAACATGTTAGGATCTGCAAGTCAACAATCGCAGATGAGATTTTAAAATTTTATCTGAATGTGTAAACTTCTGCATTTACACCAAATGCATGATTTGGCTATAAAAATGTCACAATGGTTTCACTCACTCAGTTCTACAAAGCCATAGCAAGGAAAGGCAAACATACCAGTTCTTGTAACTTTTTATCTTTCTTTTTTGAAAACCTGCGTTTGTTATCATCTTCCTGCTCAAATCTGAAAAACAGTAATAAAATCAACTCATACTGAGAAATGCATATACTATCAGAACCCTCAAAAATCATTCTTATTTTTGTTGAGCTATACTCACTGAATAAATCGTAGTATCTCCTTACATGCAGAATCATCTGTAAGCTCTGTTGCAACTGAATTTTTACCACTATTTGGCCACAGATACACCGAGCTGTGACAGATTCTGAATACCAGCACATCTGAAGCCAGTTTGGCTGAAAGATCACTGAAAACATACTTCAGTCCCTCTTTTGTTGACGACTCTAAAACACACAGAGAAAAGAAAGAAGATGAAAGGAATTGGGGAGATAGTTGCACATTTTAAATATTCTGAAGGATGATGGAACAAAAAGAAATAGTAATTTCTTTAGTTGTCAAAACTATTTGCTAAAGTGAAAGCATAAAACTGCCTCAGACCTACTTGCCCATCTACCTCATTATTGTCTGACTGGTAATGACTCTCCAGTATCTCAGGTAGAAGTTTTTCCCATCATCTGCTATCTCACCTTTTTAAAAGGAAATAGTCCAGGGACTGAATGTGGAACCTCTGGCATTCAAAGCTCTGCCTTCTTTTCTGTGGTATCCTTTACTTGAGAAGGAGGATGGATTCACTCAGCTTCAACTATTTTTTCAAGCAAACCACTTAACAAATTAGAGGCACAAGTGCTTGTGCTGATTTTCTGGTTTATGTCTTACAGAAACAACTTTGGATGCTGCCCATAAAACCAACATTGGCTCATTCACTTTCTGCTGCTTTGTATTGTTTATATGCTGATGCAAAACCAGAGAAAATTATAGTGCAAAAGGATCCACTGCTGCTGTTGTGCTAACAAAACATTGCAACTGTATCTGGATCCTTCAAAAAATATTTTTTAAAGGACCTGAATCCTTAAAAATTATTCCTGCCTAGATCCACCAAAAACTTATTCCCATGCCAATCTGGTTAAAATGAAATATTTTCCTTACATTAGTTTCAGTAATAATATTGTAACACAGTGTTTGATATGAAGACTCACCATCAGTAGTGGCAAGTTGAAATGCCAGATCAAGGCCACCTCTTATTCTAAAAAGTATGTCCATAGTCTCTAATATGACCTATTTGGAGGGTAAGAAAAAGCTGTTAGTATGAAGTGCTGCTGCTTTGGTTGTAAATTTTCACAAGTTGTGATTGGAGTGTGGCCCATGCCTAACACTCAATTCTACTCTCCATGCATCAAAACTGTATGTTGTTAACATGCTGAATCTCATTTATAAGATGAAACTAATACAGTACACCTCTACTTCACAATGGAACTGAAATATGATGCAGGACTGAACTGAAACTGAGATTTGAGTGCTCAGGAATGCTCAGATCCATTCTCATGATAAGGCCATGACAGCAATCACAAAAAGCCAGTTGACATTTGGTTAATCTTAAGACTCAATAAAAAGGTGCAAATGTGTGCAAGGAAAATTGTGCTAGGCACCATGTTTACATATTAATGTCCAAATCCTCCAGTTCCCCATCTGCTAAGGGAAGCTCATTTAGCATCTATGTGCGGGAAGTGTGCAACAAATGCTGGCCATAGCCACAACAGGTCTCTTCTGTTGGCTCCTATTAACATGTAATCCATAACTGCTTAATTTGATCATTATTTAAGGTTGCATCTTATATGTATTACATGCTGTTTATTGCAACCCTAGTAAAAAGTAAAGGACCCCTGACAGTTAAGTCCAATCATGAATGACTCTGGGGTTATGGCGCTCATCTCGCTTTACTAGCCGAGGGAGCAGACGTTTGTCCGCAGACAGGTTTTCTGAGTCATGTGGCCAGTATGACTAAGCCGCTTCTGGCGAAACCAGAAACACCATTTACCTTCCCGCCGGAGCGGTACCTATTTATCTACTTGCCTTTTGACGTGCTTTCGAACTGCTAGGTTGGCAGGAGCAGGGACCGAGCAACAGGAGCTCACCCCGTTGCGGGGATTCGAATCACCGCCCTTCCAATCGGCAAGCCCTAGGCTCAGTGGTTTAGACCACAGCGCCACCCGCGTACTAGTACTTAGACCAATTTAAAATTTGTAAATCAGACTCTGGAGCAGGTATTTAGTACAGCAGCATGTCTTACACAACCCACCCAGTCATCCACACATTGGATTTGTCTGCCTGTAACGTCTCATGTGCATAGGCTAGTATAACCTGGTTGTCTCCCAGATTCTTTTTTATTGTTATTACTGTGTTATCATTTTAGGGCTGGTGTACTTTTTGTATTACCCCAACTCAGAACTGGGTGTGGACAGGCCGGATCTTTTCTTCACCATCACGTTTATATCCCACCCCACGAATCCTCAAAGGAGGAAAAAAGAAAAATGGCAGTCATGGTTCCTCATTTCATCTTCACAACGACCCTGTGAGGTAGGTTAGGTTGGAAGACGGTGCCTGGCCCAATGTGAACTTTATGGCCCTGTAGGCATTTGAACTTCTGTCCTCCCGGTCTTGGTTCACTTATTATATCCCTCCACCTTACTCCATATTCTTGGTGGTGGGGAAGATGGAGGGGTTAATAAACTAGGGGGAATCCGGTCTTTCCTCTCATTGGCCACGCCAACTCCAGTTAAATGTATGCCCCAGGAAGGAGGCACTGTTTTATTGGTAGAGGAGCCCCATGGCAGCATCGCAACCGTCCCCCAGCCCCCTCTCTTCCTCTTCATTCTCCCCTCACAGCGACCCCTTCCTCGCGCGGGGAGAGTGTGGCGGTTACCCGCGTCACTTACCACGTCCGTCAACGGCACGCTCAGGGGCGGCTGCATGGCTCCTCCCCCTCAACCTGAGGCAAGGTTAGAGCTACTCCTCTGCACACGCCCCTAACGAGCTGACACGTCACCCTCTCGCTGCCTCTCCAGGGCAAAGCAAAGACACCCCTCTGCGTTTTGTTTTTTTTTAAAGCCACCGACGGGCTTGCGTACGCCGGCATCCGGGCTCTTGAACTACATTTCCCGTCATGCCCTTCTCACCGCGCAGCCGCCGCCGCGATCCTTTCGGGTTGTGCCATACGAGAGCTGCGGGCGGGGGGGGGGAGGAAGTGAAATATTTAATGATGGTGCTTACCCGAATCCATGGCAACTGCGCATCAACAAAGAGACGCTTCTGCGCAAAGGAGAAATTGGCGCTCATTGCGGATGGAAGAGGAAGGCCGAGGAAGTTTCTGCTGCTGAGCCAGAGTAGTGTAGAAAGGGAGGGAGAGAGAGAAAGAAAGAAGGTGGGTGACGACAGTTTTTTAAAAATATATTTCGTATCCTTAAATTTGTATTTTTTTCTGTTGCGAACTAACCTGGTATTTTCGGATGAGGGGCGGTATACAAATTTAATAAACAACAATCATTCAAGGGCTCCCTATTTCCTGCACCGAACCTGGGCTCCAAGCCTTGTTTCCGACAGCTGTGAGGCATAAATGGTGCAAACTAAAGGAATAATTAGCTTATTTGTAATGCAGTTTCCTCCCTAAAAGTGTGTGTGTGTGTGTGCCTTGTGAAGAGAAACTTTAACGTGCAACGATAAATGCGTGTCATGTGTATGGATACAGCATTACACGCGTGCACTTAAGCCTTTCCCGGGTCACCAGGTGGATTGCAGTCATTTTGCCATTTTGCCCTTGCTGTTCTTCCAAGGGCTCACAATTGAATTTGTGCTTCTTTTTTACGTGGTGCTTTTATTGCTTTATGCCTAATAAGGTATGACTAGTATTTTATAGAATCATAGAATCAAAGAAGGAGACTCCACCACACTCCTTGGCAGCAAATTCCACTGTCGAACAGCTCTTACTGTCAGGAAGTTCTTCCTAATGTTTAGGTGGAATCTTCTTTCTTGTAGTTTGGATCCATTGCTCCGTGTCCGCTTCTCTGGAGCAGCAGAAAACAACCTTTCTCCCTCCTCTATGTGACATCCTTTTATATATTTGAACATGGCTATCATATCACACCTTAACCTCCTCTTCTCCAGGCTAAACATGCCCAGCTCCCTTAACCGTTCCTCATAAGGCATCGTTTCCAGGCCTTTGACCATTTTGGTTGCCCTCCTCTGGACACGTTCCAGTTTGTCAGTGTCCTTCTTGAACTGTGGTGCCCAGAACTGGACACAGGCATTTAGGATTGTGGCAGAAGTTCTTTTTCTTCTACAGTTCTTTCTCAGCAGGTGGTGCAATTCTTTGCAAGCTTAAGTTTTCCCAAGCCTGGAGGTTCCCTAAGGATTTCGTTCTCCTATGCTTTATTAATGATCTATATAAACCTGCTGGGAGGTTTGGGTAGTAGTGTCATCAATATGCAGATGACACTTAGCTCTCCCATACTTTTCCACCTGCTTATTGCAAAGAGGCTGCTGAACTTTTGAATTGGTGTCTCAAGACTGCACTGCTTTTAGCAGATGCTTGTCTGCATGGTTTTTTAAAAGTCTGGATTGCTGAGGTGCCACAAAGTGCTTCAGTGGCCCCTGTTTTGATTTGTGTTGCCTCATACAGATCCTACCAGATTTCTGAATATGATGCACATCCCTAGTAGTTTGTTGCTGATCAATATTTGAAAGACTTTTATATCCACAACATAAAAATCAACTATTTTTATCTGCTTAAACTGCCAGCATAATGAAACAGATAATAATAAATGGATTTTTGAAATCCAGTAATATATTAACGCTCAAAAATCACATAAACATACTAATCTTTGCACATATTAATATATAAGATGGATTAAAAAACAACAATGAATGGAGGGGGGGAGAGGAAAGCAAGCATTGGAACAGCTGCACCTTCAGTGGCCAAAGGGGTGGTCCAGGTTGGTCTCCCCCTTGTCAGGATTTTCCGTCTGGGAATGAGTGCATATTCCAAATGACACGTCGTATCAGCAGAGTGCTGTTTCCCCCCTCATCGTAATATTATTTATATTAGCACTTTTGCTTCACGTTCATTATCTCAAGTCTTACAACACTCCATCTATATTTCAGTGAATGCAGTGAATTTGTGTTTGAGGTGAGGCTTGAGCCATTTCTGTACTTCAATTTGCCCAATCCTAGCTTGTTATATTTCCTGAATTACTTATTGAGACAAAAAGTAGGATCAGCTATATACATACCAGATTGGTGGTCTAATTCTAGGTGTATGAGTGTGAGGGAGAGCAATACATCAGTTGGATCAGAGAGTCTGATAAAATAGATTCAAATGAATTTACTGCTGCTTCATCCGCTGTGCCAAAGAGAAACTAAAAATTCTGTTTGTACCTTAATTTGAAATTTGCTACTGAGTTCTGCTATCTGTTTAAACCAGTATTTTCAGCAGTAAATTGACAGTGATTGTTTTGGAAATGTCTTGAAAACTGACATGTATGAATCCATCTCTTTTTCTCTAGGCATTGTAAGGCATTGGCACATATTCTAGAGTAGCGGGTTATCACACAAAAGTAAACATGCCTTCAGAAACAGGAAAATCAGACATGGAGAGGATTGGCCTCTTTAGTGAAATGGAATATGTTTCTATTGGGGATAAATATGTCTCACCATTTAACCGTAAGTATATTTTTTCCCTATTTTACAATACTGTGGTTTTTCTTTCTGGGGGGAAAAATCTTCAAAACTATGAATGAGTTATAGCAAGGATAATAAAACAGGTATGTTTGAAATTAACTCCTTAGTATGAGAAATGTTTAAAAATTGCTTTGATTAATCCTTCACTGTGTAAGTCTCAAATGTATAGAATAAAGGCCAACATAATTTTTAAAATTGTACCAGTGTTTCCAGGACACTGCATATGTATAGCAGCATGAGTTGGAAGCACTGATTTGGTAGTAACTAGCAGTATATGTTAGTTTATTTGCCTTGTGTAACCAATCCAGTTTGCTGCATGGGAAGTTGGGTAAAACTGCAGTGAAGAAGGCAGGATGATTGGAGAGTTTCTCTATCATGCTGTTGGCCAATTACATTAGTGCAGCCTATATGCCGAAGAATTGATGCTTTTGAATTATGGTGCTGGAGGAGACTCTTGAGAGTCCCATGAACTGCAAGAAGATCAAACCTATCCATTCTGAAGGAAATCAGCCCTGAGTCCTCACTGGAAGGACAGATCCTGAAGCTGAGGCTGAGGCTGCAATACTTTGGCCACCTCATGAGAAGAGAAGACTCCCTGGAAAAGACTTTGATGTTGGGAAAGATTGAGGGCACAAGGAGAAGGGGATGTCAGAGGATGAGATGGCTGGACAGTGTTCTCGAAGCTACCAGCATGAGTCTGACCAAACTGCGGGAGGCAGTGGAAGACAGGAGTGCCTGGCGTGCTCTGGTCCATGGGATCATGAAGAGTCGGACACGACTAAATGACTAAACAACAACAACTTATGTCTGTATATTGCAATAGGAAATGACAGTGGGTTTGTGGCTATTAGGCAGGATGGATGTGTCCCAATGCTTTACAGAGGGTGCCATTAGAGTTCTGCACTGTATGCCACCACATAGAATTGAGAAAGTAGTCTCTATAAACTTCATCCACAATAATTGGGGGCTTTTCTTACAAAAGTACTTGGATTGAAAGCAATTCACGCATACTTCTTTGCAATTAGAATATTTCATAAAACAATAATAACTTCCATCTAGGTCCTGATTATCAGGAAGGAACTTTTCTTTCTTTACCAGTTCATGGGCAGTTTAATCCCCAATTCTTTTAGCCCTACATGATGTTATTCTCCCATGTGGTTAAAATTCTTTTATATATATTGGGAAATGTGGTTTGAAGGCAGTCTTTTTCTGCAATTGCTTGGAAAAACGCCCTATTCAAATGGAACCAGGACACAGTTGACCTTTCTCACTTCCTAGTTTGTGATAATTATGGTTTCTTGTTATGTCTGAATGAGGCAATCTGTGGTTTTGTCCTCATCTGACTGGACTTTCTGCCACATCATCCTTCAGTTAAACTTCTGTATGGTTAACCAGATTCTAGGCTCAATAATTCTCAAACTAAGGGGCCCTGGGAATATTTTTTCAATAGCATTCCTTTTGGTGTAGTAGTAGATCTTTAGATTGTGTTAAAATCTATTCCAGGCGTCTATTCCTCAGAAACAAATTATGTTCTTATAGGGGAAAAGGGTCAAAAATCTCTAATTAGGGGTTCCATATGGTCATATTACTACCCTCTACTTGGAGGCAGGGTCAGGGTCTTTAGTTTAGAACAAATGTTCACAATTATTACTTTTCAGCGCATCTTGAAGATATATAGCTTATTGTAATGCCTTATTGGCATAGATGTAGTAGCAGTTCATGCCCTAAATTGCTTCTACATAGTTCAAGAGTCTGAAAATATGGCACAGATGTAAATATCTAAAAATTAAAACTAAGTAAAGCCACGCCCATTAAACCAAAACTGACAGCACTAACTTGTTTTAAAGGCCCCTTTAATGAAGCTGCAAGCAAGAACAAGCAGATGTTACCAGGGGGTAACAAAGAGAAGGCAGCTACCCAGGCAGGTTACTTTGACCCTGTATATGCAAGAATTTTTGAAGGTGAAAGCTATCTGAATCCTGTTCAGCTAAGGAGAAGATACCGAATGGCAGAGTCAAAGAAAAACCTGAGCAAACCCTTCCTTCCTAGTAATGGAGAGAAATATCCGTAAGTGCTGGGGAAAGGCGTTAATTTTGGTCCTCATATGGGTTCTATTTATTTTTACATGTTAAATTAAAATAACTTTAGAAACCTTGAAAGATTCTTTTGTTAGGCTTTTATTTCTTGCTAAAATAAATGTATTTACTTCTGAATTTTATATATACCTTTGGTCCCACAGTTTCTATGTCACCCTCCACCACTGTGCATCACATTTTTTTCTTTTCTATGAAAGGAGAATAAACAGCTAGTGGAATGGAAAATGTTCATGAGCACACAGATTAGTTCTTTCTCATAGAGGAACCAAGGAAGCATGCATGCCTTGGGCTCTAAATCACAGGCCAGGGCCTTGAGGGAAGACCTAGATTACGGGAGGTCTTTCATTTAGTGATCCTGAAAATGAAGCAGTTCTTGACAGAGTTGGTAATCAGTAGATTAATGTGGCTTGGAGAGGAATATAGAAGAAGAAATGACCAATGTCTTTTACTCCACTGTCACATGTGCCACAAATGCCTTTCCCCCTCTGGGGCTGCTTATTTTAATTTCTACAAACTTTCTCAAACTTCCCAGGAGCCATTTCTAGGATACAATGTGAGAATGCATCTATGGCAGCCGAAGGCACGTGCAGAGAGATGAAGGGGAATCATTTGGAGATGGCTGTCTGTTGTCCTATATTCCCACAGGATAACCCAGGCATTAGCCCTTGTCAGGAAAAAAAAGGGATTTTGAGCATGATGGGGCCTCTGGTCTGATATAGTACGTTAATTCTTTCATTGCTAACCAAACCAAATATCAATATTAAAATGCAGCACTAAATAAAAATAAGCAGCCAACCACTGGCAAATACAGATGTTTGAATAAGGTTTTGAGCATCCAGTGCTATCCTATACATACTCAGAAAGTCCAGCTGAGTTCAGTCGTGGTCACTGGGGAAGAAAGGCAGCTTATGTATGCTCATTTTTTTACCCTGAAACTCCTATCACCTCCCCAGTTGCTCCAGAGGATTGAGGGACCCTTTAGATCAGCACAGGAGGTGGCATAGAGTGCTTCCCTTTGTGTGTTTGTGTTTGTGTGTGTGTGTTTCATTGAAAATAGCGTCCCACTCCACTGATGAGAGCCGCTACTGAATCAAAGAACCTTTTGTCCCTGGAGGGAAAACCTTGGACACAATACTTAAGGCAATATTAAAGTTAGCAGTGTTTCACTCCAACAACATTTGGAGGGCCACAGGTTCCTCATCTGTTCTTACATAATTAAGTTGCAAATTTAATGGATAAATATTTGCTTATTTGTTTTTTTATTTATTTCAGTTGTGGTATAGGAACCTACTATGGAACAATCGGTGGCCCATGTGCTTACTTCAGTGCGCAAGCAAAAGACAAAGTGCCATATGTTGCACCTGGGAAGAATCTGTATACCAATCCAGGGAAGAAGGGAACTGGCTACGGGTAAAACATGACATCAACTTTCTAGAGTTGTAATAGTCTCTGATATGTTTTCTTGAATTTTAGAGGCTTTTGAATGTTGGTGTCACCATTATTTTCTTTTCTTTGCCCAGGTATGCAAATCTTACCATAGGTAAACCATACCCACACTCAGTGGAACTGTATGACACAGGAAGGATAAACTTCAAGGTAAAATTCTGTTGGATTTCCATTTAATTAATGTCTGTGAATAGAGAACATTACCCTGTTTGACATGACCAGATCTTAGTTTGCTCTGTTCTAATGAGACTGTACATGAATCATATTTCTTTTGTAAAATGAACTAGTTAAGACTATTAGCTCTTTGTTGTTTCAGCTTGCTGATTCAAAAATGGGAATTGTTCCACTGTAGCATTCTTTCTGTTTTATAAGAATTTTTATTAGTACTTTCTAAACGTTCATAGTTTGTTATTTAGTATCAGCAATGTGCTAGGTAGCAAGGTTTACAGCCGTCTCTGCCCCATACTGAGACTGACCTGATCATTTTGATGGATTACTGTCTTGTGTGTGTGTGTGTTTGGGGGGGGGGGGGAATACACCATGAGAGCCCTCTTAGACCTAACATTGTAACCTGAACTCATAGTCTGAGCCAACCACATTATGTTTGAAATTAGTCTACTATGAACTTAAGCCACATCCCTTTTGGATATAAGCTGCTCAAGTCCTTTTTCAACAACTAGGAGATTTGGATAGTGGCCCATTGGTACAGTTATTTCCTTTGGGGCCCACTTGTTTGTCCCAGATGGAACCAGTGACACGAAGCCCTGCTATTGGGAGAAAAATTGGAAGGTGTTGGGAAAGTGGAAAAGCAGGGAAATGGAGAAAAATCCATTTATGTTTACAAGCATTGCTCTCTGTTTCCTATTACTACAATAAGGATCATACCCTTCATATATCTAGTTTGCGTGGTTCCTGTGTGAAGCTTTTGAGGAATATGATACTGTGCCAGTAACCCCAATGATAAATATGAGGCAGTCCAAAGCTAGGCTGATTATTCTTTTTCCTATAAGCATTAATTGTTTGGATCAAGAAGGAAAGATGTTATTTCCTCCATTCTGCAGCTCTGCCATGGTACACATTTGGTACACATCATGTGTTAGCCTTCCGATATAAGCCTTTGACATATACCATGGATTGGGACTCTGTAGCCCTCCAAAGGTCTTACCTGGGCTTATTTTGTTCTGGGCTTATTCTGCATACCACCTTGATATCTGATTGATGAAGGGTGGCTTTAAAATCAATAGATGGATGGATGGATGCTGTTGGCTAGTGGTTTGGGATGGTGAACTACAGGTGTCCCACTCCTGACATGTTCAAATTGCTAATGTTGTTACACATCTGCATCTACTTTGTCGCATTTATTGCATTATCATCTCAAACAGTGCAGTCCTGTGCATGTGTTTGTTCAGTTTAGTAAGGCTTACTATCAGATAAGTAAACATAGGATTCCAGCCATAAATTATTTCCTAGTCATTCCCTATTGAAAATAATCTTAATTAGAAGTACTCAATGTGATATCTTTCCTCTCTGGTTTACACAGAAAATGAGTGAAGAACACCACCGTTTGATGAAAGGTGGAGCTTTCAAGTTGAATCTTTACCCACGAGAATATTTTGATGTAAATCCTTACCATGATGACAAACCATTGCCACCACCAAAGAAACAACCCCCGCCAGCACCAGTTACCCATCCATTTAAACCAACTTCTCCTGCAAAGAAGGTGCAGTTGTTCTCTAAAAACGTTTCTTCTTTGTCATTTAATTTTTATTGCAGACATTTTCATTTAGCTAGAAAGAGAAGATGGTTGTGATGGCTTACTTTTGTTGCAGTTTAGAGAGCTATTTTGAATGGTGGAAACATAAATAAGTTTGAAAAATGGTTTTTACAATTATTTATTTAATCAAATGGCATTTTGTTTAAAGATGGTGCTAAAAGTAAGTGGGAAATATCCACAAGTCCTGAAGTGATTTGTTGTTATTCTTCGGTCTCGTCTGACATGTTTCTAATTTCTTCAGCTCTTTCTTGAAGGTGCTAATATACAAAGTAAACTTATTAGGGCTCCAAAGTTTGATACATTAATCAATGGAATTCATAACATTTGAAATTGCTTAAAATGGTGCTCCCAGTAAATTGAAGAGCCATTTTTAAAAAATAATAATAATACCAATGCTAATTTTTTTAACAGAATAGTTTTTTTAAAAAAAATGCAGCATTATTTTATGAGGCATTCCTCCTTATCTCTTACATTGGATGTAATGCCTTTTCTAAGATGCCACAATGACACTTGTGCATCAGTGTAAAAAAAAGTATTTTTCTTGCTTCATAACTATTTGTTTTACTTATGTGCTAATTTAATTAATCAACTAAAAGTTAAACGATTGACTAAGATTTCTTTGGTGACGCCTGTAAAATGTAGTGGAGCAAAGATGCTATTGAATGTACTTACCCAGGAGTTAGCTCCACCTAACAGAATGGGACCTACTTCTAGGTAGCCATGCAAAGTACACCCGCTGAAATTCACTCTTGTGCACAGCTTTTGTGGATGAAATAGGATAAATGTACATCATTTTGTGCTGCTTAGGGCTGTGATAAGCAAGTTGTCTGTGTAAGCATTTGGGTTTTGGCTGCCTGGTTATTTACATAATACACTGTGTTTCGTGAAATAATATTTCTGAACTGCTGCTTCAGGCTCTGTATTTTTGTGCGAAGTATTTTTGTTACCAACTTATCAAAATTCTTTATCCTTGCTTTCCAGCCTGGGGGCATGAAAGCAGGCACATTTGATCCTTATCCAACCCATTCCGTAGACCCTTACATCGTTAAACAGGCAAAGCCTGTCACAACCAATAAACAAGGGCGGGTATTTCATCCTTCTCCTGGACCGAAGAGCAGACCAGTAAGAAGTATTATGTCATTAAATGTTGAAAAGTAAGTATGACATACCTTTAATTACTGAATGTTCGTGATAAGGTTTGCTGGGGCTTCTTTGAGAGGCGGAGCAAGGTGGGGGCAGTGGGGGCGGTCTGCCTCTGGTGTCATCCCGGGGGGGAACGCCCCCCCAGGACGCATGCCGCCACCACAAGCTCCCCCTCTGCCTGTCCCTATGGGTGCCTTGTGGCGTGCCCTGTCCCTAGCTTCTATGGGCGCCGTGTGGCGCAGTGTCCCCCGCCCCTATGGGTGGTTCACCTGCCCCTGGGAGCACTACCCCAGATGCCCAAGAGACTTCTTCTGCCACTGGCTTCCTTCTGTCGGAACACAACATTCTCTGGTCTGGAAGCCATTCTTCTTATTTGTGGGAATTTTCTTACTACTTACTCATTGCTGTGGGTAATATATTCCAAACATACTCATGGGCACTTTGATCTATTTTATCTTCTTATGTTCTAGATCAGGAATGGGGAGCCTCAATCTCCTAAAGCTGAATGCACTCCTATAGGTTTCTCTATCTGGCTCCCAGGAATCTCATAGAATCCTAACAATTGGAAGGCATCACCAGATGCCCGCACATTAATGATTTGCTTCATAAAATATGGCTTGATTTAAATTGATTTTAATATAGTGGCTGTAATATGAAGAGTGGTTATGATGTTTCCTTTAGGTCTGTTTGCCAGATATGTCACTTCATGTGTTTTGGAGCCCAACTTCCATATAGGCCTTAAAAAGTGGGATACAAATCTAATGAATTTGTGCCCCTAGTACGGCAAGGAATATGATGACCCTTTTTAGGTGGGGTAGAGGAATGAGCAGGTTGCCAGTTTACCTTCTCAACAGATAAATGTAAGTGAAAGGAAGGTATTGTTAGCATTATGCAACTGGTTGAAACTGTAAAGTTTCCTTCCTTCCTTCCTTTCTTCCTATCTATCTATTCACTCACACATCCATTCATTCACCTCTAATCCAGGGCTTATTTCAGTGGCCTGGAATGCAGTTATGGAGAGGTTCATTGTTTAAGACAATTTCACAAACTATGGGAAAATAGCATTATATCAAAAGTTGCGTAATATGCTATATTATTAGTATTATTATTTTAAAAAACACCATAGGTTTTAAAATGAATAGGCTATGTTACTGACTACGGTATAAGCTCTAGTTTGATGGGTTAAGATCTTGTTTGACAATGAAGAGCTTATGTGGGAAAGCCAGGGTGAAGAAATGGCTATTTATCTTAGCAAAATGTCACAAATGCTCTGACACTTTTCTTTCAAATTTGAATTTCAGATCATTAAATGCAACCAACTATACGAATCCGCAAGTGATGTCATATTAGTTGCACCAAAGCAAGGTGAATGAACTTTTTAGATACTGCAAACAGTAGCATTTTAACAGCTCAAGGGTATCTGAAGCAAATAAAAAAAATGTGGGAAATATGTCAAATATGGCTATCCTTTGCCAAAACTGTTTACCACACATGACGATGTTTTATGAATATATTCTTTATATATATAAAGAAATAGATAATATATTTACAAATAATGTATATAAAATGTGAAGTATATTTTGGTATAAATGTTATTTTGATTGTATGTAGCACTAGCAAAAATAAATACTTGCACTTGATGAACCTCAAGCTTATGTCCAACCATTTACAAAATCTTGCTATGGACATCTAGTCTGGTCCAATGTTAATAGACATTGATCTACTAAAAGCTATTTCGTTGGGTTCCTAAACACTCTAGTATGGCTACAAGAATGGAATCTAGGGTATAGGCATGCAAACAAGGGCTGGTTCTGTGCTGTGAGACAAAGGGTGATAACCATTGTGAGTCATGCTCAGAGTAGGCCAATTGAAAACAATGGACACAAGTTAATTGATTTTAGTGGGTCTACTCTGAGTGTGTCTAACACTGGATATCGCGTTCTCATTTTTTTTCAAAAAATTAAGAGTTTCTAAAATTAAAGTTGAAGATTTAAGGAATATCTGGGAATCCAGATCCCCAAAGCCCCCTTCCCATGATTGCAACTCCCAAAGCTCCATGGTGAGAGACTATTCCAAGTGTTCCATTTCCTCCTTTCTTTTGCTATCATGGTGAACCTTTAAAGTCTGCAGATCTCTCTTCCTTACCTCCCTATTCCAATCTAGACTAAGGTTACCAGATTTTTTTCAAAGAATCCAGGGACACTTTTTTTTTTGAAAGAGAAAGTTATTTTAAAAAGTTATTTTTAAAGAAAATTAAGAAGTAATATCTTCTCTTCTGTGGTCTCTTCTGTCACGTGGCCTTCCTCTGGGCCCCGGCCTGCTCTCTTGGAGCGCTAGCTGCTGTGGAGTAAGCTTGGCTTGGGCCTGGGCTTGCGACGTGTCCTTGCCCTCCCAGTGCTCTCCTACTGCTGTTCCTCAGCGGCAGCAGCGGCGTGGCAAGGTCGGGGCTCCTCTTTTTTTCTCCTTCCTCTTTTTCTCTTCCTTCTCCTCCTCCTCTCCTCCTTCTCCCTGCATCGGCTCTGGGGTTTTCCTGGCCCCATAGCGCTGCTGGGCAGTCGGGCAGGTGTTCTTGCTCCCAGCTCGATTTGGGTTGTGGGGTGTGTGTGTGTGAGCGGTTCGCCCTGTTGATGCGCCGGGCGTCCCCCGTTCCCCCTCAATAGTGGCGGCAGCGGCAGTCTCAGCAGCCCAGAGCCAGTCTGGTAGTGCAGTTGGCTCAGGCTGTCTTCAGGAGCTGCTCGCTGCTGTGGCGTCCGCCATTTTGCCTCGCCAGAAGTCTCCATATGATGTGTCTTGTGCCGTTGAACCAATCACGCAACATTCATTCTCTACTAATAAATCTACAACACTTAAAATATAAATCCGGGGACATTAAATGAAATCCGGGGACAGATTTTGTCCGGGGACGGATTTGTAAATCCAGGGACTGTCCCCGGGAAACGGGGACATCTGGTAACCATAATCTAGACACAATGCTATTATTGCTTTGATAGGAATGCAGTGGGTGATTAATCAACAGATCCGTTTAAAATGCTTTTGGTCAACTGTAAAATATGATTCTGATGCTACTCTGGGTAGCAGAGTTTTTTTTTATTATTATTTTAAAACATTATTGGTTTACTGGAAGAACTATAAACAGCAGACACTATCTTAGAAGGAGCATTTGTTCCTATGAAAAAGAGAAGAGAAAATGAATTTTCTAAGTAGTACATTTTCTAAATGTATGATCTAAAAAAGTGTTTGCTTCTTTTATTATGTTCAATAACTCATATGAATAATTAGCTAAGATGTCCTTAATGGGATGACCTAGTATTATGGTTTCCTGCAAGGTACCCTTAGCTTCTACTTTAGTTTTGTTTTTCTCTACCAACTACAAATAGTGTCCAAAGAAACATTGATATAAAGCACAGCAATAATAAAACTCAAGTGTTTTAAATGCAAAGATTTTTAAATGAAGACTGGTTTGGGTACAATACTCAAGTTTTACATTTCACCAGAAATTGTCTTTATTTCCAGTTTGCCTCCTTTTATATTCAGTGAACAATTATGACAAAGCTCAGATGATTACCTCCTTTCTTAGAATTGAAATAGCATAAAATATCATTCAAAACATTGTCAGGTGTTTCATTCTTTGAGGAAAAAGCTCCAGCTGAAATGAATGGGAATAGTATAAAAGTAACCATAAATATGTATTATGTGTGTGCAGCTCAAATCTCTTTCTCATCTACAACCTCAAGTTAGTTTCTTTCATAGTACTTGGATTTCTGATTGCTCTGCTCTTTGTTATGCTTCTCAGGCACAACCATTGGAAAATAGAGTAGTGCTTAACTTCTGTGGGCAGAACCCTTAAAGCACTAAGTAGCAGAGCAAATAGTGCTATATTTCTTCCGCACAGCAGTTGGAAAACCCGACTCTTTTATGACGGATGTGGTGCAGCTGACTGAAAAAGCACTGTAGAGCTTCTTGGTGGTGTTGCGCTTCTTTTCTGTAGAGAGTTCCTCCTCTTCCAGTTTCTTTCGGATTTCAGAAATCTTTCCACACTCTACCAAATTGGAAATGTTAGGAAAGAAGACAAGATAGCTTTAAGATCTAATGAACTAACCAACTTAATTATTTGCAGTGGAATTCCCACAGCTGATAGGACGTAAAACAAACTTCCCTTCCCTGTTTGATAAGTATATATCTCTCCCTTGGATGTTTAGGAACAAATAATATAGTATGCAGTCTTGAGAGAGACAGGGTAGTATAACCTTCTCTTCTTCCTAGGTGAGTTAGTGGGGCGCTCAATGCACTCAAAAAAGTTAGCCTTACAAGATGAGGACAGAGGGTG
Organism: Podarcis liolepis; assembly: GCF_965112155.1. Classification (NCBI taxonomy): domain Eukaryota; kingdom Metazoa; phylum Chordata; class Lepidosauria; order Squamata; family Lacertidae; genus Podarcis; species Podarcis liolepis. The sequence goes on from NC_139564.1 coordinate 51,245,630, forward strand.
TAATCTGTTGACAGACAACATCCCTGCCTTTGCAAGACCTTTTAAACCTTGACCTATGCCCTTAGTGTATAGGAAAGTACTGTGGAGATAGTAGATGTCTAGGAAAGAGATATTTCAGCAACAGCTATCATCTTCCAGTAAAGGAGAACATGGTAAGTGCCACACACAAGCAAGTTTATATACTTAATCTGTTTCACATTTAAATGTGGAACAATCATCCTGGTTATTGCAGTACTTTTAACCACAACTGAAAGCTTTCTTCTTGTCTGATTTTGTGTGTGGGTTTTTCTCTATATTCATAAATACAGAGCAACTAAATTGCCTAAGTCTGTTAAACTACCTAAGCAGAGGCTTGCTCCATTTCAGTTACAAAAGGATGGAACAGAGCTGTTTGGCTCCAATTTACTTGGCATGAAAGTCCCTACCTTTGAACCCTACAGTGAGATTGTTGCCACCCACTGTAACCCCTAAAGATCTGGAAGACTCCGGATGTTCTGTGAAGGGACTAGAGGATGCTGTCACTGTCACACCTCACTTTAATGCCATGGCAGTAGGCAGGGGGAACCACCTGTGCTACATAGGGACTTGTGCTCTTGCATTGGAGTTGGGAAGGTGATGCCCAATCCTGTGTGCACAGAGCACAGGAAATTGCATTAGGTATAATTATAATTGGAGGGAAGCTTGTTTTAGATGTGTTCTGACACCATCAAGATATTAATTCAATTTTCAAAAAGCAAATGAATGAAATTAGAATTCACATTGTAAACAAAAAGGCACTAAAATATTCATGCTCTTATACTTTTATGACAGATATAAATCCACCCTCCCCAAGATTTGCAAATACAGACATGAATTGATTGCTTATCTGCAATATAATGCAATTGTCAGAATACAGAATACAGAATACAGAATACACCATTGCATAAAAATGAAATTGCTGCATTGTGTCAAAAGAGGTGTAATGGGTTCACATATTAATTCTTATGGGCAGACACCAAAGGGTATGAATTTTTTACAAGCTATCACTCTTTCTACTGAAGTAACATTAATATTCAGTCACTCATAAACTTTTACAGCCTTTTTGTGTGTAAATAATGCAGAGGCTGTTTCAGCAGTCTGTCTGAAATAGTATCTCTGTATTTTGCAGTGGGTATGTTTATGACCCCATGGCATGGACACTATTTGCACAGATGTGGCGTTATTCAGTCTGAACAGAATGTGTGGTAAAATAATTTATATGGACTTCACATAGCAGCAGGTCTATTGAAGAGACTGGTGCCACTGAGAGCAACTGCATATATTTGGTTGATGTGCCATTCTATGGAAAAAATAGCATATCAAATGCTTGGTGTAACTATGTAGAAAGTCCTAGACACCAGTGGTTTGGATTTGCAAACCAATTATACTATATATGCATATAAGGTTGGCCAAACCTGAAGGTGTGGCCAACAAATCAAAAAGAAACACAAGGAACAGGCCAAAGATTTGCAAATTTTCAAAATCTGACTACTGCTGTCAAAGGAACATGCTGGGTTGTAAACCATGCTTCATAGACTATAGAAATATATGTAGCAGAAAAATATAGACCCTGGCTGTATTATTGCTAACAATATAACCATCCTGTATTGCAACGGGTTGCACTAGATTACCCTTGGGGTCCCTTCAATGGGTCTGTGATCATTATTAATCTACAGAATAATCTCAAGGTGATGTACAATAAAAACAGCAAAAACTAATAAAAACTCTCAAGAAGCATACATTTTAAACAAAGCTAAAACTACTAAACAGACATTCACAGAAAAGATCCATTTATCCAGTTGGGGAAGCCTATCGGAACAAAATGTCTTCAATTGTTTCCAGAAAGTGCAGGTGGAGGCCTGTCATAGTGAGATGAACACTATTCCATAGAAGGGGCAGCCACACTCAAAGCCCTGATCTGAGCAGGCTTCTGAGATCTTTGAAATTTACAGAAGAAATTTGCCAACAGACCACAGTGATCTACTGGGTATATAAGGGCTAAGGCGATCTCTCAAGCAAGCTAGTCCTAAACTTTATAAGGCCTTATATGTTAGAACCAATTCTTTGAATGTAGGCCAGTAGCATATCGGCAGCCAGTACAAATCCTGCAAGCAACCTAGTCTTGGCAGGCTGCAGCAGCTGCAGATTCCAGACCAACCCCAAGGACAGCCCTGCAAAGAGCACATTGCAGTAATCAAGCCATGAGGTTACTGGTGCATGCACAACTGTGTGCAAGCTATCCTGATCCAGGAATAACCAGTTATCTTAGCAACTGAAGTTGGTAAAATGAGGTAGGTATCCGAGGTAGGTATCTTGAGCTTTATCCAACACTATAGGTGTTAACAGTCTTGCCCACCCTGAAGAGTTCTCCTGGCCAATTTCTTGAGGACACAGTGGAAGCAGCAAAATAGGTTGCCTTTGTTGCTTTCATTGCCATGCAGCAAGCATGGTTGTGCGCTCTTAATGCATGTTCAGTCGTCTTTGCAGTAGAATTTCCGTCACCTGTTTTCTGGCAGTGATCCAGACTATTTCACTGCATGTAGTTCCCCAGTGTACCAGGAAACCAAATATGCTCCACATTGTCAGGGAGGGCACTCAGGAGCAATCATATCTCTGGTCCTCTGCCTTTTAGTGCCCTTAGTGAGACAAGGGCCTTCACAAGATCACCATTTCTATCCACCAGAATATCTCCCAGAGCATTCAAGAATCCATTGGACTCAAGTCTCCAGATGCGAGCCATTCTAACAGGTTTCCCAGTGCTAAAGGGGTAAGTTGGTACTTTTCACCAGGAAGTGGTCTGACCATGACAGTGGGATCATCCGAGAGCAAAGGAAATCAACATGGTGCCCTCTAGATGTTGTGAACTATAGCTCCCATCTTCACTGACCATTGACCGTTGACCATAATGGCTGGGAGCTGTTGGAAATTCACAACATTTGGAGGGTAACATGTCGTCCTAGAAATTATTAATTCAGTAAGTCAATACAGTCATACCTCATGTCCGCTTCATGTTACGTTCTTTCAGGTTATGTCCTGCGGCAACCCGGAAGTACCGGAAAGGGTTACTTGCGGGTTTTGCCGCTCGCGCATGTGCAGAAGCGGCGAATCACAACCCGCGCATGTGCAGACACGCCACTGCGGGTTGCTCTCTTTTCATGTTGCGAACGGGCCTCCAAAGCGGATCCTGTTCGCAACCAGAGGTACCACTGTACTAGTGCAACTTCACTATGGCGTTCATATAGAAATATTTAAGATTGTGTTTTACATACATTTCATCTTACTTCTGAGCAGGCAGGCATAGGCTTGTGGTGTAAAGCATTTTAAAATGTGCGTATATTGTGCATAGCTGCAACCAAAATTTACAATGATTAACTGGATTGAGCTAACAGGATTTAATGTCATAAGGAAGTATTTTTATCTTCTCATATGGCCTGCTCTTTGGAAGCAATACAAACTACTTTGATGCCTGTAGGATATGAAACATATTTGACTAATGCACTCTTCCCTATATAGTTGTCTCAATGTGGTGGTTTTGTTTCCAGGTATTGTTAGAACTTGATGTTATAATTCTGTAGCTTCTGCTAGTTCATCAGGCTACATTATTGCTTGTTTAGCCATCAGGTATGTATATACTATACTGGATTAGGCAACGATATGTGAAAAAAGAGATGTAAAACTTCATTATCATTGGTTACCTGTAAAACATCATCCCAATTTTTTATTCAAAGACTTAAGGGGAAATGGTAGTAAATGGATAGGAGAGTTTAAAAACAGGTTTCAAAGAAGAAATTTTTATTATGCTTTCTTTGAAGGACAGATTGTTGGAGTTTGTCTGGAACTGCCTGGAAAAAAAGACAGCTTTCTTTAAGAAAAAACCCCCTAAGCAATTCACTGTTGGAGACTGTGGTATCTACAAACCTATATAACCATGATGTCTCAGGAATCAGTCAAATAAGTCACTGAAGCTAATGCTTATATTTCACTGATGGTAGGTTAGTTTAAACCAATTCCAAAAGCAATCAAAGCTAATAATTCTTATGATCATCTCTTTATCAACATTAAATAAATTTCTCCCTGTTTGTTTATGACTTAAATGAGTAAAAAGCATCTGCCAGGATCATATTCTACACACATTTCAGAGAAAAGGTCACTTTAAAAACTATTTTCTTACCAGAACTATAAATTTATAAAAAGCTGAATTCATTGAATTTTTTATATGTAACACAGACAAAATCAAATGTGTTTTAAAAATCAGCTATACCTAGCAATTTCTCTCAGTACTGGTTGTGGCTGAAAATATCTATAGATCCAGCTGTGTCCAGACCTCATGCTCAGGTCTGTAATACTTCTGGGTCAAGGGCATATTGAGAAGGGGGACCATTAATGACTATATGAGTTATATACCTGGGTGCATTTCAAGAAATGACTGGCTTGTACATGTCCAAGGGTCTTGCCTGAGAGGGAGGGAAAAGGCCTGATGAATTGCACCCTAAAATTTCAGGCATTGCCAGTGATTTCTTATTGTTTTTAATCTAAGCATTTTTTCTTTTATTTTACATTAGCCCTAAGGATGATACCAACTGTCATTTTCCTCAGAATAATAAAGACTTGGAACTGAGTTGAATTTTACATATCAGAAAGCAAAACATACCTGGTGAGTTATGTATTAAAGAAATATGCTGATAGCTAGATATTTCTTCACAGAATTCACTGGGATCTGCAAATTGGTCGTTTTGCTTTTGGCTTCTGGAATTATGCCTTTGCTTAAATTGTTGATCGACCAAAGCCGTAACTTGGTCCCTGAGGCTAGCATTATTCTTTTGGAGACGGCGCGCTTCAAACTGCAACACATCTCTCTCATTCTCTGTAGAGCGTATTTCATTTTCCATCAGCAGGAGCTGCTCGCTCAGTAGTCTTGTTTTATTTCTGCAGTCAGAAGCCTCCTGTTTATATGCATTCAGCTCCTTTTTAAGAACGTGGTTTTCATCTGTCATGTCTGCTACTACCATTCTCATCCTCTCACACTCTCGTTCCATGTTTGACAAGTTAGTTTTCAAAACTCCAATTTCTATTTTTGTACTTTTGCGTTCCATCAGAAGTTTTTCCTCAGTATTAGTTCTGCCTGACTGGGCCTCTTCAAGCCCCTTCTGCAGGACTTCTTTCACAGTGAGCACCTCCTGCAATGCCTTTTCAAGACTCTGTTTTTCATCTTTAAGCGACTGTGTCATCCTAATAAGAGCCTCCAGATTCGATAGTGTAGTTTTCTCATTTATCTTCAGTTGTTGCATTTCATTCTGGTTTTCGCCAACCACCTTTTCTAACAAACCCTTGTTGTCTGTTAGCTGAAGTACTTCCCCGCCTAGCTTCTTATTTTCTTCTTGAAGGGTTGAAACTTGTTTTTCCAAATTTTTTAAGGACACAATCAGATCGCTTTTTTCATGTGTGGAAAAAGCCAAGGTTTCCTGTGTTTTCTGGTCTTTCTGTTGTAAATCATTTATCTCGGACATCATATGTTGATTCTCAGAATAAAGCTGCTCCTGCTTTTCTTCCAGAGCTGACTTTTGCTGTTGAAACTCCTTGCATTTCTTCAGTAGTCTTTTCACTTCTTTCAGGCATTCCTTGCAATCTTCTTCAGATTTAACTAGCCTTTCTTGAAGGCTATTCTTCTCATCATGCAAATCCTTGATTTGCTTCTGATATTTTGAATTTTGCTCTGTCAGAGACTGTATAACGTCAGTAAGAGGTTTCGATTCATTTTCATCTTCATGGCTCATCACCTTATTACAGACATGTTCAGATTCTCTATCAGATGTCTCTAACCATCTGACCTTTTTAGCATATTCATCAGACACAGCACCACAGAATTTCTGATGCTTTCTGAGCTCTTGGTTTGTGCTAAGCTGCTGCCTTGGTTGGTCTATCTTTGTTGGTCTGTATTTGGACAGGAAATTCATCTGCCGCTTTCTATCATATGCTGCTTGTGCAATATTTTCTTTAATATGCAACTCATTGGAATCCTCTAGTTCTGAAATCCCCCTAGGTTTAAAATCCTCATATGACATTCCCTTTTCTATTAGATCCTGTTCTGACAGATAACCAGAATCATTGTCTTTACCACTCATAACATTAGGAGAGTTTTGAAGTTCAAAAGTAAATAGTTCATGCTTACATGTCTGTTTGCCGTCCTCTTTCGTATCCTTGAAAGAAGAACTCACACTCTCAGTCAAGGACTCCTCTTCTTCTTCCTCCTCATACTTACGGAATGCCACACACACTTTAGGTTCATCCTGATTTTTCTTCTCCCTTCGAAGAGTCCTCTCTTCTGCTTCCAAACCAACAAAAGATGGGGAGGAAAAGTTGTTGGCAGATCTCTTCAATATTTGGTCAGTATTCCAAGGCAGAATACCATTATTTCTACACGTTGGGGCATGGTTTTCAACTGTTATATATTTTGATAGAACCTGATCTGGAATGCGTTCACCTGTGACCGGCTTTCCAAATACAGTGTTGAAATTGGTTTGTAGACAATTACTGGCACCTGGTCTGTTACCAAGATGAAGTTTTTTCTTCAACGGAAGCGCTTCTTGATGCCCTCTTGGCTGAGAGACGGAGAAAGGGATAACAGTCAGATCAGAAGGCCTTCATTATTTAACAACCGAGCTAGGAACCACCAATGAGTTGCATAGAGTGGCTATTTTCAAAAGGGAATATAGGTTTTGATACAGATGTTATTCCACAGAATCACTGCCTCCTGACATCTGCACCTTTCTCTCTTTGCAACTGTCTGAACAGCATTTGAAAGTATGCTAGTTCTCCCCAATTTATGACCTCTAATTACTGCCTCCCTTTCCTTTTGTGTCCCTTCTCCTCTCCTTTCCATCTTGAGTTCTTGTGTGTGGGTGCTTGTTTTTAAGATGGTAGGGCTGTGGGCAGGGTTGGTTTGATTGAATATAATCATTGTACACTATCTAGCTTTTAAGGCATTTTATAAATCATTAATAGTAGGGGAAAGCAAAGAGTGATTCAACAAGGAATTGGGTTGTGCACAGATGCAGTTTGCAACCGCTTGGGAAAGACCCTGGAGAGAAGGAGCCATAGAGAGTGGTGGGAAGGTGGGGACCTTCAGTCCTTGCAACTGTTTCATTGGGGCAAGACCTACTGGGAATAGTTGCTTGGATCACTAGGCCTGCACTGTTTGGTTTCTTTGAATAAAGAGCTACCATGTTTTTGTTTTATTGCTGACCTACGCCTGACTCTAGCTCCTGACCTAAGGAAACTGGGGCATTTATGTCCAATATTATCACAAAGTCAAGGAGAATTATATCCTGCTCCCTACTTTATGGAGCACTGTGGTGCATATTACATGGACTGCTCTCTGGATCAGCAATGATGGTAAATTCAGCTGAGGGATTAGTTCCTTTGAACCGTAAAATGCCATTATATAATTATTGTCAGCAAAACAAAACAAAGCAAAACAACCCCACATACCATAGTAGTGTTGCTAGGCGAGCTGGTCAAAAGTAAATTGTCTGGAATAAATTCTGGGCTCTTCATATCAGTTATATTTTTATTAAGTATATGGTTGATTTCAGACTGAACCTGAAGAAACAGGAAGTGAGATAGTTATCCTTCTCCTGCTTTCATCCTGTTTATATTGGTTTAAAGGCAGAGGTGGGAAGCTGTAGCCCTCAAGACATTGTTGGACTCCAGCTTGTATCATCCCCAAGAAGCATGGCCAATAGTCAAGGATGATGGGAATTGTATTAGCCCGCTAATATTGAGAGAACCACACCCACGTTTTAAGCCTGGTAGCAACTTATTTTTATTCTTAAAAATACTTGAGTACAAATGTATGCATGTCACTTACTCAGAAGTAAGTTCCACTGCGTTCAATGGGACTTACCACCACCCCACCCTACAGCATTTGCAGAATTTAAATATTTAGTATTACTTATTATCGGATGTGTTGCTGGATAGCAAACCATGGTATCTCTGACTATACTATTTACTGTACTGTGGAACATCTGAAAAAAAATAACAATAATATTTATATATGCATATATTGTTGGCAAGCATGACCAGTCCCTTCTTGCTTCCACAGTGAGAAAACCCCAAAGTTTATCAGAACTTTGATATATACGTATAACCATATCTTGTAGGAATGGGAATTGTTGGAAAAAGTAAAGGGAAGGTTATTTGACACTTGAAACGGCCTTCTTCACCACAGGCATTTATACAAAGTGTCCAATAGCCAGCCAGCTGCAATTTATCTACTATCTGGAATTGGGGAACCAAGTGGCAGATGATCATGCAAGGAATTTTGAGAGGATGAGGTGATCCAGAGCAGGAGAATAACAAGAAAAAGTTGACATGTAAAAGTAATATGCGAATATTAGAGGCCTTTAGAAAGGTTGTGTATTGAATGAAGAATTAAACCTTGTTTAGGGCTTGGTCTTACCATGCTGACATTCTGCAAAGTTTGTTGTCGAAGGGCTTGAAATGAATCCAACTGCTGTTGTAAGATCTATATTGTAAAATTAATTAATTAGACATATTCTGCAGTAGTCTGCACTTTTTCTTCCTATGCCTAGATTGTGATCTTTACTTGCTATTTATTATCTTACCAGATATAAACTGCATACCATTGTAGCAGGAGGAAATTGTTGAAGGTATGGCAGGGCACAATGGCAGAGCCAAATCCAGGCCTAATCACTGATCTAACTCCAAGCTGGCGCAGCCAGCAGGCCCAGATCAGGTCTCATGCCACTTCACAACAGTACTGAGACCTGCTCAGAATCCTATGGATCCCATGCCAGCTCAGCTCTGCCCCCAGAACACATTTTGAGTTTTTCCACTGACTCCTGCTGGTGGGACTCCTCTTTGCTGGCTGGCTAAACTGGACAGAGAAGGAATTTGATTGCTCTGTTAGACAGTGATCTCTCTTTAGGCCATGTACAGTTTTGAAAACAGTTGATCTAGGTATATTTGATATCTGTACTGTGCATGTTGAATTCTGTACTATGTTCACAACATTGCTGCCAAAAGAAAAGTCTTATCTTTGGATCGGGTTATCCAAATGTTTCAGGATAATGAGGCAAGCCCCTGTTCTCTTTTTATCTTAAAGAAACGCAAACATTAAAAACCTACCTGTACAGGGCTGCCTTCAGATGTCCTCGAAAAGTCAGATAAATATTTAATTCCTTGACATCTGATGGGAGGATGTTCCACAGGGCGGGCATCACTACTGAGAAGGCCCTCTGCCTGGTTCCCTGTAACCTTGCAATGAGGGAACACCCAGAAGGCCCTTGGAGCTGAATCTCAGTGTCCAGATTGAACAATGGGGGTAGAGACACTCCTTGAGGTATACAGGGCCAAAGCCATTTAGGGCTTTAAAAGTTAGCACTAATACTTTTAATTATGCTCAGAAATGTACTGGGAGCCAATGTAGATCTTTTAGGAGTGATGTTATATGGTCCAGGCGGCTACTCCCAGTCACCAGTGTGGCAGCCGCATTCTGGATTAGTTATAGTTTCTGAGTCACCTTCAAAGGTAACCCCATGTAGAGTGCATTGTAGTAGTCCAAGCGGGAGGTAACCAGAGCATGTAAAATTATGGCGATCCAGTGTGCAGGCAAGTAGGGTCCCAGCTGGTGTACCTGATGGAGCTGGTAGACAGCTGCAGGAGCACAGGCTGGACAATCCTAACAACATATTATATAAGAACAAGGGAACAGCCTAAAGAACTGTAGTAAGGTTAAAATCCATACTGAACCACCTTCTCTTCTAGCCATTATGTATGTATTTTAGCAAGGATATTATCCCTCAGCCAGCCACCCAAAATCCAAAACAGATAAACTTACTTTTAATGCTGATGGTGGCTGTACTTGCCCATCTCTTCCTGAAGCAGATTTATCTGAAAAATCAGTGCAATAAGCCCTGAAGAATATAATGTTGGAACGTCTGGAGGCTTTAAACTTTAGTACTTTGACCAGGAGTGGAGAATCTATGACCCTTAAGATGCTATTGGACTCCAACCCCATCAGCCCCAGCTAGCATGGTCAGTGGTCAGCAATGGTAGGAGCTCAACAGCTTTTGGAAGACTACGTAATCACTACCCCTGACCTAGACCAAGAGTGTGTTCCCTAAATCAAGAACATCTTAATGCATATTCACACTTGTTCCTTCTGACATTCTGTATTTTTATGTGCCTCTTTCGTTCTTAGTAAGCATATTCAGTATTCATGCCAAAGTGGGAACAAATATAAGTTACTTTTTTGTTACCTCCATAAAAGTCATAATTTCTAAGGCTTGGAAATTTACATATTAAAGGTCCTAAGCCTGTTTGAAACACTATATCCAGCAGTAAATTTGCTATCGTATAATCTGGTTGATACTAGAAGATATTCCAGAATATTTTCTTCCTGAGAAATAGAGAAAAATATATGAACAGACCTGCCACTGGATAGCTCAGGCAGTAGAGCATGAGACTCTTAATCTCAGGGTTGTGGGTTCTAGCCCCACATTGGGCAAAAAGATTCCTGCTGTAACTCTGGGGCTTGTAACTCTACAATTCTATGATTCTCTCAACTGAGTCCATGTGCCTATATGTCAAATGTTCCACTTCCACAGCCATAAGGAATCACTTATGGTGCACAGCTTGTTGCTTCTGTGTAATAGTATTCAACAGGGTCAAAGAAGATGTGTTCTCCTGCCAATTTAGCCTTTGTTGCTGTGGCTGACTTAAACCCTCCTCCCCCAATTGGCTTTTGCCCATGGAGGGTGAAACCGAGAGCCCTCCCTCCCATTCATTTGTCATGTCTTTGTGGGCCATCTTAGTACTGATTTTGGTAAGCCCCTCCAACAGCCTTTTAAACCAGTGTTTCCCAAACTTGGATCTCCAGCTGGTTTTTTGCACCACAACTCCCATCATCCCTATAGCTAGCAGGACCCCGTGGCCAGGGATGATGGGAATTGTAGCCCCCAAACTGCTGGAGGCCCACATTTGGGAGACACTGTTTTAAACTAAAGTGCAGGGGTATAAATCCCATAAATAAATGACATTGCCCTGCTGACCACAGGAAAAAGAAAATTAGCATTCAGTGGCACCTTAGTTCTGGAGGTTGGGGACAGCTGTGGAAATGAAGTACTTTACCGCTGGTTACTGCTAGAGTAAGCAGTTTGGGGAGAGAGGTGCAAGGGTGCATCCGGGTGCTGAAGTCTGTTAGTAATGATTTTTTAAACTGTTATTTTCACATTATGATGGAGGAAGGGTGCAGGGAAACATCTCACAGAGGGTGGGCACAATAACCCACCACTGCGCTGTGCTGTTGCAGGAAATTACATCATTGCCCATCGCAGCATCCCTACACCAACCAGGGAGGAGGACAGGGCAGCATTTTCAACAACAATAATAAAAGTGTCATCATAGGCCTGTCGACGTCCAGGTGAGAGGAGTCGGCTCACCTGCAGCTGAGGCGTCTTGGCGCCCCACGGGAGAGCCTTTCTCTTCCTCCCTCAGCCTCCCGAAATTGGGGGCGCTCGTCCTGCCGCACTCCTGGGTTCCTGCAACGCAGTTTGCGTTAATACTGTTAATATAGATGTCTCCTGCCGGAAGCTTTCCCCGCCCGCCCGGCTAACTTTTAACCCCTCCCCGCTCCCGCCTGACTCACTATAGCCAACACCGGCTCTCATCATTCCTCCCTGCGTCCGCCCGCACGATCCTCGTCCCATTCAAACTGAGGCTCTCAGGCTTTCTAACCGCCACTCCGCTACCTGGGGTTGCTAAGGAACGTGTTTCCATAGAGACGAGGGGGGGCGCGCGCGCGAGGGAAGGTTGCTTGTGCAGCGTTTTCTACGTCACGCGTCGTTTCGCTACGCCCCCTGGAGGCCGCGCGCTACCCCTGCAGGATTCTGAGGTAAATTCTGAGGTAGATTCGAAAAGTTGGAATAACCGTCATTTTAGATGTTCGTTAAACGGATTTTGTCACCTGGGGAGTTGTAGAGCAAAGCGCCTGAGTTTTTTAATTGTGTCAGATTCATTTGCCCGAAGGTGGTTCTTGTTCTTGGTCTATTTTGCCTTTTAAGACCCAAGCCTTCTCAAGGCTGGTGGCACTGTGCAAAATAAGAAATCCCAGATTGAAACATTAATGCAGTAAGTATATAAGAATTCATGGAACAGAATCAGATTGAAATTCTGCCAGCCATTAAACCAGTATGTAATAATAATAATAATAATAATAATAATGGCTTTTTTTCCTTACGTCAGTGAAGGGGTACAGTTAGGGTTACCCCAGAAAGCCCTAAAAACTCTTTGTGAATTCCCCCCCCCCAGCCGGGCCTCGGCGTACGCATTTTTAAAACTGAATATTCCTCTAAGACAAAAAGCACGAGCTAAGCAGTCCTCTCTGTAACAAAAACGCTGTAACAAACCTACAGCTGAGAACAGTAAAGCTTTTCGCTTCCCAGATCCAAGATAACCTTGTCCTGGTACATTGACTTGCAACATACTTCCGGGAACAGAGCCAGAGAACGAAAAGCAACATTTCTATGTAAGAATCTGTGAAGGGGGAGAGGAAAAAAGGGGTTTGAAAAAAGGATAAAACCTGCTTGTAAAACCCTAACTGTACCCCTTCATTAGAACTCGACGGAACTCAGATCTGGCACCTCTCAGGTGGGTGCCATTGCCATTATAAGAGAACAAGGGAGAAGTTCATGGTGAGTTCCGGCATCTTTTTTTCCTAGAAAATAGCATTAATAATAATAATAATAATAATAATAATAATAATAAAGTTTTATCTGTTTGAAAACTTCAAAAAAAGGAAACCAAAGTTGAGAGGGAGGTTCCTAAAATTATAAAGATCTGAAAACTAATGTAGCCCCACTATTAAGGGTCTCCAAATAGTTCTAGCATTTAGAACACGGTTAGCAAACCCTTCCTACACCTGTTCCACAGCAGCTGAGAAGTCCAACCAACTGGGCTCGATCCCAACAATATTATACAACAGCGTATATGTTACTGCTATATTTAAAAGTTTACTCTGCATTGTGGTTTTGCAGGTACCTTTGTTTGTTATAATGGTTTTGACTAGCATATAAAATTAGACCTGGCATGATGTCACCATTGTCGTGTGGTAGTAGCAGCAACACTTCTCCTTTCAATTCCAGTAGATTCTTATAGAGAACAAAAAGATTCTGTCTCATTTATTTTAATATAGCAGGATTGGAGTCTTATATGTCAGTGTTTCGTGACAATGAAAGAACTGCAGGCTCAATATCTATTTCATTGGAGAAGGAAGATTTTCTGTGTTCACAGACCAATCCCTCCTGTAACCCATGGGTGAAAGCAAATTTTATAACTTGCTTTGCTTACAGAAGGTTCCAGGATGAACCCCAAGCCATCTTCAGATAGGGCTGGGAAAGGTCCCTGGTTGAAACCCTGGTGAGCTGCTGCCAGTCAGTGTAGACAATACTGAGCTAGATGGATTGATGGTCTGACTTAATATAAGGCAGTTTCTTATGTTACTATGTGCACTCCCTACCGCTTAAGCCTCCAGCTGAATAAATGGTACCTTGACATGGTAGGGCCTGTCTTAGGAAATTTATTAGTTGCTGTGGCAACTGTGCTTTTATTTTCCCCCACACATAGCATAAGGGAACTGATGGACACAGCTTGGCCCAGAAAGCAGCAACTTTTCAGTTGACCACTGCAATTGGCAGGTTGACAGTTTTACAATTTAGTCATTTTAGACTTTGGATTTAAGGCAGGGAGGCCTCCATAGATGATAATGTTTTACTTCACTGACTTCAAAATATACTAAGCCATTGTTGTTGCCTTTGGGGCCCTGGAACTCCACTGCAGGTTGATACAGATAACCAAGGTACCCTAGGATAGTTTGGTCATCTGTGTGGGCTCTCTTTGTGAGGATTGCCACACTGACAATGTAGATTTTTTATTATTGGGAAGAGCAAACATCTGTCCTTGTAAGGTAACTCGCCAGAGTTAATCTCTCCCCCTGTATTTAACTTGTTGAATTACCCCACAGTAAGTGTCATGTGCTGGCAGAAACCTCTGGCACACAACCAAACATGGTTCACATATCTTATGCTACTTGTGTCTCTGTTGGGAAAACGATATGCATCGTGCCCTCTGATAGCTTTATTCTCCAGCTCTTTCCTTTCATCTGAGAACTCAATTCACAAATACCTTTTGCAATCTCATCTCATGTATTTGTTTTTAGTGTACTCCCAACCACTACTCTTTCCCCAACAAAAATCATTTTGGTGTCTCTCAGAGAAGGGGCATATTTTCAGGTGGGGGATGTGGCCTGGGGATAGCTCCAGAGGCTACATGGGGGCCTGGATTAGGAGGTTTAGAAAGGGTTTGAGGACTGATATTTTTCCTTCAGGTGAAGATATAGGTTACATCAGAACATTGCAATAACAATGCCTTAGGGAGATAAAGTAGGCTATAGTCTTAACATTAAGGTATATATTCAATTTTCATACTAGCCATCACCTGTCAACAGTCTTGCACTTGACTTCTCTAGACACAAGCTTAAACTTATTTTATCACAGAGTTTTCTTCCAAAAATGTATGAGGTTGAAGTTATTTTTCCCTATGCAGATGCAACAACTGCTAATTTGAGACATCTGCCTCTATTTCACTTCCCTTTAAAAACTTGTGATATTTGCCACCACTGCTTCTACCACCACAAGTCATATTTCTTCAGACATTATATTCCTGAATGTGTCTTCCCACTTCCACTGGATATGAAGGTAACAAACACCTGGGGAGTAAATGCTGCTGCAGAACATGTCTTTTTTAAAAAAGCCATTTAATTGCACTTGTACAGAGAAACAGAGGTACATTTTAAAAATACAGTATGGTTCTCTCACTGTAGATTACTCATAGTATTATACATGAACTCAATTTGCAAAGGATCTTAATATAGCATGTCAGATTTATAACTCATTGGATTACACTGGCAGCCATAGTGATAATGTTTTGGGAAATAATTCCATAGATACCAACATGGGCTACAAGAATGATCATCCTTCTCCCAACTTCTCCATCCTGTCTCCCTCCCTGTTTTAAAAAGCAGAATGCTGGATTGCATTCAGTCGTATTGCTGCTGTAAGCGGATAGTGCCTTATGTGAGCATGCAGGTATTTGTGTCTCTCCGGACAGCTAAGCCTTGGGATAAACAGTGACGGCTTCATATCCCTCTGGGGGCCTCATACGAGCTCGTGCATGAGCTTCACAGTATAATTGCCCCTCCACAAAGAAGTAGCCTTTCTGCTTCAGGTTGAGGTTGCAGTCAGAGCACACGAAACATTCAGGATGCCTGTACTTATCACGTGCCTTCACCACTGTGCCACTGTAGATCAAAGAAAGGGGGGTGAAAATAACATAAAGTTCAATTATGAATATACAAAATCGGGTTTCTTAAAAATGAAAAATAAAATATACCTAGATGCCTGCAAGCCAAAATTTGACTGATGAAAACCATTAAGTAAATTTAAGATACCCTCACCTCTGCAGCTCCTGATCATATGCTGTTACAGCCAGTCTGTACAGCATCTGTTAGGCTCCCTGCTGAGGTTGAATTTCAGTGGGAGCCAAGAAGAGCATGTAAAATCAAGAAGCTTCGCCAACATTTCTTTTAGAGCAACACAGGCTATGCAGACTTTATTTATAGCATTGTCCCAGACCTTATGTAACCTTTTAAAAATATATGCTGCACCAACAAAATAAAACAAAATGCATAAAAATGTGTAATAAAAAATAGCTCTATAAAGAGGTATGAATGCTTTGAATTTTGTTTAACTTCATGAAAGAGAAATCACAGATACCCACCCACCACAAATTGATGTGAACTTTTCCAAAGACCTATGCCATGAATCAATTAGAAGTAAAATAAAATATCTTACACAATTCCATTTCCACACTTGTCACACAAGGGCACCTTTGGCACACTTCCCCCAGCAGCAGGTACCTTCGTTACTGGTGCTTTCACACTCCTTATAGCAGGGGCCCGACCATCTGGAGAAAAAGATAAATATGCCACTTTTGTTTACAGGACAGGACAGAGCTCAAGGCATCTTCTAAGTGTCTTGGGTTAAATGCAATTTAGACGGAGGAAATGGCGTAGGAGAAAAATAATTAAAAATACTCCCTTAGTGTCACATTCTGATCTGCAAAGTTACTAGATGAGATTGCTAATTAGTATTAAAACAAAACAAGGGATTGCCTAACAAAACATATAAAGCTTGATTATTATTTTAACCATCCAAATTCTCTGGCATAATGTTGGTGATTTCCTCAATTTTTAAGCTGTTTTAAAAAATAAGTTCACTCATTATATGCAGGTGCCATATCTATAGACTCTCTCCCTTAGGCACATTCTGATAAACACTAGGGGGCAATCCTCATTCAACACAATTGGATTTACTTCTGAGTTATGGGACTGCTCAGTAAGTTACAGGATTCCATTTAATTAAGCAATAGATATATGCTGCTACTTTTATCTCCCTCTCTCATTTTTACTGTGAACACATGGTCTGCATATGTCTAACCCTCTTGGTTAACATTTTATATTGGTATCACTGTGCATGTTCCAGTTAGGCTTTACTTTATTTAGTGCCTTTCTTCCATTAGGGAACTCAAGGTTCCATGTGTGCCTACTTTACAGTTCTTTATTTGAATGGCTATCAGGGGATAGCTCACTCTTTAAAGGAATATTTTATTTGAAGTGCACTCCAATCCAAGTCTCCCATCTCTGTAAGAAGAGAGAACAGCAACCTTAGAAGTTTCCTATCAACAGGTTGAGTAGGCACACAGGTCACCAGGTCACAGTGTTCCCCACAATAATGAGAAGTATCTTACGTCTAGCTAAATTATTGTAATTCTTTCTTAATTCACATCTGTATATGTTTATCATGGCACGCAAATTTTATGCAGGCTTGTGCCCTTTTTTTGGTGATGTCTTCCCTCTTTTTTGACAATGTGTAAGTGATGTCCTGAGTTGCCTTCTATTAAGTAATTAACAAGCCCAAAACCTGCTTAGCTTAAGCAAAGTGGCTGCATCCAGAGGTGCTGTCTTGCGTGCAAGATTGGGGGCTGTTATACATCATGTGTGAGTGATGTCATGTGCCTGGCACACAATGCATGTGCAATGTTGCACCAGCGGGAGGAGGCCGATTGCAGCACAGTTTAGTGCCTGACTCCTCCTGAGCATAGGAGAGGTAGTTGCATCGTGCAGCTTCCTTTCTCAAGCTCAGGAAGAGGCAGCCACTGAACTGTGTCGTGCTCAGCCTCCTCCGCCCTCTCAATATTGAGGGGGCCTGGCCCTCTGCTAGCATATATTGAGGGGGCCGAAGAAACCTCTGCCCCTAGAAGGTGGCGTTCCTGGCTGCATCATAGACATGTAATGCAATGTAAGTGAAGAGAGATGCCGTACAAAAATGGCAACTAACCAGATTCATCAGAGACCATGTCTTGTAGAATCTTAAAGGAACCGGACTGACGTGGCTTACTCGGTCCTTGCTGATCATCATGTAGCAGCCTATACACATCAGACTGGGGCACTGCAGCTGGTACTGGGTCACTGAAAAATCAATGAGCTGTATGAGATAGTTAACCAGTAAATGTTCACTATAATTGCATTGTTTAAAACAAAAGTGGAAGGCACAGAACTGAACGAAGTCAGATCATGTTCCATTCTAGCAATGTGCAAAAGAAAATCTACACAGAGAACAAATATAAAGTTCAGAAAATGAAGTTTACCAGTTTCAAAGGAAATTAAAGCTTAATCACTTTAGATTTAACTCTTGATTTTTAATCATCATCTTATAGGCAACTGAAGCATCCCACAAGAAGGGTTAAAGCTTCTATTAGTTACTAGACACAAAATACCCCTAGGGAATAATATGGCATTTCCAAGTTCATACTTGGTGAAAATGAACCCCATCAACAAAAACAACTCAAAGTGTTTTTTTTTTTTTTTTTACTGAAATGGTTCCCAAAAGCATGCTTGCCACTACTTGTAATATGATAAATAAATATTTAGTCCAGGAGTGCAGTATGGGTAAAGTCAGTTCACTTAATGAACACCCCAGGGAATCACTGTCCAGAAAATGTAGCTACTTTGTGAGTGCACACAAAATTCTAAAAGTTTAGAGATGCCCAATTTCCAGCAGATTAGCAGGACAATTGCTATATACTTTAATGTAAATGTAATTTATATATAGGGCAATTTATCTGAATGTCTCGTTTCCTGTTGACATCAATTATGGGACTCTTGTGACTGTTTACAAGCTGAGTGCATATAGATTGAGATTTGTTATCAAGTCTCTAGTTGTCAAACTATCACAAAGTAGGAGCTGGACATATAAGGGGAGCTATATACCCATATCAAAGTAACATTTACACAAATTGTATAAAGCTATATAAAAACTTAACCAAACTTAAAACTCTTCATTTCCCTAGGAAGTCAAAATATTTTCTTTCAAGCATTTGTCCCTAATTTAAACATAAGTTAGAATGCATAAAATTTTCACAAACCTAAAAACATTTATATGAAATTTAACCAAACTTCATTTTTAATCTCCCTGGCATGACACAGTGGTTCTCCTAATAATTCTCAATTTAGGCTACATTTTGTCCATCTGTACATCTTCCATAGAACCAAGGTGACAGTCTTTATCCCACTGAAACTGATGACTAAATAGGCATTGACTTTCAGAATTTCACACTGACTTTCAAATTGGTATGGTTTAGATATATTTAAAAGCCTTAACGACTAATGAAGCAACAATAATGGTAGCACTATTCATGCCTTAGAAATAAGCTAACCATACATTGTGGCTTGGATTACCTTATCGGGGTGGCTTCCCCCAGTGCTGTAGAAACCTGCCCCTGCAGTGTTTCCATAATATTGTCATCTGAATACAATTGCATAGGTGTGTTAAACTGAGCATGTACAATCTTGACACCAGGCAGTTCCATTTCTAAAGGAATGTTGGGGGCCATCTTAGATGCAGCTTTCAATTCGGTAGGACAGATAGTGCTAACAGTGCTAACAGAAGAGGGTGTGCTACGTCCGCTGCCGCCGTCAATACCGGAAGGAGTACTGCAAACACTGTGCCAAAAACCAGTACACAAAAATACGTGATGCAAACCAGAGAGGAAAAGATGATGAATAACAGGGAGCAGAAGTATTCTCCAGAGTGACAAAAGCGCCCAAAAGAATCAAATGCAAGAAAAAACACATTTTATGAAAGACAACTTTTGTGTATTTTTCTACTGAGTATAATCTGCCATAATTTTAAAGAGATCACAACTATTACGCAAAACTTCTAAGTTTTATAGTTCATCAAATGTTTGTTTGTCTCATACTACCTCCTTCAGCACATAATTACGTCAAAGATGGCACAGGTTAATGGCCAGATTCGAACAGTAAATCAGAATCAGAAGAAATTTTGGAAGTTAAAGCTTCTCTTGCCAATCGTATGTATAAAATAACAACTTCGTGAGATAATACTGATATTTCCAGTACTGTTCCAATGCATAACTATGATGCTTGCACAGCATTGCAACAGCACTAGTGGAATCTGTTTCCTAAGAACACATTGAGGTAATGGCACCACAAGGCATCCCAAGCACCAGTATGCTAATACAGCAGGTGTAAAGATCTGTTAATTATTTAGTCTTTGATGCCACAGAAATAATCAGACGTGTCAGATTTTCTTCTTGCATTCGTTTTGGATTACAAAAGCCTGCATTCTTTGTCAGTTTTTAATTTAGAGTCCTCAATTTTAAATATTCATTGGTCCAAGACACAAACTACATAGACTAGGACTGTATTAGCAGTTGACCACATATTTTTTTCTTGGTTCAGAATTGCTATGAGACACAAATCTCACTGTGGTAGGAAAAGCTGTGCCTTCTTTACCCATTTAAAAGCCATTGGAACATTACCAATAGAATCAACACATGAGAAGCTGAGAAGAAGAAGAGGAGGAGTTTGGATTTGATATCCCGCTTTATCACTACCCAAAGGAGTCTCAAAGCGGCTAACATTCTCCTTTCCCTTCCTCCCCCCAAACACTCTGAGAGACTTCAAAGAAGTGTGACTAGCCCAAGGTCACCCAGCAGCTGCATGTGGAGGAGCGGAGACGCGAACCCGGTTCCCCAGATTATGAGTCTACCGCTCTTAACCACTACACCACACTGGCTCTCCAGTGTGGAAAAACAAAAAAGGGAATGCCTAGTAGTATGAACAGGAAAGACTCAAGTTGCTCCTAATGTATTTATTATTTATTGTTGTTATTTAATAAATTTCTATGCACAAATTCAGGTATACGTGGGGTGGACTACTTGAGTCTAATTCGAATGGGATGGGGAGTGGATTACTAGCTAAATAATGCTCAGTTGTGGCCAAGCCCTATAATAGTTATATGGCATTATCTGCATCCAAAGCATGGTTTACTAAGACATATAGATGGAACCCCCCTTAATTTACAGTTAATTTAATTTGGAAGCTTAGGGGTAACTTTGAATATTGCAAGAGGCAATTGGCAAGAAATAAATGGGCAACTTGTACATTTATCCCATGTTGAGATGCCCATGGGGTGCCCATAGCAGGGAACGAGAGGTGTGTAAGTGCCCTTTTTAGTTGTTAGATGGGAACTGTGGGGAGTGAACAGACAGTTCAGCTGCACATCCTCTATTGCCAACATTACCATTTTTTTAAGATATGTGAAACTACTCTAAGGATGTGGACTTATTTAGCAGAAATATAACAAAAATAATTAAGTTTTAATTCTGGATAAACATGCTGTAGGACTAATATGTAAATACTACAGCAGCATAATCCTACAAAACACGTTACGTCAGAAAGAAATTACTGGTATACTCTGCATGTGTGCAAAGGACTACAGCCTTACAGAACAATCCTATGCCTCTTTCAAAAGTAAGCCCCACTGATTTCAGTGCGTATTACTGCCTCCCAGACAGTGAGGGTGTAAAATTATTGGACTGGAACCTTAATGTCCCAAATTTGGTGAACATTCACAGTGCCAAATTTTGGGAACATTGAAACCAGATTTCTGATTCATCACTTCTAGTGACTGATGGCAATCACATGTAGATTATTTGCTGCATCTACTGATACCTCTTTGAGTTTTCAGACATTCACAATATTCATTATTTGTCATCTTTCACTGAATTTCAGGTGTTTACTGTCACAAATATTATAAAGATGGAAATATCACCCACAGCTAAATGGCAGCTTTATCTACATCATGGATCCTTTTTCATTGAACTAACTTCCCTCAGGGATGCCATGTGGAATTTAAGTAGGACCATGTTGTCAACTGCCTTAAGAAAATTGCATTCCTTACCATCAAAGGCAAGACAAAGAATTCCAGAAGAGCTGCACATGTGCCAAAGCAAGTAAGAAACTTTACAGTTGCCAGATCACTCAAGCTAAATATCCATACAAGGGGATAGCCATACAGCCACACACCGTTACTCAGAAATAAAACCATGATCCATGTTTGGAAAGCATGAGCAAAGCTTGTCAATGATGATGCTGTTAACTCCAGAAGCTGAAGTGCACTGTTAACGGCCAGGTATTGTTAGAAGCAATAGGGCACTTCCCACAAGTGCTGCAGAAGGAGAAGGAGTGCATTTAGCAAAATATTTCAGATGCCCACCAGCTGATATTTTATGTTGCTATGTAAACTCAAAAAATATGCTCAGCATGGAACTATATACTCTGCAACACAACAAACTTATTCTTACAACACAACTCGGGAGATTGGCGAGGGAGGCCTTAGCTATTGCCTGTTGGCGCTGGTCCTAGGGCATACGGGGTACTGCCCCAACAACCTCAGACTGATCTCAGCCAGTCTCCCTCTGCCTGCCTGCCTTGATAATAATTTTTATTAGTTTTCAATTACAATCCAATAATAGCCTCGTTATAACAATACCAATTTATACTACAATTACCAGTACCAATCGCTCAAATACCGAATTATATAATTTAGATAAGGTGGTCCCCCGCATGCTAGAATTGATGGTTTGATGATTTTATTTATTTCTGCGTTCCAAAATCTTATTAATTTCAGTTACATTCTGGTCATAATAATAATCCCTTATACCAGTGTTTCCCAACCGGTGTTCCGCGGCACACTAGTGTGCCGTGAGACACCGGCTGGTGTGCCGTGGGAGGGAGGCGGGCGAATCGGGCGGCGAGAGGCGGCGGCGGCGAGGATCCGCGTCGAGCCGGGGGCGGCTCCGCGGTGGTGGTGCCGAGCGGCGGGGCAGCGCGCGCAAAAGGGAGGAGCGCGAGACAGCGGAGGAGGAGGAGGCCGGCATGTCCGGGCAGCAGCAGCAACAGCAGCAGCAGCAACTCCCGGCGACGGCTCCTCCTCCGCCTGCTATCGCCGCCACCACCACAACAGCCGCCGCCGCCTCAGCTGCCGCCGTCCCTCAGTCCCTCGCTCTGCTGCCTCCTCCCACCCCGGCAAGGGGAAGGGAAAAAAACTTTCACTTTTGTGCGTCCCTCCCGGCGTGACGCTGCGCGCTGACGTCACGGGGCGGGGCTTTAATGGTGGTGTGCCGCGAGATTTTTTTCCGGTAAACAGGTGTGCCGTTGCCCAAAAACGTTTGGGAAACACTGCCTTATACAGCAACTGCAATATTAATAACTTCTATTCATGTTGACACATTGAAGGTTTTATAAAACTACAAGTGAGGCACTCTGCCTGCCTTCTTGCCTACAAAAAGTCAGAAGGTGGTTCCACCTGTCGTCATATCTCGCTCCACCTGATGTTGGTCTCCTAGACCTCTGCCCAGCAGTCCAATTGCACACCAGCCCCTGCACTGCAATTAGTGCTTCAGTAGTAGGAGTGGTGATGTGCATGCCAGCTTCTGGGGTGGCACCCTGGCTTTGAAACTCCCTGTCCCTTGAAATTGAGTTGGCACTTACTCTAAAAAGCTCAAAACGTAGCTTTTTTTAGCTAGACTTGGGGGAATGGTCACTGACATTTAGTAACTTATTTTGCTTTTATTGTGTTTTTAATGGTATTATGTATTGATGTGAACTGTATTTTACTGAATTTAACTGCTACCCACCCCTAAGATTTTCAGATGAAAGGCGATGTGCAAAACAATCTAAACAAATAAGCAAAATAGTATCATTTGCCTATGAAATAGAAAATAAGAGAAAGGTAAAGGGATCCTTGACCATTAAGTCCAGTTGTGGCCGACTGTGGGGTTGCGGCGTTCATCTCGCTTTATTGGCC
The DNA here is from genome assembly GCF_965112155.1 of Podarcis liolepis. Classification (NCBI taxonomy): domain Eukaryota; kingdom Metazoa; phylum Chordata; class Lepidosauria; order Squamata; family Lacertidae; genus Podarcis; species Podarcis liolepis. The sequence continues at coordinate 51,268,957 of NC_139564.1, forward strand.
GAGGGAGGCGGTGTACAGCTTCCGGGTCATGTGGCCAGCATGACTAAGCCGCTTCTGGTGAACCAGAGCAGCGCATGGAAACGCCATTTACCTTCCTGCCGGAGCGGTACCTATTGATCTACTTGCACTTGGACGTGCTTTCGAACTGCTAGGTTGGCAGGAGCAGGGACCGAGCAACGGGAGCTCACTCCGTCGTGGGGATTCGAACCGCCGACCTTCTGAACGGCAAGTCCTAGGCTCTGTGGTTTACCCCACAGTGCCACCCGCGTTGTGAGATGAGAAATGAGAGTATCAATGTGTAATTTGTTAATGACACATTAACTGCAAAATGCTCATCTCCTGCAGGACATAAACATATGTAGCTCTCCATTTTCAACCCTCAAGTCACTTCCTCCATTGAAGAATTGTATAAGAATGATCATTAAGCATTCCATAAAGGACAGAAACATCCCTATCAAACTCTATCCCTGCTCTGTTTCATCAGAGTGCCATCTTGTTCTTATCCACTGGTGTCCTTGGATGTACGGTAGCCTTAGCCTGTGGAGGTTCAATATGAGGTCCTTCCCTCCTTTCTCATTCTCCCTTCTAGCCCAACATCATAGTGTTGTAGTTTGTTTGTATGTGCGTTACTACATATTTTAAAGCCCTGTAAGTAATGTTACGTGTGATATTTCAGTTTTGATCTCTGTAATGCACCAAACAATTCTCTGATGTAGGTTCAGTTGAAATTAACCTGATTGCAGGCGCATTACTGCTTGGCAGATTGTTGTGGCTTTGATCAATAATTGCACAAAAAGTGTGCCCTTTCACTACTATTCTCCATGACAAATGAAACAGGCGTTTCTTTTGGCATTTGATCTCAGATTTATAGGTGCTGCAAAGCAAGCATTTATCCATTAGAAGGCTTTACAACATACTGAAATAGCAATGTTACTGTTTTCATTAAAAAACAAAACACCATGCACCCAGTTACAGATTACACAGAGAAGTTATAACCTGCTCGGGCCTGAGACTATGAAAGGTTTGGGCCGAATGTTATGCTTGTGTTCAAAGTAGCCCAAGTCCTGGAGAAGAAGAAGAAAAGGAAATACAGGGTTGTTGTTGTTTTTAACTTAAGCAAGCATATTTGCTTCCAGAAAAGATTAGTTAACATACATGTTGTAAATTATTGAGTTGTTAGTTATATAGTAGTAACATTAATACATCTGATATTATTGTGAGAAAAAGAGAACAATAGGAACAATCAAGCCAAAGTTAACTTTTTAGGCTACAAGCCTAAGCTCACGTACTTTGGAATATGTCCCATTGAACACAGTGGGACTTACATATGTGTACACATAGGATGAGGCTGCACACCGTTTTTATATATATTGCCTGTTGCAATCAATAATACTTGCAGCCTGATCCTATCCATGTTTACTCAGAAGTAAGTCAAACCAATGGGGCTTGCTCCTGTGTGCATCTTGTGTGTGCATGCACATAGGATGTGCCTTCAGTATTTAGCTTTGGCTGGAATGTGCTTAATAATAATAATGTCTTGTGTAGCCAACCCCCTGAAAGAGAAATGTCTATAATATTGGTCTTGCTTATTTGAAGATTCATTTTAGAGGTAAATTTTTTGAATAACATTTTGTATATTTTGAGCATCAGGAAAGAAAGAAAAAAGAATAGCAAGAGCTGGACTTGAGACCATGAAGCCAGTTAAACAGATGTTGCAGCAAAAGACCATCTTAGAGCATCTTACTTACTTTGCAGGTGAATTGGGGATAAGGCCCCGCAGCTGTCCATGAAGAGCATCATGTATATTGCCAGATGAATACAGCCCAATGGGAGAGTTATAGGCAGAGCTCACCACCTGTCTTTTGTTATCGAGATTTGCTGCTGCAACAAAAGGCTGGGCCCTTCTGTTGTGAGCTGTACCAATGGGCTTGAATTCCTGTGCATAACAGGCAGACAAAATACACAAAGCTACAATGCACATTAAAGCCAATAACAAGCACAACTGGCAATGCTTCTACTTATTAATAAAACACATCTTGCTGCAAACCACTAAGCAAGCATCCTGTGTTTCACCATAGAAAATATATGGAGGAGTATAGGGAGGATATATACTTATAGACAATAACATGTCATTGCTAATTTCTGTAGAAGAAACTGTAAATTTGACTGTGTAGCTAAATATGGCTGTAATTAGATATTACATAAGAGGTGCAGTCAAAATTAGTAGCCACCATGCCTTCTATCTTCCCCAGTAACTTCTAGTAATCCCAATATGAGTCAACTCACATTGTCATTGAAGTTTATTTCTCCCTGCAAATTGCATCCAATAAAGGGACATGGTATTGGCAAAACTCAGCATTACACATGTAATGACATCGTTTGGATTGCTAGACGTTATCAGGGATTGGGGAGAGGGTTCTCTGTCTCAGATTAAATAACAGAAACCTGCAATCCTATGCATATTTAATTTGGGAGTAGGTCCCCTTTAAATCAGTAGGATTTATGTCAGAGTAAACATGTTTCAGATTAAACTGTGAAAGGATGCTTTCAGTCAGTCTTGGACATGGATAGCTTGCCCTGGTCACAAGGCATTAGTAACTTTAAGACTTTGATTATTGAAATGCTCTCTGTGGAGTCAACATTGGGCCCAGTCTGGAAGCTCCAGCTGGTGCAAAATGCTGCAGCTGGATTGCTAGTAGGGCCAAACTACCACCAGCACATGACTCTAGTGCTGAAAAGCTTGCACTGGCTATCCATATATTACTGGGCCAGGTTCAAGGTTCTTGTATTAATTACTGCAGGATATTTATAGCTGTCAAATCAAAAATTCATGTTTTTCTAGCTAGGCACATAATGGGGCTGAAGCTCATAGAGTTTTCCTTCAGTTCTTACTAGAGAGGACTGTGACATCACTTCCCTTTTGTGTCCTGACAGGAAGAGGTATAACTTAGTGTGCTCCTCCCTTCCTGGGCACACCTTTTTTTCTTATAACCTGTAACCTTCAGCTCAGACTCTAAGCTAGACTTTAATGTCTCTTAGTAACTTAAATAGCATTTTAAGCCTGCCTACATTTTGCTGCTGTAACTGCTGTTCTTGAAGATGTAGACTGAGTGAGTAAATGTTATTTTAACTTTTCCAGAAAACCTATTGTGTGGTTATTATTTGAGGGGGAGGAAAAGGTGGGTAATATCAGGAAAATCCAGCCTGCCTTAAAGCACCCTGGTTTATTAATGTTAAAAGGCTAAAACTTGCTTATACAAGCTCCCTTTTAAGTGGCAAAGGAATGGCACTCTGCTGAACTCAACAATGTGAGGAAGGATAAAATCTAATAAATATATCCTCTCCTAGCCTCTAATCAAATCTCAACAATTACAAGACAACAATTGGGGTCAGATATTTTAAGGACCACTGATTCCTTATATCCCTGCCTAATTGCTGAGGTATTTGGGGAGTCACTGTTAGTGATCCCCCATAGCTCACATGCACAGTTCATAGCTGTGCATTCAGTATTGTGGGTCTAATTCTGTGGAATATGCTCCTCGCTGGCTTCAAACAGTCCACCTCTCTGTTTAACTTCTGGTATTTCTTATTTTAGCAGGCATTTTAATGCTAAGATTTTCTGATTTTATGTTTTAACCAGATTTGTGCTTATTGATTTTTTTGTAACCTTATTGTTTACCACTTAGAGGCTACTGTTGAAACAATCCTAATAATATTTTGCAGGAGGGATTGAAGCAGATTCCAGGAAATTTAGGTTTAGTAGAATGTGTGCTTTTTATTTAAAATGCATCTCTGGGTTATTTGTGGGGCATAGGAATTCATATGTTTCCCCCCAAAATATAATCCATCCCCCCACAAGCTCTGAGGGACAGTGGCCGGCCCCCTGCTGAAAAAGTTTCCTGTTGTATATCCTCCCACAAACGCATCAGAATAAATGCTCCATAAAGACCAGATATAATCTAACTTCTGCATAAGCTTTGTGCAAGCAAGTCAAGATTAATGTTAAATAAATAAGCTGTCTGGCGGAGCCCACAGCAATTTTTGAAATGAAAAGGCTAAATAGCCATTTAAATTTTTTAAAATGCATCTATTTTCCACATGTACTAACGTCTTGGCATATTTGCTTGAAAAGTCTCACAGCCACAAATCAGCTTAACCTTGAGTAAAAAAAGACATGGACACATAATAGGTATGTGTGTGTGTGTGTGTGTGTGTGTGTGTGCGCGCACTAGATCAGTGTTCTAAAAGTAGACAAGACTAAACTGAAAAAGACCCAGCATATAAGCAAACACCATAGTGTGGAGTTCTAAACAGAATGCTTCCAATATCACTGAAGTTAAAGGACAAAAGTGCCACTGAAACCAAAAGCCCAGATCTACAGCCTACTTAAGTGAGGCTATTCACTTGCTTGAGTCATTTTGGTTGATTTAGTAAACTAATCTTTAAAAGTGTGGGCACACCTGGCATTGAAATATCTTGTAAACTCAGCCACATGTTTCAGCTGTGCACATTCTGTAGCTAGAAGCAAATGCAGCAAACCCATAGCATGCCATATTTAGCACATCAGCATCCTAACAATAAAATCTGCAGTTGTATTTTTTTATTCAAACACCCACCCTTCGTCCATATAGCTGAGAAAATATGCTTAAAAATATGTGGGAAATACTTGTTAATATCTCAAAAGCCAGACAGGTTGAGCAAGATTTCCACTTGTTTGGTATATCAACCTAATGGGATGGTTGATAAATGCAAAGGTTTATACTATCAGTGGGGCTTACTTCCAAGTAAATGTGCTTGTGGAATCAAGGTGCATTTCTAAGAATGCAAGTAAATCCTATATAGTCAGAAACCATGTTATATGTAAATTAACTTTGATAAATATATCATCAACTGGTTTTTAACTGGGATTAGTTTACAGATGGAAGTGCAGAAAGAGTACATATTATAACAACATCATATTTGTAATGTCTTACTGTAAAAGTATATCATTGCTGCAATGAGTTTATTTTAGTTTCTAGAAATATCACCATGTGCACAAAGTGTAAATGGCAAAGCAAGCAACAGAAAAAATAACAGTCCAGCTTTTGCATTTATTGTATGAATAAACCTCTAAAATTTGTCTGATAAATTCACTGAGAACTCAAGACCAAATTTAAATAGTAATCACTGCACATAATTTATAAGTCCCAACAAAGCTGTTAGGGGCATATCACACAGATAGCTCTAAATGGTGGACACCTTTTGAATTTTACAAGCACCAGAAGAGTATTTTCAAACAAACCAGTTGGCCTATTTATCAGGATGGCATTGTATAGGTTAAAATGTGTGGTTTGAAAAGACCATTTTCAGCATTGTAAAATGAATTCAGTATTTTTGATTTTGACATATTATTTTGTTACTGAGATTTCAAACAATGCAGTATTTCTATTATGCATGCCTTAGTTTCCAAATATTATTACTATTCAAGCTCACTGTGTGGTGTGCCCCTAACAGATATCACAAGTTACTTCAGATCAGTTCATCTAGAATAATGACTACCCGAATGGGTAATCTGTTTAGTGTCACACACTAACTAACCATAAGCATGCATTGTTAAGAAAGTTACATCATCAGTGTTACATCCAGGATGGCTGTAAATCAACCAGGCTGAGGATACAGTAGAGGGTTTCTGCCTAACCAAGGAAGATAAGACTCCCTCAGAATTCTGAGACTTTAAAATTTCAATTTGGGGACACATCCACATTATACATTTAAAGTACTATTATACTACTAACAGTCATGGCTTCTCCCAAATAATCCTGGGAATTGTAGCTTAAGGCTGCTGAGAATTTTGGGGAGACCCCTGTTCTCCCCAAAGAGCTACAATTCCCAGTGTGGTTTAACAATAAGTCCCTCTTCCCAGGAAACTCTGGGAATCGTAGCCCTGTGAGGGCAGGGGGTCACCGAACAATTCTCAGCTCCCTTAACAAACTACAATTCATAGGATTCTCTGGGAGAAGCCATGGCTTTTCAAGTGATATACAGTAATGTATGGCACAGATGTGGCTTGGGTTAAGACAGTAGACTTATTTGGGTTAGGTGTGATACTCAGGTGAGTGAGGATGAGTAAATTTAACCAGGGGTCCTTGGGGTCTTTCCCTAGAAGCTGTTTTCAGTGTCAGGATTCGGCTCTGGAACATGTGAGGTATTAAGAATTTAATGGCTCAAGATCATGTCCAGAACAGATGTAAGAATCTTACAGCTTCCAATGGTTTTTCATACAAAAGTATAGGGATATACTGCTTTAAGATAACTTATGTTTAACAGGAGGTTAACTAGACGTTGGGAAACATAATAAAGATATAAGTAAGCTGCTGCAAAATACAACGGGAATGCTGCTGATTTAAAGCAATTTGCTACCTGTGGTTCAGCTTCCAAGTTCACTTTGAATGGATGTGGACTACCATCTTCTGTTATTTGCGGAGACCACATTCTTGTTTCTGCCCTGTAGGGTGAAAAATGAAGAATCCTTAATATAGCACATCTGCATTCAATGTGTTATGCAATCCTAAAGCCCCCAAAGCTTTTGTCTCTCTTTTATCACAACACGAAAACTTAACTTTTAAATAAGTTAACTGTTTATTTGTATATTAAATCTTATGAAAAGTAGACAATACTGAATTGGTAACTAAAGAAAAATAGGACAGTGGTCCTTTAGTTTTTGTTGAGCAGGGAAAATTTCAGATAATGCTTGTAAGCTTACTTGTGGCAAAAGAAAGATAAGAGGAATTGTGAAAGTCTAAGGATGTTTCCAAATGGGGGTTTAATATTGCAAATAGGTCATTGGCAACAAGTTATGTCAACTTAACAGAATTATCTCAGACAGGGTAAATCTAAATTAAATGTGGGTGGGATTCAAGCTGGCATTTTGAAATCAATGTGTATGGCTGCTGTGAAAGACTTTGCCTAAGCAGCACTGATCCCCCAATAAATATCTATCTGGGAGCACCCCATAGCAATACAGGCAGGAGTGACTTGCTGGGTGTTGTGGAGCCACTATACCAGCTTCCTAGCAGATGGGCTGCTGTTGCTTACTCAGAGGGAGAGGAGGGGAGAGGCAGTGGGGATGTTGGCACTAATCTGCTGGTGTGTTTGCACCACACCAACCTCCCCACTGCCTTGTCCCTCCCGTAAGCAACAGCAACACACCTACCAGGAAGCTAGCAAAGTGCCTGCGTCCCAACTGGTGAGCCACTTCTGAATCCAAAGTGTGTGTTTTTAAACAAAACATAAAATGGATACAATCAACCTGTTTCGGGGTGTTTTTTTTTAAAGAAAAGGTTGTGCTTGGTAAGAATGTGTACAGTGGAAAAGCTGAAGCATGTAAGGACAATGGTAACATCAAGAATAGAATGGGTGGGCTATATCTTACAATGCAATTAGGCGAAATGCAAACTTTTGCCCTTTACTGCAAATTGAGCTAGGATTTAGAATTTGGTTGCTTTGGTGTCTGTGAAAAGAAGCAATGCCCCAAGTTTCTATGGACAATAGCATACTGGAATTTGAACCAGCAGCCTTGGGCCTGGAGACAACTTTACTTATACCTCAGAGTCATGCTCCCTTGCTGAATTCCTTGTTATCTTATCCAGCTACTGTCTCCAGTTTCTGCAGTCTCACACTCCTCTTGTTGAGCCCTGCAGGGCCCTGACTAACTAAACATTGCCCAATCCAATTCCAGCTCGCTCTTGAGCAGCAGGTTATTCTGTGCTCATGCTTTCTCCCTGTCCTTACTTTGCTTGCTTCTGCCTGATTGGCCCCTTGACTAGCATTTCTTGCTCTCAAATCACCCACTGATGGGTGGCCTGGGAGACAGCCTCATTCCATTGTGTGCCTTCCCTTCAAGGCCAAACTGAGTACTATTTTGTTTCGAACCTGTAAGGAGCAGTGCTGTTTAACAGTGGGACTATTTAGTAGAAAATAGTCTGAGAAGCTGCAGAAGATATATTACACCAAGGGAAACAGGACTAGGAATTGTCATGGCAATCTTGCCACATTATCATGCCAAGAACATCTAGGATGTTGGGCCCAGAAATATATTGGATCCATGGATATGAATGTTTGTAATCATCAGATAATGGCAAACTTTAATTTAGATGGGAAATATTGAATCCATTACAGTGGTGCCTCGGGTTAAGAACTTAATTCGTTCTGGAGGTCCGTTCTTAACCTGAAACTGTTCTTAACCTGAGGTACCGCTTTAGCTAATGGGGCCTTCCACTGCCGCTGCGCCACCACCGCACGATTTCTGTTCTCATCCTGAAGCAAAGTTCTTAACCCGAGGTACTATTTCTGGGTTAGTGGAGTCTGTAAGCTGAAGTGTTTGTAACCTGAAGCGTCTGTAACCCGAGGTACCACTGTATTGTACTCCAAGCATATGGCGAAATCTTACCTCTCAATTTTCAGACAGAGCTGGTGTGACGCTGCTTTAATTCTCTCTTGTGCATCATTGTGAGTCATGTTTTCTGTGCCATAGCCATCAATAGCTATAATGATGTCACCAGGGCACAAATTGGCTTGTGAAGCTTTGCTTCCTGGAGTGATCTGAAAGAAACACAAGATGTTTCTTTTAAATGATAAGTAGACCTGTTTCCACCTAAGAAGTTGTATTGATTTCAGTGCAACTTATTTTGACACAAGGGATGTGGTGAAACTTCACTTAATTTCAAGTATGAGCTGTAGTTGATCTGTGACTCATTGTGACAGGCATATAAGCATTAGCTTCTATTTTTTATTATTATTTTGGTGCTAGCTGATATTTTAGCATTTATTTATTTCATAAAATTTATACACTTTTGATTGTAGAAAAAACAAAGCTGTTTACAAAAAACCCCTCAATAAAATTATACAGCAATAGTTTAAAACATGCGAAGAGTTAAAATACTAAAACAAGCTTATGTTCAGAAGAGTTTTGGTGCTGCCAGTGAGGACAGACAACTGTCATCTACATTATGTTGCATGACATGGAATGTGCAGCAAGGGACCATGAGTCAACAAGTCTATTTGCAATGGTAATATAGATTTCTCAGTGTTTTATATGAGTTATAATGCCATTGTTTAGCAGTATGGATGTATAAAACAGAAACTTGCTCTCTAATTTTTTCTTTATCTACTTTGCATATGGATGGGGTGATGATGGTTGGCACACAGGTTATATAATTTGTTGTGCTTTATACAGTTTTACGCATGTAACAGGTTTTGTTTTTGGTTTAATACTTTTGAAATTTGTTATAATTACAAAACAGAGGAAAAAAGCAAACATTGCTCACTCAGGTCTGGTGTGGGTGATGGTTGTGGCCTGGCAACCTTGGGACTAGTTTCTTCCATGAACCACTCCTTCCTATTGGTTTCTATACCTCTCCTTGTAAAACAGAATGTTAAACTGCACAAGCCTTTTCTAGAAGGCTGAAGAATTCCAGAAATATTTCTCTCTTCAAAAAATACCAGACATGAAGCATGTGATACAGAGGTTAGCAAGTGATATATTGGCTTGAGGAAATGCTATGGGTTTTGGAAGTTCCAGACCTGATCTCCTCCTCAGCACATTCCAGTGTTGCACAGTGGTTAGAGTGTCAGGCTAGAACCTGGGAGTCCAGGGTTTAAATCTCCACTTAACCATGGAGTCCACTGAGTGACCGTGAGCCAATTACTATTTCTCAGTCTTACCTACCACACAGGGCTGTTGTGAGGATAAAATAGAGAGGAGGAGAAGCATGTACACCACCTTGAACTTCTTGGAGGAAAGGTGGGATTCTAATTGTAGCAAGAAATAAAGATTTCAAATAACTGAAATGGTTTCCAAACTCTTGTGGCATTGTCACAGAGTGACCAAACAGAGAATATAGTCTCATTTCGGGGATGTATTTTTTTAAAAATTATAATTTTGCTATGGAGAACACTTAGGGGTAATTTCTGGTATGTTACAGTTTCTGTACAATGCCTTGCACAGCACAGGGCATTTAGAAATCTCATCTGGTTCAGCATTTCCTAGAATGTACCAGTTCAGATTTCAGATGAGATTCCTTGTCTACATAATTCGCCCCTCGTATGTGAAAAGCTAGTGTGACTGAAAAAGCTTCTGATGTGCTAAAAAAAATTATGCATACCCATGTTGGATTTCTACCTGTCATGCCATTAGTAAAGGCTCACCAACCCTACTAGAGAATAAAAGTTGTCTGCCTTACTAATGTGTGGTTCTTACTGATGTGTGTATCCTAGTTTTCAAGAGAGAGAGAGAGAGCTATTGTTTGGAAGCATCATTGCTTGATAAAGCTTTTTTTGTGAAACATGACAATATTGTAATCTACTTGTCAATTGCTTCATCTGTAAATCCACCTTCTCACAGTTATTAGATAAGGAAATATTTTGCTTCTTTCATTGATGTGCTTAACTGTCTCTTAGCATGCTTTTATTAATCCACAAACTGCTCTTTTTGCCTTAGTTGCATTGGGTTTGGTGGCCTTCAAGCAAGCAGTGCAGTATGTTGACGATTGGGCTGCAGTTCAATACACTTCTATACTTAGCTTGTCTGGATTATCTGCCCTGAGGTTTTACATTTGCTTGAAACCTTCCAGAGGGTTGTCTTACTGTATTTGGTTTGGGTAACCACAGATAGCTTTTTGATTATGACATCACTTCTCTAGATAAACAGGTGGTAGTAGCCCCTTCTGTCTCTCCCTTGTGAAGTCTTTACCTGATTGACTAGGCTACTCTGTTTTGCTATGGTCTGTTTAAAACTCTATGCTACTAGAAAATCAATTCCAAAAAGATTTATTGCTTAATTTGAAAGCTATTTTTGAATGATCATGCTGTCTTGTCACAAATTGATGGGAAATTGGCATCGCTAAAGAATTTTTTAAAAAAAATATGTACATCTTCATCTTGAAAAACATAGATCTGTCCTGTATCATTTTCCTAAGGATTCAGTACAATTCTCTTAAAATGATAGCCTGAGCCACTAGGAAATAAGTCCCTCATCCGTAAATACCTTTACTTAGAAAAGTCCAATAAGTTGTCATTAAAAGCTCCCGATAGTGAAAAGTTAAAACTATACAATGTATGGTAGACACTATTGCCTTGATGCAATTATTCTTTGAAGGTGTGAATGTGTACAACATGGGGAACCTGCAGCCCTCCAGATGTTGTTGAGTTATAACTTCATTCAGCCCCACCATGTAGCCAGAGACCTGGACTGACAGGAACTGCATCTTCTGAAGGGGGCTGCAGGTTCCTTGTCCATGGTATACACGGATCCCACTCAATCTTCAGGTGTTCCAGCACTCACTTCAAATAAGGGTTCAGTTCTGGATGTGCAAAGGGATGCTCACACAGAGCTTGTTCCTTCCATTGAAGTGTATAGGGAAAGTCTAGTTATCCAGGAGCTCAACTTCATTTACCGGTATTTGGAGTGCATGCAGACATTCAACCTGAGATAAATGTATTCTTAAAACTGTAACTGTGGCTGTGTTCACACTTCCATTTACTGTGCACTTACTGTGTTTCCACTGTTCAGTTTTAAATTTGTGTTTACATAGTGTTATCAAAAATGCATATTTATCCTGTACTTTGGTATAAAATGCTACGGTTTGGTGTTTTGTTTCTCAAACAAAATAATTTGACTCCCATGTATATTTCCTATGGTTTGCACATGGATAGTTCAAGATACCCTCAAGCCAGTTACCTTAAAAATGGTTAACCTAAGCTGCTTTAGGGCCATTGATTTTAGAACTTGCTTTGATAAATCCACATCTTTTGGATCAAGGAGTTAAGGTTTTATTGAACTGATTTAAAGTATTCTGGGGCTTGGGCCCGCACTTTAGAGATCCATTTCTAAATACTGAACTGTTACATATAAATGAGAAAAAGAATCAAAGTAGTTGACATATGTTAACATCAAACAGATGTACCAGTAAAACTTAAGGCATCCGTCTTCACATTTGTCTTTTTATGTAAACATGCCTTGTAGCACGGAGCAGTAGGCCTTGAAACAGACAGTTAATGAGTTCTTGTTCAGCAGCTCCCAAAGCTACTTGTCTCACAGCGACTCAGATAATACCAAACAATTTACTTCTCAGTAATTAGGTATAAATGCAGCTCCTCTTTCGTTAATAGAACTTTAAACTTGACTGAGCTTATTGTAAACAAATGCAGGCAAGAAGCCTAGCGTTACTAAAATACTTTTCTTGAGAGATAATGGAAAGTCCTTCCCTCTTATAATGCCATAAAAGGCAATAGGAGTCCAAAAACTCCACAGTGTCTTCTATTGTTTTTAAGCTCAGACATTGTTTCCCTTTCTCCAGTGTGTCCATGTCAGATGCCATAAGCATGCACCACATCAGCTTACATGTGCTTTGTGCATTTTATGAAGGTTAAACACTCAGAGTGCATGGAATTCTGGTGAAACAAACTACTCTTTGTTTATGGTACTAGCTAGCTGTGTTGGTTTTTCTTTGAGTGCCTAAATTTAGTACCTTAACTCTAACAAGAGTTCTGATTTGAAATACTGTTAAGTCAGCAGTAATTCTTCAACTCCTTACACTGGCATTTTTTATTTGTGTAGTTGTACTTTTTCAATCAGACAACAAATTTGAGAGGATAATACGTTTAGATATTCTCATTCTGAAAGGAATACTAGCTGTATATGTAGCATCCAGTGAAATTGAAGTTGTTTGTAAAATAGTGATATTGAAAGTACATCTGGAATTTTTAACACTTAAAGGGCACGATCTGCTCTGTAAGGCTACGATCCAGTGCACAGTTATTTGTGAGTAATCACCACTGAATGCAATGGGAATTTATTATGAGTAAGCCAACAAAGGGCTGTGCTGTTAATCACTTTTCAAAGTTCTATTAATGTCAGTTAAGGATGTGCCTGTCATTTCAATTGACCTCAGTGAGATTTAAACTACTTTGTTGCAGTAGGAGCATTTTTATTTTTGTTATTTATTTCAAATATTTATCCTATCTTTCAGTCCGTAGAGGTCTTCAAGGTTGTGGCCAATTAATTCTACTTGTGCATGCAGTAAAATGAAATAAATGAGAGAGGTGTTGAAATCACAGTTCTTGCATAAGGCATTGGCACTGACTTTATTTGCTCAGCATTATAAAGTAATGGAAAATGCAGAAATGTGAATTCCAAAATTAGGTCTCACAGTTTTTGTCCACAATGGCAACATTCCACATCCTTGTGCATGCTGCCTCAGGATAAAGATATGGAGTGGCTGTGCATGTTTGGGCAAAAATGTATATCAATCTGGATGGCTCAACAAGGATTTATGCTCCTGTAAAGGACGTTGTGTACAGATGGTGTGGCCTTGAAATAGTTTGTTGTTAATGAATCAATCCTAAAACTATATCATCTCTTTGCTGATTTTTGAGGTCAGCAAAGTAACCCCAACTGATTCAGTATGAAGACTCTCTGAGTTAGCATTGTAGTAGACATGTTAAGTTGCTCCTAGATGAACTCAATAAAATTACTAACCTGATTTGCTTTAGGGAAGTATATCCCACTTGACAACAAGGTCCCAGTTACAAACCAACAGGGTGAGTGTGTAATCATTTTGAAAAATATCTGAAGATAGCACTCAGAAATGTCTACATTTGATCCTTCAGTTGTCCCCTTATTAGGCACAATTAATTACATCATTACCCCACTCTCCCCGTGAACTCTCATTATGCTGATTTTGTGTGAACTTACCCTAAATGTGAAAATGAATATGTATAGCTCCTTTCCCCAAGAAGCTATCCTGCAAATTCCTTTTGTACAACTTAGTTAAACTAGTTAACTGACACCCAGCTGTGTTATTGTATGGAGATGCACATCTGGAGTGGCTTGAGGAGGTGATGAAATGGAAAAGCAGTGGGCTAGAAAAGGATTGTGCCCCCTTTGCTTCTCTACCTCAAATTTCTGACTCCTTGAGTTTCTTTTCACTAGAATAAGTAGCATAAGGGTTTCAGTCGAAGAGTTTGCATGATGTTCCGTTCTTTATATATGCCATCTTTGTGCTTGAACAGGGAAGAGAACATCCTTTTAAATTTTCAAGTTATCATATGCACGTTAGAGTTCCAGTTAGGTGAAGTGAAGTGGGTGGCTGTGTACCTCTCAGTTTGAAAGCAAAACATCACAACCAAAAATAAGGAGGTGGTTTCTATAAACTTGAGGGAGCCCTGGGTAGATTGAAGTATGCAAGTTTGTAAATTAAAATAAAACCCCCCAAATGGTCCAAGAGGAACCTGTGAGTTTCCAGGACATACCGAATATGATAGTAGTTGAGCCTATATGGAGAAAGCAAGAACAGACTCATCTTATTTCATCAGAGATGGACGTTCTAGGTTCACATTAATGCTATGGTTAGGAACTCCTGTATTTGCTGCTACATTTTGCTTTTTTTGAGGAGGAAACTCAAGTATGCAAAAAATTGAATTTATCCATTGCTTTCTACAGGTTTCTCTCGTTTCTGTTCATAGGGGAGGTGGGAGGAAGGCTCTGAAAGCATTGGAGGGGTGAATAATCAAGATGTTACAGGAGGAAGCAAAGGAAAATAAGACACATTCTCCAGTTCCTTAGTCTCCAAACCCTGACTCCCCTTCATGTAGAAACAAAATGCTCAAGTTTGGGGCTGGCAGCCAGACCCAAGCTTGAGCCCCTCTAGCAGTATTTATGGGGAGGGGGCAGGGGTGGAAAAGGTGTCCTCCCACCTTCTCCTAAGCAGTGCTATAAATGCCCTGTTCCAGGTTGTCTGAAGCTAAGTGGTGGGGGGTGAGGGCACTGCACTGCAAAATTGTGTTGCAAATTTGGCCCTATTCCAAATCCCACTGGATTCAATGGGGTCACAGGTAAGCGGATTACAGGACTGCAGTCCAGTGAATCCTGTGTCCCCTTACCTGAGATTGATTCCATTGAATTGAGTGGCTTTCTTCTTCTAGAGACATATCTAGGATTGCACTGGTAACCATTCATGTGGTTGGGTAGAAGAATATTACATTAGAGTAAGGGGTGCATGGGAAGAAATAGCAGTGTCAAGTCTGCTCACTCTTCTTGACAAGCATATTAAAAGAAACCCTTCAACCATTGATTGCACAGTGCAAAATTAACAACCACCTGTGTTGTGTTCTTTAAAAATACAAAGCATTCAGCAAAGCATGTATTGTCTGAGGATGAGTAAGACACCATCAGCTCCTGCAGACTCCACACTTCCACAACTTCAAGGATGCCATTGTAAGAAAAAGAAAAGAAAAGAGAAGGGAAAAGGACATACCCTGGATATGATTAACGGCTGCTTAAAATCTATCCCTCCTGTCAGCCTGAAGCCCCAAGGCGCCGGTCCTGGGAGGACAACGTTCTGTGGCATTTTTCAGCAATTTTCTGAGGGTATCTTTTAATGGTTCCCTTTTCTTCTTCCTCCTCCCTAGATCTCTGTAAGAAAGGGTTCCTGTCAGCTTAGCAGTGGTTCCCTGGACTGAGCAGTAGAGCCTCTCTCCAGCACGCCTTAGAAGTTTTCGTTTTCCAGCTGCTGTATATCACCCCTTTATCTCTGCTCCTCAGTGACGTCAGCAGTCCCAGGCTGCCTCCACTCAGAGGGGGGAGCAGTACCAACTTTGGTAAACTAAAATCTGGACACTGCTCTGTGGACTTTACAACTTCCAAGCAGCTTATTAGCTGTTTCCCAGGAGTCTCCCAAGCCTGCACTCAGTGGCGCTTCGGGTTACAGCCTCCTGTTGGCCTCTTAAAACTGGCCGGCTTCCTTTTTGATGATGTGGTGATTGAATTGTGCATCTCTTGACCACCGAATCTGTGCTCTCTAACTCTCTGGCTGTCCTGCCAGTCAATTAATTAATATGCACCTCAGAATAAATAAATACATAGTCTTCCTTAGTTTGCCTCTGCCTCTGTTTCCCCTCCACTCTTCTCTCTTGATTCCTATGTGCTGAATTTTGGTTAAGTTATTCAGGAAAAGTCCCTGTTCCCTTGTAAATTCATCATGCGTATTGATGGCACTTTATAATAATTAAAAATGGCAAGATATTTATTTTATATAAATAATTGGTTTGCAAAAGAGACAGTTTGCCAAGCACTCATTTCCCTGCTATTCACTTCCCACATCATCTCTTTTCTTCATATTAATATTTAAAATTGCTACTATAAGATTTATTCATGAATTCATTTTATTTCTTAGTGTGTTTGTCCTGCCTTTTGGCCAAGAGAAAAGGCTGAATTTCACACAATTTGCATTCTGTTTTTTTCCAAAGAACTCAGGGTGTCATATTCTGTTTTCACAACAACCCTGTGAGGTGGATTGTATGACAAGAGTGCCCAAGGCCATGCAGTGACCTTCAGAACTGCAAAGGGATTTGAATTCAGGCGTCCCCAATTCATGCTTTGGATGCCGTTGACATGATTTGGTGTAATGTAAAGGTTTGATCCGCCCCCCCCCCTTCATGATGAAGGTTTTTTTGCCAACATGGTTACCATCACAGAACAAAATTGCAAAGCAGGTGAGGAAGGCATTTACAATGAAGCACTCATGGCCTGCTCAAGACATTTTGCAGCCCAAGGCAGAATAGCAAATAGTGCTCTCCCTAAGGCTATGTTCACATTAGTAGTTTTAAATGTAGCAAATATATCCCCCCCCCCCGTGTTTCAAGCCATATTTGCATGGTGTTCGCATCAGAGATGGGGCAGGAATGTCTTCACCAAGCATGCACAATCTTTTAAGTTTTCCCTTGCAACTTGCTTGAATTCCCAATTAATGAAGCTGTTCACACCATCCTGAAGTACTAAGTGAATGCTGTTAGTTTTCTGCTTGAATGGAAGGTGGTCTCTTAGAAGTAGCACATGAATCAGCAGTATTTGACAGGAAACTACAGGATTGATATGGATTGTGGCTAACGTGAACGTGGCTTCAAAAACTAGCAGTAGGAGCATCCTGGATGTGGAATATGTAGTGATGCAGACATACCCTAAATCAAGGTGCAGAATATTATTATTTATTATTGATTACATTTGTTGGTGTCTTTATCTTGCCCAGGGCAACCCAAAGCATATCCAAGGCTGGCCAGGTTATTTTGGCACTTGAAACAGAAAATCCCATATGTGCTTCTTGATGGAAATAAAAATACAACAATAATAGATGAAATAACTAACAATATGCTATCCTTCCATGACATCCAAGATGAGCTGCCTGAAGCACTTGATGAGGATCTGTTACTTTTTGGGAGTTAATGAATTACAGTTCATGATGGGTAGGGCTGTAAATTAGTAGTTAATTACTTGTGTTACTTGGAGGGAGGTATCACGTTTAATCCCCGAAGTGAGACATGATCATATGACTTTGGAAATAGGCTTGATGGTACCTATAGAAACTATTGGGCTAAACGATTGCTTGGTTTGATTTGATTATAATTTACCTTCCCAGCACATAGCATCAGAATCTGTGTGCAGACAGACCAGAGTTTGGTTTCTCAAAAGTATTTTAAATCCATTTTTAAAATTTACATAGCTGTTTGTCGCAGGGCTCCTCCAGATTACCTCTTTGAGCTTTCAGCCTGATTTACTTGCATGGAGGTTAGAATGTGGCTGTATATACCTTTAAAGCACATGACTTTTCCCAAAGAATCCTGGGAACTGTGGTTTGTTAAGGCTGCTGGGAATTGTAGCTCTGTGAGGTGTAAACTGCGGCTCCCGGGATTCTTTGGAGGAAATATAGGGTGAGTGTTCAGCCTTAGGCCAGTCTTTATTGAATATTCATTTGTTGTTTGCTTTACGCTGCTCAGATTTGTTTCCTATGACATTGAGCATTTAGTCTAAATTGCTGCTTCAACGTTTGTATGCTTTCCTGTTAATCATTCATTCATCCCACTCATTTTTAGTGCATTTCCGTGTCACTGTCCTAAGCACAAAACCCTCACTTTTACAAAAATGCCTTTGTTGTGTTGGGGTGACAGACTGCGTTAATCAACTTTAATTGAGCATATCTAAATTTCCTGGTATGTATTTGAATCCAGTACTGGCGCTGTGGTCTAAATCACAGAACCTAGGGCTTGTCGATCAGAAGGTTGGCGGTTCAAATCCCTGCCACAGGGTGAGCTCCCGTTGCTCGGTCCCAGCTCCTGCCCACCTAGCAGTTTGAAACCACGTCAAAGTGCAAGCAGATAAATAGGTACCGCTCCAGTGGGAAGGTAAACGGCATTTCCGTGCGCTGCTCTGGTTCGCTAGAAGCAGCTTAGTCATGCTGGCCACATGACCCGGAAGCTGTATGCCGGCTCCCTCGGCCAATAAAGCGAGATGAGCGCCACAACCCCAGAGTCGGCCACGACTGGACCTAACGGTCAGGGGTCCCTTTACCTTTACCTTTTACTGACAGTTTGGAGATGACCTGAATGAAATTGGTTGAGCCAGTTTGTTAATATCTGCTTTCTTCATAACTGAAAATCTTAAGGAGACATTTTCCATTTTTTTTGTTTATGTTTTTGTTAAGTGGTATGAAATATAAAAATTCTTTTGAAACGAACACCAGCCTGCTGAAGTGCTATTGTGTGTTCTGGAACCTACTATGACAGCTTAGTCTTGTGACACCTGAGGCAGTAGGACTGACTCTGGTCAGTAGGGATGTAGGTTCTCTTACATTTTTACAGCTGGGATAAATCAGTTGATAACATTTGAGTCTTGGTGACATTTTTTCACAGCTTTGATTGGGGACATGGCTAATGCTTTAGCCATGGTTGCCATAGAAAAATTGGCCTTGTTTATTGGCCTTTAACAAACAGCAACAGCTGCAAGACAAATATGGTGACATGTTTTCAGTCTGGGGATGGGACGCAAGCCAGCAGTTTGGCAGATACAGAATCTAGTTAGTCATACTCAGGCTTTTCAGTGAGTTGACATATGTAGTCATTCAGAGATTGCTGTAGATAAGATATAAGGTTCCACCCCTCTCTTCTTTCAACATAGTGTTGTATGAGGCTAACCAGGGATCTGCATCAGTCCTTCCTCTCCTCTCCTCTCCTCTCCTCTCCTCTCCTCTCCTCTCCTCTCCTCTCCTCTCGTTGTTTCATTGCCTCTTGTCTGTCCCTGCGCCATCTTTCATGAGATTGTGAACATACTATGTACATGTAGGAAGCAGTCACAGGGCAAAGACGAACAAGGAAAACAAACATGGACCTTGAAAAGGCCACCTGGTGCACCCACTTGTGAGTAAATGGAGGGAGCTGCTCCAGCTTGTTGCTTGAAATCATAAGCAAACTTGCCCACTCACACAAGGCAGAATGTAACTTGAATCTTAGGGTAAGGGGTCTGTGTGTTTCATAAATAGAGTTGCCAGATAAAATAGTTTATAGAGTAAACAGGGATTGGCTCTACAGATGAACTACTTTGGAGAAGTACATGTGAGAAATATAGGCAGGACCAATTCAAAAAATATGAGATGGTAAGAAGATGACAAAATCCTAATGTGTCTTGCCTAGTGTCTTAAGTTGTTGTTCTCAAAGTTCACTCTTTAGCAATTGAGAAGGCTGTTGCCACATCAGGAAAAATGCAGTAAAATATGAGGAGGAATTCACACTGTGCTTGAACTTGTCTGTGTGATATTACCTTTGCAAACACTTATGGCACATTCGGGCCAAAGTTAAGCACTTCTTCTTAACCCTCCAAATGAAGTTAATGGGATGTACAAGAGCTCAGTTTTCATGATTGTATTGGGTTTTGCATGCTAAACCCTCCAGGAATGCAAAATTACCTTATTACTTTCTGATCTTTGACTGTTTTTGGAGACACCTGTCATTAATGTACTAAAGATGGTTAGTTTATCCATATCCTTGGGGAACTAAAATCATGTACAGTTCCATAAGCTACCTGGATCAAAACTACAGCCTCTGTTTGCACTGTCAGAATTTTGAGAGAATGTAGAATTCACAAAGTCCACTGAGTTCTTAAATAGCTGTTATTCATGTCTTGTGGCATTTAACAGAGGTGTGAGAAAGTGAGAAGAGGCTAAATTTACCTGTTCAAAGATATCAAACTTTGTCAGTTTGAAAGTCAGAAGAAGACAACAAATAAATCAGTGTCAATGAAACAAACGGGCAAAATAAATCCTTAATACAGTGATACCCTGGGTTACATACGCTTCAGGTTACATACGCTTCATGTTACACACTCCGCTCACCCAGAAATAGTGCTTCAGGTTAAGAACTTTGCTTCAGGATAAGAACAGAAATCATGCTCCGGTGGCACAGTGGCAGCTGGTGGCCCCATTAGCTAAAGTGGTGCTTCAGGTTAAGAACAGTTTCAGGTTAAGAACAGACCTCCGGAATGAATTAAGCACTTAACCCGAGGTACCACTATAAGTCTTATAGTAGCTGGAACCTTGAAGCGTCTTGGGGCACTGCATGTATTCTTTCCTGTTTCACATTACAGCCTCCTGTACTTGGGACATAGCCTATCCCTGGAAGGAAATTCTACTTTGAATGATGGAGCAATTGCTCTGGATTCTTTTAGTGAGCCATATGAACTGACTGAAAAGCAAGTAAGCTCCAGATTCTGTTGGCCACACCTTTGACCCATTGGATTCTTCCAGGCTGGGCTCATAACCAAGTGTAGATCAATGTGCAGCATTCTTGACAGGGCCAACCCACCCATGAGGCAAGGTGAGGTGACCGCCTCAGGTGGCTGGATCTGCAGGGGGACAAGTGCATTGCCCGCTGCTGCTGCTCTTGGCAAATAGGAGGCACTGCTGGTCTCCTCCCACCCTTGTTTCTGAAGTGGGTCTTTATTCTCCCATTGTTCCTTCAGTCCTTATTGCCTGGGGTGGGACACCATTTTATGGTTTGCCTCAGGTGCCAAAATGCCTTAAGCCAGCCCTGATTCTTGGGCAGCCCCACAGAGCCTCCAAAGGGCACACCACAGATGCTAGCCCTGGCCCCCCTTTAAACAGTGCTCCAATAAGCAACTGTGTTTGGTTGCTGTCATTTTAATTTACCACAATATCTCTGATATGAAATTATTCTGGGGCAAGGGCAGCCAAAAATAGGTGACTAATAGCTAACATAGAAGGCAATCCGTATTTTAACCAAGAAAATGAAAAATGAAAACCAGCTGGCATAAAACAATGTTTGACTTGAATGGAGCAGGACTGCTGCACCCCCTGTGATCTTTCTGAAATTGCCACAGTTGTTATTTGTCCAGTCACCCAAATAACCACCTTCATTAATCTGTCTCAGTGAAATCTGTGCAGTTTAAAAGCAGTGCTATAGATTTATTATGAGGAATAATGGTACATCCTCAGGAAAGTACTCAAAGCCATCTGCTTTGCAGAAAAGCAAATTAACACAGGAACTAGGCCCAGTAAATGGTCTGAGAACACCTAATGCTGTAGCATTCTTGAAGCTAAGCAGCTGTCCAGATGTGGATTAGAAGCCCATAGCAACCTCTGTTAGCTTCTCTGAGATTTCAAATAAGACCAGGGCAGAACATTTTTCATTCACTTAGGCTTTATTAACAAGAAACAGGCCCGCAGCACCTTAAATAATAACAGATTTATGATGGCATAAGCTTTTGTAGACTAGTGTCCACTTCATCAGATCATAGAATCCTGGATTTGGGTCAGTGAAGGTCATTTAGTCCGATCCCCTGACAATTCAACAAACCTACCACTACAGCATGCCTGAGAGGTGGCTCCCAAGCCACTGCTTAAACTCCTCTAATGGAGAGTCGTCCACCTTCTGAGTCAGTCTCTCCCACTGTCAAACAGCTCACCTCATCAGTAAGTTTTTTCTAAAGTTTAGTCTAAATCCTTATTCTTGTAATTTGAATCCATTGGTTTGGGATGTATCTGCTGGAGCAGAAGAAAATACATTTGGACTATTATGTGATAGCCCTTTTCAAAGACCTTATCGGCACTATATATTTAAAGCAGTATTATATTCCTTTCAACAGTTATGGTTTCCCCCTAAGAATTGTCCTAAAATGTTTGAAGATATATCCTTGGATTGTCTTGTATCTCCCCAATCTTGTAAAGCTGGTCAGTATTATTAGCCCCCTATTTAAGATGGGAGACAATGGGTGAGGATTGGGTTTGGTTTACTTAAACCACTTAGTGATTTTGTGACAGAGATTCAAAGCAGACCTTTACTGGTTTGTACCTCAGTCTCATAACTACAGTGGTACCTTGGGTTAAGTACTTAATTTGTTCCAGAGGTCTGTTCTTAACCTGAAACTGTTCTTAACCTGAAGCACCACTTTAGCTAATGGGGCCTCCTGCTGCCGTGCTGCTGGAGCTCGATTTCTGTTCTCATCCTGAACCAAAGTTCTTAACCTGAGATACCATTTCTGGGTTAGCTGAGTCTGTAACCTGAAGCGTCTAACCCGAGGTACCACTGTACTACAATCACAACAGTTCTCTTGTTGTAGTTCTTTTTCTTTTTTTTTAAGAGAGGATTTTTGGGAGTCCAGAAAAGGAACCAATAGTTGGCATCTGTGTCACCATGTAACTATTCTGGGACAAAATGTACTGCTGAGCTGACCAGCGAAGTGTGCAGAGCAAAAAAGAAACTTAACACGTTCCACGTTGTCACTCAGGAGCAGTTCTGCAATGCCACTCAGCAAGTGAATGCTATTTTGCTCCAGGGGAAACCTCTGTGTACCAGAACCTAGATTAGATATGACATCACCCAACCATGGATTATCACAGACTACATTCCCAGAATTCCACATTGTACACAAGATCCCAAAATCAGCACTTGCTACAGAGCTAAGTTGTGCAGAACTGCAGAGCATAAATAGCCCTTTCCTGGAGCTGCCTATGTGCTTTGGTACTGCAGTTTCATTTTCTTTCCTTGGGTATCTTATTGGATTCAAACATTTTGCATGACATGTAGGGTGGGCGGGCACACACACACACACACACACACACACACACACACACACAGACTTTCAGCAATTGCATTTTGTAAAAGTATTTTATTTATGTATTTAGACCTTTTACCCCACCTCATTCTTGAAGACTTGAAGTAGGAAACACTATCATTTCCAAACACAATTAACCACCAGCAAATCTTTATCTTATTCTGCACTGATATAAAGTGAATTTTATTGTCTTTAAGGATAGAGTTTTGTAGGCTTTAAAGATAGAGTGAGAAGGCTGAAAACATGACAGCAATGATTGGTGAATTCTCAGAAGCTGTGTAGGTTTCCTTTTTTAAAAAAAATGTTTTTATTAAAGATTTTATTGGGTTAGGAAAGTACATACAGCGTCTCTGCTTTCTGTTCATATAATCTTTATACAGATCATTTATATTCAATGTGAGACACTAATGTTACAGACAGTATAAGGTTGGGAGAGAAGAGAGGTGGGGAGTAAGAGGGGAAAGAGAATGGGGGGTAATGTACTTTCATTCTTTTACATAGCGTATGTCAGCGTCACGTGAGTAGGTTCTCTTTCTATTAATTTATAAGTTTTCATCGGTGGTGAAAGAGGTTGGAGGGCCCAGGGCATGGTTGGTTGCCTTCAGTTGACTGCAGTGTGTTTTGTTTGTGTGTGTGAGGCAGAGGGTTGTTGGGTTAAGTTAGCCATATTGATGGGTATGCTGTTGGTGGGTTCTTGTTGTTTTGTAGGGTTGTGTATGTAATGAAGGGGAGCCACACCAGGGAGCTGTGTGTGTTTCTCTGAAGGGGAGTTAGCATAAATAGCAGCATTAAGTAGTGACACTTGTGTTTAGCTTGAGATAATATAATTGAGATGGATATCCATTTCCCCCCAGTGAATACAGTGGTACCTCGGGTTACATATGCTTCAGGTTACAGACTCCGCTAACCCAGAAATAGTGCTTCAGGTTAAGAACTTTGCTTCAGGATAAGAACAGAAATCGTGCTCCGGCGGCAGCAGGAGGCCCCCATTAGCTAAAGTGGTGCTTCAGGTTAAGAACAGTTTCAGGTTAAGAACGGACCTCCGGAACAAATTAAGTACTTAACCCAAGGTACCACTGTACCTCAAATAGAGCTTCAACATAGCTACCCCCTTCCCTGATACAGTGGCAAAAATGGGCAACTGCTTTCTGTTGTGCTGACAATTCTTGTTAGTGCAAAGTGTCATCCTTTCGAAGAGACTCCCTATCCCTACTACAACCCCAAAAAAGTGAGGTAAGAGTGCTGTCAGTAGAGCAGCCTTTCCTAGACTTGGGTCCCCAGTTGGACTACAGCTCCTGTTACCCACAGCCAGCACGGCAAATGATGAGAGATGATGGAGCTGTAGTGCAACAGCATGTGGGGACCTGAGGTTGGGGAAGGCTGTCAACCATGCAACATATTCTCCAGATTTCACTGCTGCAATGCAGGAGTAACCAAAGACATTTTGCTGACTCAGGAGAAGCGCAGGATGGTGGTGCCTCACCGTATTCCATGTAGAAAAGCCAGCTAGACTGGTAGTCAAATCTTTTTTTGACACTGGCAATGAGACAACATCTTCCATTGTACCTGAATGCAACAGGCTAGCTTTGGTGGCACAGAGCAGGCCATGTAGCGCGCACACAGCTCTGTCATTCCCTGACCCTCAGCACTTGACCTAATGATGTCTGTCTCAATCTGCCTATTGGTAAAGCTGGCTTTTGTAATGTGTTGTATGCAGGGTTGCCCTTGTAGACTGTTCAGAAACTGTAGTTAGTTCAAAATACAGCTATTAGCCTGTGTTTTTCCAATGCCCAAAACAACTGTGCTGACTCCTGGTATGTTTCTAGGAATGATTCAAGTGCTGGTGCTTGCATTTAAAGCCCCAAATGGCTTCATGTCTGGATACCTGAAGGATTACGTTAGCCTGCTTGTACACAAAGATCAAAATCAAAGATCAAAATCAAAATCTGGGTGCCCCTGCCATTTGAAGTGATTAGGGAGTGGGAAAAATGTTCTTTTGGTAGGCACCAGGAAAAACTCTTTTTATCTTGTTTTCTAGAGCTTTTTAACCATTTTTAACAACTGTACCTTTTACACTTTATTGCTTTTATCTGCAGTTTAGATTTTATTGTTTGACACTTTGCAGTGTTTTCATTTTGTATGTATTTGTGGATTGTGGAAGGGTGGCAAATCACATGTTTGAAAATAATTATATTGAATTATATTGAAAATAACCTCCAAATATCTCACAATCTGTCTCTCTTGGTGGAAATAAGAGGTTGCCAATAATGTGGTTGTGCATTGTGTCAGTGGACAGCAACTAGTGGCTTACAGGCCAAAATACAGCTTTGGGGTAACTGCCTCAAGATGACCTATGTTTACCTCACTAACCATCTGCTTATTTGTTGATTTAAACTGATTTAAGAGTATTCCAAAAGCCACTTGAGTTTGATTTTTAAACAGATAAAAATTTATGGCAGCTGTGAAAAAAAATTCCTAAGAACATAAAGAATAGCTTTGTTGGCTCAGACCAAAGACCCATGTAGTCCCGCATCCTGTTCTCACAGTGGCCAACCAGGTGTCGGTGTGAAGCCCACAAACAGGACATGAGTTCAACAGCACTCTCCCCACTTGTGTTCCCCAGCAACTGGTGTTCAGGTGTAATGCATTTGATACTGGAAGTAGTACGCAGCCATCATGACTAGTAATCATTGATAGATTTATCCTCCATGAATCTGTCAAAGCTCCTTTTAAAGCCACCCGAGTTGGTGACCACTACATTTTCTGAAGGTGAAATCCGTACTATTAACTATGCACTGAGTGAAGAAGTACTTCCTTTTATCTGGTCTGAGTATTCCAACATTCAGCTTTGTTAGATGACCTTGGAGAGAGGAAGGAAAAACTTCACTGTATCCGCTTTCTGCACATGAGGAATAGTTTTGTACACCTCTGTCATGCCCTCCCCTTTCTTGCCTTTTTCCAAAATCAAAAAGCTTCTTTCTGTATATGTGATTGGATTCTTTTGGTTGGCTTTTTCTTGCTCTAAACCATCATTTTGAGGAGAGGTGACTTTTCTTTAAGGCAATTGTACAGAGCTTCCTTGTAAGAGGAGTGTTTTGCATCTTAGTTCCCTTTGTCCACTTACCGTAATTTGTTCATATTAGATGATGAGCTTGTCACAAGTTTGATAGCTATATTATAATAAGAATACAAGAATAAATTTGAACTGGTTCTCACTTTGAGAGCCTTTGCAGCATTTTAGTGTTACTTTGAATGTATTTAAACCACATGTAGCTGACTGTCAGTTTGACAGGAACTTGAAACAGACTTATTTCATGAGCTTTAAGTGTAGAAAGGAATTTGAATTGATGTTTTCGAGGGTATAGCCGAATGAACACATTTTGCCTTGCACATTTAAGAATAAGGCATTGTCTGAAGGACAGTTCAGTAGCTAAACGCTTATATTTTGTCCGTTGTCACAACTCTGCCAGTTTCAAGGCTACCCCACTAACATACCTGCAGCTCTTCCAAGGGAGTAAAAATAGCAGTGACCTAAAACCCCGTTGGAAAGATGCTTACTTAATGCTTCTTCAGATAGCTCTGTGCTATTTCATGTTTGGTGACAGATCATTTTGTTTTTTAAATGTGCACCCCATGTTCCTGTTAACCCATTGCAGGAATTAAAGAATTCCCACTGCATTATATAAGAACTGTAGAAACTTCCCACCAACTTCCGTGTAGTGAATGGAGAGGATTACTTTAGGTCAAACCACACTGCCAGGCTGTCGAGGGTTATTGGAGGAATCTATAGCCAACAATCTCTGATTTGCAGAGATTACTGTACAAACTTGGCCAGAAAAGGTTATACAGTATAAGGAGTTATTACTCCAATTTCTTTGGCCTATTGATGTATTCTTGGCTGGTCTGATTTCTCTGCAGTTCCTTCCCTTTGCTGAAGCCAGTGTAGTATAATGGTTAGTATGTTAGACTGCGATTAGGTAGACTGAAGTTCAAATTCCTCATCCAGTGATGAAATTCACTGGCTGACCTTGGAGTAGTCACTTTCCCCATGCTTAACCTACCTCACAAGGTTGTTAGTAAGGAACATATTGCAAGTGGAGGAGAGAACAGTGCAAACTTTAGAAGACATTATTTCTCTCAGAGGACCCGGGTAGCTAGAGCTTACCCCTCGCAGAGCTACAATTCCCAGCACCTGTAGCAAACTACAGTTATGAGGATTCTTCAGGGCAACTGAGGTGCTTTAAATGTGTGGAGTGTAGGCATAATACATGAATTTAAAATTGATTTCTAGATAAAGTAAGATAGGGTCTAGATTGTGGAATGAAGGATAAAACATACAAACAAGGACAGCATAATGCTCCAGCTGGTGCTTTCCTCCGCTCTTTTGTGAAATATCAGATTGTTTTTAAATTGTCACTTCTGAGATACAGGCTTTGCTTGTCTTGACATCTTCCCACACTATCGCTTAAATTGTAATACTTACACCATAATAACTGATTTCCCACCAAATAACTAAACCATATTTATTTGCAGGCAGTGCTTGGGATGTAACAAAAGCTGAGGGGTCAAATAAAAATTAGATTTTTAAACCAAGTAAAATAATTTAATCATAGAATTAGAGTTGGAAGTGATCCCCAAAGCTCACCTAGTACAGTCCCCTGCAATGCAGCTGTTCTGTATGGGGATTAAACCCTTATCAGCATCACACTCTAACCAACTGAGCTAATTTGAAGGTCTCAAATGTTATACCTTGTATGCCATCATACTTAGAGTCCCGAAGAAATTTTTTATTCAGAATTTAGCCATTTCCAGGATTTAAATTATTCTCTTTACTTTAACCTGCAACCTTGGTGTTCATAGCACCATGCTCTAACTAACACAGACGGTATAGTGGAGGGAGAATGGAGGGGAGCACAGCTCCAGGACCTTTTTTAAAGGAGCAACAATTAGGAAACCTGCTGATGCATCAGAGTAATTGGCAAACCTTACTTGCTCTGCAGGTAAGAGGTGATAATGAAGCAGTTAACTTCTACTATTGTTTGTGACAGATTAACATAGGGAAAGTCAGAAAATGTGCAAAAGAATTAAGAATAGGCTAGAGGACTATTTTGACAGGTGGGCAGGCCTGACTTAAAGCTCCACTTTCTACAGGGAACTTCTAGCACATTAAAAGCCAGACAGTAGCACTCTGTGCACAAAATTAATTATCGTGGAGTGGTCATTCATTTTAGGAATAAATCCCTTAGCAAAGTATGCATGAGGCTCCTTTGAATGCTATGCAGGGCTGTTGGGACATGCCAATATTAAAATGTGGGACACAGATCCACTGCAGTGCTTCAGAGTCTAGGATTCCATGGCCAAGAAAATATACTGTATTTGTAAAGCAGCTTAACACATTGTTGTTTATTATTACTCCCTTTCTTATTCCCCACGCTTGAAAATGAGTCATTTTTAATGGAGGGGAAACAATTGCTGCACACAGTATGGCTATCATCAGCATTTGCCATTCAACACTTTCGTATGACACAATGATATACTATCTCCACCCATTTTTCTCTCTGTGATTATTCCTGATAAAAATGGATGAAACATTTGCTGTGCGGTCTCTTTCTTTGCATTTAAAATACTCTGAGCTTTGTAGACTGATGTGTGGTATAAGAACCATACTTTATGGCTGATCTGTGTGTTCAGGAAAAACAAAGTGTGACCGTTTCCCTGCTAGCTGTGCATGTGTGCTGTGCTTAGCTTCAGCATAATGCCTATATTCTTACAGTCTCTTTATTTCCCCAGCTTACATTATTGCCTGGGGTCATGATATCCTATTTTTTAAAATTAGTTTTTAATTAAAGTTTTTCTTGTGTTACAAAACAGGCAAATAAACAGAGAAAATTACAGTTGGGGAAAATGAGGAGAGAGAGAGGAAAGGAGAAAGATGGGGGTGTTGTTCCTTCATTCTGTTGCCTAGTGTGACATGTGGATAGGTCCTTTGTTTAGATATTGCCATTGTGAGAGTTTGGAGGGTTCAGAATTCGGTTGGTTGTGTTCAGTTGGTTGCAGTGTGGCTTGTTTGCATGTTTGTGCGGTGGGGTAGGTTTTTGGGTCAAGGTAGGCATATTTATTTGTATGCTGTTGGTGGATATAGGCCATTGTCCTGTTTATGTGCTAAAGAGGAACCACACTGGGTAAATGATATCCTATTTGTTGTAGAAGCAGCAGCAGAAAAGGCACTGTGTCGTTGCTGTCTCTGGTGCCTCTGTTGTTTATAGGATAATGAACCTTGCTGTTCAGGATTTTAATTCCAGCATATTCAACTTAAATGTGTGATGATTTCCAGTAAGGATGCTAATCAAAAAGGCATACCAGTGTACTCCAAGCAAATTTTATTAGAAGTCTATTCAAGGGAAAAAACACAGAGACCCTTTGCATGTAAGAATTCAAAGTCAATTACCTGAAAGCCAGGTATGAAAAATGTTCTATTAAAATCAGATAGAGAATAGAAACAGTGCTTTTTTAAAATATCACAGGCAACAGACATTTAAGTCTTCCATCATAAATGGCATCAAAGATAGGTATTGATTTCACAGCAAAGCTGCATGCACATCTAGTTTATAATGGAAAGCCTTTGAAATATAAAGCTTTTGCCATGAAATTTGCAGTAATAAAGGTATGCTGCACAAATATGATTTATTGTCTGTCTTACTGACATTTCTCCATAATAAAGACATATGTACATTTTTTAAAGATTTGGCTGGTAAAACCATATTATACTTCATAAAACTTTTGCAGCAAATGCTATTTTACAGAATTGCACTATCCAAATGTGCTTATACATTGGGAGGAGGACAGGGGTAAAGAAGACGAGGAAATGTTGATATTTATTAGTGGAAGGGGGGTAGGTTTTCTTCTTCAAAAAAACCCCAACAATAAAATGGCTCTGTACAAAAAAACAAACATATATACAAAATGCTACAAGACTACAAATATTTGTGAGAAGATCTGTCCTTTACCCAAAAAAGGGTTTTGTTTTGTTTTTGCCTTCTATATGGTGCCAGCAAAACCAAATCTGGACTCTTACATAAAGCCGTAGATGTGGGAAATCATGTGTTTTCCCTCATACACTATTGATGCCTCGCTTTGCATAAGGAAAACAAATACTATATTCAAATATTTCATACTATTTCATTACATCCACCCACATGTACCTGTGTTCATTTTTGTGCCTTTCTGTTTCTTTCTTTTAATGCTGGAGGGCCAGGAAGAAAATATTGTTCAGGTTTATTAATGTATGTGTATACATATGTAGGAAAAAATAAAAGCATTGTGTGATACTTTCTGCAGAATTCCCCCAACTCGGTGTTGCAGTAAAATTGTGCACTGGATATTGGTTTTTTTTGTTGCAGAAACTTTGTATGATAAATG
This sequence comes from Podarcis liolepis, assembly GCF_965112155.1. Taxonomy (NCBI): domain Eukaryota; kingdom Metazoa; phylum Chordata; class Lepidosauria; order Squamata; family Lacertidae; genus Podarcis; species Podarcis liolepis. The sequence continues at coordinate 51,299,309 of NC_139564.1, forward strand.
AATGTTGAATACTGTACTAGACTTTCAGATATTCTGTTGAACTCAGGGTATTTTTGATGTAGTAGAGAAGCATACGACATCAACAATTTCATTATTGGTTTGCTTAATTGTTTCCCAGTATTTTTGTTTTGTTTTGTACACTTCTTTAATATTAAGCAGTAAACATGGATTCCTTTGGGATAAGTTTGCCCATATCGCTGATGTTGGAAGTGGGGCCTTTGAACATGCACTTGCAATAGGAAGATCTACTTCTTCTTGCAAAGACATGCATACTTCTCTCCTGACTTAGGGCATTAACATATGCAAATACAGAAGATGCATTTCATCTGCTTCCTGTCTTTGTGCACATCATTAATGTATGACTCACATATTTTCTCTATGGAGAGAGAACATCTTTAGGAACATCTGCATGCCCTCCCGGACATTAATGTGTACGGATGCAGGAAGTGCAAGTTGTGCTTACTGTATTTGCAAATAGCTTCATGCATGAAGCTGCTCTTAGCTGTGGAAACGGGGGATTTAACCAATGTATGACCTCCGTTCACTCAAGCCTCATGAAATCTTTGAGATCCAACCAGAAGTCATGGCTTGTCAACTATTAAGAGCAATTCTCCTTTTGAATTATTCCTGCTCAAAATTTTATAACCACTCTGCATATGTTGCAACATACAAGGCCATGGAAGCTATATGTCTGAGTGATTATTCTATATTGCAAATGAGTTAAAAACAGGCAAATGTGTGACACAGCAACGTAAAAGCAACATATGCTGCTGAGCTTAAAAAGAATGTGAAAACTCAAAACAATGATTGAAAAGTAGTAAGCCACAACCTGTTCTATATATGAGGTGAAAGAAGATAAAACATTTTTCTTAAGGACAGTACTGCAATTTCCCTCAAATAATATGGATAACCACTTGGAGTGTCACAATGTACCTTCCATTAAGCTTTTTCTTCTTGGCATATTTCAGATTGGTAGGGGCAGGCAAATATTTAATGCATACAGAAAAAGATGTACTAAAGGTTGAACTAATTCCTCTTGTTTCATAAAAGCTGAGTTATCCCATTGTAGCTGTTAACGGTAATACTGCTGGCTGGCGGATGAGGATGGGAATGGTGAGGATGAACTAGATGACTTCTACCTGGAATTGCAAAGCAGCATAACAGAAGACTGGTGGAGCATGTTTTCTAGCAGCTTTATATGCAGATGTGTTGCAGAAATGCAGCATAAATAAGTAGGAAAAAATAAGCAACATTTCACAGCCTCTTGACATAGTTTCCAGGGAAAGTACCAAAGAATTTTGTTCTTCTGGAGGTTCCTGAAAGTAGAAGTAATAAGTGAAACATGGCAGTAGTGGTAACATATTGCTCTCTAGAGAAGATAGTTACATTTCATTTTAGCATCCTTCATTAGTATATTCAGCTATGTAGTTTGGAAAACATGGAATAATACATTGCAAAAGGGAATTAAATATCACATTCAATAAAGCCACGGTAGGGTTGGGGAACCTTTAGCCCTCCAGGTGTCACTGAGCTACAGTTCCCTTCAACCCCAGCCAGCATGGTTAGTGCTGATAGAGAGATAATGGGAGCTGTAGTTCAGCAATATCTGGAGAGTCAAAGTTTCCTACACCTAAGCTGCAGGTGCAAAACAGGAAAAAGGTAGAACTGTTGGAAGTTTTAATTACAGCAGCTCACATTGATGAGGAGGCAAGATGTTTTTAAAATGCAGCTTGCCTCTTCAGCAGTACAGGTAGATGCAGTTGAAACTTTGAAGAAACCTCTGATATAATCCATGGTTCTTCCCAAGTCCTATATTCAGTTTTGTTGGACAGTGTTTTCTTAACAGGGAACAAGTGTTACTCAAATGCTTGGTCCATCAAAGTTAATGGGGAAGCCTTCTATGACCTATGCTTAGCATGTGTCAATGCCAGGCATTTGCTGAGGTGTAAATGGAGGGAGCCACTGAGCTCTGAATATTGCAATCTCAGTGGTGCAAGACAATTCTGATGGTGTGCTCTCATGTCAAGCAAGCAATCCCACCAGTTAGAAGCAGGAAGATGAATACACACTGCCTCTGACTTGGCCAGGTCTCATATAGTGGTCATCTGTAAACCTTGCCAGTCAACAGCTCATGCTTGGGATGCAAGAGCCCAAACACCCTACACTGGTTGGCATACTGCTGCATTATCAGTGACTCAGATACAAATGGTTATGGGATTTGGGAAGCTCAAAACATTTTTTGGAGCTGGCCCTTTGTGCAAGCTCCATGCGTGCTTTACAGCATCTGCAGAACTCTGGGTAAGGGGATGATATGCATTGTGTGTGTGAAGGCATTAATGCTTGCCACATTCTTTCTAAACAGTGTGATACAATTCATACCAAAGGTTTTTGAAAAGATTCTAACAGGTTTAGTGTCACTGCAGGTATCTCATGAAGTCTGATTTGCCAGCCACAAAGTACTGAGAGTATCCTGCTATGCAATCTCTGAGGTAGCACATATATCCTAGAGCACTACTAAATTTAAAATTAACATACCCACAAACCATCCATCATCACATTTTTCCATCACATCAATGACATCTCCCTCTCTGAGCTCCAATTCATCTTCATTCCTAGGAGTATAGTTATACAGAACCTGAAACCTTAAACAGGACAAATGGATGCATTTAAAGAAAAAAAATTGAACAGCTTTCATTTTTACTTAGCTGGAAAAGCTTGTTAAATAATAGTCCTTTGAAGTTAAAAATAGGTTGCTTACAGGTTGTTGTAGAGACTACAACTCATTATGCATATGGAGTACTTTGAGCACTTGAATATTCTATAGAAATGCAAATTATTCTAACTTACTATTTATTTGGTTAGCTTGTCAATCAGCTACAGTTAAGCTCTGATCCTTTCCCTATATCTTCCTTCCTATTCTCTTGTACATGACTGTATTTTCATATAATAACCAGGCAGTTGTTTACTAATTTGCCAAGGGAATCTAGACATCTTTCCACAGAGGCTTGGATCCTAAGGTAAGTTAACTTCACCAAGGTCACAAAAGTTCCCTGTCCCTTAATCTCTGTGACTACCTGCACCCACCAAAGTCTATCTGGAGAATCAGAGGACTCTCTTGAACAATGTGGGATGAGTAGTTTGTATACGTGTGTGGGGGGAGGCCTATCGAAGGAGGAAGAGTTATCAAAAACTAATATTGGATTTGAATATAAGTTAGTTCATGGAAGGGATGCTTCCCACCCCTCCCCCAGTAGCTCCCTCTCATGGACTGGCTGGATGCAGAGGAGTGTGGGAGGCACCACCTGGGGAATCCCCAGAGCCAGGGGATTGGTGGTGGGACAACAATGAATGGTCCGAGGGAGGAGGAGAAGCAGACTGGGGGGAGGTGGTGTTCGAAGCAGAAAACAGAGTTTAGTGAGCAGAAAGAGGCTGTGGCAGAGAGAAGTTCTGACTCTGAAGCTGGAGAGGAGGTTGGGCAAGAGGCAGAGTTGAGGGATACACCCCCCTCCTCTTGTGACCAGCTCCCCTCCCCTAGTATCCTATAACATGCAGAGAAATGAAAAGAACGGAGATTGGTTTTGTGCAGACACAGTTTGCGACTGCTTGGGGAAGACCCTGCAGAGGTGGAGCCTTAGAAAGTGGTGGAAAGGTGGGGACCTTCAGTTCTCATAGCTGTTTGATTGGGGCAAGACTAGGGCTGGGCAATATTAGATTTTCAACATTGCAGTGTATCACCAGCCAAACATCACAGTTTGGCGATATATCACTATGTTGAAAGAGCTGCGTTGGCCCCAGCCTGTGAGACCCTGGGTGAAACCACTTCAGCTCTCACTGCGCAGGAGCTAAGGTGCTTTTACCCCAGGGCTTTGCAGGCTGGGGTGAATGCAGCTGGCCCCAGCCCGCTGCTCGGCACGAAGGCTTCCACCCCCCAGCTGAGCAAGGCCTCAGCTCCCCAAGATGGAGAGAGCCCTGCAAACACAGCCTGACAGGCTCCGTTTGCAGGGCTCCTTCAGCTTTGCTGGCAAGGAGGGGGGGGGGTCAGGGAAGCGGCTTCCTTTTCCTCAGAGAAAGAGACTGCTTGCTCTCCCCATTCCTTGCCTGAAGATGGAAGGAGTGCTGAGACTGAACCTGACAGGCTCTGTCATCAGGGCTCCCCTTGTCTTTGCTGGCATGGCCCTTTCAGCCAGGCAGCATGAAGCAGAATCTCTGTTCATCCAGCGCATGCACATGCTAGAGTGACGGGGTCTTATTTGCACACATCAGCCTGAGATCCCTAATCCTCCTACTTGTGTGCAAGTAGAAGAATGCTTCCTCAGCTGGGGAGGTGGAGCAGTTTAACGGAGCCCCCACCCCACCACTGGCTCGTGCCAGCTGGTGGCAGGTTGGGGGCTCCATAAAACTGCTTGGCTGAGGTGAGGGCAGCCACGTGCTCCTCAGCCAAGCATTTTCAAGAAAAGGAGGGAGGAACAAGCTGTCCTGCCTGCTACCTTGCTGTGCTGGTAGCAGAGGGACTCAGGAACTGTGGTGGTTTCACTAGCTGAGTGAAACCACCATCACAGTCTTACCCTCATATCGGTCCTGGGTGATATATTGCCCAAGCCTAGGGAAGAGTTGCTGGGATCACTAGGCCTGCACTGTTTTGGTTTCTTTGACTAAAGACTTAACTGCAATGACACCATGTTTTTTATTGCTGACCTGCGCTTAATTCTGACTCCTGACACTCCCTAGCCCATCCTTTCAGGGGGCATAATTGACTGCATGGCGAAAATGAGGATAGGGAATGTTTCCTTCCATGAAGTTACTTAAATTAACTTCCTTAGGGCCAAGCCATAGTATCTATTGTGTGGATACTACATTTCTTAAAGATAAACTTGTAATACTTTGTTCCTTAGGGAAAACAAATGTATTGTCCCTACCACCTCCTCCTTAGTTCATCTCAGCAATCTGCCAATGCCAGATGAAATGTGAACTGGGCAAGGCACCTATTGGTTTGTGCCTGTGACAGCACCAGACCTATGTCCACTGAGTCCTCTCTTGCTGTATCACACAAGTGATGGAGAGCTCATGCAGTCCTTAAAAGATAAAGGTGCATGTGTATATAGGAGGGAGCCCTAGTAAGGCTGTCCCATCCTGGAATTCTGGAGAATTTAAATTTTAATGGACTGAAATGTGCCCAGCTGTGATGGATTGTGCACTGGCATTCTTTTTATTGTCTGCTGTTATTACTATGCTGTAAGCAGAGTTACAGGGACGCGGGTGGCGCTGTGGGTAAAACCTCAGCGCCTAGGACTTGCCGATCGTCAGGTCAGCGGTTCGAATCCCCGCGGCGGGGTGCGCTCCCGTTGCTCGGTCCCAGCGCCTGCCAACCTAGCAGTTCGAAAGCACCCCCGAGTGCAAGTAGATAAATAGGGACCGCTTACTAGCGGGAAGATAAACGGCGTTTCCGTGTGCTGCACTGGCTCGCCAGATGCAGCTTGTCACGCTGGCCATGTGACCCGGAAGTGTCTGCGGCCAGCACTGGCCCCCGGCCTCTTAAGTGAGATAGGCGCACAACCCTAGAGTCGGACACGACTGGCCCGTACGGGCAGGGGTACCTTTAAGCAAAGTTACAGGGTTGTGCAGTAACTAAGTAAAATAGATCTAATATACTGAGTGTTCAGATCTTATGCTTCATTGTTAGAAATTATTGACCGACTAGTGAGAATGTTGAACAGGAACAACCAGTAATGTCTTCTTTCCAGAATATAAGAAGAGCCCTGCCAAGTCAGAACAAAGGCTCATTCTGTTCTCACAGTGGTCAACCAGAAACCTATAGGAAGCCTGCAAGAAGCATCTGAGTGCAACAGCACTCTCCACTCTCCCCATTTGTGGTTCTAAGCAGTTGGTATACAAAAGCTCCCCCTCTCTACACCATTTGCAGGCTAACTCTTGACTTTTTCCTACTTTAAGTACTATGTCCAACACATCAACAAAGGAGGTATTTATGTATAAATCTCATAAGCTAATTCACTTCCCATCATAATTGGAAATAGAACTCATTTCTGAGATTAAAATTGCATTAAGTGCCCAAAGTGGATTTGATCAGTAATTTGTAAGTTGCCTGTCACCACTAAGAGGTGCCAGAATATTCAGTGTAACAACTTAATTAGCATGACATTTACTTGTGTGTGCTTGAATTTCAACTACAACTGTTAAGTTGTTTTCAGTAATGGTGATACATGTTCAGATTTTAACACTCCAAAGGAGCTATAAAAGGAAAGCTTTCGGCAACTGAATAAAATGATGCAATACACCAGCTACACAACTTGCACAACTTCCACTGGCATTGTTATGTGCAAATGAAGTCTGTCTAGATTTTAACAAAAAATGAAGTTGCCTTCTACTTAGCTGGACCAATGGTCCATCTAGACAGTACAGTTTCTCCTGACTGGCAGAGCAGCTTTCCAAGGTCTCATTCAGAGAGTTTTTCCAGCCCTGCTAACAGTACCAGTGAGGTGGTGCATTGCTCACCTAGCTTCCCAGTGCCAGGTTTTGCTGCTGGTTATTGAGATGGGGAGGGGCAGGGGAAGCTCAGTGTGGTGTAGATGCAGTGGCAGATTGGCTTTGCCATTGTGCTCACACTGCACTGAGCAGCCTGTACTTCATCCCTTTGCCTCTAACCAGCAGCGATGCTCAGCATGCATCTCCCCACTTCTGCCTAATACCCAATATCACTTTGACTGAAGATAACAACATAGAGTTGTTCCTTGCCATAGAGTTTTGAAAAAGCTCTCTAATATGTTCATGACCAGAGTGCACAACCCAACTTCAACTCACTTTGAAAGGGATGCTGCTGATGTTATGCCTCTTGTGCATGAACAGGAGCTCTTGAGTTTTAGGAGCGTTTAATGAATGGCAGTATGGGTCATGGGTCTATGTATGAGTCAATGGTGAGAGTCAGAGGCAGATAGCATGTTTTGAAAGGACAGCCAACACCGCCCATATCATTACATATATGTTGTCCATGCACTGCTGTGCCATGGGATGCAAGCTGCCTCAGTAGACAGCTTCTGGGATGTCAAATACTCCCTAATCAACCACACTAGAAATTTACCAATGTCATTTAGATAAAAACTTTAGTAGATTAAAATACTTACGGTTCCCCCCCACTGTGTATATTTTCATGAGCAAACACAGGGCGCTGTGGCTGAAATGAAATGAGTTGAAATGTAATAAGAGTATAAATGGTTACAAATCCAGGTATAGCTTTCCACAGTCCTATATGATTTGCACCCCTAGGACCACCATGCACAGCTCACCAAGTGCTCAACAACAACAACAACAATCCTCCCCATATTACTGGTCCTGAGGCTGCATATAAAAACAGTTTAACAAATAGCTAAAGGTCACAATGCAGAAGCACATAGAGCCAAGTAGGATATTTGTGATGCAGGCCTCATTTACTGGCTGTCTGCTTCACAAATAAACAACTAAAAGCAAAGCAAACCAACCCCCAAAGCGTAAAAGAAAAGGAGATGCTAGGATTTCTTTAACGCCTTTTGCAACCTTAATTATCATCAGCATAAATATCACATGCCAAAGAAAGCTGTTAAGTGTCATATATACTGCTAGTCTATAAAATGCACAAATGAATATACAATTTGGCATGTTTTTCAAGATGGCCGCCGTGTAAGGTTCCTCCTTCCAGTTCTCTCCGACCTCTTCTCCCGATTTGGATTTTACAACCACTGGAGTAAGCTATTTACTTAAGTTTTGCATTTTGCTAGACAAGTAACTGCTGGACTCTCCACTGGTGTGATGCCAGATTTTAATTAAGTTTGACGAAGGAGGATTGCTTTGGATTGATCTGGGATGCGGCTGTAGAAATGGCGACGAGGTAAGACACATCTGCCGGTGTTCATTTCGAATCCTCCCTAAAATCGGTGTTGCGGCTCTTTCAAGTTCTTGCTGAAGACTGCACCAGGGTGTTGGAGCCCATGCCAGGAGTTCAAATTGCTGATAATCTGTAAAGTCTGCATCGTAAATCAGCTTTAACGAGCAGATAACTGTATCCTCCGGCAGCCCTCGACTCACTGGTTTTCCGCCAGCTCACATCAGCTTGTATTTCTATTTTTACTACCTTTTATTACCTTTTATTACCTTTTAAGCACTGCTATTTTAAAAGACTCACAACGATGGGCCAAGGCAAACGCCTAAGGGACTGTGACGAGGCTTTGCCCTCCCCAAGAGCCAAACAATCTAAAACCGAACCCCCTGTGTCTGGCAAATGGAATGTCCCCACTGATCACTGCTACAGGGTGAAAACTCAGAACCGCTTTCACCCTCTAATGTCACCAGAAACAACGTCAACACCAGAGGAATTACTTTTACCCCAGATTAAAACTGTGGACGGCAAGCTCGGAGGAAGAGGGAGTGTCCCACTGGGGGTGGTGCAGGACGCCGGAGCCGAGGACTGCGCAAGACAAGAACACCATGAACATCTCCACCTTGTGGTCAGAACCCTTAACTGCATATTCAAGAAGATTGATGTGCTATCCTCCCAGCTATGTAACCTTGAACAGAAAATTGATAACCTCTGGTCAAAGTCTAAACCAACTGTAGTTATGGGGGAAATGAAGTGCCAGAGAGCCTTACCCTCAACCAAAAAAGGAAGTGTGATCCCTAAATATAAACCAAATCCTGCACTGAAACAAGCATTGTCTTTGCAACCTAAGAAAATCTGCCTAAACATCGGGGCAGGGTCAGCAAGGTGGCTCACTCTGGATGGGGTCAAAAAGCATCTAAGCAATCTCCTAAACATAGAAATCACACAATGTGATCTCATTGCAGTATTACCTTTGAACCAGCAACTCAGACAACAGAAAGTGATGCTTGCGTTTTACTCTCCAAGGATCCCTTCAGCTATCATCAGGCAGAAATCACTCTTGGCTAGGTATGATATCATCCCAACAAGAGTTTTTATGGATAGCATGATCCATCCCCTTCTACTTGCCGGTAACGACACGGAGCGGACCCTGTCGGAGAGGTCGGGAGCACCTCGGGACATTGAGCCTCCTTTTTCGGAGGATATCCATCCGTACCAAAACTGGACTTACCCCACGTCCCCACGAGCTCCAAAGGAACCCACTGGCGCAAGTAATTCTCTGACCCCACCGGAGGAAAGAGAACTTTTAGCCACCTTTGGCGACCTTCCACCGAGGGAACAGCAAGAAATAATTGATAGACTAGAAGTGCTTAATCATCAGCTCATACATGTCCAGAAGAACGGAAAAGTCCTGCCCACTTCTCAGGATAACCTTGCCAGCTTTTCGGAGTCGTGTTTTAAGGAAGTAGGAAGTCTTCCATACCTCAGCCCAGCTCCTAAACCCATGCCTCCCCCACTTGTGGGCAAATCCCACCGACGCTTGGCAGACCCAGGTTCTGCCTCACAAGTTGGCCTCTCATCCCAACTCTTGATAAATTTTGACTCGCCCCCCAAGAGTCCCCCGCCGAAGAGTGTAACTCAGAGTCCTTTCCATCAAAACAATTCCTTACCTTCCAATCCATCAATGCCGGAACTGGAGTCCTCATATTCCCCTGAGCGGCATAGACCCGACATACAATCGGTACCTGTACGTCAAGCATCCCCAGTACCTTCGCTAGCATCAGGTCAGGGGAGTGTTCCACTTACATCAAAAAATGACCCGGATTGGACTGAAGACCCGGCCGGTCACATAAATCAAATGGTTTCATCGGCGACCTTTAGACCTCGCGGTGGGGCAGTCCCAGCAAATCCTGTGGAGTCTCCCACTGAAGTGTCCGCCCTTGGGCCAGCCAGCGGGAGACCCGTTCTGTCGCCCCAGTCTGAACACCTCACTACCAACTTCAAGATTAGGCACCTCCAGCAGGTGCCTGCCATGCAAAGTAAGATAACTGACTTTTTTGTGGGGTCTGCCCTGCCTCCAAAGAACTCACCTCTCTCCCTGAATTGACAGCGAATTGAACACAACAGGAACTCCCCCCTATCAGTCCTCAGCTGGAACATCGCAGGCTGGAGGGGAAAAAAGCATGAGCCAGAATTCTTGGAGTTTATTAACCTGTTTCATATCATCTTGTTCCAAGAATCGTGGGAAGTAGAGAAAATTGTCCTAAATGGCTTTGAGCTGCTACAACTCCCTGCCTGCCCCTCCCGGAAAGGAGGCCGCCCTAAAGGGGGCCTAATAATAGGCATCTCCCTCAACCTACATTCTAAATTTACTCTACTACAGGCCTTGCCTCCCTACGCCCTTACCGGGCTGATTACGGGGGAAAAGATCTCGCTCCTAGTTACAAATGTTTACTTGCCTCCTGGGGGTTCTTCCCTCGAACTGGGCTCTAAATGGGGCTCGCTAGAAGAGCATTTGCTCTCATGCTATGTTAAGTTCCCTAACACCCCGGCCATTATAGGTGGCGATTTTAATGCCCGCACAGCAGCAAACTGGGACTCGCTGACCAAAGCCAAATGGTGGGTTACCCCAAACCTTGATAATTACGACCTGGAACATATCATGAGGAGAACTTCTAAAGACCACAGAGCAAATGAGGCTGGGGTACTCCTCTATCAAATGGCCATCCGTTTGAATTTGGTGCCCTTAAATGGCACATGCCCCCCTGATATTCCAGGGGATTTCACTCACCTGAGCGTTAAATCAAACAGCGTCCTCGATTACCTGTTGGTCTCTAGGGATCTACTTAAGTGTATTTCCACTTTTAAGATCGAGAATGTACAATTTAGTGATCATCTTCCCCTTGTAGCTAAGCTTTCCCTGAACTGGCAGCAGGAGGCTCATAGACATGCGACCCAGATGGTAATCAACGAATCTCTCCAAGTAAGAGGAATCAAATGGTCGGAGACCCAGGCTCAAAGGTACCAGGAATTCTTTCAAAAAGAAATCCTCAGGCCCCATTCCAACATAGGCTCTGCCTCAGACGAGCATAGCATAGTGTTGAAGCGCTTCCACCATCATACGACTGATCTTACGTCCTTCTTTAGGTTACCACCCAAAAATTTAAATCGAACCGAGTATACTCACGGTGCCCCCTGGTATAATTCTCAGTGCAAACAAGCAAGACAGCGCCTCCGTGCTATATATAATGTATATAAGATCTCCGATGCATCTACTCTGCCAGCTAGTTATGCCCAAGCCAAGCAAGTCTACAAACGCACGCAGAAAACCGCCAAGCGTGAGTGGCAACATAATCGTTGGCAGGCTTTGATTACTGCTTCAAAACCACACAGATCCAGGGAATTCTGGTCTTTGATTAACAGAAGGGTGAGGAAATACCCAAGGGCAGTCATCTCTGCACCGACATGGGAATTATTCCTGAAGAAATGCTTCTCACAGGCAGATGCTCCCTCCGACCATCTGATGCATCTGTTTACCCACCTACCTATCTGGCCTCCCACCGATCCTGACGAAATAGCCAAGCTAATAGCTCAGCTGAAACCGGGCAAAGCCCCTGGGCCCGACTTGATCCCTGCTGAAGCCATCAAACTACACCCAAAATGGTGGGCCGGCATCTTGGCCAAAACCTTCGATGCAATCAACACTTCCGGTCTCATCCCCAAAGTATGGAAGGAGGCCATTATAGTACCAATTCATAAAAAAGGTTCTCCAACGGAGCCGGAAAACTACCGCAACATCAGCCTCCTCTCGATCATAGGGAAAATTTATGCCAGCTTTTTGCTGACTAAATTATTGCGATGGGTAGATGAGACTAACCAGATTGGCCACGAACAAGCAGGGTTCAGAACTAAACGTTCTACAACAGATCATGCAATAATTCTTTATCATCTGGCATGGAAGTACTCTTCCCCTCCCCGGGGCAACCTCTGTGCTGCCTTCTTAGATCTAAAGGCAGCCTTTGACAGCGTTCCTAGAAATATTCTTTGGGAGAAACTTGCGAAACAGGGCATTGATAGAAGACTCTTATGGCTCATAAGTCAGCTCCACGAAGGTACCTTTGCCAGAGTGAGACTTACTCCTGCGGGCGACCTCACAAATTCGATACCAATAAACAAGGGAGTGCGCCAAGGATGTATATTGGCTCCCTGCCTATTCAACCTTTTCATCAGCGACATGCGAGCACCTCTAGTTAACTCATCTCCAAGTACACACGCGCCTAGACTAGCGGATTACCGCTGCCCACTCCTTTTATATGCGGACGACGCGGTAATTCTATCTTATACACGTGTTGGACTAACCAGAGCTCTGAAGATCTTTGCCACGTATTGCCAACTCAACCAATTAACCATCAACCATGCTAAGTCCAAGATTCTGATCTTCTCCAGAAGCCGGAGATTATACAAATGGAAGCTTGGTGGAGCAAAAATAGAGCAAGTCCTAAAATTTCAATATCTAGGAGTTATTTTTCAATACAACTTGGGATGGAAAGCTCAAATTCAACACCTACTTAACAAGGCCAAAACCCTGTCATATGCGCTCCTCCGATTTTTCTTTTCGGATGGAGCTCTACATGTTCCCTCGGCCCTAAAGGTGTTCAAGGCAAAAGTGGTTGCAGTGCTTGCTTATGCTGCCCCGCTCTGGGCCGTGATGACAGATCTTGCTCCCCTTGAGACTCTGCAAAGCCAATTCCTACGCCGGCTCCTAATGCTCCCCCTGTGCGTAAGCAACGCAGCCATGCGACTAGAATTGAAGATCGCATCCTTAGAAACTTGCCTGTGGAAGCAAGTCTTCAATTACTGGTTATCATTGTGGCATAGATTACCAAACCATTACCTTGTCCAATGCTTATGGCGAGATGAATACTCCAGCCTCTGGACTAGTAAAATTCATGCCAAACTCCTGAGCTATGGAATCTCTCCTTCAGATTCCCTAAAACTAGATCAAATCACTGCTCAAAGACTGATCCGTCAAAGACTGGATGACATCGACTTGCAGCAAAATTATACGCTGGGGGGAGGTGTTTGTTCGCCCCAGAACATTGGTATCACTTTAACTTATTGCGTTCCATCATACCTCTCCTCCCTTTCGACTGTTGCCCATAGACTGGCCTTCACCAAAGCGAGGTTCAACGTTTTCCCCTCCAATGTCCTGAGACATAGATTCTCAAAGGGCCAAGTCCCCGCCACGTGCGAATGTGATAAGGTGACGCCGGAGTCGCTCCAGCACATTATGTTCACTTGCCCCCTGTTCAATGTGCCACGGGCAAATTTGTTGGGATCAATCATACAGAAACTAGAGGGCACCCCACCAAAATTCCACCTTGCCCAAATCTTGCAGGATAAGGATTCCCACACGACCCTGAAAGTGGCTAGGTTCCTGGTCGCTGTCCTCTCCCAAAAGCGACGCCAAGGAGCGCTACAAGCTAATTAAGGCGTAGCATGCCTTTCCATCTTATAGTATTTTATTGTTATAGTGGTGTTTTAGCGACTGTTTTTTATTTTCCCCACGGCACAAGCCGTCACTTATGTGTTGTTTTTACCTGTATGGGCCTACGGCCGCAATAAATATTATCTATCTATCTATCTATCTAATATACAATTTTAATCCAGACAAACAACCTCAGACAAGCAGAAAGCAAATCAGTGTGAATAACACTGACCGAACAAGCAGCCATTCCTTATGATTGCTCAATACCACATTCTTGCAAAAGTACTCTCAGATATCTAATTGGCAACTACCACATGCTATGTTTGTTAATGATACTGCCTAGTTCTGAGAGGACTGTGGAAGGTTTTTTTAAAAAAACAAAAATAAACTATCCCATAGGGAATGAGAAAAGAGAAAAACAAATTATTAAAAGAATGCAGATAAATTATCAACACGTAGCCTTTTAAGGGGAAAATGGTAACCAATGCCAGTATAAAAAGCTGAAAAGCAATTTTCATTTCCTACCACGGATTGGCATTAATTAAAGTTCTGAAAAACAAACTGAATATTTTTAACATAAAATAAACTGCCTTTATTGAACAGAAAGGTAAGTAAACATACATAAATACCCAGCAGACTTAGTGTAACAAAATAAATATGGAAGTTTTCAAAATATAAAAGGGAATCCATGGTTTAGAATTCATGACTTGAAGTTCACAGTTCAAAAGAACAGCTATTAGGGTATATTTATGTAACTGTCTCATAGTTTGATTTTATGTGGATCCTGATTTTATGAATGGACCACCAATGATGGACATGAAGTGAACAATGTAGTCTGAGCTTTTTCAGATCAGTATAACCCAATTCCATCTTAAATGCGAGAGAAAGGTAGTCCTTGGACTTGCAGGACTGGACTTGCAATGATTTGTACCAATTATAGACGCTAACTAGTCTTCAAGATGGGTCTATCAAGAGTACAGTAAAGTAATCAAGTCTCGGGATCATATGGTCAACAAATGGTTGATGAGAAAAGAATATAGCTTTCTTGGTAAAAGGCCCTTGCCTTTTACAAGCCTCATAAATAATTAAGCCTCATAAATAAGCATCCAATAGTTTTTCCGTGTAACTGTACATGATTGTAACACTATAAAAACACTTACATTTTTTTCAAACATAAACATCTTAATGCAAACATGATCATCTCTGACTCCTTCTCTTGTAGTTCAGATAAATGAAGTTTGTAATGTATACAAAAACGATTAGATTCAAATATGTATAACATTTGGTTTGTACATAAAATGCAGAAATCACACACATTACTTTCAAAGACAGAGTATGGACAATTATAATAAGAAATTGAACTGTATAGAGGATGCAGCTTAATGTGAATAAGCAAGAAAAAGCTGATGCAGATGGCAGCTCAGAGAATCAGTGCGATGAAAAAGCATGGTGTCAAGTGAGTGCAACATATGTTGCCATAGCAGCAAAATATTTTGGTGTGTGTGTGCGATCATGCATTTGGAAACAACAAGGAACAGCAACATAGACATTACGAATGAGGTCTTCTTATTTAGTCTTTGCAAATGGTCTCATAAGTAAGATACTTAGAAATGAGAGGAACTACTTAAGAAGGAAGGGAGAGTTAAACACAGATTGGTTAGAGAAATTGCTTCTTTTTAGGGCTGTTTCACACATACTTGCAATTTACAATTCCCCAGCAGAACGGTCCAAATCAAGAACAGCTTCCTGTGGCCTCCACACTTTTATCACTCAAGCTTTTTCCATTTTAAAGAGAATTTACTTAAGCATGTGAGCCCCAGACTTCACAATGAGAAACCAAATTCCTTATGCTAGGGGAAACCTGGCAATATCAGGGCCATATGGTACCATACCCTATGTAAATAGCTGTGCCCTCTGACTGGCGAGCTGCAAGATCTCCTTGTCATAACAGGGCTACGAGGAGGTTTGCCGATGACAAATATCTCTCTTTTTAAATCGGCCTGGAAAAACCATAAACATGGGGGTCAATTCATCTAAAAGTCTAGACGGGCAATTTTACTGTTGCCATATCATTCTCACTTGCAAGCTGCACAAACCAGCTTTCAAATCTCCAAAATGCCCTTGTGCAAAAAGACATGCACATCTGTTAATCCACTGTGTCGCAAAGCTATGATGATCATTTTCCTTAATGCAACACCCCCCACCCCACCCCACCTCACCCCACCCCACCCCCATCCTCAAGCACTTAAAAATTGCAATGCCTACCAGTCTACCTGGGGCAGAAGATCCTATCACAAAATGCAGCACTGTACATTTTCAAGTTTAATAATGGAGCAACCTCAAAAGCAAACAGCACTCATAGCCAGGAGGAAAATATTAGTAGCTGAGGCATTATAACTCTCGAGAGATTAAAAGGAGCTCATTGCGAAAATCTGACGTGCATTCTAAGCATCTCAATGTGTCTTTTGCATGAGTGAATATAAGTAGAGAGGAAGTGATATATGAAAGGGAGATGAAGCTGATTCCAAAGCTTGACTGAGAAGATGGGTGTGGAAAAACAAACAAACAATTACAGGATTCTAAGAGTGCCTTTGCACATTCCAATAAGTGTTGAAGCAGACAGTGTGGGTCACACATTCCTTCTGCAAAATTCATAAGCATTCTTACAAAGTGATATATATATATATATTTGAGTCAAAAAGCAATGGTTTATTATTTCTCAGTGCCATTACACTAGTTCTTGTTTCAGTTGTAGTACCTGCTAATGATAGAACAGGCTAAAATGCTAACTGGATTTGTAGCATCATAAGCAGTGCATGAATAATATTCTCTTGCAGGAATTCCTGCAATGGTGGGTTGGATAGCTGTGAATAGACCGTGCCACTGTGAGTGGCTGACCAGTGTTGGTAGGAATAGCATAATTCAATGAAAGGGAATAAGGAGATTTCAGTTCAGATTGGCTACACCTTCCCCCCACATGATTCCAGATGTGTGGTATGCTTTTGATCTAAAATGTCTGTATGTGAGTTCAGAAGGGTTGCTATGAATGCTTTATAATTGAGCAATATGGAAGTGGTATCAACCTAGGCCGAGTCTAACCAGGTACTTCACGATGAGACACAACACCAACCTGGCAAGAAGCCCTGGGTCTCCTGAGTCCCTTCCTATGAGACTAGGTGTGTTATCAAAAAGAAAGTCGTCTAATTATCTGTTTGCTGGTAGGAATGGCAAGGTACCTGAGGCCTGTGATAACCTCTTCCACTTGTCCATTCCCGTCGGGACTTCCAAGACCATGGTTCTCCCTAGTTAGTAAGTTGTCATGTGTATGGGGATCCCAGCTATGCTGGTGTCTCAATTCTAGCCTGGCTTTGTGTACTCCTAGAACTGACTTGGAAGCCAGGCAGGCAAGTGTAATTTGGCTCTCAAGAATAGGAATGAATATGCTTGCTATAAGAGTAAGAAATACATATGCATGCTAGGTAGCTTGTTCAGGATTTTAATGAGTTATTTATGTTTATACTAGCCGAGTAGATAAAAGTCCACACCATAAAAGTCAATAGTGATTTTCCAGCAGATTGGATGAAGGGCTTTGGATGAAGTCCTTACTGATAAAAATTTGTATAGCAAATGTCTTAGTAGTATTAAGGAGGAATCAAAATCTAGACAAGAAAAATTGTAGGAAGTAAGGACTGCTGATTTATATATTTATTGTTTGCCATGTCCTAATTCTGATGCACTGATTTCAGTAGTGACATAACTTTTGCTCAGTTGCACCAGTGTATGAAGATTGGAGTATTTGGTGAATGGTGTATATTTAAATACTTGGGGCTACAACGTTTTGATCTGACTGCATGCTTATGTCATTAAATGTTAGTCACCATCAAATCTGATTTTAAATTATTAGGTTAACCTCCAGGCTTCCTGAATGTCAGGCATTTGAGAAAGCATGCAGCATTTCATATTCTAACAGATATTGTTGTTACCTTTAATTTTGGAGAATGTTTCTCCTGTCTGTATGACAGTTTGGAAAGGAGAGGGGGTGAGTGGGTGACAGCAGGCTTGGAAGATGTAGAAACGCATTCAGAGAAAGATGTTTTGGCTGAGTGAAATGGAGGACTGGAAGCAAGGCAAGAAGGAGAGGTGGAAGGTGCTTGCGTCTCATAGGGAAGTGAAGCTGGCTTAAACATTTAAAGAAAGACAACAGTAATTGAGCAGAAGAGCAATTACAAAGGGAGCAATAAAGCAGAGAGAGGAATACTGCACCACCACCAGTGAAAGGAAATGAGACACCCCCAACCTTCCCACCCATTGCTGTCTTCAGTAGGGTTAATTGAGTACATATAGGACAATGCAATTATTGGAAATACATGGATCGATCTCTGTGCTCAGCAGGACTGTTTCCTATCTGCTTACTTGAATAGCAGCTCCCTGTTCCTGGCATAGTGGGTCCCTGCTCCTGCACCTCACAGTGCAGCAAGCTGCTTCTTAAATGCTCCCACATTTAGAAAGCAGCCTACAGTGAAGGTCAGGGAGGAAAACAAAAGGCTTGTGCATGTAGAGTTAACAAGTATGCCTGGAAAATGTTTGCTGGATTGCAGCCCTTGTCTCTCTTGGACAAGGATAGCCAATGCTTGCATTCTTGCAGGTGGCGAAGGCATATTCTGCTTCTCAGAAAAGGGCCTGAAGCATGTTTTGTCATGCAAACTGATCACTCCATGCAGGTTCAGGCTTTAACACTGTTGGGAGCAAGTCTAACCCTTCAAGCGGAATGCAAGTGACCAGGGACCACAACAGACACACTGTTTTTGCTGCCTGTGTGTGCACAGTGGTGATGCTGGAAAACAAACACTGGGCAGGCCATTATAAATGGCTGGTTCCACAGCTGGGATGCTACATACAAATTCTTAAGAGAGATGTAACATTAGACGGAAGACAATCTTACAAGCCAAAAATCCTCCCCCCTTTTCTTATGAGTAAAACTGTGGGAAACATTTTATGACAACTTGATTAAAATTCAGTAGAGCCACCAGGGACTAATTAGAATGGCACTGGGGCCAGACTCAACTGCTGCCAGTTGGCAGTTTCTAAAGCTAGATGGTTCTTTTTTGTTATCAAGCAAAGCTCTGTGCTCAATGATTGTGTAAACTGGCTACCCTCACCCTTCATGTGGTGGGGCAAGCAGAAGTTGTTTGTGGCTTGCTCACATTTCAAGGAATTCAGTGTTATACACACCATGTGTAGGTATAAAGTATAAAACAGCATTAACTTTAATGGGTATTCTGGGTAATGCTTCCCTTATATCAGAAACCTATGGGGAATTGTTCAAGTTAAGTAGATCAGGGTAGCCAATGCAGTACCTTCCAAATGCTGTTGGATTACTGTTACCTGACTACTGGCAATGCTTGCTGAGGCTGTCAGGAATTTTAGTCCAATGACATCCGGAGGACATGTTGGTCACTTCTGAACAAGAGAGTGACCTATAAATAAATGGGCATTTCCTGAATGACTTACTGTAAAGTTTTCGAGTCAAAACTTGATGGCATGTTAAAGGTGTGTGTCTCTGAATAAATAGCATCCCATGGTGGTGCGACTTGAATCAGTGCCGTGTGTAGAGGGAGAGGTGTTAATTATCTATTAAAAGCCAGAAGTTTCTGTTTGCCATAGGAGAAGAGATGGTATAGCTACAAATAGCATTTCCCCTTCTGGGGCAAATTGGCCGCTGTGGTCTGGTGGTGGAGCATTTGTATTGGGGAAATTGCATGGGGGTGACAGATTTTACACTCCTTCCTCCCTAGGAAAGTATGATCACATTGGCATGTCTTCTAGTTTGACCAGGAGTTGTGCCAAACTACTTAGTGCCCATCAAAGGAACCAATGGTTTTTCATTCCTGATGACAGCCACAACTAATGGCGGCTAGCTCCAGAAGGAAGGAAGGAGAGACTTTATTCAGTTAGGGTAAACTAAATTACAATGTGACATTTCTTCCCATCTCCAAAAGAAAAGAACTGGAGAGAGGGCTTGTGTGTTAATGTGCATGCTACTGTTCTCAAAATATTCCAGTTTATACTAGAAAGGCACATGCAGGCAGAATCACACACAACAGAAAGTTAAGACTTGAATTCATGATGAGAATGTAGGAGTTTATCTTAAGAAGTTTAAATACCTCTTTTTTAGTATCTGGTGAACTGTCCCCTTCGCAAGGTATCATAGGTTCTCTCTTAACTGATATGAGTGACTCTAAATTGTCATGGCTCAGCTCTTCCTCTATATGAAGCCTTGCCAGTTGTTCTGTTACATCAGGGGCACGCCTGTAGAAACCTGAATCTTTACATTTTGACCGGCCCCCTTGGATTATCGCTAGCAGCTCTTCACAGATTTCTTCTTCTGGTTCGTCAGTCTCCGTCAGGGTTCTGAATAATGGGTCTTCTTTGGAGAGAACAAGAGTAGGGCCTGCTATTCCTTGAACTTCCGGAGTTGTTTGTGAGAAATTTTTCCTTTCCTTGGTGAGGCTTCCTCTCAGCTCTCTGAAATTGCTACATTTACTTTCGCTCAGATTTACACTATTGGTAACAGGCTTACGCACGCTGTCATGAAACCAGGTTGCTGGAGGAGGTGATTTACAGGCAGATGAAGAAAATGGCTGAGGTGAAGTTGGAGATTCAGGGAAGGAGTGGGAAGCCTTTGGTGAGGTAATTGGAACAAAATGGTCATGCTTTACTTGAGGAGTGATATTATCTGAATGCCCCAGCACGCTCTGCGGACCTGTCAAAGCTAGAGTGCCAAGTTCCTCTAAATCAGAAAGAAAGAGTTTGGGAAAAGGTGGAGGAGTTGGGGAAGGTGTGCTTGAAGGTGAGACGGCAAGAGTCAGTGACAACCATTCATCGGTGACAGCCTGAAGATTCCCTTTATTAGAATCTGGACAAGGAGAGGATCGGTACCTGAGAGGAGGGGATGATGCTTTGGAATCCAACTTGAGAAATAAGGGAAAGCATAGAAATTAAAACAAAGTGAAAAAAGGCAATGGGCTCAGGTAGGTGTGTGTGTGTGTGTGTACACACACGCACACCCCCCATGACATCTCCTAGCCATAGGATATTATTTCATTGAGCATAAATGTCTGAAATCATTATCACATGAATCAGAAGAGCAGAAAAGCATATCTGAAAAGTGAAACTGTATCAGGTTCATGCCCAGAGCTTAAATGTCAAACATCAAGACAGATCTGAATCACTGAGTTCATGAAGTGAATTTGATCCATGAGAGTTATGTTCTCTCTACTGTCCTTTAGTAAGCCTATGACTAACGGTCCAAATGTTATTGCCAGAATTCCCCAAACCATAGCTATTCTTATTTTTAGAGCAGAGTGGTGCTGTCAAAAAAATAAAAATGCAGCTCAGATTGGGGTACTATTAAATACTAGTAAATATTAACACCAACTGGGCAATCTCAGGTTGTGCAAGCATTAAAAAAAAATCATCACTTGACATGGAAACTTTGCAGAAACATTTTAAATACAACTGCATACTGCATTTGACGTATAATTACATGTCTTTCGAAAGTATACAGCATTCCGATGCTACTTATTGCACATCATAGACAATAATTGTAAACACACACAGCCATATATTTTGAATATCCTTATTGGCTGAATCATATTGTAAAATTAAATATTGATTGAAGTTTCCTTCTGGCAAAATAAAGGTCCTTTTTGTAAGAACGGGAAGAGTTGGGATTCATACGTATATTGCATCGGTAGATATCCATTGCTTCAGTAAATACTGAAAATGTAGTTTTTGTTATTAAAACTCAAAATTAAACCTTCATTTGAAAAGAAAAGAAAAAAACTTTTGAGATAATTCTTGGAATGATTGAAATCAACTCTAGGGGTAAAGGGAGGCACCTTATACAGCATCAGACCACTGGTCTATCTAGCGTGGTATTTTCCGTACTGATAGGCAGCAGCTCTCTAGGGTTTTATCTACCTCACACTAGCCTTCCCCCTTCCTCTCCCTCTCTGCACAGCAAGAGAGAGACAGAGCTCCTTGCGATAGCTGGTAGCCAACTGCCATTCTTTTCAACCCTGCTGCCACAGCTGGGGTGACACAGTGTCAGGATGCCACTCTGAGGAACACTCTTGCAAGGAAGAGGATTCAGTGACCCTTGAGCAGGAGGTTTGGCAGAGCTCTTTATTCTCTTTTTCTCTTCCAGGCTTGCCCTCAGCCAGGTCTCAGTGAAAAATACCTAGCCAGTATGGGCACCAGCCATATATAGATCCCATAGGGCCACTCTTCTCTTTCCATGATACAGGCTACTCCTGCTTGCACCAGTTGGTATGTATGGTTGTGGGGACAAGTAGGCCATTTGGATCTATATATGGGAGGGTGTGTGCAGGCCTGTGAGGGCAAAGTGCAAGTGAGCAAGGGCAAGTGAGCAAGGAGAGGAAATTGTTTCATAATTTTCTCTGTGATGCAGTTAGAGCAATGGTCCTCAATTTTATCATTATTAGGGACCACTTGATGATTGCTGGGGGCCTCAGACTACTTACTACAACCTTTTAGCTCTTCAGCACCACCAGTGCAGTATTGTGGAAATGAGGTGTCTGAGGTTGAGAAAAGTCCTTTTAACTGGTAATTTTTAGGGGAAAATAAGTAAACAGCATTTTAAAAAAATGAAGATCATGGGTCATAGGCCAGAGCCTTGCTATTTTGAGACATCTGTCCATGGTCAAAAGAGACTTGACCTCAGTCATTAGGAAAAATCAGGTGCAGGGCCAAGTACAGGCGATCTCTACTGAAATATAACCTTTGTGTAAACCACAAAAATGGAGCTTGCCGACCACTAGTGATCTGTAGGCCACAATATGAGAACCTCTGGGTTTGAGGATGATTTGAACTGATTACATGGTAAACATTAAAAGAGTTCATCAACTATATTTTTGGTGCTCAGAAGAGACAAGAGAAGTGGAGATGGAAAGAGCTCAATTGCTAGTCGACATATGTTTTGGACACATAGAGAGGGAGAAAATGAATTCTGTTTGCAAAATTTTAAAGCTTTTTTCAATTAGCATCCCTCTAGTAATCATCTATAGATAGAAAATATTATGAACAATGACACATAAAGTGATAGTTCTCCACTAACATCCTATATATTTATGGATTGAAGAGATTTTATGGTGGGTGGTGGTGGTAGTAAGAGAGTCTATTCTCTTTTGTTATGAAACATTTAGGTGGAGAGTGTCCATCAATTGCTAGCTGCAACTGTATACTAGCAAAATACCCTACTGACACCTGCACATATTAAAATGCTGGAGAAACTGCAATTAATAGTACATCACAATGACAGTAACACCTCACATTCAAATAGTTTATCATAGTGTTAATCCTCTTTTGTTCAACATCTGACATTACAAGAGCTGCAGATTTGAGATATGATTTTAGGACAGAAACATGGCTTGATGGACAGGATGTAGATTGTGATCCATCAGTGGACTGCAGAATAATTTCTGATGAACTGTTGCTGCTGCCCACGCAGGTCCTCAACAAAAAGGACAGTGAAATGCACACAGCACTGGCACCATACATTTCTGTATAAGGATGCCCATGCCTCTGTAGCACCAAGGCAGTCTATTCAAAGCTACCTGTGGGTTGCTGCCACTTCTACTAAGCGATAGTATAAGTATTGCCTGTTGTATGCTATTTTAAAGAATACAGTGGTGCCTCGCAAGACGAAAAGAATCCGTTCTGTGAGTCTCTTCGTCTAGCGGTTTTTTCGTCTTGCGAAGCAAGCCCATTGACGGATTAGCGGATTAGCGCTATTAGCGGCTTTTAGCGGCTTATCGGCTTAGCAGATAAGCGGATAAGCGGTTTAGCGGCTTAGAAAAAGAGGGGGGGAAGGAAAAACCCCCCGCAGGAACTCGCAAGACATTTTCGTCTTGCGAAGCAAGCCCATAGGAGATTCGTTTTGCGAAGCACCTCCAAAACGGAACTCTTTCGTCTAGCGAGTTTTCCGTCTTGCAAGGCATTCGTCTTGCGGGGCACCACTGTACATGCATTACTATGCACATCTCCTCCCGTTATACATATTTTTATACACATCAGTTGGTTGACAAACTAGAAGGCAAAATTCAGAGAAGTGTGAATTTTGAAGGATAGCTTCATTTTTGTTTAGGCATTGTTTTGGGAAGTGCAAATTAAGTAAGTTCACCTTAACCTGAAAACTCAACCAAACTTCTTCCCCATCACAGGTTTATACACGTGAAAAGAGGAACCTTCAATTTGACCAATCCACATTGCATTTACGGGAGCAAGAAACTGGACAAAGTGGAAGCAGCTTACAATAAACAGTAGCAAATGAAGTGGATTTCCATTGGCTTTAATACGGTTAATGCTAACAAACTCTGAGAATCATTTTTTAAAAAACAAAAAGGAAACTTTTTTAAAACATAAAGGTAACACAATGGGGAGAACTTTTTTTGATATAAATACTGCAAACAAAAAACTATGCATTTGTGTTTTCATAGAGGAAAGTATTGTAAGTATAGTAGTGCTGTGTGCTTGATCGTTTCAATAAATATGTACCAATTCCATTGGTTAATTTGGCTCGAGTCTGTGCATAGGAGTATTCTAGACATGTTTGAAAAGATCAAAGTTCTCCTTACCTTAGTTGAACTTAAATGATGTATTCTGTCGCTGGAATAACTCTGGGGTATTGGAGGAACAGGAGAAACATCTGCTCCTTTGGTGGCATTCTTTTTTATGATTTCCACATAGGACACGGGAAAGATTCCTTGTCGGTTGGTTCCTGGTAGTTTGCCTTCATACCAGTTTTGATCAACCCGTCTAAGGAGAATTACTCTGTCTCCCTGGAAGGCAAAACTTGGAAGCTGAGATGTGATAATCTTCTACAAAGCAATCACATGTTCATTACCACCCAATCTTTCAGATCGTGACAAAGAGCGAGAGTTGCAAGCCTGAAAACTCCAACCCCAAAGCTCACCTCAACCAGGTGGGTTTTGGTACTTTCAGAATTGCCCACAACCACAAAATGAGAATAATGTGGAATTGAGGAATTGTTCCTCCTGATTTTTATTCCAGAAAGATAATTGTAAAAAAGATTCCTCCCCCTCCCCCCGGTTGCTCTCTACAGCAACTTTTCTTACTAGTGGAGACAGTTTCTAGTTATTTATTTCATTCAATTCATATGATTGTATTTTTAATTTTCCACTGTTGGCTGTAACACACTGGAAAAGTGAGACACATGTAAAAACATAAGAAGAGTCCTGCTGGATAAGACCAAGGGCCTATTTAGTCCAGGGTCCTGTTCTCATATTGGGCAACCAGGCGCCTATGAAAGGTCTCCAAGCAGGAAGGACCTGAGCGCATCAGCACTTGTTTCAAACAATATATTGTCTAACTTATAGGACCCTTTTAAAGAGATTAGCAAGACAGCGTATGTGAATTATTTCGAACACTTCAAATATGTGTGAAACACTAGGTACTATTAAAAGTTGGCTAGTCTCTTGTTTTTCACCTGTTTTCTCATTAGATGAGCCACAAATCTCACCAGCCACAGTGTGAAACAGCAGCGTTCCGTTCCATCACTTCAGGTAATTTTAGTTCTGAATAACAATACTGTTTAAATGCTTACTTGACAAAGAAGCTGTTAGTCATTGCTTACCTTTCTCAGTGACAGTTCCACATTTGTATCTGCATTGAAATTGTATTTTGCAACAGCTTCTCCAATCTCTGCAATGTGTGCTGGGGGTGGTGGCCTTGCTGGCTGTGCTTTTTCGGGGGGAAGAAGTTTCTGGAAAGAGAATGGTGGTTGCTTTAAATCAGTCTATTCAGTTTGCGCAAGTACTCTGTAAAGCTAACACAGAAGGGGGAAAAAAGATGGCAATACACACAAACCTCAACGTAAGAAATTGGAAAAATCCCAACTCTTCCATAGTGTTCACCCTCATACCAGTTTTGATCCACTTTCCTGAGGATATAGACCGTATCGCCTTTCTTAAAGGATAACTCCCTGTAACAGATATTTATAAACAGTAATGTTAAGCTAGCTGTTTGGATTTTCTGTACTTCAAATGAGCTTTATATTGAGATCTGATTTGAATGTTTATTATTATTATTATTATTATTATTATTATTATTATTATTATTACTCCTCCTCCTAAATGTCTGTGGAAGGAGAGTCATGAGCACATAAATTCTAATTGATGTTATTGGCCTAGTGCAAACATAAAAACAGTTATGATGCTTTTTTCTGTGAGAACTTGCTTTAAGTTAAATACCCTTCTATTTCTGTCATTCTTTAGTTCTGGTTCCCTCCTCACTTTTTGTATTTCTCTTGCTGAACAGGAATGTAAAAGAACAATATTGGTTACAATGTACATGCAAGCAGGAAAAAACACCATATAGTGATACCTCGGTCTATAAACTTAATTCATTCTGGAAGTCCATTCTTAAACCAAAGTGTTCTTAAACTGAGGCATGCTTTCCCTCCCACCGCCAGTGCCCTTCCACTGTTTGTCTTCCAGGGCAAAGTTCGCTAACTGCAACACCTACTTCTGGTTTTGCGGAGTTCATTGTGTGAATAGTTCGTTAACAGGACTGTTTGTAGAACGAGGTACCACTGTATTTCCATGTCCACATTAGCAGCATCTATTCATGTGCTCCCATTGTGCAAAGGGAGCTAAAATGAACTTTTAGTATCACACATAAATATACATAGTTCACTTTAAAACTGTTTCCTGTATTGGGATGGGGGAGTCTTCAGTTGCTATCCAACTAAGGGTAAATCCATTGAAATTAATGACTTTAAGTTACTAACAATATATATCGCCCTTCAGCTTTAAAAACCAGTAACATTTTATGTTTCCTAAAATTTATTATGCCTTTGATATAGCTGAATACTTCATGAGAATGATTCTATGCATTATTTTGCAGTTAAACACTGCAGAGACTCATTCAAGTTAAATGACTGAACATTTGCATATTGTAGAATGCTTAAATATTCCACAATTAGCCCACAATAGTTTAACTACATCTCATATACAGACTCATCTAGATCAATTAAAAGTGCTACATATAGCTCTTGTTTCCTCTGCAAACAGCTCCAACATACATAATAATTTTTAAAGGAAAAACAGCAGTCACTAATACTTACTTAGGGGTTTGAGCCTTAAAATCATATATTGCTCTAGCTGGCAGTCTCTGAAATGGAGCGAAAGAAATGAGTCTACATGAATATAAATATTTAAATGTTATGTTGAAAACTTTGCAAAGAAGGGAACCATTTAAAAATCTTTTTTATGTAAGCCCTTAAGTAAAAGGCCTAACATTTAAAAATAATAGTGTCTCCAATGTCTCTTATTAGCATTTATGCTATAAATGATTTGTCTATTATTCAGTTAACTTGTTTAAGAGACTTTTATATTGCTTTTTAACTGCATGGCATACTTTCCAACATCTGGGGGATGCAAATCAGGATGAACATTTTTTTTAACAGGATGATTAAAGAGTGTTAAGGAATCAGGAGTCACAGATAGGCCAGAGTCCGATGATTGTTGCCTATATATACGCCAGATTAGAAGATCCCCCCAACTGTCAATCTCTGGACCATGTGTCAATCCTTTTCAGTCTTTCTCGCCCCACCAATCCTTTCTCCATTGTCTGCCTCTCCTTTCACACCTGCCTGCCCTTGCCCACCTCCCTTCCAAAGCTCCCAATTTGAGCCGCCCTGCTCAAATTGGGATGTTTGGCAGGCATGGTATGGCACCTATTTAGTTTTTTGGTACCTGTGAGTATCAAATGTGCAATGGGAACCTGAGGGTGAGCCTTACTCCATAAATGCTAGTGTGCCACGCCAGCCACTGTTGAGAGTGACAAATAATCATCAATCTCACATAAATGCATTTGTCATTGGAGCCCCCTCAATGGAGACACAACTCTGTCCCCCGACATGTTAAATGCATTCATGCATTTAACATTACAGGCAGTTAGGCCTTCAGAGACAACATCAAGACTTCTGGGGACCAGAATATCACTTTCTTCTCCCTTTCCTTTTTCCATCCTAGTTCCATTGTGTTGGCAAATAAGTTACCATATACACTCGAGTATAAGCCAACTTTTCCAGCACATTTTTTATGCTGAAAAAGCCCCCCTCGGCTTATACTCGAGTGAGGATCCTTTTGGGCTGCTCCTTCCTCCTCCTCTGCCTTTGTCACTGTCGGCGGTGGTGGAACGAGCAGCCGAAAAGCAGCCCTTTTGGGCTGCTTGTTCTTCCTCCGCTGCTGCCACCACCAGCCTCTGCCTCTTGGCAGAACGCTAGGTAGGCAGGGAGACGGGAGGGGCTGGGGGGGAGAGAGAAGCCCCCTCTGCTGCGAGCGCATGCACGTGCGCACACACTCACTCCAGCCCACCAGGAGGTTTGTGGTGTGGTGAACCACCTTATACTCGAGTCAATAAGTTTTCCCAGTTTTTTGTGGTAAAATTAGGTGCCTCGGCTTATATTCGGTTGGCTTATATTTGAGTATATACGGTACTTGTTTTGTAGCACCTGGGCAAGAAAAAGTACCATTGATAAACAGTGGACTTTTATACAGTGGTACCCCGCAAGACGAATGCCTCGCAAGACGGAAAACCCGCAAGACGAAAGGGTTTTCTGTTTTGGAGGCGCTTCGCAAGACGAATTTCCCTATGGGCTTGCTTCGCAAGACGAAAGCCCATAGGGAAATCTCCGGGGACCTCTTTTAAATGCTGGTGGTGGGGAGCAAAGCCTTTCCCCCCCTCCGGCCTTCAGAAGAGGTCCAGGAAGGCCGGCGGGGGCCGAAAGGCTTTGCTCCCCACCGCCAGCATTTTAAAAGCAGTCCGGGATAGCAGGGAAGAGCTTCCCGCTATCGCGGACGGCTTTTGAAGGCAGGCGGGGGGGGGGGAGCAAAGACTTTCGCCCCCCGCCGGCCTTCAGAAGAGGTCCAGGACCTCTTCTGAAGGCCGG
Source organism: Podarcis liolepis (assembly GCF_965112155.1). Lineage (NCBI taxonomy): Eukaryota > Metazoa > Chordata > Lepidosauria > Squamata > Lacertidae > Podarcis > Podarcis liolepis. The sequence goes on from NC_139564.1 coordinate 51,327,659, forward strand.
CGGGGGGCGAAAGTCTTTGCTCCCCCCTGCCTGCCTTCCCGGACGGCTTTTGAAGGCAGGCGGGGGGGGGCAAAGACTTTCGCCCCCCGCCCGCCTTCAGAAGAGGTCCAGGACCTCTTCTGAAGGCGGGCGGGGGGCGAAAGTCTTTGCTCCCCCCTGCCTGCCTTCCCAGGGGCTTTTACATCGCCCCGGACAGCGGAGAAGTCCTCCGCTGTCCCGGGCGATTTTAAAATGCCGCCCGCCAGCATTTTAAGATCGCCCCGGACAGCGGAGAAGTCCTCCGCTGTCCCGGGGTTTTTTAAAATGCTGGGGGTGGGAAGAGAAGCCCTTGTCCCCCCCCCCAGCCTTCAGATGAGGTCGGGGGACAGACTGTCCCCGGACCTGGTCTGAAGGCGGTTTCCATAGGAACGCATTAATTGATTTTCAATGCATTCCTATGGGAAACCGTGCATCGCAAGACGAAAAACTCGCAAGAAGAAAAAACTTGCGGAACGAATTAATTTCATCTTGCGAGGCACCACTGTAAATGTCAGTGACAACTACAGAGAATGCCTTTTTTGGCTTCAAACTCTTTTAAATTGCTCATTTTCTTTTAAATACCTCTCTCTCTGGAGTTCCTCTTCTTTCCTTTGGAGCACATCGACCCACATCCGTGAAAGCAGAATAGTTCCCAGGAGACTCCTGGTCTACTGAAAATAAGATGTCACTTTGTGAAATTCAGTTTAATTAAAAATAAAGCCGTTGGGCTCTTTTTGAAGGGGCACTACATCTAAATTATATGCAAAATGCAAGTTGGGGCTAAAAAAATAAAAACCAACAAATGAAAAGGACAAACAGAAGCTAAAACCTGATCTGTGGGAAATTTCTTCCACTAATACTTTATGCTTTAAAACTGAACTTGAGCAATTAAAGAGCAAAAGCAGGACCAGAGCACCCTAATTCTAACTTGTACAACAGTGATTTGAGCAACTAAAGGAACAGAAGTATGAGATATTAAGGATGCGAAGGGTAAGAAAAGCATAGCAATGAATCACAAGATTTAAAATATGGAACCACATGCAAGGGAATGTATCGGATACATGCCACAATCACAGAAAGGTGAACTACATGACATTTTTCAGATTATCAATAAGTATGCATTCCTCTTTTATATAAGTCCAGAACTAGACAACTAGGATCGCAACTGCAACATCTATCTCTGAGCCACTTTCTCACTGAAAATCACTCCCACAGCTCCTGTTCCCCCAGGAAGGTGCCATTTCCCAAAAGAGCATATTTGGGGGCAATTTACAGTGGTAGAACAGATGATAAAGAGTAAAAGATAGGGTAAAAGGTAAAGGACCCCTGGATGGTTAAGTCCAGTCAAAGGCAACTATGGGGTGCGGAACTCATCTTGCTATCAGGCCAAGGGAGCCGGTGTTTGTCCACAGGCAGCTTTCCGGGTCATTTGGCCAGCATGACTAAACCGCTTCTGGCACAACGGAAACACCGGGACGGAAACGCCATTTACCTTCTTGCGATCTGGAGGGGCAGTGGAGCTCTGTTGAGGCTGCTCAGCCTCCTCACCTAACAGCTTACAGTTGTTTCAGCAACCTGTAGTTTAAACTAACCAGAGCACACACTGAGCGTGGATCCAACAGAAAACTAGTTAGTTAAAAATGGATGTTTCCAAATTCTTCCTTGGAGAAGGGGAGGGGAGTGCACAAGCCTGAGGCTTGCTGCTGCTTGTGCACATAGTTCTAAATTATAGATTAGTGTTATGTGTTAAACAGGCCACTGTATAGTTGAATGTCTCAGAATAGTATTCTGTGCAATTAATATATACCAACATCTTTTTGTTGTTGTTAAAATGGGAAGTTAAGCTAAGTTATGCAAGATGGAACTGTTAGAAATGGCTATCAATACTCCTCGTCTTTGTCTTCTGGCCTTTGTGCCTCTCAAATCTGAATGGAGGCATTTTAAAATAGTTAAAGAGATCTAGTTTTGCCACCCTCAAAAATGAATAGTTGTACAATGGACAGTTCTCTTAAAGGGTCTAACATTCTATTTACCTAAAAAGGGATGGTTAAATGAGCAACGTAAAAATACGTTTCAGCTATAACTGTGCATACTCTTTGTGAGCCTAGTTAGAACCAATTTAAAAAGTAGCTTTTCTTGCATTGTTTAATGCTATTATTGCACAACATAGCTTCTCTAATAGCTTCCCATGGTCTACTGCTTATGCATTTTATTGGGATATTTTTGCCCTGATCATAAGCATCTTCCTACCTTTAAAAACTCTGGGTGAGGAAATTACATCACTTCCTTGGGAGCAGATTTTCAAGGGTGTGACCTTCATTTCCATTATGAACCACAACTTTACTATTTTAGAAGCCTATGAAGATCTGATAATTGCATCTCTATGCACAGATAGCTTTAATTTTACACTCATCAATGAGCCTTTCACTCCTATGACTTTTTGCACCACAAACAATTTGTTTCTAAAAACACAATATAAATGCAATGACAATGGGCTGGAAGTGAAAGGATAGGGGGTGGATGACTCAATCACAAGCATAAAGAAAAGGAGATAATCAACCTTGGAAACATAGTGCACTATCATTTTCTTGGCTGCTGCTGTTGGTTGTTTCCATGTCTTGGTAAGAGGCACTAAGTGGTAATCTTCCACATTCGTTCTGGTACAAAGGGCAATGAATAGCACCATCTTGAGGCAGTGGATGAAAAGGCTGGAGCATGGGACTCTTCCTAAGAGCTTTAAGGGAGGAATTCCTCTCGGGAATGTCTGGAAGCAGCTCAGAAATAAGTCTGTGCAAGATGCTGTTGTCAGGCAAGCTTCCCCTTCTTCTTTCTGCTTTGATTTGGTCACAGATATCTTTAAGCGCAGAGTCCAGAGCGTCAAAGACAACTGATTTGCATTTAGTCTTTTCAGCCTGCTTTTTTGGGGCTGCCGTTTTTTTCCTCCGGAAAGGCACTGGGCTGACTAGGAATGCTATCTTAGAGAGGCCAGAGTCAGAGTCTTGTCTTCTAGGGTCTTCTGGGGTACTTTCTTGTTTAGCCCTTTCATGCTTCCGCATGGTGGTGAAGCGGGTGTACGATGCTGGGCACCTCCCTTTGCAGGAGCTGATGAGATGCTTGTGATGGTGGTGGTGGTGGCCCGATCCATAAAAGCTTTCCGACGACGTAAAGGAAAAGTGGTCAAAATCACTTTCACTACAAAAGGAAGAGCCTTCTATCTGTATAAAGTCACTGAGGTCAGAGACCACCCCATCTTGGTCACTGTCTGAAAAGTCCAGATTAGATCTTTGCGGTTCCTCACTAGTCACTTCAATGTGAATTGGCACCAGAGTTTTAGATTTGTAATTCCGTTGTACCTGAGTAGCATGTCTGCCTTGGTTTTCCTCCTCCAGCAAGGACTCGATGGAAAACCGTCTCTTTGTACAGAAGCCATTTTTAGGGGGTTCGAGGAGGGTTACTGCTGACAGTGCTTCTTCAGCTAAGTTTGGCATTGATTTTGACTTCTGAATCAGCTTTTCAAATTCAGATATTCTATTGGGCACCATGTCTCTGGGCACTTCCTCAGCAGAGGAGTCTTTCCAGCCCTGCAGCAGGTCTTTATGCTGTTCCTTTTCATACTGCAATACCCTGGACTTTACAGAACAGATTACCTCAGAATTCAGCAAGTCTTTCCGATTGATACGGTGCATCCTCTTATACATTTTCAGGAAGCCAGGAGCGTCGTGTGCTGATCTATGACGTGCCCGTGAGTGACTGGAGCCACGGCTTTCAGAAGCGTATGGGGAAGCCCAGGTAAGTGTGGAGCCACCTTTCGAATCTTCCTCACATAACAGAGACACCATGCTTTCCGATTTATTCTGTGGGTCAGGAAAGCTACAACGATCATCTGCTAGCAGGTCATCACAACTGCGAGATTTCCGCTTGGGAGAGGAAGTCTCTTCCGTGCTGCTCCAGATTTCTGCATTCTGACGGGACATTTGCCAGCCATTCTTGTAGCTGATTGCCCTTCTTGAGTCACTTGGCACAGCCAAGCGCTGTCCATAGGTTCTACAGTAATCTAATTCATTTGAGCTGCTGTAGTTGGGCACTGAGTAACTGGAAAGGGGTGAACACACTTTGCTAATATCCCCACCTTTATAATCCACAGAGCAGCATGGTGAAAAAGAGACATTGCCAGAAATTAAGAGATTCAAAAGTAGATAGGAAATAAGACAATCAGCACATGCCAGAAAGAACAGAGAGAAGGCAGTTAGTCTTCCTAACCTAGCATTAAGCACTAATGTAAGATACACATTACCAAAGCATAGGGGATGAAAAACAGATCTAAGCATTTATTAGACCCTGGGCTGCAATCCTTTACACACTTACTGGGTGTAAGCCTCACTGAAATCAATGGTACTTACTTTTGATTGAGTAGACAGGTATAGGATTGCACTGTTAAAATCTAAAGGTTCAGCAAATAGAATCTCATGCTTCTACTAGCAGTTAAATATTTTTATAGGTTGCAGTGGGAGGACCGAGCACCTGTTTCCAGCAAGTCTACCAGGACTGTCTCATTTCTGACCATATGAAAATCCATGGGTTTATACGCAGTGATCATGTCACCTCTTCAGGGCAATCAAAGCAGACAAGTCAAAACACACATCCTGTTCAGAAACTGATAGCAAGGCATAGCAAGAAGTGTAGAGACAGACTTCTAACCTAGACACTTCTAAACTATCTTTCCCTTTCCTCAAGAGGCTGCACCTTTGGTAAGATTTATGATGGATTCAGTTTAACTGTGAACAAATGAGAGTTGGTTATTATAATGCTCTAGTAGCCACAGCCATAGCCTACTAGGAGGTCTCGTATGTAGGGGGGGGGATGTGTGCCCCCCATTTATTTTTGAGATCCATATCCTCATTCAAACTCTTGTGTATGACAGAAGGTATAACATTCTTTATATCTTCAAAAATAGAACATTCTTTTCTGTCCAGACAACAGAAGAAATGCAGTTAAATGGCATGTCATACATTACAGTCACAAATGCTGACTGCATTTAAAAAAAACAAAAAACAGAATAATCTTCATATAGAGAACTTTTTAAAATACCCAAACCCCAGAGGATGAATATGAATATAAGCACAGAATTTTGACTTCTTGCTTGTAGACATTTGAGAGATCAGTGAATGCTTACCATCTAATAGCATTCGGCATCCATCAACAGCTCAACAATATTTTGCAGTTTATAAGGAATGTTTGTATAATTACATCATAGCCTGTTTACAACTGTGCTAATTTCTTACCTTTTGCTTTTGATGGAGACGATGGAGAAGAGGTTGTAACAGGCTTCCTAAGTGTAGAATATGTGTTCTGCGTATTTGTATGGCCCAGACTAGTCCGATTTGCATTTTGATCACTGTGTGCCTTCTGATGAGGTACCGCTGGCTCAGACTTCCTTCTTTTCCTGTAGTCACTTGCAGTACTTGTTGAACTAAGGAAATAAGCAGTATGAGTGTCATTGCACAGGATGCATTAAAAAAACTTCAGTGATGTTCTCATCACCCAGTGCTGACTTAATTACGTAGTAATAATAAAAAACAAACAACAAGATGATTAGGCCAAATAGTGTGACAACAATCTCATTTTGAACCCGATTTATTTGTTTACATGTCTCAAGCTCTTTTAAGTTGGCAAGAATCAGAGCTGGGGTCTGTTGGTTGACAACTTTGTGGCCTTGACTCTTTTCTTTTTGACAGCACACAAAACATACAACACAAGTTCCAGTTCCCTACAGCATCTGTGGGATGCTCTTTTGCAGTTTAGCAACTGAATGGACAATGTGAAACATAATACCAAACTATGATTTTGTGGAAGAACAGAATGCTTCCTGAAGCACTGCCTGACACTAACAACAACAAGTCCAGTTATAGTGACAGTGTAACCTGCCTGTTTTTCCACTTCCAATTAGGGGGTACCTTAATAAATTCAAAGCATTTTCCAAAACCATGGTTTCCCGGCAAGAAGGAAGGCTTCTACTGCTGCCATATAATTTACAGACAGTTGACATAAGCCTAATGGAGAGCTGGTGATTACATTATTCTTAATCTGAATGCACGATAAACACGGCTGGCAGCAACATACATCCTTTCACTTCATGGGTTTGGCACTTGAAAAACAACACAAAATGAGAATGCAAACAATTTAACCACACTAACAAATCTTGCGATGGAGATGCTGAAAACAGAGAGGAGGGAAATTTGATGGTGTGTGGAGCATCAGGACAAATTATGCTTCATATTCAAAGAGAAAGGGACAAGAACAGATTATTAGATTTGTACTGAGGTAAGGAGTAAGGAAACATGCATATCAGTCTAGGCATAGCAAAAATAGGGGGGGTGGAGCCTGTGCTTTACCCAAAAAGGCTATATGGAAATGTCTTCCTGTAGGAGGAAGACCAAGTCCAGTTACTTTCAAATGCAAGCTGCTCTATAGATGAGCAGAAGTCTCTGTACAGCCCCTCCCCCCCATTCATTGATCAAAGTTATTCTTACCTAGAAGGTCTGCCCAAGCCTCTGTCTGTTGGACTGTAATATAAGGAAGTCTGGAGGCACAAACAAGCAAGACAGTTAGCCTTTCATATGGGATTTCACTGGTATAATTCATAAGAAATCACTATGCAATGACTATAGGAACATCATAATTTATCACACCAAGAGAAGCTTGAAAAATTAGAAGAGAGGCAGCTTTCAAAGTTAATTTTATGTCCCTCATTTAATACCTGAAAGGTCAAGCAGCAAACTGTTCCTTTTTAAGCTTGTTCCCAAAATGATAGGTGCAATGATTTACATTGGCTAAAAGGTGGAAGCTATAAAATCTCAGATAAATACATTAATCAATAAGTAAATGAGAGACTTGAGATATCCTATAATTACTTACCAAAGTATTAATGTCAAAGAAAGCTTGAAATTCTCTGTATACATAGCTTACACATCTATAACTTGCACGGCCACTTGGTGACCTTCTTAACTTCATGTTAAGAGCAGAGTTGGTCCCACCAACCTAAAGACTTTTTCCGTTGCTTAAGAAGTGACAGCCGAATGACCTTTGGGAATGCAAATACTTAAAACTTGTCAATATATGCTCAGTCCTTAGTGACACACTATTTTTAATCTAGTCACTTAACTGGTGTGAAAGCTTGCGCTGGAATTAGACACACATCGTACTACAGTTTGTGGGAGCTAGAAAAAGAATCATGTTATCCCAGGGACATCTTTTCATGGGCACAAAACTATGCATTCACATATTAAGCATATTTTACATTCAGGCTATGTAATTTCAGAGATGACCCAAGGAACTGAAAATAGAATTTTCACACTGTGTGCTACTGTTCTTTGTGGAAAAGCAGGAGGTCAGGCTGAAATCACACATAAAATGTATTATGGGAAGCAATCGCTGTTGCATTGCATCTGGGTGAACCCATTTACTTTTGGCGAGTGACAGCAGAGCTTGTATTCGTATTTACATTTTAATTTTCTTATACATCACTTCAGTAATTTCTTTTTTCGCTGTGCCGAGAGAGACAGCAAAAGAGATTTTGCATCCCCACCCACCCAGAGTGGACTCCAGAATTTATTGAGCCTGGGCACCAGACTATTCCTGTGTTCCGTCCTCTTCCTCCTTGCTGTGCACCACCCTAACAGTGGGGACTGGGAGCCCAGCAGGAGACAAGGCCGGTGGACTGCTGAATCTGCTCTGCCTCTTATAGTGTTAGTAGCTATTCTGGGGGATCCAGTCAGCAGTGAGTTCCCTGCCAATCTGCAGGCTCTTGCCAAATGCCTAAACATGCTGACTACTGACATCAGGGCCTTTTACCACAACTGACATTCATTACAAATGCATTGTATAGTAGAACACAGAAACAAAGGAAGTTGCTATGTGCTAGCTGCCACCTAACCCAGTTTTGTCCATTCTGACAGACAATGGACGGGGTATCAGGCAGCGGCCTTTCCCATCACCTGCTACCTGGAGAAGCTAGGAATTAAACCTGGCACCTTCTGAATGTGGAGCATGAGCTCCACTACTGAGCTACAGTCCCTTCTCAGTAACAAGACCCAAAAGTAATTTGGGAACAGGATCTGTTGGAGATATTTAAGTACATAAGAAGAGCCTGCTGGATCATGCCAGTGGCCCATCTAGTCCAGTATCCATTTTTCACAGAGGTCTGTGGGAAGCCCACAAGCAAGACCTAAGTGCACCTCCTCTCCTGCAGATCTCAGAAACTGGTGTTCAGAGACGTACTGCCTCCCGCTGTGGAGGTAGACCATAGTCACTATGACTAGTAGCCATCAATAGCCTTTTCCTCCATGAATTTCCCTGTTTAGGGAAGTTTTTAACGTTTGAAGTTTTATTCTGTTTTTAGTGTTCTGTTGGTAGCCGCCCAGAGTGGCTGGGGAAACCCAGCCAGATGGGTGGGGTATAAATAATAAAATTATTATTATCATAACCCTTTTTTAAAGCCATCAAGGTTTGTGGCCATCACTGCCTCCTGTGGGAGCTAAAATACCAAAGGAGCATACACATTTCCAACATCTCCAAATTGATTTTTCCCTTGGAAACCAAGTTATGCAGAAGTCGTTATCAACAAGTATTCAAGATCTTAATCATATTTTAAAGGCAGAGAAGTAGTATTTTTGAACATAATAGAAATGCAGTTGAAACCTAGAAAATGATTTAATTTAATATGCACTTTAAAAGTGTAACATTTTAAGAAAGTTCACACCCCCCAATTTGATCATGAAATAGATGCTGATGAGACAAGACACTATGTGTATTATTATTATTTATTATTACCGTATTTACTCGAATCTAATGCTCACCTGTTTTTGCCAAATTATGTTGCAAAAATTGAGGTGTGCATTAGATTCGATGGCACATTAGACTCTAGTAAATACGGTATTTAGATTTCTTACCCACCCTCCCCCATAAGGTTCCAGGGCAAGTTAAAAAAAATATAAAAACATAATATTAAAATCAGTTAAACAAATGTCTATCAAAAAAGAATAGGGTAAGTCCTAAAACATCTCTCAGGTATCAAAGACCAAGGTAAAGAAATGTGTCTTCAGCATAGGATGAAATGAGAATTATTCCGGTGGAGTTTGCAGGGAAAAAAGCTTAAGAACTGGAGATGTGAAAAACTTACTTGAGTTTAGTCACCAATTTCATTGCTTCATGCAAATGGATGGACAAACAATGAAGGGGATAGCTTACTTAACAATATAGAATAGTGGTTTGTTTCGCCCTAACAAACCAGGATTCATAAACGAAGAACAAACCTTGATTTAAGGTTGACTTGTTAAGGAGAAATAAACCATCCTTCTGGGTTTAAATGAATATTAAGTGAAACCTTTCCTGTTTTGTTTAACTGCTTGTGCACCAGCATGCAGCCAGGGCTGACCAACTCCATTTTACTGCTGAGAGTGAAGGCTAAGATTCTATCTCCAGAAGCTCATTTGACAGGCAGCTGAATCTTATGTCAACACTTGCCGTAGGACAGTATGGTCTACCTCACCTGGAGGAAACAGCAAGCTGTATGGTATGCACTGCTCTGTTCTTTAGGACCTTGTGGCTATTCCCTATGCCTCACTTTGCCTAAAGGTAGGGCCAGCCTGCATCCATCTTATGCACAAAGCATTTCCTTAAGCCAAAATTCATGCCTTGTTATAATGTGTAACATTGCCTACATACAACTGCCCAAATAATTGCAAATGTTGCTTATTCTGCATTTCATGAACAATGAAGAGATATGAAAACCACACATCTCCAAGAAATTTGGCTAATCATAGTAGAGTTGGAAGGGACCTCGAGGGTCATCTAGTCCAACTCTCTGCAATGCAGGATTCTACGTTTTCCTCAAGATTGCCTCAGTCATACAGAAACCTCCATATTTGTCTTGTATTTTGATATGGGCAAAATATGGTGGCTACTCTATTTAGAATGGCTCCAGGAAATGACTCAGCATTTTAAATGTTTCTTCAAATTGTCCCATTCCACCCCCTCGATGCTGTCCCTATCTTTTCTTGCTGTCTCATGGAAATGTTAAACCACTGCCTTGTTTTAAACTGACAACAAAAGAGAGAGAAAACGTCAGAACTGTTTAACTTTGCATTTTCTAAAATAAATAGGCCTCGTTTTCCTTTAAGCAAGGTGGAAATACATTTCCTGCTGAATTTAATGTCTCAAGGGAAAACTGTTTTCAAAATCTTTGTGACATTGAGCAAACTAATTTGCTCATTATAAATTGCCTGTTCGGGGGCAGGTACTAACTGATTTGCAGCTGTCATTTGCAGCTGCAAAATGCATCACCAAATCATCACCAAATTTTATTTTTAAAAGTGAAAAGGAGATATACAATAGCGCAAGTTAACGGTACCTGGGGAACATCATCGAGGTATTTGAATATTACCAAAACAGTCCTGTTTGTTTCATTTTGAAGGCTCGTTTTTTGGTCCTGCTAAACTGTAAAATATTCATACTGCTACACTCTGTTACATTCTGATACATGAAGGATACCAAGGCTCTCAAATCTGAGGATGTGCATATTGTCTACTCTAGATGACAAGAACTGCCTTCTACTTTCTATGCTGCTGGATTAGAGAGAGGGGCCACTGCCAAGTTGCCTAGTCTCTGCTATTCCTTGTCTTGCTTCCTCCAATCCATTCATCTCACATGTGCCTCTGGTCTGCTGAGAGATGCCAGCTACCAACTTCTCCCTCTCTTGCTGCTGCCTAGCTGTGCTCCTAGGCAACATGACTTGCTGGGAGCAGCCACCAGCAACAACATTCCACCAAAACTCCAACCCCTGTGTCCTGATTTGTGTCCACTGTGTAAATCCCAGAAATTCCAGGGTAAATAAGCAGAGCACTGGACCTGGACATCCTACTTAAGGCAATTTCACACTGAAGAACAACACCTAGTTTCTTCTTTCCCTTGAGAGAAAGAGGAGAAGGCACAGTGGCGGCGGCAAGACACAGAACAGGTCAGAAGAAGAGCAGTGAGCATGTGCAGCAGTCAGAATGGACCTTTGTGGAGAAGCAAGTATGTCTTGTACGTACAAGTCAGGACAGGAGAGTGCAGTGTGCTGCCCCATTGCCCGTATGAGGGACCCTCCACTGATGCTAGAAAGAAACCGAGTTATAATTGTACTTAATTAGAAGGCCTGTTTATAGGGTGTTGTGTCTATGAGCACTACATAGAAACCAAGCGAAAGAGAACTCATGATGTATGCAGTTCCCGAGTTTTAATCATTGATAGAAGAAACATGCTTAATTTACCTCATTGGAAAGACCTGGAGGATTGTCTTGAACATAATCCAAAAGCTTTTTAGGAGGCTGCATCATTTTAGCAGAATTGCGAGATGAAATGGAGGAGAATCAATGGCAGCAAGGAATGGAACATGTGGAGAAGGTGAACATAGTTAGAAACTGAGTGTGGACAGATTACAAGAGTGGCACAAACATAACAAAAATGTGGGGAATAGTGAATGTGGAAAATGTGCAACAGAAAGTATACAACCATCTTATTAAACCCTTGCCTAGTTCAAAATCAGCTGCCTTAATTCTTACAAGACAAACAAATGTCAAGAAAACCATTCAAATATATCACCAGCTCCTATTTAGATCTCTGCTGATTTTTAGGGTGAGGGAAAAGTGTTCTGGGGTGCAAATAACCAAAGTTCTGCTTCTCTCCCTTCCACCTTCATTCATTTTGTTGGACTTGAATGAACAGCTAGGGATGCTTGGGTAATTTTCTCTTTGAATTCTGATACAAACTACACTAATCATCACCTACCAGACTAAGGTAAAGACTCAGACATACTCATTCTCTGTATTTGGCATTTCTGTTAATATTGTGGTGCAGTGTGGAAGATGGTGGTCTCTTTCTCTACTTATTTCATTATCACTGATTTTGTGTTTCTGCAACTATAACAGAAGATCTCTTAGGGTCTAAATTAGAGTAATGATCAATTTAATTATTAAATCTAAACAAGCATAGTAAAACTTTAATAAAAAGTATAACATACTATGTTTTTCTTGTCATTTAAAATTGCTTTTAGATATTAGTCTCAGGAATCATTACTCCAAATTAGTGATCATCTGTGTTTTCAATAGTAAAGGGCTCAGGAAAAACTATTAAAGAAGTTCAGTTTGGTGAGCCATTCTTATGAAACATTCTCTGAGCTTTAGTGGATTTTCTTCAAACATTCCAAATGTATATACCACAACCACAATATCTAACACACGAGACCTTTGACGGTGTGCATCTATTATTCCTTTTTTAAGTCACTGAAGCATGTCTGGAATCTAGGCAATTTGATCTGGAAAAGTGTAAACTGCATCTCATTTCCTAAAGTTTATCTATTGATATTCTAGCCTCACTTACCGGGCGTCCAAACTCCAGCTCAGAAAAGAATTTATACCAGGGTTCATTTTCTAAATCTATGTCATCTGGGTTTATGCGACCCATCTGGAAGAATTGTGAAGGAGAAAGGGAAGGAAAAGGCACACACTGATCAAAGTGTTGGAAATGACATGGCACACTGATGACACACAGACATTAACACAAATAATAGGAAAGAAAGAGTGAAACAAAAACAAAAGGATGGAGGGGACTTCATGGTGAAGTGAGATTTGATTTGAGAGTTGTCACACTGTGGTGGTTTGAACTCCTCCTTTTCAGCTTCTCCTCCAAAGGATTGTTGTGTACACACAATACAGAAAATATGATGGGTTTTTAAGAAGATTACATCAGATTACTTTGTGCCACTGTTTCTTTTTTTAAAAAAGCACTATTATACAACAAATAGAAGCATGTTTGGTTGCATTCGGGGATGCAGTATATATGCTTTCTTTTTCAGCATCTATGTAACTCTCAATGATAGGTAAATGCACATGATTTGGGGCAGAATTTGGATGACCCAAGGAAAACAAGTTAATTTTGCATTTTGAAGTCAAGCACTCTGAAGTAGTATGCAGGATGATGACAGCACAACCTCCTCCTTCAGCCATTATAAAATAAACTACTCATATAGTACTGACACGTGCGTCTCTGTGTGTGAAATGTTTCGCATCACTACCTGACACTTGAAGAAAAAGGTTATTTGGGGAGATGGGAGCCATAGACAGCATCTAGGGTGAGTTCAAGGTACTTGGCCAGACAGGCAGCTAGTGCTGTCAATTTTAGACAGCATGTATGACTTTTCAAGGATGGGAGAATAAATGTAGCCACCCATTCCCATGTCCCCTTTCAATAAATAATCAGGTGTCTGAATAATCATGATGAAGTAGTTACAGATAGGTAGCCGTGTTGGTCTGCCATAGTCAAAATAAAAAAATTCCTTCCAGTAGCACCTTAAAGACCAACTAAGTTAGTTCTTGGTACGAGCTTTCGTGTGCATGCACACTTCTTCAGATACACTGAAACAGAAGTTGCCAGACCCTTCTATATAGTCATGAATGAAGTAGTTAGAGAGTGTTGAATTTGGAGTGAGATGACCTAGTTCAACCCCCCTTTCACCCATAAAGCTCACTGGGTGACCTTTGACCACTTCCTCTCAACTAATTTCCTATGTTGTTTCGAGAATAAAAAAAATAAAGGAAGGGTGGGCCACATCCTTGGAGGAAGGACGGTATATGAATGAGATAATAAAATATATGTTATTAATTTTTATTTTCCTGGCAATTTGATATTCATTCAGCACACTGATTTACCCCCAGTGGTGATGGTTTGTGAAGAAGGCAGCCACAGCTGATTGGGTGCTTCCATGAGGGTCTGTCTTTAGTGTGCACTCTTTAAAGTGATGAACAACTTTTTAGAGCATCATCAATACATAGTCAAATAAAGCAGCCTTTTCCCCACAGTCATCATGGGACACATCCTTTTGATTCACCTATTGTGCTGTAGAGGGCAGCAAGAAACAAGAATTTCTGCTCAGAGCCTTTTGCAATTGTACAGCCCCAGCTTCACCTTTCAGGACAAGTCTTTAGCAAAATTATTCCCATCAGAAGCAGCAGGAGTCTCAAATAACATCTAACATCCTATATTCCAAGTGGGGGAATTAGGTGAACACAAGACGAACAAGTGATTTTCCTTTTGACACCACTGCTGAGCATCTTCCTTTTTGCCATGGCACAATTCTTTTTATCTGCTACTTTGGTAGCTGCTGTTTTTTGTTAGTTATAATTTCTTTATGAGTTACATTTTTAAATTAGTCACCACGAGACAGTATGGAATCAAAGATGAGATAAAATATTTAAAGTAAATTTCGTACACACAGATTCAGAAATTGCCACTCCTGACATACCTTTAGGTTTTTTTCAGATCCACAGAACAAATGCCCTGAACTTACATACTGCTCAGAGTGCCAGCTTGTAAGCTCAGATGCTATTAGTTTCCACCAGCTGAACATCACAATTTGTGTTAGCTGTGCAACAGTAAATGCATTAGTGTTAGAGTAAGCATCCCCAGGATTCCCCTCTTTCATTCACCATGCCATACCATCCTCTTCAGTAGTCAAATGCTAACATTTCTGGCTTTGTAGCACTTTTCTGTGTTTATTTTTCTGTGTTTACTCATAAAGATGATGGATAACTACCATGCACAAAGCTTATTACTTTCTGTCTCCAATTTTTGTTCCATGATTAATTGAAAAGCTTGGTTCAAGTACAATATTCTTTGTCAGATAAAATGTGGTTTATCAGTCTGAGAAAGAGCAGTGTCCTTCCTTCCTTCCTTCCTTCCTTCCTTCCTTCCTTCCTTCCTTCCTTCCTTTCTCTCTCTCTCTCTCTCCTGAATGACTTGATGCAAGGTTTCCAGAACTCCTTACATAAAAATCAGAACTGTGGTTAAGGCTACCGAAAATTGCTAACCACAGATTGCACTAGTTCACAAACAAGAGGACTGCAGCCCTTGTTTAAAGCACTGTTTACTGGTTTATATGTATATAGGAAACTGGATATAACAGGAAACTCTGGAAGTCTTGCACTAAGGTAGGAAGGAAGCACTGTGGCATATGGTCCAACAAACCATAATTTATCAGATTGAGATCATTCCATCTGAACTGAGTCAAATGTTTTTTTTGGGGGGGGGAGGGCATGGATATAGGAAGGCATCTAGCTCAAAGGTTTCTGAATATGGAGACTCCATTTGGTTATTATGACTAAAATGATCTGCTAGAGAAATTTATGGAGAATGTCCTATATCTAGACTTACATGTAGATAAGCTTTTGACACAATCTAACATTGTGTACAACTGCAGCTGGTTGACTGGTTGGAACCCAAAGGGACTGGAGAAGAGATGATTGAGATGTGATATGATAGCCATCTTCAAATATATCTGAAGGGCCATCATATGGATGATGGAGCAAGCTTGTTTCTGCTGCTCCAGAGCATAGACTCTGGACCAATGAATTCAAATTAGAAGAATGGATATTCTGACTAAACATTAGGAATAACTTTTTGACAGTAAGAGCTGTTTGACAGGGGAATGGACTACTTCAAAAGGACTACTCCAATGGACTCTCCATTGGAGGTTTTTAAATAGAAGCTGGATGGTCATCTGTCAGGGATTCCTTAGCTGCTGTTGATGCACTGCAGGGGGTTGGACTAGATGCCATTGGGATCCCTTCCAACTCTATAATTCCGATTCTGTGAAATAGGCGTGCTCAACTGGTTTGTTAACTTGCCAACTGGCACAACATCTATTCAGAATCCTGGTAACCCACCAAAGCCTGATAACAGGCTAGTGAGCGAATGTTAGGTTTCTGATTTTTGTAATAAGGTAAGCCCATACACCAGGGGTCAGCAAACATTTTCAGCTGTGGGCTGGTCCACCATTCCTCAGACCATGTTGTGTGCCAGACTATATTTTGAAGAGAGAGAAAAAGAACAAATTCCTATGCCCCACAAATCACCCAGAGATGCATTTTAAATAAAAGTACACATTCTACTCATGTAAAAACATGCTAATTCCTGGACTGTCCATAGGCTGGATTTGGAAGGTGATTGGGCTGCATCTGGCCCACAGGTCTTAGGTTGCCTACCCCTGCTATACACTATACATGTTTAAAAAGCTGTCCCCCCCAAAAAAGTAATACAGCAACTCCATACAGCTATGTGTGTAAGCAGGACAGTCAAAAATTGTGTTACTTGATCTGCACTGTCAAAATGTAAGATGTTGTGTGTGCATAAATAAAGAGGCAACTGAGGTCTCAATCAAAAATAGAGCCCTGGATACATATCTCCACTTTTTGTCCTGGTACTAATTTACACATGCCTCCTCTCTTTATATGCTTTTGGGGGAGGACTACAAACTGTCAGTTGAAGGTATGGGGTTTTCTTCTTAAAAAATGCAGAATTTGCACAACTGTACTCATGCATGCAACATGCATACAAACAGATGTTGGGAAAAATCATAATTTGTTTTAAAGGGAAAAGTGCTCCAAATATATTTCAGGGATGGACATGTATGATCTAACATTAATTATTGAAAAACATTTAGAGTTGTTTTTGATGCAGCACTCATGTTGCTGAGCTGTTTCAGTGATGTCTCATTTTAGATTTTATTTTTTCTTGAAGAATTTCATAAAACTGCACTAGTTGTAAGCCTTACTGAGAGTTATTTTGACAGAGAACATGGAATATAAGCACCTTGAGAGCCAAAAGCAGACTCAGAAATAACTGAAAGGGCTCAACAAAACAAGGGCTGCCCCCCAAAACAGCTCTATTTCCCCTCCAAGTAATTGATACTTTTCAATCAATGATGTGACAAACCCAACATAGAAAAATGTCTGTCAATTATGAATTGCACACCCAACCCTGTGTAATATGGGCCTCTTGGGTGGGCAGTTCCTTGTAATAATTTGATAGCCTTCCTTTGATGAAATGACAGATATCCATGAGGCCATGAATGCTGCTTTCTGACATACTGAATAAAGCAAAGCTGTAATGCTAATTGAGGAATAGCACTTTGCCAGGGTATCAATATGACATCTTTAAAAATGTATTTGCTCCTCTTTTTTACCCTGGACTTGGGACCAAACTAGCTTGGGCACTGAGAGAGGTCCTCAGTTGGATCTCCCACATATTATTTAAAGCATTGGGGAGGGGATCTGAGCCAGGAGTACCATCAATATGGTTATGTGGTAAATAGCAGCTTCAGCTTGTTCTGTTGAGCAGTGCGCCTATCTATGTTTGCAGACTGCTTGCCTGGAATCTCTAGTCAACTGAGGCCAAGCCACATGTGATAAGGCCTTATATAGGCCTCCCTGTATTTTTGCCTCCAAATCTCACAAGATACAGGGGATCCCAAGTAAAGAGATTATATGCCTCTCTACTCTCAAAGTGGCTCTACTCTCCCATGACTTCCCTTCCCATCTTGCTGTGGTGTTCCAGTTTCCCAGGCATCATGCACTGCTGTTGACAGTAGCCAGGAAGTAGAGAGGAAGGCAGGTGGTGTTGCCTCTACTTCCTGTGCCACAACCCCAGCACAGATGGCTGCAGGATTTGTTTGTTTGTTTTGGAGGGGAGGGGCTTTCTATAATAGTCAAACTCTGAGTTGTCTTAAGAGCCTCTAACTCAAGATGAAGGATAAGCATCATCACACCTATGAAGCCTGGTAAAAACATTCTTGTTTAGGCAAGCTTACCCAGAGGCTTTAAATATGTTGGTGTGAGTTTTAAACATGTTTTGGTATTTTAACTTTTTATATGTTTTAAAGTATTGTATTTTTTATTGATTTTATCTTTTTGTAAACTGCTTTGAGGTCATTGTTGTTTTTACAAACAGGCAGGCAGTGTATAAATTTTGCTTAATAAATACATATAGATTTTGACACATGGCCTACTCAAATGTAGAACTTTCAACTTCTGTTTTGAGACGTTTGAAATAGCACACCTGTTTGATACAAAGCGCCTTTTAGGATCAAATACATATTTTTTGGTATTATTTCTAAGTACATATTTCTAAAGCTACTGCTAAAAATAATATACATTCTGAAGAGTAAAAACATATGAGCACAAGGAATACTGTGTACCTCCTGGCTTTGACTGCTAACTTCTTTACATTTTTCTCCATAAACAGAGGAAAGAAGCAGAGCTCTTGGAAAGCGGAGGAATTGGGGTTTAGCTTGCTAGAGGAATGATAAGACAGGAGCTCTCAAAAGCTGTTCAGAAGATAATTTATTACCCAACACATTTTTAATATAACTATTCTTCCTCAGGGTCAACCCTGATTTCAAACTATTCCACACCATGCCTTTCCTTGCTTTTTGAGATACTTCAAAATGCAGGTTTGGTCCCTTTCTGAAAGAGAGGAATAAATGCATTGAAGTCTCCTCCCCTTTTGATCCTGTGTTTGGTGCCTTTCTTTCCCGCTTTTGTTATCTTTTCGGAGGAACTCAGCAATTGAAAAAACAATGAAAAAACAAGTCTGTGAAGCATTTAAGTATCCAGGGCTGCTAATGTTACATTGGCATCATGGGCAGTTATGTGGTTTCCAAATAGCTAGCATTCAACAGGCCCTTGAAGCAAAACCTCTATAACCTATGCCTACAGGGGCCATGTGTTTTGCAAAAAGCACTGATATTTGATTGTGGCAAAATGGTGAAACTGGTGAAAATCGGCCCTTATGAGAATGAATGTGGCCTCCCTCTGGCTTGTGCTCCCCTCCTCTTCCCTCCCCCACTTAACCACTATTTAGCATGTTGTCTGAATCCTAAACATGCTTAAATTTGACTATGGTTAGTGAAAACAAGCCATCTTCACAAATGATTGCTTGAAGTTGGCTTGTTGTTACTAACCATGGCTAAGAACAACTGCATTTTTTCCTCTGGTCAACATTATTAGTACTTATTATTATTACCACCAAAGAGCAGGGTACGCTCCCATTTTCTTTTCTAGCAAGGTTCGGGCAACTTTAACAGCTGTGTGACCAAAAGAATTTCAACACACAAAACTTCTGCTATGCTAGAAGTTGCACCTGTTAAATGTCTTCCTGTCCTAAGCAGTTAAAAGCACAGGAGGCTTTCTAGAGAAAGAGGTGCCAACCATACATCAAGGAAGCAAATCTGGAGCCTTTAATACTATGATTCTAAGATCCAGTTGTGAAAGCAATGTGGGTGAATTCATGATGTGAACACAAGTGATATCCCTAAAGTGCAAAACCACATTCTTTTGCTTTCTGGGCCAGAAAATAGCCCCCCCTGTGTGTGTGTGTGTGTGTGTGTGTGTGTACACACACACACACACACACACACACACACACACACATATTTATGCCCATTCTCTCCATATTAGATTTCAATTCACATTACAGCCCCAGGTAATGGGAATTTATTTCCCACTTCATGAGCATGCTATAAAAAGGCAAAGTCCCAATTATAGTGCACTCTGTAGATTGCATTTCTTTTGTCCACAAATTTTGCAGCTCTGACACAAAAAGGCATTGCCTATTACTTTATGCAAATGAACTGTTTTACAATCAACATCAGTTGTACAGTGAAGACTTCAAAATTAATGTTACATTAACAACTTGGCTCTGTGCTAATTGATTTAGCGTCTGTTCAAAAAGAAGCGATTGTCAGAACACCACAGCTACCGTTTAAGATCCAGACCCCCAAAGTTCTTTGAAACATTTAGCATTTTGCAGCTCCCTTTGAACATTTAGCAACAAACTTACTCAATTTGTCACAACGTGAAATGGAGTCCTTGGCAATCAGTGCCAGCTACAAGCGCAAGCAGGGTTTGGGGAGATGGTTATATTTAGATCACATCAATGATGAATCTCACATAACTAAAGCTTTATTCCAAGGGGGAAATCTGGTAAAAAATAAAGTGAATTAATTTAGGATTTGCTAGGCATTACAGTGGAACCTTGGTTCCCAATCTTAATCTGTTCTGGGAGTCTGTTTGATTCCCGAAACAGTTCGGGGACCAAGGCAGGGATTCTGATTGGCCGCAGCAGCTTCCTGCAGTCAATTAGAAGCTGTGGAAGCCGCGCCGGGCATTTGGCTTCCAAAGGACGTTCAAAAACTGAACAATTACTTCTGGTTTTTGTTCGTCCCAGAGCCAGAAAGTTCAGCTCCCAAGGCGTTCAGGAGCCGAGGTTCCACTGTACTAAATAAGGGTGCATTTGTGAAACATTTCAATATGCAGAGTTATTTGTATTGGGTGGGTTTTTTGCTCCATGATATTTCTATTGCAGAAGTTGAATACCAGACAAGGATTGTTATTTGAGAGTGTTTTAATTATAAATGTTTCTGAAGTGGTGCAGAGGAGAGGAATCCAAACCCCTAATCTGCTGTCCTAGAGAGGATTTGGATAGGGCAGAAGGCTCCCTCCACTCAGCTCTGCCATTTCCAGCAGAAACTCCCCAAATGGGCTGTTTGGGGTGCAGTGATTAATGCAGAAATGGAATTTATGAATGCGCACATGTAATACTGACACAGACTGGAAATTGACTGATTTCTCCATGTTACTGTAGAGAGCAGAAGTATGGTAATTTTCAGCAGTGATCTTGTATTTCTCATAACATATAACTTCACCCCAACTTCCTTCAGATTGTACAGTGTGCCTGTCCATGGGAGGCAAAGCACAGACATTTTCTTAAATCAATATAGGGTCAGGTTTTTATGCTTGGCCTTCAGAAGTTTCAATAGATGTGATATTACAGTTAATTCATCACTTTTTTTTAAAAAAAAAAGAATGGTACACTCTTATTGTGAATGTTGGCTGGTCGGAATTGGCCAATGTTAACTTTAATTCTTCCCAAATATCAAGTTACATTTATCCCACATGTATATAAAAATTCATCATGCATGATATGCTGATACAAGTTATTGCATTTGTGACAAATAATCTATATTCCCACTGAAACCTTCATTATTAATCATACTTGAGAAATAAAAACTGGAAACTACCCCCTAACTGGTTTAACCGATAAGACAGGGAAATATTAAGACACACCCATTCAGTGCAGTTTATATGCTAAATAACTGCTATGATAAAATTCGGCTTCAAAAGCAATGGCCACAAAGTAACATGTCATAAGTAAAACTCAGCATTTGGGTACCTACATCAATCAGTATTTTAATTCCTGAACAGTGGAAATATAAAATAATTTACAACTTCTAAAATGATATATTAGAATGCTAAAGATCAACCCTAAAAATGCTGAGTATTTAAAGACAATTGCTGCATCCAAGTTAGGCAACATAAATTGTACTGGTCTGGTTAAAGCCAGCTGAGCTAGACCACCACCTGGGTAATGAAGAAAGATATTGCCTTTGTGTCCACTAAAGGTATAAAAGATGTTACTTTTGCAAGGACAGTATTGTGTTTTAGTACGTTTGAGCAAAGCACACTTCCCCCAAGGCTACACATATGCAATAAAAATCAATGAGCAGAATACGTATGCCATAGAGTTACTGGGAACATTAGTGGTGATTTTGCAAGTATCAGCCTTATTAAACATGCTTTTAAATAATTTTATATGAACCCTAGCTTAAAAAATGTAACAGAGACATTTAGCCACAAGTTAGTGTGCATTGAGCCATCATTTGTGAAGACCTCATTAAGCATAAATAATGAAAACACATTTGTGGATTTATTTTTTCTGGAGTGCCTAGGAACAAGGATCCCCCCCCCCCATGTGTAACAACTTTCATGTTATACATGTGCTGGTAAAATTGCTACAAAGGTGACAAACTCCCCACATTCATTCTGCAACTAGGGGCTTATAAGACTGCTTACCTATGTGACAAGTTAAACAAGAAGATTTTTCAGATTGAGTCCAACATTTTAAAAAATCCAAAGTAGTCAAATGTGGGAAGCAAACCCAAATTGTGACATTTCAGCCACAAAATGTGAACTCTTCAACCACCACAACAAATCTCTTTAAAAAGAGTTCAGTGCTTTTCATTTCTTTTCAAAGCATTTAATGATATCCGTTAAAACTATGTCAGCTTTTATGACTCGAAATGAACCCATTAAACTATTTGTCGTGTTTAAATACAAACTGACTTCACTTACCGGTCTCTCATGTTCGAGGATAGAAGACTTCCCTGGCTCGTATTCAAAAATACTCCTTGGTTCTGAACGGAATTTGCGTGTGTCTACTTTTCTGTCAGGAGGGTCCCACTCATTTCTAAGATAAAATAAAATTTGACAACTGAATTAAATTATCTTTCCCACCAAGCTCTATTCATATATATAAAAAATGTATTGTGGGTACTGCAAGCCTACTTTCTCCATGTGCCATTTGTAAAATCACAATAAAACTGACACTAAAAGCAGAGATTTCATAGAAAGGAAAACCGTGTTTCGCAATAGCATAATTAGTGACATTATGGTATTTGAAAGTCAAGAGGCAATGCAGCAGTTTAGATTTTTTTTTTAACCAGCTTTTATAAACATGAAAAATGTTATACAAACAAGTACACCAAGTTTCCTCATGTCGTTTGTGTATCACAAAAATAGCATAATAAATGTGGAAAAGTATCTACAACATATATTTCATTATTAGTGGTTATTGTGTAAATTCTTGGTTTATGAATTGGTTTAAACCAGTGTTTCCCAACCTTTTTTGGGCAAAGGCACACTTGTTTGATGAAAAAAATCTCGAGGCACACCACCATTACAGCCCCGTGACGTCAGCGCGCAGCGTCACGCCGGGAGGGACGCACAAAAGTCTAAGTTTCAATTTTTTTCCCTCCCCCTTGCCGGGGAACCTCCAAGCTTTGGGGGTGGGGGGGGAGGAGGCAGCAAAGCGAGGCAGGAAGGAGAGCGCGGCTTGGCTGGGTGAGCTTTGGCAGGGGCAGGGAATGAGAGCCGCGTGGCGGGCGCTGCAGACGGAGGCGCTGCCCACCGAGCTCGCAGGCAGCCAGGCAGGCAGACGGCGAGAGCCCCGCGCTGGGCGGCCTCTCCTCGCCGCCGCCGCCCCGCCTCTCGCCGCCCGACTCGCCCGCCTCCCTCCAGGCAACATCTCGCGGAACAGTGGTTGAAAAACACTGGTTTAAACAATTAGGAAGAAGAAGAAGAAAAAGAAAAAAGAGGGGGAGTGGCGAGTGGGGTGGTTATTCTACTTAGTGTGTGTGAGGGGTTGTGTCAGTGTTACTAGTATGGGTTTTCTTACTATTCACTTGTATTTCTTTGGTGGTGAGAGAGGTTGGGTGTGGCGTAGGGTGTGGTTGGTTGTCTTTGGCTGGCTGTAGTGAGAATTGTTTTTGTGTGTGAGCGTGTATTTTTGAATCAGGCTAGCCAGATTGAAAAAGCAATGACAAACCTAGACAGCATCTTAAAAAGTAGAGACATCACCTTGCCAACAAAGGTCCATATAGTAAAAGCTATGGTTTTTCCAGTAGTGATGTATGGAAGTGAGAGCTGGACCATAAAGAAGGCTGATCACCGAAGAATTGATGCTTTTGAATTATGGTGCTGGAGGAGACTCTTGAGAGTCCCATGAACTGCAAGAAGATCAAACCTATCCATTCTGAAGGAAATCAGCCCTGAGTGCTCACTGGAAGGACAGATCGTGAAGCTGAGGCTCCAATAGTTTGGCCACCTCATGAGAAGAGAAGACTCCCTGGAAAAGACCCTGATGTTGGGAAAGATGGAAGGCACAAGGAGAAGGGGACGACAGAGGACGAGATGGTTGACCAAACTGCGGGAGGCAGTGGAAGACAGGAGTTCCTGGCGTGCTCTGGTCCATGGGGTCACGAAGAGTTGGACACGACTAAACAACTAAACAACAACAAAGCCAGATTGATTCGTATGCGGTCGGGGGATTCTTGTTGTCTTGTTGGGCTGTGTATGTGATAAAGGGGAGCCATACCGAGGTGAAGGCGTCGTCTTCTATTTGTCCCTGTGTGAGTTTAAGTATATTGGTTAGTTTTTCCAATAAGGCTGCTTCCCATACTATTTGATACCCTTGGTCCATGCTTACTCCTGACAGGTCTCTCCAGTGTCTGGTTATGATGTTTCTGGCTACTGAGAGTAGGTGGGTTATGAGCTCTTTGTGGTGTGAGTGGAGCAGTTTAGATTGTTAAGTTATTTATGGTGAAGCAAGGCACACTCTATGTAAAAGCATTTGCAGCAAGTATAAAAAGACTTCTTATGTGCTTTACACATTAAAAGAGCCTGAAATAATGCCTCTCACATTATGCCTCATGGAATTTGCTGCTTCTAGATTGACTGCTACAAAATGGCTGCAAGGCTTACTTCTCTGGTGCAGATCGTTGCCGTGGGCGAATTGGTGGTGCTGGGGGTGGTGGAGGTACAGGGGACGAGACCTTAAAGGCCTCCGTGCCATTGTCAGAAGTACTTTTCGTCAGCGGTCTGTATGTCTGTGTTCTTGCAGCAGGGTGTGCTTGAGCAGAAAAGGATGGGCTGAAGTTACCTAATAAAATGACAAAACAGAAAAAAGCCAAAATATAACTATTAAAATCACTTGATATGATACATATATGCCACATTCAATTATGGGTTTTAAAAAATTAATGTGAATTTAATGGTAGTTCTTCTTGGCTTATATCCTCAGTTCCATGAATGGAATAGAGTTTACAGAATGGAATTTTCCTGCTTCTTCTTTTCCTCTGCAGCAACCTGTGCCCCTAAACATTGGCTCCTAGAGACTGGGGCATCCTCTAGAACAGACTAGCATGTGGTGTGGAAGGCTGCAGCAAGAAGGGCAGATTTCCAAAGACCAGGGCTCCCAGGATGAGAACAAAAGAGTCATCCACTTGTACGCCGTCACCTTGGATTCCACATCATATACCCAACACAGAGGATACTTGTGGACCTATCTTTGAGAAGAAGGGTATGTAACGACAAAACATTTCAGTCCCTAAACACATTTATTGGAAGTAAAGCCCACTAAATTCAACAACTGGTCTTGACTGGAGTGGGCAGACTTCAGGCTTGAGGGATCTACTTTGATTTTTACTAGAACCCTGAGCTCTATTAACTGGAGCCAGGTTCAAAAGAGTAGATCAAGTTGAGGCAAACAACATACTCCTAAAAGTTAATAAAAAGGGTGCCTCTGGGCAATTGTTCAATTAAAAAAAAGTGTTTTTGGTACCAGAAGCCCCGTATTGATTCATGGTAAGCATGGCTTGCACAACTTGTAAACCATCAAGTGAAATGCAGCACACCACCTAGGTATAGGGCCATATCAATGACTTGACAGGACCTCTATTTCTGCAGTCCAAAGCAAGTGGTTTATCATGCCTTAGGTGGACTTGATACATGGATAAAGGGTTCTGTTCACATTTCTCTAAAATCTGGAAATGCCTTGAGGCATAGCCACAGTTGGGATAATTTACTGCTGGCTGCCATTGTTATCTTGGTGGTTGCTTGCTAGCAGAAAACTGAAAAAGAAATACACACATGCTTGAATTTAAGCATGCCTTTGTTAATTTTGTAACAATGCATTTCTGGTTAGTAATATAATATTTATCAGCATTAGTTCTGGACAGTCACCCAAGCAGATCACATAGATGTAATTTTTTTGCAAGTGAAGATTGAATCTATGCAGATTGTGATGTGAACTTAAACTGGAAGTTGCATTTTTTAAAATGCATTTTTTCCTATGGTGCATTACCATTTTGCATATTTTTGCAAATATGTATAACACATTTTTAAAGGGCTTTTCTAATCAATAAGTACATCTGATATATTTTCACAATTATTTGGCTTGATGTACATTTTTACAGAAATTTGCAGCCTTCGACCGCTGTTCTGTCACTTTCTATTGTTATATTGACAATTTCAGTTTAATTTCCAGCAGTTGCAAAAGCAACGTGCAGACAGCTTTAATGGAATGCACAGTGTGGAAGCTTGAGTTTTGGATTCATGTTTTGTCCCATGGTAAAGGGGATGATCTAGTGAAAATTAAACGAAACAGAGAGCCAAACTACACATTACACTTAATGAAGAGCATGCAGACACAGCTCTGGATTTAATTAATTACAGGTGCAGGGGGCTTTACCTATGCTTCCTAGCCACATGGCCAGAAAGCAGGCAATTTTTGTCCCAAATGTGACAGTATGGGTGGGTGGGGTAAACCTCCCTTCTTCATATAACAATTGCCCACCTGCTCCTTTAGCATAATGTATAGTTTAGCCCTGAGCAGAATTTATTTCATTTATTTCATTGTTAACTCATTAAAATTAATGAGACACAAAAATATATGACTTTGGATTGTTCCCATGTTTTATGCATACAATGCAGTATTCTACTCAGCTACTACCTTTATCATCCCAATGCATGTTGATGGAGGTTATGCTAGTAATCAAGCTCTGCTTTGAAACTGTTCCCAAAGCCAGAATCTGTCCAAATTAGTACAAAATCAAAGCACTGGAAGGTCACCATTGAAAATACATTTTGGGTTATTTGGCTGGAAAAAGAATTCACACACAATCATTCAGGTGTCAGGAAAATAACGAAATGACAACAATACACTGAGATCCCACAACACAACAATAAAAACTGCAGTTACACAAGCACAAGAATGATGGGCCTACAAGGTTAGGTAATCGCCAAAATTAACGAGAACAGACTCATGAAGGGAAGGAATAATTCCTACCAGTATTATATGCATAGGCAGTATTATACATGTCTGTGTCATCATCTACAAAAAGAAAGATAAATGTTATAGTGGTGTAACATTGGTCCGCTTAGAACAGCAAGGCAGCTCTACCACCCCAAATACTGTAAAACAAACAAGCAAGCAAATTGTAGCCACCTTTATACTTCAGGAGTCTATCTCATATGCTACCAATCCTGGATCGCATATAGCTGTTCTGTCACTTGAGATGCAAATACAGCAATATGCTCTATCCCTGAGCTATGGCCCTTCCAGTTAGGTATGGAATATTTAGCTCATTCGTTAGTTAATCTACAACAAATATTTAATTAACTTAAATATGGCCCTGATTAATTGGCAGTGGGGGTTTTATGTTAATTATTTTTAAAACAGGAACTTACAAATGCAACAGGTGGCAGCATCACCTTTCACACATATCCGGAAAGGCTTTTTTTGAAGATGGTGCCATTGTAATGTATATGTAGATTAAGAGGACAATCCTGACCTCCTGGTATTGCCTGTTTGCAGAGGGGGTGTAATTAGGAAAAGGCCTAGGTATATGTCCTTTGCTAGTGGAGATGGATAGACTAAGATTGTGGAGGCTCCCTACTGTACCCTCAGAAAGCTTGGTGGATAGAAAGCTACCCCCCATTTGGTGTTCTTGCTTGTGACAGCAGACCTATGGCCCCAGAGTGTGGAGCATTATGAGAATGGAACAAAATCAACTATGGATCTACTGGATCCAAAGATGTTTTGTTTCCCTGTGAGGGACTGAATTTAGGCTCTTCATCTATGCTTACCTGGAGCAGATGAAGCTAATTTCTCCAGTGCTTTTGGTGATGGCGGGGAGGGCGTGGATACAAAATATAGTGATCTACTGCGCTGAAAAGCCCAGCAAAAGTGCTCCCCTCAGCTTCCATTTTGGCTGCCACGTCTATCATTTAGCTCCCTCTCCCCTTTGCTCCTCCAGGATTGCTTGGTTAATCAATAAATTAACTGTTATTTGATCAGTTCCCTGCTCAGCCATGAAACTCGCTTCATGACCCTGGACCAGTCACTGTCTTTTATTCTTGGATTAAATGTTATTCTTAGTACTTACTACGCAAAGCGAATCCTTTTACAATAACTAAACCAAGAGGAGAACCAAATGATTCCATACCTAGGCTAGGATCATTTTGTCATTAACTTTGTTGAATTTATAAAAGAAAGAAAAAAGGGAAGAGCTCTTTATTTGATTTGTTGCCTTGGCAGGATCACAGCAATGAAAATCTTCCCAAGCTAATTCTAAGGGATGAACACAAAACCCTGAGCTACTTTGTTTCCCTAACACACTCATTGTAACCTCTCTTATTTTTCTGTACTTCTTAAAAATGTTAATTTCTGTTAGAAAATTCCTTAAGTTTTCCCCACAGAAAAATGCACCAGCTGTATTGAATATACTTATTTGGCTTAAAGTGCCCACTGGACCTTGGTATTTTATTATTGAATGACCACTGGCATATATTATTATCTGACAGCAAAACAGCAAGATGTATGAAAATACAGCAAGGAGAAAGTTGGACATACCAGGCTTGTGAACCATGTGTATTTGCTTGAACATCGTCTTATACCAATCCTTCGGCCTGTCAACTGTCTAAAAATGACAAAGTTTAAACAATTAGCAAGAAAACAACAACAAAGTTTAAATTAGTTA
This sequence comes from Podarcis liolepis, assembly GCF_965112155.1. NCBI lineage: Eukaryota > Metazoa > Chordata > Lepidosauria > Squamata > Lacertidae > Podarcis > Podarcis liolepis. The sequence continues at coordinate 51,355,983 of NC_139564.1, forward strand.
CACAAAAGGTTGAATTAATGTACAATAGAGGTAACTAGGAGGGTCGTTTACCCCTTTGATGGGTCCTCATACTTAACTGATGGGTGTATTAATAATACAAAAATAATAAAGTGATTTTTAAAATCACTTTATTTGCAGAAAAGAACCTCAAAAGCAAGGAACAAACAATAATAAAATCTCGATTCAATATGTAAGCCTATTAAATCATCATTAAATTGCTCCAGAGTTGATAATGACCAGGTGGGGATTCTCCTTCTCTGCATGCCTACTGGAATAAAAACCTCTCCAATAGGCACCAAAATCTCAAAAGTACTTGTCTGTTAGCCACCTGAAGGGAGTTCCATACTAAAAGTCCAGGCCCATGGCACCATTACTGGGGACATGATTCCATAAGACATGGTTCTGGTGACTGCAATGACTGCACCAGCATATAGGGAGCAAGACCAGCTCTCAGGTTGTTTTTGGCCTAATGGGTCATAGATGATATAGCTCTGCCTTTTGCAGTACTATTTAATGTCTCCTTCATTAGGAATGTTTGGATATGATTGATATCTCAGTACTTCAAGGCACTGGGTTGGATAAACTTCAGAACCGCTCCAAAGAAATAATTTTGTGGAAAATAATGGACTAGAAAACTAGGGATGGAATGAACATTTGAAGCTGAGTTGCTTGAATATTCAATTGACTGGGAGCATAACATAGCCAAGCTTGAGCTGAGTCCAGGATAACCTCTAAACTGTGCACCTGGTTGTGTAGGGGTGGGTGGGTGGGAGTACAATCCTATCCAGCATTAGCCATATAGCTCTATCCAGATCAGCAGATTTACAGGACTTACAGGACCTTTATGTTCAACTCATTTGCCTTCATTCATCCAAGAACTGACTCCAAACCTTTGTTCAGGATTTCTACAGACTCCCTACAATGAGAGGTCATCAGCATACCAATGACATTTTAACTCTAACCTCCATTTGATTTCTCCCCAGGGCTTCATGTCAATGTGGGACCGAATGGATTCCTGTGGCACCTCACAGGCCAAAGGCCACAGAGTGAAGTCCCCCTGTGCTGCTTTTTGTGCTCATCCCTTTGGAAAGGACTGGCACTACCATAGCACTGCATCCTCAGGTCTCACTCTGGCCAGATGACCTGAGAAGGAAACTATGGTTGATGAAGAACTATGGTTGATGAAGACGATGACTGCCAAGAGGTCCAGGAGGACCAGCAGAGTTACATTTCCCCTTTGGCAGAAGTGTAAACAAGGTTGGAAAGGATCCAAATATCCATGTTTCAGGTTCTGAACAGTAAACTACTCCATGGGTTGTTGAGAAAGCAACTCGGCTCACCCATGCTTATCCAAGGAAAGGTTTCTTGTCTTGGGAGAATGGGGAGCAGTAATGGCCAAACCAAGCCTTACCAAGTGTTCCAACTGGAAAACCAGTAAGTTCCTCAAGTACTTTCAGGATCAGCTGGGGGGGGGAATAACCCATCTTTATAGATAACTGTCTTTGTGAAGCATTAGTCCTTTCCTTTGTTTTCAGCAAGAAGGGCTAACATAATACAAATGATCTAGCACAACAGGTCTTCGTAGGTGCTATTTCATTTCACATTGAGAGGGGTAGGGGGAACCGCAGGACTGGGTGACTGCTCCTATCTCAACATATATCAAGTTAAAATGGGTGCTTATGTGATTATCAGCCTGGTGCTACAGGGAGCCCTGATCATCTGGGGATGCATCAGCTTTGAACATGCATGTGCTGAGGGAAGGGCCAGTGGGGTGCTCCAATGGTCAACAGGAATAGTCCTTCCATCTCTCCACACACAGACTAAGCACATGGAGGAAAAGCCACCTTTTATTGGGGCTAAATAAAGGAGGGATGGTGGGAATGCACTACATGAAGATTCGTCATTACTACAAAGGCAAGTAATTAAATTAAGCATTAGCGTTATCCACCAATGCATGCAGTTTCAGTTGCACTGAAATGTATTCAATTGCTGGACATATTCCTTTGATGTAAAAGAATTAAGCACTACAATTATAAAATCAGACTGTAGCAATGATGTAAAAAAAAGGAAGAGATGCAAGAATTGTTTGAGAGGCTTGAAGAAATAAATGCCGTGGAGTGATGATCAATGAGGAAATGCACAGCTAACGGAGGCATTTATTCTTCTCAGTGGAGAGTCTCCTCTTTGCCCTACATTCTGTTTAGCCTTTGTAACAATCCATAATCAAGCAATGCTTTGTGCAAACAGGCTTCTAATTTTCTCTGGGCAAAAGCCCACTTAAAAAACAGAAAAGCTAGCTACAGTATTCCAACACTGCTTAAGTCAAACAAATCCGGATGGACCGGATTTAGTTATTCACACATAAATGAAAGGCCTCTTTGTCGTACAAATAATCAGAAGGTTGACCGTGAAGCAATTATAATGGATTGTTGGTTAAAAGTAAAACACACACAATCCAGTAGCTACACAAAACTTCTTGCAGCTCGATTCTTTTCTAGATAAGATCCTTTGTAGCGGTAGTCAAATCCATTGACAGCAAGCATCTTTTATTCTCTTTGTAGGCACAGCCAATATACTCACCATTTACTCTTTTTTTTTTTTTTTAAAAAAAAGCATTATAATTGGATACAGTGTAGGGTATTTTAAAAATTCTTATTACCAAATCCTGGGAATCTTGTAAATGCTAGGCAGACAACTAAGCTGTGCATGGATGTAAGCTTATTTTGTTCCACTGAAAACAATATGGAAGAAAATAATCTTAAATCCATCAGCTTAAAAGGTAGGGAAACAGGCAATGCTTAGAACCAATGTTGAAACTGGACACAATAGTGGATTCTAGTTTGCCATTGGTATAAGTGCATGTGTGGCAATACTGCATTCAATTCTTTATCTTTCCATAGTGCTTAGCATCACATTGTGCTTCTCCCCATCTTAGCACCGTGTTACTGGCTGCTGAAGAGGTGGGGTGTTATTTATCACTTGCCAGAATTCCTTCACTGTCAATGCATCTAAGGGACATGTTGGTAACTTTGACGAACTTCAAATATTAATGGTTTTTCTGTGGAAGTTTCCATGGGGGAAACTGCAGGAAGACCTGTGTGGGATGAGGGCATTAGCTTCTCTATTTTGATAAGGTTTGAATGAGCCCTTATATCTGGGGTTCTAGCTGACCTGAGTTCTGCAGTCCTACAAGCAAGTGTTTAACAAGCACCTTTTGCAAACACTCATACCAAGCACTGGCAAAAGTTAAGTTTATTTTGGAAAGAGAAATTGGATTGCTCATAAATTGGGTGACAGCATTTAAATATTCAATGGGTCAGTGGGGGGAAATCATAAGACAACAAGAAATGACATCAATTATGTTAACAGTAGCATTCATACATTTTTTTATGTCCACTATGTTCAACTGACAGTAAACCTTTTCTATTCCTTAAAATTCATCATCTGTCTGTACAAGTAGCATGGGTGAAGCAAAATAAGACCTATTTACAAGAAAAACAGCTAATCTTGAAGTCTGCCACCTACAGACACAGCTTTAAGAAGACATACAGTGCAAGCTGGCTACAAAACTGCCCATTTTGGGGAACAAGTGGATGAGAAACTTGGGCTGCATTTCTGGTGCACAAGGATGCTTTTTGCATGGTCATTCATGGCAACCTAAAGGATCACAACTTCTAAAAATACAGAGTAGTGCCAGTAAAAAAATGAAACAGTGTACACCAAAAGCCAGTTGCAAAACCACCTTAAACAGTGATGCATGCAAGCTGCAAAGATAACAAATTTGTACACTCATTCCTTCCCTGTAATGCATAATCCTATGATCTTGATAAAATGTCAGACAACGCAATTCTATTTTGATCTGAAGTCATGTATCCCTCTATTATCTGCACATCATATCCTAATATTTCACATTCGGTGTTCTACATATACTTTCCAAAGACCTCTACATACAAATGGTGCTTCTAAATCTGAAATGATTGACTTGCACAAATATTTGGTTCCCATTATTTTAGTACATTGCAGCTAACTGAATGCTGCAAAGTTTGCTTGTCTATCTTGCTCAATATGCAGAAAACTATCATGTATTACATTAAAATAATTGAGTAACTGTAACTATACTTGGAATACATTTTTATGAGTCCTCGGCCAAAAACTAAAGAAATGACACAATACACATTCTCATATATGATATGGAATTTTTTAAAGAAATGAAATATAAAAATTCACATAGCCAAAATATTAGAGACTTTCTAAGATGACTCAATATCTGAAACTGGGTGTATAACATAAATGTAGATATATTTACAGTGGTGCCCCGTAAGACGAATGCCTCACAAGACGAAAAACTCGCTAGACGAAAGGGTTTTGCGTTTTTTGAGTCGCTTCGCAAGACGAATTTCCCTATGGGCTTGCTTTGCAAGATGAAACGTCTTGCGAGTTCTTGCGAGTTTGTTTCCTTTTTCTTTACGCCGTTAATAGCCGCTAAGCCGCTAATAGCTGCTAAGCTGCTAATCGCCGTGCTTCGCAAGACGAAAAAACCGCAAGACGAAGAGACTCGCGGAATGGATTAATTTTGTCTTGCGAGGCACCACTGTATCTTAATTTTCAATTTACTTAGAGTATTGTACAATGACCAACCGTTAACATAGAGAATAAAAATGACAATGATGCAATGCACTATAGGGCACCTATAGTTTTCTAAGCTGCGCCTTGTAGATCTACCTAGAAGAACTAGTTACTCAAGGTTGAAAATTTGGTTTTCTGTGTCAGAGGCTGACAGTGAGCTTAATTGTTGTAAGCTCTTGGAAAGTGACCAGGGTTCTTAAATGGGCAGGCATTACATGCTGCAAAAATATGCATTTCCAAACTCTTGGCTGAAAGATATCTTTGTTCAAAAAATGTTTCCTATACTGCTGAAACCTCCCTTTACTGCAGCTGAACTTTGCTTTATGAAGAAGCTAGATTTCTCACTTCACACTTTACTACAGAGACAAGCAAGTTTACAATATTTATGCTCCTACAAATTGACAGAATGAAATCTAAGGAAAAGCTTAATATCTGAATAGACACTGTCCTTCCAATAAAGAGCAAATTCTACATTCTGGTTTTCCTAAGAATAGCTTTTATACAATTTTTGGTAGTTGGCATTTTGCATCTGAAGTGTGCACAAGTGTATCTTCTGCAGCTGCCACCTTTAAAATATATGGAAGGAAGCCCCATCTCCAGTTTATAGGTTTCCTTTGGCCAAGATGCCTTCCGTGGTGCCACCATAGGAGCCAACTCTTTGGGGCTGAGGTCCATTTGGGGCAAAGTTGATGGGCTTTACCATTCAAATGGTGTCTGTGTGCGCACCATGACTTGTGATCAATTACACGGAGTGGGGCTTACCTGCCCCCCCCCCAATATTATATTCAAGTTGACACTCCTGGATGCCACTGAGTAGGAATTGCTTCCTTGCTGCAATCTACACTGCCCAACAGCTCGGCTTCTTGGTCTATGCCAATCTGTACTCAGCTTAGAATGAATGAACAGAGACCAATGAATACACTGCCAATGCAAAATTAAAAGGCAGAATAAAAAATTGGGAAAGTCATTTCCCCCCATCAGTGATGCCATGGACACTCCCCAGTAGGAATCCGAGGCTGTTGCAAAACAATTTTACAAATGGCAATCTTAAATGTCAATAAAGGAACAGCTTGATGGAGAATTGTGTTCAAAGCAATCTTCCGCTGTGGTTGGAGTACCGAGTTCTGCCAAATAGGCACACAATCCGCTGGGAAGATCTCTGCATCCCTTCCAACATATTGTGTACATATGTGTGTTCCTGTTGTAAATCATTTTTTAAAAAGGAATGTCTACAGAATCTGAAAGTACTTAATGGATTGCAACCAAATTATTTCTAGTGGGCAATGCATTTGATCCTCAAATTGTTAAGTGTCCGCTACTTAAATGTTATCTTATCTACAATACTTTTTTTATAGTAAGCACATACAGCTGCTGGGAGGGATCATTATTAGACAATATGGAGTGCAGTGTCAACAATATGCTGAGCACTCTCAGATTTATTTTTCTTTCAACCTGGATCTGGGAGCTGAAGTTAGGTGCTTGTGCAAATGTTATGGGCTGGAAAAGGAGAACTGCAGATGAATCCAGATAAGACAGAAGCGATTATATCCACTTGAACAGCTAGAAAACTGATCCACCATTGTCAATTATGGGTGGCTTTCAATGCTACTTTTTAAAGGCACATCTGACATCTGTGCACATTGGTATTCTATGATTCATTCAGACACATTGCTGGAATGTTAACAAGCATACCAATTTCCCAGCGAAGGTGCAAGCTCAGCAAACCACTTGAAAAGGAGAAAGTATATCAACTAGACAACTGGTGTCTGATTTAGAGCATATTTACACAATAAAAGAGCCAAATTGATTACCAAAATTTCCTTTAAAAATCAAATCTCCTAATTTCCATTCTAATTGACAAGCATAATGTGAAATTTAAGTTAATCACAATAACTAATATGCTCTGCTGGCTTCAGTGAAAGTGAGACAGTGACTGACAGTGTGATCTTGTGCACAACTACAAAGAAGTAAGCTTCAATTGAGATCAGCAGTACTTACTCCTTGGTAAGTGTACCTAGAATTGCAGACTAACTAGCTGGATTGGTAACTCAGGCAGAAATGTGGTGTACACTTCATTATTTGTCATCCCTCCTAAAAAGATGTGCATGATAATGCACACTTTTCTCTGTACTAAATTACGGAACACAGCAGCAGCAGCAGGAACAGGAACAGTACTAAGCCCTGTTGAACTCAGCAAGATGTATGGACAAGTACAGTGATATATGATCCAATACAATTGCATTTGAAACACTTGTGCTGTTTTGCATGGATCTTCAGATGAATATGCAATCAGTAAAAATTAAAAAAGTAACTCTAAACAGTCTGATGCTGCAGAGCATTAAGCACTCCACCTTATCTAGTTTGTGTTTTTGTGGTCCCTTAACACATGCCTCTTTGTTTATATGACATTCTGAACAAACTAGCTGCTATTCTATACATGCCTAATTGGGAGTAGGTCCTATTGAGGTCAGTAGGACTTCTGAATGAGCATGCCTAGGACGGCATTGTGCATGTCTTAAATCACATCAGCTTATAACATTTTATGCAATAATAGTTCTACAAGCTAAAAACATGTTTTTATATAGAAACAGCTATCCAAAAATGAGAGGAATTTCATAGCCAATCTTAAAGAGATCAAGAGAATCTGGAGGCTTAAATATATAGCTGGCAATGGGCCAGGCCCATTAAGTACAGTTGGGAGGATTTTAATTCATGCTCTTATATAACTAATAGCCATCCTATTTGATTAGTCTGTGATTCTTTTAAAAAGACACACACAGAGGGATCTGCCTCTGTTAAATGGGATGGAAATGTCTTCAGAATTGTTATAGTGAGAGTTAGTCATTTTTTAAAAAACCACTTTACATGACTTAGCTAGATCACAACCATAGTAAAAGGAAGCAAGAACTCACTGAGCTTTTCCCCTCCCTTACTCTTTTTAAAAGCCGCAGTCTTACAACTTAGAGCGAAATCTTTCCCTATCGCTTTTTCTCCATCAGTTCCATTTCTCTCTCTCACCCCACCCCACCCTGTTCCCCTCTCCACTGAATCTGTTCCTGGCAACGCCACATCCCCGTATGTTGGTCTTGGCTGGCAAAGTATACCCACAGCTGCTATTTCCTTGCACCTCCCAAAGAGTTCACCTGCAAGGGCTCTGCTGCCTTCATCCTGGCTCCTAGTCGTTTCATTCAGCCAGTGCAGCAGCAGCCGCAGCAGCCGCAAGAACTCCTCCAGACCGGCAAACAGTTCCTTTCCTACAAGAGCTGCAGCTGCTACTGCTGCCGCTTGGACCGGCCAGAAGGGGATGCCGGGGCAGCAGCGTGGAAAGAATGCTTCAGCATAGCTAAAAACAAAACACTTCAGTGTGGCATCCTGAAAGCACTCAAGCACTAACTAGTGGCAAGCTGTCAAAGCTGACCCAAAAGCTTTTTCCACCCGCTCAGCAAAGGAGAGCTAGTTCTGCACTGGGCTTCCTGGTGATAATGGTTAAATAAATGATTGCCGTGTGTGTGTGTGTGTGTGTGTGTGTGTGTGTACATTAATTCATTCATCTTATAACTGTTAACTCATGAATACAAGGAAGGATTAGGCATGCAAGGACATCTTGATAAAAGTTACAAAATGCACCAAACTTTAGGAAACTTTTCAAAGGCAAAATAAACAAAAGAAGGAAAGGTGGAGCAAAGGAAAGGAAAGGAAAACAAAACACAGAGAAAGCGGCAGATCTTCTGACAACTTTACAATGAAAAGTAAAAAAAAAAGTCAAGGCTAACCAATTATACACCACCAGCCTCCCCCTTTCCCCACTACTCACAGAATTATAATCATGAGTCCCCTGATTATGCACATTCTATTACACATTATATAAGCCTAGAAGAATGTGAAAAAGCCATTACCAACAATCAATTCATTGTACGACGTGTTCATGCTCTCACACACACAGAGCCACACTCACTCACTCAACATTTCCTACCGTTCTAATTGCAGTTGGGATTCCTGATTCATCGACTGGGCCAATCCCTGCATAATGTGGTGCTTTAATGACTGTGACTTTCTTCTCTTCTTCCGAAGTTCTGCAGATTGGTATTGTGCTGGTGGTACTGCTGCCGCCAACAGAATGAGCATGCTGTGAGTATGTCTCTGCGGATTCTACAAAGATAATGTTAACACAGTGTTGTATAACCATTTAATTAACATGCTTCACCTGCGTTATCAGACTAGGCACTTTCAATGTGGCAAACTGACACAGGATTAGGAAGATGTTTCATGATACTAGATATTGGATGCATTGGAGTTGGGCCTCTGTGCTCAGAGGGACTCAAACTCCATAGCACACCACATGCTCTGTTTCTTTCTAGAAGATTCCTGCTGTGTAGTTTCTAGTTATTTTTTAGAATCTTTAGAAACAAATTACTTTTTGACCCACCTCATTCCACCCTTTCCATTTCCCTGCTATTTTATAAGGGGCAAACATTTATTTCTGCTATATTATGAGTTCAATTATTGGGAACTTATTGTTCAGATGATAACAAGAGGCAGCACCTATATTTTTGCAGTGTCCCTCACATGCCCCCATAAAATGCCCTGGGATGACAATGATTCTGGGTAATTTAGGGGTTAAGAAAATGGCAGCTGGGTCACTGACAGCCACTGGCACCAACTCCAGGGTGCCCTGGGTGCCTGGGTACCTGCGAACTTTTCACTGGGTGCCTGGCCTGCAGCACTGACTGGGCCAGGGTCTCGCCCTCCGTTGCAGGGCTTCTGTCGGGGCCCGATGCATGTGTGGACATGCACATGCTCTGCCGCCGTTGAGGAAGCACAGAAGCAGCACCAGAAGGCAGCTGTGGCACACAGAGCTACGTAACAGCTTCACGCTGTGGCACACAGTGCTAAGCACTCACGGTCTGGGGCCCAAGTTGGCACCTCTGCTGCCAGCAAAGCTATGATGCTTCTACTGTTGCTGCTAGCAATATCAAAGCAACACATACACACACATCCCTGCCACCATAGCTTAAGAAAATGTTTTTATGTTGCACACATTATCCCCTGCAGAAATCAGAGAAATATTCTCCAGATTCATGGTTTACAAAGGGAGCAGTGTCATTCAGAGGGACATTTCATTATTCAGTGTACACCATTTAATTTTTTAAAATAAATGTATGTTATTTGTTTATGTGGGAACTCACCCATTGTTCTGCTCTGTTGCAGGAGAACCAGGCTTGAATTGAGTGAGACTGGTGGGGAATATCCTGAAGGGGAAAAAGGCCTTTGAAAGTGGCTCATGGGACTGGTTGCTGAACTAGAGTTCCCATTCACTGTTATCTGAGCCTGAGAGGTAGAAAAGAAACAAAGCAAAAGTCACATCCCAGTAAATTAATCGTAGAACTGTCCAAATCCTACCATCCATGTACAAAAGGTGAAGAACGAATTGCTATCCCTATAGCAAAGATGCAGCTGTCAGATTCTTAGCTATAACAGTCCGTGTTCAGGATTATGTTCCCTATGCAACCCTGTTCTATTCCCCCTACAAAAACAGCATGCTGGAATTATGGGAAGGCATCAAGAAAGTCTTAGGTCAAAGCGGTACAAAATGAAAGAGACAGTAAAACTTGCACTTCCAATTTTCTCTTGAAGGCAATTTTCTCTTCCATTTCCAAGTGCTTAAATCTTATTGCCATTCACTTGAAGACAAAGAAAAAAGATGCCAGCAAGAAGAGCTGAAATCTCCTTCAAATATTGTGGCCAGAATCTGGATGCAAACTAGATGTGATGGTCAAGTTTAACCCACAGCATGTTCTCAAAATATAATACATGGCCAAAGTTATCCATTGTTATGTGATTAACATCCTAGGCAATGAATTCTGTCACACATCTTGCCTTTTTTTTGGAGGGGGGGGAATAAGTCACTGCCAATATTGAGGCATGCTTTGATTTATTAAGATCACACAGCTGCTGTTTTTCAAACCACTTAACATGCTGCTTTATAAAATCAGAATAATGAGTAGCACTGAAAAGCTTTTTTTCAGTGCATGTCTACTCAGAAATCAACCCCATTGACTTCAGTGGGGTTTGGCTCATTTGTAAGTGTGTGTGGGATTGCGGCCTTAGAAACCAATGGCTATAGATGAAGAAACCTTACTTTGTGTGATACACCAACTTGCTTTTCCTTAGCACTTCTGGTTAACTTGTAACCTTACGTGTAGCAAGGAGGTCACATGCCATGCCTGAAGTCATGCAAACTTTCTAACCTTGTACCCATTTACCTGGATTAAAATCCCACTGAGTTCAAGCATTCTGGTTAAGTATACCAAAGATTCCATTTACATTTCTCATGTTAACCCTTACGGCATGATACATGATTCAGAAAAGTCTTTTACAATCTACTGTTTTATTATCTTGTAATACAGTGACCTATAAAATATTAGGCATATTCCAGCTTGTTTTAAGAGTGTGACCTGTATCTATAGGATGCTTCATTTGAAATTAACTAAGCAAGTTGCTGATTTTAACTGATGTATGTATATATCACATGTATTAGACTTTTGAGTTATACATAAGGACATGTGTATTTAAACAGTTGGAGGGAAGTGACTTAAGAATAAAGAAAATGCATTCCTGGAAAAGAAAAGAAACAATACATTTTGTAGCAAGTGAATGTCAGAATATCCATAGTTTTATTCCTGGAAGACAAGAATGCTTTAAGAGGGGAAATGTTAGTTGGAGAGAAAGCGAAAATCAGAAGCAAACTCATGCAGTCAGTGATCACTGCTAATGGAAGATAATGTTGGGTTAAGTGCTGTACTAATCAAACACCTTAAAATCCATTTTTGAGGCATACATCATAGTGGTCACTCAGTAGTTTCTGACAGGTTTGTAGCTGTACTAACATTCTGTTTGAGCATTCTATCTGCATGTGCATTTATCTAACATCTTAAGATAGTTCTGCCTATATTCCAAATGTCACTTCCTTTTTGGCACAGTGAGACTGAAGAATAACCATTACAAGATTTGTTCAGGGCTTAATTTGAGCAAGAGTTTTCCAGAGCAAATCCCCAAAGAGTCTGTTGCACTGCCAATGCTTGGCACTGGAACATAAGGAGCAGAGATAAATGAGACAGCATCTCCAAGAATGTGCAAAGTACTTTTCCCTCGCTACTATGAGCTGCTTTGACTGTGGCACTGTTCCAACATGAACTGTGTGTGTCTTGTGCTTCCTGTTTCATTGCACCACCATTACAACCAAAAGACAACTTCTACAATTCTCACACTTTGGTGGGATCCATGCTCCCCGATAGACTGCCTGTGCATTTCTTAGGTAGGAAAGATCCAAATGGGGTGAGAGGATGTTGTGGAGAAACAAGGAACACAGGTGACTTGTGCTTCTTGTTCACCACACCTCCACGCACAAACCTACCTGTCTCCACAACCTGCCTCTAAATTGATGGATCAGAACTTCTAGATAGAAGGTTAAAATTAAAACAGGTATTGTAAAAAATACTATTATACCTCAGCCTTAACTATGAATACTTTAAGTATCTGTACTGTTACAAATTGTAAAAAATTAAAATAATACTGTCATGTATTTTTTAAAATCCAGAATAAAACAATAATTATTAAACACAATATAATTAAAAAGCAGTGCAGCAGATAAAATAATGTTCAGCCTTTTTAAGGCCTGGGAAAATGAGGATAATAAATATTTATCTAAGAGCTGATACTTCCCTGAGGAAGAGTATTCCAAACACTACTTGTTATGTAGCGAGCGATTCAGGAGCACTTCAGGCTTCTGACTTATTATCCAAGGAAGCTAGGAAGCTACCATCACATCTATTACAGGAAGCATCACTCCTCCAGAATACTGGGATTACTGATCAGCAAATTTAGACTGCGTTTACATGTAGCGAGTTTGAAATGTTCCCATTAAGGAAAGTTATAGAACCTGAGTAGGCCATTTCCAGCATGCTCATCAAGAAGGGACAAGAACAAGGATTATCTCTTTTCCACTTTGACAGCCTGGTTGAACAAAATGGGAGGAGGAAAGAGGAAGGATAATTACATGAGCTCTGGCAGCAGTGGTGGTTAAGGTGGTGGCATCTGACACAGCAGACATCTGGCTCAAGGTTGGGGAAGGTGTTTCAGAACAGTCAGTAGTATCATAGTTACAGCTCTGGAGATCATCTAGAATGGCAGTGGAGGACTCGCTCACCGGGCGAGAGGAGTACTCACTCATGGCTGAGTCGGTCATAACAGAGGCCGTTTCAGTCCTGTGGATAGTACTGTCAGGAGCTAGGAAAGGGTATGCGTATGAAAAACGTGAAAGGGCCAGGGTTCTATACAAGCGTGACAGCCAAAAATCATCCTGTGTTGGCAAAATAAATGATGCTACGGGGTGGGTGCCACTGTCGGGTGAGAGAGAGGGTCTGTTAATCGATACCAATGAAGGAGGTGGTGAAGGAGGCAGTGGCGAAGCTTCTGCTGAAGTTTGTCTGTGTGTCTGTGAAGCATTTACCTCCATCACATTGGCAGTTACTTTCTGGTTTCCAAGCTGAGTTTTGAGAAACAAAAGAACAAATAAACATATTACTAAATTTATTTATTTTTTACTCTTTTCCTTACCCTTTTGTTGTGTACAAGAGTTCTCAGAAATCAAAAAAACCCACACACCATGTGTTTTCTAGCAGTCTTAGGAAGTACACAGTCAAATAGATTAGGAAATAAACAAACTCTGTATTACAAAAGAAAACACAGTAAGTGAATTTGTCAAGTATTAATGGGAAGCAATGCCAGAAACTACAGTGTGTTGGAATAAGCCTGATGTTCATTTCCAAGATTTTAATTGTTTGACGTTTAATTCAAATAGTGTTCCGCCTGTTTATCTGCCACAAACCTTAAAAGGTTTTTCTTCCCATATGCAAAATTGGAATTGCCCTTTGGGCCAATAGTAAGCTTAATTCTCAGCCATATCACTATTTCCATAGTAGTAACCAAAGTATCTCATTTTAGGACTAGGCAGCTGACCTTCTCAGCCAATGGTAAAATATATCACAATAATAGCCACTTTCACACACTATGCATAAGAAGGGGGCTCTACACAATGAAGCGAAAGCAGGATGAAATCCTGGCTATGCCCCATTTCATAAGTATCCCTGCCCACCTGCTCAAATATCCATGCACCACGTGCAACAAACCCATTTTATGCCAGAGTGACTTTTTCCAATAAGGGAAGTGATAGAGAAATGCACTTGAAAGTGTGGGGTAACATTTGCTTAAGGCAACAATATCTAGCCTCCCTAAAGACAAAAACAAATCAGAAAGCATAGATAGCTAGCATTGTCCGTTTTCCCTATAAACAAATTGGGATCAACACTCAGTAGCACTCAATAAACCAGGCATCTGAAATGACCTAAAACCTGGACCTCAGTACACTTTAACAGGAAGTTCTCTTGTACAAAGTAAGTTTTTGTAAAACTTTTTTTACAATTAAAAGAAATCACAACTTCAAATTTGCAAATGTTTGTGCTGCGGGTTGAACTTTTTTTAAAAAAATAAAATGTAAAGTCTAGAATTCACAAGACAGCAGACTGATGACCCTGAGCTGATTGACTAAAAATGAGGAAACTATTCTTTTTAAGAATGAAAGCAAAATAATGGTACCTAAATAGCAAAAAGAGCGAGTGGGATTGGGAAGTGAAGTTACCATGGAAAATGCTCACTAGGTAAAAACCCAAGACTGATGTAGTCACCATTGCTACTCAAAAGGTACACAGAAAGTTAATATACAACCTTGAAGGCAGCTGGGTAGACAACTCAGAGGAAACTTGATGTTCCTAAGCAGTTAATATAGCAAAATATTTTAAATATAAACAAAAAATAAATATGTAACTTCCAGGTCTAATTTATAAAATCTGTAACAGTGTCAACAGGAACATAATGGGAGGGGTGTTTCCAGCTTCCCCACTATAAAAAGCTGCTGTAGGGAAGGGACTGAAGAACATCATGGGAATGGTATTTCTTGGATTAAGGTGAAACTGTTAATTATTTTTTATTTTGGATGCTGCATGTTGTTTAAGTAATCTTGTTATATTTATAGCTCTGAATTTTTTTGGGGTATGTTATAATAGTTGCTATTGTTTTGCTGTGCTGTTACGAAACACTTTTTGTAGCGTTTGAAATGTATCCCTGCTTACTTTGTTGCAAGCCACTTTGAGCATGGCTTTTGTGTGTGTGTGTGTGAAAAAGCAGCATACAAATAAAATGAGTGAGTGAATGAACAGTGAGCATGATCATTGGTTCCTCTATGAAGTGAAATTTATTTTTCAAGCTGAGAAATTGTCCACTGAATATGCAGATTTTAGAAAACAACAGCACATTCAATTGTGAGTATGAGGCCCGGGAACTGAGAGCAATGTATATGGAAGTCATGGAATTCCAGATAGCACACTCTCAAATTAGAAATATCTTACAATGGAAACAGGTAAATGTGAAGTTGACAAATATTGAGGGTTTGCAGGGGACACTAGGGGGGATGAGAGGGGGAAACAGTTCTGTTCTGCAAGCAGAACAGTAGTATTGGATACAACACATAAGCTTAGGTTTCTTCATACTTCCTTTTCTTTTAATGTACTATAGGCAGGGTGGCAAGCATATCAGTGATAAAATAATATGATTAAAACCATATCATTGCACTCCCATGGCCAAGGACCCATGACTGGAGGCTGCAGTTGGTGGAAGACAACTGGTCCAAGACACTGGCCCCATGCAAGGCAAGACTGGTTTTGCCCCAATCTTCCTTTCTAGATATTCATTGCTCAGACTTTGACCTGACCTTGACCTGCTGCTGATCCTTCCCAGAAAGGTCTTGCACGCCTTATTATAGGCTGTTTCCTACCATCACTTGCTTAAACTTCTTCTGCATGGACCTGAATTCCACAGGAAGTATATATATACTGTGTATTGATTTGTAATCATTCTCCAATAAAAAATATTAGTCTGATAAGAAGTGTTCCCTCACATGCTACATTTTTTAGAAAAGTAGTTGTAAAGCACCACAAGAACTTATCTGTTGTAAAAATTCCTTCTCAATTCCTTATAACATGGTGAAAACCGATACCCTACAGCTCTTTAACATTGTTTTCTAGGATATAGGGAACAAGGGGCATATTCATAAGGAATTATCACCATGTAAGTATGGAATATAAAAGTCACTTTGCTGTGATTTTTCCATGTCAAAAAAACAACATGTTCATGAGACCGCTATTTGTGAAATGGAAATTCCCCCAAAAAAACTTCAATCCAAACACGTTGTGACTACCCTTAGTTTTTTGGACAGTGGCCTTGGATAAGCACACTGTGCTTATTACAAATCTCTGCACCGAGATATATTTCCCAGATTGCTTGTATAGGCAATTAACATTAAGTATGTAGATACAGGTATATTATAAGCACTGTGGACAATTTCAGATTTTAATAAGAGGTTCGTGAATGGGTGCATGATAATGACACCAAATTGCTGGCCTTGCTTCAAAGGAACAAGACACGATTAAGATTCTAAGATGAAAAAGTGAACTGATTGTTGTTAATTAACACATAAGAAAAGATAGCACACAAAACTCAGATTTTAACACACACACAAACACACACACTTGGGTAAAAATACCTCTTGCTTTAATTGTTAAGAGGGTCATGCTCAACATTTTAAAATTTGGTTGCTTAAAGTTAGGTGTAAAAGTTTTTTCCAATTTTCAGTCTTCAATTCACGGAACTAGTCTAGTTTTATGAACACCTGCATTCCTTTGGGTCCCTTGTTTATGTCTGTAAACTTCTGATAATACAAAAGAACAGCACCAACAGCTGCATGAAAATATGCTGTGTTTTGAAAAATCAAGCCCCCCTTTTCTTTTTAAAAAATCTTCGATCTTCTGCGCTTTCCCAAGCACATCCTCTTTTGGACATGTAGGACAATCATCCATGATCTAGTAATTGGTAACACAGAATTTCACAATAATCTTTAACTATTCTTTTGTTAGAATGTTTACATCTTAATGCTAATACGAACCTACTTGGCTCATCTTTCCAATACATTGCACTACAATATTGGTGGCTATGGTGAACTCTTCCTACACAAAATAAAAAAATCCCTTCCAGTATTTTTTATTTTTTTATTTTTTTTATTTTGACTATGGCAGACCAACACGGCTACCTATCTGTAACTCTTCCTACACAGTGTGAAGATTATGTGTATTTTCCACCCTCCCACAGATGAGAAAGGGATCTAGTTTCCAAAATACATAAATACAAATCCAGGCATCTTGCGTCAAAACAACAATACACGTTTTGCAATCTAAAAGAAACAACACTTGTCTCAACTGCACACCTCTGCATGCAAGTATATTGCAGCATCTGCACTAGTGGTTTCCCTTAAACATAAGCACACCTTAAATTCTTGTGGATAGATACAATGGCACTCTAACATATGCATATTCACCAGGAATCTTCATGCTGTTCACACACTTCTTAGTGCAGCAGTAAGCACACATTCTTAGTGCAGGAATGACTACACAGGGCCCTTTCCACATGCTCTCTCACCTTTGTCTGGGCATTCACCTAGAACCATGAACATACTTGTCATTAGGATTCAGTTTACATGTCCTATAACTTCTCTCAAAACTGGAAGTTTGAAATACATTTTGCTTTTTACTGAGACGTATACAACAGCTCTTATATCTGCCCTTTTGCTATAAGGAAACTAATTCAATTCCGTATTTTTCTTCTACTGACACTTCAAACTTTCTGTAAAGTGTCTAACCTCGTTGCTGAAATAAATCCACATTTCCCTATCCAATTATTGCATACCTACTCATAACACCTGTGAACATTTCTGTGCCTGAGGCAGTACAGAAAATGGCAACCCGATCCCAGTCAGGGTGCACTATAGTCAAGACTAGTCAGATCAGAGAGACAGGAATTGCCACAGTACCTCACATTTTCAGTAACAATACAATAATAAATGAAAATAACAAATTGCTTCCTTTTCATGACACCCCAAACCAGCTGCCTTAGACAAATGTTTCACTCTTCCTAACAGTAGGACTGGCCCTGACTGCCATTTCAATAACTGTGACCCAAACCAATATGTAAAAATTTCAGATACCTGGTAGATGTTATGAACTGCATGCCAATGAGAGCTTTAAATGGGATACCCAAGGTTTAATTGTGGGAAAGTAAATGATTGGACGGATGAACCTGACAGACTCATTTTATTTTACTGATATGGAGTTCACCAGTAATTTCTCCTATGAGCTCCCCACCAAAATAAGTGAGAGATTTACTAAAAATTTCTTAGTGGATTTTGCCCTTAATGTACTAGTAAAACCATTTTTTAAATCAGAAATTGCAAGGTGACTTTATTTCATGAAAACATGATATATACATGATATACATTTCCTGAACACTTTGGCCCAGTGTTGAAAATCCCAACCCAGCTTTCTACCAAAAAGGTGGATTCTTACTAAAAACGGAAGAAATAAATGTGAATGGCTCATACTACTTCCATAAAGTGAGCCTGCAGTGAAATCCACAGGCCATCCACCACATAATAAAAGCAGGAAAGCAAAAACGCCCCCCTCCCCCAGTCACAAGTGCTTCTTTCCTGGTTTCCTGGAGAAACGTAAGCTAGGCCTTGGTTTATGTTTTACCAAGGGATTGCCAAAAGAAATGTTTTTACAAAAGCTGGTAACATTTGGAGGCTACTAAAAGTAGCTCCTTACTGGAATGCAAGTCTCCAGGTGATTCAAGTAATAACATCCCTGCTTGCTTTTTCAATTGTGTGGGCCCCCCAATGTGCCATTTTTTACTCATTCCAGCTTCTCAGAGCAGAGGCAGAATGGCAAAGAATGCTCAGCTCTGTCTGCTGCCCAAACTAATCACCCTCTTGCTCGTTTAAAAGCCCCTCTGTAGATTGGCACATATGCTTTGCTTGCCTCCATGTTCCATCTTGGCTGGGGTCCAAACTGTCCTATGGGATTTGGAGTTTATTTTTGAAACTGAAGTCAGCTTCAAAAGTTGTTTCCCATGTTGAGCCGGGTCTCCCCCCCCCCCCTTGGGCAAATGCCAGTTTTATGCTCCCCGCACCATGGCACACAAAACTTGTTGGGACCATTTTGGATCCTGGGCTTTCACATTTTGATTCTAGGGATTCAGGACACGAACATCATGACAACCAAACTATCCGCTTTTATTCTGATTAATAAAAGCAACACCTGTACTAATATTAATACAGTTGTAACAATTGTTTAGCTTTCCCATAGCTCTGTCTGTATAATGATTTATGGTAACTCATTTCTAAAATATATAAATAAAACGGTTCTATAGCAACCTTGATCAGATCAGATCCCAGGGTGCTGCACTGCATTTGCAGATCCTAATGCAATTATATTATGAATCCTCATATCAGATGTGAGGCAGTTGCATTTCTTGGCTCAAACATTAAATAGCACCCTCTCCATAGCATCACAATCGAGCACTGGCATCTGGCAAGTCATTAGACCAGAAAGAAACAACAACACCACACTGTCACTCCTCCTCCTCTGGTGTCAGAGAATTTTATCCTTTTGGAATTGGACTCTTTATGAAATACTTTTCTGTTAGCCATACTGTTCTGTTGCTTGCATTTAGTATACCAAAGAGTGCTGTCAAAAATAATAAAAATTGCTGAAGACATCAGAACGGTTGACCTTGTTCAATGATCCTGTTTCTAATGAGGCATATCTTATGGGTGACTGGGGTGTGTGTGCAGGGGCAGAGAGAACCCCTCTGATTAACATAGGGGTGCTTTTTTCAAAGTTGTATTTTAAACAGCAGCATGGAGCATGGCGATCAGAGCAGCTTGTGTGAAGTGTGAACACACTCACTCAAGATGTAATTAATGCCAATATCCCTAGCAATTCAAGCGCCTACATAAATTAACAGCTCAGTCTTCTGCCTTTGTTGTGGAAGCCTTGTAATTTGTGCACCACTAAGGGCTGGATTTAGATGCATCTTGTACAGCCACTTTATGCGCTTCTGGTGTAATTAAAGAAGAGTTTCATCTGGGAAGAACGGCCACAGAATTCTCACCGTGGCAAAACAAGCATAACAGCTGGAATCCAGGTAGATTGGCACACATGTGCAAAGGACTTTTGTGTGCACAGAGGTGGGCAGGGTTGAAGGGTTTCCTGATTCATTTATTTATTTGTTCAGCCCCTTGTACTTAATGGAATGCTATGCTGGTGTGTTTCCTAACCTTTGGAGATGGGTTTTTTTTTAAGGATGGGTGGGTCTGTAGGAGGAAGGCGAGGGTAAGTGGGGAGAAAAGCCATGCACACATAGAAGAGAAAACATGCCCCTCTGGATCTCAGACACTTCCTTTTAGGATTTCAATACCTCCAAGCAGTGTCATTCAGGTGTCACTCAAACTGCCTTCCCTACAAAACTGAATTTTGCAATACCTAGGACACAGGCAATAAGGTGCGCACTTAACAGGTACCTAAACATCACTTGTTCCTTCCCTCTCTCCATGTACTAAGGCAGGCCATAAACATCTTTCAAAACCAATAAAAAATAAACAAACAGCAACACTGTTCTCAATACGGTGTTTCAGGTAGTTTTACCCAGGAAGTGTAAACCACTACTCAGAGCCAGGTGAGTAGACTAAAGAGAAAAAGGTTAGGTGACACAGGAAAGATCTAAAATAAACAAGAGAGAAACATAATATACCACATTGCATTCTGTGGACTGTGCGGAAGGAACTGTAGACATTTGTTGCATATTGTTTGGAGGCGTCTCTGAAGTGTCTGGAGAAAGCCTAGGTGGATGTTGTTGGCTTTCAGGCGCCGCTTTATTATCAGGGATGGGAGCTATCTGAATGGAAAGAGATGCTTTGTGTATCTCAGGTACTGGGTTACAAGTGGGTGAGACAGGCCTCCGTGGAGTTGCTGGTGCTTCAACAGGCACAGGCTGCTGCTGTACACAAGAAGGAATACTACTAGATGCATTTCGTGCCCTAGTTAATTTCAGGGCAGAAACTCTACGTTTTTGACCTGGTTGTTTGTGGCCTTGGCGGAAACTTGTTCTAATTCCAGCTATTGTTTTTGTGCTGTAAACAGAGGCCAGTGGCTTAGTGGTTTTGTGTGTGTAGGACACACTGCTGTTAGATTTTTTAGAATAAACTGCCCTCCGTATAAACTCCTTGTTAGTACCGTGGTCAGCATCAGGAGATTTCTTAGTTTGTTTGGTTGTTATGGACCGGGAGTTAATTTCGCTCTTCTTGTGACTAATTATTCCAGATCTACTCAAACTTTCTTTCCTAGGAGGAAGTGGGGGGGCCTTGTGTGCCAAAAGCATCCACGCAACAAAATAAATATTACAGGAGAAAGAGAGAAAGCAAAACATTAGCAGGAAAGTAAACAGAGATAAAACGTGTCACTTCTTAAACAGAGATACCGACACAAATCCAGCCAATGGTTTTGAATCAGGCCTCCACATTCTTCATCATCCCAGATTGTAAACATTTTATTTTGATGTTTGGAAAGCCAGGATGCAGATATTAATTGCAAATTCATTGTGAGGTCAATACTGACCCATTAATATGAAGCATCCCCCTCTTGGGATCAATATTGCTAGTTATCACCTTTAAATTATAGAGATGAAAATTAACAAGATAGATCACTGGAACCAACAGACTGTTCTGAAGGAAATTAATGTACAGCCCCTTAAATTTTATGGTCTACAATAATAGAAACTCTCTCTGTGTGTCTGTGTGTGTGTGCATGTGTGTGCGCGTGGGGGGAGGTATCTTAAGTAATTTGTAGAATGGATGAATGTTTTAAATTTAAGTCAAACTCTATACTTTGGACTACAAAAAATAAACTGTACTGTTGTTCCAACACCAGGAATATGTTTTAACCTGATGAACACTGCATAGCTGTGCTTTACTCCTTGAAATGAATTCAGTGCATGAGTGAAGCAGCAGCTGTTCATCCAAACCAGTATTTGTATGCACAGCCAAAACAGAGATCATACCACAAACCAATGCAATAATGTCAGGAAAGCACCCCAAAAGCAATAATCAAATGGAAACTGCCTCTCCTTACTTCACGAAATCACAGTATTAAACTTTAGAATTTCACATAATCTCAGAGTGTGAGTCTGCATATCTGCCATTTTACCTGAGCTGGCGATCTCTTTTCTTGTAGGTTTGGCCGGACACTTCGAAAGCCTTTTGCTGCAAGAGAGGAGCTGCTAGTGTCGCCATTCAGTGTTTCTCTACTCCCACTGTTAAATGATCTCCAAGCTTTTATATGAAAAGAAATCCAAGCAAATTTATTTCTGACAAAGGATTTGCTTTGATTATGTCAAGTAACTGAAATGAGCTCTACAGTGACTGGAATCAATATAATACAGATGATGTGGCACAAACATGAAAGATGCCTAAGGGATATAATGCACATACGTCAATAACAAAGGGTACATTGATACTATTTGCAGCCAGTCTGCCAGATTACAGCGGAGGAAGATGGCAGACAAGTGCTGGCCCATTCCATTGGCTCAGTTGGAACCAATTGCCATTTGGATCTTCCTCTTCTATAACTATCTTCCTAAGTGGTTAGGCAGTCTGGTCATTAATGTGACTTTATGGGGGGAAAGTGCCTGTTTTTGCTTGTTTTGCTGTTCCCTCTCTATCCTCCCCTGCTTTAATCATGCCCTATGCTATTTTTCTAGAAAAAGAGGTCCCGGAACTCACCTCCCTTGTTCTTTTTTAATGGCAATGGCGCCCACCTGAGAGGTGCTGGATGGGGGAAAACCCCCTAATAGGACTGTAGGCCTACAGGCACAGGCTATGTTGTTTTTATAATAGATATGTATGAAATGCCTAGCAGTGGCATAGCGTGGGTTGTCAGCACCCGGGGCAAGGCAAGTAATTTGCGCCCCCTAACCCGTGGATTTGCGCCCTCTAACCCTAACCCCCAGATGTTGCGCCCGGTGCGGCCGGCCCCCCCTGCACCCCCCACGCTACGTCACTGATGCCTAGAAAATACTAGGCATTACAACATCATGGGAAGCCAGAAGCAGCGCTGCTGAGCTCCTGACTAGGTCAGGATTTTATGATGGTGTTGCTTTCTATTGTTTTGCTTTATATCAGTCTCTTAATCCCAAAGTCTTTTACTCAATGTACCTACTGAATTCAAGGGGACTTGAAATGAGGATATCTGTATGGGATTGCACAGTAAATATAGTGTAGCTGTATATGCCTGGCAGATCAGGAGTCCAGGTTGCAATTGCCTCTGGATTATGAATCTTAACTAGGGAGCCCTGGGCAAATCAGTACCCTTCAGCCAAATGTATGCCTTAAAGTAGCTATGTGGATAAAATGAGATAAATCCCACACATGGATTATAACTGTTGGGAGAGAAAAGGCTAGTTCTAGAGTCTTCAGATAACACTAAAAAATAAATGAAGGCTCAAATCAGAACAACATTCCCAGATGCTCTAATCCTTCAGCTTTTGCTTATGTCATTTACTGATTTGCCACATTTGCTCTGGTTTTTACATGTATCTGCCCTTAGTCAGTTCAGGAGAATGCATGGGTACTCCATTTGTACAAGCCTCTTAGATGTAGCTTCCAGCAAAAACGGCTGCCCCCATGACTTGTTTTGCCACTAAATGATACTCAAGAGATCTATGGATTCCTTGTGTTACAGAAGCAGCAGTCAATGGCATGGAGCGGGGTGAGGAAAACTTGCAGCACAATGATATGTTGAACATTCCTAGGGAACAGTCACGGGGCTGGTATTTTTCATGGCATTTCTGTGGCATTCATGATGGCCAGTCCTGTCCTTGAACAACGGGTATAAGCTGGAGCAAAGCTTTTATTTCTAAATTTAAATTTTGTCATAGGAAGGTGCTTCCTGCTGAACCAAACCATTGGTCCACCCAGCTCAGCAGTGGGCATACCAACTGGCAGCAGCAATCCAGGGTGTCAGACAGGAATCTTTCCCGGTCATATTTGCAGTGCTTTAGATTTGAATCTAGGACCTTTTGCATGCAGAGCCTGTGTTCTACCTCCAAACAGTGAATTGGGTGTAAGGGTATAGTTTGCCTTTGACTCAGATGCTTGGCAAACACCGACTTAGAGAGGTGAAGAAACGCAAAGGGTATACACATGGCTTCCTTTGGGAAGATGGAAAAAAAACCAGAACTATAAGCTATCCAAAAGAGATGCTGCAGGATTAGACTGATCGCTGCAGCTAGCAGCTTTATTGTTGGCTAAAAGGACCAGTAAAGCCCTTATTAACTGAAAGCTGTTCCAAATTATATCTCATGCAGCAGTACAGTCTTCCTGGTGTAAGGTTGCAGAATTACCCATTCTATGCCCACTGGCACCTTAAAAACCTCCTGTTATACACCTGCAAGAACAGATTTCTTCTGTTTCACTACCACTTTGTAACTGAAGATAATGAGCACTTTTGCTATAAATTACATAGAAATGTTGGTATGTAATGTAGGGTCTTTTTGGATGAGTGGTCTGCATTTAAAAAAGCCATTAAGAAAGCAAAAAATTAGGTTATCATCCATTATATAAAGGCCAGCAAATGTAAAAGAAAGCCTTTCACACGTATCAAAAGTCTTTAGTTCAATATTTAGAATCTCAAAATTAGTACAGTTTGGCTAGAGAAACAGTGGAGAGGGGGTTTAAATGCATGCCTTATTTATTCCACTCACAGTGTTGTTATATTCAGCTTAAAATAACAGCAACCTATTTACCTGAATCTGGTGACTGAGAATCAAGTCCTAAAGAAAGAGAACATCAAAGTTAATATGTGGAAAGTACAGTTAGCATTCCTACTTTATGCTTTGATACTACTGTGGTAGACAAGGGGTAATTCACTTACCAAAAATTATTGGCACACATACTTTAATGACTCTTACTATACCGGCATATGTAGCCAAGGATCTTTTTTTCTAAAGACCACAATCTTAAGCATATTTAAGTTGGGCATAAGCACTGCTGAGCTCTGAAGTAAATTTTGCTAAGTAAATATGCACAGCATCAGACTGAATGGCTCATTATGCCATTTTTGCTCGGTCAAAGAGCCCTCTAACCTTCATTAAAGTTATGTGGCTCAAAACAAGAGTGAACAAGCAAAACACAACAGCACTTTTGCTTCAATTTCACACTGGTTCAGCTTGGATGAGACATTAAACCATAGTTTAGCACTACACAAGTCAGCATCAGACACATATACTCCTTTTTCCTCTATGTTCAGAAGCACATAATGAGCACAGTGCCTCCTTAACCTAGCATAACCTATTATGCTATTATTAACAACCCAATATCATAAACTTATGTGCAGACCAGGGGAATTGGACCCATTTGACCTTGCCAGGTCAATTTGTTTTAAGAGATGGCAGCAATAGAAAAACCATTCAAATCTCAAGGTAACTAAAAGCGTTTTGGGGACAAGTTAGGGGGAAACTAAACTAAGGCAGGGCATTCTAACGTTACTATTGTCAGCAACATTGTCTGTGACCTTATTGATAGACAATGTATGAACCTCTGCCATGGTGCCCTTCTTCATAGAAATTGATTGAAATCCCTGCTCCATTGTTAGTCTTTGATTAATTATGTGAGGGTGCTTTAAGATGCATTAGAGAAAATTTTATAGACAATTGCAGAGGAATTACTCTATGGCAGGCATAGGCAACCTCGGCCCTCCAGATGTTTTGGGGCTACAACTCCCATGATCGCTAGCTAACAGGACCAGTGGTCAGGGATGATAGGATTTGTAGTCCCAAAACATCTGGAGAGCCGAGGTTGCCTATGCCTGCTCTATGGAATCAATCTCTTTAAAACAGGTATATGATAGTAGTTGTAGGCTGAAAAGGGCATGTTCTTCATGAGGCAGTGTCCAATTTACCCTTTGCAAATTTCCTTATGTCAGCTTAGTAAGGAGCCACAAAACATGCATTGATTAACTGAAATTCCACTTCTCTTCTGCTACCTATGCACAACTTGGGCGTGTGGAACACAGGTAAATAAATCAATGCTTATGGCTCCATTAATTCACACTTTCTGAAGGCTACACTTCAGGGCTACTGTGGTTCTGCTTTATTTTGTATTAGTTTTATTGCTGTTTTATTAGATAGAAATTCAATGATACTATTCTTCTTTTTCAGTCCATGTCATTCTCTAGTTGCTTTCCAGAGCTATTGTAATTGAATATAAAATTGTAAGAAGACTTTTCTCAACTTTACAATTAAGGTGACTATTAACAACACTAATGATTTGTAGCTGGAAATTTTACTGAGATCTGTTTCTGTTGACGAATATTCGTCTAGGTATGTTACATTATATTGCATAATTAATCTGTTTACGATGAAAGGCCAGGACAATGAAGCTAGAGTTGTCACTTTAACATTCTTCATTTTCTTGGGCTACTGCCAAATTCAAATCTTTAAAAAGCTGCTTTTAAATGTTTATAGCAAAATGGCCACAAACCTTTAAGTCCAACATGGTTTCTATTACTTTGGCATTGGAAACCTTTAAAAAGTGTAAGCTGCACTGACTTAGCAAAACTTACCCAAGGGTAAAATTCAATGGCCAAACTCACATTAATTTCTGAAACCTGGTTTATGATTTCGAACAGCCAAAGGGAAGGATTTCAACCCAGCATTCTGAAGAGTACTGAGAATATTGTAAATGCTACATTGCTTCCAATTTGGTGATGATGCATGAAAACGTCTTCCTATAAAAATTTGGCCTGGCATTCATATATCTTGTAATATATACTGACTGGCGTTACAGGACACTTGCACTGTCATTTTATAGAGAATATTATGGTACTTTCCTTCTTCCATCCCCAAGGGATTTCAATTAGTTTCTAGCTAAGCAACCACAGCGATAAAATAGGAAAAAAATGAATTAGTACTACTAACTTAGTCCCACTTAAAAAATTCTGTGCCATTGGCCGTCCACTGCCAGAGTCATCAGTGCATAGAAGTGTGGATGGATACTCCATATCTCCCCTCTGTTCTTTAAAGAACACCTCTGCTTGATTATGGCTCCAGCTCACATGATCACTCTCCCTCAAATGGGGGAGGGAAGCCCATTGATTTCAATGGGTCTACTCTGAGTATGACTTGGTTGCACACTACTCAAAAGCTATTATTTCACATGAGCTCTGCTGTGGAAAATAAGTTCTGGGGCTGAGCCCAGATAAGCTCTCGTTCAAATTAAGGCATGTGCACTGCTGGTCTAGTTCTCAGTGGACACAGCCCAGAATGCCTCAGAAGTTCCCACAAGGACATAGCTTAAGATTACATCAGCAGGACAGAAACATTTCATAATAACAGTTGTGATCAGCAGGTGCAGCCACATTCATTATCAACCATGATATTCAGCTCCAACACTGTACAGAAACCATGCCACAATGGCACCCAAGTGGGACATTCCATGGTTAATATTTAATACCTGCTGTCAATAGGTTTGGAGAACTCTGAACTCTCTTCACGGCTGTTAATTTGACAGACATGGCAGCACGTTTGCGAGCACACCCACCACTATCTGAAAGCACAAAATGACACAGGCCCACAACATAGAGAGAGCAAGCACATGCAACACAGATCAAGTGGAGTTAAGTGAACTATGTAAATGTGGACATAGAACTCATGCGGTTAGAAATTGCTGTTGATCTTCTGGGTTTTGTACATACATACCGAAGGGCTGGGGAAGCTGTAGTTAATTATTACTGCCATTCCAAAGAATACCCAAGCCAAGAGAGATTTATCATGTGCTTTCCAGTACTGGAAAGACCACTTGTTGTGTGTACCTAACTCACCACAAAAAGACTAAAACGGAAGATCAAAATTGACACAACATTACTTTTTCAATAAAGAACACATTGTGTGGCCCTAAAAAAGATCTGAGTCATAAAGTAGGATTTGTTGTGTGATTTGGTATGTTCATTCATGGAATACTTTGATACAGATTACTAAAATGGGTGTCTTCCCCCTATGTGTAACAGGAGATATCTAGGAAGAAACTAAATTGTGTTGTTACAGAACCCTCTCCTAAGTGTCTTCCAGATAAGCTAGATAGATAAAGGAGAACATTTATAGTTCATTTAAAGGTAGTACAGAATGGGGAGAAGACTCCAGTCCTCTAGAATGCTGCATTTTTAATGTCTGGCAGTTCTTTGTATCTTCCCTTTGACATCTGTGCCTATACCCTGGATGGACAATGATGAATACAAAGGTCTTGAATTCATTTTGTTCCCTGAAATACTGGGGGAACCATCAGCTGCAAAGTTGCCTGCGAGTGCTTTTGGCCAAACTGCAGGGAGTAGTGCTCTCTTCCCCCAAGGTATAAGCACACAGCTGAAACAGGCAATCCTGGGTAAGTTTGCTCCTAAGGTTAGATGGGCCTTGCAAAGCAGAATATAGCTGAAGGGACAGCAGAAAACTCAACCATCCTTTGGGTGCGTTGGATCCAATCAAAATCCCATCTCAGCAATTTCTAGCTGCTCAATCAGGTGTAATTTATGTGGCCCGTTCTTTGCAAGGGAACAGCCAAGTCAGCATGATGATGTTGGGCCACGTTTAAAATTGCCAGCTCAGGGAATGTATGCTCTTTGTAGTCAGCTGAAGGAGAGCATCTATTGTGAGCCCAAATTTAGAATAAAGCTGCCACTAACAGGAAGATCATATTGGGTGTCTTAAACACATGGCTACTATACATCCCACATACTACATGGCACAATCTCTCACTGAATAATTATACGAAGTACAAGAGTTGTGGTGATCAATCCGAATCCTATGCAAGGGCAAGGAACCTGTCTACACAGGGCATGTCTGCTAAAGCGAAAGGGAAACTCAGCTTCATTTGAAGTTTCTTCAGCACCAAGGGCAGGTAACTTTAAAGGGGAAAGAATCCATGCAAATTCATTAATTTGAGTATTCCTATCAAAAGTAGTTGGAATACGGAGCAGTGATGGTGGCAGAAGGAAGCCTCTAGAGTGCATGCTATTGTTAAGTTTAGAAAATGCTCTTCAAAACTGTGGGTGGTCTTCCTTTGCCTGCTGCTGCGTTACAGAAACATATTGGATAAATTGCAAGAAGTTTGCATCATCATGATTTAACAGTAACAAAGTTAAGCCTCACAGATTTTTGCAGTCTCTGAGGGCTGTGTGTGTGTTTGCTGTGGTTTGTATTTATGTCTTTCATTTATTATACAACAGTTGGCTTCTTTAATCATTTTTAAATTAGATGCATTTATCACACATATTATCCTCGTAAATTCCTGCCTAAAATATTTATTGGAGGACACTAAAGATATATTTTAGCAAATTAAGTTTGACCCATTCATTATCCATCTGTGAAAAAAAAAAGGCAGTGAGTCTGCAGATTGCCCAGACATTTTGTGGTGAAGAGTCCTACCACTATATAAATTCTTTGAAATTTTGTCTGCTTAGAAGCCACCAGGATTTACGCACAGCTTGGACAACAACCTACTTTAAGTTTAAATGCTTGCATTTTAGCCAATTTTGGGTGCAACACTAACCCCACTTACCTGGGAGTAAGCCTCATTGAATTCAATGGGGCACATTGGATTCAATGGGACTTACCTCTAAATAGACATGGTTAGAATTGTGCTGTTAGTCACACTGGAGATAGCAGCACAACTAATAGAAGCGATTCCTCAGTGTTAAGGATATACTTTGATTCTGTCATTGAAATTAATAGGATTTGGGCCAGTTCTTATGTTACAGCTACAACATGGTTGCCACTCCCCATGCGATGTAGGATTGCAGAAACTGCACCATTGTGTGTGTGTGTGTGTGTGTGTGTGTGTGTGATGTAGGACAGGCTTTCTCAACCTTGGTTCCCCAGGTGTTTGTTGTTGGACTACAACTCCCATCATCCCTGACCACTGGTCCTGTTAGTTAGGGATAGTGGAAGTTGTAGTCCAACAAACATGTGGAGACCCAAGGTTGAGAAAGGCAGATGTAGAAAGAAGCAAACACGCTGTTCAATATTTGAGGCCTTGCTTCCAGTTCACTGCTGACTCAAGTTCAGAGGGAGGGTGCCAATGCTCTGAAATACTCCATCAATACTGAAATACTTCATCAATGGCTTCCAAAATTTGGCTCTATAAAAAGATTTTTTTTAAAATTTATTTTTTGCAGAAGCTTAACTGGTAACCTGTTATCTAGGATGATTCTATCATAATTTTATTTTATCATGCCCTTTGATAGTGTCTTGATTATTTCTATCACTCTATTGTTAGTTATTTGAGTTCTCACCCAGTGGGGGGAAAAAACAGAATATAATTTTTCTAAATACATATGGTAATCCAAACAGGATTCATGACCATCGCTAACTACCACATTTTCTGACCCATGATTAACGTTAAACATAGTGGTCTCAAAAGGCAAGTATGCAATGTATCCTAAACTGAATTTTAGGAATATGAATAGGTGTTTAAAAATGCACCAATAAATATACGAATTTTCAGCAAAGTATGTGATCCTATACAAACTTGCCTGAGAGTAAGTCCCATTTAATTCAATGGAGCTTACTTCTGATGTCTGGGATTGCACTGTAAGTAAGTCACAGCACAATCATTTTAGAATTAAACAGCACACCATAAACACAAGTGTCTTGATTTATGCCACTGTGTTGGACTATGTACATGTGCATTGTGCCCCAATATATTTTACTAAATACCAGAAAATATATTGAAATGGAACACACATGCATATGCATGTATAAATCCATATATTTATACATAGCAGCACATATAAGTAGATACAAATAGATAAGTCATCTATATTTTTTACAGTTATTATTTGAAGCAAATTAGGATAGTTCTACTTGCATTTGAACAATATACTTAATAAAAGAGTTTAAACTTAATATCCCCTGCCCCACCATAGAAATTGCATACCTGTATTCATTTTGACTCTGGATGATTTGCTGTTGAAGTCTTCAGTTTTCCTATCAAATACAAAAACAATCTATTAATTTATCACAAGGGCATAACGTGTTTTTTAGGTGGTGGTGTAGAGTTACTGGTAACTTTACATCTTGTCAATGATTGCTATATTTGGCTTTCATTGTGTGGTGGTAGGCCCTCGATATGCTTCTATACAAATGTAATTGTGATGTTTCACCCTCTGTTGGGTTCTAATCACATGCGTATTAATTGATTACAAACTTTGTCCAGAACTGGAAAAGATACCCTATTTGGGCTGCAATCCCAAAAGGAGAAGATTCCCTAAAACACGGCACAGCATTTCTGAGGAAACAGTCCTAGAACGGCATTGCACGTTGTCTAAATTCACACTTCCACAATTGTCCAGAGCTTAAAGACATTTATTTATTAGAACAGTTTTTACTTAATTTTTAATACATGCAACCCTTCAGCCTGGGTGGCATAACATAAAAGACCAAAACCACCATAACTTAACATATAAGTATCAAATAAAACCCAAAGAATTTTGATAGCAACAACAACCCCCGTAGTCACTCCAACGAAACAGTACAGCTTTCATGATCCAAATGCCTGGACAAATAGGAAAGTCTTAACTTACGCTTAAAAATGTTGACTGTGGGGGAAGATGTGGTGCCCCCCACCAGGAGCAAGTTCCATAACGAGGGTGCCCCACCAGTAAGGCCCCCTATCAAGTTACCACCCTCCTAGCTTCTGCTGTGGGTGGGACAAGCAGGAGGGTCTTTCTTGCTCACTGCAGCCCTCAATCAGGTGGGTGTATTGAGGGGAGAAACAGCAGAGACCAAGGCTCTGTTTTGTACTTTTGTAAAAAGGACCATGAGGTCATATGTTGGTTTTTACAAGGTGTACATTATGTTTCAAGCGCTAATGTTGCGTTTTGAATGTGGTTAGGCTGAGGCAGTTCTTTCTATTGGCTGTGTAAGAATTACTGCTTCTGAAGACATCGATTCAACACAGTAAAAAATCACTGAGCGCAAGGAATGCTGAATCAGGTCCCAACCGAGCCTGCCAGATACTTAACATGCACTGAAAGCAAATTATAAATACATTAATCCAAGAAGTTGGAAGGGTTTCAGCAGCTGTGCTATTCCGTTTGGGGACTTGATGCTCCATGGCATTCAAAACACAAACGAATACACAAACAAACAGGAAACAAGACATGAAATAGCAACTAAAAAGGAGCCAGAGCGATGCTATCTAAAGGCTGATAAAATTGCTTTTAACTACGGATGATGTTGTGACTCTGTTTATTGCATATAATGCTGAAGTCAGCAAAACTGTGTCAGGAACACAGGTAGGTGCTACTGGTGATGTTATATCCATTAAGGAGTCTCCCCCATCCCCCTGAATAGAATTTTGGGATTTGTAAGAAGCATGTTGCTTCTGGGATACCTCAGCCTATTAGCATCCAGGCACTTTGGGACAAACTATTGCAGTGTTGGCCGCTGCCCATTAGGACTGGTAGAACGTAAGGCAGGAGGCCAACAGTAGATGGAGCCACAGCCAATGACAGGTGGAGCAAGGACCAGTGATGGTTGGAACCAACTAATTGTAGTTCTCATTTCTCCCTTTGCTGAGTTCTACAAGGGCAACACTGAGTCTAAGGAGGAGGAGGCTGACAGTCAGTGCCACCCTCTGAACTTGTAAGGTAAGAAGCCAGCGAAAGACTTGTGGTGGCTAAGGGTAGATTGAGGTGGTTGGGTGCAGTGCTTCGAATGGACTCGCCTCCACTGAGCTATTATACATGACCACTGGACCGTTTCTATCTGTGCAACTGGAACTTTTATAGGTGTTACCTAGGCTGGATCTAGACACATCCAATAAGTGATTCAGTTAAACGCGTTGTAAACGTTATACAGGGGAATCCCATTGGCAAAAGACTGCACTCCACAGTGCCATCTGGTGTCACAGTGTTATAACGCATATAAAGTGTTTTATCTTTACAAATGTAGCTGAGTCCCTAGTGTTCATTTTGAACCTGTTGATTGATATTAGGGAGGGCCTCTTTATTGTACTGTTTTCAATGCCTATTACAAAAAAGAAGGAATTGGTTCAAGCCTATCTAACCATGTAAATTTGACATGCAATTCTACGTTATTTATTTTGAATGTGTATTGTAAAAACTGATTTCATTTCCATTTTCAAAAAACTTCTTTTTAATATCTGATTTTCACAGTAATTTTAATGTATGTTTTATGCAAGCCACTTTGAGGCTTTGATGATTAAACAGTTTATAAATTTGATTAAGTAAATAAAAAATGAATAATAGGAAAGAAGCACCGTGTTCTAAAACCTATGACTCTGCAGAATGCCAGGGATTCTGGTAGTAAACTCCTTGGGTTGTCAGCCCGCAAAATGCACACTGGATGCAGCCCTTTGAATCTCTCCCTAATGCAGGCAAAAAGGAAGACATGCATCATTCTGCCATGGTCCTGCTGCCCGCCTCCTTCCACACCAGCTATTCTTTACTGAAGAAGTAAAAACAACAGCAGATGAGGTGAGGGTAGATGGCAAGTCTGGGAAGAGAATGGTGGGGAAGAGCAGAAGCAGACATGTCTCTTTCTCTGAGGTTCAGGAGATCTGGCCTGCAGCCCCATACCCATTTGGTTCTGGTAGACATGTATAGGACTGTACTTTTAAAGGATTGTGTCCAGTGTTCAGTTTTTTAGATAGTGGAAACTCCACAACTTCCACTGAACTGCCAATCACTTGGTCTTTCTGCAGTGACACTCATGTAAGAAATACTGAATATATTAAAAATAAAATAAATCAATTTGTCTAACAAATAGGGAATTCTGACAATTCAAATCATTTTTCAATGGCTATGGAAAATATTGTCCGCAACTCAAGAAAAAAAGCATAATCTCCTTCATCATATTTAGAGTAAAATAGCTGCCGTCTATATAAAAGCTTTAGCGCAGACCAAGGTGAATAATAAAGAAAAGGACAATTGCAGGAATTCATGGAATGTCTAATAAAATTTCTTGTCATTCAATTTAGAGAGAAACGAGACTCAAGTTAGCCCATCAAACTCTCCCCAATTATTCAAAGATTAAAATGAGAGTCCAGTCTGTTTTGTTCTATTTCAATAAACAGTCTTTGATTGCAACGCTGGTTTCCTTAACAGCCACAAATTATTCCTGAAAGCATCAGATTCCTGGAGTGTTTCCTCTCTGCTGCGGAGACAGCATTTTAAAATGTTCTGTTAGCTGGGAACTGAACAAACGGTAGCACCATGAAAACAGGCTATAAAATGCAATGCTACACACCAAGCCTCAGCAAAGACACACTGAGTACAGAACTCTTTGTACAGAAGGATGTCAACGTGATTTTTACTGAGAGCTTTGATTCGTTTACATAAACTGTATTTAGCTCAGCTGAAGTTATATACATTTTTGCTATTTGGCATTATTAGAGTGCAAAAATGTATAGTGGACATGTTGTGTTCTGTTGCAAAGATGATGCTGTCTTGTCTTGCCTCAGTAATGGACTGGATGAGAGCCAACAAACTGAAGCTGAATCCAGATAAAACTGGATGGATGGGAGGTTGCCTGCTCTTGATGAGCTTACATTTCCTCTGAAGGAGCAGGTACACAGCTTGGGGGTAATTCTGGATCTATTGCTGTGGCTTGAGGCTCAGGTGGCCCTGGTGGCACAGAGCGCCTTCCATCAGCTTTGGCTGGTAGCCTAGCTGTGCACCTATCTGAACAGAGATAGCCTAACATCTGTTGTCTATGCTCTGGTAACCTCTAAGTTAGATTTCTGCAACTCAATATAGGTGTGACTGCTTCTGAATATGATTCAGAAACTTCAGCTGGTGCAGAATTCAGCGGCCAGGTGGCTCAGAGGGCATGATGGTTTGAGCATATAACTTATGGTTACCAGGTTTTTTTCAATGAATCCGCCCCCCCCCCCTTTTTTTGAAGCTGAGTAGCAACAGGGAGTCAGTAGTGGGGATGGTGAGGCAAAAGACCCTGGGCCCAAGCATCATGCATATTGTATAAAGGTGCAAAGCTCTTCTTTCGCACCCTGTGGAACATTAATGCACAGAGTTTTTTATAAAAAACTGGGCAATGGCTGGCTGGCCACAACTCCCAAGCCTCCCCCAATCAGTCAAAACAAAGAGGGAAGGGGACAGGAGATCACACAAGACACATCATATGCACACAAGACACATCATATGGGGACTTCTGGCTAGGAAAAATGGTGGGCGCCACGGCAGCGAGCAGCTCCTGAAGCCAGCCAGAGCCAACTGTGCTACCAGGCTGGCTCCAGGCACTGCCACGTTTCCCGGGGGCAGATTTGCAAATCTGGGGACTGTCAATGGGAACCGGGGACGTCTGGTAACCCTAATATAACTGTCAATTAGTTTCTAGGCCCAATTCAAAGTGCTGGTTTTGAACTATAAAGCCTCAAAGGGCTCAGGACCACAATACCTCAGGGACTGCATCTCCACATTTGAACCAACCCAGACCCTGCAATCACCATCTCAGGCCCTTCTTCACGTGCCTCCTCCACAAGAGGTCCAGAGGTGGGCAACACGAGAATGGGCCACAAGCTCTTCACTTGTGGAATGCTCTTTGCGGGGAGGCTAACCTGGCACCTTCATTTCATACCTTAAGACGCAAGGCAAAAAACACCCCCCCTTTTCCAGGCCTTTGGCTAATTAAACATAATCTACGTCCTTTTAACACAGGTGGCGCTGTGGGTTAAACCACAGAGCCTAGAGCTTGCCAATGAGAAGGTCGGTGGTTCGAATCCCCGCAATGGGGTGAGCTCCTGTTGCTCGGTCCCAGATCCTGCCAACCTAGCAGTTCAAAAGCACGTCATAGTGCAAGTAGATAAATAGGTACCATTCTGGCGGGAAGGTAAATGGTGTTTCCGTGCACTGCTCTGGTTCGCCAGAAGCGGCTTAGTCATGCTGGCCACATGACCCAGAAGCTGTACGCTGGCTCCCTTGGCCAATAAAGCGAGATGAGCACCACAACCCCAGAGCAGGCCATGACTGGACCTAATGGTCAGGGGTCCCTTTACCTTTGCCTTATGCCCTTTTAAACTGTGTGTGTAGGCTGAGCCTTCTTTTTGTTCGTTATTGTTATTTGTTCGATATGTAATGTTTAATGCTGTATTGTGTTTTAATATTCAGTTGGGAGCCGCCCAGAGTGGCTGGGGAAACCCAGCCAGATGGGCGGGGTATAAATAATTAAAAAAATTAAAAGAAAGAAAGAAAAAGTTATTATGGTATGTATTTTTGTTTTTTAATATTGTAAAGCGCCCTGTGTTCTTCGGACAAAGGGCAGTTTGGAAACAACAACAACAACAACAACAGGCAAATATAAACTAAGGGGGGAATCTATTAACTGTGGTAATTTATATACTGCCTCACAGTTTAGAAAAACAGTTCTAAGCAGTTTACAAGCATTTCAAACATAACACACGGACATCACGAAATATCAGACGTGCCCTGCATCTGAGACATATATTTATTACTCTACACCCAGAATTTTGCGCATTGAATGAAGAAACAAGTCTGCCACCCTTACCACCATCGAGCGACACCAGGTGATCTGATGGAAAGAATTCAAGGTAAGACAGACTGTTGTACTTAAATAATGTGTTTGTGTTAACTGAGTATGCCTCAAGCCACTGGACTGAGTAGCAATGGTGGGGAGACTTTGTGTTATTACACTATCCCTTTTAAGTGAAAACAAAGCAACAGAGCATAAGGGCATTTGACAAGCTGTGTGCTGAAAGGTGGCAATTTGATCCTTGACCTTTAGTGTTGAAATGTGGTAAGTGCTGTCTCTTTATATGGATTCCCCACCACTCATGCCCAAGATATTTAAGCCATTTTCCTGAAAACCAAACCATGTGTGCCAGACCAAAAATGTCAAGGAAGCGACACAAATTGACAGCACAATATGCACATTTCACGGGTGGTTTTTATAGCTGCAAAAATAGTTCTTTACAGTGAAGCAAATAATAAAGAGTTCTTTTTAGATTCTAAGTCTCTCCAACAAATTAGGGTTTATTTAGCCATTCAGATGGTGCATGCAATTTTTTTGGCTTCAAAATTAAACAGGAAGAAAACAACTTTTGAATAAACACCTACTTCACATTCACAGCCTGAAATTTGCTTTATATTATCTGGCTTCTTCATGCTCCCATGCATTCTTTCATTACCCAAAATTAATTGGACAGTGGTAATCCTTGGACATTGCTTCTTCTTCTTTCTGTCTACATTATGTCAAAAGGGTCTGGCACATATAGATGTGCACTGTCAATTAAAAAGTGGCCAGGCACAAGCTCTCTAAAACATGTGGAACAGACTGAGCGTCCTTTCTGGTTTCGTGCGTTTATTTAGACATTTTTCTTCTTCTCCCCCCCCCCATCAAAATATCAAAGAATCAAGTAGATGCTTCTCAGACATTAGACACTGCCTTCCTAGACATTACAAATAGCTAGCTTCAAGTCCAATCCACAGATGCTCCTGCAGCAAATATGAATTTAATAAAAGCCGGAACAGCTTGTAATCTGTACCATCATGCCAGATTTGAAAGCCAACTCAGGAAGATGAATTGGTGCACTAACATGGCTTGGTCCTGCTACTCTGGTGATTGCCAGAAGGTTTGGAGCAGGAGCCTTGGAGACTCACTGGAGCACAAAGGCAGCTGGTGTCTTCTGCAAGGAAGAAATGAACCATGCAAAGCCAATGAGTTATTAAGAGAAAGCTCATGAAAATCAAGGATTGACTCTTTGCTCTCAATACTGTCAACCAGCAGAGATGGGGAAAACATAGCCAGTCGTTTCCAATGGTTGGGAAGTGGGATGGACTCTGGTTCTCCACTTGATGATCTATTTTGTGGATGTGTCCAAGAGGAACAATTCCCTCCCCTTCCCAGCACTTTCCCTTAGGAAAGTCTACATCTGACTCTGAATATTTAAGTGATGAAATTTTTAAGACACAAATTAGAATGCTTGCCAAGTAAGAATGGTCAAGTTCACTTTTAGAATGGGGTGGTGACATCTTGGCCATTCAGATGTTGTTGGGCTCCTACTCCCACCAGCGTATTCAGAACAGCTGGTGGTCAGGATGATGTTAGACAGCATCTTCTGGTTCCCCACTCTGGTTTAGAAAAGTTAGCCCCTTTACCCTGCTGTGCTTGAAACAAAAAGAAAGCAGATTGTATAATCAGCTGTTTAAAGAGTAACTCAAGCATGCCAGCCTCTTTCAGTCTCTGAATTAGACACAAGCAATTCCACAAAATGTTGCTTTGCCCTAGTGAGGCTCTCAAACTAAGTTTGTTGTCCCGACTTTGAAGAATCTAGTGGTTTAGCAAAATGATTGTGGCAGTGGCACTCAACTTATGTGAGGTCACCTTAAGTGCTGCCTGAAAAAACCCTCAAGAATTTAGAAGCAGTAACACAATACTGTCTATGTTGTGGACACAGTGCATGCGTGTAACCCTCAAGATGGAGCTAAGCCTATTTACGCTATTAAAAACTAAAAGCTGCATGCATTATTATTAGAATCACACAAGATGTCAGGGCAGTCTGTCCTCCCAAGTATGAGTGCAGTGCCCTCACACACTTGCAGCGCTGACTGTATTTCACATCAGTCCAATGGCAATTTTGACAGCACTTGCAATTTTCAGCTACGTGAAGACCCCCAAAACTCACAGACCTTGCGTCTGCTGTTAACCCAACTTGTACACACAATGCTGCCTCCTGTTTTATACCTAATATAGTCCTGCAAGTCTTGTCACTATTAAAAGCAAAATATCTGCTATTCTGCCCCCCTATAAATAGCCAAAGTAAACATGACCACGAAAATTAAACTTGGCAGGGCTGAAAAACTCACATGATTATGAACAGTTAAAATAACTGCTTGGCTTTAACAATTGCCAGCACTTAAGCCTAAAAACCTTTGAGATTTACTTCATTTCAAGCCTGAACTGAACCAGTTATCTACTTGTTTCTTCTGCCATTGTTCAGATTCAACATTTATCCATAGCTACCCTTTCAATTTTCTTTTAATTAATTAATGATCAGGAATGTTGTAAAGACTTTATTCCAGTTAGCATCTTAATTAGTGGCCAGGAATAAGTTGCATCAGCATTTAGTTGCTGAAAAAGCAGAATGAAGTAAAACAAAGGAAATCTGCTAATACTGTTAAGAACACTAATTCATAGAGATCTGTTGAGATAGAAAGCCTTCAATAAAATGTGATTTACCAGCCGAATTAGGTCTGGAGCTAGAAGTCATGTGTGAAAAATTAAAGAAGGCATCATTCTGAAAGAGGTCTTCAGGAGAATGGAAATTTCTCTGGAGAAGTTAGTAAAAAAAAAAAGAGAGAAGCAGAATGGGAGTCGGAGGTTGAAGGCAATTAATTATGTTTCCCATTAATATGACTCTGGAGAAATTCTGCCTGCGCTATTACATTTATTAATGCCTTTTATCCCAGATGATAGAAGCTATTACCACAGTGTGTATGCTAACTACTGACTGACCTCTATTGCATTCATATGCAAGGCTTCTTCAATCTTTAATTTGTTTAGATTATTGTCTTGTCCTGCCTAGAAGACTCTGCATAGGGCATTATGCATTTGAAACAAAGCCCAACAATAATAGCATGTAAAGAACTGTAATATACATGCCCAAAACACCAGAAGTTAAAACTGTTGAAAAGGAGAGTGCAATCCTCTCCACGGCATCCAGTACCAGCTTCATCCTAGTCCCCAGAAACCAGCTTGAATAGGATGATATTGCAACTCTCTCTCTCTCTTTTTGAAGATATGAAAGTTCCTGCAGGGAATTAAGAGTTCCACAATGGTGGAAAAGCTGCCAATTTTCCAAGCACACTTTTCATTTGACTTTTGCATGCATGGCTTTGCAAATAAGGCTCGCATGAGCAGATGCTGAGAGCAGACCATTTTTCAGGTGGGCAAACCAAATGCATGTTTCAGGCAGGGAAGGTAGAGATAAGATAGATGAAGGCCCATAGTCTGATGTGGAGAGAGAAAATGTGAGCATCCCAGTTCAGTTTTCTGCATTTCCACATCAGTTTGTGGTTTGTTTGTTTTTAAAGTCCTCATGAAAATTCGCCAGCATTTTAGTGCAAACCTTCCTTAATACTTTTGCAAAGCAATCTCTCCTAATATAATGCATTCTTGTATATTATTTTGAGTAATAGATGCATGAACACACACACACACACACACACACACACACACACACACTTCACCATAGTATATGCTTTTTTGTACACTTTCCTTGGCTGAAGAAGTGTGAATCTTGAAGGATGGCTGTGTTTTGGTTGACCAGGCCTGATAAACATACCAGAATCCTGGCCTTTTGCCACTGCCTAGTCAACAAGGCAATGTGTTCTGTTCGCTGAACTTCAGGCTCTATATTTGCCACTTTCCAATTCAAGGCAGTCACTGAACTCAAGGGCCTCCAAGCCTATATTTGGATATGGCTACCCACAGCCTTGGCCTGGCCCTGACAGCCAGATACCTTTCCATACCCCAGCCTTCTTTGACATTAGGACAGCTCAGCCAGTTATCACGAGAGGCTTTAACAAAACCACTACAAAAGCCCTTAGTGTGTTACAGGTAAAAGGAAATGATACGTTTTTAAAGGCATACTTCCTTCTAGTGCTGATCAGTATCTCCTTTATATCTCGTTTAATCTGATACAAACTAAATGACATGG
Source organism: Podarcis liolepis (assembly GCF_965112155.1). NCBI lineage: Eukaryota > Metazoa > Chordata > Lepidosauria > Squamata > Lacertidae > Podarcis > Podarcis liolepis. The sequence continues at coordinate 51,396,370 of NC_139564.1, forward strand.
CTGCCTACTAAGGGAAGCAAAAATGAACAAGAAATATAAATTGCCTTTTTATACGATTATGTCGTTCTTTTCTATTGCATACATTTGTGCACAGTAGCATGCAGTTTAAGAAATCCTCTTTCATTTTTCTCTCTGGACTTAATAATTTTGTTAGGTAAGTAAAGCTAGATTTCTAAGACAATTTTATGACATTTAGTGGATGCATCCCTCTAAATGTGCATTTTAACAGCAGGTTATGAAATGGGTAAGGCAGCAATATATATATATATAATCATTATGGGTATGAAACGAGATTAATTCTAATTCTGAGCTTTAAATTGCTGTCCCTGCTCAACTTGCTTCAGTTGTATTTCTCTGTTCTGCTATCTAAAAACAAGGACATTCAGTCTGCATCTATTTCTAATACCTGATGATTATTAAAAGTCATATATATTTTGCTACTGGACCAGTCAGGAAAACCTCTTCATTTCCCTTTTGTAGCATCCAATATAGGCAGATTCTGGAGCTGGCTGTCAGAATCGATGGCAAACAATCACAGACTCTTATTTCCCACTTTCTACATAGCAACATGACTATATGGAAGAACTACAGCTACTGTCTGAAAGTTAAAAACCCACCAGTTCTCATTATCAGCTTATATTACAGCACTTTCAAATGTGTGATGAACTTTACAACAGTTGTGATTTAGCCTAATGTGGCTAAATAAAAAATACAGACAAGGAAGGGTTCAGCAAACAGTTGCATAACTAGAGTGGGTGTGAGGAATGTTCCAAACTATGTGCAAGATGTAGGATAATCAGTCTCATATAACCAACATGCTTAAGTCTAATTAATGCATGAAGGGGTTAATACCATAGAGTAAGCTGTCCTGTCAGGCTTAGTATGTCCAGTTTCTCTCACCTTGGGAGGAACTAGGTACCTGAGTAACTCAGTGTGTGAAGAGGTTAGAGCTGATTGCTCCAGCGCAGACTGCATGGCTCAAAATTATCCACATGGAATTCGTAAAATTGTCATAAACTGTAAGTAATAGTTTTATTAATGTCACATGGGCATTATTTTGAAATATGAAAAACATTTATATATGTAAAATATATTTAGTTAAAATAATTTTGGCTCAAATTTACCTGTTAATAAATTGTTCCTACGTCATTTTGTTAAATTGGGATGTTTACTGGAGCCTCAATTTAATTTGAATGAGCTAACTTGCCTTGGGGGACAAGTTAGCTTGGGGGACGCGGGTGGCGCTGTGGGTTAAAGCCTCAGCACCTAGGACTTGCCGATCGAAAGGTCGGCGGTTCGAATCCCCGCGGCGGGGTGTGCTCTCGTCGCTCGGTCCCAGCACCTGCCAACCTAGCAGTTCGAAAGCACCCTCGGGTGCAAGTAGATAAATAGGGGCCGCTTACTAGCGGGAAGGTAAACGGCGTTCCGTGTGCTGCGCTGGCTCTCCAGATGCAGCTTTGTCACGCTGGCCACGTGACCCGGAAGTGTCTCCGGACAGCGCTGGCTCCCGGCCTATAGAGTCAGATGAGCGTACAACCCTAGAGTCTGTCAAGACTGGCCCGTACGGGCAGGGGTACCTTTACCTTTACCTTTAACTTGCCTTTATAAAACAATAGTTGGGTGTTGTTTGTAATTTTTCTTATTTAAGTCTAATTCTAAATATCTAGATAATATTTATCAGTCTATTCCCCTGTGGGAAAAAAATCATTAAACATATGATCAAAGTGGCTGTCTGGTGCTGAATATAAACAGGAAAGAAAATACATTTTGGTGTTGTTGTTTTTTTACAGTTTATACTGCTGTCACTTCACTCATTTGAAAATCTTCATAACAAAGATGATAGCTCATTACTGTTACTGTTAATTAAATATATATGTTAACCTACTGCAAAATGCCTCTAGGCGACTAACAGTTAAAACAGAGCATACAACCCTACAAGCGACTAATTTTCAAAATACATGTAATCAACTTCACTGACAAAATTCCAACTTAAACAGAAATCTAAATAAACACAAAATCCCTATTTGGAATATTAAAGCCAACGGCTGAGAAAGATGGTACTTCAAAACACCAAATACTCGCTACTGCAGCTAAAACTATCAAAATACTAAAAGGGGGGGAGGCTTGCAAGGGGGAAAGAAGGATTGCAAATGGCTAGAAGGTGTACATCTCTTGGGGTGAGCATTCCAAAGGCAGGGGGCCACTGCCAAGAAGGCTCACTCTTTCTTGTTCCCATTCTGCCCATTTTAGCAGGAGGGCACTCTGATAGAGCAGGAAAGGAATGAATATTAGGATAGCTTTGCTGTCTCAGTGAAAAAAATGATACGATTGCATTCACACAAACACACACAGAGCAAGAGAGCGCAAAGGGCCTAAGAGTTGTTCAAGGCCCTGCTGCTTTTCAAGAGGAAAAAAAATGTATCTAGGAAAGAGCTGCTAAACATAGCAAAGCAATAAGGTAGCACTTGTATTTGCCATGAGGTAAAAGCTATTTTAAAAGAGATTTTAATATATTTCTTAAAAACCAAAACCAGAAAAAACCTACAAAGAATTTCATTTCAAGAGTTGAACATTATTTATATATATTTTAATGGCAAGAGTGCCTAACCTATGGCCATCCAGAAGTTGTTGGACTACAACTCCCATCAGCCCCAGTCAGCAAGGGGTTATGGGAGTTGGAGTCCAGCAACATTTGGAGGCCCACAGGTTAGACAAGCTTGCTTTATAGAAATGAGCAACAGAACACGGATGAAGAGCATCCTTGTCAAAGGCCAGTTCCCTATGAATGGACCACTGCAGGTGTGAGAGAACCTTGAGGAACTGGCACCCTTTCTTCTGCTTTTGGATTCTGAAATGAGCAAACAGCTACCTTGAAAGAGATGATGACTATTTATGGCTCCTAATAGACTCAAGGCCACAGAGAATCAATGGAGGCTGTTAAATGCTTAGCACTTCTGAATCTCAGGCCAATTATTTAGGTGCCAATCTTGCGCAGCAGAGTTGGTTTTTTCTAAAGCTGGATGGCTTGCCAAGGTCACACAGGAGGGCCGTGGCAAAACAGAAATAGAACGCCATATCATCGCCATAGCTGTAAGGCCATCTTTCATCCAAAGTTGTCTACTTATTGCAACGTCTGTGTTTAAATTAGTGTTGGGTAGATCTGGAACTCAGGCTTTGCTTCCAGCCCTGATACAAAAAGATAGAGAGATAAAGCTGCAATTCTGAAAGTTCAGTTTTCACCCAAAAGTCATGGCAAATTTTATTCTATGGGACTATATTGCAGCGATGCTCACATTTGAATACAGGTGCTTGGAACAACTGGAGTACCCTCTCTCTGCCAGAAATAATACAAATCACTCCCCCCCCCCGCTGGTATGCTGGGACTGGTAGGCATCTTTGCTGCTGCTGCCCAAATCTCTTTACTCATTTGAAAGGGGAGTTGCAATTAGGAAAAAAACCACTGTTATGGACCCTTGCTCCACAGGCTCTGGGGACTAGGCAGTTGGAGAAGTATCCCACCCCCCAGCAGTCTTCCCAGTTGGGTCCACCCAAAAATTCAAGCCAATGATACAATCCCACAAATGCCTAGCTGCATTATATGTGCTGTTCCATGGAATTTGAACATTGTTACAACCTGCTTACAAATACATGTGTTCTTCCTAAATTGCTGCTTCAAAAAACATTTCTGCGGCAACTTATTGTTGGATTATACCAAATCATAAATAATAAATTCCACATAAATATGAAATCATCTCTCTTGATAAAATGTTAAGCAGCATTTTCAGAATGAATACTAATAGCTTGTTTGTTAGGAAGCAAAATATTCAGCATATCAATGTACTTCATAGCCTCTTTTTGAAATTGCTGAGCATTGAAGGGGCTTAGTTTCTAAATCATAAAAACAAACCATTCCCCCTCCATTTGATAGCAACATATTTGGGCCATGGAGGATTCTGTCTTAGGTACATGTACTGTAATTGTGCCCCACCCAGAACAGAAGCAAGTATGGAGACTGTCTTCTTACGATGGAATAACCACAGTGTAGTTTGTCTAAGGGGTAGGTGTGAGCTCCATAATTAGAGAGACGGCTCATACAGCCTACATTGAACTAGAAAACAAAATGTCCATAAAACCGGGGGGAGGGGGGGAATGGCTGCAAGGGATTGGGCAACACTGTGGGTATTTGAAACTCTTTGGCAGGTGGGCAGGACACAATGATATCAGGTGAGCCATTTTCCTTTGCGCCTATGCTTTGCAGGCTCTGAAAATCAGTTTTGCAGGAACCAGTGATCAGCAAATTATATTTGCCCAGCGAGACAATGTTGTGCTTTTGAGTGCTGGGGAAATGGGTTATCTGCAAGACAAATCTAGCAATCAGGAAAAACATCTGGGCCTTGTACATGTAACAATTGCACAACAGCCATACTAAAAATTCTATGGGAAGGCTCTACGCAAGAGGTATGTGGAATTATTTATATGCAGTTAAAACAACCCTGAAGCTTTTCCATTTGATTCAGTTTCCTACCACAAAAGAATGAAAACATACATTTTCTATGCTTATATACTAAAAGAAGCAAAACTATCTCTTCTAAAAAGAAACCAGACACTAGATTGTTGGCATTCCTGAAGGAACACCTGGAAATTTAAATTTTGATTTACCCTTTAAAAACGTTTTAAAGCATTTACATGAACCACATGTGCAATTTTATGGTATTTTTTCTTAAAAACCATTCTGGAGGATAGTGTGTTGTATAGTTAGCATGTATCACAATGGACATATACTTGCACAGCTAAGCTGATAGGCATGCCATCAAAGGTATTAAGTGAGCCAGCTTGCTTTTACTCCTTTCTGTAGTAACTGAACAAAATTTGCAACCATGTCACTTTGACACTGGCAGCCTATTGTGGTGGCAAGACCAAGCTACCAATTTATAATTACCTCTGACTGGCCTTCAAAAAATGTTCCCTCTTTTATATAAAGATCAGCCTCAAGAAACTAATCAAGCAGGTGACATGTTCTCCCTATTGCTTTTGAAACAGAAGGCAATTCAGAACCATTTTCAATATAGTCATTAAAATAAAAACTGAAACCTACTGATTGGTAAATGTCCCAAGTCTTTCTTCTGACTGTTCCATCATTATTGTCCAACCCCATACAACTCCTGCTACTTTTCTGCCTTTCCCCCACTTTTTGTTTTGTCCTTGCTACCCACGCATGATGAGTTTATTTCAGCTTCCTGAAATGTCTCTTCAGTACCTTTCTGGATCAGCATACAGTTCACAAAAACCATCTCATTCTCCTTTGTAGTAAACCTCCAAGAGGTTTTCATGTTTCCCCCCCTACAATGAAGTATAGGGAATCAGTGGCCTTTGAAGTTGCTCTCTCTTTTCTCCTTTGTTGCAGCTCAAAGAAGGATACCTGAAGCCTCTGCTTCTGTTTTAGATTAACTGCGGTTCAGCATGTTGTCTGAACCCTAAACTGTTGTAAATTTTAACTACGGTTAACAAAAACAAGCAAGTTTCATAAACTATGGCTTGTGAAGTTTGGGTGATACCACTAGCCAGGAGTAATAGAAAACTGGAAGAAAAAGCCTGAAGGGGTGGGCAGCATGTGAGGTTAAGTTCAGCCCCATCACAATAAGCCATGGTCTACCATGACATTTGTACGCACCCAATAAACTGAAAATAGAACGCCTTCCTCACAAAGAAACTGCATTCACACACTGAAAACTCCAGTTTAATTCTTCAGAGAATATAAAGGTTCACCACTTTTGGAATATATAAATTATAGTAAATCATAGAAAACAATTACATATACCAAAATATATTGTTTTAAAGGTTCTCAGTTACTTAAAGGTCTGTAACCTGACGCGTATGTAACCCGAGGTACCACTGTACAGGTGGGACTTCTTGTTGTTGTTTAGTCGTTTAGTCGTGTCCGACTCTTCGTGACCCCATGGACCAGAGCACCCCAGGCACTCCTGTCTTCCACTGCCTCCCGCAGTTTGGTCAGACTCATGTTTGTGGCTTCGAGAACACTGACCAACCATCTCGTCCTCTGTCGTCCCTTTCTCCTTGTGCCCTCAATCTTTCCCAACATCAGGGTCTTTTCCAGGGAGTCTTCTCTTCTCATGAGGTGGCCAAAGTATTGGAGCCTCAGCTTCATGATCTGTCCTTCCAGTGACCACTCAGGATGCACTTGATCTTCTTGCAGTCCATGGGACTCTCAAGAGTCTCCTCCAGCACCATAATTCAAAAGCATCAATTCTTCGGCGATCAGCCTTCTTTATGGTCCATCTCTCACTTCCATACATCACTACTGGGAAAACCATGGCTTTAACTATACGGACCTTTGTTGGCAAGGTGATGTCTCTGCTTTTTAAGATGCTGTCTAGGTTTGCCATCGCCTTTCTCCCAAGGAGCAGGCATCTTTTAATTTCGTGACTGTTGGGGGGACTTAGAAACAGCTTTATTCAATGAGGCCCTACGTTTCATGTGTTCAAAATCATGTAACAGAGTAGAGCACTGATTTGCCAGCTTCCCCCGAAGTACCAGCATGGCCTTGGAGAAGAATTAACAAACTCTTGGGCGGGTGATCGCTTAGAGGGCATAAAAGAGTAAAGAAAGCAGGATGTACATCTTTGTTGCTAGAATTCATGTTCTAAAGGTGTCAAGATGTCTTCATTTGCAAATTGATGTAGCCCACTGTAGTTCATATAATATTAATCTCACTGTATGCAATATTTAACAGAGAAATGCTTAAAGGCTCCTTCAAAAGTTGGCTATTCTAGCATACTTGAATTTAATCCGATTTAGTTTTCTCAAGGCTAATTGGAATATTGATTGCGCAATATTGGGTTACATACGCTTCAGGTTACAGACTCTGCTAATCCAGAAGTAGTGCTTCAGGTTAAGAACTTTACTTCAGGATGAGAACAGAAATCGGGCTCCAGCGGTGCGGTGGCAGCAGGAGGCCCCATTAGCTAAAGCGGTGTTTCAGGTTAAGAACAGTTTCAGGTTAAGAACAGACCTCCGGAACGAATTAAGTACTTAACCCGAGGTACCACTGTATTTGTCTCTAAAGGTATTTTCATGGGGTAGGGTTGGCTCAATATAAGAGTACTTAATCATTACATCCCAGAATAGGCACTTGGACATGTTTGCTCCACTGAATCTTGTCACACGCTTGCTGTGGGCTTGCCAAAAGTGACTACAGAACAGCCTTCTGCTGGGCTTACAGACAATTTCCATAGTATCTGAAGTCTGTAAATACTTCTGCCCTGACCATTTTTTCTTCCCTCATATGTGCAGACCCTCCAAGTGTCCCTATTTTCCAAGGACGTTCTTGATTTAGAGAAGCCATCCTAGTTTCTGATTTGATCCTGGAATGTCCCACGTTTCCTTAGGATGTCCCTATTTTCATTGGAGAAATGTTGGAGGGTATGGAGTTATCCTATCCCTGAGCCATCAGAAGCCAATCCTGTGTAGGGATTTTTTAAAAATGTTTAATGTTTTATTATGTTTTTATATATGTTGGAAGCTGCCCAGAGTGGCTGGGCCAACCCAGTCAGATGGGTGGGGTATAAATAGTAAAATTATCGTTATGCAATGGAATGCCCCTATTTTCATCGGATAAATGTTGGAGGGTATGTATGTGTATCTTGCCACTCACATATACAGTGGTACCTCAGGTTACATACGCTTCAGGTTACACATGCTTCAGGTTACAGACTCCGCTAACCCAGAAATAGCACCTCGGGTTAAGAACTTTGCTTCAGGATAAGAACAGAAATCGTGCTCCGGCGGCGCAGCGGCAGCAGGAGGCCCCATTAGCTTAAGTGGTGCTTCAGGTTAAGAACAGTTTCAGGTTAAGAACAGACCTCCAGAACGAATTAAGTTCTTAACCCGAGGTACCACTGTACACTCTCTGTACACTGCTATAGCTCAGCTATTTGGCCAACCAAGAAAGCCCACATTGTGCTACATGGCTTTTCTGGAATCTCTCCTCTATCCCTTTTCTTCTGTCACCACAGCACAGTGGGGTTTAATTGTTTAGTGGTGCTGTTGTTAACCTCAGCATTGCACTGCCTGAGGCAATGGACCTCTAGACAACATTGAGAGTGAAGCCAATGAGTGACCCATTTCATTGAAAGGATTGCAGTGAGTGTCACTGCCCATTCGCCCACCCGATCCCCACCCTGAAGGTGATGGGCAGGAAACCAAAAGTCTTCTGAGGTCAAAGAAAACTTGGTCTAGCCCTGCTACCAAATTCTTATAGTACAGGAGGAAGGAAAAACTCATTGGACAGCCTCTCTCGCCCCTGCCCACCGCATGCAACAGAGCTACAGAGATAAAATGAGAGGGATATCAAGCGCTGACAGCTTAAGAAACATAACAGTGATTGAATGGGTTGGATAATGGTTCCCATCAGCACCTCAGTGACAAGGAAGGAATATACATTTCAGCACATCAAATCAGATGCAATGAAAGAAAGAAAAACAACAGCGAAAGGTTATGGTAAGGTATGATAAAGCAAAATTAAGTAGGACTAAGTTTCAAAAACCATTTAAGTTGTTTTTGACAATTATTTTCACAAATTATCTGGTGTGGAAGAAAACCATGAATGTTCATAAAAAGATTGACCACCTAATTTGGGCGGTGTAGAAACTAACGATGGATTAGTTTTTTATTTTGTTTCTCTGCCATCCCTATTCTTGAGTGCTGCTTTTTGATGACATTATTGAACAAAAGCAGTGTTTAATCTGAGGGGAAAGGAACACAGAGCCTTTGTCTTCCTTACTTCAGCAGAGAGAAATTCAACCAAACAGACAGAGGAAAAACTCCCTCAGAACAGCACAAGCAGTAAACATTATAGCAGTCTGCCTGGCTGGTAAGTGCTGCCAGCACCATAGGTGCCGACTCCCTAGGGCCCTGGGTGCCCAAGCACCCACAAAATTCCCCATGAAGGGGTCAGGCACCCACAAATTTCAGTGCCAGGGCCATGCACACTGCATAGCACCCACAGTCCTGGGCACCCATGGTTGTGGGGCCAAGTTGGCACCCCCAGCCAGCACCAGCAGCACTACCACACCCTCTTGGTTAGCTGCCTTTAACATGGACAGAATTAACCCTTAAGTGACAAACTGAATGATCACTGCTGTTGCACTTCCAACAGGTGTGTGGCCCCAAAAGTATGGATGTAGATCTGAAGTGGGCTCATCTCTCCATCTATGCTCATCTAGCTGCACTCTTTCAAAAGCAGAACATATATTGGCACTGAATGATTAGCCAAAATAGAAATGCTCTTCCATTTCAAGGACCATGCTATTTGTGATCTTTAGCATAATTAGAGTGAGGGTTTCTTCTGTTTGAGGCAATATTGTCAAGAAAAGGTATTTTGCTAAATGATCTTCTCATGCTTCTTAATAGCTTAATCTGCGTCTTAAGTATATGGATTTGAAAAATAAATTGATTCTCTGCAGAGTGTGACAGCCCAATCTCCAAACAGAATCCTGTAAACCAGTGGAGCCTAACTGTGAATTAATGCACTGGAAAACTGCTGAGAGACAAAAAAGAATACTAAAAGCAAAGAACCGAGGCACCTAATAGATCCTGCAAGTGGCAACATTGCTTCAAAATTTATCACAAGGCAGAAAAATGTGACATCCTAGCTAACACCTCATTAAAAGCAGCGGTCAATAAAAGTGGGGCAGATATTCATAAAGCATGGTGGACACTCATAATCTAAGGACACTTCCAGATGAAGGCCTTGGTGAGTGTTGAGCATGTCAATACCTGGAAGACCTACAGTGGTGATTGTGCTGATCCCCATGCTGATTACTGCAGATTGGAAAATCACAGAACACGAGCGTAGTATCATGCCAACAAGTGTAGTAAGAACCTAAGAACAGCCTTCTGGATCAGGCCAGTGGCCCATCTAGCGCAGTATCCTTTTCTCACAGTGGCCAACCAGATGCAAATGGGAAGCCTGCGAGCAAGACCTCAACACAACAGCACTCTCCCCACCTGAGGCTTCCAGCAACTGGTATTTAGAAGCATTATCACCTCCTACTGGGGAGGTAGAACATAGCCATCAGGGTTAGTAGCCTTGTCCTCTATGATTTGTCTATTCATCTTTTTAAAGCTATCCAATGCCCGCAAGAAGTTGGGGTCCCTATAGAAATACAGTGTTCAGCAGTATAGATGAAATATGTGGCTGAATCAGAACAGGGAAATAATGCAGTCAGACACGCAAGAGGAAACGCTTGTCTATTCTTAATGCTCTCTACTTCCTCAATAAGGGGAAGTCTGTGGGCAGTGCTACGGCATTCAGCCACCATAGGATGAGAGAACACATGCAATGGAGACTTACAGTGTCTTTTATTATATTTGTTATGTTTTATTCACAAATATATATAGGAGGACCATAGATGAGGTATGCCAAGTCCCTCAGCACACAGCACAACCACAAGTCCTACACTAGATCCCCAAACAGCAACTGTGTCCAAAAGAGCCTTCAGCTTGGACCAATGTACAGCTCTCTCTCTTCTCTGTCTGGTCATCTCTAAAACTGCATGCTTCCTTCATCAGCTGGGAAAAGGCTGTTTTCTCCCATACACCCTTAAAAAGCACCAGTCTCAGACTCCACCCTGCAGATAAATAGTCCATTCAGGAAAGCATCCTCACTAATTAAGAAAACTGTTGTATTTAATCCCTGTCTCTTAGGCTGTGTACACACAGTGTTTTATTCTAGAAACAGTGGAGACTGAGTGTTTGTTTTTTCTACACAGTCCACATATAATCTAGTTCTGCTGCATATTTTATTGCACCCAAAAAGCACTTCTTGAGAAAGTGGTTCATTCCCAAAACAGAAGCTCGTTGCAGATTGATTCTTTTTTACCCTGCATCTAATGACATAGAACCAGAGTTGACACTTGGGCTACACTTGTATGGAAGAGGGGCTGGCTTGGGCAGGAGGCAGCTACACAGTCAAGCCTGGCGTGGTAAGATGGGTTGGAAGGTAAGTTGCTGATGGGGCCAGCCAGCAGCTTGAAACACAGGGAGGGACAAGCCAAAAAAGAAGGAGCAGAGGTATAGCTGGGAGCAGACAGAGCCCTGGCAATGGGAAGTTACAGCAATGGTCTGTCTGTGGGTCTCCACACCTGCCCAATGAAGTTGTGGGTAAGCATTTACCAAGATTGCAACCACCACTTCCTTCTTCATTCACCTGGGGAATCTGTGGGGAATGTGGTGGGATTTCAAATGTGCAGCAAGTAACCACAGCCACTCTTGGGGGTGGCAGAATCTGAAATCAGCATGTTGAGGATGAGTGTGAATGATTCTGGACTGAGAAAAAAAAACCACCCTACATTTTTGTGCTGCACATTCAAAGATCACCAGTGTTGAAGCTATGATTCTTCAACATCAACTTCATTGGACTGGTCATGTTGTGCGGATGCCTGATGATCGCCTGCGAGCTCTCCAGTTGGAGAACAGCCTTTACCAAAGGTGTCACGGGCTTTTTAGACACTTGAACTCAGGACGCATGGGAGAAATGTGCTAAGAGGAAGGCACGCTTGGCAAATCCACACCATGATCAACTCCTGCCCAGAAACCAATGTCCCCACTGTGGAAGGACGTGTGCATCCAGAATTGGCCTCCACAGTCACAGACTCATTGCTAAAACCGTGTTTATGGAAGACAATCTTACTTGGCTACAAGTGATTGCCAAAGAAGAAGAAAGATATTACTTTGTATGCAGTCATAGGCAAAACCATACTGAGCATCTGACAGTCAAAGCATTTCTTCTTCTTCTTCTAAACTAATTATGGGGAAAGCAGAGACCAGTTAGCACTATGAAGTCACCAATGGGGACTTTCCCTGCTAAAGGTTTCCCTCCCTCCCTCCCTCTCTCTCTCTCTCTCTCTCTCTCTGTGTGTGTGTTTGTGTGTGCGCGCATGCAGAATTATCCTGAAAAATACAACTTATGTGTTTATTGCAGCAAACCATAAAATAGTCATTAACACTGGAGTATCAGTAATCAACCATGTCAATATGATATCTTTTTCAAGTTCATATGCAGGTAGTTTTTAATTTCTTGAGGAAAGCGTTTGGTGTTGAAGTTTTTTCTATTTTAATAATAGCATATGCTCATATTTGTGAGTACAATATAGAACTAATGTATATGTATTGGGGTTTTGTGTTTGTGTTGTGTTTATTGATCTCTGTCAGAAACCAGGTCACAAAATAACATCACATTACAAAACCAGGTCACAATATAATGTCACATTACAAAAGACGTATCTACCTACTTGCACTTCTTGCCCTGTAAAGTGTTACATCATGCACCGACAGAGCCATGGATCTAATACCCTTAAAATGTCAGTGACACCTGCACAACCTCAATCTATCCTGAAATTACAAAATCTATTGATGCATTCTGGATTTTCCCAGATGCACGATATAGCCTTTGTTTAGATTACGTGAAAACAATCCTGTGAAAAAGGCACTGCTAGGGCAAAATATGTGAGAGTTGTTTACAAGAATTGGGAAATAAGGGTGCAATGCCCTGTGAGAGCAACTAAGCTGACAGAGCTTTGGATTTTGCTCAATGGATACAACCCAGAATACAGTTAATATGCTTAAAACCCCACTGAAATCAGTAGAACCTAAGTATGCTTTCTTACCTCTCTGTACATGGCCTTCCTTTGATATTCTTCAAGGATCTGTAGGTCATCAGGACATTTTTTGCAAGTGATCAAATATCCCTTCCTGTGATATAAGCATTTCCCCCTCTAAACAGTAGAGATCTTTTTTCCTTATAGCTCAGAAAGGTGGGTATAAAGGGAAGGGGGCCTGGTTCTCCGCAGGTAGTAATTCAAAAAACTTAAGTGACTATGTAAATAGAAATGACTACTATCTGATAATAAATCACATGCAGGCACCCACAGCATAACATGGTTATGGTTAATATGCTTGGGTAAATCACGAACTGTAATGGCCTGTCAGCATTAAAATGAAGGGGGTGAGGAGATTATACTATTACATTACAGGGTGGCAGACGGGAGGCGACAGAACAGCTGTGATTGTGTAGAAGTTATATCTTTGTACCCAGAGAAGGCTGAGGCAGGACATTTGTATTACAGTCTGAAGGCTGGTGGAATACGAGAACTTTGCTTGATTAATCAAGTTAAGTACTGAGATATGGAGGACTTGCTATTCATTGGCTCAGAAGCAATTCTTTGATCTCGTCAGCCCAATAAATGTACCATTTTGATTTGTGCAGCAGGGGCTGTTAATGAAAGACTGGCATGCTTCTTCATTCCTTTTCTGGGGAGCAGATTTAATGATTTATGGGGTGATCAGAATGCTCTGTTTATGAAGTGTATGTCTGGCGCTCTCAAACATATCAACCAACAACAACAACTGTCAAAGACCAGTATTTCCTTAAGAATGTCAGAGTGATATATGCTACTTTCTGGCGCACTGGTGAAAATGGCAGCATATTCCAAGAACTGCTTAATATTATGATGCTGTAGCTTAGAGGGTGGTGGAAGTCTGTTGTATAAATTTGGAATTATCATTTGGATAAGCCATTGAAGCTGCAATCCTATGCACACTTACTTTGGAGTAAACTTCATTGGACTCTGTGGAGCTTGCTTATGCATAGGATTTGGGTTCAGCTTTATACCCACTGCTATGGCCTTTTCCCAGTTATGCCACAACAAATTATTTTGGTAAAAAGCAAGCCAGTGATACATAGTGAATTTTGAACTGCATATCTTTAATGTGCTCTAATTGTGAGAAACTAAAGACTTCAGTCCACACAGCTTTAAAATACAACCGTACAGCAAAGACTGCATTCATAAAGATGCAATAAATCCTGCTTTTTGCGGGGAGGGGGACTGCACTCTCCATTTCAGGACAAGTGATGTTTTATTATATTCCAGGCAGTCAATGCAGCGATACATATAGCCACCTGAAAAAACAGACTGACCATTATATTTTGATAATTCCATCACCAGCCTTCAGCACTGCAAAAATCCTATGGTGGTGTTCCTACCAGAATCTTTGCCTGCCCTATTTTGCAGTACTGTATTCAAAAATAAACATGAATCTCCTTTAATCACATCTAAATGAAGATTGAGGAATATGAACTATAGTTCTAAATAATTGTGGATTTACATCTGCATATATCTGACTATGCTACTAAAGTAATCAACATCACAGATCTTCATATGAAACAGGGAAAGAAAATTATAAACCTGAATAGACCCTTTTAAAAAAGGCAGGTATGGGGAAAAAGAGTAGTAAAATGAAGGAAGCACAAAACATAAACAAATCACGGCTGCAAAGCTATACAGTACTCACCCATAACAATCTAGGTGCACAGGTTATCATAGAAAAGCCACCGTGTCCATATAAATCATCACTGCCAAACTCTCGCAAAGACGGCACCACATCATTTTCCGTCTATGTTCCAGAATCAAAGTACTGAAAAAGTCCACGGAATCGTTTGCTTTCACTTTGACGAATGTAGCAGTAGAGGCAACACAAACTGAACTATATTGATCCACAGCAGCAGTCAGTTGCCTCTTGGCTCAGTATGTTTAGTAACTATTTGGTTTCACACTGTTTTGTTTGGATGACTCACACACAAGATGCATCTCCCTTTAATATTTCAACTTGTGCTGCTTTCAGATGTCTGGCTGCTAACCTCTTTGCAAGGGGCGATTTTGCGTTTTGTGTCTCAAGTGTGACTACAGGAAACCACCCTGGGTGTAGCAAGAAGCTTTCCATTGTTTCCAGCTTCCACAGGATGCAGGATTTTTGAACAGGTTAAGTGCCACCATCCTTCATCTCATTCCCAGAGATATATATGCAGAGATATGTGGCTATGAAATAAGGTGGAAATGGTTTGCTGCATGCTAAGAATGAATGACAGAAAGCATTTTCCAAAAGTAAGAATGGAATGTTGCCAAAACTATGGAATTGTCTTTGGGAGGTTGGAAATCTTGTTGCCCTGAGAGTTTTGGCTAACAACCCTTGCTGCACCTTTGAACTCTAATTGACTATCAAACTGTAATCCATAATTACCTTTGTGTGCTGCGTACTTGCAGGAAAAAACCTAAGAGTATTCACTCCACCCTTGTCACATTTTGAAAACAATAAGGCTATTAGCTCTTTGATTGGCCCTGCTGCCTCCACCCATTCCAAACCTGACAGTCCTGTGCTCCTACTATGAATACAGGCACAGAAATAAAACATACAGTTCATTAAAGCAATTAAAATCAGATAGAAATAAACGCACATTTCGTCGTCCTCTCTCTCTCTCTCTCTCTCTCTCTCTCTCTCCCCCTCAAGCCTATAGAAATTTTATCCTGATCTGCACTGAAGTCAGTTTTTGTTTTTTTCTGCAATCCCCTCAACTAAAGTAGGAGGAAGCATTTGTGAAGCAGTGAATCTTCAGGTGACCTCCCCAAGAGAATTCTTAGAAAGAGAATCAACTGTTTTCTGTACTCACTGTACAGGTTACAGTACAGAAGAACATGGTCAAGAGATTTTATTGCTCCAGTTCCACACACAAACAACCATTCATTAGCCAAAGTTCCATTGAATCATCCACTCAATGGTGCAGATTGAAAAAACAAGAATAAATGTTCTATGCTTCATGTGCTCATACTACGGAACTCACTACCATTCGTATAGCTTAAAAAGGGAATTAGGCAAATTTGGAGAGGACAGGGCTATTGATACCTACTATTCATTGCTTACTAGTGCCAGAGCGTAAGCTGCTGAGCATAGGAGCCAATTCCTAGCAGCCAAGGGATCTTCACCCCCCATAAAATATTTGAGGGGACCGTCCCCCAAAGTTCATGGGCATTACCATTCAAATGGTGTGTGTGCAGAACTTATGTCCAGAACTTACTGCTTTTCTGCCTCACTGAAACTTAATCAAGAAATCCTTCCTTCTTTATCTTTCTTGCCTCCTACATGTAACATCCATTACATTATTTTGTGGGGTAGCAACTAAAACTGAGTGCAAATATTCTTGCAATCACACAGTCATATTCACCAATTTTCCTCGTAGCGCAAACATACAGCCATGAAATGTATCATGTGAATTGATATGGTTCCCAATTTATTACTGAGACTACTCAGGCTTAAAGGCAGGGGATAGCTTTTTCAGTTTATTAGCATAATGTCTAAATAGTCTAAACTGTGTATGGTGGCTATTTTGCAGAAGAGCAAATGGCACGTGGCCACAGTATGTAGTCTAAACTCTCTTAGATTCTGCATTCCTCAGAACAAGGAACCATCTTATTTCTGTGTTTTCGCATAGCAGCTCTGACTGCATTTTCCTTGTTTAATGAATAAATAATAACGCGTGTTATTAAACCAGAGGATAGCCAGCTTTAGCAAGAATATTTATTTTGGAAAGAGTGGTTAGGGTACAGGAAAGCTGCTAAACTCACTCTTGATTTTAAAGTACCATAATTCCTTCAGAATTCATCATATCCATACATTTAAATAACTTCCTTTAAAAAAGACCTTAGCAGATCATGTTAAGCTTCAGCTCAAGATGAACGTTCTGATTATTCTAGGGTGTAGTTTTGGCCATCTTCCAATTTCCTAACAGGAGTTTATTAAAGTAGCTTGGTAAGCCTTCATTTTGGTCATAACTGAAAAGTAGCCTCTGTTCTTGGGGAAAACATCTATCTGGGTCAAGCACCAATAGCTAGCAAAATCAGCTTATTCCTCAACAGACAAAGGATTTGGTTCCAGCTGACCTTGAACAATAAAGATTTTGTCACTCACCCTGCTGAAATGATGCATTCCTAGAGACCTGCAGGAAACATTTGCTTAGCAAGTTCAATCAATATATGAAATTCATCTGCAATCTCCATTGCCTGTTTGGCCTCTCTGGCTAAAAGCCCCCAAGGGCTCCCCTTGCCTGCCTACACACTGACAAGCACACAGTCCCTATCCTGTCTTTATGGGATTTTGATACTCTCTTCCTAGCCACTCTCTCTTGCTTCCTCAATCTCTTTCCTCATCCATTTCCTACTTTTCAGCCCTACGTCAATTCTGTCCTGCTTCCTTTGGCCACCTGAATTATTGGATCTGTTCTCACTTGGCCTTCCAGCATGCCACCTATTTTTCTATGCCAAACAATGTTGCCCGAAGCATACAATCACTACTGCCCCTAGTTTCTGTATAATTTTTTTCTCGGGCCTTCTACCCAGCACTGGGAACTCATTCCCCCTGTTTCACCAGCCCTTCATTTAGAGTTTGGATTTGATATCCCGCTTTATCACTACCCGAAGGAGTCTCAAAGTGGCTAACATTCTCCTTTCCCTTCCTCCCCCACAACAAACACTCTGTGAGGTAGGTGGGGCTGAGAGACTTCAGAGAAGTGTGACTAGCACAAGGTCACCCAGCAGCTGCATGTGGAGGAGCTGAGACGCGAACCCGGTGCACCAGATTACGAGTCTACCACTCTCAACCACTACGCCACACTGGCTCTCTAACTATTTACACTGTGCAATGATCCCAATGCTTGGTGGAAGCCTTGAATGAGGCTAGGTTTCAGGACACTTCCTTGGTGGTGGTAAGGGGAGAACGGTTGGGGCTTCATTCAAGGTCCTTCAAACAGTTCAGTCATCATCACTAATCAAAATATGAGTCCTCCAGTTCTTCTGCCTCCCCAACATCACACAATCCAAATATTACAAATCAACGGGAGAGTCCTTTAACATGTTATATTGTGGAGCCTACCATGCTTCAAGCCTGGGCATCCTACATAAGACTTCAGGTGGCTCTCACTCCCTGCCAATACAACTTCTCTTGTAGCTGTTCAAGGTGCTGTAAGCTGGTCTCTGCCTGCTTCCATGTGAACTTTAAGCTTCAAGGTTTCTAGTAATCCTGTCTCAAGGGTGGAATTTTAATCCAGGAAGAAGGTAGGTCTCCACAGATCATATGAGACAATAAGCACATTATTTCAAATTGTGACCATTATTCAGCTTTAATCACCCAGGACAACCAAACATATGCCAAAAAAGCAGGGGCTTTCTGGAGCCATAATATGGTTAACAGTGTGCATAAATCTTTTGATGAAAAGAAAAATTAACATATAAATTTAAAGTTAATTTTCCAAATATCTGTTTTCTGCGAACCAAACACAAGTTAAATACGGTACTTATTTCCAGCCTTCAGCCACTATATTTTTTTTCTGTCAGGGATCTTAAGAGAGTTTTTCCCAGCTAAATTGACACCTCAAACCTCATATATTGTGAACCAACAAACTGCTGGTCTCGCCTGACACTGTAGCCCCATGCAGACCATTTGGCAAAGCCTAACTAGCTGTTTACATAAAATGGATAGTCAGTCTGTGGATGGGGAGCTGAGTGTTAGGTTTGAGGACAACTTAATTGGCAAGTTAACTGAACGACATTTGTTAAACTGATACATTGGTACCTGAATGTTAAGAGCTTCCAAATGACCCTTTGTTGTTGATGCAGGTTTGCTGATGATACAGATAGATGTTTATGAGTTGAATCAAGACTTCTAAAAAAAAACCCTAAGGTACTCTAAGGTGCAAGAAAATAGGGAACAATCAGGGATACATTTGACATGAAACCTCATTTGACAGCTGAAGCAATAGAAATCTAAAATGACACACAAACTTTGCAAATTTAGCTGTTTTGGAATGCTAATGGAACTATGTAGTCAGCCTTGCAAAACTCTTGTTCAAATCTTCTAGCTCAGAAAATCACCAGTTTGCCAGCTTTATGTCATTAATATGGATGGTGACAGAAGTCTACTATTGTACTGAACCACTGGAGAATATAGATGGCACTGGAGAATATAGATGGTGACAGTCTTGCCAGAATCCTAAACTTGATGACCCTCATGGTCCCTTCCAGCTCTACAATTCTATGATTTTCAAAACAGCACATTTGGTACAATGGCTGCCCCCCTAGAGCTTTTGCAATCAACACAACATCACCAAGGCAACTATCTGTAAACAAACAATAAATGTCCATAAAAATGGCAAAAGTAGTTTCTTTCCAAAAATAGGTTTTTCCAAAATAGTCTTTCCAAAATAGGTTTTATCTTAAACAATTGCAAACAAAATCCTGCAGTAGTCATTGTATCACCATCCTGTTCATTGTCTTGTTGTTCCCCTACAACTTCTAGCACCATTTATGACTGGTCCACTAAGTCAAATCCTTTATCGTAGTTTAGGGTTACCATACGTCTGGACATATTTGGAACACCGCATTCATCAGCAGTGTCCGGTGTGGTCTTGCTCCGAAAAAAGCTCATCAACTTTGGGCAAAAGAAGTGCAACAACTTTTCTGTTCAGATTTTCACTGTTTGAAATATGGCAACCCTAACGTAGTCCACAATAGAGCTTGAGAAACCTCCTGTTTTTTGGTGCTGGCCAGAGACACTGAAACCAGGGGTATTCCAGGTCTGAAATAGGCTGCAATACAAGGGATGGAGGGCTGAGTTCAGTTTGGCAGGTCACAAGTTGTGAAGAACTGTGATAGAACTATCATTACTAGGGGTGCCGCAAAGATTCAATAAAGCAAATTTGAGGCAAAAGGGCTTTATAAGTCTTCAAGATGAGAACAACCACATCCCCCTATACCAAGGACCCAGTTGTTCAACCTGGGCTAGTGGAAGGTGGCAGCAAGCAATCAGGGGCCACAACAGCGCTTGTGCTCATCCCACCAGGGAATCCACATTGGGAAACTAACACTACTGGCATCATTTCTACAAGGTAGAAGAGCTTCCTCTTTGATGTAAATAGTTCCCCCAAAAGGGATTATGGAAGTGGCAATCTCAGTCCCATACCTGGCACAAAACCAAACTCGACTGAAGCTTCCATACCACTTGCCACTACTGCTTTCCCTTACTCCAAAGGAAAGGGATTGGAGCAGGAAACAGTGAAGGCGGAGCTAAATGAGCGAGTGCTCAAATGAAGCACTCACAAAATCTCTTCTTGGTGCAAGACTCAAATTCATGCTTTTATTCCACACTAGGCTATCTCATCAAAAAGGTTTTATAATTTTGTAAAATCTGCAGAATCTGTTTGCCCGGGGACTGTGGGTGCTTGCAGGCAATCTGGCTATTTAGCATTCATTCTGATGTGTTTGCCGGGCGGTTACATGATGTTGTGTCAAAGCAAGTGTTACCCCATACTTTCCAGTCACTTTCCTTTTTCAAAAAGTCAGATCTTTTGAGGAAGCAGGTTTGTTCCGCCAGATCTCCCAGTAAACTATAATTGTGCTGCCTGAATTTGCCAGTATGCAACTGAATCCTGAAAACAGCAACAGTCCAGGAGCACCCTGGGTGAAACAGGAAGGGAATTGAATAGATGTACCATGAGCAATGATAGCTCCCTATCACAGCAACTTCCAGTCTGTGAAAAACTTGTGCTGCAGATGATCCTTTTCTTTTTCTTTTTTACATCCCAAGGTAATTTTAATGTAAACAAGCAGATTTTGGCAGGAACTCCCAGTCTGCTGTGGGCAAAACGAACCAAGATCCCTAAACAGAAGCTTCTTTGAATCCAACCAGACCTCCTTAGGGCCTGTAATTATGGCTAAAATGACTGCAAAAGAAGAAGAAGAAGCAGCAGGTGACTGCCAGTGCACTACTCTGAAGTCAGTGGTTTGAGGACCTCAGCCAAAGCTCATACCCATCTACTAGTAGAAGAGTTATGTATGTATCCTTAAAGGGCCATCATTCACCAGGAGTTGCTCCAGATTCAGTTTGAAGTGTGATCCTATCTGAGCAGCTGTTAAGCCTGGAATTCAGGCTGTTCACTTGATTGACTGCTGTTTAAATCACACAGTCACGTCTGCGGTGTCTTCACAAATTATCGGAGCATTGATGCTCTCAGGTGTTTATACTAGAATTACTGTATGAGAGCAGATAATCCAATGCAGACGTATATGCACAACCTACTGATGAAGGTTGTGAGGTAAAGGCATATCCAGCCAACAGAGGGGTAGATTTTATTACTGGATAATAGTGGTACTTCATAGCACTTTTTAAGAAACTTGCTTTTGACAAAGCATGTTAGATGTAAGCTTCCTTACTGATACCAGCTGCTGCTGCTGTGCCTTTAACACAGCTTGACAATAGGAAATAGTTCCTCATCCCATCACCCTTTGCTTCATGCAATGTTTTGCCTGACAAGGAGTTCTAGAGAATTTATAAGCTTATCATATTTTTTGTGACATTTTGGTTGGTCCTAATAAAAGTTATTATCCAGTTTGGTTTGTTGCATTTGCCTAGATTTTTTTTTTAAGGGGGTTAAACGCTGTTGTAAGTTAGTTTGTTTTTGGCAATTGCAGCAAAGAAGTCTCCAGCTTAATCTTACCAGGCTGAATTCATGCAGTCACAATTTTGCAAAAATAATATAGTCCTTAGATGTGCAACGTTCCTAAAAGTAAATGTGCCAAACTTAACAAGGTGTTAATGAATCAGCATGAAAGTTAAACATAAATATATGAACTTGAGCTACAGTGGTACCTTGGGTTAAGTACTTAATTCGTTCCAGAGGTCCGTTCTTAACCTGAAACTGTTCTTAACCTAAAGTACCACTTTAGCTAATGGGGCCTCCTGCTGCCGCTGTGCCGCCGGAGCACGATTTCTGTTCTCATCCTGAAGCAAAGTTCTTAACCCGAGGTACTATTTCTGGGTTAGGAGAGTCTGTAACCTGAAACGTATGTAACCTGAAGCGTATGTAACCTGAGGTACCACTGTATAAGAAAAAGTTAGCATCCCTTAAATATGCTTAGTCTCAAATGTGCTATGCTTAAAGGAAAAAAGCAAAGTTGAAGGCATTTTCCCCAGCTGTTAGCTGGAGTCCAACGACATGGATGCAGTTGAGCCAAGAGAAAGAAGAATTCTGACCCTAATAGGATCACACTTTAGCCTTTGAAAAACCTCTACTGTACTGGAAGCCTGCTTCCCATTTTCATTAGAGAACAACAGCTCCTTTTACTAAAGTATCACTAACATTAAAAAAATCACAGCCAAAACCTTTTGAATGCTAAGCTGATGAAGAAAAAAAAAACCTGAACAGTGAACACTCATGAAGTTGCCCCTTTCAGGTCATGTTGAAAAATCAAAAGAAAGATTGTACAATAGGTATTATTTTGATTCAGTCCTTTGGCTAGAGATAATTAACTTGACACTTTTCTGGTGTTGTTCTGTTGTCATACTTTGAAAGCAGCTATTGGGTTGGGATTTGTTTTTGTCTTTTAGAGCTTCTCCGAGGGTATGTGTGTGCATGCAGGCCAGGGAACACATTCTAATATTGATGTAACAAGCTAGAGCAATTGGATGCTCTTTTGGCACATATCACCACAACAATGGTATACAGAGCACTAATGAAAAAAAATCGATTGTATAACATTGATTTGATAGGTTTTTTTGTTTCTTTTTTAAAGAAACACATTGGGCCATTGCCAAGGCCTCATGTGAATAATTATACCTTCCTTTATCCTGTGCTTTGTAAACATGCAGGAATAGATATAAGCAGGTGCTCCAATTCTTTAACATTCTCCTAGATCTTCCAGTACTTGACAAAAGTAAATATACCTAGCTTTTATACTGAAGGCTGCTCTCCAAGTTACAATTAATTCTTAGCCAGAGGATTACTATTACAAGTCATTAAAATGACTAAAATTGTAACCTGGGAAAGCTTCATATAAACACACTGAAGGTCACAGAGAAAGCAGGTCAGAGCAACTGCAAGGAAGTAAAAGTAGAGTGGATAGAGAACAGCTCAGAGGGGTGTCCTTTATATTAAGATATTCTTTCTCCCTGGTTGGACAGTGTTCTCGAAGCTACAAACATGAGCCTGACCAAACTGCGGGAGGCAGTGGAAGACAGGAGTGCCTGGCGTGCTCTGGTCCATGGGGTCACGAAGAGTCAGACAGGACTAAACGACTAAACAACAACAATTCTTTCTCCCATCCCTAAGGAAAAGCTTTCAACCTTAGTGCTTAATTGCAACCATATACAGAGAATCCCAAAGCGCGCGCGCGCGCACACACACACACACACACACACACACACACACACACACAGTGCAGGCTGGCCCATTATGGAGGATTGCCCCATCAACCACAAGAATGTAAGATCAGCCTGCTGGGTCAGACAGATGGCCCATCTGGTCCAGTTTTCTATTCTCACAGTGGCCAACCAGATGCCTGTGAGAAGCCCACAAGTAGGACCAGATCGCACTCCCTTCCTGCGGTTTGCAGCAACTGGTAGAAAGAGCATGGCCTCCATGGGTCCATCCATTTGCCCTCAGCCATCCCTTGCCTTGCCTGCCTTCTTACTTGCAACCAGTCCAGCGGGTGGCAGTGGTGCCTTTCAACTTCTTTCCTTTAGTCTCTTGGTGTTGCTTTTGTAAAACTCAAACTGTGTGCCTTTTGTTTTTGTTGAGGGGCATACCAGGGAGGGATATACCAAACACCCCTTGGTCCATTGGTTTCATGATATAATGAACAAAGGAATCAGACAAAGCAGTATTATTTATGGCTGGTTAATATTAAGGAAATGTCCCTTCATGGGGGGAAGAGCTGCCTGTTGAATCCTCAGTTAAGACAGGTCCATCTTCAACTTCAAAGATCCTGTATGTGCTTGGGATGGTAAGGGGTGGGGTGCTACCTCTACCCCTGAGACTCTGACCTCTCTCTGTAATTTCTCAGAAATCTACCTCTCTTTCCCTTCTATTTGTGTTCTGTCTTCCTGCCTTTCTCCCAGGACCTCTTCTCCATCATCATGTCCATGTATCCAACTCTTAATGTCTCCTAAGCTTTCTACCTGCTGCATCTTGCCTTGCTGGGGTTTATGAACAGCTACATTTCCTCCCAACATGTGGGGCAACTGGAAAGGGAGACTGTGGTGTGTAGATCTCCAGCTTGCTGAGTTGATGTGGGAGACAGCCACACAGCACACGCTCTCTCTTCAGTTGGGTGCAGCCTCTTGATGACATCTTGGTGCGTTCTCAGAAGGGTACAGTGCCTGGCACCACTTATCACCCAAGCCTTCAGTTCCAGTGATGTCCCCACAAGTAAAGGTGATGATGATGCTAGCAGTGTTGGCAGGACAGACCCCAGCAGTTTTCTGATATTTGTATCCTGACCTTTTCTGTCATGGAACCCAAGGAAATACACATGTGGTTCCCAGGTGGTCACTCATCCAGCTACTGACCAGACCCAGACCTCCTTAGCTTCATCAGATGGTGACCTCCTGTGCCTTTAGGTCACATTCTGAGACAGTGGCAGACTAGTATGTGTTGACATTTGACATGCTCAAATGTATGCATGATATTGCTTGTCACAGTATAGTTTTCATTCACTTCTGCTGCCCTGCCTTGATGCCCAAACACATGCACAACTTGAGAAGGTAAGTGGAGCCAAATTGAATCTGGAAAGTGTTCAACATTCTTTTGTTTAGATAGCACTTTAGGCTCTGCCAATGAACACCCTAATCCAGCTTTGGCCATGCATAGTTATGCATTAGGAGCGCCATTTGAAACAAAGGCACATCAGTGAGAATAATGCAGTACTGACAGACATTGGATGTGCATTCTGATACATTTTCACTTTCTCTCTCATCCTAGTTCCCTGTGCAGTTTGCCAACAGTTTGCACATCAGCCAGCATTCCCCTCTCTGTGCATGTAGTAGAAAGCAAATCAGAGCGAAGGCGAGGGGTAATTGTTTGCACAAGCAGGACAGCAATATCTATGTCAGAAATTTAAGTTAGTAATTTATCGTGGAATTCCTAGCCAGAACAGCCCTAGGAGTGAAATTTATACTGTGAGAAGCCGCCACCAGCAAAATCTTTATAACATGGCAGTAAGCAAGTTATGAACAAGACCATTCTATGAGGTCTGATAGAATACTGTACTTGAAGGGTGTATAAAAGCAGGCAGTACTCAGCATTTAGCTGGTGGGGATGTAAGCAGTAGTAGCAGCGGGTATGACATCAGAACACTCAAGCAGCTAGTAGACACAGAGGGAAAATAGATACCGCTGAACCTATTAAATATCTATTATTAAGCATTCCAGTTAAGCTCTCCCCACGCCTGCAATATCTGTCAAAGTTCCATGCTTCCAGCCTATTCGCCTGTAATTTCATCTCTAAATACTGAACACCACAAGGCACTCATTTTCTTTGAAGCTATACTGCTTCAAGAGGCCTCTCATGCTTAAAACCTCTCTTTCTCTCTCAACCATTCCCATTCATCACGCAAAGACCTGTAATCTATGGAATATTTCTGACTGTACTCTCCTGCGTGGATAGGCTTTATCCAAATCTTGTTTTCCATTATCTGATAATATCTCAAAACCAAGTCTTCTCTCCTTCATGCATGTGCACACACACATACTGAAAATGATTCATGGACTCATACAGATAGAAATGGACCTCAAAAATCATCAAGCTCAGTCCCCTGCTGATGCAGAAAACCTACGGCTACAGTATCCCTGATAGGTGACCATCCAACTGCTGCTTATAAACCCCTTGTGATGGAGAGTTAAACACTATTCCAAGGAAGGCAGTCTGTTCCATTATGGCATAGGGTGTGCCACCAGAAAGGTCTTCCCAACGTTTAGTCAAAATCACCCTCTTTGTAATTTGAACATATTGGTTCAGATACCACCCTCTGCAGCATCAGAAAACAACTTTGTCCCATCATCTATGTAAAAGCACTTCACATATTTGAGAATTGCTACCACATTGCCTCTTAACAATCTCTTCTCCAGGATAAATACAAACTTGCTTCTTCCAACTTTCCTTCATAAGATTAGGTATCCGGGCTCTTCATCATCATTCCTTTGGGCATGTCCCAGTTTGTCAATATCCTTTTTAAACTCTGGCACCCAGAACTGGACCCAGTTCTGCAGGTGAGGTCTGACCAAAGCAGAACAGAGAGATATCAATTATTCTTGTGATCTAGAGACTCGTTTATTTGCAAAATCAACATTTTATTTATTTACTTCCTCACCTTTGGTCCCAGAACCTATAAGGCAGCTCACATATAAATTCACACAGAAAATACTGAACTGCTCAGATATCCTCAGATATCCAGATATCCTGAACTGTCCAGATATCCTCTACTCACAATTGTGCTTCTGGTTGCACTTTGAGCACTGGATGCACAATAGCCTACATCTGGGAGATTCAGTGATTCATTCAACTAGAATGTCCATTGCTATAATAATTGCTATGTGCTCCTTGGTTGTGGAGGCATTTTCTGAGATATTGCCAAGGCTAATTCAAAACCAGGTTTTAAACTAGGCTTTGAGAAGTATGAAAAGCAGAGACACTACCACTTTCTCATACATTACTATGGCATTTTGGGGACCTGGACTTAAGAGTTGTTTGGGTGTTGTTTTTAAATTTCCCTACCTGGCTGTGCGTATTTCTCATGTGCAAAGGCAGGGTTGGAGTTCTCATACCACCAACTCATACTTTGCTTCATGCCCCATAGCTAGGCTTACTCCCCCCCTTCCAAACAAGTTTTCCCCTAAATCATTATGGCAATAAGATATTTAAATGGTGGCACTGCATCGGGGCCAGCACAGAACACACAGTGATTAAATGTATGAGTTTTTCCATCCAAGAATCTGGAATGGGCCTTAGTGTTCAGGGAAGAAAGCTTGAGGTATGATCAGCCAAAGCCAAAACACTTTCAAGCGCCATCGGTCTCAAAGGGACAGATTAAGCATATATTTATAACTCTCCAATTTAAGCTATTAGGTCTGAAAAGTATTTTACTTTCTTTGAACTGCACTTTCCCCCTTTTTAAAACTCTCTCCAAAAGCAATTTTAGGAAAGGCTTTGAGAAAAGGCTTTACTATGTATTTCAAAACCTGAAAACAATCCAAAATAATTGCACAGCCTTTTCAACCTGTTATCTCTTTTCCTGGTTTTGCAATAATCACTACTGCTATCTCAATGTCACATACCTATTTAGATGGTCTGGCCCCATTTATAAACTTTTCTGATCTGCTTCTTTACAAAAGTTTTTATGTACACTATTTATTTAGTTATTTATGAATGAATGAATGAATGAAAAAAAATCTATAAGGTTCTCAAACTGCCTTACAGATCTATGAAAATTAATGTCTCAGGACTACCATCCAAAATGACTAAAACAATGTTGCTGTAAGATTAAACCCCTCTATTAACTAAAAAATAAATAAATCCCTTCATTGATGAGATATCCAACTATATTTTTACAGACAGAAAACTTAAGGGCCCATTCAGACTTCTTTCTTCAATACTCATCCAGCTTTGCTTGCACAAAGCTTACGCAGATGCTAGACTATATCCCATGTTTAATGAGCATTCATTCTGATTTATTCATGGGGAGGTTATATGACAATGAACATTTGTCCTAAATTCATCCTAATTCCCTTGTGTTGTGCTTACATGTCTTCCCACTTATTTCTCTGTCACTTCCTAACCACAAAATTCTGAGCGTTTTTTTTAAGTGTTTTTTTTTTTTTTTTGGCCAACGCAACAAAACACTTTAACTGTGTAAACCTAAAGTTCTGGTATGCACTCGAATTCCTCACACAAAACACTGACAGCCTTGGAGGCAACCTTTGTTTCTTAAAGCACATTTATTGGGTCAATAATAACTCATAGCAGGGATAAGGCACCTGAAGATTTCCCAGTGCTACAGCTCTCATTATTCTATGAACTGCCTTGATATTTTATGATGAAGGGTGGTGTATAAATTTAATAAAGAAATTAAATCAACCCTGACTGTTGACCATGCTGCCTGGAACTAAGGAAGGTGGAGTCCAACAACTGGAAGGCTCTCCATCCCTGACCGATAGCTTTTAGAAATTATAAGGAAAAGACAAGTTAAACTGTTAAGTTGTGGGTGAACATATCAAACGACACAGCAATTCTTCAAACAGCTCTTGTTTATTCAGAGGCCAGAACAGAACTGAACTGAAGGGCTCAGTCAGCCTGCTTATATAGAGCTCTAGTACAACGTTACTGTAGCGACTTTCTAAAACTATCCAATCACTGAACGTCACTTTCGATCCTTCATTTGCATAACTATCTACAGTATCCCCCTGCTGGCCCAGGGTGAGAACTTCAGTACATAACATAAACAGTGCAAGAACTCTACATCTGAGTATGTTTCTAAACATGTTTTAAGAGAGACCAGCTAAGGTTTTGTTTTTGAAGTTCCACTTTTGCCTGCTTTAGGAGCATGGGAAGCTGCCTTATACTGAGTCAGACTGTTGATCCATCCCAGTGAGTACTACCTACACGGACTGGCAGCAACTCTCCAGGGTTTCAGGAAAGGGTACATTCCTAGACTTTACCTAGAGATGCAGGAGATTGAAACCTTTTGCATGCAAAGCAGATGCTCTATCACTGAGCTATGGCCCTCCCCCTCCCCCAATAACAACAAAAAAACTGTAACATTTATATATATATAAGAATAGATGAGTCAAACTCATCTGAGCAAGAAAGGGCAAAAGCAGCCAGCTGGCAAGACAAGCTGTAATAAAACTGCTGAGGTTTATGTGCACATTCATTTCCCTATTTAATTACACACACACTACTCTTCTCATCACCACAGCAAGTTCTACACTGTGGTTGCATTTCATATGGAGAGAATACCCAGAAACAGGCATCCATTCTGTCTGCTGTACCTGCTGATCCTTACAGCAACTTGGGGAAGCAAATTCTGAGGGAAGAAATGTACAGTGGTACCTCGGGTTAAGAACTTAATTCGTTCTGGAGGTCCGTTCTTAACCTGAAACTGTTCTTAACCTAAGGTACCACTTTAGCTAATGGGGGCCTCCCGCTGCCGCCACTGTGCAATTTCTGTTCTCATCCTGAAGCAAAGTTCTTAACCCGAGGTACTATTTCTGGGTTAGCGGAGTCTGTAACCTGAAGTGTCTGTAACCCGAGGTACCACGGTAACTGTAAATGGGGGGTGATTTTAATCTGTTTCAGTATTTCAACTTTTGTATGTTTTGTTTTGTTATGAGATTTTTATTAAAGTTCTTCCCAACAGAGTAAGATGACAACTGTGAAAAAATACAGAGTACAGAGACCTCTTCTAAAAGCAATTCTCAGACCCCAGTACCCACAGAAGGTAGCAGCAGCCCATCCCAGCTCTCAGCTGGGATCCTTCCTTCCTTTCGACTCTCACTCTGGGGAGACTGACCTTACCCTGTCTCTCACCCAGGGCATACACAATCCCTGGATCTTAATGCAGGCCCCAGACATAGGATTCCAAAAGAAGAAGAAGTAGTGACAAAAGAAACAAGGACAAAGGAGAGAGAGAGAAAGAATTATAAATTCAATCATGGACCTCAAAATTGGAACGCGTACTGAAAGCGACCATCAGCCATTATTGTTGTCTATTAACTTAAAGGACGAAACCAAAATAACCAAGTACAATATCATAGAACCTTCTCAATACAAACAAATGACCCAATTAAAATGGTCCCAGGAAATGAGTGCAGCAGTGGGGCAAAAACTTACAGCCAACCTGAGAAAACAAGTATTATCCAACTTAAAGACCACTAATTCCTACAGTGATATTCCGAAAATTTATAATGAAATCTTCCAAATGTTCGTAGAGCTTAGTACTCCACCTAAAGTTTGGGTACTTAAACATAGCGCTAGCCCTTGGTTCGATGATGAATGTTTCCAGCTAAAAAGAAAGCTGCGCCAAACATTTAAAAATAATCGCGCTAAACTAGAGCCCTCTTATCTTGATGAAAAAAGACAATACCATTACATTCTGGCCGAAAAGAAACAGAAATATGCAACCCAAAAATGGCTACAATTATTCGACTCAATTCAGAGTAAAAACAACAAAGCGTTCTGGAACCTAGTGTACGGAGGATTGAAAGCCGAAAACCAACTAACTCTACCACCAATTGCAGAATCCAAATGGTCCCAATACTTCACATCTGTATTTAACAATCTACACAGTGAACTCAAAGGAAATGAGACCACTAAAAATAAAATCAATAAACTCCAGGAGTGGCCAAGGGTAGAAGAAGAGGAAATTAGAGAGATAGTTAAAAATTTCAAATCGGGGAAATCTCCAGGGCCAGACGGTCTACCAATAGAATTATTCAAGACCTATATAGATTGGTGGGCAGAACCCTTAGCTCAATTGTTTACTCTCATAGATAAATATGGGATCATACCTGAGATATGGTTAAGATCAATAATTATCCCAATCTTTAAAAATGGCGACCCAAAAGAACCAAGGAATTACAGACCGATAAGCCTATTATCAGTGATAGGGAAAATCTACGCTAAGCACCTTTTATCTAAACTCCTTACCTGGATGAAAAATCTAAATTTACCAGGGAAAGAACAAATAGGTTTCTCCAAAGGTTGCTCTACATTAGACCACTGCCTTATACTTATGCATTTGGTTGAAAAATATAGATCTCAAAGGCAATCTAAGATATATGCTGCTTTTGTAGACTTTCGTGGTGCATTCGACTCAATTGACCGCCCAAAGCTGTGGAGGAAACTCGCAGAATTAAAAATTGATCAGCGCTTATTGATTCTAATACAAAATCTATACTCTTCCAATACCTGTCAAGTCAAACTTAACACCAAAGGTCACCTTTCATCAGACATCCCAAACTCGAAAGGGGTAAAACAAGGGTGTATTCTCGCTCCCTTTCTATTTAATTTATTTTTATCAGACTTGCCAGATCACCTCCAAAAAATAGAATCACATGCCCCTAAACTTAATCAGAAACCAGTTCCTCTCTTATTATACGCAGACGATGCTGTCCTACTATCATTAACGAGCTTGGGTCTGAAACGTCTTATATCTTCTCTGATCCTTTACTGCGAATGTAACAAACTCTCTATAAATTATGAGAAGACAAAAATTTTGGTCTTCTCGAATGGTTGGAAATTAGAGAAATGGAAAATAAGAGGGCAAGAAATCCAACAAGTGAAAATCTATAGGTATCTGGGAATCTTATTCCAGAGCAATTTAGGGTGGGCAAATCATCGCACAAATGCCATAAAACAGGCAAAGTGTACCTCATCAGCAGTTGCCCGTTTTTATTATCAGAAAGGTAATCAATTTATTCCTGCGGCCAATCAGATATTTCAAACAAAAGTGCAATCCCAGATATTCTATGGAATCCCGCTATGGGTCCAAGCATATAACAGTGATTTAAAAAAGATTCACTCCAGCTTTCTGAGACGTATTCTTGGACTCCCAGCTGTGATCAAATATGAAACAATGTGTGCAGAAATAGGCATACACACAATGGAATATTGGGCATGGTCCACCTCAATAAAGTACTGGTTACGCTGCCATTTTCGCTGCCCTCCATCAAGTCTGCTCGCTGATTTGCTCAAAGACTCCTATAAATCAAGATGGTATCAGTACCTCGAAAAAAAGATTGAATCTTTAGGCATCGAGCTGGAGCCCCTGTACAATTCTAATGAGCAATACATTTTCCATAATATCCTAACTAGACTAAAGGATGTCGAGAGACAAAATATTATGGCAGCTGTAAACAAAATTTGCTCCCCCATATTCTATGATTTAAATATCTTAGATAGCAGAGCCAATTACGTCACTAAATTAATAATCCCAGCCCAACGTAGGGCTTTTATGCTGGCCCGTTTGAATGTTTTTCCCTCAGCATTTGTCAGGGGAAGATATCAAAACATTCCTAGAAACAAGAGATTCTGCAGATGTTCTATGAATGTCCCGGACACTGTAGAGCATATTCTCTTTCATTGCCCATTGTACAGTATCCTACGTCAACGCGTGCTGTCCCCTCTTTTGGGTGGTCTGGAACCCCAGCAAGGTGAATGTGTGGGATTCTGCCTATCCGACGTCGACCAAAGGGTAACGGCGGGGGTAGCCGAGTTTTTGGTAGCAGTCCTCCAAGGAGCAGGTTAACAAGGAAAACCACTGATTTTATATGTATATATATATATATGTATGTAGCCAACTGCTGCCTTTTATATATATTTCAAGGCTTTTATATGTTATTTCCTCTTTTATGGTTTTATTTGCACAATGCCTAATAAAGGTTTGATAAGTAAGTAAGAGAGAGAGAGAAGCAACAGAAAATGAAAGACAAAAGGAAAAGAAACATTAGAAAAAAAGAAAAAGGACTTCCAATTTTCCATCTGCTGGCAACATTTTAAAAAGTGTGGGGGGGGAGGTAGGAGAGTTTATTTAAGATATTCAGTCCATGATAACATCCATCTTTCCCACTTTCTGGTGAAGAGTTTTTCTTTTAGGTCAAAGTTTCTCAGAATCATTCATTTCTTTCCCTCCACGAAAAGTATGTTTTTAAAGCTTAATTGTGAATTTCCCCTTGGTTTTCTTGTTTCATCTTTTTATAAACTACTCTGAGTTGTGTTTTTTTTACAACGGAGCATTTATTTAAATAAAAAATTATTTAAAAAATAAATAAGTAAATAAATAAATTCCTTCCTGTCACATTTAAGAATAAATTTCATGACATTCCATACACCTACATTAATAATGGTATCAGGTCAGCAGACATACAACTTCACAAGATACTAGAAGTGTGTGTGTGTGTGTGTGTACGTACGCATGCTGAGCCCTATAAAGTAATTCTGAGCTTAACATTTATTATGGGGTAGTTTTTGTTTGGTGCGTTGCAGGTTTTCCTTGATTCTCCAATACACCAAACTCTTAAATCACATCAGCACAAAAAGGGTTTTTCAACCTGTGCTGCGGGCCCTTCAGCATGCTCTTTGTAGACATGGGGAACCCTTTTTCAAGCCCAGGGTTGCACTCAGCCCAAGGGAAAATTGCTGGGCAGAATAGGGGAACCTCTCATCAGATTGATAGAGAGACCTACACACCTGAATGGGATTGCCACCTTTTTGCAAGCGCAAAAAGATAGCAACTTGCTCAAGGTTGTTTGGAGTTCATAATGAGCTGGGGTTTGATCCCTGTTTGATAGGCTTAAGCATTTTTCCTGCAGGATTAAAAAGGCTACCAGTTATGATAAATACACACTCTGACTTCCTAAAATATTAGAACTAATTTGGCAAAGAATTTGGACACTTAGTTAATGGGTTAGAAATGTATATCGCCAATTGACTCTAAGTGGAACCTGCAAGCCTATATTTATCCAATTGTTTTTAATTCATATGAGTCACACTCTCTGCTAGTAGCAGCACTGGAGGCAACACACAGCATCCAGTTAATAGATACATTTATTATTTCAACAGAGTAGAATTACAATAGGTTTTTAGTTTCCATTGCCCCAGACCAACATATAGATGACAATAGGCTCCTCTGTGTGCAGTTGATGCAGATGTGTATCCAGATGTTTCATCTGTACCATATCTTCATCCAAACCCCATGAAGCTGGTGAGATGGCTATTGATACAAATGGTAATGCACTTTCCCAATGAGGACCATTCATTTTTACATGCGCACAACTAAAGCAAATAAAGCTGTTGTGGTTACCCTCTCCACATGCCATACAGAACCTATGTGAAGCATTTCAAAAAGAAGTTTAGGAAATTCAGCCTTTCATGTTGCACAAACACACTTCTTATTTCAGAACCATATGAGGACATCTCACTCATGGCAAACTCCTACTACATTATTAGTAGATTAAAGACAAATATCTCAATGCCTAGTTTGACTACATTAGTGGTGACATTGAAAGCTACAGT
Organism: Podarcis liolepis; assembly: GCF_965112155.1. Taxonomy (NCBI): domain Eukaryota; kingdom Metazoa; phylum Chordata; class Lepidosauria; order Squamata; family Lacertidae; genus Podarcis; species Podarcis liolepis. The sequence goes on from NC_139564.1 coordinate 51,430,115, forward strand.
ATATGTTACCACTGATAAAACACAAGTGATATTCTGCCACACTACAGAAGTGCATTTCAGATGCAACTTGACTTTTTCTTCTTTCTTGACCACAAAATATGATACAGAGTTACAGTTCATCTGACAAGGCTTGACTCCACACAATTTCACTAACTGTTCCACAAAGTGTAAAGGACACTTCAATCCCAGCAATTTGCAACTGGGCACATTTGTAGGTATTTTTACTTCTTTATGTTTTGCCAGACTGTTACTGTTTTATTTTTCCTAAAGCCTCCCTAAGATGCCCATTCCAGATATTTTTCCCATGCCTAACGTTATTCTGGTGTTCTCCCCCGCCCCATCCTAAACTAAAACAAATTATTCGGCTTACCAAAATGTCAGTCACCCAACACGAACTGAACATATCTTTATATAGTAAAAGCATCCAAAGCAATTGCTCAAGATGGTGTTATAAGAAAGGGACCAGCTTATAGTGGTAGACTTATTTACAGCACAATCCTATGCACGTTTACTCACAAGGAAGTCCCACCGTATTCAGTGTCTTTTTTTATTAATTGTAGGCTGCTTTTTGTCCTTTTGTTTTTGACATAGATGTAGTTCTGTCAGGGTTCACCTGGGAGGAAAGGAGCTGTTTCATTCATTCTAAGGCAGGCTCCAATCAAGCTACCTCTACTAGGGTCTGTGAGAAGAAGCAAGAAGCTTCCTGTTATTAAGAGACAGTAACAATTCTGAAGCTTGACTTGGCCATAAATCCAGAACATTATTTCCCAGAACAATCCTGAAGGAGCACACACCCTTGGACTGTGGCAGTGCATTCTGCTGTATACTTGGACCTTTGTGATATGACCATCAGGGCACAAAACAAAGTCCTGCACACTGTCAGATGCAGAGAGCTTCCAGTGTTGCTGGAGGAGACACAGCCTCTCCATCCTGGGCAGTTCTTGCAGCCAATCAATCTTCCACCTCGCTTCCTCTTAGAAGAAATGGGCTGGAATCAATGTTAGCCTGCCATGGTAATTGGAAGAGGGAAATGTCTGTCAATTCTTGACAAATAGCAGCACGTAGTGTTTCATATATTAGTGGGGCTGAAAGGCTTCCATTATGATGCACAATCATTCTTCTACTTGGGGCCGTGTAGTATTGAGGTTAGAGTGTGGGACAAGGGTTAAAATCAACACTCAGCCATGAAGCTCACTACCTTCTCAGGGTTGCTGCAAGGATAAAATAAGGATAGGGAGAGCCACACATGCCATCTTGAGGCGGGATATATATGTAAAAAAAGTGTATGGGGGGGGGAGGGGAATCTAATCTTCTTCCCTCACTGCATGGTACATAAAGAGATCAAACTTATGGTAATAAGAAACTTCCTGCATATGTAGATGAAGTGACTTGCTAGACCTCCTGAGAAAGAGCTGACATGTGCAGAACATAATTCGCTTCACAAACAAAATGTTAAACGTTTCCAAGCAGCTACCAAAACCCCCACAAAAAACACCCACTGCTCTTAGCATCAGCGATATCAGTGATAATAAACTTTTTCAGATTTCTAGTAATTATGCACATCAAGCAATTTTAAAGCCCCATCTGTGAGCACATAATGTGCAAATATTTTCTGCATGTTGGATGTAATCAAAAGTAGTTTTTTGTTTTCTTAGTAGAATCCATTTTCTAACATAAGACTGATGAGCATGAAGGCCATGATGATGTGGGGGGTGGGGGGCAGAGGGAAGGGGGGGGGAGCACAAGTTAGCCCTTGCAAAAAACCCATCAAATAGATGAAATGGAAAACAAAACTTTTAATTTAGGGACAAAACTGAAGAGGAGCTGGAGATCCAGGATCAATCTCCCAGCGTTTTCATTCTTACCTAAAAAGCTGGTGTAAGAGGTAGGGGTGAGGGCATGAGCGTCCCAGATGGGCAGGGTATAAATCATCATCATCATCATCATCATCATCACCACATTGGAAATCTATTTTCTAGATTTCAAGTATAACACCACATTCAATATAACAGCCCATAAGGTTCCTTATGTGCTGGCAGGATATCAGGTTGAGTTATTTCACTGTGTGGAATTTATTACAATTGAGAAATGTAACTGATATGTTGTTTGCAGCCAGTAGAGGCTGAGCATTGTACAAAAATCTTGGTCCACCCCCCCCCCAAACTAACTACAATTCTTGTGATATAATCTTTTAACAAAAGGGTAACATAAAGTACCGATTGATTCTAACATGCTGTTTTTATAGCTAGGCAAGTGTTAATATTTATTAGATCCATCACCTTTAGTTGCCCAAAGAGGAACATTACTCTTGTTAGATACGGGTATGAGGGAGAAAGAAGCCTGCAGAATACATATTAAGGAATACATGGCTGAGAATTTTCTACAGCTGTTAGTGGGCAGGCACTATAAAGTAACACTATGATGCCGATGATGCTTTGGAAAGCTGCATACGATTATATATTCATACACTTGGAAAACTTTGTGCATTCAAATCCTGGATCTGCCTGTCATGCCTCCAGATTCCTCAACAAACATAGCATTAAATGCATATAAACAATCATATCCATGCCCAATACATATATTTTATTCTCTCTCCCTCTCTATGGATCCCACTCTAACACACATAAAGACCTTTAAAATCTATCATTTCTTTATTTGCATGCTGCCTTTCCACACAAAAATATGCTCAAAAAGCAATTTACATGCGTAGGAATAATTTCATAGTAATAGCAGTAATAAAACAGCAGCGTATAGTTAGCAGTATACTAAAGGCAACATTTCCATATAAGTTTAGCAACTTTGTACCTCCTGGCAGCAACAAAAATAACAAGGGAGTTTGAACAGTTTCAACTTGGTCCTAGCTGCACTGCACTAAATCCTTCTGTATCCTTATATATATTGCAACACAGTGGTACCTCGGAAGTTGAATGGAATCCATTCTGGAAGTCTGCTTGACTTCCAAAGTGTTCGGAAACCAAGGCACGGCTTCTGACTGGCTGCAGGAAGCTCCTGCAGCCAATCAGAAGCCACATCGGACATTCAGATTCCAAAGAACATTCGCAAACTGGAACACTCACTTTCAGGTTTGCGGCATTCGGGAGCCAAAACGTTTAACTTGCAAGGCGTTCAGGATCCAAGGTACAACTGTAGAAGTATAGAAGCTTGGCTTTTCCCTTGATTTCACACTCTCATTCCCTTGCCACCCAGTCTGTCACCAAACCAGTTTTACAACTTTCCAGCCTCTCTGCCAGTCCCCTTGGCAAAAAATAAGAATAAGAATTCCTTCATCAACTCTCGCCTTGACTACTGCAATATTCTCTCTAGCCTTGGTCCACCCACTCTCTCTTACCGCCTTCCAAGCAGATCTTGCATGTCTGCCTTGGGTAACATTTTGGATCACTGAAACTTTCAGAAGATGAAAACAGCTCCTAGATTAGCTTTCAACAGCAAATAGATAGGGATCCCTTAAGAAATGTGATATTTGCAAATTCTGATTGGACTAGAACTAACAAACCCACTTTGCATCGGGCTGAGGAGGGGGGACTGTCAATTCGGCAAAGGTGTTTCTCTGCCGAGACCTGCTATCCCCTGTAACTGAGTGACACTAGAATAATTTTCTGTCGGTACAGAGCTCTGCCCTATTCTACCCACTGAACATGCGGGCAACTGAAAGTGTTTCTGGCCAGATATCTACAGAAGAAGAAGAGGAGTTTGGATTTGATATCCCACTTTATCACTACCCGAAGGAGTCTCAAAGCAGCTAACATTCTCCTTTCCCTCCCCCCCGCACAACAAACACTCTGTGAGGTGAGTGGGGCTGAGAGACTTCAAAGAAGTGTGACTAGCCCAAGGTCACCCAGCAGCTGCATGTGGAGGAGCGGAGACGCGAACCCGGTTCCCCAGATTACGAGTCCACTGCTCTTAACCACTACACCACACTGGCTCTCAGAGAACAATCAGTGGAAAGCTCCAAGATGAGGACTTTGGGGGTGGTGAGATGCTAGGTCATTGGATCCTGGTCCAGGCTCACTGCTACCATGTGACGGCATCAGCCCAGATTTGGGCTTGATTGCTGCACCAGTTCCAGGCTGCTACAACAGTTTGCTTGCATCCCATCGTCCACCCTGATCTGTGTGGACTGCAGGGCTGCAGATGCAGCAGTGGGCCCACTGCTCCATTAGTCCCTCTGGACAGTGGCCATGGTTAGGATTTGGTATTTACTGGCTTTCATACTTCCCAATTTACTTTCACAATTCGTGGTTCCAAAAAAGTATAAATAATTTTCTTTAGAATGTGCCTTTTAGGAGAGAATGCACTTTGAAATGCATAGCTGGAGGCAAAATGCTTTAGAATGATGAATTTAAGTATCTATTTAAATGTGATTTGGGGGAAGCATTTGCATTTATAGATCCAATCATTGAATATTATTATGGGTAACCATTTCTTTTGCCAAAAATAAATTTAGTATGAATATAAATGACAACAACATGAAACCAAGTATGCTTTCAAGGATCAATTAATAACATTCTTTTGCAAAGTAGTGCAGAAGCAGAGCGGAATGGGCTTAAGGATGAACACATGTAGAAATGATGTGAACAGAGTGATTCATCCATCTCTGGAAATAAGATAGAAACTGGTTGGTGGAGGCTACGCCTGTTCTCCAGTGACACAAATCACTGAGATTCAAGCATGCGCCTATCCATATTTTCCTATTCTGAATTCTGTTTCTGAACATCATCAGTTTGTTTTATAAGGATTGGCTGCTCTCTTTACACACACACCCATCAAAGAGGCACTAGCGAACACTGGCTTTGCTTGCATTAGCATTAATTAACTGCAATGCTAGCTATTAGCTTAATACAAGATAGGCATCTGCTTTATGTTCTTCATACTGCCCCCTTCATCTTGTTCCACCTCATCACATCGATGATAAGTGATTTATGTTACTCCTCATTGCCTCTTTAATGACAATTAGCGGTGCAATGTTGAGCAGCATTGAGCAAAAGACCCAGTCCATTAACGTTCTCTCAATCCACATCCAACAGTATGTGTTCAATTCTCATACTATTTCCCCCTTTGCCAGTGTTCAGGCATGAGTGTTGTTACAGTGGTACCTCGGGTTACATATGCTTCTAGTTACATACGCTTCAGGTTACAGACTCCACTAACCCAGAAATAGTGCTTCAGGTTAAGGACTTTGCTTCAGGATGAGAATAAATCGTGCTCCAGCGGCTTGGCAGCAGCAGGAAACCCCATTAGCTAAAGTGGTGCTTCAGGTTAAGAACAGTTTCAGGTTAAGTACGAACCTCCGGAACGAATTAAGTACTTAACCTGAGGTACCACTGTACTTATGTAGTCAAAATGGCCTCACTCATGCACAAACCTTATCCTCAGTTTGCCACACAAGTCTTCAGAAATGTTCATCAGCATCTAAGCACGCATTTCTCCTAACACTCCCCCCCCCAGCTCCCTCCAATATACTCATTTTTGCAAGCAATTCCACCTAATACAGGAGTGGGGAACCTCCCCCCCCCCCGATGTTGCTAAACTACAACTCCCATTTGCCGTGACTATCGGCCACACAGGCTGGGTTGTAGTGTCAGCAACATCTGAAGAGCTGAAAGTCCCCAACCCCTGCCTTAATATAAATCATTTTTGTGTATTACTTTCACCAATATGTACATTTTCACACACACTTCCCCTAACACACACATCTTTTGGCTGGAAAACTGCTTCACAAAGTTCAGAGAAGTGTGGATTTTAAAGGACAGCTGTGTTTTGGTTTGCACATTGTTTTGGGAAGTGTAAAGTGAGCTATCCTTGCCTTAAAATACCAAGCAAACCAAATTCTGCGTTCATCACCAATGCACAAGAGGGAGATATATTTGTGACCAGGTTAAGAAGAAGAAAACACTAAGGGAGGAGAAGAGAAGAGGAGAAGAGAACCCTCAAAACTTTGCAAGGAGGACAGAGCATACTTGGTGGCCCCATGCTTGATTCTTCTAGTTTGGGTAGGGGGAGAGACCAGGCTAGACGGATTAGACAAGTACTGTGAAGAATCATAGAACTGCAGAATTGGAAGGGACCACAAGGGCCATTTAGTCAAGCCCTCTGCAATGCAGGAATCTTTTTGCCCAACATGGGGCTGAAAGCCATGACCCTGAGATTAAGAGTCTCATGTTCTACTGGCTGAGCTTTACAGCCGACTGATTGGAACAGAAGCACTCAGCGCTACAGCACACATTATGGGCAGGGGCAGAGGAAGGGGGGCGGTGGGGGCCTGGCTGCCCCGGGTGTCACCTCTGAGGGGGGGGTGAAAAAATGGCAGGTGGCACCCACTGTGGGGCCTGCAGCACACCCGAGCCACGCATCTCTCTTGGGAGTGACGAGGTGGCTTGGGGGCCCGCAGGCTCCGTGCTGCCCAAATGGTCCGCCCGCTGCCTCCCCCTCAGCTGTAGGGAGGCTGAGAGGGAGGAGGCAAGCAGACTTCTCGGAAGTCCCATGGAGTGTCCTGCCCCGGCTGGCCCCGCCCCTGCGGGTGGCTGGCCCCGCCCCTGGGCGCAGGGCATGCACGTCGCCCCAGGCGCCTGATCACCTCGCTCTGTCGCTGGTTATAGGGTCCTCTTGTTCTGTTTCTGTGGCTCAGTTTCTGCCATGTACTTATTTAAAGCGCCTTTACCCCGCTCATCATCCAAAACAGCTCTGAGAGTGCTCACGGTTCTCCAAGCTGTATGAATTACCTCCAGACTTCTCCCCCTCCCACCCGTTTTAGTTTAAAGGATAGTTAGAGAAAATCGCTGACCTACTTCCACCCCATATAATTTACATTCAAGCATCTCAAGTGGATGCCGCTGGCTCGGCTGCTAAATTTTATCATCATTAGGTTGCAAAGATAATTTCTTTTGTGGTTTAGGGATTTGATCATGTCATGGAGTCGACTCCCTTTGAGCCCAATTTTAGATGCAATTTGGGGAAGATGTAGATCCCCGATTCTCAAACTTTGCGCGCTTCTCTCTCTCTCTTTACCCCTTTCACCCTGAGAGGTTTGCTTGCTCAGAGACATTGATCTTAGAAACCCAGTAGCTGAGAGGCTTACAGAGGCAGCCTGGGACAATATTCTTTATTATATCTGGAAGTGTCAAATAGATTTTGTTTCCTTTTTTAATTTTTTGTCCCTTTTAGTATTCTGCCTTGTCTGGACTGCTGATTATATATTTAACATTCAGTTCCAGCTGCCAGCTGCTTATATTGAATATACATAAGCGAGTCAGAACACCACACAACAAAGCCTAGAAGAATCAATATCAGAATCTAAGAACTGGTTCATACTTCCAAACAAGAAGTAAAAGAAGAAACTTGATCAATTTAATATTCTTCTCCCTCCCCTACTACTTGTGACAAGTTGAACTCATGGCATCCCCCTGTAGAGAAGATCAGTGGCTTCTAGTAGTCCTGAAGGAAACCCATGAATTCTACTTCTTGTGAGACACCAAAAGCCATTCCTCCTTTCACAGTTTCTTTGAAGGTATGAACAGTTCAGCTGAGTTCAGGAAAAACTAGAACACTGATTGCTAAACTTTGCAGTACTGCAGAACACCGTGTTTCTTTGCTTGTTCTCTTTTAATCACCATATTCTCAGATTATGTGGCTGACAATGAATCAGAATCACAGAATCGTAGAGGTGGAAGGGACTCTGAGGATCATCTAGTTCAACCTCCTGCAATACAGGGATATGCAGCTATCTCATGATAGTGTCTCAATAAATATCCAATTGTTGGATATGAGTAGCAAAGTCTCCTTGTGCCTTGCAATGCTTTACTTTTTCCAGCTGCTCTTGTGTTCAGTAGAACTTAATCTGAGTGAATTGATGTTGAAGTCTTTCACAGTTCTCCCAGTGCTGATGCAGACATATCAATGGAACTCTCTTAACTAGGGATGGCCAACATGATGATGCCCTCCAGATTTTTGGACTAGAAATCTCATCACACCTAACTATTTAACATGGTGGCTAGGGCTGCTGAAAAATCTAGTCCAAAATACCTGGAGGACCCTCACTAACAATCCCTGGCTTAGATATTTAGCTTTGGCTGGCATAACTGCTGAGACAACACTTAAACATGGGTTATGTTGATGAGAGAAGGAACACAAAATTCCATCCTCTTTCTCTCAACACCCCAGCCCCTATGTGGCAGACATATAATAAGAAATCACAGTGGTCTGCCAAGACATACAGACCAGACTAATAATCAATTATAGGTAAAAAGGTAAAGGTAAAGGACCCCTGGACTGTTAAGTCCAATCAAAGGTGACTATGGGGTGCGGCACTCATCTCGCTTTGAGGCCGAGGGAGCCAGCATTTGTCTGCAGCAGCTTTCTGGGTCATGTGGCCAGCATGACTAAACCACTTCGAGCATAACGGGACACCGTGAGGGAAGCCAGAGAGCATGGAAATGCCATTTACCTTTCCGTCACAGTGGTACCTATTTATCTACTTGCACTGGCGTGCTTTTGAACTGCTAGGTTGGTAGAAGCTGGGACAGAGCAATGGGAAGCTCACTCCACCACGGTGACTCGAACCGCTAACCTTCTGATTGTCAAGCCCAAGAGGCTCATTGGTTTAGACCACAGCGCCACCCGCGTCCCATCAATCAATTATGACCTTATAACAATGCAGTGTTTGAAGGATATGTAGAAACTATTACTGTTTGAGTCTCACTCAAATGAATTACAGTGGTGCCCCGCAAGACGAATGCCTCGCAAGACGGAAAACCCACTAGACGAAAGGGTTTTCTGTTTTTGAGCTGCTTCGCAAGACGAATTTCCCTATGGGCTTGCTTCGCAAGACGAAAACGTCTTGCGAGTGTTCTGGGTTTTTTTCGCTCCCCTCCCCTTTTCTAAGCCGCTAAGCCGCTAATAGCCTTTTAGACGCTAAGCTGCTAAGCCTTTAATAGCCGCTAATCTGCTAAACCGCTAATAGCGCTAATCCGCTAAGCCGCTAATAGGGTTGCTTCGCAAGACGAAAAAACCACTAGACGAAGAGACTTGCGGAACGGATTATTTTCGTCTTGCGAGACACCACTGTATTTGTAGTTTTGGTACATCATTAACTGCATCAACTCTTTAAACAAAATAAACTGCTTTTTTTGTAGTTCACTTTACAAATGGGAAGAGGGGCAGTGAAGGTACTGCAGTTTAACAACAACAACAAAAAGCTATGCATTGTCCCAAAGAGGCATTAATTTCAAGTACATTTTTTGGACCCAAGACCATGCTTTCACAAAACTAATCTGAAGTTCCAGTGATTTTTGCAATTCCAGATGAGCCCAAATTAGTTTAGCACTTGGCTGTTTTGTATATCAGCCCAGCTCTTGTCCTGTGTCACATAAATTACATATAAGCAGGGAGATACTAATATTTGTGTGTGCGAGTAATTATTTTAAATTCTTTACCACTTATATGCAGCTTGATGAAAACGAACATTTTAAAGGGAAAATGTAAGTAGTAATTATTTAATTTTCCTGTTTTCTGACATTTGGGGTGGCTATATACTTATACTTACAAACGACAACAGAATTCACACTTTCCTCTGCATGTATTTATATTGTAAATGCATTTTGATGTAGATAGTCAAGAACGGTGGGAAAGTAATATATTGAGTATGAAAAAATTCTAGTTAGCTAAAAGACATTCCGCAAGGGGTGAAAAATCTCTGAAGAGGTTTATTCATCCATGCATACTTCAGTTGTTACTTCTACAGCACATTACCCCCAAACAATTTCTCAGCCTCCGTGAGTACACGAGGTTCAGCTACCAGAGCTTACTAAATATTTGATCCTAATTAGACCTAATGATCATGTTTGTTTCTCTCCATCTGTGATTTTGCAGAGGCAACCTTTGAGTTAATCCTGAGGACCTGATGTGGGGTGTAAGCATTGTTGAATGGGTCAGGAACAGTGACCAGACTGCAGTGAAATTCAACATGTAAGTAAGAAGAAAGTCTGACATGCTCACAATTACTTAAAAGAAGAAGAAGAGAGAACCTCAAAAATGAAGAGATTAGTTAAGCAGGAAAGTTATAAGGGCCAAGCTCCTTTAGGACATTTGGAAGTTTCTTAAAATCATTTTAAAAGAAGTTCAGATGAATCGTGTACCGCAGATCAGGAACACACCATGTTCAAGAAGATGCCAGAATGGTAAATGAGTGAAGTCAAGGAAGGAATGTTATTGCTGTTAATGTGTTTTGTAAGCCTCTTTGAGTGACTCATTTTTGGAGGGGAAAAGTGGGCTGTAATTTTTGTGTATAAGTGGTATAAAATAATAATAACAGCAAGAATTATTCCTTTAAAAAGTATATTGCTAAAAAAAACAACACCCCACTGGCTTCTGAGAAACATCTGGCTGGTTGCTATGGGGCTGAAAAAGATATCAGACTAGATGACTCTTGGTCTGCTCCAGCAAAGCTCATCTTATGTTCTGTGGGAAATCAATTAGTAAGAAGAAGTTAGTTACCAGCTACTCTTTTGATAATGCAAGTACCCACGTAATACTTGAATATTTTTGACCACATGACAAATAGAAGTTCTTTTGGGTGGCATGAGAATTTAATCAGAAATACAGCACAGGCAAAGAGGTTAAAATCCACTTCCACCAGCACTTCAATCCTGATGTAAGTATCACACACTGTAGCAGCAACACCAATGTGGAACATCCTATTAACAAATCCTGCATTACATCCATTTTGGCTCTTAGTCTCACATATCTGCACAGAAGGAAAAACAACTGTTTTGCAATGTGCCAGAAAGAAACATTTAGGAAAAGAGGAGGAGAAGTAACACTTGCATGATTTGAAAAGCAAGAGTTAGCTGTGGCCTTGTGAAGATTGATTAATTTCCATCAGAAACAAAAAGATTACTAGATAAGACAAGGAAACCCATCAGGCAAAGAGAGCACGAGCAATTTGCTTCTAGCTTGGCTTAGTCAGCACTATAAAATATTGATGAATACTGCTGCTTGAAACAGCATCTTGTAGTAAGGAAAGTGCTATTACTTTGAACTTTATCCACTGGTGACTTTAGTAATATAAAGTAGGAAAGATGGTTTTACAGAAGTAATGCACTTTTTTCTCAAGGAGAGTATATTTACTTAATATCAAAGGAACGTGAAGGCATGCCCTTTCAACATCCAATTTTTTCCCATGGTCTTTACTGCGCAACTTGAAATCTACCCCAGTCAAATTTAAAATTTACAGCATTCGATTTCAGGAATTTGTGGGCCTCCTACATTCTGTAACTGAAATAAACTTAGTATTGCTATATAAAATTATCACTATTGCATCTGATGACCTAAAACTCAGAGCTATAGTTCAGAAATGGAAAACACATGTCTTTGAACGGAAAAGGTCCCATGTTCCCTGAATCTCAAGGTAAAGGATGTTGGGAAACAGAGCTCAGAATCAGCAATACCTAATACCCTAAAGCAGGTCCCCTCAACCCGGTGCCCTTCAAATGTTTAAAACTAAAACTCCCATCGATGCCCACCAGCATTGGCAATGGTCAGGGATGATGGGATTTATAAACTGGATCTACACTGATCTGTAAAAACGCTGTAAAAATGTAATATAGCACTCAATGCAATTTTCCATTGCTGACAGATCGCTGCTCTACAGTGCCCTCTGGTGTCACATTTTTATAACACATCTTTAACATTATAACCAATCAGTGTAGATTCGTCCATAGTCCAAAAGATGTGGAGGGCACTAAACTGGGAAAGGTTGCTATGGAGAGCCTGACAGTTGAAGTAAACAGCTCTGAACTTGATGAACCAGTGATCAAACTTCATAAAGCCAGCTTCAAACTCACAAAATTAAAATCACATGCTTCTCAGAGAATAGTAGTCCTCTTGTAGTGTCTCAGTTAATTGTACAGATCAGCCTTCCTCAACTTGATGCCCTTCAACCTAGTGTACCAGCACAGTGCTGGGGGCCAGGGCTGATGGATTTGGTATCCAAAACATCTGGAGGGACCAGGTTGGGGAAGGCTAGTGTAGATGAACAGAGCACTGTTTTATTCCCCTATACTGTGTGCTTCAGATAGGCTGCACTCCAGGGCCAACCCAAGACATTTTGGCACCCGAGGCAAACCACAAAATGATGCACCCATGTCAGGGATGAGTGAAGATCTACTACAGGAACAAGGGGACAATAATGATCTACATCGGGAACAAGAGTGGGAGGAGAACAGCAGCTCCTTCTATTTGCCAAGAGGCTACTATAGAGGTGGCCTGGGTAGGGGTGGGGACTGCTGAGAATGCTCAGATCTGACTTCCAAGGAGTGCACCCTAGTTGTTGCTCCTCTGCAGCAGTGGCGGCAGCAGCAGCAGCAGCAGACAATGCATTCCCTGGAGGGTAGATCTGCTGCTCCTGTGGATCCTGCTACCTGAGGCAGTCACCTTGCCTGCCTCATGGGTGGGCCGGCCCCGCTGCACTCTCTTTCAGTATAAGATCTCCATATAATTATTTCATATTTTGATGTTGGATGTCTCTGCATTGTTCTTTCTGTTGTGGGCCTCCCAGTTTCAAGTTGTGCCTATTCTGACAAGCCAGTGTTGCTTCTGCATTCGCAGGTCCGTGATCACCAGCTGCCATGGACCAAGGGGGTGCCTATGGTTGAAGTTAAACAATATGGTTGTTCATGGCTACAGACAGAGATTTGCCAGGCCATAAATTGCACAACCTGCTATCATTTACAATGTTATGTCGATAGACAAGAAGTGGCTTAGCTGCCAACAGGCTTTTGGAACATCTGTTTGCCCTTAGGTGAATGAAATGCAATGACTGGATGCGCATGGGGTCACGTACCAATATAATACAAACCCAGCATAAGGCACTAAAAATACTGCTTGAATATTCTACTTTCACTCCCTCTTGTCAGTTTCAGTCACCAAGCTGTGAGGCTTATCACTGGGAAGACCTCTCTACAGCACAGCATGCGTTTTAGCTAATTGAGAAGAAACTGCCACACTTTGTCAGATCTGAAAGTACTGGGTTGTATAATTGTTAAGTACACATTCTTCTGCTTTAAGGCTAACAGAAACCTATGGCTGTCACAAGAAGAGGCTTACCGTACTTTCCTAACAGACTGAATGTTTATTAAATATCAGGAACAGAGCAGACTTTTTATATATACAACTGCATTAAGTCAATTCCTTAAAAGTTTACACTGCATTGATGCAGCAGGTACAACCGTTTCAGATCTTTAGGTATTTGACAGCAAATCATGCACAGGACTTACATAGTGCTTTTCAACATCCACACATACACATCTCAGTAATTCTTACAATACATCTGTGAGATAGATTAATAAGTTTACCCCAATACTGTCTCTGTATGTTTGTGTGTGTGTAGGGCAGCAATTCAGAATGAAAGTTCATGGATGAGCCATTAGGCAGGATTCAACTAAATTGTTGTGCAAGTGGAACAAGGGCCACTTGTGCAATGAGATTTCCCCCTCTCCTCTCCTTTTGCCCTCTAGGTCTTCTCTGGAGGGTTGGGGGAAAACCCAGGTTTGTGGGGCATGGGGGGACGGACGGGGAAAACTCCATTGTGCGAGTAGACCTCATTTCACCTGTGCATATCCCAATTAATGCTACATTTAATTATTTAAAAATAATAATTAATAGCAGCAGGAACTGAAGTTGGATCAGGGCTTGGTGAGAGCTTTAACTCTGAAGTCTACATCCTTACCTACCCACTAGACACCTACACCAGTCACACCCCCTGGCCGACATGCTGTCACAGTTGGTCTGAGGAGAGTCTATGTGCATGCAGATGTAAGCAGGGCTCACTCCATGAGGACAGAAACCCACGCTGATCAGCATTCATGGCCCTGTGTAAGGGGCATTGCCCTCATACACCCACACAGTCAGATTTCCCCTTGGCTAGTGGGGGGCATAGCCAATGTGCACACAGGTGTCTGTGGGGCGGGGCTTGGTTGCTTTTGCATGCGAGGTCCCTTCTTGCATTCACCCTGAATGACTGAAGGCAGCTACGATAAGGTGTGGAAAGCTGAAGATCCTTTAGATTACAAGTGGATTTCATATTTTGAATTTTGTGGCTCCCACTGTTAAGTGGTGCAAACAACTCAGCTAAGTCCTATCCGTATTTTAGAAAGAAACTAGCCAGTGCTGGCCAGACAGCAGCACTAACATTGCACTATGCAGGTGCTGCTAAAAGTAGTGCCAGTGTTGCCAAAAGCACACACAGTATTGAACAGGGTGATTTAGATGCAGTATGGATCATTTTCAACAAGCTTGGCCCATGCTGATGCACACATATCATAATGCAACGCCATCAATAATAGCCAAGATGGCACACTATGGCCTTGGCTCAGAGATTTACCAGCCTTCCCTAACATTCCATTGTTTCTTGTGAGACGTCTATGATATTGTGTGTGTGTGTGTGTGTGTGTGTGTGTGTGTGTTTATTAAGGGTTTGCTGTACAAATCTTTCACATCTGTATGAGAATTTAAAAAATTTAAAATATCCTGTAAAGCTATCTACAAACCACAGCACACTTTGGAGACAGATATTCTGACAAGATTAATAATAATAAAAAACCTGCTTAAGAACTACTGTTGGGTAAGACCTTGTATTTATAAGTGTGGAAACAGGATACTTTCAGAGAGTATCTAGGTGGTGTGTTTTGTTTTTTTAAAAATGAACCCAGTTCTGTCATTCTTAATGTCAGCTAAATCAATGGACTCTTTGTGGAATCAGGTGGTAGGCAGTATAAGGAGGTTCAAAGCACAGGGTTCTGTTTTAACAGGTGTGCTTTTACTTATTTTATGATCCCCAGAAAGCGGGGTTTTCCCAATTTTCTATTAACCTCAGAGGGTTAAAAATTATTTATGGGGTTATTCACTCTTTAAGGCAAAATGACAGCTGTTTCATGAATAAGGAAATATTTAAGGGAAAACAGGGCCATTCAGACAGCTGCATTAATGCACCAATAACCACAGTGATGTTTCATGGAGGATAACATGCCCAGTGTAGCCCAGTGGTCGACAATATTGACATAAGGCAATGTGTAGAACTCACATTTGTAGGTAATCTAAGGCCCTTTTTTATAATATTGAAGCAGTGCAGGAATCATATCTCCATAGCTCTTTCCCCCACCTTGTTTAACATTTGGAAGCTCAGAATCACATTGGGTTTGGATGTGTTCCAGTTGTGTAAGACTCTTGTGTAAGAGAGGGCAGTGACTGGATGGGAAGGACTGTGTGATTGGCTACACACACTAGTGGTTCTGGCTTCCAAACCAGTATGGAAATGGCATAGAAGGAAGTTTCTGGGAAGAGACTCTTACGGCATAAGATGTACGCTGTTGTGAGAGATCTCTAGCTCTGTTTAAAGGACAAGCAAATATCATTTTGACCATATTAAGCAACATGATTTGTTTGCCAGGCAGTTTTGTTCATTAAACAAATGAACACTCCTGTTTCCACAATTCAGCACTTAAAAAATGAAATTATATAAAATATTTCCAAATATATGTTATTATATTAATGCATTGTAATATAAACACTTTTGAATAATCTGCTTTGTGTTCACCATCATTTTGCAATAAGAATTGTATGCCCCAAAGTTAAAGTTAAGTCCATTGGCCAGTCTATGGGAAATTGAAATAGCTCTACCAGAACAAATGTATTTTTAATGTTCCGCTACTTTTTAGACAAATATGAACGATGATTTAATGATTTAATGAGAGGCTAACATTTGAAAACATACAAACCTTGGAGAGAGAACTAGCACTGTGCTTTCAGGGAGTGATTTTTAGAAGTGCTGGATATAACCTTCACACAGTGAAGCATGAACAAGCTTAGCACTTGCTGTGAAACAGCACAACAGCATCCACAGAGAACTACTGTATGTTAACCTTTAAAATGAGTTTTACAGTGCAATCCTTTACATGCCTACTCAATAGTAAACCCCAGTGAATGCAACGGGCTTACTCCCATAGTAAGGTAAAGGACCCCAGATAGTTATGTCTAGTCAAAGGCGACTATGGGGTGTGGCGCTCATCTCGCTTTTCAGACTGAGGGAGTCGGCGTTTGTCCACAGACAGCTTTCCGGGTCATGTGGCCAGCATTACTAAACTACTTCTGGTGCAACAGAACACCGAGATGGAAAACAGAGCGTAAGGAAACGCTGTTTACCTTCCCGCCACAGCAGTACCTATTTATCTACTTGCACTGGTATGCTTTCAAACTGCTAGGTTGGCAGGAGCTGGGACAGAGCAACGGGAGTTCACTCCATCATGGGGATTTGAACCGCCGACCTTCCGATTGGCAAGCCCAAGAGGCTCAGTGGTTTAGATCACAGCACCAGCCACATCTCTCTACTTTTTATTTTTTACCTTTACTCCCAGAGTAGTAGGTATAGGCCTGAAGCCTTCAGGTGTTCACATGAATGTTCAAAGGGTGGACAGGAGAATGCATGCAAAGCTGCTGCCCACATCAATGTGTGTACTGCTTCCCTCTCAGTTCCTGCCTGAATGCAAGTAGAACCATCCATGTGATCAGGGACCCTGGTAAAGAGTAAGATCCCTGATCATGTAAGGTGTTCTACCCACTATAAAGCTCTTTGCAGAGCTTCCCCACTCAATGTAGGGAAAGTCCAGGACTGAGGGTGTGGGACAAGAAGCAAGGGGATGTTGGGGGCAGGACCTATGCCCCATCCACAGATATAGCACTCATATGCTGAGGCAAAAGCCTGAACACGCCCTTAGTTAAACACACATGGCTTCCTGAAAACAACATTAAGAGAAAAAAACAGAGCTCCAACAGAAGGCTTCATCTGAACATCTGTGAACTGGAAACTGTTTTCTTAAGAAGATTCCCCCCCCCCCTTTTACTTTTGCAACTCAATCTATTTTGCTCCTCATTTACTACAAATATACAGCCTAGCTCTCACGACTATGTAATTTTCACTGCTGTTTAAAAGACTTTGCATAGGAGGTGAATGAGTAGGAATAAACTGTGGGCGCACTCTGGTTTCAAAACAAACTGTAGCTCTGCTACTGATTCAGCGTAGTATGAATCATACACTTGAGTATCTACTAATGAGGGTATGCAAATCAAAATATTTCAGACCTGCTATTGCTAGAATCAATGTAGACAAGAGGTGGTTCTGCCCTGTGCAGAGGGGAACTGGGACAATGCTCACGTCTTCTTCTGAACCTGGGTAGGTGGTGAGACTGAGTCTCAAAAAGTGGGGCCAAAAGTAGGATATGCACAGCAACTGGCTACCCAGAAACAAGAAGTCAGAAGCCCAGACAAATAGGGTGTGGTCTAGACGTTATTTCCATCACTGAAAACCCAGAGAGTGATTCAGCTGAACACCATCCCTCTGCATTCTTCCTCTCTGTGTTATTTCTAGATATGCCGCAGAAAGTAAGTGACAGAGAATTAAGAAATGAGAAGGGTGTGCGTGTTGACAAATGTACAAGAAAGTGCCTAATTAATGAGCTGAAAAGCAATTCCTCAATAACCCTAGATGAAGAGAAAAACAATACTCTCTTACAATACGCCTGTCACAATACCAATTCATACTCATTCATTCTCATTCTCTCTTCCATACCAGCTGTCAGGGAGTGGCAGGATGATGAGTGTGCACTAGGGGGAGGGAGGCTGGAGTGTGACTTGGGAGAGGGAGTCAGTGATTTGTGAGGAACTGGACTGGCCAGGAGACAAGAGTCAGAGGGTAGGAAGTTGTGATTTATAAAAAGCACATGTGTGAAGCCCCAAGAGATGTTTCAGATAGACAGATAGACAGACAGACAGACAGACAGACAGACAAGCAAGCAAGCAAGCTGCAAAGTGAGTGACTATTTTAAATGAAGCACCAGCAAAGAGAAGGAGTTGTGTAAACCATTCCTCACTGCTTACCGGCTCCAAATCCCACAGCTCCAAAACACACAATTGCTTTTCCCTTATGGCACTCCAAACATGTTTCATTAGCTTTGTTTATTAATTCCCATCTTCTCCATTTCCAAGTTTAGTGCCATTCATTTAGTTTATTAATTTAATCCATTCTATATAAAAAACACCCAGAGCAGTTTACAATAAATAAAAACAGAAATAATATTTGTTTTCATCTCCAACCCAGCGGGGGAATGTGCTTTCTTTGTATGCATTTTAAGAAAGTCACGCCAGTGAATTCATAACACACATTTGATCTGTAACATATAGCTTACCCCTTAAAACCAAGAGATTTCCCTTCTTTCTACACAATTTTGAACCCTACAATGTATTCCTCAATGTAAGCAAATGTTACTCCCCTCTCTGACATTTATTTTCTCTTCCATTAACTATTAACTTATACAAAGGAATGAGCAGTAAATTTCCAACTATTGATCTGACCTCAATGCTTTATTTGTGTTAATTCCCCCCCCCCCAAGTTTCAAGCTTCCTCAATGTTGCAGCCACTTACTTGGGAGTTCTTTCCCCCAAATTATGTGAAAGAAGCTGGTTGTGCTTTCTTAAACTAAGGGAATTGCACTATGCATAAATTCAAAGACATTTTATCCTTCATTATTCATGCACATGCTCCATATTAATCCCCTTAACACTTATATTTCATAACTAAGGGCTTATCCACACTTACCTGTCCTCCATGCTTTCCAGGCATAGCTAGTGCTTTAAGCTTCTTGCCTAAATACATTTTTTTGAGCTCCCTCCCCCGCAAACTCTACTCTTTAAAGCTGAATCAGAGCAAATGGCAATTCACGGACCCATGTCTGGAAAGAGTGGGGCAAAAGGTGTGGGCAATCCCTAAGCCTTGTGAGTCCTAGCTACTGATAGGTTTCATTGGACCTTTATCTATCCTTCCCATTTCCCTCCAAACTATCTTATCAATCATGTAGTCCAGGGTTCCCTAAACCTGGGTCTCTAGCTGTAGCTGATGGGCTACAATTCCCATCATCCCTGACCACTGGTCCTGTTAGCTAGGGAAGATGGGAGTTGTAGTCAAATAGCAGCTGGAGACCAAAGTTTGGGAAATGCTGGCAGAGTTCTATGAAACTGGATTCCATCCATGCACCCAAATCCAGAGACCAGGGCAGACTCCACTGTGCACACAAGGCTCTAGTAGCCACAAGCAACTCCATTCATGTCAATGAAAGAAGCAAATCTGCAATTGGAACAAGATGTACCTAATATGAACCTGCATTTTGTATTGAAAATGCTGTTTGGGGTGAAGAGAGCTCCATACGTATGTTAGATGCTTTGGACAGATCAGAGGGGTGGGATTTTCAAGAAGCAATACATTTTTGAAAGCAATATTTCTACAATGGACTGTATTAATTTTACACTGGAAACTAAATTCAGAAACATTCCAAGATGAGGTGGCATTTTCATTGTCAATAGCCTAATAAAACACACATGTGTGCATTTTCTCATTTGAATATTTATAAAAACACAGGAGGCAGTTCATTTTACAATCCTCTGCATGGTTACTCAAAAGTACATTCTGTGTTCAGGTTAAGTACATAGCATTGCAGTCTTATTCAGCTAATGGCCCAGTGCGGACAATTATTACCAGCTTCATAAAGCCATAGTTTATTAAGCCAGGAATTGCCTCTTCCCACCCTTCACATCAGATGTCAGTGAAAAGATCCTAGCTTGTATTGAGTCAGAGTTCCTTGCTATGGTTGAATCAGGGAAATCTTTCTTATTGCTGGTTAACAAACCAGGAAAATAAGCCAGGAGTGCTCAACTCAACACTCATTCCTGGCTTAATAAACCGTGGTTTATGAAGCAGAGAATAATTGTCCAAAATGGGTCAAAGTCAATTATGCCAAGTACTCCTTTTACTCATAGCACTGAGCTTTTGAAGGCTTACAGTGTTCCCTGGGAGTGAAACAGGTAAGTTAAACAAAAAATGCAAATAGGGAAATTTCGTATTACTTTTTCACTAACATACTTGACACCACCATTGGAGGTGAACAAAGAACACACTGTCAAAGACGAAACCTGCACAGAATGTTACCACTTGTTTTCTATGAATGCAGAGGTATATTTACTAAAAGAAAGACATTCCATTCCTCTCCAGAGATTTCTCCTTCATTCAGAAGAACTACAGTGCTGTGTTCATAGTATTTGGATTCCAGGTTACATCAACATTTCAGTTACAGACCCCTATTTGCAGGAGCAATATTAGTTTGATATATTAAAAAAAATATGCAAGCTTAGACTTCAATTTGGCATTGCTTGGTTCTAATTGGAGGAGAATTTTAAGTGTATGTAATTTGGTTTTTGTGAACTAAGTGAGGGTACTTAAATATTAAACAAACAGAAAAGAATAATGTAGAAGACATTGTTTGGCACAAAATCTTTTAATTCAAATTTTATTTCCATTAAAACTAATACTCCACGCTCTGGTAACTTCCAGACTGGATTATTATTATGTACTCTACATGGGCTGCCAATGATGATGACCCAAAAATTTCAGTTTGCTCCAAAATGCAGCAGTCAGGTGCTCACATTAGTGTTTAAAGCCCACCCCCACCCTCTTGGATATTAAGATCAGCAGCGGAGGCCTTCTTAGCAGTTCCACCACCTTTATAAGTTCAGGGGCTTGGATAGGGCATTCTTTGTGGCAGCACCTAAAGTTGTGGAATTCCCTCTCCACAGAGGTTCATCTGACAACTTCATTATGTTCTTCCTGCCACATGCTGAAGACTCACTTTTTTACTCTGGTCTTTGACACCTGAGTTATATGTTTGTAGGACCCACCCTATTCTCTTGACTGCAATTTGTTTTAAACTGATTTTAATATCATATTTTTAAATTGCTGTAACCAGCAAAGGGAATTTAGGGTGGAAAGCAGGTAGGAAATCAAATAAGTAATCAGTGGCGTAGCAAGGTCAGGCGGTACCCGGTGTGGAACATTTCTTGTCACCCCCCCTCCCTGCCACTGAAATCTAGTTGGACTCCCAAGAGACTGCGATCTACTCACAGTATAAAAAGACCGGCTGTGATCTCCCCATTGTCATTGTTGTTGAGCTTTTTAAGGGAAGGATTGACCAAAGTTGTTAAGCTTTTTCAGGGGTTGCAGGGTTTGGGCCCTGAGTTGAGAGAACTTCTGCTTCTCTCCTTCCCTCCACTTGTTTGCTTGCTTGCCTCCTTCCCGTCCTTTCTCTGCCTGTGGGGCTGTCAAAACGAAGCAACGCAAAGCAGCACAACTACCCCCTTCTCCCGACGGCTCCAGGTAGGCGGGAGTCGTGGGTGGGTGGCACGCCAAATGTCACCCCCCTCGGTGATGACACCTGGGGCGGTCTGTCCCCACCTTGCTCTGCCCCTGTAAGTAATAATCATATTTTTGCAGTATGGTGTGCAAAACACTTGCCAGTTTCTCCTCCCCCTGTCACAGGTCTGTCCAACTATGAAAGTAACAAAAAACAAGAGGAAGTACCTACAAGACTACTACTATTTGTAGGGTGGACACAAGGTATCTTTAAGCTTTTTCAGCTCTTTCTCAATGGTACCTTCTTCTGAAAAATAGTCATCTTCTTTTGAATGGTTTCACTAGAGATCACACCCCTTCTGGATTTGCACGTTATGCCCCTTATCATATAAAATGACCCAAGCCTTAAAATCAACATCAGATTTGCCCTCTGGCTTATCATTAGCAACAATACGAGTCAAAGAGTCCAGGGATGAGAACTATGTGGTGATGGCATTGTTGATATGATGTTCTCTCTCTAAGGGGTGGAGGTTAATAAGCCCACCCTTCCTATTCTTAGATGAATTCACAAAACATTTTAATTCCATAAAGGGCTTTATGATTGATTTCTGCTGTTTTTATTTCTCTGTTCTGGTTTTTAAATGCTGTTATGCTTTTATCTGCATACTGTGCTTTATTGTTATGCTCTTATTGTGAAGCTCCTTTAGAAAACTAGTTTGAAAAGCAGGATATAAATAACTAGCAACAATTTCCTTCATCCACATTTTCCTGGGAATTGGCAGTCTACCCACCAACCTTTCAGCTAAGGTGGGTGCCTTTTTTCAAAGCCAACAGAACATTTGCATAAGGAAGCTTTAACCCTTCATCATGGCAGCTGGACAGTGGTCAGATCAAGAAGTCTGACAGAAAAAAAGGGACAGGTCACGACCGAAGGATTTCAGGAAGGCAAGTGGAGCTACTTATATACTTTTGCTATTCAAGACGCAAGTTGCAAGGCAAAGTTGAGAAGAGATTAATAAACTGAAGGCAGAAGGCGGCGGCGGCAACCCATAGCAAGTATATTTCCAGCAAAATTAAGAGATAAAGCTTTTCCTGTACCCACTTCAGGCTGTCATTGGAAGGCTGGCGACGGCTGTCACTGCAGATACTGAAATGAATTCTGAACATTTACTGTATCAGAATACCAAGGACTAAGGAAATACAGATCAACTCAAAAATATACAATTACATTCCCTTATTTCCCTCCCTTTTTTTCCAGGAGAAATGGAGTATGGCAGCAAATTATAGTATTCCGAGTTTCAAGTACTTGAAAGCTAGCAAACAATTTAAAAAGAAAGTCACTGACTAGTTTGCTTCAGACCTTTTCAAAGGCAATTACCAGACCAAAGAAATTAATAGGAAAAATAAATTATTTTCTTAAAAACAAAATTAGCATTTCATTAAATTTTCTGAATTACTATTTATTTAGCAATACACAGCATAAATCTCACATGCCTCTGCACACCCTTAGCTTGCTGAGATTTCAAAGAGACTCTCTCTCTAAGAAATACCAACTCTCTATGGCAGGTTCTTACAGTATGTTAATTAATGACCAAGGAATGCCAGCTATGAATGCAGAATGAAATTGTAAATCCCTAACACACACACACACAAGCACACACACAAAGAGAAAATTACCGGTCAGACGAGTCTTCTTGTTTTTCAGATGTAGGAGATTTTAATATTTTTGTTCTTGTACATCAAGATCTTGTTAACTCAGTCCTTTCTTGATGTTTAGCTTCTGTAAAGGTCTAAGTTTAACTGAAGAACAAGAACCTGCAATAGAGAGGAAAAGAGAGGGCGATAAGAGCATGAAAGAATTTCAGCTGCTGGCTGCAGCTACTGTTCTCGGAGCATTTGAGCTATTTTCAGCACCGGACGGGTTTGTCTGCAATAAGAGAAACCAGAAAAGTACACAGGCAGGAAACTCACAACAACTTTGTTCACTGTTCAGATTCCACATTCAAACTTGCAATGCTGAGCAAAATCAGTTTTCAGACAATTTAAAGCAGCATGCTGCACAAGAAATAAACCCTGATTGACTTCATTTTTCTTGGATCGGGTGACCAGCCTGGAAAATACTGTAAATATTGTGCCTCCTTTTAATAGCATCAACCCAGATTCTTTGAATGAGGAGCTTTCTCTTATATGCTTTATTTTGCTTCCAAGGCTTTTAGATCTCACTGGCTCACTTGGCTTCCTAAAAGGGAAACCAGAAGTTTATTTCCTGTTTGCAACAAAATGTTTGGAATCTGCAACCCTTCTATTTTTGAATGCTTAGTGACCTAAGAATGATTGTTGACTCTATAGCGTTTATGTGACAAGGGAAATGAGGAGCCAATTGGTATTGCAATTGCCCACCTATTCACTACTGCAGAGAAGGAACAACTGCTGAAGGTTTCTTCATGTTGGGATACAGTGGTAAGCATACTCATCAGGTACATTACAACAAGAACAACTTTAATATCTGTGTCTATATATAACACTTTCGACTGTTCAAAATGGTTAGTGTACATTATCCTGAAAGAATCCTGTAAAATAAATCAATATTACTTATTTTGTAAATGGGGTGACTGAAGCTGAGGTGCGGGGCAGCTTATGTAAGTTTATGGAAAAGATGAGATTCAAACCCTCAACTTCCTGATTTCAGAGGATCAGTCTAGACACCATTTTCACACTGGGGAATAAAGAACACTAACTTATTAATTAGACTCCCCCCCCGAATATTCCATCATTATAGATGTGGGAGATTTAAAATGGAAAAGGAAGAAGAAATTGCTGCCGTTTGCAATGGCCAGGAATGGAAATGAGTCAGGAGAATACAATCAATTTTTTTTTTTACATTACTGTTGTTGTTTTTTTAATGTCCACAAATGAAATGTAATTAATGAAAACAATGTTTTGACATGTCCCTTGCATCGAAATGTATGTAAGTTAGGTAAATACTTTGCAACTTACATTAAGTAGAAGATATAGCAAGATGAATAATGTAGTAATAATCAAACTGCGAGGGACGCGGGTGGGGCTGTGGTCTAAACCACAGAGCCTAGGGCTTGCCGATCAGAAGGTCGGCAGTTCGAATCCCTGCGATGGGGTGAGCTCCTGTTGCCTGGTCCCTGCTCCTGCCAATCTAGCAGTTCAAAAGCACATCAAGTGCAAGTAGATAAATAGGTACTGCTCCAGTGGGAAAGTAAAAGGCGTTTCCGTGCGCTGCTCTGGTTCACCAGAAGCAGCTTAGTCATGCTGACCACATGATCCGGAAGCTGTCTGCGGACAAATGCTGGCTCCCTCGGCCAGTAAAGCGAGATGAGCGCCACAACGCTAGAGTCGTCTGTGACTGGACTTAAGGGTCAGGGGTCCCTTTACCTTTACTCAAACTGCCATGGAACAGAAACCAGCAATGGTTGTGGGGCAAATACAGGTCGGAACAGAAATTGCTGCCTTCTTATATGCCATCATGCCAGAGAACTTTCCTGGATGTCCTCTACAAACATCTTTCCTAACTGGGAAACCCTTCACCACCAAGAAACAACCCTCATCTCTAACAGTTTATCTTGCAGTGCCCTTTACAGGACTTTTATTTCCACTAGGTAGAAAATTAGCTCATTGATCCTCATATCAAGGGATGGGGAGAAATTTACTCGGTCCACATTTTAATGCAAACCCATCAAATTTGCACTTTATGAACCAAAGAATGAACCCTTCAAAATTCACACTTCTCCAGCGTTTGTGATGCAGCTCTCCAACCAAAGAGTGCATACAAAACGTGTATATTAGAGGAAAATGCATGCAAAAAAATGCAGATATTGCTGGAAATAAACACTGATTGTATTAGGGGAAATTGCTTACAAAAATGTGTTTATTTGGAGAAGTGTGCACAAGAATGCAAATGAAAATTAACTAACATATGTGGGACATACGAAACTTAAAACTGGAAAAATAAAAAAAACTGGGTGATGAGATTTTTTCTGGTTCAGCTCATTCCTCATCTAATGCACTCAGAATGGCAACAGAAGGATCAATATCACCAAGACCACAAATGAAAATCGAATGTTGCCTATTTTGGAGTGGTTCTGCAACATTATTGTTGTTTGAAAAGTAATGCCCAAAAGCTTTGTTTCAAAAGCAAACACAAACAGCGCTTTATTAACCAACCCATGCAATAATTTTGCAACTTCCTGTCCATGTGACTGACAACTTCCTTCTCTTAAAAGTACAGGCAAACTTTACAGAACAGGGGTAACCAACATAGTACCCTACAGATGTTTTGGGCTACAGTTCCCATCAGTGCCAACCAGCATGGCCAATAGTGAGGGATGATGGGACTTGCAGTCTGTAACATCTGGGAGGGCACCATGTTGGCTACATCTGTTCTAGGAAATGCCTCAGGAGCCAGTAAGGTGTATTGGTTAGTGTGTCAGACCAAGATCTAGGAGACTAGGATTCAGATCCCTACTTGGTCATGAAGGTCACTGGGTGACTCTGAGCCAACCATTCACTCTCAGCTTAACATACCTCACTGGGTTGCTGTGAGGATAAAAATGGGGAAAATGAGAAAACGATATGTACCTCCTTGAACTCTAAAAAGGGAAAGGTGGGATATAAATGTAAAAATAAATACATAAAATAAAAATACAGGACAATCTCAGTTAAGCAATGGATCATTCAAATATATGTGCTTGTTACAGGAGTTGTAAAATCAAGATTCATAAAAGATATCCAGTAAAAGAGCTCAGGATTGAATGAGTCCTGGATTAAATACAGTGGTACATCTGGCTAAGAACTTAATTTGTTCCGGAGGTCCATTCTTAACATGAAACCATTCTTAACCTGAGATACCACTTTAGCTAATGGGGCCTCCTGCTGCCGCTGCACCGCCAGCGCACGATTTCTCTTCTTATCCTGAGGTAAAGTTCTTAACCTGAGGTACTACTTCCGGGTTAGTGGAGTCTGTAACCTGAAGTGTTTGTAACCCAAGGTGTTTGTAGCCCGAGGTACCATTGTATGCAGACAGGCAGCTGGTTCTTGCCTGGACAAGACAGAAATTCCCTGTTCTCTCTCTCACCAAGGAACAAGTTCCAGTTCTAGCCGCTTTTCAAAGAACTACCCCTGTTCATTCCAGCCCTAAATACTACACTGGGCTGCTTGCTCCACTTCTCCTTCAACACTGCTGTTTTGGGGTTTTTCCACACTAAGGAGAGACAGCTACTCTTGTCCCAGCCAGCAAGATGCAAGAAAAAACAAATGTATGATGCTCTGCAGAGCTATATTTCTTTCCTTTCCCTGAAACAGTCTCCTCAAGCAGACAGCTTCCATCCACCTTCAGATCCCCTCATTTACCAGCGGCACAAAATTCAGTCTTGCAACTTGATTGTTTTGCTGTAAATCTATCTTACCTGTCACTTTGATAGCATTTACCAAGCTTGTTAAGTAGCACTGCTTTTGGGGTGAGTTAATCATTTGCAGCAACTGCCCACAATAATTATTCGCTTTTGCTCGATTTCAAGAAATATGTTTTATAGGTCGCAAATATTATTAAAATTTTTGCAGCCAGCCTGTCTGTCTCCAGGACATGATAGATTTCCATAACTCTGAAAACCATGCCATGCCAAAAAAGAAGTCCAGAAACATCACCCTTAAATCTAGACAACTGCTTGCCAAATATTTTGCTACACCCGACGTTTTAAAATGGGGATGGGGAACCTTTGGCCCCCTAGATGTTGCATAACAACTCCCATAAACCCCAGCCAGCATGGTCACTAGTCAGGGCTAGCTGGATTTGTAGTCCAACAACATTTAAGACCAACGGCTCCCCACTCCAGTTTTAGGCAAGGCTATTGATATTGCTTGCCATTTTTGATAATACTAACGTTTTAGCAAAAATATGAAAGCCTTTGGGAAAGTATTAAGTCAGTCGTACCTGCATTTGCCCATCTGTTGTTAGCCATAATAGCAAAATAGAACCACATTCACAGACAACATACCTTGCAATGCCAGATGCTGGGGAGAAACAGGGAGGAGCTATCACCTTCACACTCTGCTTGAGAATACCGAGATACATCAGGCTGGCCACTTATGGGCAATCATTTTGCCATTACCTTCTAGATCAGGTGTGTGCAGCATATCTTGTGATCGATTATGCAGGGCAGGGCTTACCTGGGTTACCCAACATTTTATTCAGATTGGTGCCTCTGCTCCCTCTGAACCTAGAACAGGGTTTCCAAAAATTGGGTCTCCAGCTGTATTTGGACTACAGTTCCCATCATCCTTGACCGCTGGTCCTGCTAGCTAGGGATGATGGGAGTTGTAGTCTAAAAACAGTTGGAGTCCCAAGTATGGGAAACCCTGTTCTAGATCCTCCCACATATTTGCACTCCCTTGTCAGTTTTATACTAAAGTTAAACCTTTGGAAAGGCTACTTCCTGAGCTTGCCACACCACAGACCAACTCCTGGTCCTTTGCACTTGTTTCTCTTTCTGTGAAAGCACGTATGACTATGAGTGGAATATGGGCCTCTCCTGCAAGAAGGTAAGAAAGGTGTTTTCAACATGTTCCCTGGCCAAGATCTGGTGGAGACGTCCTTCCCTGTGTTACACCTATGGTGGAAGGGTGGCTGCGGTGATCAGAGAAGACTTCCTTGTCGAAGCTGTGCAACGCATCACATCATGAGTTTTAGTGGTCCCCTCTTTTGCTGTTCAACAATTGGTGTTTTTTTTGTATTCCAGCAAGCTTCTGCAATGCTTAGGACACTACTTTAATCTGTCATGTCTGATCTCTATTGTATTTTAATTATGTTATGGTTTTACTATCAAATTGCAGCTTTTAACTGATCTAAGTCATCTTGAATGGTGTATACATCAGAGGGGTGGTGGTAAATAAATAAAGAAGGGTCAGCTGGACTGTTGTGGGCAACAGACCACTTACTGAAAGGGTGTTATAACTATTCCCATTAACAGTTCAAAGCAAATAAAAAATAAAATTGGAGACATTTGAATGCCAAAATCTAGTCCTTAAGTCCAGTAAAACTGACCTACTTCATGACTGCCTACTGCAGAAGACAGCTAAAACAAGCAACTCCTTTCTGCATACTGTCATAAGCCGAAACACATTTGAAAATCCTAGGAGTGAATTGAAATGCTTAAGAGTCAGCAATCAAATTGTTTAGTTTTCTGAATAATCAGGCATTTGGGATCTTCACAGCTCTGCTTCAAAGCAAATGGTAAATAATATAGTTTTTGATCTGCAGCCACACAAGTAGAATTCTGCTTGCTGAAGAGGGCTTTTCTCCCCCCACCCCAGCTCCCCATACCACCCAAAAAGCCACTCCAGAGAGACTGAGGGGGCTGCAGTGGAATGGGGAAATCAGTGGAAATCAGTGAGGTTGTCTTGCACACATGGAAAGGCCCTTCCACCCATGGAAGTCATCTCTGGATCCCATCCATCATTGCAGTGTTTGCCAACATAGTGTCCTTCAAGTTTTGGACTACAACTCTCATCAGCCTCAGCTCTGGTGGCTGGGGCTGATGGAAGCTGTAACTCGAAACATCTGGATGGAATCAGGTTTGTGAAGGCTGTGTCATTGGGTGCGGTCTACAAATTATGAAGCCTGCTTAATCAATAGAACACAAGTTTTAATTTTGTGTTTAAGTCTGTGATAAAACAAAGAAATCCTGTTGAAGCTGCACACTTTTAGGACTGGATTGTAAGTGCTGTGAATTGTCAGTGGGGCTTAGACACACCTGCTTTTCTCTGCAACCACCATTTCCATAGCGCTACTGAGAAAACAACATACCAGGAATGGGGAAGCTGTGACCCTTCAGATGTTCTTGAACTGAAACTCCCATCAATCTCAACCAGCAAGGCCAATGGTTATTTATGATGTAAGTTCCTCATCATCTGGACGGTTACAGGCTCCCCATCACTATCATATGATGTAATCGTGAATAGAAATATAATTTTGTTAGGAACAAGTTCAAAGCCAGACTTTTGCCCTTGGTATATGACTTCTTGGCCGAATGACACTGGTAGGCTATGACTGTAAAGTTTAACTACCTGAAGGTAGTGTTCCAGAGCAGTAAGAAAGAAACACAGACCTTTTTAACGCAACCACAGAACTTCTGGATATACTTGACTATTCCTAAATCACCTGTTTGGATAGCATCCATCATATAGCTTAGTCACCTGGTGGCAATGGACTTAGCTATATCTGGATGGTGTCAAGGAGTTTCCTTGTTATCTATTGGGGGTAGGGGGCCAAACCCTACAAATTAATATATGGTAAGATTTTGATTATTTGCAATATTGAAGGGAAGATTGCAGGCCAGTGGAAAAGTACAGGCTAAGATTCCTTTCCAAGACAGTACCTCACGTGAGATAGAGGCATTAACATGACAAAAAAGGTTTGATGGCCCATCTAGGAAGAATCCTGGGCCTGGGCAGATAGAGGTTGCCATGGTGGCGGGGTGTGTATTTCAAGTGACAGGGAAAAAAAGAGACTTTAGAGCAAGGTGTGCTGAGAAGAGGGAGAAAAAAAGACTGGGATCCATCTTGAGCAGGCTGGATGAAGGCTGGGAGAGATGCCTTTAACTCCAGTGCTGCACTGCTGTGAGGAACAAGCCCCTCTTGCTGTAAGATTCAGACTCCCTCCATGCAGACTGAAGGTGTAAATATATGAATAAATCATATTTCTTAAAGCTAAGACAGTCTCTGCCGTTTCTCCACTCTCCAAAGAAACACAGATTGCTTTGGGTGAGTGCCAGGAGCCCCCTGGAATCTTACTACCACTTGGCAGAGAGTTGGGCTGGGACCCAACTTCCGTAACATCCTGATACATTCTTGTTTAAGAAAAATAATAAAGTTATTTTCTATTTTTCAGACTGGTGTCATCTGAGCATTCCATGACAACCTTCATTTCTTAATATATTTTCCCCAAATATGCAAACGCCTTCTCCCCCTTGCATGTATTTATTAAATTGCATGGAAGCATTGAATTAAAGAATTTGCCCAATAATAACTATTTTCCCCTGAGAAAAGATATTGGTGGGTATCCACAGATGCCATGGGAACCGTTTACCAAAGCAGTCATCTATAGCATGTTTTCACTCCTGTAATTTCCTTGAATACATGTCTGAGGGTGGGGTAACAATCAGGGGACCCCAATAGATCTTTTCTGTAGGGACAGTTTTGATAGATGAGATCACGTTAGCTGGCAGCTGGCCCAATGAACACTTTCATTTCTCTTCTCAGATGGTAAGGTGCTAAGCTGTGGGAAGCTTTGAAGTTGCAGATTAGGTTGCTGACAGGTGGGCTGATCCCCACTTTCAAAGGCATCCTTCCTTAGACAGAAGGCTGCCCAACTGATTATGGCTGTCATCTCTCTCCTCCTCAGCTTGAGTAGAGGATGGGTGCAAGTTTGGTCCAGAGGTACCTCACCTATAGTTTAGCACTCTGGCTCCCTTTCTCCTGTCCTCTGTCTCTCATCCAGACAAGCACAACAGAGGTTTTCCCTATTAGGAGGGAATGCTGAATGCTCTATTAAGTACCTTCTGCATCCACTTATTTGGATTCACACTCAAAGCTGTGGGTGATAAGAAAAGGAGCAGATGTCGGGAAATCACAAAAGCTTATTCTACTTAGCAATGGGAAGGACGATTTGTTTCAAAGGACATATTCAAGGAATCTGGACATTTGTTACCATAACTAAGGCACAATGAACAATAAGGTGGCCAACCTGTTTCTCAAATGCATTACTTCAGACTGCCAATGATAGCTCACAATATAAAATACTCCTCTATATGTAAAATCCTTGCACACAGAAAAGTAGATACCAGGGAGGAGTCTAGTGAAGCCATCTGTCTTGACATATCAGTTTTCTATGTGCAGGGAAAGCATACCAATCAATAAATAAATTCCCTCATCTAAGTAGAACAGTTCAGAAAACAGGTCAGTTGTCTACTATTTGTGAGAACTAGGCCTCAAAGTAAAAGGGAGATCATTTTGCCATCTTGCAGAAAAGCATCCATTGTTCCCTCTGAAAAGGAATGTCAAAGTCCGGGTAGAGGATCAGGGCTGTGTAGAATACCTAGTAAATATTGTGTTAAGTCAGTATTTGCACATTTGGATCTTAAATGTAAAATCAGGAAGTCTAAAAAAGTCATCTAACTGCAAGCGACCGTGTTCAGGCTATAAACGTGGCATGGGACACCTAAAAATGAGCTTTTATTATAAACCCTGAAGGCAGCGCCAGGCTAACAATGCCATGTAAACCCTGAAGGCAGTGCCAGGCTAACAATGCCTTAGAGGCAATTCAGAAAGATGGATCAAAGTAAGAGATGACTGGCTATTCCTGCTAGTGACCCAAAAAGGACAAAGGAGAGAAGAAAAGATAGGTGCGAGGTGACAAGGATTATATACGAGCCATTCAGAACTACAAAATGTTCTGTGTGCTGCAGTGTGTGCTGCCAATGAAAAGAAATCACATAGGCTGTCAAATTTCAGAGGGATAGACATCCAAGTGTGTTCAGGGTGAATTTTAGAAACCAAGCCCTGCTGGGCTACAAACTCATACATCCACGCTGTCCTCATTTTTCTGGTACCCATCCCTTCTAAATCACTGCGGCTATTTTACAATTGAGGGGCGGCTTTATGTTGTTTATGCGTGCACATGTGCACTAGCCACAACTCGCTTTGGGCCAAACTGCACATTACATTATTCACACTGAGCAGAGGGGATTGTGCTTAAAATCATGCTCACAGTCCAGGTAGCCCCCACCCAACAATTTCCTGTAAATCAAACAGCCCCAAGACGGCCAGAGACATTTTGAATGCTGAGGCCAAATATCCCACTGACAGCCCTGCAAGGGCTTCACCTCAACGACAAATACTTCAAGTGTATCTGGAACGCCTCCCTCTCACAGGAAGCAGCAGTACATTTTTATTGTCAAGTTCTACATGCTACCATTCGGTTAACAATGCCACTGATATATATGGAGGCATTCTTCATGAGCAGAGTTTCTGCTTTTGAGGAGAAATGGGACAAAACAAAAATTGGCCTTCCAGAGCACAGACAAACAATGTGGCGATGGGACTTTTCTTCTTGTAAATTAGACGGAATGAAATTCAAATGAATGCTTTCTTCATGTTAACGTAAAGTGTTGTAAGTTATCATCTAAGCTGGAGAAACTCATCACTCAGAAGCAATACTCTTTCCTGATAAAGGAAATATGTGTTATCTCTTCTTAATGTATATTCAGCTGTTAAGTCAGTGACCACACCACGGCAAAATTAAGAAAATTCCATACCCTCCAATAGTTCTCTATTAAAATAGGGACGTCCCATTCCATAATGATAATTTTACTATTTATACTCCACACATCCTACTGAGTTGCCCCAGCCACTCTGGGCAGCTTCCAACATATATAAAAACATAATAAAACATTAAGCATTAAAAAAACACTTCCCTATACAAGATTGGCTTCCAATGGCTCAGGGGTCGGATAACTCCATACCCTCCAACATTTCTCCAATGAAAATAGGGACATCCTAAGGAAAAGTGGGATCAAATCAGAAACTGGGATGGCTTCGCTAAATCAGGGATGTCCCTGGAAAATAGGAACACTAGGAGGATCTGGAATTCTACTGGGGGAAAGTCAACAAACATTCTGTGTTCTCTAGCCTTTAAAAGCCCAAAGCTTTAGCTTATATATTTTTTATTTGGTATGTATCCACAGATATGCAATTTTATGCACAGTTTTACTGTCAGCTATCCTGAGGTTGTAATGACTCCAGTCCAAAGCCAGGCATGACCACTGTTATCAGTGGGCTTATAATATGTATAAGGAACTATCATAGTGCAGAAACTTAGTTCAAAACAATTTCTCTTCTGGCTAGGTGCTGAATATAGCAGGTGGAATCTTCATGCATGTGGAAGCATGCAAGTCATCTGAAAACAGTCCATAAGGAACTTATAAAGCTCAGTGAAGTCAGTGGAACTACTGGTGAGTATATCTATACAGTTGCATCTTTATGTTGAAAGGCCTATCAAACTTGGGGCATTCTTCACACATATCTTTCTAAGGAATCTTTGCTGTATAGGCTAGACAAGATCCCATTACTTAGGTCATTATTTTCACAGGATATATTTTAGAAGACCCTTGAATGTAGTTAATCTTACCTGCACCACCTGGTGTATGTTGTGTGTGCTTTGTAAACTTCCATACCTATAGGTATGCAATAGGTAGTTGACAGCAAGGGGTGAAATATTTCGGTCCTACCTCAGTGGCACTGGTTAATCATTAATACACCATTTTGATTAATTCCAAAACAATCACAGCCAACACCAATCTAGCTGCAACTGATTAATTCTGGACAGGAACATGCACAGATGTCGTCAAATGTCTTCATTTGAGCACAGCTTTACATCTATCACCACATATGCTTCTGGTTTCCTCAGTTAACTCACAGTCAACAATTAATTTTGTAGTATGCTAAGATAATGTGTTATGCATCCAAGGAGCAACCTTATCCTTAGATTATGCCCTGATTCTAACATTATGCTGCTATTTACAGCCTGAGCAGTATATACCAAGTCTGAGAGATGTGATCTTTGCAGGACAAGACTCAAATTTCACTTCCGTCACAAACCCTATCAAATGGCCTTATGCGAGTGACTGTTCTATCAACTTTTCACATCCTCATCTGCAATATGGAGAGAATATGGCTGACAGGACTTCGAGAGACTGATGTCCTACTTCAGACATATTTCTGAATGAGCCACATCTTTGTTGCCACCTACTACCCCTCTCCCCGGTCACTTTCTTCTCCTTACAAGCTCAGCTTACTGCAGTACCACCTATTTGGCCAATTCAGTTTGCCATGATACCCAAGGTGGAAAGCTGTAGTTTGAGTGCTCCTTACAAACTTGAATGGCAAACAAATATTTCAATGTATTTAATTTACTTGTATTATTAATACATTTATGGCTCACCTTTCCTCCAAAGAGGGCTCAGGGTGATAGGTGTGAATCTCCCCCTCCTCATTCCATCCTCACAACAACCATATGAAGTCATTTACACTGAGATAAACTGACTGGTCCAAGGTCACTTAGTGAGCCCCGTGGCTGAGTGGAGATTTGAACCCTGGTCTCCCAGGTCCTAGTCAGGCACTCTAACCACTACAGCATATTGAACCTCTGAAACAGGCCCATGCATTTTTGAAGAAATGAAATGTGATTTTTGAAAAGAGAGAACGACTGTGTCGAGCAAGATCACTCCTACCCCAAACCACACTGGTGAAGAATGAAACTGAGCTGTTTCCCATAATTTCAGAAATACCATATATTTTGCTCTATAAGACTCACTTTTTCCCTCCTAAAAAGTAAAGGGAAATGTGTGCGCGTCTTATGGAGCGAATGCAGGCTGCACAGCTATCCCAGAAGCCAGAACAGCAAGCAGGATCGCTGCTTTCACTGTGCAACAATCCCTCTTGTTGTTCTGGCTTCTGAAATTCAGAATATTTTTTTTTCTTGTTTTCCTCCTCCAAAAACTAGGTGCGTCTTATGGTCTGGTGCGTCTTACAGAGCGAAAAATTATGGTACTTTTGTTTATTTTCTGCGCTACTCCAAGTTCAGAAGCGTGCCTTGCTACTGCAGTGCCAGTAGGTCCTGGGAAATTCCAAGGGCCACCCATACTCTAGAAAGAAAAGTGGGATCTGAACTTTTCATGTCTGGGGCATACCTGTTCTCCCACCCAGTAAATGGAGAGGGAATGGAAGAGGAGGTTTCAGGGATTGGGGTGACTGGCTGGCTGGAAGAGCCAGAAGTTATTCTCTAGCTTGGATTTTA
Organism: Podarcis liolepis; assembly: GCF_965112155.1. Lineage (NCBI taxonomy): Eukaryota > Metazoa > Chordata > Lepidosauria > Squamata > Lacertidae > Podarcis > Podarcis liolepis. The sequence goes on from NC_139564.1 coordinate 51,465,235, forward strand.
ATTTGAGCTAGAGAGGTATGTTGAGGTTGCATCAGAAGCTTCTCAGAGAGCCTGGGATACCTCGCTTGCACCTGTAAAATGCTCCTTCAGTAGCAATGTTATTTAACAGTTAATAACACATACAGGGCAAATCAGCATATAAACCAAACAGAAGCCTATTGTTTAATGAGACACCTGAACGTGCTGCCAAACAATTGCTCCTTAATTCTAACAAGGTCAATTCTCTTTACATGCATTGTATTTTAAAAATATTGTAAATAAGAGAGACTAAGAATGTGATGCAATCAAGCTCTCTGCCACACAGCAGAACGGATCAGAGAAACAGAACATCTCTTCCCAAGCAAACCGTTCACCATCTTAAAACTTAGGCAGTGTGAAGATGGGCAGACTTTGTATTAAAAGTGAGTCCTGGGGGTTGTCCTATAGCCTAGAATTTATAGCATCACACTCAAGTGTAACTAAGAAACGGAATACAAGGCAGGACACCCCATTTTTTCTCACGAGATCTCGGTGGCCATTTTGGGTGAGAGTGAGGTGCAGGCCGTGTGACTCTCCCAGCAGCATGTCTTGGAAGACGTGCGCCCCAGTTTTGACTATGCAGAAAAGTGTGGGCTCATTTTTAATCATTCTCATTAAGATGGATGAGGCAAATCCAAACAGCTGCTGTTTGCAGAGGTGGGGAGACAAAACTTGCTGCTCCCCTATGTATGGTCAGTTTAACTGCTGTATATTTTACATTCTCACATATATGACCTAAAGGCTGCCATTCATAGTTATGGTGAAATGCTACACTGGGAGATACCAGTCCATCTTAATGAGAATAAATTAGCCTCAGAAACTCCAGGGAGAGCAATTGCAAAAGCAGGGATAGGGAACCTGTGACCCTCCAGATATTTTTCAGCACCCATCACCCCTGACCATTGGGCCATGCAGATTGATGGGAGTTGTAGTCAAACAACATCTAGAGGGCCAGAGGTTCTCTGCCCCTGCTATAGTTCTGCTATGAGATCACTGCAATAGGCAAACCCTCTCTTTGCCCTTGGGTCATTATAAGAATGCATTCTTACCTTACAGGCCTCAGCAGTGGCATAGCGTGGGGGGTGCAGGGGGGCCGGCCGCACCGTGCGCAACATCTGGGGGGGGGGTGCGCTCACATTCGCAGCTCTCTGCCCCTACCTGGCTCACTCACTCTCTCTCACTGCAGTGCTGGCTGTGCCCCGGGTGCTGACAACCCACGCTACGCCACTGGGCCTCAGAACTAGACAGCCAGGAATTACTTTGCTTCATAGAATCATTGAATCATAGAGTTGAAATAGACCACAAGGGCCATCGAGTCCAACCCCCTGCCAAGCAGGAAACACCATCAGATCACTCCTGACATATGGTTGTCAAGCCTCTGCTTAAAGACCTCCAAAGTAGGAGACTCCACCACACTCCTTGGCAGCAAATTCCACTGTCGAACAGCTCTTACTGTCAGGAAGTTCTTCCTAATGTTTAGGTGGAATCTTCTTTCTTGTAGTTTGGATCCATTGCTCCGTGTCCGCTTCTCTGGAGCAGCAGAAAACAACCTTTCTCCCTCCTCTATGTGACATCCTTTTATATATTTGAACATGGCTATCATATCACCCCTTAACCTTCTCTTCTCCAGGCTAAACATGCCCAGCTCCCTTAGCTGTTCCTCATAAGGCACCCATCACCCCTTATGACTCAAGAGCATCTTGAAGCATCTGGATGCTGCTAAGAAAGCAGAATACTGGCTGAGTTAGACCTCTGTCTCATCCAGAAAGGCACTGCTTATAGTCTCTCATAAACATAATTTTGCTATTAACTAAATGGCTCTGCTGGATTTATTCTTTAGAAACCAATAAATGCCACTAGTAAAACTACTCCTTTTTCTACAAATAGCCCAACAATTCTGCTAAGGAAAGTTCAGTGTTACTTGTGCATTTCTAATGAATGGATGTGGGCCAGCCAAGTTAAAGCTTTTAAAAAAGGGAAGATTTTTTTTAAAAAAAGTGGGAAGTATCAGTTTGCAAGTATCAGAGATAATGAATTAGGGAAAAACTCTCAGCGCATCATCCAGAGAATTAAACACAAAATGGAAGCCTTTACAATTAGGACCAAGAGAGAAACAACATTCTTTTAACTAGAAATATCTCACACTGCCAGTCTGTTAGAAATTGAACTGGCAACCTGGAAAATGAGCTTAAGCAAAATCAGATTGGAAGAGATCAGGCTGTAGGGATTCCTTAAAGTACAGAGGCAGGAGAACCTGTCACATCTATTCTAATTAGTGGATTAGGAAACAGCAGTGAATTAACTCTATATACCAATCTTCACTAAGGGATGACACAGTTGTCAAAGGAAGGCAATTGCTACAGAATGCATTTGCTCACTATTATGAGGGCTGTTGTGAAGATCCAAGTAATGAATTATGCTTTGTTATTACACATGGACAATGTGAAGCCTTGCAGATGGCACAATATAAAGATGCTCCAGTTCCAGTCTTGAGGAATTTATGAAGCAGCAAAAGGAATCATAACACACATCACAGTAAGAAGAGCAAGCAATAACAGTATCACAGTATCATTGATATATTCCAGGTGACAGTTTAGGGTGTTGAAACGGCAGAAAATGCAGCAGTGCCAAACCTGAGGTGGTTCCTGTCCCACCCCCCTGCAGTTCTTGAAAAACATTCTCCCCTGAATTTTTTGCTGCTCTTCAAAACTTTTCGGTGGGTGGGAAGTTACCACTTTTCTTACTAGGTCTCAATGAGCCCTAATGAGACCTCTCATCAGGAAGAAGAGCCAGTGTAAAGCTGAAGAAAGCATCCTTGCACTGTTTCCCACCCTCCACACTTCCTCAGGACCTACAGGATCATGAACATCATGGGAATGCAGGAGGAGTTCAGTGAGACATGATCTTAGCTCAAGTGGTAAACACATGAGACTCTTAATCTTAGGGTCATGGTTTTGAGCCCCACATTGGGCAAAAAGATCCCTGCATTGTAAGGGGTTGGAGGACCCTTGTGGTCCCTTCCAATTCTATGATTCTACGAAGTGGACACACCTGACCACTCCAGGTTAATGTTGGGTTTGGGGCAGGAGTGCACTTGGGAATTGGCACTTTATCATTTTCCTATTCCCATCCCATACAGGTATCCCCACATTTGCATGCAACCACAAATACGCATGGCGCTGGGAAATAAATAGAACCACACCAAGAAATGGCAGGAGAGAGCTAGAGTGTCCTCGTGGCTCACAAGGAGACCCTCTCCGGAGCCCAAAGGGTATGTTGGTGAGGGAGGAAGAAGCCCCAAAGAGACAGGAGGCACAGCAGGACTTTGTTTAGGCTGCTCAGCCTTCCCACCTATCAGCTGATACATGAGGAACATCTTCCAACCTCCAGCAGACCCCAGAGTTTCAACTCTAGTTATTTTGTTCTGAACTGAAGAGACAGTGGGAGAGAACACTGGAGATCGGGGGGGGGGGAATAAGCATTTAGAGGGTGCTCTCCAAATATGTGGTTTTTGTTTATGCACAGGGCCCTTCAGAATGTAAACCCAATTTTAACAGTGGGGTTAAATACACACACCTGTATTTCCTGTATTTGTATATGATTTGGTCTGAGAGCTGTCTGCCAGTCTTCTCTTGTTTTTTGGCTGCAGGAAGGTGATTGTATTGCTAACATTTCAGCACAGCTCTAGCCCAGATTTAGAGAACCTGTGGCCCTCCTATTACCCCTGGCTGTGGCGGTCAGAGTTTATGGGAGTACAACCCTACTCCTACCAAAACTCAACTCCAAATTATTTTGGGCTTTGGGAACTCAGAAAGGACAAGCCATTACATATATTTAAGAAGTTGCACTTGGGATGAAGACAGATGCACCATAAAAAGAAAAGTCAGTGCCTTCTTCAGTCAAGTGGTAAACCTGACTCTGCAACTGAACTAATGGAGCTTATCTGGACTGAGGGGGAGTAGAGACTTATCCCTTGCCTTAGCCAAATACAGACAGTACAGGATGTTCCTGAGCTAACTGACTGCCCAAAAGCCAAGAGCATATCTTGTTGTTACTGCTGTTTTGAAAAACAACCCCCCGAAACACTGAATATTTAAAATAGGAGCATAATTAATCGATGATAATTGTAATCTCTTACCTGGAATTAAATTATCTATTTCACCACAGCTTTGGATGCCAGCTTTGAGGACTGCCAACCAGACAGACACACGTGTCACATATGAAAATCCCTGCCAGGTGAGTTTGGGTTGATACCCTCATATTAGGAATATTCAGGCGAATTATAAAAAATGTTGCCCAGGTTTTAGGGACTTAGATGAAGTTGGTTGATAAATACTTTTTTTGGTTTTGTGGTTATTTTATGTTTTTAATAGTATTGTTAGGTAAACTTTTAAGATATTAGCTGCCGTTCGGAGGAAGGGCAGGGTATAACAATGATGTAATAAATCCTATATAATAAATATGATAAAGACACACACATATGCAATCTGCATGTATATAATACACCCATATAAACATGCACAGTATGTATATATGTGTATGCGACACAGAAAAATTAACTCTAAACTGAGCAAGAATTTCAATGAATGGTACCTTGACTTGAAGACCAATCAAACACTGCAAGCGGGGGAGGGGTGGGGATTGTATTTTGAGTGTTTAATCCAGATCTAGAAAACAGCACATCCTATGGTGAAAGCAAATTATGCAGCCACATAATTAAGAAAGCTGAAAACTGTTGTGTGTGACACGTCCCCCACCCACTTGACAAGAATAAGGTTGTGTAATTTCACTCATGGTTTGAACCGAGATTCTCTCATCTGGCACTGAGTATAGTATATATGAGAGAGACTTATCCACATGCACCTGTACTCACATGTAGCCCTTTAACTTAACAAATAACATGGGGCAGGGGTAAAGAAACAATACAATAATTCAAATGCTGAGGTCGCTTTTTGTTGGCAAATAAACATATTTAATATTTGGTATGTTATCATGTGCTACTTCAGCTTTTTGCAGGCAAAAGAGAGAAAGAGGAGATGGATATTGTTTGCCACTGAAGTTCTCCTCAAAGTACCACTGATGGGAGTGCAGGTTGTGTTTGTCTCAAGCAATTGTGGGAAGTATATTTTGCTTTTTTGTGGCTGAGGAAAGATAAGTGGATGTTGAGACCACAAGAGGAGATTAGGGATTCTATGCTTGTACTGCTAATAAATCACACTCTGCCCACTGATTTGCAAGACCAAATTACATTTCAGAAACTCTGGGGAGCTAACATTGGGTGGAAGGAGGTGATGATTGCCTGCACGGTCAGTGCTTAGAAAAATCTAATGAGAATAATCTGAACAGGACATTGGAGCGCTTTTCTGAGTAACTGGGAGTGCAACTGGCAGTTTTTGCCTGCACCATTTGGTACACTGGAAGCCTGTAATCCTGTGGGGAGGTGTCCATTATTAAATTCCTTCCCATATTAGAACAGATCTTCCTGGGACACTAGAGCAATGATGGCCAAATCAACAACGACCACACACTATGAACTCCTACATGACTGGACTTCCAACATTATCGCAATTCATTAGAAGGAGACATACTACCTCTGCTAAAGGCAGCATCAGCTAGCATCCTACATTTCTACACATTTCTTAAAGAGTGCAGGTAAGCTATGCTAGACTCACTGCACGGCCAGAACTTGCAAATAACCTGTTCTCTATATAGCTGGAATTCTGCTACATAGGCAGTAGAAGATTATTTGTTCTTACTAAATAGAAGCATTTAAGCAGTGAAAATACAACTGTCTAGTTCCACCCTTAGAAAGGGTAACAAAATTACTTAGTTAGATACTTGGTGTGATTCAATAAAAGAGAGGAACCTTTTTTGATGACTAGTGAAGATGCTGAAAGGCAAAACGTAAGCATAACAGCAGAAGTGGATAGCATGATGGGGCAGCATAGATCAGCAGGACATAGTTGCAGAGCATCATCAGACAGGGAAAGAAAACAATCCCTTGGATTTAAAACATTTCACCCGAGTTGTGGAGATTATCACTTCCAACCATCTTTTTTTTTTTTGTATTCCTTCCGGGAATGTGACCTGTCACTGCTTTTCTTCCTAGAAAAAATGTGCTCTACTCACCATGAAATTGTAACAGTAAGTGCCACACTTATTAACAACAAAAAAGAGGTCTGGGTAATGCACACCTTTGAGTACCCCCTGACAAAGCACTGTGACGTGTCCTTTCAATGCATCCACACCCATCACAACTGGTATGAAATTTAACAGTGAACTGAAACTCCCTTCCCATTTTTTCAGTCTCGTTTGTTATCTCCATACTCCTCCCTGCAAGGGGAAGGTTTTCATTTGCTTTTTTGAGAGCACAAGGAAGAGAGATTTCTGTTAAATTCAGTGTGTGTGTTTGGCTTACCTAACTGTAAGGGGACAAGGCTGAGGTTTCTTCCCCTCATCCCCACTTTTTACACTTTAAGAAAAAAGTCTGCATTTTGTCATGTCACTATCACGACCCAGTGTTGCATTGTACAGGTGCACAAATAAGAAACTGATATGTGGCTCTGTTGCAGTTGCCCTGTGGAGAATTCATATGAAATGACCACACTGCAAATGCTTGCCCAAAACACATGAAATGGTAAACAGGTTAAAATCTGTGGTGTTTTTGTTTAGATATGTTTTTTTAACCTGGGTTCAGACTTATAATTAAATGAGAATTTTACCTACCAAAGAGCAACACAGCCTGCAGATCTCTTCATTTAAGGAAGAGTTTATCTTACGTAGCAAAGTTCTGAAATAGCACAACTTGAAGATGTTCAAGGATGACTTTCGTGACATGTTTATTTATCCCCTCAAAAATTTAACCTGCAATGACAAACGTGCCCCACCCACTAACAAACAATAAATGGAAACCTGCACTTTTGCTCAGAGATTCAAAACTAGTTTAAATGGCATTGAATCATTTCCAAATCCTCAAGTGACCATTTTAAATAGCTGAAATAAGTTCCAGCCACTGAACTCAATGGCTGGGTCTCCATATTCACTATGGCCAACTCTCTCTCTCTCTCCCCCCCCCCCCATTACAAAGGGGCAGAGGATAAGGTAGGCATTTGTTCTTTCTTTGGTTGCCTTTTTGAAAGGTTCCAGAGGGTTTTCATGGGTATTTTTTATCATTTTGGGGGCAAAAATTCTGTGGTTGGGAAATCTCCCCAGAGGAATCAATGGAAATTTTTGACTCATTATGCAAATGCTTGCCTAACAAATGATTTTCTGGATAAGGCTTTGAGCTCAGCTAGTGAGACCTGCATGCATACCTGTTCCACAACAGTTGCACTGTTGGGGGAACAATTCAGAACTGGTGGTTACTTTTTAAGCCTTAAATGGCTTAGATTTGGAATAATTGACTGCAATCCCCCTCCAGCTCATAGCTGAGGCACCATTGGTTGGGGGCAAGAGGCCATTTCTGTGGTTTCCTCCAGATTATTGAATAGTAGCTAGAGCCCCTTCAGCCTTCCAATTGTTTACCACCCAGTTAAACCTTCCAGCAGGCATTTGTCTGCAGGACAGAAACTTTTTACAAATTTGGTAGACCCTCATTTTAGAATATTTTTTGCTGCTGAACCTGCATCCATCATATGTTGCTGCTTTATGTATTTTGATTGTTTTATTCACTGCTTTTTTATCTAGAAAAATAGGTACCAGTACTCACCATGAAGTTGTTACAGTAAGTGCAACACTTTTTAACAACAAAACAACAACAACAACAGAAAAGGTGCCGGTACTGCATATTCTTGTGTACCCCCTGGAAAAAAACCACGCTGGTTTTATTGAAAGGCACATCAATTGATGCAAATGCCACCAAAGGCTGGGGCGTATTTGTAAAAAAGAAAAAAGATGATACTGTGAAGAAAACCAAATGCAAGAAGTATATAAGTTAAAAAAGTGAAATATTGTACCTATTTAACTACAGTGTCCTATTACCACTGAATTTGACATGCACATCAATTTAAGAAATAATTCCTGATGAAAGCAACTGTTAAAGCCAACTAGCTGATTTTGTAAACGCACACAGCAGTCTTTAAACGGTTTATATCAATGCACTCACTTTTTAGGAAACTTTCTAAAATATATTTAATTGACTTCAAAGCAGCATCTGCTGCATTTAAATCAGGAGTTAATTTTAAGCTCTCTAGACATCCAAGTCTTACTGCCATAAGAATGCAATATTGTATTTTACAGCAGTTAACTTACTATGCTCCCCCCCCCCATGCTTCGCCATACAACTAGACTGTATTTCATGCTGACATGTGCTGCGTGAACAGGTGCAGACTTCAACAGAAATTTCTCCTAGGGCTAGTAGTCCTGAGAATACTGTATGTGTCTTGAATCTTGGAATTGTGTGTAAGCAAAACCATAAATCAGCTACCAGACGTCTCTGTGAATCAGATGTTATGTCGGTTCAAAACACGTGCAACTGTACAGCTATGCAAAACGGGAATTAAAACTCTCTCTTGTGCTTGTTTAAAGATGGGATAGAAATCTCCATTGCAGGTCAAGTTACATGATACCCTATCTGTAAACTGACTCCTAAAGAAAAGAGCTCTTCCAAAGAACTGTGTGCGCCAAAGTATGTCAAAGCTATGGTCTTAGAAGACTGACTTATTTATGGTCAAATTGTCATTCATTCATTTTGTAGGTCAACAGAGGCACACTTCTTTTGGGTGCTTTCCTCCCACTATGCCCCATGAATTCACACAGTTATCATTACACTCTTTTAAAACTGTTATACCATGGATTGACAATAAAATGAAATCATACAGCTGATGAGGGGGAATAGTTTCTGCTATCAGTGGAGAAATGAAAGGTGCAGCCTATACAATATTTTTCACTCTTCTGAGGAGGATGGAGACTATTAGCTTTCCTAAAGACATGCCAGGGCAGTGAGGAAGTAGGGCTCCCAAACAGAATACAGTGGTACCTCAGGTTACATACGCTTCAGGTTACAGACTCCGCTAACCCAGAAATAGTGCTTCAGGTTAAGAACTTTGCTTCAGGATGAGAACAGAAATCATGCTCTGATGGCGCGGCGGCAGCAGGAGGCCCCATTAGCTAAAGTGGTGCTTCAGGTTAAGAACAGTTTCAGGTTAAGTACGGACCTCCGGAACGAATAAAGTACTTAACCAGAGGTACCACTGTACAGCAACTCAGTCTCAAGACCAAGGAGTGAAGGCCAAGCCAGGTGGGCCGTTATTGGCTCATCAGGACACCCAACCCTTTTGGGCTTAAAAGCTGAAGCACACCGCCCAGCCATTTGCAGAAGTTGAACTGTAAAGCAAAAGATTCGGTTCACCATTCCTTTTGCATGCAATTAGCCCAAGTGATGCAGGGACTGTGGCACACTGGGCCCCAAAGTCCCAGATGTAAGACCCCCGCTAAGGCTCACAACAGGAGAAATATACACACTATCACAACTTTAGTCCCTACTTTTGCCAAGAATTCAGCAATCCTTTCAAATGATGAAGGTGGAAAACTAGTCTGTAGACTACATGGTTTCATACTGGGAATTATTCCTCTCTCCTAAAGGGTTCACATTCCCATCCCATGTGTATACTGGGCCTCCCAGTATTTATTCTGTGATAACCCTAAAACCCAAATCTAACCACAGTGTTTCTATCCTTACCTATTCTTACACATATCCCACTTGAATGATTCTCCACATGAGACCATATTCCTTGAATATTAAAACCAGATAATGATCAACGTAGTCAATATGCTGATGCTTCTGTCTCAATATATAGTATTTCTTTCAGACTCTGTAAACACACCCTTCCTCTGTTTAGCAAGAATTTAGAATTGTTTTGGATTTTCATTCCTCGAAATATTTAAAACCAATCCTGTTTTAAACTCCAAGGACTCAATCATCTATTCTGACCTTCAGTCATAGCTGTTATTTTCTCATAGCAAGCTATAGCTTCTATAAATTAACAGACCATCGATTGCTTTTACTGCTTTTATATGCCTGCAGGGCTTTGTTCCATTTCCCCCACTCTAGTATGAGCACTGCTGATATTGATTCTGTTTATTCTCTACAACACACTCTTTTTTGCTGTCCTCCTTCACTCAAGCATGTTGGTCTTAAGAACTCATTTATAGGGATACAAAATAAATTTTAAGCAGTTGTGATTTAAAGGAATCTTGATAGCAGATTAACAATCACAGGGTTTTTATTGAGATAATAGGGTGAATGCAGTATATCCCACACCTTTGACAACTTGGCAATTGAAGTGTCATATAAACACAATGCTTTTCTTTTAAACCTGAAAGGTAAACGACAACTGTACACACACAAAAATAATTTTTGTTCATAATTTTGCATAAAGTCTTGGGGAAGATCTTTCAGCAAAGCAATACTGAAATAAAAAGAATATGCTCCAGCTTTTTCAAGTAGAATTTCTTTTCCCATCAGATGAAACGTGTAACATTTGACTTGAAAACATCAAATCCACAGTTGCACCCAAATCAGTGCTTCTTTCTTGTTAAAAAGGTGTACATAAGAACACTGTTCAGAAACAAGTTGTTTTTCAAATGAAAGAAAAAATTCAACAGTAAGAAGTTCAGCATGAACAGGAAAAAACATATTTGTTTTGGGTTTTCTTGATTTGTAGCTTTGTTGAATGTGACATATTACCTGTCAGGGCACAAGCAATTCAATAAGCAGTAGCAGTTCTATGAGAAGGCAAATTCTCCGACTGTCAATCATATCTCCACAGGAGGGAGTTCCATAATTAGGGAACTTCCAGGTGTTACCACCAAACAGGTAAGGCTTATTGGCATCACCACCAAGAGGCCTCCCACACTGTTCTCAAAGGCCATGTTGGGACATACTGGAAAACATACTCCATCAAATATTTTGTCTCCCCTCCAAGATATTGGGTTTTGTTTTGTTTATGTTTTTGTATTTCTGCAAGCTTTGGAATTCCCCCATTCCCCCCAGCCTGCCGATATATCATGTGTGAATTGGAAATATGTGCAATTTGGACTACCTAAGAATCCACATTCAAAGGAGTTTGCTATTAATATATATAATTACAGTAAGATTTTGCACTATTAGGAGACATTGGTTGATGACAAAAACCCTGAATCATACCCTCGAGTGAATTATGGGAATGCCTCCAACATAAAATGTTCATGTTTACAGAGATCATATAGTAGTTTTTAAACATATATTTTCCAGTGCTGTTTACTTGATTTCTCAACACACTTTTGTGATTACTGTAAAAATACAGGCAGACTTAGTATGATCCACATGGTCCAAAGATATGGCTTTGACATCTGTCTGTCAACAGGGTCAGAATTTGAGCATGGCAATGAGTGGGACATCTTGCATGCCCATATCACAGGGATGGGGAACCTGTGACCCTTCAGGTGTTGATTGACTCCCAACTCTCATTAATCCCAGCCAGCATGGCAAATGGACAGAGATGGCAGGAATTATGCCCCAACAATATCTGGTGGGTCACAGATTCCCCATCCTTGACATATTGTATGCATTCCCATAATCAGTTGTATGAGAGTCTGGGCAAATGGCAAATCCACTTACATGAGCAGGAAAGTCAACAGAGACAGAAAAGAAACCACAACAGTGATAACATAAGCCAACTTCTTCATTTGCATTTGAGACCTGATGGAATGACAAGTCAAGCTGCGTCCCCCACTTCTGCTCGCTCTTCTCACCATGCAGCCAATATTTAATGAATACAGAACATGCAGAGCAAATGCTTTCACACATTTAATGTCATGTGTAGTTTGGTTCTCAGTAAAGAAGCCAAAAGCAAATTTGTAATCATAAATGGAGACAGTGTTCTCTTTCTGTGGCCTGGTAGCAAAACACTAAACATGTTAGCTTTAAATCTGTGTACTTTTTGAATGGGAATCTGTTTATGTTTTTATTTCATTCCATTTACTGCCTTAACTTAGAGCACAGCTTGTCTTGTTCATAAACCCTAGCAAAGCAGGAGCACCAAGTGACAGAAGGAAGTATTACAAAACACAACAGCCATCCTCACACAAAAGAGCAATTGGAAAGACTGGCATATAAAGTAGTTCCTAGGCAGCCAATCATTCAGTCACCAACCAGATGATGACCTCATGTGCCTCCAGACCATAGGTGATACCCAACCAAGTCATACTCAAGAGTGAAATCAATGAACATCAGTCAAATCCCTTTCTTACAATGGATCAACCTTAGTATGACTAACACTGGATCTTACACCATATCCTGAGATCCGAATACTTTCTTTCCTGCACATTGTGTGACTTGAACTTGCTACAAAACAGTGCCATACTGCCAAAGCTGGGATATTTCACGTGATCATTTGTCTTATTCTTGCTTTCAGAGCTCTGTATATTCAAGCTGCTAGAGACACACATCCAGTTTTCACTGCAGGTGGTAAACCTGTGTTACTACTTCAAGATTGCAGGGGTGGAAGGGGGGCTCAACATGACTGAATGCTCCTCCAATGCACATAAATTTCCTCTACCTTGAGAACTGGCATGTCAGGGAGATGTAGAGTTCTAGCATAGCCTTCTCAGCCTTTGCATGTGGGCTCTTTTTTATTTTTTGGCTGTTGTTAGGGAGGTGCATGTGAAGATCCCACCTGCATTCTGATGGATTACAGCCAGGACAGATTTACAATCTCAGTGAAAAATAGGCCTTAGACAAATGTCTGTAAATTACTGTCCATTAAAATGAGCATATCGACAAACAAATATAGATTATAAGATTCATATACTTGTCAGTAAAGAACTGCTCCTGTAGGTTCTGCCTTTATGTAACTTACAGGTGTACGAAAGCTGGACATGAATGGCATTCCATTAAATGTCAGTTTAATGCCCTCCCCACAACAAGAGCTGGACAATAGGGAACATCAAGTGAATTAATTAATGCAGATGACTATTTACCAATAGGCAGTTTACCAAGCTGGGCATGCAGCTGCATGATAAACTGGTCACCTGTATCATCTTGCTAACACTGCATTAAATATCTTTTGTTTCAGTGGCTTAAAGGTAAAGAGACCCCTGACCATTAGGTTCAGTAGTGACAGACTCTGGGGTTGCGGCACTCATCTCGCTTTATTGGCCGAGGGAGCCAGCGTATAGCTTCTGGGTCATGTGGCCAGCATGACTAAGCTGCTCCTGGCAAACCAGAGCAGCACACGGAAAAACCATTTACCTTCCCGCTGGAGCGGTACCTATTTATCTTCTTGCACTTTGCCGTGCTCTCGAACTGCTAGGTTGGCAGGAGCAGGGACCGAGCAACAGGAGCTCACCCCGTTGCGGGGATTCAAATCACCGACCTGTTCGGCAAGTCCTAGGCTCTGTGGTTTAACCCACAGCGCCACCTGCATCGGTTTCAGTGGTTTACGGTTGTACCATGGGGATGGTGAATATGTGGACCTCCAGATACTATTAGGACTGAAACCCCTATCATTCCTGACTACCAACCAGGCAACATCTGGAGAACCACAGGTTCCCCCACTCCTGAAGTACACTCCTGAGTGCCCAGAGAAACTATTTCCCCCCAAATGTGTGAAGGACCTTCCATACTGCCTTGAGCTGCTTTGAGGAAAGACAAAATATAAAAGTAACAATAAGGTGTACTGGCCATCATTTTTTGTCATCTCTAGAATAAGTCTTGATCAGCTTGCCAACATCTGGCCTCCCAAAAACAAGTCTGCCTTTCAATCCAACTGCCAAGAAAAGAACTAGAGATGATGAGGCAGTTACATATATTTATTTAAAGGTTGATGCACTGGCACAGGAAAGCAGGTAGCACCATCTGTTTTTCTACATGAAACAGAGCAAACAAGGGAATGGAATGAAATCTCTGCCTCCCTGCTCTGCCTTGTTACGCTTGTGCCCCATAAGCCTGGGGCAATTTTATTCCAGTCCAGCTTGAATACTACAGCTGAGCTAGACTAGGGGCCTAACTGCATTGCTTTTGATCACCTGTGCCACTGCCCCGTTATTTGAGGAACAGAGGCTAGAACTCTATTTTGGGCAGCTAGAGCCCTATTTGGGTGTTCCCGCCACAAGATTAACAATTGTGTGAAGGGATGAGTGGGGCTCTGCCTGCCTGCCACACCCAGCAGCCCTTGAAATCCATGAGTTGGGCAAAAGAAATGTTTGTGCAAGGTAAGTCGCCTGTTTGTGCCTAGGCTCCACTCCACAACACAGAACCCTAATTCCACACTATGAGCAGGGGATGCCTAGGTACATATAGCAAGCTACCGTCTGCAGACATCTCCCTTTCCAATTCATAAGATGAAGCAACACAGACAGAGTGGGTGCAGCTTCTGGGCACAGTTCTGCTCTCCCCACTATGCAATTAACTACTTGGTTCCTTTTGTGCCATGCTTTTGAAGGCACTCAAAAAAAAAAAAAAAAAAGAGCAAGAAGGATATTCTCCATTACTTCCAAGTGTCTGCAAATCCAGTGTGAAGTAAAGAAATAACATTACTCTTCTTGAAGCCCTCTGTACATGTTTGAGAATTTAGCAGAGGGGAGTCTCTCCCCCATCTCTCCTGGCATATCTTTCCCTCATTAAACCACATTTGTCTCTGGAGTTGTTAGGGTCCTCCAGGATTATGTGACTAGATTTTTCTGAATGTGCAGACAGCTCTTAAGGCTCCAGTGTATTACTTATGACCGAGGTCAACGTGCTATTAAAAGCAGAAGAAATCCATGTTTAAATTGAAGGTATGTTTCAATGAGCACAGCTCCATTCAAATACCATTTCTGGAATCCTGTGGGAAAACTCTTTAACACAAGGTAATCCATACATTATGAAGTTGCAAGGAAAAGGGAATTTTGTGACAAAAGTAAATGTCAACACATCCCAGCATGTGTACACTGTGTATACATAGAGAGCAACTTGTGTGTACAAACTTCATTCATTATGATCTGCACACAATACTCACATTAGTCCCTGTTAAAAATGCCATCCTTTTAAAAAAAGCATTGTGTGAAGCAGCACTCAGTGTTTAACAGTGGACTTGACACAGAGCAGAATCAATAAATACCTGTTAAATTGAATCTGTGTGATACTATGAATGAATGACACATCATAGCGAAAGGGATGGGGGGGGCAGTCAGGTCCTATATCTGAAAGATCTTGAAGTGTAACAGAAGACAAGAAATATAAAATAGGCCAGTTCAAGTAACTTAAGCGCTTGGGGATGAAACTAAAAAACAACTCAAAACATAGAAGATGCTTTGCAAAGGACTTGGCAGACAAGCGACTCTAAATGTGAATGTGCAATTCTGTGCACACCTGAGTACACCATTTCCCGATCGCCTTTAATAAATGCTCATATATATATGTATATATATATATATATATATATATATATATATATACACATACGGAAAAGACATCTGAAAATGTATTGGACTTTGGCACCTTTATTGCTTCACCAGCACATAATACTACCTTTGTTACTAATTTACCTACTGACTTCGGCGCAGCCGTCTGCAATGTTTAATCTAGCAGCGATTCTATTATGTTAAGTATATTCTAAAGATTATCCAGTAGTGCTTTGAGAAAGCATGGAATTTTATAAAAACATGAAAGGCACTCCAGGTTTTCAACAACGTTCTAAGCAGCCAAAAATGATGGCATTCTGGCAAAACAACAGCCACCTATTACTAGTAACCTGGAGTGAGTACAATTCTCTCCTTTACCATAATTTAAACATTATCTGCCTTACGCTATGTCAACAGATTGCGGTTTTATTGATCAGTTTTACGAGTTATTTCAAGAAACCAAAAGCCTATACGTTTAGCACCTAGACATATGCCAGAACCACTCTGCTTCAGTAAGGTCTATAGACATTCCATGTGTGTATCTTTCATTTCCTTTGTCCCCGATATTGCTCTTAACATGCAGCTTGCCACCGAGGTTGTGTTTCAAAGGAGTTTCGCTCTCCACCCCAGTCTAGCTGCATTTGTGGTCCATGTGGAGAACTGGCTTCCTTTATATCAATACAGACCCCAACTCAGGCGCACAATGGGTGTGTTGTGCTCCGTGTGTGCCTGAGTGTGGGTCTGTGGGAGCTCTTTGAAAAGGAGGTGTGAACTGTTTCTCTCCTACCTTACTCGCCTCTTAACAGCACAGCCATCAGAAACTAATCAAACACAGCAACGGGGCGTGCAGCCCACAAGACGAGTGCAAACGCCTCTTTTCCCTTATGACCTACATACTACAACAATGCAATGTAATGCAATTCAATGCAAGAGCCGTGGTGGAGAGGGCAAGGGGTGGCCGGTGCTCTTCCAATCTAGTTATATAGCAACATTCACGCCGGGCAGAATGTCAACACCGCAATATGGAGGGGTTTCAAGGGCTTCAGATGGTTATACTTTTAAAAACTCTCCCCAAGTCCTGGGGCATAGTGATGATTTCCTAGAGTTGGGACAGTGGTGGTACAAAAGGAGACCCCCCCCCCAATGCACATCATCATCTCTGAATGTGGAAACGAAGTGAGAGGGGGGGAGTTAACACAGATCCCAAGAGCAACTGCTCGCTTGCAGTAGTAGCGCAAGCCTGACAGTTCGATTATCTGTGTCTTGAAAGAAAGGCTCTCTCCACTATACACATCAAAATAAATAATAGCCCGGGCAATTGAATGTAAAGTCAACATGGACGGCTTTTTTCTCTTTTTTAAAACAACTTAATGCAAGCGAAATATATACATACAGACATATACCACCAGGGTCTTCAGGGCTACGAACTGGAAGCAGGCGAACAAAAGCTTACCTTTCTCGCCGAGCAGCTCAGGCGCGCGCGAGCAGCAGCAGCAGCAGCAACCTCCTTCACCGACTAAATCCACAGCCAGGTGCTCCCAAGACAGCAATCTGTTAATAGGAAGTGCATACAAACCTGAGAGGGCTTTTTTTTTACACTTACACACACACACACCACAAGACAGAGCTCGTCTTGAGCTGCACACCTGCTTGCTTGCTCTCAGCTAGGGGTGTGTTTTGCATGAAGCGACGGCAGCAGCAGCAGCAGGCGGGCAGGCAGGCAGCGTGCAGGATCAATGTTGTGAGGAGAGGGCAACACCCTTCTTTTGGGTCACCAGCTCGCGCTCTGAGAGCCCAGCCGGCGAGCTGTGGAGATAACTGCAGAGGAGCCTCGCTTCCCACCCAGCCCCCACCCCAACAAGACGCGCACACGCGCGCGCACGCACACACACAAAAAGCAGCCCCTGCCCGCGCGCGAGACTGAGATATGTACCCTTTATCACGCTGCATTCCACCTTTTCTCAGCTGGGGGTGGGGGTAGTGGGGGAGGAGAGCAGAGGCGATAGGCAGCTTGTCAAAATGGCAGCTGGGAGGCATTCCCGGCTCTATTAATTAGACCCATAATGGGCTCGTTTCTTCAGTTTCCTCGCAATAAATTACGCCCCCCCCCCCGCGCTTTGTGTACTCCACGCTAAAGCCCAGCATAATATGCTAACACTCTCTTTACTCCCCTTCCCCCCCCCCGCCCGCAAAATGGCTGGTCCTTTCAGCACTGCTGCAGACAGCTCATTGGGTTCCACTAGCTTTCTGTAGCCATGGCAACAACCAACAGACTTATCCACCAAGCATGGTTGATCATGTGCGGATCTCATCCCCCCCCCCCCCAACACAGGAGGTTAATTGCTGTTTGTCTTATAAGTACCAGGAAAGGGGGTGGGTGTTCACGCAGATATTGCCAATCTCCCATTAATTAGACGCGACGGTTTTGGGTCGTTTGCTCCAAACCTAGGTGGAGTTGGGAATGTTAGAGCCCTATCCTATGGGCAGCATTAAATAATAAATGCCAGTGTTAACAAATTGTCTTAAACTAGCTTTCTTTCTTTCTCTTTTTGTCTTCTTCCTCATCCCTTTCTCTTTCTCTTCTTCCTCCCTCCTCTCTTCCCTCTTTCTCTTTTATTATTGTATGAAGTGGCAAGTGTAGAAAATTGGTCAGAGGCTTGTAAAATGTTTATAAGGCGATCGTCTGCTTATTCTGAAGCTCCCTCTTTATGTCTGTTGGAATCCCCTTGTTTATTGAAATGCCTATCTAACTATTATCAACAATAATACTTTTTCCAGAGCAACTTCGCTGTGACCACTCTTTGAATGGTCTTCCATAAATGTGGGATGGTGGGGCAAGGGGGAGGGAATCAATAGTATCCAGTATTCATCCTAAAAGTGTAAATCAAGAGATCTTAACATTTGTTGCCTTCAATGTGGAATGTAGACAGAATGTTACAAGCACTGTTATTTCGGAGTTCCACCATTGTTTTCCCAGCAAGGCCTTTAATGGTTGGTCTCCAATGCATTCAACAAATGAAGCTTTTTATCTTGGGACAGAGATGCAGAGATGGAAATGGCTCCACCTTTAGAATTTCTGCGTTATCTCACATAAATATTTATCACATATTTGGTGAGTTCTGCACAGCTGAGAGATCTGTGAGGATACTGAAGGATACTATGTGAGTTTGCATAAAACTGAGTGACATGCTTAGTGGCTATTGTACATCTCTTCTCAGAGCTTGCATCCTGCCATATAGTGCCTTATTCCGCAGTTGTACATACTTTATATCCCAATTAGATGTTCCTGCTTACTCGTAGCAGTCTGAAGAACTGTGGACACTTTCACTTTGTATGGTTGCACCAGTGCTACATTAGGACACCACAACATTTTTGTTTTAAAAATGTGCTTTCCTTCTCTTTTTTCGTTTTAGTAAAACGGGGGTGCCAGTGCTCATATATTGATAAAAATGCATTTTTATCAAGAAGTGGCTGCCATAGGCAGCAAAGAAAGAGGTGCTGAGTAGACATATTTTATAGCTATGTCAAGAATTTGTAGATTTTGCTCAATACAAGCAGTCCAGACCAATGCATGGTTACTTGGAAGTTCCACTGGGATGCATTCTCAAACAAGCATGCACAGGACTGCAACCAAAGTAGCCCAAATGACAAGGGTTCCAAGAGGTGGCTTCCCATACCCCTGTGCTAAGGTAAGGGTTGTCAACTTGAATAAAATATTAGGGGACCAGGAAAGCCCCACCCTGCATAATGGATCACATGGGGCAGCACACACACAGCATGTGAATGGTAATACCCATCAACCTGGGGGGGGGGCGCCCCCTCACATATTTTATGGGGGGTGTTTTTGAATGGACATCAGCCCCTAGGAGTTGGCTCCTATGACTAAGGCTGTGTACACACAATACCTATAAAGCACATTCTTTGCCTCAAATAATTGTGGGTGCTGCAGTTTACCCCTTGCAGAATTACAATAACCAGCCAACAAGCCAGGGCCAGCCCAACACATTTTGGCACCTGAGGCGGACCACAAAATGCCACACCCCTCCCTTTCAGGGAAGAAGAGATGTGGGAAGATCTTTATCAGGAACAAGGTGTGGCAGGGGGGAGATCAACATTGGGATGCGTTGCCACCGTGGATCCCGTCACCTGAGGCAGTTGCTCCATCTGGCCTCATAGGTGGACTGGCCTCCCCTGTATTCCTGTGCTTCTCTGAAAAGCCCCTCTGGAGGGCCGAGGGCCTTCCTGAACAATGAGGAGCTAGGCTTAGGAACTGCTGAGGGAATCCCCAAATCAGGCTTGAAGGAGTGAAGAAGTTCATGGAAGTTAATATGCGGCACCCCACATTGTCCAGGAGGTCTCCCATCCCTCCAGAAAGATTTTCACAGAGTCTCTGTTGGGGAAGGGACCCTTTCCATCCACGAACTTCCTTAAGGTCAATGATATATGTACAGTTACTTGGGAGCAAGTCTCACTGAACACAATAGGGCTTACTTCTGAGTAAACATGCATCAGATTCCTATGCATGTTGTTGTTATGAGCTTGTCCTTTCTGTTCGGGACTTGGGGCTCAGCTGGAACCTAATAGGGAAGCAAGATCTGTTGGGGTGTGAGCTTCCTCACCCTGTGCTCAGCTTGTATATGTGTAGTTAAAACCATATATCCTAAGAACACCATGGTCTCCATTGACCCTCATTCCTAGGAAATTGAACCCTGGGAAAGTGCAGGAACCTCCTGAGTCTCTTGCTGCTCAGAGACTGGGGTTGCATGTAGCAATATCTTAGGATGAAGTCTTGGTGTTTTGCTTTTCTTGGGCCTTATTCCAATTGCTTGATTTTCTAATGTGGGATAATTATTATTAGCAGCAAATAATCAAGTAATTTGGGAGGGGAGGGGCTAGCTGATTTTAAGAGCCTCAGGAGCTCCAGACAGAGAACACTGCCAGCTACTATGACTCAAATTCTCTTTCCTGAACCATGGCCCATGGGCACTGACCAGTATGGTCTCTTTTTTAGTACCAATTTGCTGATTTTGCTGCTGACTCAAAAGCTGTTGGCAGATGCGCACATAGCAATTTCTACAATTTATTACTGACATGTAATTACTTTGCATCACTTACAAATACCACTTCACTGCAATTAGTTTAGGAACTCCTCGACTGTAAAGTGTACAGCAAATAGAGAGATGGTACTGCAAATCCCTATTCGCCTCTCAGTGGTTTGTACTAACCTTAAACAGAATTGTACAAAGTTATGGAGCCACCATACACTCAATATCTTGTAGTTAGGCTATCGCTGTCCAGAAAGGAACACAGTTGGGCCACTAGCTGAAGCTGATAGAAGGCACTCCATGCCACCGAGGCCACCTGAGCCTCAGTGAATAGCAATGGATCCAGAAGCTGTGTGTACACTCCTTCAGTGGGAGTGTAACTCCATCAAGAGCAGGCAACCTCCCATCCATCCAGTCTAGGGAACCACACACTAACTTCAGTTTATTGGGAGCTTCAGTTTATTGGCTCCCATCCAGTCCCATTAGTGAGGCAAGACAAGGCATTATCATCTTCTGCACCTGCTGAAGTTTCTGAACCATCTTCAGAGGCAGCCCCACATAAAACACATTGCAACAATATAGATGCCTTCCGATTTAGGGAGGCTGCGATTCTGCATCATTGGAGGTACTTGTTAGCCATTATTCTATCAAAATTCTGAGTAGTTTGTAAAATATGCAGGGCAGGGCATTACTCTAACTTCTGCTTTATTTCCTCCACCATTTTTTGGAATCACCTCTACATTTACCATGCGCAGTAACTATAATTTTTCACACTTTGCCAATCTTATCAATTTGGGTTGTGAGCTACAGTACACAGAACTGTAGGTTCTGCTCATGATGGCCTATTCAGAAATCCACAGTGTCATAAAAAGGAGACCATGCTGCAGAGAGACAGGGAAAGCAAACCACACACAAAAAGGCTGCCTAGTAAACCTCATGCCTGAATATTTTCTGGGCCTGATTTGGTACACAGCTGTCAGGGGTTCAGGAGCAGAGGCAAGGGCAAGGGAGGAAACAGAGAGCGAGGGGGAGGAGGCAGAAGAAAAGATGAGTGATGACGACGACCCGAGATCTCCGAGTCTTTCCAGTGAATCAGAAGATTCACAGAAAGGAGCACCAGTGGCCAGGGCAAGGGGGGAGCCTAGGGGGACACCCCAGGAAGAAAGGGCCAGAGGGGGCTCAGAGGGGAGCAGTTGGAAATCGGGACCAGCGTCACCAACAGAGAGCAGGGGAGAGGAAGGGCGCCAGGGATCAAGCGCTGGAAGCTCACAACAGGAGGGAGGGCACGAGTCAGGAGTGGCCACACCTCCATCGGGGAGCGAAGAAACGGTCAGACGGAAAGTGGAAGGTTGGGCGCGCGCGCCAAGTTCAAATACACAGGAAGGTGGCGCAGTAAGCAGCCCGGAAAGGGAGCCAGGTCCTAAAGCCCGGCGCAAGGAGACAGGAGGGTCCGGGGGGTCAGCGTCAGAAGAATCCCGGAAGGAAGAGACCCCGGGGGGCAGAGGGACCCAGAGAAGAACAGTCAGGCGGAAAAGGTGGAGTAAGGCTAGGGTATTAAGTTGGTGTACAGGGGGCGGAGACTCAGACGGAGCTTCGCCGGTCTAACCCTTAAGACGTAGAGTTGCGCGCAGCAGCTTGAGAATGGAAATTGTAACTCAATAAAAGACTTTTACAAGTGACCGCTGGCTAGCGTGATCCTCTGTGAGCTAGGATCGGGAAGCAGCTCTGACAACAGCATTTCACACATGTACACATACCAACCCCTTCTCAAAGTTAGCCAGGGCAAAGCAAGACAAAATAATTTCATTACCTTCTATTTCCACTATTTCCACTCTGTGGAAGCTAAGACCCATAATGGACATGTATTTTCTTGCAGGAGTGAACGTATTAAATGAAGTAAAGAGGATGACAACTACCATAGACTTCTGTTTCTGCATAACTAAAAAATGGTAGATAAGAAAGCTTGAGGAAATTTCTAAGGAACCACGTGATTTCTTCGAGCTCTCTTCTTCTCCATATTAGCCCTGAATAGCCACAGGAATTGGCAGTGACCTTCCCACCCGGAGACCATATTATATTGGTTTGGCGTGGGTAACCCAAACATTATTGCTGCATGTTCACCCCACAAGTTGCAAAGTCTCAAGATCTGGCATGTGTTCACAAGCCAGGCTTCAGTTATAGTCAGCTATGTTTAAAATCACCATTTGCTATAGTTGCTAGTCTACATTTAAACAGAGAGGCATGGATGTTAGCTTGTTCCATGAACTAATGCTGTCGGTCTCTCTGCTTGGAGCTTTACTCATAATGACAATCATGTCTATCACTCCTCACTTTGAGGACAAGAGTGGCAGACATTCCACACAGCTTGTCTCCAGTCCAGACAGATGCGTTTATCCTCACATCGTGCATGATTGCATGTTATTGCTTCCAGTTGCTATTCGCCCCATGCAAGAAGCGTCCAAATTCCACTTCAGTAAAATTGGCAGTACCTTTCAATACCCGCAGAAGGGTTACAGGCGGGTGCACTTTTCAAAACACATTCTTGTGCTATTATACTCCTACCCTGGGGAAATTGGGACATGTGAAATTAATAGAAAACTTAGAACAGCTTCTATGAATATATATATATATATATATATATATATATATATATATATATGGAAGCACTGCAAATCACATTGCTTTTTTATATAACTATCTGCCCTTGCATGCAACTGGCATCGCTACACAACAAATGCCAGAAGAGCAAATCCTAGTGAAGTAGCAATTACAGGAAATAAAATTACCCTTCTAGATATAGGATTGCTATAATTATTCTTGAGGGTAATTGAATATCCAAACTGGGAAGAAAGTTAAAGGCCGATCCAGTTGGTTCCTGGTGTGTGCTATGTGGCAAGCACAGCTAATCTGTTCATGGGAGAGCTGCCAAAGGGGAGGGGGACCTCCCACTGGCAGAAAAGGGTGGGGAGGATGCAGCAGGCAACTGGCTCAGCCCCTTAAGTGTTTGACCATGCCTGAACAACATTCACTGAGTTGCAGAATTTTTGCCCTCCTAATCCAAACTAAAAACTAGGTCCATGCAAAAAAGGTGGTTCAGATAATGCAGCCTGAGCTTAGTTTATGGTGGTTCCCCATACTGTACTTTCATTTATTTATCTGAATTCCAAATGGGCAGTTCATGAATGCACATTTGCATTCTAGATTTTTGTAGCAATTTCAAAGAGATTGTGTTTTCAACATCTTTGTAACAGTGGTTTACCGTTGTCAAGCAAGTAGCAATCAATGGCTTTAAAAATTAAGTTCCTCTCATGTTTCCATGCCATTTCCCTGATAAAAGGCTCTGCTGCTTAACCTGAAACTAGAGAAAGATGTATGTGGTAATGTGCAAACAGCCACAAACAACTTGAGATGGCATGTCTCAGTTTTGTGTGTCTGTTCACCTGCTGCAAAGACCAGACTGAATCTTCACAAACATTTTAAGAATGCAAGTAGGGGGAAGTACTGTAAGAGGAGGTCTTGAAGATAAGCAGAGCCAAGAATAATGTACTGTGGATGACTTCTCACTCATGCATCCATGAGGATGTTGACAATTGGGAGGACAGCCCTGATATCAATTAAATTCTAAGGGTTGTGGTCCTTAACCTCACTAACACAAAAGCAGAGGCTAAAGCTGAGCCTGAATTACAATCTTATGCCTCCATGATCCCTAGCTAGCAGGACTAGTGGTCAGGGATGATGGGATTTGTAGTCTCAAAACATCTGGAGGGCCGAGTTTGAGGAAGCCTGGCATAAGGTCCTGCCTGATTCTAAAAGACTAAATCGTAGTCATTTAAGACAACTTAATGATGCTTTACCTGACACATACAAAATGGCTGCCATTTTGGAGAAATGTACTGAAAAGGCAAGTGCACAGCAGCCTTGCTGCTAGCCTGGGTGGCAGGAAGTGCTGTTCAGGACAGACTCAGTATTTTTATGGAGCCTGGTGAAACCATACTGGCTCTTAGTGTCACATGACCACTGTTGAACTATTCTCCACAATTCTACTTCTTGGCCATTCTTTCTAATTTTACAGTTTTACAAAAATTCCAGAAAATGTACTGTTAATGGAGCTTCTAGATTTTGAATTTGAATCTTGGATTTATGCTGTTATTCTCAATTTAAGAGGGCTAATGGCTGATCAATATTTAGCTTTGAACACGTAATCACATACACAACACAAAGTTGCAATTAGTAAAATACGAGGTGTAAAATGATGGCTATAGATTGGCACTGTGGAAAACTAGTCTCTTTTTATAATGCTCATCATGCATAATACCTCAAACTACTTAAGATAAAACCACATTTTAATTTTTTAGATTGCAAAAGCTAACATGTCAAAATGATTTTAGAGGAAAGGGATCCTTCACTGGTTGTGAATCTTGTTTACAAACTAGGGATTTACTAGGGGAGCTGATCTGTCTTGTCATCGCTGCAGTGAAGTCAATAATCCTAACCAAGTGTCTCATGTTTTATTATATTCCGTGCATACCTCGCCAATGAGAGTTGAGTACTAGGTTAGTGTTCCATTTTAAGATTTCTAGGATAGCTTTTCAAAGAGACCCATGAACAAATATGAAGGGATGGACTTGTTATCATGGCAAGTGAACTCACCTTGGGCATTTTTTATTTTTTTAATCTGTGGATTTATATGCATGAATGGTTGGGGACAAATTCAGCTGGGCTAGGGAAAAGCATTCAGCATAAAAAAAAATGTTCAGAGAGGAGCTGGGAAAGAGCTGTTGGTGAGTCCTGATTCTCCACTGAAGGAATATCTTGTTTACAGATAGTGTCAGGAACCTTGGTCCTCCTTAGAACATCAGGGTATGAGGCTAGGATCTAATCTAGCAGATACTCTGTACTGTGTCTGTTCTGACTTGCAGAGGCGAAAAGAGCCTAGAGATCAGCCACTTTCAAATCAGGGCCCTTGGCACACAAACAAACAACGCCAAATGAGAGAATAATAATAATAATAATAATAATTTTTATTTATATCCCGCCCTCCCCAGCCAAAGCCGGGCTCAGGGCGGCTAACAAGTGCGGGATTAGACATAAATCCTGATGTGTACGCCAGCTACCTGCCTTCTGTGGCTACTGCAGCTAGGGCTGGGTAAAAGATGATGAAAGAGACAAGGGAAATGCTGATTGCTTTGCTAAACATGACTGAAACAATATATTGCTTAAAGCCCAGGCTTAGGTCATTGGCTACCAGCATGAAGCTCATGGACCACAGTTTGGGAACCTCTGTTCTAGAAGGTATTTTTATGAGCTTTTTTTCTGACGCTGTGATCAAGTTCTTATGTAATTTGATAGCAAAAGGTGAAAATTGTGAATTAAGAATTTGGTGTTAATTGTGTATGTACTGGTAGGATAAACTATGGTTACTAACTGGATAAGAATCTCTGCCCCCTCCACATTTTACTAGAATTTTGAGTGTGACAGAAATGACAAGTCATTAGGTATATACAAGTCAGAGAAAGGAATCAAATGTCAGAAAGTGACAGTGAACTACACATCACTGGAACTCCTTTAATGATAATATGCATCCTTATAGCTTGTTTCTCCTATTCTAAATATGGCTCGTGGTTTTGTTTACATATTGAAGCCCCTTGAGGTGATGTGTAATTTCAAAGGAAACTAGCCATCTCTCTGAGGTGGTAAGTTTTGACTCGAACCACTGCTTTGATATGGGAGTACCTAAAATAAACACATCTCTACATGAAAACTATGGTAATATGCACGAGAGGGAAATGTACTCTCCTTCATATAATGGCACCTTTCTCCAGTATGCCTCCTTTGCATGTGTGCGGTTTTACAGAGGAAGCCCTGTTCTCTGTGTGTCAAATGGTAATAGAGTTCCTGGCGCATTTAGTTATCTGAGGAGAAATAGTTTGGCCATATAAGGTGATTGTATTGCCAGCCTAACCAGTGGTTCATGAGGCTCTGTATAATATAACCATAAGCCATTGGTTTTCAGTGGGTGAGTCTAAAGTGGTCTGAATTAGGGCTCAGCCAGACTTCCTTTTGTGCTGTGTTTCTAAGCACAGGTCTGCAGTTTAAAGCTCTATGCCTGCTCCCCCCCCCCAGCACTTTGCCCATGAAAACCCACTATTTACTGCTGAATTGGAGCTAACAGCAATTTGCAGAAACCCCAACTTGTCATTTGTTCCAATTCAGTGTTAAAGAGCAAGTTTTCATGGAGAAAGTGCTTTTGGGGGTGGTGGAGCATGTATATAGCTTTAAAATACAGACCTGTGCCTAGAAAGCTTGGGGCAAAATAGGTGTGGATGAGCCCTTAAAGTGGATTGCAACAATGGCACTACAATATTTCCCTTAAAAATGAAAAAGGGGAAAGGCATTGTAGGGGAGAAGGAAGAAGAGGGGCAAAGTACATCTACGCTACAAATAGGGGTGGGCAAATCATTTTTTTGTTTCTCTCAGTTTTTCATATTTCACACAGATCAGTTCTCCACACTTTTCCATTGGTCTGATTTTTTTTTAAATTAAAAAACCCCTCATGAAAATTCACGTGCATTTTAAGTTAACGTATTTCTGTATGCAATTTTGCCTAATATACACAACTTTGCAAATGTATTTCCCCTCAATATAATGCGTTTTAATGTTATTTTCACCAACACAAGCATTTTTTATGCATATGTTCCCCTACTGTACATGGTTATTTTGGTACACATTACTTGGGCAGCAGGGGTGGGGGTAGGGAGAACTGCATTTCAAAATTTGGAGAAGTGCAAATTTGGCATCATGGTTTGGAAAGGTAAGTTTACATTAAAATCCAGTCCCTTACTACATGTGCCAGTTCTATCTATGCTAATTAAACTGTCATTGTTTCCCCACAAAAGATAATAGTTTAGTACAAATGCTAATAAAGCTGTAAGAGATTTCTTAATCTCCATGCAAGTGTAATAGTATTTACGGTGCACAAATCCCAATGTTCCTTTGGCATAAGAAAAGTCTGTCAAGCCAGTATGTCACTGATTTAATGATTTGTGCGAGGTAGAGAGATTTTAAAAAGGGGAAAGAGAGGAATATACATTTTTTTTCTTAAAAAACACACACACACAAACTGGATCCCATTGTCCAGATTAGGGCTAAAGCAGGTAGATGAGCTGTCCACCTATTTAAGATTCTGTCCGTGTTTGCATTTCAAATACAGTGGTACCTCAGTTTACGAACTTAATTCATTCCAGAAGTCCATTCTTAAACCAAAGTGTTCTTAAACCAAGGTGCGCTTTCCCTACTGAGGCCTCCTGCCGCTAGAGCCCTTCTACCGTTCGGCTTCTGGGGCAAAGTTCGCTAACCGGAACACCTACTTCCGGTTTTGTGGAGTTTGTTCACCGAATAGTTTGTTAACAGGACTGTTTGTAGACTGAGGTACCACTGTATAGCATATTCAGTTCATTTGCTGCAGTGCCACAGCTGTGCATTGCTACAGAATTTCATAAGTTGTTTCAGCAATGAAAGTTAGTGCCAGGCATAGAAATATCTGATAGCTTTGTTAATTCCTAGAGTCCTGCATATATAATATGCCCAAGAAGATGTGGGTCGCTCAAGAAAGCTGACCCACTCTTAAGTTTCCCCAACGCCCACTGTGAAAGTGAGAACTATTATATGTAATATGTTATTTCTAGCTCACAGACATTATACTTTTTAAAAGTCCTGTGAAGAAGCATCATGGGTAAAGCTCTCCAGGAAGCTTTGCTATGTAAGTTCCAGTTAAATGAATGGTAAGAGCTTATTATTTAAGAGGTACCCTGCATTTCCCTCCAGTGATTTCACAGTGGCTTAAATATGGCCTCCAAGGGGACCTTCATTCAAGCTGACAGGATTAGGCCTGCATAGCTTGCTTCAGTAATAGAAAGTCCTCTTGAGTGGTTCCTAAGCATTTCAGTGCCAGGGCTTTCGCAACATAGCTTCCCAGAGGATTGTGCCCATGTGTCAACTGAAGTCTGTGCAACAATTTATTAAGCATGCTATTCTTTCTCAAATATTTATATACCAGTTTGGTTGTGGTGTTTTGCTCAATAATGCCTGCACAGCTAAGAGCAATTTAATCAATACAATCATGCGTAAAATAATTTAAGCAATTAAATACTGCAAAGGAGAAAGCCCAGCATCTTAGCAAATCCATCCAAGTTTCCTAAAGGCCTGGGTAGGATGGATATTGGCAAGCTTTTGTTGCGGTGGAAAGGTTGTAACCTTGGGACCATGATGTAAAAAGACTGTTCCACAAAGAATAAGGAGAGTGTTCTTCACTTCTGAAGACACACACATACCTTTATATGTTTTATTCACCACCAGATTTCTTTAATGCCACACTGTTCAGCATTCAGGATAAATACTGGATGCCCAGAGGTAATCCCCACTGAAACAAATTGCATTTTCAGGCCTGCTCACAGACATGCTCACAGTATGTAGGCTCCATACAGGGGTGCCATCTCTGTGGGGCTGTGGAGGTTGGACCCCCCCCTTGAAATTTTCAGTGAAGGAGCTGGGCCCCCTATGAGCCACAATCCGATGAATGTATCCATGGCTGTCGTTAGCATATGTCCCACACCCCTTGCACCCCTGGGTAAAGACGGCCCTGAGTGTGTCCCTCCTATGAGTCACACCCAGCTAGTTATGCCAGGCTGGACTGGCTTGTTTGGTACTTTGATTCAGTCTGATGTTTTACTAAATAAAGGAATTCTGGAGAGGATCTAGCACTCAGGAGTTTAGTGGATTATTTCCTCCTGGCAAAAAAACCCTGTAACACTATGTTCATAGTTGTATTCTTGCCCATCTTCCTCATGTAAATTCAGAGGGAGATGTGGAGAATCAACAGAGAGCAAAGCTGAAGGAGTGTCTCCACCCCCATTGTTCAGCCCGGACACAGAGGTCCAGCTCCGAGGGCCTTCTGGTGGTTCCCTCACTGTGAGAAGTGAGGTTGTAGGGAACCAGGCAGAGGGCCTTCTTGGTAGTGGTGCCTGCCCTGTGGAATGCCCTCCCACCAGATATCAAGCATATAAACAGCTATCTGACTTTTAGAAGACATCTGAAGGCAGCCCTGTTTATGGAAGCTTTTAATGTTTGATGTTTTATTCTGTTTTTAGTGTTCTTTAGCTGGGGAAACCCAGCCAGATGGGTGGGCTACAAATAATAAATTTGTTTGTTTGTTTGTTGTTAAACATCATGCTTACTTTTTTCTATTTTCTTTGAACTCATGAGCCAGGAGAACCAGAGAAAATAGTGCATTAACGCATTATGGAGTGTATTTCACTGTCTCCACACTTTCATTGGCTTATGAACCTGGATTTCCTAATGAAATAGCAGGTGTCTTTCTGGGTTACTTCTACCAGCCATTTCTCTTTCAGCCTCTTTGTGAGTGAATTTGAGGGCACTTTAATTATTTACAACTTAAAAGATTGGCCCACCACAGTTTTCCCTAGCAGTGAGAACAAGTTTTATTCAGACTTCCAAGGTGGCATTTTTGGAAAATATTAACCAACGCTTCATACCAAAGTTCAAAAGCACTGTGAAAATAGTATCAACTTGGATGGATCTCACTATTAATCATTAGCTTGCCCAAAATGAAT
Source organism: Podarcis liolepis (assembly GCF_965112155.1). NCBI lineage: Eukaryota > Metazoa > Chordata > Lepidosauria > Squamata > Lacertidae > Podarcis > Podarcis liolepis. The sequence continues at coordinate 51,495,290 of NC_139564.1, forward strand.
GTAAGCGGAGGAGGAGGAATGGAGAGAGAAATATTTAAAAGGTATATAAAACATATTCATTAAGTATCTTTCTCTTAAAGTAGAAAAGTAACATGATTATGAGAGCTTTCAAGTCTAACCCAGACATCAAACCTTATTTCATGGTTCCGACATTTTAAAACATGGAAACTTTGTTTGTGGGCATTAGAACATAATGGTCAGTTTTGAGAAGTGGCAGTGTTTAACTTCAGTTGTTCTTGGTAAGGTATAAATACTATTGGACATCATGCTTGAGTAATGTTAAAATGTCTGGTTGACAACACGGCTCTAACAGCCAGCTTGATAAGGAGCAGATCAGCTTATCGGTAACATTCTTTTCACAAAGAGGTCGGTGTTCTTTTAGGTCCCTGAAGTGCAACAATTCACAATCATTCCAAAAATGTCTTAATCAAAATATTTATAGAACCACTGACCTTGCTCTTTTTTCTTTTTTGGTACCTTGTGCTTCTGTGGCACTTTGTGATTTTTGAAGCAGCACTGCAAAGCACACAGGTATAAGGTCCATCTGACCACAGCTACAGAATGGATGGAGTAGCATTGCTAGAGAGGCTCTTTATATGCCTGTCTGTCTGTTTCCCTGTCCCACAGTTCAATGATGGCATTTTGAAGACACCAGAGTTTGAGAAACAGAGACAAAGCTAACTTTAGAGAAACACCTGGATCTATTGCAAATTAAAGCCAGACAATTCTGGCTTTAATTAATACAAACTGAAATTAACAGCATGGGTTCTGTTCTGTTCTGTTCTGCTATATAGAGTACAAACCAATGAGAACCTAATTTCAAATATACAGAAGAGAAAATCAGCCACCCTATTGCTTTATGATCTTTCTTGGCTCTTCAGCGGCTAAATCTGCCCCATCTCTACGAACACTAGCTGTTTGGGGGATGGAGGGGGCATTATGAAGAAGTGTTTTGTAATAAGTTATGTTCTTGTTCTGCTGTGGCCTCTTGGAGATTTTTGCCTGCCCTTAAACAAATCTGCAAAACCTTAACTACAGAACATGAGACATTGAATCTCCTAAACCACTCAACAAGATTACTTGAAAATTGTGCTTTGCCTTATAAGATGAGAGGTGCAATTGTCATCGTCATATATGAGTCTGGTTAAAATGAGAGACAGAGGCCTGAATTCACCAGTGACAGCTGAAAACTGGTGCATGTTCGACTCTTCCCACCCCATCTATTTCCAGACAATGCTTAATTGACAACTCTTATGGCTCAACCTGGGAGGAATTGAGGGCTCCCAACCCAGATGTTATCAAGTGAGTGGTTAAGTGTTGCAGTTAGGGCTTAATGAAATAGGAGGAGGAGGCCAGGTTCTCTACACAGAGGCACATATTGAAAACAACCTGACTATGCACACAAAGCTTAAAGTAAGTCCCATCGGTCTAAATGGGGCATATGTGTGAGTGGACAAGCATAGAATACCACCCTCAGAGACACAGGGGGCCACAGTTCCTCTTCTATCATATAGTTCCACATACAAAGCAGACATTTGTGGATCTTCTCTGGAAGGATGTGTAAATCTGGAGTGCAAGTTGGGTTTTTTTTATTGTTGTTAGCTGCCCTGAGCCCGGCTTCAGCTGGGGAGGGCAGTATATAAATAAAAAATTATTATTTATTAATTATTATTATTATTTTTCGCATTACAAGAAGCAATAGAGGGCAGAAGTGTCTTTTTGGTGTAATAAGCATTCTACCAAGCCTGTTCAGATGTGGTATCACATTATATGGAAACAACATCTACTCTACAGGAGGCATGTTCCCCTAGGATTTAACTAAATAGCAAGGCTGGTTACTGAGAGTGCTCACTAGTGTTGTTTAAGGGAATTCCTTCCTTCCCTCCCCCCCTTTTAAAAAAAGACCCCACTAAATGTAAAATCATTTCACTTTTTCTTTTTCTTTTTTATACACCTTGAGCACTGGCTGATGGACTCAGCACTCAGAAGGGCCCCTTACCAGCTTGATCTGCTGTCCATTCACTCCCTACTGGGCCCAACTCTCAGCTATACTAGCTGGCTCCCTCCCTCCACTGCCCTGCCTTGTCTGGGCTTTGAGAAAGGACCATGGGGGTCCTTCGTATCCCCTGGCATTCTGAGAAAGGTGAAGAGGCATTGGCTGTGCCACGGCAGCTAGAAAGACTTTAAACTTGGAAATCTATATATGTCTTTCTAGCTGCTGTGACAAACTGCAATAGCAGCACAGGCATTCTTCTGGCCTCCTTGTCTCTGAAGATACCTTTTCTCAAAGCCCAGGTGCCAAGGGAGATGGCAGAGGAGCCTCCAGTGTAGGTGTGACTACTACTACTATATATCTATACCCCACCTTTCCCCCACCTGACAAGACTCAAGGAAGCTATCACAGCAGCAAAGAATATTTTAAAACAAAAGTAAGGATGGCAGAAGGGGGGATTATGGCGAGGCCATTGGTCAGGACATGACTATGTCCTCCCTGAAGTTTAGCACCAGCCCTGAAGCTGGGTGGGCAGCTGGGAGGCTGCAGAATGCAGATTACTTGGAGAGATGACTTATAGAATAAAAGAAAGGATACCCAACAAAATCCATTGGCCACTGATAAAGAAAGGTCAGTGCGTTCTTTTCCTGAGTATTTCTCTCCCTTTTGATAATAAATTGATGGGGAATATTTGAAAGAAGAAGAAAAAAGAGTGGAATATTTTTTTCAGCAAGGCACTATGGGAAGCTGTCTCCAGGACAACTTGTCTTCTTCCCCTTGCCAGTGTGTTGCATTATGTGTGAGAACATACCTGGAGGCAGCTCCTCTTACATTCTTTATATAAAGCACATATAGTGAAGAAATCTATAATGAAAACGAATATCTTAAAAATCTGTTCTTACAGCATGCAGGCAAATATGTGGTCTATGAATACTACACCATCAAATGGACTCTTTAAGCAACAGTTTCAGTCTGACAGCATTTCATCAATATTGCTGATTTCTTTTCACTACAGAGCATTTAGGGTGATGTTTTATCCTGGGTTTCGAAGAGCTGCTTAGTATCTCCATTTCACAAAGCTGTATTTCTTGGAAACAGCTTTGACAAAAAATAAATTGGTAAACAGCCTAATGGGAAGTAGATCACTATCTTTTTTATTAATCTGTGCAAAGATCTGAAAGCAGCTTGATCCTCACTCCCATCCTGGAATCAATTTGCTATAAAACAGCAGTAGTGTATGTATGTCCTTTTCCCACCAGAAATCAAGTCTGCAAAAGGTCTTTTTTATCCACTCCCTTGTGAGTGTCAAGCAAGGTTTTTGGCTATTTCACCATGATGCAAATGCAAATGTTTTCTAAACCACTAATAGGGCAAGTAACTCGTGTGGAATAGCTTGATATTTATAAGGCTGTCTCTATTTTAGTTGGGATTCCGTCATATCCATCAAATTCAGATTGCATGATAGAAGATGTTTTGGTATTCTTGCACCATAAATCTGCATCCTCTCCAAATTTCCTGAATAAGGAAAGCACACTGGAAAAGTGTGGGATGAGAATGGCTTGACTCTCATATAACCTTCCTGCAAACAACACAGAATGATTCCTCAATAATTAGCTGGCGTCATCAAACCTCCCCTTAAACTTTGCGTAAGCAAATTAGAATGAATGTTCAAAAAACAGGGGAAGCAGCCTAAGAGCCTCAATTTTATGCTGTTTCTACACACTATAAGGCACATTCAAACACAATATTTCCCTCAAAGAATTCTAGGCACTGTAGTTTACCCCTCACAGAGTTACAATTCCAAGCAACCTTTAACAAACCATAATGCCCATAATTATTTGAGAGGGTGATGAATGTGCTTTAAAAGTACAGGGTATACACAGCCTTGGTGACAACAGGCCTGGCTTACTGGTATTACTATGTTGCTCAGCCTTGCTTGGGCCACTGGATTTGCCACTCCATACAAGGAGGGAGGAAGAAGGCTAGGCAGGATGGTGGCCAGCTCCCTTCAAAGGCCCCATGAGATGCAATACCCACTGAGATTTTGTGAGAAGGCCACTCCTCCCCTCCAAGTATGGCAGCTGCTATGCTAGCCTACAAGTTAGCCAATGGCTTTAACTAGCTTTCCAAGCAGTATGTGGTAACTCCACAAACACACTTCAAACTGTAGTTTCTAGGCAAGGTTCTAACCACAGTTTCCAACTTTAAATGGTATGATAAAGTATGGTTAGTAAAAACCAGAAATGGAGGAAGAAATGTGCAACAGGTGAGGAGGGATGAAGCTGGGGGGGTACATGGGTCTGTGAGATCACTATGATTTGGTATTAATCTGAATTGAATTAGGTTACGGTTCCTTTTCCTGCTTAACCTTGAATCTGAAAGAATCCACTCAAAGATCATATTGATCAAACACCTGAGAAAACCAAACCACCCAAATTGCAGGACTTGTAGAACAAGAAACAGGAGAATACAAAGAAGGGGGGGGGATGTACTGCAGACCTTTTTTGCTTTTCAATTTCAGGTCCCATATTAAGCACCATTTAGCACATGAAAACTTTTGCAACTCAAGCAAATAACAGTGTATGTTTCTGTCTGCTTTTGGGGGAGAAGGTGAAATGGGGTATACGTAAGCATGCAATGCAACACTAGGTTCCCACCCTGCACCAACTCTTACCTATTTTGAAACTGCAACAAGTATTTCAACAGATTCTTCACAAATGCAGGGCTGGCGGCATAAGCGTAAACCCCGAAGCAAATTCTAGCAAAAATATTTAGCTATTAATCTTCTTCCTCCAAAATACTCCCACATTCCTCCTGCTCTGTGACATCTTGTAACTATTCTGTTAACAAGCCCAAATACATGTAAGCCAAGTGGCATAGGCATTGTAATTTTTTCATGCACATGCCAGTTGAACCATGTTACACATTGGATGCATCCAAGGTAAAGGCACATAATAGATGAACAGGATTGCAGTGGCCCCAAGTGTTGTTGGTAAAATGGCCTGATTCAATTTTAGAAGTGGTGAAGCAAGGCATGCCAAGTGCTCATAGGGATATCAGCACTCCTAAATGAGCATTTCAAAATGTTAAGTGTTTTTTTAAAAAAATATATATTAAAAATAGTGAGGAAATTAAAGAACAAAGTTACAGGACAGAAGGGGCTGTCCTTTACAAAACTCATAATTAACTTGTAGAATTCATTGCTCCCAGCAGTGGACCATGTGATAGAGTTGCACCATGCACCTGATCTCCCTCCGGCTGCATTGCTGCTGAATATAGGGATAGAGAGGGGACAAGGGGAAGTCAGCATGGTGCAAAAGCCCTGGAAGAGCCAATCTGCTGCTCCTGCTGGCATGCCTGCACTGCACTGATCTTTCCTCTACCTCCTCCTCTGTCCATCCCAGTGAGCAGCAGTGATACAGCCAGAGGGAGGTCAAATGAGCAGTGCAGCAGCACCATGCTGTCTACTGCAGATGGCCACAAGATGTTGTTGCAATGATGGCCACCAACTTATAAAAAGGTAAAAGGTAAAGGTACCCCTGCCCGTACGGGCCAGTCGTGTCTGACTCTAGGGTTGTGCGCCCATCTCACTTAAGAGGCCGGGGGCCAGCGCTGTCCGGAGACACTTCCGCAGCGCAGCACACAGAAACGCCATTTTCCTTCCCGCTATAAAGTGGTACCTATTTATCTACTTGCACTTAGGGGTGCTTTCGAACTGCTAGGTGGGCAGGAGCTGGGACCGAAAGACGGGAGCTCACCCCGCTGCGGGTATTCGAACCGCCGACCATGCGATTGGCAAGCCCTAGGCGCTGAGGTTTTACCCACAGCGCCACCCGCGTCCCACCACCAACTTATAGGTAGCTTTAAATTAGATATAGCTTCCATTAATTTGTCTGTCAAGAGCTATTAAGCATGAGAACTACAGCTCAGTAGTTAGAGCATCTGCAAAAGGTCATTTGGTCTACTTTAGTAGGGTTTTACCTGGGCTTTTGAGGAATCCAACCCATCTTCCATAGTAGCAACCTCTGTAAACAGAGGCAGAAGTGAATGTTCTGGACGGACATGGCTGCTCTGGTTAAAATCCACTGAGTTCAACGAAACTCTTAACAATCAAAGTTACAGCCATTTGAAACTCTTAACAATCAAAGTTACAGCCATTTGTACTCGGCCTTCAGCTATGCCTTCCTACTGTAATACATTTACCCACAAAAGCAACCAAGACGGAGCATCGCTTTTAATCTAAACTCAATTACAGAAGAAAGTGGGGGCATTTGGGGGTGGGGAGGAGGGGGAGCTGTGAACCTTTGTAGTAAATGTGAAGGCATATATGAAGGAAACTGGAATAGTCACATCACCAAACGGTAATAAGAGATGAACAGCATGACTCACAATCCAGAGAGCTAATTTTCGAAATGTTTGATAATAACTGAATTTCCGTCTTTTCAAAGCTGTGTGGGGGAGGTATGGATTCTATGTTCTGATCTGAAAGTTTAAACTGATAGATTATCACATCCAAAGAAAGGGGACAGTTAGTTACATAACAAGCAGCTGTAGGTGCATCAGATACAATGTGTGGGCAGTCTCAGGCATTTCTAAGAAGTATGTTTCTGTAGGTGTCAGAAAGTAATTTATTTTCCATCCTTCACCAGCATCTAATGTAAGTGTAGCATCTTTGTTATTTGCCTGATATTTGAGGATTTCGGATTTTTAAAAACCACATGGATACATTACAGTTTCGTTCAGAAAAAGAAAGGAAAGTAAAATTGATTCATTTAGGAAACCTCTCAAAGTGCTGTATTGGATAGATCCATTGGACACATAAAGGCTGCATGCTGCTTTTAAAGGTCTGGGAGTTGCAGCTGGTGCAGAATGCTGTGGCTAGACTGGTAATGAGAACAGACCACCAACATGAGATATGACACGTGTTAAGAGAGAGAGGAAAAAAGCCCTGCACTGGCTTCCCATTTACTACTGCACTAGGTTCAAGGTTATTAGACCAATGCACAAAGCCCTGAATAACTTAGGTCTAGAATACCTTAAGGACCACCTTACTCTGTATGGCCCAAGTCAATTGCTGAGATTGTCTGGGGAAGCACTATTAGTGGTCCCCCATGGACTTAAAAGCATGACTCATGCCAACATGAAGTCATGCCTTCAGTGTTGCGGGCGAACTCTGTGGAACTTCCTCCTGTCAAATAGGCACCATCCTTGCAGAGCTTCAGATGCCTTGTTAAAACAGTTTCATTTCAGGAGGGCCTTGGATAATGAATGCTTCTCGGACGTGTTAACATTTTCCCATTGCTCTTTCTAAAATTTCCGAGATTTTAAACGTCTGAAGTTTAATTTATATTTTAAGTTTTGTTATTTTGGATATTTTTCTTGTTGCAAGCTGCTTTGAGAACGCAGTGGTAAAAAGTGGGATCTATCATCTATCTATCTATCTATCTATCTATCTATCTATCTATCTATCTATCTATCTATCATAAATAAGAACACTGCATTCAATTGCAGAAATAGCTCAAGGCATTTGGGTACCTGAAGAAGAAAATTCCAATGGCACCCCCAGGGTGATAAAATATTAAACAAACAAACAAACAAACAAACAAACAAACAAACAAACAAACATGCCCGCTAATGGCAACCTTAGGTCTGCCACTAGGGACAAGCTGGTTCATGCTGCCTAATGGTAGACCTAGCTATGCTATGGTGCCCCTCCCCCACACATTGGTTATATGAGCATCGGCATATGAGTATTTAGTTTTTTATTCCACAGGAGAAATAACACTTTCTAAGATTTCCTATGGTAGTGGTTACGCTTCGCCAAGCATATCTTGCCAGTTAAGTGCTGGTTGTGTAGACTACACCACAAAAGATACATGAGTATACATCTGAGGCTCTTTCTTGGTTACCTCTGTGACATACTGTGGGAATGTGGAAAATGTTTCAGCCTGAGGCAACCTTTTGGAGGTCACATGGTGGGCAGTGCCAGAGGCAAAGCAACAAATGTAAATTTTACCATTGTACACTAAGCTCCTTGCTATACACACACCAACCCTGCCTAGCCTGCATCTAGACAAGCAAAATACATTGTCAGATTTCCAGGACACACTCCAGCCAGGCAAAAATATTTTGGATGCAAACACGGCCCAGTGAGGGATTTGACCTAGAGAGAGTTCTAAGGGCCCGATAGAGAGGCCTGGGGTGTGGTGCAGGAGACAGATTTAGTCCCTGGCCTAAGATTCTCCACCCCTGCCATACTGTGTACTGTAACTGAAAAGGCTTCCTGTATACTTGTGTACCAGTGGTAGGAAAGGTCTATAAATGAAATAATGATGCAATGAAGAATCTGCTTCCTTGGAACTTTCCTTTCACCTTTTGCTCCTTCCTTCTGTCTCCTTCTCCTATCTGGTTTATCAGATTGCATTCTTCAAATCTTTTCACTCTAAATTGCCCTCCTATCACTTCAAGAGACAAAACATCCATTTCCTTTCGATATAATGTCTCAAAATTTATTTTACGTTAGTCCAATCTCATTCTCTTCATGGTGTCAGGGTTCTGGGGGTAAGTCGAGCTTTTCAAAAGTCACCATCCAAGCGTCAAGAAACATTGCTTGCTCAGCTTGAGAAGATGGATGGAGAGTAATAAAAATATATTGAAAGCAATGCAGAATAATGCTGGAGAGTTTACAAAACAGTTATATACTGCAAGGAAAAGAAGACTGAAAGTTTATAATAGGAACTCCAGGGCACTCTAAAACAATAAGTGGACTCTTAATCATCTCTACTCTCAGGATTGTCCTAAGGATAAGTACTCTTGGCCAGAGTAGGAACACAGACTGAGGTTTCTCTAAAAGAATCCATAGTAGTCTGGACATTATTGGGTTATATACAGTAGTACCTCGGGTTACATATGCTTCAGGTTACATACGCTTCAGGTTACAGACTCCGATAACCCAGAAATATTACCTTGGGTTAAGAACTTTGCTTCAGGATGAGGACAGAAATCATGCTACGGTGGTGCGGCGGCAGCAGGAGGCCCCATTAGCTAAAGTGGTACCTCAAGTTAAGAACAGTTTCAGGTTAAGAACAGACCTCCAGCACAAATTAAGTTCTTAACCCGAGGTACCACTGTATTAGTATTATAGCTTGGAGCAAGATTCCACTCTTAGACCTTTCTAGATTCTCCCAGTTTCTGTCCAATGCAAGTCCAGCAATAAAACATGGTGTTGGGGTTGGAGTGATCCTACACAAAAGTACTTATGTTAATCTACATAGGGCACATGGAGGCAGCACTTACCTAAGAACAGCCTACTGGATCAGGCCAATGGCCCATCTAGTCCAGCATCCTGTTCTCAGTGGCCAGCCAAATGCATGCAGGAAACCTGCAAGCAGTACTGAAAAGTTACATCTCTAACAACTCTGAGACATCAGTTTGGGTTTAAACATATACATATGCAAGGGTGCAATTTTTCCCTGGGTACATATTAAGATCCTAACACTAGGTCCTGCAGACTACAGCCTCAGCCAATGTATATAGACGAAAACCAAGAACTTTTCTAGATGTTTCAATGTTTTAATACATATTTGTTGCCTAGGTTTTATTTCAATATGTTTTCTTCTTGGATTGCAGATATAAGGCTGCTTCTTTCATTAAATGTTATTTTGGCAACAGTGGGGTGCTCCTGTATCAGGTCAAAGCAAATGGGATGTTAGGAGATCTGTGGGAGGGGGCTAATCCATTGAGGGCTGTGGTGCTGGTGGGGTGTGTGTGGTTTAACCCAATTAAAATCACCCCTGCAAGCTCCTAATTGCCCTCTGAGGAAAGCACATGAGCATACTCTTGTGTCTTGGTGTCTTGAATAGTTACAACGAGTGCTGTGTCAAAACCTGTTCTCCAATTTCTTGAAAGTTTTCTTCAGCTGCAAAAGAAGTTTCCACCTTTCTGCCTCTTTTGCAGTGTGGGAAGCATTTTAACTTTTGCATTTTTTAGTATTTTAAACTTTTGTATGTTTTAAAGTATAGTTTTGGGTTCCCCCCTTGATTTCCTTATCTTTTTGTAAACTCTCTCTCTCTCTCTCTCTCTCTCTCTCTCTCTCTCTCTCTCTCTCTCTCTCTCTCTCTGTGTGTGTGTGTGTGTGTGTGTTTCACAATCAAGTAGCATATACATTTAATTAGATAGATAGTTATAGATAGTCGGGGAGTGTGGATATTGAGAACCTGAGACCAGCACACTGGCTATGCTTGTTTTTAAGGGAGGTTTTTCCTTTTTAAAATAAAGGAATCAGTGCAGAAAGATGATTTTCTTTATCACTTAAAATAATAATAACGAACAGCAGCCAGCCACAGAGTAGAGAGCACACCTGCCCTCTGCACTTAGAGGAGAGCCTGACCAAAGGCATCATGGGGTTTTCAGGAAGGCTTCAGAGTACAGATCAGAAAAGAGGTGATTTGCAGAATGAAAGAAAGAAAGGGTAGTCACAAACACCATTTGGCCTCCTTGAAAGCATCCCGAGCACAACAAGAGCTCTGTACCCCACTCATTTCTCTCCCCTCTGATAACCTTCATGTTCAGTTTCTTTCCTCATTAACTGATGGAGAAAAAGTAACTTTCAGGACATCACAGTACACGAACAAGGTGAATGGTTCAGCCCAATGTATTCTAATATACTACAGGCAGATTAGTATAATAACCAGTTTTCAAAAGTTGCACAGTCTAGGGGTGGAATGGCAGTTAGAGGAGAAGCAAGCAGCACATTTTTTATGGTTTTTTTTGTGGTGCAATGGATTTTGTATAAATATTAGCCTCCAGTAATTCACTGAGTGCCATTAGCTGTGCAAAGCACTCATTCTCAGCAGCTCATCTGATCCCTCCCAGTGCTAGGTATTAACAGGATTTTGTATTAGGGAAGGTGATATGGGAACATTCAAGTCCTGGGAAGCAGCTCTTTGAATAAAAAGCACAGACAGTTAAGACTAACTTTTGTTATTGAGTCACTTATCAGTATTCACTTTCAAAGCTTCAGTTGTGCACAGGAATTTGAGGAATGGTAATACACTTGTTCACCTGCACATCTTTCTCTCCAGGAGAGGCAGTCTATTAATTCTTCTTGATGAAGATCCATAACCAGCATTCACTTTACATAATTGCCCATCAACTTTAGTGGCTCAGAGTCTGAGCTTGTCTAGATTTTATCCTTGCCATGGAGACAGCACACATCCTGGCCACATGGCTCAGAGCAACTCACAGTATGAGTCAGCCTGCTCATAAAAGTGTGATTTGCCATGATTGGTGGATAGGGGGGGGAAACACTCTCAATGTGATAGTCCCAACTCATCACAGCAGCTTCTAAATGTTATAGCTATCTCGTTGCAATTCAGAATTAGGACGCAGATCCCAGGGCGAGTATATTCAGGGAACATCATCATTTGTCCTTGTGTGAAGATGGCAGTGATTATTACGCTGTGTGCGCAAATGGTAGCTATCTGAACAACTCTACTGAAGAGCAACAACACAGGTAGGAAGACATAGATCTACAACATATCACTTTTGTACACCAAAAATGACAAGGAGAAGGTAAGAAAAAGCAACACCTACAAATAATATTGCCACCACTTTCCTGACTGAAGGAGAAACTTGGCAAGTGTACAAATACTTTCCCCCACTACTGTCTAAATTGTCAACTAAATAAAAAATTCACTGGCATTTGCTAGCCAATTACAACAACAATTTGGCAAGGTCATCACACCATCATCATCCGTTTGATGACATTGTATGAACCAGTACCATTTTTAACATCCATAGCACACAGTTCTCATATCTTGAGCAAATAAGATTAAATAACTGTAAATGGTTTGGCATTGCTATAATTTGTTGAGCACCGTCAGTTCATTGTCAAAGGAGTCATACATGTTTTTGCCCACACTGGAGAGGAGTGGGGAGGCCAATGAATGAAAATATACAACTAAACAGGAACCAGCATCAGAATCCTAGACATGTCTACTTATATGTAAGCCTCATTGAATTCAGTAAGATTTACTTCTAGATAAGCATGTATAGGACTGCAGCCTTAAAGTGGAAGAAATGCCTCATTTTCAGTCTTCCAAAATTGGCAAATACAGTTACCTTATCTAAGGAGAAAACCAGAATTTGAAGCAAAGTATTCTAGCAGGGGGTTGAATTTCAGACTGAAAATTAAAATGACTGCCATTTTTAATTTGATTGCATCAACTTGGGAGGCCTAAGAGCCACAAATCCCTTCTGTTTCCACTGTTAATTGCATTTACCAGCTCTTATTGTGTCTTATTTAACAGAGAACTCTACCTAATTGGTGGAGCTCCATTAACCTCATATGTAATTTCTCTCTCTCAGCACTGGATGAACAGTACCAATCAATGATCTAATTTTACTTTTACTTGTAAGTTCTCCAATTAACTTTCTCCCCTTAACAATGCTGAAACATGTGTTTTTTTCTACTCAAACAGTATAGTCATTATGAGTACAATGAATAATCCTGGAGAATTGTCATCATTTAACTGGATATAGAAACATTTTGCTTCGGAATGCCCTGCTAATTCCTGTATTCTCAAATTTCATAAGGTGTTCTTAAAATAAAAGTATTAGTTTTTAGGCACCAGGCAAAAAAGTTTCTATTGACCCAAGTTTTTGGTTCTTAATCTGTGGGGTATTAGATATATTTGTGGCCTCTTTTCTGCTCATCTTTTTAGTCGGTTGGGGTTTGATCTCCCCTTTTATGTATATTATAGATGTGTTTTTTATTTGTTTTATCTATTGGTTTTAATCTTTGTTTCACTTTGCAAGTGACCCTGGGTCGCTTTTTTGTGAAAAATACTGACATTGTATTTGAAAGCAAGTTTTGGGGAAATCACTGCACCTTTCATTTAACTACAGGAGTTTGGGATTGGGAAGAAGAGTGCAATGTGGGTGAACCTATTTAAGAAAGCCTGTTTAGTAAAGAGAGACTTCAAAGGAAAACTTCATCAACTATTGGCTTATGTAACATAGTTATATTGCTCCAAAGAGAGCTGTTCCAAAGGAGGTTACAGCAATAAACCTGAGCCTCTTAGATAACTGCACAGGCTGAGGTGTGGATCAGGCCATAGCTCACTGTGAACCATGAGGCCACGGTTAAACACTTTTAATGTCCTGTTGATTTTAATAGGTGATACCGAAGCACAAGCTTATGTCTCTTCTGTTGACATTAGTGGGATCTTAACGTCCCTCCCTTTGGTGAGATTGTGTGCCATGGGCTTTCTCTAAGTTTGCTTCTGAACTGATTTTAATAACAGCACAAGTGAACTAGCTTGGGGAGTGTTAAATAGACTCATATGAAGAAATTGGCTTCTATTGTTCTGTGGCATTGCATTTGATAGTGTGAGCCTGAAGGCACAAGCCAATGTAATTGTTTGACAGCCTGTATGCCTACTGGAAGCAAAGTGAAAAGAGCCTAGTATTTTGTATACCTTAGTGGAGCAGGCTGTATGTTTACTTACAAGAGCAGTCCTGCACCATATTTAATCACAGGTAAGTTTCACTCTGTTCCATGAGGCTTATTCCCCATAAAGTGTATTTTGAATTGCAGCATTTGGATACCAGTCAGGGCTCAACTATCTCTGAAAGTCAGCTCTAGGTTGGAGAAATCTGATTCCTTGATACTCAGGTCCAAAGCAGATATGATGTTATACGCATTTTTGCATCCAGAGAGCTACAAATTATTGGAATCACGGTAGGGTCCAATGGATGATTTCCTCCTGCTGTAAATAGCTGCTCCAGAGGAGGGATTTTATTCAGGATCACAACAAGGGAGGAAAAGGCTAATTTTTCCCTCCATGCCTGTTGACACCAGCCTCACTGAATGTCCCCAGGTTCTAGTAGTTATATGAGAAAGAGAGTGCTCTCTGTGTCTGCTTTCTGTATCATGCACAATTTTATATACCTCTGTCATATCCCCCTTTATTCATCTTTTTCCCCCCAAGCAAAAAAAGTGCTAAACATTGGACTTTTTCAACCAATCATTTGGGCTGCCATTTTCTTCACCATTTCCTGCTCCACATCTTCTTTGACATGTTGCAACTAGAAATGGACCATTTCAATAGTAGACACACCATACTATTTCAATAGTAGATACACCATAGTACATATAACTGTACTACAAACTTGACAGTTTTATTTTCTATCCATTTCCTAACAAACCCTTGCATGAATTTCACATCTTTCACAGTTGCTGACACTGGGTCTTTTATTCCTTCGGTTGGGAGGCATCACTTGATCTCCTCTTGCCTTCTGGTGCAAGAAGAAAGCTTTGGTGGAAGAAAGCTTCCATGGCTAATGTACAGTTTTCTTTCCTTACAGAGCTTGTTGAAAATTCTCTGGCCTGACATCCTTCAGACCAGTGGTTTGGAGCCCAAGTCTTGATACCAAGGGCTTGCATGCACAGCTAAGCTATGGGAGAAATTGCCATACTTGGAAGCTCACTGTAGTGACCCTACTGCAAGGCAATGCAGATCAGCTACCTGAAACTTACAATGTCAGTTCAGACAGATGACCTTATGCAATAACAAAACCTTGCAGAGTTTCCATTCTATTCCATTTATTTGGTTCTACAAGATAAGCCGGGTGACAACCTCTAGTGTGACAGTTAATTTTAACCTCCCTATCAATACACTGCTGCAAAAAGTATTCCATTGTTATCATGAAGCAAGGCGGCTTGATATCATTTGTACTAGTACAGCTATAAAAAGGGAAGGCATAGCTGGAAACTGACGCAAGCTTGAAAAACCCAGGAATGACGTTATCACTGTACAGGCAGGCAGATTAGAAGTAGAGGCTCTTCAAATACTAAGAATCCAGTTGAAGAAATCCAGCATGCTCTTGTTAGTCATGTCTTCTCCCTTACTGAAGAATTTTTCTGTCATGCGGAGGAGTATATAGAAGAAATGAAGTCACTTTGGCACAGGAAAGAGTGCACACACACACACACACACACACACACACAGTAGACAACATGATTTGGGACAGACTGTTGCTGTTTCCATAAATCTGAATGAGGGTCATGACTCACTATGACTCTTCTTCCATTCTGTCCCTTTTTACTGCCTGGCCAGACGGGTAACAGGCAAATTGCTGATGTTTCCCTAGCTATATTCTTATAGGCCTTGCTCTTAATACTCTCTGTACATATGAGTTGCATTATACTTAATTTGGCCATATGTCCAATTTACTCCAGCAAGCAGTTGTTCTCCATGGTAGCTCAGTGGTACAGTACATGCTTTGCATGCAGACTCAGGTTGGGTTTCTGGCATCTCCAGGTGAAGCTTGAAAAGCCCCTTGTCTGAAATTCTGGAGAGTCATTGTCAAATATGTAGACCACAGGTAAGGAATCTGTGTTCCTCCAGATATTGTTGGAGTCCAATTCCCATCAGCACCAGCCACCATGTGCAATGGTCAAGGATTATGGGAACTAGAGCCCAAGAACATCTAGAGGGCCACATGTTCCTCAGTCAGGTGGGGGTGGTGAGGTTGGCTTGTCTCACTCTGTAGACAGTACAGAGTGAGATGGACCAATTGTTTGTTTCAGGATAAGACAACTTTCTAAGATCTCAAGTCAAGGTCCTTCCCACCTGCACCATGTGAGATCCTTTAAGTGAAGATACTAAGTCTTTAACCTGCAACCTTCTACAAATAATTATGTGCTTCATCACTATTTCCTTCTCCAATGGATAAGTATCTGTGTTTGTTTGCCTGGGCGCACTATTTGGCCATGGCTCAGAACTGACACTTGAGCTCTTCTTCACTGGAGGTATTTAAGCAGAGACTAGATAAATATGTTGTCAGAGATCTTGCTATTGGGTTGGGTGAGGTGACCTCCAAAGTCCCTTCCACCTCCACCATTCCGTGATTTTCATATTCACTGAAACTATTTTTCTTTTGATAAATGCAGGGTGTGTCAAGTATAGGCAGCGGCAAAGGGAAGATTCCCACCATTCTTGATTTTCTAAATTGATTCAGACATGCCTGTTCGCCTACCCAAATGATAATGCATGACAGAGGAAGGCTTCAAACACTGAAAAGGTCACCATGAAGCAGAAGGGGAGGGGCAGGAATGACGGGTTGCATTACTAATGAACCTACCTTGCAGAAGAATAGGTGCAGGACAAACTTTGCATCTTTAAACAGAGTTGGGGCTACGGAAGAAATTTGCTTAAGGATGGTTACTCTATCAGAGATGTCTGTAGATGTAGGAAGAACTTATGATTGAAGGCACAGTGATGCTAAGAAACTGTGTGTGTGCATACGAATATGTATTCTCTCTCTCTCTCACACACACACACATGCAGAGAGAGAGAGAGAGAGGGAGAGAAAGAGAAAGAGCGAGATGGAGAGGGAGAGGGAGAGAGAGAGAGAGAGAGAGAGAGAGAGAATGAGAGATGGTGCTAGGATATTATTTACATACAGTCATCTGCTGGCATCTCCAGGTCTCCCCATACCAACATTGTTTTAAAAAACCACAATCTGAAGGTGTTTTACTCTGTGGTGATCCCTGACATAATTTCAGAGACTGTTCACAACTTAGGGGGCCAAACCAACTGCACTGGTGGATAGGTTCAGAAGCAGCCATCATAAGGAAAGAACAAGTTAAGAACCAAGCCATATTTCACAGCATGGGTTTGCTGACTCAGGCAGTGAAGAAAGCACATCCATCCTTAAGAATGTGCACTTCTCAAATTTTCCAATGCAGTTCTCCAGCCAAGTAATGTGTGCAAAATCCATATACTATAGTAAAGTGCATAAAAACACATGCATTAAGGAACACACCAAAGAAAACTGAATTATTAGAGGAAACTGTTTTGCAGTAATGTATTGGGTAAAATTACATATGTATTAGTAGAAACTAACACCAAAAAGCTGATGAATTTTCATGAGGACATAAGAAAAATAGCAAACTGATGTGGAAATGTGGAGAACTGAACATAAGTTTGGAAAAATTAGAAACTGAGAAAACCCAGAATTGACCAATTCACCCATAACTAGTTTCAAATCATGCTCTCTACTAAGCATTTTTTAAAGGTACAAAGGCTAAGTATAGGACATGCGAACTTATTCATTAGCTGATAGGTCTTTTCTGAAAAGATGATGTTGATGTTGCCTTCACAGAGCAAGACTTTCCACATAACTTTTTTCCTGGATAGTCAGGTATGCAGGATTATGACCATCAGTTTCGAGGCCAGGGCAATCTAATTTATGACCCATCCATGATCGTTTTGGTTTTTTTTATATGAAATTGGGAAGTTGCACAGAATGCTGCAAAAACCTAGCCAGCTATTAATCTATCACTTTGAAAGCTGGATAATACATATTTTAAATAAAGGGACAGAAAATATTGCTTTTGTTAATTGGCAGCCTCCAAGAGCAAGTATTTAAAGCCTACCTTATAAAGCATGTATAAATGTATTGTCACTTCATAGGACTTTTATTGCTATTGCTAATATGCCTGAGCTCCCAGTTTCATTAAATACATCACCCTGCATTGACAAGATCTGCTCCTAATAGCATGAAGCGGCCCACTGCCAGCATTTAATTTATTGGCCATCGTTTATATGACCAAGCCTTACAATAATTAAAATGCAGGCATGACTGCTGCTAAATGATATTGCTTTCAGTAGCTCGTTGCCCATGATATGTCTTCGTATGTTAATGCATTTCAGAAATTCAAGTGACAAGTGAGGTTCTGCGGAAAACGACAACGTAGGGTGTGTTTCTGGGAAGGAGGGCCTTTAAAACACTCCCTTCTCAAGCAGGCACATTCCCAGATTGTGCAGGTGAGAGAATGAGGGACTAGGAAGATGCCTCTATATCTATTTCTGTGTATCTTTACAAGTATTTAAGTGGGGCCCCACAACAAAATGGTGTGTGTGTGCATCTGAACAGAGTGAGCAGGTGAAAGAGTAAGGGAATGGGAGCAGATTTCAAAAATCTATAACACTAGATAGGTGCTCAGTTTACAACATATGATGGAAACCACACAAAGGAGAGGGGTGGCACACTGCCAAGCCATGCCTCTGTCAGCGCATCGCTTTGCCTTCTTTACAACCTTCCATGCATTAGAGGTTAAAGGTCTGAAGCTGCAAGCCTCCTGCACTCGTGGAAGCTCTCCATACTATTTGGATTCCTGCATAATCAGGGTTCTAACTAGGGATGTGAGAATCTGCTCCTTTCAGGTTTTTCCAGTTTCTCACTTTTCTGGTCTGAAGTTGACTTCTCTATATTTCTCTGTATTTCTACATTTCCCCCACATTTCTTTATATTTCTACACTGTATATAAAAAAGGGTCCTCAAGAAACTTCTACAGCATTTTAATGTGAATCTCTCCTAATATATACATGCAAATATGCAGTACATATTCTTGCAAACCAATTTCCCCAAATATAATGCATTTTTGTATATTATCTTCACTAATATATGCATTTAATATATGCACACTTTACCCAGGTGTATGCTTTTTGTACATATTCTTTCACAAAACTCAGAAGAAAATGCTGGACTAGATAGGCCTTTAGTCTAATCCAAGTCCAGTCCAGTCCAGCAGGGCTGTTCTCACATTATTCTAAAAGAAGCAGACCTTGTAGTGTTAGAACATTGCCATGCCTGCTGACATCTATATCTTAACACCTTTGCATTGCTGTTAACAAATGAGGTTGGAGGTAAAGCCAACAGATGTGAATGAACTCATTATGTAACATGGTAGCCCCAACAAATTTGAATCACACCAGGTTCTTTCTCAGGGGAAATCTGACAAATCCAGTAAGCTGGAAACTGCTTCCTTCCCTTTATACTTGCTTGCAGCAGTCAATCTTTCCCAAAAAGAGTGCAATGTGAAAATGCAGCCATTTCCAGCTTACTAGTATTTTATATTTCCCTTGAGGAAGAACCTGGTGGGATTTGAGACATATTTGGACTACAAATTCACTGAACACATTGTTCGGTTTTACATCTGTTTTCTCCAAGGGAGTGATACACATCTCCTTGCTACAGACAAGACCTGGAAGTGTAGGGGAGAAATAGCTCTGTGTCCTTTGTATTTACATCCACAGAAAAAGAGGACATGGGTCACCCATTAATATATATATATATATATACACACACACACACACACACACACATTTGCATGTGCTGATTTGAATATTGTGATTCAAACTTAATTACTGTTATTTTAATGGAAATACTATTTATCCCTTCTTGTTGTGCTCTCTCTTTAAGCTGGACTTGGACTCTGGCCACATCCCTCCAAATTTCCTTTCCTCTGTAAAACTGAATACATTTCATATGTTCATCCTACTTGTTTGCCTGCTTTCCCTGCTTCTTTTGAAAGCTGTGCCCCCTCACATTTCAGCGGAGAGACTTCCTTCTGAGTAAACAAGCATAGCATTGCATTATCATTTCCCTAGAGTTCAGCAGGACTTACACCCTGATAGGACAGATTTTGCTAGTAAAGGAAAATAGCACCCTGTTTGCTAGAATCTGAGCTTGGATGTGCAGGCTGGGTCTGTAAGGCAATCAAGACTTGCTGTCAACAAGTATTAGCAATGGGAAGAGTTTACCAGCAAACTGTAGTCAACAGGTTTATGTACACATCATGCCATCTTCACAAGCATTTCCTGCCTCCGTAGATAAAATTGAAGCCCTACTTTGACCTGGAGGTTGATTCAGTTGAAACATGGCATTTGACCCTGGGAGAAGCCTTAGCTCAGTGGTACAGCAGACAGTCTCTTTGCCAATTATTTTTTATTGATTTTCCCATTTTAACCCAATTATACCAATTATTTTCAAATTAATACAGTTCTGTTTATGTACTGCGGACAGTCTCAGTTTAACCCCTGGCATTTCTTTTGAAAAGGATCTCAGACAGACCTTTGGAAATCCCTGCAAACAAGAGCAGATTGAGTAGGCAAACCAATAGTCTCAGTATAAGTGGGATCCATACACTTCTGGGCCACATAAATAATATCTACAAGTGGCACACTCCAGTCAAAAGGTATGCAGAGGGTCACTTGGGAAAAAAATCCCTTAGAGACATCATCAGAACAAGTTCAGCGGTTCAGCAATTGCATCATACTCATTACAGCAGGCAGAAACCAGGAATATCATACTCGTGTAAGCATTGCACTTGTCTGTAATTGCAGTCCAGAGAGGGAGGGAATCGTGGAAGTTGATCTGACATAGCCCTATTCCAAATCTAACTTGCATGACTCTCCAGTGGAAGAATGCAATCTGCTGGACTAATGTAGTCCAGCTATTCCATTTTTATTCCCTCCCTCCCTCCTCGTGCTTCTGCAGTATGTTTACAAGCAACCAACAGCTGCTAGGATGCCAGCAATTGCTCCCAAGGGATTCCGATTAATAGTAAATCTGTATCGTAGCTGGCTCTCCAGGAGAACCTCCTCCCTTCTCGAGCATGCTTAAGGGTGGCAGCTAAATCTCACTGGTGACTCAGCTACTCAAGAGATTTGGTCTCATTACTGTAAACTAGCCTATTAAGGTAAAAGTGTTGTCTTTTACCTAACAACATGCCAGAAAGGAAATACTGTGTTGCAGAGGGAGAACAGGACATTTAACACTGTAACAATACTCCCTAGGAAAAAAAATGGTTTGATTTGGTAGAAGGGGATGGGGAGATCAGGATACTGATTTATGAATGGGACATATCACAATGTTATTGACATTCCAGAATATAATTGCAATTTACAGTAAGAATCCTAAGTCTGATTGATATAACTCTAGAATTAATTGCATTGTAGCATGTCTGTAGTGGAAGAGAGTCTACAGTAGCCATCTCCAGACCTGGAACATGAAAAGGTTTAAACTAGCTGTAGGCAGGGGCAGACTGAGGACAAAATTTGGCGTCCCTCCCCTGTTTTCTGTTCTGCGCATGCTCTCAAGTGCATCCCCTCGGCTTGGCACCCTGTGTAGGGGAATTGCCTGCACTGCCCTAAATCTAGTGATGCTGTAAGAGCATGCCCAGAAGCCCCACCTCACTGGCCTCAGGCATTCTGCCTCTCAGATCTTCAAGCATTTATGTGTGTTCTGCTGAAGGTATTTATATATCACCATGCAATTGGGAACCTCAATAAGGCTTGATAACCTTGATAAACATGGAAGCCTGAACACAGATATAAGACCATTTCAGATCTTTGTACAATGGTCTGAGAGGAGCCTGTGTGGACACTGGGTATGGAGCATGTGCCTATGTACCTGCCCCTCTACCCCCCCCAAGACCCTCATGAATTCAGGCAAGTGCATGAACAGGGCTTATATAAATAACGCAATTGCCTTCACTTGCAATACTGACATAAAGCCTGCACAGTTAAACTGGATTCATATTCATAATGCCTTGTAAACCACTCACAAGTCTATCTTGGCATTAAGTGGTACAGTATATATATTAATACCTAATAATGATGATGTTTTGCAATATTGTACTTTGTATACACTGCAGAGGTTTGGACTAGATGGCCCTTCCAACTCTATAATTTTACTGTATGGGGTTGTTGTTTTTTTTAAAAGTATAGCTACTACTTAAATTATATCTATCTATCTCTGTAGCCTATCCATAAACAGATGCCTCAATTAAATTTTTCTGAGGAAACATGTGTTAAATGAATGTAAATCATTTTTGTGCACTGTTATCAGATCAAGGTGTGATTTTCACTTAAGAGTGTGTGTAAATCATTTAAAAGTATAATTTTGTTTCGAAAAGAGGGAGAGTTGCTAACAGTTCTAAGCAAAGACTCATGTCTGGCAGTTTAAAAATATGTGCAAAACCCCTTTGATTTACCCCTCATAATGATGCAGGCAAATTTCTCTAACTCTCTGCCTGCTTCCTTTCTTTTAGCATGTTTTGAAACAACAGCTGTACAAATTTGCTATGGATTAAAGCATTTTGGCTTGCTAAATGGCTTGACGACTATTGTTACAGGATTGCATACAGGAAAGAAAAACTAACTGATCCACATGCTATCTCATAAAGACAAGTAAGCTCAATATTTTATATTTGTAGAGTGCTCTGGGGGAAAGAATATCCCTTTTGTAGCTTTTGCCGTAGTGCCAGACTTCCTATGATGAATGAGACCAAATGCATGAGCAAAACTGTATCAAGGGGCTTGGAATAAAGAATGTGTTCCGCATTGGACTTTAGAAATAGGATGACTTTGGCCTCTCTCATCTGTAAAAATGTAAAATATATGAAGAAATTCTGCAGCATTTTCCTTCTCTTTACACATTAGGATAATGAAAAACCTGTTTAATTGACCGTTAACCAGTGACTGTGCTTTAGCAGTTATAATTACCCCAGCTAGTATCTATAGGGGTGTGAGTTCTTCCATGATAGCAGCCAGCAGAGCTGCAGAGCCAACACAGTGGCAGAGCATCTCCAGTTAAAATGGTAGCCAGTCCTTATGTCAGCACCCAGCAAACCTGGGTTTCTGCTGGGACCCATATGTACTGGCTGAGTCCACAAGGTCTGATGCCTTTCTTGTCTCCCTGAAACCCCCAATCATTAAATCCAACCCCTGTCAACTATGGAGGTCAGGCTGTGGTGACCTTTTTGGAGGAGTGCCAATTGGCTGTTTGGCTCCAACTGGCCCTGAGTGGCCACCATTTTGATTTCTAAAATGCAGTGCCCAATGTCTGCCACAATTTCCAATGTCAGAGGATTTTTTTTTGCTAGCAAGCAACATAGAAAGTTGTGCAGCACAGCTCTGCTTAGCTCCGGTGGCGGCAGCGGCTTGCTTGTCCCGGGTGCCAGCAACTCACATTACGCCACTGCCAGTAGTAGCCATGTGAAAGATAAAACAAAATGTGGAAATTAACAGGTAGGGAAATGTTGGGAAGCTGGAATAAACTGCCATGTGAATGCAACCTGAAAGAAAATTCTTCATCTCATATCATAGGTTCATGAATGAGCTTTTCAAAAAAGGCCAGTGCCAGACAGTGGACTAGATAGAGGAGTCATTGTGAGGACTGTTTCTTTTTTATTAAATCATAGAGAGCATGAATTTTGTATTGACTTCTGCAATGGTACTCTCCTATTATGTATGTACTGTTTTATGTACT
The DNA here is from genome assembly GCF_965112155.1 of Podarcis liolepis. Classification (NCBI taxonomy): domain Eukaryota; kingdom Metazoa; phylum Chordata; class Lepidosauria; order Squamata; family Lacertidae; genus Podarcis; species Podarcis liolepis. The sequence continues at coordinate 51,518,409 of NC_139564.1, forward strand.
CTCCCACTTTATAATTATTTCTTTCATACACTATGTGTTTAAATATTTGTAGTGTATTTCCACTCTTGCATAATGTTTGGATTTTGTAGTATTTTTCAAATACTTACCAAATTTGTTTTTGAATGCTTGCTACTTTACAAGTTTAGGGAATTGGTGTGTTATGATTCTTTGCCCATTAACATCAGTAAATAAAGCCACAGTCTGATCAGCAAGTATGAACTCAAAGAGCTAAATGCCTCAAACTTTTAATATGATGATGCACTTCATTAAGCATCCTTGGGAATAATTAAGTATGAATGAGTCCATATATAATTAAGGAGACAACTTTTATGATTGATGTACACAGAACTAATTTACCACCTCTGAATTGCTCCAGCACATAGGTATGATTATGCTCCTATGCCTAATTGCTTATATGCTCATTTTATTTTTCAGCATTTCTCTGTGTTTAAATGATTGCTATGTTTTGTCTTCTCACAAAAGTAGTACTCTAATGGAAAAATGCATATACTTTTATCAGTCAGCATTTCTGTTACTAACTTTGAGAAAATGCTAAAGTAAAGTGTTCTAAGGGCTGCTTATAATAACAATCTGTTTCTGTACGTGCCAGCAGTCCTGATTGTCCCTGGGTACATTTTCATGTTGCAAAATGTAACTTGTGAACTGGCTGATGACTAATATAGTTAGTAGTAATTAATGTCCCTGATCAAAGTAGCAGTTTCACACCCGGTCACTGCAATCCTGGTATATTCGTGTGTGCATAATTTGCATGCAAGTTGTTGACATCCATCTGTCTCAAGTGTGTATGGAGGTCCTGGACCACCTAGATGACAAGTCCCCACTATTGGCCTCACAGATATGGTCTAAAGGAAAGCAGAACAGTATGTTTGACACCAGCCTGCCTGCAGGAAGGAGGCGTACAAGGCTCCATCCAACCCTCTTAGGGACTTCACTCTGGATATGTGTAGGATTTGTTCCTTAGCCTTTCCATCTCCCAAAGGTGTCCCACAAGGCAGCAGAGGTTTAGGTTCAGGTTCAGAGTTTTCCTTCTCCTAGATGGGCTACCTTCCCAGGTTGACAAGCCCCATCTGCCCCTCACTTTCCTAAACAGCACACACAGAAACTGCCTTCTTGACCATTGGACCCACTATTGGTCTCCTCTGCTCAATGCACTGGAGCCTGTCTTCACATGCAGGGGAAGTCCCTAACTCACTGAAGGTTTGAGACCTATCAGCCAGCCTCACCTGGTTCAGTCATCCAGTCAAAGCCATTTCTAGGGTGTGGTCACTGTCACATGCTGACAGCATCTAGGAGCCACAGGTGAGAGTTGAGTGCAGGGTGTGGACCAAAGGTGGACAAACTACCCCAGGAGGAGCACAATGTGTCCCCCACCAGAAGTACTACCCCTCCCCTAACACCTCATATGCATGTAAGAACATTCCTGATAATAGCTAGGAATGCTCACATAAGAAAAATCTGCTGGATCAGGGCCTATCTAGTCCAGCATCCTGTTCTCACAGAAGCCAACCAGATGCCTGTGGGAAACTGACAAGCAGGATTCAAACACAAGAAAACTCGTCGCTCCTCTGGTTTCCAGCAACTGGTATTCAGATGCATTGCTGCCTTGAACTGTGTGTTGTACTCTATGAAGTAGCCCTAATCCCTAGCATTTTAGTGGTGTCAACAACATGTCTACATATAATGGCTATGCCCTATCTTTTCATTCAGAGGACCGTGAAACGAACTATTCAGTTTTGTGGTCCATCAAGTTGAGGAACCTCTGTTCCCACTACCGCCATTCCACAGTTGTAGAAGAGGCATAGTGGAAAAGAAGGGAGGGTCGGATGGGCCCTAAATCAACTTGAAAGAGGTCTGCATTTGTACAATCCTGCACATCTATCCCCGCCCCTTCACAACCAATTGCATAGGTGGAACTGGCTGGAAACATCACTTTAGATTATGTAGTGCAAGTTCACTGTAGGACAGTTTCAATGAGATGGCTGCTGTTTCTTTAGGAAATTATTCAACATTAATTCAACTCCATTGAGTGTCAGATTAACTTGGTATATTAAGTTTAATGGCTGAAAAACAGCTCCCTTTTTAAAATCCTGCTGTTTTGACAGAGCTGGAGAATGAAACTAGGCCCGAGGTTTTAAAAGCCCCAGAAAAGAACAAGAAAGGAAATACATGCTTTACACTCTTTAAAAAACCTCTTTTGACTAACTGCTCCCTCTAAAACCTATGTTCATGGCATCAAATATTTACCAAATGGAGGTTTAAACTGCTACAAAGGCAGTCTTGTCTCGAATGTGGGTACTGTACAGGAAAAGTGAGTTGGGGAAAAAGAACAGCTAACATGCTTGATTTACAGCTTTCTGCAAACTCGTCTTCTAAGCACATCATAGCTTGGAATGGCATAAACAAAGTAGGCTGGTCTCAAATAATTCTGCAGGGTGAGCTTCATTGAAATTATGTGATGAAACACTTTGAGGAGTGGAAGTTTTAAAAATAGAAATCTTTAAAACAAGGCCTCTGTTTTGTGGTTTCTCAAACAATTGGTTTTAAACTGATGGTTGTCGAAAGCTCTCCCCCCTTCAACATTTATTCTAGCTTCTTCTCTGGAGGCTTTCCCAAACAGTAAACAAGCCAACCAAACACACTTTACTTTTTGGAGCCATATTGCAGAGGTATTTACTTTAGAATCTTAGTCATTTAAGAGTCATTCCCTCTGCTCTGACCAAGGAATTCTATTTCTTTGAATAGGACTAGAGATCCAGCCTCTGCACTCTCACTCTTCACTCAGTCATACTGGCCGTCTAAGCTCTGTGATTGAAGGAAACCCTCTAGGCCGCTATACCGGTCTGAGTTTGGTCAGCTGACTCACCTGGAAATGGTCAGCTGACTTCACAAGCTAATGAAAACACACCAGCATCTAAAGAAACTATCCTCCCAACTCGGCTTCTCAGTTTTCTGGCTACCTCGTTGCTTCAGCAACAGCACCATCCACTGTGTCATGTGTTACCCACTATCGACCTCCAGCCAATCCATCTGGCCTATCTGACTATTTGTGTCAGGCTCAAAGGCCTAACACTATTAATCTACCTCCTGATGGAGATTCAGTTGTAGACTTTCTTCCTTCAAACACACACACACACACACACACACACACACACACACACACGCTGCAAAATGCATCTGTTCAAAGAAGGAACACTAGCTAAAGTTGCTATTTCCTGCTGCTGAGTCAGATACCAGTTTTTGCATATTATTTTCTGGTATACATTTTTCTTCTTCAAAATTGAGTCATCTTGAGCATATGGAGAAGGCAGGATATAAAAATTAAAATAATAAAATAAACATCACTGACAAGGATGCACATGTTCCCATCTGTATACCAAGGCTCATTTCCAACACTGTTATCACATTGCTCGAAAAAAATAATGGAGGATATGGTTATCAACAGTTACTAGTCATGGTGGCTATAATCTCCCATATCAAAACCAGTATGCCTTTGAATAGGAATTGCTAGGCAGAGCGTGATTGCTATTCCACTCATGCCCTTCTTGGGGGCTTCCCATAAGCATTTAGATGGCCACTATGAGAACATTATACTGGAGACTAGATGGGCATTTGGTATAGTTAAGAGCAGCCTTATGGCTTACTATCTGAATGCACCATGACTATACCTGGATGGGGGGCAGTAAGCTTAAGTAATGGAAAGGTCCAATTCACCAACTTACACATAGAGACTGTGCCTCCCTAGCCTAATTGCTTTTCTGCCAAATACAATATTGCTCATAAACATGCCTTAGGCACAAAACATTTGAAATCAGTCCAATCCAGTATGTTGGTTTTGTTTAACCCTGTGCCTAATGGGTAAGGTCCAGTGCGGCTTTTGTTCAGAAATCTATATAGCATCTCCATACAACAAGTGAGGAAAACAAAAGCTGTCACTATGCCTCAGAAAGCGCTCATTTTCATTCTTTTGTTATAGCTTCTGCATTCCTAGTTTTCCATAGAACTCCTAGCTTTTTGGGGGGGGGGTATTTGATCCCCAACAAATAATTTGTGCATTCCCCTGTAGGTTTTTTTTGATGGACATACCCAAGTAATTGGCAAGTAACCAGTTAGACTTCTGCATAAAAGCTCCCACCAGTTTTTGTTGAAAGTGAATCACCCTGAATGAACATTTGCATGAGGCTTCTTTGTGTGTTATGAAAAGAGGACAACTATTCTGAACTCATTGGTTCCCTAGCCTGACTTTGCCAAGGTAATGCAAATGCAGGATCAGGAGAAATTGGTAGGCCTTATCTGACGGTGTATTTATGGTGTCATAGTAACTCTCTACATGAGAAAATTAGGAGGCGCGTGGTGGTGCTGTGGTCTAAACAACTCAGCCTCTTGGGCTTGCCGATCATCCGGGTGAGCTCCCGTTGCTCGGTTCCTGCTGCTGCCAGCCTAGCAGTTCGAAAGCACATCAAAGTACAAGTAGATAAATAGTTACCGCTCCAGCGGGAAGATAAATGGTGTTTCCGTGCACTGCTCTCATTCGCCAGAAGCGGCTTAGCTAGCTATCCACATGACCCGGAAGCTGTATGCCAGCTTCCTTGGCCAATAAAGCAAGATGAGCGCCACAACCCCAGAGTCATCTGTGATGGGACCTAACAATCAGGGGTCCCTTTACCTTTACATGAGAAAATTAAAAAATTGTCCAGTAGCACCTTAGAGACCAACTAAGTTTATTCTGGGTATAAGCTTTCGTGTGCACGCACACTTCTTCAGATACACTGAAACAGAAGTCACCAGACCCTTATATAGGTAGTGGGAGGGTGGGGTGGGGTGGGGTTTTTCTCAGAAGGGTAGTAGGAGATGGGTGATTGGCTCAATAGGTATGGTAAACTGGCGAATGTCAATGATTGCAAATAGTCCAACAGGAAAAAGCAAGGGATAGTATGCAGATGACCAAAAATAGCTTTAGCATATGTAATGATACAAGAATCCAATATCTCTATTCAGACCAGTTCTCTCCACACTTTTCAGTTTAGTGATAAGTTGTAATTCAGCAACTCCTCTTTCAAGTCTATTTCTGATTTATTTATTTATTGTAATAAGACAGTTGCTTTGAGATCCTGTATTGAATATCCTGGGAGATTGAAGTTTTCTCCTACTGGCTTCTCTGTCTTGTGATTCCTGATGTCAGATTTAGGTCCATTTATCCTTTGGCATAGGGTTTGGCCTGTTTATCCAATACAGAGAGCTGAAGGGCACTGCTGGCAGATCTACAGCAAACCTTTTTGGAACTAAAACTGAGATATTGGATTCTTGTCTCATTCCATATGCTAAAGCTATTTTTGGTCATCTGCATACTATTCCCTTGCTTTTTGCAGGAGGCAGGGGAGAGCTGAGCTGGCAGAGAAATAAGAAATAATGAGAAATAAGCCCTATTGAATTCAATGGGACCTACTCTTAGATAGGTAGGTTTTTGCCCCCTTTGTCATGTTTAAAGTAGAGCAGATGAAGTCATTGGGATTCAAGTTAGGACTAACTTAAATCCTATTGTTTTCAGTGGGTCTACTCTTTCTGGATCCAGTTCAGGGCAGGGAATGCCATGTTTGCCTAGTTACATTTAATTTCTCCCCATGACATAACCATGCCAGTTAAAACACAATAAAAACACAATAAAAGGCTACATTCTCTCTTTGCAAAAAAGACACTGTTCACGTCCCATTGCCAGAAAAGTCCCCAAATAAAGATTAACAGTGTGCCATGAAGGTCAACAAATCTAGAGCATTTTGCATCAAACAAGGAGTATACTTTCAAGATGACAGTTCCCCAAAGGCAGTTTTCTATCACTAGATCCCTCTCCGTGACAAGGTCAGATGATGGTGAATCAATAAGCAACTGCCACGGATGAGCAGCTATCCTCTTGCTTTATATCCAGCATATGAAAGCAAATTGAAGCCTTCTCCACTGAACTCCAGTGCCATCACCAGCTCCATATGGAAAACAGTATAGAACTGCAGACATATTCCAAGAACAAAGCAGCAGAGAAGAAACCTATATAGTCTGCATTTTGCCCTGGAGCTTCTGTTACTGAAGCAGAAACCAGGGGATGCACCCTGACCTTCTTGTTTACTGTAAGTCCATATGCCTTTAAGAACTCATCTCAACACTAGGAAAAATGGGGCAGGCATTTCATTGGGAAGGGAGGATAGACATACAGCAATAACCGAGTGCTGTTGATTTTTACACAGTGGGAAACAAAGGACTTAAACAAGACCGGGGATGAATAAATCACTTTGGCAGGTGCTGAATTACAGTCCACCTGAGGAGCATAGTTTATGAAATCCTATATTAATCAAAGAGTTTTATGGTGGTGTTTACACCATGCTTTTTACTGTAAATGCATTTGGCACACTTTCAAAATAAAGTGCAAATGTACTGATGTGCCATGGTTAGGTTGTCTGTACCACCTTATTTTCATAAAACCCATCACTGAAAATAAGATTCAGGAGAGTGCCAAGTCTGTGCCTCTCACCATTTGCCTCTATTTCTTCTCATCCACATTCAAGAGGCAATAACTTTTCCATTCTTGCTTCACTCATGTTTAGACAAATGTCTAATCCCTTCCTATTGTGCTGTCCTTCAACCATCACCATTAGAACCTTCTCCCTTTTAGATGAATAATTGCAAATTCAGCTGTTAATTGGATTGTTTTTAAAAGAAAATAAGCTGAATTTGTCTTTGTATTCCAAACATTCTTCATCTCCGATGTTGAAGCCTTTCTCCTGTTTGCAAAATGTTAGAAGCAGTTTTGTTGTTCATATGCCACTAGGCACACTTATTTCTTGAATGGGATTAATTTCTAATCTCATTCTTATACTGTCCATGTGCACAATTGCACCATCTGTTGGAAGTATGACAGACTTCCAACAATTATGTATTCTGTCTAATGATCTGAACTGATTCATATCTCTTACTAAGCATGTGGATCTTGTCCTTATACTTTTCATAAGAATATCTGAAGATCTCAGAAGACTTTTCAAAATATGCACACACTTTTGTAATAGTGCTTGGTTTCTGAGTGGTTTAACTAAAGTTTTAATAAATTAACTACTGTAATAGTAAATGCATGCAAATTCTACAGATTTCATTGAACAGAAACTTGTACTATTTGAAACTCACAGTAAAAATTAGTTTTTGAAAGCATTGTCTTTTAAAAGCAGATCTGTAATTCATGCCTTCCACAAATGTGTTAAAGGGGAAAGATGGGACTTAGTGGAGCCTGACTTAAGGAGATGGGCTTTGGCACAGTGGATTTTGTGTAGCTCACAAGAATGAGAAGAGTTTATAGACTGCGGCTTCATTGAGGAGTCTTTCATTTTCCACTGAGATCATTTTAGCTACTGTACTTTTCCATGTATAACACGCCCCCTATTTGGGGGGACTCCAATTTCATAAAATGGCCCAAAGTTGATGAGCTTTTTTGGGGGGGGGGGGAATACAGTAAATCACTAACCCGATGGTTGCAATTGCTCACCCCACTTGCTAACAATTGCTCACATCTGCTACAAGCGTCTTCCCGATCGCCTATAGTGGAAGTAAATAGCAAGCACAATTGCTGCAGCGGCAGCCAGTCCTCAGCAGCACTTGACACATCAAACCATCACACACCCATTTCCCACAGCCAATACAAAGAAACCCTTGCCACAGCCACCAATCACAATACCAGTCACCAATGACAGTCTGTAGTTCGCGGCTGCAACCAATCACCCGTCACCCATAACCACTACCTGTGTATAAGATGCCCCCAGTTTTTAAACCTTCTTTTTTAGTAAAAAAAAAAACCCAAAACAACCCCTAGTCTTATACATGGAAAAGTACGGTACTTGCTTTTACAATAGGTATAGAGAACCTGTACCTTTTCAGATGTTGTAGGACTAGAACTCACATCATCTGTGATGATTGAACAAGCTAGCTGGGGCTGATGGGAGTGGGAGTTCTACAACATCCGGGCCAGCAATATATTCCCCATACATGATTTAGTGTGACAGCTCAGCAGGAAAGACACAGAGCCATCATACATTGAGCATCACCAGAAAGATGTGGACAAAGGCTTGTCAGGTTAATTCAGACTAACAATTTACATATCTCATTGCAGTTCTTCTTGCCTTGCTTCTACCCTTGACTCTTAGTCTCCCAGCCAGCAGCAGTCCTTAGTCTGTCTACTCCTTTCCTGCCAAGAGAACCAAGGTTCCTTAAGAATTTATTTTCTCCCATCCAAACTGACCTTCACAAGATTTTGCCAACTTTCTGACATCTACATTTGTGGCCTTCCGTAGAAGATTTAAGGTCACATATTTTTCTTACATAAAAATATGTAAATGCAGGCCTACAGTGCTGATATCATGATATATTTACAACATGAATCAATTTATAACTCAAAATACATCATCCTCTTGATGAAAAGAGACGTTTGATCAGCATTAAAAAGCCCATATTTAATAGTGATGACAAGAAGCAAGCTATAAATTATCCATAATAGTGGGCAATCCTATGCAAATGTTACCCTCCAGGTTAGAGTGGTGTTAAAGATAAGGGCTAGTCTTGCAATCTTATTATTTTCATTGGACTGGAAAGGACCAGGGATGCAGTACAGCATTCAATAGTCTACCTACTGATGTTTTGGTATAATTAAAAGAGTTTCCAGATTACCTTTGTCCTAGGAGGCAAAAGCAGCTGTTCCAGGACTGAGCAATACTGTCTTGCATGATTTCCAAAGAGCCAGGTGCTATGGCTGTCAGCCAGAACAGAATGACAATTGGGTAATCTGTGCAAGAAAGAGCAGTTTCTGCTCCTCCTCCTTACTGGCTGAGAGAGTTAAGTAAGTCAGCCGATCCCCGAGAGTCTTTCCCTCCATTTACACTTGTGCTGAACCTGGCAGAAGGCTCTTTGATTCGCCTTCCACAGGATACCAACATAATCAGATGGGAACTCAGATGCACATGGTGGCAACTACATGTAAATAACCACAAAGACAGAGTAATAACTGTGGGACAATGTGGCTAACCCATTGATTTTATTAATGCCAAATAGTATTTGTCAGTACAGTGGTACCTTGGGTTACAGACGCTCAGGGACGCGGACTTATAAAAAATATTGGGGGGGGGGCCGGGAAAGCTCATGAATAATTAATAAGCTCATGAATATGCAAATAAAGTGGCTCCGGCCCTAAATAGGGCAAGCCACGCCCCCCAGCCAGCCGATTGGCTGGCTGGGAGGTGTGGCCAGTCGGGATTCCCCTGTTCTCGCGGGATTTCCGGCAGTGCCTTGGCAGTGGCGGTGGTGCTGCGAAGCAGCGAGGCAGGAGCCCCCGCCATTAGGGCGCGCGGCTGGCTGGCTGGCTGGCGAAGGAGCAGGTGGGGAGGAGGCGGGGGACGGCGGCGGCGCTCTGCTGGAAGGGTGCCCAAGATTATTGGGGGGGCTGAGCCCCCCCAAATTTTTTTTGAGGGGGCTCGAGCCCCCTCAAGCCCCATGGAGTCGGCGCCTATGCAGACGCTTCAGGTTACAAACTTTGCTAACCAGGAAGTGGTTGCTCCAGGTTAAGAACTTTGCCTCAGGATAAGAACGGAAATCGTGCGCCAGCGGCGCAGCGGGAGGCCCCATTAGTGAAAGCACGCTTCAGGTTAAGAACTGTTTCAGGTCAAGAACGGAGCTCTGGAACGTATTAAGTTCTCAACCCAAGGTACCACTGTAATTGTCCATACAAAACCTGAACACTTTGACTCAAAATTGCTACAGACAAGGTACTAAATGGAGTGAAAGTAGATGCAATCCTTTTGAACAAAGCAGAAAGCTGTATTTCACAACTTCCATAGGCATCTAGTTGGCCACTGTGAGAACAGAATGCTGGAATGGGTGGGGCTGTGGTGTGATCAAGCAGGGCTGCTACCTATGATCTTAAGATAACTGCACCCACAGAATGCCAATTAGCACTGAGCTAATTTTCTGAGCTCAAAGGCAAATAGATGACAGGCAGGTTGGTCTTTTACTTAAGCAAAAAGGTGGTTTTTTTGCTTAAAAAACCTCCATCTTTCTGTCAGACAACTATCTAGTCTCAGCGAATAAAAGCTATATTATAGGAGATGGATGTTGGCTATACAGAAATGTTAGGGTTCAACACCAACGCCTTGCAATACATACATACATCCGGTACATCTGGACTGAAAGCAAAACTGCAAAACGTACGAGTCTCAAGCACATTGATGGTCCACATGGAAGAGTACAGCAGAACATGTTATGGTGGAACATGGACTTCAGAATTCACCCGTCATTTATTTATACCCTACGCCATAAGGTTGGGTAACCAGTCATTCACCAGAAGTTGGTGGAACACTACTAGATAAGAAGGAATCATTTGACACAAGCAAGTGTTACCTAGTCTTATGAGGATGCTTACTCTGGTCTCTGCTCAGTCAAAGTTACTCTTGAATTGCTGGTCTGTTAGTTTGCTTCCAGACCTGATCTGTTTCACGCATTCAAAGATTATTAACTATAGCTGAATATCTGCTTGTGTCCTATATATGCCACTAAATGAAATGCCATAACTCAGAAACATCATGGACAGTTAAACTCTCTAGGTGGTATTGTTTTAGTCAGAGTAGACCAATTGAAATTAATGGTTCATACTTAGTCATGTAATGAATCATAGAATTATAGAGTTGGAAGGGACCATGAGGGTCATCCAGTCCAACCCCCTGCAATCTTTTGCCCAATGTGGGGCTCAAACCCACAACCCTGAGATTAAGAGTCTCATGCTCTATCGACTGCGCTATCCCATTTCATTAATTTCAGTGGGTCTTCTCTGAGTAAATCTTAGTTGAATACCACCCTCTGTTTTCCAACTATGCTCTAATTATAATTTACTCAAACCTGAGGGCGGGTCTTGATCCTAAACGAGGAAGGACTCAGAAGTTAAAAGATTAGTCAACGCTATGTTTTGCATCAGTTAGAAACACAGAGATATTCTGAAAATGATATCACAAACTGCTCGACTCAATAGTAGGTAATTTATTTTCAAATACAAGGAGGGGTTCTGCCCACAACTATTATTTGAAGTGTTCATTTGCAAACAACAGAAGCTTAGCCTTTATGATGAATGCACTTCAGTTCAAAGTCATCTAGGGAAAATATGGGGGTTTTGATTGCCAAAACACAGAGAAGACTGAGAACAGCCCAGCTGAGCTGGAATTAGTCATGTTTTAATAAAGTCCAAAGCTACAGTACTGTTGTATTAACCAACATGTGCCAGTACATTTCCCTTAGAATGTGCTTTCACCCCAAAGCCATGTTCAATTATAGCAGCATTTCATCTTAGTTTTGTCTACCACTGTCTAAGAACAAACATGTGTGTTTCCCATTCAAATACCCTCCCCCCCCCCCCTTGGAACTGTTGGCTTTCATGTACCGTATTTTTCGCCCTATAGGACGCACCGTCCCATAAGACGCACCTAGTTTTTTTGGGGGGAAATAAAGGGGAAAAAATTATTTCCCCCCAGGCGCGGGGCTGGGGCAGCCCGAGCTTCCCCCGACCCCAGCCCCCAAACAGGCAGCTCTCTGCAAGCCGTGGGAGCCCAGCGGTGGCTCCCGCTGCTTGAGAAGAGGTCCCCGAAGCCTGGACGCGCTGAGATCAGCGCGCGCAGGCTTCGGGATGCCTGCAGCTCTCCCCAAGCAGCGGGAACGTTCCCGCTGCTTGAGGAGAGATCCGCGAAGCCTGCACGTGCTGAGATCAGCGCGCGCAGGCTTCGGGATGCCTGCAGCTCTCCCCAAGCAGCGGGAACGTTCCCGCTGCTTGAGGAGAGATCCGCGAAGCCTGCACGCGCTGAGATCAGCGCGCGCAGGCTTCGGGATGCCTGCAGCTCTCCCCAAGCAGCGGGAACGTTCCCGCTGCTTGAGGAGAGATCCGCGAAGCCTGCACGCGCTGAGATCAGCGCGCGCAGGCTTCGGGATGCCTGCAGCTCTCCCCAAGCAGCGGGAACGTTCCCGCTGCTTGAGGAGAGATCCGCGAAGCCTGCACGCACTGAGATCAGCGCGCGCAGGCTTCGGGATGCCTGCAGCTCTCCCCAAGCAGCGGGAACGTTCCCGCTGCTTGAGGAGAGATCCGCGAAGCCTGCACGCGCTGAGATCAGCGCGCGCAGGCTTCGGGATGCTTGCAGCTCTCCCCAAGCAGCGGGAACGTTCCCGCTGCTTGAGGAGAGATCCGCGAAGCCTGCACGCGCTGAGATCAGCGCGCGCAGGCTTCGGGATGCCGGCAACTCTCCCCAAGCAGCGGGAGCGTTCCCGCTGCTTGCCGAGAGGTCCGCGAAGCCTGGAGAGTGAGAGGGGTCGGTGCGCACCTACCGCTCTCGCTCTCCAGGTTTCAGCGAAAGCCTGCATTCGCCCCATAAGACGCACCCACATTTCCCCTTCATTTTTGGAGGGGAAAAAGTGCATCTTATAGGGCGAAAAATACGGTATTCTCATCCTCTCTCACTATGCTGAATTTGCACAACAGCATCTACAGGGTAACTTTAATCCATTTTGATCCTGCAGGAGTCCTGAGACAGAACAACAAAACATCCAGATTTAGTTTCTGCCAGCTATAACTTTACGAACAAATGAAATCAACAAGGTCCTTAAGGAAAGCAGGGCAGATGCATGTAGCAAAAATGGACTGGGATAGCAAATGCTCCCGTTGTTAATGAAAAGGGGAATTAGACATGGTGAGGGACATCACAAGACTTTAGGCTAATCAAACTAAAGCTTGTACCTCTTTAATGAGAAAGAGGATTTTGCAGAGGAAAACAGTTATTGGTTGTAAGTGAATCACAGCTATTGAAATCCAAAGCAGCAATTGAGGCGGACTTCTTCTTTTGTAGTGAATATATTAGCAACAGACTGAACTATCTTTCTTGCCACACCACAGGGGAGCCTGATAGCCCTCCACGTGTTCAAAGAATATGTGAGGTAGGTTGCATGAGCTAACCACTTGCCACTACTAATACACCCAACAACCATGACCACCACCATTTTGCATGTTTTGGACTCTATGTGCCCAGCAGTAGAACAACAGCCCTTTTCCAAGGATAGTTAGTCATGGGCAGGGTATAAATAATATATATGATGATGATGATCTTATTGACATCCTTTGGTTGATCTTATTGACATCCAACACCCTATTAGAATGTGGTTCTTTTTTGTTTTTTATTGGGTTATTGTTTTTAGTTTGATTTTATATGTTGTAGTCTTGTTTGTGAACCACCCTGAGACCTCCAGGTATAGGGTGGTGTATAAATTGAATAAATGATGATGATGACTGGGCCAGGATCCCAACCCTTGCATAAAGGAGTGGGTTCATCAGTGCTGAAGTAAATTGTTCTCCTTGGACTGCACTGTTTCATCTCCTGAATAGGACAGTCTGGCTCTAAGCAATGCCAGGAGGGAACCTTCTACTGGTGCCAATGGAAATTTCACTTCTGAGGATGAGAGCAGCAATGGGATGATTTTTGATGGTACCATGGCGAGAGGAGGAAAGGGCTAACCTTGCCACAATATCACAGTCCCAGTGGAAAATAACTCCACCTTCAATCAATTCTTAAAAAAAAATACACAGCAGCAATTGCCTTTCACAGACAAACAGAAAGTATTTTTTAACTGTCATATTTTTCAGTAATAACTGCTTCCTTTCCCTCTCTGACCTGAGTCATGGCATTGGGAAGCATATTAAGGATGGTCAGGGCTTTTTTTCCCCCAGCTGGAACTCACCAGAACTCAGTTTACACTTTTCTCAATTTTGCAGGGCAATTCGCCAGCCAGGTAATGGGTATACAAAATGCATATACCAGGGATTGTGTGCATGGAAATGCATATAGCAGTGAAAATATACACACATTGTATTTGGCAAAATTCTTTTGCAAAGATGTGTATATTTGGCAACACTGCATTTTAAAATGTACACTAAAATGCTGGTGGATTTTCATAGGGGTGGAGGAAAATCACACACTGGTGTGGAAATGGGGAAAACTCAACTTAGGGCTGGAAAAATGAGAAATGGAATGAAACCAAAACTGACAGATTTGCCCATCCCTCACTGAGTTACAGTTGCTTTCTCCCAGCCCTGGTGTACCTAGTGCCATCTCCCATCTGCTATGCTTCCTCTCCTCCATCTATCTATTTCCTTTTCTTTGCCATCCCTGCCTCCCAGGCCTTTATCTCAGTTGGTTTACCTACTGCTTCTGCAGTAGCAACATCTCTGGTTTCTCTGGCAACCCAGCAGGCAGGCTGAAACTCCACACAGTCAGCATCCTCCCCACCTGCCATGACTTATTTTAGCTTCTCAAGCAAATGTGCCCTCTTCACCCCCAGTCCAGTCCAGGTCTCAACTGCTTTGCAGAGTGAGATAGCAGGATGCTTATTCTGCTTACTTACACAAACGGTAAGTAAGTCATATTTGAAGGGGTCCTAGATAAAAAGTCCTCTTTTTTTGAGGAGTCTTTCACTCTTATTCAGAAGGTAGAAGAAAGGAGGCAGTGCTAAACATAATAGCCTGGAATGTCCTCAGGGAATAAATACGAAGATGACATTCGAGCAAAATAGTAAGTTGGTCCACTTCCTCTCCCCCACAATTAATGTTTCCAAAGCAAAAGCCGGAATGGGGTTGGGTTGATGGCCCATTTCCTGGGAGAAGTAAATGTAGTGATGTGGTGGATGGAGTTGACTAACCAATTATCTAGCAGAAAGACCCCCCAACCTGGAAAATGTCTGCTCCATGCAAACTGCCTATGCAAACAAACCATGATGTTAAGCCAATGTTTATTCTTGTGAAACAAAACAAACCACAAACTCTGGTTCGGCGGCAATGCTGAGCCAGGGATCCTGATTTCTGGCTTTCACTTCTGCTAGGGGAAGAATGAAGTGGGAGCAACGGTTCACTATGTGAAGTGGGCCAGGATGTCTTCAGGCCTTTTACTTATTTTCTATCCCTGTTAAAGTAGAATTTTTCTTTTCTGTCCCACAATGTTATTTGCTTCTTCCTGATTGTGTGGACGCTGCTCCTCCACTACGGAGACTATGCCTTATCCCTCACCATTCCTTGTGGCTCGATCTTCAAAAACTTGCTTCTTTGTTCTTTTGAGCTTCAAAAAACTTGCTTCCTTTTTGTTCTTCGGTCCACTGCAATCCTGAACTAGGGCGCATCCGGCCTATATAGCTGGGTAGTGGATCGGAGTGAAGACTGTTGCACTCTGGTCCATCACCGAAGCACCACCCCCTCTGGCCACCTAACTGGCTAATTTAAATCTTGAGGATAGTGGGCCATCTCACCCTCCCTTGTAGAGGGGGGCAGGGAAAATTCCTCAACAGTCAGGCTCTAATGGTGAGGACTTTTCTCCATGGAGCCGAGGGCCTGCTATGATGGGCCACAAATGTTGCCCACCTGGGGACTGGGTAACCAGTCGTTTTCTATCCCAGTCAAATACAAATGATTCTGTATTCTAGACGGGATTTTGAAAAAAAGAGTATCTCCTACCACCCAGAATCTCTCTCAGTGCCCCCCCCCCCGCCAGCATATTTTAAAAATACAAAGCGGGTCAGATAAAAATCTGAAGTCAAGCCAGTTCCCACCATTTGTGAGGAGAATCAAATCCTGTTCATTGGTGGAGTTAATGGAAGCAAAGGAAGATCAATTTACTGCAGCACAGAGGCACTACTATCCCTGAACCCTGGGTAACTTCCCTAGGACAAAAACTTTTGCCATGCCTTACACACCTCTTTGGGATGTAATTGGAGTCAAATGGTGCACAATTGCTGTGAAAGGAGTGTACTATTCAGTCAATGAGCTTTGTAACTGATCCAACTTTGTTCAATGGGCTTTTTTAAAAAAAAGAAAAGAAAAACCACACACACCTCCATTCAAAATATTGCCATTTCTACCTTTGTAAAGTATCCCTGGTATTCCATGGCAAGGAAGCAAACGTGAAGCAGCATGTGTTCTGAAAGGATACACTCAGTAAAACAGTTACACAATAGTTAGGGTCAAAGAGGCTCTCGCAGCCTGAGTGATTTTGCGGATCACAGAGAGCTCTTTGCATCAGCAATGCCCCCTGTTCAGGGATCACTGTGTGTCATATACTGTTTTGCATTGATTCACTGAACTCCCAGACCTATCAGCTCATCTTCTTTCGATGAGACACAGCTAATTTCAAGTACAGCTGCACTGAAAGTCCTTAGGAAACTCTTTCAGTATGCAAAGGAGGCTTTTGGGGGGAAGTTATACATTTTCTCCAAAGACTGCCAAATGCTTATATTGTGTATGCCTGTTGGCTGTTGCTTGCACCAGGCACTTCTTCCTATCACTGGGGATCTCCTTCCTCACAACACAATCACAGTCAATTGGGGATCAAACTCTGAATGTAAAAATTTCAGATGGCCATGTAGCCAATCAGGCTTGGCATCATGACGACATCATGGAAAATGTCATAGTGGAGGATATAGAAAGCCAATACATAGTGAGAATGTGGCTTTCTAGCTGGGTTGGGGGAGCAAATCTGGTCTTGAATACATTTTGTGGAAGAAAGGGATCAGCTGCCCACACTATCATAAGGAACAGACAGTGCAGTTACTTCCCTACCCAAAACTTCTTTCTTGTCCCATTGTTCATAGAATCATAGAATCATAGAATCATAGAGTTGGAAGAGACCACAAGGGCCATCGAGTCCAACCCCCTGCCAAGCAGGAAACACCATCAGAGCACTCCTGACATATGGTTGTCAAGCCTCTGCTTAAAGACCTCCAAAGTAGGAGACTCCACCACACTCCTTGGCAGCAAATTCCACTGTCGAACAGCTCTTACTGTCAGGAAGTTCTTCCTAATGTTTAGGTGGAATCTTCTTTCTTGTAGTTTGGATCCATTGCTCAGTGTCCGCTTCTCTGGAGCAGCAGAAAACAACCTTTCTCCCTCCTCTATGTGACATCCTTTTATATATTTGAACATGGCTATCATATCACCCCTTAACCTCCTCTTCTCCAGGCTAAACATGCCCAGCTCCCTTAGCCGTTCCTCATAAGGCATCGTTTCCAGGCCTTTGACCATTTTGGTTGCCCTCTTCTGGACACATTCCAGTTTGTCAGTGTCCTTCTTGAATTGTGGTGCCCAGAACTGGACACAGCACTCCAGGTGAGGTCTGACCAGAGCAGAATACAGTGGCACTATTACTTCCCTTGATCTAGATGCTATACTCCTATTGATGAGGCCCAGAATTGCATTGGCTTTTTTAGCTGCCGTGTCACACTGTTCTCCAGATCCTTCACATTTGTCCACCCAAGCTGTCAAAAGGGATCCCCTTTCATCGCCTCTGAACAGGGCTGCAAATCAAGGGGTCAAAGTTAGCTAAGCCAGAATTTTACACTTTCCCAGTTTGAAGAAGGGGTTCTCTTATAATTCTGCTCACTTTCACTGTGGTTTCCTAGGCTAGGGTTTCTGAAGACCAGCATCTTGTGTGCTCTACAACAGAAAATTAGAATCCCAATATTATTTCCAACATAATGCTAAGGTAAACCTTCTGTCAATGCAATGATTTCCTGCCCTGCAGGATAGAACATTCTCCCTACCTCCCCATCTGTGCTCCTTAAACTTGCTCAGGATTTCCTCCCCAACCCTATGGAACAGGTCTGGGGATAGTGTAGGGGCACGAATCCTTGCAAAAAATCCTTGCACTAGCACTAACCTTGTAAAAAGTTCACTGAATACAGTAGTAGTCTACTGATGTCTTTTGCATTTATAAAATAATGGTGCTTATTCAGGATGTCCTCAGGGCACAACTAATAAATTTTAAGGGATCCAGAGTATGCCATTTTGCTTAAGAATTGGATTAAGTTCCTGGCTAGATCGGATCAAAATCTACATTGTTTAGCATTCTTCTCAGCAATTCCAGCAAGTAGCAAGCATTCAGTGGTATATCCATAATCACAATAGTCATGCAAAAATTCAAGGACTGTGTACAACCCTCCAATCCTATATCAGAGCAGATCCAGTGCTTCAGAGTGGCTCTGATCTAACCTGAGCTGATTCAACCCAGATCTGTGCTCTGAGCAGATTTAGGGGCCTTCCACAGTGTTTAATTAGGGTTCAAAACCTTAATTAAAGATGTAGTCCAGGGAGGGGGGAGAGGAGGCACACAGAGACTGCTGTGTACATCTCCTTCTTCCCCCTCCCAACCTCATGTTTAATTGGATTTTAAACCCTAATTAACATGCAGTTAGGAGAAAGGGAGGAGATGTCTGTGCATCTCCCCCATCTTCTCTGCTATATCATCCCCCCTTCCACTTTTGACACCCACAGATTGCTTTGGGTGGACCCTATCCAACCTGGGGTAATCCAGGATTGCCACAATCCTATCTGACTAAATCCCAGGTCAACCCAAATCAGCTAGATTCAGTTCAGGATCTGGTCAGGTTTGGTACACAGCTCTCACTAGCAGTAGCTTGAAGCTAGTCTCTCTTTGTTTATTCAGTGTCTTTACCACCAGAAGTTGACCAGTGCTCACAAGTAAAAAGCTCAGGAATGTCCCATTTTTTGATTGATTTCATCCATGTAGAAGTATCCACATTTTACTGAAAACAAAAATTTTGCCTTCTCGGCGATTTCTTTTTATTTAAATAGATGATGATGATAATAACAGATTAGGCAGTTTATATAATAGTATATCATTTATTTTATAGTGAGTCTCTGCTCATTATTTTTCACATTTCCTTGTCAGAGTACAACAGTAATTAAGGAAAAACAATGCAAATGAATACCATTCCCATCAAGTGAACAGCTCCCCCTTGACATTTTTTAAATGTCATGAAAATGTTGCTACAGTCAGTTACACTTGGATGTTTAATTCACAGAGAAAAACTATAACTAGGGATGCAATGGCCCCATCAGCTTTGAGTAAATAAAGACATAATTGAAATGGCACACATGCAGGGAGTTCCTCCGCCACAGAGGGGGGTTGGCAGAAGACTACATACTAAAGTCAATTGATACATCTTCTATTGGTCTTGCCACTGGCTGTCATGACCCCATACCTGTCAACCTTGCAGACTGTGGTGAAGGACCGAAGAGGAGGATGTTCACACTACTTCCATGGGGGAATAACCACCAGTTCCTTATTCAGTGCCTTTCCAGCTAAAGAACACAGCTTTTCCACCATCCAGACTTGGAGGATGATTCTTCTTCAAAAATCTCTGCCTCCCCAGCATCACAGAAATCAAAGGCTACCAAATAAGGCAAGTGCCTTAAGCAGCCAGCCAGATGGAGCATACCATATTTTAGGCTTGGTCAGCCTCCATAAGGCTTCCATTGGCTCTAGCTCCCTGCAGAGAGAACATCTGCTATATCTGCCTTAGCATGACCCCTTGGAGCTGTCCTAGGTCCTGTCCATATGTTTTCCTCTTGACTAGACTCCCATGTGAGACAGGTTCACTATTTTGGTGTGTGTGTGTGCACATGCACCACAGAAACATTCACAAGTTTCGTTTATTGCAGTGATGGGGATCTGTAGCTCTCCAAATGTTGCTGGCCTAAAATTCCCATCTGTTCATAACTCTGGGATCTGAAGAGGGGGTATCTGAGGATGTGGGTTGGGGATTCAGAGTGGGAAAGAGAATTGCCCTCAGGGCCAGCACCAGATGTACATAATCAACCAGAAGCACACATGCAAGAGAATTTCATTATGCCACTACTGCTCTGGTCTGAAGTTGTCACGTTGCCCTCCTCTAACTCAGAAGCCATAGTGGGCCCATAGTTGACCCCACTCTGTTGGAGTCAGTGACTGCCAAACAAGCTGGAGTCCTTAAGTAAAGATGAACCTCTTGCCAAAGACAGAGCCAGCAACTTAGACACAAACCCATCCTTTATGAAAAAAATAAAAATAATAAAAATAATTGCAATTATTTCTACCACTACTTAGTTACTCACTTTTATTTCAGCTCACTTAGCATAGATACAGGCAGCATTATATTTTGAAGGCAATTAATACAACATACCTATATTTTTGCACTTCTTCCAGTTCACATGGGCTTGATGTGATTACTGGCCACAAGACTTCCATAAAGTGATCTAATATCTGCCTCCTTCATTAAGTCTGAATTTGCAGCATCAACTTTCATTATTAATAAGCTCAGAACATGTTAAACCAAGTCATCTTTGGCAGGTGTTTCAATAATAATAATAATAATAATAATAATAATAATAATAATAATATAATTTATTATTTATACCCCGCCCATCTGGCTGGGTTTCCCCAGCCACTCTGGGCGGCTTCCAAAAGAATATTAAAATACAATGATACATCAAACATTAAAAGCTTCCCTAAACAGGGCTGCCTTCAGATGTCTTCTAAAAGTCTGGTAGTTGTTGTTCTCTTTGACATCTGGTGGGAGGGCATTCCACAGGGAGGGCGCCACTACCGAGAAGGCCCTCCAAGCGTAAAAATGGAAAACTATCACTAATAAGGCAGCTGGTAACAAACTCTGAATTTCTAACCGATGTATTCTATAAAAGTGTATTCATCTATGAACCAACAACATAGTGAAGGGGATAAAAAATTAATTTGTATTTCATAATTTTCCCAATACCATCTTGCTGGCCTGACCTTAACAAGAAACCCACAGAGGATCGTAGGGCAAGGCAGCCCACTAGCTTCAGCACCATGGAAAGCTCCGGGAGAACAACTTGCTCCAAAAAGAAAATCTAAAGGTGAAATAAAGCCTTTTATACATCTGCGGCCATTTCATCCTTGAGCAGCGGAAGACCTTGAAGGGGCGAATCTCTGCCTTGGATGTTAGCACTCCTCCTCCTGTCTTGACAATTCCCTGCAGTCTTATTGCCTAGGCTGATGGGCTGAAATGGGGATTTCATCCCTGGTGCAAAGGGGTCTGTTCCTTGAGTAGTGTAGGCTCTTCGGACCACAGAGGACCTAGTTCAAGTACCCAGTTATTTAAAAATGCTCTCTCCCTGTCATTTCCCACATCAGTTTCAATGCTCCTCTAATTCCACTTAAGGATCTCCAGTTTACGTTCTGACTATGTAAATTTCTTCCTCACTCTCTGCTTCCCAACAATAATTTCTTTTCCTCTATCTCCTTCAGTTTAATCTGCCATTCCCATTCCCATTTCCTTCACCATTTCTTCTCCAGTCTTCTAGCATTCCACTTTTCATTTCTACATAGCCTCCCCTTCTCTGTCTACTTTCCTCTCTGCCTGTCAACCCATTATCAAAGTCAACTTCCTCTTAAACCTTTTATTGACCCACTCACTTTAGATTTACTTTCTCTGCAATTTGTTAGCACTTAATCCCTGCACATCCAATTTGTGTAATACTTCCATCTGGCCACATTGCCTCTTCCCATCTTTGTTGTCCCTGCCTTAGATTGTAACCCTTCTGGAAAGAACCTTGTTATTTGGGTAACCTATAAATTGTGCACTAAAACGTACTAAATGCAAGATGGGAATTTTAAAAAAAGAAATTACCTTAGAGTGTGGGATAAAACAAATTAATAGTAGCGTAGAAATTAATGCTCAAGTTGCTACAAGAACTTACTCTTTTTTGCTATGATAAGTGACTGAATACAGAGCTATATGTTACCTTGCACAGAAAGGACACAGACCAAAAGATGCTGATATTTGAGGAAAAGACACCTGTGCAAAAATTAATTTTCCTCTCTGTGACTACCTTCTCCCATATCTTCTGAGCCTCCTTGGGGCTTAGGATATACATTTTATAATTGATTAAAATTCCGAAATCACAACCCACCCATGTCCTTTTATCTATGCCTTCACCCCACCCCACAGGCCTTCCAACATAAATCCCCCACTCCATTCAATTCAATTCCTACATTTTTGTCATTATTTATCCATATGCCTAAATTCAAAATCCCATGCTTTTCTGACTCCATGGCTACTGAATTCCCTTTCAACCAACCTAATGATCTAACCCCCAGTAATATGTACCCCAAAATGGTCAAATCGTTTATGTGCTGCCCTTCGGTAGGAACCAAGCAGCCAATGATAAGCCAAACCCTGGAAGTGGAGAATTCTGTTATGAGAGGCCTTATTTCCTTTTACCTATGGAAACAAGAGGCACAGCAGCAAGCTTGATGCAACTGTACTGATGGAAGGAATCTGGTGGCATTGCTTGCAGGAGCCTAATAAATGCAAAACTGGTGTTTATCCTCTAGTTCTTGAATGCCTCATTTAAAAATAACATTATTGATCTGGCATTTTGCTGTTTAAATGGGCCCTTAAGACTTCTATTCTTGTGTCATCCAGAATTGATTTTTTAAATCTATAATTTAAAAAATCAGAGTTTTAAGCATTCCTGTATCATTAATGTGCCACGAACTGCTCATTTTTGCTGTAAGAAATCTATGCATTGATTTTAAAAAATGTCACTTGGAGTTGCACTTCCCACCACAAGAGAATTTTTTTTGCATGACTTACATACCGATATCAAGTACATTCACATAGAAGTGGCTCTAAATGTTCCCATTGTGGACAGTTCCCTTTGTGGACAGCTCGCAAGGCTCAGGCTCAGCCTGAGTTCGGGCTTCAATTCCCCATAGCCATTCAGACAAGCTTTGCCTGAGCTCTGTCCAGCATACAATATTCGCTGTAGTGGTGGAGATTGGCTTGGCCACAGGAGAATGTGTTCAGATGACCTCTGCCCTCAAAGGGAAGACTCCTTTTAGCATAACTTCTGCCTGTGAAGTGTGTGGTCTGCTGTGCACTTAACCTAAACCCATGACAAGATCCTGTGATTGTGTACCAAAGCTTTTTTCATGGATCTACATTGTGAATAATTAGTACACCACCCCAACGCAAGTCAGATACTTTGTTAAACTGCTGTGAGGTTTATTGTACACTTGCTCAACAACTACTGGCATATGCGGAAACAAGATAATTTCTCTCTCTTCTGCAGGTGTTGGGGAAGGTCACCATAATATCTTGCTTAGAAATGAATAAGGCCTATTATGCAATAAGCCATCTGTATGCCAGTGAATAACTGATGACAATAGCTGCAGAAAACCTTCAGATGTATAGTTCTCATAAATATGTTCTGTAAGCCTGTAGCAGTTGTGTATCTACATGTCTGAGCCATCAGATTGTGAGTCAGCTTGCACAAGTAGATATATGTCCCGAGCCTTTATATTGGTAGGTGCTTTAAGAAGTTATAGCTTAGCTGCAAACTACATCCTTGACCTTTTTAAGGGACAGCTGCATGGTGCTTCTACTCTTCAGCAGTATCAGCTGCCTTTTGTAATTCTCATTAGTAAGGAAATTGCACATCTTCCTCCCTTTTGTTTTATTGGCTTCTGTAATCTGAAGACTTCCTTAGTCCTTCCATGATATATAGTAATAGATTGTCTGAGTGGGAGGCATACAAGGCCCTACAGCACTATGGTTCTGTGAAATGAACCACACTACAGATATATTTTAAGCAGCAAACAGGTACCGTGAAACACCTCCTCAGAACATCTACAGGCTAGTTTATAAATGCACATACACCACTTGATTACTCAATACCGTAATTCATCAAGGAATGTGTGTGAACTGATTCTGCTTGAAATTATCATGGTTCAGCTAGTGTAGGATGATATGGAAATTCCATCTCTGGTGTTTGATCTGTGATGGGGAATTCCATCCTTATGAATAAACAACTAATAAATATGTATGTGTCGAAGCAGCTCCATGAAAGCTTCTGCTAATTACTAGGAATATTAAAGGACCAGCTCACACATGGCTTTGCAGGAGCTGAAAAGCTGTTATCTGGTGGGATAGCACAACATGGACCCCCTTCCTTCCTGATTTACAGAAAAGCAGCATAATAGTCCATACGTGGCACTGCTGGGCCATAAAGATGCTGGAGCAGAGAACCAGGGAAGCAGTCCTGAAGGAAGCTCTTGCAATGGATTAGTGACAGGTTCTAGCGCTAGCGCCAGATGGTGGTGAGATCCCCTGTCATGCTGTGGAAGGAACTTTACACTGGCTTAAAGTGCACAATTTCATAGTGTTTGGGTCATCAGTCTTTGTAAGAAAAGCTACTAGAGTTTGGCTGGCATAAGCAGCTACCCTCAAGCTCAGTGGCATGTCTTGTGTTAGAAACATGAGTTTCCTCCTCCAATAGGCAACTGATCTAGAGCCTTTCAAGAAAATGTGGTTTTCCTGTAGGGATTGAGCAGTCATGACTGTATGATGTGGACAATATAGCCCTAAGCAGACATTTTGACTGGGTACATTGATTTTACTTGAAGTGGGGGATCTGGAGTCAGACCCCGCCACAAACTGCCATGCAGATTGTGGCTGTGTGTGTGTGTAATATAGGCTTTCTTCCACATACCAGAGCAGCAACACTGGCAATAGGATTGTGTCCTTTGCTGTACCTGAGGACAGCAGACTAGCTTGCAAAATGCAAAGCAAGCCATTATGGTACATACAGCTCTGTCCTCCAAAACCACACAGTTGTTTCCTCTCATAGATTCCCATCACCTGTGCCAGCCACCTCACTTGGCCTAATGGTAGGGTTGGGCTTACACCTGCCATTTCAGACTCCTCTCCTGTTTTCAGCTTCCCTGCCTTTTCATTCACCAGTGCTGGAATGTGCATCTCTCACAGTGCAATTCCCTCCTGCCCTTCTGCGTATATCACTCGATGTGTCTGCTAGCATACAGAATGGAGAATACAAAAGGGCATAGCTGACACCCCCCCATGGCAATGTCTTGGTGGTTGGAATAAGACCAGGCGGAACTTAGAAACAGAGCTAGCAAAAAGAATGGGGGGGGGCAGATGAAGTTATAGCAATGGGAGGAAAGAAATAAAATAAATTCAAGGACACGATGACAACTGCTGTGAGGAGCCTCTGACTGTTACAGAGGTATTAGAACGTTGCCATGGTTACAACTTTCCCCCCACAAAGGGATAAGCAGACTTTTAATAGAGGGATTTATTGATGGTTGTGCTGTATCAAGAGTGTCCAGCAGAAACTGGCAGAATAGGGGAAACTGTGATAAGCAATTAGAGTGTTCTAAGCAGGCAATGAATAAACTTCTTCAGTCCCCTGGGGAAACACGAGAGTGATTATTGGAAAATGTAGCATAGTTTCAAGGAAATCAGAGGCAGCTGGTACCCAGGGGGGCACTGCCATTTGTCTCCAGAAATAATTCAGGGTTACCTCAACTACTAAATACAGTGGTACCGCGGGTTAAGAACTTAGTTCGTTCTGGAGGTCCGTTCTTAACTTGAAACTGTTCTTAGCCTGAGGTACCACTTTAGCTAATGGAGCCTCCCGCTGCCACCGCCGCACAATTTCTGTTCTCATCCTGAAGCAAAGTTCTTCGAAGCAAAGTAACCTGAGGTACTACTTCCGGGTTAGTGGAGTCTGTAACCTGAAGCGTCTGTAACACAAAGTACCACTGTACTGTGCAGTGAAACAGTTACATATCTTCTTTTTCTCTGTGTCTGCAAACACAGGCCATTTTATCACACACACACCCAATTCCTTACTTTGCTGCTGAATATTATTTTGCTCTGAAAGTAATAGTCTGTAGTCTATCTTGAGAATCACACACTACTCTTTTTCCTGCTTAGCATATAAAGACCAGTTTACATAAACTCTCCTCAGGTGCTAGCTCACCCCCATGTCCATTTTTGGAAGGCAACTCTTTGCAGTGGGAAGCCTTGTATATATGGAGGGGATCCCTATGTTTTGGAACCTGAGAAAACCAGAGCTCCAAACACACAGAAGAAGTCACCACAGTTCCGTGTTTTTATGCCTGAAAGGGGCTGCAGACCCAGCAGAATCAAACGATTAGCTGGCCTGTACCACTCCAGGTAGGGGGCCTGCATATTTGAATGGTTTTGCATGAAAAACCACCCTGAACATACCAAAATGGCATGTCAGGGAGGTCTAGGCTGATACTTTCTCCCTGGCTTGCTAAATTTCTACGCGCAGGAAGTTTTTCACTCAGAGCAACACAGCATATAGGGCTGCATTGAACTAAGCTGTTGCGTGCACAGAAAGAGGTCTGCTCTGCTCATGCAATAGGACCAGAGGTGGATTTAGGGAAGCATGACCGGTTCACCCACACTGGGTGCCAAGTCGAGAGGGTGCTGCAACAATGACTTAGAATGGGAGGAGAGAGGCAGGTGGCACTGAATTTTGGCTTCTCAAGGGGCACTGCTGAAATCTGAAAGTTCAAAGTCCATCATTGACAGGACTGAAACCCCCCCCCCCCAATTTTGTGTAAGCAAACCCAGACATGTAGAATGTGGACATGTGTTTTAAAATGATTTTTATTTGCTTACTGGTTTGTTTGTTTTTAATCCTTTCAAATCGTGTAGTTGTTTTTTACTCTTTTTACTGATATTTTTATTGTGTTGTTTTTATAAACTGCTTTGAGCTTACACTCCAGCAGTATATAAATCTTGTGAAATAAATAAAAGTGCAATTGTTGTTATGGTGCATATGTTTGAGGAAAATGGTGGTTAGGAACCCTATTAGTGATAACTGCTCCCTGCCCTAAAGTCTTGAATAGCTGCGGGGCTGAAGGGGGGAGGGTAGTAACCTGCCAAATATCTGCTTGTCATTTGTCTTTTAGACTGAGGAGCACCAACCAAAAATGTGGCAATACTAGCTGTCATGCGTTGATGGGGAAAACACTACATGTCAAAGGCTTACAAGCTAAGCCTCCAATAAAGGGAGGATAGAAGCAGAAAAAAGTTCCACTGAACACAGTGGGGTATATAGCTACCACTTTCGTTAGTCTATGTATATATGTGCGTAGATAGATAGATATCTGTTCCCAAGCTAGGTGAGAATTGTTACCATGGTTTCGGTTTTACACTACGGAAAACGGGGATGGGGAGAGATAGGGATTTATGTAAGCAAGCGAACCATAAATGCAGCACTGTCGATTTAGAGCGGACATTTACCCACTTGAACAACTTCGCCAGGGAATACTTTCTTTATTAGGAAATGAAACTGGGGGGGGGGGGGGAGACAACGAATCAAAAGCAAGCTGAAATTCTTCTTCACCTCTGAGCTAGACCACTTGTTCCATAGAAATGTCAAAGCTGGGATTCTGTGCCCACGTTCTTTCATTTATGTGTTATATAAACAAACAGACAACCAGTTTACTTTGGTGGGGGGGGGGGTGCCGCAAAATGCACCCCAGAGCAGTTTTCAACTATCGACAATACAAATCCATGAAATCTAGCAATCAAATCATTAACACATATAAAATATTCGTTTCCATACACACTGACAAACCGTCACACACACTATGGGCTGCTACTATGGGCTTGTACAATTTGCTTGCCAACCCTACCTAACCCTTTGCCAACTTGCCCACAACTGACCCACCCCACTCCTTTGACACCGTATCCACCCCTTTGCCTATTCCATGTGGCAGTAGTGGACTTTGGGCTCCCAAATTTCAGTGGTGCCCTGTGCAATGCTAAAATCCTTCTATAACAGGTGTAGCTAATGTGGTACTCTCCAAATGTTACTGGACTCAACTCCCACCATCCCTGACCATTAGCCATGCTTACTGGTGTTGATGGGAGCTGGGGTCCCACAACACCAGGAAGGCACCACATTGGTTACCTATATTCTACAGCAACAATCTCATAGAATACATTGGCTACAGACTGTAAAATATAGCTTATTCTAGAAGTAAGACCAGAAGACCAGAGATTCAGGGCCAAGTGTTCCTCATGAGTTGATCAAGGAGTGGGGCCACACCCCTGCGTTAGGACGTACCACTAGCTCTGCCTCCTGGACATCAGCACAGATGTCTGCTTGGAGGAAACTTACATGTGAGCAGGAAGATCTGTCATATCAGGACTCTAGGAGTAGATCCACAGGTTGGTGCCTACACCATTCAAGGTCTGTGATCCACAGAACCTTTCCAACAATGGCTCGATCTACTTCTCTCTCACACTATGTATATATATCTCCATGCAACTATGAATATCCATTCCCCTGGATAATACAGATGCTAATCTTATAATTGTCAATCTAACAATATATAACTAATATAATTGAGTGTGTTGCAGGGTCCATGTCACTGCATTATGTTTATGTCACAAATACCTTAATTTTCCATCTTTCCTTTCTTTCTTGCAACCCCCTTCAGTAGTTTGTTTCTTGTGTATGATAAACAGTTATGTATCAATTTTATGCCAATGCACCCACAGTTTATAGCAGCAGCTTACAATTCAATAGTGCCATACAACAAGGGAAAGGAACAAGGATGGGAGAAAAAAATAAGCATACCTTGCTTCCATGGCTGCTACATGAGACAGTTCTGGGTTGGAAGGAGAGAAATGTGATCTAATGGAGGAGGCCTCACTATACGACCACTTCCACTTTTGCAGTCAGGTGGAATTGTTGCTGATGGTGATTGGTTCCAACAGAGCCAATGGAGGAGGCCGTTTGGCCAACTAGTCTCACCTGTCCCTCTTTTGTATCCAGGTGAAATGGCCACTGAGGGAGATAGTTATCACTTTCTCTCCTTTTACCAATGGCTTTGTATAGTTGTAATATAACATACCAGTTACTTGCAGGGCTTTTTTTAGCCAGAACTCACTGGAACTCAGTTCTGGCATCTCTCAGATGGGTACCATTTCCATTATAAGAGAACAATGGTGTTCATGGTGAGTTCTGGCACCTCTTTTTCTAGAAAAATAGCACTGGTTAATTTTATGGTGGGACAAAGCTGCCCTCCTGACACTAGCATCACTCCTGCTTATCTGGACAGGGCTTGGGCAGGGTGATGGGGTAAGGCTGAGCAGTTTCTCCAGTTGGATTGGCACCCCCAGTACAGTGCTCCTCTTTCTGCAACAGCATGGCTCTGGCTTCCTCCACAGCCTATCTAGGTAAACAGCAACACCTATGTCAGAAGGGCGTCTTCATCCCATGTATACCATGATTGTGTCATACAGTTTGGTAAAACAAAGAATGCAACTTCACATTGCTCTATATATGTGAAGGCAAAACACGCTGTTTAAGAATCACATGCCTGAAGGAAGTAAACCCCGTGGTGCTTAAAGAAGCCTTGTTAAGCTTGTTTAGGACTGCAGCCTTAGGAAGTTTATAAACTGTACTGTAAAATGGTGGGCTTTCAATTAATCCATGCAAATGCATATAAGGTAATTTACACCCTGGTCCTATGCATTTTTATTTTCATCCCCCTGGCATTGGAACTGTTTTTCAGTAGCAGAGCCCATGATTTGCACATGGAAACGTTCACATTCAATTCACCAGATCTCTACTCAACATGATCTCAGGTACTGGATTTGGAGAGATCCCTATCTGAATCCTTGAAAACCTGCTGCCAGCTATATATATATCTGCACATAGGAAAAAAGTATCTTTGTAAACTCTATCTTTTAGCTACGGCCTGAAAACTCCTTCTGTATGAGAAGCAAGAAATAGTAGCTTAAGTGATGTGTGGATCCTCCTAGACAAATTTGGCAGCGTTAAACACACCACATACCAGTCCTATGTAACTCGACTCAGAAGTACATCCCTTTGACTGAGTAGGACTTACACACAGGAAAGTGACTCCCAGGATTACAGCCTTAAGCTGCTGTAGTGATAGTTGGTTTCAGGAGGACTAACATGTTACCTCCTGCATTGCTTATTTCAGGGCTTGTTGCACTCATTTTTAATATGTATACATGTTAAAGCTTAACCCACCATCCACAGTTGATAGGAATAAAACTCTGGCTATGCTATGCAGTATGCAAGGCTAGTTTCCCATATATATTAAGAAAGGTGCCCAGAATGGAGAAGCTACTCAAGTTTTTCCTCCCAGGTACGTGTCCTTGTTTCAGATGGTGTGTTAAAAGGGCCTGAACCCAGAGTGCAGACCGCTGTCATGCAAATGTGCCCTTCAACACAGTGGCTGTAATTATTTATTGAGGACCCAATGGCATTTTAATTTATGAGACAACATACTATTGAGAACTCATTACATTAATAGCCGAATTGCATCTGGATTCATTAGGCTCAAAACTCTAGAGCAGCCAACAATAGCCCCCGAGGGCACTGGATAAAATTCTAACTTGCTGCACTGTTAATTGCTCTTGATGAACAACAGGAGGAAAACAGGAAGCAAAAGAATAGGCACTTTCTACAGTTCACATCTACAAATACTTTTTTTTTTTTAAAGCAGGGAAAGTTTTCATTTTATCAACCTAATCACTATGCCATCTTTTACTATCCCTCAGGAAAACTGAAGGACATTGTTTCATGTTTTACACCAGCTGGTCACATGATTGGATAAAACATTAATGTCCTGGAGGAGCACAGCTATACTGATAAACAGAACTGTTTAGTAGCACAATGGCTGTGCTGGATAGGACTGGTGGGAGTTGTAGTCCAAAACATCTAGAAGGGTGGGGTGGGGGGTGGGAGAGGCTGGGTTAGTACCATGCCACAACTTTAAGCTTCATTGTTGGAAGAGAGTCCCTAGCACAGCTGTTATTCCCTTCTTCTCAAAAAGAATTTAGACACACAGCTGGAAGATTAGCTTTTAGTTCTCTCCTTTTTGTTGCTTATCTAACTGTAACAAATACCCATTTCAGTGCAGCAAATGAAACCAAGTTATAACAGAAGCAACAGGAACAATAAACCAAGCTGACGTATGCAACCTATTCTGTATCTGATATGGCTGAAAAGAAGTCTCTCTGCTAATCAACAGAAACAGAATATTGTGTGTGTGTGTGTGTGTGTGTGTGTGTGTTTCTCTTGTTGGACAATCCTACCCTGGCTGTAGCCACAGGGGGGAAACAAACCTGTTACAACTTAGCAGTTAGCACAGGAGAAAAAGCATGCTTGGGGAGGGAGTGTGTGATCTCCCCTTTTCAGCTTCATGCAGCCTCATATATATATATATCAAATCACTCCTTGAATGAGAACAAGGTTTCGGTTTAACAAATAAAAAGGTGCCAGTACCTTGAAATGACAGCATTCCAGCTGCTGAGAAACGTTGCAGTCAGACAGCTCACTCGATGCTAGCTGGCATGAAACAAGTTAATGTGCCACCTGCTTGTATACAGTGGTGGTGATGCCCCTTCTCGTCTATCTGATCCACCTGGTAGCCTCTGCCAGTAGTCTAGGCACTTGCAGCAACATATATGTTCTATTCATGCGCAGTCAGTTCCATGCTGTACTATTTGTCCAGAGGCATCAGATCTTTAGAGCTTCCTCAAATGTGATTGGCTGCCCCCCGAGCTCATTGTACTTCTCTGGCCTTAACCTTCAGTGTGTTCAACATGCTTCCCGAGGGATATCTGTCTGTCTGTGTCAGAGAGAATTAGCAGCTAAGGGAACGTTGGCAGGTTAGGAGGAGATGGTTAAAAATACCGTTTCCTCCCATCCCCCCCCCACTTTCCGAAAAAGACTTCAGCAGACAAGACTAATATTTAATTTTCCAAGGCTGTGGGGAAACGGAACGGCGACAAACCAACAGTATTGATAACTTCACAATAGAAAGCTTTGTATTTGCATTCTGGAAAATAACTCAACTGAACAGGATTAGGCACAGTGCTGAAGTGATCCGTTTTAAGGAGAGTTAGTATAATCACCCTTAAATGAAAAACAGAGAACAGACTATATTAAGAAGGCTATTTTAAAAACACTAGAGGAAACTGTTAAATAAGGGGAGCTAATCCATTTCAGCAGGTGTTGTACAGAGCATTGCTTAAGCAAAAATAGCCTTGCCTATTACTGTATTGGTTTGAGGCATTGTTGTTGTAGTTTTTAAATGAACAAGCCATCATGAAAGAAAATGCATTTTTTTTTAGTTTATTTACTAAAAAATGGGAAGCTTTATAAAAATAGAAACAATCAGAAAAATAACATGAAAAAAATGCTGTCTGCCAACTAGTTAAGAAAACTTTACTGGATCAATCCACTTCCTTCTAACAGATATATTAATTGTAGTTTAAATAAAATATGAATGTTTTGTTTATCTGAGAAATAAATACTATTAAACCTCAGGATATGACTTTTGAATCTATTTATTTATTTGACAAGATTTATATACTGTTTAATCAGCAAAATCCTGTAAGTGGTTTATATGAAATTTGAAATGTGGGAGGGTATACCAATTAACAAACCCAAGCTGCCACACATTGTTAGAAAGGCCATCTTTCATATTTACCTTCTTGTTTCCTGTTGCAAGAATCAAAGTGACTTAAAAGATCCACATCTTTGTCTTTTTGCTGCTTTCTTGGGGGGGGGCGGGGCGGTTGAGAGGATCCCTCAAAAGACTTGATACACTGCATGTTGGTGGCAGAACATCTCACTATCACTCAACACTAGGAAGATGCAGTCGGAGTTACCATCCAACATTTGAAAGAAAAGCCCTAGAACCTAGCTGTTACAGGACAACTAAAAACCATCTAACGACCTTAAGAAATCACAAAGCCACAGACTCCTTTCAGAACACTTGGCAAGACTTCGTTTATTTCGATAATGATGATGTAGATGTACAAGGGCCAGACTGGACTGCCCCCTTTTTGGAATCTATAAGCTTTCTGTCTGCCTATTTGTAACCTAACAAATGAAAGCATACTTTTGGTCCGTGGAAATACAGAGCAATAAGACCTTCATTCTTTGCTGTTCATTACCTAAAATATGCAGTCGTACCCTACAACACACCCACTTGCCTATCTACTTCTTTGTTTCGATAAGCTGAAGGTTGCACTGAATTTTATCTTATTTACATCCCGTTGAGTTTGTTGTTCATGATATTGAATTACATAATAAAACTATTGAAAACCAAAAAGACAAAAATCCAAGCAACTTGAATTAATATAAATAAGTGTGCCTTTTTCCTCTTACTGCTCAAAATACAACCCAACCCCCCTTTTTTTGTTTTCAATGTCTCTTATAAGCCTAAGACCTTTCTGAGCTTAGCCCTTCTGTTGACATTTTCTATACAAGCTCTGGCTATATATTTGTCCTTGCTGGTTTGCTCCTCCTTCCATTTTCTTTAAGCATCCCTTTTAAATCTGAGCTCAGCAGAGAAGTCTTTATTCATCCAACTGAGTTTTTTTAGATAGGGCGCTTGGGAGTCACCAGTTGCCACCACACATCTCCTCTTTGGAGCAACTGCATGGTTCCTTCTATTCAGAGTCCTCTGTGCAGTCTACAGTAACTGTTATTGATCCAGTGGTGAAAACATTGTCTATTGGAAGGCCCTGCAATCAGCCACAGAGAATCTGGTTATTTTGCTCCTCTGTGGGGTGCTTTTTCCTGTGCTGTCCTCTTGTGTTTCCTTCCTTTTCCTTCAAGATTGCCCATATAAAAAAATTCCTTCCAGTAGCACCTTAAAGACCAACTAAGTTAGTTCTTGGTATGAGCTTTCGTGTGCATGCACACTTCTTCAGATACACTGAAACAGAAGTTGCCAGATCCTTCTATATAGTGAGAAGGTGGGGAGGATCTGGCAACTTCTGTTTCAGTGTATCTGAAGAAGTGTGCATGCACACGAAAGCTCATACCAAGAACTAACTTAGTTGGTCTTTAAGGTGCTACTGGAAAGATTGCCCATGTCCTTCTAAAAACACTTCCTGTGCTATATCTAGAAAT
Organism: Podarcis liolepis; assembly: GCF_965112155.1. Lineage (NCBI taxonomy): Eukaryota > Metazoa > Chordata > Lepidosauria > Squamata > Lacertidae > Podarcis > Podarcis liolepis. The sequence goes on from NC_139564.1 coordinate 51,552,091, forward strand.
TCTGCATCTCTGCTGATAGATAGGTATATGTTAAGCCCTTGTATATTCTCTTCCAGCTGGGATGTCAGCTTGTACTTGCTGCAGGTTTACTTCTATATGTCCCCAGGCAGAAAAACAAACATAGCACTGATCTTGCAGGTCACCAGTCTCTCAGTAGACCTGTTGGTTGCTTGCTTGTACAGTAGCTGTTTCTGCCAACTTCCTGGATCCCTGGCAATACTTCCCCAATAAAATTGCATGTAAAACTCTCTGTTTGCTACCCATCTTCACTTGCTCTGTATCTAATGAAATCTCAACATTTTAAATATGCACATGCTGCAGCTGATTGGATCAACCAGAGGCCCACATCAAGCCCCTAGTTTCTCCAGAAAATTTAATAAGAGGTAAGAAAATGGCTTTAAAGTTTAAAAACAGTGGGGGAATGATAATACTGGCAGCTACATGTCTCTTTAAATTTTCCTTCTTATTCATGCTAGATGAGCTTCAAGAAAAAAGGAAAGATTTCAACATATGTTAGCAAACACGCATTCCCCTTCCTAGATGACTTCATCAACCTAACATGTGTTTACTTCCAAATTATCTTAGCCGGCATAATTTTAATCATTAAACATCTGTTTCTTAATTCCCAACAGTAGCGCCTTTTTATTAAAATGTTACAAAAGAGCTTGCCCATTCCTTTAGTAAGAAGCTTTTAGAACAGCCGGAGCTTACCTAGGTACCACATTCACTGGAAAGCAAATTCAGGCATTGGCTAAAGGTAATATTATCTGGCAGGCCTTGAGACTTACCAGTAAATGTCAGCAATGTATGTCACATGGCTTGAATGGTAAATAATATATTCCAATATCCCATGAGATAAGTCCAAATTTATTGAAAAGTAATTAGGCAAAGCAAAAGTGTAAGATGTTAGAATGTCCCCAAAAGTCAGCATTTCATTTATTTTGTCACTAGCTTTCTGAAATGTTAATACATACATATGTGAACACACAAAAGTGCTTGACATAAGTTTAAAATAGACTAAAATTTCACTAAGCGTGCAATTTTATGCACAGCAACTTGAGAGCAAGCCCCACTAAAAAGAGTGGTATTTGAGTAAATACACATTGAATCGATTGTTATGTTACTGCAACCTCAAATGCTTTCAATGCAGCGAGAGAACTGCACTGAATATGCCCTATTTCCAATTTGATTAAGATTGCTATCTTCTGGTTGTTGGTCAGGGGCAAGACTTTCTATTAGCGTATCTGAGCTACAGAAAAAATATTAACTGTTTCTTGTCATGCCAGTGTCTGGTTCTATAAACTCCTTTCATTGATTGCTAGTATATTTTTGCAGTGTTCTGTGTTTTGGTTCTTATTTGACTTGTGCTCTAAGTTCTGATATCTCATCTGGAAAATACTACGGTGTTAAACCTTTGATAGTAATAGATAATAGCTTATGTTGCACAATAAACACATTGAAGCTATCCTGGCCACCCTGAGTGCGTTGATTTGCTTTACTAGTACATAAAGCTTCTGAATACCAGTTGAAGAAAAACATCTAGAACAGGCCTGCACTGTGATTTCTCCCAAGCCAAATGTAGCTTGCCATATATGATGGCCTACCAGTACCTGCGTAAATCTCCTATTTTTGTTGTCTGTTTGGAACTATGAAGACAGAGAACTTAACCACTCACCACAGCACAATATGTGACTGTTGGGCTGTAGTTGACTTAATAGATCACAAATTATGCAGGTATGTCCAAGACAGATCACACCCGACTAACCTATTTTTTATGTCATCATCTGAGAGACGAATTCTTTTCTGGACAAGTGCAAATGAGCTGATCTGTTTGGACGAGATTTGTGCAACTTCAGACTCATCAAGCAAAACACAGGTCACCTCCCTGGTGGCTGACAGTTTCCCATTTTTGCAGTCCTAACAAGGCAGGCTGTAAAAAGTCAAAAATTATTGAACACCTAGTGGGACACAATATATGGTTGATAGGCTGTGGTTGATTAGATGGATCACAATTTACATGTGCCTGAATCGGTTCTTGCCAGGATATTTGTTGCAGCATCACACAAGGTAATGATTTGTGGTACCGCATAAAAAAGTCATTACAGACATTAGTATATTGTATAGTATAGTATTGTTTAGTAATTCATACATATAGTATAGTATTATAACGTTTATAGGGAAGTGGCATGCTATATAGTACTGAGGAAGATTTGAATGGGTCAGATGCTATTGTAGGAGAATGGTTGAATTGCATTGTGTCCAAAGAAATGTAGAAATCCAGGATGCAGAGGGACAGTGAGAGAAGGTCAGTGGAGGACTATGAAGTTGGAGGCAGTGCGATTTGAATCTGGGTGATAGAAAATGACTGGAGGTAAGGAAAGGAAATGACATGGATCTTAGCAGCTGCACATCTAGCCCTTTCCAATCTGCTCACATACTTAGAACTGGCCATCTTGTTTCCTAAATGAAGAGGAATTGAGTTGTGATCTTTGCAGTCAGATTGAAACACCAGCCAACACTAATATGTAAAATATGTAATTGCAGATCTGCTAGCTTAGCTGTGGCAGACAGACAGTAGCAACAAAACAGATTGCCTGCCTGATAAAGTCCATATGTTTGAAATACACCATACATTTGGCTTTTGCTCCTTTAGGAAAGCCTTGGGGAAATGTTAGGCCAGTAATCTAAAGCTTCACAGGGCAAGTCAGCTCTTTCTGGGTGCACAAATTCTACTCTGCCTGACTTCTGCTGCCTCCAGAGTTAAAGGTGGAATATTTGATCATCTTGTGAAATGTTACAGAGAAGCAAGATATGGGAGTTTCCTTAGAAACTAGGCTTAAATTCAGTAGTTTTCTTGGTACTGTGGAGGAGTAAGTTCAGAGTACTGTACTTAGAAATCTTCCAGGTTTGTCAGAACTTCAATCCTTTTATACAGTTAGCTGATAAAACTTTAAAATGCACACCCACAAGAGGCCTACACCCAGAGATGCAGCTGGTAAAATGATGATTGTTAGAAATCTAGCCTCTTCCAACTGTAGCCAGAACTAGCAGTCTTTGGCTTCCATACATGGTTGGGGACTGCAGCCACTTTGCAGTGCCTTACAGAGCATAGAATTTGTGCATTTTTTCCAAGATGCAATGATCTAGAGTGCTGATGCTTTTATGAAAGAATTCAACACGTCCACAGATACCTCTCAACAGCTACTATGAGCCATGAGAGCTATGCTTCTTGTCAGGGAAGAGTTAGAAGTTTCTAGTTTCTCGGGGGGGGGGGGGCGCGGAAGCATTCCCCAAGGGGGGTAGGAGAACAGTGAATCTAATAGAAGAGAGCAACAGGAACAACAGGGAGGGACAGGATGTTCCCAGGAAAGGCAAGGGTTAAGTTCTAGCTCAGATTCGGAGGAGGGGAGATACAAGCCAGCTCTAGTGAGGAGGTTAGAAAAAAGAGCGGGAAAGCGAAAGGAAGGGCGCGTTCGACATTTTGAGAGTGGCTGGTCACAGAGAAGCAGAAGTTATCTGAAATAAGTGACTCTGAGGAATAATAGTTAATAAATTATTATTATTATTATTATTATTATTATTATTATTATTATTTGTACACTCATCCCCCACCACCACTTTCTGAACACGGTCCAGGAGGAAGGAGCGAAACCACTGTATAACAGTGCCCCCAGCTCCCAGCCCCTCTAGACGGTCCAGGAGGATGTTATGGTTGATTGTATCAAAGGCCGCTGAGAGATCCAGCTGAACTAGGAAACAACTCTCACCTTTGTCCCTAGCTCGCCGGAGATCATCAACCAGCGCGACCAAGGCAGTTTCAGTCCCATGATGAGGCCTGAATCCCGATCGGAAGGGATCCAAATGGTCCGCATCCTCCAGGCGTGCCTGGAGTTGTTCAGCAACCACGCGCTCAATCATCTTGCCCAAGAATGGAAGATTTGAGACTGGGCGATAGTTGGCCATACTGGCCGGGTCTAAAGATGGTTTTTAAGAAGCGGTTTAATGACCGCCTCTTTCAGCGGATCTGGGAATGTTCCCTTACAGAGGGAAGCATTCACCACCCCGCAGAGCCCACCGCCCAGCCCTTCCCGGCTTGCTTTTATTAGCCAGGATGGGCAAGGATCAAGGAGACAGGTGGTTGCTTTCACGCGTCCAAGCAGCCTGTCCACATCCTTGTTTAAGTTAAGAACTGTTTATAAGATTGTTTTGTTAATACGCAATAAAAAGTTATAAAAGAACAAGAAGCATTTTGTGGTGATCTGAAGAGGACAACAACCAGTCCTAACAGCTTCTTATGAACATCTCTATCCCACCCTTCAAGATTTGAGATAAAAGATAAATTTCAATTGTTGTGTCCACAAGCTAAAAGCAGTAGTTCTAAAACAGGAAGCATAGACCACAAACCAAACAGGTGCCATTTAAGTGAGAGTGTCGGGGGGAGGGGGAGAAAAGGATATTCACCTCATGCCACAGATAGGCATCAGGCAAGCCTCTTTGGAGAGAGCATTCCAAAGTTGGGGAACTACCGCTGAAAAGACCCTCTCTCCAATAGCCACCTGACACACCTCCAATGGCAAAGGGACTAGGAAGAGGAAAACTTAATGTATGGTCACTCGCATGGCTATCATGGTTACAAGCTGTGAAAGAGATTTAAAGGTCAAAACTAGCTCTTTGAACTGACCCTGGAAATAAACCAGGAGACAGTGCAGCTGTCAAAGTACTGGTATGATATGGTCAGAGTTAATGACAGTCCCAATTAGTAATCTGCTTTAAACTAAATGGAGTGCCTGAGACATCTTCCAAGGCAGCCCCATATAAAGCACATTACATGAGTCTAGTGAAGTCTCCATGTTCAGAGTAAACCTCTAAGTTTCAGGTGGTGGGAGCAAGCAGTAAGTAAAGGCTTCTGTTGACTTGTCTTCCTTGTGGGCATGACACCAGACTGGCCAATCTTAGAAAAGGGAGTCTAGATTAGACAAACCTAGCAGGACTCCTCATAAATTCTTACGGATTAAGCTCTTAATAAGAAATTACTTTATATAACTATTCTGCAGCTGAGGGTCAAAGTCATTCCTTTTCTGCATGAATCTATTTATGTGAATTGGTAACAGACTTGTGTAATTAATACCCTCATTTGGATTCCTGAATATCACGTGTCACAGAGCAAATGAATGCATTACATTCTATACAGGGATGGGGGAGACGCAGACTGCATTTAATGGTGAAATCTACCTAACCCACCCTGGGTGGAAATAGGGGTTAGGAATGGGGGGGGGGGGGAGAGGATTTGATTCAGTTCACATTTAAAGGCAGTCCTGCCACATTCACATTTTCCATAACAATATGCCAACCGAATATGTCAACCAATATGCTTAGCCATTCTTTGGAATTTGCACTTCTCTAAATTTGCAAGGCACTTCTGCAGCCAAGGAATGTGTGCAAAATATGAGTGCTCATAAAACGCATTTGAAAACAGCATACAAAAGACATTATATGTGGGGAAATTGCTTTGTGAAAATGTGTAAATTTGCAAAATTGCATATGAAGGCAGGAATACTAGAAGAAATTTGCACTCAACTGCTGTTGAGTTTTTGTGAACAGAGGTGAAGAACTGAACTTGAGGATAGGGAAATGAGAAATGGAGAGAACCAAAACTGAAAGAAACCCAAAGAAGACAGATTCACTTATCCCTAATTCTGGATCAGCATTCTTCTTCTCTGACCCAGAGTCTGAACAACCGGTCTTGAGAGTTTGGTTCAGCAGACCCAGGTCCTGCTCTTCTCCTGTCTCTCCAGTACCTGCACACACACACTCAAGTCCTGCTTCTTCTACCATGGCTGTTTTTCTCCTACTCTGCACCATGTCCCAGCAGCTGAACATAAGAGCTCTGCTGGATCAGACCAAGGGTCCACACAATGTTTAAGAAATAGCCCTTTCTCCAGCTACTACAGTGGTACCTCGGATTACAGATGCTTCAGGTTACAGACTCTGCTAACCCAGAAATAGTACCTCGGGTTAAGAACTTTGCTTCAGGATGAGAACAGAAATCGCACAGCGGCGGCCCCATTAGCTAAAGTGGTACCTCAGGTTAAGAACTGTTTCTGATTAAGAACAGACTTCCAGAACGAATTAAGTTCTTAACCCAAGGTACCACTGTAGTATTATTCAGAGGTGTAGCTTTTCTGATTCAAAAGTTATTTTCCTGATTTAAATAACCTCATTGCATGAATATTGCAAATTGCAATCCATGATTGAGCAAGGTATCCTCGCTCCTTATTCGTCCCCTCTTTTCACCACCACCTCACCTAGGTGCGCCTCCTTTTTTGTGATGAAGGGCAGTATAAATATGCAATAATAAGGAAGGTGCAAGCTGGAGTTTCCTCCCACTATCTTCTTAATCCCAGAGCAGATAGACAAGCAGGGTCAGCAATGAGACCTGGATATTGGAGGAGCAGGACAGGAGAAGCTGTGGTTACATACTCTTCTGCAGCTGCTGAGCTGTTAATGAGACAGGCAGGATTTCTAGGTTGTGACCTGGCAGCCTTAGCTGTGGCAGATGCACTTAAACAAGGACATATGCAAATGAGCAATAGCTGGTGATTTTATTCTTCGTCCTGCATAGAATCTGAGCTGCCTTGCACTTGGAAAGCCAGATCAGAATTAAATAGGCTCCAGGCCCTTTAGTGACTCACACACTCATCCTTCCAAGGGCTTCTCTTTCCTCATCATCTGGTGCCTGTATACTCATTTTCACATATTTGTTTGGGCAAAAATTGTGTAACCTTGGTTTAAGCTGGTAACTGGTCCACATTTGTCTGCCTCAATAGGTTTTCCCTATACTTTTGTGTTTGCACACAATCCATTTAAAATGAAATTGTCTTAATATGGCTTTGGTACACCTCAGCATTTCTCTAAGGTGACTGTTTTAAGATCTCCCACAGTAGTTCAATGTCTCTCTGCTGAAGTTTCCAGACTCCCAGTTTCCACGAAAAAAGCAGAGGTGCACAGGTGTATATGCCTGTGGAAGTGCAGAAATACCCATTGGTTTATATCCTATTCCATGAGTGTGCTGCCACCTAGCAACAATTGAACGGATTCAGCCTTACAAACATGTAACTAGAAAATCAGAATACCAGTAGCACATCCATGCCAAAGAAAGTAAGAACCCCATTGGGTTCAATAGGAGTTACTCTGAGGTATGGATAAATTTGGGGAGAAGTTAGATTCAGATTGCATTCAAAGGTGAACCTACCTCATTCACATTTTCTGAAGCAGTACACAAACGAAAACATTCACTTCTCTGGGTTTTGCAGTGCCGTTCTCCAGAATTGAACCTGAGTAGATAAATATATGGAAATTCTTTTAATACTCTACACATTTTAAAATCATAGTGATAATTTATTTCCAATTTTTTTCTACCATGTTTTCAGAGTTAAAATAGGGTATTTTTTTCTAAAGGTTAAATTGTATTGATTTAATGTTTTTTTTGTAGGGGCAGGTTGCATTTGCTATTGGAGAACATCAGTTGCTCAAAAAGCATCAGGTATCTAGCTAGAGTCTTATAAGTCAAGTCAAGTCAAGTCTTTTTATTACGGTCATTTACCAGTGTGTTCTGGGTGGACATTTATCTGTCAGAAATAAATACAGTGGTACCTTAGGTTAAGTACTTAATTTGTTCTGGAGGTCCGTACTTAACCTGAAACTGTTCTTAACCTAAAGCACCACTTTAGCTAATGGGGCCTCCTGTTGCTGCCGCGCAGCAGCTGTTCTCATCCTGAAACAAAGTTCTTAACCTGAAGCACTATTTCTGGGTTAGCTGAGTCTGTAACCTGAAGCATATGTAACCTGAAGCGTATGTAACCCGAGGTACCACCACTAATAATAATAATAATAATAATAATAATAATAATAATAATAATTTATTATTTATACCCCACCCATCTGGCCGAGTTTCTCCAGCCACTCTGGGCGGCTCCCAATCGAGTGTTAAAAACAATACAGCATTAAATATTTAAAACTTCCCTAAACAGGGCTGCCTTCAGATGTCTTTTAAAGATAAGATAGCTGCTTATCCTTCTGGCCTAGGAGTGTTTTTATTAATAATTATAACCCCATTATCTCTCTCTCCCCCCCCTTCTCATTATTTTTTTAAATTTTATATTATGCCATCAACATAAAAAGTAACAGTTGTCAACAACCAATTTGTTGAGGTAACATAAGTCCTGGGTCTTATAAGAAAACTCCACCTTAAAACTAAGTTGAGAACTAGTCCTGAATTAGCTTTCTGTACCTTTCTTCATTCTTCTTCCTCTCCTCTTAGGTGAAGGTTGGCTAAACCAAATAATTGCTGTTCTCTTTACAGATAAGAAAGTGAGGTTAACACCAGTTGAAGTGCCTGGTATGTCACAAGGAGGTGGCAGCCTTCACTTTGAGCAATTCCCTTGATTGATTACAATGATATGATCCGTTCAAAATTTTCATTAAGAGAGAGCTTAATCTTGCCCTGTGCAATGCTTTCCATTCCACACTTGATAGCGATACCTTTTGTACTGTGGTGATCTAGTCCATTATATCTGAATTGCCTTAATCTGTGGAAATCCAGGTTTAAAAAACTGGCAGGTTGAGAAGGGATGGAATGTGAAAAGCCCAGAAGCCTTGTAAAGTACAGTGGTACCTTGGGTTACAAACACTTTGGGTTACAGACTCCGTTAACCGGGAAGTAGTATCTTGGGTTAAGAACTTTACCTCAGGATGAGAACAGAAATCACACACTGGCGGCAGAAGGAGGCCCCATTAGCTAAAGTGGTACCTCAGGTTAAGAACGGACCTCCAGAACGAATACCACTGTACTCTTTTAAGTGACTGAGAATGATAATGGACTAACAATTTTTAAAAAGAAGAAGCTTTTCTCTTGGGAATTATACCCAAACAGTATAGAAATTTATTTATGTATGCAACTACAGCTGCAAGAATGTTATTTGCCCAAAAATGGAAAGAAAAGGACAAGAAATGAAAAGATACATAAACTTATGGATTATGCAGAAATGGCAAAAGTTACTGGAAGAATAAGAAATCAAGATAAAAAACTTTTTATTTAAAAAAAATGGAAATGGTTTATTGAATATTTACAAACAAATTTTAAACCGATAAAGACATTGGCATGATTACTGTAATAACCTGTAGTTTCAAAAGAATATATAATCAAAATAGATGAATAAACAAATAAGTTAATTTACACAGGAAACGATAAAATTTAAGGAACCACAGAAAGGGGAGGAAGGAATTTGAGGTTTGAAATGTTAGAACTATTGGTAAACTATTGAAATGTATATAAATGAAAACTATAAATAAAATTATAAAAAAGAGAATGATCATAGGCATCAATTATTTTTTTAAAAAACCATTAGATCATTTTTATGCATATACTTTTGAGGTAGTATTGAGTGATCGTGACTACCTTGTGGGAGCAAATTTTGTAGTTCGCTTTACACTGTGTGGGGAAATCCTTTATTGTCTGCCCTAAATCTTCCAACATCATGAGTCACTGGATATCACTGAGTTTTACTTTGTGTGTGAGAGAGATAAACCTTTCTGTCTGCTTTCACCACATAATTTTATACACCCTTCTTGCTCACCTTTTCTGTAACAGAAAAATCTCCAGGTGTTGCCATTTTCCTCACAATAGAATTGCTTTGATAATTTTCTCAACATTTCCCAGCTTTACAGTATCTTTTTTGTGGTAGGATTATGAGGGCCACATTCACACCGTACATTTAAAGCACACTGATGCCACTTTAAACAGTCATGGCTTCCCCCAAAGAATTATGGGAATAAGATTTTGTTAAGGCTCCTGAAAGTAGTTTGGAGGCCCCTTTCCCCCTCTCAGAACTACAATTTCCAGAGTTCCTTGTGAAGAGAACCACTCTGAGAACAGCAGCTCTGTGAGGGGAAAAGGGGCTCTGAACAAACCACATTTACCAGAATTCTCTGGGGGATGTTTGAAGTAGTATTATGATGCTTTAAATGTGTGATAATAAAAAATTCCTTCCAGTAGCACCTTAAAGACCAACTAAGTTAACTTTAAGGTGCTACTGGAAGGAATTTTTTATTTTGACTATGGCAGACCAACACGGCTACCTATCTGTAAATGTGTGATGTGAATGTGGTCTACAGCTGTACACAATATTCCAAGTGTGGTCACACCTTAGATATTACTGAAGTTATATATTATTGTTGATGTTGTTACCTCACATCCTGACTTGGGTACTTTATTCACCAATCTACTGTATCCTTACTGGATGAAGTAGCTGTGTTTACATAACTTTTTCTATGTCAAGAAAATTCTGTGTTCATTTTTTCTGCCTGTATTTCTCTTCTGTTTTTATCCGTCTCTCTTCGTACATCCCCTCCCCCCCTTCCCTATTGATTTCCCACATACTTTCATCTTTTTTCCTTCTCGGTGTCCAACGCTGGTCTTTCTTTCACACTCTGTCTTTTCTGTCATTGTGTCTCTGGTGGTTGTAAATTATTGGTTGCATTTTTTTCAATTTCAGTTGCCATACGCAGTTCCAAAGGCCTAATCTTTCTCTGACATTTCCTATCATCATTTTTCTTTGTATGCATGTTTGGGCATATACAGTCCAGAAATATGTACAGCTAAGCCATTCACTTCAGTAGACTTATTCACAATTACTCTTGTGTTTGCCCTCACACTTGCAGGCTGTGTTCAGTTTTCACTGGCTGTACCCGTTTTCCCAATTGTGCCACACCAGAACTCACTGCTGTCTCTTTCTCTCTGCTTCCTTTTGCACCCAGAGCACACACACACACACACACACACACACACACACACACACACACACAGTATATCCACTTGCAAGGAGTGATATATCCAGCTTCAGAAGGTCTGCAATCTAATTTTAGTGCCAATTCTCAGTTCTTGAACAGGTGAAATAATAATGAGAAAGCACCTTTGATGTGTATATGAGGATACTGCATTTCCTCATTGGCATTGCTGAGTAACCCTCTTCCATACATCTGGGACTGTAGGAAGAGCTTTCAAGATCTCACTTCTAAAAATTAACTATTACCGCTAAACGTTTTGAATATACACATGCTTTAAAAACAATGTGGAATGCTCTCCAGCAATTGCATGTGTTAAATTCTCCACAAATTTGCCCACTTCTGAGCAAACACTCTTGACTGATCACAAGCCAGCAAATGGCTGCTATTGTTTTCTTTTGCATGCTTCTGGTAACTGGTCCTCAATATTAAATAGGTAAATCGTGTACTTTTTCTTTGTTGTCTTTGCCCACTTGGGCAATGAGTCATGAAGCTGTTACTCACTTGAATCTGCTCTGCATTTTATAATTTTGAAGGGAAACTGTTTCTTGTGTTTATCCTTTGACAGGCATTCTGATGACTGTAAAGCAAAACATTTCGCATGGTAGTACAAAGATGTTTTTATATATCTGTAAACCTTAGCACTGTGTTTCATGTATATACACATATCGACTCAAACTGCTTTGGGATGCTGCTGTGCATTCTGGCAGGGGGGGAAAGGGTAGTTCTGCACTATATCCATCAAACACCTGCTTTTTCTTCTTTCCTCCCATCTCCACAGTGCACACTCCTGTTCTGTTTATCCCATAGGTCTTTGGAGTCTCAGTTCTCATCCTAACCACTATGTACAATAACTTAAGCAAAGTTATGGGTGGGCAGACTTTAGATTTGTATTATAATAATAATAAATAATAATAATAATAATAATAATAATAATAATAATAATAATAATAATTTATTTGTATGCCACCCACCTGGTTGGATTCCCCCAGCCACTCCGGGTGGCTTCTAGAATATACAAAACATTCAACACTTGTGTTTTACTAGAACCTCAAAATCTCCAACCAGACCAGGTACAAAAGACACACAGAGCTAAAGTTCTGCATATAGTAAGTTCCTTCTGTCAGGGATCAGAATCCTCTTCAGGTGATGAAGCAGAAGACTTCAAAACAGAAGGACATGAAGGGCTCACTTCAGAAGTAGGGCTAGCCAAAGACATTTCAGCACCTGTGGTGAGCTACAAAATGGCGCCTTCACCAGGAAAGAAGGGGTGAGTGAAGATCAACATCAAGTACAATGGGGGAATCAAGCTGTATCCATCAGCCAAACAGGGAAGCTGCTTTTGGTGATTCCTCCTTCACCCTGCAGCACTTCATGGACTCAGCTACATTGGTAAAGAAACAGCGTTTTGAACCTGCTATAAACATCCAACACCAGATGGCGCCAGAGAGCAGGGATTTTTAAAACATTATTTTTCATAGAGATTTTTTTCTTTTCTTATAACAATCTAATTTCTGACTTATTTATAGCATCCCCCCCCCGTGTTTGGATCCACCACTTGTCTCCCAGATCTATGCTGGATGGTTCCCCAACTCCCTGGAGCAAATTTAATGGGAGTGTGTGAGGCTGCAGTGAAGGGGGGGGGGGGAATTGCTGAAAACAGCTGAGCATCACCATTAAACACAACCCAAGGGAAACAACAGAGTGTGGAATGATTTCAGTTGCATATAATGCAGTTTTGTAGTGGATTGGGAATAGGGGATTGTGGCAAAATGAGGGGGGACTCTCATAGAAAGAATGACTTTTTAAACTCTAACCTTCCCTTGGTGAGTGATGTTGATGTGCTTGACTGCTTACTGCACAGCTGCTCATTTCAAAAGATTCCATGTGTTAACTGGATTGGTATGGATTTTATGTTATATTATTTTTGCTATATCGCAAAACTGTCTTGAAGACTTGGCTTAGGGCAGAATGAGAGAGCGATGTGTTAAATTAAAATAAACATATTTTCAGGGATGCGGAAGTTTGGTTTGGTCCCCATATACCTTAGTGACTCTCCCCGTATCCTACTCTGAATTCTGTGTACTATAGCCAAGAGCAGCTTCTGAATATTATCCTGTGTGGCAGACGTACTGGGCACTCAAGAAGCATTCCGGGTGCCTGCTTACCCCTGAAATTATGTAAGATATTTTTATTTGGCTGCATAGTCAGAGACTGGGGACAGATTTGTTTATTTTAGTCTATTTCTCATATATGCTGTTTTTAGAACTTGTTTCAGAATTTGACTTAAATGCCTTGGTGGTTTCAGCTGATTTATGGAATGAATTTGCTAAACCCTTTTACCTAATAATAGATTCTCTGCTGTTTCATGCAGCCCTCCATTAGTTGCCTATGTAATGTTCTAGTGTGGGGATACTGGTTAGACAGGCTATGTTGGGGTGGTGCAAATATGACTGGATCTCCTGGGTGGGATGAAATGCTTCTCCCCAGCTCCCAGCCAGCCTCGCAAGTCCACAGTCTAAAAGCCCAAGGCAGCCTGTCTCCTTTATGTTCCAAACCACAAGGGCTTGAGTGAGACAGGTGCAGAGGAGGTGGGCCTTATATGGCCAAGTGCATAGAGGGAGCCTGTCACTGGCATGAAGATGGGACTCAAAGTGTAAGACTCCGTGGAACCACAGAGCAAAGTGTACAGCTGAGTGAAAGGAGATACCCCAGCTTCATCCTTAGAGAGAGCTGTCCCTGTCAGAGCCTCTAGCTCATTAACGACGTGTTAATCACCGTTCAGCAGCAGAGATTCAAAAAATGAATCATCACTGCTTATCTTTTAAACCCGGGATATTAACGTCCAGCAACTTTCTGATCATTCCTTGGGGTGAATTTTGACAACTCTATTTCTGCTGTTTTAGTGCAGATGTTGCAAATGCTTGAGTGTGGCAGGGCTGGGAATGAGGTGAGAAGGCAAGGGAAGTAGTAATAAAGTGTGGGTGGCAGGCTAAACCAAAGCATTCCATGTTTGTACTGTCTAACACAGTGTTTTTCAACTACTGTTCCGCGGCACACTAGTGTGCCGCGAGATGTTGCCTGGTGTGCCGTGGGAAAAATTGAAAAATTCGAAAGATTTTTATTTTTTTTTAAAGTCAATTTTTCGCCCACTAGGCGGGCGCCGGACTGTGTCCACCCTATTTTCCATCCGTCCTGGGTGGGGATCAGATCGGATGGGATCGGATGAGAGCGGACAGGCGGTCCGCTCTCATCCGATTCCCCATAGAGAGCAGCGGGGCTCTGACATCTCCCTCTCCGCACACAGTGGTGGTGTGCCTCGTGATTTTTTTCATGAAACAAGTGTGCCTTTGCCCAAAAAAGGTTGAAAAACACTGGTCTAACAAGCTAACAGATGGATTGCGGAGTATGCTTTTGTGGACCAGAGACTACTTTGACAGCTGGGCCCCACGACCAGGAGACCTTATGCTACAATATATTGCTTTAGGCTGCAATCCTATGCATACTTCCCTGGGAATGAATCCCATCAAAGTCAACAGGGCTGATACCTGGGTATACAGGACTGCATTGTTAGTTTTTCAACTGCCATGAGACTCTCTTTTTTTAGCTGCATGGCTAACCTGCTAGAACACTACTGGCAAATAGACATATTTTAATCAATCTGATCCAGTTTCTATCCAGTGCTTTCCTTTACATTGTCAAGAGTAAAAGAAGATGATACTGGGAAGTGGGGAGGACGGGAAATTTCTCTATCAATTATCATTTGTGGGCAGCATTCTGTGTCTGCAGTAATTTCCACTGACAAAGTACAGAAAGAGCATAGGGGCTGCAGTTCATGGTAGGGATGGTGCACCGTAGCCACTCATTTTAGTGAAGCTTGCACAGGAGAAGTCCCTGGTGGATTGTGCCCTTTGTGTTTTTACAGGTTTATCATGTGTTGCATAATACAAGTGCTCTAGTGATCCTGGCTAAAAAGAAAGAGTGTCCTGAAATAGACCTGTATCACTTTCAGACTGACCTTTTCATGCCACAGTTAAGAGCTCTCTCGCTAAGCTACCTCTCTGATCAAATCTCACTGGGCAACAGTTTTGCTGGTCTAATCTTTCTATGGTTGTTTAATATACAGTTTGTTACACACACACACACACACACACACACACACACACACACAGAGAGAGAGAGAGAGAGAGAGAGAGAGAGAGAGAGAGAGAGAGAGAGAGTAACAGACTGGCAATCTTAGATACCTTGACCTGGGACTAGGCCATCTTGTTTTTACTAGGACTCTTTAGAATTGTAGTTGTACTAAAAAGTTTATAAACTCTACTGCTGTTGCAGCAGACATTTCTGGGAGAATTGCTATGCCCCAAAAGTTAATCAACCACAATCCTTTCCAGTTATTTATGTGCTGACAATATAGTGGTAACTGTTTTGATTGTACACCCCATTAGGCTCTGCCCCCTAAACTTATGCATGAGCACAGGTCTTTATAAAAAGACCTCCTCACTTTATAAAAAGACCTCCTCACTCCTGACTATGGCAGACCAACACGGCTACCTATCTGTAACTCCTCACTATTGTTACTATGTTCAACTATACAGGTGGGGGGGGGGGGACTGTTTGAGAACCCTGCTTTTCCAGAGTTCTTGAAAGCATGGAGGAGAACTCTCCATGTGTACAGTTGGGCATGCAGGGATCATATATGTGCACGAATCAGGGATGGACCATATCTCCAATACAGAGTACTGTATGATAATATACTGGATAACATACAGGGAGGGGGGGGCGCCATCCTTTTTGGGCCAGTGGTATATTTCAAATTTTGAGAGTGTTGTGGGTGCACAAACTTCCTTATGCTTATCATGGGAAATTGGCTAAGTCCTGCTGGGCCTAACTATGTAGATCACACAATTGATTATACACATATACACACACGTTCTGGACCCAGCAGTCAGACTCCTCTGCTAGAGTTAATAAGTCAGGAGGGACAGGTGTCAAGAGGGCATGTGGATAGATCTATTGCCACCAGCACCTTGTTAATGTCAGCTGAATGTATAAGCTGGAACTGATCCCATAACACATCATTGATTCTGGTACTAGCTACTTCAGTCCAAGCTGCAGCCACTGCAGAATCAAGATCAGTCCGAAGCTGAGTGCCTTTATCTTCAAAGGCAGTTGATCGCAATGGGCCCTCAAATGCTCCAGAGGGCCCTCCCCCCACAGTGGGAGCAGGGCCAGTTCAAGACATTTTGGCGCCTGAGGCAAACCACAAAATGGCGCCCCACCCTCCCCACCAGGGAAGGGGTGAGTGAAGATCTACATCAGGAACTAGGGGGGAGTAAATATATTTATTGGGTTTTGCTGCCTCTGTAGATCCTGCTCCCTGACGTGGTCACCTTACTTTGCCTCAGGGGTAGGATGGCACTGGTAGGAATGGGTAACCTCCAGAGCAGGCATAGGCAGACTTGGCCCTCCAGATGTTTTAGGACTACAACTCCCATCATCCCTAGCTAGCAGGACCAGTGGTCAGGGATGATGGGAGTTGTAGTCCCAAAACATCTGGAGGACCGAGTTTGCATATGCCTGGTCCAAAGTATCCAGAATAATTTTGCCAGCTCATCACAAGAGAATGCAACGCAAGCTGCAAAATGGGACTTCCTTGTAGCTCCTGCTGCCACATGCTTAGCTTGATTATGAGCACTAACCAATGTTTGGTCAACTTCAATGTGAGACTTACACCATTTTTGCTCGTTTTCAGCTTGCTTCAGATGCTTGCCAGAATACCAAGGAGCCACTCAGGCTCCCCAACTCTGGAGAGGACTCTTGGGAGTGACCATGTTAGCAGCATGTCTCATCTTGCCATTCAATAGCGAGACCTGGGTTTCAACAGAATCCTCAGCTTTCACCAATGGAAAATCCCCCAGAGCAGTCAAGAACACCTCATTTTCCATCAGTTTCCAAGGGCAGGCCATCCCAATGGGCCCACCAGGAATTGCTGCTCCCAGTGCAAGGTTCAACAGATCCAATGAATGCACACCACCACCACCTTTGGTCTATTCCTCATATAACTTGGGGTAAATACTACAAAGGGTGTACCCTGTCCAGTGTGTTGAAGTGATGACTGTTTGAGAGAAACCCATTTGTGGAAGCCATGGAGTTTTGAGGCAGCCCAGTAACAGCCTCTGCATAGATATTTAAGTCACCTAGGACTTCCTCACAGTAACCCAACAATCTAGAGATATCTAATTGGAAATCATACTCAGAGTTTCAGTAGGCCTTCTCCGCAGTGGCGTAGCGTGGGTTGTCAGCACCTGGGGCAAGGCAAGTAATTTGTGCCCCCTAACCTAGGTAGGGGCAGAGAGCTGCAAGTGCGAGCGCCCCCCCCCTGATGTTGCGCCCGGTGCGGCCGCCCCCCCTGCACCCCCCATGCTACGCCACAGCTTCTCCGAGTATGACTGATATTGGGTCTCGCCCACTGTGATTAGGTAGCTTTCAAAATATTTCCTACTGCTCTTGTTGGTGCTGACTTTTAAAGCCCTAAACAGCCTCAGCCAAGTACCTGAAGGAATGTCTCCACCCCCATCATTCTGCCCGGACACTGAGGTCCAGCTCCGAGGGCCTTCTGGCAGTTCCCTCACTGCCAGAAGTGAGGTTACATGGAACCAGGCAGAGGGCCTTCTCACTGGTGGCACTTGCCCTGTGGAACACCCTCCCATCAGATTAAAAGGAAATAAACAACTATCTGACTTTTAGAAGACATCTGAAGGCAGCCCTGTTTAGGGAAGTTTTTAATGTTTTATTTTGTTTTTAATCTGTTGGGAGCCACCTAGAATAGCTGGGGAAACCCAACCAAATGGGTGGGGTATAAATAATAATTTATTATTATTATTATTATTATTATTATTATTATTATTATTATTATTATTATTATAAGGGACTCAGCTATATAGCTGCAAATAAAACATTTTAAGCGTGTTGTAAAGTGTAATATACAAATATGACACTACATGGCGAAAGTGAGCTATGGAAAATTCAATGTATTTTTCAAAACACTTTTTTTTAAAAAAGCATTTACACAGCGTTTTTTATGTGTGTGTAGATTCCACCAAGATGTCAGGGCATTGGGATAACATCTAAACAGGATATTTGACAGCCTTGTTTGCCACTTGACAATATTTGACAGGTTTAATTTTGATTACTTTTTTTAAAAAAAGTATCATAGTAATACTTGTTTTGGGGTTTTGTTACTTTTCCATTTCCTTTCTAATGGGCCAACCTGCAATTGTTTTTGAAGGCTAAATGGCTACTTGAAGTCTGTGCACTTTTTGAATATGGATGTCTTGGCTGATCTATGTAAGTCATATTCATGGCACTAATTTTAAGAAAACTGAGCTTAGAATAATTGTACATAATACTAAATCAATATTTATGCATCACAAAGAAAAAGAAAGCTTTTACCAAGCAGTACTGTATTATTCAGGAATTTCTTAAGATACCTTTTCCCTATTAATTTCTCTCTCACCCCCCCCCTTTGCTTCATACACAGATGCCAACATAATATAAATCAAAATGTCATTCCTTCAAAAGACCAAGAAGCAACATTTTGTTATTCCAAAATTAATCTCTTTCCCTGGGAACTCTCCTGAACATGGCAGTGTTTTTATTTCCATTTTCTTTTCATGTAGCTGCCTGTCAGAATGTTAGTGTACATTTCCATTTGCAGCCTTAAGTTTTGGCACGCTTCTCTTTGCCTGTTGTCCATTTCCAAGCCTTATTTGTACTGACTATTTTCTCTCGTGCTCTTTCTCATAAAGATGCATTTGTGATGTTCCCTAACAATGAAAAATAGTTGCACATGATGTAAGGCCTTGTGGTGGGACAACATGTGTCTGTTGACCTTAGCCTAGAACCTTCTGTGCACAAGCAGCTTTTGTATTATGGGAATGTTGTGTGCAATCACATGTTAAGTGAATTGCAGTCCTCTCGCTTGCACTTTGCCAGGGATGATGGGGAACCTGCAGCTTTAGAAATGTTGGTTTCTAACTCCCATCATCTCTTACTATTGGACGTGGGTGCTGGGCTTGATGGGAACTGGAGCCCAACAATGTCTGGCAGGGCACAGGTTCTCATGCGTATTCTGTGAGACTGCCCAAACCTAATCACAGGTTTATAAAGATAACGGTAAAGGGACCCCTGACCATTAGGTCAGTTGTGACCGACTCTGGGGTTGCGGCGCTCATCTTGCTTTATTGGCCGAGGGAGCCGGCGTTCAGCTTCCGGGTCATGTGGTCAGCATGACTAAGCCACTTCTGGCGAACCAGAGCAGTGCACAGAAATGCCATTTACCTTCACACTGGAGTGGTACCTATTTATCTACTTGCACTTTGACATGCTTTTGAACTGCTAGGTTGGCAGGAGCTGGGACAGAGCAACAGGAGCTCACCCCGTTGTGGGGATTCGAACCGCCAACCTTCTGATCGGCAAGCCCTAGGCTCTGTGGTTTAACCCACAGCGCCACCCGTGTCCCAATCACCGGTTTATAGTAGCAAGTAATTTACCAAAGCAAAGAGTAAAGGCAGGTTCACATCTGCATCTGCATTACAAGGATTCTATTCACCAGGTTATTCAACACTGGATGACTCATAGCTGAATAGAAGAACAGTTTCCATGGAAAAGCACAGTGTCTGTTTTTTATTTGTCATTGGTCACTCTCTCGGCCATGTCACTGCTTGCAGTTATCAAATGATTAACTTGCACATGGGAACCAGTTGTGTGTAGTGCGGGAAGCTGCAATGGCCTTCCCACAATGTACAGAGGGATATGACTTTTCCAAACTGTAATTGCTGAAGACTGAGCCTCTTTGAGAGCCAGTGTGGTGTAGTGGTTAAGAGCGGTAGTCACGTAATCTGGGAAACCGGGTTCGTGTCTCCGCTCCTCCACCTGCAGCTGCTGGGTGACCTTGGGCCAGTCACACTTCTGTGAAGTCTCTCAGCCCCACTCACCTCACAGAGTGTTTGTTGTGGGGGAGGAAGGGAAAGGAGAATGTTAGCCGCTTTGAGACTCCTGAAGGGGAGTGAAAGGCGGGATATCAAATCCAAACTCTTCTTCTTCTTCTTCTTTAGCCCTGCCTCCATTTCCTTTGCCCTTTTCTGTTTTCCCTATGTGGAATTTTATAGTGTAAGCTCCTTGGGGCAAAGACTTGCCCTCTTGTACACTGTAAAGCAGGGGTTGGCAACACACTTGATAAACACAGAGAAGGCTTTTTGATTCTTCCCCCATCACCAGCCCATTAGCATTTCTTCTTCTTCCATTGTGCTTCACAGGGTGGGTGGCAGCCTTTTCCAACCCAAGGGTTGCATTACTTCACAGAAAACCTTCCTCGGCCCAATTCCAGGGGTGGACAGGGTCAAAGTCAAGAGTGGTCAGCACAATGGATTTCCCTACATCCCAGCTACCCAAAAGCCTGAGACGTTTTCACTCACCCCCCACCCCCATCATTTCATTTTCCATCAAAGAAAGCAAAAGACATGATCATTCCAGTTGGAGATAGCGCCTGAGGAGGGCACAGAGCAGGGCTGCTGAGAGGTGTGACCTGGGAAGTGGGCACAACAAAGGAAAGTCCTAAGCGTGGAATAGAGAGTCCCGGAAGGCTGCATTTGCCCCTGGGCTTGAGGTTCCCCACCCCTGCTTTACAGCTTATAAGAGGGCAAGTCTCTGTCCCAAGGAGCTTACATTTTAAATTCCACAGAGGGAAAGCAGAAGAGGAGGAGGAGGAGGAGGAGGAGGAGGAGGAGTTTGGATTTGATATCCCGCTTTATCACTACCCGAAGGAGTCTCAAAGCAGCTAACAATCTCCTTTCCCTTCCTCCCCCACAACAAACACTCTGTGAGGTGAGTGGGGCTGAGAGACTTCAAAGAAGTGTGACTAGCCCAAGGTCACCCAGCAGCTGCATGCGGAGGAGTGGGGAATCAAACCCGGTTCACCAGATTACGAGTCAGGACTAAACAGGGAAGCAATTCTATCTGGTACACATGCTAAGTTATAAGCTCAGTTGCAGAAGGGCCTAGGAACAGGGATCTGTGCCAAAAGCCTTGGTGTCAAGGAACAATTTAAAGCTGCTGCAACACTGGCAACATAGGTATTAAGATTGTGCAGGATGGTGTTGGTGTGAATGTGAGGCACACATCAGTACACATTTTGTTCATAAATCAAGGAGATATTGCAGTGCAGCTGTTTGGAAGTCTTACTTTCTTACTTCCAGAGTCCTCTATGCAGGTGCATCTGTGGAGGCGGTGGGGGGGGGGGCTGGAAAATGTTGTCTCTAAGGTACTGGAGCATAGTTGCTATGCCTTGTAAAGGGTTATGCAAAACACCTCAAAGCCAGACACTTTGGGAACAGCGTCCAAATTCCATCCTTTTGACATGAATCTTAGCTCAATGGCTTAATTATGCAACCGTAGTTTTGTGTACCAGCCTGTAACAAAAGGAAGGAATTTTGATTGCATGGCTCAAGGGCAGGTCACAAGCCTTCCACTGTGAGTCTGAGCTTTCAGTTACTGCAAAGCAAGTGTACGAGGCCATACCATACAGAGCTAATTTTGATGAAAAAAGATGACCAGGTGAGATTTGTTTTCCAGTTTGAGGTATGTTATTCACAAGTGCTGGGTTTCATTTAACCAATAGATGTTGTAACTTTTAAACTCTGTCCTTCAGACTTTTACTTACAGTTTAATGGCAGCTCAGTGATTCTAAGCACCTTTATTTGGAAATTCTGTGGAATTTGACTTGACTTACTGTGACACATTGAAGAAAGAAAGAAAGAAAGAAAGAGAAAGAAAGTCATTTAGTTTTCAATTTACTAGCCTGCTGCTACCTCCTGAAGTATTTCCCTATGTTAGCACGTACCCTCAAGTATGCTGGAGTAACCTGGTTGTTGCTGTGGCTCCCAGGAGTGCAGCCAGACCAACTTGTAAAATTTGTTTACTTTGAAAGCAGGTGCATGGGGCCTGAAGACTGCCTCAATGGGAGAGCTGTGAAGCTGGTTGATATTGGCAGAGTTGCCCTTTGAGGTACTTGGGCCCCAAGCCATTTACAGCTTTGTAGGCTAGTATTAACACCTCAAATTGTACTTGGTAGCTCACCGGCAGCCAGTGCAAAACTTCCAAGACTGGTGATGGCATGCTCCCATCTCACCAATCCAGCAGCTGCATTCTGTGCTAGCTGCAACCTCTTGAGTTCCGTCAGTTCTCCAACCAACAGGAATGTTGTGTTTTAAGTCTCTTGTTTTTCCCCAAATTTAACTGTATTCAAACAGCTTTTCTTTTGCCTAATATTCTTGTTCATGCACTAATATTTATATAATGTCTAAAGGAGGAGGAGTAATCCTTAGGACCAGAGGCCAGATATGACCCACTGTCAATGACCAGGAGTTGGATCCTTCATGGTTGGGTGGTATAGAAGAGGACTCTGAACCTTAAAGGGAAGAACATGCAGGACCATCCATGTCCCAAGGAGGTGGCACTGTGATCCACTGACTGTGGACTACACTGTACAAGACCCTTGGATACCTAAGCTTCCCCTGCTCCATCGCAAGAGGTTACTAGAGAAGGTTGGGTCCCTTTAAGCCAAACGGCATCTTGCAGTACAGGTGGTGCTAATCAGGCTGTAACTGACTATCACTATGTAAGTGTTCGGTTTCAGCTTGTTCTTTGCTGGAGTAAATTTAGAGCTCTGTGTTTCGTAGCAGCAACACTGCCTTGCCCTGCCCTACATCCTGGCTGAATTTCGCCTTAGACTGCAGAGGACGACATCTTCTAGGCTTCTCTTTCTGGCCCTTGGAAGTCTTCCCAGGCCATCACTGGCCACACTGTAACTCAAATATATTTGCCTGGCTGATGAGTGTCCTTGGGCTCTGACGATGCTTCATGTGGGTCTGGATGGAGAATAGAGGGCTGTGTGTAGAAACTGGCCTAGTGTATACAAAAGTAAAATTTACATACATTGCTCCACCCATTTTTGCCTCTGGCCCCACCCACTACTTATGTGTGATCGTCATAAGGTTGTCCAGAAGGAAGTGTGACCCTCAGCTTGAAAAAGCTTCCTCAAACCTGATCTAAAGCATTTCCATCAGCATCAACATGTTTTGGTATCAATGTGCTACATTTAAGTCGGCACTAAATCACACTGTTCAAAGTTAGATTTAACTATTAGCAAGAACACAATCCGCACAGACTTGGTGGAGTGTCGGGCCTAATGAGCACAGCAGCTCATCCCTAGTAGGTCTTGCCCCATGGATCAGTTGCCGAGACTGGAACTGTCTAAGTTCCCTCCTCTTCAGGGTTGTTTCCAAGCAATCAGAGACTGTGCCTGTGTGAACCCAAGCTCTCCTCTGCTCTGTTCATGCCTCTTCTGGTTCCAGGAGACAAGGGGGGGGGGAGGGGAACTTGTCACAACAAGAGGGAGAGACACTTGTGACTCTGCACCAGCCTGACTCATCTCTCTCTCTCTCTTGGCCTCCCTTATCCCACTCTCCTGCTTCAGCTTCTGCCTCTAGTTCTGGACTTCTCTCTGACACAGACTCTCCCAGCTCACTAAGTCCTGTTACTTCTTGAGCTTCCAACACGTCCTCCCCCCCCCGTCTTCTTCTGACCACTCATCATTTTCACACCACCACCAACCCAGGCTCTGAGCCTTCTTCCCTTGGGGGCTCCCCAGTTGGTTCCTCCCACCATTCCTCTGCGTCCAACCAGTCCCTGACATCTAGAAGTTTTTGATAAGCACATAGGAGCTTGCTCACTGATACGTATTTCATTATGACATCACACAGCATGATACCATGCCAGCATTTCAACAGTATAATGGTGTAGTTTAGAATGATTAAAAGTGTCATTTTCCAGATCAGTCGAGTCTAATATTCTAAGACTGAACATGTTTCTAAGAGCACTTCAAAGTGTTTTCAAATCTACAGACAGTTTTCACAGTATCCGGTGTTCAGCTGTAGGCTGGGTCAGTTTGACTTGAGATGCCATGGATATATATTTTTTTCCTGGAAGTATTCCAGAACACTCTTAAAAATAATCTCTAGCTGGGGTATGGTGACACGCTGGCCAGGATCTGAGAGGTTAGCAGGGGGCATCTAGTCTAACCTCTGCCCAAAGGCAGGCTCACCCAATACAATAGCTGCCCAGCAGGGCAACCTATGCAATTGCAGTTCAGATTAAGGTTGTCACAAGCAGGAAACTGAACAACTATTAAATAGCTTAAGGTGATTTAAGCAGGAGATCCAAGCCACATCTTGCAGAGAAAGGCAAGAAGACACCAACTCCCCATCTCCCAATGTTACTAGACAATTTGCAGAGGGGGGGAGTTAGAGAAAGAATCATTTCCTGGTCCTATATAGAATTATCTTGGAAAGCTATTTATAAAAAGTCACAGTACAGTCAATCTCAGTCCTTTCGGAAAATCTTGATGCTCAGACATTCTTGATTGTCCCATCAGCTACTATACTGGTGGTCTTTACTTCTGACATTGAAATTTTCATTTTCATGTGACCCGAATGATAAAGTACAGCACTGTGTAACTTACTGGAATGATGCAAATGAAGAAGACTTCACTTCCTTTATTATCATTTTTCCCTGGTGCATAATTCATCAATCTGTTGAGGTACACACATTTATGGGTGTCAGAAAATGAAGTGGAAAAAGCAGGGCTGGTTCAAAGAAGCATATTCTGTGCATTTTCTCCAACCCCGAAAGTGTTGACAACTTAGAAGAAGAAAACTGGGGATGTCAGGAAAACTGTTTAGCCACGCAACTGAAAATTGCACACCCAGCGCTAGCTCAGCAAATCCACTCCAGTGTTGGTCTTGCTGACCTTGACCATACCATGGGGGTTATTGATTCACACAGAGACATTTCACTTCAGTATTTCTCTAGCAAGCAAGAGATGGCAAGGCTAATGTGCAAAAGGAGAATTCCTTTTCTGACAGAGGTGCCATTTCAGATTTCCAGGAGGGGCAAAGTGACCCATTCTCAGATAAACTCCAAGAGTGCAAGTCTATGTGCGTTTAAGCTGAATTTAATTGGGTTTACTTCTGAGTAGCAGGCCTGGCCCGTAATGATGCACTCATTTGGGAATTAGTCCCATTGGCTTTTAAGTGGGATTTACTTCGGAACAGGATTTGACTGTAGATTGCATAATAATAAACAAATAAATAACAATGCAGTGTGTTTATAAGCATGTGCTATGGCTACTCTTTAAACTTCCTAATACAGTTGTACCTTGGTTTTCAAACAGCTTAGTTCTTGGTTTGGCTCCCAAACGCTGCAAACCCGGAAGTGACTGTTCCGGTTTGCAAACTATTTTTGGAAGCCGAATGTCTTATGGGGCTTCCATGGCTTCTGATTGGCTGCAGGAGCTTCCTGCAGCCAGTCAGAAGCCGTGCTTTGGTTTCCAAACTTTTTGGAAGTCGAATGAACTTCCAGAACAGATTCTGTTTGACTTCCAAGGTACGACTGCAACTCTTGCATTATTGTAATCACAGGACATATATTTACTGCTTTTACAGGGGATAAATGCTTTTGTGTTCAACACCTAGAGCACACAACTCAATTTAATAGATTATTGTTATAAGCCTTATAACAACTATCATTAAGTAGAAACATAAGTGATATGGGATGGAGGGGGGCGTTGTCTGTCCCTTGCTTTCTGTGACTAATATTTGGGTTTGCTCATATGTTGTGAGGTGGGATAGCATTACCAGGGGTTACCATGGACACATGTAGAAAAATGTGGTACCAATGCTCAGTTTATAACCATGCTGGAGTGGATTAGCATGCATCTGTAGCAAGAAAAAACCTGCCGTTTTAGGCGCATGGTGCCATGCCCATTTACATTTGTTGTGTTTTTGTAGTAAACCAAAGTTCTTCATGGAATAGGAGCTGGGAAGATTCAGGTAGAAATTGTGTTTCTAACTCTAGTATGACAATGGCTGCAATCCTTCAGCCCCTAACTTGGAAGTAAGCCACATAGAGCCCATTGAGGCTTACCTCCGATGGACATGCATGTGATTGCACTGCAAGGCTGCAATCCTATAAAATGTTCTTGGGGGAAGGTGTACTGAGCATAGTGGAATTTAGCTTTGAATAAACACCCACAGGCTTCTTATAACATTTTATTTTAGAGTGAGGGCTGAGATTAGTTTCCTCCTGTTTTAATATTCTGGGCATTGACCTTGGCCTGTGCTCTTGGCAATCAGTTTGTTACAGTTTAATTTAGACAAGGGAAAATAGGATTGTATTAGCAGTAATGGGGAAGGGTAGGGAAGAATGACAACCATAAGAGTGTCAGCAAAAATGGGATGCATTGTGTTGTAAATGGAGGCTTTCGAGGCTTGAAGCTCTCAAATGAATTTGCTCCGACAGCTATTCCATTTGACAGCATGCACAGTGCAACCACACACACACACACACACACACAGAGAGAGAGAGAGAGAGAGAGAGAGAGAGAGAGAGGGGGGCAACATTTCACTTCACTGCTGTATTCATAGATAAGAATGATCTACTTATGCGTGCAGTTCTGATGGCATCTTAGATGAAATACAGTCTAGTGTTTTAAATGAACGTATAGGCAAGGATTGGGTCCCCCTATATGTCAAGACTGATACTTAACTTATTCAGAAGTGTGGCTCTTTCCATTGTTCTTAGTAATACACAAAATGATTCACCATTAGAAATTGTACTGTTTTATGGTTTTGGTGTGGTCTGTTGATAGCAGTTTATTGTGGGCTTTGTGCTGGTTTCAGCAACGTTTAAATTAACAGAAGTATTGTTGGTTTAGTTGGTTTTAATATACTGTTATATTTTGTATGTATCTTTTTGCAAAACACCTTGGGAAGGTTTTTGGTTTTTTTACTGCTAAATAAAACAAATTTATATACATAGATAAATATAAAACATTGAGACTTTATCAGAATTAGACAAAATACTCTCCCTCCATGCTCCTATTGGAAACATTTTAAGAGCTTGTGGGGTGTTATAATGGATTGGATGAGGTGATTTTTTTTTTTAATATAGCAGACAGATGAAGAATGGGAAGTTCTTTACTTTCTGACTCTTATTTTTCTGTCTTTCTCTTTAACCTCTTTTCTGTCCTTTATATTTCTTTCTTTCTCCCCTTCTTTACTCTCCCCCACCTTCGCTGTTTTTATTGTATCTATCGGAAAGTCGTGGTTTGGTTAAAAAATGGGAAAATATATCAAGTTTTGTATATATTTTTTCTAGAACCCTTAATAAAATTTATTTATTTTTTAAAAGGAAACATTTTAAGAGCTTAGATAGCTGCTACTCATTTGTATAGTACACTTGAAGTAGTTAGTGGCTGTATAACAGCTGTTGCTTTTTGTGATGCTCTTCATGTGGTTTGAATGTAGTAGTTCGTGTTATACAGTTGTGTTGATGTTCCTTGGATTTTTAAAATTATTGCATTTCCACCCCAACTTTCCTCCAGAGAGATCAAGGTGGCATACACTGTTCTCCCCTCTCTCCATTTTGCCTTTACAACAACCATGTAAGCTAGGTTAGGCTAAGAGGCAGTGACTGGCCCAAGGTTACCCAGTGAGCTTCATGGCTGAGCAGGGTCTGAAATTCTGGTCTCCAAGGTCCTAGGGAGAACACACGTCTAAACCATTACAGCACACTGGCTCTCAAGGATACCTTGAGTAGGAGTTAAGGAGTAAAGGAGTTAAGACTTTATTCTAAGGCCACTAACTTATTTTTACTCCTGAGTTCTGGCACCTTCTAGCTTTGGACCTGGCCACCTTTGCCTCCCAGTCTCTTTGCCCAGCCACCATGTTGTTTTCAAATTAACAACATACAATACAGCAGGGTTTTTAGAGCTAAAGTGCTGCAGTATAGGGGTGTGTGGGTGTGGGTGTGTAAAAGACACAGAGAGATTGAACATTTGGTCCCTTGTTGAGAGACTACTGTTTTTAAGCTCCTCGCTGTCCAAAATATTGTATCTCGTTTCTGAAAAGGGCACCGTGCAAAGGCTTATGCAAACTGACCACATCAGATTCTGGGGCAGAAAGGGTATTTTATCAGTTTCTCCCAGCCATTGGGACCACATTTGCTGGGGATGATGGTGGTTGTAGTCTAAAAGAAAGAAAGAAAGATTGCACCTGGTGGGGGAAGGTTGAGGGAAAGAAATCGCTCTCAAAAAACTTCATCTGTGGATTATATTTGTGTTGCTACAGTTCTTAAGTATTAGCCCTTCTTCTGGTGAAATTAATGCCAAACTTCCATTCAGTATGACTCTGAACATGAAATTTATTTGGCCTGAAGAAGAATTTACTGCTTGTAAAATCGTACCTTAGAAGTTGAACGAAATCTGTTCTGGAAGTCCATTCAACATCCAAAACATTTGGAAACCAAAGTGCGGCTTCTGATTGGCTGCAGAAAGCTCCTGCAGCAAATTGGAAGCCGCAGAAGCCGTGCTGGACGTTTGGCTTCCGAAAATTGTTCGAAAACCGGAACGCTCACTTCCAGGTTTCAATCATTCTGGAGCAAAGGCGTTCGAGATCCAAGGTACGACTGTATTCACAAAATCCTCAGGTTTGTTTGATGTGTGTGTGTGTGTGTGTGCGCGCTAGCATGCTTAAATTCTGTGCAAAGTTAAGGTTGCCATCTAGTGGTTCTAGATTAAAACAGTGGGCTGCAAATTCCTTTGTACCAAGAGCTCAAGGGACAACAATGAGATGAGATGAGATGAAATGAAATACAACGCAACAGAGGTGCTTACCTCTGCAGACCCAGAGTTAGTGGGTTCCAGACTGAATACAGATTGAGTTTGTTTTCCCTGTCAATACAGGCTTCTTTATTCCTGAGCTTCAACATTTGTTTGGAGCATAGATCATGCTCTCAAGGCTGCTTCTGTGCATGGGGCTTTTTATATCTGCTCCAGAGGATCTGCACAATTTAGCACCAAATAAACATGTTTCTATGCATTTTACCCTAAAATGGGCATTTTATATGCATTTTAATCTAAAACACACATTCTTGCACACATTTTTTGTTATTTTGAGACAAACACTGTATTGCAATACTTGGGAGAACTGTGAAATGTGTATGAGAAGTGCAAATCAGGTCACTTTGCTTAAAAATACAGGCAGAAATAAATCCTTGAGCATAGTAGTGCACAAGTAGAGTTCGGGCACTGTCAATGAGCCTTTAGGCCAATATAGATGTTTACATTCTCCTTTCAAGACTGATTGAAGCAGGAGCCTCTTTAAGCATGTTGTGAAAGTGCCACTAATTCTCCTGTTACCATTTCTATTTTTCCCTCTGTGAGGCAAAGGCTGGGCTGCATGGTCAGTGAGAAATTAGGTGCACATCTGAAGGCCCTGTGCTTATACTGAATTCCTAGAAATCTATTTGTGGTATGTCTTCTCACTGACTGCACAGAAGCTCATTAGAGTAGATACAATGGTTGTCAGTTTGATTCTATGCAATACCATCAACAACAGTACACCTTTGTTTTTTCCTAAGTTTTTCTTGGGGGTGTGTGTTGTTGGTAGCTATGCTGGTAGTCTGGCCTCCATTTTGCATTTACCACAATGCCCCTGACCTACTATTGTTAGCATCCATCTATCCCAAGATATAATGAAAAAGTGTATCTTCAGGGGTGAAGTCAAACTGTTGTAGAATTACAGCGTCTGCTGTGGCTGTAGAGACTGATACGGGAGAGACATGTTTTGTTACAGCCGAGGCAGAGGAAGGTGCCCAGTTGTGTGTTTCTTCTTTCTGCACATTTCTCCTCTGGTCACTGCTGTGGATACACAACTCAACTGTCTGCCTGCAGGGGTTTCCCATACGGAGAGGTTAATGTTGCCCTACTATCATTCCAGGGTATGGGGGGGGGGGCAGGTAGGAGGGAGGAAATAGTTCCTTCCACAAAAAGGGTGGCAGATATTTAGAGAATATCATTGTGCAGAACTGCCTTTTTTGAGGGAGGGGCAGAGACAAAACAAAACTGCTCAGGAAAAGCTCTCCTGAGAAATTTCAGTTAAGCTCTTAAGCAGACATAAACAAGTTTGTACTTGCACAGTAATTGATTGCCGTTATTTCCACCCATGTAAACATTATGTAGACACAGAGCACTGTTTGCAAACCACTAGATGGAGGTATTGCACAGGATTTCAGACATCATCCACAAGCAACTACATATGTATATTTACCTACATCCTATCTACCCCATTTTCTGCTACTCATTCCTGCAAATCTCTTTTCTGTTCTCTTTCTCTCGACCCCCATTTTCAGCAGATTTGAGAGACACCTTTTAATATTTGTTTTCTTTTGTACACTTTTCTTACCACAATCAAGAGAATGACACTGACACCACATTAGAATCAGACATATTGGCAAACAGGGCTTTTTTTTCCTCTAGAAGAAAAGGTATCAGAACTCACAGCCAACAGACTTTTGTACGAGTAGTACAGGGGATTTCTCATTTATGCAGGAGTTACTGTAAAGCCCATTGCTTTTATTGTAAAACTTAAGGCGATAGAAATAGTGGCTAATCCATTTATGCAATAGCACATCTTTCCTCCTCTGCCAAGATGGTTGTGAGAAAAGGTGGGCACTTGCTTGCATAGAAAACCTATCCCCCCCCCCCCCAAGTAGGGGAATGGGAATGAGAAAGAATTCTGGAGCTATCCTGTACAACTTTCTTTGCACATGCTTTTGGAGCGTTGCACTTGTGTTTGGAGCATTCATCGCAGTACTCAACTAAGTTCTTCTCAGAGAAAACCTTTTGAAATTAATGAACCTAAATCAATCATGTCTATTTACTTCAATGGGTCTGCTATGGGTAGGATAGCATACCACACACTTATGCCAGAGTACATGTGTGAGGTGAGGAAAAGCTGGTAAGGTGGAAGAGAAGAGGTAATTCTGGAGGTTTCTGTTGAAATGAGTGGGGTGTGTGTGTGTTGCTCAATGTTTCCGTTGTTCTCCTGTACTCTTTGCACAATATCCCATTTTCTTCGAAAGAGATGTTTTTTAGCAATATCATCACATTGGCACCACCATAGTAGTGAAGTAAGACTTGCATCCTAAGTGTGTATGTTCCTAAGTTTTCCATTTGCTTTGGAGGAGATGTTGTTAACCAATGTTATCACCAGCATCATTATAGCAGTACTAGGGTTAGGACTTGCAGCCTGTGTGTGTTGCTGGATGCTTTTGTTATCTCATTCATTATTATTCTGATCACAACACACTATGGGCGGCCTGTTGAAATTAATAGTTCTAACTCAGTCGTGGTTATTAAAAGCGGGTCTACTCTGAGCAAAATTCATTTGAATACCAAAGTGTGTGCAGACTTTTTTGGGGGAGGGGGGCATCTCATAGCTTACCATCATAGCACATAGTGTCACGGTCCGGTTCACGGGCGATCAAAGTCCCAGCTGGGGACGTCGGGACCGGGGAAAAGATGGCGGGGTGGGAGCAGGAGCACGAACAGGAGTCCAGAAGCCAGGAGTCAGGAAGCCAAGGGTCAGGAAGCAAGGACTCACGAAGTCAGGGGTCCAAGGATCAAGAAGCAAGGAGTTAGGAAGTCAGGGGTCCGAGGATCAAGAAGCAAGGAGTCAAGGAGCCAAATGCAGCAAGGCAGGGAACGTGTTGCTGTGGCAAAAAGCTGAAGGGAAATGTTGACCTTATATCCCTTCCTGGCTCTTGCCACCAGGTGCTGTGAGTTACCAATCGGCCTCACCTGTGCGGCCGTGCCTTGCCTCTTCAGAACAAACTTAGGAAGACTCCAGTCCTGCAAAGTCCTACTGGTCACAGGGCCTGGCTCCCACACACACTCCTGACACATAGTTTAGTAAGGTACTAAGTATTTGTAACAATGCAGTTCTTTAATTTTCACAGTATCTTTGCAAGATAGGGAGAAAACTAGTACACCTTAGCCATGCTCAGTGGCCCCATTGGCAATGCCCTCATGACCTCAACCAGGTCTAGCGGGCACTGCTGATCTCTTTTAATAATATCATTGCAACCTCAAGAAACATGGCCATGGAGGACCCTTCAGCAGTTGAAGACAACTTCTCAACATGAAAGGAAAAACTAGAGGGTTGTATAATTTGAGAGCCTTCCTCAAAGATATCTCATAGAATCATAGAGTTGGAAGGGACCCTGAGGATCATCTCTTCCAATCCCTTGCAATGCAGGGATATGCAGCCTTGAAATCTCAATTAGATGACAAGTGCCATATATGCAGAATAATTGCCCCTGCTTTCCCCCATCATGAGGTCACTTGCTAGGATAGCCACATTTTCCCCAAGCATGAGATGAATACACTCAGAAAAATGACAGTTAAATGTTGGAATTGATTATGTCGCACTTCATGTGGATCCCAGTTCATGAATACAAACTGCCCGTGTTCATCCAGCCTCAAATGGGAAGTGATCCTGATACTGCTTTAAAAAAAAGCCTACCGCAAACTGGTAAACTAGACAAAAGTGGGAAGTTCTTTATGAGTGTGTAGGAAAACATTCAGACATTATTATGCATACAAAAGATACTTCCTTATACACTTCTTTCATTTTTCTGCCTTGAGGGGCTAGGCAAGGAAACGAAAGAACTTATTCTACTACTACTACTACTATTATTATTATTATTATTATTATTATTATTATTATTATTATTAGCTTAAAATAACTACAGGCTTTACCTTCTATTTTATATTGAACATTCATATTTTGGAATGAATTATTATTAGTAGTAATAATAGTAGTATACCACCCTATGCCCACAGTTCTCAGGGTGGTTCACAAGATAAAATCACAATATAAAAACAGAAAAAAGTACATAATACATACATTATATACTCACCCCTGTTACAATTTTGGTCCCAATCAAACTAGCTGTAGTATGTTGTCTCTTAAGGAATAATCATGGCCTAATCATCTCTATCCATTACAGGTATGTGTGGTAGATTAATCAATTACAGCTTTAGTATCAGAGTAAAATCTCTCTTCCCCCTCCAATTAGCCGGCGAAATTGAGTCAGGCTGGCCAAGAGAATGGAGAGCTGTGATCTCCTGTATTTTCTCGTTTTTTGTAATAAACAAACAAAAAAACAAGCAACAAACAACCCCCACCTTGGGTGAAGTGATTCAGTTTAGGGCTACAGAACAGTGTGGGGTGAAGGCCACAGTTATGTGGCACACATTCTAATGGGGAATTCATGGTACAAATACAATTGCATACTGTGCCTCCTAGGTTTTCCTAAGCTGTTGTGGAATCAAGGTATCCTGTCAACAACTTGCTTTTCTTATTCCTATCAAGCCATCGTGTGGATTAATATGGATTCTGAGTCCATCCGACATACCTCACGTTGCTGCAACGGCCCTGCAAAGTCGCAGAAGAAGAAGAAGAAGAGTTTGGATTTGATATCCCGCTTTATCACTACCCAGAGTCTCAAAGCGGCTAACATTCTCCTTTCCCTTCCTCCCCCACAACAAACACTCTGTGAGGTGAGTGGGGCTGAGAGACTTCAAAGAAGTGTGACTGGCCCAAGGTCACCCAGCAGCTGGATGTGGAGGAGCGGAGACGCGAACCTGGTTCACCAGATTACAAGTCTACAGCTCTTAACCACTACATCACACTGGCTCTAGTCTCATTTAAACATGATCCTGTGAAATAATGAAGAATGGAACCGTGTGGTGCTGCACATGGTGATTCCTTATCAGTGGCGTAGGGTGGGTTGTCAGCACCCGGGGCAAGGCAAGTAATTTGCGCCCCCTAACCCGTGGATTTTAGCACTGATTTTAGCACTGAGTGCGAGCGCATCCCCCCCCCCCGATGTTGCGCCCGGTGCGGCCGGCCCCCCCTGCACCCCCCACGCTACACCACTGTTCCTTATTTAAACTGGACACTCCTACATATAGAATGTTAAGCCTGACATTGTATATTCTCAACTGCACGATGGATTCCTTGGTGGGCTTCTGCAGCACACACAGATGAGGCCATCAGGTTAAATGATAGCCCTGTTCATGTGGTACTTGCCAACTTCTAGGGGCCACCCCAATATAATATTTGAGGGACCCGGGGTCCCCTAAAATGGATAGGTATACTACAAAGGTTGTAATGCCTATGTTATAGAACCATAGACTTGTAGAGTTCGAAAGGACTCCAAGGGCCATCTAGTCCAAGCCCCTGCAATGCAAGGATCTCAGCTAAAGCATCCATGACAGATGGCCATCCAACCTGGCCTTTGACAACAGAGATACGTATCTTATTCCTGTGGTTGTAATTTGTTTCAAACTGTTTTTAATAATGAATTTTAAATTGCCAGAGCCCAGCGTGGAATCTTGTGGTGAAGGGCAGGTAAGAAATCTAAATAACAATAATAATCCTCAGCATGCTTTAAAAACATGCTCCATTTGTGTGTGCAAATGTGCTTTACCAAGAAAAGCAAATCTTCAAGGGTGAAATTTTTGTTGTGGGTCACTTAACATGTGCTATCTGAAAGTTCTAAGTGCAGAGGAGAACAAGGAAGTGAGCCAAACAGATGGGCTGTGCTTGAAGTTTGCAGAGCAGGAGGTGGAAAAACGAAAGTAGGAAGCTTGCTCCTTTCTTCCTGCTTTTCTTGCCACTCCAGTGCCCTGCCTTCTTTCCTTTGTTCCAGATGAGTCAGATTGTGCAGGCCTCTTTGAGTTCCTGGTATATTTAAGAGAAAGTTTTGGAGACAGTTAGCAAAGAGCTGCAGTGCCAGGAATGTGTTGATCAGCCTCTGAAGTTGCTTGAACAGAGTGGAGAACAATCAGGCTGCAAAGAAATATAAAGTAAGTATAATTATCATGGTACTTATTTTTTTGTGGGCCAGCTTTCAGAACAGAATTCCTTCATTCGTTCCAGCCTCCTGCAGGCCCTTCATTCATGGCTGAACTCAGTTTCAGCCTTGCAATTTTTAAAAAAGCATTGCATTCTAGTTGGAGCGCAAAAACAAACAAACAAAATAACCGGCATTCAAAGAGGGATGTTTAGAACGTTGTAGCAATTTTGGCAGACCTCAAAGCAAACTAAGCTGGAATAAAAATAGAAGAGGAAGCAATACAGTACACTTTTTCTCTGCAGTAACTCCACAGAAAAGAAACAAGTATTTGTTTTGAGAGTTTAGGAAGGTATGTTCTGTATAGTCTGGTGTTGCTCAAACTTTCTCCAGTTTGGGCAGCGGTGTGGATATACAGTTTGAGCCCACCCTTGCCAGAAATCAAGGTCTTTTGATTAAAAACAAGAAAAAGAGCTGTCTTTTGATTAAAATCAAGAAGAAGAGCCAGCCCCTCCCAGGTCCCAAGAAGTAGATCGTTAAAGAAGAAAAGAGTTTCCCCAAAGGTTAACATGAAAATCCTAGCCATACTGTAATCTGCAATATTTATATTAACCTGTTTCAAGGGTCTTGTTCCCATGATCTGTGGTAGTGAAATCTAGTGTAGTGCATAAGTCCCCTTAAAATCAGTGTTTGCTTCTGGGATGTTTACTGCTGAATAAAAACATGCAAAGGCTTCAGCTGAGGAGGTTCCAGATTTCAGGGTTCATAGCTGCAGCTCTGGTATAACCTGGAGAAGTTCAGTCCATATTTAAGCAATTGTTCAGGCTCTCTCCACTTGTTAGATCCTTAAGTATTTTGCAGGTGACAAGTAGTATACAGCAAAGACTCCATGGCCATCCTTCCTTCTGTTTTCAGTGTAACAAACTGCTGAAAGCACATTTCTGCCTGCTGGTGGAGTGTTGCCAGCTTACTAACCAATCCTTTGCTACTGTGCTTCTGTTGTGGCTTCCTGCAGCTCACAATTGTGGTTAAACGGTCCCAAGTGCTGGAGGTTTGAAAAACTGGCAGCCCAGCTTGTTAAGAGGAATTGTTCAGGGGGAATTGCACACTATTTTGAGGAAGACATTGGAAATTTAGGTTTGCACAACTAAAGTGCTATGTTTGGCCCAGTGCCACAAACCCACTTTTTTATTTAATGGACTTGTTGTTGTTGTTAGGGAAGTGATGGTGGAATTGCACTGAAAAGTGTGGGTTGAGTGAATGATTAGCAGGGAGACATGTTAACACCCCTCAAGCAAATCTGTATGAATGTGCATTGTTATATAACTGCTCCAAAAAGCAAATCAAGGTGAGGGTTTAGTACAGACTGGTCATAGTCTCGTCAATCAGGATGAATGCTGAATAAGCAAGGTGCTCTGGAGCAGCCTTTAGTTTGCAAAAGCCACTGGCTTCTGAAGCAGGGTTGCTAGTCCCAACAGTTTCCTTTTTATGGTCAGCTTACTAATATAGTGGAAGGGTAGTCCTGGGTTGTGGTTGTTTTTAAAGGCAAATTAGGGACTGTGATTTACCAAAGACAAGCACCAGAAAGCAGGAAGTGTGCCTTGCAGACAGATAAGGTACCAATGAAAAGTATTGGTAGGTCCCATCCTACCCTTCCAGTTTACATAGGATTTGTTTCATTAGCCCCCTACTTCATTTCTCAGATTTTTATACTAGGGTTTCCAAAATTGTGATCCACTTCACTCAGGTGGTTTGCATTATATCTGTGGATTTGTGGCTGAAGACAGGAGATAGCACACCCGCCATGTTAAACATCCATGTTGATTTTTAATTGTATTTTATTGCATATTTATTATTATTATTATTATTATTATTATTTATTATTATTATATTTATTATTATTATTATTACCCTGCCATGACAGCTACTCTACCCTTTTGTGGTCCTATATTCTCCACTTCCTGACCCCTCTCCCCCAGACTGGTCCATGATGTGAATGACAAAAGATTAGTGCAAAACCAGGACCTGTTGCTTCCTCCATTGTGTACAGAAGTGGCCCTGGGGACATGGTCCTGGCTTTCCAGGACGAAATGATGAGTGAACATGCTTGGTAGCTTGCAAGCCTGTTTTCCAGTAAGGTGCTGACGGTCTTTTAGAATGACATAAATTCAGATAAGCAGAACTCCATGATTATACCCAGTGCAAAGGAAGCCATTTTTGCTCCAAGTTATTAAAATACATTCTTTCCCCTCAAATAATTCTGGGCACTGTGGTTTACCTCTCACAGAGCTGGAATTCCCAGCAACCCTTAACAAACTACCATGCCCAGAATGCTTTGAGCAGGGAAATTGCTTTGAATGTGCTTCAAAGGTATAAAGGGTACGCAGAGAACAGCATGATAAGTCTCTTTTTTTAAGCATTTGGGGTATAAGAATATTGCATCAAGGTTAACACTAGGATCTTTTTTAATAAACAGAACTTTGAAACTTGTGGCCATGAAACAAGGAGAGGAACTTAAAAGCAGATGTCAAACTGTTAAAAGCACTTTTGTATAGAATTCCCCCCTCCTTCTTTCAGTATCAGGCACACATATTCAACACACTCACCCCCTGTAAGCCACACTGGCTATGCCAGTGCCAGTGCTTAAGCCTGCTAGTCAAAATACCCAGCAAGGCACCAGTGGGATCTGGTGTGTGTGAGAGAAAATCAAAGTCAGCAATTGTTTTGCTTAAATGTCCTAAGATACTTCCTTTCCTTTTGTTCAGCACTGCAGTTGAACCAAGGCTTTGTACACACAATCGTATCCCTACGAAAGGGGCCTGTCAAAAACATTGGCTGCTTTCTACCTAGCCAATCTTATTTAATTTGTGCTACCTGAGGGGCAAGAAGAGATACCAAAGAAGTAGGGGGGAAGGCCCTTCCTTTGCTTCTTCACAATTTCTCTCTGTTTTCCATACATGATTTCCTAAAAGCTAATCCTAAGTCACCACTTACGTTTCTGCTCTTTGGTGCACATCCAGCCCGTGTTTCCTACTGACCTCCTCTAGAAGGCAAACTGCTCAAGGGAGAGAACACATTTCCTTGGTATGGCCTGACCTTACTCAGCTTTCCTACCTGTCATCTCACCTGGAGGAAATGCTTGGAAAGAGACAGATTTGAGCATACCATGGAGATGGATAAGGGAGAGGAAACATTCCTTCCCTTTCATTTATATGTCCAGTATTCAACTTTCTCCATATGTGATCATTTAAGACACAAAGGATGGTAGGGTTAGGGTTGTCAGCTGTAGGTTAGATGATGTATCTCAGAAATATAAATTATTGAGCCTTACTTGCATTTCTTCAGCCTGTATTTTATCTTTTGAAAAGCAAACATTAATGTTAAATGTGCGTCTTCTTTTTCAGGAAAATGAGGAAGCCTTTTCTTTATTGGATATGCTTGTCTTTCACCCTCTTGACCATCTGGGTTCACTGTGAATCAGCTGGGAGTGTTTGCAAAATTACAGATAATACAGCAGATTGTAGTCATTTAAAGTTGACTCAGATTCCCTCTGATCTCCCAACCAACATAACAGTTTTGGATCTTTCCCATAATCAGCTAAAAACGCTTCCACCTGCAAACCTTACAAAGTATGGACAGCTTGTTTACTTAGATGTAGGATTCAACACCATCTCTAAACTGCACCAAGAACTGTGTTTGAATTTGCCTTTGTTAAAAGTTTTGAAGCTGGGACATAATCAGCTGCATAAATTTCCTGACGATGTTTTTATTCACTGTGGCAATCTGAAAGAACTTAATTTGGGATTCAATATACTGGAAATAAAAAATGAGCCTTTCATCAATCTGAAGGTAAGAAGCAAATTTCACCTGTGATTTTGAACATGAACTTGGATGATGGCCGAGTCAAATTCAGATCAGCAGGGAAGAGGGGTGGGTAAGACATGGCAGTAAGTAGTTGCCTTACACAAAATCCAGATCATGGATCAATCTGTCTGGCTAATAGTCAGTTATTTTTTACTGGCAGCACTTATCCAATTTATCAAATAGAGGTATTTTCCAGATGGGCCTGAGATCCTTTATTCAAAGATTCCAGGATTCAACCTAAAGATGAGTACACAATGAAATAAATGCTCTTATATATGCCTCCTCCTTGTCATTAGAGCCTATAAGGGACACTGGTGGTGCTGTGGTCTAAACCACTGAGTCTCTTGAGCTTGCTGATGAGAAGGTTGGCGGTTCAAATCCATGTGATGGGGTGAGCTCCCGTTGCTCTGTCCCAGATTCTGCCAACCTAGCAGTTTGAAAGCATACCATTTATTGTCCGGGTTCAAGGATGAGCCACTGGACCTTAAAACATCCAGATTGAAAGGTTTGGTGAGCTATGGTTTAAATTAAATCATAGAATCATATAGTTGGAAGGGACCCTGAGGATTATCTAGTCCAGCCCCTCGCAATGCAGGAATATGCAGCTATCCCTTACAGGATCGAACCTGCAACTTTGGCATATTATCAGCACCACACTCTAACCAACTGAGTTATCCAGCTGAAATCCTAGAATTAAATTCACTCAAAGTACATACAAACTTCTAGGACCTGTCTACCTAGCACATTTGAATTAGTTTCACCTTTCATGACTTCTCCTGAGGAATCTTGAACTTGTCATTTGTGAATACAAATGTGAATTCTTTGCACACACAGAGAAAAAGAGAAAATTAAGCACAATCCCCATGTATCCTGTGCAGAAAGAAAGTTTGAAAGCTATAGTATTGAAATACATTTAGTGGATAAAGATATCATCCATCCTTTCCCATGATAGAATTATTATATTTTATTTCATGACACCTAAGGATTACAAGCTTAAAAGGGTGATAGTGTTAACTGATAAAACTTGATGCAATCTAAAACAGCGTTTCAAACATGCTGTAGTCATCGTTTGACATGTTCTAACCAGACAGTGTAAAACTGAGTTTAAAAGCTATGCAGTCAGTTGTGAGATGAGGGAAAAGACATAACTTTCTCCTCCTTTGTCTTCCTCAGAAATTGAGTTTGCTCGATGTCTCTCACAATCATTTAAGTACTCCCAGACTAGGCTCCCAGCAACAGCTGGAGAGTCTTCAGGAACTTGTGATGTCTCAGAATAAAATTACTGAATTGAGGAAAGAAGACCTAGACTTTCTTAGAAACTCTTCGTTAAAAAAACTGGACTTGTCATCAAACCCCCCAATGCAGGTAAATGTCATACAACTGGGCTTGTTTTATTGATGTTAGTTGTACAGATGTTAGTTGTATTCAGTTAGGATAACCTTAGCAGGCTATAATACTGGTTTGTGTTATTTAAAAATGAATTTGATAAATGAGTAGTTGTTTAAATACCTTATAGGTAAAAATACTAATATACTCACTGTTTTCTTTATATGATTGGCAGCTTAAAG
This sequence comes from Podarcis liolepis, assembly GCF_965112155.1. Taxonomy (NCBI): domain Eukaryota; kingdom Metazoa; phylum Chordata; class Lepidosauria; order Squamata; family Lacertidae; genus Podarcis; species Podarcis liolepis. The sequence continues at coordinate 51,592,188 of NC_139564.1, forward strand.
AATTTTGATTAGCATGTCCTGTTGCATAAGAGGGAACACAGCTTACATAGGGTTGAAACTAAATACAGTGGTACCTCGGGTTAAGTACTTAATTCGTTCTGGAGGTCTGTCCTTAACCTGAAACTGTTCTTAACCTGAAGCACCACTTTAGCTAATAGGGCCTCCTGTAGCCGCTGAAACACGATTTCTGTTCTCATCCTGAAGCAAAGTTCTTAACCCGAGGTACTATTTCTGGGTTAGCGGAGTCTGTAACCTGAAGCATATGTAACCTGAAGCGTATGTAACCCGAGGTACCACTGTATGAACAAGTTGAAGATAAGCAATGAATTAGAATTACTATGAATTTTTGGACAATGTCTGGAAAGAGCCCTGCCTCCCTGTTTTCTCTTTCATTTTCCTTGTGGCAATGGCAGCTGGACTGTTTTCATCCAGCCCACAGTGATCCAGCTGTTGCTACTGCAAGAACAAGAGAGAAGACTGGAAGGCAGTAAGCTCAGAGGCCCAACCACAGGCCACAATGGCTAGAGCATCTTTCCAGAAGAACATCTGTGGTTGTGGTCTTGTGCATGTGCCTGCCAACCTGCTTGTCTCTCTTCATCTGAGGGCTGGGTTCCTGCAGCCTGGATGTGATATGGGAAGAAAGAAAGGGGCCCCCAGGGTGGCATGGTGCCTGTAGACTGTGCACCCTTACAGAAAGGCCCAATGGGAACAATGCTACATTATGACAAATACTGTTTCCCTCCAACAAAATTGTGCCATTAATCAGTCACAATTTCACACACATCCCGAAACAGAATTAGCTGAATATTTCAGTCCAGGGCTAATTTCATGCAGCCACTGTTTTTGTAACCCCATTGTTTTGTATCTTTCTAGTTTCATCCAGGTTGTTTCCGTGCTATTGGTAATCTCTATGGTCTTCTCCTTAACAATGTTCCATTGGGACCTGATCGCACAAAGAATCTTAGTTCTGAATTATCAGGAACAAGAATTCAGAATCTTTCACTGAGCCATGTGCAGCTTTCACACATTTCCAACTCAACTTTCAGTGGAATGAAAGAAACAAACCTCACAATTTTAGACCTATCTAAAAATGATTTGTCTCGCATTGAAAATGGTTCTTTTGTCTATTTTGAAAATTTAAAGAGTTTGAATCTAATGAATAATAATATTGGATATATATTTTCTCATTCCCTCTATGGGTTGCACAATGTAAATTATCTGAATTTGGAAAACTCTAATGTAAAAAAAATTAATGATTTTGCTTTCCGGTGGTTAAAACATTTAGAGTGCCTTATTATGGATGGCAATAAACTTCTGGAAATTACCCCTAATACATTTAAAGGTTTAGAAAATTTGAAAAACTTGAGTTTAAGCGAGTGCAATCTGACTGTAATAACAGAGAAAACCTTTTCATCTCTTGCTAATTCTTCATTGCAGTTTCTCAACCTAACAAAATGTGGAATCACTTATATGAAGGCTGGTGCCTTTTCTTGGTTGGGACAATTAACATCTCTGGATTTAGGTTTAAATAATATTAAGCAGGACCTCACTGGCCATGAATTTCAAGGTCTCAGTAATATTGAGACTCTCTATCTTTCTTACAATAGTCATCTGAATTTGACAAGTGAATCATTCACTTTCACTCCAAGCCTTAGAAAGCTGAGACTCAGAAAGGTTGGTTGCAGTAATCTTGCCATCTCTCCCTCACCATTCCGTAAGTTAAGCAATTTGACTATCCTAGATCTTGGTAACAACAACATAGCTAATATGAGAGAGGAGATATTTGATGGACTCCACCAGCTTGAAATTCTGGATTTGCAGCATAATAATCTGGATCGACTGTGGAAGCGTGCCAACCCAGATGGCCCTGTTCTGTTCTTAAAAGGTCTTCGAAACCTGCGTCTACTTGATTTAGAATCCAATGGCTTTGATGAGATTCCAGGAAAGGCTTTCAGTGGCTTATCTCAATTAAGAAGCTTGAATTTCGGAAAAAATAACTTTAATTTGTTTCCAAAGTTTGTCTTCGATGAACTGGCATCTCTGAGCTCACTCTTCCTAGAGAAGAACCTTATCACGGCTGTTGATGAAAAAGTGTTTGGGCGAATTTTCACAAATCTGAAGGAAATAAATATGGAGGGCAATCCTTTCGACTGCACTTGTGACAGTATAGCTTGGTTTGTTAATTGGCTCAATGGAAGCATAACATATATCCAAGGATTAAATAATTATATCTGCAACACCCCTTCTAAATATCATGCTAACAGGATTACAGAGTTTGATACCTCACCATGTGATAGTGCACCCTTTAAATTGGTCTACATTGTGAGCACTTCTTTGGTACTGCTCCTCATCTTTGTAGTCCTACTCGTCCACTTTGAAGGGTGGAGAATCAAATTTCTCTGGAGTGTGACCGTAAACAGAGTCTTTGGCCACAGGGAATTAGACAGGCCACTGCTACAGTTTGATTATGATGCCTATATCATTCATGCAAAAAAAGACAGGAACTGGGTGTCCAAAAACTTTATTCCTCTTGAAGAAAACAGTCAACCAGAAATTAGGTTTTGCTTGGAAGAACGAGATTTTGAAGCTGGGATATCTGAATTCGAAGCAATCATCGACAGTATAAAAAGGAGCAGGAAAATTATATTTGTTGTAACTGAACATCTCTTAAAAGATCCATGGTGCAAAAGGTAAGCTAAAATTATTTTAATAACTGACATTCCATTTGTTTGTTGTTGTTTTTAGAGCATGTCTTCACTACCATCTTAAACTAGCTTCAAACCTTTAAATTGGTGTGATTCCCAGTCAAATAATCTTTGGGGCTGTCTCTTGGGGGGAAATGACGAATGCAGTGGCAGTTTCCTGCCAGTTTCTGGGACTTCTAGGTTCTGTCCCAGTCCCCAGGTGGAAAAGATGTTCTGTAAGGGCCCTCAGAGGCTGGGAAAGGAGAAGATAGTGGTAGAAGTCTTATAAGGTGATGCAAATCTTACAAGGTCTTTGAACTTTTGGAAATTTTATTAGGACACCCACAACGGCTTGATCCCCTTCTGGGCTGTACTTTTGCAAGCACACTTGTACAGGAAAAAATGAATTATAAAATTGGAAATAAATGGTTAAATTGTTGCAAACTCAAAACTGGAGGCACAATATAATGATAATGATTTGAACTTATGTATTTTCTTAGTGTCTCAAATGCCTTAAATCCATTCTTCCTTTTGTGAGCAGGAACAGGTGATAATATTGTGCACTGTACTAAGTCCCTTGGCAGGCAATCCATATGTTGCACTCAGATTGTCAGGCACTCAGATTGTCAGGACTCGAGAATCGGGAAACATCCCTGAGGATAATAACTACCGGTTTTTTTTGCTCTATAAGACTCACTTTTTTCCTCCTAAAAAGTAAGGGGAAATGTGTGTGCGTCTTATGGAGCGAATGCAGGCTGTGCAGCTATCTCAGAAGCCAGAACAGCAAGAGGGATTCCTTCTTTCACTGTGCAGTGATCCCTCTTGCTGTTCTGGCTTCTGAGATTCAGATTTTTTTTTCTTGTTTTCCTCCTCCAAAAACTAGGTGCGTCTTGTGGTCTGGTGCGTCTTATAGAGCGAAAAATACGGTATTTGCTCTTGCAACTAGGGTTTGAGAGGTCACAAGCTGGCGGGGGGTGGGAACACTCATATATTTAGGGAAAGTTGCAAACAGAGGTGGCAGTGTTCATGCATTTAGAGTAAGGGCAATGCTTCTGGCATTCAGTCCAAATTATTTGGTCTTGTCACATAACCAAAACGTATTAGCTACAGGGCATCCTAACATTTGCATGGTTGTTGCAAGATCCTTGACTGGCTGTGGCATGAAGAAGCTGTGACTTAAAACAAATGTAGCTTCAAAGCAATTGCAGGTTGTTCCCAAGCTGTCCTTGACTTCTCTTTCATAATTGCTTGCATGCGGTTCATGGCAGAATCTCAACACTTCTGGAAACAGTTTTCATGGAAAAAATGATCACTGCCTCTCAGCCTAACCTGTACTCACAGGGTTGCAATGGGGTAGAACCATGGGCACCATAAGTAGAGTGCAATTATAATCATATCCTCAGCTAAAACCAAGACCACCTGAATACCCTATTCCAGGGGTCAGCAAACATTTTCAGCAGGGAGCCAGTCCACTGCCCCTCAGACCTTGTGGGGGGCCGGACTATATTTTAGAGGGGGGGGGGAATGAATGAATTCCTATGCCCCACAAATAACCCAGAGATGCATTTTAAATAAAAGGGCACATTCTACTCATGTAAAACACGCTGATTCCAGGACCGTCCGCGGGCTGGATTTAGAAGCCGATTGGGTCAGATCTGGCCCCGGGGCCTTAGTTTGCCTACCCATGCCCTATTCTGTGAACATTGCTTGTTTTTGTTAGCATTTTACCATTGACTCAGAGTCACTACATCGTAAGAGAAAATGAGCAATTGCATACATTTGTAAGTGAAATATTGTCATGTCCCAAATTAGCTCTCATCCCCTTTGTCTTCTGTCCAGGTTCAAAGTGTATCATGCCATACAGCAAGCCATTGAACAAAGTCGGGATTCCATCATTCTAGTTTTTCGGCATGACATTCCTGATTACAAATTGAAAAACGCACTCTGCTTACGAAGAGCGATGTTCAAATCTCGCTGCATCTTGGAGTGGCCAGTACAGAAAGACCGTCATGGTGCATTTTACCAGCAGTTAAAATTGGCACTTAAAACTAGTAGCAGGGTACTATGACATTTTAAAAAGGATTACAGTAAATTATTTTGTATGCTTGAATTAGCAGTCAAAATGCTACCCAAAATATATAATATGAATGCAGGAAAAATATAAATTGTTACCTAATGAATGTAGAACTTTCCAAAGTGTTCTAAAGGATAGAGATCGTAGCCTCAACATGCCTTCTCATCACCCCATAGGAGGAGACAGGCACTTGAAGGGGAAATAATTTACCCAGCCAGATGAGAGCTCTGTTTAACGCCCTCTGCTGTGTCTTCTTCCCACAGGAGAAAAGTTGTTCTACAGCAGGCAGTCTTGATACCTCTTGCTGGAAGATACAGGGCTTGGAGGCAGAAAATGTAGATAAGGCTTGATGCCTAGGGTAGATAATGGTATGACAGTTAAATAATATATGGTGAATTGGCTGTGTCCCTTGTGATAGTTAATAGGCATATAAAGTTAACAGGTTTATAATAATGTATCTGTATTGTTGAAAAACTTTGTTTAAAAAAATGTTCTGTAGTTTTTCATTCTGAGTTTTCAGTGCTGATTCACCTCATTTCTTCTCCTTATCCCTTCCCCTCCCTATTTTACTCAGAACAGAGCTGAAATTAATGGATCCAACCTCATGTTCATTGGTTTCAGTGGGTCCACTCTGTATGAAACTTAGTTGTTTATTGTTTATTTTCTCTGGGAAACACGCATGAGTACCCCTGCCTACTCTACATTTTGATTCATGCTTCATCTAGCAAATCACCTGGAATAGACAAAAGGTGTGAGTGATCAGCTCACTCAACAGAGTAGAGATTTATGACTGTACAGGTTATCAAAGTGTCCGTGTGTGTGTAGGGCTAAGGGAATTCCTTCTCAATCTCTTTGGCTTTGGCACATACAAAATAGGGCAACCAAAAAGAAAGAGATAAGTTCAATTACTTTATCACTATGGTCCCTTAGTAAATCCAGTGTAAACAAATTTGGGGAAAACAGGCATTACCACACAGGGTCTCTTATTTTGTTACTAAAGAAACTCATTTTTGTATATTCATTTCAATATATTTTGTATATTTATTTCGGTATTAGAAGCCACAATTTTGGGAGCATCTATGGACTCTCATTAGGACAGCGTCAAGTCTATATATTTTCACTATATTTTTCTCCTTTCTGTTCAGATTCAGTGTTAAATATATGCTAATCAAGAAGACCTGTTTATGGCCTGATTAAGAAGATACATATTTCAAACCATACAGTAACTACATGCACATATATTAAAAATATATAATGTTTTATACTTACTTGAATAAACTCCCCCAGCTTTGGTACATAGTGACAGGTTGTAAATATTCTATTTGAATAAACTTGATTTTTAAAAATATGCAGTTTTGGTAATTAAATTGTTATGAAATTTAGGGGAAAGGGCAAATTTTAAAGAAACAATAATAGTTTTTGTATATATAAAAATTGTGTCTGAAGGGACGCTTTCAGAAGATCTAAAGTTGAAAATAAAGGATCCTGTTTACAGATGAACTGGTATGTGACGATTCCTTAATTACAGTAATTGGATTATCGCCATTGTGATGCGCTCATCTCATCTTTCTGATCCTCTTTTCACTTGAAGTGACAAGTTCTCTTGTCTAGTTTAAGCCATGAAAGCTGAGGAGGCTTCAAGGTGGTAATGCCAGGTTTCTTTCCAGGTAGATTATACTTTCTCCTATTTAAAGAGGAGCTCATAAAGATCTAAATTCCTCTGGTAGAATAAAACAAACAGCATGTACTCATGAGAATCATGTCACCAGTTTTAGGCACCCAAGTGAAGTACTTGAAGAGGCCTCTCTGATGCCACATAACAAAGCTGTTTTGGGAAACTTAGAGGAGCTTTATGAGCAATATGTGTTGAGATCCACTGAGCAGGGAGAATCTGCTGGGCACCCCAAGGCCTTGACCATGTCAAAAGTAACTGTTTCCAATATTTCCTATGGTTGGGGTGCATTTTTTTTTAAATTCCAGCTGGCCAGTAAGGTTGAACTTGCACATTGAGTATAAATTGCAATAAAACTGAAAACTGAAACTAACTTTGGATTGTACGAGTTGCGCTTAAAGGTGACATTCTTGATTATTATAAATAGAAACTGTTTCCCCCTAGTGGAAGTTTCTGAAATTGGTTACTTTATAAGAGCTGGGCTAGGGGAGTTTCCAGCTGCAAGATAAAAACTGTGTGACTCTGGGATTGACCTTGAATCTGTTAAGTGTTATGGCAAATGGAAAGGAAAGAACAGATGAAATGTTAACAGAAGAGGCCTTAGTGGCCGCATTATTGAAAATAAATGACTCGCTGGAACAGCTTCATAAGAAAACAGAAGTGATGAATGTGAAAGCAGATGCTGCAAATAATAAAATTGATTTAATTGTAGAAAGTTTAAATAATCTGGGACAAAAGGTGAACACCAACCCAGAAACCACCCAGAAATTGACACAGGAATCTACTTTAATATGGCAAACTGCGGATGAAGTCAGGGAGAAAACCTTTGCTAGTGAATGTAAAACAACATAATTGGAGTGTGACAGAGCCCCATACGTTCAAAAGCAACTTGACGAATATAAGCTGACATTTGCTATGATGGAGCTTAAAGAAAAACAGATGAATTTGAAGATCAGAACCCCACCAGAACTGGGAAAGGAAAGTTCGACAGAGCTTCAGGAGGAGACAGGATCAACATCGGCTGAGAAAGAGAGACTTTTGGGGGTCAGTAGGACCGCCAAAAATGTGAATTTACTTAAGGGCAACTGTGAAGGATGTTGGATTGAAGAGAAGGGGGATTGGGAAATATGGACAAATCTGAAGTTGTTATGGTTGGGCCGAGCTGTTGTGGTGGGGATGAGGGTTGCTGTGTTGCCGGGGATGTTGCTTTTGTGTCAAAAAGTGCAAGTTTTGGATGGGAGGGATTGTTTCAGGAGGTGGCAGAGGGATGTTCCTGGATTGGTTTGGCAGGGCAGGAAGCCTTGAGTAAAACTTAAGATATTGATGGATGCTAAAGAAGGAGGTGGGCCTGCCCTGCCAGACACCTAAACTTTGTTGTGAATCATCTGCTTTTTGCTGGCTGAGAGAATGGCTGTCTCTTAAAAGCACTGAAGTGTTGGATAATGGCAGATGAAGTTGATGGACTAGACGGAATTGGCGGAAAAGATTGGCAAGATCCGAGACCAGGGAGAAGAGTCGGTGGAAGAAGACTGGGAAAAGTTTAAAGACTATTTACAGAAATATTGTAAAATTAATGAATGTTAGAAGAATGTTGGAATGAAATTATATGGCTTCAGTAGAAATGTTATAAGGAATTAAGCATAGATTAATAGAGTATTAAAGGAAAATAAGGTTAAAAGATGTTAAGATAATTATAGGATAGAAAACAGGGGAAGATGGTAAGGAATTGCTGAAATAATTAATAGAAGTGGAATACAAAAAGGGAGGTCTGAGGAGGCCGTGGAAAAATGGGAAAGAAAGATAAGATATTGGAAGTTTTTTCTTTTTCCTTTTTCTTTTTTTTTCTTTCTTTTGATGTGTTTTTAAATTGTTTTTGTTTTGTTTTGTTAATTTTTATGTAGTGTTTTTGTATTATAATGTATTGTTTTTTCTTTGTTTTTTCTTTTGTAAGTGTTTAAATTGTTGTAAAAGCAATAAATATTATTATAAAAAAAGGAAGAAAGATAGCATCTGAATGCGCAGCCAGCTGCAGCACAGACAATATCTGCATTTGGTTGCACAGAGGCACACAGCTAATGGCCATGGCTACTAAAGGCAACAATATCTTGAGACTGTGGGAAGGAAAGACAGAAACGGTGGGCTATATCAACCACAAATTCGCAGCGTATTTGTGATCAACTGTGTGGAGTTTTCACATGCCACATTGCAAACATACTGTACGCATGTATGATGGCCAATGCTGCAGTCCTGGGTGTGCATACTTTGAAGTATGTCCACTGAATGCTGTGGGACTTATTTCTTAGGAAACATACTTAGAAGTGCACTGTAATTCACACTATCAGTTCACTATTTGCACATTCAGTGGCATACCTAGGCTCCCTTCCGCCATTCTCTGGCAAGGAGCTATATGCCCCCTGCCGCGGTCCCTTGCACTGCTCTGTTGAGGCAGCCACAGCAATGGAGGAGTGGCCCAGAGAGCAGGTGGGCAGACTCCGAGCCACAGCAGAGACGTGTGGTTTTTGCATTCCTCTGGGACTATGCCCTTGGCAGGGGCGAACCTAACCAACCCCTAGGTACACTCCTATGCAGCTTTAATATTGAAAGCCAGAAATGGGATGCTCTCTCACATTTACAGAGATCAGTACCACTAGATGCCAGAATGGGAGGTATTTGTGTCTCTAGTTGTCTATCCCCATCTCCTAGTGGCGATTTACAAAGAAACAAATCTTGCATGTTAATTGGTAATAGCACAAATGTCACATCTAACTTTGCCCTGGGCCCACCGAATCTTTATTGTACAATAAACTGATTATACAGATCAGTCAAATCTTGTTTCCCTAATATGTTTCTCTAAGGCGGTTCTTTTCTAAGACCAGATTCCCGCTATTAAAAAAAAAAAGCTTTTCTAGAAATTTGAGTTTGCTTTGCTCTCTTCACAGCACAAGAAATAGTTTTCTTGAAAAATAAAGCTTGTTAGATAACGGTAATCACATTTTTTGTGTCACAGTTTAGTTGTCAAGATGTGCTATAAATGCATTATGCAGTTCTTAACAATACTCTGCTGATCAGTCTTGCATAGTTTACTCTTTTTAAAAACCAAAATCCAATTATGTGTTTTAAGTTTATAAACCAAAAATACATGATCCGGTTCTATTCAGAATTAAGGTGTAACTAATCTGCTGAGTATTCCTGTAAATTATAATTTAAGAATGTAAGCACCACCTGAATCAGACCAAGGTCTAACTTGTTTAGCATCCTTTTCAATAATCCAGGCAACCAGTTGGTATTATGTGGTCTAACGGAAATTGCCCACTGGTCCACTCTTAAACCACTGTCTGTCTTACCTTTAAATACAGTGGGCCGTACTTCTGAGTAAAAATGCACAGAACTGTGCTATTAAACACATTTCCTAGGGAAATGAATTCTGCTGAACTCAGATTTACTTCTGAGCGAAATGCTTAGCAGTTTTCTATTCCTATGGCACTTAAATACAGCTGGATGTGTTTTAATCTAGGTCATTTGTTTCACATCATACACAATTATTCATTGATATACTAAATAATATGCAACTTAAATAAAAGTTGTTTTTTCTTCATAGATATTGAGTATAAATATTATTTTATAACGTGTAAACAGCTCCCGTGACTTCTTCACACATCATGGGGCAACAAAGTTTGTTACAGATCCATGTACCCAGGGAAGGGAGCTGAAGCCAAAAAAAAAAAAAATGGGCTCACTGAAAACACACACCCAATCCCGAAACGACAGACATTCAAACCGACTCTTGCCAAATTCATCCGATAAAATATATTTGAAGGGTTGGAACCTCGTGGCACACTTAGAATGGGAACATCTCACAGATTTAAGCAGTACAGTGGCACCTCAGGTTAAGTACTTAATTCGTTCCGGAGGTCCGTACTTAACCTGAAACTGTTCTTAACCTGAAGCACCACTTTAGCTAATGGGGCCTCCTCCTCCTGCTGCACCACCAGAGCACGATTTCTGTTCTCATCCTGAAGCAAAGTTCTTAACCTGAAGCACTATTTCTGGGTTAGCGGAGTCTGTAACCTGAAGCGTATGTAACCTGAAGCGTATGTAACCCGAGGTACCACTGTAAACAGGCAGACTCTACTGTATGGCCTCAGGATGAGGCCTCACATTCTTACAATATTTCTCCAAGTACATTCCTTACAAGTCTGCTGGGATCCTTCGCTGAGGCATATGGCTTTCTAGAGGCAGGGAGTTATTTGCTGTAAAGGGGAAGAACATATTCAGACATCCCAGCCCTTCACCTGCAGTCTGAAGGGAGAAACAGCCGACCCTCGTCACTTGCTTCTTGTGAGAATTAGGCCTTTTACTGAGCTCCAAATGTAGCCTTATGAGGCTTTGCCCTCGGGTGGGAAAAATATTGCGCCTGGGAAAGGGAAGTGGGAGTCAACAGACACTCAAGGAATAGTTTCAGAGAAAAAGTTTTATTTCTACCATCCATGAACTGGTAGAAGGAGCAAGTGTGATAAGTCACAAAAAGCATGCACGAGTTCACAGTGATGTGCACAAACATATATACCCCTTTCTAGTTCCCTCCCCCTTTCTCCTCCCTCAGGAGTCCTGCCCCATGTTGAGGTTCCTGGGCATGTACAGAAAGCTGTCTTGGAACTATTGTGGACTCTTGGCAGGAAAGGGGGTGAGGGGGTTTTCAGAGTGTTCCCGTTGTTTCTTTCTTGTGCTTTGGCATGGTTCCCGGAGAGAAAGCAAGTTGCAATGTGGTTCTGAGAAAGGCCTGAGAAGACAATGGGCTCTGTTCTCTACCTTGTTGCAATCTTTTTAGTTACAGCAAGCGGAATGTTTCTTATGCTTAGCTGCTGAGAAAATGATTTTGAAAAGCTTTGAGAAGCTTTGAGCCTGCTTGGGGGGTGACTTCGGGCCTAGGTGAGGTCACCTGTCCTCACCTTCCTTCACAATGAGCTTTACATGCTTATAAGGAAATGTCTACACAGCACCGGGCTGAAACTATGTGGCATATACTTTAAAATATATGGGAAGTAGTACCTCCAGAGAAAGCTTGCCGTTACAAGGGGAGGAATGAAGAGCGGGCCCACAGGGCTTCCCGCCCAAGCCTGCAGGTTTCTGTTTTGGCAGAGCTGTGGCGCCGACGTGCGCACGCCCCTTCCCGGCTCGCCTCCTTCCCGACGCCTCGAGCTCGGTGAGGGCGCGCGCGGCTGCAGAAGCATCTGCTGCTGCTAAGTGCCCAATTGCCGGCGCCTCGCTCGCTTTTTTGTTTAGCTTAGCAACGGGCGCTCCCGCCCTCCGTCGGCGGCACCAGCGAGCGAGGCAGGCCCCAGGCAGCCGCAAGACCAGGAGACTCTCCCGCCTTCTGACGGCGGAGTCTCGCGCCTCGTCGCTCGAGCGTGCGGCTGACTGAAAGAAGGCGCTCCTTCGCTCCCCGAGTCCCTGAGGGAAGCGGCGGCGGCACTCTCGCCGCTTGTGTCTGAGGTGACGCTGAGAAGCTCCTCGGGCCGGGCGGAGGCGGCACCATGAAGGTGGCGGTGCTCGACTTGGGCACCGTGTTTGCCAAACTCTTCAAGCCCTCTTCCTCCTCGTCTCCGCCTTACTCGCCAACCGCCGCCGCCGCCGCCTCTCCCAGCAGCGCGCCTCAGCCCAAGGCGCTGCTGCCCCTTCCTCCGCCTCCGCTGGGGTCTCTGCCCTCTCGCCCCGCCGCCTTGCAGCCCGCAGGGGGCTCGTCTAGCATAGCGGCAGCCAGTCGAGGCGCTCCCGGCGGGGCGGCGGCGGCGAAGTCCCCCGGAGGAAACAGCTCTCCGCGCGCGGCGGCGGCGCCGTCCCTGCCGAGGGAGCCCGGGGCTTGGGCAGCGCCCGCGGGCAAGCAGCTGCTCTTCGTCACTCTGCCCGACATCGGCGAGGAGGGCGCGCCCGACGCCGACCCCCCAGAAGAGGCAGCGGAGCCCAGGCAAGTGGGAGTCGCGGGGACCCCGCCAGGTGGGGCGCCCTGGGAAATGCAGACCCTTTTACCCTGCGGTAACATAATCTCCGGGTGGTTGTAGCTACTTGGCCAACTGGTTGCCTTCTCAAGGGAGGCATTTTCTCCTTAAGGGGCGAGGAGACACTAACTCCGCTTCCCTGCGTTTCTGATCAGGTACAGAAGGTGATAACTTCTTCATCATTTGAGAAGAGAATACAGAGGCTGTATAGACCTTTTTATTTTGAGAGAGACAGCTTTGTATTTTTGGGGTGGTGAGGGATTTGCTTGCTTTGTTAATTGGAGAAAGGTTTTAAGTTATTTCTAAGACTGCAAATGCAAGATCTCATTTTTTTCTGGTGGTCCAGTTCATCTTGAATAAACCTCATACTCTAGTTCCCAACTTGAAGGATATTTTCCTACACAGTTCCTATGGATACTATTCTATGTTCATTTACTTGGGAGTAAGGCCTATTTAACTCAGTGGAGCTTACTTACAAGTAAACGTGGAATTGATAGAGCTGTAAAAGAATGTGTTTTGTATGTTCCTGGTTTAGAGTTTTGAATTACTTTTATATATGTTCAGTGCATTTAAGCTTCTTCCATTTACACATATAGACCCTACCTGCCAGTCATAGCTCTAAAGGTGCTCTACAACATACTTTAAGGCAATATGGTATAAAACAATTTTCAGTCTCTCCTGCCCTGTGTCCTGTATGAAAGCTTTTAATGTGGGAGAGAAATTCTGTGTGCTGTGACCAACATATGAGCGCTAACTGCTCATGTGAAAACATTTCAGAGTTATTGGCTAGGCTATAAATGCAGAATAAAAACGGCTCTCATCCATTTTCTTTCTACTGTTTTTAGCATTGACACGTGTGTATAGATAAAGGCAGTGAAGCTCAAAAGTACTTTTAATTTCATATCTGAAAATGCCCACAGTTACTAATGTCAATTTTCAACAGATTAAAAAAAACAGTCAATGAACCTTTTCTTAAATTAAAGAATGACCTGCTTCCATTTTGTATTGTTGCATCAATAGCTTCAAAAGTGATACACTAGAGACATTAAAACATTGCTTGTGAAATTGCTCTGGAGGTTGTGCCTGCGTACCCTCGCGTTTGTGTTTCAGGACCAATCTCCATAGAGCTATCACTCTCCCGAGGCACTGTGACTCCTGATTGACATGTCATGGAGCAAATGGGAGAAACTTGTTGCCTTCATGTTCCATTACAGAGCTTCATAGAAGCCTATGACAGGCCAGTGTCAGAAACAGAAGGTGTATCTAGGTGGGCCCTTTGCTCTGATCTAACAAGATGGTTATTGCGGTATTATGTTCCTCATATGAATTTGGAGGCACCCATTGTCACCAAAGGCACATGATGACTGTGGCCGATAGGGCTGGGCAATATATCGATATATGGTCCAAAAAAGATTTGATGTCCATATCATGATATTGGTTTCATATTTTTTTGACCTGGAGATATAGCACAAATGTTTGTGTGTGTGCTATGCAAAAATCACAATGTGGGAAAAATCGTGAAGCCAGCCAATGCTGCTCTCAATTCCTGCAGCACCTGTTAACTCTGCTGGCTCAGCTCTCCCCTGCCTCCTGTAACGGGCAGCGAATCACAAGAGCAGGCACCAGTAAAAATCACAATGCACGGGAAACTGTGAAGCCAGCCAATGCTGCTACATAGCTCTATTCTTATTTCAGACCTGATGATGTATCTGTATATCACTATGTTTAGCTGTTGATATACATCAAGATGCTGAAAACCAGATACCACCCAGCCCTAGTGGCTGGTGCAAGGGAGGCTGAAAGTATGGACACAAGAGACTGATACTGGGTTCAGTTAGGCTGCAACTTTATTGATTATGCGAAATAGTAGGTTTGGCTAAGGCATTGGGCATGTATCCAGCATCAGGCAGCTTAGGAGCCCCATGAGGAGTCACCCCCAACATGGATTTGGTGTCTCAAACCTGCATAGGCCACCATTGGGAGGGGTGTATTGGCCCATTGGTCTCCCTGTGGCTTCCCAGACAGCCGCCCCTCCAGGACCCCTCTAACAGGCTATTTATCCTTTAAAGTTGTGACAGTTGGTATGAAGTAGGTGAAAACCTGCAAGCCAGCCAATTTGCTTGCTGGGGAGAATTTCTCCCTGGCCACAAATATGGCATCCGAGTAAACCATAGCAAGGTCCATATGCAACTCACCCACTCCTCCACTGGGCGGGCCCCTAACAGACTGGGTGGGTGGATGAATAAGAAAATCCTTTAACGGTCAACCACGAGGGCAGCCTGCCCTTGGCCGCTCCCTTAAATAAGCCGGGGCAGGCTGAGCACAGCTCTCATGCCCCTGCTGCCAATTGGCTTTGTGGGTGCTGCCTGCCCATACCTGAAAGGTCCATTGTGGCCAGAGAGGGTGGTGTCAGGTCGCCATCCCATCCCCTGGCCATGCGGGAGCACGATGGGCTCCCCAGATGAGCCTCAGCCATGCCGTACGGCAAATGCCCTCCACTCGGAGCCCTGGAAATATATCTTTGCAGATTTATATAATCTATAAATATATCTAGCAAGTGTTAACAGCTACAACACTAATTAACATTAAAAGTTGGGTCTCCTGATGACAACTATACATGTTTTACCATACATTTGCTAAGGTGTATTTAACATCTCCAGACATGCTTCTCTTGATGCGGAGTTTCTTTGCATATGTTTAATAGCAAACCAAATATTTTATTCATATTAGGACGGTATGTGGTGAACCTGCATTGTCTGCCTTTTAGAAAAGAGAAAGATACATAAGAGGGAATAAGATATGCCTCTTAGAAGAGGAAAGGCTATACCTTCACATTAGCATTTTTTTAATTAGACATTTCCACTTAAGCTTTTAGAAGAAACACCCTAATAAAATATTGATCATTGCAGCCTCCTTACCCTGAGTTCCAATTCAAGTTTACCTAGACTCCAGAATATGCTATTTATTTCAATTGTTATTCAGCCATGTGTGAAATGCATTGCCTCATGAGAACATAAGAGAAGCATGGCTGGATCAGGCCAAATGTCCATCTGGTCAGCACCCAGGCCTTACCGCAGCCAAGAGTCGCCGATGAGAAGTCCTTGGGTTTTCTGGTTAAGAAAACATCTGGAAAGGCCTTTTGCAATTTACTGAAGCTGAAAAAATAATGTAGCTTGTCAATAGGCACTTCAATTCAAATTTAAGATATATTGTAATTAACCATAAATTCACACGAAGGTTTTGAGAGTATATTGCCAGTTAGTTTCATTTGAATTCGATTTTTTTCAATTACTTGTGGAAATGTGTTTGCCATTTGCCCAGATTGATTCCTGGTGTGTCATTGGCCAAATAGAAAATTCTAATTGCTGATGTTAATGTATGCAGGTGATCTTGGAGCATGAACCCATTTGCTTGCCCAGTCACCGTAGGTAAGTTCAAGATGCAGAAGTAGTTAACCTAGTTTGAAAATACATGTGAAAGCCATCTTGTGAATTAATTCTAAATAGCTATTGGAGGCATTGGGCCAGTTCATGCTTGCACATTCATCATCTGAAATCTCAAAGCATCAAGTGATGGCTTGTATGTATAAATGACCCTACACAGGTCAAATGCCATAGGTAGAATTTCCATCTTGTGTCACCTCAGATTTAGTGTTTCAGAGTGGAGCCAGTTCAGACAGTCAGTCATCATCAAGGGATCTGCATGCACTTGTGAACTAGGCCATTAGATGCAGGTGCCTGGTGCAGGGGAAAATATAACTTCATGTTCGCCAGATTTATAGGTTGATCACAGACTGCTGCTATCCAATATGTACAAATTTCCAATATGGATGACCTTATTGGTGACCAAATTCACAGTTTCATCATATGCATGGAAGGCCTTGTGAAAGAGCACGGAAAACACTGCTGACAAAAGCTATTTTGCAGTAGTTATGGAGTAATGTATTTAAAATTAAATGTTTATAGGAAAGTGGAATATAAAGTAAAAATTTAAAACAAAGACCACTAGACATGCAGCAAGTTTGGTTTTGATGAGTGAAAGTCAGTTGCAAGCAAATGTTGTGAGCATCATGGGAATAGCTGATGCGATTACAATGTGCTTGTGTGCATGCATTTTTTCCGGTAATGTTACTCCTGAGGTTTCGTTCCTCTATTCAACAGACATGTTTTGCACAGCTTTTCTGCTTTCAATTGTAAATGCTCCCTGGTAATGAACAAAACAGCTCTGCCTTGTTGATTTGGTTGCTAACAGGGATTCACAGATTTTGGCATGGTTTATTCATTGCCAGCCCTTGTTTGTGGTTGCCATCGACCCATTCTTCTGAGTCCTCCTGAAGGGTGTGTGATTTCTCTCCTTATGCTGAGCTTTTGCAGATGTCAGCAAGGTAAGATTCTGTCTTCCAAAAAGACCCAGTGATAACAGAAAAACACCCTTCCCCAAGTTCTCTGAATTACAGATAAGAGGGAGGAGGGGTAAATCCGTTCTTCCCCTGGTTGTTGAAGACGACATGGCAAACATCTCTCCTACATCCCTAGGCCACAAAGAACTCAGAATCTTTGTGCTGGTCAGGACTAAGGGTAGTTGCCAGAGAGAGGAAAGGGCACTGATGCATTTCTGGAGTCTAGTCACTAAGAGTCATGCATAGCTTAGTAATGAGCACTGGGTTGTATTCAACTAAGTAATAATAATAATAATAATAATAATAATAATAATAAATTTTATTTATATCCCGCCCTCCCCAGCCGAAGCCGGGCTCAGGGCGGCTAACAACACTAAAATAGTGCACCATTATAAAACATCATAAGAATTAATTAAAATCAAGATTGATGGCAACCATAAACTAAAGTATTGTAAAGATTGCCAAAGGAGGGAGTCAGGCTGTGCCCTAACCAAAGGCCTGGTGGAACAGCTCTGTCTTGCAGGCCCTGCGGAAAGATGTCAAGTCCTGCAGGGCCCTTGTCTCTTGTGACAGAGCGTTCCACCAGGTTGGAGCCGCAGCCGAAAAAGCCCTGGCTCTAGTTGAGGCCAGCCTAACCTCTCTGTGGCCTGGGACCTTCAAGATGTTTTTATTTGAGGACCGTAAGTTCCTCTGTGGGGCATACCAGGAGAGGCGGTCCCGTAGATACGAGGGTCCTAGGCCGTGTAGGGCTTTGAAGGTTAAAACCAGCACCTTAAACCTGATCCTGTACTCCACCGGGAGCCAGTGCAGCTGGTATAGCACCGGATGAATGTGATCCCGCAGCGAAGACCCCGTAAGGAGTCTCGCTGCGGCATTCTGCACCCGCTGGAGTTTCTGGGTCAGTCTCAAGGGCAGCCCCACGTAGAGCGAGTTACAATAATCCAGTCTGGAGGTGACCGTCGCGTGGATCACAGTGGCTAGGTCAGGGCGAGAGAGGTAAGGAGCCAACTGCTTAGCTTGGCGGAGATGAAAAAATGCCGCCTTTGTTATAGCTGCAATCTGCGCCTCCATGGAGAGGGAGGTATCGAAGATTACACCCAAACTCTTAACGGACGGTGCTGGCACTAATTGCACCCCCGCAAGAGATGGGAGTTGCCCCCTCAATCCCATATCGTCCCGTCCCAGCCAGAGGACCTCTGTCTTCGAAGGATTTAACTTCAACCGGCTCCCACGTAACCATCCAGCCACAGCTTCCAAGCATCTGATCAGTGTGTCTGGGGCCAAGTCAGGATGGCCATCCATCAACAGATAGAGTTGGGTGTCATCAGCATACTGATGGCAGCCCAGCCCAAAACTCCGGACAAGCTGGGCGAGGGGGCGCATAAAGATGTTAAAAAGCATCGGGGAGAGAATCGCACCCTGAGGCACTCCACACACCAAGGAGTGGCGGGATGACAGTTCCCCCCCAAGCGCCACCCTCTGTCCCCGACCAGAGAGAAACGAGCGCAGCCATTGAAGGACTGTGCCCTGGATCCCCACGTCGGCGAGGCGGTGGTCCAGAAGTTCGTGATCAACCATGTCGAAAGCTGCTGACAGATCTAGAAGAATCAGCAGCCCCGACCCGCCTCGATCCAGCTGTCTACGAAGATCATCTGTTAGGGCGACCAGAGCCGTCTCGGTCCCATGACCAGCGCGGAAGCCGGACTGGAATGGATCCAGAGCAGATGTTTCATCCAGAAACCTACCAAGCTGTTCAGCAACCGCTCTCTCAATCACCTTACCCAGGAATGGAAGATTCGAAACTGGGCGGTAATTGGATAGATCTAAGGGATCTAATGATGTTTTCTTTAAGAGCGGACGCACCACTGCCTCCTTCAGTTCCCCTGGGAAAGTCCCGGTGCCAAGGGACAAATTGATGATATCCCCCAGGGGGGCCCGCACCTCGTCTGGACACGCTCTAATCAGCCAAGACGGGCACGGGTCGAGAGGACAAGTGGTGGGCTTTCCAGCTCGGAGGAGTCTGTCCACATCGGCTGGGGATATCCGGTCAAAGTGGTCCAATACTGGACCCGAGGACAGTCGAGGGGCCTCCAGTTCCTTTATTGTATCCAAATTGGCAGGGAGGTCATGGCGGAGCGACAGGACCTTCTCCGCAAAAAAGCTCGCAAATGCCTCACAGCTGTGTGTCGAATTGTTATTTAAATTTGGCTGTCCTTCGAGGGACGTTAAAGACCGAATTATACTAAATAATTGTGCCGGGCGAGAGCTAGCGGATGCAATGGAGGCTGAGAAGTAGGACTTCTTAGCGGCCTTCACTGCCATCTCGTAGGTTTTCATAAAAACCCTATAAGATGTTCTTGAGGCTCCGTCACGGGCACCCCGCCATACTCGCTCTAGCCGTCTGAGGTCCCGCTTCATTTTCCGGAGCTCCTCAGTAAACCAGGGAGCCCAGTTTCTGCGGGGTCGCAGAGGGCGCTTAGGTGCGATCTCATTGATGGCTGCCAGGAGCTGGGTATTCCAGCCCTCAACAAGCTCAGTCAATGAGTCGCCAGGGGGAGAAAGGTCCCGCAAGGCTTGACGGAATCTATCAGGGTCCATCAGCCTCCGCGGGCGAGCCCAAATCGGCTCACCACCTAAGCAGGGTGGGGGTGGAACGTCAATCCTGGCTTTCAGAGCGTAGTGATCAGACCATGGCACCTTCATCGAAGGAAACATGATCACATCTATACCGACGCCAAAGATCAGATCCAGCGTGTGGCCTGCTTGATGTGTGGCGTCCGAAACAAACTGGGAGAGCCCTAGTGTCGCCATGGAAGACACCAGGTCCAGAGCCTGTGAGGAGGGAGTGGCATCGGCATGGATGTTGAAGTCCCCCAATACCAATAGGTTAGGGAACTCCAAGGCCCAGCCGGCCACCGCCTCCAGCAGGCCTGACAGGGTGGCTGCTGGTGCGCTAGGTGGCCGGTACACCAGCCAGACAGCCAAGCTCACCTCGGAGCCCCACACTAGGCCAACACATTCAATGCCGGGGATCGATGGCGGTGGTAGAGCCCTGAAAGAACAATCTTCCCGGATTAATAGTGCCACCCCTCCCCCCCGGCCCACAGTCCGTGACTGGTGGAGGACGGAAAAACCCGGGGGCGCCATCTCTCGTAAGGTAACAGTATCCCCTTCGCGCACCCAGGTCTCCGTCACACAAGCCAGGTCGACCCCCTGCGAGATGATGAAATCTCGCAGGGTGGCGGTTTTGTTGCCTATAGACCTGGCATTGCACAACACCAGTGACGGAGGTGAGTAATCCTTGCTCACCCTACCCTCGTCTCTCGGGATGGGGCGCAGATTGGAAGGGGT
The DNA here is from genome assembly GCF_965112155.1 of Podarcis liolepis. Classification (NCBI taxonomy): domain Eukaryota; kingdom Metazoa; phylum Chordata; class Lepidosauria; order Squamata; family Lacertidae; genus Podarcis; species Podarcis liolepis. The sequence continues at coordinate 51,612,364 of NC_139564.1, forward strand.
ACGAGCATATCCGTATCTCGATCCCCTTCGCCTATGACATCTGCCCCCACCGCCATACCTCCCTCGCCCCTCCACAGTAGGAATCCCAAGTTATACTCAAGAGTATATTAAAACCACTGCTTCTTTTTGGTCCAGCTCTCACTTCCATACATCACTACTGGGAAAACCATAGCTTTCACTATATGGACCTTTGTTGGCAACCTGTCTCATATATAAAGCTCTATGTCCCGAGGAGGATGGCTTTGTAGCTTCCCGTTGCTCTGTCCCTTCCATTAACATCAATACATCTAGATGGGCGGGGTATAAATTAATAATAATAATAATAATAATAATAATAATAATAATAATAATAATAATAATAATTCTACTCTGAGGGGGGCTAGCACTGAATGAAACCTTTGTGTTTGAAACAACACAATGTTCCAAAATATTGCTTCCAAAATATAGGTGAAAGCCACATCCTCTTGACAGCAGCAAGAAGATTTAAAATGTATTCTTCTTTTATGAATGATTATAGAGGAGGAAATGGTGGTGAGATGTACTTGTGCTATTTTGCAAGGGCAGCTTAGAATTCATTGGAAACTGAATAATAAATCCACTTGAGAAAACTCAGCAAGGCCTTTCATTATATCTGCATTATTACAAGAGTGAGTAGCAGATGCCCCAGACTCCTCTGTTGAAGTCTCATGTCTAGCAACCATTTTAATTGTACTTCAAGGTTCTTATGAGGATGAGCACAATATTGGCTGCTTCTATGTTAGGCAGTTAGCCTGGAATGGACAAAATTTGTTCATTCAGGTTTCACAGAGCATCCAGATGATATTGATGCCAACTCATTGTATCCAGCAATTTTTGTGGTGGTCTCCCGTCTTTTTTCTGACCTGATTTCTGGCATTAATAAAATAAAATAAAACATAACAGCAGTGTCAGCTTTCCAGTATGGATTAACAGTATGGTAGATACTCTTTAGAACTGCTGGTAATAACTTCCTCCTTGCCTTTTCTCCTAAAGTAGCTCCAGAATCCCTACATCTCTACATTAGATGTAAGGTGACATAGTTGGACCATAAATAAACAGTTTTAGAAAGATCATCAGCAAACGACATCCCTACTAACACATTTCCAAGGGAAAGCACATATTTCATAAAACAAGTCCATGATAAATATTTTCAGTAGCCAAGCCAAGCGTATAAAACTTGTTACTCTGACCAAAATTTACAAGTGCTTAAGAGGGCATTGCTTTGAACCACATAGCTAAAAAGTTGTGTTTGGGGAGAAGACAATATCACATCAAGGAGATAGAACTCTCAAATGCAATTTTAAAATAATGAAGAAAAAGGGTGGTACATTTTTAACCAGTTACATCAGTTAGATTTCATTCAAATGGCACTATAGCAAAAGGATCCTGCTTCTAATTCCAGCCCACCTTACTTCACATAATGGAGGGATCGATGTTTACAAGGTCTTATATAATATAACCAGTAATATGATGGAGAGATTATTGCTATCTGCAGCTTGTGCCTTGTTATAAGATTGTATTCTTACCATTCTTAGAGGCACATGGACCATTTCCAAGATTTTTATTCAACCTTCCATCCCTTCTGTTTCAGGGACACTTGATCTTGTTATAGTAAATGCTTCCTATCTGATCCCAAAGAAATAAAACACCTCTACCAAGACACTAATTAGTCTCCTTTTTGTGACAGTTAATTAAGCTGATTGCATTTTTCTTGACTTATAAATTATTTATATACAAAATACATTGCAGTCATTTCCCCCCATTGACACTATTCTTTCTTAATACATATGCTGCTGTCAGAACTGAAGTATAGCTAATCATAATTAACTTTTGTTATGAGTTTGAGGTGCAGGAAAGTAGGCTAACCCTTGGAACCTGCAAGTGTAAAAATATAAGCCAGGCTAGCTTCCTGTTGAGGTGATCACCTGAGTGATGGGCCATTAGGGAGGAACAAAGGAAGTGGATCTGGGTGAGGCAGCCCCTCCATCAACTCAGATAGTTAGTTGGAAGGACAAGGCCTGTTATGTGAGCCAAAAGCTGGAAGAACTGCAAGCTGGAAAGATAAAGAGTATGTTGATTTCTGTTGGAATCCAAAGTGGTGGCTATGGGAGAACTATGATTATCTTTGGGTAATGCTTTGAACCCATCCACATTGCAGTAGCATAATTTAGCATCTCAGCTGAGGGGGGAATGAGGAACAGGTGTGAGCAACACACAAGCATCTGCTTTGCTGCTAATTAATGCCCTGATGTTGGGAACGATTGAGGGCACAAGGAGAAGGGGACAACAGAGGACAAGATGGTTGGACAGTGCCCTCGAAGCTACTAACATGAGTTTGACAAAACTGCGGGAGGCAGTGAAGACAGGAGTGCCTGATGTGCTCTGGTCCATGGGGTCACAAAGAGTCGGACACGACTAAACAACAACAACAACAAATGCCGAGGAACTCTGAAGGCAGCAACAGAAGATGTGGAGTAAATGGGAAGAAGGCTTCCCACTACAAACTAGAATGGTGTGCTGGTCCTTCTACTCCATTAAGTCAGTGACGAGGGGTTGGATTGCACACGAGTTCTGATGGATGTGCTAATTAATAAAAGTTTGAGATAGAGGTATTTTTCGCTCTATAAGACACACCTTTTCCCTCCTAAAAAGTAAGGGGAACTGTGTGTGCGCCTTATAGAGTGAATTCAGGCTGCGCAGCTAAGCCAGAAGCCAGAACAGTGAGAGGGATCACTGCGCGGCTCTTCCTCTTGCTGTTCTAGCTTCTGGCTTAGCTGTGCGAAGCCTCTTCAGGGCATAGGGAGTCTTGATCCCGCTGCCCTGAGGAGTGCGCGGCTCTTGCTGGCTTTTGTGGGAGCCCCTCAGTCTCTTCCCCCACCTCACGGAAAAGCCCCCAAGAGCCTTGCTCCCTTTAAAGAGCTGTGCGGAGCATGGGGGCTTTTCTCTGAGGAGGGAGAACGGCAGCCCGTCAGTGACACACGCTCCACGCGACTCATGAAAGGGAGCGCTGAGCAGAGCCTGGGATGCACACAGGCTCTGTTCAGCGCTCCCTTTAAAGAATATTTTTTTCTTGCATTCCCCCTCTAAAAACTAGGTTCGTCTTATGGAGCGGAAAATACGGTACTTGATTCTACAGCTGGGTTTTATTTTAATTTGGGAAATAGCTACATGAACTTAAAAATATATTTTAATGACTGATTTATTTGCATGGTAATGGGTTAGATGAACCTAGTCCTAGAACTGAATGAAGCAACATGTTGGAAGTAAAAATTAAAACATGAATGCCATGCAAATACTTCAATTAGAGAATGGCAAACAAAACTATTTGAATTTGTTAATTTGGCAAAAATGACACAAAAAATCAGAAACCAAAAGAATACAAAGTTTATTAACGATTGGAATAAATTTATGATTTACATCGAAGGGAACTACAGAAACTTAAAAACTATAGCAGGTTTGATATAAATCTTATGATGTGCAAATCATTAACAACCACTAGCTGCAGGAAAAATAAATTATGTATATTAAGAAGCCTGAAAGCGGGAGGGATGGAGATCGGTAGGGGGTAGAAGAATGACTTAAGTTCCTAAAGTTATAAAGAAATAAGTGTGAAGATAAATAACTGTAATGGAAACGGATAAGATCTTTACATTACGTTTGGAGATTTGTAATTTATTTTTTCTCTTTTTTTTGTAACTGCTGATCTGTTCTCCTTTTTTGGTTATGTATATGAAACTTAATAAAAAGAAATTAAAAAAAAAACAAATACTTGAATGACTTGTTTCGACCTGAAGGAATCTATCTACATAATTAATGAATATTTATATTGTTTATGAATTCTGGATTTGATTTAGTGGCTTATGATTACTTTTTTAAAAAAATGTATATTTATCTGATGAACTTGAATTTGATTGTAGTAGCATAACTGGATTAAAATCTATAGAATGAATTAAGAATTTGCATATAGTATATGCTAGGTTGGTTTTGTTTAAGTACAAAGGCATCTCGAATTGTGTAATATAAAGGTGTAATTGCATGACTGCATGCTGGGGGAGGGGTTGGGAGTGGGGAGAGATATTACCCTAGGAAGAGAGACAAGAAAGAAAGGTGACAGGAACCCTCTCTATAGGTTTCTTATTTGACAGATTGCTTGAATGTCTAAATTGCCCATAATATGTGAAAGGTTAACAAATAAGAGACAAGGTATGCTCATTTCAATTAAACAGGACAAGGGAAGAAAACTAGAATTACTATAGTGTAAACAGTCTAATTAATGGCAACATCTAGTGGTGATGTGTAAACTCATCATGGCTGCCGAAAACAAAACGTATTTTCAAGGCATGATGGCATGGTTTGGATGCGCATATGTCAGGCATTTATAGTTTAGTTTGAGTATAGTTTAACTGTAGTTTCCCTTTTTTAGCTCAACCTGGAAACTTTGTTGGAGCAAGCCAAGATCTTAAACCAGTCTGAAGTTTCCTCATGGCTTGTTACAAACTTGATAACATTCCATTTCTTGGTACAGATGTACTGGGAAACAGTGGTTAATGGAATACCTCCTGGAGTATTATTGCAGGGCTGGAGGAAAGGAATGGCACAAGGGTGGAACACATGGGCACAAGTAGGCTGAACAAACTCTGCAGTAGAGTTAAACTGTCCTCTGCTGAAGAAATAGAAAATATAACAGCATCACTCCTCATGAAATGGGCTTAAGCACCAGCAGGCAAGCCAAGTAATAGATTTATTATTATTATTATTATTATTATTATTATTATTATTATTATTATTATTATTTTAAATTGTTTCTAGCTTTGGGGCATCAAGTAACATTCTCAATTTCATTCTAATAAAAGAGCTAAGATTGGACCTAATTCTTCAGGGGTGATAGTACTACTTGAATGTGCTGCTAACATTTATTCTATCGTGAAACTAATGGAATGATGTAAACAATGCATGATGTTGAAGTGCTGTGATTATAAAAAGGTAGAAGACCCCTGACAGTTAAGTCCAGTCATGAACAACTCTGGGATTGCGGCGCTCATCTCGTTTTACTGGCCGAAGGAGCCGATGTTTGTCCACAGAAAGTTTTTCCGGGTCATGTGGCCAGCATGACTAAGCCACTTCTGGCGAAACCAGAGCAGTGCACAGATTATAGCTGCATTCAAAAATGAATAAATTTAAATGCAGTGGCGGGTGGTGGTGGTGGTGGTGGTAAGACTGCCAGTTTTTTTCGCGTAGCAGCAGAGGGGTGGAGTATTTAATCTTTTCTCCACTATGCCATTTTGCCAATCAAAAATTGTCCTCTTCATGTAACCTGCACCGCAGGAGCAAAATAGATGTAGATGTGTTTTTCCTTTCATGTGGCAAATAAAAGTCAGAGGAAAAATTTTGAGTATATTCACATGCCCCTAGCATCACCAACTACCGTATTTTTTCGGTCTACAAGACACACCAGACCATAAGACGCACCTAGTTTTTGGAAGAGGAAAACAAGAAAAAAAAATATTCTGAATCCCAGAAGCCAGGACAGCAAGCAGGACCGCTGCCCAGCGATCCCGCTGGCTGTCCTGGCTTATGGGATAGCCGTGCGCAGCCTCTCCCGGGCAAGGGGAGCCTTCATTCCCTGCTCGGGAGAGGCTGTGCTCAGCTAAGGCTCCCCCAAGAGCCGCACTCCCTTTAAAGACTGTGCGGAGTGTGTGTGAGGCTCTTGGGGGATTTTCCCTGAGAAGGGAGAAGGGCAGCCCTTCTCCCTCCTTGGGGAAAAGCCCCGAAGAGCCAGACACACACTCTCTTTAAAGGGAGCGCTGAGCAGAGCCTCCCGCCTGCATTTGCTCCATAAGACGCACACACAGTTCCCCTTACTTTTTAGGAGGGGAAAAGTACGTCTTATAGAGTGAAAAATACGGTACATGGGCCCCTGCAGAGGTAGCATTCTTTTATACATCTAGAACACTCTTTTTGATAATACTATCATTTGCCCTGAGAGTAGCCTAGAATAAGGTTCCCCAGTTGTCCACTGTGATCTTCCACATTTGTAAAAATAGTATTGGTATATAATTCCGTCAGTTGCAAGCAAACTCTGCATATGGTGCCTCCAGACTGTCAGTATTTTGTGGGAGGGATTCAAGAGCATAACAGAACTTGAGGATTGTGCATTTAAAGTGCATCAAATAGCTGTTGCCCAGTGCAGGGGTTCCTAAATTGTGGTCTAAATTTCATTCAGGTTGTCCACAACATTTCTGTGGATTTGTGATAATACATTGAAAATAGGGTATGTATTAAGCACATTAACCTTTTCAGACTGTGATTAGGGAATACTGTACATGAATGTACTAATTATACATGTTTTGATCTCAGGCAAATGCCCATTTTAGGCCCCAGTGATGTGCATCTAAGCTGTAGCATCTTAACATCTAAACTGTAACTTCTACCTGCCCTACCTCTCTCCTACCTGCAAGGAATGGAAATATATATGAACTGCACAATTTTGAAAAGAACCAAATCTCCCCACTTCTGAATTTTCTGATGTGTATGACTGTTTGGATGGAAATCTGGCATTTCAGACACAGGACTTTATAAACCCTTCCCCTCAGTTCCAATGAAGGGCTGCAGGAAGATGCATCATGAATCTCCAACCCCCCTCCCCCATCTATCTTTCTCTCTCTCATGCATGTCATGGGCCAGAACCTGTCACAATATTTTGGATGATCAGAAAGGAATGAACACCAGGAGAAATTGCGTAATGCTAAATAACGGTATAATGCTAAATAACGTTTTGCTGCCTTTGTTTACTCAAGCTGCTTGCTGACAGACTCAGGATATTATTCCAGCTAGACAGTAGTAGATGATATCCATGTCCTCTCAGCATCAGACAAATGCATTGTGAATCAACACTGTGACAGAAGTACATTATTGTGAAAGTCAGACACACCCTTTCAGATTGCAGACGCTGTAGCAAAAACGTAACTGGTAGATTTTGCTTGTCTGTACATTATTGTACTCCCCCTTCCCCTTCAATGCAGCTGTTTTGGAATGCTGTTCTCCACAAGATGCGTTTATATCTGGGAAGCGCAGCCCTTTGAAAAGCACTAGGAACAGAGCATGAGGCAGAAGCAAAGCCTCTGGGAGCAGCTTAGTACTGCAAGACCTCCCTTCTTTCTCCTCCCCTCTTACACACACACACACACACACACACACACACACACACCTCCTAGAGGGAGATGGAGGACAATGTGCTGAAATGAAACGACACTGTGTGTTTGTGAAAGGGAGCGAGCAGAGCTTGTTGAGGAGGGAGGGACAGAGAGCCTTCTCCGGCTGTGCTTTTTCATGCGCTTTGTTAGCGGGGTACGTTGCCCCTGCCATTTGTCTGTGGCTTCCAACCCTCAGCAACGTGAGCAACAACCGGAGCCAGAGCTGGTTATTATAGGGTAAGTCAGAAGGGATGAGGCTTAAGATGGGTATAAATGTATATGCATATTCTCAGCTCATGGGTCTCTGGCCGTTTGCTCATCCACCTACTCATATTCAGAGCAGTAAACTCGGCCTTAACGCGCACTAGCCTTATGCAGAATTAGGGAAGGGAGGGGGGGAAGCATTGTGTGGCCCCTCCTATGTTTCTGTTGTAGTGCCTTGTAAATGCTGCATTTCCAGATAGGGTTGTAAACACCCTAATACAGTGCAGAAGAAAATGAACACACTGGAAATACTAAAATGTAAATATGATATTTTAATGGTGCAATGGAAAAAATAGTCTTCCCTCCATTGCATTTGTACAGTATTCTTAATGCTCTATTTTTATTATTATTTCAAATTGAATTTAAGGTGGGGCTATGCTACATTTGGGGAAATGTTTACAGTGTGAGCCATCCCAGCCAAGTACTGATTTAAAACCCTGTATGACCTAAGCATAACAAGTGCAATGTGCTTGCCTGTCCGCAGGAGTAATTTTGAATGAATTTCAGGTGCTGTATTTCCATACCTTTTCCTGTACTTTAAAATTGTTGGGCTCCCTATATAGTACTACTGTCACAAAGTATATTATTACAGGGATATGATTTCAGGTTCATTATCCCACCTCCAAGCAGTATGTGCCTTTTATAAGGAAGTGGCAGGCCCCAGATTTTCCTTTCAGATGTTCATTGGAAGAATTTGTCGATCATTAACTATAATATGAGTGAATGAATAGTCAAACTTGTACTTCACGGAAGAAAACAGCCAAGATTTTCATCTAAATAGTGACGTTGTGAAAACTCATTATGTATTACATTGGACTTTATTGTATTTTAAGAAAAGAGACTTCCTTTTAAACTGTCACAAGATTTTATTTTTCAGAAGTGCACATGCTAAAAAATAGTGATTCACTGGAAGGGGCATATCTACACGGCTTAAGAAACTGGTGATTGGCTCCCTTATTGCATGGATTTTTTTCTTTTAAAAAACCCCAACCCATGAGTTTGTTTCTTATAATATGTGAAGTGGCTTTGTAGCAAAGGCGGGGCAGGGAGGGGAGGAGAACTTACAATTTTCAACTATTTATTTGTTGATTTTATTAAATTTGTGTACTGTACTTCATCCGTAGATCTCAGGGAAGTTCGCAACAGAAAAATACAAGACAAAAAACAAAATACATAATAAAAACAAGAACAAAAAAAACAACCAAATAATACCCCCTCTCCTCTACCTTCTCTCACAACACTATTTCCTTTCCCAAGCCCATTTCATTTGGTAAAATCAGGGCTTTTTTCAGCCAGAACTCACTAGCCATAACTATCCCCAGGGCTTTTTTTTCAGGGGTAGATCCCAGGAACTCAGTTCAGCACCTCTCAGGTGGATGCCATTGGCATTCTAAGAGTACCAGGATGGTGTTCATGGTGAGTTCCAGCACCTATTTTTCTAGAAAAATAGCACTGATAGCCCCTAGTAATAAATATAAATACAAAAATAGGATTTCAGAAAAGTGGCTCTGGCTACAGGAATTGGCTGGTGTTTTCCCCCCAGTCAGGGGTGATGTGAAGAAATTAAACCTTTTATCAATGCAGAACAACTCCTACAGTTCAAAAGAGGCATAAACAGAATCTAGCAATCACAGGACAGCTTCCCTGAAGTCTGCCTCTTTCCTCTCTTTTTGCCAGAGTTTTACTAAGGGCAGTAACATATTAACAGTAAACATATTAACAGTAAAAGTTTAAAGTGTTCTGCAAAATTCCTTGACAGACTGAGTACCTTTTATCCTGGTAGGCCTGTTTAGGGAGTGGAGATGGGGGTTATGGTGCTGTCTCACTGCCTCTTGCTCACTTCTCAAAGTGGCCCTCTTGCTGACTAGGGACATTCCTGCCTAATACAAGTCCTATGTTATAAGTGATTCAGGGCAGGCTATAATACATGGTTTTTCACATGGTCAGCTTCCAAAGAGGCAGTATTAGCAGAACACTCTGTAGCCATGAATACATGGTATCCTAATGCTTATATGTAGGGTGCAATTCAAATGTGAACCCCAGTCTCCTATTACTGCCATAGGTAAGTAAGTACCCAGTGAGACACACACATGTGTGGATTCTAGGTGGAACCTGTAGACACCTACGACTATAAACCTCTCTTAAATTTTAATATATTTTGATATCTGACTCCTGCACAGTGAAGTTGACATTTGGAAGAATGTGTGTTGGCAGAAGGGGACAAGAGCTGAAATCTTAACTACATACGAGAAAATTGAATTAATTCGGTTTCTCTTTTCCCTTTCCCCCCTTCTTTTCTTCCAGAAAAGGACTATCTAAAGGAGACGCAGACCGCTGTTTCCAAGGAAAGAGTGAGGATGGCCTTCCAGCACCTTTTACCAAAAGTGTGCAAGAAGCCATTGATAAATATACATTGTATGTGTTTATGTCTGACATTATTTGAATAACAACATAAGTATGTGTTAAAAGAATAAGATAAAATTGTGTGTGTGTGTGTGTGTGTGTGTGTGTGTGTGTGTGTATACAGAGAGAGAGACTAGAAATTGATTTTGGAGATCACAGCATTGCAGCATTTCTGGGGCAGCACCTGTCCTAGCCACATTATAGCATGGCAATTTGAAACTGGGGGATTTCAAAAGTATTTTGTAATTTTGTATTGTGGCATTCAGCTTTCAGTGGAGGGGGGAAAAAAGGTTGTAAGTTCTTTAGGGATAGCGCAATTTCCTTTTATGAGCCCAAGAAGATGTTTGAATGCTAGTTAGCTTTTGGTATTGTGACTTGCATTTTCTGCTGAAATCATTCTTTAAGATTTCGTGGTGGGGAAAGAATGCTCAAGGTTACTTTAATTTAAGTAAGAAGAATGGGCCAGAACAATGGTCTAAAGGGAGAGTAGTGCAAATCTTCTACACATGAAAGTGTTCATTTTGTTAACAAGGTTCTGCAACAACCCCTTCCCCCCAACCTAGGAAACTAAGTGCAGTCAAACCTTGGTTCCTGAATGCCTCCGTTTTGGAACGTTTCGGCTCCCAAATGCTGAAAATCCAGAAGTAATTGCTCCGGTTTTCAAATAAGTTTTGGAAGCCTAATGGCTTCTGGGGAGTTTTTCTCTTTTTTCTCCATTGATTTTGCTGACCAACCTTTGATCTTTGGTTGTCGAACGTTTCGGAACAGTCTTCCAGAATGGATTACGTTCAACAACCAAGGTTTCACTGTACAAACTGGAATATTCCAAGAAGTTGTGCCTGAATATCAACAGCTGATTGTATAAAAAATTTGCTGGCCTTTGGCTCTTACTTTTCTTTTTCACCTGTATAAATGTGTGGCCTTGTGTATGTCTGTCAATTAAGTATGTCTGCCAATGCACCAACAAAACCATAAAGAGTCTTGTGATTGTTGGACTGCAGTTCCTATCATCTCTAATCATTAGCCATTCTGGCTAAGGCTGATGGAAATTGGAAGCTGGTCTGCAGGGCCACAGTTTTTCCATTCATACCCTAATGCTAAACAGAGCTTCACCTTTTTGTACGGGGAATTGCATATTTAAATTTTGCCAGTATATTTGAATGAGATATTGACCTTTTGCCCACAAGAGTCAATCAATGGCATTTTATATTTGCTAGCTACTATTGCTGCTCTTTAGGGCTTTCTGGGGTGGGGTGGGGAGTTAGTCTTTGTCCTTAATGAAGTCCTTAATGAAACACATGTCCACAAAGTCCTTAATGAAACACAATTGCTTTCTTTCTTAATGAACCATGATGCCATGACTTACTTTTGAAATGTCTTTCCATCCACAGTGTCTCTGTTTCGTCACTTTCATCAAGCAGACGGACAACACCAACAGACTTGAATAATTCTTGGTCTGGGATTCAGAGTTGCACCACTGGCCCATCTACTGAAAGAAGCTCTGTTTACTCCTGGAGAGATGATGTATGTTAGCATTTATTAACAGGTTTTGTGTATCCTCTCCTGAAAAAAAATCTGAAGTCCTTATTTGCCTATATTACGTCCTGTCCTCCACTGCACTTAGCTGGAAATCAAGGTCAATTTTTATACTCAGCTACGTTAGAAACTAGTTTTCCGCTTGGTGACTTCCTTGACTATACTGAGACTTAACGTTGCTTTGCATGGAATAATCCAGGCTTGCAAAACTATTGTTTACCTTCCTTACTGAACACTGTTTCTGCCTTGCGTGCTGCTTTCAGTGCTGTGATCTTGATCAGCCATGTGCAAATATGGTTGATTTAGATCAAGGGTAGCTAATCTCTGACCCTCCAGCATGGTCAGTGGTCTTAGAAGATGAGAGCTGTAGTCTTGAATACCATGGATTAGTGGTCTGTGATCTAAACCAATATTTCTTAATGCTCAGACCCAGTGCTACTTGTCTAGAAAAAGAGGTGCCAGAACTCACCATGAATTGTTCTCTTATAATGGCAATGGTGCCCACCTGAGAGGTGCCGGAACTGAGTTCCAACAGAAAAAAGCCCTGCTCAGTGCTCTTCTGTACTCTAAATTAAAATATTTTACTTTACTATACATCATTGATATCAATTGTAACCTCACCCTCTTCTGCTGTTTTTTTTTTTTTTTTACTATGAATCTGTTTTGTTTCTCACATCCTCCTTTACCTTCACTTTGAAAGATTCTTGTAAACCTTGCTGAGGTCATTTCAAGGAACTTGCTACTATGCAAATTAAGACCACAGCTTCAAATTCCAAATCTGAGCACCTCTGTCCTGAAGCAGATGTTGCTGCCCCAAACCTACCTGAACAGTTGATGTTTCCTTTCCCCATGCTGTTTATCCCCCACCCCCCATGCACACACCACGCGTCTCCTCATATGGTCAAAAGCATTTTTGTAGAAGCTGTTTTGCCAATGCAAACTAGTCCTTTTCAACACTGACAGGAAGAATTTAACAGCCAGGGGCAGTGCCAGGTGATTCTTCCTTCCTTTGCAAATAAAGAATGATTTGCTAGCTGCAGTAATGATGCAGCTTACTGTCCATAAGATCATGCTATTTGGAGCCCAATTTCTTTGATAGTGAAGGAGTGACATACTTGCGGGCTCATAGGCCTATGAAGCCATTTGCATTATTAACCTGCCAGCCCTCATCTTCCTTCCCATCACAGCAGTGAACTAGGAGAAGTGGTTTATACTACATCATAGGGCCAGGCAGAGATGAGAGGTTCAAACCTCACTGGCAAGCCCAGCTCCGTGATGTGTGGGGCATTCAACTAAATTTTAACCAGTGCAGACCTGCTGAAATGAATGAACAGGACTAAATTAGGTCCATTCATTTCATTGGGTCTTCTCTGAATAAAACCTAGTTGAATACCAACCAGAGTCATTTCTTCCCCAGCACAGCAGTGTGCTAGGGATAAAGAAGAATAGTCCACCCATCCTCATCTTTCTTCTTATCACAGTGCTGGGATTGGTGGAGGTTTGGGGTAAGTGTGCCTGAGTGCGTGATGTGCATGTGATGTCCATATGAGTATGCTGTGTGAGAGAGGGTGTGCTGTGCACTTGCATTTGTGGTGAGTAATGCAAGTAACATGTTTGGTGAAACGTAGCTCTTGGAAAGTTGGCCAACCCCAGACCAAAGCCTCACCTGTTTTGGTGGAATTCCATTCTCTGAATAAAAACACTATTTAAAAGATGTGTGACTTTTCCTAAATAACTACAGTGACAAATATGTAATTTTATTCAGCTTCAAACATGTATAGAAATATTATTTGAAAATATTAACCTAAAATTCCCCAGGAATTTGATAAAGCTAATACACAAAGAGTTCATCAGCTGTTTTGGGATGTGGATGAAATGTTGTTTGAAGGCAAAGTGAGTTCCCAAACGGAGAGTCTAAAGGCAGAATGCAAGGATTGGACTAACAGATCACTTCACCTAAGGCAAGTCTATGCATGTGGATTAAATAATTTCTTTCTAGAAGCATTTTCACTCAAATATGCACTTTATTTGCTGCTTATGTGTTGGCTTGCGTAGTGAGCATCTTGTGAGTTGATTAGCTGCCCATCCTTTGAATGGAAGAACCTATATAGCTGCCCAGTAGAACGGCCAGATATTAGCTTAATTGCTTCCAGATGGGGTTTCCATGATTACCTCCCATCGATAAGTAATCCTAGATATTTAAATCTGAGTACTTGCTCAAGGGTGTGACCATCTAGAGTCCACCTGGACTTGGTAGTCCTCTTGCCAAATACAGTGACCTTGGTTTTTATCGTAGTTAATTTTTAGATGTTCTTTTTTACAGAGCTGTCCAAATTTAAGCAGCATCCTCCTAAGTCTGATTTTATTCTGAGATAACAAAACTACATCATCGTCATAGAGCAGAATTGACACTTTATGATTCCCAAGGGTGGGGGGAATTAGATTGACATTAACTTACACTATTTAAAGTTCTGGCTTCCTATGCTACAGAGTGCTTTTCAAAGAAAGAATGTTGGTTCAGTTGTGTTGCGTGTATCTGCATTTTCTTTTCACTTCATTAGCCAACCCTATATTTGTTCTTTTTATGCAGGATTTTGGGAAAACAGCTGATTTTCCCAAAAGATGAGGGCTTTCAGCATTACCAGGGCAGAACTGCCAGCTCTGTTTACTCCAGGTCCTTACCTACCCTGAGTGAAATCACCAGCAGTATGAAAGAGTAAGTTTTTATTTTAATGCAAACATATTCCTATTTCTATTTGGTTGACATTGTTTTCTATTAAAATGCACATTTTACATATTCCCAGAATATGAATGCAACTGCCTTAGCGAAATGAACAGCCATTATTTCTGAAGCTTTGATCTTTAATGCAAAGCTCATACTGTGTATTATGCCATTTTCTTGGTTAAATAATACATTGGACAACTATTGGCAACATGAGACATTTGTCCTGGATATAGGTCTGCAAAGCAGTGCTCAGGCGCCTGTTGTAGGTGATTAGCAAAAGAATCCCATGGCTTCTCACAGTTACAACATCCTCCTGTTTTTCTTCTACCTGGAAAAATTCTGATTTCTTGACTGGGTTAAAGCCACTGGAAGACATCTCTGAAAAATCTGAGATAGTTGCTGTCTTTCTAGCCCGTATTTTTTTGCTTTGTGACATTTTTAAAAAATGCTTTAATTGCTTAATGTTACTTTCCTATAAAAGATTAGTGTATATTTTATTTTTGTACCTTTCCCCCCTTCTGTCTTAAAATTGCTGTCTTTAGGTTATGCATCTCAGGCTCTAAACTGATTCCTGCAGCTTTTCCAGTGCAGAAGGCATTCAGCTCTGAATTACCAGAAATTTCTATAGCGAAATCACCTGTATATTCATTCTTGGAAGAAGAAATCTATGATGCAGAAGGAAAAATTGAAGAGTATCTTGCATTCGACAACAAGGAACTGTAAATGTTTGATTTTTAATGGATTATAATGCACTTTGAAAAGAACCAGATTTACTTCTAAGAACTGTTTCATTTATTATAGAATGGCAAATACTATCATGTCGGACTCCGCACCACATTAGTCATGTGTTTAAACTAGTGTACTCAACCTGCCTGCTATTTATTTTGGTTACAAAAGAAAAATCCCTAGGTCTCCAAACTGCTGTGGACTTCCAATCCAGATTGTACCATTGTACCAATTTGCAGCTGAAAATGGTCCCTACCAGGCTGCTGTTGGGTCCCAAGTTGCTGTTTGCAGTAAACAACTTTCAGATTAAAAAAAAAAAGCCAGGAAAGAGCAATTATTAGGAGAAAACCCATGTGGAGCCCCCAGTCTGGATCAGAAGCACATTCCAAATCTGCTTTTTCTCCAAATAAAAACAGTCACATTAATAATAATAATAATTCTATTATTTATCCCCCTCCCATGTGGCTGGGTTTCCACAGCCACTCTGAGCGGCTTCCAACAGAACACTAAAAACAGAATAAAACTTCAAACATTAAAAACTTCCCTAAACATTTAAGCACACATGTGCCTTTTGTCGCAGTGGGTTTGACTAGATGACCCTTGGGGGTACCTTCCAACTCTACAATTCTAGGATTGTATGAGTAGTCTGTGATCAAATAATAGGGGGTTGCGGCTAATCTGTATGACCCAGTGGCTAGAAACACATTTGACATGAGCATAGATCCATGCTTTTTTATGTACATTTCGTAGACATGTCATAGGTTTTTTATATAACGTAGTAAAGGTAAAGGTACCCCTGCCCGTACGGGCCAGTCGTGTCCGACTCTAGGGTTGTGCGCCCATCTCACTTAAGAGGCCGGGGGCCAGCGCTGTCCGGAGACACTTCTGGGTCACGTGACCAGCGTGATGAAGCTACTCTGGCGAGCCAGCACCAGTGCAGCACACGTAAACGCCGTTTACCTTCCCGCTATAAAGCGGTACCTATTTATCTACTTGCACTTAGGGGTGCTTTCGAACTGCTAGGTGGGCAGGAGCTGCAACCGAAAGACGGGAGCTCACCCTGCCGCGGGGATTTGAACCGCCGACCATATGATCGGCAAGTCCTAGGCACTGAGGTTTTACCCACAGCACCACCCACGTCCCCATATAACGTAGTAAGCATCCCTAAATCCCTGTAGAATTTGAATATTACATAATTAATGCTCATTGTTTGGCAGATTTGAAGTAGCACTGTCCCGCCTTTTTTATATAACAGGATTGTGTAATTAGAAATAGACTGTTTTTTATTAATAGTTAGTAGTGCTTGGTAATAAAGATTCAATTTGCTTCAATCATTAGTGATGATGAAAAGTTGGAGCAAAAGATATATCAGCTTGCCCAAAAGAGGGTTAAACATGGCATTCCTCCTATTTCCCCCAATGCCTGTATCAAAGATGCTGTGGTTGCGGACGTTTTCGATCACGTCTGGAAGAATGTAATTCAAGTACTGGAAGAATTAATAAGGAAACACTGGGAATCATCTATCACAGGTAACTGGAAAAGCCATTTGTGAAAACATTCTTAAAAATGAAATGAAAAGCCATTTGTGAAAACATTCTTAAAAATGAATGCTTTATATGATCTCTGTGGTTTCAGGAGTCCCAACGCATTCTAAATATGTTTTAGAAATGTATTGTTACGAATTATGGTGGTGGGAGGGGCTGGGGGAGTTGACTGTATGTCGAGACCCTCCTAACTCCTGGATGCAGCAAGTGGTAAAATGTAAACCAGGCTAGCTTCTTGTTGAAGTGATAGCCTGGGTGATGGGCCATTAAGGGAAGAAAGGAAGTGTTTGAATCTGAAGCTGTGGATATGGGGGAAGCAAGGCTTTTGGGGGGTGTTAATGCTGTGAACCCTCCATTGTAGACTCAGGTTGTATATACAGTGGTACCTTGGTTTAAGAACAGCTTAGTTTATGAAGAACTTGGATTAAGAATGCTGCAGACCCGGAAGTAGGTGTTTTGGTTTGTGACCTTTGCCTTGGAAGCAGAACATGTTCCGCTTCCTGTTAAGTGAGTTCCATTTGTAAATTGAGTCCCCCGCTGCTATGGGAAAGCACTCCTTGTTTTAAGAACGCTTTGGTTTAAGAACAGACTTCTGGAACGGATTAAGTTCGTAAACTAAGGTACCACTGTATGTGTAAATAAACCACATAGCAGTCTCCTCTGTGTCTCATTCTCAAAAGAAACACGAATCCAGGGTAAGCACCTGGACGTCCTGGAATCTCACACTGCTCAGAGGCTGGGGTGGTGTGCAGCAGTAGACATGGTCTGTGCTAACATATCCATATGTATGGTATCATATTTCAGTATTGGTCTTCATGGCCCAGTTCACATACGATACTGGGGGCCATGATGTGTGTTAACTATGGTTTGTGCACATGTGATTGGGCATGTGGGCCTATGGTTAGCACTAACTCCTGAGATGATGAGAGTGAAATGGTAAGAGGAACATGTATTCCTAAGGCTTGCTTTGATTTCCAAACTGTAGTTTGGAGGCAGCCAGCATTATTTGTGCATAAAGTTGTTACATATTTACCAGTTTACTATGCTAAAGCAAATGTTTACATTTATGTCTGATTGAAATTTGGGTGTGTTTTTTTTGTTTTTGTTTTTTTAATGATGAACTAGAGAATGACAAACAGATGGAGAAATTGAAAGCTACTGGAAACAAGTTACCACACCTATCCATTTCCCGTGTTGCAATGGATACATCAAGTGTACCCCCATCAAGAGGGTCAGAGGCCCGAGGCACATCTGTTGGTTTGCATTTTGTCCCATCACAGGTAAAATATCTTCCAACTAGCTGGCATTAGTCAGCATATGAAATCCTGTTTTCTTTTTTTATCAGCAGCACACAACTTCTCCAGTCCCCAGGCCCTCTGTGAGGTTTTCCTCTTCATTCCTTCTATCTCGGTGGCCGGTGATCATGCCCAGCCAAGGTCTCTTAGCATGCCAGCCACACTTCAACACACACCTCTGCTGTCCTTAAGATGTTGTATGCAGTGGTGTTTTTTTTTTTTTTAAGAAAAAAGGTGCCACCGCTCACCATGAAGTTGTTACAGTGAGTAACAGCTAAGTACCACACTTTAAACATTTGGGGCAGGCGGGAGGGAAGGTGCTGGTACTGTGTACCCAGAAGAAAAGCACTGGTTGTATGACATATACAGTGGTACCTCGGGTTACATACGCTTCAGGTTACATACACTTCAGGTTACAGACTCCGCTAACCCAGAAATAGTACCTCGGGTTAAGAACTTTGCTTCAGGATGAGAACAGAAATTGTGCTCCGGCGGCGCGGCGGCAGCAGGAGGCCCCATTAGCTAAAGTGGTGCTTTAGGTTAAGAACAGTTTCAGGTTAAGAACGGACCTCCGGAACGAATTAACTTCTTAACCCAAGGTACCACTGTACTGATTTTCAGCATTCCACAACTGGCCTTTCGTTTTTAGCCTTTAGGGTTCCTGATAGGCAGCAGCAGCTTTTTAGATGTGTACGTACATGTGTTTATTTTGTGTGTATACGTAAACACAATCAAGACAAACCTCTGGTTCTGCTTGGCACTCTTCCTTGACACAATGCATTGCAGTCCTTGAGCCACACAGCTAAAAAAAAAAAGTGAATTCCTATCATATGTATTTAGTAATGCTGAAGGCTCCAGTTAATAATAATAATAATAATAATAATAATAATAATAATAATAATAATAATAATAATAATTTATTATTTATACCCCGCCCATCTGGCTGGGCTTCCCCAGCCACTCTGGGCGGCTTCCAAAAGAATATTAAAATACTATAATACATCAAACATTAAAAGCTTCCCAAAACAGGGCTGCCTTCAGATGTCTTCTAAAAGCCTGGTAGTTGTTGTTCTCTTTGACATCTGGTGGGAGGGTGTTCCACAGGGAAGGCGCCACTACCAAGAAGGCCCTCTGCCTGGTTCCCTGTAACTTGGCTTCTCGCAGTGAGGGAACTGCCAGAAGGCCCTTGGTGCTGGACCTCAGTGTCCGGGTAGAACGATGGGGGTGGAGACGCTCCTTCAGATATACTGGACCAAGGCCGTTTAGGGCTTTAAAGGTCAGCACCAACACTTTGAATTGTGCTCGGAAACGTACTGGGAGCCAATGTAGGTCTTTCAAGACCGGTGTTATGTGGTCTCTGCGGCCGCTCCCAGTCACCAGTCTAGCTGCCGCGTTCTGGATTAGTTGTAGTTTCCGGGTCACCTTCAAAGGTAGCCCCGCGTAGAGCGCATTGCAGTAATCTAAGCGGGAGATAACCAGGGCATGCACCACTCTGGCGAGGCAGTCCGCAGGCAGATAGGGTCTCAGATGGAGCTGGTAAACAGCTGCCCTGGATACAGATTTGACCTGTGCCTCCATGGACAGCTGTGAGTCCAAAATGACTCCCAGGCTGCGCACCTGGTCCTTCAGGGGCACAGTTACCCCATTCAGGACCAGGGAATCCTCCACACCTGCCCGCCTCCTGTCCCCCAAAAACAGTACTTATGTCTTGTCAGGATTCAACCTCAATCTGTTAGCCGCCATCCAAGCTCCAGCCGCCTCCAGGCACTCACACAGGACCTTCACTGCCTTCACTGGTTCTGATTTGAAAGAGAGGTAGAGTTTTCACATTCTCGACATAGCATGTACATAGCCTGTGGCCAACTCTCATAACATATTGCATCTGAGGCCTATTGCATCTGTTGCTCATGGATAGTTCCCATATTTCCATTCAGGGCCATTGATGCTGGCACAGAAAGTACTCATGTAATCAAGATGCAAGCATGTAAACATGATGCAAGAAATTTTTGCAGCAGTTGCTATACAGGTTGATATTTAATTAAACACCCACTCCTGTGCACATCTCTCTCTCTACTAATCATTATTCTTATTATTGATTGCAACATGTGCAAGATAACTCATGTGTTACTTGTGGCCTGTACAGCGGTACCTCTGGTTACGAACTTAATTTGTTCTGGAGGTCCATTCTCAACTCGAAACCGTTCTTATTCTGAGGCGTGCTTTCGCCAATGGGGCCTCCTGCTGTGTGTACACCTCTGGTGCATGACTTCCGCTTGCATCCCGGGGCAAAGGTTGCAACCAGGAGCATCTACTTCTGGGTTAGCAGAGCTCATAACCTGAAGCGTGCGAAAGGAGGATGGTTCGTAACCAGAGGTATTACTGTAGATCAGTGTTTCCCAACCGGTGTTCCGCGGCACACTAGTGTGCCGTGAGACACCGGCTGGTGTGCCGTGGGAGGGAGGCGGGCGAGTCGGGCGGCGAGAGGCGGCGGCGGCGGCGAGGATCCGCGTCGAGCCGGGGGCGGCTCCGCGGTGGTGGTGCCGAGCGGCGGGGCAGCTCGCGCAAAAGGGAGGAGCGCAAGACAGCGGAGGAGGAGGAGGCCGGCATGTCCGGGCAGCAGCAGCAACAGCAGCAGCAGCAACTCCCGGCGACGGCTCCTCCTCCGCCCGCTATCGCCGCCACCACCACAACAGCCGCTGCCGCCGTCCCTCAATCCCTCGCTCTGCTGCCTCCTCCCACCCCGGCAAGGGGAAGGGAAAAAACTTTAACTTTTGTGCGTCCCTCCCGGCGTGACGCTGCGCGCTGACGTCACGGGGCGGGGCTTTAATGGTGGTGTGCCGCGAGATTTTTTCCCGGTAAACAGGTGTGCCGTTGCCCAAAAACGTTTGGGAAACACTGCTGTAGATATGTCTCAACAAAATTACACTAGTAGTTGTTATTATTTATAATAAGACCTGTCCTGTAGGGTAATTCTGTGTTATTGTGTAAAAAGAAAGAGGGATAAGTATAGAATTGGCATCCATTTCTTCTTCATGTTTTCATACATGCTTTTTGCATCGGATGAAATGTTCTTCAGCATCTGCATTAGGTAACTTTGCACATCTTCACCCACAATGTTGCACATGTTTTAGGCCTTCAGACATATTGATAAATTACCTCGAAAACTTTAAGTGATTTGCTTCTGTTGCTTTCCTTAGATCCACCGGTTTCCCAGCAATTTACACAGCGATTTAAATGGTGTCATGACAATCCAAGCCAAGCCACTGCAACAGAGGCACTCTGGGCTAACAGAAAAGATACAGTATGTGTTGCAAAGACTTATGAGATCACATTTCACTCTCAAAGTGCATGCTATATTTATTTTTCAATCTATACCTCAACATACGGTTCTATGAAGCCTTTCTGAAGTCAACATTCAATTTTATGTTATGTGTTTTAATTTTGGGCCTTGGTGAAATTATTTTATTTCAAATATAAAATATAATTAAAGCTGCATATTCTCTTCTGCGGGGGAAAGGGCTTTTGGGGCAGGCTGTAGAAGGGTTGAATCTTATATAAGTGGCAACTACAGTTGCTGAAATTGCTCTTTTTCAGGAATGAACAGGAAGACAAGCCGCAAGTGGGTTCCAGTGTTAACTCAGCACGAAATCGACCGGGGCGAATTCCTGACAGTAGTTTTCTCTCATGTTCCCGAGTATTGCTTGGATCCTCTAGAAAAACAGCAGGCCACCGTAGGCTACCGTCAATAGCTACAGATCCTCTGCGCTCAAAGACCCCCAATGTTTACAGTGATGAAGTCCTTAGGGGGACAAAACTGTGAGGCTTCATTTCTGTTCTTCACTGCCGTGACCTTAGTGACATATTAAGCTCAAGTGTGGGAGTTAGTTAGGGTGTGTTTCACCACCCTGTGGTTGCATCTCAGAAACAGGCACTGAGACAGTTGTGTGTGCATTAAAAACTAATGGCCAGATTTTTGAAATGGTTCCGTTTGACAGTTAAGGGGGAAATAGCATGTACAGTCAATGGGAAACATGAGCAGTGGTATGACTTTGGCATCAACACAATATGGGAGAACATCATATTTTAAAGGGATGTGTTGTCTCTCACAAAGAACATAATACTATATCTTTCTAATTAACAGGAATTCTGTTGTTGTTGTTGTTGTTGTTGTTGTTGTTAGAATTGTAGAGTTGGAAAGGATCCAATAGTCTTCTAGTCCAATCCCCTGCAATGCAGGAATCTCAGCTAAAGCATCCATGACAGATGGCCATCCAACCTCTGCTTAAAAACCTCCACAACCTCCTGGGGGAGACTCTTCCACTGTCGAACAGCTCTTACTGTCAGAAAGGTTTTTTTATATGTTGAGTCAGAATCTCCTTTCTTGGATCTTGAAGCCACTGGTTCAAGTCCTACCCTCCAGATCAGGAGAAAACAAGCATGCTCCCTCTTCCATGTGACAACCCTTAAGATATTTGAAGATGGCTATCATATCTCTTCTCAGTCTCCTCTTTTCCAAGCTAAACATACCCAGCTCCTTCAAGCTCTCCTCGTATGGCTTGGTTTCCAGGTCCTTGATCACCCTTGATAATTAAGAATAGATCCTGCAGTGATGGAGAGAAGTGAAATAAATATAATCTCATGTATCCTTATGTTTGTCCCACAGATGTACTGCCTTAGATCGCTTGTCCTCTCCACTTCTGCCTACAGCCCGGAACAAGCTGCCACCGATTACATCAGATGCCGTTGAGCAATATCTTTCCGTTCCTGGATCGCAGCTAGGCTTTGTAAGAAAGAGAGAGTCATTCTTTGTTTTATACCATTAGGAATTCGATTGAGAATTTAATAGTATTGTCATTGGAGCACTTTAAATCCTAGAGAAAATCAAGCAAGTACAATTGTTAGTTGCTGGGCTTGGAAATGATAAAATTAGGTTCCATTCTCCTTCCATCTATGAAGCTTGCTGAGTGGCCTTGTAAAAATCATGCTCTCTCATTCTAACTTACAACTTCAACATGAAATCAGCACAACGTAATAACTTTTAATAGTTTCAGCAAAATGTATTTTTCTGTAACTTTTCAAGGATCTTTATTCAATTTGTAGCTCCACTGACACTTATCCATATTGCTTCATTTGTTGCACATAGTTACCGCATGATAGTTTGTTTTGTGTTTTAATTGATTCACTTTTGCACCATATGCTTGTTCTTTGTTGGCAACTTTGTTAACAGTGTTGTTTAAACAGCTACCCATTTTCCTGCTGGGAAATATCTAGCTTGCATTCCCTGAATTGGAACTACATTGCCAAATATTACAATGTAGTTTAAGCACTATGGATATGAATTGTCAAAGTAAGTCATAGCAGCCTTAGCATAAGTCAAGCAAACAGCTGTTCCAACCTTGTGAATGGTAAACTAAGGCCAGAAAAAAGATGGAATTGTTTACTTTTCAACCTCACCACCGATTGAAAAAATAACAAAAACTGCAGGGAGGAGAAGACCCTTGCTGCCTTCTCTGGGGCTAGTCACCCCACTGCTTCTTCCAGAGATAGATGCAGACAGGAGCTGCAGATCCTTTCTAGCCTTTTTAATGCTGCTTGTATCTGTCTCTTCTAATCCATTTGAAACCCAATTGAAAAAGCCTAAGTAAATCGTTTTAGAAGCTCTTTTCTCAGTGTTTCGTGACTAATGGAAAATTAGCTTTTGGGAAGACAATAAGTAATCAGTTGAAAAGCAAAAGCATACTTCTGCTAATAATAATTTACACTTTTCCCAGTGATGGACTTGCTTCTTTTTCTCAACCCTACCCCAAACATTTTCCAGCATAAAGGAAGGTATCCTCATAGCAGAATTTCCAGCGCGGTACCTGATGGTGCAGAACGGCGGCCACTTAGAGAGCGAACTGTCATAATAGATCAGTTTTCAAGACCCAATACTACTCACACATTTCGGGTAGGTATTTGAAAACTTTTGAGATTCTTCATAAGAAACTGGAATTGGGGGGCAGGGGCGGGAATACCTCTCTTTTATTCCCTGTTAAACTGTATTAGATTATTCCTATGTGCTTAGTTGTATGCAGTCTTGCAATTCTGGGAGGAATTATTTCCTGCCTTCCAGATACCATTCCTTTGATACAAATAAACGTCTTCATATTTTCATGCTTTGTAGCCCAAACCATGCTAACCATGCATAACAGAGTTTTTAGCTGACTTGCGGTTACTCTACACTTTGGGACAACCCTGTTTTACAGGTGCTTAATTTTTTTTTAGAAAAAAAGAAAGGACACCCTCCCCAAAAAAACACACCCCAGCCTCATAAGAAATGACACCAAATGTTGAGAAGCTGTGGTGTTCATGTGTGTGGAATGAACACCTATTTTGTGGTGTTGGGGGTGGGAGAATGATCCAAAGCCAGAATATCCCACTTGCAAAGATTTGAATGTTTGCTCACTGTTTAACCACATTATTGCCTTTAGTGCTGAACAGGAAAGTGGAATTAGTATTGGACATTTTTCAATGCTCCTTGTGGAATAGTTACATCTTCATAGCTCTTTTTCATGTCACGGGCTATATGCACGCTGTATCTTTAACAGACATTCGAAGCACATTTCCCCTCAAATAATTCTGGGCTCTCTGGTTTGCTAAGGGTTGTTGGGAATTGTTTCTCAGTGGGGGTATACAACAGGGTTCAGAATTATTTAAGGGAAAGAATGTACTCCAAATGAGCTTTAATAAAGCGTGTATGCAGACATAGTCACTCTTTGCCCTTGACTTGTGGCGGGGGGCGGGGGCGGCGAATGCTATAAAGGGTAAAAATCTGTTTTTCTCTTTCAGTCAGATACACCTCATAAAATATCATTGACTCCTATGGATTTTGCTAATCAAATGTGGACAGGTCATGGGGTATTGACAGGTAAGACCTCTGTTTTATTAAAGAAAAGAAGATTGTAGCACAAGATGCCAATCCCCTCAGAACTGTGATTCTCAGTTTCAGCATATTAGCATTTGTGGGAGAATGGGGTAAAATGAGCAATAAGCATTGTATTCTACATCACAAGTTGAGCCCAAAAAACAAATGCTGTAAACCATTTTATTCTAGTTTGCCTCTGTATGAAAGAGGTGCAGCAGCAGGCAAAATTTAGTGGAGCAGCAAGGATGGAGAACCTGTGGATGTTGTTGGACTAAAATTTCCATAATCCTCATCCATTGACTATGCTGGCTGGGGATGAGTGAGGTTCCAAGGAACATGTGGTCCCTCCAGATGTTGTTAGACTCTATTAGCATTTGGAAGGACCACATGCTCCCTGCCCCTTCTTTACTGGATTTATACTAATTTCTATTCCTTGGTACAATCAAGGATTTTTGATAAATTGGCCATAGACTTTCAATAAATTGGTCAATTTTTGCAAAGCAACTATTTACTTAGTGTTCACTACTGCAGCCTGAGTAAACCCCATTATTCAGTTGGAGCCCCAAGTGAAGATGCTTAGGGTGGCTCTTTTCAAGAGTTTGTAGCTATATTTAATTCATCTAAGACTAAGTCACTGGTTCTTGTACAGCTGTAGTATTAGCAGAGAGCCAGCAGAGGGCTACCTTTCCACTGGAAAGCACCAATGATAAGCAGTCCTTTTCTCCTGCCACAGAAATTGGTTGTTGCTATTTTAAGATCTCATAAACTCATCATGTGTACGTGTAGCATGACAGTTCATACCAGGTTACAATACCTCCTAGCCCAAGCATATTCTCCAGAAGTAAATTAACTGAAAAACAATCCTTCTTTAACGTTGGTGATGTAGTGAAAGGTAACAATCCTTGCAGAAAAACACACACTTTTTTTTGCTGTGTTGAAGTTCGCCATCAGTTCATGTTGTCTAGCTATCTATTAAATGTGAAATAATGTATTTTCTTGCACTTGCACAGACTGCTTTTAATAACAAAATATCCCCAGAAGTATTCAACTTCCTGCTGCCCATGATTATCCTTGCAGGGTAGTGAATTTTAATAAAACCTCTCAAGCAAGGTCTAGGGACAGAGGGAACTCAGTGCACAGGCAGAAATTCTGAGAACTAGAAAGGACACTGGGTAAGATGCTAAGAGACAGAAAGTGGGTAGACATAGGCAGCAGGCTCACTAGAACATGAGTTAAGGTTCAGCAGAAGCCTGTGAGAAAGGGCAATGGGGGTGGCCTAGTGACTGGTGAGAGAGCAGTCTGGTGGGGTGGGGGGCTTGAGATTGCAAGTGGTAGTAGCTGCATGTTGGCAAGAAGCAGAAACAGTGCTCTGGCTAGGCAGGCAGACTGAGAGTCGAGCTGCAGGAGATGCTAAATTAGAAAAAGGGTTTTAGTGTTAAAAAGTAATAATGAGCATGGTTTTAATGGGGACCAAAGCACTCAGGAAGACATGGTTTAATCCTTCTATTTGCAGTTCAACACCTCCCCTTCCCAGCATTTGTGCAAATGGGGACTTTTCCTCCAAAGTTACCATATTTTTCACTATATAGGACACACTTTTCCCCCTCCAAAAATGAAGGGGAAATGTGTGTGCATCCTATGGAGCGAATGCAGTCTTTCGCTGAAGCCTGGAGAGCAAGAGGGGTCGGTGAGCACCGAAGCCTCACGCTCTCCAGGCTTCAGGCAGCTATCCGCAAGCCTTCAGAGCGCTCCAAAGGCTTGCGGATAGCAGCCTGAAGCCTGGGGAGCGCAGCGCCAACTATCGCTGCGCTCCCCGGGCTTCAGGCAGCAATCCACAAGCCTTTGGAGCACAGCGAGAGTTCCCACTGGGTTCAGAAGGCTTGCGGAAAGCAGCCTGCTCTCCGCAAGCCTTCTGAGCGCAGCGAGAGTTCCCGCCGGGCTCAGAAGGCTTGCAGAAAGCTGCCTGTTCTGGAGGCTGGGGTCGGGGGAAGCTCGGGCTTCCCCTGTGCCAGCCCCGCGGCTAAGAACAAAGCCGCACACAGCTTCTCCCGGCTGGAGAGGTTGCGCGTGGCTAAAGAGGAAGCTAAGACAGCTGTCTTGGCTTCTTTGCTCTTTGGGGCTGGGGGAAAAAATAATTTCCCCCCCTTTATTTCCCCCCCCCTAAAAACTAGGTGCGCCCTATGGTCCAGTGCACCCTATGGAGCGAAAAATACGGTAATAGCAGCATTGGGGGGGCGGGCCATTGGTTCATATCAGCGTTGTGGTTGGGGCTGAAGAATTAAACGTGAACAGTCCCCCTCTGTGTATGTTGTCCTGGTGAAAATCAGGATTGCCCATGCCTGCAATTTTTAAAAAAACACCTCTGGTGTTCTTTCTCATGATGCATTGTGTAGTTTGGCCCCTATAGTTAGAAAGCTAAGGCAGAAGAGGGGAGAGTTGGCCTGGCTGAAAGATCCCGCACCAATTTGACAGTAGACTAAAATGCAATGATGTGAATGAGGCAGAAACTTGAAGGACTGGGGATTGCAGAAGATGTGGAATCGAGAAAACAAGTGGCTTAGGAAGAAGGCAGTGCGAACGCTGGAGTAATCCCTCTGGCAGGGATCAGGAAGGGTGTGGATCAGGTAGTTATCATTAAGAAATTCGTCAAGGTGATTGAAGTCAACCGAATTGATGAACTCACCTAGGGTATTACTTGTCAGGCTGGCAAGCCTCTTCTTTCTCCCATTTGCAACACTGGACTTATCCCCAATGAACGTTAATAGAGAGATTAATAGAGAAATTTTGGCAGCTGTAAACAAAATTTGCTCCCCCATATTCTATGATTTAAATATCTTAGATAGCAGAGCCAATTACGTCACTAAATTAATAAACCCAGCCCAACGTAGGGCTTTTATGCTGGCCCGGTTGAATGTTTTTCCCTCAGCATTTGTCCGGGGAAGATATCAAAACATCCCTAGAAACAAGAGATTCTGCAGATGCTCTATGAATGTCCCGGACACTGTAGAGCATATTCTCTTTCATTGCCCATTGTACAGTACGCTCCGTCAACGCGTGCTGTCCCCTCTTTTGGGCGGTCTGGAACCCCAGCAAGGTGAATGTGTGGCATTCTGCCTATCCGACGTTGACCAAAGGGTAACGGCGGGGGTAGCCGAGTTTTTGGTAGCAGTCCTCCAAGGAGCAGGTTAACAAGGAAAACCACTGATTCTATATGTATATATATATATATGTATGTAGCCAACTGCTGCCTTTTTATATATATTTCAAGGCTTTTACATGTTATTTTCTCTCCTATGGTTTTATTTGCATAATGCCTAATAAAGGTTTGATTGTCAATAGAGAGATTGCTCTTGCTATTACCATGCATAGGGAAAGAAAGGATGCACCCCAGAAACAGCTGGTGGGGAATGAAAACTCGCGCACCTCAAACAAGGACTTGTTACCCCAATGGTCCCTAATAGCAAGTTTGGCTTCTCTGCTCACAAGCCTTATATGAGGTTGCAGGCCCTTCCTACCTCTCCTATGCTCTCGCCCCTAATTTGCATAGGACTGGGTGTCAGTCCAAAATCAAAAACACATCCCTGCTCTGTCTGAAATAGTTGATCTGTACTTAACATATTATTGGCTTCAACTTGTGTATTTTTCGATCAGCTTCCTGTGACACTATTGTTCCCATTTTACTGATAGGAAAACAAGGCTAGGAGAGGTCACTCACCAAAAGAATTTGAGCATGAACCCTTTTGTTTCAAATGCACTGTATCCACTTGACCCTCAATATTACCTACTAATGTTTTTGCTTGCAGGTTCACAGTTCCATGCCAAATCATTCCAGAGAAATCCACCTGTATCTAGAAGAAGATTTCAAGTTGCTTCATAACATATAGCAGAAGGCAAAAACAACCAACCAACCAACCTGATCTGTACTTTATGGGACTCTGCAATACTCCCAACTATATTATCAGAAGGGATAGCGTTCCAGTATTGTAGTTTTGTGCCTTAGTGTTCTGTGTCTCTGCATACAGCCAGCTTGGAAATTGTTTCACCAAAGACTCATTAGCAAGTGCATCAAGACAGTGGCATATATCTGGAAAACAGAATATGAATTGGTGCCAATTTTTTTCTAAAGGCAGAAGTCAAGTTTAAAAGAAAGTGCCTTCCTGGTTCTGTTCTGTTCTGTGTTTGTTTGTTTGTTTGTTTGTTTGTTTGTGGACCAGGTACAAGTAGAGCTGAGCCAAATTGTCATTAGCTTTCCTTTTCTTTTTCTGTAGCGAACAAGGGAAGCTTTCATAAAGCAGCTAAACAAATTGCACAAAATTTAAATAGTTTCCCTGTTTTTCATCAAAGTTCTGGGGCTCAGGGAGAACTGTGTAAAAGCCCTCAGAGTCTGGTCTTTAATTATCTGAGCTAGCCCACAGAACTATGAAGCCTTGGGAGGAAGGGTACTCTTTTCACAGAGAAGCATGCTAAGGAATTTGAGCTAGACTTTGCCTCGGTTCTTTTGGTGGAGCTTCCGTGATCTTGGTCAGACAAGTTTGGTGGGGGAGTGGGGGGGGGGTGTTGCACAGGCATTAAAACAACTTAGAGCCATTAAAACAAACCTTAGCAGGGCTTTCACACATTTCCTTCTAATGAAATTTTGAGGAAGCAAACACTGCAAAAACCAGGAATTGTTTCCGCAGGAATGAAAGTGACACCAAAACAGTTGGAGTTGGTTTTAGCTCAGCTGTAGCAATGCAGTCTATAAACCCTTGAAGAGTATGATAATCAGTTTTAATTCCTGGACTCTTTTTGTTATGGTTCCATAAGAAAAATCTATCCCTTCTCTCTGGTTTAGCTTGGGCAATCTCTAAAATTAATTTTGGAAGTGAAGTAGGCATACGTTGCTGCAGTTTGGGTTCAAATATTTTCTTCATGCACAAACTTAGCTAATGCACATTGATTAAACACCATGAAAAAACAAATATTGATGCAATCCCATCAAGATCCTTTTTGTGCAATTGCATTAAGAACCTTTGGCCATATATTACTGTTGCATAGACACAATATATTATTCTGAAATCAATGGAGATTTGAGTACTTGTTTATTCTATGTGGTCTACACATAATCTAGATATTTTGCATATTTTTGCCCCCACCCAAAGGCACTTTTTGAGAAACTTAGTTTCATTCTGAAAATAGAAGTCATTGTACATTTCTTGTGCATTACTCCACAGAGTGTCCATTTGAAGCCAGAGGTACCCACACCTGCCCATTGACATGGTAGGGCATATATACCAAGAGAGCAATAACTTCTTCCTTCTCCATTCACCTGGGGCATGTAAAGGGATGAAAATGTATGGATAACCTAACCAAGAGGAGGGTTTTCAAATGTGTATCAAGTAGCCATTCCTACCCTGGTGGACAGTAGGATCTGGAATTAATCTAGATCAGGCACCCCCAACCTGTGGCCCTCCAGATGTTTTGGCCTACAACTCCCATGATCCCTAGCTAACAGGACCAGTGGTCAGGGATGATGGGAATTGTAGTCCAAAACCATCTGGAGGGCCGAAGGTTGGGGATGCCTGATCTAGACAGAAAGCAGCATGTTGGGGGCAAACATGAATGCTTCTAGATTGAGAAAAACAAATGGGTTTGTGTGCATGCACACTGCATAAAGGTACCTTGATTTCGTTTTGCATCATTTTAATAAGTTCCCCTATACCCTAATTCACATAGTTAATATGTAAAATAATCAAAAATATGAAAATCGGTAAAGTACATATATTGAGGTGTAAACTAACTGTGGAAATCAAAACGGAAGAATTGCAAAGTTATTTCTATGTTAATGTATGTATCTTTATATCTTTAATCATACGTTATTTGTTGTTGATTACCATTGTTGCATTTTCCTACCTTCTCTTTGTTATTAATTTGGCATGTCACCCTGTGAAGGATAATTGGAGGGCTGACCATCACGTATTACCAGTAATTAATACATCAAGCACTGTAAAATAGCTCAGATGGATTTGTTCTCAGAAAGAATTAGCAGCAAAATTATATCATAGACCATCATGGACTTAGCCCACTTGCTGGGCTGCAACTGATATTCTGTTTATTGAGTTTTTCCTTCCTGAACTTCTTTGATGTCACCTGCTAATGTAAAATGAATTGATTTATTTAGTACTTCAGCAACCCTAATAAAAATTTGCTTCATGAGCCAATGAATCTGTAGAAATGTGTACGGAACCATTTTTGAGGACTTGCTATTTTCATTACAGTAGTGATAACTCTTGCCATTTAGCCAAAAGACTAGGCCCACAAGTTTGTTTGTAGTGTACGCATGGGAAGAAACATTGTTTGTTAAAAATGACTGGCCAACTCACCCACGCAAGTCTTACTTATATAAAATGCATGTGACTAGATCAGAATGCTTCATTGCTGAGCCCAGGGTTAAAATCCAGGTTGCATTCAAACTGTATTAGTGATCAAGAAAGCTTTTTATAACAGCTTGAGTCACATGATTGAAGGAAAGATATTTGAGCAGTGGTTTTGTCCTTTCCTGCTACTGTCTCCAAGGTATGAGTTAGAACTTGTCCCCGTAGCAGATGCTGGTTTAAAATAAATGTTTAAATAAGCATATCAGTCTTGTTCTCCAGCACATTTATTTTTAAAATGTTCTTGAAAACAAGAGCCACTTTTGTTCAAATACTTATATCCAGCTCCTCCAATAAGAAGTGATTTAATTTTTAAATTGGCAGGACATAATAGCAGCTCTGTGAATTGCTTCCATTTCTTTTGGTCTGAGAGGACTGTACTGGGCAATAATTCATTAGCTCTGAAGAGTCTGTAATTCAGTGCTCCATTGAGTGTGCTTTATGAACTCTCCTTGGCTGGCTATGGGAACAGCCAGAAACTGGGAGGAACTTTAGGGCTTGATCTCCTTACTGGAAATTTTGAAGGGGCTGAACAAACTGCTATTCTATTTCACCTGCAGCGCATGCTTTCTTCAAATGCTGTACAGTGGTACCTCGGGTTACATACGCTTCAGGTTACATACAGACTCCGCTAACCCAGAAATAGTACCTTGGGTTAAGAACTTTGCTTCAGGATGAGAACAGAAATTGTGCTCCAGCGGCACAGCAGCAGCAGGAGGCCCCATTAGCTAAAGTGATGCTTCAGGTTAAGAACAGTTTCAGGTTAAGAACTGACATCCAGAATGAATTAGAGTACTTAACCCCAGGTACCACTCTATTTGAAGAACAAATAACAACTCCATTAAACTATGTCAGAGATGGAAAGGCAAGGAAATGGATGAGAGATGTATTTGCAGGATGCGGGGCGGGTATTCAAAACGTATTTGTGGCTGTATAACTGGAGAAGGCAAAGTTTGCCTATCTGCAAACTGTTTTCTTAACTGAGAAAGAAACTGGAAATGCTGAAAAGGCAGCTTTATCTCTAAATTCAGGGAGCAGTCTGGTTGCAGCAGCAATAGCCTGTGACTTGCATGTTAATCATACTCTGCCTTTTTTGGGAGGCTCTAGAAAAATGAGGGAAATATCAAATGCACAAAACAGTGAGATGACAAAGGCAGTGTATTAGAGGGGCGTCTGCTGCTACTGTGCACAAGAGCCACTCCAACTCTACTCCTTTTTTTAATTTTCTGTCTCCTAAAATGCAAGGCAAGCTGTCTTGATAATCACTGGAATAAAGTTACACCAGGGGCAGCCTTCCAGATGCTATTTGGACAAAACATTGGCCATGCTGGCTAGGGATGATGTAAGTTGTAGTCCTACAGGATTTAGAGGCCAACCATGTGGGATACCCATCCTGGTTATACTTACAAGATCTATAGCTGCTTTTCTCCCTACCATTGTCTGAACACTTAAAAGGGCTCACAGTCTCCCATCTGTATGCAGAGAAATGTATGCAAGGCATTCACTGCCCTTGATAGTTCTGTTTGGTTGCTTATATCTTGCCTGGGTTTTCAGAAGACGCCCTAGTGAGCAGAAGTATGGAAGAAAAGCACCTCTTTCACCTTGAAGTTGAGCTGGAAAAAATCAGGAGTCATCTTATTGTTGATAGGATGTCTTGGCTGTCATGAATGATCGGTCTTTATTCTCTCTCCCCACCCCCACTGATAAAGACTGTCACAACTGAAGATGAAAAGTTACGCCAACTGCACTAATGCCATGATCTACAACAATAAACAACAGAAAATTTCAGATTCGTCCCCATTGTTACAGGACTAATTATCTGTTAATATCCAATGTCATATGTACTGGTGTCCATTATGAGTTTGTGAAATTTAATTCCATAGTTTAACATTGTCATTTTTGGAGTTTTGTTTGTTTGTCCTGAAGCCACTACTAATTAATTTCACCACCTGATCCCAAGTACCAGTGTTTTTGGGGAAGAAGGAGTGGGACAGAATAATTTATCCCACTTTGTTCAGTCAATGGAGCATATCAGGGTTGTTGTTGTTTTTGGTGCAGCAACAGCTCTTCATGCGCTGAACACATTTCTCCTGCCGCTTCGCTGAAGGGGCGCTGTGCAGAGAGGGAGATAATTTTTTTTCTTGTTCTCCCCCTCTAAAACAAGGTGTGTCCTATAGAGTGAAAAATACAATAACTTCTAGGTCATCTCAGATGAACCAACCACAAGAACAATTCATTCTGGTTGCCAGAAAGGAAGGAAGGGCAAACTACAGAAATAATAAGGAAATAATTATTTACTAAAATAATTTTAGAAAATAAGAGAGCAGTGGCAGAAAAAGTGCACTAAAGGGGAACAGAAAGCAACCGATGGAACATGATATGCTGGTGATCGTCAAGCACAAATAAAGAGGTACCAATTGCAACCAGTAGGAATGAGCGCGCTACTGCTAAAATAGACCATGACATACTTAATAATAATGTAAAGCCAAATGATTTGCAATATGGATAAGAGACTGGGTTTTAAATGAAATATTAAAACATTTAAAGTATGCTTACACTGCTTTTGAAAAAGAAGATCCTGTGAGTAATAGCTAACTTTTTAATTAGAAAAGGATCTAGGCTGCTACTTAGCTAATACAAATATTGAGTGTTTATCTTGGATTATGGCAAATTAAGGCCAAACCAGGTATGTTAGACATGTATTACAATGTTGAGCATGCCTCTTCAATTAGTTTTTCTGTTTAGTTTGGAGTTGCATAATTGAAGCATTTCTAAATAGTTATTTGGAGAGTTGTCCTTAATCACCTATTTTACTTCTGGAGTATTAGAAATTGTTGGGACACAACAAAGAAAGAAAGGTTTGCCTAGTTTGTCTAGCTTCTGTACTATCTCCCCCTTCTAAGGAAATAAAAAAAAATGTCCATTTTTCTATACATTTGATTTTAAACAATACTTCTTTTCTCACAAGCTTATACATTGTAGCTACATCCCACCCCCAAAATATATTCAGACAAGGGTGGAGGGGTTCCTCCCATAGGTTGAGATGCACATTCTAGCTGCAGTTAATACAGATGTAGAAGGGACTATTTTATTATCCACATTTCCTTTCAATTACTTTAAAAGAAGATTTAACTGATTATTTTAGGAATTTCATAACCAGTAATTTGTTTACTATTATCTAAAACATGACTGCATAAACATTTTGCGGCATTTCAAAAAGATTTGGTATCTTCAAATGTTTAACAGGGTAAGTAGACTGACCATTCGTGGTGTCCTGCCTCCCACTCTTGGACCAAAGACCCGAGTTCTCGGCTTGGGAAATTCCCCAAGTTTATTTTATAATTCAGAATGTGATTATTTCATCAGTTCAGGGTACAGGTTACAAAGTTCAACAGGTACATCGGCAGAGACTAAAATACATAGACAGGCATAACTTGACCCAGAACTTGATATGCCTCCCCTGCTCTACTTTTACAGGTGCAGAGTGCGGTCCATTGTGCATAGAATTGTAGAGTTGGAAGAAACACAGAGGATCAGGGCTTTTTTTTTTTTAAGGATAGAACAGAACTGAGTTCCAGCACCTCTCAGGTTGGTGCCATTGCCTTTATAAGAGAACAAGGGAGGCATTAATTGTGAGTTCCAGCACCTCTTTTTCTACTGCTGAGAATCATTTAATCCAGCCTCTGCAATGACAGCTCCAGCCCTGCCCTAGATGGTGTCACAGCACACATGCCACATGGCAGCAGAAACTGGGGGTGATACAATCTTTATAGCTATGCTATGTTAATTTTAACACACACACACACACACACACACACACACACACACACAGGCAGAGAGAAACTTGGCCTTGATTGAGGCCTAAACAAATACAGTGGTACCTCAGGTTACACACGCTTCAGGTTGCACACTCCGCTAACCCAGAAATAGTGCTTCAGGTTAAGAACTTTGCTTCAGGATGAGAACAGAAATTGTGCTCCGGCGGCGCGGTGTCAGCAGGAGGCCCCATTAGCTAAATTGGTGCTTCAGGTGAAGAACAGTTTCAGGTTAAGAACAGACCTCCGGAACAAATTAAGTACTTAACCCGAGGTGCCACTGTAGTTCGAACTTACTGATACATTCTTGTTCAGCAAGTTCACACCACAGGTTTTTTTCCTGGGAGTTATATTTTTGTAGAATGTGGCTTTCATGTAGGAAACAGAGTGTACTGAAAAACAGGAACATTCAACCACTGGTTTCTGAATGCTACCATTTTTGACATGTTTTCTGTGCATTTATTATTTTTGCATAGAGACTGATGTTTGCTTGCCAGATGTTGTTTTCGAGGATGAGCAGGTGAAATAATTCCTGAACATGTGGCTTCATTTGTGTGCTTGCATGACGGAGCTAGCATCTGATTCCTGGTGCAGGAATTAATCACCAGGTTTATATCACTATTGAAATCTCAACAATCTGGATTTACAGCTTCTTTAAATTAGTGGACTACGTGTGAGGACAAATTTGTCACCTGAGTCCCATGCCAGGGTGTATACTTGTCTAGGATTAACGATATATAACCTTGTGACCTCCAAATATTTTGGATTACAACTCCCATCATTTCTGACCCAATGTTGGGCACGTTGGGTGGGGTTAATGGGAGTTGTGGTTCAAAACAGCAAGGTTGGGGCAGGCTGTGCTAGGCTGTGTGTGGGTATCAGGCTGTAGTCAGCTGCACCTATCAGTTTGGCTTTGTTGATCTCTTTCATTACTTCACTGGCTGGTTTGAAGAACGCATACAACAAATAGTTTAGGTGTGAGGCTCCTGTCCAAAGAATAAGGGCAAATGCAACTGCATCATAGGACTTAGCCATTCTGTTGTGCGTTATGGGTGGTCGCTGGAGCTGTGGAGTTGTGCACACTGTTTTCCAGTATAAGATGGTGATTAAGAGGTCGTTGTGTGGTTGCACAGTAGTACCCAGAAAGTGAACCAGACACTTAGACTGATCTAGGTGCAAGCAGTCAAGTCCTAGTGGAATTTCTCAAGATCCTCCTTCATATATGCAGTGTACAAAAACACACCTTAGCAGGTCAAGGAAAGGACTGGAATGCTGGATCTAAAACATTTTAGCTGGAAGAAAGCATTTAACTAATGAAAAGTTGATGAAACCTCAACAGGTTGCATTCAGCAGAAGTCAGCAGAAGAAGGGCCATCCAGGAAGCTTATAGGTTTCTCTCTCTGTCTACTCTTTCTCATGCAGATAAAGCAAACTGACCTACACCCTGACATCTCCAGCTGTTGGGCTGCATAATGTCAATATTTACTATGTAACACACTGGCTTTTACAGGTCACTGATAGTGATTTGGCAACCTTTGCTTGCTTGCTCTGGTTTCTTCCCTGGGTGTTTCCAGTGCATCCACTTCTAACACAGGGATTGCCAAAGTTTGGGTGTTCAGGGAAGAACCGGCCCGCCAATGGGGTGGGGTGAAGCATCTGTCTCAAGTAGTGGAAGCACAAGAGGCGGTGCCTCCCCCCCCCTGCTTCCGCTGCCTTGCAGAGTATTCTACCCTCTCACCAAGGGTGGACAGAGAAGATGAGTAGGGACACCTTAAGGAATCCCCTGGCTCTTGCCAATATCAGTGAGATCTGGGGCATTCTTGCACACAGTGTTTCTATTCATCTTCCCATGGGCAGACAAGACAAGAAGAAATGCATGCAATTTGGCAAGAGCCAGGCCATCCCAGTGATGGTGGCAGTGTGGTGGAATGGCAACAGTGGAAGTTGGTAAGGAGCAGGATGTCATACCGTAATTCCTGTTTCTCCACCTAAGGCCCACCCTTGCTTTGGATAAAGGTGTGGCAGTAGCCAATCAACAAGACATTGTGCAAAGTATAATTAATACTAATCCTTTCACTGTAATGCAGGTTGGTCAGTATTTTTATTTCAATCTTCATTGTTGAGAAACTGAGGTAAAGATCACAAACAATCCATTAAATGGATTTCAGAGCATGATGTGTGTAACCAAGAGTTGCTGACACTGAGCAGGACTCTGTGTCCCCACTTTTGACCCAGCTAGCTCCACCCATTGGCTGGTCAGCTCCTCAGGTACCATAGGAATGGTAGGCTTCGGAGGGCACTGCTGGTTCTCCCTTCCTCTCTGAGATGCCTGGGAGCGCTGGGATGGGTTACTCATCTGAGTCACTACCCAGTCTGCTTCCGCTCCCCACCTTGGAGTCATCTTCCTCTTCTGAGCACGCATGTCATTCCTGCGCTGTCCAAGTTGGTGCCACAGCACCCATGACACATAGCAGCTGAAAATGGGGATAATACCATCTTATGGCTACCCAATGTAACTTTTAATACATGAAGAGGGAGTGAGAAGGACTGAACGGGTTCAGAAGCATGGATGTATCCAAGACTTCCTGGATCTGGGCACACTCTGCTGGCTTTTTGGATCTAGGGCGAAGGTTACATTCTGTCCCAACTGTTTACATATGTAGGTATTTCTAAGTTACACTGCAGTGTTTTGAGCCCCATGAAACCTTTGGACAGATAAGATTTCTTAACTATGATCATAACAACATTGCCACGTTTTCTTTCATAAAGGTCAAGTTCTGTCCAGTTATATGTTTTGTTGAATACCAAGGCACTGTGAAATGTCATAAGAGACAGCAGACTAGCAGATAGCACTCATATGTTAAAGAATTATTTTAATCACTCTTGAGGCCTCAAGAATTTCCAGTACAGTGGTACCTTGGGTTAAGAACTTAATTCATTCTGGAGGTGAGGTCCGTTCTTAACCTGAAACTGTTTTTAACCTGAGGTACCAATTTAGCTAATTGGCCCCTCGCTGCTGCCACACGATTTCTGTTTTCATCCCGAAGCAAAGTTCTTAACATGAGGTACTATATATGGGTTGGCGGAGTCTGTAACCTGAAGCGTCTGTAACCTTAAGCGTCTGTAACCCAAGGTACCACTGTATAAAGAAATGTACACTCTTCATTCCCCCCCCCACCCAATCCTGCCACTGCAAATCCTCCTAAATATTGTCAAGCTTTATTGTCCTGTAGGGGTGTGTAACACCTCCAGTTCAGAGACCTGATTGAGCCCCCCTTAAGCAAATTTTCTGGACTCCCACGGCTTTTTGTAGAAGCAGCAAAAGGACAATACTGTGATGCACAGTCCAGCACCCTGATGAGAATACAGATCACCTCCTCCCTGGTCATCAGATCGATCATGTGATCAGAGGAATGATTCCCCCCCCTCCCCTGGTGCTGTCCACAGCAGAGAAAGCTGCTTACTTCTGTTTCTATCCCCACTCTCTCTGTGGGTGGCATACAGCCCTTGAAGGCTGGGGCCAAGTGTGAATGTGGCCATTGGCAAAAGCAAGGTTAGCGACCCCTTCACTGAGGAAGTCAGAGAGTGCTGGAAATTATTAATGAGAGGCTGCCTATTTTCCTTTTTGTGGTGGTGGTGGTTTTTTGTTGTTGTTTAGTCATTTAGTTGTGTCTGACTCTTCGTGACCCCATGGACCAGAGCACGCCAGGCACTCCTGTCTTCCACTGCCTCCCGCAGTTTGGTCAAACTCATGTTGGTAGCTTTGAGAACACTATCCAGCCATCTCGTCCACTGTCGTTCCCTTCTCCTTGTGCCCGCCATCTTTCCCAACATCAGGGTCATTTCCAAGGAGTCTTCTCTTCTCATGAGGTGGCCAAAGTATTGGAGTCTCAGCTTCACGATCTGTCCTTCCAGGGAGCACTCAGGGCTGATTTCCTTCAGAATGGAGAGGTTTGATCTTCTTGCAGTCCACGGGACTCTCAAAAGTCTCCTCCAGCACCATAATTCAAAAGCATCCATTCTTCGGCGATCAGCCGGTGGTGGTTTAGGCTAGCAGTTTAAATGGTTCCTTTGCACGGTTGTTTGCATTGCTAATTCAAAGCCAAAGCTTGCACTCCGGCTGGGTGAAATGTGTTTGCTTAATGCTCAGGGTGTTTTACAAAGCAAAAGCCCTGCAGTCAGAAGAAAGCATGTCTGAGTTTAATGGAGGGGACTCCCAGGAAACTCACGCTCCTTCTACAGGGTATTGTGCTCCTTACCGCTGCCTTGAGGACCTTGATTATAAAAACGTCCACATTTCCCACTAGGTCACAAGCGACCAGGTCTTTAAGAGCCTGCTGGTCCAGGCCAATGATGACCCACCCTGTCCAGCATCCTGAATGAATTTGCCTAATTTGCCATCCGGGTTGGTGTCATATGAAAGAGGAAGTAAAACTTCTCTCTCGATCCATTTCCTCAGGCCTGGCGTGACTTCAGACCTCCCCCCAGGTCGCCTCTTGCTCGCGTTTTCGCTCGGCTACCGAGCCCCAGGACGGCAACCCTTCTCCACCCCCGTGACTCTCTTCCTCCCCGCCCCCGCCTGCCCTCTTTGACTGGAGGCGGAGGCCATCGCGCCCCGCTTCTCCCTCCCGTGCCCTCCTTCTCCCCTCTCGCAGTCCTGCCCCTCGCCGGCTCCGCCTCCTCCTCTCGCCCCGGGGCTTCTTTTCTCAGCAAAACGTTCCGCTCCCGAAGCAGAGCGACGCCGTCCGCGCTCGGCGACGATGGACTTTTGGGCGATGGCTCCGGAGGGCGCGCGGCTCTTCTCCTGGGCGCTTGCCCTGCTCGCCGCGCTCGCCACGCTGCTGGCTGTCTGGGTCGCCCGCTTGGTGCTCGATCATTACTGGAAATACAAGGAGCTGAAGCCCATCCCGGGGATCAGTCCCTGGTACCCGCTCCTGGGCAACGCGCTGCTCTTTGAACGCGGTGGGGAAGGTAAAGGCCGACGGGGGGAGGGAGGGGGCGGGAAGCGGCTGCAAAGCTTGGCAAGAGTTTTCCGAGGGAGAAAACGAAAGTAGCCTGGTTTCTCAAGGTTTGGAAAGAAGCGTCTGTCGATCGTAACTTGTATACTAAAAGCGGCGAACAATACACAAGGGAGCGGCGCTTCCTAGGATAGGCACAGAAAAGATACAGGCGCTGTATCTTTCCTTGTATCTCTTAATTTCAGTAAGGTGAGATGCCCCACAGTCATGTTCTTGTTTGAGGTGTGGCTGAGATGCAGCCATCCATCTTTTTACTGCAAATGTGTGAGTTTATGCTTTCCCGGAAAGGCTGGTTTTTACTTTAATATTCTTTAAACTTTTCTCTTGTATTCCACGCTGCACTTGTGAACAGGGGTGCCAACTTGAATAAAATATTGGGAGGGCCCAGGTAAGCCCAGCCTTACATAATCGATCAAAAGATAAGGTGTGCACGCATCATTCAAATGGCAATGCCCACCAACTTGGGGGGGTGCCCCCTCTAATAATTTATTGGGGGTATCCTAATAAGTCTCCGGGCTTCTCTTCCAAAACTAGGCAGGGAGGATGAGGATAAGGGGGAAAGTAGAGGGAGTTTCCTCTGCCTGTCATTGGCTCTGACTCCAACTACAGTTGGGTTCCCCGCCTTCTGCCCCACCAGCCCCAGTGAGAACTAACCTAGTGCACTGGCTGTCTCTTAACTGTGTATTGGAACGCAGCTTTCTTAGAGGCCTCTCAGGCATTGTTCTTGAACAGAGAATTGCAACAGGAGAAGAAAGTGCATGGAGTTTGGCCTCACCATCCTGGATTAGAACATCACCAGCACTCCACGCCACATGCTTGAAGTGGTAGGAGATTTTGTTTGCCTGGGTTCCACCATAACAAGCAACCTCTCCACTGACCATGAGCTGGACAAGCATATTGGCAAGGCAGCTATGTCAACGGCACACCTCTCCCAGAGGTTACTGGAGAATGTGATGCTAATGTCTAAGACCAATATGAAGGTCTACCAGGCTTGCATGTTGAGCACACTGCTTTGTGGAAGGTAGTCGTAGGCAGCTTACAGCTGCCAGGAGTGATGCCTCAATGCCTTCCACATGCGTTGCATCAGGAATATTTTGGGAGTCACATGGAAGGACAGAGTCTCAAACAAAGATGTGCTCTCCCAGGCCCATGTTCCCAGCATGTTTGCACTCCTGTCTCTGTCGACTTGGTCATGTCCACAGAATGGAAGATGGCAGGACCCCCAAGAATCTGCTCTACAGACACCCAGCCCATTGGCAGACCAACTCTGTGTTACAAACGTGACGTGAAGACTGGCAGCATCAACCCCATTGTGTTGGGATCTCTTGTAGATGATTGCAGTGTCTGGAGACAGACAGTCATGTCATGCATTCACAGCAGTGACCAGAGGAGGAATAGCTGCTGGGAGGAGCACAGAGAGGAGAAATGCCACGTTGCACCTGAAGCAGCAAAATCAGATGCCTTCATCTATCTTGCCTGCAATAAAACATGCCCCTCCTGTATTGGTCTCTACAACCACAGCAGGTGCTGTAATTCTCCAACGGTTTGACTTTACCCCCGAAGGCGCACAGTTACATTGTCTCCCAAGACGGACAGATGCCAGGAGAGAGAGAAAGTATCATCAACATCCCCCTGTGTACTGGCCCCAATGAAAATGGGGCTGCTGCGTTCAACTTCCCCTCTTATGTTTTGGTCTCATTTACTGTACCTCAACATTCTTGCACCTTGGTTTTCCTAAATTGAGTGGATATGTCTTAAAGGACGTTCTCAGTACAGTGAGTTGAATGCATTAAAAATGTTCCCTATGGTAAGGAACCTGCATGCCTGAAGCTTTTTTTTTATTATTTGAGGAAGTCAGGGATGTTGTGGACAAGGCTGGTGCCTAGAAAGGGGCATTGGGAAAGGGAGCTGATATGTATATAGCTTCAAGCCCCCTATTCATGTTGAGATCCCTTCTTCAAACATAGAACCTGCAAAGGGCTTAGGAGCAAGTTCAACTGAATGCTGTTTTACTTAAAAATAAGCACTGCAGTTTCCAAAATAGTTACATGAAATCTCCTAGGTGAATCAAAGTGTTTCCAAACAAAGTGTGTTAAGAGCATGTTACATAAAGTAGCTACATTAAGAGCAGGAAATCAAATACTTTAAGTATCTATCTTGGGAATTGAGTAAATTGGTATGGTTAGAATTTTTTAGAAGTATTATTATCCAACTCTCAAATAAGGTGTTCTTTTATACATTCTTTGCCTCCTGAGCAATTCTGCAATGCTGAATATTCTGCCTACCGTAGTAGACATATTTTTTTTGACAACTACCAAACTTAAAAATGTGAACTGCTGCTGTTCTTCTGTGTATACAAAATGTGGCATTCTTTTGTCACATTTGCCACAATGTATGAATTCTTTTTCCAGGCTTGGAAAATGTCATTTAATTGTTTGGTTGCTGAATCTGAAGAGAACTCACTGAGCCCAGTCTTGATGGTCCGCCAATCCATCATTTTCGCTTTCTCCAGTTTCTTTAATAAGGGCTAGCCTGACTGTGAAGTGCCAGTCAAAATCCCCCTCTCCACTTACCCAACCGGAGTGCCAGCTGTTGCTCTTGGGCCTGAAACTTTGTTTTGCAACACCCACATTCTGTGAAATAAATTATCTGCTGTTTGCATAAACAGAAAACATTGATCATGTAAAACACCATACAATGAAGGGGTTTCAGCCTCTGTTTCAACTGAATCAGCTTTAGCAAAATCGTTTACAAACGGTGAATACTCCGTTATAGGATGGGGACTGTATTTGCAGAGGTGCAGATGTATCTTCTCCTATCATGGCTGGATCAGCTGGCCAGTTATATAGACTTTCATTAGAAGAATATATGACAGGACCTCTTTGCTGGGCTACAACATCTCCTGCCTCAGCTATTGCACTCACGTCATTGTAAAGGACTAAGGGTGTCTGTTCTATTCAGGACAGATCTATTACTTCTTGAGCCACCTGATTTGCTGTTGCTTCTGGGTCCCTTTCTTCAATTACATGGTCACAGTGATCAAATAAGGATTATTTTATATGCTGTGCCAGAGTGGGGCCCACTACCCACTAACAATGGGGAGCCTCTTTATATGGAATCACCCATGAAGAGGGGTTATTTATATGGTTAAGATGAGTTGTAAGCAAATGTAAATGTGCTCTTATACTTTCTGATGTTTACTAGAACTGATTGAGCGTGCTACATGAATTTAAACTTGATGTGCAAGTGGGAGGTTGGAAGGAGACCCTTGTCTCTTGCAATCTGAATTTAGGAAGAGGGGCCTCCTGCTAAGTGGCTGTTGATCTTTGCTTAGAGTAGGTGCTATTCTCGTGAGAACAAGTAGCATAGAGGTGGGATATTGAATTTCTTATTTTCATACCTGATGCATTTCCTTCCTCCCAACCCAGCTTTCTTTAAACAGTTGATCGATTACACTGCGTTGTTATGGAATACTCCACTGCTACAGCTCTGGGTAGGACCACTGCCCTTTATTATCTTATATCATCCAGAAACCGTAGAGG
The DNA here is from genome assembly GCF_965112155.1 of Podarcis liolepis. Lineage (NCBI taxonomy): Eukaryota > Metazoa > Chordata > Lepidosauria > Squamata > Lacertidae > Podarcis > Podarcis liolepis. The sequence continues at coordinate 51,655,760 of NC_139564.1, forward strand.
TGAGTCTCTCATTCTTAGTCTTTACTACAGGTCTGGAGAACTCCTACCCACCAAAGGCCACATTCCCTTGGGAATAATCTGCCAAGGGGTGCATGCATGCCTGTGGTGGGTGGGGCTGAAGAGGATGGTGAATAGGGCCAAAGTGGGAGCAGAGCCACCCCATTCTCTCATGTACCATCCATTCACACGCATTGCACAAGCATGTACCTTGGTCATCCATCCTCTATTCTCGCATACGCTTCTCACTCCATCCTTCTACTCTCTTGTTAATTTGCATATTCTCTCTCTCTCTCTCTCTCTCTCTCTCTCTGACACATACACCCCTTCCCATTTTCTCTCTTCCCCTCTTTGCCCCTCATCTCCCCATGGGGCAATTGGACTTAGGAAAACAAGTTTCCCTTAGTCCCCGATCCCACCCCCAAGGTTTGTTTTCCTAGGGTGGATGTGTGTAATTTCACCCCCCCAAAGGGTAGGGGAAGGATGCATGGGAAGCGTTAACTTTTTCCTCCACAGCTGCTGCACCTCTCTGAAAATTGCCTTCCACACTGCAATCAGGCTTAGAAAAAATTGTTTGGTGTGGATGGGAGGTAGCCCTCCCAGGCCTAATTCCATCATTGGGACAGGATGTGGATCACAGTATGTGATCCTGCTGCACGGTGCTTTTATTCTAGAAAAAAATAGGTGCCGGTACTCACCATGAAGTTGTTACAGTAAGTGTCACACTTGTTAACAGCAACGACAAAGAGGTGACAGTGCTGCTTACCCTTGAATAAAGGTAAAGGGACCCCCGACCATTAGGCCCAGTCGTGGCCGACTCTGGGGTTGTGGCGCTCATCTTGCTTTATTGGCAGAGGGAGCCGGCGTACAGCTTCTGGGTAATGTGGCCAGCATGACTAAGCCGCTTCTGGCGAACCAGAGTAGTGCACGGAAATGCCGTTTACCTTCCCATCTGGTACCTATTTATCTACTTGCACTTTGATGTGCTTTCGAACTGCTAGGTTGGCAGGAGCAGGGACCAAGCAATGGGAGCTCACACCGTCGTGGGGATTCAAACCGCCGACCTTCTGATCGGCAAGTCCTAGGCTCTGTGGTTTAACCCACAGCGCCACCCATGTCCCTCTTACCCTTGAATACCTCCTGTAAAAAAAGAGGAATGCTGCTGCACCTTTGAAATAAACCACCCCCTTCATAAAGCAGTCTGAATGAGAACTCAGTCAGCTGCCTTTCATTGGAGAAGGTAACCTAAAAACTCTGTTCGTCTTCCAAGGCGGGTTTGCTCAGCATGTCCCCATGAAGATAAACGTAACCCAACAGCCATAGCGTTGCCATTTTACCAGGTGCTTTATATACCTCTCCATCTTTTACCCGGAAATAAGTTCCATTGTTTCTAATGGAGCTTGCTCAGTAGTGGGTATCTGTTTAGGTTCATCTGCTGTCCTATGCACACTTACCTGGGAGAAAGCTTGAATGGACCGTTTGGAACTTACTTCTGAAAAGACTCAGATGCAATTGCATATTAAAGGCACCAGTCCTCTGAATTCTTACCTGGGAGTAAGTCCTGTGGAAGTTGCTAGGACTTAATTCTTAATAAATACAATCAGTGTTACTGGATCCAGTCTTGGATCCTGCTAAATTGGAAGCACTTCTGCAACCCAAGAACAGGAGTGAGATAAATTGCTTATGTAAAGCTTGAGCTGTACAAAGCCTTGAACTTCATTTTGTACTATCAGCGCGAAGATTGTTTTTAATGCAGATATTCTGTTAATGATCCACTAGTCTGAAAACATCAGCAGAGTGCTGTTATCTTTGTTCAGTTGTTGTTGTTTTAAGTAAATCCTATTATAGTGATATGCATTTTCCATTATATCTGTTTGGATGTATTTTTTTACATGTGGAGGTGGAGGGTTTTTTCCTTGGCGGGATTTTGACAATGGCAGCTGCTAAAGGGATTAAAAAGAATTCCACCTGCCAGATTCAAGGAGTGACTGGGTGTAAGGTTTCTACCACTTATGCTGGACAAAAGGATTGTCTGTGGGCAGATACTGTTGAACTATTAGAATGGGATTAAACTAGGCAGGGCTGCCTGGATTTGATTTCCTGAGAGGAAGATTAGAATTCTAGAAGCTGCTAAGAGTGTTTTATGGGTGGTGTAAGACGACAGCCCATCCTAGAAGGATTTTATCTGTCCAGCGACAGGTTTAAAGTGTGAAGTTAAGAAGGATCTTAAATACTTCATTACCAATCTGATGCCAGGACCTACCACACCGTCAGGGCATAATCAAGCTCTGGAATCTAAAGAGAAAGCAAAGGAGCTGCTAAGACTGCTAAATCAACAGCCGTCACTTTGAACTCAACTAGAATATATTTTAGATAGCAAAGGCAGCATTGAACAGATAGCATTGGAGGGCAAAGTCAAGAATTTACATTTTTTAATCTCTTCTGTTGGCAGGTTGTATTGAGTAGCTCTAAGCATATTACAAAATCCGATCCTTACAAGTTTCTGCATCCTTGGCTGGGCACAGGGCTTCTGACGAGGTAAGGAAAATACACCCCTGGAACATGGGTGCGCAGTGTACCCCTTTGTCGCACCCCTTGGAACACAGTGTAGCTGGTGTGTCCACTACTGGTTGAGCTGTTAGTCCTCCTCAACACATTCTACTTCCAACTCCACGTGTCCACCTCCTCATGCCCTATTGAATATGTGAAAAGGGCTCCTCATCGTGCACAAAGGTATTCACTGCAGGTGGGAGGCCCCTTTCAGATGCTGTGCTGAATATGGACTTTGGAGACAGGGCTTCGGCTGCAGTCCTGCTCCATTTTCCTCCTGTTTAGTAACTGTGCTAACTCATTTTAACAAATTTTTTTTTTGGGGTGGGGAGGATGGCCAGCTGGGGGCAAGGAGGAATAGAGTGAACTGAAGCATTGCATGCTGCAATGTTTTGTTCCAACTTCTGCTTGAAGGCATTAATGCATTTTGAGACTTGTGTGCATTTTGAGACTTGTTTGTGTAGAGAAAAATAATATTTAAGTTTCTGTTTTGCAGCACTGGGGGCAAATGGCGGTCCCGAAGGAAAATGTTAACGCCCACCTTCCATTTCACCATTTTAGAAGATTTCCTTGAAGTGATGAATGAACAAGCCAATATCCTTGTTCAGAAACTTGAAACGCATGTGGACAAGGAGCCGTTTGATTGCTTTTTCTACATCACATTGTGTGCCCTTGACGTAATCTGTGGTAAGTGCTGTGGTTGCTGTCAAAGTGTTGCAATAAATGAGGTTTAAACATTCCTGCTCAATTTCTGGAAGAATTGAGCAGAAGTGTTGTTTTCCAGTGTTAATAGCTTGTTATTCATTTAAATGCAGATTCAGTGATCCACGGTGGAGAACACCAGTGGTTTTGAACCTGTGTGCCATGGCACCCCGGGGTGCCTTGAATGATGGTCAGGGGTACTGCAGGCAACACTGGCCTCCGTCCATCTTTTCTTCCCCTCTGATGCCCTCTCACGTCTCTGCCTCCCAAAGGCTTGTGTGGCTGTTGGTTACAGCTGCCCTGGCTACAAGTTCCCCAGGCAAATGGTGCCTCTGGGGCTGCCCAGGTATACTTCCCAGGCCCCTGTGGGGCAGTGTGAGAAGGCACCTCTCTTTGGAATGGGGTGGGGGGCGGCTCAGAGACCAGGGGTGGGAGCTGCAGGAGGGGAGAGAGAAGGCTGAGGGAACGTTCCACAAGGGAGGGTGTTTGAAAAAGTGTGAGAGGCTGCCAGCTCTGCAAGCAAGGGATCACATAACTGGGCTCCTGAACCCCACAGGGGTGCCACAGAAAGAATGTAGTTGGTCAAGGGAGCCGTGGACTCAAAAAGGTTGGAAACCTCTGATCTACACTGATAGAGAAGGGAAATAGTTCATTGTCAAATTGTAGTCAAATTGAATCACTGTTGATTTGTAGTCAGTCCGAATGCAGGTCAGGACAGGGACACAAGAACACATACTATGGGACCAAAAGGGAATCCCAGGAGACAATGACCACAGGTGTGGTATTACAGTGGTGCCTCGCAAGACGAAAATAATTCATTCCGCGAGTCTTTTCGTCTTGCGATGTTTTTCGTCTTGCGATGTTTTTCGTCTTGCGAAGCACGGTCCGTCGCAACTGCGCCTCTTCAAGCGGCTTTAAAAAAAAAAACGCAAGACGTTTTCGTCTTGCGAAGCAAGCCCATAGGGAAATTCGTCTAGCGAAGCAACGCAAAAACGGAAAACCCTTTCGTCTAGCGAGTTTTTCGTCTTGCGAGGCATTCGTCTTGCGGGGCACCACTGTAGTACAATAGTACTACAATTTGACCATATGGTTCAGTGCTTTCATGCAGGGCACCTTGGGTTCATATCCTGGCATCCCCAGATGAGTCTAGGAAATACTTCTCTCTGAAACCTGGGAAGTCAGTGTAGACAGCATTGAGCTCGATGGGCCAGTGTGTGACTCGAAGTAAGGTCTCCCTTTTCTGTCCTGTTCTTGGTTTGTAGGAGCATGATTCTTTGATTGAGTTCTTTCTCTCCTGTCCCTAGAAACGGCTATGGGCAAGAACATAGGAGCACAACACAATAAGGATTCCGAGTATGTCCGAGCTGTCTACAGGTAGGTGTCAATGTGATCTCCTTTCTAGAAGCAGGGATGGTGAACCAGTGGCCTGTCAGAAATCAGAGATGCTGGTAGCTGGAGTCGAACAGCATCAGGAGGGCCCCAGGTTCCCCGTCTCTGCAGCAGAGCCTTAATCCATAAAAGCTTTTACTGGGGGCTACACGGAAAAAATGTCTTTTTCCTCTACCATGCAGATAGCCTTCTGCACGATAAATTTCCAAAGGCCTGCTTTGTGTGATCTTCCCCTGCCCCTCATTGGAGCTGAATAGCACAATTCAGGGCCTCTATGTGGGTTGAATGCTCACATAGAAGCTGCATTCAAACTGCATCTTTGCAGTGGAGGAGCAGGGCACTGCTGTGGCTGTATGTCCCAAACTGGGCTCTGTTTTACATGTGAATCACTTTTCTCTGCATCTCTACATGTCACTCTGATTTGCTCAGCCTACTAGCAAAAAATTGGGCTCTTTCATGCACTTTATGGTACTTTCCTAGAAATATATCCAGCATTGTTGCTTGTTACCCTAGGATGAGCGATCTGATTCACCACAGACAGAAGTCTCCCTGGCTCTGGCCTAACCTTCTATACCTCATGTTCCAAGAAGGGAGAGAACATTACAGGAGCCTAAAGATACTTCACACCTTTACTGATAATGTAAGCTGCTATATTTTCCTTACTATTGCCTGTAGTTTGTTTGATTCCCTTCATTCATTCATCCATCTATCGCAGTTTAACAGTGCACTGACCCAGCGCATCACTTATTTCAGGGGACAACCGTCGCATTATTTGGCATTGCAGGGAGTGCACACATTGGATTATGCAACCTGAAAAATAAACAGCTTTTTTGTTTGGCTATCTAAGGTTATTGCAGAAAAAGCTCGTGAATTAAAAAACCAGGAGCGACAAAAAAGCAATGCTGTCAGCAATGGTGATCAAAGCAAGCGCAAAGTCAGGAGGGCTTTTCTTGATATGCTTCTGAATGCCACCGATGACGATGGGAAGAAGTTGAGCTACCTGGACATCCGAGAGGAAGTGGATACATTCATGTTTGAGGTATAGAATGCCCAGTGCCGGTTTAGGTTGCAGAACTCTACCCATTTACCCAAGAGTAAACCCCATAGAGCTCATTGAACCTTGTATGAGGATTGCATTGTAAGTGACTTCCAGAACTCAGGAAATCTCCGGTTTGAATCTTTTTCCTAGCTGGATGTAGACAACTCAGTCTCATTTAGGCCAGTAACTACAGTATGGGGATAATAATTCTGACCACAGGTGGTCATTTCAAAGAGAAATGAGGACCTTCAAGCCTGTGGGCCAAATCCTGTCCATGCAAACCCCTCTGTCAGGGGTTCATGACTCTCCAAACAATGCCCCTTACCAGTCCTGCTTTGCACCCTGTTGCAGTATTTTTGTGGATGCCAGTGCGGTGTAGTGGTTAAGAGCGGTAGTCTCATAATCTGGGGAACCGGGTTCACTTCCCCGCTCCTCCACATGCAGCTGCTGGGTGACCTTGGGCCAGTCACACTTCTCTGAAGTCTCTCAGCCCCACTCACCTCACAGAGTGTTTGTTGTGGGGGAGGAAGGGAAAGGAGAATGTTAGCCGCTTTGAGACTCCTTAAAGGGAGTGAAAGGCAGGATATCAAATCCAAACTCCTCTTCTTCGTCTTCTTCTTCTTCTTCTTCTTCTTCTTCGGGCTTACAAGAGCAATTTTTCTAGCTCCCACTCCCAGTTGTGGAACTCTATCCACTAGGAGTATTTGTTCATGCCTCTTCGACTATTCATCTTTCAGCAACCTAGGGAAGACAATTTTGTACAGAGGACTTTCTGTTGATTTTGGTATGGCTGGTTGACTTCTTCATCTCCTCCTACACCCACCCTTCATTGTAAAGTCCCAGGGCAGTTTATATCTAAAAAGGGATAATACAGCACATTACAGCAAATAAACCAACCTCATCCCATGCAACCCAATAGATACATATAAACAAACCAGTTTATATGTATACCAGTTGGAATGTAAAGGTAAAGGTAAAGGGACCTAATATTAGGTCCAGTCGTGACCGACTCTGTGGTTGCGGCGTTCATATCGCTTTATTGGCTGAGGGAGCCGGCGTACAGCTTCTGGGTCATGTGGCCAGCATGACTAAGCCACTTCTGGCGAACCAGAGCAGCACACGGAAACGCTGTTTACCTTCCTGCCGGAGCGGTACATATTTATCTACTTGCGCTTTGACATGCTTTCGAACAGCTAGGTTGGCAGGAGCAGGGACCAAGCAATGGGAGCTCACCCCGTCACGGGAATTCGTACCGCCGACCTTCTGATCGGCAAGTCCTAGGATCTGTGGTTTAACCCACAGCGCCACCCAGTTGGAATTTAGGGGGGTCCTAATGATAATAGCTCATCAGTTGAATGTCCAAGGCAAGAGGTGCATCTTCAGTGGCTACCTCACATGGAAACATCTGATGCACCTCTGCAGAGAGAGAGTTTTGGGGCCATGACAGAGAAGGCTCTGCTATGCTGCTTCTGGGCTTTGTTTTGTTTTCTGGCTTGTAATTATTTTATGTGTTCTGATTGTTTTTTGAGTGTTAGCTATGTTGAGGACTAATTTTTTAAGTGGAAGGACAGGATATAAATAAAATTAGGTGACACCCTAGAAGCAAAGTTGCAGTGTATGTGTTGTTGTTGTATTAGCCAATCTGACTGGGTTGCCCCAGCCTTTCTAGGCAGCTACCAACAAAATATTAAAAACACAATAAAACATAGCTAGGTAGGCATATCAACCATTCTGAGAAGACCTTTTCAGATATGGGAATGACTTAGGAGTGTCAGTCTGCCTTTGGCACATGGGTAGTGACCAGAGCTAGAAGAATCCCTGGCATCTGCTGTTGCCTATACACTTAAATTTTTGAAATATTCACTCTTGTGTATGTGGCTGGTGTCTTAGAAGTTTAGATTTGTGCAAAACCAAAGGTTGTGGGTGCTAGAGGATTTGAAATATTTTGTTCAGGTCCTGGAAAGGGCCAGCAGCTGAGATTTCTTTTGTGTGTGTGATAAAACGTTAGACATTTAATTCTTTCTTCCAAGGGTCATGATACTACCGCTGCTGCCATGAATTGGTGCATTTACTTGCTTGGGTGTGATCCAGAAGTCCAAAGAAAAGTTCACCGTGAACTGGATGAAATTTTTGGTGAGTTTTCCTTTCCTCTGGGAGTGAACCTGGGCAAATGTAGTATACAGGTGTTTATCTAAGTAAATGCTCATAAATGTCACATAATTCCTCTAACACAGAGATGGGGAACCTCTGGGCCACAAGTGCAGATCCCAGTTTGGCCCATGATGCTGTTTTCACCAAACCAGACCCACCTGCCCCACACCTGATGTCCTTTGTGACTTTGAGACTGGAGCTGAGGTGGATGTGGTTACAAGAGGACAACTGGCATCTTAAAGGGTGAATGACCACTGGGATTAACTGTCCTAAGGCATTCCCAAGCATGCAAGGGGTTTCTCCATCGGTGGCCGTCAGCTGAACAACAATGTCTGCTGAGGAAAAAAGTCTGGTTGCAAAAGTGGTTTGGATCCAAAGCACATTTGCAAGTAGACCTCAAAGGGGATTCCTGTAACTGCCATTGCAGTTGATTGCAGGTTACAGCAAGCTCTTGTGAATTCTGAAAGGTGGGCAGCCCCACCCAAATTGACCAGTGGTGAGGTGGTAAGAAGATTAAGGGTCTGCCCCCCTGGTCGGATCCAGTTCCCCATCCCTGTTCTAAATCAGGTTGGGAAACTATGGTCCTGCAGACTTTCCTAGAACTCCAGTTCCCTTCAACCTCAGCCAGAAGGTCCTCTCCAGCTCCAAACATTACACCTTTTAGGTATTGGCTGCACTGTCTTGGCCTGCACATCAAAGGCTCCCAGATAACATTCTGCAGGTTCAATCTTTGATGCATTGCATCCTGTCACTTTACTGGACAATGATGCTGCACTGCTTTAACTCTCTTAAAAGGGACCACCTAGGAAAGAATTGAAGCTTAAAACAAAAATATGGTTTTTATTTTGCTGGCTAAGGAGAGTTATGAATGCTTGGAAGTGCTGTCCTCTAGTGGCCTCAGAGGCTAGCAATGTCTTCTGCTGACAAAAAAGCTATTCTGGAGTCAGGAGCCAGACCTCATGCTTTTTTGTGCTGTGGTCTTTGCAGCTCTAGTGTGATCAGACCTTATGCCAACAAAAAGGAAGCCCTGATGAGCTGGTTCTAAGCATAAGCACAGAAATGATTTATGGCGGTTAGTGGGTTAGACCCCACAATGCCTCCTGCTCCACCATAATTTAAAATAGGTGTCTGAATAACACACGTTTATTCTCAGGCGACTCCGATCGTTATGTTACCATGGACGATTTGAAGCAACTACGGTATCTGGATTGTGTTATTAAAGAAGCTCTTCGCCTCTTTCCTTCTGTTCCATTTTTTGCCCGTACACTGAGTGAGGAATGTTACATAAGTAAGTAATTCAGGTTGGTTAATGCTTTGATGCACTGTGACTATAAGCTTAGTACTATTGGGGGTGCTTCTGGAAGAAGAGACTAACAAATATCTCTTCTTCTTTGGCAGGAGGGTTTAAGGCACCAAAAGGGGTTGATGTCATAATTGTGCCCTATGCACTGCATAGAGACCCTGAAGTCTTCCCAGACCCTGAGGAATTCAGACCTGAGCGATTTTTCCCTGAGAACGCGGCTGGACGGCACCCATATGCATATGTGCCTTTCTCTGCTGGGCCCAGGAATTGTATTGGTATGTATGAGAATAAAGAAAATCTCTATCTCTTCAGAACTCCAGAGCACAGTATGCTTCCATTACTGATCTTTCAAAGGGAGATTTTTGTCATAGTACAGTGGTGCCTCAGGTTACCGACTCTTCACGCTAAAGATGCTTCGGGTTACAGACTCCACTAACCCAGAAGTAGTACCTTGGGTTAAGAACTTTGCTTCAAGATGAGAACAGAAATCGCGTGGTGGGAGGCCCCATTAGCTAAAGTGGTACCTCAGGTTAAGAACAGTTTCAGGTTAGGAACGGACCTCCAGAACGAATTAAGTTCTTAACCCAAGGTACCACTGTACTTAGAGCAAGGCCTACAAATGTATTGTTGTTGTCAGGACTGGCCCTAGCTTTAGACAACCTGAGGTAATTGCCTCAGGCAGACAGTCCTAGAGGATGGCAAATCGGTGCCCTTTGACCAGCTGTGGTCCTGCTATTGCCCAGTGAGGCCTTCCACCTTCTCCATTGCTCTAGAAAGGAAAAGGGGGCGGGTAATGAGTCAGTAGCAGAAGCTGTCTAAAGGGGATGATTATCCAACAGCAAAGCTGAAAGATTATGCAATCTACTAAAGCCCAGCAACACTGCACATCTAAAGCAATTATTACACCATCTTAAATGGTGATGGCTTCTCCCAAAGAATCCTGGGAGCTGTACTTTGTTAAGGAGTCTAAGAGTTGTTAGGAAACCTCTGTTTCCACCAGAGAGCTATAGTTCCAAGTTCCCTAGGCAGAGCGACAAATTGTTAAACCACTCTTGAGAACAGTAAGTGACTGAAGTGAATGTACCTGAGTTTAAGTTATATGAATGGAGATTATGTCTATCCATAAGGAAGAACAGTAAGAGCTGTTTGGCAGTGGAACAGACTCCCCACAAGAGGGAGTGGAATTGTCTTCCTTGGAGTTTCGTTTTTTAGCAGAGATTGGATGGCCTTCTGTCATGGATGCTTTAGTTGACATCCCTGCATTGCAGGGGGTTGGACTCGATGACGATCAGGGTCCCTTCCAACTCTACAATTCTATGATTTTATGATGCTAAACCTCTTCAAGCATTTCACACACTCCTTCCAGTGGCTTTATATACACCCCCCCATACTACCTTCTTGGTATTTTTGAGTAAACATCTGAATAATTATAGAAAAGTGTTTAATAATTCTTAAATTAATTTGACAGCCTGACCTCAGTGTCATGTGGCAATAATACTACTACTACTACTAATAATAAAATTATTTATACCCCGCCCACCCTGGGCGGCTTCCAACAGAATATTAAAAATGTGCTAAAACATCATAATAAATACATATTATTGCTCTAGTTAACTCTATCTTGTCTTCACTTTCCAATGTATAGCACAGTTGTACCTGGATCTAAAGGTTATTTCTACACTATTAATCCACCCCTTCCAGTTTTTCACTCACTCCCGCCAGTGGCTGTAAATCCATCACCATCTGTATAAGTATAGAAAAGTGTTCAATTATTTTTAATGAAACTGACCTCAGTGTCACATGGCTCATACTGAATAATAATAAATATGTACAATATTACAGTGGCACCTCGGGTTAAGAACTTAATTCATTCTGGAGGTACGTTCTTAACCTGAAATTGTTCTAAACCTGAGACAATACTTTAGCTAAGGGGGCCTCCTGCTGCCGCTGTGCCGCCGCTGCACATTTTCTGTTCTCATCCTGAAGCAAAGTTCTTAACCTGAGATACTATTTCTGGGTTAGTGGAGTCTGTAACCTGAAGCGGCTGTAACCTGAGGTACCACTGTATTTCTCTGGCTAATTGTATCTTGTCATTGCTTTGCAACCCCTCTGCAGGTCAGCGCTTTGCACAGATGGAAGAAAAGGCTATTTTAGCCACCATTCTACGGCGCTTTTGTGTTAAAAGTACACAGCAACGCGATCAACTCGGCCCTGTAGGAGAACTGATTCTTCGTCCAAATAAAGGCATCTGGATTCAGTTGAAAAGGAGATCGTCTTCTGGCTCTTAAAATAAGAAACACTGCATTTGGACTACTTGAGAAGAAACACTTGATTTTCACAGCAGGACATTTCAGACTGCCCAACCCTACTAGGACTTCTTTTTGTTAACCAAAATTCTGCTGTTGCCTTTAAAAAAGTCAGCAACTGCAATGCAGAAAGTGATGCTTGTTCAATTGATGGGATATTCCAAATGACTTTGTAATTCTTACGCTTCGACCTAGGTTGCACTAGCTGATTTTTCTTATCCTAAAGAAAATGAGCAATTTGTTTTATTCTTTAAAACTCCTTTATTCATTATTTATGCACATAAGTAGGGAAATATAGATACTGAAGTATATATTTTAAGGATGTATGACTATAATAATAAAAATTGAAAGTATGAATGAAATTACTCCTGAGCACCAGAGCAATCTTTTCTTATTGGCTGTCATGGACTAAGATGGGATTAGGACCGCCTAGTACTCAAAGGCTTCACAGAAACATTTAACTAAAGAAGCTCAAGATTTGACATTAGTGAAAAACTATCAACTTATTTATTTATTGAACAGTGATTATAAGTTATTAATTTTGTCCAAAATATTAAGAACGGTTTTACAGGTTCTCAATCATCATAATCAATGTGGATTTCTGCCTAAAAGATAATGCCAGAAATGTGTTTGATATTTTGGAATATCTGAATTTTCATAATGAGAGGCAAGCTGTTTTGGTATTTTTGGATGCAGAGAAAGCCTTTGAAATGGGTATTTTTGTTTTGTTTAGAGTATTGCAAGATATGAACTTTGGAGATAACTTTATTAAATGGGTAAAATCGATTTATACTTCCAGATAGTCTAGATAAATGTTAATGGGGACCTGATAAAAACCCTTTGAGACACAGAAGGGGACAAGGCAAGGGTGTCCATTTCCCTTGCTACTTTTCATCCTGGTCTTGGAAGTCTTGCTTAGAGACATTAGATAAGATGAGAGAATTATGGGAGTAAAGATAAGAAAAGAAACTTATAATGATGACTTCATGTAATAATACTAATAATATATTTATACCCTGCCCATCTGGCTGGGTTTCCCCAGCCACTGTGGGTGGCTCCCAGCAGAATTAAAAGCAAAATAAAACAATAAAAACTTCCCTAAACAAGGCTGCCTTCAGATGTCTTCAAGTGTCATGTTAGTTTTGGAAAATCTGCGACAGGGAATGAAAATTCTCATGGTTGAGCTAAATGAATTTGGTATGTTAGCAGACTTTTAGGTTACTCACCAGAAAATGAAAATATTGACAAGGAACATGTCAACAGAAGATCAGAAGGTTTTGATGAAGAAGAAAGGGTTTCAAATTGGGGGTTGAGTAAAATATTTGGGTATTACTATGACAAATATGAATTGTATGTTGTTTCAAAATAATTATGTTAAGACATGGACTGAAATAAAAAAAAGACAGGTCAAGATGGGAGCTGATAAAATTGTCATTGAGTAGAATCTCAGTGATAAAGATGAATGTTTTGCCTAGAATGAGGTTTTTATTTCAAAATTTTTGACTAATGATTTATCATTTAAACAATGGCAAAAAGTTTTTATTTGTTTTTATGGCACAGGAAGAAACCACGGGTTAAAATTAAAGTACAGTGGTACCTTGGAAGTCAAACGGAATCTGTTCTGGAAATCCGTTCGACTTCCAAAATGTTTGGAAACCAAGGCACAGCTTCCGATTGGCTGCAGAAAGTTTGGGAGCCAAAACATTTGAGTCGCAAAGCGTTGGTCAACCAAGGTAGGACTGTATTGCAAGATGCAAAGGAAAGGGGAGGATTAGGCATACCTGACTTGAATTTGTGTTTTGCCACTTGTTGCTTAGTATGGATAAAGTATTGGGTGACACTGAAAAATAAAACACACTTGGAACTGGGGGGACATGATTTAACGTTGATTGGCATGGGTATTTGTGGTATGATAAACTTAATGTGGATCTCAAAAATCACTTCATTAAATGTGCCGTATTAAGAATCTGGAATAGATATGAATCTAGGTTCTGTACAAATACACCTTCATGGATTTCACCACAATAAGCTTCTTAAATAATAATAATAAAAATAAATAAATAAATAAATAAATAAATAAATAAATAAATAAATAAATAAATATATTTTTTAATATCCTGCCCTCCCCAGCCAAAGCCGGGCTCAGAGCGACTAACAACAGTAAAAGTAACACAGTTTACATAAAATCACAATCTATTAAATGCAATACATTATAAAATCAATTCAGAATCAAAGTAATGGCAACTATTGGGCTAGAATTCTATGAGGATTACCAAAGGAGGGGGTCAGACTGTACCTTGGCCAAAGGCCTGGTGGAACAGCTCTGTCTTCCAGGCCCTGCGGAAAGTTATCAAGTTCCGCAGGGCCGTAGTCTCTTGTGACAGAGCGTTCCACCAGATCGGGGCCACAGCCAAAAAAGCCCTGGCTCTGGTTGAGGCCAGCCTAACCTCCCTGTGGCCTGGGACCTCCAAGATGTTTTTGTATGAAGACCACAAAGTCCTCCGTGGGACATACCACGTACGGAGTCTCACCGCAGTATTCTGCACCCGCTGGGAGTTTCTGGGTCAGTCTCAAGGGCAGCCCTACGTAGAGTGAGTTACAATAATCAAGTCTGGAGGTGACCGTCACGTGGATCACAGTGGCTAGGTCAGGGCAAGAGAGGTAAGGAGCCAACTGCTTAGCTTGGCGGAGATGAAAAAACACCGCCTTTATTATAGCTGCAATCTGCACCTCCGTGGAAAGGGAGGTGTGGAAGATTACACCCAAACTCTTAACGGACGGTGCTGGCACTAATTGCACCCCCGCAAGAGATGGGAGTTGCCCCCCAATCCCTTATCGTCCCGACCCAGCCAAAGGACCTCTGTCTTCAAAGGATTTAACTTCAACCGGCTCCCACGTAACCATCCAGCCACAGCTTCCAAAAATTTGATCAGTGTGTCAGGACGGCCATTCATCAACAGATAGAGTTGGGTGTCATCAGCATACTGATGACAGCCCAAACCAAAACTCTGGACAAGCTGGGCAAGGTGGCGCATAAAGATGTTGAAAAGCATCAGGAAGAGTATTGCACTCTGTGGCACTCCACACAGCAAGGACTGGCTTGACGACAGGTTCCCCCCCCCCCAGTGCCACCCTCTGTCCCCGACCAGAGAGAAACGAGCGCAGCCACTGAAGGACTGTGCCCTGGATCCCCATGTCAGCGAGGCAGTGGTCCAGGAGTTTGTGATCGACCATGTCAAAGGCTGCCGACAGCTCTAAAAGTATCAGCAGCCCCGACCCACCTTGATCCAGCTGCCTGCGGAGATCATCTGTTAGGGCGACCAGAGCTGTCTCGGTCCCATGACCAGAGCGGAAGCCGGAATGGAATGGATCCAGAGCCGATATAGAAAAGAGGCGATAGGGAAAGAGTTGACCATGGGTAGGTAAACTAAGCCCCAGGGGCTGGATCCAGCCCAATCGCATTCTAAATCCGGCCAGCAGATGGTCCAGGAATCAGCATGTTTTTACATGAGTAGAATGTGTGCTTTTATTAAAAATGCATCTCTAGGTTATTTGTGGGGCACAGGAATCAGTTCTTATTCCCCCCCCCAAAAAATATAGTCTGGCCCCCCATAAGGTCTGAGGGACAGTGGACCAGCCCCCTGCTGAAAAAGTTTGCTGACCCTTGGGGTTGACTTATCAAGAGCTATTAGAGTGGAGTCAATAAGACTGTAAAATTAAAACAAGGGAATGGTTAACAATGGAAGGTTATAGATTCCAGTGGTTATCTCATTTACAACTAGCAGAGAGATCAAAGTTGGATGAAAGGGCTAAGATTTACATTGTGCTATGGTATATAGATGATATAGATATAGATATAGATATAGATATAGATATAGATATAGATATAGATATAGATATAGATATAGATATAGATATAGAGAGAGAGAGAGAGAGAGATAGAGATAGAGATAGAGATAGAGATAGAGATAGAGATAGAGATAGAGATAGAGATAGAGAGAGAGATAGAGAGAGAGAGAGAGAGAGAGATAGAGATAGAGATAGAGATAGAGATAGAGATAGAGATAGAGATAGAGATAGAGATGATATAGATATAGATAGATGTATTGACGCTTTCTAACTCAGGTTAATTTGTTTAGAATGTGCAAAGGTGTTGCAATTATTTGTGGGAAGAATATGAAGGGACATTTTATCATGCCTGGTGGAATTGTAAAAAAAACAACACCCTAAGAAATATTGGATGCAAATACATACATCGATACAGAAGATTTTAAAAGTTAACATTCAACTGAAACTGGAACTTTTCCTGCTAAGAAGAATGGATATACAGTTAGAAAAGGACTATGGAACGTTATTTCAACACATGACCACAGTGGTGAGACTTTTATATGCACAAAGATAGAAAGATTCATCATACACAGCTCCACATCTCACTGCTGTATGAGTGCCTTCCAGAGCTGGGCAATGAACAAGAGTTCCTTGGTCGGAGATGATCCACTGCCACTCTTGCCCTGCCCTAGTTAGTGCAGTAGCACCCATGACACATGGCAGCCGAAACTGGAGATAATACCATCTTCATACCTAGCCTAAGTAATTTTTAATATCTGTAGAGAGATGGGAGATTAAATGGATTCTGGTGCATGATGTTCCTGGCACTGGGCGTACTCTGCTAGCTTTTTGGAGCTAGGGTAAAGGTTACTATCTATCCCAAATGTTTACATAAGTAGATATTTCTAAGTCACACAATAGTCTTTTAAGCCCTATGAAACCTTTGGACAGATGAGATTTCTTAACTATGAGCATGTTTTCTTTCACTGGACCTGATTCTGTGTGCAGCCGCTGCCTCGGATGTAGAAACTGAATAGCCTTCCCCATCTCTTGATCTTTATGTGAGCAAAAGCTTCATCTGCAATGTTTACTTTTTTCCCTAGCATGAAGATAAAGGCTACCTCCAGACTGCAGAAGCTTTGTGGGAGGCATTCAATTGCATACCACAAATTCAGGTTTGTGCAGTTGCGGTAAATGAATTAAGGAGCTCTGTCACAATGGAGAGTGTTTGTGGGGGTGCAAGGAGAAGCAATTAAAGTGGATGTGGTTGCATTGCTCCACAGATCTGCTTAAGCATCGAGGTAGGGTTCAGAGCTTCTGCAAGATGAAGAGGTCACCTGGCTGTTAGCCATGTGAAATACAAAATAGGGCTGTAGCTCAATTCCAATCTGCTTTGCATGTGCAACATCCCAGCTTCAATGCCTGACATCTCCAGATAGTATAAAGATTCATGCCTGAAACTCTGGTGAGTTGCTGCCAGTAGTGTAGACACTGAGGTGGATGAACCAGTGGTCTGACTCTGAATATTCTACATGTTCTTATGAAAATGAGAAGAACAAGGACTCACTCCATTGGCTCTGCTGCGACAGGCCAGCTTCTTCAGGTCTCCTCTCCCCCCAACTATCACCTGGGAAGCAGCCATTTGACCAGGCTGCCTCAGTGGGAGAGAGAGGAAGCAGGGTTCATTGCATCCGTTGTACATCCTGCCCATGGGCATAGCCAGGATTTATTGGGGGGGGGCAGGCTATATGTTAGGGAAGCAGAAGAGAGTTATCTGTGATGCAATTGGTCAGCTGGTTGTGTTTTTATTTATTTACTTTATTTGGGGGGCAACTGCCCTCCTGTCTCCCTGCCTACGCCTATGCTTCTGCCTCTGGTCACAGTGGGCAGCCAGATGGCTGTGGGAAACCTGCAAGCAGGACCCAAAAGCATATGCTGCTCCAGACAATATTCAAAAGCATGCCGCCACCAGCCATGACGGCCGAACACAGCCTCCATCATGGCTAGTAGAAGAAGAAGAAGAAGAGTTTGGATTTGATATCCCACCTTTCACTGCCTTTAAGGAGTCTCAAAGCAGCTAACATTCTCCTTTCCCTTCCTCCCCCACAACAAACACTCTGTGAGGTGAGTGGGGCTGAAAGACTTCAAAGAAGTGTGACTGGCCCAAGGTCACCCAGCAGCTGCATGTGGAGGAGCGTAGACGCGAACCTGGTTCCCCAGATTACGAGACTAACCACTACACCACACTGGCTCTCTATCAGTAGCCACTGATAGCCTTGAATTTGTCTAAGGTAAAGGTAAAGGGACCCCTGACCATTAGGACCAGTCGTGACCAACTCTGGGGTTGCGGCGCTCATCTCGCTTTATTGGCCGAGGGAGCTGGCGTACAGCTTCCGGGTCATGTGGCCAGCATGACTAAGGCGCTTCTGGTGAACTAGAGCAGAGTACGGAAACGCCATTTACCTTCCTGCTGGAGTGGTACCTATTTATCTACTTGCACTTTAATGTGCTTTCGAACTGCTAGGTTGGCAGGAGCAGGGACCGAGCAACGGGAGCTCACCCCGTCGCAGGGATTCGAACCGCCGACCTTCTGATGGGCAAGCCCTAGGCTCTGTGGTTTAACCCACAGTCCTCCTTTAAAGCCATCCAGGTTGGAGACTTCTGGGGTGGCACCACCGGCAATGGCGGACTCCCTCTGAACCGGAGGGACCAGCTCCGCATGAAACGGGTCTTTTCGGCTGTGTCGTAGCGGGGACCCTTCTGGAAATCACAGGCGGATGAATCCTGTGACCGTGGGACTCGGCAGGCACCCTTAGCGCCCCCCCAACCCACAAAGGAACCCACAAACGGGCTCTGAAGTGAAGAGGGGGAAGTGGCGCGGTGCTGTGAGTTTACTGCTTTTTCTGTGGAGCGAAGCCGCATAGCCGTTGCCAGAGAGCGCTGCCTTTTTCCTGGGACAATTTGGCACTTAAAATAACTAACCGTGAGTACTGGAACAGTAAATATTTGGACTTCAAATAAGAATTGGCGAAATAAGAAGGAATCTGGACTTTAAAACTAACCCTAATTTGGTACTGAAACGGGAAGGATAAACAGGAAGTCACCCTTCCGTTTCTTTGTAGTTAGAACAAAGCAAAGACAATACAAACTAGAGCCTTAAAAATTATTTTCAAAGGATCGACTTTCATCATTTTAAATCGCTGAACCCCTCTTCGGCAGCAGGAGAAGAAGGGGGATTTTTCCTGAGTCGTTTAAACCTGCAGAAGTGAAGTTAAAGTAAAGTAATTTTCCACCATCCTGACCCTGGAGCGGGGTGTCAGATTTGAGGTTTGAAGCTCATTGACCAGAAATAAATGTTTTGACAGATAGTTAAAAGAAGAGAAACATTGTGACTCCATTGTTTCCTTTCGTCTTTTAAAAGAACAAATTTGGACAAAATATCTTGAAAAAGAAACTTTGTTGTTATTGTTTCTAAGGAAAAGAACTACCAGAAGTCTTCCCCCTAGAGGGGAACTGTGAGATTGTAACTAAATTTTGGGAACTTGCAGCTGTTACTGATTACAACTGTGGGAAAGAATTCGTGACCTTGTAGGACAATGCCTTCAGAAGCACTGTTGGGTGCTTTCTGCAAAATAAGTGCCCTATTGGATCAGTTAAGTCAGAAGATGGATTTTATGACTAATGCGGCCAGAACCATTGAACAGGTAGTGGGAAATCATATGGAGGAAACCCAGGAACCAAAACAGGAGCGTGCCATGACAGAACAACTGAAAGAAGAGGACCTTGTTGAACCATGGGCGCCAGGGATGGAGGGACTTTTGGCCCAGCAAGAAAATGAGTATTTGGATTTGATAAATGAACTTGGAAAAAACCAGATTCTGAAAGACAAAGTTTGGCTGGAAATGGGGGGTTGGACTGACCCCCCCTATGCAGGGATGTTTGGACTCTCAGAATCTGGCAATGGGCCGTCAGAGGTTTGGAGTGGTTGGGACTTACCTTGGAGGGAATTGGAAACATGTTTACTACTTGAAACATGTTTTAAAATACCACATGGAGTTTAGTCTGGACTATGAGAAAGGGGCTGATCTGTCGAAAAGGGTCAAAAACACTATCAAGCTGGAGTTCCCACGAGTGAAAGGAAAATATGAAGAACTGCGGAAGGGACATGGAAGAGATTTGATGGCCTCGGATATAAGATCACCAGCTTAAATGGGCCAGACTAATGGGACAAAAAGGACTGATAATCCCGGGCCCGGGGGGAGGGGACGCTGGAAGAAGATTGGATTGTTTTTATTCTCTTTTTTTATTGTCAGAAATGTTTTTTATGAAAGTTGCAAAAATGTTGAAATGAAATTATTAGGCTCTTGTAAGAATGTTTAAAGAAGTAGGTAAAAAGGTAATGGTTATGAGAAGCTGGTAAAAATAAGATTTAAATTTTAAGTTTTAAGGTTTTATATAAGATAAGATGAAAATAGAGCAAGGTAATGTATTGACAGAATATTATGAATTATGGAAAGGATTTGCTGTGACGAGGAGGAGGTCATGGAAAGAAGGTAAAGAAAGTGGAGAATTTGAAAATGATGATTTTATTTTTTCTTTTTATCTCTGTTTTTGTCTTTTTTTCTGTAATTTTGTTTTTTTCTCTTTTTGTGATTTTAAAAATTCTTTTTTCAATAAATATCATTAAAAAAAAAAGCCATCCAGGTTGGTGGGCAGCCATGGCTCCTGTTGGAGCCAATTCCACAGTTTAAATTGCGCGCTGTGTGAAATCCTTTCTTTTGCCAGTCCAAAATTCACAAGTTCTCGTGTTATATGAGAGGGGAAGAAAAACTTTTCTCTATATCAGGCCTCGCACGAGTCTATACCTCACGTGGCCTTTTCGCTAAGCTAAAAAGTCCTCAAGGCAGCCACCTTTCTTCACAGCGCACTCCGCCCTGGGTGAATGGGAAATGAACCCATCCCGCCGGTTTCTGCTTTGCCGTGACCTCCTTCTTCCCTCTTGCACTCCTGCCCCTCCCGGGCTCCGCCTCCTCTCGCCTTGAGGTTTCTGCTCTGAGCAAAGCGCTTCCCGGATCAGAGCGACACCGTCCACGCTCGGCGACGATGGTCCTTTGGGCAATGGCTCCGGAGGGCGCGCGGCTCTTCTCGTGGGCGCTCGCCCTGTTCGCCCTGCTCGCCACGCTGCTGGCCGTCTTGCTCGCCCGCTTGCTGCTCGACCAGTACTGGAAATACATGGAGCTGAAGTCCATCCCGGGATTCAGTCCCTGGTACCCGCTGCTGGGCAACGCGCTTCTCTTTGAACGCGATGGGGAAGGTAAAAGGCTGGTGCCCGGTGGTGAGGCGCCCTCTCCCTCCTGCTGCCAAAGGCAAGCGCGCGGAGCGCGCGCGCAGTTTTTCCAGGCGGGTGGGGACACAGAGAGAGCAACCAGCTCGCTTCTCTTGAGATTTGGCAGACGTCACCTGCCCAACGCGACGCTTCTGGGACAGGCACAAATAGGAGGCGTTGTGAAGCAGCCGCCCTCCGCCTCCCAGACGGATCTCCTCGCTTGCGGTGGTTGTTTTGG
The DNA here is from genome assembly GCF_965112155.1 of Podarcis liolepis. NCBI lineage: Eukaryota > Metazoa > Chordata > Lepidosauria > Squamata > Lacertidae > Podarcis > Podarcis liolepis. Next base: position 51,676,589 of record NC_139564.1, read on the forward strand.
GACCTTGCTTTTCGTTTTATCGCCTCATTTCAGCACTGTACAATACAAACATTATTTATTTGTTTAGCGAGAGGCGTTACAGAAGATGAGTACAACACATTTTTTAAAATATATATATATTCACAGTTAAAATGATGATCAGAAACAAACATTTTGTCAGATAAGAGTTTGCTCCCCTGAAGAATTTAACTTATCACCCCGACAAACTAAAACTACCTCTCTAAAGACAAAACTGGCCACTTTTTCAGAGGTGTAGCGGGACCTGTGCCCCCAATAAAAGGTGAATCTAATAATCAATCTCTCACTACCCATCAATCATGTGGAGCTCCTTTGTATGGAATCACCTATTAAAGGGGCTCATTTACATGGTCAGACTGAGTTCTAAGCAAATCTAAATATACTCTTAGATGGGAATGATTGAGCATGCTACATAAATTAAAACTTTACTTGAAAGTGGGAGGCTGAAACCAGCTCCTTGTCTGAATTTTGGAAGAGGGGTCTATTGTGGTGTGGCTTTTGATCTTAGTTTAGACTATGCAATAAATTTATTAGAACAAGTAACCTAGAGGTGGGATCACTGAATTTATCCTGTTCAAACCAGATGCATGTCTTCTCAGCCTTCTTTCGGCAGATGATGAATTACTTTGAAGACTTCCGGAATGTCCCACTGCTACAGCTTTGGGTAGGACCACTGCCCTATGTGGTCTTATATCATCCAGACACTATAGAGGTGAGTCTCTCATGCTTAGTTTTCTCTGCAGGGCTGGAGAACTCACCACCACCAAAGGCCCCATTCCCTTGGGTTTAGAATGCCTAGTGGGTGGTGCTGTAGCAGGTGGTGAACAGGGGTAAAGTGTAAGTCAAAATGTAGGAGGAACAGAGCCAACCCAAAATATGGGTCGTAGTTTTGAATCAATATGTGGCCATCAAGAGGTGGGGTCACAGTGGGAGTCACTGCTATTTTGTGTGTGGTGAACAGTGCTTTGGTCAATACGATTTCCCATGGTCAGAGTGCAGGGCTTCAGGGCCCTGTAGAGGTCCTTACCATTTTGATGTCAGGATCTGGCATACCTTGGGGCATAATCAAACTTGGGGAAACTAAACAGAAAGCAAATAAGCTGCTACCTACATTGCAAACAGCTTAGGGGGATTTGTGGTCAAGTCTGCTAAAACACTAGCCATCACTTTGAACTCAAATACCGTATTTTTCGTTCTATAGGACGCACATTTCCCCCTCCAAAAATTGAGGGGAAATGTGTGTGCATCCTATAGAGCGAATGCAGGCTGCGCCGCTAAGCCCAAAGCCAGAACAGGAAGACGGAGCACTGCGGAGAGCTCTGTCTCGCTGCTCTAGCTTGGGGACGGCTGCGCGCAAACCTCTGCAGGGCAGCGAGGTGCCTTCACCCCACTGTCCTGCAGAAGCTAGCAAGGCTGTTCCCAAGCCAGAACAGCGAGACGGAGGGCTCCGTCTCGCTGCTGTAGCTTGGGGGCGGCTGTGCGCAAACCTCTGTAGGGCAGCGGGGTGCTGCGCTCCAAAGGCTTCAGGGATCTTTGAGGCTGGCAGTGGGGGAAAGCAGCGCTTCTGCCCACCGCCAGCCCCACAAGCTCTGGTGAATGTACCTTGAACACACCTTGTTTTAGAGGGGGAGAACAAGAAATTCCCCCCCCCCCGTTCTCCCCCTCCTATGGTTCTGTGCGTCCTATGGTCCGGTGCATCCAATGGAGTGAAAAATATGGTATATTTTAAATTTTCTCTCTCTTTGGCAGGTTGTTTTGAGTAGCTCTAAGCATATTACTAAATCCCGCCCTTACGACTTTCTGCATCCTTGGCTAGGCAAAGGACTTCTAACAAGGTAAAGGAAAAAGCAACCCTGGAATGTGGTGTACCCTTTTGGAACACAGCATAGGTGGCATGTCCAGTACTGGATGAACAATGAAACTTGTTCACAAGTTTCACCATACACGTATAATGAATGAGTGAAGGAGGAAGTGGAGATGAAGTCATAGGTAAAGATAAAGGGACCGCTGACCATTAGGTCCAGTCGTGACCGACTCTGGGGTTGTGGTGCTCATCTCGCTTTATTGGCCAAGGGAGCCGGCGTACAGCTTCCGGGTCATGTGGCCAGCATGACTAAGCCGCTTCTGGCGAACCAGAGCAGCACACAGAAATGCTGTTTACCTTCCTGCTGGAGCGGTACCTATTTATCTACTTGCGCTTTGACGTGCTTTCGAACTGCTAGGTTGGCAGGAGCCCCAGGGACCAAGCAATGGGAGCTCACCTCGTCACGGGGATTCGAACCGCCAACCTTCTGATTGGCAAATCCTAGGCTCTGTGGTTTAACCCACAGCACCACCTGCGTCCCAAGTCAGGCACACCTGAAATCCATCCCACTGCCCACTCTCTACCTGCATGTGTGCTACTGAAAAGAGCCATTCCTTGTGTACAGAGGCGTCTATTGTAGATGGGCGGCCCCTTTCAGATACTCAGCTGTGTGTGTGGACTTTGGGTGCAATCCTGCTCTATTTCTCCTGTTCAGTACCTCTGTAACCTAATAAAATGGCCAGCTGGGGGCAAGTGGGGGTGGGATGGAGTGTCTGGAAAGCTGTTCCAGGTCCTGCTTGAAAGCATTGCATGTATTTTGCTTTGAGATTTGTTTGTGTAGAGAAAGATAATGTTTAAGTTTTTCTTCCACAGCACTGGGGGCAAATGGCGGTCCCGAAGGAAAATGTTAACGCCCACCTTCCATTTCACCATTTTAGAAGATTTCCTCGAGGTGATGAATGAACAAGCCAATATCCTTGTTCAGAAACTTGAAAAGCATGTGGACAAAGAGCCGTTTAATTGCTTTTTCTACATCACATTGTGTGCCCTTGATGTAATCTGTGGTAAGTGCTGTGGTTGCTGTCAAAGTGTTGCAATGAATGAGGTTTCCCTCTCAATTTCAGGAAGAACTTACTTTTTTGTGAGGCCTGAACAGAAGAGTTGTTTGTCGTCTATATTGAGCACATTCCATTTTTTTTATTTTTTAAAAAATCATAAATTCATAGAACTGGAAAGTTGGCAGATACCCCAACTGTCATCTAGTCCAATCCCCTGCAATGAAGGAATCACAGCTAAAGAATCATTGACAGATGGCCACCCAACCTCCAGTGAAGAAAAGTCCACAACCTTCACAACCTTTCATGGATTGTAGGAGCAGGATTCTTTAACTGATTTTTATTTCCTTTGTTCCTAGAAACAGCTATGGGCAAGAGCATAGGAGCACAACAGAATAAGGATTCGGAGTATGTCAGAGCTGTCTACAGGTAGGTGCCAATGTGATTATTCTAGCAGCAGGGACGGGGAACCTGTAGTCTGCCAAAGGTCCAAGATACTGGTGGCCAGAGTCAAACAGCATCAGGAGAGCCACAGGTTCCCCATCTCTGCAGCACAGCCTTGATCCACAAATAGTTTTACAAGGGGCTAGATGGAGAAAAAGACTCTTTCCCTTCCACAATGCAGATAGCCTTTAGCTTGAACTTGACTGCATGATAAATTTGCAAAGGCCTGCTTTGCATGATCTTCATCCCCACCCACCTTTTTGGAAGCAGATTGCACAATCGGACCTCTATATGGGATTATGTAGACGCCCTGCTCAGTGGAGGAGCTGAGCACTGCCCCAGTTCTATGTCATGAACTGGAACTCTGATTATCTGTTTCACGTGTCATCCATTTTTCTCTGCCTTTCTACACGGCACTCAACTTTGCTCAGCCTAGTAGCAAGAAATCTGGGCTCTTTGCTGTACTTCTCATCACTTTCCTGGAGATAGACCCAGCCTTGTTGCTTGTTACCCTAGGATGAGTGTTCTGATTCAAGAAAGACAGAAGTCTCCTTGGCTCTGGCCTGACTTTCTGTATCATATGTCCAGAGATGGAAGAGAACATTACAGGAACCTGAAGATACTCCACAGCTTTACTGATAATGTAAGCTGCTGAGTTTTCTCTTTTTGCGTTATATTTCATAGACACAGATACTAAAGTGTGTTCTGCTAAGATTCACAATGGTGCCCCCTGCCCCGGACTCCGGAGCCCTGTTCAAGGCTTGTTAGCCTGGGCATGTGTGGGCAAAAGTTTGCAAAGGGACATGTTGGGCCAGCCCCCAACATTGCTGACAGTACCCCCTCCATTCCCAATCTTCGTACATTTAGAGCAAAGATCTAATGAAGGCTTGCAGGTGTATTTTCCTAAACTCACTTTCAAGACTCCTGGAATTTGGAATCCCACATTCAGGCTACCTAATGGATCTCATGGCTGAATCAGGATTCAAACTCAAGCCTGAGTCCAACACTAACTACAATGCCTCACTGTCACCATTTTGTTATTGCCGGTACATCAAGTGTGTCTTCATAGCCAGGGGACATAGCTAAGTCCAACAGAGATAGCTGATTGTTTTATTTGGCACTGCAGGGACTGCACACATTGGATTATGCAACCTGAGAAATGAATGGCTTTTTTGTTTTTATTATCTAAGGTCATTGCAGAAAAAGCTCAAGAACTAAAAAACCAGGAGAAGCATAGAAGCGATGCTGTCAGCAATGGTGATCAAAGCAAGCGCAAAGTCAGGAGGGCTTTTCTCGATATGCTTCTGAATGCCACAGATGATGATGGGAAGAAGTTGAGCTACCTGGACATTCGAGAGGAAGTGGATACATTCATGTTTGAGGTAGACAAGAGTGCTGGAGTAGAGTGGTGGTTAAGGAAGCAATCCCGTTGAACTGAATGAGCCTTATTTCCAAGTAGACATGTTAGAAGGATTGCATTGTAAGAGAAAGGAAGGCCTACAATGGGTGCCCCAAAGACAAGACAACCTGCCTGCTGCCTAGAGGGAAGCACTTCCAAAAAGACTCTTGCTTTTCATCAGCTAATTAATGGGAAGCAGTGGTAGATTACAAAATAAATTAAAGTCGTATCCTGGAAGCAAAGCTAGGG